>NC_077230.1:328725605-331383105 GCF_027887165.1 Monodelphis domestica | reverse complement strand
AGAGAGTGGCAAACAAGCGCTCCAAACCAAGACTTCTGTATCCAAGTCCAACATTCTGTCTGTTATAGATTGACCTCTCTACAAAGGATGGATATATTACAGAAATGAGAGGTAACCTGGTGAAATAGTGGAATGGTGGAAAGTGTGTGTTCAAACAGAAATTTACCTATTTCCACAACCCTGGGAAAGTCAGTTAAATGCTTCTGTGTCTCAGTTTCTACTTTTGTAAAAGGAAGAAGGAATATACTTGATGGTCCCTAAGGTTCTTTCTAGTTCCAGATCTATGATTCTATGGTCAATATTCCTACCCAACCCTCAAATAGTTTAGGTAGTCTTCCTGAACTGGACAAGCTCCTTAACTAACATATAAGGCCAGGCAAACTCTTAGTCAATATTTTCTCTTGCTACATAAATTACCACTTTCTCAGTCTAAATTCTCTAAAGTCTCTTCTTTCTATTTTATTTTCCCTCTATGCTACTATATATATGAGGAAGGCAAATCACTGTGATAGAACTAGCCAAATTAGCTTTCTTGCTATTCCCCATATGCAACATTCCATCTCTCACTTCCATGCCTTTGTATAGACTCTCCTTTTTGCCTGGAATGTTCTCTTTGACTTTTAGACTCTCCAAGTATAGGTCAGGTGGTACCTCCTATAGAAAGCATAACATAATGTTTGGACTTCCAGGTGTGGAGCCAAGTTGGTAGAGTAGAGCAGAGAAGCTCTGATTCAACACGAGAATCCTCTCCAACCATTATTAAAATATTGCCACAAAATGAATACAGGAGTAAGAGAACTAAAATATAACAAAGTGGCATGAAAAATCATTATAGAGAAGGGAGTGTAAGGGTGGTGACAGGCAATGCTTAAACTTTATTCTCATTATAACTGGCTCAGAGAAGAAAAAAACAAATATATTCAGTGGGTTATAGAATTCTATCTTACCCTACAGAGAAGTAGAAGGGGAATAAGACAATGGAAGGAGAAGGTAACTAGAAGGATTGGGAAGTGGGGGAGTGACAGAAAGCAAAATATTGGTGAGGAGGATCAAAATGAAGGGGAATAGAGCCTGATCTGAAGGAGATAAAAAGATGGAGGGCAACACACAGTTAGTGATCATAACACTGAATGTGTGAATGTGTTGAACTCACCCATAAAATGGAAGTGGATAGCAATGTGGATTAAAAACCAGAATGCTACTATATGTTCTTTACAAGAAACACATTTGAGGCAGGGAGACATACACAGATTAAAATTGAAAGGCTGGATCAGAATTTATTATGCATCATCTAAAGTAAAAAAAGCAGGAGTAGCAATCTTAAAGCCAAAGTAGAAATTGATCTGATTAAAAGAGATAATGAAAAAAAATTATGTTTTGCTAAAAGGTACTATAAACAATGAAGCAATATCATTACTAAACATTTATGCACCAAAATGGCATAGAATCTCAATATCTAAAGGAGCTTAAGGAGGAAATAGATGGTAGGACCATACTAATGGGGGACCTCAACCTTCCGTTTCAGAACTAGATAAATCAAACCAAAAATAAATTAGAAAGAAGTAAGGAAAATGAATAACCTGATGCTCACAGGTTTTAGTTGCTCAATCCCCATTTCCATCAAAAATACATTATATTTCCACATATATATGCATATGTATGCATTTATATATATATATATGTACATGTATATATAGTATACATATAATTATCTATATGCATATAGAGTATATATTAGTTTCCTTCAGTAGAGCTCCTTTGAAAAATGGGCTATTTATTTTTTGTTCATGTATTTTTAGGACTTTTTGGTTGTTGTCTGTTCTTCATTTTCAAAGACCATTGATGTCATGGGAGTGATGACTTGTGTATAAATTTGATGCAAATGAGAAAGAGTTGCCTAAAGTCATTGACCTTGCTTTCTCTTCCAGAATTATCAAAGTCCAATGTCAGGACAACAATCTGGATGCCTGGTGATGGCCCCGGGGTTCAGTGGAAGACTTTGGTGACCAAGATCTAGGTGCTCCACTTGCTCATGCTAATATGGCTATTAGAACAAATTATTATCATGTTCTAATTCTCCTGGAGGAAATCTTCATATGCTTGGGGTAGATACCCCTTTAACTCATCCATGGGTTTGAGGCTTATTGGCTACCCTCAACCTGGTTGAGCTTGTCTGCTGAGATGACTTTACTAGGGTGTGGCTGCACACAGCTTCTTAGAATCACAACTAAGTCCCAGGATCTATCAAAGTACCTGATGAAAGGAAAGTCTTTAATAAATACTTATGGAACTGAATTGAACAGCAGGGATAGGGATAAATGGATAGTTTTTTGTAGTGGTTTCAACCAATAGAAGGAAGAGTGAAGAAGGGAAGAAAAATATTATAATGGTAAGTGGGAGAGTAAAGATGAGGAGAATCTCAGTGTAGCCAGTTCAGTAAGCTGGGTGGGTAAATTCTGAGAGTTTTGACACAGAATAGGCTATGGTTTCAGGGTAAATAGCATATGTTCTATACTTCTAGGTGTTCTGGTTGTAACTCCAACTAAAAAAAGTATGCAAATAGCAGATGGATTAATTATGATTTAAAAAGCAATTCACATTAAAAAGAAAAAAAGTTTAAAAGTTATGTTGGTAGGACAGTGATATAGCTTCTTGAAGAAGAAATCAGCTGTAGGGGTAGTAGTAGCAACTGGTTTCTTCCCCACCCCCGCTGCAACTGAGTAGCAGAAGGAAAAACAACAATGGTAAACCAAAGGAAAGAGACTGTTCATGATCTCTTTTGTGGTTTGAGCTTATGAATATGAAGAAATACTTCTATGAGAAAGTGGGTGAACTGAAATATCTTGGAGGAGTGGAGAAAAATCAATGATGTTTATGTCTTCTTACTTCTTTAAAGTCTCTTTTACCCAATGTATTTCTTTTGTTGTTATTTAAATTTTGCTTCCTTCAAAAAAAAAAAAAGAGTCAGGCCTGGAGATGGGAGGTCCTGGGTTCAAATTTGATCTCAGATTCTTCCTAGCTGTGTGACCCTGGGCAAGTTACTTAAACCCAACTCCTCTGCCCTTATTGCTTTTCTGCCATGGAACCAATACTTAGTATTGAGTCTAAGACAGAAGGTAAGGGTTTAAAAAAAAGGGATGTTGGTGATGAACTCAATTTGAGTCAACAAGTACACTGTTGCCACTGAGAAAGATAATGAGATCTTGGGCTGCATTAATAGAATTTACTATATCTAGGCCAAAGATGGGGCTGCGTTAGACCATGTTTCATTTATCATGATCGCTTCTGAGCACCATCATCTAATGGGGTTGATGCAAGGGGGTTCATTCAAATAACAATGACTGGGAGGGGACTTGAAATCAGGTTGTATATGGAATAGTTAAAGAAAGTAAGGATTTTTATCATAAAGGGAGAAACCTTGAAGACTGACGTTGAGGGGAAGTATAAGAGAAACTTGATAGCTTTCTTCAAGTGTTTGAAGGGCTTTCATATAGAAGAAGGACTGTTTTTATAGAGTATAGAAGGTGAATTGAATTAGAATCAATGTGTGGCAGTTACAGGGAAGTGGATTTCAATTCCATACTTTCTAATAATTAGGGTGTTTGAAAAAATAAAATAAGCTACCTTATTCAGTGTTACCTGTCAATAAAAGCACTGAGAGAGACAAGAAGAGAAATGTCAAGGATACTGTAGAAGTAATCCATTGTTGGGGAAGAGTTTGAACTCAATGATTACCAAATGTCTCATTGAACCTTAACCCATTATATAAGTTTGAGATATTGCAACTTATAATGAATATGAGAAATAAGGTATGTTGTTGAATTGTTTTAGTCATATATAACTCTGTTTCCCCATTTGGGGTTTTCTGGGAAGAGATACCAGAAAGGTTTGCAATTTTCTTCTCCAGGTTATTTTACATTTTGGGAAACTGAGGCAAACAGGTTAATTTGTACAGGGTGACACAGCTAGGAAGTGTCTGAGACTGGATTAGAATTTAGGCAGAAGACAGTTCCTGATTCCAGGCCTGACACTTTATCCACTATGCCACCTGTTTATGAGATAAGGTATAGAAAACTACTTTGAAAACTATAAATCATTGTGCAGGTGGAAAATGATCTTATTTATTATCACGATCATTTTGAGCAGTGGCCTTCAGAACCTCAGAATATTCAAGCTCTGCATTCTGCGAGGCATTCCTAGCTTGTTCATTCTTCCTCAAAAGGGCAGCCAAAGCCTGATGGACATGTAGGTCACTTGGTCAGAGAATTTCCCAAGAATATTTCAACAGCATCCTATAAATGGTGCAGGAGATTGTGGCCAGTTCACCTTTCCCAGCTGATGACTTGTTAAGGCTGTCAGCTGTGAAGGCAACACTACCAAGCACATGCTTCCATTTCTGTCAAAACCTCTTTGGCTGGAGGTAATGGATCATGATGGCAGAGGCACAGATATAAATGTTCTTGGAGAGATGTTTGTTAAGTAATACCAGGAAGAATTTAACTTTGAATCATGCTTAACATTTTTAAATGATGATAAACAGTTCTTGCAAAATATTGTGTCACTTGTATATTTTATCACCGAGTAAAGGCATAGAAAAATATGTCATTGTGTCTGGGGAATGCAATTATTCAATTTAATAAATGGCCAATATGAGAAGCTAAAGCTTGGATTCTGACACAGGAAGTGATCTCTCCTTCTTGGTACTGCCACTGCTCATCCTCACTCATCTTTTTCTATTTTTTTTAAACTCTTACTTTCTGTATTACATTTGATACAAAGTACTGGTTTCAAGGCAGAATAGCTGTGAGGGCCAGGTATTTATGGTTAAGTGACTTGCCCAAGGTCACTCAGCTAGGAAATGTCTGAATCCAAATCTGAACCCAGGACCTCCTGACTCCAGGTCTGGCTCTCTATCCTCTGAGCTATCTAGGTTCTGGCTGTCCCCTGATCCCCTCGCTTATCATATTACATTCTCTAGTTGTAGCTGGGTATTCCTACCAGTCTATAAACTCTTTGAGGATAACAATATTGCCTCAATTATTTTTGTAGCAATCAATCAGGCGAAAAGGATTTATTAAGTCAATCTATAATGTCCCAAACATTATGTGAGGTGCTGGGAACCCCAAAATTAAATTAAATGGTCCTTGTTCTCAAGAAGTCTACATTCCATAGTAGGAGGCAACCCCCTTCCATGTACATAACAATGCCCTGCCTGAAAATAGTGCCAATAACATTTTTGTTGAATTTAGGTGCTTTAATAAAGATTTTCGAATCCAACTGAAACAGTAGAATGTAAGCTCCTTAAGGGCAGAAACTGTTTCCTTTTTGTAATCTACAGTTTTTATATTTGCAAATAGCAACCACTTCATAAATGCTTGTTGAATTATATTAAAAGAAAAATTACTGACTTGAATAGAACAGCTCATTATTAGGTTTAATATAAATATAAGTTCTAAATATATATATATATGTATATATATGCACATATATATTAAAATTACCTGGAATATTAATAACATTTTTTGTTGGTTTGTTCCTATTTTATAGATTAAAAAATATCACCTGCTGTCAAATTATCTAGTGATTGCTTCTTTATATACAGTGAGATTTGGTCTTGATTGACAGGAACAGTTCACTGGTAGGACCATGGTCAAAGGTTCCAGGTCGGTGAAATGTGTCAAGATGTGCTCCCTATTGCAGAACCTTCAGGGATCTAGATATAGGAGGCAGCTACATCTCTCAGTAGATTGAGAATCAGGCCTAGGGACAGGAGATCCTAGATTCAAATGTAGCCTCAGACTCTTTCTGGCTGTATGACCCTGGGCAAGTCATTGCCTAGTCCTGACTACTCTTCTGCCTTGGAATCACTAAGTACTATTTATTGATTCAAAGACAAAAGGTAAGGGTTTTAAAAAATAGAACCTAAATGTTTCTCTATACTACACTGAGACAGCAAAGAGGCTCTTTAGCTTTAAAAAAATAAAATAAGTCAATACATGCAATTTTTTCTCCTTAAGAGTATGATCACTTGTTACAGCTTAGTTCTATTCCATAGATGTCATGTAAATTCTCAAGTATTACCTCTGAAGGCTTCTGCTTGTGTATGGGATACAGTTAGCTTCTGGTTAGCATGAATAAGAAGTTCCCTGAAAGAGTCCCATTATTCTATTTCCTACTGTATATTTACATTAAACTGGAACATATTACCATATTTTACATAATTATAACTTCAAATAATGTGAATTCAAAATATGATGGGGCTTCAGGGTACTCACTGTTTGAGTCCCAGCTGCATAGCCAAGACAGGTAGCCTTGTAGCTGCTGTTATTTTTCAGTGGTATTGATCAGGTCCTACTCTTCCTGACCCCACTTGAGATTTTTTAAAATTTATTTTTAATTTGATTTAGTTGATCAATTTAGAGCATTTTTCCAGGATTACAAAAATCGTGTTCTTTCCCTTCCCTCCCTCCAACCCCCTCCCAAATCCAATGAACAATTCCACTGGGTTTTATATGTGTCTTTGGTCAAGACCTATTTCCATATTATTGATATTTGCACTAGGGTGATCATTTAGAGTTTATAGCCCCAATCATATCCCCATTGACCTGTGTGATCAAGCAGTTGTTTTTCTTCTGTGTTTCTACTCCCACAGATTTTCCTCTGAATGCTGGCAAAGACACTGGAGTGGTTTGCTATGTTCTTCTCTAGCTCATTTAACAGATGAGGAAACTGAGGTATACAGTTAAGTGACTTGCCCAGGACCATAGAGCTTGTAAGAATCTCAAGGTAGATTTGAACTTGGGTCCTCTTACTGCTTCCAAGCAACTAAGATTAAGTTATAATGAGTTGCTAATCTGCTTCAGTGAAGGGAGTTGACAAACTGGGAGTTCCATATATAGCTATAATCCTGAGTCTGAATCAAAAATAAATTTTTTGCTAACTAGGCATTAAGTCCAGTTATTTTTAGATACAGGAGGAGTTTAAAGACTTGCCTTAGGGCAAAATTCAGGTTGCCTGCTAGTTCTGACTAGGCTATTAGCTTGTCATCTATGACTTCCATTTCCAATGTTGTTCCTCAGAGATTTTTCAACAAAGCTAAAAGTTAAAGAAAGCATGTTCAGCCAAGACCCTACTTCTTTCCCAGAACATCAAATATTTCCTCCTAAGCAAACAAATGCTTCTATTATCTGTTTTCCATAAACCTCCCTTTCTAGTGATAGCACTTTTAGTATTCTAATGATTACAGACATCCCAAGATCTTTTTACCTGCTGATTTGGTGTTTAAATTTAATGGACCTTATTAAAGATTTCTAGCAATTTGAGTATGTCAGCATTTGCCTTGGAATCACAATTTCACTCCATAAAAAAACCTCTGTGATGTCTGTTTTCCTCATCCTGTGTAGTATAAAAAATAGAAAAGCCTGCCTCACAACTTGCAAGGTAGATTCTGGGATACCAAGCAGTGGGGTCAAGTAGGAATATGGAAAGAAAAGAGAGATACAAAGGATTTCTATTGCCCAGTTGGAGTTGTGATAGGAACACAGTCCTTCCATAGTAGTCCAGGGTGGGTTTCTTAAGAGGATATTCTTTTACCTTTACAAGCCTTGCAATGTACAAAATCATATGGTTGTCTTCAGTTACAAAAGAAATCAAATCTGGCGTAGACGAAGCAATAAGGATTCCCACTGGTGATTATAACATTCCCCATGCAGTCATTATAAATGGTATGAAACTGATGCCTGATGATAAATCTCCCAAGCTGAAGATATTCTCTGATTTGATGGGGTTTCAGTTCAGAGCTGAAAGGGATCTCAGAACTCACATGGTCCAACTCTCTTTTTCACAGATGAGGAAATTAAGACCAAGATTAATTAATTGACTTAGTCATGATCACCCAAGAAGGAATGAGCCAAGATTCCAGCCATGGTCATCTGTCTTCAGATCTAGCTTTCCCCCTACCACCATGATACAAATGGATATTGGCAAGGATCAAAGGTGATGCTATTAAAGTGCAGGTTGATTGGGAATACTTTTTGATAAGAAAAACACAACTATCTCTCCCACATTGTTAACAATGCTCACTCTTCCCTTGTTTAATTTATAATCTTTATGATTATGAAACTTTGGATTTATGGCTGATAGAAAATAAACTGTACTGAGACCATACCAATTTGGAAGTCTCTAGAAACCTCACGTGATCAGAACAAAGACAAGAGCAAGGCAAAAAGGAAAAATGCATAAAATCACCAAGGATTAGAGTGTATTCTTCACTCCTTATAAATAGCAGATAAATTTCCTTCTTCCTTGACATGGGTGTTGCATCTGGAGACAAGAACATCTGAGTCAAATCTAGACTCAGACAATTACTAGCTGGATAAGCCTAACTTCAGCTTGGTCTGCCTCAGTTTCCTCAACTATAAAATGCAGATAATAATAGTACCATACCTCCCAGGGTTGTTGTGTGAATATGAAGACCCCTTTATGATTATTAATTTAATATTAACATCTTTCTTATTAGCAGTTGTCTTGACTGTTCTTCAATGTCTTGAACTATTAGGACTCAATTCTAGCATAGTTAGGCAATGTTAGCACAGGTTAAATGAATGTTTCAATTTATCAGAATGAGAATGTTAGATTTGAGTTTTTTGAGTATCACAAGTACAAGACATCCTAAATTGGATATCAGTTAATACCTCCAGTGAATGGACTTTTGCACTCGAGCACCCTCCCTTTTTAAGTTGATGTAGTATATTTTTTATTGTACTGTTCCTTGATTAGTGGACTGTCTCTGTCAGATTTCAATGTTATACTACCTATGCTTGATGTATATGCTCATTCTGGCCTCACTTGATTTCTGTGGGTTATATAAGGAGGCCACTCCCAAGGCTCAAGATCTTTGCTCTCTACTGGAGTCTAGATTTATTGTGAGACCAACCTCCCTCAATAAACCTATTTCCTTTTGGTTTGGAGACTTTGTTTTATTTTTTGGCATTTCTGCTAATAAATTTTGGCTACAGTTATGAGTATCAAATGATTTATTTAGTTAGTTATTTCAACACTTATCTTCTATCTTAGAATCAATACTCTGTATTGGTTCCTAAGCAGAAGAGTTGTAAGAGCTAGGCAATGAGAGTTAAGTGACTTGTCCTGGCTCACATAAGTACAAAGTGTCTGAGGTCCACACCTGACTCTCAATCCCCCAAGCCATCCAGATACCCAGTGGATGAGATATTTATGAAATGCTTTGTCCAGTGCCTTTGCATAGCAATGGAAGATCTTACAAAGTTCTCATAATTGAGTGAGGTCAATTTTAGCTTGTTATAAGGGGAAAATACCTAGAAATTAGAGGTTGCTCTGAGCAAAGTGTAATGCCCATGAGGTAATGAGTTTCCCACCACAGGGAGTAGTCAAGTATAGTCTGAATAATTTGTTAAAGATGCTGTATATAATAATTGTGGCTCCCATAGTTATTGTATTAGATTCAGTTCAACTTACCAAACATTAGTCATTACTACTTTAAGGACAACAAACCAATTGAGATGCAAGGGTAGAAATGAAATGCCCCTGAAAACAGCACCAATCTCTCTTACTCTGAGGAGGTTACCTTTAGACAGCAGATAAAAATTTGATAGAAGTAGACCTTTTTGAAGGTCATTAGTCTTAAACTGCCCCTTTTATTCATTTCATGAGCCACTGATGTAATCTCCCACCTTCTCCTTATTTCATTTAGTATGTGATGCTTGTCCTTATCAAGATCAACCCTCTAAATGAATACTTGATCCCATCGTATCTTCTCTTTTCTAGAAGGCTGCTTCCTTGATCACCTCTGTCTCTGTCCCTATCTAATTCTGTCTCTGCCTTTCTAATTTTCTTCTCTATTTACCTGTTTCTTTATTGCTTTCTCCATACATATACAGGTCTTCTCTGTTTTCACAAATTGATCATTAGACTTTGCCATCAGCTCATGTTATCATTCTAGAGCTCTCTTCCCTTTCTTAGCAAAAACATGAAGAAAAAAGAAAAAAAAACTTCCTATACTCATTACTTCCATTTATCAATATCATTCAATCTACTTTCTCAATTCAATGATGAAATAAGACTGCTCTCCAGTTACTAATGATTTATTAGTTAAATTAATTAATTGAATGGTCTTTTCTCAGTCTTAGTAATTTTTGACAGCTTGGCTCGGTTTGCCATGGTTGACCACTCTCTCCCACTTGAGACAGCACTAATCTCTCCTGGATCTCTTCCTATTTGTCTGGCCATTCCTTCTTAGAGTCCACTGCTAGATCATCATCCATATCATGCCCCTTAATCTTGAGCCCAAGGTTTCATCTAGGGCCCTCTTTTCTTCTTTCTCTTGGTGATCTTATCAACTATTGTGGGTTTAATGATCATCTCAATGTAGATGAATCACAGAACTTTAATTTGACTCTAGTTTCATTCTGGAGCCCCAGCTCTGGACATTTCAAAATGAATATTCTGAAGACTTCTCTAACTCATTATATCCAAAATAGAGTAACTCACTGTCTCCCCCAAAATTCCTTATTTCTTTGGAGGATATCGCCATTCTTCCAGTCTTCCAGTCTCCAAAGGTTATGACGTTGGTATTATCCTCCCTTCCAACCCCTTCCCCCCATCCTAGACAACACCAAGTTGCTAAATCCTGTCATTTCTATCTCTAGAACATCTTTCTTGTGTATTAACTGACCTCTTCTTTCTCTCAATGCCACCCCCTTTCATTCAGGCATTTATTACTTCTTGACTACATCTGTAATGGTCTTTTAGTTGGTCTCTCTGCCTCAGACCTCTTCCACTAATAATCTATTTGCTTCCATTGGGGCCAAAGAGATTTCACTTAAATGTTAACGTTATTCCCTACTCAATCAGTAGTAAACTCCAGTGCTTCCCTATTCTCTCTGGGATTAAAACAACAACTAACAAAACTCCACAAAACTTTTTATTTGCCTTTTATTCCTTTTCCTTCTTCTCACCCTCTTCCTCCTCCTTCCATAGACAACTAGGTGACTGAGTGGATAGAGTGCAGGGATTGGAGTCAGAGAAGACCTGAGTTCAAATCCAGTCTCAGAAACTCAAGTTACCTAATTTCCATCTACTTCAGTTTCCTCAACTCTAATATGTTGATCATAATAATACCTATTTTACAGGGTTGTTGAAAGGATCAAATGAGATCATATTTGTAAGTATATCACAGTGTCTTGGGCATAATATGTACTTAATAAGTTTTTATTACCTTTTCATTGCTTAAACCAAAGAATTTAAAAGAGAAAAAAATACATAAAAACCCCTATCTAATACATTGAAACATTATGACATTATATAGTGTCCCTTACTCATAGTCCTCAACCTCCACAAAAAGGTGTGAAGTGCATATAAGGCTTCAGCCAATGGCAAACTTATTTTATAAGTGAGGAAACTGAGACAGACAGAGTTAATTGACATGTCCAAGGTAAGAGGCTCAGGCTAGATTTGAACTCAGGAAAAGGAGTTTTCCTGACTTCAGGCCTGGTACTCTATTCACTGAGCTACCTACCTTTTATGACTGGAAGAAGAGGAAGAAGAAATATGTTGGAAAATATATGACAAATACAAAAGATATTGGGAAATATAAGTCAATACATGTATGTATACACACATACATATGCATAGAAGCATGAATAGAAACACATATATGTTTATGTGTGTCTCTATCCATCCAGCCAACCAGCAAATCAATTGGCCTATCCCTCTATCTATCTATCTATCTATCTATCTATCTATCTATCTATCTATCTATCTATGTCTATCTCTGTCTCCTTCTCTGTCTGTCTGCCTGCCTGTCAGTCTGCATGTCTGTCTGTCTGTCTTTTCATCTATTCATCCATCTCTCTCTCTCTTTCTCTGTATCTCCCCATCTATTCATCTCCCTATCTATCTACCTGTCTACCTATCTCCTATCTGTCTGTCTGCCTGACTGTCTGTCTCTCTTTTTATATAGTACTCGACAGTATATGAAGCCCTTTACTGACAATAATCATGCAAAGTACATACCAGGGCACTGGACTTAGGCCTAAATTTCCTTTACTTGTCTGTCTTTCTGTTATTCCAGAGTATCAGGAGAGAGTATTTTTGCTAAAGCCAACATCTGGTTGGATTAACGTTCCTTCTGGTACATTATCCATGATCCCACCATCCTATGATCTCATGTCTGATGGCAGTGAGAGCGACATCAGCTTGGGAGATAGCAGGGGAAGGGACAGACTGTGAGTCAGGAGACTTTAGTTCCTGTCTTGGAACTCTAAATGCCTCACTGGGTGACCCTCACCAACTCACCTTCCCTATTTGGAGCTTCAGTTTGCTACCCTATGAAAGGAGAGGGCTTGAGCTAGATGACTTATAAAGTTCCTTCCAGTTCTGGGATTCTATGAGTACTGCAAGGGGAAAGAGATGTGTAGAAACTCATAAAATGACATGATTCCCTGGGAATACAAATGTGCACAGTTTAATTTATGCTGAGCCTGTACAGGCCAGGAGTCCTTAACCTTCAAACCAAGATATTTTCATAATGCATAAGTTCCTCTTCCCCCAAGGAATCTGTAACAAGGAAGTTGACAAATTGCATCAAGTTCATTTCAGGCATGTGAGGACATTGTTTAAAAAATAAAAAACAAGAGAAGAGAATAATCATTTATATAACACTTATTATGTGCTATGCTAAGTGTTTTACAATTTTAGCTCATTTGATCTTAAGTATAACCTTGAGAAGTTGGGTGCTGTTACTATCTTCATTTTACAGTTGAGGAAACTGAGGCAAACAGAAGTTAAATGTCTTTTCCAAGATCACACTGTCTGAATCCAGATATGAACTCAGGACTCCCTGGCTCCAGGTTGTGTTCTCAAATCTTTTTTGTTGCTTAGTTGTTTCAATTGTGTCTCATTCTTTGTTCCCTATTTTCTTGGCAAAGAGGAATGGTTTGTCATTTCCTCTCTAGATCATTTTACATATTAGGAAACTGAGGGAAATGGGATTAAGTGATTGGCCCAGGAAAGTGCAGCTAATAAATGCCTGAGGCTGGATTTGAACTCAGGAAGATGTATCTTTGGGACTTAAGACTCAAGACTTTATCTCTGTGCCACTAGCTGCCTCAACAAAACAGAGAGACAGTGTGGTGTCATCATAGAGCTGACTTCCAAGCAAGAAGACTTGAGCTCCAGATTGACCTATAACCAACTGGATGTGTGAGCTTCAGCCAGTCATTGGTCTGGAAAATTCTGTAAGACAAAAATTCCCACTAATGCTGAAACAAATCTCTTCATTTTTATTCACAAAATTGCAACTTGGTATGGTACTTTTATAGAGGATAAGGAACAAACAGAACCTTTTATCTCTTCAAATTACATTACCCTTGTTTATTTTTTAAATCAGGTTTGTTTCAAGGACAGAGACAGATGATAAAGAACATGCCTCTCCCAAAGAAAATTTATCATGTAGAATTCAGAATCTAGGACCCAGTAGATACAACCAAAAGAGGAAAATGTGAGGAGAGACAGAGAGAGACAGAGACAGACAGAGAGAGAGAGAGAGAGAGAGAGAGAGAGAGAGAGAGAGAGAGAGAGAGAGAGAGAGAGAGAGAGAGAGATGGATGAATAGACAAATATAGAGACAGACAGAAAGACATGTAGACTGACAAGCAGGCAGACAGACAGACAGAGAAAGGGAAACAGACAGAGATAAATGGACACAGATAGATAGGTAGATAGGTAGATAGGTAGATAGATTGATAGATAGATAGGTAGATGGATGGATAGATAGAGACACACATAAACATATATGTGTGTTTTTATTCATGCTTCTATGTATATGTATGTGTGTGTATACACATAAATATTGACATATTTCCCAATATCTTTTGTATTTATGTCATATATTTTCTAACATATGTCTTTATGATTTGAACTCAAGTCTCCCTGACACCAGGTGCAGGGCTCTATCCAGGATGGCAGCTAATGGCCCACAATAGCACTGGTCAGTTCAGTTATTGGGAGGCACTTTCTTATGTTAATTCAGATTTGGTTTCCCTATAACTTGCTGGAATTTTTCCTTTCCTCTTAGGTCAATCAGAAAATGTCTCATCAATCTATTTAAACTCTTTTCATCCATGTGAAGATAATATATCTCTTTCCTCTCCCCAAAGACTTTTGTTCATGATAAGCCTCCTTATTTCCACCCATTCTTTTTCCCAAAAGTTGACTTTGAGTACCTTCAGTATCCTAGTCAGCTTCCTCTGAACACATCCTAACCAGTCAAAGTATCTCCTAAAATAGCATCTATAAGTGGATATAAATTTTCCAATATATTTTGAACAGAACCTTTTGCAATGGGGTAACTAACCTCTTTTATTCTGGTCACTATTTCCTTCAGGGCATAAATGAATTTTTGGGGCTGCCTTTACAATATTGACTCATATTGAACTTAAGGTAAACTGAAACCCCAGGGCTTTTCCTCCTCTCTCTCCCTGTCAAATAACGAATGTCCAGACATGTCTCCTCCAGATTCTACTTGGTACACTGATTTTTTTTTAACTTAAGTGTAGGGCTTTAGTTCTATTTTGTTATTTAATTGTATTTCAGTCATGTCTGACTCTTTATAACAACATTTGGGGTTTTTTTGTAAAAGATACTGTAGTGGTTTGCCATTTCCTTTTCCAACTAATTTTATAGATGAAGAAACATAGGCAAAAAGGGTTAAGTAATATATCTAAGGTCATCTAGCTAGTGTTTTAGGCTAGATTTGAACTCAGGAAGATGTCTTCCAGATTCCAGTACTGACACTCTCTCTTCTGTACCACCTAGTTGCAGTTCTGTGGTACTATTTCCTTTGATTTCAGTCTTTTGAGAATTCCATAGAACTAAAGTGAAAAGTATTTACATAGAAGATTGAGAAGTCATTTTATCCTTGGTCTAAGTGGGGAGTTGATTTTAGAATTATAGCACCTGAATTTGAATCTACTTCCTCTTTACACAATCTTGCACAAGTAACTTAATTCCTCCAGATTTTGGTTTCCAAATCTTTAAATACCTGTACTTACAGTGTTTAAAGCATCAGCTGTATTGTTATTATTCAGTAGTTTCAGTTGTGTCCAATTCTCTGAAACCCTATTTGGTATTTTCTTGGCAAAAATATTGGAGTGGATTCCCATTTGATATTTTATAGATGAAGAAACTGAGGTAAGCAGGGTTAAATGGCTTTCCCAGGGTCACACAGCTAATTAGTATCTGGTATTACATTTGAACTCAGGCTTTCCTGATTCCAGTATCAGTGCTCTATCCAATACACCACCTTGCTATTCTACCTGGCACATAGTAGGTATTTAGTAAATGCTTGCTAACTAAAAATCCACTGAGCCACATAGTTACTCCCAGGATACTGATTCTCTTTAGATTTTCTTGTATTTTTCATTAAAAAAAATCTAATCCTATTTTTTATTGATGTCTTATGGTTTTCATTAGCTTCTATTTGTCTACTAAATTTTAGGAAGTTATTTTCTTCCTTGAGTGTTTTTGTTTGTTTCTGTTTTTTTTTTCTTTTCTATTTGGTCAATCCTATCTAATCCTTAAAGAGTTATTTTCTTCAATGATTTTTTTTCTTATCTTTCCTTTTGGCCCATTCTATTTCTTAGGGAGTTTTTTCCTCCAAGGTATTTTTGTGCCTCTTTTTCCTTTTGGTCTATTCTATTTTTTAGAGATTTAATTCCTTCAGTTAATTTTTTTTCCTCGCAGCCATTGAGTTTTCTGTCAATTTTCTTCCTATTTGGTTAACTTTTCCATTTCTTCCAATTCTTGAGGCCCAACATCCTTTCACACTGTCCCTTGAGGCTTCACATGTTTCCTTTTTGATATTGTTGTTCTATTCTTCTGTTTCACTAAAGTAATTTTCTAAGGACATGTTTTTTGTTTTTTTGTTTGGTCTTTTGCTCATTTTTCTCGTCATTCCCTCTTCCTCCTTTCCCTTATCTATCTACTGAGACTCTATTCTGTTCCTGTGCTTCACGGTCTCACTCACTCTGCTGCCAAATGGGAGTAAGTAGGTCACTGTAGTTCTACTTTCTCCTCTCTGCTCCCTTATAGACTCAGGACTCTGTTGCCACTGAAAGCTCCTAGGTTTCTTGCCCTCTCTGCCTTCTACACCTGTCTGTAGTGGCTTGGGCTAGGTTCATTCTTGTTCTGCAGCTTTGTTGTCTCTGGCAGAGTTGCAGTGGGCTTGGATGTTCCAAGTTCTTCCAGTTCTCACAGATACTGTGTTGGCTGGACTGCTCAGGGTATTCTCTCCTCTTACCCAGCAAGATGGATTCCTCCATCTTTCCTTTGTTTTGAAGTGATTTATTTGTGTGTGTGTGTGTGTGTGTGTGTGTGTGTGTGTGTGTGTGTGTGTGTGTGTGTGTGTGTGTAGGGAGCAGGGGAGCAGAGTGTCCAGCATGCAACTCAACAATGATTCTTAAAAAAAAAAAAAGGTGAAATGACTAGTTCATGACCACAAAGCTAATAAGTACTAAAGGGGTTTATAATTCAGGACTTCCTGATTCCAACACCAGCATTCAAACTATCAGGAACATGTTTTTTTCTTCAGGTTTAGACTTTGCTCCCTCAGCCTTAAACTTTCCACCATCATTAACATTTTGAAACTAACAAATAAATAAATAAATTTAAACTGGAAAAATAAAAAAGTGTTTTGGTAAATTCATGCAAGTCATATCCAAACTGGGTAACAATAGAAAGGAAAGATCAAAGAATACTCAAACTATAGTGTTGTTCCACAGAGATGATTTATCTTGGCCTTAATGCTGTCCCTTACTCATAACATTTTATCTCTTCTAAGTCTACCTTTGGATTGCTTCTGCCCAATGCTTAAAGCACTTTATCATACTACTAATAGTGACAGGGAAATTGATTTAGGGAGCAAAAGGAATCTGCTTAGATTTTGCTCTGGCATAGGAATTAAAGCAACTTTTAAAATAACCTAGAATTGGGTTCTTAATCTTTTGTTGTGATACAGACTTTTTGTAAGTTCAGTGAAGCCTGTGAATCCTTTCTTGAAATAAAGTTTTTAAATTCCCAAAATAAAATACATAGTATTACAAAAAGACAATATTGAAATATAGCTATTAAAACATATTTTTTAAAAAAATTATAAAATCCAGATAAGAAATTCCTGCTTTAGAGCAATATTCCTATTTTCCAGACAAGACAACTGAGATGAAGTTAAGTGAATTTATTTCACTTTAGCAATAAGAATAAAAACATGATTAAAATCTAGATCTTTTGATGGAATCTGGTACACATACTCTTTACCATTGCCCATCTCCTCAAACAAAATCCAAATTTAAAATATCTTTCCATGGTAGTTTTTCTTGTAAAGTACTGTTAGTATTGAAATTCCTTGTTTGTATTAAAACAACCATAATCAGGAACCCTGAAGAACAGAGATGTAAGGTAGAATTACAGGTAAGTGTTATCCAAACAAGGAGAATTATGAGTTAGTGGGCATGATATAGGGCTTAGTACTCACATAGTCTAATAAAAATCAGAGAGAGTTAATACTTCTGGTGACAGAGTTCATAGGGTAAGGGAAGAGATATAATTCAGCTAAGAGATATGGAAAAAATCTAGCAAGTCTGAAAACATAACTGAATATCAGTTATGTACTTCTTGTCCCCATTCATTTAAATCAAATCTCTGGGCATATTTCATCAGTATCTCTCAGAGTCCTAAGACGAAACTTAGATAATGGCTATCCAAAAAGGCTCTAAATTCTACATTTTATTTTGGGACAGTATTTTTTTGACATTCAAATCCAATGGCTGGTAGCACAAAGGCCTTTTAGCCATGTTTGAAGGCCTTCTGGCCCTATAAACAGAAAATGTTTCAGAGAACAGTGGTCTAAATTCATTGATCCAACACCATTCATTCTTTCTGCCACCACCTTATTATATTGTTCCTTTATTACAGGGAGTTAGAACAATATAATGGTTTAGTTTAAAGAAGACCATTCCAGAGAGCTTTGGGGCATTACAGTTTATTGCAACCTGCCAAGTGCTATTCTGCTACCAAACTCTGTTTTATGACTTTCAATCAGGAGCAGGGGGCATGATGAGAATTTAAGAAAGCAGAAGAATTTACGCAAGTGGCATTTATTTTGAGAACAGGCTATAGCAATCAGGTCCTGAGATACAGTTGATCTTAAAAGCCCCAGAAATGGAGCTCTCAGTAGCACAGTTCCTCACTGGACAGGCTGCCCCCTCAGAGATGTGATTGATTTACCAAAGCTACTGCTGGAGGAGGAGGAGGACAAACAATGAGACTTCTGCCACCAAGAAAGGAAAGAAAAGAAGCAGCATCTGTAAAAACCACTGAAACACATGAAGTGGCTGACAAATACTTGGATTAATAGAAAGCCACAGTAAAGTATAAAAGTACCATAAGACAGCATGAGACCAGCAAGAGGTTTTTTTTTTCTTCAAATAATTTTTATAGCTATAAAATAAAGGTTAATTTCCTTTTTTATACTTTGTAGAGGATCGATCAAATAAGCTCCCTCTTGGGTTATCACTATTAACAAATACTAAGTTATATTTTAAGGCACTATTTGTTTCTGCCTGCCCATCTCTCTTCCTTTTACCATATATTCATTCATTTGTATCCATCACCACTCAATGCTGTTTCAGTGGAATTTTCTGGAGCCACAAGACCATTGTTTTTCAACTTGCTAATTCCATTATTTGAGGGGTTTTCAGTCCTTCCACTAGCAATTTGTTTTCTCACAGAATTACAGTCTCTAAAGCAGAGTCCATTTTTTTATATTATCCTTCCTATGTGACCCACCCATCTTGCTTTGAGCATTAAATTGACAGCATTATAAGAGTGTTCTAATTCATACAGAACTTTACATCTATCACGTGAGTTGTTGAAGAGAAGGGTGAGCATAATACAGTAAATAGAAGGCCAACCATGAAGTCAGGATGGCAGGAATAAGTTTTGTCTCTGAAACATTCATCATGATCATGGGTGACACTCTATGATTTTAAGTTACAGAGGAGTTGGCATCAGAGTTTTTGCACCAGGGAAGAGTTCCTCACACTGATTAAATCATATTTTTCCAGCTTTGAGAGGTGGATTTCGCTGCTGTGAGCTAGGCTGAGTAGGAGAATTTCATAGCTGGTGCTATAAAAAGTCAACAATTTATATGTAGTTCTCATATGTCTCGATAGATAGAAGTGGATGAAGATAAAGGAGGAAGAGAAGGAGAAGGCAGAGAAGGAGGAGAAGAGGAATTTGAGTAGGACATTAATCCTTTTTGTGTCATGGACATCTTTGACAATCTGGCAAAACCTATGGACTCCTTCCCAAAACAATGTTTTTAAATGTATAAGATTAAAAAGGTACTTTTGAAATATAGTTTTCTTTCTATCTATCTATCTATCTATCTATCTATCTATCTATCTATCTATCTATCTATCTATCTATCTACATATGTTAAAAACCTTAATAAGAATCTCTGCTTTAAGGAAATCTCTCTCCTTTTTTCTCCTTTTTCTCTGTCTTTCTTTCTCTATCACTGTATCTTTCTCTCTCTGTCTCCCCTTAGGGTCCTAGATATAACCTCAAAGACAATAAATAATAGGAAAGATATTCATTTGCATTAATATTGAGGGTTTCAGCAATATATTTCTATACTGATAAAATTACAGATCTAGATTATAATTTTATAAATGTTAAATATTGTTTTTCATCCATATTTTATTAAGAGGATTGATATCACAGGGTGATGTCTTGACTTGTCATATGAATTAGATTTACGTGTGGCAGAGTTCCACAAAATTGTCCAATTCTCTCTTCCATGGTCATTGAAGTCCAGTGGTAAGAACAAAGTCAGGATGACTGATGATGGCTTGGGAGGAGATGACCTTGGAATCTTTGAAGTCTGATCAAGTTCTAAATTTTCTATTGTATCTGTTTCAGCTGCTTTCAAGTTCTTTGGAACAAGTTGTTCTTATCTGCCCAGAACTCTTCACATGGTTGGGGCAAACACCCTCATAACCTGCTAATGGGTTTGAGACCTGTCAGGTGCCCTCAACCTGTTTTAACCTGTCTGCTGAGTTATTTCTACCCAGGTGTGGCTACTGGGCATGCTACAGTTTCTTGGAGTCACAAGTGAGAGATGGATGGCAGGTGGACACCTCAAGAGCTGACCCCAGTAGAGTTGCCTAGGAACTCTTCCAGCCAGTGGGAAAGAATTACCCTTCTTTGTGCTGTTTTAAGTGGTTGTTGTTACTCCAATAAATTAGTTTTAATTAAAAATGAACCAAAAAAAATCCTTCTGAGGAGGGCTCAGCAAGCCCTTACATCAGAGATACTAGCTCTCTCCAAATTACACACACACACACACACACACACACACACCTTTTTGTATTGATCTTTATTTTAAAAGACTATGCCATGCCACTCAGATGACTGGGTATATACAACCTTGGAAGAAATGAGCTTGATGTTTGCTGCTTACATTAAAAAATTTCAAATGTTTCACCCTTCACTTCCATTACTATAATGCATGCTAAGAGGGTAAAAGAAAAACCCAAATGAGTAAAGTCAGTAGGGATTCTGTGAAAGAGTGATTTATATTATTCTAAATAGGAAATACTAAATGCTTTTGTGGCTAGGATTTAAGGATTTGGAAGACTAAAATGATGGCTAACTTTATGGTTAGTTATGAGCTCTTTACTTAAACTAAATAATAGTTATAACTCACATTATTATAGCAATATAATAAAATTTGCAAAGAAAGCAGCCTAATTTCATTTGATGCTCTAAACCACCCTGTTAGTTGGGTAGCATTAGTATTCATAGACTCACAGGATTAAGAGCTATGAGGGAGCTTAGAATTGATCTAGCTCAACCTACATAGTTTATAGATTATGAAACTCAGCCCAGTGTAATAAAATACTCTGAGGACAGATAATATACCAGGGGCAAATAGGGGGAGAGGCACAGAAGGGCACCTCAAGATTTAGTGTACTTGAGGTTACCTAGAACCTTCTCCCCTAAGAAATCCCTTTCCCTTCAATAAGAGTATCATTCTTTCACCAGGAGAACAAAATTGGCCCAGCACCACATAGATAGTAAAATAGCAAAGTCAGGAGTCAAAGCTGTCAGGAAACAATAAAAAATGTTCTTCTTTGGTTCATTTGTTTATTAAAAGAAGGTTGCTTTGAAATATCTGCCAAGCTATAGCCATGTATACAAATGAATTAACAAATTTCACTTAATACTTAGAAAGGTCACTTTGAGTGGCATGGTTAATCTGTTAATTCTGCTAACCAAGTGATGGTGAACCTTTTAGAGGGGTGGGTGATGTAAGAAATGTCTTCAGACATGCATGGATATGGGGAGGGGAACAGCATGGCCCCACATCCTTCTGGCTTTCTTATAGCAAACTCTGGTGAACTCTGTGCTGGGGCAAGGGCATGTGTACCCACTCTGGCATTCATGCCATAGGTTCACCACCATGGCCCTGACCCATTTGGCTCCTCTTCTACATTTCCTCCTTCCTTTCACATACTTGCTAATAAATTAAGAATGAAGTTCTAGAAAGTAAGTTTTCTTGGTGATATTAAAAATATGAGTTCCAGATACCACTGTATTCATGACTATGGTTTACATGTGCTTATGTTAATATACAATAGGCAGCACAGTGGTTAGAACCTTGAGCCAAAAAGACCTGTGTTCAAATCTTGCCTCAAAAATCAGCTGTGTGACACTGGACAAGTCACTTATACTTTATCTTTTTTTATCTATAAAATAAGAATAATAATAGCATCTGCTTCACCTGGTTATTACAAGGACCAAATGAGGTAATACTTGTAAAGTGCCTAGAACATAGTAGGTACTTAATAAATGTTTATTCCTTTATAAGTCTGAGACTTCCGTTTGAAAAGTGTGTGCTATCTAGCTGCTATTAATGACCAATAATGGAATATATTTGTAGCTCTCAGGAGTACTTGTCTTTTGGTATGACTCAATTTAATCTTATTTGACAAATATTCAATCAATACCTACTATCTCAAAATTACCACCCAGGATGAGCTTTAAGGTCTTAAAAGAAATGAACCTAATATTTTACTGGTAGAATAGAAGATGTTAGCAATAGCCAAGTAGGTGGGAAGTCTGGGTGGTTGGAAGGGACATTGGAATATTCTTTATAGTATGAGAATTCTTAATGAAGTGATTCAATTTCATAATAATATTATCATGAACAACAACAACTCATATTTACAGCAAACAATCTCTGGTTATGCCAAAATGGGTAATTTTTTTGTGAGATCTCTCTACTCTATCCATTTGAAAATCTAGGTATGATTTAATGGAGGAACTATATTTTATCTGAATTTGTCTTTCAGTTATTTTCAGTCATGTCCAATTCTTTGTGACTCCATTTGAGGTTTTCTTGGCAAAGATACTGGAGTGGTTTACCTTTTCCTTCTTCAGCTCATTTTACAGATGAAGAAAATGAAGACAACAGGGTTAAGTTATTTGCCCAGTTACATAGCTAATAAGGTCTGAAGCTAGATTTGAACTCAGGGAAGATGATTCTTCTTAACTCCAAATTCAGCAATTATCCATTGTGCCACTTAGCTGCCCCTCTCATCTGAGGCACACAGAAGTTATATAACTTGCCTATGATCACCCAGATAGTAAATGTCAAAAGGAGAATTTGAATTTGGGTCTTTTTGACTTTAAACCCAATACGGTGTTCAGTTTAGGAAGGGTGGTTTATTTTTGCCTCACTTGTGTCACACATCTGGTCACTGTTTTTGACCTATATGTTTGGAGATAGTACTGGCTCTATATGCAAAAATCAATGGCTAACAAATTCTAGTCAGGGAGAAGAAAACTATAGTATTGGGTGACTTTAGAATGCAAAGGGCTTTAAAGATGCTATAACTCTATAGCTCAACTAAATAATTTTGATGTTGCTTAGTCAGTTCAGTTGTGCTTAATTCTTTCTCCAGCTCCTTTAATAGATGAGGAAACTGAGGCAAACAGGAATTAGTGACCTGTTCTGAATCACACAGCTAGAAATCAAAGCTGAATTTCAACTCAAGACAATGAGTTTTCCTGACTTCAGGCCCCACATTCTATCACTGGATCACCTGGTTGCCCTCTATTGCTAAAAGTGGGAAGTAGTGAATTTAATTGACTTTTCTGAGATGATGCAGTTAGGTAGTTCATGACAGGGACCAGAATCTTGGTCTCCTATGCCCAAATCCAATGCATTTTCCCACTTTTCCCACACAGCTGCCAACTTCCAACTTAGCCTTTTCCAAATTCTAGTTACTCTTGTTCCAGGGTTTTCCTTAGGCTGTTATAGTCAGCTGTTGTGTTCCTTTTTTCACATCTGTGCTTACTTTACATAGGTCCCATTTCTCCCAATTTAGGATGATGTTGAAATTTTGTCAGAATTGATCACAGGCTTTTTAAAGAATACATCTGCAGAATACTAAAGTTCTCAATGGAAATTTCCCTTAAGAACCATTTGAGGTTAGTAAAAATAAGAGAAGAGAATATTCCATTGGAGATCAGGGTTCAAGGCCTAGGATTTTGGCTAACTGTGATTCTGAGGAAACCATTTGACCCCTCTAGCTCTAAATATTCACAATAAAAATTGAAGGAGTTAGATTAGATAATATCCAATGATGTTTTTAGACTATATATATATATATTTATATACTGTTTAGTGCTTTAAACTTGTATCATTACTGGCCTTTATTCTAGCACTCCCATATCTGTTTCTAAGATTAAATTATAGGTTATCCTCAAACTGCATTAGAAAGGTAAAGTATCTTGGACTAAGGAGGTGATAGTCCTGCCCTAGTTCCATATTTGGAATGTTGTGTCCAGTTCTAGGTACTATATTTTATACTGGGCACTGATAACCCAGAGAAGATACAGAAGAAGTCATCCATGAAGGTAAAATGATATGAAACTATTTCATAGAAATATTAATTGAAGGACCCAAGAATGTTTACCCTGAAGAAGAGAACACAGAAAATTTGTGTGACAGATTTTTACATGGAAGGGAAGGGGCAGCTAGATGGCTGAGTTTGGATTCAGGAAGATAGATCTGAGTTCAAATTTACCCTCGGACGCATATTATCTGTGTGACCCTGGGCAAGTGTCACTTGAACCCTGCTTGCCTCAGTTTCTGCATCTGTAAAATAAGCCTGGGAGGAAAATGAAAAACCATTCCAGTATCTTTGTCAAATGAAGTCACAGAGTAGGACATGGTAAGAAAACAATTCAACCACCACATGGAAGAGAGACTAGGCTTGTTCTCTTTGGTATAAAGATGGAAGAATTAGGATTCATGAGTAAAAGCTTTACAGTAGCAGATTTAATAGCCCAGACTGTCCTCCCCATAGCTCTGTGTAGTTATTATAATTTAATTTAAATAACTTTATTATATCATCTTTCTACAAACTATCTCAGAGGTAAGAGGCAATAGTAACTATGGCAGCATTAACAATAATAGTACCACTTGTATAGTTTGCAAAGCCCATTCCTACCAAAATCTTAGTGAAGAGACTAGTGAGAAGTTTCATTAATTCCATTCAAGAAAGAAAGAAATTAGGGTTTACAGAGCCGAGGGGACCTCAGTCAGTTTACACCATCACAGAGCAGGGTTCACAAGCTTGCTTTCTGACTCTGAGTCCAGTGTTGTCTTCCATATAATCCCACTGCCTAGTAATTCAACAAACATTTATACTGACCCCACTATGGGACAGCAACTACAGGCATTAGGGATACCACCACCACAACAACAAAGAAATAATCTCTACCTTTAGGGACCTTGTGTTCTATTGTAGAGGTGAATATCATAAGAATATCACCACTGATAATAGCTAAGTCCTCTTTAAACTCAATGAAACTATCCTCTGGTATTTGTTTCTCCCATTTCTGAGAATGATTTCTGGTGACTGAACAGTTCTTGTTATTTGGCCTGTCAGCTTCCATACTTGCTGCATCGTTTCATTAGCATATTAATTACTAGCCCTGTGGGAACCCAAAGAGTTATAATCCACAGTTGCATTATTTCACAGGACAACTCATTTGGCTACTTTATGGGAAATGCAAGATTTAGGTTTTAATACAAAGCCTGAATTTGTCTTACCCTCTCCAATGTGATTTCTTCAAATTCGTATTCAATTTCTGTTCCATTGACCTGTGGAAGAAGTAAAAGAGAAACCATTAAAGATACATCAATTTTTATTAAGATGCTAAATTCATGAAAAATCTCTATCAGATTGTTTCCTTCGCAGGGAAGGGGAATGAGAGAAAAGGAGAGGTTCGAACTTAAAATTTTTAAAAAAGGAATGCTAAAAATTGTTTTTACATGAAATTGGGGGGAAATGAAATATTTAAAAATATGCTGCTTTAAAAAATATGTTGGGGAAGGAATGCTTGCATGTCTTAAAGAAGGGGTGAATGTTGTTTTCTGGATTATGCATGAGCCAGATTTTCCTGGCTTTAGAGACTATGTGTATTCATTAAAAATGAAAATGTAATACCGGTCAGTTTAAAGAACAAAGAAAGTTAAACTTCACTGGGAACATTCTGGGGTTATTATAATCTCTTCGTGTGAACATTTTTTTTCCTCTAGAGTTTAATGATATTTTCAAATTTTCAAATTTGATATTTTCAAATGATAAAGGATAAGCAACCTGCAAGCATAGCTTTGCAAATATGAGACAAATCATGCTGAAAATGCATTTGATGCAATGGTGAGACATGAAACAGAATGAACACCTGACAATGTTTGTAATAAAAACTGTGCATGAGTACACCATTTCTCCTAGTAAACCACTACCCGCAAGCAATATGTCAGGAAAGGAGACAGAGAACCCTGCCTCTTTATCATTAGATCAGGGACTAGCAAGTCCATTCCCATTATCACTATGTCATATTTATTGGGAGGTTTTGGTGTAAGAGCCACCTGTGTTCTCTTCTTTGACAATGAGAAAAGAGCCAAAGAGAAGGTACTTGAAATTCCCAGTGAGTAACCAGCTAAGCTATCCAACCAAGTTTTACATTGATCTCAAGCCTAATGGAGAGAAATGCATTTTAAATACAGTCAGACAACATATAACATATGCCTTGGAATGGAACAGATGCACAAATGCATGAAGGGTAATTTTTCAACTATCTTTGAAGTATTCCCTTCCCATATTTTTTATCTGTCAGCAGTCAGAGTTCTGCTCAGAGGAGGAGATTGTCTGGGATAGGAAAAAAAGATCCTCAAATTGGCTGTTTCTTTTGTTCTGAATGTGATGCGGCATTGAAACAACATCATCAGTCATTTGGGACATCAACCAGAGAGGGCTTGGAATTCCAACTATAAAACCATGATTTGCATATAGTGCTAACTGCTGGCTTGTTTTCCTCTAATTCAAAAAACTCCCATATTCTCTGTCTCATGTTCATGGACAAATTGGGGTTTGTTCTACTAAATTATGTAAGATATACTTTGCAGACTAATTTATTCAAGGCTTAGGTCAAATCTTATATCCCCCATGAAGGCTTCCTGAATGTCACTTGACTTGAACACCATCCCTTCTTTTCTCCTGTACCCTTATGCCAGCCCCAAGTCATCTAGACTTATCAGGTCTTAGGACACATTCTACTGTGTTTTTTTTATTTGTTATATTTTAATATGTGTTGTATTTATCTCTATCCACATTTTAGCATGCCCTGGAGGCTCCTTGAATAGAGGTTATATCTTTTGCTCTTTATCTGAATAAAGTCCTAGCAGAATATCTTGAAAATGGTTAATTTGTTGAACTAAATGGATAAATAAAATATAACAACAAAAATCAATTAATATTTAATAAAAATCTACTAGGACAACCAGTTGGCATGGGGGATAGAATGCTCCACCTGGAGTCAGAAAGACTCATCTACCAGAGTTCATATCCGGTCTTGGACACTTACTAGTTATGTGACCCTGTTTACCTCAGTTTCTTCATCTGTAAAATGAGCTAGAAAGTAAATGGCAAAACCACTCTGGTATCCTTGCTAAGAAGACCCCAGAAGGGGTCATGAAGAGTCAGACATGTTTGAAAAACGACTAAACAAAAGAATCTTCTATGTACCAGTTACACACAAGACATCTGGCAGACAAAGACAAATGTGAAAAGATATATGTCCTGGGAAAGCTTATAATCGATTGAGAAGGGACTAAGTATACAGATACATTCAAAATAGAGAGGAGATTATTCATAGAAAGGCAACAGCTGCAAAGGGGATCAGAAAAGGCCCCATAAAGAAAGAACACCTTGAGAAAAGTCTTCGGGGAAGTTGGAATTTCTAAGATAAAAAAAAATGAATATGTAACAAGTAAGACAGATAGTGTTTGTCCATGGCATGGAGAAGAGACAGTGTGTATCATGTGTTTGAAACAGTTAGAAGGCCAGTTTGGCAAGATTCTATGTGAAAGGAAATAATTTCTTATAAAGTTAGAAAGGTAGACTGAAGAGCTAGGTTGTAAAGATCTTTAAAAATAATAAAGGCCTTATAAATAATTTTTTCCTAGATTAATTAAATTAAATTTTATTTATATATTTATTTTATATATTTATTTTATTTATATATTTATTATATATTTATTATATATTTATTTATATATTTATTTTATTTATATATATAATATAAATATTATATATATAAATAAATTTAATTTAATTTAATTAAAATTTTTTTTTTAATTTAATCCTAGAACTAATAGGGGTTCATTAAATAAGGGAGTGACATGGTACGAGCTGTACTTTAAGAAAATCACCTTGGCCGCTGATTGGGGCAGAGGTTGAAGCATTTGGTCAGTACCACTTCAGTGATAAGCAACTGAGACTGCTTTGTATTACATGAATTTCTACACATGTCTTAACTGCTCTAACAGACTGAGGCAGTCCAAGATTTTGACTTTTTCCTTTGTTATACCCTTTCTCCTATCCTCCCAGCACAGAACTACTGTTCAATTTTCAGACTATGGTGAGGATTGTTTTTTACTCTCAGGGTATATCATTCAACCATTTAAATGGTTGTTGTGCAGAAAGCAATTTAGCTTTGTTCTGCTTAGCCCCAAGGGCAGAATAAATACCCAGAAATGGAAATTAGGGCAACGTAAATTTCAACTTAATGTAAGGCAAAATGTGTTAACAACCATCCCAGCACAAAATGTAATGGGCTGTTGCTGCTTGGAGGAGAGAGTTTCCCATTACTGAAGTCTTCATTGAGAGGTAGAATGACAATTCATCAGTGACCACAGGATTAAAAGTAGACCAGAGTCAGAAGGAATCCTAGGGCTCAACTAGTCCAAAGTCCTCAGTTTACAGATGAGGGAACAGTGGAGAAGTTAAATGACTTGCCCAAAGTCACATAGATAATGAGCACATCTAATTTGGACTCAGGTCCATAGTCCTCTCTCCAATTGATTCTTCATGCATTTGCTAAAGTGACTTTCCTAAAGTACAAGTCTGACCATGGCTCTGTATTCAGAAGTTTCAATGGTTTCCTGTTGCCACACTACAAGGCAGTCAAACTCATTTTCTTTCTACTCTTCAAAATCCGTCTGCCATTTTTATCTCGGTATGTGGTGACATCATGTCTTGAATTTACTACCTCCAAGCTTCCACCTCTTAAAATTCCTTCCTTCAAAGTTCATCCCAAGAACATTTTCCTCATTCTACCAGGTTCTAATGCCTCCCCCTTCCTGCTTCCCCCCCCATCTCCCTTACCCGAGACTTTTGAAAATATATATATTATATATACACACACACACATACACGCGTGTACATTTCTCCCCTATCAAAACATAAATTCTCTGAGAAAAGGTCTATTATCTTTTTTTCTCTTTGTTCTCTAGCCCCAGCACTGGGACTGGCACATACATGTTCATTGATTATGCCTCCAAGTTCAGTGTTCTCACTGCTGTACCATATTAAGATGATATTGATGGGATATATTTGGGTAGAGGCTGAATCTCTGGTCTCATTTAATGATTCTATCATTCTCAAATTATTAAATGTTTGTTCAGGGGATGATGACTGACAAAACCATCAACAATTATAATATGGAATTTCAGAAGCCATAGAACATTTCCTCAACCCTGAGAATGCTGAAAACATGGCAGACCTTCTGTAGGTCCTGGAGTAAGATATATATATATATATTTTTTTTTTCCTCCCTCCATTATGTGATCTAATTTGTTAATCACATTTTGCTGGGTTGCTATTACCGAACAGCCCTAAGTGAAATTTGATTTTCTAGGCTTAAGGAAGTTAATGGCTTAATAAATGGGGTCTTGATGATATTACCAAGTATATTGTAGTTTCTCAGAGGTTTTCATCTTTTGTGTCTAAAAATAATAAAAGCAGAGGTATAGGGGAATGATGAGGAGAGCTGTCAGTGGAGGATCTGGGTTCAAATAATAGTCATCACTCTTATTACATATGAGAACTTAGAGAAATCATTTAAATTTGGGGGTCCTCACCAAAGGTGATTTAAAAATTTACATACTTAGTTATGCATGCCCAAATATGCTTGGTTTTAAATCTTTATTGATTTCTGAGGGAGAGCTGGCAGAATCTAGTCATGCTGGAAAGATGGGAAGAGAAGAAAAAGACTGATTTCTTTTTTGAAGGCTCTTTCTAGTTCAGTCATAAAAACTCCATCAAACTTCCCTTTCTTCTCTGCTAAACCTCAACCCTCGAAGGACCAATCATAACCCTCCTGGGAGCCTCTAACTGCACATACCCTTTCTCAAGGGGTCAGAACACATGCATTAATGGAAGAGGCTTGAGCCACTATTAAGGGGCAGGATACAGGGCTCTTTTTATAGAACATCCCCCACCAGCAGAATAAGGGAAGGTTAACTCTATTCCATGTGTAGAGAAGATGGGAGGAAGAGATTCAAAAGATTCACTGTGAGAGAGAAAGAGATTAAGTTAATGTAATCTTTCTTCAATTTATTAGTGTGATTCTATGACATTTTTCTTTACTCCATTGCTTCTAGTGATTTTTGTCTTCTGTGTTATTATTTAATGCAATCACCTCTGGATTTTCTCTGCTCATGAATTCTCAGTGGCCCAGCTGATCAGAATTCTGGTGATTGCTCCTTCAAGGCAGAGCAATGGTGGAGTGGCTGACTTTTATTTGAACATTTGTGGCCCACCAAAAGCTCTTCTCATCACAATCTTAATATCCTAAAGGCTCTTAGGTACTAGTTGTAGGAAATATATTGCCTTAACTGACCTGCTATGTCAGGTATGGTATAGTGAGTAGAATGCAAAGAAGAATTATAGACAGGAAGAAGTTCAAGTCCTTCCTTGATCAACATCCTGGTTGTATGAGCCTGGGGAAAGTTGTTGAGCTGCATTAGTTGTAAAGAAGGAGAATAGATAGCCATATTGATCAAATTATGAAACATAGGGTTTTAGATCTGGGAGGGACCTTAGAGATCATTTAATTAATAATTAATAATAGATATATACAGTGCTTTAAATTTTCCAAATATTTATGTCTCATCTTAAATTCACAACTCTGAATTTAATGACTGAGAGGTAGTCATGATTATTAACCCTGTTTTACAAATGAAAAAACTAAGGTAGACCAAAGTTAATAATAATAATAATAATAACTAACATTTTAATAGCACTTAGTACACTACATACATCTAGTAAGTGTTTGATGCTGGATTTGACCTCAGATCTTTCTGACTCTAGGTCTCATGTTCTCACCACAGTACTTCCTGAATGGTCTCAAAATTGTTCAGATTTAAATGGGCAAGCTCAGGATTCCTCACTCATAATAAGTCTTCTAGCAAAGGGTGGATGAGCACTTCGGCAGATTGTAAAAGAAATTCTGACTAGATTGCCTCTGAGGTCCGTTCTGTAAAATTGAGATTTGAACTCTGGACTTCAATCCCCACAAGTCCTTGCTCCACTTCCCCAAAATGCTTTGTAATCTCACGGAATTCTGAGGTGGGCGAGATCGAGAAGGTACTTAAGCTGATTGCAAAGGCTTTTGAGGCCTCTCTCTTTTTTTTTTGGACTTCTGTTTTGGAGCAGACGTGGCTCTTTCCAGAATGTAGGTGAGGTCTTGTCTAGGCCTCTGGCCTAGGCATGTGTTTTTTCTTACTTGTATATTCTTAAATTCTCAATCCTTAATAAACGTCTAAAAAATATAATACTTCTTGCAGAGAGAAACTAATTTCTACCTGCCATAGTCTCTCCCCAGTCTCCCCTAAATTTTAATCTTTACAGTTCCAACCAAGATTCTTCAATATATATATGCATATACATATCTATATGCAGTATGAAGCACTTCCTCCTCAGATCTAAGAATTCTCATAGTATTTTAAGACTCCCTTTAGGTGCTACTTCCTAAAATGATCACATCTAAAACTGTGACTAAAAGTTAGTGTATTTTCATCTGCTAGAAAAAGCATTTGCAAATATAGCTCTCATTCATAAATTAAGTAACTCTTGCATGTCCTATCTATGACTTCAACTTGGGTATTTAATTAGTTCTCTAAGTAAGATATTGAGAAATAGTGATCTATAGTTAAAAAAAAGGAAAAAAAAAGTATTTTTGCCCTTAAAACCCACAACTGTGATGAAAGGTGATGAATGTGCTAACTACTACACAGTCACACATGTAAACTGAGATCAGTAAAGTGTCTTAGACTTGGAGTCAGAATATCTGAATTTAGGTTATGCTATTTGCTAGTTGTAAGACCTTAGGGAAGTCCCTTAACCTCTCTACATTTTGGTTTCCTCATCTGTAAAAGAGGGTCAATGCTATTTATGTACCTATATCTGCAGACATAGCCAATATGGAAAATAGTTTTGCTCATATGTATTCATTATAAAAATATATACTTTTCTTTCCTTTTCAAAGTGGGGGAGGAGGCAGAAGACAAAAAGATGAATTTATATTGTATCTTAAGAAAATAAAATTAAATTTAAAAAGGGATGTACACTCTTCTGATTCTATATAATGCACCAAAAAACTCTTTTAAAGGAAGCAAAAAGCCCAAAGACTTGTGGTATGAGGGCTTTTTTTGGTGGGATTAGAGTAGAAAGAATATTAGATTTCAAGTTAGAAGACTGAAAATTGCATGTGACTCTAGGACCTTGGGAAATTGTAATTTCCTTGGTCCTCAGGAGTTGGATTAGATTAGATGACCCCCAAAGGGTAGGGCACTTTCCTGACCTTTAAATTCCATGATGTTCATTGTCCCACACAGGGCTTATGTGGATCTTTTTCCTTTGTGTTTTGTGCACACATATTCTTTTCCAGATTGGCAATGGTGAACTGCATCTGCCTATACTGACTGTGCTTCTTCCTTAAAGTGACTTTGTCTAGTGCCAGGAAATATGTTGTGGAGCTTAATCTTTGGGAGCATATGGCCACATTGCTATGATACTTCCCCAAACAAATGTCTGGATCATTCCCAGTAATGCCACCATCTCCCTAGTGTCCCTGGCCTGGGAATTGAGGAGCTATCCCCACAGTTCCTCTGTTGCTTTAGATAAGCAAAGCTAACTGGAGCCCTTTCCTAAACAACATTATTCAAATCTATCTTTTCTTCTCAATCAAAATCTTCCACCAGCTTTTGTGTCCTTTTGTTTCAGCCAGTACAATCAATACAGGCTGGTCTAGAGGACAGAGACCTGGTCTAATTATACCAGGAAAGTTGGGTCAATGTCCAGCTAGCTCTACATGATGTATAATCACTGAACATCTTTAAACCAATTCTTTTATTAAAACTGACATCTGTAGCCAGTCAGGTTATGGCAGTGGGTGCCAATTTAAAAGAAAATGACAACTCTATGAAAAGACCATTATTATGTGCATTGTCTACCATATTTGGTGAATACTCTCCCACCACCTCATTGTGCTTGGCACGTAGCAAGTATTAAATGTCTGTTGACTAGCTGAGTCACCATTGGGGAGGTGATCCTCCAAGATTAAAAGGCTTCAATGAGTGCAGTATAATAGAGTTTTGGATTTCAATCCAGGAAGAATCCAATCTCAGATACTTTCTAGTTGTATGAGCTGGGGCAAGTCACTTAACCTCTCAGGACTTCAGTTCCCTTATTTGTAAAATGAGACACTTTGACTTTATGACCTTCTGACTCTAAATCTATGATCCTAAGTTGAGGCTCAGTAGAAGAAGATCCTTCATTCTGGGTAGTGGTTAGCATACTCATCACCTTTTAGCATAGTAATGGCATTGTGAAGTAGAGGATCCTTATTCTATCCTTTTGCCCTATGGGGATCAATCTAGCTATGTTTGGATAGAGTGTTTGCCAAAAGTTGGGCCATAAAGTGGTAAAAAAAAAATCCACTGGTTAATCAACTCATGAAAATCATCTACAATTTGTAGGGGAAGTAGCCCCAGTGATGAGATTATGGATCACAGGATCCTAGGGCTTTTGATAAAGAAGAGACTCTGGAGATCATTCAGCCAAACCCTACTTTATTTTAGATGTTGAAATTATGTCTTAAAGAAATAAAGATTTTGTAACTTTCCCAAGGTCACGCAGTAAGTGGCATAGTTAGGTTTCCAAAAGCTAATCCTGTTCTCTTTCTACTAAGCCACATGTGCTGCCTTTTGAAGTAGGGAAGTTAATTAATATTGATGTTACTGCTCTATAGATGGAGATGTCATTGGGCTGATATGGGATTCTAATGGTGGTTATAGCTATGTTTTTTTCTACCCATAAACTATGACTTTGAGTTAAGAGATTCCAATCTTAATTAAATAAACTTCTAAGTTCAGTGAATCGTTAAACTATGGCTTTCACCAATTAGGGATAAAAATTAATCAGTTGCCAATAATCTACTCTGATTCTGAATCATTTTTCTCTGAGACTTCAAATTTGTTCTACCTTTCTCATTAAGTCTGTATAATGAAATATAAGTCTGCCAGCTTTAAAAAGGTGATATTCAACTTTCATTTGAAATAGTTTTTCATTAATTATAATTGATAGGTTTTATATATGCATACATATGTCACATATTTAGCATATATACAGTTATATAAATTTAATTTTATGAAATATGATAAATTGGCATAATCATTTGCCCTTGACATAACAAGGAAACTTGCCCAAGAGTTGAATAATGCATACATCTGTGTCTAGATATACATACATACATATATAAATACATGCACAATCCTTACATATGTATAATCATAGAGGAATATAGATATAGAGATAGTAACAAACAAGTAGATGGTAGATGTTAGTTAGCTAGATATTTTATTTAGGGTTCCTTGAGATATATATATATATATATGTATATATATATATATATATACAGACAGACAGACAGACAGACAGACAGACAGAGAGAGGGAGAGAGAGAGAGAGAGAGAGAGAGAGAGAGAGAGAGAGAGAGAGAGAGAGAGAGAGAGAGAGAGAGAGAGAGATTTGATTTAGGGTTCCCCTAATAAAATGGAAAGAGCCACATCCTTAGCTCTTGGCACTTAATAAGTACATTGGGATCTGGGGTTAGCTTTAGCTCTGAACAAAGCAGTATTTATTCCTAATTCCATGCGTTCCTTTGATTCTTGTCAGGAGACAATTTATTACAATGGAAAGAACCCTGGACATAGAGTCAGAATTCCTGGGTTCAAGTCATGACTTTTACATCTTTTATTTCTGGGACTGTGAAAAAGTCATTGTACCTTTCTGTGCTTCACTTTCCATATTTGTAAAAAAGGGGATTAAAAAGACATTTTTGCTGCCTAAATCAAAGTTGTGAGGTAAGCACTGGCTCATACATCATGTACATTTTTTCCCTGAAGTATCAGGAGCCCACAGTCTCTGTTGCCAGCTTGCTATGGGGCCAGGTTGAAATAATCTTAACTCATTGGTTGTTGGTTCCATATCTACGTAGGTAAGATTTGGTGATTATTAAGTTTCTTTACATCTAAACGTTTTATGAATACATAACTGATGAAAGATGTATTAAGCATCCAAGAACAGTAAATAGCACTAAAATGAAATTGACTGAGTATTGCCTTTTGTTATATGTTATGAAGCATTGGATTTTGCTCATTAAAATCCTAGAGTCTTAATTCTACTTCCTCATAAATTATCTCTTCAAGTCATTAATAACTTGCTATGTATCTCTACTATTCTCCTGAATCTCTACTCTTGTAGATTGTCAAGGATTTCTGAATCATTAAATCCAGTAGGATCTTCCATTTCTTCATCCTTTCTAACTTCCAGGTATTATATATATATATATGAAAAATTATCACATTATCATATATATAACAGATATACAATTATAATATAATAAAATGTTTTATCACATATCATATATCCTTAACTTAAATATATAAATATAATAAATTATATGTACATATATTTAAGTATAAGATAGATTTGGACATACATGTAGGTTGTAATTAAGTTGTTCAATTGTTTTCAGTCAAGTTTGGTTCTTTGTGCCCCTAGTTAGGCTTTTCTTGGCAAGTATATTGGAATGGTTTGCTATTTCCTTTTTAAGCTCACTTACAGATGAAAAAACTGAGGCAAACAAGTTTAAGTGATTCCTAGGATGCTACATCATTTGGGCTTTAATAGCTCTGGTTTCTCCATCTATTTCTTGAATCTATTTCTAATATGATATAATAATATATTTGTATGTATTAAACAGAAGTTAGAAAAGATGAAGAGGGAAAATCCCACTGGGTTTGGTAATTCAGAAATCCTTGACAACCTGCAACTGTAGAGTTACAGAAGAATATTCGAGATAGACATCAAATTTACTAGTGACTTGAAGAGTTAATTTGTACATCGGAAATATGGAAATCTCACAAGCTGAAAAATCAGGGCTTGGGTTATTGTTTTGTTAATCTTTTAGGCCAATGAAAGCTATAAAGTAAATATTAATGATGAATATTAAACTTAAAATATGATGTTTTTTTCCTCAGAGGATGGTTGTTATATATTTATTAGCACTTCTTTGCTCTATTTACCTTCTTTCACCTCCCAAATGTTTATATTTTGCAAAGCTTTACATTTTTTAGGGAAAAGAGTCTAACATGTCTTGATTCATTTATGTAAAATATATTTAATGCTATACAATTAAACATTTAATAAGCTCAATATTAATCAAGGCTCTTTACATGATGGAAATAAATGTCATAGTCCCTGCATTCAAGGAGTTTATGGAAGCATGAAACATGTATGTAGTGAGCTATAACAGTAGGATAAATCTAGGTGGCACAGTGGATACAGTACTAGACCTGGAGTCAGGAATATCTGAGCTGAAATATAGCCTCAGACACTTACTAGCTCTGTGACCATGGGCAAATCATTTCACCCATTTTCCTCAGTTTCCTCATCTGTAATATCAGCTGGAAAAGGAAGTCATAAAGTACTCCGATATTTTCACTTCCCCCCAAAAAGACAACAAATAGAGTTACAAAAAGTAAGATATGATTGAAATGACTAAACAACAATAAACTTCTGCCAGTGGTGAAAGGGCAGCAAAAGAAGAAAGGCAAAGACAGAACTTCAGAAGTACTTGATTTTTGGCTTCCTAAGATATGATAAGAAGGCTGTCAGTAGACTGAGGGAATGAGATTGTGCCAACTCTGAAGTCAAGGAAAGAGAGGATGAATGTCCAAAGAAGAAGCAATTAACAGTGCCAAGTATTGCAGTGAGATCAAGCAATTAAAAGTGAAAAATATAAATGTTTACATTGCATTCAAACATAGTGCTCAGCACAGGGGATACAAATACAAAGGCATTTACATTCTAATAGGGGGAAGATAACTATAAGGGAGGACTAAGGAAGGATTTTGTTCTGGAGAGGTAGAAGGATGGTAAATGGAACCATGGGAGAATTAAATGGCATGCTCTTTCTAGAAGTAATCCTACTTGAGTACCTTTTTTTCCAGTGCAAAATGGTGGAAATGATGAAGGTGTCATTGAATTCTTGTGATGGTAGCATCACTGATGACTAAGGGAATAGACTCAATTGAATGGTAGACACTTATAAAGACAAAAGACACTTATAAATGGTTGAAAAAAAACAGGTCACAGCGAAATAGCACAGACCATCAACAAAACTTTCTAGAAGCTTATCAGTAAAAGGAAAAAGAAATATGAAATACTATTTAGATAGGTTAGAAAGGTCACTGGTAGGTAATTTTAAGACCAGGAAAGCCTGAATATGCATGTCAGCAGTTGGGAAATATACAACAAAGAGGCTAAAGTTAACATGGTGTAAGAAAAAGGAGATGACAACTACTTCAAGGTCCTGGAGGAGGCAAAGGAAGAAGGGAGGGAGAAGGGACCAAATGAGCAGGTCTAAGAAGGATGAGACTTTGGGTGAAGATTTATTTCTAAGTGGATATATAGGAAGGAGAAGAAAAGAGGAGCAAATAGAGTCTTGAGAAATGTCTTTGGAAGACATCCTAATGGATGATCAGTGTTTATTAGTGTGGGACTTAAATGAAGTTACTGTCAATTTGGTCTTGCTGTATGAAATTTCTGCTCCCCCTGGGCAAGTCATTCAAACTCTCTGTGACTTCAAGTACTCTCTAAGGCCATAAGGTACAGGACATTTGCCCATTAGCATTAGCTGAGGGAATTTCTTCACTAGTAATTTCATGTAGCAATTAAAGCAAAGATCCAGATTAAAAACCAAATCAAACTATCTCCTTTGTTTTCTGGATAACATTCCAATCTGTTAGGATCTGGCCAGTCATTGCCTTAACTACCCTTCACATTTTTGTTAATCATTCATGGACTTGATAAATATGTGTTTTTTTATTTATAAAATCTATTAGATCAGAAATTCCTTGAGAGGAGGAGCTGTGTTCTCTTCATTTTTGTCCACTCCCCAACATCCATTCCCATATGGACACCAAGATCCAAATAGTCATAAGCTCATAACTGGCACTGAACATGCACACTACTTTATAGTCATATTGGCTTCCCTATTCCTCTTATATTATATCTTCCATCATTTTGTTCTCTTTAAAAAGATATGTAATTAGTCAGTAAAGGAGACTTAGAGAATGGTAGGATTGTGAAAATAAGGGAAGAGAATATCTAAGGAAGAAAGAGTCAAGAGTTGAATTGCAATTAGATCAAGAAATCAATGAGTAGAAATTAAACACGTGCACTATTTCTGATAGTCCCTCCTGATCTTTGGCTCAGAATCTTGATTCCTCTCCCAGTTTTAGATCAAGCACAATATCTTACATGAGGCCTCTTCTTTACTCCTTTCAGCTACTATTCCCTTCCCACTTTCCCATTGCACTCAATCAACTTATAGTTGTACCTATTATGCATGTATCTATATATGTACATGTTGCCTATTCTGGCTAGACTATAAACTGCATGAGGGCAGGGGCTGTTTTCACTTTTGCCTTTGTATCCCCAGTCCTTTTCATATTGCCTGGAACTTGTCAATTAATTTATTATGTCCGCTTGACCCTCAGTAATCAATGGTAAGAATGTACATGTATATATGCATATGTTACATAATATATAAATCTCATGAGAGAAACATAGGACCAACACACAAAAAAGAAAACAGTAATGGATCAATCCTGTGACAAGATTAAGTGAGAACCAACGGATAGCTCATGTGCCCCCATCGGTATTTACAAAAAGATCAAGAGATTACCCAAACAAAAAGCATTTATTTATTAAGCCCTTACTATGTGCCAAGCATGCTATGTGTTGAACATGCAGAATACAAAGGTTAAAAAAAATACTTTCATTGAGTTTATGTTATAATAAGAGAAGCAGGAAGAAGGCCTAAAGCACCTTCAATGGCATATTTATAAAAATGAGTTAAGAATATTTGTACAGAATAAGTAGGTATGATTGGTTGGTTGTAACATATACTGCCACATGGAGTTCCCTCAAGCTCACTGGTCTGTTTTGGTCTCAAAGAAACTATACCTACTTACCTACTCTCACTAGTTCTTTGGGTTTTCTCTACCAAGAGCTTTACTCTCAGCCACACTGAAAAGTAGACAACATTACAGCAAGTTTTCCTTCAGTTCTGTCTAATCACTTGAGTCAAAAACTTCTAATGATACATTGCCTCTATCCTCTTCTGCCTATAAATCACTCTTCCATTAGTTTTAAGAGCCAATCAATCAACAAAGAGACATTTATGGAGCCCCTATTATCATCTACTTTCATCCCAGTTTTAAAGGCCATCACCACTTTGCTAGCTTAGAAAGAAATGAAAGGAAAAAAAAGCAACTTTGGTCTTTTACTTTGGTCACTTTATCAAGGCTAAACAAATAACCTTTCTGAATTAGGTGATCCTGCTTTTGGAGAACCTTGAGTGGTATGTACAACCACTCAGTCACTCATTATTTTTTAAATAATGCCTTTAAAAAATCACAATATTTTCCCTCTATGCAATTCTTTCTTCCATCAGATAAAAGCCAATGAGACTGATTGAAAGCAACTATGTCCATCCATACCTACTACATTCAATGCTGGCACTTGTAGTCAACGAAATTCAAGAATTAACATGGGTCATTAAATTTATTGTATATTCAATAACCTTTCTAAATTATTTTATTTTCATTTATTCATGGTCCTTGTTTGTGTTATTCTTCTAGTTATGTTTATTTGACCTCAGTGCACACAAAACTTCCTATAGTTCTTTGAATTCTGAATATGTATAATTACTTACAGAATATCATACTATTACATTCATAGACCGTTCAGTCTGTTCTGTTCAATCATTCTCCAGTTAATGAGCACTCACGTTGCTTCTAGCTTTTTGACATCATAAAAGGGCCATTACGTGTCTTTTAGCACATATAAGACTTGTTTCCTTTTTAATTTCTTTGGGGTACATATCTACTAGTAAGATTACCAGGTCAAAGAAAATATGAAATTTGTTTTGACTTTTTCCAGTTCAAATTACCTTGATAATCACTGCATTGAAGAATCTAGAAGGTTTCTCTGTCCTCTTTTCCCCAGACCTATAAGGCTACTAGAAAATAGTTATGTTCCTAGCTACTTTGTGTAACACCTATGTAGTGCTGTTTGATTTGCTCATCATATAATGTGAAAAATGATGAAGAAAATGAATCCAAGAAAGCAGTCTCAGCACAGTATCTCAGACTATCAGGCCTCCAGTTCTGGATTAGCTCTAACGCATTTTCATTAACAAAGAATGCAGGTAACTCATTTTATAAGAAACAAGAAGAACGACAACAGACAATGATGTCCTTGGTAGCGGAATAAGTTCATAGGGGAGATTTTTTTATGTAAAGATTCGATGTACACGTTAAGAAAGCTTCTTTAATGGCCTCTGCACTTATGCAAACTTGTCCTAGATCAGGTCTAAGGTTAGTAAAGCATATAATTATATGCTTTTAAAATCAAGTGTTTCAGGAGGTACTTGGATCAATACTTATCTAGGTACATGTATAGGCTGGAACTTAGCAGATGATGTATTTTCTTTTTCTTTCTCTCTTTTTTTGTTCTTTTTCTCTCTCCTCATTTCTCTTTCCTTCCTTCTCTTGTTCTTTTTTATCTCCTCCCTCCCTCCCTTCCTTCCTTCCTTCCTTCCTTCCTTCCTTCCTTCCTTCCTTCCTTCCTTCCTTCCTTCCTTCCTTCCTTCCTTCCTTCCTTCCATCCTTCCTTCCTTCCTCTTTCTTTCTTTTTTCTTCTCTTTCTCTCTCTTCTTTTCTTTTTCTTTCTTTTTTCTTCTCTCTCTCTTCCTTCCTTCCTTCCTTCCTTCCTTCCTTCCTTCCTTCCTTTCTTTCTTTCTTTCTTTCTTTCTTTCTTTCTTTCTTTCTTTCTTTCTTTCTTTCTTTCTTTCTTTCTTTCTTTCTTTCTTTCTATCTTTCTCTTTCCTTCTCTTTCTTTCTCTTTCCTTCTCTTTCTCTTTCCTTCTAGTTCTCTCTCTTTTCTCTCTTTCTTTCTTTTTCCTTTTTTCTCTCTTCTTCCTTCCTTCCTTCCTTCTTTCCTTCCTTCCTTCTTTCCTTCCTTCCTCTTTCTTTTTCCTTCTCTTTCTCTCTCTTCTTTCCTTCCTTTCTTTCTTTCTTTCTTTCTTTCTTTCTTTCTTTCTTTCTTTCTTTCTTTCTTTCTTTCTTTCTTTCTTTCTTTCTTTCTTTCTTTCTTTCTTTCTTTCTTTCTTTCTTTCTTTCTTTCTTTCTTTCTTTCTTTCTTTCTCCCTTCCTTCCTTCCTTCCTTCCTTCCTTCCTTCCTTCCTTCCTTCCTTCCTTCCTTCCTTCCTTCCTTCCTTCCTTCCTTCCTTCCCTGTTAGTTTTTTTCCTATCCCCATCTGAAATCCCACACAGAGTATAGCAGCCCCCACGGTTGGCATGGTATATGGTGTGCTATACTCAGGGTCAGGAAGAAATTAGTTCATATCTCATTTTCAATGCATATAAGCTTTGTAATACTATGTGAGCCACTTTACACCTTTGAATTCTATTTTCTCATCTGTAAAATGGGGATACTAATATCTATAGTGGGGTTGAATAGGTGTTGAAATGGATAGAGCATTGGGCTTGGAATAAAGAAGATTCATTTTCCTGAGTTCAAACCTTGCCCAAGACACTAACTGTGTGACCCTGGACAAATCACTTAATTCTTTTTTTTTTTTGCTTCAGTTTCTTCACCCATCAAATGAGCTAAAGAAGGCAGTGGCAAACCACCCTAGTTATTTTGCCAAGAAAATTCCAAATGGGATCTTGAGGAGTCAGACACCACTGAAAAACAACCAAACAACTATGCCTACAGTTTGTGTCAAATGAGAAGGAACTTGGTGTAGGGGTAGAAGCAGAGTCAAGAGGACTTAGATTCAAGTCTTGCTTCTGATACATACTGGCTATGAGATTGGTAGAAGTGAAGATGGAAAACCCCACAAGCATGAGATTTGGTCTGAGCAGACTGAGGCAGTAGACAGAATTTCAAAGTGGATGAGCTGAGCTCCTTTGTGCCTTTCAGTCTTCATTCCTCCACTCTTCTCTGTCATCCAAATATGCCAGCTGACTTGGTGCTCCTTATGTAAGGTGCGCCATCTCTACTTGCCATGTTTTTACACTGGCATAGTTGGCATACAAAACCCAATGCCTAGAATATTTTTCCTGCCCATCTCTGCCTCTTTGCTTCCCTTGCATTCGTCAAGATGCAAATCAAATTCCCTCTCTGTGGGAGACATTTCCTGTCCACCTCCCTCTTTCCCATTGTTGCTGTAAGTACCTTCCTTTTGAGATTACCTTTCATCTTTTATGCATTTATCATGTACGTACCTAGTTATTTACTGTTTTCCCCTCACTTTAATGTGAGCTTCCTGAAGGGAAAGACTATTTTTGCCTTTCTTTGTAAACCAACTTCTTGGTACGGGGCCTGGCACATAAGTAATTACTTAATAAATGGTTGTTCACTGATTAACTGACAATTTGGCTAGCATGTGGTCTGTGAAATGGAGTAATGTAAAAAAAAAAAAGGAGGTTCCATCAAAGGTACTAAAGGCCGATTCTTTACCTGTAAAGGATTATTAGAAAAAGGTCAATTGCTAAGTATCCATATCCAACTTTAAGAGATCACTAGTTTTCATCAGAGTACAAAGAATTCCATATATTCAAAAAGGAGAGTTTGTGTACTTATGAAATCCCTTTTAGGTTGTTGTCCTAAAAAAAAAGCTCCTTTATTTGCTCTATAAGTTAAATCCCCACCCAGGACTACTTTTGCCAAATAAAGGGGAGGGAAACAAGGCCTTGGGAGGCTGCTTCAGAGCTCAGGCCTGCCAAGACCACAAGAGAAAACACATCTGAAAAAATGTGAGCCCACTTTTCCCATGACTAGCATTGAAGGAATGAATCCTTTTCTGCCAGGAAGTATTATTAGACTTCTTACCAGTAGGATCTCCCCATACAAACATCACTCCTATCCAGATTTCCCAAGTTCAATGGCTGACCATTAAGCATATCAGACTTAATGTGTGACCTTTGCAGACGTAACATGTGGGCAAATCTCATCGGCAACTTTAAACTATTAGCCAGAACTATCAGAGTATTCCCTAGCTTTTTCTTCATCTCTTACACAAAGAAAAGAGCTTTAAGATACAATCAGTCAGCTTTCACTTTTCATAGAAATTTCTGCCCTCAAAAAAAAAATCACCCATGCAATCTGGCCAGTGGTCTTTGCACAAGTCACTAAAATATAACCACTAATGCTGCATGATTATAATACTTTAAAAAATGCTTGTAGCTTTTCTCTTTCTTAATATCAAGCAGATTGCCAATGACGCCACTGCCTTTGGATCCAACTTCTAGTACATTTTATACACAGTTTCACGTCGACCTGCCCATAATCAAACATACAAAATGTGATCTTGTGAGAACAGCCTTGTTTCCCAGTGAGGTTTTGCAGAGGCTTAAAAACAGTAGGGCTTTGGAGAGAGGAAGGCAACTAGATTTCCAAACAAGAATAACTCTAATCTGCTTAAATAGATAACAACATATTGGCTATGCCTAGAGGTGTGATTTAGAATGCATTCCTACCTATGCATATACAGGTGTATGTGATCATGTGTATAAGTTAATTTGTGGAGGCAGGGGAGAGACAGCTACTAGCACTTCATCAACAAAAGCAACTCCTTGTTTGGAAGTTTCTTTTATTAATGAATAAGACAGCTTATCTATCACTTAGAGTCTTAATTGGTTGTGTGGGGGAGTAAGACCTTAGAAGGATTAGGTGTATCGATTGTGTCAACTGATCCAAGATTTTTAAATAAAGTTTGTTTTTTGTCATTTAAAATTTTCCTATAATTTTTTCTATCTGTACAAATGTTCTTCTCCCCCAAATAATTATAAGTAGGCATTATAATTTACTTTGAAACCATCCTACTGTCTCTACTATGTGCACACATACTATGTCAGTGGGTACAGCTTGGTCCTTTGGTTTAGTCTTATATTCTTGTCTTTTTTAGCCCAAAGCAAATATGAGTCAGAGGCAAGACTTGAACTGAGATCTTCCTGACACTGAATGGATACATATACAAAGCTGGAAGAACTATAAATAGGGGTCTAGTGATGGTCTATGAGTATAATATTCAAAGCCAATCATGTTAAATTTGGAGAGGTTCATCATGTAATAAGTCAATGAGTCATGCATTTCCCAGTCACATCAACATCGAAGATTATCCTCTGCATTATAAATGGGTTGCCATATATGTCAGTGGACAAAATAAAATCATAAATTCATGTAATAATATGGTAAATATGTATGAATGTAGAGAGAACACTTCATAGACACCGTATGTCTGTGTGGGTGTTAGTACAAACACTTTTACCTATCCACAAACTTCTTGTATATAGAGTGCGCAAAAGAAATAGGTTCTGATGAATACCTTGCATTTCAGAGACATCAGGGCTTTAATATGTCTGGTTATCTCTCCTACTGTAGAAAACTGGTGGGTTTTCTTTTGCAAAAAGCCATTAGAAAAGAATTTTTGAATTCAAAGGAATGTTCCAAGGCTTTCCAATGAAGATTGGACCCACTGAGTTGATGGTACAGTGAGAAATGAAAACCAGAATTACTCCTTTTCAGAATTGGCTTGAAAATCCACAAACACAAAGCCACAGTTCTCTTTAACCCAATCCTTCTGTTCCTCCCACCTCTGCAAACTATTTTCCAACCAGGAAAATTGTCAATTCTTCAGCAAAAGCTGGCTTATAAAAGCCAGAACCACTCTTAAAGAAACAGGCAACCAGATCAAGAACAGCAGGACTATTATTTAGCATAAAAATTGTTGGAGAAATTAAATTTTGTAGCTTGAATATTAAATATTTTTTTCTGTACATATATGGATTTCAAACTTGAAACCAAGGGATTAAATTGAGATGAATAACCAATTCAACACATTCCTGTCAGTTTTTTTTTTTTTGGTGATGAAAAGATAGTACATGAGGAGGCAAGTAGAATAGTTCAATCTAGTCACCTTTTATATATAGGTTATCACAGTGTAGTTAAAATTACCCTGGAAAACAATTCTTAAATTGCCCATAGAGTACAGCACCAACATATTTTTTTTACAAAATGTAACTAGGTAGAACCAAAAGGTCATTGTACACAATAACAACCATATAGTAATGATGATCAGTTTTGAAAGGCTTGGCTACTCTGATCAACATGATGATTAATATTTCTAAAGGATTTGTGATGAAAAAATGCTATACACACCTGGAGAGAGAATTGATGAAATTTGAGTGCAAGCTGAAGTATATTTTTTCACTCACTTATTTTCTTGCTTTTTTGCAACATAGCTAATATGAAAATATGTTTTACATGGTTTCATATGTATATTTTATTTCATATTTTTGCTTCCTTAATGGTTTGGGAGGGGCAAGAAGTGAGAGAATTTGGAACTAAAAAACCATTAAAAGAAGAATGTTACAAGTGATTATTTTTTAAACGTAGCTAGGAAGGCACACCACACAACTGATTCTTTTTCCAACTTTACTTTGATACAAGACAGGTTACAAGGAAGTCAAAAGGGAAGGGGTAGAAAAGTGAATCTAGCTTACTAAAAATGATAAGTAGGCCAACAAATGCTGTTGAAAAGTCAAATGAATCAATAGCATTTGAGTGTGATAGATAGGAGAGCATGGAATCACACACTGTGAGATGTGAGATGTACAGAAGAGGGAAACATACCATAGATTGATTAAGAGAAAAACAGATTCAGTTCATTTCAAGTTCATTCCTAGTTTTCTCATTGAGAAGACTAGGCAAGTTCTCAGGCTATGCAATTTCCTTTTTGTTCTTTGAATTCCTGGAAATAAATTTAGGTTTCCTTTAAGTCATTCTCTTTCATAAAATGAGACTATCTGTTATAGAAATCCTTAACTGATGGATCAGGGGACAGAAATAATCACCACATGCCCTCTGAAGGTATGTCCAGTTGGGAGGAATGGGTGCTATGGAAAATTATCCAAAAGTTCCTTCTCTAAACCAGTGGAAGAAGTGATGCTTAGCACCCCTTCCTGATTATAAATTCCTAAAAATCAATAAAAATTCACACACCCATTCCTACCCCAGACCACCACAGAAAACAATAAAACATTTTGATTTAAAGGTTTCTGGTAAATAATCAGTAGCTTCTTTCATAACAGATGATAGTCCTGATCTAGGAAAATCAAGAAGGGTTTTCTAGCATGGAGCAAGGGGAGATCACAGTGAGGCTGGATAGAAAAGGACTTGGTGGAGAGCAGGGCAAGAAAATCCATCCTTCCCACCACCACAAAGTCCAACAGATCATGTGAAAAGGTAAAGTAGTCATTGTTAGAGCATATGTCTCAGTTCTCTGTGAAAACTCTAACTTCCTGAAAAGTTAGTTTCAGGGGTCAGGTAGAAGCGTAGATATATTTTGTTAGGGAAGACTATAAATTAACTATTGTGAACAGCCATAATTTAAAAGCTGAGAAGAGAGCATACCATTGAGGTTAACTTCTTAAAGCAAACACTATAATTTGTTTTCTGTATTCAGGAGACCAAAGCTTCTGGAAAGGAGAGGGTGATATTAAGCAATGTACTCTGGCATGCTGAATCAAAAGACTAGCAAGATCCTAAGATCACAGAATCTCAGAGATTGAAGAGATCTCGGTGGCTGCCTACTCTAACCCATCCTTGAAGGAATCCCCACTAGAACATACCTGATGAGTGGTCATCCAGTCTGCTTGAAGTTAATAAATGCTTTAATGAATAATTATTTTCAAATAAATGTACTCTCTTACTGGAATCAAGAAAGAAATGCAAAGCTGCTATGGAGGAAGCGAGGAAGGAAGGAATTCGGACACTGAGTTCAATCTAGTATTTTGGCAACTGAATGATGGACACACTGTAATGATTGCATAGAACACTCTGTTAATCTCACAGAAGGGAGTGATTTTAAAAAAAGAGCCAAGGATAGATCAACATAATGGTGGACATATATCTTGGGAAATTTCTGAGTTTCTATTTGCAATGCATCAGTGTTGAGCTAGTGCAGAGGCTTGGGGAGGGAGAGTTAGTATCTGCCAGTGGGTAGCCCCCATAGATAAAAAAAAAGCAGACTAAAGGGTAACATGACTCAGAGAGATGAAATAGGGTCATTCAGTTTTGTGAGTCTGGGGAAAGTAGGATCCTGAAATCACAGAGTCAAACAGTTGAAAGGAACGTCAGAATTTGTCCTAATCATGCAGCAATACTTGCAGATTCCTTCCTGACTTGAAGTCCTCAAATCTATTATGGGTAGTTAGGTGACATAATGGCAGCTAGGTTGCACAGTGGTAGAGTCTCCTGCCTGGAATCAGGAAGACATGAGTTCAAATTTAATCTCAGACTCTTCCTAGTGGTGTGATCTTGGACAAGTCGCTTCACCCTGTTAGTCTCAGTTTCTTCATCTGTAAAATGAGATGGAGAAGGAAATGGCAAACTACTCCAGTATCCCAACCCTGGAAAGAAAACCTCAAATGGGGTCACAAGAATAAGAGCCAACTGAAACGACTGAAGCACAACAAATTATGACTACTTGAGTTTGTGCTTTTATCTCTCACTTTTCACTGCCAGAACACACTAGAATATAAGCCTCATGTGGAAAGGATATGTGACTTTTCAATTCTCCAATTTTCTAATTCTTTTTTCCCAAATTCTCTAAATGTTATCTTCCTTTTAATGTCATGCACAGGAAAGATACTTACAAATATGCTTGTAGATTGCCACTGAAATGGGCTTTGTGCAAATTTTTTACTTTCTCCTGGCCATCTTTTAAAACTAATTTATTAAAATGAGAAAACTAGACTAAATTGGTGCTCAGAATTCTGAGAACATCTGATGTTGGGAAATGTTTCTTCCTAGCAGTTCCTGCCTCCAGGAAAGTTTGGGAAACTTTATTAGCAATTAACAAACTGGGAATAACTAACATGGCCCCAGAGCAATAGGAGTCAGGAAATAGAGTACACATATAGGAAACTGAAGGCAAAAGAGAGAGTAGAGAATAAAGAAAACAATGAATGAGAGGAAAGACAGTAGCTGGGCATTATAAATATGCCATGTTCATTCTGGGTTACTTGGAAAAAGTTGGCCTCTCTCTAATGACAAAAGTATTTCAGGAATTTTCAAAAAGCTAGAACTAAAACTAAAACCCCTTTAAAGCATAGTTTAGAGTCTCAAATGCATAACTCTTTCAAGAGTGAAGATGGATACCAAAAACCTATTGATTTCCTCCAGAGTCTCTTCTGATCAACAAAGAGATGATGAAAGAAGTTTTTAATCAAGCAGTCTTAATGAGTGGGAACTCACAGATTATCAGGCTTAAACATGATACTTGTAATCATGATAAATGTAATTTATTTTTGCAGTTAGGCTCTATCAATTACTTTTTTCCTGCTTCTGTATAACCCTAGGCGAATTATTCTCTGACTCTCAGTTTTCTCATATATAAAATGGGGATGATATTTATGCTGCTTACTTCATGAGATTATTGTAAGAAAACTACTTCTAAGCTTTAAAGCACTATATAAATGTGAATGATATTATTATTGTTGTTGTACTTATTGTGATTATCCATAGTTCCACTGCCAATATAATTAAGCTCACTTCATTAATGCATCCTATATCAACCCTGAGATTATGTGGCCAAAACCCTTCATCAAAGATGGCCTGAGGAGATACACTTATCCAACCTAATATTCCAATGATCAACATGCAGTCTAGAAATAAAACTTCTAACCCTGGATATATACTAGGTGACTTTAGGTGGTAAAGTGGATACTATATATTTTTTTTCTTAACTTTTACTTTTTATCAGAATTGATACTATTGATTCTAAAATAGAAGAGTGGTAAGTGCTAGGCAATTGGGGTTAAGTCATTTTCCCAGGATCAACAGCTAGAAAATATATGAGGTCACATTTGAACTCAGATCCTCTTGGCTCCAGGCCTGGTACTCTATCTACCATGCTACCTAGCTACCATATTGAGAAAGACTTGAGTTCAAATGTAGCCTCAAATGCTTACTAGCTTTGTGACCCTGGGCATGTCATTTATTTTTTCTCATACTCAGTATTATTAACTACAAAGAGGGAATAATAACAGTACCTATCTCTTAGGCTACTGTAAGGATCAAAGAAGATAATATTTGAAAAATGCTTAGCAAGGTGCCTGGAACACAGTGGACATTTAATAAATACTAATTTCCTTCCTTTTTATATCATTAAGGTAAAGTGGATAGAATTAACTTTCCCTCCTGACACATATATTCATATTATATGACTTATTTTCCCTCTTCAGATTTATGTATAAGACTTGTATGACTGTTAAAGTCACTTTATCTTCTTTGGTCTGAGTTATTTTATTTATGAAATAAAGGATTGGACCAGCTGACCTCTAAGGTCCCTTTTAGTTCTGCCAGTTCATGATTCTATACAATTCACTATAATAAAAAATAACACAGGAAGTGAGAATCCAGAGACATTTATAAGCACAATTACTCAGGACATCAAGCCTCGTCTCAGGAAGTCAGTTAGTCAGTTAAAAATATTTATAAAGTACCTTTTATGATCCAGGCACTGTGCTAATATTGGGGGTACAAGCAAAGGAAAAAAAGATAGTCTCTATTCTTATGGAGCCCACAGTCGAATGGGCTAGACAATATATAGTTAACTATGTAAAATCAAGCTATCTGATGGACAAATGGACAAAAGTAAATGGTAAATAGGCACTGAAATTGAGAGATTGAGAAAGTTTTCTTGGAAAATGTGAGGTTTTAAGAGAGACTAGAAGGAAGCCAGAGTAGACAGGAAGCAGATGAGGAAAGGAAACATTCCTGGAGTTGGAGACAGCAAGGGAAACATCTGATATCAAGAGATGGGGTGTCTTGTTTGAGGAATAATGAGGAAGCTAGTTTCACTAGAACACAGAGTATATAGAAGAGAATAAGATTTCAGGAGGCTGGAGAGGTAGGAAGCGACCAAGTTATGAAGGACTATGAACACCAAGTAGAGGATTTTATATTTGATACTACAGGTAAAAGGCATTTATTAAGTAGGGGTCAGAACTGGGTTTCTCCCTCCTTGGAGGTCGTCAAAAAGTGGCAGATGACTACTTGCTGGTTATATTATGGCAATAGGGGAGGGTGGTAGAATCCTGTCAAAAAAATAGGATGATCTAGAAAAGATCCTTCCCGATCTCAGATTCTGATTCTGTTGCTTTCTGTGACAGCTGGTAGAGAAGGCTTCATGCTGAAGTGAAGTTTGGGATTATGTAAACTGACACAATCTATTTGGTGAGGTTAAAGGAAACTCACTGTCTGGAGCAAAGCCTTCCTATTCTTCATTAGAGTGAGAGAGACAGAAAAATCAAGTTAAAAGTTCAAACTCTATACTGTTGGGAAAGGGGAACTTTTGAAGTTGTCTGAGTAGGAGAGTGTGATGATGACCATATTTAGAAACTTTAATTTTGCAGCCAGTTCCAATGCTGTTTACTTTTTTCTGAGTCAGTGACTGATTGGGTATGAGACATGAAGGAAAACGGAGGATCAAAGATGACCCTGAGTTTCAAACAGAGAAGGCTGTGTGAAAAGAAAAAAAAGTTAAACCATGAAGGGAAATAATTAGTTTAACTATGCATGTGTTAAGAGGGTGCTGAGAACTGAAGGTAGTGCTTGGGACAACTGAAACTCTGTTGATATAAGTCCACTATTATGTCTCTTACACGGAATCCTTCCCTTATATTTCAAAGCCACCATTTGGTACAGGCTATGGTATATGGCAACTATATTGGAGTCTGGTTGACCAGGATTTAAATCTGCTTCAGACATTTACCAGCGAGGTCAGCTTGAACAAATAAATCACTTAACCTCTCTGTCTGCCTCAGTTCCATTTTATCATGTATAACACAAAAGGCTTGATAACTTCCAAAGTCCCTTGAAACTCTAAATCTGTGGTCTTATGATCCCTCAGACTACTCACTGGAAGGACAAGTACTGAAACTGAAGCTTACATACTTTGGCCAAATAATGAGAAGACAGGATTCACTGGAAAAGACGCTCATGTTGGGAAAGAATGAAGTCAAAAAGAGGAGACTACTAGTAGAAGATGAGATCGATAGATAACATCATATAAGCAATAAATATGAGCTTTGACAGATTTTAGGAGAGAGTAAAAGATAAAAGGGTCTGATGTGTCAGTGAGGTCCCTCATAGAGTTGGACACAAATGAATGAACAACAATAAATAGTCCCTAATTTGAACTACTGAAATTATCTCCTTCCAGTTCTCTTTTTATCTCTTCCCCTTCTCCAATATGTTATTCATACATGCTATAGTCATTTTATTCATTATGAATCTGATCATATCACATGCTAAGATAAACCCGGAAACTATATGACCACAATCTCAAAAAACTTTTTATACAAATAAAGTCAGATCTACGTAAATTGAAAAAAAAAACAAAACTAAATGCTCATGCATAGGATGAGTCAATATAATATAACTGACAATTCTACCTAAATTAACTCATATATTCAGTTCCATACCAATTAAACTACCTAAATTTATTTGATAGAGTTAGAAAAATAATAACAAAATTCATCTAGAAGAACAAAAGACATAGAACATCAAGGGTATTATTAAAATTATGAAGGAAGGTTGCTTAACTGAACTAGCGCTCAAACTACATTATACAGTGGCAACCATCAAAGCAATTTGGCACTAGCTAAAAAATAGAGTGGTAGAGCAATGGCATAGGCTAGGCATTCCTCATGCAATGATAAATTACCAAAGTAACCTAGTATTTTACAAATCCAAAGGCGCAGGCTTTGGAAGAAGCACTCACTATCTGACAAAAACTGATGGGAGACTAGATAACAATTGTTTTGACATGTAATTTGGAAAAAATAAAAATAGTATTATGCCTGGAACATTTCCATGGCATAAAAGATAGGGCAATGGACTTGGATGTGGAAATTTAGGCAGAAAGTACTTAAGAAACTTGACTAAAGCCACACAATTAGAATGTGGTAATGTGAGGATGGCAATCCCAGTTCTTCCTAATGAATGAATTTTTGTTTTAAAAAGTTTTAAGTGCATATTGTATGTAAGCATTTAAAATACAAATTAGAAACAGTACATCCTCAGCTCTTGAAGAGAACATATTCTAATGAGGGAGACAATATTAGGAGAGGTTTCAGCTTCAAGACAGTTGTAAATCCCTTGATGGTTCTCAGAGCATGGCCTTTAAGATGATTCCCACTCATATTAGTTTGTGCTTGTTTTCTCTATGGATATACGGTGATACTACATCTGGAGTGAGGAAGACCAGAGATCAAATACAGCTCTAGTCTCTTACTGGGAAAATCACTTAACCTCTTTCTGCCTTAGTTTCCTCATTTTCAAAGTGATAAAATGAATAATATCTATTACACAGGGTCAAGGATCAAATTAAATATGATACTATGCTTTTATAAGAACATGATACTGATGCTTTTGAAATATAAAAGCACCCTTAACTGTCATCATAATCATCATCATCACTCAGTGATATATATTTATACATATATATGTATTGTTCCCCTAGTAGAATATAGAATATAACTTCTGAAGTCAGGGGCTTTTTTTGTCTTTGTATTCCAGAACCTGCCACATATTAGCCATTTAAAAATGTTGAATGGATGAGGTAAATGAATGAGAAAGGTAACCTTCAGAGAGGAGATATGGTGCTGTGGAAAAAGAATTAGATTTGGAGCCAGAGGACTTGTGTTCATATAGAATTTCTGCCGCTGATTAGCTGTGTGACCATAGATAAGTCACTTAACCTCTATATGTCTTAATAACTCATCTCTAAAGTAACAGGGTTGAACTACATATCAGTATCTAAATCTGACCTTTTATTATGATATCAGGGTGAAGTACCTAAGAAGAATGTTAAAAGAAATACTAAATGTACAATAAAAAGGAGACTAACATCTTTCTTTTCAGGGTAAAAAAAAATGGGAATATCATTGACCATTTTTGGGACAAAAGACTAATGCTATCAATATGTTGTCATTTTTTATTCTACACTGAGGAGGATAAAGTGATTTATAGTGAATCACTCTAACTTTGGGGAACTAGAAAACTTAGTGCTTCCACTTATTGGAATTTTGTCTACATTAGTAATTCATTAGTAATTCTCAGAAGAGTTCGAAGCTATGAGGAAATGTATCCAACATAAGCAAAGTTGATTTCTCTCTTGGTTTTGTTTTTAAAGGAACTGAATTGCATTTAATGGCCTCTAGCTGATCATCTAGATTGGTTGTGCGAGGGTACAGGGAAATGAATAGCATTAAACTAGTCCATTCAGAAGGTAATGTGCTGCCAAAATATCAAAATAAAATCAGAATGTAATTTGCAAATGAATTGCATACATTCCTCCGGAGACAGAAAATATGACTAGGATGGTTGATGAATAGTCAAATAAATGGTTTGTTTGAATTAGAGACAAGATAAAACCATAAATTACAGTCCTGAACTTCTGTTATTACATTTTTTGAAGGGGGGCTTGCAAGGATGATTTACAAAAAACTCAAATAATATAATAATCTAGAAATGTGAAGAGGAGTGGCCTGGCTTTAATGGTTCTGCCAACTATAATATTTAATTGGACTCATTGACACAACAATGACTAGAATAGCCATGGCAAATTATAGTTTCTGTTGTGTAAAAGTAGAAAAGTATAATTAGGAATTTGTTCCATACATCAAGTGAGCAGAATGATTCAGAACAACTTGACCAGAGAGCAACATGTCGGAGAAGGATATGTAGGATTCAGAACAATTCCAAGGGACTCATGACTAAAAAGGCTTTCTACCACCATAGAAGGAACTGAGAGATTATGAATTCAGATTGAAGCATTCCATTCCTCACTTAATTTCCTCCATAAATTTTTCTCTAGCATAAGCAAAATCTGTCTTCTTTCACATGATGAACATGGAAATATGCATTGCACGATAATACATTTACACCTTTTATCATATGACCTGCTGTCTTGGGGAGAAAGGTGAGCAGGTGGATGGCAGAGAACATAGATCACAAAATGTCAGAAAACAATAGAAATTGTATAGACATGTAAAAAAAGTGTCTGAGAATATGTGGGGAGAAGGAGCTTTGGAGGGGTTGGGATTGATAGTTTTTGATCTTATATGAATCAACAAGTCATTCAGAAGCCAGAAAACAATATTAACTCAAGCTGTATTCAAAGTACAATAGCATCTCTGTCCCAAGCTTTCCTTTTACTCCTATATGTGCCACCATCTTATCAGTCCCCCAAGACTAAGATCTTAGTGTTATTCTTTATTTTTAATTAATTAATTTAGAATATTTTTCCATGGTTACATGATTCATGTTCTTTCTTCCCCTCTTCCCTCCCCATGCCCAGAGCTGACAAGCAATTGCACTGGGTTTTACATGTATCATTGTTCAAAATCTATTTCCATATTATTAATATTTGTAATAGAGTTATTTTTTAAAGCCCAAATACTCAATCATGTACCCAATGAACCATGTAGATCAATCCTATGTTCTTCTTCTGTGTTTCTGGTCCCACAGTTCTCTCTCTGAATGTGGATAGGATTCTTTCTCATAAGTCCCTCAGAATTGTTCTGGATCATTAAATTGCTGCTGATAGAGAAGTCCATTACATTTGATTGTACCACAGTGTATCAGTCTTTGTATAAGATTCTCCTGGTTCTGCTCTTTTCGCTCTGCATCAATTCCTGGAGGTTGTTCCATTCTCCATGGAATTCCTCCAGTTTATTATTCCTTTCAGCACAATAATATTCCATCACCAACAGATACCACAGTTTCTTCAGCCATTCCCCAATGAGGGGGCATCCCATCAAGTTCCAATTTTTTGCCACCTTAGTGTTATTCTTCACTGTTCACTTTGACCTATCTCACAGATTTAATTCATTGCCTAATCTTCACATTTCTCTGTTCACAGTAGTTCTCATATACATTTCTTCCTCTTCACTTCCACAATCACCCTCTTGATTCAGGGCCTTATCACCTCATGCCCAGGGCTGTTGCAGTAATCTAATAACCTAAACTCTCTACCTTTTTCTAATCCATTCTCCACTCAGTTGCCAAGATGAATTTTTCTCCTCAGAGTATTGGCTTGAGTATGCTATCCATCTCTTTTCTACTTAGTGAGGTCCAGTGATGCCCTGTCTTCTTTAGGACCAATACACACTTCTCTGGTTGGTAATGAATGCTTTTGGCACCTTCCCATATTTCCAGTCTTCTTATACCTTTCAATCCAGGTAAAAGCCCCCTACTTGCTATTACTTACACATAGAAATGTAGTTCTGTTTCTGGACTTCTGGGCTAATGCCCAGTTGCTCTTCCATGTATAGAAATATCTCCTTCCTTACTTCTACCTCTTGGTTTCCTTGGCTTATTTCAAACCTTAGCTCAAGTGCTACTTTCCATGAAAGGCTCTTCCTAGTTCCCAAAGCTGCTAATGTCTTCTCTATCCAAATTTACTTTCTATCTAATCTGCATACATTTTGTATGTATCTAGTTACTTTTATTCTTTTCCCCATTAGCTGGTGAACTCCTTGAGGGAAGGGTCTATTTTTACCTTTACTAATATTGTCACACATTTCCAGAATGCTAGGTATAAAGTACAAAATATTTGTATGTTGATTTAGCTCTCATTCTAGCTAAGAAAACATGGACAACAATAGACTGTTGTAGTCTCCACCACAGTGTCATTAATCCCCAACCCTCCAATTCCTCCAATATAAATTGGGTCTCCAGAGGGGATTGCATTTTTAATAACACTACTGTGCATATCATCTGAAATTGAATTTAATTCAATAAAATATAGGAAAAGTCTACTGTGGTCCAAGCACTGAGGATGTAAAGATGAAGAGGATAAAGGCCAACTTCTCAGGGAATTTATAATCTAAAGTAGTTGGTGAATAATGGAAGGAAGAGAGAAAAGGATGAGTACAAAGATTTCCAGGTTAAGTGCTAAGAGGGAGACATCAGTTTTACCTAATTTGTTTTGTGGAGACAAATTCGATGTGGTTATTCAGTCATTTTCAATCATTTCCAACTCTGTCCCATAAGGGCTTTTTTGTAGGAAGATACTGTACTGGTTTGTCATTTCCTTCTCCAGCTCATTTTACAGATTAGGAAAATGAGGTAAACTGGGTTAAGTGACTTGCTGAAGGTCACACAGCTAGTAAGTTTTTGAGGCTAGATCTGAACTTAAGAAGATAAGTGGGCCCAGAATTCTATCCACTGTACCCCCTAGTTGTCCATTATATAAATGCCAACTTTTGTTATTGTTATTATTATTATTAATTTATTGAAGTCTGCTAAGGAGAAAACTGAGTCAAACAGAGGTTAGGTGACTGGCCCAGGGGCAGACATCAACTAAGTGACCAAGGCCAGATTTGAACTCAGGAACCCAATACTCTATCTCCTATAACACCTATCAAGGGGGCAAAATAGTGAACATTTCAAAGAGAAGCTGGCATCTGAAGGGGAGGTTATTTAGCAATAAAAAGGGGGAAGAGGAGATAGTTCCAGTTAAGAAAGATCTAATTAGCAAAGGTACATAGATGGAAGAAGGAAAGACAAGAAGTATGTTTCAGTTTGACCAGAACTTAGTCAAGGACTATAGCATATGAAGGTTGAAAAGGAAGGTGAAAGTCAAATTGTAAAGGCTCTTGAATTTCAAATACAAGAGTTTGTATTTTGTGGAGTCAGCCTGGTTCTGGCATTTTACAGTCTATAAGATCTTGGGTAATACCTCCCCGTTTCTTACCCTCAGTTTTCTCATCTCTAAAAAGAGGGACTTAAGAGTAGATGAACTTTGGTGCTCATTCAGCTCTAAATGTACAATTTTTTTCATACAGTAAATTCTAATCCAGGTCTAATCTTTTACCACTAGAGTTTGAGTCCAAACTTTCCAAGTGCATGCTAAACATTTCCATCTGGATGCTTTGTCAGTGTCTCAACCTACACATATCCCAAACTTGAACTCATCGTTTTCTGCCCAAAATGTTTCTATTCTATTCTATTCTCTATGTGTGATTCTGGCATTCTAAGTTCTTAAAAAAAAACACTTAGTCCAATTTTACTCTTTTTTCATGGTTGTTCTCCCTATAATCCAACAGCCTATTAACTGCTAAACTCTATTGATTTTACATGTAATATAGCTGAAATATTTCAGGTCAGATTCTCATCACCTCCCATCTAGACTATTAGCATAGGCTTTTAACAAGACTCTTTCTTCAGGCTATAATATCTTGGCATTTTCATTTTTCATAGAGCAGCCAGTTTTAATTTCTTAACATGTAGGTCTCAGCATTTCACTCTTTCACTCAATAATATCCATTGGCTCCCTATTTCCTAGAGTTCTAATACAAACATTAGCATTTATAATCCTTGTCAACCATGCTCCAATCTAATTTCTAATTTAATTTCACATTACTTACCTACTCCCTAGGCCACAGGTCATTATGCAATATATGTTTCAGACTGTACAAACAACTCTTCTCCAATTTTATCCTGTATCCTCATCTCACAGGGTTGTTGTGAAAAAAAATTTAAACCATAAAGTGATGTGAGCTATTTTTGTGAGGTCTATAGAATAGATTTTATAGAAACTAGATTTTATTCAGTACTATGATTGCCATAAAATTTGTGCTATAAAAATCATCTTATAGTCCTGGTAGGAAAGGCTGGGTTATGATTATTTTGAATGAATGGGAACTCATTAATTCACACATTTGTTGGTTTGTTTGTTTTTTGATTTGATGCATTCATCAAAATTAGAGGCGGCCTAAATTGCAAATACAGAACATGTCAACCTTCCATTTTGAAATATGAGAAGGAAGAGGAGGGTCTATAAATCCTTAAGGGTGAGCTGTAGCAGATCATTACAATATATATAAACACTGATACTAAGATGCTGGTCTCATTAGGACCCAGACACGCTAAGTACTAAATTCCCTCATGTAGGCTATTTAGTGTTTTTCTATTACTTTCAAATGAAGTCATTTGTCTGTGCAAAATGAAAAAATAGAATATTCATGAGATAACAGATAATTTTTGTTATCCCTTGAGAATTGCTTTAGGTTGTTTATTACATACTGAGTTTCAACTGTATGAAAATGGATTAAATATAATTTACCAATTAGGCTGATGCCAGTATACATTCATCAATTCTGAAGGATTGGTGATTTTTCATAACACTATGTATGGATGAGGACTTAAAGGTATGATATGTAGATGAGTCAAAGATATTTATGCCCCAAACCTGTTAAAATTTTTTTAAAGATAAAATCAAACATGAATTTCATAGAATGATTGGATCTTTAAGTGGAAAGGGTCCTTGAAGAGCATCTTATCTGACCCACATATATGTCAATATTCCTTCTAGTCTTTATCATGTCAGATTGTCAGTAAATGTCACCACATAAAATGTGGTACCTAAAGTCAACCACAACATTCCAGAAACAGTCTGACCAGAGGGCAAAAGTAGTACATTAGCCTTTTCCAGCTGTCCATTCAAACTATTGATTCATAATAAGTCTGTAGTTGGGAAAACCCCCTAGGAAATTTTCCATGGAAATCACTAATTGTGTCCTTCTTGTCTTACACTGTTCTATTTTATTCTATTTCAATCTATGCTATCTTATCCTATTCTACTCTATTCTACTCTTTTTACACAGATGATTTTTGGAATTCATGTATAGAAATTTATTTTTATATCTTTTTAAATTTAGCTAAATTAGTTTGAAAAGAGATGGTTAGGAGCTATTTATTAGACTTCTGTAATGAAATTTCAGTGTGTGTGTGTGTGTGTGTGTGTGTGTGTGTGTGCATGTATGTGTAGACATGAATAAGTGTGTGGTTAAGATGATAGCCCATATGGCTAACTTGAACACCAAAAATAAATATAATATTTAGGACCCTAAAAGAAGATGCTTATTCAAGAATTGTGATTCAGTGCTATATTCATCTTGAATTCTCTATAGCTTAAAAACAGTTACTACTTGGAAAAAAAAGTTTGACTTAACAATTTTTAGCATGTCCAAAAGCACCCACCAAAATGTAATCATCTATTTCTTCATTCATTCAATTTATTCATGCACTCCCAAGTATTTATAAAGTACTTATGTAACTTAAGGTGTGATGTACTAAAAAAGATTTTAAAAAATATAAAGCTTTTGCCCTCAAGAATTTCATATGAGAAGAATAAATATGCATTCAAATAATGGTTCCCATTAGTTCAGCTTTCAGCTTTAATAGATTAAAATTGCTCTAGGACTTTTGTTGTAGACCATATAATACAATATGATACCCCAATAGTATTAATACATATGTATTAATATACAATTACTAATATGGCATTAATACATAGATTAACATAATATTATTGCCCATGTAAACTATGATAGATTCATAGACTGATAATAAGAAGGTGCTATAAGAGGGAGAGATCATTCATTATCAATTGGGCAGATAGGGAAATGATTAATATAGAATAAGGAAGTGAAATAAGCCTTGAAGCACCAGGGAAAAAAAGATGTCAAAGGACAAAGATTTAACAAAGAACTGGAAAAAAGAGAAAACATTTTAGATTGGGGGGTGATGGGAAAATTAAGTGAGAAAGAACAAAACATACCACAAATCACCCTTATATAGTTCTCTAAAGTTTACAAAAAGCTTTACTTATGATTATTCTAAAGATTTTTTGTTATGATTGGCTGTATTTTATGCATGAGGAAATTAAGAACTGGAGAGATTAATATGCTGATGATCACACAAGGTCAAATTTGAAACCAGGTCTCTTGTCTAAATAATCTAGTCCTGCCATTCTTTCAGGTTAGTAACATGATGAGTAGATTTTGCTTAAAATGTGTTTCATGAAAGATACTATACATATTTTATATGAAATATTAATCAAGGCCATAAAGTAACTGGGGTAAACCACTTGGTTTAAATAATGAGGAACATTCTCTGGGTTGAATTATATTAGGAAGAAACAATTACAAAATAGTATTTATATTATTTATTATAGTGGACATTTAAATTCCATTATTAAGAGGTCTTAATAAGAAGAATCTAGGTCTTTTGAGTCTACCACTAAACCATTTTCTTTTCACTAAACCATACTACCTCTAAAGTTCAGTCTTCCATAGTCCTTGTGAATCCAGAGAAGGTCATAATCCTTGCTTCCATTCTGTGCATTTGTTATATGGGCAAACTATGGTGAACCAAATGTGGTTCTATTATAGACTTGCTTTAGACCACACCTTTGTTTCATGTTCAGCTTAAGCCAATTTCTTTTTGGCTATATCTCAATATCTGCCATTTCTCTGGATACTCAAATGAACCATTGGAGAGATAAATCATATACTTGCATATAACAATTGCAATTAAATGGGAATTGGAAAAAATTCCAGAGAAAAAAGTACAAATTTATTCACCAGAATGAGACACATTTCAATGCAAATCTTGAAGAAGAATGGAGGAAAAATAAAGATTACAAAGAACTGTCATCTGTGTCAGAAGCTATTAATCATGTCACAATGAAAAAGTAATGATTGTCTTACAGTTGTTCATTTCTTCAAGGTGAACTTCAAAAAGAAGGAAGCCAACTAAAGGGAAATCAAGAAAAAAATACATGAATCACTGTAGAGACTTTGTTGACAGAATCTCATAAATGACTGTCTTAATAAGTAAAGGCAAAAATCTTCCTGCTTTTCAAAAGTCAAGCTCTAAGGTTTTTCCATAAGAAATTTTTTTAGAATAGATTTTTATTAACTTTGATTTTATCATTGCCTAGATTCCCCTCTTTATTCTTTCTTCTTTCCCAAAGAGCTAATCCTTAAATCAAAATGTTTTTTAAAGTAGGAAAAAAAAGAGGGGAAAAATTAGCAAAACTGACCAAACCTCTGAAAATACAATGTAAAACCTTTAACAAAATTTCAAACCTAGTATAGGAGGTAGTATTATGTCATGTCTATTCCTTTGGGGCCAACTTTGTTCTTTATAATTTTACAACATAATTTTTCAATTATTATGTGGTAGTTCCTTCTATTTATAATCATTGTATGTATCTTTTTTTCTAGCTTTACTTACTTAACTTTGTATCAGTTTTTTTTACTAGATTTCTCTACATTTATCATGTTTGCTGTTTCTTATAGTACAATGATATTCCATTACATTCTGTACCATAATTTATTTAGTCATCTTCCATTAATATTTACTTAGTTTCTAGGTTGTTTGGTAACACAAAAGAACTGCTACAAATATTTTGTTGTATATGATGCTTTTCTATTTGTCTCATGCAATTTGCCTCATGGCGGAATCACTGGGTGGATATTTTAGCCATTTTATTTGTAAGATTCCAAAATGCTTTACAAAACGCCTGCATTTATTCAAAGTGCCACCAACAATGCACTGGTATACTTGTCTTTGTACACTAACATCCATCATTGATTATTTCTATCTTTTGTTATCTTTGCCCATTTGACTGTCAGTTATAACCTGTTTTGATATATGTTTTTATTATTGTTTTGGATTATTATTTTATTTGGATTATTATTATTATTGATTTGGAGCATTCTTTTATGTGGTATGAAAAGGATTTTTGAATGCTACTACATGACCTTGATCACAATAGTTTAATTATTTAGAACCTTTACTTAGCTCGTAGCTAATCAAGAGTTATTTAGGTACTTTAAAATGCTTTACATATTAACTATGAATATCCTAGAATTGGGAGGAAGTTTCTTCATGTTTAAGCAAAAGTCTCAATGAGGAAATTAAAAAAAAAAGATTGTGAAAAAGGGGTGAAAGAGTATAACTCTCGAGGAATAAAGGGAAGAATGTGGACAGAGAGTGAGGAATACATCTCACCTTAAGTATTAAAGCAACTTGGTGGCTCTAGACATTAAGATCATTGTGTGACTCAGCTAGCAAATTAAGCTCTTTTGGACTCAGTTTCTTTAGCTGTAAAATGCTGATAATAATAGCCATCTGCTAGACATGGTTCTTTGTAAAGATTAAACAAGAGAATATAAAGTATTTTGTAAATCTTAAAATGCTTACATGTATGTTAGTTACTACTACTACTTCTGCTGCTACTATTACTACCACCACCACCACCACCACCACCACCACCACCACCACCACCACCACTTCCACCACCACTACCACTACTACTACTACTACTACTACTACTACTACTACTACTACTACTACTACTACTACTACTTCAGAATCAGTACAGGAAGAAACCTTAGTGGTTATCTGGTCTAACTTTATGACAATATGAACACCACAAAAAGTAGATATTTATTTTCCTCTTATATCCCCAGTGACAAGGAATATGGAGATTCCAGAAACAGCTTATTTTATTTTTTCAGAAAACTCAAATTGTTAAGAAATTCTCATACTGTACTGAAATCTCCTTCTCAAAACTCTTTTATGTTGTTATGATTTCTATAACATGGAATAAAAAACTTGTTTAATCCCCATTTCACATAAATGTGAAGTTCACAATTTTTAAAGGTTTCTATGATTAATCTTTTGGCAATCTGAAGACTCCTTATACAGGTGACTCATTCCTCCTATATATTTGATATGGATGGATTTTGGTTGAAATGAATTTTAAAGATGAAGTTTTTTATAGTGCTTTTATGACGAGAGGAATATCAAAGAAAAACTCAAGACATCAAAGGAAATAATTTAGGACACATAGGGGAAAAGGACAAGAGAAAATTAGGAAAAGGGACCAGGGAAGGATGGATCATTTATCCAGAATGAGAAGTCAGGATCTAAAGAGAGATAAAAGAAGTCAGTGAAAGCCAGAAGGGCAGAAAAAGGTTGATCAAGAAGGCAACAGTGAACCAGTGGTAACATGTAAAGTGGGAAGTAGGTAGCAAGACTTGTAAGAAGCTAAGGATAATTACTTTGACAATATAATTGAGGCACTGAAAAACTTAGTTAATCAATACTGATAAATTCCAGTGAGATTCTCAATCAAAACATGCTAAAACATGCACAATGGAGTGAATAATCTCTAAAAGTAATGATGACTTTTCTTTAAAAACATTTTTTCAAGAAATATATTTAGAAATTTGGTGCATTTATTTTAACATATTGTTATGCCAGTTATTTCCTGATATAAGATGCTTCTTTTCCCCATTAAGGCTCCTTTGTAAGAAAGTAACAAGTTGAAATTTCTAATTTTATCTCTTTTAAATATTTATCCACAGCTCCAGCACTTAGCATGACACCTGGCATATAATAGGTACTTAATAAATGTTTATCGATTGGTTGAAGTCAATCTTGCTCTTTAGAACTAAACAGGGGATCAGTTAGGTGGCTCAGTGGATTGAGAACCAGGCCTAGAGATAGGAGCTCCTGGGTTCAAATTTGACTTCAGATATTTCCTATCTGGGTAACCCCAGGTAAATGACTTCTTACCCATTGCCTAGTCCTAACCCCTCTTCTGGCTTTGAACCAAAAACAGAGTATTGATTCTAAGCAGAAGATAAGAGTTATAGATATAGATAAAAAAGAGACAAACAAGTATGGTTCAGGTTCCACTTAATAGCTCTTTCTTTCAAGTACTTGTAGAGAGGAATCATCTTGCCCCTAGACTTCTCTTCTAAAGGCTAAACTTTTCTAGTGCTTTGAACCAATCCTCATGTGGCAGGAACATGAAGTCCTTCAACATTCTGTTTTCTTTTCTCCTTATGGATTGTCAATGTTTTTCCTAAAATGAGCTTCCCTGAATCAAACACAATACTCAAAATGTGTTCTGATTAGGGAAATGTACAATGGGAAAAACACTTCATTATTCCTGGAGAAAATGATTCTCTTAAGTTATCTCTCAGGTCACATCACCATTTTGGCTGCCAAAAATATATATTGAAGGAATGGATCAATCAACATATTTACCAGATATATGAGCCTCCTATCCTATATATTATAATTTAGAATGATGATATGGATGAAAAAATGGCTGAAGGGAGAAATAGAGAAAAAATAATGAGCTGTATACTCTAGACTTCCTTCATCAGTGAAAATACTAAAGCATACATGGAAGCAAAACAAATGGCAACTTTTATCCTTTGTGCAACAGTTGAATATGCTAATATTAATAAGAGGTTTTATTTATAGGGTCATATAGTTAGGGTTACAATGGGTTTGAGAGGACATCTTGTTCAATTTCCTTATTTTACAGTTTAGGAAAATTATGCCCCAAGAAGTCAAATGTGTTTTCTAAGGTCACACAATTAATAAGGGGCAGAATTGAACCCAAGTCCTCTGACTTCAAATCCAGCACTCTTTCATTAGAATATGAGAATTGGAAGGATTATTTTTGGTAAAAAAAAACACATAGGGAAGGGGAGAAATTGAACTATAAGACATATTTCTGGGAAGAATATTTCTACTGAAAATTTTCACAGCACTCTCTTATCATCAATGCATTGAGCATTTCAGCATCTCAATTATACAGGCTGCACAGACTTTTCCCTTTGGTGCTCACATTGTCAGCACCTTTAGATATTTCCCTTACTTCCTGGTGAGAAGGATCTCAGAGGTTATCTAACTCAACCTTCACTATGACCAAAGCCCTTCTAAAAATAACTCTTAGAAAAGGTCAGGTCCAATTTCTCAGAAATCTTCAGTGGGTCTCTAATGCCTTCTGATTAAACACAGTGTATGTGTGTGTGTGTGTGTGTGTGTGTGTGTGTGTGTGTGTGTGTGTGTGTGTGTGTGTGAGTTGTATGAGAGAGAGAGCGAAAGAGAGAGAGAGAGAGAGAGAGAGAGAGAGAGAGAGAGAGAGAGAGAGAGAGAGAGAGAGAGAGAAAGAGAGAGAGAGAGAGAGTATATGTATATGTGGTGTGACATTCAAGGCTTTTAACAATCTAGTTTAACAGAATTTCTCACTCTCTATGCTTCTAGGAAAACTGATATTAAAGACCCAGCTTCCCCAAAGTAACCCATTCTATAGCTCCCTCCAGTTCACTATATACATATTTCAGTAGGTCCATGGTTAAAAGTGATAGAATTCATAAACCTGGCAGTCGTACAGAAACTTGCTATACAAATTAGAATTACAAAAAAAGTGTTTTCTTTTACAAACAAATTTAATGTAACTGAGATTAGAAAGGAACTAAACTGTGAAAAAAAATTATAACAAATTTTTCTGATAAAGGTCTAATTTCTCAAATTTATAGAGAATTAGGTCAAATGTATGTGATTATTAGCCATTCTCCAACGACAATGACAAATGAATATGAACAATAAAAACCATCAATAATCATATGAAAAATTTTCTAAATCACTTTTGATTGGAGAAATGCAAATTAAAACAATACTAAGGTACCATCTCACCCTTATTAGATTGGCCAATATAGCAGTAAAGTGGTAAATTTTGAAGGGTGGTGTCAAAATTGGGATGCATTGTTGGTGGAGTTGTGAATTGATCCAACCATTCTTGAGGGCAATTTGGAATTATGCCTAAAGGGCTATAAAACCGTACATATCCTTTGATCTGGTAATACCACTACTGGCTCTTTATCCCAAAGAGGCAATAAAAAGGGGGAAAGACATACATGTACAAAAATATTTATAGCAACTTCTTGTAGTAGTAAAGAATTGGAAATTTCAGAGAATGACCATCAATTGGAGAATTGCTGAACAAATTGTGATACATGTTGGTGATGGAATACTACTATGCTATAAAAATGATAAGCAAGATGATTTCAGAAAAAAAGCTAGAAAGATCTGCAGGAACTGATGCAAAGTGAAATAAGCAGAACTGGGATAATATTGTACACAGTAACAGCAATATTGTATGATGATTATCTGTGAAAACTTGGTTACTCTCAGAAATACAATGATCTGGGACAATCCTGAAAGACTTATTATGGGGAATGCTATCCACCTCAAGTGAAAGAACTGTTAGGGTCATCTTTCACATCAGGATATTTATGGTTTTATTTTGGGGTTTTGGCTTTTACAATAATGACCAATATGGAAGTATGTTTTGCATGATAATGAAAAAATAAAATAAAAACAAGTTAGAATTATAAAATAGATTATGTAGCTGATAAAAGAGTGTAAGTAAAAGGTAGACTATATTCATGGAGAAGGGAAAAACCAATATGGTAAGATGAAGAGTGCTAGATTTGAAGTCAGGGAATCTAAGTTCAAATTCTGATTGTACATCTTATGTGTATGACTTTCAGTATGTTGTTTTACATTTCTGAATCTCAGGTGCCACCCCATTTTTTTTAAATGAAGGTTTTGTATTAGATGACTTCATAGGCTTCTAATCTTCTGCCTCTAAATTCTGTGATCCTATGAATTGAATGAAACATAAGAAGAAATACATAAAAAGATATTTCTGGATCATACAACAACTTTTAATGCCAGAAAGCTCAATAAAGAATATATAACTTTAGGACATAGCCATGTGAAACTTTAGAGTCCAGAATGTTCAATCTATAGTTCTGTATGCTCAGAGAATAGCACCAATCTGCCTAATGTATGCAGAACAATTATACTTATGATGTTTTGCTAATTGAACGAATATAAAAATCCAGTAAACACAAAAATCACATATACCAAATGAGCCAAGTGTTTTGAGACTATGGGTATGTGCATGCATTAGTCAATACTTATTATTAGCATAAACTACATTGCTTGCTGATGTGATTAAGCACCATAAGGAAAAATGCCCCAAATCTTTGCAAGTTGTAAAATTTAACAGTAAAAAATATTCCAAGTGAGAAATAACATTTTTAAATAAAATTATAAATGAAAATTTTATTAATACATATAGATTATTTCTGACAGGAACAATAACTATGTAAACTTAACACTCTCAATCATCTCCCCATTATTCCTGTACTTCTAACATCACTCTTTGCCTCTTGCCTCCCTAAACCTGCCTCTGAAAGGTGGACTTTTCCCATATCTTATCTGGAATCCTTCCTTTTAACACTAGAGGCACCCATCTCCATTTCCAGCTCATCTTACACAGTAAAATGTAAGCTTCTTAATGTTAAGGATTGTCTCACATGCATTAGAATCTCTAGCACTCAGCACTGTACCTAGCACAAAGTGAGGATATTATCTATCTATCTATCTATCTATCTATCTATCTATCTATCTATCTATCTATATATCACCTATCTATCTATCTATCTATCTATCTATCTATCTATCTATTCATCTATCTACTAATCTATCTCATTCTTTCCACATATGAAAAAGGACAACATGCAAAGAACCTATACACCAAAAAGTATTTATTAAACACCTCTCTGTACTGGGAACCATGCTAAGTGCTGACCAGACAAATATAATAACATTACCTTTACTCAAAAAGATTTTCATAGATCAGCATCTGCTTTCACCCTCAAATAAATATGTAGTACTCATTGGGAAATTGAGATATATTTGATATCATTCCTTTTCATCATGAATTTGAAAGAAACAATTCAAAATTGAAGGATGCAGAAAATATTTTTCTTATCTAAAGCCCAGAGGGAAGAGAGAGAGTGTGTGTTCTGTTGAGAAGAGGAGGACAATTAGAGAAAGGGTCACATGGGTTTGAAATAATTAGGAAGTAGCATAGTTGCCTGGTTCTGAGAGAGATAAGGTGAATGTTCACTTATCAGAGTTCAAGGTCACATAGGCAGTCTGAGTCATCATCTTTCTTTTATTTGAGGGCCTCTGGTAAGGGAGAGCCCATTAATTCCTGAGTCATTTCATTCTACCTTTGGGAAAACTTCAATGTTAGGTATTTTTCCCTTACATCAAATCTAAATTGGTTTCTCTGCAGATCACACACATGCACAGTGGTTCTAGTTTTGCCCTCTGGCACCACATAGGACAAATCTAATCCCTCTTCATCATGACAGTTCTTCTAATATGTGAAGACACTTATCTTGCCCCTATCTAAATCTTCTCTTTTATAGACAAAATTTCCCATTCTCCTTTAACTCATCCTCACATGGTATAATTTTGAAACAATTCATCATTTTGAAAACTTTCCTAGTGATACTGTCCAATTTATTAATGCCTTTTCTACAAAGGGCCCCCTAGAATTGAACTCAATACTCTAGATGTCTGAGCAGAGTAGAGTACAAAAGGCCTCTGGCCTCATTAGTCTTGGAAGTTCTGCCTCATTTAATCCAAGATGGCACTAACTTTCTTGCCCACATGGCTTTGTTTCTTCACAATATGCTTGCCATCATTCAAAGTTCAGATGAATTGTCTAAGTATACTTCATCTATCATGATCTTTTGACCCAATATATGAAACTCAAAACATCTCTTTTAAATCTCATCTTCTCAGGGGGAGGAAGGAAGAGGACTGGGAAAAATAATGAATCATGTAACCATAGAAAAATATTCTAAATGAATAAATTAAAAAGAAAAAATCATCTTACAGGATCTGGCTGAATGTTTCTATTATTTTAGTCTGTCACAATCTTTTTTTAATCTATTATTTAGCATATCTTCCAAATGGCATTCACAGTTAGAAATTTGTTCTTTTGGGCAGGTAGGGAGCACAGTAGAAAGAACATCATGTCTGGAGTTGACAGGACTTGGGTTCAAACCTAGCCTCAGACACTTCATAGCTTTGTGATCCTGGGCATGTCACTTAATCCCAACTGCCTAATCTTTATTATTTTCCTTTCTTAGTTTATACTAAGATAGAATGTAAGGATTATTTTTTTAAAAAGAAAGCTTTTCTTTGTGGTCTATATTCATCCATATATCCCACTGGTTTCTTGTTCACTTTTTATTGGCCTCAATCACTGCATTTATTTGACAAACCTTGCACAATTAATGAGAACAGTAAATATATTCATTGTCTGGCAAGTACCTAGTAAGCACCCTTTGTGGACTGGGACATACAAAAAATGTCAACAGACTGGCCTCTGTCTTAAAGGAGTTTGAAAACTAAGGGACAGAAAAAAAAGATACATGCAAGAGGAGAGAAGAGAATGATACAGTCAGATCTCAAAGTTATAGGAATATCAATTTATCAGCTCTCTGGACTAGAAAGGGGAGAAAAATATTTTTCTTAAATTTCCTCTTCCTTCATACACAATATATGTGTAGTTCCAGATCTATGATAGCCATAATTCCATAAATTCCCCCAAAGAAGGATCTCTAAACACATATATTTCATTATGTTCAGGCAATATCTAGTATTTTCATGCCTTTGCATTGTGGTGTGTACACACACACCTTGGGTTTCAAGTTTCATTACAAAGATTTTATAATGTCCTAAAATTCTGAGTTTCTTCTGGTAGTACTTTTGACTTAACATGGAATGGGAAATTGTGGCAGGAGCACCATCTGTTTTACATAGATTGGGTTAGATGCCCTGAGGGGTTAGTAAGTCCATTCTTGGCATCAATCATTGTTTGGCTTCATTGCTACCTGAGGTATAAAGGGGCCAGCTTGTGGGGAGTTGGAGTGGGGCTTTCCCTGGGGTCCCACTACCTGGGTGATGGCAATGCTTTTCTAACTTAAAGGGACCAGTTGTCATAATGAATGTAGAGGTCTAGAAGCATAGCCCATTTATCTGAATTGCTATCTTTTTGAACCTTCCTAACTTTGCTTTTTTATTCTTTGTCATCATTGTCATTTTAATTGTATTTCATGGTACAAAAATATATCATTACATTATAACTCCTAGTCTAAATCTTTGCCCTGGTATGTTAAACCTGAACCAGAATGGTAGTGGTTTTGCTTGACAAGTCTTTTGTTGATGTTTGTTTGTTTGGCAAGTCTTTAAGACCACCTCCTTCTTGTCATGGATATATGCCTCAGGAAGACAGCAAAAATTTTGATTTTTTTATATCACAGAAACAGAATATCAACTAAGGCTTGGTCTCTAGGTGAATTTTGCGAGAGAGAAAGAGAGAGAGAGAAAGAGAGAGAGAGAAAGAGAGAGAGAGAGAGAGAGAGAGAGAGAGAGAGAGAGAGAGAGAGAGAGAGAGAGAGAGAGAGAGAGAGAGAGAGAGAGAGATCACCAAGGCTAATGTATGATGAAAAAGCAATTGAATTTAATACTTGAGTATATTTCATAAAACTAATCAAGTCTTTAATGGGAAACCTCAGGTAGAGCTCTTCTGTTAAGTTTTTCCTTGGAAGTGGCATGAGTTTCTTTTACTTTGAAAGGATTACATCAAATGATTGGGTGGGTAGATAAATATTCTGCTTGTTCTTGTTTTGTTTCCAAAGCAATTGGAATATTTATAGATTCATCTGATAAGGAACTATTAAATCCAGATATAAGCTGCATAGAGAATGTGTCAATTTTTCTTATTTGGAGATTTCCCTCCCCCCTCCCCAATGATCCCACACCTGAAGATAACAAAGAATTCCAGCACATGAAACAAATTTCAGTTGAGGATTGGATATGAGACAAGCTGTAAAGTATGATGTCCTGTGTATGGTTGATGTAGAATACAACAGGGATTATGGAGTTGAGAAAACTGATGAACTGGACAGTGTGAGAAGGGTTCAGGGATGGGAGAGGAGGGAATTGTAAGTGGGATACTGGATTCATAGGAAATTAGGAAGCATGTTGTAGATGTCTGCAGATGTTATCAATAAGGATCTAGACAAGATGGAATGAATTTTGGAGGAGGATATATGGCTGCCAGGTGATAGTGGCATAAAAAGCCTTTGAAAGTGGCATATGGAACGAGAACTAGGCCAACTCATCATGATCCTGAGTATGAAGGACCATGAAATAAGGATAAACCAGGCTTAGAAAGAGTGCCAAGAGATGTTGCTGCCTTTAAAAGGCAATAAGATTTCAGTGAGCAATGGAAAATGAAAAGGAGAGGAGGAGAATAGAAAAGAAGAAAAGAAGCTTGTTAATAATGGAGGTTTTTAGAGAGAATAGTAGAAAGAGAAGACATAAAGGGTAGGTCCTTAAGATGTTTAATGCTGAGTTTACAAAAAAAATGGAGATGATGGCAGGAACTACTTTTGCCAAAGAGTCTATGCTGAATCTGTTTGTTCCTCATAGATAAATACCCAGTTCACATGGTATGCTAGGGGCAGTTCACCCTTATAAGAAAAAGGCCTTGGGGGACCTTCATCATGACCATGAGCTCATGGTTTGTGGAAAGACTAGGGAAGAGGGAAGGGAGTTGTCCAGTCAGGTGGTCAATGCCCTGTAGAGAGGTATCATAATCTTCTTCCTTGGATAGATGCCATTATCTGTGACAAACTGCTATCTATTCTTTGATAGCTCTGGCTTGCTATAGCTAACTCCATGAAATGTTTAAAAAATCTTCAGACCAAGAGGTATCACAAAATGGATAAAGTTGCTTTGTGCTCAATAGAGAACTGTATGATATAGGGGAAACAAGGCTAAAATCAAGGAAGTCACTTTTAAATGTAGAGACATAAGCAGTAGGGTCTTTAGATCAGTCTTAGTTGTTTTTAGTTTAGAAAATAATCTGAAGGAGATTTAGCCAGCACCATGTTCTTTAATTAGTGAAAGGCAAAAGTGACCATCATAATACATTAAAATGATAACCTCATAATTTTAGAATGTTTTGTGGTTGCAAATGCTTTAGAAGACATGTTTTCTTATTTGACATACAAGATAGCATTTTGTCATAGATCGTATATTAGCATTCCCATTTTATAGATGATAAGTCCAAGGTATCAATCTGAGACATGTAAATTGATTAAGGTCATTTGAGGTGCTCTTGTCACTGGGGATGTCATAAAAGAGGAAATAAGCTTCTTTGTAAACATTCATAGAGAGAAGACCAGCCTTGATTCTTATTCTCTTTGTGATCTTAAGGCTTATCTTAGCCTTGGTCTCCATCTAGTTCTATGATCTATAAAATATGGGGAATGGCTGGATGCTCTTTTACATTTCCTTAACTCTAATTCTTATGAATTTATAAATTTAAGGTAATTTTTTTGGACTAAATTTGTGATTTCATTGACATAGGGAACCCCTGGTGATGAATCAAGATAAACATTTGTCCTCAAACTTAGGAGTTTAGAGAATTCCTTAGGAGCATGAGAAGCTGAGATAGCCCTCTCAGTACATGTCAGAAGTAGGTCTTGAAACCAAGTCTTCTTTCTTTTATATAGTTAAACCTATGGTTTTTCCAGTAGCAACATATGGCTGTGCGAGTTAGACTTTAAGGAAATCTGAGCTCTGCAGAATCATTGCTTTCATCAAATTGTGATGATGGAAAAGAACTTTGAGAATCCTTTGGAGAGTTTGAAGATTAAATAGGTCAATACCTAAAGAAATTAATTCAGACTATTCACTGCAAGGTTAAATACTAAAGCTGAAGCTTAAATGCTTTGGCCACATGGTAAGAAGAAGACTTACTGGAAAAGACTGATTTTGAGAAAGATTGAAGGCAAAAGAAAACAGACAGCAGAGGATAAGATGGATAGATGGTTTCATGGAAACAATGAAACATGAACTTAGACTATGAGACAGAATAGAAGGATAGAAAAGGATGTTATGATCCATGGCATCATAGTCAGGCAAAACTGAATGAATGAACAACAAGAAAACCTTCTGTACTCCTAAATAAACTCTCTTTCTAACCACTACCCTAGTTCTCAAAGTAAATTTTTTTTGCAGTAGAAATTTAGTCTATATCTTTTGGCTATCGAGTGTTAACCTATTAGTTGCCACTCCATAATAGTAAACACAAACTAGGACTAAGTATATTTTAATTCATCTATTTACCTATGTGTCATTAAAACATTGTTTGAAAGCTTCAACTTAATATACGTCTGTGTCAAGATAGAGAAAAAGGAAACTAAACTATTAGCTAATCTTTGTAGCCATGAAGCCATGATTTTTCTTTTATCACATGGGATGTAGCCCTCATTGTCCCAGAGAGGAAGATGCAACAGAACTATATAAAATCCAAAGAAAGGCAATTAAATTGAACAAGGGAATGGAATGAATACTTTTAAGGACTAATTATATAACCCTATTAGGACTCCTTTTCCTGAGAAGGTTAAAAAATAGAGGGGAATAGGATTGAAGGTGTGAAGGGAGAGTTTTTATTTATAGTATATTATATTGATTTTCATTTTAATAATAGCAGATCCCCTTAAGAAACAAGAGATCAGCTTAGAAACACAAATTATAAGTATTGGAGCACTATGCTTAAAGTGAGACAAATTACTCTTCCATTTTGTAAAGGGAGATCATGGCTATGAGGTAGTTCAGAACAGGAGTAGGAGCTCAAATCACTGACCAGAAAGTTATAGATGGATTACAATAAGAGAAAGTAAGAGCATTTTCTCTAATGGTCCTGATTATAATAATAAATACTTAAAGAGCTATAGGAATAAGCCAAGAAGATGATTAGACCCTTTCCCTGAAGAGATACCATGGATAGGTTAGAGAGAATGTGAGTACAGGCTGTATAAAAGGACCAAGGTGGTACATGGGTAAGAGAGGGAAAAGCAGGACTTTTAACAATTAAGTACTAAAGAAAAATTTGTACTTAGTTTGTTCTTAGAAATTGTTTATTTTTCTTAAAGAAGTTGAGAGGGAATATCCCCATACTACTGCATTTCTCTGAAGTAGAAAGTAGAAGTTAATATAGTATGGGCTATTGGAAAGTGCATATTTGAAGAGAAAGTACAATTGAGTAAATCAAAACACCTCAATGTAATGGAAAGACTATTCATTAGAACATTCCTCCTCTGACTTTAGAGCATTCCTCCCTCAACTATAAAATACTGCTATTTACTTAGACACTCTTTAAAATCCTTTGAGTTTTGTCCTAGGGTTTGATGATTCTAATTAGATGCTATACTCTTGTCATCATCTTTGTCATTTTTAATTTTAATTTTTTTAAATCCTTACACTGTCATTAAATCAATTCTATGTATTGATTCCAAGGCAGAAGAGTTGTAAAGGCTAGGTAATGGGAGTTAAGTTACTTGCCAGGGTCACATAGATAGGAAGTGTCTGAGGTGGCTGCCCCTCCATCAAGATTTTCAAGCGATATTTTCCCTAAGCCACAGAAACTGGAAGAAGTTAATTCACTGCAAATGAGTTAGCCTTATACCTTATCCTAATTATGTGATTGAAAAATCCAAGAAATCTACAAAATCATGAAAACTATGGATTTGCTAAACAAAATATGCATTTATTTAGTATTTTAAAGTTTATAAAATGCTTCAGTACACTTTCTGGTGGAGTTGTGAACAGATCCAACCATTCTAGAGAGTAATTTGGAACTGTGACCCAAGGTCTATAAAATTGCACCTATCCTTTGATCCAGTAATACTGCTACTAAGTCTGTACCTCAAAGAGACTAAATATCTATTTGTACAAACATATTAATAGCATCTCTTTTTGTGATGGTAAGGAACTGGATATTGAAGGGATGCCCATCAATTGGAAATGACTAAACAAGTTGTGATATATAATTGTAAAGGAATACTATCATGTTATGTGATTAATGAGCAGGATTGCAGGATTACCTACATGTACAGATGTAGAATGAGGTGAGAAGAATCAAGAGAACATTGTACATAGCAACTGTAATATTATATGATGAACAATTGAGAAAGACTTAGTAATTCTTAGCATTGCAGTGATCCAGTACAATTCCTAAAGACTCATGATAAAAAACAATTCCAGAGAAGGAAATAATAAGGCAAACCAAAACAGACTGCATTTCACTTTCTTTTTTCATTTTTTTGGAACAGTTCTCTTCTACAAAATGACTTATATGGAAAATGTTTTATGTATCAGATTACTTGCTGTCTTGGGAGGGGCAGAGTAGGGAGGGAGGAAGAGAATTTGGCTCAAATTATAAAAAAAGGTTAAAATATTTTTACATGTAATTGAGAAAAAATAAAATATTATTAACTAAAAATTAAAAATGCTTCATGTTTGTTATTACATCATTTGGTCTTCACAATAATCCTATGAAGTATGCACTATCAGTATTTCCACTTTTATAAATGAGGAAAGCAAGGTTCACAGAAGTTTGTCCAAGGTCATAAAATTAGCAAGTATCTGAGGCAGTCTTTGAATTTGGGTCTTCCTGACTCCAAGTCCAGGTATCTCTACACTGCACAGCTCAGTTATATTGAAATACAGTCTCTTAACCAAAGCTCTACTTGAACTTGAGGGGTGAGTAGAAAGGTATAATGACACAAAAGAAATAAATCTGGAAGTAATAAAAGAATCATTCTAACAACAGATAAAACATAACATTCTCAAAATGTAGTAGAGTCTGACAGTTTAATTACATTCAAGAAGCCTTCAAATAAATTTAATAGCTCAATTTTAGCTTGTCAAAGTAAATTAAAGATTAAAACAGACTTAGACCATAGCTACTTGGTATAAACTCCCAAATTGGTGGAAGGAGCACTGCATTTGAAATCAGAGGACCCAGGCTGAAATTCTGGCTTGGACACTTGCTAGTTGTGTGACATTGGACAAATCACTGACCATTGTCTAATCCTTATTCCTTCATATGTGAATTGAAGGGGTTCAGTGGAAAGGATACTGCATTTGGATTTGAGATCTGTGAAATTTAGATTACTCCACCCTACTTAGACCTTCCTTTATGGAGAAGATGAAATTGTAATCTCTTGACTGTACAATGAAGGTCCTTAGTTATTACTTAATAGTGAAGCTAGAACTTTAAGCTAAGTCTACTTTTAGATTTTAATAAAAAAAGATGTGAAATAACTATAAAGGTTAAATTAATCACAAAAAGGTTAAGTAACTAACAAAAGGTGAACTTAACAAAGTGTTAAGTAACTCGAAAGATATAATCTAATCAAAGAAGATGAGAACTAGAGAATGAGCAGTTCTGGAGACAAAGCATCTGATGTGATTTGGGAGAGGTGAAAATTTAGAGGAGGAGACAAAACAGTAAAAAGTCTACATATCTGGCTCACTTCCTTTCTCCAGGACCTTTTGGTGGCAGAAAGGTGGCTGGTGGCAGCGTGCTGGGCCTTTCGACATCTTGGCATGGCTACAGCTATTGTCCGGTTCTGTGGTGAGTTTCTGGCTGAATTTTTCCTCCTTACTTTACAAACTTTATCCTCTTAGAAGTCTCTAATCTCCTTCAGAGACCTAGAGGCAGAGATCTTGAACTCCCCCTGGCACAGGCCAGGTGGGAGAAATCCTATATCTTCTTCCCTCTTTCTTGTTAAATCCTTCCCTCTATATTAATTAAAATTATCATAAATTTCCAGACTGACTTGGGTATTTTATTTGGGATTTTTTCCTGGCAACCAATTAATTTAGATTTTAAGTCACAACCCTAAAATTATCTCTACAGTCCCTAAATCAACTCTTGATCCTGATTCAAATATCAGCCCTTCTGCTTTCTTTCTCATGTGGCCTTGGGCAAATCATTTGATATCTCTGGACTTCAATTTGCTCATCTGTGAATACTGGGCAGAAACTGGACTAGATGCCCTAAAAATCTCTTCCAGCTCTCCAGATATTATTCTATGGCCCACTGGAATCTAAGGTCCCATCCAGTTTTTCTTGCTATAAGAGGGAGGGAAAGCAAGGGTCATAAACATGGAGTCCAAGTAGAAACAGATCCTGTAAGTTAGTTTGGCAAATTGTTTTATGTGTGTGACTCAATCAATCTCCATCTCTTTGCTCCTGCTTAATCTGGTTAGTTATTTTTACTGAACTTCTACTTGTATTCCTGTTTTCTTTATGGGATCTGCCTTGGCTATCCTTATCTTGATGTGGTCTACTTCCCTAGGGGCAGAACCATCTGAACTCAGACTGCCACGAGTGTTTACCTCAAAGACTGGGCTCTGCTTTTCTTATCTTTCTACTCTGACAGTAACTGGGAACCTGTTGGGGGCCCCCTTTCCCCTTAGGGCACATAAAAGGACAAGAACATGATCAGCTTGCTAAATAAGGTACATGTGTGGGACATTACTTATCCCTTCCTGTGACACCACCCGTGATGCTAATATAACTTCAAAGGCAAGTGGAACTATACTGAAAATAACAGTGACTCCAGTCAGATGACCTGGGTTCAAATTCTACAACTGCAATTTAAAACCTCTGAAGCCTTGGACAAGTCACTAAAGTTAAGTGTTGGGGAAAGACTATAAGCCTTTATATAGTACCTACTGTATGCCAGGTGCAATGCTAGGTGGTTTGCAAATATGTTATTTGAGCTTCATAACAACCCTGCAAGGTGGGTCCTGTTGTTATCCCCCTTTTATAAATGAGAAAACTGAGGCAAACTGAGGTTGAGTGACTTGCCTTGGCTCACAGAGCTAGTAAGTTGTCTGAGGCTTTACTTGAATTTAGGTCTCCCTGACTCCTCGTCTAGCACCTCTTGTAAAATGGGATCTTAAACAAGATGATTTCCCTTCAAGCTTTACAGATAGGATTCTATGGCATATCAGTGAAAGAGAGATTATAGGGAATTCATGATCTCTGAAATTACTTTAGCTCCACCCCTAGTATCTCAAGATCCTATAATAACACAGTTTCCATCACAGAGACTGCCGATTCTCAGTGACCATATAATCTAACCCACACAGAAAGGAAGTCTCACCATTACAATACCTGACAAATGGTTATACAGTCTTAACTTGAAGGGGCTTCTCTTCCACCTTCTCTCCCCCCCACCAGTATACAAGAACTGTTTCATTCTTCCTTTTTTTCCCTTTGGATCTCTAGAGCTTGGGATAGTGTCATATACATAGTAGTTATTTAAATAATATACTCTACTCTATCTGGAAACATTCCCTAATAGTTAACTTGCTAACATGGACTCAAACTCTACTAAACTCAGCTACTGAAGAACAACTTCAGCTGTCTAATCTTTCATTTCCCTTCTTCCTTAACCCTACTCCCTCAGTGTCCTTTTCCAGGACTACTCACTCCTTTTCAATGTGCCCTTTGGAATGTTTCCGTTATAATTAATCAACTTGCTTTCATCTTAAATCTCTTACTCTCTCACAACTTTCATCTTATGGCACTTGCTGACATCTCCAGATAACACAGCTTCTTTTGGCATCCTGTAAACCACAAAAATAGAAATTCATGCATGTGTACCTACTGATCTTTTGGGAGGAAGGGATCGAAATATTCTTATGTCTCATTGTCACTTCTATACTTTTCTCTAGCATAATTATTTATCAATTCCTTCTCTTCTGAGGTTCATTCAGTCCTAATGTTTTACCAAAACTTAGATTTGGTTAACTCTCATCTACATATGCCCAGGAAATTTTTCCTTTTTTCCCAATTAGTTCAGTGACTGGCTCATGGACTGACAACTCATATCAACCCCACTCACTTCAACATGTATGTTGACTTTTACCATAATTATACTAACCTCCCACCCAGTTCCTTAATCTCTTCACGTTTCATTATCTTCTCTTCTACTCCTCTTCAACTACACTCAAGGATGGTATATTCTTGATCCTATAATCACTCACAAGGGCCTTATTTCCATGTTCAAGAACTGTGAATTTCTTCTATTTAATAATCTTTTACTTTTGCATTGATCTTCAATGCTTCACTACTCTTAAATATACTTTTCTCCTCACCATAGCCTCTAATTTCTTGGTACTCTCCCAGGCCATCACCTCAGTTCTGGATACATTCTTCTATCTTCCTAATATTGGTCCTTAGGTGAACCATTTCAATTCTATATTGTTGACTTAATTTTGAATTCCTTGTTACTTTGTCAAAACCAAAATCTGGATCAATCCAATTATATGTCTCATCTAGTTCTATAGATGTAAGACTTCGTAAAAGTAGAGGGAATTTAAAAATCCATCACAAATTTATGTTTATTTCAAGGGTCTACACTACAGGAAGGCAATACTCCTCTTTTTGTCTAGTGGATTCTCCATTTCATTCTCCACAGTGACTGTTTCAGATTTTTTCTTCTTTCCTTAAGCCTCTCCCACCACCAGCTATCAAAAAAGGGTCATTCATTAAATATTTCCTTTTCTGCCTTCCTCCTTTTCTCACACATAACTCCTCTCCCTTCCATATTTCCTCTACATTCCAGTTTCTGATGATTAAGTCCAATTGTGATTGTGAAGTCCAAATACCGTTGACTCTCATTCACTATGGCAGATTGCTCTTCCCATCATCTTTACTCTCTCTTTATCCAATCTTCAGTATCTATCTAATGGATCCTTCTTTTTAACCTACAAACATGCTAAAGTTTTTTTTTTTCCATTCTTAAAAAAAAACCCACCACCATCACCAACAAAACAACCTCTCACTAGATCTTAACATTTATAGTAGCTATCATTCTCTATTTCTCATCCCCTCTTAGCTAAACCCCTCAAAAGAGTCAGGGCTTAGAGTACAGTAGTTTATTGTACAACCTCCCACCCATCATTATCTTCATCTTAGACCTACTTGATAGTATGTTTGTTGCTTGAACTCTGCTAAAATGCTGATTGTTACCTACAAAGTGCCAGAACTATAGTCTTTTTAAAAAACAAACAAACAACTCTTACCTTCTTTCTTAGAATGGATAATAAGTATTGATTCCAAGGCAGGAAAGCAGAAAGGGCTAGGTGAAGTTAAGTGATTTGCCCAGGGTAACTCTGTTAGGAAGTGTAGGTTGAAGCCATACTTCAACCAAGGTCCTCCTGACTCTAAGCCTGATCCTCTATACATTATGCTACCTAGCTGTCCCCTAAGCTATAGTCTTAATAAGGACTTATTCCTTAATAAGGAACTACAACAAATTATGGATATAAAAATGGGAGAATTATTTCTAAAAGCTTCCTAGGTTTTCAATAGGAATGGTGACATGGTCCAGTAGAAAGAATACTGATGTTCTAGTCAGAGGCTCTAGGTTCAAATCTTCCCCCCTATGATTTACAATTTGTATGATTTAGGGAATGTAGATTAACTAGGTTGTGTCTCAGTTTCCTAATTTTTAAAATAAAAAAGTTGAACTTGATGACTTTTAAGGCCCCTTTCAGCTTTAGATCTATGATCCAGTCACCTAGTTGCAATTATCCTAATTCTTTAATATACTTTTTTCAGATAGCTGACAATGAAACAAAATTTTATCAAAAACCTAATAATGGTGCAGGTAGGTGGCTCAGTGGATAGAAAGCTAGGCCTGGAAAGAGGAGGTCCTAGGTTCAAAAATGAGGAAATTATTTCACTCTCTACACCTTTAAAAAAAAGCAAACAAATCACAACTAAGTATGACCCTGAGAAAGTAATTTAACCCCACTTACCTACCCCTTATTGCTTTTCTATTTTGGAGCTAATACTTAGTATTGATTCTAAGCGAGAAGGTAAATGTTTTTTAAAAAAGTTCGATTTTGTGTACAGAGGAGTATACTATGCCAAAGAAGGGTTGAAAAATATAAGGGGGAAAGGATAGTCTCTTCCCTTGAGAAGCTAGCAGAAAGATAAGCCTCAAACAGAGATAGCAACCATGTACCAAAAGACAGAACCTACTAGAATTTTAGTAAAAAAGGTGCCAGGGAGAGGAAGGTCAGAAGCAGGTCAGGGAGGATAGGGAAGCAAGATTCATGGAGGAGTTGATAGACCTGAACCTTAAAATCATACTTGATTCTAAGAAGCTGATTAGGAGAACCTGTGCTCCAGGGTTGGGGTCTAATTCGATTTTGCAAATGGTGGTAGTATGAATGGTGATTTGGGAGCTGGAAACTGTTAGCTAGGACAGCACTACTTTAGTTGAAAGGATGAGTTTTTAAAGGATCCAGTTTGGGCATTGTAGTGATATCTTCTAGTTGTATTCAGCAGTTCTAAACTCTAAGAGAAGTCAGATGATGGAAGGTCATCCAGGGTTAGGGACTAATAGAAAACTAAGTGGGAGGAGCACTTATGGACAAGGGAGTCAAAGGTAGACAGCAATGCCCAGTTGAATTGATTAAATAGAGGCTCATTACTATTAAGGGAGGAGAATGAGTTCAGAGAAGTGTTCATGAGCTAGGGTCACAGGGAGCAAGTCAGGGGGAGGCAGAAGGGGTCTTCTCATTACAAAGAGGATAGAAAAATGTAGTTCTAAGAGAAGGGAAGAAAAGGAAAAAATGAAAGGGTGGGAGATCATTATTAGAAAGGAGAATTTTATCACAGACATGCTAGAGTTAGAGGTAATAGCCAGATGTAAGGTTTGGCCATTTCTATTGGTGACTAAAGTTTTATAAAGTTATGGATCATGAAAGTTCTCAAGACTGGTGAAGTTGCAAGTCAGAGTTTAGGGGAAACAACAGTGGAGACAGAGGCATACCATAAGAGTTGGAAAGTGCAATGAGCTCAATTTGGAGCTGCTACTAAGAACTTTAATGTGTAATAATTAAAATAGTTGATGCCATAAACTGTAGTGATTAAAATAGTGGAAGACATAAATTGTAGTAGATAAAAGAGTGGATGAGTAAATTGTGACCACAGAAAATATGTTTTCACTACAGTGTCTTGTTTTTAAATCAATATATAAGGTGGTCTCCAGGGAAATATTCCCAATTATGAAAATATACCCAAGTCAACTGGGTTTATAGAGATTTTAATTAATACAATGAGGAATTAAAGAAAGAGAGAAAGAATAAGAAAGGAATAAGTATGAAGGGCCTTAATCCAACATGGCCTAGACCTGAGTCTTAAGAGAGAAATCAGTCAGTTCTTAATCACTCACCACAAGATCTGTCCAAGCAAGAATATAGACACCAGTTCAGCCAGCCATCCTTCTCCAGAGGAAGATTCTTCTGTCTGTCCTGAAGAGACTGTCCCAAGAACCTGTTTCCAGAGCTCTCTCCCAACAGCCTCCTTAGAGACTGTTTCTCTTTAGGAGACTGTCATCTCCTAATATAGGGAATTTTCTCCTATGTCACCTCCCCTAAATTCTTACATCTACCAAACACAGTAGATGGTTTTTAAAGGACAGACCATTCTTAGTTCACACCTAAGAAGCTGTAAATTTTTGAGTAATTCACACCAGGAAAGCTGTGAGTAAGTTTCTCACCTCTTTGTTCCTTGTAAATTCACAAGTTGCCTGACCTTTATAGGTACTTATCATCCTTTTGTATTAGTCCTAAAATAGGCATGGCCTAAGAACTTTTTGTCCCACTATAAGTATGGGTTTAAGTACTTTTCATTGTTCAGAAAGGAGTTTACAACTTTATCTTCCCCTAGGGCAGGCTTAAGTAGGTGAAGTAGAGTTCTCACATTCCTGATCTAAGTTACTTTCACTGCCCAAATGGGGAAGGGTCCCAATGGGGAATTTTTAAGGTTCACAATCCAACCTTATGAAGTAGGGTCTGAGAATTTTTAAGGTTCACAGATGTAATATAACTGGAATAAAGGAGAAAAGGGTTTTTATCCCCAAGAGATCACCATATCTTCTTCTTTTAATTATACATAGGATTGTGGAAGAAGAAATGGATATTCACTGGTCACATGCCTAAAAAAGTCAGAAGGTTTGAGATGCTGGGTCCAGTTATAATACAGGATGCTGATGGCACAAACATTCACTTTCCAAACATAAAGTGGGTGCTTATTTTTACCAGGGGAAGGAGGTATTATGGAGTTTAAACCAGAAGTCTTGGCCTCGAGGGTCCACTTGAAACTCATTTAATTTAGCTATAGATTACCTTGGGTGTTTATTTCTCATTATTCTCCTTCACATGCTCTAGGGTCTAGCCAAACTAGTCCAATTGTCATTTCCTCTATAAGACATTTCATCCCCATCTTCCTTGTCTTTGTACAGGCTATACCCCATATTACATCATCCTTGGTATGTTCGTCCACCTTCCTTCTGCCTTGTAGAATCCAGAATTTCTTTCAAACTCAACTCAAGGGCCTGCTTCTATAGGACACATTCGGTAGTTCTCTCTGTTGTCTTCCCATTGTAAATTATTTTGCATTTACTTAAACTGTATTTAATCTTAAAATTTTTAGATTTTAAGTGTATTTATATTTTCCCAACTCTTTGAGGGAAAGAATTGTTTTATTTTTGTCATTATAGGTCTAATACATGGCATGCCATTGGGCACCTGGTAAGTCTTAAAGAATATTTACTCAACAAATAGGAAGGTAGGTGGTGCAAAGAGTACAGGGTTAACTTTGGAGTGAAGAAACTTTCAGTTCAAATCCTGCCTCAAGAAATAGCTCTGCCAATTTGGGCAAATTAGTTAATATTTCTCATTCTTGGTTTCCTAATCTGTAAAATGGGGATGATAATAAGAGTGCCTTCCTCCTAGGGTTCTTGGGAGGATCAAATGAGATAATAAAGCTGTTTGAAAAATTCAAAGCAGTATATAAATATCATCACCATCATTATAATTGTTGTATAGCCAGTTTAGTATTTCCATGCCATGATGATGGGGGTTGGGGCTCTCGCTGGTGATACAAGCACATAGCTCTGTATAAGATGACCTAGTCTTTTTGGTTTTCAGTCTGATATCTGATGTCATGGCCAGAATTGTGCTAGACCCTTGTCTGAGGCCCTGGCCTTTCTGATGAATGACAGTGTGGTAAAAGTATATTTAGAATTTCTGTTCTATGTATAGCACAGTGTTATATACAGACCTTCTAAATAGACTTTTACTACACTGGATATCCATGGTGGGTATGGAAAGATAAAAAGGATAAAGCACATATTCTCAAGCATTTTGTCATCTAATTGAGTTGGCCACAGCTGCCTATGATACAAAGCAGCACATGCCTGCTAGGTAGAGAAAAGGGGGATCTTGAGAAGTATTAATGCAATATTGCTTTTCATTCTAATGGAATAGGAAAGCGATTAACCTAATAAAAGGGGAGAATGTATTGTCAAGGTGCCATAATGAAGCAAAAGTACAAATGCAGAGAAAGAAAATCTATATATTTAAAATACTGCTCTTTCCATTTTGACATCTAACCTGATGCCATTAAATGTTTCAGAATAATGCATATTAAAGGACTGAGCATCTTTTTAATGCGGAGATGATAACCACATTTCTCTTTATCCCCATGACCTGAGTGACTTGCTTAAACAGAAGTCATTGATGTCTAGGCTTTTGATTAATATTTTAATTAAGTCACAACAGCCCAGATTTCCAAAGAGGACTCAACCTCTTAATAAAGTGTATGACATGGAACAGAGAAGCTCTCAGAGGGGAAGGCCAAGTGATACAGGCATTCGATGTATTAAGTGGAGTTACTTTCCAAGGGCACAATATGCTACAAATATATGGGTGTGCCTGAAGACAGAAAGAACCACAGTGTGGAATGAATGTTCTGAGTTTTGATGGTATTTGGAGGAAAAAAGATTCTCTGGAGCAAAAAGTCAGAGGGTAATATACTAGCACTAATGAGAGATTCTCATTACATAGTAGAACTCAAACATTCAGTAAGCAACCAGAGATAAACAGCCTCCCACAAATACTCAAGTGAGCTTAACTCACCACAAATAATTCATTTTACACCATTAGAGTCAACAATCAAATTAATTCCCACATCTGAAGCTTGGCAAACCTAAGGTTTGCAAGTCACTGAACTTAAAAAACAAAGCGAATTAATGAAAGGCTTGAGGATACCACAGACTTACTTCTGAACTAAAAGGATGAACCTGTGATAGACCGAGGGGGTGTAAATGGGGAGGCTCTTTGTTGAAGGGAAGCATCACAAATGAGTAATCATGCTAGAATATCCTAGAGGTTCCTCTAATGCAGGCTTTCCTGCGGGAGACCTAGGGGCCATTAGTGGTCCAGCTGTGGTCTTTGTTATCTGTTTCTCTCTTCATTAACTTTCTTTCCTTATTTCCCTTCCCAATTCACTTTTGTCCTTTGCTCCCACATATATTCAGTGGCCAGCTATAAATTTCAGACTAGGGGCCCTGGGTCAGTGAAAACAGGAAAAGGAGACCTATTTAGAGAAAATGAAGAAACTATAGTAAGCATATAGGTGGGAAATTGACTAAAAATGAACAGCACAGTTTAGATTACCTAGTCCTTTTGGTTTTCAGTCTGATGTCTGATGTCATGGTCAGAGTTGTCCTAGAACCTTGTCTGGGGCCCTGGCCTTTCTGATTAATGACAGTGTATTAAAAGTTAAAAGAAAATCAATGAAGATAAAATGCTAGTTCTCAATGTAAATCCACTCCTCCCTCCAGTGCCCTAACAGGAATGTTGTCCTTTGGAGGGCAGGGCACAGGCATACCTTTTAATAAATAAATAAATAAACAAACAAACAAATAAATAAATAAAATAGCTTTTAGTAACATCCAGCAGCACCCAAAAGGGGAATCTTTTCTAATAAAGTCAATGCATGTCAATTTCCTCACCTTTGAAATAGAGACAATGCCTAATAAACTTGTGATGAAGAAAAAATGACATGCTGTATGTAGAGGATTTTATGAGCCTTAAAGCCCTCTATATAAATGTTAGAACTTCCCTTCATCTTTTCATCATGGAACCAGGTTCACCAATACTCAATAATATGTATAGAAGAACAAACAACATCAAAAGGGATCTGGGCTTTGTGGAAGAGATTGGGGGAAAATAACAGCAAATAGCAATTCTATAGGGAAATGCTTGCCTTGAAATGCTTATCCTTCCAATTCCCTCTCCTCCTGTAATTATCACTGGATCACTGCTAATAACCTTGCTCAGATAGTTTGGTGAATTAGCTAATTAACAGTGTGAACTTAATGGTATGAAAATAAAGAGTACTAGGGCATAGCTGAACACTGGAGAAACCCTGACTAACATGGAGCCAAGGGTCTCGAAACAGAAAGGAAAAACAACAAAAAAAAATCTAAGTGTCTTTTGAGCTGATACCTGAACCTCACATCATGTTAGCAACAGGTATTTTAAAAAAAATTAGCAGTTCACATTTCTACAACTTATTTGCTACCTTATCTGTCATATTTGATGCCCATTTAGGGGTAGTGCTGACAAGTTCTCTCTTGTAGAAGAGGCATGAAGGAAGAGAGAATTTCATGTATGCAAGACAGAGAGAAAGGACCTCAGATGCCAATCAAGAAAGAACTTTCCAAATAGAATGTTCCCAGAAAAGTCAGGTGGGGAGTCAAGTCAGGCTGAAGAGAGAAGAAGCTAGGAACAGGTTCCCTGTTAGCTTCTGTCCTAGGCTGAAGTCTCTTGGCTTTGGAGAGGGGAGGCAAGAAGGTTTTGTGTGGCTGATGGTGGTAGTTGAACTTGAATAACTGATTGTAGATTTGAGTTTGAAGAAAGAAGAGAGAAGATTAAACAGTTGTCCTCCATTTCCGTGACAGACTTTGTGTCACAGCTGTGACAGGATTGACACTTCCCAAAATCTTACTAACCCTCCTTATAGTTTAGGGACAACCTTATCCCTCTCACCTCAATTTCCATCCTTGTCCCATTTTTCCCAATAAACCTCCTTACCTGAGAAAGAGGGGAAAATTATTTTCTCTAAATCTCATAGTTCACCTTTGAGTTATCTAGAAAGGTGACTAACAGGGGGGAGTGAAGGGAGGCAGTAAGGCATGGGTGGAAAACTGGGAGGTGAAGGGTGGCGAGTAGGAAATATCTTGATTTATTAGCCATCAGTAGTGATCAATAGGCAACCCCAGAATATCTCTCTCTAATAGTATCTCTCTATCTCTCAGTAGTATCTCTATCTCCATTACAACTAGGCACTCACAAGTTTCCCCTAGTATCTCTCTAGTCAAGCCAGAGTATATCCTTCATTACAATTAGAAATAGATCCCATAGATTATCTTTTTTATTATACTCTCCACTATCATATCATCCACCTTTTCTTCTAGACAATCTGTATCTTATAATGGGCAACAGCCATGTCTTTTCTGATCAGGGGACTAAGGCCTAATTTGTCCCAGGACTAATCTATGCCCTGAGAAGCATTTAAGGTTGGCCTTTATCATTCTGGTCTTCTCTGTCTTGTCCATTTTATGGTGGTGAGAACAGCTAAATAATCTACCCCAGAGATGTTCACCTGTGATTTGGACCTTGACTGTGTCTTTAGTAAATACTCAACAATCTCCTATTTTATCCCAAAAAGATGCACTTTACAGCAGTTTAAGGACTCTGGGAAGAGAGACTAATCCCAGGAAGAAAATCCTTATTTTTGTAGATGAGGATAGAGATGCAAAGGGAAGCTAGGTGGTGCAGTGGATAGAGTACTAGGTTTAGAATCAGGAAGACTCATCTTCATTAGTTCAAATACAGACACTGACTAGCTGGGAAAGGGAAAGGCACTTAATTTTGTATACCTTTGTTCTTCATCTATAAAATGTGCTGGAGAGGAAAATGACAAACCACTCCAGCATCTCTGCCAAAAACCTCCCACTCCACTTACCCTCAATGAGTTATGAAAAATCTGACATGACCAAAATAAATGAACAAAAGATGCATGAGTTGCCCAGGGTCACATAACTCCTAACCTAACCTTAAAAATGTTATCTATTCTTTATTAATAGAAATATTAAATCTAATTGTTTAACATGTAACTATGATAAGCTTTCTTTTATAAAAATTATCTTTTGCTATCATTTACATCTTTTAACATCTTTTAAAACAAATAAAATTAATTGACTGCAAAGACTCATGTTTGAAACCACAGTGCTTACCATAATGCTTGACCCATGCTGTTAAGTATTTTTCCTTAATTCACACTATTTCTTACAATATAGTAATGCTCCTTTATATTTATTTAAATCAATTTATTTCACCATTCCCTAAATTATAAAAGATCTTCTTTGTTTCTAGTTCTCTATAGCTCCAAAAATAGTGCTGCTATAAATATTTCCATGTATGTGTTTGCTTTCTTACTTTCTTCTTTTATTCCTTCCTCCCCTTCCTTCTTCTCCCTATCTTTCCCTTTTTCCCTCCCTCTCCCTCTCTCTTCCCTGCCTCTCTCTTTATTCATAAAAGGACTTCCTGGGTTACATATATGCCTAGAAGATAAATCTTTGGTTCAAATTACATTTTGTATGATTCCCTAGCATAAATTAAAACTGCTTTCTGGAACGGTTGGACCAAATTCACAGCTCCATTAATGGAGTACCTGTTTTGCCCTAACATTTTTTTTTACTATTTCCATATTTTATTATATTTGACTAGTTATCTGGGTGTTAGGTGGAGTCTCAGGGAAGTTTTGATGTGTATTTCTCTTATTTTAATGATGAAGAACAATAATTCATATAATTGCTCACCATTTACAGTTCTTGGTTGAGCTATTTCTTTCATGTATTTCAAATTTGGGGAATTGATCTTGGTCTGATATGTTATGTCTGATATGTTTGATTTAATTCTGTAGGTAGCTTGGATATCAAATCCTTATGCAAGATATTATATGCAATGATTTCCCCCCAATCAGTCATTTCCTTTCTCATTATAGTAGTATTAGTTGTATTTTTGAAAAAATTTTTCAGTTTAATGTATTCACAAGTATTTATTTTATGTTTTGTGATAATGTTTAAATCATGTTTGATTCAGAATTTTCTAACAATATCTGTGAAAGACATTTTATTCAATACTCTCAAAATTTTAAAAAAAGTTATGACTTTTTTCAATATTTTCATATTGAGGTTACATATTCATTTTGAATTTATTTTGGTAAATGGGATATGATGTTGTTCAAAACCTAATTTCTATCAAATTCTTTCCAAATTTACCAGAAATTGTTATCAAATCGGGATTTTTTTCCTCAAGTAATTTGTTTTCTGGAGTTTACTGAATCTTAACCCAGTTCGTACTGATTCTAAAGCCAACCTAATGTCTTTGTACTTCTCTTAGGCACTTCACAGAATTACAGAACTTGGAAGAGTTCTTAGGAGCCATCTAGGCCAACTCAGACCTGAGAAAAAAAAAGAATCCTCAAAATAACAGAACTGACAAAAAGCAATCTCTACTTGATGTACTCTAGTGTAGGGGAGACCACTTTTTTTAGTGACAGCCCATTCCATTTTGGGATATTTCTAATTGTTGGGGTGTTTCTTAGAGTATTGATTCTAAATCTACCCATTCACAGTTTCCTCTCCTTAGGCTTGATTCTGCCCTTGGTGTCAAATAGAAGAAATCTAATCTGCCTTCAGATAGCACTAGAAATACTTGAAGATAAAATCATCATCTCACCCTTGATTCTTCTCTTCTCTAGACTAAATATCTTCAATTCCTTTACCTGATGCTAAAATGACTAGACCTCTCACCCTGTCCTCATTTTGGGTCATCTTCTCTGTATATTTTCCAGTTTATCAGTATCCTTCCTACACTATGACTCTCAGATTTTATTGAAAAAGGGAAGAGAATAACAAAACTAGCATCTCATTACTATAATGACAGTACTCATGTCCTTATTATGATAAATTTTAAATGATAGTTCTTGGTTTATATGTTGTGCTTTTCTAACAGAATTCTAATTCTAAGACAGGCAAGGCTTATGAGTCATTAATCTTTATACTTCTCTAGAACTAGGCAGAGTGCTTTGGTATGCAGGAAGAACAATATGAATGCTTGTTGAATATAAATTTGATTTTTTTAGGAAGAATGCTGGTGGAAAAAGTTAAGCTTTATCAAACAATATGGAACCATAGAGAATATTTATGAATACAAAATTTACTTTGTCCTGATTAATTGGTTTATTGGGGTGAAATGGACAAAAGGAGATATATTCACAAAATATTCTCCCTCTAAATAAGATATTATAAATATTCTTTCTTTTCCCACCTATTTGGAGACTTTCATTATCATCATCAATTATAATAATTGTTAACATTCTTATTATTAGCCTTTATATTTGCATAACATTTTTTCAAAGGCAACTTGATAAAGCAGATAAAGCAATGGACTTCCTGATCTTGACCTTTATGAGATATATAAGTGATAATGAAAGTCAAACCTATCAAAATCAAATTCCTTAATGCTAGCCTCAAGTTGTTGAGAGGGTTAAATATGAAATGTTAAATGGAATAGTATATGTATGTATATATTTGTTGTTCAATTGTTTTAGTCATTTCTGACTCTTCAGATGGGTCCATTTGGACTTTTCTTGTTACAGCTACTGATTTTCCATTTCCTTCTTCAATTCATTTTGCAAATGAGGAAACTGAGGCAACCAGGGTTAAGTGCCTTGCCCAGGATCACATAGCTATAAGTATCAGAGGCTGGTTTTGAACTCATGTCTTCTTGGCTTCAGGCCTAGTATATATAGATATACATTTAGATATATAGAGCTATAGATATATAGGTATATGTATGTATACATGCAGATATGCACACTTATGTATATATAATACATATTAAACAATTAATTTATGTACAGTCGCTAGAACTATGCTTTTCTTTTTTGACTAGGAATATTGATTATAAATGGTCATTTTTAAAATTTAGTGGCAAAGTAAAATGATGGAGTGGTATATGTATTGATCTGAGGTTATATCTAGATGAAAACAGAATAAAATCTGAATTAGTCAACCTAAACTTTGTGTTGTAGTTCAGCTGGTCCATTATAATAGTTTACAAACTGATTTTCTCTCTAGGTTCTTTTCTTTTCAATTCTTCTATACTATAATTACAGAAATAATTTTTTTTTCTGATGATTAAGTCTGACTGTTTCTCCTTTGCTTGAAGACAATACAAAATCTTCCATCTGAAATTTAGAGTCTTACAATATATATCCAATTTACTTGCCAATTTATTTCGCATTATTCACCATGATGCCCAATATCCCAATATCCATCACCATGAAACTCAATATCAATATTCAAACCAAAGTGGAGTGATAGTTTAGAGGAAAGAACAATGGATTTGGAATCAAGAGAATGTAGCTTCAAATCCTTACTAGTACATACTGCCTGTGAGGTTATTGTCTTTCTTTGGACTTTCTTGTTCTTATCTATAAAATTAGAGCATTGGTCTAGATGGGTTCCAAGTCCCTTTCAGATATAAATATTGTCCTTCTATACTTACTTATACTATAGAATCTCATTGTGAACTTTCTTGACACTAAGCCTTTGTCCAGGTCATTTCTCAAGCTTCTACTGTGTTTCATGCCCCTTCCCCTATGCTGGTATAAGCCTGAAATAAACTCCTCTATCATTTTTGGCTCAGTTTAGATGCCTCCTCATTCAACCAATCTCACTGATCCACTCCTCTTCATGAAAATGATTTCTCCTGTCTAGAGCGTAGAGCAGACCCTACTTCAACTACTATTTGCATGAATACTGATGATACTATTTAGAAGATAGCAACAATAGTAATACTAGTAGCAGTATTTATAATGCTTCATGAGAAAACCAGTTTGAAATTTCCCTGGTGCCTTTTTTTTTTTTGGCTTAAAGAAGTGTTTTAACCAGAGATAAGAACATCGGTTCAAGAATCTTCCCCTGTTTCAAGAAATGATACATTATTGTGCATACACATCATAAGCACATATAAAATGCCGTCTAAAATCAGACAGACTGAGCCCTAGTTTCCTCTCCTATTCTGGATGCTATCGTTGAAGGTTGGGGATAAGTCTAATGTCCTTAGCATTCCAGGCAAGTATTTATTAAGCATTTGCTATGTGCCAGGCATTATGCTAGGCAAGAGCCAAATAGTCCTCATTCTCTACGGTTTGTGTTCTGAAGTGTGGGGGCAATAGTGTACGTATGGGTGTGCATGAGCATATAGATACCAATACTATACATACATAGACATACAAATAACACAAAGGAGTGATACTTGAAAGCCTGAGACATAATACATGAAAAAGAGGTTTAAAAGTAAAAGTAAAACAGTAACAATAAAAGATATGGCCACACTGGTGATTTCTTTGTGACGTATGAATTATTCACTTTTGTAAATAAGAAAGTTTGCAATGGGATATAGTAAAGAATGATATGCCAAGACTTAAGGTTATCTGCATAAGTTGGTTTACTGATTCTATACTAGATATTTAAGAGGAACCCAATAACAAGAGCCTTAGCCCACATATAGGCACCTTTTCCTTCCATCACTCTCAAATTCATCTTTGAATATTTTCTTCTTTAAGCAAGAATCTAAAGAAAGAAAATCTCAAGGGTAGAGATTCTTATATGCTTTTATTTATATTCTCAGCACTTAACACCATGCCTGGCACATTGTAATTACTTAATAAATGTTCTATGTATCTATCTATGTAGCTTTTTATGTTTGTATTTGTCTATCTGTGTCTGTCTGTCTATGTATGTATGTATATATTCATCCATATGTCTATCTATCCATCTATCTATCTATCTATCTATCTATTCATCCATCTATCTATCTATCTATCTATCTATCTATCTATCTATCTATCTATCTATCATAGCTAAGTAGCACAGTAGAGTCAGGAAAATATGAGTTGAGATCCAGTCTGAGACATTTATTGCTATATGACCCTGAGCAAAGGTCTATATGACTCTGCTTCAGTTTCCTCACTGTAAAATGAGTTGGAGAAGGAAATGGAAAACCACTCCAGCATTTTTTAGACTCTTACCTTCTGTCTTAGAATCAATACTGTGTATTGGTTCCAAGGCAAAAGAGTGGTAAGGGCTAGGCAGTGGAGGTGAAGTGACTTGCCCAGGATCACACAACTGGGAAGTGTCTGAGACCAGATTTGAACCTAGGATCTCTCGTCTCTAGACCTGGGTCTCAATCCACTGAGCCTCCCAGCTGCCCCCTACTTCAGCATTTTTGCTGAAAAAAAAAACCCAAATGGGGTCACTAAAAGTCAGATATAACGAAAATATATATGTATATATTTATTTATCTATGCATGCTTGTTTATATGTGTTTCTGTCTATCATCTAATATAAAGAAAAGAAACCAACCACAACTATAAAAAGTAAAACTTCTAAATTATCATGTGGATATAGGGAAACACAGGTAAAGACAACCATCTCTACCATAGTGAAAGGGCCCCCAACTCTGGGAATGAGGCTTATTGGGGATCAAGTGGAGATCAGGTACTTTGGAACAGTTCTTCACTGCTATCCAAAAGTAGGTCCCCCTGCCCTCCCACACTCCAAAAGTTGTATCTCCTTCTTCCCCATAGAATCTATTGTGGATGGCTGACACATTCTTTCTGGTAACATGGAAAGCATATTCACCTTTCTTTGTTTTGGATTATATTCTGGCTTTATAAAAAGGATTGACTACAGGGATTCTCTACTTTGGATCTATTTATTACAAACTTGGTAGGAATAAACAAAGGTGAAATATTCCTAGAGGAGAGCAAGAACTCAATCCCTGACTACCATGTTTTTCCAGTAGCACAGTTTTTGAGATCCAACAAAAAGGGAAAGAAAATTGGAAATCCTTTGATACTACTTGTCAAAGTGGAAGGAAGATTTTTTTAAGTAGGAAAAAAGTCCCATTTGGGCAACAAGTGAGTAGAAGTGTGAAGGGCAAGTAGAAATTATTGAACAATTTTGTTTAGACTGTTAACCAATACAACCATTCTGGAGAGCATTTTGGAACCATTTCTAAAGGGTGATAAAACTGCATATCCTTTGACCCAGCAATACCACTACTAGATCTGTATCATAAAGAGATCAAAGAGAGGGGCAAAGGACTTACTTGTACAAAGATATTTATAGCAGCTCTTTTTGTGATGACAAAAAACTGGAAATTGAAGGAATGTCCATCAATTTAAGAATGGTTAAACAAGGTATAATATGATTGTGAGAGAATTTATTTTTCATATACTATATCAATTTCTATATATTAGGGAAAATTACTGTGTATTCCTATATCTATATCTGGAATCTGTGTCAGAGATATTATCCTGTCTGGTGCCTTTTGCATTTTCTTGATCCTTAGGAATTCTAAGGAATGTTTCCTCTTTATCTGAATTTGGTTAATAAATGAAGAAGAGAAGGTTTTTTTTTTCCTGGCATATGTCCCAAACTTCACCTGTCATTCTGGGGAAGACCTAAGGGTCTGATGGACTCCCTCTTAATTAGCAATCACCAATTAAAGATGTCTTGGAGAATGAGAATGAGCTGAAGAATGAGCTCCCAAAAATGTATACAGGTACCTAGACCAGGAGTTTCCATTTGTCTTATAATAGTTGAGTAAGTCATTTAACCACAATTAGGATGTCTTGACCATTCAATTAATAAATTGTTTTAAAATTTAAAATTAAGTAAAACCTGTCTCAAAATAATTTTAATTATTGTAGTTGTAATGGAATATTATTGTTCCATAAGAATGGTAAACCAAAGAATCACAAAAAATCCTGGAAATACATATATATCATACATATATATATATATATATATATATATATATGCAAAGGGAAGTAAGCAGAATCAGGAACGCATTGTACACAGTAACAACAATATCTTATAATGATTGTGAATTACTTAACTATTATCAACAATGCAAAGATCCAGAACAACTCCCAGGGACTCATGACAAAAAAAGCTTTCCATTGTCAAAAAAAGAACTAATAGAGTTTGAATGCAGATTAAAGCATATCATTCTTGGCTTTGTTTTTACAAAGGAATCTTTCCCTAGTGTAAGCCGTACGTGTCCTGTTTCACAGCATAACCAAAATGGAAATATATATTGTGTGATAACATTGTGTGATAATGTGTACCTGATAACCCAGGTACAACTAATACCATATACCTGTCTTCTTGCCAAGAGGGTAGATGTGTAGGGATAGAGAGAACATGGATCACAAAATGGTAGAAAATGATTAATAAACATTATATCAACATGTAAAAAAGAGAAATTATTTAATAGTCTTATCCCCACACCATCCCTGTAACATAATTATATGAACTTTAAATATTTTTCATTAATTTCATAATTAAACATTCTCATCTGATTGGAATTTAATGAGAGGAGTCCTCAATGGCAGTCTACTCTAGAAATTTCCATTCTCCAATTTCTTATAGCCCTCAGAGCACAATGCCCAAGTACAGACAAAATGCCTCAGCTTCTTGATTAACCTAATTATGCTCTTAAATAATTAGATATGTCAGCCTAACCACCTGAAGGGGTTTTTCACCAGTTTGACAATATCTGAATCTAGGGTCACTTCTTAGTGCTCAGGCAGCTAGCCTTCCATTACCTCTGGGTATAGATGTTACCAAGTTAAAAGGAAGAAACTTCATTTTATGAAATCTCCTAATGTGTCTGCTGAATTGCCCTTCCTTCTTTGAGGCCCATAGGGAAAAGAATTATAGATTAGTAAAAATAAACATTTCAAAGTTTTTCAGGATTTCTCTGAATGATACTTTCCAGTGGTTATGGTTGCTTAAAAGAAAACAATAAAATGGTATCTCTAAAATCTTATTTACATCCCCAATTACAATCTATCTAATCTCACTTCTATAACTTTAAGGGGTCAAGAGATATAGATTTTCCCTAAAACAGTCACAACCCAAAACAAACTTAAGTTCAATTTCAATCTAAGGAGATATGGACGATCATGGGCATTTATCTACTCGATCTTTTTTGGCATCTAATTTTGGTTTTCTTGACATGTTATTCCACAACATCTATTTTTTTTCTTGAGGTACAAGGTTCTAATACAACAGAACATTATTCTCGGAGTCTCAGGCACCTCTAGTTCAACATAAAACAATTCTGGGTCAAATACCATTCAATGTTTTCTGTAGAAAGTGAGATAATGAAACTACAGATGCTTTAAGAGGCTATTCTTTAGATATAAATTATACTTCCTTTCCAACAATTAAAAATAACAAAAAGGTGCCTAATGAAAAGTTCCTTAAAAATTTCAAGCAAACAATTCAAGGGTACAAATAAAGAGGGAAACTTTCCAAGCAACAATCCAGGAGAGGAGGGAGAGAAAGCAAGTGAATACTAAGATATGGTAAAAAAGAAAAGAAAATTAAAATATTATAGATTTAGAATCAGAAGGCCTAAATTTAAGTGTTGAGTCTCCCATTTATTTCCTAAACAACTTTGGCTAGTTTTAAGTCTTTGATGGAGTATTGGGTCAGGAAGGCTCATCTTCTTGAGTTCAAATCTGGCCTCAGGTACTTACTAAGCTATTCATGTGGCTGAGCAAGTCACTTAACCCTAATTGTTTCAGTTTCCTCATCTGTAAAATGAGCTAGAGAAGGAAATCATAAACCACTCCAATATCTCTACCAAGAAAACCCCAAATGGGATCAAGAAGAGTCAGACATGACTGAAAATAACTGAATAATTTAATTCCCTCAATTTCCTCTAAAGTGAGAGGAATGATTTAGATGAATTTAATATATCTTCCTACTCTGCATCTGATCCTATTATCCTTTTCAGTTCTGACATTCTGTGAATTGAGTTGGTAAAGACTCAGTGATAAGAACATGCCACCTCCAAATTCATCTCTGTATGCATATCACATAATGTTCCTGTGTCTGTTTCTCCAACTATAAGACTAAGAAATTCATTTGCTTGGATCTGTGATAAATCCAACCTCCAAAAGACATTTTTTCTTCTTAAATGTTGAAATTCCTAAAGGTTAAAATATTGAATTTCAAAGAATCACAGATTTTTATAAAGCTCTTCATAATCTTAAAAAAAATCTTTCTTATTTTGGCCCTTTCTTACTTTCCTGGAACTTCTTCCACCTCTCTTTGCCATCTGTGATTAGTAATCTGTAATCCAGTGAAACTAGCCTCCTTGACTTTGCTTGCCCAAGAATCTCCATCTCCTGACAACAAGCATTTCCACTGAATTTGCCCCAGGCTGGAATTCTCTTTCACCCCTTGACTTCTCTTGCTTCCTTCAATTCTAACTAAAAACTTACATTCTGAAATACACCTTTCCTAGTAATCCTCCTTATTCTATTACTTCTCTGAGATGATCTCCAGTTTGTCTTGTATACAGCTTGTTCATAGTTGTATGCTTGTTTTCTCTCCCATTAGTCTGTAAGATTGTTGAAAGCAGATATTTTTTTTGGTTTTGTTTTTGCTTTACTTTGTATCCCCAATACTCAGAATAGGGCCTAAGGCATACTAGGAACTGAACATTTGCTTGCTGACTTGACTAGAGATTCTCAGAATGGTAAGGACCATAGTGGTCAGCTTGTCTAATTCAAACCTGGAGAAAACCAGTTTCATCTTTTCCATACCCAGTGAGTAACCAACTAGGCTTTGCTGGAAAGGTCAGTGCTGTGAACTACTGCTTCCCCAGGCAGCCCATTCTGTTTTGAGGGTTGCCATAATTTTTAGCATTAAATTAAATCTCCATTTACCCCTTTGGAACTACTACTATCCATCGCTCCAAGTTTGATTGCTGTAGCAATCAAGTAGAAGAAATCTAATTTTTCTCCCAAGTGACAGTCATTCAAATACTTTAAGACAGCTATCACATGCTCCCTGAGTTATAAACTCTGAGCTGTTTACCATCCTGGTTGCTCTCCTTTGAGGCTAATTAATTCCCATTCTCTGGTGTAAATACTCTTTATTACTTGGTCATGATGATTTTTGTTTCTTAAATGCTATACTTAAGACACCTCTCATCTACTAGTGCTGACTGATCCCATCGTATCCTGCAGAAAAGAAAAGAATGATCACAAGCAGAAGGCTTTTTCAAGCAGCCTACATCAATAAAGCTAGAAAAAAGAGTAACAGTAGGAAGGGGTCACCTCTGTGAGTTGAGTATTACTTAGAATCTTGTAGATATGATCCTTAACAGAGAAGAGATCAGGTGTGCCCCCAGGACTTAGGAAGTAACCAAACTAAGACCAAGAAGAATCTTCAGTTAATATGGTATTCTGGGGGGCAGCTGGGTAGCTCAGTGGATTGAGAGTCAGGCCTAGAGACAGGAGGTCCTAGGTTCAAATCTGACCTCAGACACTTCCCAGCTGTGTGACCCTGGGCAAGTCACTTGACCCTCATTGCCTAGCCAATACACAGTATTGACTCCAAATCGGAAGGTAAGGGTTTAAAAAAATATGGTATTCTGTGGGGAGCAAGGGAAGAGTCAAGATTGTTATTCATTATCTATTCAGTCATTTTTAGTCATGTTTGACTATTATATCATTTGGGGTCATTTTTTGGCAAAGATACTTGAGTAGTTTCCCATTTTCTTCTCTAAATCATTGACAGATGAGGAAACGGAGGCAAACAGGGTTTAACTGACTTGCCCAGAGTTACACAGTTAGTGTCTGAGGCCAGATTTGAACTAAAGAAGATAAATCTTCCTGTCTCTAGACCTGGTAAGAGGCTCCTCAAAACAAACAGCACTTTACTTACTTTTCCCACATAGTAGGATTTTAAAAGTATCCATTGAATTGTTATTCCCAATCTATGAATGAACATGAAATAGTCAATGGCATTAAAAATGTAACAAAATGTAAAAAAGGTCAAGGTAAGCTGATAAAATGAATTGAGCATTACATAAAATAATGGAAGTTTTCTAAAAAGCTTGAATTTTTTCTTTTCACTTCTTTTGTTCCCCAGGTTTAATGTAAGGCTCTTAGTTAACCCACTTTAAAACCACAGAACAGAATACAAAGTTTTTAAAGTCAATTTTAAAAATTAGTCTAACTTTCCTCTTCTTATTCTTCCCTACCCTTGCCAACTAGTCATTTACTCTTCCTTATTTTATAACTTTAATCTTTGTCTCTCTTTTTATGGTTTTCTCTTTTCTTATGATAATCCTCCCCCATTTGGGTACACAGATTCAGTGTTCAAGTAGGTTTTTTTTTAATGAAAAAAAACTGAACCTAAAAATGGGTATTGTTTTAATTTTTAGTCAACACTTGATTCATATTGCACATATTTATTTACAAATAATTCTTTACAGTTTACAAAGGGCTAACCCCACACCCCCCACATCCCCTCTCCAAAAAAAAAATCCAAAGGAAAAGATATTTTAGGGATTAGAAGCCTCATTCCAGAAAGAGATTCAGAAAGTTTAAGAGACTTATTAAAAGACACAGTCAGAAAGTGAGAGAGCCAGGATGTGATGAAACGTCCATGTCGGTAGGTTAAATCCTTTTTCTACTATGAAAGGGGGGAAGGAAACATGAATCATGGAACCATGGAAAATATACTAAATAAAAAAAAGAAAAAAGAAATCTGTCTAAAGTACAATTGGATATCTACCTTTCCCCCATTCATCTTTAGCCTTTATTAAAAATAGCTGAACATACACTCAGATCTAATTACGATGTTCTTTCTAAAGGTTTTTACCCTAAAATCTCTTTTTCTGGGAGGCAGTTTCCAGATGGTGAAGGATGGTCATGTTTACTAACTCACAACCTTGCTTCAAAATGATGCTGAGAGGAAAGAATGAATTAGATGTATACCTTACAGGAAGTGACAAGAGAGCCTCTGCTCCTATCTTGTGCCTTTCTACTGGCTAAAGGTTTAAGTTGATTCCCACCCTGACAGTTCTGGACAGGATTAGGAAGGCACATTAAATTTCAGAAAAAGGATTCCAGAACTTTTTCTTAACTTAATAGCAGAAAAAATCGATAATCTGAAGAGTTTGGTATTTGAGGAACTAGAATCAGTAAGAGCACAGGTATAGAAATGGAAAGGACCTGAGAGATCATCTAGTCAGATCCCATTATTTTACTGATTAGAAAACAGATGAAACTGATTTATGCAATCATATAAGTAGGAAATAAAAGAGGGGAGATTTGATCCAACTCTGCATTTGATGCTCTTCTACTATACTATACCAAAATTTCTTATAGTTTTTCTATATCATAATTTCCTTTATTTTTTCTATTTTTTTCCTAGGCACTAACACTGAAAATTATATCTTCTCCCTTGAATTCTTCATATCATCTATATAGTCTGCAAGGTATGATGAACAAAATTAGCTGCTACAGAGCCATGAGTGGATGTTTCACCACCACTACCACCACTACCATCATCATTGCTAACATTTATAGAATTAATAGTGTAATATAGAGTAATAATAGCACATGCACTGTGCTATGCGCTTTATAATTATATCATTGGAAGATAGGTATTCTTTTTCTTTTACAGATGAGGAAATTGAGTCAAACAGAGAGAGCCACACAGATAATAAGGGTCTAAGACTGTTTCAACCCTTTGTGATGCTACCTTTCCAGGAACAGTCCAAAAGAAGAGGACCTTACACTATTGCATAAGTATATAAAGGTGTGTATGCATGTCGTTTACAGTGAATATGATTTTGAAAACAGTTAAAAGATATCATGTGGATCTCTCAGGATAAAGCACTGTGGGAGGAAATCAACACCTTTCAGAATATCTCATAGCATATCTATCACTGCTGAGACTGCTCAAAATTAAAAAGAAAACCAAACAAATGTGTTTCCTCTCTACTCATGAGCAGAATATGCCTCGGGAAAACTCTCCATTTAAAAGGTGGGGAATAACTTCATCACAAAGGGCGAATATTACACAGCCTAACATTAAAAGTGATTAACTTCTCATTTTCTAGCTCTATGATAAAATTCTTGCTTATTCCACATTTTTACTTCTCTAACTTTCTTCTTATGGGTCTCCCTTCACTTTCATACTCATTTTCCTTAAATCAGCCCAATCAAGGATGAAGAAGGCATTTATTAAGCATATACTATGTGCAAGTGCCTTCCAAATATTACCTTGTTTAATCCTCAGAACAATCTAGGGAAGTGGGTCCCATTATTATCCCCATTTTAAACTAAAGTTACTGAAATGTATCGAGGATGACTTGTCCAAGGACATATAGCTATTATGTGTCTGAGGCCATTTTTTAAAACCTTACCTTTTTTCTTAGAATCAAATCTATATATTGAGTCACCTAGCTGTCCCCCCTACCCCTGGCCATATTTTTATGCAAGTCTTTCTGATTCCAGGTTCAGCTCTTTACCCAATTCAACATTTAGTTGCCTCTGCAGAGTAAATACACAAGTAATTTAATGGGCAAATAGGTGTCAAATGGATAGAATGCCAGATCTGGAATCAGGAAGATCTGAGTTCAAATCCAACCAGACACTTATTAGCTAGCTGAATGATAAAGGGCTAGTCAATTAACCCTGTTTGCCTCAGTTCTTCATCTGTAAAATGACCTGGAATAGGAAAAGGCAATTCACTCCAGTGTCTTTGCCAAGAAAACTCCAAATAGGGTCATGAAAAGTTAGACATGACTGAAAATGATTGAATTGATTTTAAGAGACTAAAAATCCAAGAGTCCCAACTTAGCCACTGATTTGAAGTCTGATGTCAGAAAAGTTATTCTCCCTCTCTCAACCTTGTATTCCTTATCTATAAAATTAACTGGCTGGTCTAAATACTTTCTTAAAGTTCTAGCTGGCTCTAAATTTCTAAAAGCCTTTTTTTCCTCTGCATATTTTTCATCACTGCTTACTTCTAAAAATGGTTAAAATACTGAAAATCTAAAGCATCACAGAAAAGAGCAAAAGAAATACGTTTTTCAGTGTCTGTGTTTAATATAATACTTAATCTTATCTTCCTAGAGGAGAAGGGACAGGATTTATTCAGAGGCTGCTACCTATCAACCTCAGGAAAGTCAGCCAAGGGGAAAATATGTCTGTTGATCAGGGATACAGCATTAAACAGAAGTAGAAGGTTTTTAAGGCATTATTTTATCTTTCCCCCCCTTTATAGGACTAAAGATATATCAGATAGCAGGAGAAGGGGAAGGATAGAAAGGATAGTAAGAAATGTAAAAGAGTAATATACTGAATCTTGGTCATAGCATAATAGAATTACAGATTCAGAGATGGAAGAAACCCTAGAGGTTATCTAGTCCAACCTACTCATTTTATAGATTGGGAAACTGAGGCTAAGATGTAAAATGATTTGATCAAGGTCAAAGAGAACATCAGTATCAGAGGTAGGATTAAAACCCATGTCAATGGACTCAAATTTCTTCACTCTAATGGTATTTATTTCTACTATAGTCCTTTAGAATATTAAAAATTTTTATATAAAGGATTCCTTCATTGTTTAGGACAGGTCTATCTGAGGCCCTTTTAAACCATCAAGGCTTTATGATCCTCATTAAGAGTGGATTTTATTATTATCTCTGAAAACTGTGGTACTTAAGTACACCACCATACTGGAACCCTTAGAATGACTGAAATCCTGGAAACTAATTCCCAATAATTTTGCTTTGTATACAAGCCAGAAGTGTAGCTATCCATTTCTTTTTCCTTTGTCAGAAACATTTATAAAATCCCTCTGGAAGCTCAGATTTCCCTTCACTCCATAATCAACTTAAACATGTATATCAAGGAGCTCTTGCTGTAAACACTATGTACCTATGTTATTCTAAAATAAAATTTTCAAAAGGTAGAATTAACACATGGACTTCTAATGAGATTTATTTGAAACTTTTCCATTGTAAGTTAATTTTGTCATTCAGGCAATACTTTAAAAGGAGGAAGTATTCTTATGCAACATGACTAAAGTATCCCTAGGGGACCTCAAAATCTTTTTCTATTAAATAGACCTGAAAATTATGCTAACTAGAACATGAAGAAGGAAAAACAAGATATAGAACACTCAGAGAGCAAGGAGACTGAGAAAGTTAAAAGAGATCATCCCAAGGTCGCTTAGTGAGTCACTAACAGAGATGACATTCTGGTTCTATGCTTTGTTAAAAGGAATATTAAAATTTTCGGTTATCAATATAATATATTATACTTTTTAATATGAAAAAGATTTTTAATTTCATCATAGGAATTTTTTGTTGTTCAGTTATTTTCAGTGATAGAAGACTTTTTAGAACGTGATTTGGGGTTTTCTTAGCAAAGATACTAGAGTGAGTTGCCACTGCCTTCTCCAGCCCTCATTTTACAGATAAGGAAACTAAGGCAAACAGAGCTAAGTGACTTATCAGGTCACATAGTCAGTGTCTAAGATAAGATATGAAATCATGAAGATGAGTCTGTGTGACTCCAGGCCCAATACTCTATCCATTGAGCCACTTCCCTGTACCACTGAAATTTTAACTTGCTATCAAATTAAATGGAACATGGAAAAGACATTTACTGTACTCACACTGTCATCCTTCTTGACTCCTCTGCAAGTCTCTGGTCCTGAACATCATACTCTCTTTCCCGGACATTCCTTTTTACATGAATATTTGTTAAAATTTCTTCTCCTGGTTCACCTCTTGACATTTAATTGCTCCTTGTTATTTTTGTTATACCCATATTGTGTTCTTCTAGGTGGGCATATAACTCAGGGCTATCCTGGGTCCTTTCCTCTTTGCCCATTAGGTTCTTTCTTAGTGATCTCATCATCCATGGGTATAGTCATCATCTCCAAGCAAATGACATCCATACAGAAATATCTATCCCTAGTCCCTGCTGAGCTCCAATACATCTTAACCTGTTTATTTAACATTTCTTACTAAATATCCTGGAGGCATCCTATACTTACTAGGACCAAAATCACCCCAATTCATGAACTTTCCTTTAAAATTCTGTCCTCTTCCTCAATTCTCAATTTTGGTTGAAGGTGCTATTGTTTGTTTCCCAGGTTCAAAATCTAAATCACTCTCTGTTATTTGTTCTGATTCTAACCAATTCTCTAGTTCCATCAATTCTTTTCCTTCATAACATAACTTGCATCTGTCTCATCCTTTTCTCACACATGACAAACATCTTAATTATCACCTTCATCACTTCTATGCCTGGAAAAGCCTATTATAACAATCATGCATCAATGCCTTATGGTTTCTTCCCTCTCTAATCTATCACACAGATATACTAAATGAATTTTCTTAAATTACAGGTATGATCACATTACTGCCCTCCCCAAGAATCTTCAGTGATGTTTTATTATTTTTTCTTCGTCCAAAAAACAAATTCTTCCATATGACTTTTGATATCCATCACAATCTGAATCCATTCTCATATGATTGGTCATTTATAACAAGCACTTAAGGTTTACAAGCTTTAAAGTTTACAAAAGACTTTACATAGATTATCTCATTTGAATTTCACATCAATTCTGTGACATAGGTGCTATTATGATTCTTATTTTATTAAAAAATAAAACAAAGCCCAGAGAAGCTCAGTGACCTACATAGGGTCATGTAGCTAGGGAATATCTGAGGCAGGATTTGACTCTAAGTCCAGCAATCTTTTCCCAGTGTTTGGGAGCTGAAACATTCTCCTTTATACACTCTCTATCCTAGCCACATTGTTCTACTTGGTGCTCCATGTACACAACCATTCATCTCCTGCTTCCATATCTTTGAACTGATTGTCCTTAATGTCTGGAATTCACTCACTCCTTAATTCTGACTTATACACATCCTAGCTTCATTCAAAGCTCAGAGAAAATATTAACTCCTGTATGAAACCTACTAGGATTCTCCCCAGTTTCTAAAATCCTCTTCCCCAATACCTGAATTATTCAGTCTTTTCTGGGTATATTCTTTTTATTTAATTATCTGTATTCATGCTGTTCCTCCCAAAACAATATAAGCTCTCTGGGAACATGTACAATTACATTTTTGTCATTTTAACCAAATCTTCAAAAATCATGTCTGACAAATCAAGTCTCACCAGGATCATCAGACTATAGTTTATATGTAGAAGGTTTTAAATGATTAAGGTAAGCATAAAACAAGTCTTTATGCCTCTTTTCAATAACATGTCATAGAAGAATCTCAAGAAGTAGGGCTCTAATATTGGCTCCATTACTTGTTGTGGGACACTAAAAAAATAATTTAATCTCTCTGGGTTTCAATTTTTGAACATGTAAAATGGTGATAATGATATTTCCATTAATTCTCTCATAAGATTATTGTGAAGAAAACACTTGATAAATCTTTAGATACAACAAACAGTAGATTAAGTTATTACTATACATTTGTTGACTAAGCAAAAGCTTCAAAGGATGGCCAAGAAAAAGATATTAATAATATTTGATTGACATTTATGTAATTCTTTAAGTTTTGAAAAGCATATAAATTATGTCATCTGAGTTTCAAAACAACTTTGTGAGGCAAGTATTACAAGTATTATTGTTATCATTATTCCCATTTCATGTATTAGAAAATAAGACCTAGAGGTTGAATGATTTGTTTCTGTTCTCAAGGCTCAGGATTTGAACCTAAATCTCCTTTGTTTTAATCCAAGATTCTATTCTCTACATCACAAGCTAGTGAACGTAAATGATTTAATGAAATTAAGTGAATTTAATGAAAATAAGCCGAAGACCTTGAATCCACTGGAGTAATATTCCTCAGTACACAGATTCATTTCAAAACAGTTGAAAAACATATAATCTGTATTTAATATGTACACAAGAAGAATCTTAATATTTCCCCCCAATTTTATGACCAAAGAATTCAAGTACAAATACCAGATTTTTAAGAAATACAAGAAAATATGAGGGAGAAGAAAACAACTTTAAATGACCTTCTTACATTTGCTCTTACTTAAATGTTTACTTTTAGGTATAAGAGACAGACTATATACATACATACATACATACATACATACATACATACGTATATGTACAATCCACCCCACACAATTCTTCTGACTAGTTGATTGGCTCAAGTCTCAGATTAGCAATTATGGAAAATTTCCCTCAATTCAGCATGAGCTTGACATCTTAGAGATTTGGGGTCTAAAATGATACTGCTCTAAAGTGAAGTTTCTGCTCAAATAATTATCCTTCTACTCTATATTCTGTACATTGCCAGAACAAGATTGGCTAACTTTGCTAAGATATGCCTGGGAATTGGGACAAGGGCTGATTTAGGACACATTGGCTCATAGTTTGCCTAAAAGGGGGGCAGGGACCCTGTGACATGTTTTCTATCACCCAAGGCCATCTTAGTGTATGAGGTCACCTTATTTCCTAAGTACAAAAGGAGAGAGAAAAAGGTGCAATAAAAGAGGCAGGCATGCGATATTGGAAAAATGTAGGAGAAAATAATGGGGAGGGAGGGAGAAGGTTGGAGAAAAATAAAAATAGGAGAAAGAGAGTATGTCATTAAAAGGGGAGAGAGAAAGAGGGAATGAAAAGAAGAAAAGACAGGAGAGGGAATAGAGGAAGAAAAGAGGGAGAGAGATGAGGAAGAGAAAGAGGGAAAGGGAAAAAGAATTTGGCATGCAGAACAGTGAGAGAGATGGGGAAGAAAGAAATAGAGAAAAGAGGAAGAAGAAGATGGAATAAAGAATGAATCTACTGGAGATATTATTGGATACCTCTTGGTTTATTATAGTTTTATAGTAGTAGAATTGATATGGATGTATACTTGGTAGTATTTACCACTGAAATAAAGATTGCTATTTAGATTTTACTAGAAATGAAGCTATTGAATGTTCTCTCACTGAGGAAGCTAATGACTTTATCTGTTCTTCCCTGGATCTTAAATGATACAATACCATGCCCAATGAACCATCTCCCAAACCATTCAATAAAATTGTACAATCACTAATTGTGCACAAGGTCTTGTACTAGATATTGAATAAAATGAAGAAATATCACACATCCTGTCATCTAAATGCTTACAATTTAATGGAGGAATAGGGGGTGAGAGGTAAAGAAATTCCTGATACAAAATAGAACTGGATGGGGGCAAAGAGGGAATTGAGAGAAGACAAAATGAAGAGAGGAAATCTTGAGTGGAAGAAATAATTTTCATCTTGGGAAAATCAAGGTAAGCTTCAAGGATAAGCAGGTGAATGGACTGAGCCTTGAAGCCTTCAATAGAGGGACATGTAGGAGAATGGGTTTTCCTAGAATAGGGGACAGCTTCTGTGTAAATAATACAAAGAAGGTGAGTGAAAGCAGGGAGAAGTCTCAGCTAATGGTTCAGTTGGTGGAATCATAGAGTGGCTGAAGGAGAATAGTGTGAAATGAGATTATGAAGTTATGCTGAAGAGAAATCATGGGGTAACATTCTAAGATGTGAAATTCTCATTTTATATATAAATAATAAATCATAAATAAAAGTTTTTAGGGAAGATAATGAAAAGATTGGATCTATACAAAATGGTGAATGATTGGGTATCTGTGTTAAGAATATTCCTAAGAGGGTTTAGGGAGGAGCATGGGATAGTTAGGTGTTGCAGTGGATAGTGGCCTGGAGTCAAAATATTCATCTTCCTGATCATATATCTGGCCTCAGGCACTTACAATCTATGTGACCCTGGGCAAATCACTTCAGTAAGTTTGCCTCAGTTTCCTCATTTTTCAAATGAGCTAGAGAAGGAAAAAGCAAACCACTCCAATATCTTTGCCAAGAAAACCCCAAATGGGTTCAAAATGTGGAATGAGGGAACTGAAGCTAGGAAAGGGATGATCTTCCTGGAGATCAGAGAAGAATAAGGATAGGTCATTATGATGGTCAACAACTGCAAGAAGAAGGAGGCAGTGGGAGAGTTATTAGGGCAAGCCTTTTTTTTTTATCATAAAGTAGGATTTCAGAGTTCCTGCTTCTGGTTTCTCCTTTCCTCAATCCATCCTCCACACAGCTGCCAAACTGAGATTGCCAAAATACCAATGAGCCGGTCAGTTATATATTCAAATATTTTAAATGATTTGCTATTGACTATAGAAGAAACTAGAGAAGCTGGCATTTAAAGCTCATTACATTATATATCGATTTGCTTTTACTGTTTCATTTCCTCACCCCATCCCACAGATTCTGTGTTCTAGTTAAAGTGACATGTTAGCAGTTACCTAGACATAACCCTACATCTCTACTCCACACTTCACACAAGTGATCTTGTTTCATGTTCAGTTGTTTCAGTCATGTCTGATTCTTTCTGAAAACATTTGGGGTTTTCTTGGCAGCAATATTGGTGATGTTTTGCCATTTCTTCCTCTAGCTCATTTTATGGATGAGGAAGCCAAGGCGAAAAGGGTTAAATAACTTGCCCAGGATCACACTGCTAGCAAGTGACTGAGATCAGATTTGAACTATGAAGATGATTCCTGATTCTAAGCCCAGCACTCTACCCACTGTACCAGCCAGCTGCCCATCTCTAAGGCAACCCTCCTTACTTCCATCTCCTAAAATACCATTAAAGAGGGTGGAGATGTTTATAGCATCTTCAGGGAAAAACTTCACTGCATTGAAAGAAAAAATGAATATGTTTTCAGTGGAGGTATTTTTCTATATCTTCACTTTGGTTTTAGAAACATTCAATGAGAGTAAGAATTATTTACATAGCTAACCAGGGATTTAGCAAATATTAAAAGACATGGCCAAAACTAATCTTAGGAAACAATTTATGAGATGAAAAGTTAGAGAAAGCAAAATATGCATACATACACACACTACACAAACAGAAGATTAGTTTATTCTGTAATTGTTGATAAATCAAAAGAAAAAATATACTCACATAAGGAATAGTATCCAAAGTATCTGTGTTGACAATAATAGGAGCAGGGCTGGCCTAAAAAAGGGGAAAAAAGAAAACACTTAAAATACTGAATCTTCTACTCCAAACAAGGCTAGGGTGCTCACATTTCTGTTCTACCACATTTAAAATACAATGCCATGAGAGTGAGAAATAATACTCTCCTGTGAATTTACCCTCAGTTCTGCAGAGTCTTTTCACATCCTCTGAGATTTGTGCTCTTTTGGAAGAAAGCCATTCTGGGAATTTGAATAAGAGGTAACATTTTTGACATTTCTCTTTGACAAAATAACAATTTTGCAGCAGAAAATGCAAATGACAGGGAAATGGGCACAATTAAACCATGTCTGATATTTGCAAAGCTCATCTTTTAGCTCCAGCATTGCTGCCCTTTAAAGGATGTGTGCTTAACAAGAAATATTTTCACTAGTCACTTAATGGATCATTTTGTTTTATGACATCTTTACCTATTACAATTGTCAACAGCTTGAGCTTTAGCATCTGCACACATGCAGAGACCATCTTTGCAGCTACCTGATCTTTATGTCCTCAACATGTATTCAACTTAGTTTCTCCCTACCCCCTCTGTCTGTCTCCCTCTCCTCTCTCTGTCTCTCTCTCTCTCTGTCTTTCCTCCCCTCTCCTTCTCTCTTTCTCTCCCTCTCTTTGTCTGTCTTTCTCTGTCTCTGTCTTTGCCTCACTTTCCTGGTTCTTCTCATTCTTTGCACTCACATACTTCTATATATACAGAGGCATATACATGTGTGCATGTATATACATATACTTAGTTTGGATTATGAATTCATCAGATTTGGTAGTACGTCTCATATAGCAATTTATTTCACTGGTAGGGATCTGGACCTCTCCTGTAAACTTTTTCTTTTCTTTTTGGAGTTTCCCTTTCACATGTAGTAATCAATTACCCTATGACTGATCGGCGCAGAAAATAATTATAAAAATAAATTTAATTGATACATTTTATTTTTGTCACCTACATTTTTGATACAAAGAAAACCAACTCGTATAATCAAAATAATAAAAAAAGAGTGGGTAATATTTCAGTAAAACTGAACGTATTGAAAAAAATCTAGGATAATATGCAATGTTGCACTCATAGTTCTTGACTTGCAAAGCCTGTGAGGGAGCTGCCTTCTCATAGTTCTTCCTTGGTGTTGTTTGTAACTTAGAATGTTAGTGAGTTGCCTGGGGACACTGATTTGCCCTGAGTCATAGAACTAGTGTATGTCAGAGGCAGCAAATGACCCCAAGCCTTTCTGACTATAGCATTGACCCTTTAATCACTGGGTCATGCTGTTTTTGTCTCTGTAGGATAATAAAAAAATCAATCTAATATGATCTAAAAGAATGCTATGCATTCCACAAATTTCTTCATGCAAACTCTCATGTCTCTCATGAAAGGTTATACAGAATATGAGCAAGGCTGATACAGAAGGGCTACAAGCAAAGTCATTAAAAAGTACAAGATTGTAATCTGCACTTGCATCTACAAATCTGACTTCAGAAATATTATGTAGACAGAGTTTTGCTTTCTGATTTCAAGAATTTTTATTGGGAGGAGCCCATCACATCCCAGTGAATCTCCAATCTCCTTACCAAGTTGTAGATTTCATTTAGATAGGGAAAATTTGTCTATTCTCTTGACTTACTGGGAATGCCTATAAATCACAGACTGGCGAGGTTGTAACTTTGGGGACAGATCATTAGCTGGGCTTTTTGGAACTAAAATCTTCATTGTACATGGGAATAAGAGCCAAAAGTAACAGAGTAGTAGTAACCTATGAATTAGAATGGATTGGGAATCAGAAGTGTGACTTTGGGCAAGTCAGCCTCTGCTGGTCTCACTTTCCTGATGTATCAAATAAAGATAATGAACCAACGAATCTCTGTGAAATCTGTTCCTACTATGAATTTTGTCTCCGATAGGAGCCATGTGACCATTTGCTAGTTACTTCATCTCTCTAATCTTCAGTTTGCTCAACAGTGATAATGGGGTTGCTTGGGTTTTATAATGATCTTTAACTTTCCTTCTAGCCTCAAAATTTTCATCTCTTGTCCCTCATCCATATGCTACAGCAAAAGTTCATATTTTAGCCAGACACTGGATGTAGGAAAGTAGCACTTACTTGAAGTCTCTGAAAGTATTTCTATCTTGTTATGCTATGCTAATAATCTATAATGGTTTAGCAAAGTGTAGATAAACAATGGATGTGATGAGTTGTATTTCAGTCAAGAGAGACTAGATACCTCCCAGAGGACCAAGAATAAGAAAAATCATGCAGAGATGATAGATAAGGAATCAACAGGATACTAGGGCAGCTGAAAGAGGATAAATTTCATCAAAGAGTGAGATAGAATTTTCAGAGACATTGGAAGGAGACTTTTAGAAGCTTTATTTTCTAGAAACATCACTCTTCTCAGATAACTCCTGCTCAAAAATCCACCATGGCTCCCTATTTTCTACCAAACCAAAGTCAAATTCTTCCTTCTGACTTTCAAGGCCTCCTAGACCATAACTTTGATAAAAGTAAGTACTGTGACCTACCTAAAAGTTGTATTTATCCCCATTGACACCTTGCATAATTTTTACCTCATTTAACAAATGTCTGCTGCAGTTATTTAGTCTGGCTCCAATATGCCTATCCATCTAGGATCTCACTTTCTCTGAATGCCTCCTCTGCTCCAGTTGGTCAGTCTAGACATTTTCTATGCAATGCTACATTTATTCCCATTTTTATGCCTTTATACATACTCTCACCTCCACTATGAATATCCTTTTCCTCTACTTTTTTTTTCTAAATCCTTCCAGACTCAACAGAAGTCCTACCACTGCTAAAAAACCTCCCCCAAAGATTCTGGCCCACTGAACTCCTATTATAGATTTTGAATGACATAACCTAAAAGCTCTCTGTGCTTTCTAGTTTTTCCTTATGCAGATTCCTTTTCTATGCTGAGCCTGTAAACTCTCTAAAGGAAGAAAGGAGACATACTTATTTTGTGTTCTACAGAGTGCCTTCATAGTGCTCCAGAAAGGCTTATACAACCAGTCAATTAATAAGCATTTATTAAGCACCTACTATTTGTGACACAGCTAAAGGTGTTAAATATATAATGGTGAAAAAAAGAGAGAAATGTTTACCTCATTAATAGAGTTTTATATAGACATTTATTTGTCTAGAGATACTCATATGCATTTTCTATCTGGGCCATATCTATGATTTCATATGGATATTTATTCATATTCTTTTATTTAGATGTGTGTATTTGGATGAAACAAATGATTTTATTAGAAGAAGAAACTCTGGATGATTAATGTAGAACACTACCTACTCTGCCATGAATAAGTCTTATAGAGTTGCCTGAGGAACTGGCACATTATGTGATTTGCTCAAGTTTACATGGCCAGCATGTATCAAAGATTTGACTTGAACTCAGGTCTTCCTGACTCCAAGGCTGGCTCTCCATGGTCTCCACCATATTTCTTCTGTTACATAAAATATACATAAAATAAATGCAAATGATTTTAGGAGTGATCATATATATATATACAACCAGTAGCAGGACATATATTTGAACTGACCCCTCCTCTAAGTGGAAATGGAAGATGTATATAACTAGAGAATAATACTAAGCAAAAACCAAACATAGAATGAGGGAAGTTACACATTTCAGAAATGTAAGATGACTGACCCTGGCTGCAATAAAGTTAATGTGAGGCAGAAAAAAAAATGAAAATGAAATTGTAGGTCATTTTGAGGCTATTTATAGAAAGTTATATATTACCCATAAGGGAGCTGTAGGCCTGGAGCAAATCAGGAGAACACTCATTGTTCTAGCCAGTGTAAAGTGCACTTTCTGTGGAACAGAGAGTGTACTGCTTGTCCTGCCCCTAAATCTAGGGCTTTGTGGTTTTTGAGACAATCTCCAGGGGACAGATCCTCTCAGTTAAAAGTGCCCAGATTTTTTATGAGCAGAGAAAGGAAGGAGAAGCAGCTTTTTAACTGGGAAAGTACTCATACTCTCAACACACAGGACATAGGATCAACTCTTGAAAATTCCAAAGTGCTAAGTAAATGTTAGCTCACTTTCTCCTCCTCTTTCTCCTCCTTCTTCTCCTCTTCCTTGTTCTCTACTTCCTTCTCTCCCTCCTCCTCCTTTTCCTCCTCTTCCTTCTCCTCCTCCCCTCATAATCATTCTAATTTTCTCATCATATCACCATCCTCCTCATCCTCCTTCTCCTCATGGTATAGAGCTTCAGTGTTGCACAGCAAACAAGTAAGAGCTGACAAAACCAAACCCACATCTATTCAACAAATACTGATCAAGGGATAATTCCATGGACCACCCCATTCTGAGTCTGCAAAAAAAAAAATACATCACAAAATCCTTTGCGTTAAGGCACTTGTCATCTAGCAAGAAATGAGAAGACGAGGGCAAAGAATTCAGTTTCCTCATTTGCAGAATAGGTGGACTGGATTAGAAGATTTCATGGATTCTTTCCCAGTTTAGTATTTAGTGCTTTCATAATCTACTGACTGGTTTGTTGGTTCTTTTATTTTATTTTGTTTTCCAATATTATGGGCTTTTCAAATTATAGGATTTATGAAATGAGAAGAAGAGGGACATACAAATAAAGCATGATAATGTTCAGAAATGTATGTTAAAGGAGAATCCCATCTAGAGATGTAAAGCACGTACTACCTGTCACATTCCAGAAGGTATAATAAATAAATATAAATAATGTAATAAAAGTATAATTGGGAAATTTTAACAAAAAACACAATAAAAACATAGACTATTACATTTTAAAACTGTCATTATATGTTCAGCAGAGATCCTTATGTATGGATTATCGACCCTTTCTCTGTTTGAGTCTGATACCACTGTTCTAGTCCATAACAAAGGTCAAACTGAGAGGTAAGAAAAATTCAGGGAAAATCTGTTCTGGATCATGAGAAACAACATATATATCCTTTCCTTTCCCTCTCCTCTTTCCTTCTCTCTTTTCCTTTTCTTTTTCTCCATACACATATACACATTTATGTAAGTGAATACATACTGGGAAATACTTTCATGGGCCACTGAATCCAATCCCTTCCTGACTCAATAAGCCCTCATCCTGCCTAATTAAAAAACAAAACAATAAAATTTACATACAAGTGATAGTCAAGCTTTTGTTTGGAGATTTTGAATGAAAATGAGTTTATTGCCTATTAAGGCACCCTATTTCATTTTGAAGAGCTCAAATGTTGGCCAGTTTTTTCCTTGTATTGAGCTTAATTGGGTCTCATCTATTGCTGCCCCCCTTAGAAAATGTAGGGTAAGTATATCCTTCCTCTACATGATTATTCTTCAAATATATGAAGAGAGTTATCCATAAAAACTTCTCTTCCAAGCTAAACATAAACTAACCTAATTTCATGGTTTCCAGTCTTTTCTACTAACTGCTTATCCTTTTCTGGACCTACCCCATCTTATCTATCCCCTTTTAAAAAACTGGCATCCACAACTGACCAAAGTAATTCCTATATGGTTTGAAGAGAACAGAAGAAAAGCTAAACTAATCACTAAAATATATAAAATGTTTTATAATTAGAGCCATGTATCTATTTATAGCTATCTATATGTTACCTTTTATAAGAAGGGCTAGATGGGATGTGTCTTTGCAAATACAAGGGTCCTCAAGTCCCTCGGACACAAAGGAAAATATATAATATTATGTATATATAATATATTATACATACACATGAGTATGTATGCATAGTGGTGAATATATATATACACATGAAATATAATAAATACATCATGATGATATAAAATATACATATTCACATCATATATAGTATATATACACCTCAATATATATTGATATGATCAATCCACAAAATAATTATATATAGTATGAAAAATATATCTCTATATCTCTATCTACGTGACATATATACATATATACACTTGGTAAGTCTAGGTGTAAGAACCCCAGATACCATAATCAGCTCCATTCTAGGTCTTGTCTGATCTGACCATTTTACCATCAGCAACATTATTATTATTAATAGTTTGGATTAAGTTTATGAATATCTCTAAGGTTGGGATAGAGGAATAACTAACCTATTAATTGACAAACATCAGGATTCAGAAAGTTTTGACAGGCTAGAACAAGCTGCCTAAACCTATGCATTGAAATTCAGCAGGGATAAATATAAAAGCTTGCATTTAAATTTAAAATTCAATAGTACCAATGCAGTATGACCCAGGAGGCCTGGGTTCAACAAGGATCACCGGTGTAAAATGACAATCTTATGCTGCATTTATGAAAATCTTGGATACATTTTGTCTGGAGTATTATGACTGATTTGGGACACAAACTTTTCAGCATGTCACTGGGAAAATATAACACATACAGAGAAGGATTTGATTTTAAGGGAATTCAAAACCACCTCATATGAGGATTTATTATGAAAAAATTAACTAATTCATTGCTATGTATGACAATTTCATACTTTTTAAAGGTAGGCATGGGTTGCATTGGATAAAGAACCAGGAAGAGATGAATTAAAATTTGACTTCATACATTTACTAGCTGGTTGACATTGCACTTGTTAATTGACCTCTATCTGCCTCAATTTCCTTAACTCTAAAATGGATATAAGAGAAACACTTCTTCTTAAAGTTGTTGTAAAGATCAAATATAATGTTTACAAAGTGCTATGAAGAGTGACTGGCAAATAGTAGGGGCTTAATAAATGTCTACTTTATTCCCCTTTCAGATCCCTAACTAGACCATAGTTGTTAGTGTTTTTGAAATTATTTTATGTTGTTTTTTTCATTTACTATGTATTTTTTATATGTATATTGTTCTCTCTCCTTCCCAACCCTCAGTCAAATATAAGCTTTCTACAGCAGAGCTTGTTTTGCCCTTGTAGTTCTACTGCTGGCATCATACCTGGCATTCACTTGGTGCTTAATAAATATTTACTAAATTAAGAGCACCTTGGTGCTCTTAAGAGTGTAATTTCTTCTCGATATTTTCAAAACATAACATCCACACCAATAAAATGTCTGTTAAGAGAAAATTTAGAGGGGAAAGGTAATTATTTTATTAAGATCTGTGTGGAAGATGGATTGGACTAATTCCCATGGAGATACAGAAGTCAGTATATGACTTGCTATGATATATAAAGAGGAAGACTTGAGTTTAGTATAAGAACATTCGTTTTGTTAACTGCATTTTTCCTAGTAGGTTTTCTGGGGAGATAGTGAACATCAACAAACCTTTCCCCCCCCATAGCCATATAGATGTGTCAGAATAGGGTAAGTATAGTAAGTACACAGTATCACCATAGATTGGGCCAAAGGATCATAGAGTTAGGCTGATACAGATGGCTCATTCACCATGAGATTCTTTAGTATCTTTCACACCTGATCAGTTACTGGCTTTTCAGCCTCAAACTCTGCTACTTCAACTTTTTCCTACCTAGCTAAACCACCTAGCTAAAACTCTCTCAAAAGAAGCTCTGGCAATGATTATCTATCTACTAAGGTATGGAAGGTTTTGTCTTCTGTATCAATAGAAGGGATGCCCAGCCTAATTAAAGCAGGACCTTTCAAGAAATGAGAAAATCAATCAATCCATAAACATTTATTAGCCAATTATTATGTGCCAGGCACTGTCTGAGATGCTAGTGAAATAGAAAAAAAATTGAATACTCTCTGCTCTCAGAGATTTGGATTCTAATTTGGGACATAACATATACATATAAAAAGAAAACACGTATAATATACATATATGATATAATACATTTATATAATATGCATATATTATTAAATAATGATTTCATATATAAAGAATTAAAAAGCAAAATTTGGGGGATCAGAGGTATGCTTTGGCAGCTGGGAGGAATGAGAAAAGGACTCATATTAAACAGCTTTTGTCTTCTCTTTTCTGCCTTTTGGTTTTCCCAGTTTCCTTTAAAAGACTCAGCTACAGCTAAATACTAGGGAGAAGAATGAAGGAAAAAAATAGCTAAGTGATAATTCTGACACAACAATCCCAAGATCACATTGATCTTTTATTTTTAGGAGTTTGCTTTTGCCATAGGCAATGAAACAGTTTGGGACAAATGTGATCCTCATTGTCAGAGAGACAATTGAAAAGTCTCTCACCCACATATACGTGTGTGTGTGTGTGTGTGTGTGTGTATGTGTGTGTGCTATTGTTGAGTTATTTCAATTAAGCTATTTCAATTATGTTAAACTCTTTGTGACCCCATTTGGGCATTTCCTTGGCAAAGATAATGGAGTAATTTGCCATTTCCTTCACCAGATCATTTTGCAAATGAGGAAACTGAGGCAACTAGGTTAAGTGACTTGCCCAGGGTGACACAACTAATAAATAAGTATCTGAGGTCAGATTCCAACTCCTAAAGATGTATCTTGATTCCAACCCCAGTGGTCTATCCACTGTGCTACCTATTTATTTGTATATGAATGGATATATCTATATATTTATTTCTGATTTTTTATATATGTTAATATATACATCTGTTGCTTTCCCCATTAGAATGCAAGCTTCTTGGGGGCAGGGGAAATGTCATTTCTTTCCTTTGCATTCCCAGGGCATAGCACAGTGTCTGGCACATAAAACTGCTTAATATTTGCTTGTTGAATGACTGCACAGATATCCTTCCACATTGTGACTTTCCCCATTAGTTTCAGTATATCATGGATTGGCATAAGAAATTAAATGGGGATCTGGGGGAAATTTTGCTAAAGTTACAGAGGACTTGTGAAGACAAACAGATGACACAGGAAAGGTTCAGAAACTCAGAAATGCCCCAAACATATATATATATATATATATATATATATATATATATATATATATATAATTTTATACTATGAACAAGCTTTATCTTTTAGTGCAAAATATATACATGTATATATATACATATATATATATATATATATACATTTTATTTTACTGTAAACACCCCATAAAAGGAAAAGAAATAGATTGTAAAAAAATTAGATTTCTTCTCTGGTAAGAAGGGAAGGCCAAAAAATTTATTGTTAATTGTTCAGATTGGAGGTGTGCTACAACCTTAACACCCATGATGTGGAAGGGATGCCTCTAGCTAGGGATCTGAAGAGCTAGAGAAGAGGTCAGTGAATTTGAGGCATGGTTCATAGCCTGTGAAAGTTATAGAGATGAGAAGGAAAATGAAGTATCATTTATAGCTCTATTTTCTTATTAGAAATACTAGCTCTAATCTTATTGTCCTTGGCATCTATAGGAAGCGAGAACATTGTTAAATCTTGGAGGCTGCTATATTCGGAGCTGTGGGAAAATTCTCACCGCTCTTGCCTCTGCTATGGGATCAGTTAATGTGGGAGCATTTGATTACACTTGTATCTTTGCAGCAGAATTTTTGAGTGCCAGGGAGTAAGGATGTTGTTGTTAGTGGTTTTTTTTTTTTGGTGAATATACAGACTTTGGAGTGGGGTTAAGCCAAAGGATAGAAAATACAATACTTGGCATGAATAGATCACTTGAAGAAAGTCAGCAGAGAGAAGAATCCGGGGGATGTATCTGAAGGAGCCTGGGATTGGCACAATGGTGGCATCTGCAAGCTTTGGTCTTGGGATCTCCCGTGTGTCAGCATTCACTCTTAATGCTTTGAGGGTTTTGTGAGTTGGCATGCTGCAGATTTTAATGTTAGTCTGAGTCATGTTTCTTATTGCTACTGAGCCCTCATACTCCATGTGTACTAGTCATGGGGGCGAACAAGTCTGAAGGTGACTTATTAGCTTCAGTGTAGTATTCCCTGCCTGAACTGTATCACCTGGATTTACTTCTGGTTCCTGTGCATAAAGATAAGTGCTCAGGGATGTTAAGGGAGGTAACCCATTCACTCATTCCCTGACCACCAAGGAATTCCCATCTATTTTTTTTTAATTTGAAGCAGATGCTATCATATACTTTAGAGGAAATTTTTTTTGTTTTTGGTCCCCATGGTGCCATGCCTGTCTGCCACTCCAGATGTTCAGAGCATTGACTTCTTAAAAAATACAGAAGGAACCCAGCTGGAAGCAACTTTTTCTATTTGTAATGGAGGGAGAACCCTATGGCAAGCTTCACTGTAGGCTGTGTAATGATGGGGCAACTAGAGGATCAGGGACAACAAAAAATTGAACATAACAGTATGAAGGGGAAGAAATAGAAACATAGGAGCCCAAGGCAAAAGAGGAAGGGGGGAAAAAGAGCAGATGGAAGACATTAGTAACTCAGCATTTGGCTTGAGATTTTTACTGCCAGAATGGTTTCACAGTGAAAGACTTTGTATACCTTTACTTCATGCAGATTGACAACTTGCAATTATTCATAGATCAACAAGAAATGTGCATGGTAAGCATAAGGAAGGAAAATATATAAATTTTCCTCTTTGAAAGACCAACCCATAGAAGAGGGATGGGATTATTCTTTGCTTTTTCCTAGAATGAGTGAATTTATTTTCAAGGGGTTTCAAAAGGAGAGATTTAAAAAAAATAAAGAAAACTTTCTAATCACCAGATGTATCAAGCAATGCAAGAGTCTACCTGGGAGATGACAGTACCCTTGGTAATACAGATGTTTAAGCAGAAGCTGGGCATTCATCTTTCAGGATGTTGTTGAGAGAATTCCTGCTTCACATAGTATAATCTATATCAGATTATTTACTGTCTCAGGAGAAGGGAAGGAAAGAGGTAGAAAATTTAAAACCCTAAAGTTTCAATATTAAAATATTAAACATGAATTTATGAATTATTAAAATTAAATGTTAAAACTCTTACATGTAATTGGGTAAAATAAATTATTCTTTTAAAAAGAAGCTTATGCTTTATTTGAAATTGGAGTGGGGGGAGACAATGCGAACACCACTAAGTCAATATAAAATATAGACAAAATAATTTCACATTGATAGGGAAAAGCAAAACCAACTGGAGGGATCAGATATGTCTCATATGGGAGATGCCATTTGAAGTGACCTTTAAAAGGAGCTGGGGATTATTCCAAGAAGTGGCAGCAGTGAGGAGAGAGAGCATTCCAGACATGAGGGACAGCCTCTACAAAGATATCATGATAAGGGATGGAATGTCATCGATAGAGTAAAATAATTACACCAGTTTGGCTGGAACATAAAACTAATGAGGATAGGGAGGTAATGTGAAATCAATATACAAAGAAAGAATGGAGTCTTATTACAAAAGGCTTAAAACACCAAGCAAAAGTGGTTGAGTATCAGAGTCAACAGGTAACTACTGAAAATCCTTAAGCAACAAATGATCACAAAACTATGCAACTCTTTGACCCAGCAATACTTCTACTGGGTCTGTATCCTAAAGAGATAAGAGATAAAGCCAAAGGAACTCCCTGTAATAAAATATTTTTGGCAGCTCTTTTGTAGTGACAAAGTATTGGAAACTCAGAGTGCGGTGTGTGTGTGTGTGTGTTCATCTCTTAGGAAATGGATGAACTAGTTGTGGTAAATGGTTGTAATGAAATACTACTATGCTTTAAGAAATGATGAACAGTTTGAGTTCTGAAAGACACATAAACTGATGCAAAATTAAGTGAGCAGAACCAAGAGAATAATGTATAAGATAGCAGAAATATTATATAATCAACTGTGAGGGTTTAAACTATTAGCAGCAAAGCTAGACTCCAAGATAGATTTCTATTGTACGTGTGATGTGTCTTCTTTTATGAAAAGCAACATGGAAATATGTATTATATGAAAGTATAGGTATAACCTATGCCAGATTATTTTCCTTTTCGTGGAGGAGGGTAGAAAGGGAGGGAATCTGAATTTTGGAATGTCAAAAAATTGTCAAAAATTGTTTCATGAAACGAAAAAAAAATAAAAAATGAATAAAAAGAAAATCCCTGATCAAGGAAAGTTGTGCTCAGAACTATGCATTAGGGATATAATTTTGGAAGCTATATGTATACCTGGAAAAGAGAGAAGATGGAGATAGAGGATTAATTGGGGAGCTATTGCAATGGTGCAATTAAGAGGTATACTCATGTTTATGGGAAAAGTGGGATGGACATGATATCAGAACTTAGAGACTAATTTTATGAGAGGTAGGGAAAAATGAAGAATAACCCCTAAGGTTGCAATCCTAATCAATACAAGAATGGTAGAGGAAATAGGAAAGTTTGAAAGAGGACTGGGTTTGGGGGAAAATAGAGTAATTCTTGATATTGACTTGTTGAGACAGTGATACCTATGAAATACATACATTATGAGTCATCTGTATACTATAGAGATCATGGTTGAACCAAGGTGAATTGTTGAGGGTAAGTATAGAGAGACACAAAAGGTTTCAGGCTTGAGTACTGAGTACTGTGTATACACACAGGAGAGGGAACACAGAGGTGGATCCAGCAAAGGAACCTGAGAATGAATTGATGATCGACTGTAAATGACTTAACTATTATTAGTAGGGAGAAGGGAATGTCTAGGATGAGAAGATATTCAATGTAAAAACCTAAAGAGATTTCAGTGTAATGAAGTGGAAATAGGAATTCTGAACGAACACCAAAAGGAAGGTGTATTGTTGAATGAATGATTTAAGTATTTGAGAACGAGGAAGAAAAAGCAGAAGGAGGACTAATACAAAAACAAAATCAGACAGTTAGAAGGGCCCTTAGAGAATAGCTAGTCTTAATCCTTCATTTTATAGAGGAGAAAATTGAGAACTAGAGAGAAGAAGCTGCTTAGGGTCACAATGGAAGACAGTGGCAGAGATGAGATTTTAATCCACTTTTGTTGCTTCTGCATCCAATGTACTTCTGATTTTATGTGATCTGGACTTCATTAATGGAAGCACAGAATCCAGAATGGCCATTCTGGAAAGGTCTTGCCCTGTCCTTTTGCAATCATAGTCAAAGTATTGATTTTAGTTGTGGTCATTACACTGTAGGCAGGGTGAAAATTGCTCATTCATAGAAGGTTGACCAGGAGAATGAAAGAATGTTGAAATATGTAAGTATACCATAGGATCTTCAGATATTTACTGAAGAAGGAACAGGTTAGTATGAAAACCACAAGACTTGTTTTCAGATAACTGAAGAGTTGGTATGTGGACTATATTACCTGCTGGCCAAAATGGGAGTCTAAATATGGTCTCAAGATTACAAATGTAGAGCTTTTATCACCACAGAATTCTGGTTATTATTATTATTTTTATATCACCCATAATACCTAATATACCACTGCTCTGCTTATAGAAGCTGACTAATGTTTGTTAAATGAGTATTGCAAATTTGGTCACAAAATTTTTAAATTCCTCCCATTTTTTTACAGAAATTTGAAATATCCACTTAAATGTTTCTAACTTTCCCCAAACACATACACAGCTGTCAAATGAGACAATGACATTTGCTTGTTAACCTACTAAGAATTCAGAAAGAGTAAAAAAAAGTGTGTGAAATAGATGAAAGCTTCTTGAAGAAATGTAAGTTTATTTTTATTATTACATTGAGTTCTGGATTACTGAAAGCAGTTATGTGAGGTAATGGATAGAGTTTTTAACCTGGAATCTGCAATATTGAATGCAAATCACTCAGTTTCTTGGTAAATCACTTAATCCTGTTTGCCTCAGTTCCTCATCTGTAAAATGAGCTGGAGCAGGAAATGTTAAACGCTCTAGTATCTTTGCCAAGAAAAACCCAAACAGGGTCACAGAATGAGAAATAACTGAATAACAACAATGGTTATTTCAATAATTTCAATTATTATCTCTTTTTCAGATGATTTCTTAGACCTCTTTAATCTAGCCCTATTTTCTCTCCTGAATTTCAAATCTGTACATTAGATATTTGTTGAATATCCCCATGAGAATCTCCTCAAAACTCTAACTCAATAAGTACAAAATACTACTTATCTTCTCCCCTAAAACAATTTTCTTTTCCCCCAAACTTTCCTATTTCTATTGAGGAGAACACTATCCTTTTAGTCACCCAAATTCACAACCTCAGAACTAGCTAGCCTTGATTTTTTCTGTCTTCATTCTGTCATAAAAAAAATAAGTTTGCAACTCCTATGGATTTTACCCCTACAATATTTCTTACATGTGTGCTTTTCTCTTTTCTCCCTGGGGAGTGGGGGTGGGTGCGTTTGGAAAACTGATTTCAAATCCAGCCTCAGATACTTAATAGTTGTGTGATCTGGAGGACAGACTCTAAATGAACAGTCTAATGCATATACCAACAACATGGAAATGGGTTCGAATCAAGAACACATGTGATACCCAGTGGAATCGAGTGTCAGCTATGGGAGAGGTGGTGGGAGGGGGTGGGGGAGGAAAAGAAAATGATCTTTGTCTCCAAAGAATAATGTTTGGAAATGACCAAATAAAATAAGATAAAAAAAATAAACAGACTATCCATGAACCAAATAAAAAAATAGTTGTGTGATCCCATTTTTAAGTCACTTAAACACTATCTAAATAAGTTTCTTCATCTGTAAATGGGGATAGTAGTAGCAAATATCACCTGGATTGGTGTGAAGATCAAATGAGATATATTTATAAAATGCTCTGCAAACTTTAAAGTGAGATAGATTGTTGTTCAATTGTTTCAGTAATAAATAACTATGATGCAATTTGGGGTTTTCTTGGCAGATACTAAAGTGGTTTGTCATTACTTTCTCCCTTATTTTACAGATGAAGAAACTGAGGGAAATAGCATTAAATGACTTGCCCAGGGTAATATAAATAGTACATGTCGGTGATTGCATTTGAACTCAGGTTTTCCTGACTCCAGGCCCAGTGCTCTATCCACTAAACCACCTAGCTGGCCCAAAGTGAGATATAAAAGCTATTTCCTCTTCCTGGACTTTTCTCTGTCTCAGTAAGACAGATGCTACTTCTTAACAAAAATAATCCTTTTCACTCAGTTTGGCCTTCTCAGGGTCACAATATCATAGCTGTACAATCACAAGAACACTTAAAAATCATTAATCCAACTAGTAATTTCTAAAGATAAGGAAAACTTCATCTGTATTGGTTTCAAAGCAGCAAGAAGGGACTAAGGAGAGCAACCTGGGCTTTCCTGAGATCACAGAGGTTAATTGACTTGCCCAAGGTCACAAAAGTTGTAAGTGGCATAGACAAGACTTTAAGTCTATTGCACTTAATCCAAATACTTTCTACAGCATCTGTTCTAGCCCCTAAGCCCTTCATAAACCAAGGATGTGGGATGGTGATTTGTCAGACTCACAGAAATAGAGACAAATGTGAGCCTCAAATCCAAATCTTCTGATTCCAATTCCAGAACTCTTATCACATTAGGCTGTGCTTTTTCATGTGGACAAGAGGAGGGACTTTATATTATGACTACATCCCTTTGAAAAAAAATCTAGTCTCTGAATTACTTTCAGAAACTATAAGGCCAAAGCATCTTGTTACTATAGCATTCTGACTAATAAAAAATCTCCCATAGTCCTAGGCTACTAGTGCTCTGTCTATAGAATCAGTGTTTGTTGAATGATTGCTTCAAATTTTGTCATGGGATTTTGAAATCCCTCAATCTCTTTGCATTTGGTCTTCCCTTCCTTACATACATAGTATCTTGGTTTATGTGGCAAAAGAAATCTTTTAAAATAAAGGATCCCTGTGATCTTGGGATTAAGACAGGATCTCATCACTGTTTCTTCTTTTCCTCGTAAGGATCTTATGCTATAGCTCAGCTTTCTAATTAATGAAATTTGTCCTCATTTCCTTCAACTTAAAAAAAAACTCATTCTGGGTCACACACAAGGAGTTTGGAGAATCTAGTTCTGCCTAATAGTTCAGCTTCAAACTAGGTATGTCACCAGGGATCTCATTTAATATCACTTCAAATTTCAACAAATATTTATTAAGTGCCAAGAGCTAAAGTGGCCCAGTAGATAGAAGGGTGAGTCTGTAGTCAGGAGGAACTTGGGTTCAAATTCAGACTCAGAAATTTACTAGCTGTGTAACCTTGGGCAAGTCATTTAACCCTATAGCTGAAGAAGAAAATTCATCTCTGCCAGGAAAACCCTAAATGGGAGCACAGGAGTTAGACAGACTAAAAAATGGCAGAACAAAGAATTAATCACTAAAGGGAGTCTGGAGAGATACAAAGACAAATCAAACACAGGTCCTTAATACAGAGAGCTTCAAAATTAACTGAAGAGTTCACATTTATGTTATAGTATTTTTGGTTACAACACAATTCATTTATATTCTCTCATATATATCTATACCTATATAATCTATACCTATATAATCTATCTATCTATCTATCTATCTATCTATCTATCTATCTATCTATCTATCTATCTATCTATCTATCTATCTAAATAGCTCTCCGAAGGATACACTGTATTTTTATATCCATTTTACTGTTAATGAATCAAGGTTTTAGAAGAGAATTGATCCCCTCAAAATTCACACAGATATTTAAGAGCAGAGCTGGAATTTGAATCTAGATCTTTTGTCTTTCAGACAAGTGTTTTTCTTTTTTTCCCACTATATCAAGATGCCCCTGTCAGTATTAGAATAGAAAGAAAAGGGTTGGAGAGAGACAGATGAACTGGAATGGCTACAAGAGAAGTGAATTATGCTTCCTCCTCTTTAAGTCCTAAGAATCTTGATTGCCATGAAAAACAAAAAGGAAGCAGAGCCCCTGTTCTGAAGGTGGGGGTCCCATACTTGGAGAGTGGTGGTCATTATCTCAACTTTTTTGTGAGATGTGCAGGAAAACTGACATCCTTCTTTTACCAATGAGGAAAATGGAGTTTAGAGAGTTACTCGAGATTGCACAGCCTTGATTTCTTCAGTCACAAAGTGGGAGGAATTTATATATTATGCAAGAAGTAGAAGTGCCAAGATCATAATCTAGGCTTCTTTTTCTTCTTCTTTTTTTAAGGTAGATAGATGATGTAATGGATAGAGCTCTGGGTCTGGAAGAAAGAAGACCTGAATTCAAATATAGCATCAGACATTTACTAGCTGTGTGACTTAGGCAAGTCATTAAACATCTGCTTGAGTTTCTTCAACTCTAATTTAGTGATAACAGCATCAAATGATAATATTTATGAAATGTTTAGCCCAGTATTTGGGAAATAATAGGCAGTGAATTAATAACTGCTTGTTTCATTCCTTCCTCTTTTATTTTTGCTTGTTTTGTTTTATTTTGAAACTCCTGGGGAACTGATAGATTTTGCCCCTGTTTAGAGATTTTACTACTGGTGATTCAGCTATTTTAAGAAATTATGAAAGAGAAGAAACCATTAATCCTCAGAATATCGAGTTTGCCAGGTTTATATAAGAATATCCACTATGGGCAAGCTTCACTATCATGGAAAGAGAAGGGACGTGACCTGTGATTATACATGGTATTGGGGACTCTCTTGTGAGCAAATTCCCTCTGAAAATGTAAATGTGAACCTGTTTGTAATGTAGTTTTAGAAAATTTCCCAAGATAATAAGAAATGATATGATTTACTCAGGGTCATATGGTTGGCATGTCAGAAGGTAATTCCTCTCAATTCTAGGGCTGGCTCTCTATCCACTATTCCATTCCATCTCTCATTTAAAGAACATATTCATGTACATACATATACATATAAGCGCAACATATGCATGCTTCTAAATACACAACATATATATATATAGATACCATGTGTACATAGATTCACATATATAGATATAATAAATATATATTATATGGATATATATCTATATGGATATAGCCACTTCTATTTATCTTTCTATGTAGTTATAATATAAGTTAATTTGGGGAAGTGGAAGGCACTCACTAGTAGCCAATAGCTTCAAACATAGGGCAAGGGATTGACAGCACATCCATCACACCATCCATTCCCTGATGCTTTTCATTCAGTGGTTGTCCATTAGATGATTTTTTTTTTGCCCCAAATCCTCATTAAACTTTCCCTTGGAGGCAGAGAACAATTTGCAACTGTGGATGGTATACATGTATCAATAAAAGTCATAGATCTTAGAAAAAGTGAAATAAACATTGTTACTTAAACTAGGGAAGATATTTAAAGGCTCAGTCTCAGAGAATTCAAGAGAGGCAATAATCTTTAAATGAAGTTTAAAGTGTAGAATATTTTCAGCATGAAACATTATCAAATTTTAAGAGGTTGCTTTATAAGTTGAAGGACTGTTGTTAGCAGTGAAAAACTGTCCCTTTTTTCTTACTTTGTATCAAAAATATTTTAAGCCAGATTCTGCAGAGGCAGGTGGGAGGAATTTACCCACTCTTCAGTAAAGTATATCCGCACCATCACCAGATTCTGATGATTCAACACAAGCATTTCTCAATGAGCAATGCCATTAAACAAATTCCCAATTCTGCACCTGGTGTCCCGTTTTCTGCAAGCTCCAGATGCATTCATACAGTAATTATGACACCGGCAGTCAACAGAGAAGGAAACTACCCAAATGAATGAGGAGAAAAAGAAGGGAAAACAGGCAGATACAAAAAGATATGCAAATTAAGACAGTTCTATGGTTTCACCTCATACATATATCAGCAATAATAATAAAAATACAGACACAACAAGCATTGGAAAAGGTTAAAGAAAGGCAGATGTACTCGTACATTCTTGGTCAAAGAGTGAAATTGTCTAACTGACCTAGAAAGTAACTTGAAATTAGGAGAAGTCAGGAAACTGTTCCAACTCATTTACTCAGTGTCCTCACTCCTAGCCAGGAAGGTGACAAAAAGAGAGGCCCTATGCATTCTAACTTAGCACTTGTTGTGGTAGCAAAAACTAGAAATTAATTTAAATGCCCATAATTTTAGAGATGGATGAAAAAGCTATGGCATGTGTACATAATATAATGTTATAATTTTCCTTTTAGAAGCAATGAAGCTTAAGGAACTAAGATGAAAAGAAATGTAGGATGACCTGCTCTGTGCTGATATAAAGTGAGGGAGAAAAAATAATAGACCAATGATAGTTAATTATAGAGACTAATCTCAGTCCTAGAGAGTAGCTGATGAAACACATTTCCTTCATCTCAACTGGGAAGTAGAGAATGATGGCTGGAGAATGTTATATGGAAAATCAACATGGATTAGGGGATAGAGAACTAGTTTTGGCATTGAGATGTGCATTCAAGGCCCATATTGAATATATATGGGATTTGTGGTCATAGCCAAGTCATTTAATCTATGATTGCCCCAGGCAATCCTTTAAGATCTCAAATTGAGGAGTAGATGCTGTTTTGCAAAGGTAGAGGGCCTTTTCTTACTGTAAATATCTTGAACCACAAAAAATAACAAGACTCTAAAGGATGGGGGAAATAGTGCATATATTGCCAGGCAAGATCTCCACAGGTTGATTTTGCTTAACATGTTTCTTTGTCACAAGAGATGTTTAATAGAGTGTTTGTTAGAGGTTAGAGTCAGGATATGACTTTTGTATAAAAATGAAAGAGATTAACAAAACATTAAGCATTCATAAAGAAGATGTAATCACTTGATCCAAAAATGATTGTGGATTTTTGTCAAAAAGCAAACAAATGGAAGACAGAAGCAATTTGGGGGCATATCTTATTTTCAAGAACTTTTTAGACCAGGAATTCTTTACCTATCTTATAGAACCTTAATTAAAAAAATATATTCCAATATAATTAGTTCACTTTATAACACTAGGTATTTTATTTTATGAATTAAAAAAGGTTATTCTAAGGATCCCATAAGCTTCATGAGATTGCTGAAGGAGTCTATGATGCACAAAAAAGGTTAAGAGCTTATTTGACCAGAGAGAAACTGATCAGTCCTTCCCTTTGCCATCTCTATCACTTTGCTACTTGTTAGATTAAAATTCACAACAGTTATTATTTAAATTTCTTTCATTATTAATGATTTTAAGCAATCATCCATATTGCAAGTATTCATATCTTTTGATATAACTTTTGACAACACCCATTGCAGGGATGTATCTCTGTATCTCTCTCACACACACATGCATATATGTCAGTTATGTATATACATTCACATATATATGTGATATTGAACTCATCAGAGATATTTTTACAATTATATATTCCTTAAATGATAACAGTTTTTAATTTTATTATGTCTCATGCAAACTCTTTTCAGTTCATGAAACTATTTTTTTGAAATATTTTCTCTCCTTTTTGGTTAAGAATTCTTGAACACCCCTATTTAAGAGAAGTGCCTAATCTTTTCTTCCTAACTTCAAATATTCAGAACATAAACTTATTGTGGTATATTATATAAAATGTTTATCTAAACATAATACTGCTTTTCATTGTTAAAAAAGAAGTTTCTAGGGATGGAGAAAGTGGGGATAATCAATCAATCATTGAACATTTACTATGTGCCAGACATTGGGCTTGTTGGGAAACTATTAGTATAAACAACCAACCAAACAAAGGATCCCAAAAGATTTATAAACTATATTTTTTAAGCAATTGAGTAGAACAAGGACATTTTGGGGGTACAAAAGATTAAAATAAGAATGCCTTTGATGAAGGTTGCTGGTTTAAGAAATTAATAGATGAAAGATTTTTTATAACAAAAAAGGGAGATGAGTCTCTTTTCTTCAAAATTCCAAAGCTGTATTGCTTTTGCCAGTTTTCTTTATAAGCTAATTCCATAGCACTGTGTAAAACAATTATTTCAACAGCTTCTGTGGTGATTTTCACAGTCTAGCTAACAACTCTAAAGATTAAGTGATGCTTTTATGCCTTTTCTAATAGCAAGTCCATTCATAGTGTCTCTTTTTTTGTTTCTCCAGAAGGAAGTGTGTTGGAATTATAGCTAAACTGAACTCCTATATTTTGAATGACATAGAATTTTAATTAGTGAAAGAATATTTTTTAAAAATACATATTCCTCCAAGTTTTATAAGTTGTTGGAGACTGACTATCCCATTGTTAACAAATTCTCTTTCACTTTAAGTTAAGTATAGCTATAATTCCAACACAGCTCCTTCCAGATGAACAAAAGAAAAAGAAAAAGGGAGGCTACGAATGGACTTGCTATTAGAAAAGGCATAAAAGCATCATTTAATCTTTAGTTGTTAGCTAGAATTACCAAACTTCAAAGGATGAATCTCTCCACATCATTTAGGCTGGTCCTTAGAAAAGAAACATATAGTCAAACATTGGGCACACATATTCTAAGTCTTTCCAATATTCTAGGGCTTTGACCAACCTTAGACTCATAGGATAATGGAAAGGAACTTAGAGGTTATTGAGTCCAATGCCTTCATGTAAAAAAGGGGAAAATTTGAAGCCCAGAGACAAGATTTTCCCAAGGTAATGCAAAAAATAAATGACAGAATTGGTTTTTGAACTAGATTCTGTGTCCCTATATCCAGAACACAGGACTATGCCACTTTATTCTGCCAACATAACCCTAGGGAAACCAAGGCTATCTCCATCCTCCAATGAAGCAGCAGATGAAAATTTTAGAGAGGTGAGAAATATGAACCAGAGAAGTGAATTCATCATGATTGAGGATGATGACTTAGGGTAATATTTAGATTCCAGAAGTACAACACACACCGAATGAGTACATCGTGAACTAGGACTGACTGAAATTCATCACTTACAAATCCTATTTAGAGCTGACCTAAGTTTGGCACCCATTCAAGGTCTAGATTTGAGAATTTGAGGCAGCATCTGGGGAAGAGATGCTACAGCTTAGAAGGTTGGTTTCCAGAATATACTTTGTGCCAATCTAAATAAATTTGGCCTGATCTCTCTTGTTTGTGGCAGTTCTTCAAGAAAGAAAATGGCCATCATTTTCCCTCTGACATGAAATGTATTTTATAGTTCTCTAATATTTGATTTGTTGTTTTTTAGGGAAAGAGACCAATAATTTTGATTGCAAAAGAAGTTCGAGTCTAGAAACCCTTTCTACCAATACTATTTTCTTTTAACTCTTACCTTTGGTCTTAGTAACAACTTTACGAGAGAAGAGCAAGGGCTAGGCAAAGGAAACCTCCTGCCTCTAGGTCTGGGATTGTTTTTGCTGTGCTGTCTAGTTGCCCTCATAATAGTATTTTAAAATATTTATTTATTTAAAAACCCTTCCATTCCATTTTAGAATCAATATTGTGTATTAATTTTAAGAAAGAAGAGCTGTAAGGGATAGGCAATAGGAATCAAATAACTTGCTCATTGTTACACAGTTAGGAATTTGAACCCTGGACATTCTGTCTCTAGACCTGGATCTAAATCCACTGAGCCACTTAGCTCCCACCTTTACCCCCCACTCCCCATCAGTACTATTTTTTAAACATAATTTTAAAAGAGCACTAAGAAGTTAAGTGACTTGTCTATGACACTAGCTAATGTTAGAGGGGAGACTTGAACCTATGTCTTCCTGACTCTAAGGTCTGTCCTCTGTCTACCATGTCACATTGTCTTTTATGTAAAATTATTTATTTCAGGGAAGCTCCTCACCTGAAAGCTGGTAACCAAGTGATGAACTTTTGGGGTGACCACAATTCATCTACTATTCAGATATGTGGGGCTTCCCAGTCCTTTTGAAGTTTAACTCATCTTTTAGATGAGGCTCTTCTTAATTTACTTCCCTGTGTAATAATTAAAATAAAAGCTCTTTCTTTTTTTAAACTGTAAAACTTTCATTGAAAGAAAACCGGAGCTCCAGCAGCCTAAAACTGACTAACCTCTCACAGACTTTGAGTCTAGTTAGATTCAAAGTTCCCTCCTAGTGCGGAATTGGTCCATATGTAGACCAATCACATGCCAGGAAGTGGGGCATGGCCCCTCCCTAGCATGGGATTGATCCAATTCAAGGCCAATCCCATGACAGGAAGTAGTAGGGAGGATCCCCGGAGACACACTGGGGACCTAGGAACAACATTTAAAACTGACATCTTTCAAGATTTTCTGCTCTCCAAATTACTTTACTTGCATATATCTTGCATTTACTATACGTATGCATGTTTCACTCCCTCCCCTCCGGTAAAAATAAGTTCCCCAAGGTTAGGGAGTTTATATTTCATTTTTGTCAGGGTATCCCCCAGTCGGGTATCTTAGTAAGTGCTTAATAATGCTTGTTGAGAGGCAGCTAGGCACTACAGTGGATGAAGCCTGGAGTCAGGAGGCCTTGCCTTCAAATGCGGCCTCAGACACTTCTAGTTGTGTGAACCTGGACTAGTTAATTAAACCCAATTTGCTTAGCCTTTGTCCTTCTGTCTTAGAGACAGTAAAAGCTTTTAAAAAAATAATGCTTATTGAATTAAATTTATTGGTAGTGATGGTTCCTATACAGATGACATTTGATTACTTAAGTGTTGAGGTATTAATATTATGATGAGAGGGGAAAAAACGGAGATAATATAGTCAAGTGTCGAATTTAATGGTCTGGCCTCCAAGTGAAGTAGGCTTTGGATAAAGGCTGAAGAAGTCATGGAAACCATTGTGTGGTTGGTAGAGTCTGAGCTGGGCTTTTAAAGATGAGCAGACTGTCAGAGGCAGAAGGGATAGGAGTGTGTTTCCCAGAGTGGCAATCCAGCTAGAATCTCTTCTGAAATGAAATAGTATCTCTCAAGTAGATGCCTAAAATGAAGATGTTGGTGGTTTATGGCATGGCTCCATTTCTGGTGGCTCTATGCTAGACATTTGCTATTTGCCACCCTGTCACTGGCCTTTAGAGTACATCCAGAGATGCTTTATGACAACCAGAATCAAGAATTGAGATTCTGATTACTTATGGTCATTAAACCTAATGACTTTCTGGAGGAGGTGAAGGGGCCATTAGCCTGGGGGTTCTGAGCCAAATTAGAGTCCATTTAATTACATATTGCTTGTCTGTATTCCCCTTGCAATTTCAACTAAATATAATATGATAATAAAAAGACCAGCATCAGTTCAGGCTCTCTTTTGATGGCTTGTCAGGGGAAGAAAGTGACCCTGATTTCTTGAAGGCTGTGCCCCTGGGATTCAAACTCAGACAGTTCCCACCCACAAATTTCATCAGTCCCTGCAGGTTCACAGGCTTCCAATCCATCATCTAATGACCAGCCCAGTTGAGTTGTGAAAAGCTCATCACTAAAATTTTAGGAACCAGGTAGTAGTAGTAGTTTTTTGTTTGTTTATTTCAGCAGCTTTTCAAATCGTCTTATAATAAAGCATAAAATAAAGGGAGGTATGGGGGGAATGTTACTGTATTGCCATTACTACTACTACTACTACTACTACTACTACTACTACTACCACTACTACTACTACTACTACCATTACCACTACCATCATTGCCAGTAATACTACTATTACTGCTGTTACCATTGCCATGAGTACTATTACTATTACTATTGCCACTAATATCTCCTACTGCCACTACTGCAACCACCACTACTACCAATCATTCATAGATCACATTAAACTTCACAAAACACTTTGTAGACATAATTCCATTTGTGCCACCCAGTAAAGCACCCATTTTTATTTTTGTTTAGTTGGTTTTAATTTTGATCTGGACATGTGATTGTGTTAAAAGTATGAAACTCTACCAAAGCACATTAGCACCTGCTCTGCAATTTTTAGTCAGAGTGTTGCCTAGGGAGCTGTTATACCCTTTAATTGATGTCAAGATGGATCCTTCGCCTGGAGCTTCATGACTCAGAGGCTGATTTTCAACTGAGACAGTCCAGGATCTATAATTTGCCAATGAGTAAACTGAGGCTACCAAGCATTAGAGGTGGGATGTATGCCCAGATCATTTTCTTGCCTCCAAGTCAAGCATTTCTCCTGATTGTTTTGTATTACCAGAGGAAGCAAGCACAAAGATGTGGTCAGGAAAGGGTGATATGTGCTAAAGTGAGCATTGTTTTCTGTAGGTCCAGTTTCTGGCACATCACACAAAAGTAGCAGGTATAATCTTTCTAATTTAAAGGCTTCCATGTAGTTGGGGAGGTGGAAGGGGGAGCAGAGTATGCCAGATTTGTATTTATAAAGGTCTGAGTTCTAGGCTGTTTCAGATATTTAATATTTGTGTGATCTTGGGCAAATCAAATTAAATCCATGGCCTCAATTTCTCCATCTATAAAAGGAGGATAATATCATGTAGTTGTGCAAGTTTGTTTTACTGATCAAAGGAAATTCTCTGTTTCTGCTTCTCTCTCTTTCTCCACATATACACATCCAAACAGAGATATATATACATATATATTTATACATCTATAATACTTTAAGAATATCAGCTATTTTTATTAATTTTACTAAAAGTTATATAGTATATATGTGTCAGACACTATGTTAATTGCCAGGAAGTAGGTGATTTTATTATTATTATTATTGTTGTTGTTGTTATAGTAACTCAAATTTCTAGTGTCCAGTATCATTTAAAAGGAGCTTTCTTTGCTACTATCTTTATAAGGCAGGTAATTTAAGCATTGTTACTCCCATTATACAGATTATAAAGCTAAGGCTAAGTGACTGATTTGGGGTCACAGAGCTACAAAATGTTGCAGTGGGATTGAATTCCACACCTTCTGATTTTTTTTAAATTCTGCTTTTTCTTCTCTGACAGGCTAGCCCTTTTCCCCCTTCTCCACATCTTAACAGTGGCACATGAAAAACATCAGAGGAAATGAAGTTCTAAGAAAGAATCCAGATAAAAGTAAGGTTCCTCTGCAACCTTGAGACCCAGAGATAACTTTTATATTTTCCCAAAGGCCACAAGAGTTGCCAATGGAGTAGCCAGCACTAAAATCTAGGCTTCCTAACTCTTCATCTGGTATTTTTTCCCATTACACCAACAGGCATCATTTCAACCAATTTGTATATGTGCATATATAACTGCATAAACATACTTCTCCTCTTCTCCATTTACACTGCTATCATCTTCATTAACTCCTTTATCACATTCACCTGAATTTCTGCAATAGTCTTCCATTTGATCTCCTTGCCTTTAAGTTTATTGCTTCTCTCAACTATTATTTATATAAATTCCAAATTGATATTCCTAAAACACAGGTCTGACCATCTCATTTCTCTGTTCATGGAGCTTGAGTAGATACCTATGATTTCTAGGCACACATACAGAAATTTCTGCTTTGCATTTATAATTCATCATCATCATGTCCCTCTATTTTTTTTTAGATTCATTTCACATCATTTTCCTCCTACCTCTGTGTCCTAAACAAATGGGCCTATTGCTTGTTTAGACTCTCAATTGCCCATCACCATGCATTTGCATGGGGTTGGCAGGTCTGAAGTGTTCTTTTCCTCTGCTCCCTTCAAGGCTCAGATTGAATGTAACCTTCTACAAGGACATTTCTTTCCTTCTAGTTGTTGGTGTTCTCCTGTTTCCATATTAGTTCATATTCATTTTGCATTTATTTATGTATCTATTGTTTCCATGATAGACTAAAAGCTCCTTGAGGTCAAGGACTATTTTGCTTTTTGACCTTGTTTCCCAGAATGTGTGGGATAAGAATTCAGGCTCTGCACAGCTATAATCTTCAATCTTTGAATTGAAAAGGACCTTAAGAATGCTCAGTTAGCTGGAGCAGCTTTGGTTGGCTCAGTGGATAGAGAGCCAGGCCTGGAGTTGGTTAGGTGGGGGTGGGGGGAGGGCTGGTTTCCAAAATGACCTCAGACACTTTCTAGCTGTCTAGTCCTGGGTAAGTCACCTAATTCCAACTGCCTAACCCTTAACCATTTTCTGTCTGGACTAAGACAGAAGGTAATAGTTAAAAAAGATTCCCTTCAATTTTCTTGATAATTGGACATTTGTTTGAACATTCCAATGGTGAAAAGCTCACCAACCTCCAAGGCAGTGTCATTCACTGTCTGTAACCTTTAATTTTGTGAAAGGTCTTAAATATATGAAACCAAAAAATGCTTCTCTATAAATTCTAGCCATCATGGCTATTTCTGTTTTCCAACAGTAAATCTATATCCTCATCTATTAAACCCCTTGAAATAGTTGAGTAATCACCATATATTTCTCCCTAACTTTTTTTTCTCTAAGTTAGAGGCAGAAGCCAGAGACCAGACATTGGAAGAGTGTCTTCTCTTAACACAAAAGAATATAACACATCCTGGGAATCACACGGAACTGGAACAAAACAAGGCTCTCAAAAAAGTGCAGTTACAAACTTACTGAATACAAGCGTCTCCACCTCCACAAATATTTGCTTGAAATAATGAACTGGACAGAATAAGTTATTGGATTTATATTAGAATCTGAGCCTTTCTAGCTTGTGGCTGTGAGCAAATTGTAACAAAAAGAAGACCCAGTGAAGGAGAATTCAATAATACCCCAAGGACAGAAACACTCAAACAAAACAGCTGAATGCACCAAGAGTGAAGGACAAAAGTTCTCTCTGTAGAGCATGAAATAAACAGGTCAGGCAGAGAGGCACAGGATTTGACCAATTTAGGCTGCAACAACAGTCAGAGATGATGAAAATCATTATGGGTAACAATTTCAACATTGTTGAATACATAAATTGTATTTTATGTATTGTAATGTAATGTATGTAATTATGTAATGTATGTATGCAAATACATAAAAATGCATATAGAGGCTATGGAATTTTCTACTCCTTAAAATGATCTTTAAAAAAAAAACCCTTATTTTTCTGCTTTATATGAATTATATAGCAGAAGAACAGTAAGAGCTAGGCAATTGAAGTTAAGTGACTTGCCCAGGGTCACACAGTGATTAAGGGTCTTTGGCCAGATTTAAACTCAGGTTCTCTTGACTCCAAGCCTGACTCTTTCTATCCACTGAACCACCTAGCTGTTTCTCCTAAAATGATCTTTATACATTAGTTGATCCATGTGCATTTTCCAGGACCAGATTATAAGGATGAATATGTGACCTTCACTGACATACATGGTAATCACTCTTCCCAGACTTGTAGACTATAGCTAAAGAGACAGGTTCTCATCACCATCACATCTGCTTTGATCACTATCATCATATCTTCAGAAGACTAAACGTCTTGAGGGGAAGATTCCCATTGTCTTCAGTTCTTCCTGGCACATGGGTAGAAATACAATTCATTGTCTACAGTTCTTCTTGGCATGTGGGTAGACACACAATTCTTTGTCTATAATTCAAGCTGGTACACAGGTAGACAACAATTCTTCAACTACCATTCATTATCTACAGATCTTTCTGGAACATAATGGTCTTTGTTGCTGTTGTTTGTTTCATACATAGAGCAGGATCCCAGGTTGAGAACTATTGACCTACTCCAACAAGACCCTTCTGTTATAACAGAAATACCTTTGTGGGGCTGTTAGAAAACCACACTTTATCATGTAGTGGTTTAATTGATGAATTTTATCTTGGCATACAAATATGGATAAAGTTGTTCTGTCCATGAGGTATTTCCATTTTTAATAGGGGAAAACAACACATAAAGAGAGAAAGAAAGTGAGAAAAGGAGAAAATGGAAAACAAGAAGGGAGAATAATAAGATGAAAGAAGTGAGCAAGGATAGGGCTTCTCTCTTAGTGAGGGGAGAGATAGTCATAGACTCAGGAAATCATAGATCTATTCCATATTGATTTCTAGGTGGTACAATAGATAGGAAAAATGGGTTTATAGACAAGAAGCCCTGCAATCACAAACAGTCTCACACATTAACTACCTTTAAGATCCTGTACAGGTCACTTTGCTTCTGACTGCCTCAATTTCTGCAAATAATAAATATGGGTAATAATAGTAGTAGTAGTCTCTCGGTAACTGAGGATGACGATTGTCTTTGTGCATTTTCATCTGTGATGTAGATAAGTGTGCACAAAGACACTTGTGCATGAAGGAGATTTAAGTGGAAAAGTCGATGCACAGAGACAGTCCCACTCTCTCGGTGTTGGAAGCCTGGGTCCAGTGGCAGGAAAAGTCGTTACACCTGGAGACTTCCTCAGCTGCATTGGATGGCCATGTTGTCTTTTGTGCTCCAACATGCCCTAAGCACTCCACAGTGCTTTGCTGCGTCGCCCTCTCAGCCGTTGAACCTTCTTATTGGTTTCTTCCATCTGTTCAGCTGAAGCAGTCTTCACATGCTGGGTGAGCAAAGCCCTGGTTCACCAGGGGTCCATGAAGATCCGATGGCTACCCTCACAAGGTTTAGCCGGCCTATGGAAGCCATTGCCCAGGGTGTGGCCACTACCACATGCTAGCAGCTACTGGGAGCCACAAGTGAGAGCTGGGTGTCAGGTGAGGGTCAGAGGTTGGAGAGCTGCCCTAGGAGGGCACAACAAGCCCTCCATACCAGAGATACTACTCCTCCCTGAGCATCCCATACACCATGGGTAATAATAATAATAATAATAACAATAACAATAATACCTACGTCTTGGATTTGTGAGGGTTTAATGAGATAATATTTGAAAAACACTTAGCAAAGAGCCTGGTCCATAATAGACGCTTTATAAATATCTATTTCCTTCCTTCTTATCTCTATTTTTCTAGTAACAAACTAAACATGTTTGAAAATCAAGGCAAATTATCATTTAAATTTATGAATTCATTTTCAATCTTTCGCTGTCCTAGGAGAAAGCAAACTGTAGCAAGTACTCTTCAGAGTCCAGGCACACACACCCTCAAGGTTTCACCATCAGGTCCAGACTCCCTGGAAACTGCTCCTTCCCAACAGCTTAGAACTCTGTCCCTGCCAACTCATGAGAGATTCTCAGTCTTGAAACCTGTCAATCAATTGTAGCTTTTACCTTCTCTTGCTATAGCTGGGAGTTGGAAGTACAAAGTATTGAAGGCTCCTAGACCTCTACTGGATACATCAGTAACTTTATTGGGAAGGGATAATCATCATCATAGTTATCATTATCATCATCTGGTTCTTTTTTCATCATTCTTATTTTACAGGGGAAGAAATTGAGTCTATCACAGACTATAGCAATATCACACAGTTAATAAGTAGATAAAGATCTGAAATTTATATCTTCATTGCTTTTCCCATTATACCATGGAAAGTTTCACAGAGAATAACAAGAGAGTTAAGGAGAAGCTTAAAGGAATAATTTTTGTGATTGTGATTGTGATTGTGATTTTGTTTTCATTGCTCTGGTAAATGGTTGTCTTGAGGTGAAAGAAAATATACTGGCTAGAATGAGTTTGTAGGATTATCTATGAATTTCAATTACTTATTTATCCTTTTTCCCCTCTCCCTTATTACCACATACTATCAAATGCTTTCTGGACTTTATATAATTTCACCTTAAGTATTTTTCTATTCTAGAGGACAGAGAAATGATCCTTCAGTTGTATCAAGCCCTAACCATCCCCAGCTATCAATTAGAAGAAACAACATATAAATAGAGAAGCTCACAGAGATGGAACTGATGCAGCAGGATTCATGAATAAAACTCTCAGTGACATAGCATTTGGGGATTTACAAAGCACTTTCTTTCCCTCAATAACATAGTACAATGCAAATGTACTATGCAAATAAGATTACTATCGTTTTATAAGTGAGGAAATTGAGCCTTTGATAATGGTATCAGTAAGGATTTACATATATATATATATATATATATATATATATATATGACACAATAGACAGAACTTTGATCCTGGAGTCAAGGAGACCTAAATTCAAATCCGGATTTAGATACCTGGCCACTGTATGACCCTGGAAAAGTCACTTAATCTCTATTTGACTCAGTTTCCTCATCTATGAAATGGAGAAAAGAATAGCACTTAGGGTTGTTATAAGGATAACATAAGGTAATAATTTTAAAGAACTCAACACAATGTCTGAACAGAGTAAACACTGAATAAGTGTTATTACTTCCATTATTAATTATTGACTTTGAGTTTAAAAAGATCTTGAGAAATAGTTCCATTTTATTCTCAAAATAGTTCTTGTAGGTGAGTGCTACTATCAGAGGTATCAAACAGGGGTGAGAACCCAGCATTGTCCTGTAACATTCTTGAATGGGGGAGGAACCAAATTAAAAAGTATTTGGAAATAACAAAATAAATAAAGATTCAGTAAAAGATAGGTAATGCTAATATTTATAGTAATACTATTTGTAATAATAAGTCAATGCATGCCCATAGGAATCCTTATAAATGGTTTAGTGGCTATTTCGATTTAAATTTGACACCATTGCCATCATCGTTCCTATTTTACAAATGACAAAACCCAGATAGACTGAAATCAAGTGATTTATCCAAGGTTACACAACTAGTATCTGAGGCCAATATAAACTCAGATCTTCACGCCCCCAGATCTAGCCCTCATCTGCTAGCCCACCTAGCTGCCTCTAGCTGTCCATTTCCTACACAGCTAGTAAGTGATAGAACCAAGATTCCAGTTGTGGTCCCCTAGAAACTCAGGCCAATGCTCTTTCTATTATGCTACACTGCCCCTCTTATTCCTTCTAGTCAGCACATCAATCTGGCATTTTGAGGGCTTTTGGCAGAGATTTCAGTAGGAATTTTTCTGTAAAAAATTCCGTAAATAGCATAGAGTACATTGAGGCAAACAACACAAAACCACTCTTGGTTGAATGAATTAGCCTGAGACATTGGCAAATAGCTCCAATGGATCTAAGTGTTCATAAGTCCACCTGGCAGCTTTCTGGTTTTTTTACTTAGAGTTTTTGACAAATTGGGTACTAAGCTCTCTTTCTAATGGCACTCATCTGCTCAATTTGGCACCCTCTAAACTGACTGCCCATGGCAAAGCTCTTTTTACTCTTCCCTAGTTATAGACTTACTTGGCTGTTAATCTCATGCTAAGTCCTGACAATATTCTCCAGAGACAGCCACACTAAAGTTTGAAATCAATTACCATAAAACACCCTTCTCCTTTTCAGGATCTACTGTAGTGATTGAAGGACTCAAATACATTAGGCATCCTGGAAGAAAAAAACCCAAAACAAAACACTGGCTCTGAGGTGAAAGGAAGCCTGTTCCAAATCCAACTTCTGATGGCTAGCCATTTGGCTTTGGGGAAGCTACTTAAGGTACTTGGGCCTCAATTTCCTCATTTATTGAAATGAGACAATTGCACTAAATGACTGATGAGGTCCTTTCCAGTCCTAGTTCTATGATCTGTTGTCTAAATATCACTTATGTGAATTAGGGTCTTTAGTAATTTAGAATTTCAAATTTAGTACTTGAGAACTTAGTAAATTTAGACATTCAAAAGTCTGTGCCTCAGTTCCTTATCTATAAAATCAGGAGTTTGTCCTAGATGGCCTCCAGGGTCCCTTCCAGATCTAGATATAAGAACCTATTATCTTTTGCTTCTGTTTTTCCTTCTTGTCCCAATTATTTTTTTCTTTATTATTCTCTATCATGTATGCATTGCTTGCTAAAACTATTCAAATCCCCTAAACTAAGGATCAAGCTACCTCAGCCATGAAGGATTCTTCCTCCTGTGAACAATTTGCATTTCTCCCAACACAGTGTCGTGCATTCAAAAGCCACTTAAGTTTTCTGAAATAAATAAAATTTATATACATATAAGTATAAATATATGTATATATATATATATACACACATAAAACATTCTCTGACATAGATTCAGTTTAAAAGAATGTGTTAAGTTCCATGTGAAAGACATTGTACTAGGCACTTGGGATATAAGACAGAAATTGGCAGTCTCTTCTCTAAAATGAGACCTAGACAAGTACAAATGATACAAGATATAATATGAAAAGTACAAAGGTAGATTTCATAAGTGAAATGAGAATCTTGAGAATGGGGAAGTCAGGGGAGCTTCTTAGAATGAATACTTGAACTGCCAGAAGAAAGAAGCCAGAGATTTTAAAAGAGAAGGATGAAAAGGAATATATTCCAGACTTAGAGTATGGCCTCTAAGGGTAGAAAGAGGGAGAAGAGCACATGGAAAGATCATTCTGCTGGACATCACCTTGTTAAACATTCTGTTCACCAAAGGCTGTTTCATCAGGATGTCCCTGTTATGCATCGACAAAGCATTTTCTACCCCGTATCATGAGTACAATTTCAGCACTTCTAATAGGACTTCATTTTGGTAACTCTTTCTATTTTGTAGTTGGGTCTGGAGTCAAGGGACCAGTTTCAACATCCACATTTTGCCACTTCCTACTGATATGATCATGAGCAAGTTAATTAAACTATGGATGTTGAGTTCTTCACCTTTAAAATGTCTTTCAGTTATTTTAGTGTATCTGATTCTTTGGGACCCTACTTGAGGTTTTCTTGGTAAAGATTCTGGAGTGGTATGCCATTTTTGTCTTCATTTTATATATGAGGAAACTGAGGCAAAAAGGGTTTACATAACTTGTCCATGGTCACATAGCTAGTCACATAGCCTGAGGCTGGACTTGAACTCAGATCTCCTTGACTCAAGGCCTGGAGCTCTATACATTCTACCACCTAGCAGCCCTCTGTAAAATTAGGGATTGGCAAAGAGGACCTCTAAGGTCCCTTCTAACTCTAAATCTGTATGTTATCAACTCAATGATAGATATATCATATTTGATTATTAAATGCTTGTTGACTCATTTATTAAGTGTCTTAGAAATATGAAACTTCTTAAAGAGTTAAAAGTAAAGCATGTTCAGGATGCAAAGAACAATCTTTCTAAATCATACCTGAATAGAAATCCCTTGGACAAAGTTCAGCTATCTCTTAAAGACATCCAGACAAGGTAAACTCACTAACCTACAAGGCAAGTCATTCTTCTTTGGCATGGTCCCCCAGTTCACAATAAGAATAAAGATTACTCCCTGTCATGGTTCAGCTTTAGATTAGACTGGAGATGATGCTGTGTCAGAACCCTAGACCCTGTGTGACCTTTGCAAAATTCACACTGGTCCATTTAAGTTTTTCCTGTTTTTTTTCATCATTGAAGATATTTTTGCATAGTGTACCATCCATGCAAGAATTTATGGCTTTATATTGCTGGGATATGTATGTCTGACTGAGATGGGAGACTCTTGATTGCTATTCAATAGGACCTCAGGCTTATCAGTTCACAGAACAGAAAAGTCTCCATAAAAGTATCTAAGATTATTTGTATGTTGTGTGTGTCTTTGTGTGGAAGGGGGCATACATGTATTCTTGTGTGTTTGCTCAGGAGTCCGAAAGTCCCTAAAAAGTCATTTAGGTTATCAGATGGCTTTTTCAATTTGGTGACAAAATTTTAGTAGGGAAATTGCATATGAATATATGTGACCAAGACAATTTATCATGTTATGGGAAAAGAATTCATTGAAGAGAAGTGTAACCATGTCCCTATCTTTCCTTTCCTTTCTCTTGATATAGCTCAACATGAATGGCAGGATATGTTTTATGAGAGTCATTAATGCACTATGAGCAGTCAAAGACACAAGTAGGTCAGAATGTACCTCAAATATATTGCAAAAAACTCTAAAAAGCAGGGCCTTTCAGAGAACAAGTAGAAGGATACGAAATTAATTATCAAAAGTATACATATTTCAAAATGTATTAGGGCTCAGTTAAAAAGAATTTATCTAGAAGCTTGATGATAAAAAAAGTTGTATAAAACAGTCCACATAAGATGACTAATTCTTATAAAGAACCACAGAATGGTCATCCTGGAAAAATTCATAATGACTTTTTCTGTATGTGCCATGGCAGTCCAGTAAAGCCTATTGATCCCTTCTCCAAATAATGTTTTTAAATACTTGAAGGGGGTGTAAAATTTTGGTTAGAAATTATGTGAATTCTCTTAGAAAAATATTTTTAAATAACCGAAGGAAATGTTAAATATTACTTTGATATAAGCTGAAATTTTTTCCTAATACAAGAGCTCATGAACCCTTCAAAATTTATTAAATGATCACTTAGAATTCTAGGAATCCGAAGTTAAGAACCTCTGATATAGTCCAATTCTGATGAGTTAAATATAGGAAACTGAAAGAAAGCCAGAGAGGTAAATTTGGACTTGATTTTTCTCATTTATAAAATTAAGTTAGGGGCACATGATGATCTCTAAGATCTTTGCCATCTTTTGAATCTACAATGGCACAAACCTTCCTCAAGATAAATACATTGTTAAAGGCAGAGTTGAGACTCAGGTTTTCAGATTCCTGTGTCAGTGCTATTCTATATATCCTATGCTACTTCCCAAGCACTGCCTTAATCTTGCAAATAGAAGATTTGGAATAAAAAAGGTGTAGGAGCCTGACACAGCGTGTACTGCAATAGGAGTGGGAAGAGGAAGCATCTTAGAATGCCTTCTGTTGGGGCGAAAGTGCCAAGGCGCCTCTCTCTGAGAAGGGGTGTCATTTTAACCAAGATCATTTCAGTTACCTCTCAAGTTTAGGATGCAATTATATAAGTGAGGGGTCATGCAGGGGACTCCACAAATAGAGGAAGGCAACAAAAATGTCAATGAGTAAGGGAAGCAAGGATTACCTGTGATCATAGGAAGGGTGCTTCACATACATTCCCCGCCCCCCCTTCTATTCAGAAGAATTCGAGGGGAGGAATGTATCTGGCATGAAGCTAAAGGCAGTACATTAACAAGAGTATGTGAGACAGGAAAAGACTGAGAGTAAACACACTAACTCCTAATGGCACGATTACTACCAAATATGATTGTGAGAACGTCTGTCTCACAGTCACTTTTTTTTTCTAAGCGACGTGCAAACTCATCATACAGCTTTTCAGCTTGCAGCTGTCAAAGTTGATTTACAGAGATCCAGCGAGAAAACTCAGAATCAATTAGAGGAACTTCACCGGCACTGCCGTCTTTGATACAATGAGGTGGTTCCCAAATCACAGAGTAAAGCACCATGACTTCCAACACCAAGCATCAAAACAATGAGAGCTTCAAAGCTGCTTTCTTTCAACTTCTGACAAAAATGACTCTCCTGGGTTTCAGTGTCTAAAATAATGGCTGTTTTTGTAATAAAATAGCTCTTTGTAGGGATTTTCTTTTTAAAGAAAGTTCCCTGTTCCTAATAGACTATTTCAATTATAGTATCTTTAACATGTTACAAAGAAGGTTGACTAAAGAAATTAATAAGATCTTCTCCAATTATCTTATCTCCTTTATCAAAATGCAATCACCCTGATTATTCCAGGGGGAAGTCTGAACACACCCAAAAAATAACCGCTTTATAAAAGAAATAATGATTTACTCTTTTAAATGGACTATATCCAAACAAGAGACTGTGTCTCCCTATACAAGGTTATAGACATTAAGGCACTGTCACTACTTTGTATCTCCAAAGAGAACCAAACTGGAGAAAAACTGTAGAAAGTCAGAAACAGACTGAGTGGAGCAGCAACTTCTGTGATTTATCTTACATTTGTAATGAACAGAACTCCTACTGGCAAGTGGTGTATCTTCCTTTACATCTCTTACTTTGTACCCTGCATGCTACAGGAGGCTACAATTGAATTTATACAACTTTTTGGTTCACACAAAGAAAGGTTGCCTATTAAAGTGGATTCCATATACCTGTTATAAAGTGCCATCACTTACAGATGCTTTCTCTAGATAAATGTCGGAAATATCTCTTCTCCAAAGGGGCCACTGAATTGGGAAAAGATCTATTACTAAATCACTTAGCTCAGTTCTGGCTTTGCCTAGTGTCACTATTAATTCTTTATCCCTGATAGATGTACTGAAAATTTCTAGAATTAAAATTCTTTCTGAATCCAATCTAGAACTTTTCCCCAAAACACATACCCCAAAGATGTATCATATCATTATAGGTATGAAGTACTGATCACTTTCCTAGAAATCAAAAGCAAAGGAAAAAGTAGATTTTTAAAATAAAGCAAAAAAAAATCTTATCAGGGATTTAAAAAGCCACATTTTCCTTACCGGTATAAATGCATGTTGCATAGCTTGCTCACATTTTTTTAAAGAAGCGATAGTATCCCACAAATACTGATAGTCCACAGCATGAGAAGCATTTGACCGGTCCATGGTGAAAGCTGGTACCACTCTAACTGAGCTCCAACAACCCAGTCGAAAGGGGAAAAAAAAGGGACTGCAGATCTGTTACATAAACTTCTTAATTAGATCTGCTACACAAACTGCTATCTTAGGACTGAAAAAGTTAATCAGAGCATTTCTTTCAGGGGATAACTGGGCATGAGACAGATGTTGTCATTGGGAAGGATTTTCATTCCCACACTTGTGAAAAGCAAGGCCATCCATGTTCTAGCCGTCTGTATGCTGGTCTGTCAATATTGCACATACCATAAGTGTGTGGGGGAGAAGGGGTAGTAGGAGGAGAGATGTGAGAAATTTTTCTAGACAAAGATTTGGAAGGCAAGTCATAAGGGAAGACACTGAGGAGCTTGGGGACAGTGAGCAGAGCTTCATGATGAAACAAAGACACCCACCTATAAATTTACACAGTACAGACATGCATTGGAATCTGTACAAAGCCTTTACAGAGAGAGATAGGGTATAAAAGTTGTTCAATCATTCCTTTCGTGTTTGATTCTTTGTGAACCCATTTGGGGTTTTCCTGACAAAGGTATTGGAGTGGTTGGCCATTCCCTTCTCTATCTCATTTTACAGAGGAGGAAACTGAGGCAAATAGGGTTAAAATGACTTGTGTGGGATTGCATAGCTAGTAAGTGTCTGAGCACAGATTTGAATTAGAGAAGATGAATCATCTCAACTCCATGCCCAGTACTCCATCTAGTGTGTCACCAAGATGTTTAGGTATAATTGTAGGTCACATTTATTTAATGTATTCGTATTCTTATCCACCAAGCATTTTCCCTACAACACATCTGTCACTAGGGGAGTAACACTAGTAGTAGCCTCATTTTATAGATAATAAAAATAAGGCTCAAAAAGTTGAGATTTGTTCAACGTCACATATCTAGTCAGATGTAGAACACTTTGGCTCACATTGTGAGTGTCAGATACAAGGTCAGAGAACTTGGTTTGGAATTCCAGGTCTACAGCTGCCCATGTGCCCTTGAACAAATCATTTTCCTTTCCTTTTTTGTTTGTTCAATCATTTTAGTCAAGTCCAACTCTTTTTTTATAGCAGTTGGGGTTTTCATTTTTATTATTTTTATTTAAACATTTTTAAAACCCTTACCTTCTGTCTTAGAATCAATGCTGTGTATTGGTTCTAAGGCAGAAGAGTGGTAAAAGCTAGGCAATGGGGGTTAAGTGACTTGCTCAGGGTCACACAGCTAGGAAGTGTCTGTGGCCAGATTCGAACCCAGGACTTCCTGTCTCTAGGCCTGGCTCTCAATCCACTTGAGCCACCCAACTTCCCCCCATTTGGGGTCTTCTTGGCAAAGATACTAGAATAGTTTGCTACTTTCCTCCCTAGCTCATTTTACAGATGAGATAAATGAGGTAAAAAGGATCAAGTGAATTGTCCAGGGTCCTATAGCTAGTAGGTGTCTGAAGCCATATTTGAACTCAGAAAGATGAATTTTTCTCACTCCAAACCAGGTGGTCTATCTATTATACTCCCTAACTGCCTGCTAACTTCTTTTTCTTTATTCTGCTGTAAAATGGTGGGGAAGGTGGACTGGATCAGCTCTAAGGTTTTTTTTAAAAGACATATCCCTCTAAGGCAGAGGGATTCCAAATTCAGTTCCTTTTTCACTACATCATCTAGGTTATCTAGTTCAGCCTCTACTTGATTCAGAAAAATGCTTTACAATATTGTACTCATAGAATGATTCATTCAATGACAAGAAACTCTCTCACTAGGTAACCTATTGCACTTCTGTACAACTTTAAGTGGTTGATAGGTCTTTCTTATGTTGAGTCTAAATGTGCCTTCTTTATAACATATTCAGTTGTTCTAAGTGGGTTTACAGCTACAGAGATAAATCTAATTTTTCTATTACAGGCCTTCAAGTATTTTCAAGAAAATGATCATGTCCCTCCTGACTGCACTGCCTTATACTCTTCTTTCTCCTATGATTTAAACCCATCCCAATCCCAGTTTTCTTCTTCCAGCCAAATTCCAGTTTGCCAGCATCTATCCCAAAAGAGGGAATTGGAAATTTGGCACACTGATCTGGATATGAACTGACAGGTGAATGATACACAGGGAAATCACTGGCCTTGTTACATATATTTTTTCTCTGAATACATTGTTATTGAATGCATTATTCTATGGAATGAAGGATTGAATTAGCTTTTGAGGGTAGCCATGTCACATTGAGCATACTCATGTATATAGATAAAATATACAGAAACATGAATGATAATTTATATTTATATAATTTATGACTCTGCTGAGGCAGCTACAAAATATAGCGTGGCTAAATAATCACGTGTCAGGGTGTTAGGTCTCCTGACATTTTGTTATAAGATCTGGAAGCAATGTTTCCTGCACCTTCTTTCAGGCAATCTCTCTGATGGATACTTTAATTGCTGCTGCCCTTATTATTACTAGGCTATCTGCTCCAGTACAATTTATTTGAGACTCTCCCTGAAGACTAGTTAGAAGCTTCAGTGAGTGTAAAATACATTTGATGTCTTGTGTTACAGGCTTAGGTCAATTTGGTTTCCCATATTTTGCGGTATGCATTTCCCCAGGAGCTTTATAGCAAAAAAAACATTCACAGAAGAAAAATGGTTAGTGCATACTTTAATATCTAAAACAATGAACACAGAACCTTAAAAATGTAGGTTGTGAAGGCTGCAAAAGATCTCAGAAGTTATCTATTAAAGCCTTCTTCCTAATGCAAGAGTCTCTTCTGCAAAATGCCTAACAAATGGTGATTCCAGCACTACCTAAAGACCTTCAGGGAAAGAGGACTTAATGCCTAAGGAAGTAATCTGCTCCATTGTTGGAAAGTTCTAATTGCTACAAAGATTTTTCTATTGAGTTGAAATCTGCCTTTTAGGTAAATGCTAGAATTTAGAACAAAGGAACCTTAGCAATCATCTGATCCAGTCTCCTTGTCCCACTCCATTGCATCTGCTTTGGGAGACTTAAATCCTTACATAAAAAAGGCTGATTTGGTCAGTGATAATTAATGCAAAAGGTCTTTGTCTGGTACAGTCTAACTTGGTCCTAGTCAAGGGGCACTTATTAATAATATTTTATGTGACTGGAACTATTCTAAGTGCTAGACATACAAATAAAAATCAAAAGCATTGTTTCTTCTTTCAAGGGCTTCACCTAATGGAGAAACTAATATTTTAAAAACAGTGTTTCTTTCTTTTTCCTTTTTTTTTAAACCCTTACCTTCCATCTTGGAGTCAATACTGTGTATTGGCTCCAAGGCAGAAGAGTGGTAAGAGCTATGCAATGGAGGTCAAGTGACTTGCCCAGGGTCATACAGCTGGGAAGTATCTGAGGCCAGATTTGAACCTCGGACCTCCCATCTCTAGGCCTGGCTCTCAATCCACTGAGCTACCCAGCTGCCCCCTAAAAACAGTGTTTCTAAAGAAAGTGGCAGTTACATGGTACAGCCAATGGAGCTTTGGGACTGGAATCAGGAAAATGTGAGTTAAAAATCTCACCTCACATATTTATTAGATGTGTGATCGTAGGCAACTCACTTAACCTTTTTTTTTGTTTTGTTTGTCTTATTTTCCTCATCTGTAAAATGAGTTGGAGAAGCAAATGTCAAATCACTTTAGCATCTTTGCCAAGAAAACCCCAAACAGGATCACAAAGAGTGGGATGTGACAGAAAAATGACCAAACAAAACAAAATGGATTTTTTTTACTTAAATTGAGAGGGCAAAGGATGAAGAGGCAAAAATACATTCAGAATATTATATATAGAATATTAGGTATGGAGAGTTAACTAATTTAACCAGTTCTTCAGAGAGAAAAAGGATTCCCTCAAGACACTGCCAGATGATAGAAAGTGAGATGTAAGTGACATGAACTTTGGGCTAAGCAAGAAGAGGAAGGCAATCAAAGACCCTCCCCACCTGGCACCCAGAATAAGCTGGACTTTCATGTCTGCCTCTAGTTTGGTTTTGATATATCTAGGTTCCATTTTGCATTGAGGAACAGTTCAGGAAAACAATTTATCCCTAGTGATTTTTATAAAGATATTCAGGATAAGACATATTAATTGAGTTCCATTTCTATAAAACAGACAGGGAATCAATAACCAAGAAGTTTGCCAAGGGACATGATGATTTTGGCCATGGAAAGTTCCAGGCATAAAAGATTCCATAAAATAGCATAGGTAGGAAGAGGAGATATGTTTTAGTCCAATATAAGCCAAGAAAGGCAAAGATAGCAAGAAAAGCTAATGGTAGAAAACCAGAGAGGAACTAATGAACTAGTCCTTCATTTAAGAGAAGATCATAAAATTGAAGACCAGAGAATAGACATGAGAACCATTGTGGTAGGGGAAGATAAATAATAGAGCTGACTTTAAATCCAAGATTCTTTCCTCTTAACACTTGAAGGCTCATGCCTCAAAAATTGAGGCACCTTGAAAAAAAAGTATAGGAAAAAGAGAACAGAGAGACTTTGGTAGGCAACAGAAACACCAAAAGTCCATGCCATGAGCTACCCAAAAAGATATTTACTTACCAATGAGGAGGTAGGTTCAACAGTATTGAAGTGTAAGCATTAGTGAGTATGAGAGAGAAAGGTGGGCTAGATATGGAAAATATTTAATGCATCAATGAGGAATTTTACATTGAATTTACTAATCTTCAGCTAAGATCCATGAACTTGATTTAAAAACAAACAAAATTGAGTACTTTATGTCAATATCATTAGTTTCTTTCGAAATCCTTCATATGTTGGTTTATGTATTTAAAAATTATTCTGAATAGGGGTTCATAGAGTTCACTAGATTGATAAAAGGGTCCATCATACACACACACACACACACACACACACACACACACACACACACACACACACACACACACAGAATGGCTTAGAATTCTTTCTTTAAATTGTAGTGATCCATTATGGATTTGGAAATAAGAAAGAGAGATGAGATAAAATTTATGTTTTGTGGAAATTATTCTGGTATTATTTTGATGAGTCCAAACTTGATAAAGGGGGAGGTTAAGCAAAATCCTTTGTATATATTATCTCATTCATTTGATGAACTTCACTCATGCCAGAGAAAAACAAGGTCTTTCTCCTACAACTAAGTTGAAGAAAGAGACTGAAAACAATTCCATGTGAAGAATATTTAAAAGAATTAGGAGTGGTTAGGTTTGGGAAGAATGGAATATTGTGGTTGGGGAGGAAGAAGTGTCACTGATTTCCCAAACTGGAAGGCTGACATGGTACACTGGAAAGGGCATTGTCGATAGGACCAGAAGATCTGTGTTACAATCCTGTTTCTGATGCTTACCACTTGTATGACATTGGGCAGGTAGCTTAAGCTGCTTGGACCTCCATTTTTTCATCTGCAAAATGAGGACCTGGGTCAGATTTTCTTTGAGGTCCTTCTGAAATCTAGATTCATAAGCCTTTTTTTCCTATGAAACTCAGTAGGTTAAGGGAGGAAATTGACACTTAGAAGTAGCAAATACTTTGGAAAACATAAATTAAGGGGTTTGAATGTATTATCTTAGAATGATTATATTATCCTGATAGCCTAACTTATACATTCCTGATTCTCCCTAATGCCTACAGCCTCCTTCATTAAACTACCTTTTATTTATTTTGTATTTATTCAACATATGTTGCAGAGAAGATGCTTTCATGCATTGGTAGAATGACTTTCTTCCCCTGGGAGTTTTCTTAAACTAGTGAAATCATATCTAGTGCCATGCCTTATCTCTACTCCTCTTCCCGTATACACCTATATATTTAAACAATATCTCCCATATAGATATCTTATCAAGATGACAAGCATCCTCAGTAATATTTGATTTAGGTTATTCCGTTTCTCTCCACAGAGATGGTGGACATCAGCCTAGTGCACAGGTAAGGTCAAGAGGATCAGTCTCCGAAACTGGCACAGGCAAAGTATTAACTATTGTCCTCAGATTTTCCATTATCTTTCTTTACTCAGCTGAAGGAGTTGAAGTACACAGATATTCTAAACTCAGCTCTGTGATAATGTTTGTAGAAACATTCTATAGTTTCTGATTTGACTTATTTCTTCAGTGTATATCCAAAGGCTATTGGCCATGGAGAATCATCTTTCTTAATAAATCCAGCCACCTATTTATTCTCCTTCATCATGTTCTTCTGGCCTACTCTCACCCACAAGTCACTTTCTGCCTTCTCATCTCCATATGCCCCAAGTAGCTGCTTCTTCCTGGTACCAGCTGTGTGAGGACCAGATTACTGCTCGTCATGCTTTTTTTGCACTAAATGTGTATCCTGAATTTTCCATTAGGCATGAAAAAAAAAATAAAATTAGGACTGGTTAGGAAGGGAAAGAATAGAATAGAAAATATTGTGGTGGGGGAGGCCGAGGTATCACTTATTTCTAAAATTTGAAGGGTCACATAGTACAGTGGGAAGGGAACTGGCAATATGACCAGAAGATCTGAGTTACAATCCTGATTCTAATGCTTAAATTTTATTAAATTAAAATTTAAAAATAGACTGCTAACCTCCAGTCTTCTACTCTTTACAGGTATATTTTTATTAATCATTCTTTTTTTTTCATTCAAGTGAATCAAACTCTTATTTCCAGGTATCTCATTCACTTAAATTTATCCCTGATTCCCTCTCCCCAAATGTACACACTTTATTCCTTTATTCAGATTTGGAATCTGAGCATCTAGATTCCACCTCTGACTTTTTGATTTACTAAGGATGTGACATTGGGTAATTTCAGGTGATAGAAGATTGCTTGCATAGTCAACCTCTTTTCATGCTTTTTTCCACTTATATTCCTCATTTCTTGCCCCTGATTTTTTCTGTCAGTAAGAAAATGGCAGATAAAGCAACTGACATGGAAGTTTTGGAAAGTCAAAGTCTAATGATCCTTGGATTAAAGGAGTTAAAGAGAGGGTAAAATATAACCAAAGGACAGAACAATAATGGTGGAAATCCAGACATCAAAAGTAAAGATATTTTGTGTTTGGAGTGGCATTCCCAGAATCTATCTTTATTTTGGAGCATCTAGGTGGTGTAGTGGATAGAGTGCCAGGCATGGAAGCAGGAAGACTTGGGTCTAAATGTGGCCTCAATATTTATTAGCTGAGAGCCCCTGAGAAAATCACTTAACTTTGCCTCAGTTTCCTCCTCAGTAAAATGAGCTGGACAAGGAAATGTCAAACTACTTCAGAGACTTTGTCACTAATACCCCAAATGTGATAATGAAGAGTTAGGTAAGACTGAATTGACTGAAAAACAAAAGTCTTCAGTTCAAGAATTAACATACCTGGCTTTAGTGGTGCTTGATCCACCCTCTTCAGCAAATGTATATTACCTTGAGCAAAGATGTTTACAGAAAAAAACATAAAATGTATATTTAATAGAATTCTAGATGAGAAATGGAAGGTGACTGTGGTAATTTATCCCAACTATCCTATTCAATAGAATTCCATATAAGATAGATAACTTGCTCAAGGTTAGACAATTCATAAATGGTCAAGGATGGGATTTGGTGATTTGAACTTTCTCTGACGTGTGTGTGTGTGTGTGTGTGTGTGTGTGTGTGTGTATGTGTGTGTGTATGTGTATGAAAGATGTTTTTCTATAAGTGTATCTATTTCCCAAGTGTTCTGTGTAATAGCCTCACTTATGCTCCTCTACTAAATGTGAGACAACCTTCTTTATAGTATTTTTAACCCTTTCTTTCTGTCCTAGTAACAACTTTAAGAGTTAAGGACAAGAGCTAAGCAAATGGGGTTAAGCGACTTGCCCAGGGTCACACTTCTATGAAGTGTCTGAGGTCCTTGTGACTCCAGCCATGGAACTCTGTCCACTGTGACACCTAGCTGTCCCTCCTTACAGGATTGTTGAAAGTGCTTTAAACCCTAAAGAGTTTTTGTAGGATTATAAATGAATTATTGCTATTATTTTTGTTATTTGTCTACGAGACACAATAAGCCATGACTGGTGTTTTCTGATGTGTAGGAACAATAATTTAAATCCAATTCCACATATATTTATTAAGGATCTTCCATGGGCAAAACTCTTGACTAACTTCTGGGCAAACAAAGAAGCAAAGGACAAGGACAAGGAAAAAGTCCCTTTTGTCAAGGAGTTTATACCATGATATGGGGATACAATATATATACACATATATTTTTATACATAAATACATAAATATATTATCTGTATAATATTGGCTACATATTAGTAGGAAAAAAAGGTATTAAACAAATTGAGGAAGGATTGGTCTTTGCATTGGAGAAAATGGAAAGTTTCATGAAGAGCTGGAATCCTTTGAAAGCCTTTGAAGGAAGTGGAAAATTTTCAATGGTAGAGAGGTGGAAGAAGTACATTCAAGAAATGGGGCTTACATCAACCCAGTGAGGACATAAATTTAGATCTGGAAGGGATCTGAGAAGTCATTTTGTACAACTCTCTCATTTTACATGTGAGGAAACAGCAGCCTGGAGAGGAGAAAGGTCTTGTCTAAGGTCAGCTAGTATAAGGAATGGGATTGGAATTTGAACTTCCAAAGTCAGCACAATTCCACTGCACAATGTTGCCCTCAGGTAGGAAGGGCTGATATAATTACTGCCCCCTCTGCCTCCATTTTGCAGAAGAGGAAAATTACTATTGTAATCTAAAGCCTTTCTACAGGGTTGAAGTTTTGCAGTGGAGTTTTAAGATGAACTATGACCTGGAAACAAGTTATCAGCAGAATTGTAATGGTCTTACTCCCTTGTAGCAATGGACTTCTAATCTGCCAACATGTCCCCAATACAGAAAAGTCAAAACTAGCAGTTTCTTTAATCACAGTCGATGCTTTTCTGATGCTCCTTTAGCCAGTAACCATTTCATTTCTAAACCATTTTGGTGGGTGATAAGAGAAGAGGAATTATCTACATGCTTTTGATAATTAAAGGAAAACTACTATAATAAAGAGCTTGTAATCACATCTAATTAAAAAGTTAATCTTGACATTTCTTTTTATGTCATTTAAATATCATAAAAGATGTTCACTTTTAAAATGCTTTTTTAAACAACAAAAACAAGTCAGCTTTTACAACAGAATTATAAAAATAAATGTGAAAAGAAAGAATCATAGCTTATCTCTGAACATGAAGCCTGAAATGGGATCTTTCTTCACCACTCTTTCTTCCTTCAAGACAGCTTGAGCCACCAACAAGAGATTTTCCTGGTGCCTTAAGAGCTATAACTTAGGGGAAACTAGGTGGCTTAGTGGATAGAGAGCCAGGCCAGGTGATAGGACATCCCAATTCTTAGTATAAATTTTTAAGACATAAAGGGTTTTTAAATAGAGAGCTTTAGCTTCCTCCTCAAAGGCTGACTTCCATCTTCTTTGTATGCATCATGTATATATCTATCATTTCTATGTGTTGTTTGCCAATTAGAATGTAAACTCTTAAAGGCGAGTCCATCTTTGCCTTTCTTTGCTTCCCCAGTACTTAGCTCAGTGACTGATACATACTAAATGCTTGTTTAATGCTTATTGGCTTATTGATTAGAGAGAGATAGATCAGGTGCAACCCCCTGCCTGATGCAGGAATACATTTTATATATGCCAACAAAATGGCCATTCAGCCTTGCTTAATTACTTCTAGTGAGAGAGAATTCAATCCTTTATGTATGAGAAAGCCTATTCCATTGATAAGATGGCTTTCCCTGAAGGGAAAGTACTTCTTTCATCCAACTGTAATCTCTCCCCATGTAATTATCAACATTAGTGCCTGTTCTAGACTGTGGATACAAACAGAATAAACCTTAACCTTCCACATGACCAAACTTCAAACATTTGACAATTGATGAGCAGTGTGTCTTTCACAATTAGGTACTTAAGAAATGCTTTCTGCATGAATGAATTAATAAATGAATGCATGATGTGCCTCTTGCCCTAATCAGGCAGAAAATTGTTAATAGGAAGCTTTAAATCTGAGAACTTATGACTTTACGATTGGCCCTATTATTGTTCACTCATTTCAGTTGTGTCTGACTCTTTATGACTATTCTGGGTTTTCCTGTCAAAGGTACTGGAATGGTTTGTCATTTTCTTTTCCAGTTCATTTTACAAATGAGGAAACTGAGGCAAACAGGGCTAAATGATTTGGTGAGGTTTGCACAGCTACTATCCAGTTTGAGGCTGGATTTAAACTCAGGAATTCTTCCTGAGTTTAAGTCCATAACTCTATTGACTGCACTACCTGGCTGCTCTTCTAAGATTTCTGTGATAATGGAATAGAGTGAGGAAACTTGCTCCAAGGAGCTGCCTAGTTGAAACCTTGTGCATGACCACTTTAACATTCTGTTAAATATAATAGGTCAGAGAACAACAACTTGGGACACTAATCAAGTTTTTTTAATCATCTGCCACTATAATAGCTGCCAAATTCAATTCAATTTTGCACATATTTATGAAGTGTTTATCACATAAAGTCATTATGCTCAGGACTAGGGATACAAAGATGGAAAAGACTGTAATGAGGACCTGACAAGCATGAAAGTTAGGATCTTGTTATGCGAGAGAAAGAGAAAGATACAGAGACACAGAAATGGAGATACAGAGAGGGAGAGAAGAGGAGGGAGAAAGAAATACAGAGAGAGACAGAAAGGGGGATAAAGAAAGAAGAGACAGACAGAGAGAGAGACACATCCAGAGCCAGAGATACAGAAACAGTGATAGAGACAGAGAGGGAGAGATGGAGAGAATAGGAGGAAAAGAGAGAGACAGACAGACAGATAGGCAGACAGATATAGACACACACATACACACTTTGAGAGAGAGAGAGAGAGAGAGAGAGAGAAGGATAAAGAAGGAGAAAAAGAAGGAGAGAGAGAGAGAGAGAGAGAGAGAGAGAGAGAGAGAGATTGCAAGTAGCAGAAGTTCCTTTGAGTTAAAGGAAATGGAAATGCTTCAAGTAATGAAGATGCAGCAATAGGTTGTGTTTTCTATACCAAAAGGGTTGTGTATAACAAGGTACAGAGGTGGTAGATAGTAGATTGTTGTACCTCAAATATCAGGCAACAGAGTTCACATTTTATATCAAAAAACAATGGGGAACCATTAAAGATGCTTTAACAGTGGGCTGATATGATCAAATTGGTGCCTTAGGAAGATTGATTTGGCAGCTGAGTGAAGGCTAGATTAAAGAGGGCAGAGCAGTCAAGAAATCCTCCAAAACAGGTTTGCTTATTGTACCATTTAGCCCAGAATGTCTACATAAGGTAGAGATTTAACAGATGTGGAATGGGAATAAATTTAACGTAACCAGCAAGTTTGAATGAATATAAAGTTCAAAGGAGGCAAAAAAATAGAATGTTTGGTTGAAATAGAGAATGAAGGGAAAGTATGGGTATAGGAACATTGCTAATTACACAAATGGAACAAGACACAAATCTCAAAATTAAACATTACGGTTGACAATTAACCTTCCATCTTACTTAAAGCTAACCATTAATGTGGTATATAATTTAATGCATTGTAAGTGGTGGGTAATACATATGTCCTCATAAAAGTCTTTAAGAAGTCAATAATAAAGCCCTAAACTTTGCTCCAGCATTGTAATTCCTCTTATCTATTTAACACCCAATACAACACTATGACAATACAGTTACATAATCACCTTCTCTGAGTGCTTAATGCCTATTTTACCCCTTTGATTTAAGGGAAAAGACTCTGTCATGCTTGGTAACAGAGAAGGAATGACATGCAATCCAGAACTATAGAACTTGAAGCTGATGATGGGTTCCATGTCCAATTGATGTTGATTAATTATGTGACATGGGATAAGACACTTAAATCCTGCAAGTGTGAGCTTCATCCTCAATACAATCTAAGTTGTAAAACTTGTATCCAACTTTACCGGTTCAGTTTGTTTCCTCAAAACAACACACAGATAGAAGCTATTTTCTACTTGAGTCAGATAGGTGCGATTTAGAAAACTGCCTAAAAAACACAGAGTAACAGCAAGAATTCATGGGTCATCTAAGTCATCTTATAAGTAATCTATCTATTGGAATCATTGTTTGATGCTGGAAATGGGGTCAGGGATTTAGGGTTTAATTCCTGATTCAGGAATTTAATAGTGGTGTGAATTTAATAGTGGGCAAGTCTCAATATTCTTATATGTAAAAATGGATCATAAATTTTCATTTTGTTGTCAAATTTTTTCATATACATCTGACACTTTGTGGTCCTATTTGGGGTTTTCTTAGCAAGTATACTGGACTGATTTTCCATTTTCTTATCCCACTTATTTTACAGATAAAGACTCTGAGGCAGACAGCTTTAAGTGACTTGACAAGGCCCTGAGGTATCTGAGTGTCTGTGGATGGGTTTGAATTTAGGTCTTTATGATTTGAAGCCCATTGCTCTATCTATTCTTCTTCTTAGCAGTGATAATATTTTCATTACCATCTCACAAAATTATTGGGATTCAAAAAACTTTAAAGCACTATTTAAATGTGAATTCTCATTGGTAGCTATGAAGCAGACCAGTAGACCTGGTTGTCTTGTTTTTGTTTTTTTTAAACACTTATTTTCCATCTTAGAGTCAATAATGAGCATTGGTTCCAAGAAAGAAGAGAGGTAAGAACTGGGCTATGAGGATTAAGTGAATTGTGCAAGGTTACACAACTAAGAAGTATTTGAGGCCACATTTGAACCTAGTGCCTTCCATTTCTAGACTTGACTCTCAATCCACTAATTCATGTAGCAGTCAGTCAGTCACTGGTTGTCTCTTAATGAGATTGAAATAACATTTATAAATTCCAAAAAGACACAGCATTAAAAACTATACATATGGGTAAATATGAGCATAAATTATGTTGAATCCTTATTGTCAAATGGAAAAAAAACAGGGATAATGAGGTTTGATAATCTAGAAATTGCATAGTAATAAAAAGTGGTAAAGACATGTAATAGACAAATCTCAAATATTCACAAAATTGCTATAACTCCAAATTCTGCAAAACAGATGATGCAAAAAAGGAAGTTGGTGAGAATTTCAGATTTAATAGAGTTCAGATGCACACACTTAAGGAGAAAGATGTAAGGAGTATAATATGTTCCATGAGTCACCTAATGACACAACTAGAAACAAAGAATATTAGAGGTAGACGACTTCCAATTTATCTGATCCTAGCTCCTCTGTAACTCATTGTCTGTATGACATTGAACAAATTAATTTATCTGACTGGCCTTCAGTTACCTCATCGATAACACAAAGGGAATGGACTAGGTGACCTCTAAGGTTTCTTTCAGCACTCAAATTCTGATTCTATGTATAAATAAATAAAAAAGCATTCATCAAGAATTTACTATGGGCAGGGAACTTTGTCAAGTATTAAGAATATTAATACAAATGTGAGAACCTCATGGGACCCAACACAGTAGAGCTGTTATATCTGCAGGGGATACATTCCAATACATACCTTAGATGGCTGAAATGGTGGATATAATGAAATACCTACTGATTATCTATATCTATCTATATCTTTATATATATATATATATCTACATATATACTTGATATTAGTAACAATAGAGATCATTTTAATAAAGAAGAATGAATAATGCTGATGAAAACTCAAGCTTGATTTCAGTTGTGATAAAAGTGAAAAGAAGAGAGTAGTACAGTGGATAGATAGTAGATAGTATCCCAGCCAAGGGGGAAGGAAGGGAGAGAGGAGAGAGAGCATGTACTCTCTCTCTTACTCTCTCTCTCTCTCTCTCTCTCTCTCTCTCTCTCTCTCTCTCTCTCTCTCTCTCTCTCTCTCTCTCTCTCTCCCCTTCTGCCCCATAGCTGGGGCACTTTATGGCTTCTTGCCATTGCATAAAATTGTAAGCAGAAGAAACCACTACAGGGGCAGACCAGTGAAAGGTGGACTTCCCCAGCTTCAAGGCAGACTTTTGGTGTTTTGTGAGCAGACCTTCAGGGTTTCAGTTGGACTCAACACCACAGAAAGCTCTTGTCTACCTCTAATATTCTTTGTTTCTAGTTTAGATGCACACACTTAAGGAGAAATATGGAAAATTCATTATTCATTACTAGTCTCTTCTTTTCACTTTTATCACAACTGAAATCATGTGCCTTACATTCTAATCTGTTCTTTATTGGCTGTATCACCTAAAACAAATTATTTTCCTCTCTTGAGGCACCACTTTTCTCATCAAAAAAAAATGTGATTGGTAAAACTTTGGTATTGCTAGCTAGAGATTTAGCCATGCTATTTTAACCCTGTCCATTTGTAGACTGAGCACATATGAGCTTTTCCCCCCTTTTCACACTTGCTCTAGAAAATAAACCCATAGTAATGTGGCTTATGGAAACAGAATGTCAATGGATTATCTATTTTCCTGTGTATCTTTATTGGGACCTCTCAGAACAAAATGCCCTTTCTAGGCCATTCTCCCTGGATGTGTAGAAGGGCCCTCTTCTCTGGGTTTCACTTTCTATTATATTTCAAAATACTCCATTTTGGCTCATAATATCAGGAGGAAGATGTGAAATATAGTCCAAGTGTAGAACTGGGAACATCTCTATCAAGTTTGTGTGTCTGTAACAACTATTTGGATAGATGGTGGATAGAATGCTCAGCCTATAAATAGGCAGACTTATCTTCCTTAGTTCAAAAATGGCCTTTGACATTTACTAGCTGTGTGACCCTAGACAGCCCTGTTTTCCTCAGTTTCCTCTTCAGTAAAATGATCTAGAGAAGGAAATGGCAAACAATTTCATGATCTCTTCCAAGAAAATCCAAAATAGGGGGTCACAAAGAGTCAGACACAGCTGAAAAATGAATAAACAATGACAAATATTAATACTTTATTTGCTTGGTTTTATGGCTTCAGTTCTAAAAGTTACCATGATTTGGAAATAAATGCTGCCATTCTGCTAGTTGGAATATGCACTCCTTTAGAACAAAATCTTTCTTTTTTAAATTTTCCTTGTATCCCCAGATTTAGTATAGTGCCTAGGACATAGTAGTTACTTAATGAATGCTAAGTGACTACTAGTTTCAAATAGCATTTCTTCTCATCTTTAAGAAGGAAACAAATATTTTAGGATTCCAATACCATCCTCAAGTGATTAACAAAGATGAAAAACATTTGTGGACTTATAAACAAAAAGTTGATACCCTTTGTTTGGGTGGAAGTTATGGACTACAAGAGGTGTCTGTAGCAGTCAATAGTGGATGAATCTAGGAGTATATAAATCATTTAGATCCTGTATGGAGAACAATAGCACAGAACAAATTAGAAAGATATTTAAAGAGGACATATCCAACTTGAGCTTCAGCTGCTCACTGGTTGCTCAGGTTAGAATGAATTCTCTAAATGATGGCTGCCATTGTTGTTCAATCATTCAGTTGTGTCTCATTCTTCAACACTGTGAATGAGCTTTTCTTGTCAAAGATACTAGTGTAGTTTGCATTTCCTTCTTCAGTAGAATAATGCAAACAGAGGTTAAATAACTTGCCCAAATTTAAACATATAATAATTGTTTAAGGATGAATTTGAAGATCTTCAAGACTTGAGGCCCAGCTCTTTATCAACTAATTCATCTACCTGCCTCCAAATAGCAGGATCAAAGAATTCTCATAAATCTGGGATTTTTAAGATTGTATTTTGAACTTAGGCTCAAACGATATTCTTTATGTTATACTATACTTCCCTTAGGATTATAAGAGAAGATGAGGTAGAAAAATTGTATTAGTAACAAAACAATAGCATGATCATTTTGATTGGGGAGAGTGCACATGAATGATGCTGATAAAAACCTGAACTAATGTTTAGTAGTGACAGAGGCATGAAATGAGAAGAGTGATACAATGGTTTGAATATTGGATTTAGAGTCAGTCATTGCAAGTTACAATCATACCTTTGATATTAATTAGAGAGGTATGACTTCTTAATACTGACTCTCAGTTTACTCATTTGTAAAATAGAAAATGGTCCAAGTTGTACCCTGTGTACTTGGTTGTTGTGACTAAAAATAAAATAATTCATGTAAATTGCTTTGAAAGTCTTAAAACATTAATTGTTAATTATCTGTTATGATGCTGCTGACAATTACTGACATTTATACAGTGCTCTGAGGTTTGCAAAATGCTACAAATATCATCTCATTTTATCTTCACTACAATCCTAGGAGGTAGGTGAAGAGATTGATCCAGAAAGAAACAAAATGATTTGCCCAGGGTCACATAGGTAGCAAGTGCCACAGGCTGGTCTCTGTAAAATGCTATGGCAAGAAATAAATAATTTATCACAGAGGCACAGAATCTCATTGGCCATCCAGTTTAATATGTCCCTGAATGAGGATCTCTATTACAATGGGTCCAAGTGATCTTTCAGTTTTGCTTGAATATTTCCAATGATGAGAAAACTTCTACCTTTACAGTTTGTGATTGATCCAATTGTTAATTTTCCCTGATATTGAGCTTAATTCCACCTGTTTCCAATATCTATTCATTGGTCTTTGTTGTAGTTATCTCCTGGGCTCCAATGGATTTAATTCCCATCTATATTGATGATTCTCAAATCTACCTTTCCTGCTTCAGTCCTGTAAAAATGGAGATTTGAACCCTGGACTTCAATCCCCAGAAGTCCTTGCTCTAATTCCTGAGATGCCCTCTAATCTCACTGAGATTTTCACCTGGGTGAGATAAAAAATTTCTATTTAACTGGCTGTAAAAGCCTACTGAGTCTCTCTTCCTACTTCCACTTTGGAGCACACCCAGCCCTCTACCTAGCAGGCAAGATGTGAGTGGTTGTGAATGGTCTCTCTGGGCCTAGACACGTGCTTTCTTATTTTGTATATTTCTTTAATCCTTAATCTTTAATAGACCCCATAAAATATAATACTCTTAGCAGAAAAACTAATTTTATTTTCTACAGTCCCTCTGCTGACCTTCAATCTTAATCTCCATCTAACCTTCAGATATCTTGAACTGGGTATCCAGTACACACCTCAAACTAAATATATCGAAAACAGAATTCAACTTCTTCCCCTGAAAATATCCCCTATCTCCAACCTTCCCTATTACTATAGAGGGCAACATCAATCTCTTAGTTCCTCAGACTTACAATCTAGGTGTCACTCTTGATTCCCCCTATCTCTCGCTTTCCATTTCTAATCTGTTTCCATGGCCAATTACACCTTTGCAAAAGCTCTTGAATATTTCCTCTTGTCTGATAAAGCTGTCTTCACTCTAGTCCAAGCCCTTACCATCTCATTATTTAGATTATTGAAATATCCTGCTTGTGGGCCTATCTGCCTAAAGACTTTCCCCTCTCCAATATATCCTCCATTTGTACTATAGTGATTTTCCTAAAGTGAAGGTCCAGTCATGTCAGTTCTCTATTCAATAAACTCATGGTTACCTATAACCTCCAAGAGAAAATACAAAATACTCTGGCATTCAAAGCCCTTCATAATCTAGTCCCTCCCTACTTTTCCAGGATTCTTACACCTTATTCCCTTATGCATATTCTTTGATCTAGTAACACTAACCTCCTTCCTACTTGTTAAAAATATCTATAGCAGCTCTTTTTGTAGTTGCAAAGAATTGGAAATTGAGGGGATGTCCATCAGTTGCAGAACGACTGAACAAATTGTGATATATGTTCGTAATGGAATACTATTGTACTATAGGAAATGATAAGATGATTTCAGAAAAAAAAACTGGAAAGATATGCAGGAACTGATGCAGAGTGAAATAATTAGAAGTGAGAGAATATTGTACACAGAAAAAGCAATATTGTATGATCATCAACTGTGAAAATTTTGCTACTCTCAGCAATGCAATGATCTGAGACAGTCCTGAAAGACTTATTATGGGGAATGCTATCCACCTCCAGGGAAAGAACTGTTGTAGTTGGATGGATGTATATCAAAGCATATTATTTTTTAACATCTTATTCATGATTTTATTTTGAGGTTTTGGTTTTGTATGAGTGTGATCTTACAACAATGACCAACAGAAGTATGTTTTACATGAAAATAAAAATAAAATAAAAAAAACCCACTAACATCTTGGCTGTTCCACTAACAAGACATTCTGTCTCTCAGCTCTGGGCCTTCTCTTTGGCTGTCTACAATTTCTGGAACAATCTCCTTCCTCTGCTACAACTGTTCACCTCTCTGACTTCCTTTAGGTCCCAGCTAAAATCCCACTTTCTATTGGAAGTCTTCTCTAAACCCTCTTAATTCTTGTGCTTTCCCTCTTTTAATTATTTGTAATTTATCCTCTATATAACTTGCTTTATATATATATATAATATATATATATATATAAATGTGTGTTTGTGTGTTAATTAGATTTTAAGTTCCTTTTTTTTTTACTTTTTTTATCTCCAGTACTTAGCACTTAGTCTATCACACAGTAGGTACTTAATAAATATTCATTGATTTATTAAGAATACATTTTATTCCTACTTCATGTGACAGCCTTTTAAGTACTTGAAAAAAAGTATAAGTGCTCCCCTAACCTTATTTCCATAAAAAAGTCCCTTCAAGTTAATCTCATATGACCATTACCAATGTGGTTAAAATCTTCTGGAAGTTTTCATGTGCATTAAATTTTTTCTGATATATTATGAGCAGAATCAATTACCTGGAAGTTTCATTTTAGTCCTGAGTGCTTTGCTTTTATTACTACAGCCTAAGCTTATGTAGCTTTCTGAGCTGCTATATCATGGTTGAATCACATTGAGAAAATGCTCCAATTAAAACCAAGAGACTTTTTAAAATTGAAGTTCTCTTTATCTTGTCCTATCTTGTACTTGCAAAGTTGAATTTCTGAAGTCAATTATATCTATTAAATTTCATCTTATTCGATTTGGTTCATCATGCATGGCTAGTAAGATCTTTTCAAATCTTGGCCCTGCCATTCATATTAGCTCTTCCTACCGGTCTTCTGTCATCTGTGAAGTTGAAGAGTCTGTTCTCTATAACTTTGTCAAAGTAATGGAAAAAAAATTTAAAAAACATAGGCATCAAAACTAGAGTACTCTACTAAACATCTCTTTCCAAGGTGATGTAGAACAGTAATCACTATGGTTTCAATCTGACCACATAGCTACTTCCAAATCTACCTGATTGTACTCCTGAAGAGCCCACATATCGCCACATTTTCCATAAAAAAGCATGGGAGATTTTGTCAAGAATTTTGATAAAGTCTACTGTATAGAACTAGGTCTACAGCTCAAGGAGATTGTTCATAGCATAAAAAGACCTACGGGTGCAACATTTTCAGAGAAGCATGTAATTTAATAAAATATTGAAATAAAATATGTCCTCAGCAGCTATGGCATGACTGAATACATTATGACATATTTATATATGAGTCTCATTGAATATTAAATACTATGAGGGAAGACATAATTGAGTAATTAAGAAAAGCATTCCATTTCTGAAGTGATGGAGAGTAAAAATAGCAGAATTAAAAGATCAACAGTGTCCAAAACATAAAAGAAGCATGGATAGGCAACATTAGGCAATTACCATGCTCAATAATATTCACTTATTGTAAAAGAACATATATTATCTTTTGTTAACTATTAACAAACTGTTTTTCAGGTAATGCATTTTAAAATGGGATGTATCTGGCTTTTTTATATTTTCTTGTTATATCCAGACAAAATATCACTTTGAAAGAGTGAAGTCTAGTTAAATTATATATACAGCATCCTCTAGCATCTTTATCAGATGAGGAAATAAAGTAAGATTAGAATGACCAGTCACTGATAAAAATCATACTGGATCTTTGTGACCACAATTTCGTTTTCTAGATATTGACTAATTTTCTCTTCCATAATATGTTCTAGGAATTTGCCAGGAATTAAATTAAGCTCACCTCTCCAAACTCACCTAGGTTGCATAGAGGACAGAGTGCCAGATCTGAAATCAGGAAGACTCATCTCTCTGTGTTCAAATATGGCCTCAGACACATTAGCTATGTAACCCTGGAGAAGCCACTTAACCCTGTTTGCCTCAGTTTCCTCATTTGCAAAATGAGCTGTAAAAGGAAATGGCAAACTATTCCAGTATCTTTGCAAAAGAAAACCCCAAATAGGGTCACAAGGAGTTTGATGTCACTGAAATGACAGAACAGCATATTCTATCTAACAGGACAGTCTATTGCTGGTCTTACACTCAAAGCCTTTCCTTATATGAAAGGCTTGAATTAAACAGCCTATTGTTTTGCTGGCATAGCCTTTAAGAATCTCACTTCACTTACTTGCTATGCATCACTAGGATAATGTATATAAAGTATTTTGTGAACCTTAAAACTCTATATAAATAGCTCCATATAAATCTTATATATGAGGATGATGGTGATGCATTAACTTTAGTGAAGAAGAGAAGGTATTATTATTTCCATTTTACATCTAGTAGGTCAGTGGATAGAATGTTGAACCTGGAGTCAGGAAGATGTAAGTTCATATTCAGCCTCAGACTTTTACTAGCTGTGTAAGTCACTTAACTCTTAACTGCCTCAGTTTCCTCATCTATACAAATAGAAAGAATAATAGCACCTATCTTCCAGGGTTTGAATGAAATATTTGAGTATCAAATGAGATAATGATTATAAAGTGCTTAGCAGTACCTGGCACATTGTTAGTGCTATATAATTTGTAGGCATTACTATTATTATTGTTATTGTTATATGAAGATACTGAATTATTTGAACCAGGTCACCTATCTAATCAGCAAAATAGTCTAGGTGAGAAAGAACATAATCTTCTTGCCTCACAGTCTGGTTTGTTTTCATCAAACCATATGAACTAGAACTGTGTTTAAACCTCTAATGAATATTTCAGGAGGAAGACACTTTTATAAAGTTAATGTCTGAATGAATTCTCCTATGACATTGGATAAGTATAAAGTACTTTGTAATCTTTCTAATACTATTAAGATGCTATTTCCCTTCTCAAGTATGTCTAAATTTACTGGAAGTTAAAATTTTAGTATTATGGTAAGAGTTCTAGACTTGGAGGAAGAAGACCACTGATGGGTGATGTACCCTAGTGTAAATCACTTATCTTCTGACCCTCAAATATTAACAGCAATGGATTCAATTGGAAAAGATATTAGACTTCAATTGTTATTGAGTCCAATTTCACGATTGATAGAAATATCCCTTGTATTGATTCCCTCTTTATATTCCCAGAAGTTAACACAATGCATGGGACATAGTAATTACTTCAGATTTTGTCATTCTTTCTTTTGACCATTCATTCTACTCATCTCCCTCTACAGCCTCCCTAATAAATGTTCATTCACACTGTCTGAAGATCTCTTGTGAGAAGAAATAGCCCACTGAATTTTTGAATGACACTATTGCTGGAATTCTCCTTATACTAAAGTAAAATCTGTCTGTAACTTTTCCCCATTGGTACTTGTTCTCCCTCAAGCTGCTCATAACAAGTTCAATTCCTCTTCCACATGGCGAACCATAAGATAATGAAAAAGAATAGTCATTACAACTCCAATTTTTCCTTCTTCAGACTAAAGATACTCAGATCATTTGCATCATATGATGTAGTTCTGAGTCCTCTTATCATCTCTCTTCTCTGGACATTCCCCAGCCTATCAATATTCTTTTTAAAGTGTGATGACTAGAACTGAGCAAGACTTCAAAAGTTAAAAGTTACGGAACATAAATTAAACATGATGATCTAAATTGGCATTTAATGAAATGCTAAATAATAAGCATATCATCGAAACAATAATTATATGAGAGATAATTATGAGAAAATACATGAATATTTTAGTGCTTATGCTAAGGCAGTCCTCAAAGGAAAAAATCATTAAAACATAGATTAAAATATAAAAATAGAAGAATAATAAACTGAATAAGCACTTACAATTAGAAATAATAGGTTCACAAAAGGAGATCTTGATGAATAGAGGAGAGACAGATGAAGTGGAAACCAAAAAGGCTACATAATAGATAAATACAATTAAAATCTCATTTCTTTAAGAAGGAAAGCAAACTTGATAAACTATAGATGATCTAATTAAAAAATAAAATCCACAAAATCAAAATAGATAAGGTGAAATCACAACAAAACCTGGAAGAAAAAAATTGTTAGAATCTACTATAACAATGAAACCAAGAATAAAAAATGAGTAAAGAATTACCTTCAAAAGAATCAAATATGCAAAATAATAATACACCAGATATACAGATAATCTTATCTTAGAAATCTAATCTTAGAAAATTTAGTAAAAATATATGAAAAAGATGAACTGAAGTAGAGAGGGTAGAAACTTATGATCCTGATAGAACTATAGGAAATTCTACCTAACTTTTAGAGAGTTAATTGTTATAATTCTCAAATATTTCTCAAAAATTGAGAAAGTACTCTATCAAATTACTTTTATGAGTCAAATCTATCAACAAAACCTAAAACAGGAAAGGGTAAACAAAAGAGAACTCTAGACAGCATTAATGAATGATGATTCTATAATGTTAAGTAAAAAAATCCAGGCAAAAAAACCCAGAAATTTATCTGAAAGTTGGTCATTATGACCAACTTGGATTTGTATCTATTTATACAATCAATGGGTTCAATATTAGAAAAAATAATCAACATAATTAATCATATTGAAATTAACAAAAAGCCAAAACTATATGAAAAATCCCTTCACAACATGCAACACTTATGTTTAAAGCTTTTAAAAACATAGGCAGAGAAGCTTACTATAAAACACATCTTAAAAATACACATTTAAAAAAAGTAGGCAGTATATAAGAATCTTAATAGAAAAATCTTAATAAAGGAATGAACTAATAAGTAAATAAATAATTGAATGAATGGGTAGATAGAAAATAAAACAATGATACCTCCTTTTCTGACTATTATTTGATATAGTTCTTGAAATACTATCCATAGTGAAAAGATTAGAGAAATTGAAAGCACAGTATAGAGAAGAATCAAAAGTATATGCAGGTGCAATGACAATAACTTTCATTACTTAGCAACTTATGGTTTATAAGGCACTTTGCGTATGTTATATCATTTAATGGTCACAAAAACTATGTGCATTAATCACCCCTTTTATGCCTATTTCACAGTTGAGGAAATTGATGTTCAAGCAGTGTTGGTGCCTTGGCCAGGATTCCAGGATCTTTGTGAGGATTGAATGAGATAATATTTGTAAAGCATTTAGCATGAAGGCTAGCATATAACAGGGATTATATAAATACTTATTCCCTTCCTTTATTATTCCCTATATATATACTTATATATTATGTAAGTTATACATATTTGATTTGTTACATTCATTTTCTTTTATTATTTTTTTCTTTTTTCAGTTACTCATAGAAACAATGTATGACAATTGCTTTTTGACATTTTCGGATTCAGATTTTCTCCCTCCCTTCTCTCCTTCTCCAAGGTGGTGAATAGTCTGGTATAGGTTATGGCAGAGGTTTAATGTAATACATATTTTCATATTGCTCATTCCATGACAGAAGATACATATCATACATTCAATAAAAATCTAATGAAAAATAAAATGGAAGATGGAATGTTTTGATGTGCAATTATGTTTCAGCAGATCTTTCTTTGGCTGTGGATAGCATTTTTCATCGGGTGTCCCTTGTGGATATCTTAGGAACTTGTTTTTTGTTTGTTTGTTTGTTTGTTTGTTTTGTTTAGTCTCTCACTGTTAATCATTACATAATATTTCTTTTACTGTATACATTATTATGCTGGTTCTTCTCACTTCACTTTGCATCAGTTCATATAAGTCTTTTAGGTTTTTCTGAGCTCATCCCATTTATCATTTCTTATGAAACAATAATATTTCATTACAACCAAATACCACAACTTGTTCATCCATTCTCCAAGTGATGGACAACTCCTTGGTGTAGAATTCTTTGCCACTACAAAAAGAGCTGCTAAAAATTTGGTACAGGTAGGTCTTTTTCTCTTATCTTTGATCTCTTTGGGATACATACTCAGTAGTGATATTGCTGGGTCAAAGAGTATACATAGTTTTATGGTTCTTTGAGTACCCCAATCCAAATCAAATAAAAATGGCAATAGTAGCAAAGTGAATTTACATATTATTGATACATCTATTAAACTATCAAAGGGTTACTATTTAGAGCTAGATAAATAATTATGAAAATTTATTTGAAGGAACAAAATTCCTAAATATTAAGGGAAATGATGGGTAGGAATCAAGGGAAGAGGAGGGGATGCCAAGGGCAACACTTCCAGACCTTGAACAATCATCTAAAGCATTTCATATTGACTAAAATTTAAAAAAAATAAAAAAGTAGATTAAGGGGAACATATTAGATAGTGGAGAATCAGAAATTGTTGGACTCAATAAACCAATCTTCAATAAACCTCAAAATATAAATAACTCCCTATTTGATAAAATGCTACTGAGAAAAAAATGAAAAACAGTCAGGCAGAAATAAAGTGAAGACAAATATCTTATAAAATATTCCACAATATATTTAAAATAGACTCACAGTTCTATTATTAAAATAAAACATTAGATTAGAAACATATATAGAACTCACACTTATGAGTAGGGGGTCAATATGTTCCCCAAAAGAGAGATAGCAATTTAAAAAAGATATAATGGATAATTTTGACTCTGAAATTGAAAGATCATTGTACAAATAAAGGTTAGCTACCAAGGACAAGAAGTGAAATGGCTTACTAGGAACATAAAAAATAATTATCAATTCTCTCTCATCAGGATAAGACATTCAAGATGGATCAGAGATTCAAAAAAACATATATTTTCATTATTTTTATTTATTTATTAAAACTCTTACCTTCCATCTTGGAATCAATACTATGTATTGCTTCCAAGGTAGAAGAGTGGGAAAGGTTAGACAATGGGGGTTAAGTGACTTGCTCAGAGTCATACAGCTAGGAAGTGTCTAAGGTCATATTTGAATTCAGGACCTCCAATCTCTGTGCCTGACTCCCAATCCACTGAGCTACCCAGCTGCCCCCTTCACAGAAATACCTTACCAAAAGCTATTCCTCAAAAACTGTAGTCAAAAGGCACGGTCAAGTATTTCTAAAAAGAACTGAAAACTTTTAAAATCATTAAAGGATACTTCAGATTTCTAATTGTGAAAGAAATGGAAACCAAAACAATTCTGAGATTTTGTGTGACACATGTTAGATGAGTAAAGATTACAAAGTCAATAATTATGACTAGTAGAGAGTTTGTGAAAAGATAGGCACATTAGTCACTTGTTACTGATACAATATTTGGAAAGCAAATAATTATGAAAACAAAGCGATTAAAATATTTATATCCCTTGACTCTCTATAGGTTACAAGGATATACTCCAAAGGGTAATTGTTAAACAATTTTATAAAGCTTTCATTTTTACCGTATTTTCTAAAGAATACTTTGAATTAGCAAAGAACGGGGAATATATGTCCATTATTGAGGAATGGATAAAGAAATTGTGGTAAATGAATATAATGGAATATACTGTGCTCTAAAAGCATGAAGAATATAATGAATACAGAGAAACAAGGGAAGACTTAAATGAACTGATATAAAATGAAGTAAACCGAGTCAAGGAAAGAATGCAGGGTTAGAACAATGTAAATGAAAAGACCATGTACCACAAATCGTAAAATGAATGTTGTATATAGTATAAGTTTGGCCCCAAAAATATATATAGGAAAAGATTCTTTAATCCTTTGTTAAGGTCAAAGTTCCCAGGTGTAGATCATTGCATGTGATGTCAGATTTAATTTTATTTGTTGATTTGTAAATTCATTTGGACTGATTTCCCCCTTCTTTCTGCTTATATTTTATTTTTAAATTTGCTATAAGAGATGGCATGCTTCAAGTCTTGAGAAAAACATTACAGGATAAAATATAGACAATACAATAACAAAATATATTTTAAAAATATTTTTAAATAGTGATCATGCCAAGTCAAAATTTTTTCTTCTCTGAGATGAATATGCCCATATCATTTACCAGATCCTTGTATGAGATAGATTTGAAATCCTTCACCATCTCTTTCACTTTTCTCTGGACATAATCTCTAGCCTATGAATATTTCTTCTAAATTGCAATGTGTAGAAGTAAACACTACTTCAAAAGTGGTCAGACCATTTTCTAATTTTCCTCATCTGCAAACTTGAAATTTTAACACCTGATTTGGCTACCTCACTCAGCCACTTGTAAGAATACTTAAGAAGATAAGGAATTTTTAAAAACATTTGTAACCATGAAGTAAATGGAATACAAATGTTGGGCAATAGGACTGTAAATGTAAATTTTCTGTATTCAAGAACTTCACACACTCTAAACTTCTGTTAAAAGGAACTCCTGCCCTTCCTCCACTCTCATTCTAGATTTTTTTAAAACAACTTTTTGATGACCTCCAGGACTACCACTTTGGAGCCTGTATTGTTATTTCTACCTCATCCCTCATTCTGCTAAATTCATAGAGGGCAGTGTCCATAGTTATTATTTTAAGAAATGTGCAGTGACCTAAATAGGGCTTGTTTTCTGACCTGTACAGAGTGAGACAAAAGTTATTGGCTTCCCATAAATAGAACATAACTCAACAAAATAAAATGTGGCTCTTTTCTATACTCATGTATGCTACACAATAGCAGTGAACTGTTTTATAACACTGCTGATTCCTGTTAAGCCCTAGGTCAAATTACCTCTCAATACATTCAGGGAAGGCCTGCTGTGCATCAAGGAGCTATGAAAAAAGGTATTTAGTCTTGTCTGGAAACTAGCATTATGATGGGGTCTTATGATTATATTAACTTTTGTGACTTAGATATGGATAGCTATGATAACCAAAAGACTGGCCCCTCAAACTAAGGAGAGGCCAATTTCCGATTGGCCACAAAGTATGACAAATTCATTTCCACATCAATTTAGCCAATTGGCCTACAACACACAGCAAAGACTCTAAATGGCTGAGATTTGTCCACTAAACATGACAAATTCATCACTGGACTGAAATTCAACTGAGGCTCAAAGGAAATGAAACTCTCAGAAATGTGGAATTTTTACTTAGAAAAAGGCACTGATAATCAATCATCTAAATGTCTAGTTTTAAAGAGTAAAATGTCAAGGAGAACAAAGAAGAACACATTGGATTCTTTGCAGACCCTTTAACCCAGTATTGTCTCATAGCAGATAATGTTGTCTGCCATTTTCAAATCTCCCTAATTTTCTTTTCACTGGGAGAAATTTTTATAGGGGTTCTAAGAAACCATTTTGAGATGTATCCTGGGCTAGAGTCTTGTTATTCCTTTCTCCATTATCTTACCTTTCTTTCTTCCTATCCTCACCTCATTCCATCCAACCCCTTTAATTACAAGCATAATTCCAGGGAAAATTAAGATATATTGTTTTGTTTTATTTTAATGGCTATTCACATAGAGAAGGAGTGGTTTTAGAGAATCATGGAGGAGTAAGATTGGGAAAAAGACATTACCTATGTTCAAACAAATGTCTGCTGGCAATCAATATACTTGCTGTAGAGGTCAGAAGACCTAGTCTTGAGTTCTCCCTCAACTTGAGATCTGTTTCTGATGGGCAGAAAGGAAAAAGGGCTTCCAAATGATTGGTGTAGATACCTGTATTTTATGAGAGGCAACATATCATAGTAGAAAGAGCCCTGGGTTTGAAATTGGAAAAATCTGTGTTCAAATTCCATTTGCTAGCTATGATACTTCATACAAATCAATTATTTGATCCTAAATTCAGTTTCCTCAACTTTTAAAAACATGTGGGGTGGTGGTAGGGATCACATTAGATAACCTTTAATTGATTAAATGACTTCTAAGGTCATCTTTAGATCTGAATCCAGTGAAAAAATCCTTACCTTTTCTGAATCTTGATATTTTGTACCACCAACATATGCTGATGGGCATGAAATGTAATTCAGGCAACTAGATTCCTAATAGAGATTTTTTTTCTTTTAAGGCATCAGCATGTAATTGAAAACTGCAACAAACAATGTGGGTCACTGCCCTAATGCAGCACAACCCATCAGAAGAAACTGGAAAACTTGTCTGACACTACTTTTTAATGAGGCATCGACTACTAGAGTAGTCTGCAGTACTTTCCATCTAATGATGAAAATGATAGGGGAAAAGGTCAGGCAGAATAGGGTAGTTAGGGCAGAAATTAATTATGAAATCACAATTCATCACACTGTCACACATCTTCTGGAGAATGACTGCTAAAGTAGACAATGGAAGTTTGCGTAATCCCATTTTCCCTGGGCCTGTCTTCATCAAATATCTTTCACTGAAGAAATAGCATGACCCAAATGATTTTGACACTTCAGTTATGAACAGTGATTACATGATGTGATATTGCCATGAAAATGAACATGGATATTGATTTTGAAGTTAGTTGGTCAAAATCAAGACATCTAGGAAAAAGGCCACTGTACTAGGAATTGAAAAGCATTGCTAAGAACAGAGAAGGCACGATTCTTTTCCTCAAAGATATTCCTAGAGATGAGATTTGGAAGAGATATTAATACTCATTGGGGTCAATCCATTCATTTTAAAAATGAGGAAGCTAAATTTCAGAGATGGGGAAGTATAATGGAATGAGCTCTGAATTAGACTGCCAGAATTCAAATGCAGTTCTGTTGTTTCTTCTCTGTATGAATTTAGACAACTCTCTCGAATACTCTGCGTCTCAGTTCCAAATAAGGGTGTTGGACCAGTAGATGAAGATTATGTTTGCCTTCCAGCTTGAAATCTATGATCCTAGTGTTCTTTGTACTGTGGGAGATAAAAGAGATATAATAATACTTTTATCCCCATCTAGACAACATTAAAAAATATCCAATGTTCCTTTCACACATTTTTCTTTCATTTAAGTCCTTCAAACACTGGCCAACAAATGAAGTAAAAATTTTTGTGGTAGCCAAAAATTAGAAATAAAATAGATACACAGCAATTGGGGAATGGTCGAGCTAACTGAAGTATATGAATGTCCTGGAATATTTATGTGCTATAAGAAATGATATTTTATCTGCCTTTTTAAGAAAGAGGGAGAAATGGGAGGGAGAGAGATAATACAAATTACAAAATATATAAAAAAACAAACAGTAAGAAATTTTATTGACATATAACCTGGAAAAAATAAAAATGTTTAAAAAAGAAATGCTGTATACCATGAATACGAAGAAGCACAGAAACAAACGAATGCAAGTAAGAATAGCCAAGAAAACAATATACATAATAACTATAATATAATGTAAATAGGAAAAGCAACCACAATAAAAAATCACTAATAAAGGAAGCAAAAATATAAAAAATCAAGCATAACTGAAAAGAATGGCTATGAGCAAACAACACGGATCCACCTCTTTGTGGAGGTGTGTAGTCCATAACTGTTGTATACTGTGTATGCTTTTGGAGGTTTTTAAGATGTTAATCAATTGTGTTTAAGTGTTTTTCTCTTTTTTTCTTCTTTCTTTGAAAAATGTAATGTGGAATCGAAATTTCTGGAAGACACAGGTGAAGAATATTGGGAATAATTTATGATGATACAAGAAAGAAAGGACATCAACAAAATTTTTTAAATGGTTATTAATCTCTTACTAAGTTACATGAACTGGGAATACAAATAGAAATATAAAAGTCATTTTCACATTGAAATAAAAAGGATAAAACATATAGGAGACTTAATCTACAAGTCAGTGGTCCTTAGAAGCAAATTAGATGGTAATGTGTCCTCTTTAGTAGCTGTTTCTGAAGTTGAGCCCCAAATAATTGGTCCACTTGCTTTTCTGAACACAGATCCTTGGACTTCAAAACCCCAAACTCATTTTACTACCTATCCCAGTGCATGTATTTAGTATCAAATGAGTACTGTGGATAATGTCAACTTTAAGTTAGGACTATGGAGACATAACTACATGTTGGAGTTGTCTGGGAAAGCTACATGGAGGAGGCTTACCATGAAGTTTAGCATGGACATTTTGAGACTCAGTAATGAGAAGAAGGATAATGGCATGCACACAGTCCACTATAATACAGCAGATCTTATTAAAGATTTCTATTACATGAGGAACACTATACTAGGAATTATGAGACACTCAGCTAAGTGAAGACATGATTCCAGTTCTCCGAGAGCTTATTACAACAGTTTTTTAATAAAACTATATAAATAACAAACATACTTTAGGGGCATAAATAATCACCTATGGTTGCTAACTACAAACATATCTCTTTGAAATGCTTAGTGAAATGCAACACTCTCTTTGAAATGCTTAGTCAAAGTGTCATTTACAATCAAATGATTAATGATGTATTTTATTTTTGAGAATGAAGTATAAACTTGAACAATAAACATTTACATAGGATTTAAAGCTTTGCCCAATACTTTCCTTACAACAAACCCATGAAATAGATATTACAGCATTATCATTCCTATTTTATAGATTAAAAAACTGAGACTAATCTACATGCAATTGGTAAACATATAAGATTAATTTTTAAGAAAAGGAACTTAGGCTTGTTCAGGATCTGCCCTCTTAAATTCTAATGTCTTTATATAACATTTCAATTCCAAATTGTATATGCTTATTATTTCCTTTTGCTGATTGTTACAATGTTTATGAAAAAACTACTTTGAGAGCTACACATTATCAGTCTCCAAATCGCCAAGCACTTAACTTCAATGAGGAAAGGACAATCAAGTCTCTCTGAATCAAATAGGACCCCTTGAGTCCCTGTGGAAAAGAAAAGAAGTAATGGAAAATCTACGATTCTTTCAGAGAATTACCCATTCTTTCAAACACATTGGAGGTCTCTGTTCTCCCTGAGATTTCTTGATAGAACAAAGTTGAAGAGTTCTCTAAGAGAACCTGTTAACTCCCATGACGTATCTATTAGCCTTAAAAATGACAGGATCTCTTTATTTAGAATGGGAAAGAGCTTTAAAGAACTTCTAATCCCCTTATTTTACAAATAAGGAAACTGAGGCTGTGAGAAGTTAGGTGACTTGCCCAAAGTCACACAGGTAGTAAGCAGCAGTGTTAATGTAAATCAATGTCTTTGGACTCAAAATTCTATGAAAGGTTAGATCAAGAGAAAACTCATAGATAACACCAAAGTTTCAGACATTGGAGAGTGAGTGAATGGTTGTCTTCTAACCCTTCTCATTCCAGTCACAGATCTGTCCCTTTATCCTTGGAACCAATTGATCAGTCACCATCATCAAATATTTATTAAGTGCTAAGTGTATGCTATATATTAGGGGTACAATTAAAAAGAACCAAACCATCCTTTTCCACAAACTGCTTCTTTTTGGGGTGGGGCAGGGCCCTTTGTGAAAGCTGAAAGACTTTTCTTGCCCAGAGCAAACTGAACCCCAAAATTAACTCTCCTAATACTCAAATCTTTATATCCTGAGGGCATCAAAACCTAAAATACTGACTGTGGGTGGAGTCAGAATTACCTAGGTTCAAATATAGCCTCCAACATGTATGAGTTCTGTGACCACAGTGAAGTCAGTTAACATCTCTGATCTTGAGCTCCCTTATTTCTAAAACTAAGAATAAGTATAACTAGAAAACTTTTTTCCTCAAAGATTGCTGAGGCTCAAAGGAGATAAAATATGTAAAGTGCTTGTCAATTTTCAAGTTATGTTACATGCACCAAAAGTCTTGGTGTCATTTTATACTGATAGTATGGGAGTGCACAAAGACTTTTGAGACATTTTATTTGTCTGTCTATGTATATATGTATGTATGTGTATGTTATTATACATGCATACATGTGCATGCACATGCATGTGATTTAGTATTATTTAAATTGTTAGAATCTTTAAGTTGCCTGGCCGAATTGTTGTTAAAGGAGAAGAAAAGGGTTTTTTTATTGACCTTTAGGAATCTTAGACGGATGTTTCATCTGCAGCTTGCATTTTTAAAGTATGTTTGAGAAAAATGTCCCGGTGCTTCATTGACTTAAAGTATATAAGACTTAGATGGGATCATAAGCCCATAGATTTTGAGCCAGAATGGACTCACAAGTCATCTAATCCAACTGTCTCATTTGATAGATGGTGAATCTGAGGCTCCAAGAAGCTATGGCTTACATACATTCATATGGGTATTATGGATACAGTCAGTGTTTGAACTTGAACCCCAAGGCTTGAAGTCCACAACTCTTTCTACTGTGCCACATTGTCTTCCTTGAACTAGAGACTATATATTTTAACCCTTTTATTTTCCAATTTAAAAAGTTATAGCTCAAAGCAATGAAGATCTTTTCTCAGATCAGAAGACAGTAAGGATTAGAACTCAGGCTTCCTGATTCTTACATGAGCCAACAAACTTTCCACCACATCCCACCTCTGTTCTTTTAGAAGTCTCTGAGAACTCTGAAGGACAAAATGTCACATCAGCATAATGTGGTGCTCTGCAGGCAACTGCTGGACAGTTGCCTGTCCCAACTAGAAGCAATAATCAGTAACACGTTGAAAAGATGCAATATACTAACCAGGAACTTGATGAAAGACATCATTAGAAATGATTGACTTTTTGGATAGTAAATTCTTTAGATTTCAGTTGAGAGGAATAGAATAACTTGCCCCAAATAATGTAGTTGTAGCAATATGGAGAGTGCAAGAATCCTGTCTTTCCACCAGGCTCTGAGTAAAGTCCCTTCTGGTACACTCTGCTGCCAAACTACCTTTAGCTGCATTGGCTAGGGTGCCACATGAGCCAAGAAAGCACACTTTCTCACAAGAGAGGGTTATTTTTCATAGCGATATTTATTCTACAACTGGCCTTTTGTACATGAAAATTTTCCATGTGCTTAGCTGTTACTTTAGTCATAAATATAACTACTGATATTCTATCTGCTCAAATGAAATGCAAACTTCTTTCTAGAGAATGTTACTGTTTTTGCACACCAGAAAAAGAGCAATTTGACAAAAACAATGGGAGAAAATTGACAAAGCAGCAAATTTCTTTTCAATACTAGGGACATTTTCCTCATAATTGGTACACTAGTGGGATGGACAACCTCCAGGGAGTGAATTCACTGTCAATAAATGCTTTCAGGCCAAGTTGGGATGACCACAGTGGAGGAGTTCATGTTGTTCTGGAAGCCATGAAACTTGATAATCTCTGAGGTTCCCTTGCAAATACAGGGATGCTAAATACCTGTGATTCTATGAAATAAGTTTTACTTACACCAAAAACCTCAAATAATGAGAACATAGTAGGGAGACAGAAAATCCCCAAATTATTAACATAATCAGTTTTCCTCGCTGTACATAATGGCCATGTTCATTCTCACAAAATGCAGTTAATTTATGATCAGGTCCACAAACTTCATGACTATATAGACCTCTCCAAAGTCTGATTCAGGGAACTGTTTACAGTTACTGGACTTTCATAAATTATTAAGAATACTTATTATTTTATCTTTGCTGTGAACACCAAGAAATTAGGTACCAGAAAAAGTACTCTTAAAATTGTGAAACCCCATGAAAGTCCCCAAAGCAGAGATTTTTAACTCCTTCGGAGTCCATGGATAGATTTCAGGGTATAGGAGATGGAATTGATTAGAAATTGATGAGAATAATGAATTTGAATGGGAATATTTATTTTCATTGACCTTTCAATGAAATTTAACATTTTTTCCAGTAAGAATTTTAAAAAAATTCATTATTCTGGAAGGGACTAATTAATGTTACCAGACTTAGCCAAAACACTGTTAAAATACTGGTACTTAGGCTACTCTCAAATTTCCAAAACAAAATTAGTTTTAATTCATTATATATATATATATAATATATATATATATATATACACACACACACACACACAGAATCAGAGTGTTAGCTATGAAAGAGATCTTAGAAATCTACTTCAAACTCCTTATTTTGCAGTAGAGAGAACTGAATTGCAGAAAAGTTATGTGACTTGCCCAAAGAGTCCTAGCTAGTTGGATGAAAACTGAGATAATAACTCACTTTTGAAACTCTAAGTAAGTGCTTTCAAGCACATGGCAATGTCTTTCTAAACCTCCATTTGGTACCTTTTGGAAAACAATGATGGCAATAAGGCAAGCAGGAGAGTTAGTCAAGTATCACAGTTCAAATGCAGGCCTTTAATGATACCATCCTGGACTTCAAATTCTCTCTTACATATATAAGGTCATGATGCAAAAATATTTCTGATCACTATTTGGAATCAAGTAAACATGTGGATGGGAGAGAAAAAAGGGTTCTGAAAGCAATTTAGAGCTATGAACACCCCCCCACCCCTCAATCTTTCCCATCTACCTTAAATTCTCTGGAATAGGGGATTGTATTAATGTAGTCCTTTTTCATGCTATCACTCTATCATTGAAAACTTCCAGAATGGACAGTCAATTTTGATATTTAAAGTCATTAAGTGGCTATAAATTAAGCTGAAGTGATAGGGTCACTTTGTTAAACCATTGAAGGGAAAAAAGATATCCTCAGTTGATGATAAAGTATACTGAGATTTTTGGTATAAATGCATTTGTGCCTGCCATGAACAAGATGCAAGTTCTGGTTGAAGAGAAATTCATTTAATCATTACCTGACATAAAACTACATTATATCCAATATAAAAAGAATGGCAATATTAGGACAAGTCCACTTCTTTTACTATGTCAAACAGCAGTATAAAATACTAACTCAGTTTCATCACCTGATGTCAGTTTTCCAATCAGTTCATTTCTAAATTATAAACCATTATCATCTCTATCTCTATATTTCTAAGTAGAATAGAAATAGATATACTTAGCTATATGTGATTTTAAATAAATAAGCACATGTCCATATATTCTTCATGACAAGAATATTTTAGAATTATAGTTTTAGAAACTAAATATTTAGAGAATTGTGATTAGCTTTGTTATATAAATAGTAACTAGCACTTAACTAAATGACTCATTTGATTTCCATTTTCTTAAAGGTATGTATAATGATATATCATAGGCTTAGGTAAAGATGCTGAAAAACTGCAACCACTCTGAAAGCCTTATATTAAGGAGGGAAATCAAGAATTAGGGCCACCTAAGTACATTCCAAAGATCTAGTGATCAATGACAAACTCTTGGAAGCACTTTTCAGAAGCCACTATTAGAGTCAAAATGCATGCCAGTTTCTAGACCATAAAATTTTATATAAGATCAATACTACTTCTCTATTATGCTAAAATCACGTTGAAATTGAGAAATGATTTTTTTCTCCCACAATTTTATTTTTTCATATCCCAGGTCATTTAAAGGGCAGATCCAATATAATATAATTTTATATTTATGTGCATGCACACAAATATGTACATACATATACTATATAAAACATATGTATATTGTATGTGTATATATATGTAAATATAAATACTCTCATGTGTGTATGGGGCCGTGTGTTGTTTTTATGAAATAACTATTGGTGCAGTTTATCCTTATTTCCTACCATGGGTAGAAGGTTGATTTTTCCCTTTCAGAGTAGAGGTATTGGGATAGAGAGTCACTCATTAAAATGAATGAGGTGCCTCCTGGTGAAATGTTAGTAATTTGGGGGCAAGCAGAAAAGATTCAAATTAGGAATTTCTATAACATCTTCTCCAGAAGTAGATTAGTGTAAAGAGGTAGTGTTATAGCTTTTATTATTAATAGTTATTTCACTATTCTATGGATAATAGAAATGTCTCCTGGTTTTATCCTTAGAGAAATAATAAGTGTTATAAGATTGTTTGCAATTGTGTCTTTAATTAGTACGATCTGTCATTTAATGTAAGTAGTTCTTTCTCTCCAAAAATGGAAAGATGTATAACATTATAAATGAAAATGAAATAAGAAATCAAATCAACTTTTTTTTTACTTTAAAATAAGTATGTGTGTGTGTTTGTATTAGGGAGGGAGAGAGGAAGGAATGCTTGATTAAAACTCATGTTCTCTCTGTGATCAAAAAGGAAATAAAGCTAGGCTCTTCTGAATGGCAAGCTAATATTTGTAAAGTCACTGTGCTTTTAAATTTTTTTTTAATCAAAAGGAAACATTCTAACATGTCAGAGTTGTTCCGGGTGAATAGTGACCCCCAAAAACCTTGCCCCATAGCCTTCAAGGATTCTCACAGACCACCCAGAGATGGGTTCTGGGAGAGAACCCTGACAAGCTACTGTTACCCATCCTCCCATTTCCCAAGAATGCATCAGTTCCACAATGAGCAAAAAAGACTTAGCAAAGGAAAGTTTTCAGGCAATACTAGCAGGACACAACTTTCTAGAAGCATGTGTCTGAAGGCATATTTAAAAGTCAGAAGGAAGAGGCTCACCTGTGCCGGGGGGCTAAACCAGCCATGGGGACAGGAGCATCGTTCCCCACATGGCCCTTTGCTCTTAGCCCCTATTTTCTGTGGGCTTTTCCGCACACTGTCCCACAGGGTGACAAGCTTGGTCCTGTTTGGGGCTTGGCCGCTGGGTCCTGAAGACGGCATGGTCTGAGCCCCATAGCCGAGCCCCTGTGGGTTCCTCTGCCAGCCACAGGCACAGTGAGCTTCCCTCATCAGCGGAGGCACGGTCCTGCCAGCATCCATCCCCTCCGACCCCCCGCAGCAGCTCTGCTGTTTAGTAAGGTAGGCGTTCATGTGGCACTGATGCCCACTTGTCTCCTTGGAGAGCTTTAGAAAAAAATGAGTCCCCTCTACCCCCTATCCCCCAAATCCCCACTTCTTCCAAGCAGCTGCAAAGTCCTTTGCTGTGGACCCTTCAGTACCTTTGACAGCTGCTACAGGCAGTGCATCGTGGGAGCAGGGAGCAGCAGCTCAGCACAGCATTATCTGCTGGCTGGTAGCTCTTTGTCAATAGATGACTCAACTCACAGAGCAACTTGACAGCATCCCTGCTCCAGGCAGAAGCAATCAATGCTCCACACAGCTGGGCTACAAGACTGTATGGCGCGTTTGTGTGTGTGTGTGTGTGTGTGTGTGTGTGTGTGTTTGTGTGTGTGTGTGCGTGAGTGCGCGTGTGTGTGTTGTACATTTGTTCGCAAAGCCTTGTTTGATGAAGCCCTGCAATAGAAAGACGAGTTGAAACTGGCCATTTCCTTTCCTTCCTTTTCTATCCCGGAACCACATGGAAAGACTGTGTGGAAGATATCTGCATATGAAACCAGTGACCCTAATCTCCCCAGAGTGCCTTCTCCCCAGAAATAATACAGAGACTGAGGTTGGCCAGCAGCAAAAAATGCTGTTAGGAGCATACCTAGAGAGGCATTTCTGACCCCTCAGAGGTTATTTGTCCAGAAAGGAAATTGCCAACATAAAATAGCAAATAATGAGTTGAATAAAAGTAGTTTACACTTTAGCATTGGAGATCAGTGATACATAGAAAAAAGTGAGAGGGATAAAAAAGTATTTTCTTTGATTCCCTTGAAGAGTTATGAATACAATTGAAGCATTTTCTCTCTTTAAAATGATTTTCACACAATTGGGAAGAGGATTTGTAATAAGAACAGAATTCTTCAAGTAGTAAATGCTGATTAATTCCTTCTGGTTCAGAATAGAGCAATTCTCAAAACAGTTTAAATTGACAAGTTGACTGTTTCCTTTTTTTAATTTCAAACAGAACTTTTCCTAACTCTGAATCGTTCTTAAGATTTCCTTTCCCATCTCTTATCACAACAAAAACCTTCTCAGAGGACAGCTTTTTGATGTGAGAGAACCACCAAACTCTGCCATCCACTTCCCTTATTTTCAAAGGGAGAATTTCAACATTCTTTCACAAGAAAATACATGAAATTGATCCAACTTAAAGCAGCTGATTTCCAGGCAGAATAGTATCACTTAAAAAGATTTATCACAAAAGTGACTGGAAGAGCACATGGCATTTTCAGTAAGGATAGCAATTTTTTTGGGGGGGAATACAAGAAAATTCTGTTTCCATTTCTCTCAACCACAATTTTACCAACTCAGTCCTGAAGAAGCCATTTTGAATTACTCTTAAGGTTAAGTTCACAACTACACAACACTGAATGAGAAGAAAACAATTTACTAAAGTGATGATTTCCACAACAGACTTTCTTCTCTCTCTACACTTGCTTCATTCACTTATACCTAGAGTTTCAAGGATCATCCTTATGCAGTTAACTCCTAAATCTATATCAACACCACTTTCCTCTCTTTTGAGCTCTGGACTTGCTTCTCTAACTGTATAGAATTGCCAAACTTTTGATCACTACCATTACAAATATGGTTTATTTCCCAGAAGGTATGCCAGAGCTTGGAATGGTTAGGAATGGGGGAGGGAAATAGAATTTTCCGAATCACACCTGCACAGCTGCCACAATTAGTCCTGGATTATAATTTCTTCTAGGTCAGAAAGGGGGAATCTTCATATTTAGCTCAGCTATGGGAGGGGATAAAGTACATAGTATTGGACTTTTAACAAATGAAAGATATATTCAGTTATATTGGAGACCAGCCCATTTTTCTATTCTCTGAGAACTTAATCGCATATCCCATAGGTTAAAGGTGGTTTTCCTTTTTGCATCTCACAGTCCCCCAGAGCACCATTCCTATCCCTTACTTTGGAGATCATTAGTTGAGAGGAAATAGCCACAAAAATGTTGTACTAGTATCTCAAAGTAAATCACTGTGTCCATTAAGTCCAAGACTTACACTTTCTTCTGAAAATGGTCTCATTTTGAATTTAGTAGTTTTGTTGGGGCACTACCATTCATCTGGTCTTCTGTGTTCAAAACTTTGGTATTGTATTGGCTCTTCTTTCTCTTTTACCCCTAACAGGATTTGGGTTACTTTAGTCAATCATTAGGCCTGCTTTTCTCTGTTATTTATTTGTCAAATGAAGCAGTTAAACTAGACAGACTCTGATGTCTCTTCCAGGTCTAAATCCTATATTCTTGAATCCAAATGGCTATATAGGTTACCAATTATATTTTTACAATCGTGTGTGTATGTACATTCATTAGTGTGAGTCATGAGATTCTCATGATTCTCACTATTGCTACTCTAGAAAAGGTCCTGATTATCATTCATCTAAAAAATTGAAATTATCTCCTACTGGTTGTTTATACCTCCACTCTCTGGCTAACCCATCCTTCATCTTGTTTCCAGAACCCTCTTTCCACTGAAAAGATATAATCATGTCACTCTGTTGTGTAAATGTATATTACATATGCTCATATACAACATGTATATGTTTATATATAGGTATATACATACATTTATGTATCTAAATTTATATATGTGTAGATATTTCTTGAATTTGTATTTATATAAACATTTTTGTAATCAGTGAAGTGTGTCTACATATATAAACTATATTCCCATACAGACATATATATGGGAATGTATGTATATGTGACATACATCAACATATATAATGAGTGAGTTGTCTGTATATACCTATGCACATACATATATACACACAAATTCACTTATTACATTTATAGATATGGGTATTTGTTGTGGAGGAGAGAAATTACAAGGCATGCAGCAAGACAAGAAGCTGGAGATGGATCAGCTGTCAATCAAAGGAAAATTCCATTTGGAATGTGACCAGGAAACAGTTGAAGGCAAAAGCCAACAGTGACTGATTTTCTGGGACTTGGCTGAAGCCTCTTTTGGTTGATGGTGGTGACTGTAAAGGAAGAAGCTGGGTTTATCTCTGGGACTTGGGATAATCAAGCTGGAGGTGGCCTGGCTGATTTAAAGGCAGAAGAAGAAGGACAATAGTCCATATAACTCTCTCTGACTGGCTTTGTTTCATGCTAGTGACTGAATTGCCATTTCTCTCAATATCCTCCAACTTAAGACTCACTGTAGATAATAGGGAAACCTCCAACCCTATTACCTTCCATCCTTTATCTTTGCCTATTTTCCCCAATAAACCCTTACTTGAGAAAAAGAAGAGAAAGTAGTATTTCCTCTGAAACATCATAGCTCACCCTGAGTGACTTAGAAGGAGTCTGAAGAAGAAGGGGAAGGGGAAACTGAAGGGAAGAAGAGGGGAGGAAGGGAGATTGGAAGAGGGAGGAAGGGAGATATAGAGGGAGGAGGGTAGGCAAAAGAAAGATAGCTGTCTGATCCATTAGTTATCATTTATCCATCAAATATACCCTCCAAATACTATCTATTACATTGTATAGACAAGAAATTGTACTCATATATGTGTATATGTACACATGCTATTTGTTACATATATAGTATTTGTTACACACATACAAATTTGTATTGAGTGAGATCTGGCTATATATGCATGTGTATATAGATATTTGTATAAGCACATATATGTCATACATACATAGGCAACTCAGAACATACATGCATTTGTCTCTATGTATCTAGCTCTATTCTTAACTACTCTATATCTATATAATCTAGATATATGTGCCTACTTAACTATTGATCTATTGATATGTCTATCTGACCATCTATCTATCTATCCATCCATCCATCCATCCATCCATCCATCTATCCATCTATCATCTATCTAAACCCTAAACCTATTGCCCACTGATCAAATGCCGATTGCTCTGCCTGAAATTTAGGCATTTTAATCAGGCCATATATCTGTGGAAACAACACTGGCTCTGGAGTTCTGAGATCTAAAATTTACTACAGTTTCTGACTACAGTGACCTTGATACAATCACTTCAGTTCTTTGAATTTCAGCTTCCTTATGTGTAAAATGAGGTTACAGGGCTTGAATGAAATGATTTCTAAGCTCTTACCATGGTGAGAGTCTCTGAGCAACCTTTTCCCTCCCTATACTCTATTCTCATATACCTTACTGAGAATAACCTTTGGAGACTGGAGTAAGGGCATTCCCAATAGGGAGAATAAGGAGTAGTTTGAAGAGCCCTGAACTGAAGGAGAAGGATATTGGCTCCAATCTTTTGTATCTATACAACTTCTCTCTCTTCACCACCCACTCAGCAAAGAGCACATTCTCTTTCTTTGAAGAATGGAACCAAGGCCAGCATTTGAAGTCAGCTTTGTTGGGAGGTATAGAAGAACAGCTTGCATTAGCCAAGAAGAGCAATAAAGAAAATCACCCTTCTTTTCCTTTATCCAAGATCAAGAAAAAATGCTAGAAGGAATGACTGGGTCAAATTAAGCCTTAGAGAGCCTCCAACTCTTACAATGTCTCACTGTGATGCCTGGATGCCTCCCGCATCGATACACTGTGACAGTACAATCTCTCCCAGAATGAGAATGTCATGAAATGATGTGTTGGGCTCTTTCCAATCCCATTTAGCCAGGGGGTATTTCTCCAGTTCTTCAAAGGCAGATATCATTGCTCAAAGGACCACTGGCATCTACTGGGAAGACATAACCCTTCCTCCTGCAGGCTTGCTTTCAAAAGTCAGACTAACTGTATACTAGTCATTTGGTGGAAATCAATCAGAATTCTTTAGTGTTATGTATGTCCTACAGCAAAATCGAGAGATTTTCCATACAAATCTCATGTACAACATCACAAGGTTCTCTACCTAGAGTGCAACTACCGGGCTTCTTAGTACAAGGTATTTTATTCTTTCTGCAAAAGAGTGCTCTTTTCAAACAAAATGAAAATCTGGAGGACTTCTGTTTTAATCATCATAGTGTGTCAGCCATATATGGTCTTTAATGAAAATAATATTTTACTTGTCTTTTGTTCTTCTCAACAGGTCTCAACGTCCTTAGCAAACTTTAATTAAGCTTCACTACAATATCTTATTGAAATTGTTTTTGTACTTTCATAGGTGTAAAGGATTTTTTAAAAAGCACTTTTTCTTAGAGGTGACATTTAGCTTGGCAAGTCTGAGGTCATTATATTTAAAGGTAAATATGTCTAACCAGACTGCTGGATTAGGAGACAGATCCACTAATTAAAGATAATCCAATTTTATCAACTGTAATTGGACCATCATACCGACCAAGAGATGACATGAAATTCTGTCCAAATGAGAATTAGCAGTGTACAAGTAAACATGCCTATTTATCCCAGTGATTTAACAAAGACAGATGGGATACAGGGAAGTAACTGCCCAGTATATATTGCAGTGAACTTTCTTTGACCTGGCAGTGACTGCCTAAGGGGAAAAATGACCGATTTTAAGAAGTAAGGTTTTATAATGATGCTCCTGCATCATTTGGGCTAACAAAAATAGTAAGTGTAGATTACTAAGTGAATTGTGGTACAAGCCTATGCTCTTAGAATTTCAGAGAAAATTTCTTTGGGGCAACATGTGCATATGGGAAATACAAATATTAATTATGAAAGAATAGCTCAGAGCAGGGATAGAGGATGATTCAGGAACAAAATTCTCTCTGCATCCATGAGTGACATATTAAGTAACCATAAAATGCTGTAAGGTTCCAGAGACAAAATCTGGATAGAGCCTGCTTTCTGTGATTGCTAGGACAACAGCATTATAATTACAGATACATTTCTAGTTCATGATACCTGTGCTCATGCAACCACTGGGCTAAACCTGCTTTTATAAAAGAGAAGAGAACCAAGCATAATTCAAGTACATTTTGTTTCACAGTTTCATACTGAAACGTGTTTAAAAGCAGAGCTGAGAAAGATTAAAGACATAGAACTACAAAATAAAACCACAATCACTCACTCTCCCATGGGTAGGTGGGTGGGTGATGTTAAAGGCCAATCTAGAAAAGGTGGAATGTGATATTACATAATAGTTTTTCAGTCTTGGTATATTAGTTTACTTGATAGGAAATATGATATAGGGGCAGGTAGGTGGCACAGTGCTGGGGCTAGAGTTAGAAGACTACTATTTATGAATTCAAATCCAGCCACAGAGACTTACTAGCTGTGTGACCCTGGGCAAGTCATTTGATACTGTTTGTATCAGTTCCTGATCAGGAAAATGAACTGAATAAGGAAATGGAATACCACTCCAGTATCTTTGCCAAGAAAACCCCAAATGAGGTCACAAAGAGTCAGGCGTGACTGAAATGACTGAACAACAAAATGGTATAGTACAGAAAGTTCTAAGAACAAGTTCTTCCTGATACATTTATTTGCTGTGTGATCTTGGACAAGTTATTTAGTGCGCTGAGTCTCAGATTCTTCCTTTGTATAATGAAGATTACAATAGCAATGAATCCAGAGGGTTGTTGGAAATATCAAATAAGATACAGTATATCAAGAGTTTTTCAAACTGCTCATCCTTATATAAATTTGAATTACTATTATGATTTAGTCTTATCCCTTCATTTTACAGAGGAAAAAATTGAAGCCTAAAGATCTTGCCCAAGGAAATAGAGGTAGTGCTCTACGATAGGATCTTGGGTTTATAGCCAAAAGATTTACATGTTATTAAGTGTAACTTGTTTATTTTATATACAAGGAAATTGAAGTAAAGCAAATTTAGAAGACTTACATAATGGACTATGTATTGACATAGAAAGGACAAATGGAGACTGAATGCAAATTGAAGCATAATATTCTTCGCTTTATTTTCTCCATGAATTTTTCTCTAGTGTAATTGATATGTTTTCTTTCACAACATGATGAATGTGGCAATATCTATTGTATGATAACTCATGTACAACCTATATCATATTATCTGCCACCTTGGGGAGGTAAGAGGGGTAGGAAGAAGGGAAAGAACATATATTGCAAAATGTCAGAAAATGATTATTAAAATTGTATCAATATTTTAAAAATGTTAAAAATTAAAAATATTTAGAGAAAGTCAAAAGGATATACAGGGGTAGAGCAGCTATTCAAACTCAAGACTTCTGGAATCTAAAACTAATTTTCTATTCTACTGCTTCAAAATCTAGAACTTATGTGTTTTGACTTCTAGTACAGTGTTCTTTCCATTAGAGTAGCTACCATTTAATGAATTGTAGTTTATGTTTTGGAAGCACTTGCAATGATACTGCTGAGAGCAATGGTGGGGGAGCTAAATCAAGGTGCATAATGAATGTAATGCATTATATATTTGTTAAGTGTTTCCCATGTTTAAAGACCTGTCCAAGGTGCTGGAGATACAAAGTCAAAAACAGAATATGGTCCCTGTTCCCAAGGAGTTTATATAATATAAATATATTTATTTATAATTTGTGCCTCAGTTATCAAAAGCAAAATAATACATGAAAATAGTATTTTACTCTGATACTAGCTAATGTTCCTGATGATCACACTTTGTATTCAATTGTTTCTGTCCCCATGGATAATACACAGATAAGCTCTGGCTCCCATGTTGGAAGCACAGTAAATAAACAAAGAGCGGGATAAAAAGCCATAATGACTTCCTCCATTTCCAAATGTGATGTTGTTTTTCTCTCTCTCCCCAATTTAAAATGTTTGGTTTCATCATTTATTATGATAATCTAATATACCAGTACTTGGATATGTCAATGGATCTCATGATGTTGATTTTCCCTACAGTAATGATGATTGCAATCCAGCCATTTCTATCCATTCTACAGGACTCTCCTGCCTATTTTCTGGTAGATTTTTTTTTTAATTCAAGGAATCCACCCAGAGTGCTAGAGGCCTTTCTTATATTCTTTAGACTCTATGGGTATACATTTATATGTCCTGTCTATCTATCCATCTCTCTCTCTTTAAACTGTCTGTCTACTTAACTCTCTGCCTCTCTATCTCCATCTGCCTATCAAATTATAAAAATAGATGTAAATAGATAGATAGATAGATAGATAGATAGATAGATAGATAGATAGATAGATAGATAGATATGTGTGTGGGTGTATATATGTGTATTTGTCTTTCTATCTATACACACATATACACATATGTATATGTATATTCAATCTGGCTAAGGACTGGGCAACTTCAGTATAAAAAGAATTGTCCATGGTAGTGGAAAAAGCCACATCAAGTCATCTAGGATTTCTATTTTAATTCTTGCTCCAACAGTAACATGCCACTTTGACACTTTGAGTCACTTCCTTACACACACACACACACACTTCATTCCTCTATACAGGAGGTGAGTAATTCAGTAGTTCAGTGGACAGAGCATAAATTTGGAGTAGGGAAGTTTTTAAAATTCTCATTCAAATATTGTAATCCCAGACAAATCACTTTACTTCTCTCTTCCTAAATTCCCTTAAGTGGAAAATGGGAATATTAGTGGGTACCTCTCAGGGCTGTCATAAGGACCAAAGGAGGCAATATTTGTAAAATATTTGGCATTGTGTGTATCACATGGTAGCAGCTTAATAAATGCTTGTTTCCTTCCTTCCAAAATGAGATGAGGACTTTAGGATTAAAATGTTGTATATACTGTCAGATGCAACTCAATTGTCTTCAGCTGTCTTTTTCTTTACTCTAGTAAAGGGAGGGATACTAAGAAATAACTGGTTAAAGAAGTAAAAGACCAATAAAATTTGAAAAAAAAAGATATGTGACACTTGGGAAACACTCTGATATTATTATTATTATCATAATATTATTACACAGCATAAATTTTGTTTTTTTTAAATTTGTTAACAGCACTAAACTCATTTGTTCTCTAGGGGCACACAGTAGGGACATATACACTTTTTATCTATATTTCAATCTCAAAGGGAAAAATATCCTTGACCTGAAAGTGAATTTATATAGCATTAATTTTAACTAGGGCCAAAAGGGCAAGCAAATCAATCAGCTTCAAGGAAAGCTATCTTTTGAGTCAGCCTGTGTTCCTGATCTGGGCCTGGCATGTGCGCTCTTTCTTTCTGTCTTCTTACCATAGTCTTGACTTCTTGCTGACAGTTCTAATGACTCCTCTCTAGTCGCCGGGGGCAGAGAACTTGAGTGTGGGGGCAGAGAGAATGGAATAATGCACGTGTCATTACCCGTGATATATTTTATCAGACAGAAACGAGTCAGAAGAATAAGGTCTATGAAATAATGTCATGGCAATGAGCTCCCACTCCCCCATCCCCCACCAGAATGAGAGGTAGTGTGGGGTGCTGGGATATTGATATTTTTGGGAAAGAAGTCTCTAAAAGAATATGACTATCATATAGCCAAGTCAAAATTCTAGTGACATAAAGACCCAGAAACAAATGTTGCTAAATTTAGATTTTTCTCTTTTCTATCTCTATATTCAGCCAGTGTGGGAAAGGATCTCTTCCCCAAGATGGTTCAGTCTACAGCTACATCCCTGTGATGCAGGGGAAAATAATATAAGTTACAGGAAGGGGTCATTTGAGACAAATTAAAGAAAAGCTCTCTCAGAGGCAGCCTCATATAGTTGAAGAAACATTGGTCAGAAGACCTGAATTTAAGACCTAACTAACTTTGATGTTTATTAGCAGCTTCATATTCTACAAATCACTGAACTACCTTTTTGTCTCTGTTTACTTATCTGTGGTATAGGGCTGATAAAGGACAAACCGCTATAACAAAAAAGCTTCATGGGGCATAACAATAAAATAAAAGGAGTAAGATTAAAAAAGAATAAAATAAAAAATATGAGTGGATATCAAGTTACCAAGTTTACTCTTCTGAAGGGAATTGGATCCAGAACTAATAATAACTATTATTCTTGGCCTTCTTGTGAATGACCTCATTGATATCTATCTACATATACATATAATAAAGGCTTATTATGAATATACATATATAAATATATGTATATATGTATATATGTATATATATATATATATATATATATATATATATATATATAAAGGTTTGAGGTAGACTGGGATGATCTTTTTCTATTCACCATATAGCTGAGGAAACTGAGGCCTACAGAGACTAATTCCCTTGTTGAGCTATTGATAAGTGCTTAAACCAAGAAATAAAAATAAAATATTCTGGTATTTAGTCCAATATTTTTACTATTATTTGTGCAGAAGATAAACACACTTCACTATGCAGAAATTTTCTTCCTTTGTCACATGGAGGAAATAGCCTATCCTTTTAATCTTTGCATTGAACTAAACCATTGCACAGTGGTTAGGCTAATTGATTTGAAACCAGGAAGATATAAGTTCAAATTCTATCTCAGATCTTAAGAGTCTGGGCAAGCCAATTAAATCATGCCAACAAGCATTTAGTAAGCACCTTCAATATGCCTGATGCTACACTAATCACTCTCTTAATCACTATCTGTCTCAATTTCCTCATCTGTAAAATGGGGTTATTAATAGCGCCTACCTCACAAAGTTGTGAGAATCAACTGAAATAATAAATATAAAGCATTTTTCAAGCCCTAAAGCTCTATATTTGTTCTTATTTAGTTATTTCAATTTATGTTTGATACTTTGTGATCCATTTGTAGTTTTTTTTGGCAAAGATACTGGAGTGGTTTGCCATTTTCTACTCTAGCTCATTTTACACATGAGGAAACAGACAAACAGGGTTAGGTGACTTGCTCACGGTCACAGAGTTAGTATTTAAGGCTATATTTAAACTCATTCACTGCGCTATCTAGCAGCCCAAAGTTCTATGTAAATGTAAGCTACACTCAAGGATTCAAAGGTTCTCACAGCCCCTATACTATTCTTTTTGTGTTTTCTTTCCTAAAGTGTTAGTATTTAAATATTCCTGATGAACAGGTGTTTGTTGATGAACATTGAGCCAGCATACTCCATGGGATTATCAGCTTCTCCTTTATTAAGCAAACTATATTCCTATCTGTTTCAGTGATTTATTTGGAAAGAGGTAGGCTAATCAGGTGAAGAAAACCTGGTCCAGTAAGTCAGGATAACCAGGCTCCAGGTCTGTCTCTATCCATATTTGTGTTATCCTGAAGAAATAGTTAACCTTTTTGCTTTACATTCTTTGTTGTCATCATAGATAAGACAAAAGTGATTTATATAAGAGTACGAGGTTGCTATGACCTTGCATAGAAGCAAAAATATGGATTAAGTAAATAAGATAGTTTTTCTACCTAACTTTAGTATTTTTTCCCATCTTTAGATATCTGACCTCAATGCTTCAATATTGCTTTTTTGCCCTGGATTCTAAAGCACATTTCAGTGTTATTTTGATATGAACATATCAGATTGACTCTAAAAATGGTGTCATTTGTATTTCCTGATCAATGTTGCTGAAAAATCTGCTGAACACCATGAATATTTTTCTATATCCTTTTATAGAGAAATCTCAGACATGGATACTTGAGGTCATCAGTTAAAAAATGCTGCATTTGGATTCAGGGGATCTGAATACCTATTCAGTCTCTATTACTTTCAACCTAAAGATTTTGAGCAACTCATATCTTTTCTCTTGGCCTCATTAAATTGTTTGAAAATAAAAGGCATGGATTACTTGATTTTGAAGGTCTCTTCCCATTCTAAATTTTCAATCCAATGATTTAACGTTTTATAGATGGAAGAGACTATAGAGAATATTCAGTTCAAGGATTCAATCAACCAATCAGGAGCAGCTTGATGGCTCAGGGGAGACTTGAGATCCTGGGTTCAAACCTGAACTCAGGCATTTCTTTGCAGTGTGACCCTAGTCAAGTCACTTAACCCCAATTGCCTAGCTCTAACCTCTCTTTAGGAGTCTGTATTTAGTACCTATTCAAAGAGAGAACACAGAGCTTTAAAAAATCAACCAATAAATAAGTACCTACTATGTTCCAGGCATTATGCTAAAAATTGGGGTTTCAAATGCAACAACTGACTTAATCCTTAATCAAAGGAATTTATATTTTAGTTTTCTTATTTTATGGATTAAGAACACAAGACCCCAAATTCTATTTTATATCTCCAAAGTTGAACAGATAAGCAGAAGACATGGGTTCTGAACCAATATCCTAATTAGTTTTGAGCTTCTAGAGGGCAGGTACTGTCTTATGTTTATTTGGAATCCCTACTAGTGCCTTGCACATAATACATGCCTAACAAATGCTTACTGACTGGCTCCAAATTCAGTGCTTTTTCATTTTCAAGAGCATATTATTGTTATATTCATAAGCTAAAGAGAAAGTCAATTGTCCTTTTTTGCCATAAGGAATTCAAAGATCCATGGGAACTATACCTGGAAGTTGGTCTAAAAAAGTTTTAAAATTTACATGCTTATTTATAACACTGTCATTTAAAATATTATTATACTGTAATTATTCCCATCATTTATTATTATAATTGTTTATTTTTCTACACCCTTATATTAAGGCAGGGATAACAGCCTCTTCTACTATTCATTAGCATCTAGGGCAATTCATAACCAGTGATTGAGAGTTGGCTGATTTTTTTCTCCTGTCTGGATCAGCTAATATAGTAAATAGACTTGATAATTTTTTTTAAACTCTTACCTTCAAACTTTTTAAAAATTATTTTCTATAAACCCTTATTTCCTGTCTTGGAATCAATACTATGTATTGGTTCCAAGGCAGAAGAGTGGTAAGGGCTAGGCAATGGGGGTTAAGTGACTTGCCCAGGGTTACACAGCTCCGAAGTTTCTGAGGTCACATTTGAACCTAGGACCTCCCATCTCTAGACCTCACTCTCAATCCACTGAGCTACCCAGCTACTCCCACCGTCAATCTTAATATTAATTCTATGGGCAAAGGACATGAACAGGCAGTTCTCAGCCAAAGAAATCAAAACTATTAATAAGCATATGAAAAAGTGCTCTACATCTCTTATAATCAGAGAGATGCAAATCAAAACAACTCTGAGGTATCACCTCACACCTAGCAGATTGGCTAACATGACAGCTATGGAAGGTAACGAATGCTGGAGGGGATGTGGCAAAGTGGGGACATTAATTCATTGCTGGTGGAGTTGTGAATTGATCCAACCATTCTGGAGGGCAATTTGGAACTATGCCCAAAGGGCGATAAAAGAATGTCTGCCCTTTGATCCAGCCATAGCACTGCTGGGTCTGTACCCCAAAGAGATAATGGACAAAAAGACTTGTACAAAAATATTCATAGCTGCGCTCTTTGTGGTGGCCAAAAATTGGAAAACGAGGGGATGCCCTTCAATTGGAGAATGGCTGAACAAATTGTGGTATATGTTGGTGATGGAATACTATTGTGCTAAAAGGAATAATAAAGTGGAGGAATTCCATGGAGACTGGAACAACCTCCAGGAAGTGGTGCAGAGCGAAAGGAGCAGAACCAGGAAAACATTATACACAGAGACTGATACATTGTGGTACAATCGAAGGTGATGGACTTCTCCATTAGTATCAATGCAATTTCCCTGAACAATCTGCAGGGATCTAAAAAAAATACTACCCACAAGCAGAGGATAAACTGTGGGAGTAAAAACACCGATGAAAAGCAACTGCTTGACTACAGGGTTGGAGGAGATAAGACTGAGGAGAGACTCTAAATGAACAATATAATGCAAATTCCAATAACAGGGAAATGGGTTCGAGTCAAGAACACATGTGATAACCAGTGGAATCATGCATTGGCTATGGGAGAGGGAAAGGTGGGGGGTGGGGGAGGGGAGGAAAAGAAAAGAAAATGATCTTTGTTTCCAGTGAATAATGTATGAAAACAACCAAATAAAATAATGTTTAAAAAAAAAACATATACATCCCCAACTCTCCAAAGTACTGTGATGATATATATATATGTATATATAAACTTTTTATGTAGTTAAATGACAATAAAATAGAGATATAGATCAATAACTAGAGGGAATAGTTGGATGAAATGAAAGATTTGTAAAATGAGGAGCCTTGGGCATGTTTGTAAACAGGTAGGGAACAGGTCCTAGCTATCAGTATTACAAATAGTAACATAAAAATCATTCAACTGAAAATAGAAACAATTAAGTACTTTTCTAAAGAAATCAGAGAAAAGAACATATTCGGAATTTGAGGAAATAACGTACATTTTGCATCCTACACTGCAACTGTCCTAATCTGGAAGAAAAGTGAGTTCTTTATGATGATGCTTAATTATAAGTATGTAGGGGGAAAAGCTATCACTGTTTACATTTGGGGGCATTGCCATGCCCCCAAACCTTCTAAAGCTCCATATTTAACTAGAGAATCAAATACATATTTCTAGCTCATCCACAACCTGCATTTTCATCCATACTTCCTCTTACTCTCCTACATAATTCTATTTTGCCTTTTTGTTCCTCATCTTATTCTGAAACAAATCATGTATATTCCCATCGTAACCTAAAATCTCCTTTCCCCATAGTTATTTGTTCTGCATAGAGATTTCTGTGGAAACTATCATATGTTCTAGTCAGTCAGTGCTTAACTATATACCCTCTTTTCTTTTTGCATCATTGCTCAATTACTATCTACTTAACTCTTGAATTGTTATTTCACCTTTCCCATTATAGCTAGGTCTCAATTAGTACCAATAATGTTCCCCTGAAGATATCCCATTAGATGAATTTGCACTACATATTTCCACTGGGCTGGAACCAATTACCAAATTTTATATAACCATAAATGTGAATAGTGCAAATTCAAATACATGGGACCACTTGATGGGATCCATTATTTGACCTATTGAGGCTCTGGTTGTACTTTATTTTGTATTTCTTGTTTAAGGACAAGGAATAAGTACAGAGTTCTGTATTCACCTCCCTAATGTCAGCCACCCACCTACATGTTGAGTTCACCATAGTGTTGACTTACAAAAGGAGCTCCAATATCCCTAGAATGAATTTTTCCATCTTTCCTAATACAAGCTTGCCCAATACCTCAAATGGAATCATTTTATTCATAATTTGAAAATTTGGAAAATGAGAAACAAAAAATGTATCTATCATTAAAATTTGACATGGGATGCACAGTCATGATGTAGGAGAAAAGTCCATTAATTGTTGGGTATTGGGACACCTTAACTTTTGGTTCAGATGATTTATCCATGAGAATCTCATTCATTCAACCAAGTATGTCTGATTCTCTGTTTTGTTGTGTATTAAATAATCTATGTCTGTTTGATGTTTCATGGATTTGTAAAAAGGATTTCCCTATCTATTATCTACATGATCCTCAAACTTCATTAGCTAGACGGGATAGGTATTAACATCTAGATCTTTCAAAGTTGGTTTTCAACTCTGTTTCCTTGGTGTAGTACTACTTCTCACCATTTAATGGGCAAGATAATTAATTCTTTTCCAGAAAGGCAATTTGTTGTAATCAAAGAGTCTCTTCTCAGGAAGATTTGGTGTATTTCTGCTAATGTATCATTTTGTACTCCATTTTTCAAATAAGCAGATTATCATCAATATAAATATGAAAATCCATGATCCATGTTCAAACCATGCTAATTTTGTCCTTCAGTTTGTTGTCTGAAAGCCAACAGGATATCTTGAGACATGCCATCTTCACTCAGGTCATCACCTCCACTGCCTCCCCACTGGAAAACTGGACTCTTTTTGTGCTTTGAAGGTCCAGGTTTAATGTTATTTTGATCAATTTTGTGGTGCCTTAATTCCTTCTTAACTTCTTGAGCCCTATTCTGCCCCTCTAGCTTCCATGTCTGATTACTTCCATTATTAGAATTTAAGGTCCTTGTGCACAGGACTATTGATCAGACTTTTATTTATATTACCAGTGCCAGGAACATAGAAAACCTTTGATAATATATCTTTTTTTCTAACTTTTTCTCTGCCTCAATTCATAGGATTGCTGCTTCTGAAAAATGATACATGACAGTCATCATACTACATCTTGCTGAATTGACTATCTACCTTATGTTTGAAATACTCCAGAATGCTTCTCTGACTTTGCCTACTTTCTTGTCACACTTCCCCATTTTCTTAGTTTGGCAAACATTGATGAGGATTAGACAGGACAGAGGAGCTCCAAAAGAAGAGTATGATTTGAATATCCTGGGTTTGAAAATTCATGTTGATGGTCTATTTAACTTTCTTTACTGCAACAACCCTCCTCATGCTCCTTCTATTTCTTATTATTTAATATGTTTCTTCCCAGACACATACAAAGTGAGGTAAATACTATAAAAATTCTTATCCCCATTTTCCAGGTGAAGATGAGGTCCTCAAAGGTGAAGCAACATATCCATGCTCATACAGTTGGTGAGTAGCAGACCTTTGAACCCAGTTCTTCTGAGAACTTAAATATGTCTTATGTTCTACATTTCCTGAACTTATTTGACAAATTTGAAGAGATTTAAAGAGAGGTTACCAGAATATAGTGACGTGACACAGAGGATAGCACAATGACCATGAAATCAGCAAGACCTGAATTCAATTTTGGCCTTAGACACCTACTAGGCATGTGATCTTAGTCAATTAACTTAATTTGGCAGAGATGGGGCAATGATGTAGATAATAAAAGCACCTATCTTCTAAGGTGGTGCGAGGAACAAATGAAATGATATTTATAAAGCATTTACTATATAATTCCTTGTATATAGTAGGTACTTCATAAATGCTAGCTTTGGGGAAGATGACTATGATAATGAACAAAAGGAAAATGATGATGATGATAAAGATGATGGTGGTGGTGGTTATATTGAGAGAACTATAGATCAGGCCATTTAATTTTGGGAAAATAAAAGTTCATGAAAATCATTGTGTCTCCATACTAATTATCTGAGGAGCTCTCCTGTAAAAGAGGAATTAGAGTGTTAGAGAGGAATGGTTTGTGCAGTCAAAGCACCATGGGTGCTAATCATATTTCTGTTATTTATAACCTGTATGACCTTGCACAAATCAAGTGAATTCTAAGAGACTCAATTTTAAAATAAAGAGGTTAGATTAAGTAACTTGAAGGTTCCTTAAAATTCTAAATCTATGTTTCTATGATAACAGATTTTGTCTATTTGGAACCAAAGGGAAGAATCAGAAGTTCTGCAAAAGTGAACATTGAAGAGAGGAACATTTTCAACCAATGTGAAGAAAAATCATAGAATTCACAAGAAGAAGGCTAGGTATAGTGAGTAGAATGTTGGATCTGCAGTTAAGGAAACCTGAGTTCAAATATAGCTTAATTTAAATATTAGCTATGTGACCCAGAACATGTCATATAGCTTTTGCCTCTGTTTTTAATCTATAAAATGGAAATAATACTCAACTTTGAAATTAGTTTTTTGAGGATAAAATAAAATAATATATGTAAAGTACTCTATAAATCTTAAATAAAGCTTCTTTGAGAAGCAGTATGGTTCAAGCATAGGATTTTTGTATCAGAGATCCTTAATTTGAATTTTTACTCTGTACTTTACTTACTGCCTATATGTTATCTTAGAAAAATCACTTAAACTCTATGGGCCTCAGTTTCCTGAATCAATAAAATGAGGAAGTTGGACTCAATGATCACAGGATTCCTGTCCTGCTCTGAGCATGTGGACCTATGAGACTTGAGTTCTGAGTTACTCTGATTACTAATATAGAATGGAAACATTTAAAGTAGAATTCTTATATCTTGTTGGGGTTTTTGGGGGTCAAGTACTTTCTGAAGCTAGTTTCCATGGAAAGGAAAAATACAATGCAACAGTCATCATTCTACCTGGAGAAAATGGCTAATCTATCAAATGAAGTTACTTCCACTAGGCTCCATTGGTGTAGAATCTGTACATTTACTACACTTTCCCCTGAATAAGTCTCAGTCAGCAATTCAGATCCAGGCATCCAGGAATGAATTGGATCTGGACTAAGAAAGAAATCCAAGTGATGACTCAGGACCACAATTCTTTGTGTTAGCAAGAAGCACCAAAGAGTGTGAAAGCCAATTATAGGAGTACCAACCAGGCTTCCATTCAAGAACCAAATGAAGAGAACAAGGGTGTAGGAAAATGAGAGGGAGTTCTTTTGTTGAAGAACATTTGAAATGGATCACTAGCACATCTAGCCTCTTTTTAAAAATCCCCTCCTGTGGCTTTCAATATTCATTGTCTCCTGGTGCTTTATAGGCTACAGTTTCCAGCATCTTTCAGAGAATTCTAAAGTAGAGGGAGAGTGGAACTTGCCTTCTCCCCTGCTTACCTAGAAATATAAGCCCAATGATTAAAGTGAAATATCTGCATTTCCAATAGAATCCAAACCAAATGGAAGATCAACTGCTGGTTTTGAGTTCGGTCTTTGAAACAAGGTTAGTTGCTGTTTTCTTATGAGCTAAGAAGTATAAAGTATGTTCTGTACCAGGAATGTTCTTTCCTACCAGTTGAGCCTTCTTACTGTAACTCTGCCTACTGAATATCTTCCTATCTTTTCAGATCTCACCTAAGATGTCACCTAAACTTTCCCTAATCCTCTTGCCACTATCAGATTCACTTTAAGAAATATTTATGAATGAAAAATCAAGGCAGTCCCTACTCTAAGGGAAGTCACATTTTGGGGGGAGAAATGGTGTGTGCATGTGTGTGTGCATGTATCTCTCTATACACATCACACACATATATATCTCCATACACACATATGTATATATACATATGTGAAGATGCATATGCACCTGTATATAATTATAAATGTACCTAAATACCCATTTGTATGTGTCTGTATATATAATTTTTATTCTAGTCTCTCCTATCCTACTCTATCCTATTAATGTGTCTTTAGGTACATATCTATGAAAAGGCCCAGTGATCTTCCAACTTACTGGAAAGACTGTAGTTTGCGATTTTTCTGCTCATATAAAGGGTATGTTGTTCTGCCTACTCCAAAGTCTGGAGCATGCAGGAGACTGGGGCTCATGATCACTGAGAAAGGGGGAAATTCTCTGGACTAGCTCCAGTGGGGGGAATTTTAATAAATAATGAGGTTAACAATAATGAGAGTTTATGTAGCATTTTAAGTTTTATGAAGTGCTTTTCATGTTACTTCATTTGATCCACAAAATAACCCTTTGAGGTAGATCCACTTTTTAGTCTCATTTTACACATGAGGAAATGAAGAAAAAGAGATTAAGTGACTTGCTCAGGGTCAGGCAGCTACTAACTGGCTGAGGCAAGATTTTAATTTGTGTCTTTCTGATTCCAAGTCCATTTATTATACATATAGAGGGAAGTGAGAAGAAGTTTGAGGGGCAGCTAGGTGAGTCAGGGATAGAAGTTAGGAAGACTTGAGTTCAGATCTAGCCTTAAACACTAACTAGATGTGTGGCCTAGAAAAGTCACTTATCCTCTTTTTTTGCCTTAATTCACTTGTGAAGGAAATGGCAAACTACTCCGATATCTTTGCCAAGAAAACCCCATGGACCAACATGGTCCATAGAGGAATGAAGAGTCAGATATAATTGAAGAAGTGAACAATAACAACTGGGAGAAGAGAAAAGTAGTGATATTTTGGGTAGAGATTGAGCAGGGGTAGGGAGAAGGGCTTCTCATGAACAGCTCTACTCTTTGCCCTATAATATAATATACCAGGCTACACTCTGGGAATTGTAAAAGGAAAAAAATAGCCCTGATATCAAGAAATACTAGGGAGATGTAATATTCATGTAACTTAACAAATAGAATATAATTTGAAAGTGGAGAGAACACCAACAACCAGAGAATCAGAAAAGCCTTCATATTGAAGGTTGTCCTGGAGTTGAGCCTTGAAGCAAGCCATAGATTCTAAGGTGTCCTAGTGAGAAGGACCTATATTCCAAGTATCCATGCTCCTCACAGCACTTCTTACTTCTCCTCTCTTTCAAATTTCTATTCACTGATTCTATGGCTAATCATTATATGGCTAATTTACATTATAGCTCTTTGTGTGTCTGTCTTGTCTCTTGGAGAGAATACAAGCTGTTTAAATAAGGGAATATTTTCTTATGCTCCTTGTTGGGCAAAGCACTGGGTGTTATACTTAGAAGGGGCTTAAAATAATTTTATTTTTATGAATTTATCCACAACTAATTTGCCATTTAGCTGACAGCTTCTTATTGATACTCTTCACCATTATTGAATCCTTCTGCATACTCTGGATCAGCAGCTGTAACAGAAAATAGCTGGCCATCTTTTCAAAGGTAATCTCCAGTAATCACTTCTGCCTCTAATAACTTTTGCAATTACAGCTCCTATTTCCAGTAAAAGGAAGGCACATTGTGTTAAGCTCATTTATCTCAAATTCAAGCTCCATAAATGAAAAGAAAAGTCAGGAAGGGGGGGGGGGAGGCATACAAAGCATTCTTCACAATAAAACAGATTTAGTTCCACACTTGAAATGACCAGGGCAAATAATGACTCTGACATTACCTTAAAACTAAAAATTCATGATGGAGCGCATTCAATCTCAATTTCATTCAAAGCACATTTGGGCTTACTTGAGGTCCTAAACATGTTGGGAATTTCACTTTCAGCCCAAGTGAAGTAAAGAAATAAAGCCACAAATAAAGTAAACTTGAGGAAAATGGCATTTCCCTACAGATTTACTTACAAACAAATTCTAGGTACTTCTAGGAACAAAAAGAAAGCACTAAATTATAAGAATATAATGTTGGGAAAGAATTCTGGATTGTGTCCAAAGGCCTGGGTTCTATTCCTGGGTCTTTTTTAAATTAATTTTAATTTAATTAACAATAGGCAAAACACTTAACCTCTGTTGCCTCAGTTTATTTATTTGGAAGATATAAGTTTTGTATTAGTGGACTTTACTTGGTTTTCTAACCTTTTTTATGTGTGTCAGGGACTCATTTGAAAATCTAGTGAAGACTATCGACTGATTGTCATATTAAATGTTTTTTTAAATGCACAAGTGTAATTCATAACAATTATTGAGATTTTAAAAAGCAATTTCATGAACTCCATGTTAAGGACCTTTTCACTAGACTGATATTCAGAAGTATAACTCAGAACTGTATTCTCCAAAATTTGAGAAAATATTTTGATAGATTTGTCAGCATCTGTTTGTTGCTCATCTTCATAAACACTTTTCAACCGCTGTCAATAAATATTATCTCTGCTCCTTCAGTAATATTCAGCCATTACAGTGTGATTCTGCCCACTTTTTAAAAAGGCAGAGAAGTCTAGATTGAAGGGGAGTGTTAGTTGTCTCTTCAAAATTCTACCCAGAGCAATAGAAAGAGAAAGATATAGGGTAGAAAATAAAGAGAATATAGGGTGGTGCAATGACACTGAATCAAATTTTCCTAGGATTTCCTCTTAGCTTTCAAATTAGACATCTACCTTCTAGTAGCATCTTTAGCAAAATTATTTCTTTTCCAACTCCATATCTGTATAAGTACCATTTTTCCATGTAAAGAAAGAACTATATAGTCATTTATTCAAAATTACATATTCATAATAAGTAATAGACTGTGCATGGTGTTATATGGATGAAAAAAAATGAGCAAGAGAGGGCCTTGACCTTGTGAAACCCACCGTCTAGTGGGGAAGAAGGAGGCATGAAGAGAAAAACTAATATAATTATGGAATTAAAATGAGAATGCCAATACAATGTGCTATGTTACTTCTGAAGAGGGAGATGTTCTTTCTAATTATGGAAAATAGAAAAGACCTCAAGTAATAGGCTGGAACTTAAAGAAGATGTTGAAATCAGACAAGTAGAACTAGGAGAAGGAATGTATTCATGGAATATATATTAATTAAGGTGGAATGATCAATTAACAAGCATTTATTGAGCAACCACTATGTAATATTCTGGAGATTCATCTCTCTTCTCTCCTTCCCCAGGCCAGAAGTGACTTGTCTGTTGAAACTCCAAGCCTCTGCTACTTCCTTAGAACTCTCAGTTTCTTCCTTCTCTTCCCTCGATCTTCTTTAAGCATGTCTGTCCCCTCAAGAGGTGATCTCTTGTCCATATAAAAACCTCTCATCTCTTATTTTACACATATCCCTTTTCATTTTGTGCATTTTGTCACCCAGACAAAGCACCTGGGTTAAAAAAAAGTTACTGCTATTACTCTTATCACTAAGTTTCTAGCTATTTTGTATATTCCCACCCCCAAAACAAAACATCTCTTTTCCCTCAACTATTTCTTACACTTAATTTAGCTAACTAAACCTACTCTAAGATGGGGTTTCTGGGAAATGAGTCAGAGTAGATGTTTTCTTAGTTATAGGGAATTGACACATTTGAACAAAATGTTTTGGACTAATGATGTCCCAGAACAATTAGCAACAATTTAACTTAAATCTACTTGATAATAATCTCTTAGTGATACATTTGAACTATGGTAAATCCTCCAAATCCTTTACTACTTTCGGTTTTACTTCTCTTTAGGTATTACAAATTTTTCAATCTCATGTTATATCTCATCCTATTCTGTCTCTGTAGCTGGCTCCCTAAAAGTCAAACTTCTCTTGTCAGCCCTGTCTATGATGTCCCTGATCTCAGTTTTGTCTTTTATAGTTAGCGTTAGTCTAATTCCTAAGTCTATTTGGTGTTAGTAAATTATTTTACATTATGTACATGTAATTTTTACTGTAGAGCATTTACATACTGTGTACATATATATGTTACATATATACAAGAGTTCTGCTTTGGAGTCAACCAGACACAAAGGTTCTTTAGTCCTTTTCCTCTGTTTGAGCCCTGCAAGAACCTTATTTACAATTTTTTTCATTTTTTTATTGCTATGGATCCTGCTTATTTATGAAAGGATCCATAAGTCAGTGTGTTTAGTGGTCATGTGCTAATATGTCATGGGTGCATGAACATATTTATTCCATGTTGACAGATGTCCTTTTCACATGTCTGACGGGATCTATCTTCTTTCCTGGAGATGTGTGCATGCTGGATAAATGTCTCTAATGCGAAGTTAATATGTTCACAGCACAGCATCTTATGTGACCTGTCCTACGAAGATCTGTGTTCCAGATAGTTCATGGGTAAATTTATCTGTCTCGCATAGTTCATTTAAATTCTTTGTTGGCCCTAGAAAGTTTCTTCTGTTCTTGATCCTTTGTTGGTTCTCTTCATCTTTTCAGGAAACATATTTGACTGTCATCTGTTCTTGATTGTAGATTTTCTTTCTTCTTGCACTGGAACATGTGTGTGTGTGTGTGTGTGTGTGTGTGTGTGTGTGTGTAAGATTGGTGTCTGATCAGGTGAGTTGGGATGTGTACGGATGACTGAGATTGTGTGTGTGGGTGAGAACGTGTGTGGAGTACTTCAGTTGCAATAAGATTTTTGTTTGTGCCCTTTATTGGATTACTCATGTGCAGATTGTTCAGTGTTGGGTTTTTCTGGCTTTCTGTTATAGAGTTTGACAAAGCTGTTTCTTGATTTTGATTAAGCTCAGTGTTACAGTTTTCTTAGAAAAGGAAAAGTTGTTTGATCGTGTTTCTTTTCCCCTCACCCATCTCCCTGGAGTTTAAGGAAAGTACTGGTTTGTGGAAAAGCGTGTCTTTCTGATTTGAAATTTGGACATTGCCCTCCCCTTCCCAGTTCTTTCTCTCAGTGATCTCTTGTGGTGGTTTGAGATCACTGTTTGGTCCTGTGTTGTTACTTGATAGTTATACATTAGCTATTGTTTTGGGGAACTGTTTTTTGCATTAGGATCTAATTTGGACTTTTCTTCATAATCTTTTAGGTCCCTTTGTACAGAAACTTGCCCTTGCTCTTCAGAATGTGGGGGCATCTATTTTTGCATGCTAGAATCTGTAACACTGGACTTTTCATGTACTATCTTTTGCTTTTTACCTATTTCTTTCTCTTTGAGGTTTGCATTTGGATTTGGTTATTTTTCTGTTGTGATACTAGATTTGGTTTGAGGACTTGTGAGGAATCTTATTTGTTCCCAAACCATATTTGCCTGTCAGAAAATTCTCTAAGTATCTTTTGATTTATTCCTTGTTCATCCCATTACCCTTTTGTGTGCCCCTGTATGTTTCAAAGATTTTGTCTTTCATGTCTAGCATCTCTTTTTTTTTAACTTTCTCTCTTCCTTTTCCTTTTCCCACTGTTTTAAGTTTTTGTTTTTGATCTCTGCCTCTCCAGATTCTATTTCTTCCACCAAGAATTCTTTTTAACACCCTTTGGGGTGTATTAGCCACTGCTTTGCATCCCTGTGCCATTTTTGAACTAGGTATGACCTTCTCCTGGCTTCATAAGATATGTTGTGCATTTCCCTTTGATATCACTGTTGCATACCTAGTTTTTGTCCCATCATTGATTAGTTTTTGCATTGTTTTAAAATTGAGGGTAGTTTGATTTTTCAGTTCACAGTGATTTCAGAATTTTGGTTTGTATGTATCACAGTGAGTGTTTTGCCTGTAATTATTTCTGTTATTTCTATTTTGATTGTAATTGTTATTGTATTGTGATCTTATGTTATTTCTTTGCTCATGTTGTGACTTCATGGGACAGAATTTGAGTATGTGACCGATTTTGTTGCATAAAAAGCATCTCTGGGGGCAGCTGGGTACCTCAGTGGATTGAGAGGCAGGCCTAGAAATGAGAAGTCCTAGGTCCAAATCTGACCTCAGACACTTCCCAGTTGTGTGACCCTGGGCAAGTCACTTAATCCCCATTTCCTAACCCTTACCACTCTTCTGCCTTGGAATGATTCCAAGATGGAAGGTAAGGGTTAAAAAAAGAATCTCTTTGTATCCTCTTGACCTCTGCTGGTATTGAGGTTTTGGTGGGAGAAAGTTCTTACTGTTGCTAGATTTTTTACTTTTATCTCTTTTTGTTTTAATGACTCTTTGGCTTCCTCTGATTTTTGTTTTAGGTCCCTGATCTGGTCATCTTTCTCCCTTTGTTGTTCTGAATTTGTGTCATGCAAGTAGGTTGCAGAATCTCTCAATTCTTGCAAAGAAAGAAATTCAAATTGGGAGCAGAATCCCTTAAAGAAATTTCTAAGTGTGTTATGACATCACAGTAAAAATTGCCTCTTGACATGTGGTATTGTTTGTTCATTGTCCTGGGGGTACCCTAAGATGGACTCCGCATTTTCCAGGAGCCTATCTAAATAGATGGAAGGGTGTTCTTTGGGATTTTGTCTAATTTGTTCAAATTTTCCCTATGCATTTGGGTAAACACAGAATGACTTGATTGATTCAAGCAAATCTTCCCTAGCTTTTTTAAGGTAAGTTAAGTTTTGGAGCATAGAAAATTCAATATCATTGTGAAATTCTGGCCAACTGGTAAGATTCGGATCCTCTCTCATTTTCCTAAGGAATTGGTCTTGTTATTGGGGACTAAATAATTCTTGCAATAAAAGTTCGGTGTCCTCAAAATTTGGCTCAAAAAACCTAAAGGCACATTTCAGTTCCTTAAGGCACTTGAACGGTTTTGTGCAGAAACAGGGCATTTGTTTCTGAAGTGCTTCTAAGTGCTGGGCAGAGAAAAGTTTGTGGACTTTCATATGGACGATGCCAGAATCTTATGTTATCTTTGCAAAAACCTGCAGAGGCATGATCTTTTGTGCCTTTGCAGCCCCCTCTGCTTGCATGGATTCTGTGTTGGTTTCTTTGTCCATCATTGTTTTTTAATGCATAGTCCAACAGTCAAAGCTGTTTATGTACCTTCCCCATTGTTATTGTCTTTGCAAGTATGTCACAGTATCCTTTCCCATCACCAATTTGTCTATTTTAGTCATGAAGTCTTGATACATGTCTTCATGGAGGCCATTTGGGAAAGCACTCTCTAGTTTACTGTCCATGTTGCTATTATCACCCTTGCCCATAATCACTTTGAGTCCTCTTTTTACAGTACAGTAGACTTGCCATACCATCATGATAGACCCATAGATGGCAGGAAACATTGGCCATAATGTTGTTATTTCAAATGTTAACTGCTTCCAGTATTTGGCCGTGTTCATTACTACCCCAGTCACATCATAAATCATATTGGTAATCATGCCATAGAGTAAATAGTATTTGTGTGCCATTATCAGCAGTACTAGGCTGGTGTCCAGTATTTTTGGTACATTTTATATTTCCCTGTATCCCACCTTCACCCATTTTTTGTACAAGCCTCCCCCAAAGGAAAAAAAGTTGTTCATTTGAATCTGCTCTCAAGCCCTTCCCTACTATGGGCACTGTTCATAGTATTCTAGTAACAAGATAGCTACCCCTCACCAAGTCACTTCCAACTGCCAGTTGCACTTGCCAATGGTGGATTCTTGTTCTCTGATGAGGGGGTGCCATTTGTAATATAGGAAATGGAAGGGATAAAGATGATGGAGGAAAAGAGGGAGTGGAGTTGAGAGAGTGAAGAGATTCTTATTCTTCTTCACCTCCTTTCCTTTCTGAGGGGAGATAGCCAAATCTCTCCTTGAAAGAGAAGTATGTCTTCTCAGAAAATGTTTCTGGGAGATGGAGGACAAGAGACCAGAGAGGGAAGTCTTAGTGAGTTGACAAGATGCCCCCCCCCCCCCATGAGCCTTGAGAAGCAAGGTGATTTTCTTATATCTCTACTTCCCCCAGGGACATCAACTGTCAGTCCCTTTTCAAGATCTTTGGGCTAACCAACTGAGAGATGTGAATTCCTTGGGTCAGATAATCATAAATCCCTGAGACCTAGAAGTCAATCCCCCTTTGGGGAGAGGTATGACCCTCCCCCAAATCTCCAGTCCCCTCAACAATGCTGACTAATGACTTGTCCAGAACTAAATCTTGAATAACAGTGATTTATTGGGGTTCAGGTAGGGAAGAGGTATTAAGAATATCAGATAGGGCAGTGGGTAAACAGGGAAGCCCTATAGTTATACCCTCTGGCAAACTGATCCTCCAAATCCTTTTCAAGAAGACTTTTCAAGGCTTTTCAAAGCTTTTTCTTAGGAAAAGATTTGTGTATGGCTCTCTTCAAAAAGTCCCAATCCACAGCCCCACTGAGGACTTTAAACTGCTGTTAGGAAGGATTTGGTTGGTGTTCAGGGGTTCAGGAAAGACAGTTAATCTCCAAGGGAATAGGTTTCTCCTGAGCTTCTGGGATCCACCTTTCTTCTCTCCTTCCCCAAGCAAGAAGTGACTTGTCAATTGAAACTCCAAGCCTCTGTTCCTTCCTTAGAACTCTTAGTTTCTTCCTTCCTTCCCCCAATCTTCTTTTAGCATATCCCCTCAAGGGATGATCTCTTGTCCATGTAAAAATCTCTCATCTCTTATCTTACACTACATTACTTCTAAGGAGGGAAATGTCCTTTCTAATTATGGAAAATAGGAAAGATTTCAAGAGGCTGGAACTTAAAGAAGATTTAGAAATCAGACAGGTAGAACTAGGAGAAGGAATGCATCTATGGAACATATAATAATTAAGTTGGAATAATCGATTAACAAGTATTTATTGAGCAACCACTATGTGCCAAGCACTGCTCTATGAACAGGAATAAAATATGATGAATAAAAAAATCCCTGCTCATAAAGAGCTTAGGGAGGAGGTGGAAAGGACTCTGGAAACAGATATTATTACTTTCTTGTGGAAGGGAAAGGCTGGAAGGAAGGAGGGAAAGAATGAAACATAGTTTTTTGGACTTAAATAAAGTGAGAATTTGTTTCTCTTGGATAATGATATTTATTATTATTTATTACATATTTATATAAACTGCATGTATTATATTATTGATATATTCCATATTATAGTGTCTTATATGTAAAAAAGCATATATCTATGCTTTAAAAATTAGCTGGGACTTATGGAGGAGGGAACACTAAATATGACAGAGACAGAAAGGAGAGACAAGTTATAATACAACTAAATGAATTACTTAAGTTTGAGTTTGAGAGTAAAGACACTAGGAGGGGATAGGAAGAGCTTTATGCAGAATGTTGTTGAGCCACATCTAGAAAGAGGAAAGGCATTCTATGAGATAGATGCGAGGAGGAAGACAAGGCAAAACATGCAGGGCAAATGCCACGGATGGGGGATGGAGTGTTTTGTGTTAGGAACAGGGAGCAAACACTAGTCTGCCTGGAACTAAGACTACCAAATGGGGAGTAATGTTCAATGAAACTAAACAGATAAATTGGGGATAAATTGTAAAAGGTTTACAAACCAAAAGGAAGAATTCATATTTAAGTTTAGAGACAAGAAGGAGCCAATGGATATTATTGAAAAGAGAGGGACTTGAGAACAGATTTGTACTGAAGGGCTATCCTGCAGATGGGTTATTTAGTGAATACCGATAGCACACTGCCAAAGAATGTTTCTTCCATCACTCATTTGATCTATGTTGATACTGTCATGGAAGGTTATGATTCCTACCCTGTCAGACCCATCTTCATACAGAGGTGAACCTGCTTCTGAAGAAGGAGACATCCCTTCTAATTAAGGGAATTAGGAAAGACTTTGTGTAAGACATTGAAACTTAAGATGCAGGCATGAGAGAGGCAGAATTAAGATCACCTTTCTCCCATCTCTGACTAGCAGCAGTTAGTTTCAGATTCAAGAAGCAATGGAAGTACATTGAAACTGTGTGTTTTTCTTGCTGTTTTTTCCCCCAAGTTGGGAAATAATCTGGTCAGATATGTGCATTGGGAAGATTAACCTGCCTGCTTTCCGTAGAATTCCATTTATGCATTAGTGGAGAAAAGCACTGCTGTGTGCAAGTGAATACTGCATTTCATTTTTGATCAATTTGGTAAATAAAATTATGATGTATTGCATTCATTTATAAGCCCAAGCGTAGAATTTCCCATAGGAAAAACAATCTATTTTGATTCTAAAATGTGCACAGTTAACTTGCAAACAACAATCCCAAAAAGGTACATTTATGAAGTGCAGTGAATCGTCTATTACTTAGAAATGATGTCAATTATGCCTGAGCCAAACACTTATATTTTAAGTAATGCTCCTTATTACAAGAAAAATACAGTACATCAATAGTAATATGCCTCCAAAGATGGTGTTAAAACATTCTATCACCGTTGCAGGCCACTGGTAATAAAAGCATACAGCTCTAAGTAATTTTCCCCTTGCAATCTCTTGCAGGTCTATTTGGACTTTTCCTATTACACATATTATGGGTATGTATGAATTAACTTTATTTTTTATACTAGGGTTTTCTGCCAACTATTTGATCCCTCACTACTTTCATTTGTGGCACAGAAGGGGCATGCCTGTGGCAATTAACAAACCCTGGATTCTAATCCTGGCTCTGCAACAAAGTCAAAATGTAACAATGGTCAAACAGAACATACTAGGCCCTCAGTGGAAACTGTTGAAAATAGAGGTAGATGACATATAAGTTCAAATTCTGGATCTTACTCATGTCAACTTGGACAAGACAATCTATTTAATTTTTCTCATGCACAAAATGAGGTTAGACTACATGAATTTTAAGGTACATTCTGGTTCTAAATAAATTGTCTTACAATCAATTACCTAACTGGTAAATAGATGGTTTTGAAATATTTTATTTTCATCTTTTTCTAGCTCTGACAAAATATGATGCAATTATTTTAATTGTAAGCAATCATAGGGAAACAGGAATTGTTTAAGCTGATGGCATCTCAGAAAATATCTAGTCAAGACTCCTCATTTTATAATTGAAGGAACTGAAGTGTATAGAGGTGAAATGATTTGTTGGGGGTCACAGATCCAGTTGGTAGTAGTAGAACTCTGAGCAGAATGAAAAAATTTCAGAATTGCTAGGGATCTACAAAAACATCTAGTTTCACCTGTATGATCATTTGAATTCCCCTTTCAATATGTCCAAAATATTTTCCAGCTTCTCTGTAAACATGATTGTTGACAAACATCTTGCTAAAATGCACTAAAATTCATTCTATTTTTGGTGACCTCTAGATGTCAGAAGATTCTCCCCCATACTTAACTGAAATCTGTCTCCTCAGAACTTTCATTAAGTGTTTTTCATTCATGCATCAGTATGGTGATAGGAGGACTATAACATCATATGAGAAAGACAGACACACACATACACAGGAAACAGAATAGCTGTAGCTATAATACCTCTTCCATATCACATTCCAATGTTTAAGAATGACGATCAAACCACAATTCCTTTTGTAGAAAATATCATAATTTCCCTGCTTAACAGAATATCCTCAACAGTTCATTCATCTTCTTCTGGATATACCCTAGCTTGACATAGGTTATGCCTTGTTAACTGTTTTGATAGGATAACTAGGCTGGTATTTGAAAAAATTATGGTAGAGATCATCTCCTTCGATTTTTGCAAAGGATTTTTGCAGTGTCTCATTCACTACTTGTAAATGAAGTAGAAATATTTGACCTAGATTATGATACAGTCAAGTGAATTTGAAAATTGTTAAAATAAGGACAAAAATTATAGTAATTACTAAGTCAATGTTAGTGCGATGGTGGTGGGACTCTATTATAACATCCCAGGGATTGTGCCCTTCTTCTTTGGTATTTCATTTTTTTTTACAATGACCTGAAAGCAGCTATGGATCCTAAGAGATGAAATTAAACTAGAAGATATAATTCATATGGTGGATAACAAATTTGGTATTGATTATGAGATACATAGGCTAGAACAATGGTACAAAATATATCAGGATTGTTCTAGAGAAAATAAACCTCAACACAGAGTTTAAAACGATGAGCATGACAGTACAGTAATGATAGGTAGACTACAGCTAGTGGTCCAGAACAGATTTGTGGTTTTTAGTTGATTGACAGTTCAATATAAGTCCAAAATGTAACATTGAAATAAAAAAAAAGTGCAACTTTAGGCTGCCTTAAAAGTACTATACTGTCTATAATGAAGTGAATGAAAGTACCATTGTGCTGTGCCCTCATTAGATTTCCTCTGGAGTGCTCTGCTCAGTTCAGTTTTAATGAGGACATAGAAGAGAAGGAAGGTATTTAGAACACAGTAACCAATATGGTGAAAGCAATAGAGACCAGGCTATATGAGGAACATCTGAAGCAATTGTTAAACTTTAGCCTGGAAAACAGCAGACATGGGGTGTGTGGGGTAGGACTTCACCATTTTCAGGTACTTAAAAGATCATCAAGTCAAATTAGTGAGATTTGTTTTCCTTGGTCCCATTGTAAAATTAGCACAAGTGACAATTCTTGTAAGGCAAAGGAGCTTGATGGAATGAATGAATGAATAGGTGGACAGATGGATGGATAAATGAATGAACGGAGAATCATTTTTTAAATGCTCCCCATGTCTCAAACATTGTGCTAAATTTTACAGATACAAGTAGAAAAATAAAACTTCTTAATCTTAAGAACTAACTCTCTAACAATAAGAGAAAATACATGAGAGAAATCTTGGGTGTAGGGCAGATGGAAAAACCCTAAAGTCCTAGGAGTGACCAGATGGGCAAGGCCCAGAGATGTTCATGAAGGTTCTGTCAATGGTTCTGATGCAAGTAGAAGACATATGTTGGATATAGAGGCAGGGAAAGTAATAGGACCTGGAGGACCTTAGAAGGTTCAGGAAGGGCAGATGACAAGTCCTAGTGGTCCTCTATTTCATTAAAGGGAAGAGAATTGATGTCTGATCTTACTCAAGCCCTGTGAACAATCATGAAGTCTTGATGAGATCTGGACTATGGATGGAGATGAAAGAAAATGATCTTCCTAAACATTAAAGTTGTTTATCATTGGAGATACAGGATAACCCCTCATTAGAGTTACTTAAGCAGAAGCTAAGGAGTAGATGGTGTTGTAAAAGAATATCTTATTTAGGTAAAATTATGTCCTACAACTTTTATTTCTTAGCTTTTGGGATATATTGAATATAGTGGAACAATTATCTCTTCTATTTTGGAAATGATCTCTCTGGCAATGCAAGCTATGTTCAAGTAATTATTTAGTCTAATATTGCTATATTGCCATATTGCTAACATGCTGAACTGGTAGTCCACTGAAATCTCCAGGTGTTTTCCAAAGAACTAATTGTTAGCCTCAGAGGTCTAAAATAATTAAAGCCAATTAGCAGAATGGGCAAAGTGAGCAATTTCTGTTGTTAAAGAATTCTTCAAGACATTTTACCACAAAAATAAGATGTTTATTATCATAACATTATGGAAAATAAAGGAAAGAAGAATTTTATTGACTAGTGTGGAGAATATTCATGATCTTCCTGACTCCAAGTCAAACACTTTTGTCCATAAAGCTTTTGGGAGGTTAAGGGAAATGATCCCAATGATCCATGGATCCAAATTGCTCTCCAGAATGCTTGTATCAGTATATAGTGATAACAACAGTATATTTGTGTGCCCATTTTCCCACATTTCCTCTACCATTTATCATTTTCCTTTTTTTGTCATATTAGTCATTCTGATAGATATAAGGTGGTACCTCAGAGTTGTTTTAATTTGCATTTCTCTAATGACTAGTAATTTGGAGCATTTTTTCATGTAATTATAGGTAGTTTTATTTTTTTATCTAAAAATTCCCTGTTCATGTCCATTGTCTATTTGTCAATTCCAATAAGCCTCTTTGGAGTTTATTTCCCATTTACATTGTACAAGTTTTGTATTATCACAGTTGTTTGCTAATCTCCAACCCCAGCATAAGGCAGGAACCTTAAAGAAAGGGGCCATGTTTTTGCTTTACTTTACATAGTCAATCCTTAGCAGTATCTGGCACATAGTAAACACTTAATAAATGCTTGTAAATGATGATGATGAGGTGGGATTAAAACCCAGAACTTCCTGACTCTAAGTCAAACACTTTTGTCCATAAATCATCTGGTAGATTGAGGGAAATGATCCCATCATTATCTTCTAGAAAGTGGCAAGAAGCTGGTGCCTGAGGCTATTGTTAGAATGGGAGACTGCCCAGGCTAGAGTCAGATTCAAGACCTGGGCATCCTTAATAGGTGAGAGTCTTATTGCCCTTGGTGTACTACTTAAGCACTATGCTCCTAGTTCTTGAGGCAGGCAAAGGCCTGGAACTGTGCTAAATACTGTTTATTGTCCATGCTCTGAATCGCAAGCAGGAAACGGAACCTCATCACCCCCATTCTCTAAATTTGGCCACAGCTGGAATGTTACGTTCATTTACATTTTTATAACAACACAGCTGACTGAGGAAGGGCTGATGGGCCAGCTGGGAAGTACTTGCTGCCTGGAACATTGTTTGTTTGCTTTAAAAATGCCTTTTCCTCTATTTCATAGAACTTCAGGTCCCAGTCCTTAACAGTTTGTGGACCAGAGGTGAAATAGAGAACTCAGAAACTGACGCTCAGTTGAATGAATGAATTGTAGGTATCCATCATATTCATTTAGCCCAAAGTCTCCTATTTGGAGGACCACAGACTTAAGAGGTCTTACAGTACAAGTACATACTTTATTTTTGTGGATGAAGGGCCCTGAGGAGTCAGTAGAGATTTAGCCACAATCACACAGGCGATAAATGGTGGGAATAAGATATGAACCCAAGTCCTCTAACTATAAATCTAGTCCTTTCCTTCCTGTGCCATGCTGTTCTATCTCAACTCAATTCAATTGAAGGGGAATGAGTTATAAAAGTGATGACTATGGAAATATATTGAAATTTTAAATTAAGGCTATAGGACCAAGGAAATTAGTGAACAATTAAAATTAATAATGGCCTAAGTTCCATGCACCTTTGGAAGGCAGTATATAAAATGATCAATTAGGGGTTGAGGAGTTATTACTTTCAAAATCCATATATTTGATAAAAGTCAAGCACCGAGACCTGGTGACCACTGGAGTGTGAAGAGAAGCCTCTACATTGAGAGCTTTGAATCCCCAGTGACTATTGCTAGGACTCTGGAAAATTTCAATGGAAATCCATAAATAACTAGTTAATTCATATTTGGAAGCTTGTAAGGATGATTCTCAATGGAAAGGAGGGGGGTATTTTGATGTCCTTTCTTAAACTTTCTATGATAACAGAGAGGGCTACAATTAGGATGACTTGACACACCTTGTTCTTTCTTATTGTTGACTGTGGGAGAACATTGTATGAGAACGTTCCTGCCACCTCGTATCAGACTTCCAGATCATAAATTTGGAGTCTATTTCTACTGATGAGTGGGGGGAAGCCATGCCTTCTGTCCCTTCCCTGTACATTTTCTCTTTGCAAAAATTTGTCTGTTTAAAGCTTTTCTCATGCACCCCTCCCTCTACACTTGTTATTCCTAGAACGTCTTTTTATTTTATTTTTACCAATTGCACGTAATAACAAATTTTCACATAGGTTTTTTGAAGTTATATGATTCAAATTGTCTCCCTCCCTCCTTCTCCCCATTCCCAGAGCTGGCAAACAATTTGAAATGGATTATATATGTGTTGCTATTTGGTCTTTCTGAATAGAAAGGCAAATTAATATCACCTACTGCATGATATCCACCCACATTAAAATATCAGTTCATGTCTTTCTAGGTTTCTCTGAATCTATTCCCTTCATAATATCTTACAGCACAGTAGTGTTTTATTACATTCATATGTTACAATCAGTTTAGCCAGTGAATAGAAGGTGTAATCAGGAATACTTTGGTTTAACATAAGGAAAAACTTCCTGAAAATTAGAGGTATCTAAAATGAAATGAGCTTTTGCAATATGGGGTAGCTTCCCTGTTATTGGAACCTTCATTTGAAACTGGCATGACTACTTGATGGCCAAGCTTGTGAAGGAGTCATCCACAAGGGATCATCCGCTTTACTTAGTCCAGCATTATATGAACCCAGCAATGGAGACACCATATCCTATGATTTGTCCAGTTGATTTGCTGCACCTAAATCAGATTATTGTGATAGGAAATATGTCCACAACTACTACATTACATTTGAGCCCACTCTCATTAGAGAAAATGAGGGAGAGAGGGAGAGAGAGAGAGAGACAGAGAGAGAGAGAGAAAGAGAGGATGCTCCAATTTGGGTGCATGTTTTTTCATAACTTTTCAGAATGTATTCATTTGCAAAGGCAATAATCAATAGATTATAAATTACTTAATACTGAGGGAAAAATAACTGATTAAATTGATAGCATGGATGTTATTAACTGTATCAATGATACTGAGGTGATATTAGCTTCCAAGGCACAATTGATATACAGATGAATACACCAGATGAGGGCTCAGAACAATAGATTTAATAGTAGAACTCCTTGGGCTTACCACTAGAAACCTCAGGAAAACATGTAGTTAACTAATATAGACTCATTTTATGAGTGTGAATTGGAATAAGGGCTCCCAAAGTCTATATGGGCTACACAAAATAAAATTTTAAAAAGTTCAGTCATAGAGATAAGATACAAATAACACACAATCTAATACAAATAAAAGTGGTTTAAACTAGAATAAGATACATACCTATGAGATTGAAACAATGCGAGAACTAAGAAAGAAATTATTAAAATATTGTCTTGAACATAGTAGGTCAGCATGTTTGTTTAGTTGAATTGTAGGCATCAGAAAGGTATCATGGACTATGTAGTCCTGAGCTTGGCTTAAAGAATGGGGATATTTTCAACAGAAAGACTTGATTTGCCCACATCAGAAAATATAAAAATTAGCTAATAGCTAAGTCAAAATCAGTTGTAAAATTAGGCTGATCTCATAATTTCAGTCCTCTCTCAAGTTCATCTTGTTCCATTCACTATACTAAAGGATAAAAGCTTTGCTCCTTTCAGAAAATTCTACTTGAATGGCCCAATGGAAAAGGCCAAAGATGATGTTTAGATCTTTTGCCCATTTAATCAAAAAGCCAAAGGCAGACTTCATTCTCCTCTGTCTCTTTGGTGATGCAATCATAAGGCTGAGTTGGTAACATCTGATATGCTGAACCTGAGTTAACTCTAACTGAAGAGTCAAATTTCATTAGAAAGCGGGTTTGAAGGAAGACACGGGAGCTTGCATTTAGAGGAAAGGGAAGCTAATGCTAGCCAGAGCATTTGTTTTCTTATAGATTATCTTTCCAAATTTGGACTTACAAAACAGTCTTTATGCTGACTTTATAGAATTAATGTAGTAAATTTTAAAGAAAAAAGCATTGAAATATCTGAGAACAGCATACCTAAAGATTGCAAAAATAATGTTTTGGAGCAAAAAAAATGTCTGTAGTTAAAACTGAGCACTAAGAGAAACACTCTAATATGTATTACAGAATTACAGAAAATTGATGACTCTCAACTTTATAAAGCTGCTGACCCCATTTTCTGACTCCAAATTCATTTGTTCCCCTCCACCTTCTGAAATTTATGAGAAGACAATGTATTTTCATAAACATGATTTCCCCCCTCTTCGAGAGTTAGTAGAGGCCTAAGGAGGAACAGCCAAATGGTGATCCTGCTCTGGGTTCACAGATTCAACATGGAGATCAGATTGGTGACATAGTGCTTATTTCTGCCAATTTCATTTTTCCTTTCATAGTTCTTCCCTTGTCTGCTATAATCTTCTCATTTCATTGAAAGTCTATGCATATCTCTGTTTCAAAATTCAAATAAATTATATAGTGGACTGGAAAGAATAATATAATAGAAAGCATATTGTATTTGGAGTTAGAGTACTGTGGTTCAACTCCCATGCTGTGTGTTTAATATTCAGGTGCCTGGGCAAGTCACTTTGTTTTTTCCAGGTTCTAATTCTTATAATAACAATGATGATGATGACTAATAATAATAATATGCATTTGTCACTTATTATGTGTCTAGCAGTATGCCAAGTACTTTATAAATATTATTTCAATTGATCCTCATAACAACTCTGGGAAATAAATACATTTATTATATCCATTTTACAAATGAGGAAACTGAGGCAAATAGCTATTAAGTGATTTGCCCAGGATTACACAGCTATTAAGTGTCTCGATGGAGGTATCTAATCTCCACTCCAACTTTCAGTCTATGGCTCTATGAGTCTAAGAATTAGGAGATTTAGATCTATTCTCACCTTTCTTATAAACTAATTCTAGCCTTTGGGGCAAGTCACTTCAGTTTTATTCCTAGGGAAAAATAATTTATGGAATTAACTGCTCTCTGAGACCCTATTAAGACCAATTGGAAGGGAGTTAAAGGCTGGAAAACAAAGCAAACAGGAATAAAGGCCACATTTCCAATATTAAAGTATAGTAGCATCCCTTAGTTTTCTAAAATCACTTAGACAATCAGATGTATCCTCTGGAGTTCTTGTTTTGGTAAGTAATCTGAGGATCAATTTATACAAGATGATCAATGTCTGATCATCACTGAGAAGAATATCAATCAATCAATTAAACAGCAATTCCCAAGTACTTACTGTGCTCTTAGTTATATACATATGTATGATATTGGGACTGCAAATATACATTTATAACCACTTGTATTCACATGTATGTAGCATATACACACATGTTAATGCAATATATATGTATAAAATATATAGGGGGCAGCAACTTGGCACAATGGATAGAATGCCTAACCTGGAGTCTGGAAGACTCATTTTTCTGAGTTTAAATATGGCCTCAGACACTTTCTAGCTATGTGACCATAGGCAAGTTGTTTAACCTTGTTTGCCTCAGTTTCTCACCTGCCAAATGATCTAGGCAAGGAAATGACAAACTATTCCAGTATCTCTACATAGAAACCCTTAAATGGGATCACAAAGTCAGACATGACTGAAAACAACAAATAAAATGCACATGTGCATTTGTATAATGCATAAATGTACATGTATATTAACACATCTTTGTGTATATATACATGTATTCCCTAATAGTATAAACTACTTGGGATCAGAGATTGTTTTCACTTTTTCTTGGTATCCCCAGCATTTAGCCAAGAGAACTATATATACCTGGTAAACTGTTTCAGTGATTTTAGTAAATTAAGGAACATTGCTATATCATAGCAGCTCTAAACACCCAAATGATGAATATTTATTAAATGCCTATTATGCACCAGGCACTATTTTAAATGTAAAGATTATCTAATCCTACCCCTTCCTTTTCCAGAGGAAGTATATATGTGCATATATTCATATATTTATTATTTCCATGTATATATACATGCATGTTTGTAAATATGCATGTGTGTGTGAGATACGCAGAGTAGATGGACAGTAAAAAAGTAAAAGAAGGGAAGAAACTAGCATCTGAAGGACCAGGAAAGGTCTTTATATAAAGTAGCATTTGAAATGAGTCATGAAGGAAGTCAGGGATGCAAAGAAATGGAGGTAAGGAGAGAAAGGGCATTCTGGGTTTTGAGGATAGCCAGGACTAAGGAACAAAGATGGGACATGGACTGAAGAGCAGATAGGTCAGTATGCCTGGAGGAAAGTAATGTAAATGATAACTGGAAAGACAGAAGGCCCTTGTAGTAAAGAGCTTCCAAGTGAACAAGAAGAGCTTATATTTGACCTTAAAGGTAATAGAGAATGACTGGATTTTGTGGAATAGATGAGTTGTCCTAGTAAACTCTTTAGCTGCCATGTGTGGGATGGATTACAGTAGAGAGTAACTTGAGGCAGAAAAGACAAATTATTCACCATGACAATAATCCACATGGGAGGTGATAATGTCCTGAACTATAGAGGTGTCCCTGTGAGTAGGTAGAAGGGCACATACATGAGAAAGACTGATATAAAGAGAAAAAGACTGGTGACTGATTGGATATGTGAAAGGAGTGAATGATAGGAGCTGAGTATGATACCAAAGTCAAGAGCCTAATCAGAAATATATTAATATCTTTTACAGCGATGATATGAGTTTGGGTGGGTATGGGAAATAATATTCTCTTTGGGATATATTAATTTTAAGATGTCTATAGGATATATAGTTCATAATGGTCAAAAGATTTTTGCCAATGTTTCTCTCACACTTAAAGATCTTTTAGTAGCTTTCCATTGCCTTCTAACACAAGGGAACTATCTCGACTCAGGACATTTAAGGTCCTCCACAATCTGGTGCTACACAGAATTACTATCACAAAAGTGCCAAATTATTGATGGGTCTTCAGAAGTCATCTTTGTATAACACGGGTGATATGGATTCCTGAAAGAATTTGAGGGAGGGTAACCCATATACCTTTAAAAGTAGTGCATTTAACTTTTGGAGAATTCTAATTTTTTAGGACTATTCCTTTATAACAAGTTGAAAATGCTTTCTCTGTAATTTCCATCTATTAACTCTGATTTTGCCCTTTGAGATCCAACAGAAAATAGCCAAACGTAAAGTCTATTAAAATCCTTAATCATTTGTGAATCATTTTGATCACATATGATGTCTTGTATATCTATATAATATTTCATTTATTCCAATTGTATTTCATTATTTTAGACCACACCACCATCAATTTGGTACTTTACACTCCATCTAACTTGGACTTATCACTACCTACTATATATGACCCCCACCCCCACTCAGAGTCTCCTCACCTTTGCTCATTTTATTTCCTTATGCTTGGGATGTTTCCTTCTTACCTCTTCCCATAACAACACTGAAATCTGACTTTTTCTTTATACCATAATGCAAATGTTACCTACTCTTTCATTCCTTTTGTGTGCAGGACAATAATTACCTTTTTAATTTCTCAGACCTTATAAATATCTTTTTATATCCTTTCATATAAATCCACATATGAAATTATGATGAATTAATTGCACTGAAACTACTGTAATATCCATTTATTTATACTGTGAACTCCATGAAGGCAGACATGGGGTCAAATTTTAGCCTTCTATCTTGCACAATGTTTAGAAAAGCATTATGAATTCAACAGATGTTGGATAAATCCTTACTCAGTTGGATTTAACTTGGATCTAATCAGAATCTTTACTAATAAAGATGATTCTATGAAATTTAAATAATTATTGGCATGAGTCTATTATTGATAGGGATTAGACCTAGATTCAGGTCCCTTCTGTAGATGCTGTTGAGCTTATTCTCTGTAAATAATAGTCTTTGAAAATTGTCTAAAGTAGCCAGAGGTCAAGTGACTTTATAGGGTCACATGGGCAAAATGTATCAGAGGTAGGATTTAAATCATGCTAGTTCTGAAGCTGGCTTATTAACCATTATGCTATGCTACCCTTCCTGACTATATGATAATGCTTAAAATTAATTAGAATAACTGAGCCATTTCACCTTGGACTTGGCAGGAGCTTTTGAGGTTATCTAATCCAACCTTCCAATCAGTAAATGAATCACTTCAACATAGTAATATGTTAATAATAACAGATGACATTTATATGTTGCTTCACAGTTTACAAAGCATTTTACATACATTATCTCATTTGATCCTCATAATAGTTTTATGATGTAGGAAGCTCAAGTATTATCATGCCTATTTCACAGATGAGGACCCACTAAAGCTCAAGTAACTTAATTGACTTTTTCAGTGTTACATTGCTAGTAGTTGACAAAGCAAAGAATTGAATCAGGGAATCATCAAATCTGAGAGTTGGAAGGTATCTCAGTGGTCATATAGTACAATACACATTATTCCTACTATAGCATGTGAAAATGGTCCTCTAACCTCGACTTCAAGAACTTTTAAATAAAGAAGAGGAATCCATTACCTCTGAGACAGTCTGGGGCATCTCTATTATTTAGGACATTTTCCTGAGATCAAGCCTAGATGGGCTTCTTTGCAACTTCAACTCACTGATCCAAGTTCAATCATCCAGGGTCAAAAAGCACAAATCTAATTCCCTTCAAAACTTAAAGATGGCTATCATTTGCCCCCTAAGACATCTTTTTGTCTTAATAGTTTAGCCAATTGATCTTCATTCACCATGATCTGAAGGTCTACCATCTTGGTTTCCTACCTCTGGACATTCTCCAGGTTATCAATCTATGTAATTCAGAACTGAAGCCATTAATGCAGATTAAGGTCAATAGTAGAGAACAATAGCACTATCACCTCACCATTCCTAGGTATCTTTTGTTTGTAATCCAATTTTATATCACATATTGTACTCTCCTCCCACTCTTGCCCAGAGAATTTCTTTCTTTCTCTTCCTTCCTTCCTTCCTTCCTTCCTTCCTTCCTTCCTTCCTTCCTTCCTTCCTTCCTTCCTTCCTTCCTTCCTTCTTTCCTTCCTTCCTTCCTTCCTTCCTTCCTTCCTTCCTTCCTTCCTTCCTTCCTTCCTTCCTTCCTTCCTTCCTTCCTTCCTTCCTTCCTTCCTTCCTTCCTTCCTTCCTTCCTTCCTTCCTTCCTTCCTTCCTTCCTTCCTTCCTTCCTTCCTTTCTTCCTTCCTTCCTTTCTCTATATCATAGTATTGGTTCCAAGGCAGATGAGTGGTAAGAGCTAGAATATTAGGGTTAAGTAACTTTCCCAGGGTCACACAGCTAGGAAGTATATGAGGCCAAATTTAATACCAGCACCTACCATCTCTAGGACTGGCATTCTATCCAGAGTTACCTAGCTGCCCCAAACATGGAACCTTGCTCAAAACATCTACTATCTAACCTTGCCCCACTTTTGTATATGCGAAGCTCATTCTTTTTTATTCAAGGCTAAGACTTTAAATACATCCTTATTGAATTCCATTTTTATTAGATTCATTTCCAGTATTCTAATCTATCAAGTTATTTGGCGATCCTGCCATGTAGCTATCCCTCCCATCTTTGTCTCACCTGCAAATTTGATGAGCATGCCATCTTGTGACTTAATCAGAATCACTGATAAAAAGGTGAAACATCTAAGGACCAGATACAGAGTTTAAGGATACTTGGATCAATATCTCATGCTATATTAACATTGAATTATTAATGACTACTCCATCTAATTATTCCAGAATTCATCAAGCTGTAGTGTCTTTGGTTCAGTTGTCAAACTCACCACCAGTAAACAGCAAGGTGCCCACAAAATTACTAAGCATGCCTGAATCAGAGAGAAATGTTTAACAGAATATATAAAAAATATAATATATATGTGTATATATGTATGCATGCACACAGATGTTTAAAATATTATTTTCTACATCAATATGTAGCTATGGGAATATATTTCTATTTGAGTTTGATGCCACTGTTCTAGTCTACATATCTCCATTTCCTCAATAAGAACATTATAAGAAATTTTAATAAAAGCTTTGTCAGAATTCAGGAAAGGAAAAATCTCCAAATCTAAGTCCAGTCTTCTTTCTACTGTATTTCTGTTATACGCTGCAAGTCTTACTGAAAGAGAGTTATTGTGCCTCCCCTTTGAACATTTTCATAATACTAATTATTTCTCAACTCTTTGTTAGAAAAATTTTCTTCTTTTTACAGTGAAATTACTTTTCCTATCACTTTCCATGTCAACCTTAACTCTGCTTCCTGGAGTCATATGAAATGGATAAAGTTATTCTTTCACATGAGAACCTTTGAAATATGGAAGACCACTTTGATGCCCTTCTACTTGTTGAATGAAATCTTCTGTTTTTCAGATTAAACATTCTCTATCTAGTTGATTGTTCTTTATATGCCATTATTTCCAGACCTTTCACATCCTGGTTTTGCTTTTTTATCTGTCATCTGCTTTGTCAATGTCTCACTTAAAATGCAATGTCTGGGAGGCGGAGTCAAGATGGAGGCTTAGCAAGCAGCAAAAGTTCAGACCTCTTGGAAGACCCTTCCTTACCGATACAGACTGAATGCTCCTAGGGCTCCAAAACCCAACCTGAACAACAGGACAGAAGCGGGGAACCCTCCTTCTGGACTCAAATCAAAAGGTATGCCCCCCAAAAGCCCCTCAAAAGCTGGAATCCGAGAATACTCAGGGCTAAGGGGAAGGCAGAGGGTAGGTCCCAGGACCCCTCTCCCACAACCCAGAGCGCTGAGCCCGCAGCAACAGCAGCGGGAACCTTTGAGCTGCCAAAGGTGCTGGCTTGGAGGGTCTACCTTGTGAGCAGCAGGGTGCCCAGCTCGGAGAATCTAGCTTGGACAGCAGGGAGGAAGCTAGGGAGAGAGGGGGCCTTGGCTGGGTCCCTCCATTGGGCTCCAGCCTCACTTTTGCCTCAGGGCATAACCAGATAAATCCAGCCAATTTAATCAGAACTCCTCAGAGTTTAGGGAGGAGGGCAAAGGCACTTGTGGACAGTGGAGAAACAGCTAGAGAGCACTGGAGAGAGCCTGGGCGGCCCAGCCTTCCAGGTGTTTTCAGAGCCTCAGTTTCATACCGCATGCAGCCCAACCCACTTGAATTCAATCCAAGCAAAAGCCTCCAGAGGACAGGGAAGCTAACATTCCTCCCCTAGAGACTGTACCAAGAGATCTGACAAAGCTCCAAGAGGGGAGACCGACAGCCCCAAAACCAAAACAAAATGAGAGGAGCAAGAGCACAGCCAAATACGGGGAGCAAAGAAGGGGTAAACTTGAGCAAACAACAGAAAAAGAAGAAGGAAATTACAATAGACAGCTTCTGCACAGGTAATGAACAAAGAGCTAATGAAACAGAGGGGGAGGGAACAGCAAAGGAAAAATCAGAAATCCCAGCGAATTGGATACAGGCTTTGGAAGAACTCAAAATGCAATTCAAAACACAATTAAGAGAGGCTGAAGACAATTGGGAAAAGAACTTAAAAACTAAGATAAGTCATCTAGAAACAGAAAATAGTGTCTTGAAAGCCAGAATCAACCAGCTGGAAAATGAAGCAAAGGAGATGAAAGATGACCTCCAAAGAAAATCCGACCAAAAGGAAAAGGACGACCAAAAAACTAAGGATGAAATCCAGTCTTTAAGAACCAGAATACAACAATTAGAATCGAGCGACTTCACAAGGCAGCAGGACTCTATAAAAATGCAATGTCTGGAATATTTAGGGTTGAATAGCTTTGAGGCATACCACTCTTCATCTAATCTCTATATAAGCTGGGTAGAATCAGTTATTTTTATAACAAACTTTGATAAAATAAACAAAATAGTTAGAAAATGTTTACTAAATGAAGCCCAGGATCTTTGTCTAGAACAATTTTTAAAATGAATATTGAATAGCTTCTAAATCATCTATAGGACTCCAGTGTTTTATGAACCCAATTATTTCACCTTGAACCTGAATTTCTTTCTACCTATAATACTCCTTTCCTGTCCTTGATCGGGGAGCTACTTCAATATGAATGCAAGACTAAATCTTGAAAATTAATAAATTTAATCTTTTTTGATTGCATCATTGCATTTTCTAACATCTTCTGTTTTTTTTTTCTGTAATGCATTTTATTAGAGACCTTAATTTCTAGGACTTAAATTCTTAAATACAACAGTGATCTCAAAGATATAAAAAAATCTCTCAATAATGCAGATATAAATCTGTCCATGTTTTCCCAATATTTGAGACATTTGACCACATATTCCTATAGGTCTTCCATAACACTGATTCAATATGCTGAGGAGGGAATTAAATAATTTATTAAGTACCTACTATGGGCCAGATACTGTGCTAGGCACTTTATAAATATTATCTCAATAACCCTAAGGGATAAGTATATAAATATCAAGATATTACAATTGAGGAAACTGAGGCACAAAAGATTAAATGACTAGCCCAGGATCATTCTGCTGGTAAGTATCTGAAGCTGGCTTTTAATGTAGATTTTCCTGACTCCAAACTCAGTGCTTTATTCATTGTACTATTGTATAGCCATATGAGGACATTATCCAACTTCTCCTAAGGTCCAGAGGATACAAGTAGATGATATCACTTGTCCTCTGGCTAACACTTGTTCTTACCACAAGAGTAAGCCAACTTCTTGTTTGAATGTATATTTTTAAAAAATCACACTCAACTGTCCTTATTCATATTCCCTCACTTGTTACATGTTGCAGTCTACTGACACCATGAGCCTTCTTCATATCATTTAAAATTTCTTGGGAACATCAAAGTGCTTTTCAAATCCTAAAGTACTATATGAGTTTGAACTATTGTTATTATTATTTTTGCCTTCATCTAAGTGATTAATTTTTTAAAAGGTTCAACAGGACAGGGACAAGCTACAAGAGAATTCTTTCCACTTGACATTCACATTCATTATTTTCCTTAAGTATGCTCTTAAGGAATTTGCAATTACAATAAATGGGCAGTCAGCACAAAGATTCATTTGCTAGTAGTACTGGAAAAGTGGTGATTGTGCTTCTTGGCAGGATAAGAAGAGTTAACCAAACACCTTGCCTCAGCAGATTGAAGTTCTAATTCTAATTAGAACAGATCATGGGATGGGGGAGGAGTTGGAAGAGAGGGATGATGTAAGAAATAGGCTATTGTACTAAATAGTATATTTTATCTTGTTATGAAAATTGTACAGCATCAGCAGTGGGAGAGACTATATAGTAAAGTGCAGAAAAGCCATCACCAGAAAGTTGGTTGAGAGAATTTTCTTTTTATTGTTCCCAGAAATGCATGAGGATCATGTACTAAGACTTCAGTGAAGTTTATAATCTGCATAAGTAGAGGGAGAACTCATACTAGTGAAAATATAGTACTTGGAATTATATTTTAAAAAAAGAAATATTGTCTGAATACAAAAGACCATGGCAGCTATTGATAAAAAAGAAGTCTAAGTCTAGAACGTAAGAACTGATGAATTTCATCAATTCATTTATTTGTTCATCGGTTCATCAGTTCATTTATTCTTAATACCTTAGTGAGTATTATGAAATACAGTGATGTTGCAAGAATATAACAACTACTGATGAAAAGATTTATAAGGCTAGAATATCATTGTTGATGATTTTTTTCATTGACTCTTGGAGTGTGTGACATTTGATTTGGGCTTTTAAAAATGAAAATTTCAGCTGGGAGGAAAAAAAAAAACAGAGAAAGGGTACATTTATGACATCTTTAAGGAATTACATCACCAAAGTAACTTTAGCTATCATATTGATAAAAAGGTCACATATTTCTTTCTCCAAATTTTGTATGAAAATAAAACTATGTTTTATATGTGCATGTATTGAGATTAAGAGAAATAGTCTATACACGTGTAAAACCCAGTGGAATTGCTTGTTGGCTATGGGAGCAGGGTAAAAAGGGGGAGGGAAAGAACATGAATAATGTCACCATGAAAAAATATTCTAAATTAATTAATTAAATAAAATTTTTCTAATAAAAAAGAAAAAGTCTATAAATTATGTTATTTTTCAATGTACTCTTACAAACTCAATGTGTATGGTAATATTATCTTTAAAGACAGATTCCTTATGAATGTACGTTATAGTCATGGACATCTTCCATTTTGACAGGTGTGCCATTTTCTATTTAATTCAATTTTATTAAATCACCCTTAGCTGTTTATTAAGGTAACAGAGAATGGAGTTTAAGTAGACAAAATTTTTCCTTTCCTAACATATACTCCTTCCCTTTATCACTTCCACTATCTTTACTATTGATTTCAATTGGTCAGTTTGCTACTTCTCATGCATCCTAATTTCTACAATACCCATTTGAATTAGAAAGGGTTCTGAGATGAAGAACAGGTGGGCAGTATAATCAGTTTTCTATGCTAAAAAACATTTGGAAAACATCTTCCACAAAATAAGCACTTAATATATCTTTTATGCAAAATGAAAGAGGAAAATATAACTTTAATTACTCTTCCTCCTCTCTTAAGACAAAACTCATGTGTTCCAAAATACAAGATATTTTGTTTAATGATGGGTTTATTTTTTAATTAAAAAGTATGTGGCAAAATTATAAAGAACAAGGTTGTCCCCCAAATAAGAGATCTGAGGTGAGACCTTCTACTTCTCATTGTAGAAATGAGGGCCCAAGTTTCCACATAATGACTGAATTATCTACATATTTATCAATTTTGATGAATTTCTTTTATCTCTACATATTTTCAGTGTATATTAAAATCTTTGTTATAAGAAATATTTCTCTGGGAAGATTGTGGAGAGGAATATAAGGGGAAATCTAGCTAAAATAAAAGATCCAAGTAAAAAAAGTATTAAGCATTTCCAAGGGTCACAATATCTGAAGATATCTTAGAAAATAAACAATGACCTGCATTGGTGTTACTGAGAGTATATTTATGATATTCTTCTAAGCACTTCACTCAACCTTAATTTCAATATTACTTATTCTTATTTATTTTGTATATACACACATACACACATAAATATACACACATATATACTCACATATCTATTGATGTATCTATGTTACATTCCCCCTTCTTCCCATGGAAAATAATCTAATTAATGGTATTCACTCAGACTTTTAACTTTATATCTCAAATGCCTAGCATAGTGCCTGGTATTTGTAACTGTTAAAGAGATGTTGTTAATTGAATGATCATCCACCTTTTCTAAGTCAGCTATGTATTTGCTGGAAGGTATCACTGAGATCCTACACCTTTACTTTAAAATGGGGAACCTGAGTCATGGCTGGCCAAACTGCCTTGACAAAGGACACGTGTTATATCCAAGAGCAGGAACTGAAACCTATGTCATCAGACTCAAAACCCACATATTTCATTGTCTCACATAGTTTCTTCTTTTGGATCCCTTCATCAGATTCTCCTTTACAGTGGCCTTGATAAAAGCTGACCAAAGGATTTTATTTAATTCCACTCCCATTATGACTTGGCACTGCTTAGAGCCAGTATCAGATGCTGCTGAGCTCAGGAAGGACACTTGTTCTCTTATGCCTTCTGCAGTGGACGAAGAGCAATCTCACATCTTTCCCTTTTAGAGTGAGAGTGTGTGTTGCTTAATCATTATTATGAAGTAAGACCAGCTTCTATATTTCCAGTTTTTTAACATAGTATATTTAAAATAATACTCCATTCATAATTACCTCACTCTTGGATGTAAGCCCCAGGGAATCCTATGATAGGAGCTCAGAGAAAGTAATTCCTTCCCATAGAGTTTTGGAAAATAACTTTCTAATACCCAGGGATATGGAATTTTATATCATTCTTGAGCATTTTCAAATAATACTCCATAATCTACAACATTATTGCATGTTTAAAAAAACAACAGAAATAACAACCTTAACATAAAATACATTTGCTGGCCTTTCAGATTCTTCCCATAGTGGCAGAGAAGAAAAGAAATGAGACCTGCAACTTTAACAGATGAAATCTGGTTCTAGCTTTATTACATTACTTTGCCATAGTACCTTTTGTTAATGTGCCACTATTTAAAGGGTGTGGAAGGCTTTCCAAAAATGTAGATATGAGATTCCATTGTAACTTGATAACTTTCAGTCATCTGGATAAATGACAGAGTAGTTCACCGCTTATGATTATGAAGCCAATATATGCAGGTGGAAGGACTTGAATCTAGGCTTTAATGACTCCAAGACTTGCCTCTGAATTATCTTGTAGAAACATTTATGAGATTCAGTTTCATTAAATCATAGAACTGAATTAAATATTTAGGATGAGATGGGGCCCTTGTGGACTCAGTTTCTACTTGATACAAAAATTGCGTAAGTAAACTGCATAGGGTTGTTTGTATAGGGTCATATAACTAGCAAAAGTCTGAGGCAGCATCTTGTTTCAGGTCTGGATGATTCCAAATTCAATTATCTACCTACTTTGAAACTTTTTTTATTTTTTAAACCCTTACCTTCCATCTTGGAATCAATATTATGTATTGGTTCCAAGGCAGAAGAGTGGTAAGGGCTAGACAATGGGGGTTTTGACTTGCCCAGGGTCACACAGCTGGGAAGTGTCTAAGGCCATATTTGAATCTAGACCTCCCATCTCTAGGCCTGGCTCTCAATCCACCGAGCTACCCAGATGACCCCTACTTTGAAACTTCTACAAAATTTAGATACTTACACTCAAAATCTTGCAATTTTTCCTACACTTTATGATGCTTCTCTATCCAAAGAAAGGATTTAACATAGTAGCAATAAGGATGCTTGGTGCTGCCTTATGTCAATTATCTTTGTGGACACAGACAAACCACACCATCACCCTGGATATTGGTTTCCTCCACCATAAAATGGTGGGCTGAACTGGATGTTTTTTAATAACTTGCAAACCTAAATATATGACCATGTGATCCTCTCCCCATAGTCACATATGCCCCATGTTATACTACATTCTACTAAGCAGAGAGAAAGAATACTTCTTTGGAGAACAATAAAAAATACTCAAAAACCTGATGTCATGGAAATAAAAAATTCCATCAAAATCTAAATCCATTTTAAATATACAGGGGAAGTATTCCTGACACAAAACAGGCATTCAAAAATTGTAAATTGATTGGGGTAGGTACAATGATGCCTTACTATTTCATGATTCTCATTCTCAAAGTGTTGTTATAAAAATGGAAAGGAGATAAGGTTTTGTCTAGCAATTTATTTCATCTCATCCTTCTAGCTGCTACTGAGATGCAGACTACATGCTAAGTAACTTTACAGTCAAAAGAAAAGTCTGGTATGAGAACTCACTGCAAAATATTAGCTCATCATGGTCCCTATATATAAATTCCAGTGGAAAGATGCTTTGAAGCATACATTCTCTTTGCCTAGGAGGACCCACCACTCTCCATCTTTCCAATGACTATGATACAATATAATGGCTTAGGGTACATATAGGCCATCTATTTCAATTTATTTTATTTTACTTTATAATTTTTTACATTTATTTGTTAATTTTTTAATAATATTCTATTTTCCACAATCATAATTAAAACAATTTTCACTTTCATTTTTCTAAAAATTTGAATTACAAATTCTCTTCCTATATCTCCTGCCCCCTAGCTGTTTGATAGAGGTTGCACCCAAGTGAACCTGCAAAGCATATTTCTATATTGGCCATGGTTGTAGGAGAAGGCACACATTAAAAAAGATGGAGAAAATAAAATGTAAATGATTTGATATGCTTTTAGGGTCCATTAATTCTTTCTCTGTAGGTAGGTAGTATTTTTTTTTATGATGAGTCCTTTGAAATTGCCTTGGATCATTGTATTGCTGAGAATAGATAACTCACAGCTGATCATTTTACATTGTTGTTGTTACTATGTACAATGTTCTCCTTGTTCTCCTCACCCCAATTTGCTTTAAAAGAAGAAAAATTGAGGAGCCTTAAAGGTGAAATAATCTACCCAATGTGACACAAAAACTGACTAGTCTTGGATGCTTGCCTATAGATTCAATGGTCTTAAACCACTTTAGCAAGTTTTCTTCATAATATTTTTTTTTCTGACTACATCATCCTAAACTGATCCCATTGTTTTCTAGTCTCTTTCAGGGATTATTAATATATAGAACACATGGGGAATTTAACTCAGGAGAGGGCAAAATAGAACACTGGAATAGTATTGGACTATGAGTCTATAACTTTAGGTCTGAGTCCAGAATCTGATGAATTTTCTATAATGGCACTGGAGAAGTCATTTTAGTTATATCAGCCTCTGTTTCATTATCTCACATTAACTGAATAATATTTCTACCATCTCTTTCATTTTCTCTCCTCAAAAGACCAGCTCCATATTTCAGGCCCTGATTGCCATTTGCTTGGGCTACTTTAAAAGCCTTCTAATTCAACTCCATGCCCCAAGTGTCTTTCCTTACAATCCATTCTCTACCAAGATATCACTGTGATTTTCCTATGAGTCTGTGTCATTCCCTTACTAAATACACTATAACGTTTAATGTTTCATGATCAAATATAAACTTTTAATTTTGATAAAGAGCTTCATAGTATGGCTCTACTATATCTTTCTAGCATTATAATATTTTGTTTCTCTCATTTAGTACATGTCTTCTCTTCTGATAGAATATAAGCTTCTTACAGGGAGAGATTGGTTTATTTTTGTCTATGTATCCAATGGCCTAAAAATTAATGCTCCCTGGCAGAGGTTTAAAAATATGTGTCAATTAATTTTCTGATCATTTATGAACTTCAAGGAACTCCTAGAAAAATATACTTTGTACAAGTTATTAATAGTACCTTGTAATATATCTCTTCTATTGTTATTATCAAATCTTATTTTACCCATTAAAAAAACTTTATCAGGCGAATAGTGAGTTTTGTCATGAAACTAGACTGTGAATTCCCTGAGGGCAAGGACTATGCTTTTTTTTGTCTCCCCTAGATTGCCAAGTATAGGATCTTACTCAAAATACAGTTTCAATAAAAGTGGATTAGCTTTGAAAAAATCAAGATTTGTCTCAATGGCTAAACCCTATTAATTCAGATTCCTCTAATCTGGAATGTATAATTAATTGGAGCTTGGAGGAAGTATATCTTTGTTTAAGAAATTTTCTTTTGTAATTGGGACCAAGTTAATCTTTTCCTCTGGATTCCTCCCTCTAGTGGTGATATGGGTGAGATATCAAAGGATGAGATAAAGCTGAAAATTGCATAGTAGACAGCCTAGTTATGCCACTGATTCACTGGTTGTCAATTTTATTCATTTAGAAATTCCTTCCAGCACCCTCAAGCCCACACCTAGAAACATGGGCAAGCAGACCCTCCTAATAAGGAACATTAACTCTCCTAAGAACAAAAGAGACAAGCAAAAAATGAAAATTTACAAAACAACAGAAAATGCAGACTTACAAACTAAGGAAAATAGGGTAAACTAAACTCCCCTGCTCACTGGTCAGAGATGACAGGTTTGTTCACATTCTCTAAGTATGTACTATTATCATTAGCTTCAAGACAGAGGTTCTTTCCCCTGACAGATTCAGCACCTTAGACAGCTCCTCATTGCTGTCATGGAGTGTGCAAATTAGTAATATAATCAAGATGTCAGGGGGATATTTAAACTGCCAAAGACAGTGACTGACACCTTTTTCTTGTTTTAGCCCTGAAATCAATACAAGTGATGCCTTGAAACCGTAAGATTTAAAAGAGATGTAAAAGAACTGGCTCTACACAACTTAGTCTTAAGGAGTTGCTCAAGTGACTGTGGAGATACTAAGTGACTGTCTCAAGATCATGCAGCCAATATATGCCAAAGGAATAACTTTTATATTTGTCTTCCCAGATGCAAGGCTAGTTCTATTTATATTACTTTAAAAAGCATTAAGGATGCTTAAAAGGAAATTAAAATGGTAAATGACCATTTATTCACATAACAAAAGCCTTTAAAATTTCCTTATGACTACTATTCTTATGATGCCACAACAATGTTTACTCTTTAAGGTATATTTTTGGAGCAAATGAGTTACTTATTTCTTCCTCCATTCCTTGAGATTCCATCTAGGAACCACAAATGGTGATGGGAAAAATGGTGGTAGGGAAGTATAGTGGAAACAGTATTGGATTTGGAATCATATCTGAATCCAGGACAAGTTGTATATCTTCCTTCTTAGCCTGAGAATGTACATCAGAAAAACAGAGGATGTTAGAATAACATTATTTCTAAGCTCTCACATGCATATGATCAACCCCCTCTTCAGAGCTGACCAGTGGATGGTTTCTTTATAATATATACTAGTAGGTTGAGAAGGTACAATATATTGCTAATATGGTAGGAAAAGGGACTAGACCTAGAGATAACCTCTCTTCTTGGATATACTCTCTCTACTCGAAGGGGAAAAAATCTGCCTTTTCATTTCGTTTAGGGAAATATGGGGACTGATATGTTTCTGGGGTTCCTTTGAAGTTCTTTTTTTGCAAGTTCTAGGATATCCTCATTGGGACAGCTGCTTGGACTTAGGAATTAATGATACAGGGCAATAAACTGTACTCTAGTTTCTACAAGTACCTTAAAAACACCTTTAAGTAATTTTATGTATGCAAGCTGCATATTCATTTTATTTTGTTCATTATAATATGTCTTTAGGATCTTCAGTAAGCAATATGTGGTGTGTCTTAGTCTACTCTGAGTTAATATAGCACATACCTTGGTCACTTGCATTCTCTGAATTCCTTCCAGACCCAACTAAAATCCCACCTTCTATGGGAATCCTATTTCAATCTTTCTTAATTCTAGTGCCTTCCCCGTGTTAATTATTTATTATTCATCTTGTGCACAGCTTTTTTGTATATAGTACTTCATATCCAGCCTTTCCTATTAGATTATAAGCTTTTCAAGGGTAGGTACTGTCTTTTACATTTTTCTTTTTTGTATACCCAGCATGTAGCATGGTGACTAACATGTATTAGACTTTTAGAAAATGTTTATTGGCTGACTTATACTCTAGATTTTTAACCTTACAGTAGATAGACACTCCAGCTCTATCACAATGCACATTGCTCCCTGTACACTTCTTATAAGTTCCTGAATTTGTCCCTGATGATCACTAATTTTTGTTACTTGATGACTTTAGGCAAGTCATTTAAATTCTTTGAGCCTCAAATTCTCCATCTGGAAAATGGAGATCTTCTCTTGTTTGCCTCTCAGGTTTATTGGCATATTGATGCTGAACTTCTCTGTAGAATGTTTCCTCCTTGTGAGAATGAACTGCTCTCATTTTTTATCATCATTTCCTCAGCATCTGGCACAGTTTCTGGTACATGAAATGACTTAATAAAAGCTTGTGGAATTGAAACAAATTAAATCATTATCAACATTAATATTACTCAATGCTATAAGGCCAGGAGCCACATCTTTCTTGTACTCTGTATGTTTTCTGGTATGTAGCCCTGTTTTCTGTACATATTAGCAATTTATTGAATCTATGAAATATTGACTTTAGAATTCATGCATATAATTTGGTCAAATATCAAAATAGATTAAAATTTTAAAATATCTATCTGTAATATTCTGTTCCTGGATAATTGAGCTGAAAATACAAAGCCTTGACTGTGGAACGTTATTTTACTTCTCATACACAAGATATAATATTTTTTTTTCATGCATCTATTATGCTGTAAAAGTCTCTACAAGCAATGGATTTGAAAACAATAGCCAACAGCAAGGTTTTCCAAATTCTAGAAATATCAGCTCCAGTTATTTTTTATGTGACTGCTGACTTCCAGTGTTGGAGATGGGCAATTTGTTGTATTCAAAGTCTGAGGAGTCCATCACTTAATCAACAAAATGCACCATTTCTAACTATGTTACTTTAACTTCTTATTTGGTACTATTATTTCTCTCTTCCTCCATCTTTTTAATAATTCCTTCTCACATTAGATTCATCAAAGCTAGTTATATATTCTTTATAGACATACTTTTCATTGCTTCCCAAGGAAATATCCTTCATGTTTATTTCAGTGTCTCCTATACTCTCAAAAGAATTATATATATATATATATATATATATATATATATATATGTATATATACACATATATATAGGACTAAAAGTCTCCAATGCAAATTTCTTAACATTAAACAGTATATTTAAAATAAGAATATTTCCTTTTTTCTTTTAAAAATTATTTAATTAATTTAGCATATTTTCCATGGTTACATGATTTATGTGTTTTTCCCACCCCTTCTCCAACCCCCCTCCCATAGCCAAAGAGCAACTCCACTGTGTTTTACATGTGTCATTGGTCAAGAACTGTTTCCATATTATTAATATTTATAATAGGGTGATCATTTAGAGTCTATATCCCCAATCATATCTCCTCAACCCATGTGATTAGGCAGTTGTTTTTCTTCTGTGTTTCTATTTCCACAGTTCTTTCTCTGGATGTGAATAGCATTAAGAATATTTTTCAAAGGAACATAGTTTAGTCTTCCAAAGAAAAGTCATTAAAATTTGGTATAAGTGTACCATAGTTCAATATTCTTACTTTTGAAATTTAAGACACAAATCTTAAAAACAAACTTCAGAGTTTTAAAAATACCTAGGAATTTTTCATCCTAGGAAGTGATTTACAAACCAATGTAGATACACAGAGGGTTTCCTGTTCAGATCTTAATTACATAAAATTACATATACATATATGTGTATAATAAGTATGTATTATACATATTATACATATACATATATATGTGTATATATATATATATATATATATATGATTGGAAATATCCTAAATAAAAGGCAGAAGTAACAAAGCAAGTCTTTAGGTTAAGAGAATACTAGCAATTGAGGAATCAAAAAAGATTTCATGGAGGAAGGGAGTTTAAGATAAGGTTTATAGGATGGCATTCAATAAACAAAGACAGAGATAGAGGATATTCCAGTCACAGTAAACAGCATGAGCAAAGTTATGTTTGATTAAAAATGAACAAGGAAAGGAAAGTCCCCTGTTTGAAGAAGAGAGAATAATGTTAACATAAAAAGATATTCCTATTCGATATATATTTTTCTTCTATATTCTCCAAGAAAAACTCTAATGAAATAGATATGGCAATGCATATGTGATAAGGCATTTGATAACTAAGCTGGGTGAAGACATGGCCAAATGGTAACTAGACCCAATAAACTCTCACTAAGTGTTAATGATTAGAAATCAGTTTATTACAAGAACTTTCATATATAGTAATGAGACCATTTTCAGTGAAAGTGATAAAATTATGGAAGAGATAAGAGATGAGGAAATATCCTAGTTTTCATAAGTGGACTGTTTGGAGTCAAGAAAACATGGACTAGATAACTTATCAATCTTTGAGAGAAATCTGGAATCAATTAATTATTAAACTAGATCATTTCTAAATATATAGAAAAGTAACGATGGTTCACTAAGAGCCAGCATAAGTAACTGATTTTTTAAAAAAAGAGTAGGATGTTTTAAGTAGAGGGTATCTTGATTTCAGCAATGCAATAAAATCCATCATGAGAGCTAGTGAGTAGGGGAGAGAGGTAAAGACTAGATTATGTTACTACAATATGAAAGTAGAAGTAATTGAATGACTTGGTGAAGAGTCTTGAAACCATGATATAAAAATGATTACAGAAAATAGAGTCATTTGGCCTTGAAAAAGCAAGCTTCAGGTGTGTAGGAGGAATAGTGTTTCTATCTACAAATAATTGGAAGTTTGTCATTTGGAGGAGAAATTATACTTGTTATTCTTGACCCTAGAGGGGAAATCAAAATCCTAGGGCTGAAAGTTGCAGAGAGCAAGATTTCAGCACAATCTAGAAAATGCTGCCTAACAATTAGAGCTGTCCAAAAATGGAATGGGTTGCCTTGTATTGATTTACATGTCACTGGAGGTATTCAAATGGTCTGGATTATCACTTGTCAAATATTGTATGGGGGTTCATGGATGAGCTGACCTTTCAAATATAAGATTGATTCTATTCCACAAGCAGAAGACATAATTTTTTTAATGTTAACCTGAGAAAAAAGCAGTGAAGTATGATATTTGGCCAGATTTGCAAAGTATTAAAAGGCATTATTGAATAATTTCCTCATATTCCTTTTAAGGGACTAAAGTAAACAAATAAATAAGCAAACAGATAACAACTACAATCAATACCACCCAAGGCTCATTATATAAAATGGAGGTATGGGAGTATGTAAATTTTAAAATGAAGTGTCTTAATGGAAAAAGCACTGACTTGGGAATTAGGTAATTCAGTTCTAGACCAGATCTGAGAAGAGCTAGTTTTGTGACTTGTAGTAAGTTTCTTTCATTGGGCTTCAGTTTCCTATCAGTTTAATGAAAGAAATGAATGAAAGGAACTCTAAGAGTTCTTGTGCTTTTTTTCTAAGAATCTGTGGGCCTACTCTCAATGCTACAGCTTAGACTGCTCTATAAATCCTGCCATTGAAAGCCAGGCCACTTCTATGCAAAATGTCAAGGCCATTTCATAGTGTTGTTAAGTGAGGTGGTCAGTGAGGTAGGACTTATAGATTTCTGTTCTTTTTCTTTTAACTCTTGCGTTGCCCATTGAGGATAAACTTTCTCCATTTTATATTTTTAATTTGGCACTACTTCATTACTTTTATATAAAAATTCAGAAAACACAGTACTGTTCTCAAAGAGAAATGATGTGAGTAGCACAAGAAATCCCATATGTCAGCACAGAAAACCTCAATTACTGTGTTGGTCAGAATTGACTGCTTCCTAGTAGTAAGGGCAAGCAACAAATTTTAAAATATTGAATAGACATATTTTCCCCCTGACAAAATGAACAATGTGCTTATGTTTCTCAAGGAGAACTCGAGCTGCATCCAATTTTTTAAAAAGAGTTTTTTTAATATGTGTTAGAATTCCTTCCTCTTTTATGTAGACAGGGACAGAGATACATGGTGCATTGAATGCTAGATTTGCTTACAGGAATTATTGGAATTAAATATCAACTTTAATTCTTATTAGCTGTGTGACACTGAATAAATTACATACCTTTTATGTGTCTGAAGGAATTAACTAGGCAAATTATTTAAATCTCATGTGCATTATGATTTGTTTTGTTAGAGGGATTTCTCATTCCTAGAATTTCCAATATTAGCAAAATTAAAGCTTCTATATTTATTTACAAGCTAATATATATGTATATATATACATATATATACACACTCACATGTATACATATATATATATATATATATATATATAATGTGCAATCCCTAATGTCTCTCAAGCAAACATTTGTCTATAAGTTCTAACAAAATCATACAATCCTCAATCACAAATTTGACTATGGGCATGAGTTTCTTCACTGAACTACTTGGAACTAACATCAAGTTTTATTTTTCATAAAGTCATTGACAATCAATAAAGCAAGGGTTCATTTTATAAAGGAAAGAAAAATGCCTTATTCATGACAAAGTTCATACATAACTGTTTACATTTAACTTTATACTGGACCACTAAAATTCTTCTAGGAGAAAACTCAGACCTATGAAGACTAGATAAGTATAACCATCCACCCAGAAAAAAATAATACATATGGAACACAAAATTCACATTGCCTGGACTCTAACATGCAGTCACATAATAAGGAGCTCATAATATGATTCTGTACATTAACATGCATTCCATGAAATTCAGCAGGACATTGTACTGGCCTTAGAGACAGGAGATGTGAGTTCATTTCTTACTTCTAATGTACTCTTTAGCTAAGCAATTAGATGTATTAGTAAAAGTCTCAGTGCAGTGTGTCACAGTGTAGTGTCCCAGGCAGCTCTCTAACTTATAAGAAATGTCCTAATGGTAGACATTTGGTAAAATCATAAATATCTATGTGTGTATGTTTATGTACATATGTGAACATATGTGTTAAATGCAAAATGCATATTTTAATTCACTTTTGCTTATTCAGGTTTTCAGTGCTATACTGATATTATTTTCTTTCTTTCAAAAATAAATCCATTACTATTCAATAAGTTCATTAAAACAACAAAAAACATCCTTATACAAATAAGTATAGTAGAAGAAACCAGTTCAACACATTGGCCACATTTAAAAGTTTGATTTGCCTCTCTGCTAAGATGTAGATGCTAGGGTTCAGAGTCTGTTTTCTAAAGTCATTTAAAACAATTATTCTTCCAATGGTACCATAAGACTGTGAAACTTGGGAGCACCACAATCATGAGTACTAAAATGGCAAATAACTTCAGAGTAGTGGGGCAGTAAACGGAGGATGGAGGTAGAGAGTAAGACATTAACTATAATACTTAGAAATCAAAAATGCATTGACATTGATACATATCACCAGAAAAAGGGAGTGGTTTGGTTATGTCATCAGAAAGAGCAATACCAGATAGCAACTCTGAGTTCTGCACTGGCACCAAAAGAAAGATCTCTGGTACATGGGATGGATAGTCTATAACAGGTTATGAAAAGAAAAGGACAAACATTTCACAGAACAAGGAGGCATGGCAATTGTTGTCAACAAAGAAAAATGTATGATAACATATGAAATCATATAGCTACAACATGTCAGCATATTAGGATAACTGTTTTCCCCTTAAAATCAACATAGAAACTATATCTCTTCCACCTGTTAATCCCAAATGATTGATACTCTTTTTGGTTTGTTTCCTCAGATATCTCTTTACACACATTCCTCAAAACTCCCTACTGTCTAGTGGCAAGGAAATGATCACCTGTTTTATTAATCATGACACTTTAACAACAATTTTACTTTATGCTTTGTTGAAAATATCACAGTCATAGACTCTCATATTTGGAATGGACAATGGGGATCAGTCAACCTGATAGCTGCTGGGCATCTGAACCCTCCTACCAAAATCCCCTTAAAATGGCAACCAGCCTCTGCCTTAACATCTTCACTGAAAAGGCACTTATCATATGACATATGACAGAATCATATGACAGATGATTCAATTTTTCAATAACTCTAATAGAAGGAAGGTCCTTACCTTGAGCTAAAATTTACCTCCTTGTAACTTCTAAACATTGAACCAAATTCTGTTCTCTGGGAACAAAAAGAAGAAGCCTAACAGGGGCATCTGGGTAGTTCAGTGGATTGAGAGCCAGACCTAGAGATGGGAGGTCCTAGGTTCAAATATGGGCTCAGACACTTCCCAGCTGTGTGACCCTGGGCAAGTCACTTGACCCCCATTGCCTAGCCCTTACCACTCTTCTGCCTTGGAACCAATACACAATATTGATTCCAAGACAGAAGGTAAGGGTTTAAAAAAAACACCCCCCCCCCAAAAAAAACAAAACAAAAACAAAACAAGAACAAGCCTAATCTTTATACATGGAATTCATATTTGAAAGCAGCCATCTCACTCCTTCACATCCTTACACTTAAGTCTTTTCAGTTCCATCAACTATTTCTTAAATGAATATCTCATGATCCCAATCATGCTATTTCTGGAAGTGCTCCCCCTTGACAACACATAATTTAGAAGGACCCACCAAAAATCTGCACAGAGTACCTCAGATGTGATATGAGCAGGGCTGGACAATTAACTTCCTATCAGGAAAGCACATGTTTTCTAATCTTGTTACTCACTAAAGTCTAATCAGTCAACAGAGCAAGGAGATATATCTTGGTCCATTTTAAAGAAGTGTTTTTTTTTAAAGTATAGGTAACCATGAATTAATTTTATGACATGTAAATGAGGACTATCTAAATAGAGGGGGAAATCTATGGCTCCCCTTCTTGACTTATTGGGAGAATAAACTCTACTGAAGTATTTCTTCATCATGATTAAATTCAACCAAGTCTGAATTTTAAAAATCCTGAGGGCGTCTGAAGTGCTTTAGCAAAGAAATAGATTTATACTACCATCCCTGCTACTAATAACAATAACATGATTTTTGATGTTGCTATTATTTTTTAAAGTAATTATGCTGTTCTACAGAATCCAGATATGAATTTGCATGCAAAATAAAGCTTAATGGAAAGCTCCTGAAAATTCCATTTGCTTACAGAAAGCCATGATTTTCTATCACAGAAAATCTGTGATTAATATGAGAAAATGGGAGGCTTAAATCTGTTTGCTGGGCCTCATTCTCCATAGCAGATCCAGGCCTATGGAAATCTGAAAATTACAGTTTTAACTTCCCGTGAACTATCCTTGCAGGGCTACAATTTGTGGTTGCTTAGAAACGTTTTAACCACAGAAGTGATTGTTTCCAGATGCTTCAAGTCTAGCCAGACTTTATAGTTCGGGTCGAAGGCTACCCTCTGCTTAATCAGGTTACAATAAGTGATTCTCTACAGTATCCCAAGAACATAGATGATTCCTGTGAACAGTGGACCGGAAGAACCTTCTCCCTTATGAACGTGGAAGGTTCTCTGATGTGTAGCTTCCCTTTTTCTTTACAACTTGACATCCTCTCAGCAAGCATTTATTGACCACCTATCATGCTCTATACCCAGGACCAGATAAGGTTAATGCATGGTGACTCATAGTTATTGACTACAGTCTGTCCAACATGATTTAGGGTCATGAGACTTAATTGAAGTTTCTGATTCAATATGGCCATTGTCACTATCTTCAATCTTTTATTTGTTCTCTCTTCATCCTATTTACAGTAACAACAGCTAAATTCATGTTTATAGACTACAATCTATGTGGCACTCACAACCTTCTGGATGCTCCTCTATGACTGTAAAGCATGAATGCTGAAACAAAACTGGGAAGAAAAAGACAGGGGACCACTTAGGAGTTTTGCTTATTTTATGTTCTTTTTGTTCTAATCTTCCTGCCTGACCACTCCTTTTCAGTATCCTTTTCTGGATACTCATCCATGGAACATATCCTATCTCCAAGAATGTGTTGGGCTATTTCCTCTTTTATTTCTAACATAGATTTCTGTGACTTTAGCAACTCCCAACGATTTAATTCTCTTCTCTATGCAAATTATTCCCAGATGTTCATATTCTACTTTGGTATCTTTCCTGAACATCAATCCTGATCAATGGCTATGGGAAATTTCACACTGTATATCTATATGTGTATGTTTATTGATATTGTATTGATACTGTGTATATTTGTACATCTACTTATTGCCACTTCCATAAAGATGTAAGCTCATGGAGGGATTGTTTTCATCTTCAGACTTTCCCAAATCTTAGAGCAGTGCCTGGAAAAGATGGAGTGATCCTTAGATTAGTAACATCACATGTCTATGTCAATTTCCCCTGTACGTAAGTATGTATGTGTGCTTATATATGTATATATATATATATGCATATCTATTTCTCCTATGGGATAGCTATGTGGTCCAATAGAGGGTCATGCCTAGAGTCAAGAAGACTCACCTTGAATTCAAATCTGGCCTCATATATTCCTAGCAGTGTGACCTGGGCAAGTCACTTAACCTTGTTTGCCTCAGTTTCCTCATCTATAATATGAGCTGGGGAAAGAAATGGCAAACCATTTCAGTATCTTTGCCAAGAAAACCCAAATAGGGTCACAGAGTCAAACATGACTGAAAACAATTGAACAAGTCTGTCCGGAAAATTATAAATCACTGAGGGTTAGGGTAGAGATTTACTCTTATCTTTGTATCCAGAGGTCTAGAGAGCACCTAGCACACAACAGCTGGTACACAAATACTTGAAGATTATTGTCTAGGTGATTGATGGGTTGACAAGGCACTTAATATATGCTTCTTAACTGATTAATTGACATTTGCTACGTAGTAAGTCCAAAAAAGTCATTAGCTTCTGCTTTAAATTTACTCTTCTTTTGACTGTTCCTTGGAATGTTGATAGCATCAACAACCTCTTTGTCAGTTGAGTTCACCACAGCAGCATTATCCTCATGTCCTTAGTCTATTTCACACTAGATATATTCATTCATTTCCCAAATATTGTTATTTTACCTTCCAAACATCTTTTACATCCCTCCTTTATTATCCATTCATATAGCTACCACTCTATTTTAAGCTCTTATCTTTTCTCTTCTAGGCTTCTGAAATATACTTTTAATTGGCCTCCCTGCTCAAGTCACATATATATACTTTATAGTTGCATATATATGTACATATATAAGTATACATACATATATAGTGTTTAAACATATTATTGTAATATATTATATTCCATACACAGTGTTTTATCTAGTGACACAGGCCTTTTGTATGTTACATAAACAAGAGACTCTTTTTTTCAGCTCTGGGAATCATTTCTGGCTCTACCCCATGACTAGAACATACTCTCTCCAAACTCTACCTACTGACTTCCTTTCACTCCCAACTTAAATATCATATTTTACATGAAGCCTTTCCTAACCCCACTTAATTCTACTTCCTTACCTCCATTAATTATTTCTTATTCATCCTTTATATCATTTCCTTTGTATATATTTGTTTGCATTTTGTCTTCCCCATTAGACTATAAGCTACTTGAGGGCAAGGGCTGTTTTTTGCCTCTTTTTGAATTCCCAACAATTAGTACTATGACTGACACAAAGCATGTAAGAGCTTAATAAAGGTACTGATTGACTTTAATCTAATATAATTCCATACACATAGATTACATAAAGGATTCACTTTAGATGAAAGTTGACTTGGATTCAAACCTTGCCTTGAGCACACAGTGCATGTGTGACACCAGACAAATAATTTAGTCTCTTATTTCTCTAGACAATTCTCAAAGACTCTAAGTCACAGAGAATGTACAGAACTCAATTGTTAGAGGGAATTTTCTCACCCATATGTACACTATACTAATGCAATCTTAGGTCCAGAACTGACCTCTATGTACACACACACACACACACACACATATATATATATATATACATATATGTGTATATATATATATGTGTATATATGTACACATATATAATGTCTTTGTCCACTTTGAAAGAATGTTTTTAAACCCTCTTTAATTGAAGTCAGTATTTTTACTTTTATCTCTATGCCGAAGACTTACAAAAGTAACTAGACATAGATGGTAATTAATAAATGCTGTCTGATTATTCATAGGCTGCTTGATAGGTTCTCATCATCATGGAAATTGCCACTAAGTATCCAGCTTTCAAATGATATCAGTATCGTCCAAGGAATGCCCTGAAGGTGTTTAATACTCTGTGTGATGAACTCCATGGAAGAAATGGGCAAGGCTTAAGCATGAGTAGGTGGTAATGTGTATTGCTGTAAAAACACCCATACCAATACAATTAAAGATTCATTGGACCATCACACCTATCAAAGAAGTGCTCAATAAAGCCAGACAACTCAAACTATACATTGTATGAGTCTCAACTTGTACATTTTGGTCATGCCATTAAATTGTTCATGTCTAAAGTCCAAAATGTTGCAAGGTTTAAATAAAATCAGTAATGAATCAATGCATAGTTTCTAGTGCTGAAAGGAAGCTTTGAGGTAATCTGATTCAACTTCTTCATTTAAATGATGAGAAAGCTGCAGAAAAGAATAGTGAATTAACTTTCCCGAAGCCAAAAATTAATAAGTAGCAAAGAAGGAATTAGAATCCTTGTTCCTTGGTTTAAAATTTAATTTTTCCTCACTCAACTATGCCATTCACTTTGAGTAGAATATTCTGTTAGCTGCTGGGGAGTTTTCAAGGTTTTAACAAGGTTCAAACTCTGCCCTCATGGGGCTTTCAATTCATCGGGGCAATGAGAATATTACACAGGTAGCAATAATTAAAAATATCCAAATTGTTAATATCAACACATCTTACAATACATACTTATGTAGACACACATGTGTAAATGATACATGGAAGATTTCTCTCTTATCTCATTAATTTTCCTTCTTTTTCCTTAAGCTTTTTTGTCTCCATTTCATCTCTCTTTTTCTGTGTCTCTATATCTGTGTCTCTGACTCTGTCTTTCTGTCTCTCTCCTTTGACTCTTTATCTTCTATATTATTGCTATATGGCAGACATATAGTATGTGAGTTAGCCATGACATGAAAGTTAGATATCCAATCTTTTAGTCAGAAAGTCCTGTATTCAACTGCTCAATTTCTGTTTCAAGTACATCAATAGGTGTGTATGGCCATGAGCACATCAATTAAGGTCTCAGGGCTACAGACCAAAATTTAGACTATTTTGTTCATCTGAACTAGCAAAGTGAATTTCTTTCCTGGGTTTTACCAGCAATTATGACATCATGAAACTGGACTATTTATCTGTCCATCCATCTTCCTCTCTAAATATGACACTACTTTGCTCAGGCTTCACTAAAGTATCAATGCAAAAACAAGTAAAATTATTTTAGTTTCCTCAAAAATATTTACAGTAACACTGTGGTAGACCCTGAGAAAACAAAGTTGCATTAAGACACAGTACCTGCACTATTTGAAAGCAATGTCTAGTTAGAGAAGAAGAAAGTTCATGAAGAAATTCTTTCATCCCATAGCAGCTTTTTAGGACTTTTAGCTTTATGGGGATACCAGATCAGGTATTGCACTATCCAAATGTTACTGATATACTTGCTACCAGATCCAAAACCCAGGAACACATGTCATGAGTACTCCTCAAATCCACATATGTCTTCCCTGTGCCTTTTTATTGCCCTTTGTGTCACCAAAAAGTTTGATTCTTTAAGGATATGATACTCAAAAATGTGCAACCATACAGAAACTAATAGAAGAGTAATTTTAGAAAAAAATGGAGGGGGCAGCCTGGGATCAAGGTAGTGGGCAATTTGTCAAATATCTACCTGCTTTTCTCCTCTTATCCAGTCTAGGTCTGAATTATTGTCTCTTTGAATGTCTGGCGATGAACTAACTAACTGAATAGAGTGACATCATCTTTCTGGACATGTTATATTTTTTATTCATTTTCCCCCTCATATGCACACTTAATCCAAGATCTTGTGAACACTGATCCTAATGAAGGTTTTTTTAATACAGGATCTTATAAGGTAGACCATGGGAGAACATATTCAAAATTTACATAAGAGGAAAAGGCATGTGAATAGTATGAAGTAAGGGAGGGAATACACATAATGGTAAGATCATAGAGTCACTGAGATATTGAAGTTTAAATGTTAACAACCTTAACCTTAATTACTACCAAGGTTTCTGATTTCAAGAACCTTGCTAATACATATTACCTATATAAGACACAGGAAAAATATCCTACATCATAATCATCTTCATTATGAATTATAAAATTGTATACGTCCTTCCGGTTTACAAAGCACTTCAACATTTTATTCCAAATATTGCATATTGAGGGTAATTATTGAATTGTTAAACATGCTTTTGTGGGCTGCTACCACCAACTATCTTTAGAGCAAAAGTCCAAACGGCTCACATTTCAGACCTGCCTCTTTTAAATGACACATATTAACTTTTTCCTAACCCACTCTTTGGCAGCAATGTGGCACAGTATATTGAATGCCATGCCTGAAGTAGGAGGAAGACTCATCTTCCTGAGTTCAAACCTAGTATCAGATCCTTACTAGTTATTTGACCCCTGGCAAGTCATTTAAACACCGTTTACCTCAGTTTCCTCAGTAAAATGATCTAGAGAAGTAAATGGATAACAACTACATTATCTTCACCAAGAAAATTCCAAATGGGATCCAAGAAGTCTGACATGACTGGAAATAACTAACAATTTCACTCTTTGGACAAGAACTTAGAAAGATAGATTTACTGTAAGAGTCACTGGGAAAGGTGAAAAAGCTCAGTTCCATTATAGAATTAAATCATTAAAGATTTGTAAGTGCCCTCAGAGTTCTTTTAATCCATTGCCATTTTAAAGTTAAGGGCACTCAGATATATAGACATTAAGTGATTTCCCTAAGGTTACACAGAGAGTAATTAGCAGAACTTGAACTAGATGTATAGACTCCCAGGCCAATATTCTGTTCTATATATTAAGCTACATCTTCTAAAATAGCATTTTTAAAAATTTTGACATCCTCTCAGTTTCTCTCAGATTTTAGTTGAGAACTATCCTTCCCTTTAAACACAGATGATTAAGATCAAAGGTAACTCTAGGCCCAATCTCATAGAAGATGAAACCAAGAAAAAATCGAAAGGATAATAATTTTGTCTATTCAGCATCATGGAAATGTACATCAAAAGATCCTTTGAGCTTTAGCTCCTATAGTAGAATACATTTAGTCTATGTTAATAAGTTTTCCCTGTGGATAGCTTCTCTGATTTTCCATTGATCAGAAAAATGATCCTTTATTTGGAGTAAGCATTGTAACAGAACCCCAGTGTTTAATTTATTACCTCTCTTTTGTGAAATAAAAAGAGATATTTAAAGTACCTAATGTTTTATTTTATAACCTTTAGCTGACTGTGGTGTGATAGTCTTTGGGCAGGAGGAGAGCATGGTGCAACGAATGTTTTGGCAACTGGAAATATCTTGTTGCTATTGTTCCTTCTCCCCTTGACTCTTTAAACATTACCATTAAGAAACATTAAACATACTGGTATATTACTATTATTATCAGTAGTATAATAACTAGCATTTATCAAGTATTTTAACATTTGCAAAGTGCTTACACATTGTCTCATTTGATTCACACATGAGAACCCTTGGGTAGGTATTAGTATTATAAATCCCATTTTACAGATGAGAATCATGAAGATCAAACATTAGGTGACTTGCTCAGACTTGCATAGTTAATTTCTATAGCAGAATTTCAACTGGTTCCTTCCTGACTTCCAGTCCAGCACTGTATCCACTGTGTTATCTAGCTGACCTGAGCTTCTCTCTGCCCCATGGTTACAAGTAAAATGTGAAGTAAAATAAGATGGCATATTTTTCACTCGTTCATGAATCTACATTTTAAAAACTGATAATAAATAGTCATATTGCTTTTACCCCCAAGAACCACAACTAACTCCCATTTTCCCATTGCTATTTCATACTGCATTTATCTGTTCAGAGTTCAGCCCATTTAATTACATTTTCTCCTACATGGTTTATGACCGGAATTTGCCCTTCTTGGTGATTAACCACATTAATACAAAATCTTTCTTTGGGTGCAACCTAATTAATTAAATCTTGTTCAGTGGCTGGCATGTCATTATTCTCATAATTGCTACTTCATACCAGCTTGACCCATTTGCTTATAACATGAGCCAAGCACACTAGCTTGATGTCTCAATTTCATCTTTCTCATATTGTATTGCCAAAATAGCAAATAAGGAATGGGAATCATCATATTGAGTCTAACTCTCATCAGATATTTATATAGGGTCTTCCAGGAAGCAACAATCTCTCATTTGGAGATTCCTAACATTTGCTGCAATGAAATTCCATAAGGCTGTCATTATTACTTTCTACTTTTGGATTCCCATAAAGTCACTATTGGACTAACACTTGATTATGCATATTATCCCCTACAGGATAAAAGGGGATTAAAAAGTGGTTTGTTGCTAATCATAATACAATATTATGGGAGGAAGAAAACAAATAAGGTGGTAGAAACAAATAAAGGGAAACAAAGATTATAGAAAACATAATCACAGTGGCCTAGAGGATCAAGAAAGATTAGCCTAATGAGCCCCCTCTGTGAGAAGGAATCATGAAAATAAGGGAAGATTGGATTAGGTGGCACCTGAGTTCTTTTTCTAGTCCTACATCTAATATTCTCTTTGGAAATAGGTAATTTTTTTTTTGTTTGTTTGTTTCTTTACCTTTAAAGACCTTTAACTAGTCTTATAGATACGCATTTCAGGAGGGAGGACTACCAGCAATGCTTTTGGTCATTTTCTCTTCCTTTTAGTTAAGTTCAATCCCATATGGCAACAGATCAAATCTCTTACATGGTCAGGTTCCACGACAGTGATGGTAAACTTATGGAATAGGTGCCAAAGATGGCATGTAGAGGACTCTCTGTGGGCACTTGGCCACCCCTATTCCCATAGTTTGTTACTAGAAAGGCAAAGGCTTTTGGGCAGAGCTGTTCCCCTCCCCCTCTCCACTGTGCATGACATTTTTTCACATCCCTGCAGCGCTGCCCAGAAGCCCAATGGGACTGCACAGGGGGCAAAGTGGGTAGCTCACAGATTGTAGAGCTAGAGGGGAGCAGAGCCCTTTGGCTACTTCCCTCTCCCTCTCTATACTTGTTAAGGAAATTACTCACTTCACCCTCCCCTCCACCCAGCAGCCCAATGGGAGCACTTCCTCCTTCCCCTATATGAAGTAACAGGGGAGGGAGGGGTGGTGGCACACCTGACACTTGGTGTGGGAAGGGGTATGACACTTGGTCTCTGGGGGGTTGGTCACAGCATTCAGTCTGGGGGATGAGGTGGGTGTTGAGCCTGGCACTTATTTCTAAATGGTTCACCATCACTGTTCTAGGATATCATAATTTAAGGTGATATGGATATGAAGTGGAAGGTATTTCCATTCTCTTGACCATTCCAACTGCTTCCTTGGTTTGCAGAAGTTCCTATATGTTCAGGCTTTTATGTGTGTTTCATCAGTGAGACTTGTTATGTAATTGGAGCCAACTATATATACTCTTCAGGATTTCCTTCCTTCACTTAAAGCACCCTAGAGAGATGGGCAACCATTAATTGGCTAATAAACAAGCATTTATTAAACATTTACTATGTGAAAGTATTATGCTAGGGTATATTGATACAAATTCAGACTGAAAAATACCTGCTCAGAAGTAGTTTATAATGGCTAGACAACCATACCATAAATTGATTCGTTGAAGAAAATATAGAAGTCTAGACTTGATGAGAAAAGGCTTGTGGACATAAGGGAATGAGAAGACATCATCTTTTTCTTCAAATATTGGAAGAGCTATCATGGGAAAAAGGAAGTAAATTTAATACTCTTTTCCTCAGGAAATATATCAAATACTCTCATCCTCTTGTCTTTGCTCACCTATAACAATTAAAAAGAATTGAGGAAAAGCACCTGGAAGTGATTACACCTGACAAAATATGTAATATACTACACTTCAACTATGTCAATTCTAATAAAAATAAAGGATATTTTTTCATCTGTAGTGTACCACCAAGATTGGTGACATCATTTCATTTGAATTTTAATGCCTTTTAGAACTGATTATATTTAAATTACATCACTATGTGCATTGTTCAAAAAGTAGCATGTTAGGGGAGGCGGAAGAGCACTGAACATGCATCTAGGTAATCTGGATTAAAACAACAGTTCTGAGAATTGTTATATGTAGGTCCATGAAAAATCCCCTTAATATCTCTGGGCTTTCAGTTCTCTTTACTACAGAAAGAAGTTTTGGATGGATGATCTCTAAAGTTCTTCCTGTCTATGGATCTTACAAACTAAGTTATAGGAAAGCAGAACTTGACTCACTAAAAGGGAAAATTCCAAAATTCCAACCAATTATAACTTCAGAGAATTTTGATGCCTCCTGACTCTCTACAGAAGGGTGGTGAACAATGGGTGAAGAATGAGACTTCTATTACAAGATATGAACAATATGTTGATTAGGGTTTTTTTTTTTGGGTGTGTGTTTTTTTTAAAGGCAAAGGCCGATTGAAGGTTGAGTATATTGTGGAAAGAGGCATTGATTTTAAAAGAGGAACAACAATAAAACATATTTTAAAACTTCCAAATAAGTGGAATTACCTAAAAATGGCATTAACTATCCCATGAGGTGATGATTCCCTATCTCTACAGGCATTCAAAGGAAGTTGAATGATCTTGGCTGGATTTATGGATCTTTTGTGGAGAATTCTTAGAGGTAAGGGCAGGATGAAATGACCTGTTTGGTTCTGTCCAATTCTTAATTTTTTTCTTTACCTTCCACAATCTCCACTCAAATGGAAACAGTCAAAGCTCTCCTCTGTAAACATATTCTTCCCTGTACCCTTTACTTATTGCTGATGATTAAATTACCCTAGATTATTCCATCATTTTCCCATGGAGGGGAAAATGAGAGTAATCAGGGGAATGATTTTTCACAGAGGACACTAAAATGCTAAACTGTTATGTATCATATTGTCTTTCTCTACCCAATCAAGATAAAGACTGGTTATCTATTCCATGATATGAATCCTGTCTACAAAAGAAAAATTTGTTGTACAATCTGAATTTCATCAAAATCACCAGTCTTGAAAAATAAACCATTCTTTTGTATGTGCTTGAAGGAACAGATAAATTTGGGCCTCTTTCAGTAATAAAGTTTCTCACTTATAAGCAATAGTAGTTAGAATAAATATCCATGGCTTTATTTGATCCCATTCAGGCATTCTTTTAGAGAAACTAGGGGAAAGGACTCTGGCCCTGGGTAAAAAAGTCTGGTCTGTATGGTTTCTTCCAGTTCCAAGACTATGAGTCTGTGTATATGGAGACCTAATGTATCACAATCTGGCAAATACTGCAATTTAATTAGCTAGAGAATCATAATTTCATGGTCTGAAAACCAAGATATCTTGGCAAGAAAAAGTAAAGTCACTGAAATGCCAGGACCCACATTTTCTCTCAGCGAACCTCACCACTGTGAAATATTTTTCTTAAACATTCTAACTTAACCTCCCCCTCCCTCTTTTACCTTCTACTTGAAATGGAAAGGATAAAAGGATTAACTCTGTTCCAAAGTTCTTCACTAGTGCTTTATGGTTAGTGATGACTCTGTGAGCCACAATATGAAAGTGTGTCCAGTGTTTCTCACTTACATAATTGTGACAAATCCCAAAATGAATTTAATTGATAACTCATTTGATGACAACATGCCAAATATGTCTCCTCTTCATTTTAGGTAGCAATAGGATGGAGGAGAAGGGGAAGGTTAAGGGGCAAAAGAGAAGATCAGTGGCAGGATATGGATCATAAAATCATAGATTTAGAGCTGGACTAGATCTTTGACGTGATATAAACCAACCACCTCATTGATGAGGAAACTGAGCCCAAAGAGATTATATTATTTGCTGGAAGTTACAGGGTAGCAGAGTAGCAATTTGAACCTGGGTTCTCTTAATTTAGAACCAGTATTCTTTCTGTATCTTGTGCTACAAATCAGGCAATGCATTACATATAACAAATATACAGAATTAGTTGACTTTTAAAAAATGCCTCAAATAAAATATTGGTGGAAATTATATCTGCAGATGATACTAAACCAGTGTTGCACCTAAAGTCAGGTTCATAATCCACCTCTTCTACCGATTACCTGTGAGACTCTATACAACTTAATGCAGTCCTCTCTGACTGTCCTTTTCATACAACTGTTAAGTGACAGGGTAGGAGCTGATTAATTCTAAGTTCCTTTCTAATTCTAGATCAATGATTTTATGTTCCCTAATTGTCATAGGATCTTCCTGTTCAGATACAAATACCCCTCCCCATTCCTGGGAAGTACATACTACACATCCTGAACAAATTCACATTTATGCAATGATTTACAATGCTCATTCAATCCTCACAACAATACATAGCTGGGAAAGCATTAATATTCCCATTTTAGAGATGAATAAAATGCTTAATGAGATCTCTTCTCATTAAGAAGAAGCTGTTATATCAGACTAACAATGTTTTTCTCTTTTGTTTTAAGTAAATAGCATGAAGGCTAAGGGAAAATGTATATCTGAATTTTGGCAAAGCACTTGATAAAGTACATCATAATATGCTTATTAAAATAGGTAAATGAAGACTGGATAAAAGTATACATAAGTGAATCCAAAACTATTGAATAGTAATACCAAGGTAATTGGTTGAGAGATGGATATAAATCCAGGAGAGAGGCCACAGTGTCCAATCTTTGTCATTGCTTTTGTTAACATTTTTACCAATGACTTGGATGAAAGCATATTGGCTTGCTTATCCTCTTTGTAGGTGACACAATATTAGGAGGGATAGATGACACATTGGAATAAGAATCAGGAACCAATTAGTCATTGAACAAGTATTACTTTAGTTCTTACAGAATGATAGGAAGTGTGCTAAGTGCTAGAGACAGGAGAGATAAAAAGAAAACTAAAAACAGTGTCTGCCCTCAAGAAAACTGGAGATGATCCTGATTCATTGTATCAGTGGTTGAAATCTTATAAGATGCTATTTAATGTAGAAAAATGTAAAATCTTCACCCTGAGTTCAAAAATTCATTGGACAAATGAACAAATTTCTGATTAAACAGAATCTTAAGGGTTTTAAGATCCTTCACATTTATTAGTCAATGCTATATTATAATTACATAAAACATTTAATACATGGAAGTATATTTTCCAGAATTAAGAAGGATACAAGTCTACTATATTCTGTATGGGTCACTCCATATCTTCCAAGAATATTGTGTTCTTTACTGAGCACTAAGCTTTAAGGTCATTTATTAGCTAGGCTATATATATAATATTTCAACTAAGATGGTGAGGCTTTTCCCACAAGAAATATAAAAAATTATTGAAGTTGCAAATGTTTATCCCAGAGAAGATTTAGAAGGCACTAAACTTTGAAAGCTGCCATAAGAAAAAAAGAATTTGATTTGTACTATATAATACAAGACAACAGACTGACATGAAGCAAATTTTAGTTCAAATTAATGCAAAACTTCATAACAACTACAGTTATTCATGAATTATTATATATATGCATGAATTATTGAATGAGTTGCCCTATGAGATAGTGAGTTTCATTGGATGTGTTCAAGCAAATACTTTCAGGTGAGGAAATTTCCTCTATTAATACAGATCAGCAACTTCCCTTATATTTCTATATTTAGAGATCAGTCCAAGTACCTAAGAAGTTAAATAACTTGCCTATGTTCACAGTCAGCACATCAAACTCAGGACTTGGACGAAGGTCAGCTCAGTGTCAATGTTGGCCCTTTACACTCTATGTCAATCTCTATCTCTGTCCCTCTCTGTCTCTTTCTGTTTATATATATATATACATACATGTAGATAAATAGGTATAGATATATAGATATTCCTATAGATATATATCCCTAACATAAGTATATACACATGTGTAGAAGTTTATATGCACACATATTTACACATTTGTAAATATGAACTTTCCATTTTCCACTAGCCTGGACAACAACAATGAACCAGAAATTCCCATTACCAAAGAACTCATCACCCTTGGTACTCATACATCATCAGTATCTTGCTCTCTTTCACCCTTTCCATTGGAAAACTAGAGTGAAGCAAAGAACTCCTCCCACAGCTTCCAATTAAAGAAACAACCAGTCATTCTTACCAAGCAGTCATTCCACCAATATACACACAATATACTTTGCAGTTTTCTTTTGTTTGTTGTCACCAGCAATTAAATTCTAAGGTCTATTAGGGCAAAGACCATTTTTGTTTTCCATAGTTATATTCTCAGTGAATACCACAGAATCTGATGAGAGGTGTTTCATAAATGTTTATTGTCAGACTGGAAGAGTGAGAAAGAGAGGCGAGACGGAGTCAGAGAACTAAAGGAAGGAAGAAGAGAGAGAGACAAGGAGACAGAGTGGGAGGAGAACATGTGAACATTTGGAAATTTGTACAATTTCTACAATCCCAAAGCAAGCCTTGAACAAACATCTTTTTTTGGAAATGTTTTATTGACATATGATATTGAATGATGGAAAGCTATCATGTCTGAAAAATCAGAATTTTAGGTGACTAAAAAATCAAGCCGTTCTCCAATTGATAAATGGGCAAGGGACATGAATAGGCAATTTTCAGTTAAAGAAATCAAAACTTTTATTAAGCACATGAAAAAATGCTCTAAATCTCTTATAATCAGAGAGATGAAAATCAAAACAACTCTGAGGTATCAGCTCACACATAGCAGATTAACTAACATGACAGCAAAGGAAAGTAATGAATGCTGGAGGGGATGTGGCAAAGTGGGGGCATTAATTTATTGCTGGTGGAGCTGGGAATAGATCCAACCATTCTGGAGGGCAATTTGGAACTATGTCCAAAGGGCGATAAAAGACTTTCTGCCCTTTGATCCAGCCATAGCACTGCTGGGTTTGTACCCCAAAGAGATAATAAGGAAAAAGACTTGTACAAGAATATTCATAGCTGCGCTCTTTGGTGGCCAAAAATTGGAAAATGAGGGGATGCCCTTCAATTGGGGAATGGCTGAACAAATTGTGGTATATGTTGGTGTTGGAATACCATTGTACTAAAAGGAATAATAAAGTGGAGGAATTCCATGGAGACTGGAACAACCTCCAGGAAGTGATGCAGAGCAAAAGGAGCAGAACCAAGAAAACATTGTACACAGAGAGAGACTGATACACTGTGGTACAATCAAACATAATGGACTTCTCCATCAGGGGCAATGTAATGTCCCTGAACAATCAGCAGGGATCCAGGAGAAAAAACACTACCCACAAGTAGAGGACAAATGGTAGGAGTAAAAACACCGAGGAAAGGCAAAAGCTTTACTACAGGGGTTGAGGGGATATGATTGAGGAGAGACTCTAAATGAACACCCTAATGCAAATACCAATAACATGGAAATGAGTTCGAATCAAGGACACATGTGATACCCAGTGGAATCATGTGTCAGCTATCGGAAGGGTGGGGAGGAAAAGAAAATTACCTTTGTTTCTAATGAATAATGTTTGAAAATGACCAAATAAAATAATGTTTAAAAGGGGAAAATAATGGAGGGAAAGAAATAGGTTTCAACATGTTACCAATAAAGACTTGAGAAAAAGTAATGATTTGAAAGAAACACAGGGACACATATGAATGTAAAAACACATAGTACATTGATATATTAAGGTCAGGAGACAAGAACTAATATCTCATATTTTACCATGTTTTCCACAAAATATGTATAGTCCTAATGGAAAGCTTCCAGCAAATACATGGAACCTCAATGAGGGAGCCATGGAAGAATATTAGTAAGCAGTATCTTACAAAGAGGAAGAGAATGAATTGAAAAGATAGGAGGCAGGTTGACTGGAAGAACAAGAAAATTACTAAATAATTTAGAAGGCTAGTCACTACTGAAAACTTAAGGTATTATTTTTTTTTAATTTCAAGTTCTTTCAAATTTGTTTGTTTGTTACATTAAAATACTCAGATGCTATGATGGGGGCCTTGCAGTCCCTTACCTAAAACTATATTACAAAGCAGCAGTCATCAAAACAATTTGGTACTGGCTAAGAAACAGAAAGGAAGATCAATGGAATAGACTGGGGGAAAGCGACCTCAGCAAGACAGTATACGATAAACCCAAAGATCCCAGCTTTTGGGACAAAAATCCACTATTCGATAAAAACTGCTGGGAAAATTGGAAGACAGTGTGGGAGAGACTAGGAATAGATCAACACCTCACACCCTACACCAAGATAAATTCAAAATGGGTGAGTGACTTAAACATAAAGAAGGAAACCATAAGTAAATTGGGTAAACACAGAATAGTATACATGTCAGACCTTTGGGAGGGGAAAGGCTTTAAAACCAAGCAAGATATAGAAAGAATCCCAAAATGTAAAATAAATAATTTTGACTACATCAAACTAAAAAGCTTTTGTACAAACAAAACCAATATAACTAAAATCAGAAGGGAAACAACAAATTGGGAAAAAATCTTCATAGAAACCTCTGACAAAGGTTTAATTACTCATATTTATAATGAGCTAAATCAATTGTACAAAAAATCAAGCCATTCTCCAATTGATAAATGGGCAAGGGAAATGGATAGGCAGTTCTCAGATAAAGAAATCAAAACTATTAACAAGCACATGAAGAAGTGTTCTAAATCTCTTATAATCAGAGAGATGCAAATCAAAACAACTCTGAGGTATCACCTCACACCTAGCAGATTGGCTAACATAACAGCAAAGGAAAGTAATGAATGCTGGAGGGGATGTGGCAAAGTAGGGACATTAATTCATTGCTGGTGGAGCTGTGAATTGATCCAACCATTCTGGAGGGCAATTTGGAACTATGCCCAAAGGGCGACAAAAGAATATCTACCCTTTGACCCAGCCATAGCACTGCTGGGTCTGTACCCCAAAGAGATAATGGACACAAAGACTTGTACAAAAATATTCATAGCTGCGCTCTTTGTGGTGGCCCAAAACTGGAAAACAAGGGGATGCCCATCAATTGGGGAATGGCTGAACAAACTGTGGTATATGTTGGTGATGGAATACTATTGTGCTAAAAGGAATAATAAAGTGGAGAAGTTCCATGGAGACTGGAACAACCTCCAGGAAGTGATGCAGAGCGAGAGGAGCAGAACCAGGAGAACATTGTACACAGAGAGTAATACACTGTGGTATAATCGAACGTAATGGACTTCTCCATTAGTGGCGGTGTAATGTCCCTGAACAACTTGCAGGGATCCAGGAGAAAAAAACACCATTCATAAGCAAAGGATAAACTATGGGAGTGGAAACACCGAGAAAAAGCAACTGCCTGAATACAGAGGTTGAGGGGACATGACAGAGGACAGACTCTAAATGAACACTCTAATGCAAATACTATCAACAAAGCAATGGGTTCAAATCAAGAAAACATCTAATGCCCAGTGGACTTAAGTGTCGGCTATGGGGGGTGGGGGGGAGGAAAAGAAAATGATCTATGTCTTTAACGAACAATGCTTGGAAATGATCAAATAAAATATATTTAAAAAAAAATACTCAGATGCTTTCTCCCCTCCTGCCATTAGAGAAGGTATAATTTGACAAAAATATGTTTTGTATGTATAAAATCATACCTTTCTTATTTCCATTTATCTGTTCTTTCTGTGGAGGCAGACTTTCATAAGTCATTCTTCAAATAATATTTCTGTTACTGTATATAACGTTTGCTTGGTTCTGCTCATTTCAATCTCCATATTTTCATGTAGGTCTTTCCATGCTTTTTTAATTAAACTCCTCAAATATGAAACCATACTCAAAGGACCAAAAAACTATGCTTATCCTTTGGCCTTGCAATACCACTACTGGGTCTGTATTACAAAGAGGTCAGAAATAAGGGAAAATATCTACTAATACAAAAATATTTTAGCAATTCTTTGTAATGGCAAAGAATTAGAAATTCTTGAGGAATGGTTTAATAAGTTGTGGTGTATGGTAGTAATGGAATACCACAGCACCATAAGGAATGACAAATAAGATGAGTTCAGAAAAATCTGCAAAACCTAATATGAACTGATAAAAAGTAAAGTGAGCAGAAACAGTAACAGAAATATTGTATGATGATTAATTGTGAAGGACTAAACTATAACTGCGAAGCAAATTTTCAAGATATCCTTAAGGGATTAAGGATGAGAAATGCTCTCCACATCCAAAGAAAAAAACTGTTGAAGCCTTACTTTGTTTTTACTTTTAATTAAAAAAAGTAAAAATAATAAAAAACAGTTAAACTCATCATCTCTTATGACACAGTAATATTCCATCACAATCATATGCCACAACTTGTTTATTTGCTAATTGATGGATATTCTTGTAATTTCCAGTTCTTTTCCACAACAAAAATCATTGCTATAAATAACTTAGGACATTTTGGGGTAAGGTGATATCTTAGAGTTGTTTATATTTGTATTTCTCTAATAAATAATAATTAAACATTTTTATACATAATGGATATTAATTCTAAGGCTTGGTTAGTCATGAGTGACACTTCCTCCACAATAGCAACCTTCATAATTTGAATTTTAGGCTCCTCTAGCCTGATGAAATAGTCAATGATGCTAATTAAGCTATAAAACAAATATAAGGCATACACACACCTTTTCTGATGAAATCAACTTTGGAAAGAAGGGCTGTGGACAATACACACCTTTGTTTAGTGTGGCAAATAATAAATTATAACTGAGAACAACCTGTAATTTTTTTAGTGCACAGTGAATCCAATACAATAGGAGGAAGGCAAATGTCAGAAAGGAAAAAGTTTTGTCAGTCTTTTCCTACTTTCCAAGTATCTCTTCCAAGGACTTATAGTCAAACAGAAAAAATAGGTAAATTCTAATGAAATCAGAAAGGGAGATAGAATATTAAAAGGATGCTCATGCCCCCAGTCTAGTTCTTTTCCACTTAATATCTTTACTTTGATGATATGATGTAATTCTAATGAAGATCCAATCAGTAGAGGGCTGGGATTCATGTAAATCTAATATTAGTGCTAAGACTTTGTCATTTCCCTTCTTTCCTTAGGCAAGAACAGAGGCCTCAAATTGTAAACAATCAATTTAAAGTCCCAGGCTCTCATACTTTGCCCCACAATTTTGTGCGAGTCAATGATTACTCTATCAGTCAAGGGGAACCTGGAGCCCCCTTCTTTGGATAAAGTTTTAAACTGAATAAAATAAAACATAGGATTACCAAAGGAAACCAACTAAATTGGAATAACTATCAGAATATTTTTAAAAATTTATGAGTTAAATAACACCTATACATACAAGCACACATATATCAACTACATATATGTCAGCAAATATAAATTAAATTGAAAAGTGAGTAAGAGGACTGAAAGATTCTTTCAAGGTATATAATGCATGAATTAAAAACATGATGAAATATTTTTGGGACAATGAGACATCAATACACCAACCAATAATAAAGTATGACAACTGGTTTATGCCACTGAATTCGATGATTTTAATGGCAAGTTATTTACTTCCACATAGACCTCATGAACTAACTAATGTCCAAATATTGAATTAAAAAACAAGTTTATGGCTGACAATTATGTTTTCTACCAAGAATATATGAACTAAGTGTTAAATGGAGGAGTTGTATAAGCTTTTATTATGGAAATGGAGGGCTTTATGATGGCAATTCAAGATGAAGTCAAGAATAGTAGAAATTATTAAATGGTTACCCTGAAGGAGCTGATATTAAAAATTCTGTAAGGGAAAAAGTTCAGCACATCTCTATAAATAGCAAAAGTTTAGCACCAATTGAACACCTAGAAAGACATGATCTGCTACTTAGATTTATGTATCTAAAGCCTCTTGTATTTCATAAACTTATTAGATGAAAAATCCATATTCTATAAATAGACTTTAAATATCATTGAGATTTTAATAGATAAATATTCGTGAACATGGCCCATAATATTTTAAATACATATGAACTAATCCAAACACTCAAATTCTATGCTATTCAAATTCATATTAAAAATAAGTAACTTAGAAAAAAATTAAAAGCAATTGGGAATGAGATAAGACAATTATCATCATTATCCTGTTTGCTACTAGAATTGTCATGATGAACCTTTCAGTGAGTCTAGAAGATGTTTACATTCAATAATTTTTATCAAATTGCAAAAAGCATTTATTTTATCCACATATGCAATGGTTTACAGAACACTAAATATAAAAAGAATCCTAGCAGACAAATTAATTGTCTCAAGATTACTTCAAGCTGAACTACATTTGAAAAGGACAAAAATGAAACTATTGTGTCATTTTGTCACTATACTACCTCATTTGATCCTTGCAACAATTTTAAGAGGTAGGTGCTATTATTATCCCATTTTCTGGATGAAGAAACTGAGGCAGGAATCAATTAAGTGCCTTGCTCACAGGCAAAGAACTAACAAGTATCTGAAGCCAGGTTTGAGCCAAGGTCCATCTTGAGTCCAAGTTCTACAATCAATATACTACACCATCTAGTTACCCCAGACAAAGTTAAATATACATATACATATGTTTTATGTGTGCACATATATTTACATACATATATGAATTAATTAAATGTACTGCATTATTTACTTCATTTCAGAAACTTGAGATTTAGATTGTCTTAGGGGTTAAACTTCTTGTGCTTGTTTTTTCTTCTGTCTTTTCTTCAAAGTTTATTTGCTTCAACAGGCATATTTCTCTCCTCTTTTTTCTTCTTTCTCTCTATATCACTTAAAGGAAGATAATATTATTCCTTTGGGACTCATTTTATAATTCAAAATAATCTTTTATTCTCATTATAAAAGAGATAACCAGGGATCACAAGAGAGAATTGACACTCGGGTAGAAATAACCCTGCCTTAATTGAAAGAGCATTATTTCTTCCCAACTAATCCAGCCTTTCATCCCAAACACTCCTGGAATTGGAGAAAATAAAGTTTATTTGGTAAAAGGGAGGTGACAGAGAGGATAAGAGAGGAAAATCAGTAAGTCAGCTTGTCTGAGAATGCCCTGCCTCATTTCTGCAACACTGACATGTTGCTAGGGATTTTTTAACATGGAGTCATTTTGCTTTGTTAAACATCGAGCATCCTTGCATGCAAACTTTCATTAACAAGTAGAGCATTTAATAGCTTATGAATAAAATGGGAAATTTTCCAGATAGAAAGGAAGAATATTTCACTATGATTAGCCATCCCCAGTATTAAGCTTCATAAAAAGGACAAATCCTAGGACTAGAATTAAATAGAAAGGAGCTTTGGTCTCCTAAAATGCCTTCTTACTCACAGTTCTCAAATAAGGGAATTTTCTCTGAGAATATTATATTAAACACATATAAACTAAATTACTTAGAAGATAGCATTATTTAAGTGAACTCAATAATCCTTTATTTAATGCCTACACTGAGCAAAGCATAGTCCCTGCCTTCTAAAAGCTTACAGGCTGAGGAAAGGATGAAGGAGGGAAATACAATATGCATGCAAATATTTATACAAACAGCATAATTTCCAGAGGAAAAGGGTGATAATGAATGCAGAGGGGTTGGGATTATTGTGATCATTCATTAAAAATAACATATAAAAGAACAAGAAAAGAAAGATCTACTGGAGGTGAAGGCAAGAGACTAGAATCTATAATGAGTATGAAATGTCAAAAGTAACATAATCCTATTTCCCTTATTTTCAGATTGTGCATATATTTTAAGTTGCCTATAACCAATCCTCCCCTTAGCTAGAACACCACTGAGTGTGCAGCAAATGGCAGGATGGCAGGACTGAAATCTTCCTGCGCTAAAACAATAAGAACAACTACCCTAGTCAATAAATTATGCAACTTAGAAAAAGCTCTGCTTTGTTGATGGATACCACTAACATGTTCTTTTTATTTCTACTTTTCATGAGTTATGTCAAAACTGAGACTTTAGGAACATGATCTAGTGGAGCGAGAGTGTTGGACTAAGACCCCAAGAGACCTGTGTTTAAGCTGTCATATTATTTTCTTAAACTCTCTGGGCCTCAGTTTCCTCTGCTGTACAAAGAAGATAATAAAAGTACCACTATCCCTCAGGGAAATTTGAGCAAAACATTTTTATAAATGTTACAACCCTATAGAAACATAAGCAGTCATTACCTTCATATTCCCTGCACTTAAGATGTCTTTATGTCTCATCTTGCCTTAATTTTACTGACAGTACCAAAGATCACATTACCTGAAAGCCACTTAAGCTACGTTTGTGCTTCCTCTGAGCACTCCCCTCCAGAGTCTGGCGCCATCTGAACAGTGTAAGAAGGGCTGGCCACTTTGGTTGGCTGAAATCTTGGTGGTTTCCCTTTTGCATGGCCAATGAACACCTTTTCTGGTGTAAATCTCCATGGGAAGGGGCTTCCACACTGGGTTCTCTTCCTTTCTCTTGTAGCAAGGACAAGTTATTTGCCTCTGTGGAGTTCATGGTTTCCTTTGTTCACTGATCCTTCCCTTCCACCCGTCTCATGTGACTCTGACAGGAAGACACATTTATTTTCTCTCCTCAACCCGGCAGTCCAAATTCCTTGAAAATGTCTCCAGTTTTTAGTGGAACATTCTTTCACCAAAGTTACCGCTGGACTGTCTCCGCCAGGAAAGGCTAAAAACCAAAGTTCTGGGGTAGCCACCGCAGTTGAATTTTACTCAGCAATCACCCTGAAATATGTCCTTACTGTCATCTGATCCAGCCCTGGGGTTTCAGAGCTTGATACTCCATAACTCACAATGCTCAACCAGAAACAGCTGTGGGTCAGCAAAAATCCCACTTTCACACTCTCTGTTTGGCTTATCGTAATATAAGTGTTATGCTTGCCTATTTTGCTTTGGCCGAAAGCAGCCTGTATCGTAAGTGCAATCATGCAGCATGAACATATAATGAAAAACAGGTTTTGTTGACTGACGAATCAGTTTATCCAATGGTGATGCAGAATCCCTATAGAATGGTGGGGAAGGCAGAGAAGGAAGTAGAAAAGTAAAAGAGCCCTAAATAAAATTTGCATAGCCAAATAATTAATTACTAAGGGGCTGCATATGCTCCTGGGGGCAGCTGTACCAGATTTAAAAAAACAAAACAAAACAGGATCAATCACACAGCCCCAGTCCAGGCAAGGACATACCTCTTCTCCCACAAGTAATTTTCAATGCTGCCTATGGGGAAAAAATGTTATCCAATAAAGGGATACATTGGAGGAGGGTGGGGGGAGTGTGGTGGTAGGGAGGTGTGGAAGGGTCTGTTGTTTTTTTTTCCCTTTAATTTCTAACAGGAATATGTTCTGCAGATCATTATTTTATATTTCCGAATGACCATACTCTGCCACAGGTTTGGAGATGCAGAGAAGCCAGGATATTGGCATCTAGGACTGTGGTTAAAGGACCAGAGGGAAAGGGATGCCTTGTAATAGAAGGCAGTGGAGCAAGGAAAATGGGGCAGCACATTTCTTGAAAAAACTGTTTGCATTCATATCTTCCACTTTTCCTTTCACACACTGCTTTGCTCTTTGCAATCTGGCCTCTGATGTTCACTCAACGGAAACTTCCTCCAAATTTGCCAAGAGGCTCGTAATTTCATGAGATCTGATGGATTTACACCATTCTTCATTACTATTTACCAATCTGCTGGTTTTTTAAAATCACTATTAACTACCTTTTCCTGCTGGATAATCTTCCTTCCCTGGGTTTTGTGACACAATTCTCTCCTAGATCTACTATCCTTACCACTTATTCCTTCTTCTTTCTGACTATCCCATCCCCAAACTGTGAGTGTTTCCCCAAAATCTGTCCTAGGTCTTCTCTTCTTCCTCTAAACACTTTCTTGCTAACATCATAAACTCCCATAGGTTTAATTATGATGTCTCTGCAGGTGACTTCCAGATTTATATATCTAGCCCTGGTCTCTCCCTTCAATTTCCATCCTCCATTCTCCATTGCCTACTACATATTTGGAAAAGGATGTCACTGAGACACCTCAAAATTGACCTGTCCAAAGCTGAACTCATCTTTCCCACAAAAATGACCCTCCTCCAAATTTCCCTATTTCCATCACAGGCACCATCGTTTTTTCAGTCTCATAGATTCATAATGTTGGTGTGGTCCACAACACCTCATTTTGCCTCATTCAATATATACAGACAGATATCAAATCTTGGTGGTGTATGTTCATAATATCTCTCAAATTTGAGGGCTTCTCTCTGCTCATACAAGATCCACCTATATTTAGGTCCACATTGCCTCTCCTAGACTATTGAAATAGCCCCCAAATGGCAATTCTTCCCCATATCTCTCACAACCCCAGTCCATCCTACATACTGTTTCCAAATTGATTTATCTTAAGTGTAGATCTTACTCTGTGATGTATCTATTGAAATCCAGTGGCTCTATATTTTTTCTTCCAATCCATTAAAAGGTCCTCTGCTCATCAAAACAAACAAACAAACAAACAAACCTTTGCAATCTGATCCCCATGTATCTTTCCAATCTCATTGGATATTGTACTTCTCCCTTATTCTATTATAATGACATCTTTATGCCTCACATGATAATCTCACTCCTTTATGCCTTTTCACTGACAATTCGTCCATCTTGGAATGTATTCCTTTCTCACTTCCAATTTATAGAACAATATTTGTGGCTCAGGCAATACTTTTTACATGAAATCTTTCCTATTTCCTCCTAACTGCTATTGCTGTCCTCTCTTAAAGTGCCTTGTATTTACCTACTTGTTTATTTGTATTTATGCTATTTTCTTTATAAATGTCTAGAGCTTCATATCTTCCATTCCACCTTTTTAGTGTTCTTATGCTTTACTTTCTCCTTACTCTTCCCTCCATACATCCTGGACACCTTGCTATTACTTGTATATAACACACCCACTCCTGACTCAAGGCATTTTCCCTGGATCCTTCCATTCTTGGAATTCTTTTCCTCTTCATCTCTGCTTCCTGGATTCCCTGAATTCTTTCAATTCTCATATAAAAATCACACTTCTTAGAAATGTCTTTCCTGATTCTCTTTAATGCAAACTCTTTCTCTCTGTTAATTATCTCCCATTTGGTCTGTATATAACACATATGCATACATACACGCACATATATGAATATATATCTTTTTTGTGGATAATGGTTTTCATGTTGTCTCCCCCATCAGACTGAGCTCTTTGCTCACAGTAGGACTTATTCCTTTCTTTGTAATCCCATGATTAGCACAATATCTGCCACTAGTAGGTGCTTTACAAATGCTAACTATATGAATGAATGCTTTATATTTGCTGTCTTTCTCAGTAAAATATAAAGCCCTTGTAAATTAGAGCTATTTTATTGCTTATATGTATTTAGATTCACAATTCCTGGAACAAAGTGGAGTCTTCATAAATACTTGCTAAGTGATAATTAGTTGATGGAGGAAGGATGACAAGGGGAGGAAATATTGAAGGCCAAAAAAGCTAAATTTAATGTTTTGGCATTTCAGCTGATGGTGAGTGTTCAACATTATAACCTGTGCTAAATTCATACTTGCTAAAGATCATAGTACTTGAAGTCAGAATATCCTGGGGTCCCACTCCTAACACCTACTAGTTGTTAGACTGTGGATTTTTCATGAAACATCTATAAGCCTCATTTTCCTCATTTGTAAGATAATGATAAGAAGACCAGCAGTTCCTACTTTGAAGGAACTTAAATATAAATGTTGAGTGATTTAAATGGAAAATTTAAAGGGCTAACATGGAAATGAGAATAAAAATATTTTGTAAACTTTAAGGATAATTTGATGGTAAGTAAGAAAAAGAAAATTTAAGGTTTAAATGTATAAGGATATTTCTAATTCTTAAAATTTTTGATCAGTAGTAGAGCAGTTAGAAAGAGTATACATAGACAGAGGGTATGGAAGTAGTCTGATTAGGATGATATCATATGTGAAAAAAAATCAAGAGGTGAATAAGAGGATTGTACTGAGAGGAAAGGGGAGAGATGGAATAAGATAAATTATCTCACCTAAAGAGGAAGGAAAAATTATTGCAGTGGGGGGGGGGGAAGGGTGGTGACAGGCAAGGCTTAAACCTTACTCTTATTGTAACTGGATCAGAGAGAGAATAACAACTATAATCATTTGGGTGTAGAATCCTATTTTGCCCTATAGAGAAATAGGAGGGGAAAAAGACAAGGGAAGGGGAGTGGTAATAGGAGGGAAGGGGAAGAAGGGGGGGTAATAAAAAGAAAAATACCAGTGAGAAGGGACAGAGAGAAAGGAAAAAGAGGAAATTTGAAAGGGGAAAATAAGATAAAGGAGAGTATACAGTAATCATAACAAAGAATGTTAATGGAATGAACTCACCCATAAAACAGAAGTGGATAGCAGAGTAGATTAAAAACCAGATATCTAATCTATATTGTTTATAAGAAATGGATTAGAGACAGGGTGACATACACATAGTAAAAGAAAGAAACTCGGTTATAATTTATTGTGCATCATCTGAAGTAAAGGAAAAGCCGGAGTAGCAATCATGACCTCAGACAAAGGTAAAGCAAAAATAAATCTGATAAAAAGAGATGAAGAAGGAAATAAACAATGAAGTAATATTAATACTAAACATATATGCATCAAATGATATAGCCTCCAAATTTTAAAAGGAGAAATTAAATTAATATCAGGAGGAAATAGACGGTAAACGTATACTAATCAGGGACCTCATCTTCCAACTTTCAGATCTAGATAAATCAAACCAAAAAATAAACAAGAAAGCAGTAAAAGCAGTGAATGAAATCTTAGAAAGGGGAGAACTAGTAGATCTCTGGAGACAACTGAATGGAAATAGAATGGTATATACCTTCTTTTCATCAGTGCATGGCTCCTGCACAAAAATTGACCATGTATTATTAGGACATAAAATCTTCACAATCAAATGCAAAAAAATAAAAATAAAAAAATTCATCCTTTTCAGATCATAACATTGATTAATTTGATTTTTATAAAGGAAAGAAAATCAAATAATCAGTATCAAAAATGAAATGGGTGAACTCACCACCAATGAAGAGGAAATTAAAGCAATCATTAAGAGCTATTTCGCTCAATTATATGCCCCTAAATCTGACAATATAAGTGAAATGAATAAATATTTATAAAAATACAAATTGCCCAGATTAACAAAAGAGGAAATTGAATACTTAAATAATCCCATCTCAGAAAAAGAAATTGAACAAATTATCAATGAACTCATTAAGAAAAAAAATCCCCAGGGCCAGATGGATTCACAAGTGAATTCTATCAAACATTTAAAGAACAAGGAATCCCAATACTACATAAACTATTTGGGAGAAAAGGCAGATAAGGAATCATATCAAATTCTTTTTATGAAACAAATATGGTACTGTTACCTAAGCCAGGAAGAGCAATAACAAAGAAAAGCTATTGGTTAATTTCATTAATGAATATAGATGCAAATATTTTAAATAAGATAATAGCAAGAAGTCTACAGCACTATATCACAAGGACCATTCCCTATGACTACATAGTATTTACACCAGGAATGCAGGGCTGGTTTAATATTAGGAAAACTATCAGCATCATTGATCATACCAATAACCAAATAACAGAAATCATATTATTATCTCAATAGATACAGAAAAAAACCTTTGAGAAAATATAAACCCATTCCTATTAAAAATCATAAAAGATTGGAATAAATGGTTTATTCCTTAAAATGACAAGTAGTATCTACCTAAAACCTTCAGCAGGTATATCATGTAATGGCATAAGTTAGAAGCCTTCCCAATAAGATTTGGAGTAAAGCAAGGATGTCCATTATCACCACTATTATCAATATTGTAATAGATAGTCTATCAGCAATTAGAGAAGGAAAAAGAACTTGAAGGAATTAAAATAGGCAATGTAGAATCTAAACTATGATGCCTTGGGGATGATATGATGGTATCCTTAGAAAATCCTAGAAAATCAAGTTTAAAAAGTACTTGAATTTAGAGATATATGATTTAGAAATAAAGTGATATAATAACTAAATAAGGGGAACACAGAATAGTTTACTTGGCAGATCTTTGGAGAAGGGGAAAATTTATAACCAAACAAAAAATAGGGAACATATAATATTTAAAATAAGTAACTTTGATTATATTAAATTAAAAAGCTTTTGTACAAACAAAACTAATGTAACCAAGACTGAAGGAAACAACAAATTGGGGAAATGTTTTTCTAATAAATTTCTCTCATAAAGGTTTAATTTCTCAAATTTATAAAGAACTAATTCAAATTTATAAAATTTGAGGCATTCCACAATTGACAAATGGTCAAAGGATATGAATATGCAATTTTATATTTTATATGAAAAATCAAAGCCATCAATAATCATATAAAATGTTCTGAATAACTTTTGATTAGAGAAATGGAAATTAAAAAAAAAAACTCTGAGGTACCATCTCACATGTATCAGATTGGCCAATATGTCAGTAAAGGAGAAATGTTGGAGGAGGTGTGGCAAAATTAGGACAATGATACATTGTAGGTGGAGTAGTACACTGATCTAATCATTCTGGATGAAAATTTGTAACTATGCCCAAAGGGATATAAAACTGTGCATACCCATTGATCCAGTAATACCACTACTGGGTCTATATCCCAAAGAGATCATAAAAATGGAGTAAAAATCTACTCATACAAAAGTATTTATAGAAGCTCTATTCATAGTTGCAAAGATTTGGAAATTAAGATAATATACACCAATTGGGGAATGAGTGAACATATTGTACATGTGATGGAATACTATTGTGCTATGAGGAATTATAAGCAAGATGATTTAAGAAAAAGCGTCAAAAAACTACAGTAATAGATGCAGAGCAAATGAGCAGAACTAGGAGAATATTGTACACAATAACAACAATATTGTATAATGATTATCTGTGAAAACTTGGCTACTCTCAGCAATGCAATGATCTGAGACAATCCTGAAAGACTTATGATGGCGAAATGCTAGTCACCTCCAGAGAAAGAACTATTGGAGTCATCTTTCACATTAGTGTATTTATGGTTTTATTTGGGGGGTTTGGTTATATATGAGTGTGGTCTTACCCCAATGGCCAATATGGAAGTGTGTTTTGCAGTACAATACAAATAAAATACATATATATTTTATTTTTTAAAAAAGAAAAAAAGATGTAGTGATTGGAAAGGACTGTAGTGGGACAAGATATTTGGTACCCTACCTTCTATAAACTAACTATACCAATATGCAGAGCAATTTTATTCTGTGCCTCATTATCCTCACCTCTAAAACAAAGAGGTTTGTTGAACTCTTTTCCCATAATCAAAATTCTACTATTTTTATATGATTTTGTGTCATAGAAAGACCTTTGCACTGCAAGTCTGGAGAAAGGGTCAAATCCTACTTCAGATTCTAACAGCTCAATGACACTGGGTGAGTAAGTTAATCTCTCTATTTCTTATTTATTAAATAATAATGACTGTATCACCTGCCTTATAGGGTTGTTATGAAATTTAAAATGAAGATTGTATAAGTAAAATGCATTGAAAAACACTGAAATGTTTAGATGAATGCACTGTGAGATGAAAAAATAATTATGATCAATAATATGATCAATAAAATCATTATAATAAAATAATTTTATATAAGCAATGGTGTTTATGAATATTTTTCTCTATGAAAGTAGGGAATTTGTCTAATTTGAAATTTATATCTCTTCACATTATTAGAAGACTGTCCTGTGCCAAAAAATATTTAGTGTAAGTTGAATTGAATAAGAGAAACAAATTGCTAAGAGGTTTGGAAGGGAGAATGAGAAGTGGTATGGACCATAAAACTGAATGCTTCAAGGAAGTGATAATATTTGTGCTGGAATTAGAAAAACAGAATGGGGTCCTAGAATTTCAGAGTTTTTTGAAGGGGCATCTGAAGGCATTGAGCTTAGCCAACACCTGAAATAGATTTCCACAGATTTCTAACAAATGGTCATCTAGCCTTTGCAAAATGATCTCCAGTGAAAAGAGAGCCACTATTCACTTAGGCAGTCCCTTTCAGTTTAAGATAACTTTAATCTTTAGAAAGCACCTCCAAATCCCCATGACATGGACCATAAATTTGCCTCTTTGCAACTTTTACCCAAGGCTCAGAGATTGGGGTAAGGGTGAGTAGCTGAGATGATTATCTTTATTGAAGATATTTGTCTCAGAGTTGCTGGAAGCAATTTCAAGAAGATGCAAGTGAGGTTTTCTTCTTAGGCAGGCATGTGTCTTACTGTGATAATATTTGGAGATTGGTGTTGCTAAAGTGTCGTCTTTGCCTTTGGCATCATTTGCTGACTGCATAGTTTAATTTTAAAAGCTTTCATCTACATTTTGTTAGTTCTTCTGCAAAGCTTAAGCTCAAACATGAATCAACTTTCTGCTTCAGTTTTATCATCAGTAAAATAAAGATAACAGCCTGGCCACCTTCATATCCAACTGGGCTGTTGGGAGGATTAATTAGATAATGATGTGTTAAGAGTTTTGATGACTTCTGAGCAAAGAGAAGTGCAAAGAAAATCTCCCATTGCATTATTAAGACTCTTTATTCATTCTTTCTGCCTTTTAAAGTTATTAGCTTGGTATAAAAGCAAACTTAAGGCTTCGGTAATTCAAACGGATCTGTAGTACAGATACAACTTATTTGTATAGCATTTATCAGTTTCTATTCAACCACAGTGAAAACTTAGATAAAGTTGGAAAATTTTTGCAGCACATATTTCCTGTATTGAACTTCAAAAAGGGAGGGGTTGGTATTTTAGGTTCTATTGTCTGTCATCAAATTGAGAATTCAGGGTTTTTTTTTTTTCTCTCAGCAATACAGAGTACATTATTTGCTCTATCTTTAAGTGAAATTAAATATATGTTGGCTAGTATTTTTTATATCCTTAATTATAGGTTTCAAGTATGCTGGACTAACATTTAAAGGATTTCATATTTGATTTATGATATTCACAGTATAATTCACAAAGATGCTTTATTTTCCATGCAATATTATTTAAATTTGCTAAATGTTTAGATATAAACTTTGAGGGAAAATGTGCTTTTCCCCTTTCCATTAAAGTTAGCTCCATAGTCCTGAAATAGAATTATAATAGGCCTTTTGGAATTTCTTGTCATCACAAAATTTCATCCATAGTAGTATTTTTATCTGTCAGTGGAAGTCATATTACACTTAATTTTTCCAATTTCTTAGAAATAAGATAGAATAATCCATATTAAGACTTTAAGTTATAGTGGAAATAGCATTGTTTCAGTGTCACAAGTTGTAGGTTCAAGACAGCCCATATAATGTTTAAGTATAAGCAAGTCAAATTTCACCTATTTAATCGGCTACTTCTTTATCTAAAAAATGAGGATAATTCTTATTTTTACAACCTCCTACTAGGGCTCACTAAGTGAAAAAATGATAAAAGAGTAATCTATAAGTATTAATGATGTAATAAGCTTTGTTTTTCTTTTTTACATTTTCCCAGGATTACATTATTTTTGCAGTCTCTCTCTCTTTTTCCCTCCCAGAATTGACAAGCAGTTTCACTGGGTTATACATATATTATTACTCAAAAACCTATTTCCATATATTTCATTTTTGTAAGAGAGTAATCTTTTAAAACTAAAACCTCAAATTGATATAATAAACTTCTTGAAAAAGTGCCAAAAATCCCTCAACAATCCTGTGAGAGTCTTTAAAAATATGTATATTTTGAGATTATTTAGAGACAGATTTCACATTTGTGGAGTACTAACATTGCAAAAAATTATCTCCATGAATGTTATGGCTCAGGAGTAATACAGAAATACCTTTTTCCCCTGCTTGATTAAGAATTAACAGCACCATTGTAGTGGGAAAAGTTGATGTGAATATCCCATGTGATGCATTGTTTTTAATATCTCCTTAAGTGGTGTAATCATCTTTGTCTGCCACAAAGATTGCTACAGCAAACATCTTAGTTACAATAGAATCTTTTCCATGGGAGCTTAATTGAGAATTATATAAACTACTATTGTAGCTATGCCATTTCATCTACTCATTTAGCCACCGGCTAGGAGAAGAGGCAGTGAGCTGGCTAGGAAAAGTAACAGCACTTGAATCAGAATCTGAATCCTGGTTCTTTCATTTTTTTAAAATATGTGCAATCTTGGGAAAATCACTATCTCTGGGGGTCTCATTTTCTTCAACTCTAAAATGAGGGGATATAGATTAGATAGCCTCTGAGGTCTCCTCCAGAACTAAAATTCCATTGCTTTGTGGCTTTCTGGTCCCAAAGGCTCTCCAGATCTCTGAAATTCTATGATTCATAAGATCAGGCCTTAATATGCACCATATTGTAAGCAATTAATTCAGGATTACATAAGGTGAACAGTCATGCAGCCCCGATTCAATGAAATGAGTAACACATGTTTATTGGATGCCTATTATAAGACATGGTGCTAGGTGTTCTTTGTGAGTGTTGGGCAAAGAGCATAAAATGTATGGATCATACTGAGAGAAAGTGTTAGAAGAGCTCCAAAAAAGCATTATGGGACGTCATGGTCAAAGAAAATATAGAGGGAAAATTCAATATTAGCTCTAAAAAGGTAGTAAGAAGTCTTTTATTACAGGAAAAGAAAATAAATACTATGACCAAAGACATAGAGGTTGGAAGTCTCAAAGTTTATTTAACTTCAGGAGAGTGTAGCAGAATCTAATCATAACAATTTTTTTTCTTCTTCACCATTATTGCCACCATAATCATTTCCACTGATAGTGAAATGTAATTTCATTGTAACAAATAGTAGTTTCTTGAGGGCAGAGACATTTATTTTTGTGTTTTTTATCTCCAGGATATAACAGCACTTGCCTTAGATTAATTAATAATTAGCAAACAAGTATATCAATTATATAATTTATAATTATAAATAATTAATAAATGCTTATTAATTGAATTGCTATATTTCATTTTTACATGACATTGTATAGTTTAAAACAGTGGAAACTGAGTCGATCCAATGGCCTTTCCCCAATCCTGACTCTTCTTGACCTCTTTGTAGCATTTAATACTGTGGATTATTTATAAGCAATTTTCCTCACTTCAGGTTTCATGACACAGCCTTCTCTTGGTTCTCCTCTTATCTCATAGCCCCAGCATTTCCTTGTTACCTCTAGAATCAATTATAATCTCTTTTGTCTGCTATTCAGAATTCTTCATACCCTGGATTATTCTTATCTTTCCAGTCTTCCATTACCCCTCCTTTCCCCCCAAAACCCTTATCTTCCATCTTAGAATCAATACTGTGTATTGGTTCCAAGAGAGAAGAGCAGTAAGGGCTAGGTAATGGGGATCAAGTGACTTGCCCAGCTAGGAAGTATCTGAGGCCAGATTTGATCTCCCATCTCCAGGACTGGTTCTCCATCCACTGAGCCACTTAGTTTCCCCACCCTTACCTCATTCATATAGTCTACAATTTAATAACTTTGGCCAGCCTGCAATTTCTGGAACACAGCTCTAGATCTCTTCTAGCCACGTTTTCACACTAGTTATCCCACATGTCTGGAACATACCTTCGATTTCACCTCTTTTAGCTCAAATCTTCACCACTGTAGGAGGCTTTTATTACCCTCTCCAAATGCCTTCTACATCTTCTCTCTGCATCTTCTATCCAACCACTTGTTTCCTTCAGATCTCCTCTCCATTAGATTGTGATCTCTTTGATGTCACAAACTGTGATTTTGATTTTCTTTATATTCTCATCATGGTGTCCCTTTCACATCATGACTTTCCCCTCTCATGGATTCAGCCTTCTGTGGGTCAGCATCAGAAATTGAATGGGAATTTTGAGAGAGTTTTGTAGAAACTAGAGATAGCACGCAAAGGCCAGCAGATGACTCGGAAAATGTTGAGGAACTATATAATCTATGATGAAATATCTAGCTCAAAATTCATAATAAAGTATTGTAAACATCCCATAAAGAAAAAAGAAAAAAATTGGCCTTTTTTTTTTGGTATGAAGGGACAGCCAAAAAAATTTATGTGGATTTTCCAGATGGAGGAGGCGCCAAGCTCCTAACTCATTCAATGTGGAAAGGATAACTGTACTTAATAAATCTTCACTGACTTGATTTGAGTTCAGTGGTCCAAGTGCCTCTGAAAAGTGGCCAATCCACAGAGTTCTTGTCAAGGACATCATCTAGCCATTCCCTAATTACCTTTTGTGATGGAAAGCTCACTACCCTAAAAGAAGTCCATTGCACTTCTGAATAGTTCTATTTGTTAAGAAGTTTTCTTTCCTGTAGAAGTAAAATACTCTTCAGGTAAATTCCTACCATTGTTATCAATTCAATTGGCTGAGTCTACAGTGAATTAAATGAATCTCTCTGTGAGATAACAACCCTTGGAATGTCTCAAGACCACTATCATTCTACCTATTCATCTTCAAATCAAGACTAGGTGAAATATTTCTGGTTCCTTCAAACAATCTCTTTGGGGGGTGTTATTTAATATCTTTTCAAGCATTTGTCCTCTAGACATGGCTCCAAACTATCAATCTGTCAGTCAATAAATATTCACATTAATTGCTTTCCAAAAATGTATCAGCCAGCATTCAATTTTAAAAAATGGACATAAAGATCCTGTACTGTATTACAAGTGTGGTCTTAGGAGAACAGAGTGTGTTGTGACATTAGTATCTCTCTTGCCTTTGATTTTTTTTAAATCCTTACCTTACATCTTAGAATATAGAAGATAGAAGATAGAAGATGGAAGAGAGGTAAGGCTAGGTAGTTGGGGTTAAGTGACTTATCCAAGGTCAAAAAGCCATAAAGTGTCTGAGTCCAGATTTGAACCCAAGATATCCTGACTCTAGGCTTGGCTCTCTATCCACTCTGCTAAGATTTCCTCATTAAAGATTCTTAACCAGGCATCAGTGAACTTAAAAAAATAAAAGGCAACTTGCAGTACAATGGGTAGACTAATATAATAGACTTGGAATCAGGAATACCTGCACTAAAATCCAGCCTCAAATATTTAATAACTGTGTTTGCCATAGTTTCTCAACTGTAAAAGGGAAAAAAATAATAACACATCTCTGAGGGTTATTGTGAGGATCAAATGAAATAATATAAATCAGTAGAGTGACTGGGGAATAATAAATGCTACATAAATGCTTCTTCCCTTCTCATTACATGTTGATAACTCTTTAAATGAGGTGTTTATTAAGCTTCTGCTATATGCTGAGCACTATACTAAGCACTTTAAAAATTTTGTCTCATTTGATCCCCAAAACAAGCCTGCCAGGTAGATGCTATTATCCTCATTTTACAAAAGGAAAAAAAAGGGGAGAGAGAGAGAGAGAGAGAGAGAGAGAGAGAGAGAGAGAGAGAGAGAGAGAGAGAGAGAGAGAGAGACAGAGAGAGAGAGAGAGAGAGAGAGAGAGAGAGAGAGAGAGAGAGAGAGAGAGAGAGAGAGAGTGCTGAGGTCACATACCTAATAAGTGTTTGAATTCTGGTATTCTGGTTGGAGATCCAGTGCCCTATCTTTGGGCCACCTAGCATTTCTTACACAGTCCTACACATTTTATTCTGAGATGGAGTCTATAGGCTTCACTAGTTTGCCAAAAGTAGCAAAATCCCATGCAATATTTCTATTGATGTGGCCAAGTCACATTTGCTCATTTGCCCATTATATCCCACTGTTTTTGTGACCAACTCTGGGTTTGTAGACCTCTAAAGTTCCTAGCTCTTTCTTCCACAAAGCATGTTTTAGCCATGCTCTAATAATAACTTTCCATTCCAACTAATTCTGTACTTACAAACTTAATATTTTGAATACTAGAACAAAATTTTATTTTAAATTAAAACCTTTACCTTCTGTCCTAGTATCAATTTTATGACAGAAACATGGCAAGGACTAGGCAATGGGAGTTAAGTGACTTACCCAGGGTTACACAGCTAGGAAATGTCTGAGCTCAGATATGAGACTGACTCCAGGACTAATACTGTATCCACTGTGCTACCTAGCTTCCCCCAAGTGCAGGACTTCAGATAGAATCTCATGAAGTTTCATCTTAACTATCATCCCTGCCCATCAAGATCCTTAGATGCCAAGTCTAATATCCAGTGTTACATATAACCTTCCCAGTATCTCATCTCTACGAATTAGACAACCATATTTTCTATGTCTTCATCCAAGTCATGATGAAAATGTCATACGATTGAGGACCAAAAGATGTCTGGTTCATTCCAGGAGGAACATCTTTACATTTTTCTATGATTCCATTTTTAAGTCTGTTCTTCCATCCATACTGTTCAGGTTTGTAGTAGAAGATGCAGGGATTAGGAGAAGGGATAAGGATGATGAGGAGAAAGAGGGAATGGAGTTGAGAGAGTGAAGAGATCCTTTTTTCTCCTCCCTTCCTTCTGGGGGGGGAGATAGCCAAACCTGTCTCCTTGAAATGGAATTATGTTTCCCCAGAGAATGTTTTTTGGGAGATGGAAGGCAGAAGCCTTGAGAGGCAAGGAGATTTCTTATGCCTGTGCTTCCCCCAGGGACATCAACTGTCAGTCCCTTTCAAGATCTTAGGGCTACCCAACTGTCAAGGAGAGATGTCAATTCCTTGGGTCAGGCAATCTTTAATCCCTGAGATTTAGAAGTCAACCCCCCCCCCTTTTGGGATGACAGGGATGACCCTCCCCAAATCTTCAATCCTCTCTACTAAATTGGTAAGAGATTGGCCCAGACCTAAATCTTGAATAACAAGGTGATTTATTGGGGTTCAAGCAGGGAAGGAGTGACAAGGATATCAGGTAGGAAAGTGGGTAAAGAGGGAAGTCCTATGGTTACCCTCTCTAGTATATTGGCCCTCCAAAGTCTGGGGGTTCAAGGCTTCTCTGCCTTGACCTACTTTTTGCCATTTGCTTGTTAGTCCCTACTCTTAAACTGACTAAACTTGAATATGGGAGTCCAGGAACAGGTAAGGGAGAGATAGACAGAGAGAGAAATCCTTGGAAAGGATGTGTGGATGGCTATCTTCAAAAAAGTTCTAATCCACAGCCCCAATGAGGACTTTAGACTGCTATCACAGAGAGTTTAATTGGAGGTATTCAGGGGTTCAGAAAGGACAGTAGATCTTCAAAGGAATTGGTTTCTCCTGAGCTTCTGATGATTTACCTCTCTTCTCTCCTTCCCTCAAGTCAGAAGTGACTGGTCAGTTGGATCTCCAAGCCTCTGTTCCTTCCTTAGAACCCTCAGTTTTTTCTTTCCCTTCCTCTGCTTTTCTTTCAGCAGGTCCCTTCAAGAGATGATCTCTAGTCTATGTAAAAATCTTTCTTCTCTTATCTTATAGTCTGTTCTTCCATCCATACTGCTCAGATTTGTTGTAGAAAATATTCATGTCCAGATCTACATTGAATTAAATCACCTCAGTGGTCCCTTTTATCCCTGAACTTCTTCTATAAATCTTCTATTAAACATGCATTCAAAATGCTAGTAGCTATCTTTCTCGGGTTCTTTTATTATTTCAGGATATATCCAGTGTAGTCCTTAAACTATAAATCTCTGATCCCTTACTCTTTCTATAAAGCTTATCTTTGTGTGGTCATGTCTATCCTTACTGATATATTTTATGTTATTTCTTGCTCAGAAGTCATCACTGGCAAAATCCTGTGACCTCAACACACATGACACACATCTTTGTTTTGAGAGCTTGTGGTAATTCTGTCTCTTCTGAGATTGTGATGCTTTATGAGTCAGTCCCAAAACATAACTGGAAGAATATTACAATTAAAAATATAACCTGCTCACTGAAGCAAACTGGGTATCTCAGGGGGGAAAAGTAATGCTCTTGGAATCTGGAAGACTGAATTCAGAATCCTGCTTGAGATCAAATTCTGCCACAAAGAGCTACTAGCTATATAAATCTGTGTAAGCCACTTACTTAACTTCTCTGGGCCTCAGTTTGCCCTTTTATGAAAAAAAAGTAAAAATAATAGCATCTACCTCACAGAGTTGTGAAAATTGAATGATACAAATATACTTAAATTTCTATATAGATACTAGTTATAATTTTTATTATATTGCTGTTATTATTAGAAGTGAGAAGTCTCATACACTTTCCCTTATGAGATCTTTTCCCCAAACTTCATCATCCTATTCCGTTTCAGTCCCAGCTCATAGGGAAGCACAGTGATTAGAAGAACATGGCTCTGACCTATAAATCCACATTTGGAAATCCTTCACCAGTCCAGTAAGCACCATTCATTCTTCTTGAGATTTTTCAGACTTTTTCCCTTAGGAATAATATGCAGGAAATAGTCCATGAAGAAGAACAGGCAATCCAAGTCTATGTACTCCTTTCTCCAATAGGTACAGAACTCACCTGCAGGCATCTGACCTCCTTCTGGCTCTGAGGAACGCTGGAGGGTCCTTGGCTGCCTATTCTGAGTAGGCTAGATAAAGAGGGCAGAGAGAAAACTGTCTCTGACCCAGGATTTAAGTTTACCACCCAACTCCTACCATATACTATGTTTTTCTGACACTGACATTTCAGTCTCTGCTCCTTTTGTTTTTTAAGTCTATTCATGAGATATTTATTTATACAAAAAGGTTTAAAATAAAGAAAATATTCGTACCAGAAATTTAAGGGGAAGAGAGAGTGTGGGGCAGAAGGTACAACATGCATTTACAATTGGCATTAAACATTTCCCCAAGGTATTCCTTCAGATTAATTTCAAGCCATCTGTCATCTAGTTGGTCTAGTGACTGGTTAGCCCTCATTCTCCAGACTACATAACTATGCCTCAGCTTCCCCCTAACACAGACCTTTAGACCCTTTCTCCTGATTGTAAATATTTCCCAAAACCTCCATTTGGGAAAAAAAGGCTCCCAGATCATTCATCCCTCATTCTAAAGACGATATCACCATGCTCCTACTCAGGAACCTCTCCTACCACAACCTTTTTAACTCCCTTTTTATGTGTTGATTTTCTTATTGGAAAATTAGCTTATTGAGGGCAGTATCCTGTCTTCCAAAAAATTGTTTTTAGTTGATTTACAGTATTTTTTGTGCTGCCTGGAACATGTTACTTAATAAATGCTTGTTGACAAACTGATTATAGTGGATGGAGTTTTGGACTTAGAATCAGGAAGACCTCCATTCAAATTCTGCCTCACATGCTTGCTAGATATGTGACTTTGAGTAAGTGTTTTAAGTTCTCTTAGTCTCAGATTACACATCTATAAAATGGATATGATAGTAGTACCTATCTCACATGGTTATTAAGATAAAAAAGGAACAATGTATATAAAGACATTTGTAAACTTTAAGTAGTACTCTATGATTGTTGCGGTTCAGTCATTTTTCAGTCATGTAATCCATTTTTTAGCAAAGATCCTGGAATGGTTTGCCATTTCTTTCTCCAGCTCATTTTACAGATGAGGAAACCGAGGCAAACATGGTTAAGTGACTTTCCCATATTCAAATAGTAATTGTCTGAGACCAAACTTGAAATGATTCCAAGTCTTGTCCTTTATCCACTATACCACCTAGCTGTTCTCTCTATGATTATTGAGTTTGAATTACTGCCAACGTCTTTTTACCCTTTGTGTCACGTTAGTCCTTGAAGCTGGTAAAACAGGGTTGGGTTTGGTGGCTGAGGGTCTGGTGGAAGGTAATCCCTGCTGCTTGTTTAATTCTTGCTATGGCTCCTAGGAAAAAGAATATTGGGTCTGAGGACCTCTAGCTCAGGACAGACAGATGGCCAGTACCTGCCCAGGTGAAGAGGACAATGGCAATTGTGGCAAGCAAGCTTCTTCAGATTCATTGGCTTCTCCACTTAACCAAGTTCCTCTGCCAGTGATCTCCTTCCTCACTACTCTCTGAAATTTGTTTTCCTAATTTTAGATATCATACTGAGTCTCTGAGCCAGTCCCTAGCATGAAGTTCCACTCACTGGCCTCCATTTTTGCCAGACCCCTCCCAGTCTCTCCATCAATCCATCAACATTTATTAAGCACTTACTATGTGCCAGGCACTGTGCCAAGTCAGTGGGACACCTACTCCTGGACCCTTTGACCAGTCCTCTTCTAATACTGCTCATATGAAAAGACCCTTCCCCTTCCACTGTCTGCCAGTCCTTACATCACAGTTTTAATGCTACGTCTGTAGAGAGAGTCTTTGCAAAACCAGTAGCAAAAGGATACAGGAAAGCCACGATCCCACAACTCAATTCACTGCCTGTGGAATACCAATATGAATTTCAGTTTCTTAAAATGCTTTCCAACTGTGTAGTAGGGAAATTAGAGCAGATTTGTATTCTGAGGATTCTTCTTAATTGGTGAAAAAACAGAAGGAGATGTTGCTTATTTTCCTTTATATTTCTTTGCATAAAAGCTCCATTTAAATTAGGCCTGGGGATTTCCTGTTATGCTTTTTAAAAACATAGCCCAGCTCTTTGAGGTCTGCCCTTCTAAGACTCAATTTTATAGACACTTCTTCATTGTGCCTAGCAATGGTTGGGAAGAAGCAGAGTTAAGTTCAAATATCTTTCAAGCTTCATTTATTTTCTATAGACATAATCATTGTATATTGTATATATTTCTCTTGCACTGTATGGTTTACCAAATATTTTGTTCACAAGAATAACTCTGTGAAATAGGGGACCCTATTTCACAGAGTTATTCTTGTGAACAAAATATTTGGTATTATCCTCATTTCATAGAGAAGGAAACTGAGGTTCAGAGTTTTTAAGTGACATGACCAGCATTACTGAGAAAATATGGCTGAGCAACCAGGCAAAACTAGTTTTCTTATCTATTTAACCACAATTGATTCCCCTGTACCATGCTGTCTCTGATGATTTTTCTGCAAGCTCTCAATAAACATTCAGTGAAATCCAGGTCAACAAATGCAGGGTGTCCCAAATATCTTAGTGCCACTTTAATCTACTCAACCTATTAAAGATTTTAAAAGCACTATGCCTTTTGGGACACTCAAGCATTAAAAAAAAAAAAAAAACTAAAATGAAATCTTGTCTCAGACACTTCCTAGCTGTGTCTCCCTGGGCAGATCACTTGATCCCCATTGTCTAGCACTTAACACTCTTTTGCCTTGGAACCAATACACAGTATTGAGTCTAAGATGGAAAGTAAGAGTTAAAAAATGATCATTCTAGGACTTAGGGATATAAAGACTTAAAAATGGCATAACCTCTGCCCTAAGGAAGCTTCCAGTTTCATAGATGATATACAACAAGGCTGGGGAGCCTCTCAAAGGCAGATTGTCTTTTGCCTATTATTGCATCCCCAGCACTCAGTACAGTACATGGCACAAAGGCCTCATAAATGCTTATTAACCATTTAGTAATGAAGAGAGACAGAATACATTTTTTGCTAGCTAGAACAGTAGATAGAGTGCCAGACATGATTCCAGGGAGACTCATGTCTCTGCATTCAAATCTGGCCTTATATACTTACTATCTATGTGACCCTGGACAAATCACTTAACCCTGTTTACCTCAGTTTCCTCATTTGTTAAATCAACTGGAGAAGGAAAGGGCAAAACACTTGAGGATCTTTGGTTGAAGAAACCTCAAATGGGGTCACCAAGTAACAGCCAGGACTGAGATGACCAAATGACAATGACACATTGGGGTTGGGTGGGATGGGGATATGAAAAGGTTTTATAAGCTTTTCTCTAGATCCTCCTCCTTAGTCTTCCTTGTGTATCAGTGCACAAGGAAGTTAGCATCAGCAGAGAATATTGATAATAGAAAAAATAATACAACTGAAGATCACTTTGTAAACTTCAGCAACTACCCTCTATGTATCAATTTGGAGCTAGAGTGCAAATGGATCATTCCTGGGGTTCTAGGATCAGAGAACCTGAGATTCAGAGCTACAGTAGACATCAGAGATTACATAGTACAGCCAACTCACATTCCCAATGAGAAAACCCAGCATCAAACAATTTAAGTCATTTTCTGAGGTCACAAAACTTACAAAGACAAGGAAAGGCATTGAATTGCAGGTCTAGTGTTGGGTCTTTCCATTCCTTGATACCAACAATTTTAATTCTGATTTGATTTTCTTAAATTTTCCAACTTGGAAGTGCAGAGATTTGAATTCAGACCTTTCCCCTCAATTATGAGGAGTTCTAATTAACTGAGCAAATTAGTAACAGCCATTTCCTGGTCCAGAGTTCATGGACTTATAGGTACAGAATGATATAGACATCTGTTTTTGCATGTACATTTTTTCAGTCCTAATCAATAAAACAAAAATTATATTCTTTTGTTCTAGAAGGCTCTAAAATACTCCACCTCTTCACCCTTCATCATTCTGCCTCTCACCTCAGCCCTGAAAATCACACATTGTAAGTATCCTACACCTCCCCAGTTTCTCCCTCAGATTGGATGTTTCCTCCTAAAATTTCCATGTAAGGAGGGCATATCTGTGTGCACACACACAAGCATATACACAATACATATACACACAAATTATGTATGTGTATAAATGCATAAGATTCATATATGCATATATACACATATATGTATGTATACATATATAACATATAAGCATATTAGGGCAGCTGGACAGAATGCTGATCATGGAATCAGAAAGATTCTTCTTCCTGGGTTCAAATCTGGCTACATACATTTACTAGTTCTGGGTCCCTAAACAAGTCACCTAACTCTGCTTGCCTAATTTTCTCATCTATAAAATGAGCTGGAGAAGGAAATAGCAAACCACACCAGTATCTTTGCCAAGTCTCCTAATAGGATCACAATGAATTGAACACATCTGAAATCACTGAATAACGGCAGCAACAAATATAGATAGATAGATAGATAGATAGATAGATAGATAGATAGATAAACTCCTTCTGTCACCCTTTAGACTACTACTACATTTCTACCATTCTGACTTTGTTAAAATGAATCCCCATCATTCCTTTGCCTTCTATTTTGATTCATTTCAATTCAGCAGAGATTCACTAAGGACCTTCTGGATCCAAAGTAATACTGAACCCTACAGTCACAGAGATGAAGTATGACATATTCCATCCCTGGAGGAATTTAACATCACCCATGGTTGTTGGGAAGTGGTGTCACAGACACTGATAAAAATGGAAAAAAAGGTAGAATGATACGAGGGCAATGGAAGAAGGAAAATAAAGAGGTTGAGAAAAATGTGTATATGTCAATAGAAATGTTTGAAGAATAATTTATGTATGTTCACCTCCAGAAAAAGAACTGATAAATAGAAATAAGTAAAACACAGTTTTATATGTATATATATATATATATATATATATATATTAGGGAAGGCATCATTTGGCAATATATATATATATATATATATTGCCAAATGATGCCTTCCCTAATGGGGCAAGGGATAAAAGAGGGAGTTAACTGGTATTTTAGTATAACTAACAAATATAAATTAATAAGTTAAAAATAAGTGTGAGGAGGGGGAGATTCATTATATCATGGGATACAGGTGTGGATCAGCACATGGTACTCTGGAAAGAAAACTGGATTTAAAGATAGAGGATTTGGTTTCAAATCCTGGCTCTATTGCTTTCCATCTTCATGGACTGGAGGAAATCACTTAACCTGTCTGGACTTCAGAATCTGATCTGCAAAAGGAGGCTGAAAGAAATGGCTTGCACAGTTGTTTCCATCCCTAAATCTATCATCCCAGAATCTTAAAGCATACTTCACAAATGGTGGCTTCTGAGCTGAGGGTTAAAGAAAGAGAATGTTAACAATGACATATGTGGAGAGAGTATATTCCAGACAGAGGGAACAACTTGTGAAAATATGAGGAAAGCTATTATTATTCTCATTGGTTGGAGATTAAGGTTGGTAAGGGGAGTAATATATATATATATATATATATATATATTACTTGGCAGAAAGTCAGATGGAGTAATATGATTTGTTTTGCTAATCATAAAAAACAATATTTACTCCTATTATGATGATCAAAAATACTATCAGCTATTACTATTAATACTAATAATAGCATTTATAGTATGCTTTAAGTTTATAAAACACTTAATAAATATGAAAGTTTCTACTTGGAAACCTAAGTGATACAGTGAATAAAAGGACAGGCCTGAAGTTGGGAAGACACCTATTCTGAGTTCAAATATGGCCTCAGACACTTATGTAACCATAGGCAAGGCATTTAACTCTGTTTGCTTCAGTTTTCTCATCTGTGAAAGAAGGAAATGGGAAATCACTCCAGTATTTTTTTGAAGAAAACTCCAAAATGAAGTCACAAAGAGTCAGACATGACTGATTTGCTGAAACATCTTCTGACTCTAGAGCCAAGACTCTTTTCCTTGCCCCTTTGAAAATTCCCAAGAGGTTATATTACATTCTCTGTTTCTGAAATTTAGCAAATAGACATATTTTTCATCCTGTTTTGTTGTTTATACAGAACCTGTAGGTAATAGAATATTCCATGTGATCTTTTGGGGTCTGCCAGTTTTCTTGTAGCCCTCTAATCTTTTGGAGACATTTGTGTATATGAAGGTTAGGAAAAATGAAAATATTTTACTGTGATTTAACCTGAGAGTAAAACTGCTAGAGCTCAAGTCCTGGAATCCCTGGTTGTCAATGATCAGCTGAATAACACTAATGATTCATATAACCTCTCAGGTCTGCCATTTTCCCCACCTATTACTGGAACAATGATGCATGCCATCTAAAGCTTTGTCCAATTGCATTTATTTTTGGTTCTAAATGAAAATCTATGAACCTAAGAACATAGATGATTTTAGACTGGGGCTGGCAGGATACTCATAGGCCATCTAGCTCAATCTTCTCATTTTTCATATAAGAAAACAGATGATGATAGAAACAAGTGATTTGCCCAAGAGCATTCAAGCATCAGAGATAGGACAAATGTTACATGGTGCACATCAGATTCCTAGGTCATTAGATATAAAACTGTAATCCAAGGGATCACATGCTTCAAACCCTTCATTTTACAGATGGGGAAACAGTAGCCCAGGGAGGATAAATGACACACCAGAATTTGAATCCAAATGTTCTGGTTACAAATCCTGCTCTTACCCTCATATCATGGTGATTTCTTTAAAAAGATGATATAAAAATTCAAAGGGTCATGTCTATAGAGCAAGTGTTACTAGGATCAAAATTTTACAAAATACTGAAAATTGCCAACAAGAGGGATTTGCAGAAAAGGCAGGGGGTCTAGGAAACAGGAGATCTGGACGCTAGGCTAGGTTTAGGCATATAGCCCATGTTAACATATATAAGGTTTTCATCTCTCTGGGGCCATTTCTTTCTCTATAAAATGAAAGCATTATTATTTTCTCTAAGGTCTCTTTTAGCATGAATGCTCTTAGGATTTTTTGGAGTGCTTACAACTCTTTAGAAGAATTTCTCAGAAATGGTATTTTTGTTATGAGCAAATTAATAAATGATGAAAATGTTCTCAGGTCATTTTTACCATGTGGAAGGAAACATTCTGTACTAGAAAGGACAATTTTTTCACTGAGTGGATGCTGACTGAGAAATGTGATTACTTAAAATCATGATGAATTCAGTTATGCTCAAGGCTCAATGTTTTACGTGTTTGGGAAATGGCTTTTGTTTATGTGTATATATCAAGGAGATGACATACTTCTCAGAAATGTGAGATAGATCTGTGTAAGTCAGTTTCCAGAGAGATAGGACTTGGCTTTTTCTATGGTACAGATTAGAGGGTGAGCAAAAATAATTTCATTTCTTCCTGGTGTGTCATCTTTAATACAATCAGAAGAGAAGGTAAAGCATCCCAGTGGACTGAAAAGTAGGTTTGAAGTGAGAGAAAAAATAAGAAACTAGTCTTTAGCCACAGTAAGCAAAATGTATATATATATATTTTTTTTCTTGCATCCCTAGAATACTCTGCCTTTGTGTATATGTTCGGGTATATTGTGGTATATATGTTGGGTATTGGTGGTAGTAAAAGATTTGTCATTCAGTCTTTTTCAGTTGTCTCCTAAACTTTATGAATCCTTTTGAGGTGTTCTTGGGAAAGAAACTGGAATTATTTGCCATTTCTTTCTGTAGCTCATTTTATACGTAAGGAAACTGAGGCAAACAAGTTTAAGTGTCTTGCCCCAGTTCACACAGCTAATATCTGAAATCAGATTTGAAAAAAGAGAGATGTGATTCCCTGACTTCAGTCCTGGCATTCTGTCCATTCCTTTAAACTTCAAAATATTTTCAAGATTTGGGTGATGAGTTGGACATGACTTGCATGGAATTTTATTATTTCTAAGAATTAAAGAAGACTGGATTACACAGAATTCATCATGAACCAATAGGCCTACCCTGTTGTGTAATTTTATTAAAATTTCAAGGATGACCCTATTTCTGAAACAAGGAAAAGAAGTTGAAATTATTACCTCTTTGATGATTATCAAATAATTGTCCTTTTGTTTTAATAGAACAACTCTCTAACTAAAAGAAAAGGTAAAATTGATCATTTAGTGGCCTGATTTTTGAGGTGTCAAATTCCCATTCAGACAGCAAGAGAAGGATGACTAATTTACTTTATAAAAAGGTACTTTCATAACTTTATAGAAGCTAACAATGGCTGTTTTCATGAAGTAGAAATAAGCTATTCTTTTCTTTGATTCATAAATCAATTATACATGAACTTTGCTTTATGCTATTCACAACGCTTCTTTTAAAACATTATAGCACTTGGGTGGCACAGTGGATAGATACAGTGCCAAGCCTGAAGTGAAAAAGACATCTTCCTGAGCTCAAATCCAGCCTCAGATATTTACTAGCCATGCAACCCTAATCAAATCACAACCTTGTTTGCCTTAAAAACAAAACATAACAAAACCTGGTTCCCAAGGTTCATATTTTACCACAGCTTAATAACAAAGGCAATTCTTGTGCTATGATAGATAACATGAACAATGTACCACCCTGGGCTATCATATTCTGAGATATTTAGAGTCATCTAGGATTTGTAAAGTACAATGACTAGGCTAAATGTTTAACTCAAAATGTATGTATTGGTACAAAGAAGCAGTGAAATTATTTAGACTGTTAGACTTCGTATAATGATTGCTTTTTTTTTATGATTATGATTCTGTGACACTCTTTTAGTCTTATTCAGAAGGCAGAACTAGGGCTTCTGGACTCCTTCCCCAAAACATTCAGGGAGTATGTATATAGAACAAGCAAGGATTTCTCATTTTATCACTTTATTAGAAACTGCATTGACACCTTTCTACTCATTTATCCTTTATCCAGTACTTCTGGGGGGGATAGGGAATTGGGAATGCTCTCCAATTATATATCCTAAAGAAAAGTATGCTAGTATAACTTCTTTGTATCCAGTATACCATCCAACTTTTCTAGTAGACTACTGTGGTCTTGGGTGTACATAACCATGTTGTTTATCAGAAAAATGGGGCTAATGCAACTGAAACAAGATGAAGAAGGTCGAGGAGATTGAGAACTAAATATTTGTCTTAATATGCAGAAAAATGAAAATGTGAATAAAAGAAGGATCTATGAATTTATGTTCTCATCTCCATTCTACAAGATCATTAGGCAGTCAGATGACCTATTATGTGCCAGGATCTATGCTAACAGTTTTTTTTTTTACAAATATTACCTCATTTGATGCTTATAACATAAGAGCATAAATGCTCTTATGCTCATTTTATAGTTGAGGAAACTGAGTTAAATGGAGGTTAAAACTTAACCAGGGTCACAGATCTGATAAATGTCTGAGGCCATATTTGAATTCGGGTCTTCCGAAATCCAAAATTATGCTCTACTTTTCCATCTTGTTGCCATTCATCAATAGTGTTCCAAAGTCCAGAGATTTGTCTACTATGTCTAATATTTACCATTGAAGTAATATATATGTGTTCTGAGATCCACATCACATTCTCTCTTCAGTAAAATAAAAACATGTGACTATGAAGGAATCATGGGGGAGAAAGTGATACTGCTTAAAATTATTCTTTAGTGACTCCTAAGTTATCAAAGAGAAATATAGTGAATGAAGAACTAGAGAGAATATATACCTAAAATTGTTTTTCCCCAATCATGAGTCTTAGAGAGTAGAGTAAAAATTTCACCTGTCAGTAAACAAAAATAGATTTTTCTAAGTTGCTATTATGAATGACAAAAATACATACTGAGATTTGACACGTATTCTCCATCTCTAGAGAAGCTGTCTGTGATGTTGGCAAGGTGATTTTGGTGGGGAAACTCTATTAGCAAGACTTAGGACAGAGAAGGCTGCAGCTTGTCATAAAATCCCTGTGAGAAACCCACCTCTCCCAATGATTGTCAAACTAGCTTCATTATTTTTGGACACACCAGAATAATTTTTGCATCTCTGCAACATATCCATAGCAGGTTCAATGCAGTCTTCTCATTAGTATTCAGATTTTATCCTGATTCTTGTGAAGCCTTTAATTTGTCTATGTGGTGTTGTAGGAGCAAGCTAAGAACTCATTTCAAATCCAGAATTTGTCTATTGCATGAAGATATTTGATCCCAGGTCTTGCTAGTAAATATTATACCAAGAGCATCACTTGAAGTGATAACTTTCATTTTTTAGGAACCAGGGGCAGAAAAATATCAAAGATTCTAACAAGGTTTCCCTTGTTACATTACTATAGTTGAGCTCTATGACTAGTCCATAGTCATATTTAGTCATTAATGTCCAAAATGAAATTTAAATGGAATACAGAGCTTAAAATTCATCACTCCATTCTAGTAATTTTTCCTTAACTATGTCCACTTATTAGATGGGGATTTATTTTTGGTTAGTGGTTGAAGAAGATGACCTCTGACTTTGGCTTTCAATTCCAAGAAATCGGAGTGTCAAGAGATATGGTTAGAAGGGCAGGTTGGAGTCAGGATGTGAGGGTCTTAAATACAACATTAGGGAATCTGGACTTAATTCTTTAGGAAATGGTAAACCATTGAAGTAGAAGATTCGGGGAGGCTATGTTTGAAGCAGTATTTTAGAACAATGCATCAGGTACCAGCATTCAGGATAAATAGGAGGTGGCTGTAGATCAGCAGTGGGGAGAGCATCTGGATGACCACTGCAGTCTCCAAGAGTGAGCTGATAAGTCAGTGCAGCCTAGAACTGTGTTGTGGGGAGCTTTGCTGATAACCTGACTGCCTCTCAGGACCTCAATGTCAGCGATTGTATCTTGCCATTTTAGTAGGACTCACAACTGACGCTAATGAAAATAAGTGAGGAGCCAGATGGGGAGCCTGTGGTCAGTCTGGGGCTTGTGGTCATAGAGGAGATTTAATATGGCCATTATATTATAATTCTTCTGTGTGGTCTGGAGCTTGCTGCCTGTTACTGCCATACGATCAACCTCACAAAAGAAATGCTGTCCAGGGACCCTCACATGGGTACTAGGATGGGAGGCAGGACATTTGGGTTCTAATGCCAGCTCTGCCATCATCTAACTGTGTGATCTTTGGCAATTTAAGTTCAATTTGACACTAATAAAATGCATATTAGTCAAATAATATAATCATATAGTTTTTTAGGGAGGTAAAATGACCAAGGACAAAGACTTTTCTTGGGAGAGCTTCCAATCTAATAGCTTGGAGGTAGAGGGGTCAAACCATATATGCTATGTATGGGGTAGAATATAATTAGGAACAAAGCAGAGATTCAGACAAATTACGTTAAGAAAATTGTCATGAGTTGGGGGGGGTGAAAATTATTTACAACAGAGGGATAACATTTCAGCAGGCAGAAATGAGGGGAAAACATATTCGGGGCATGTAGGTAGGCTTTTTGAATTCTCAGAGTTAGAGAGTACAAACTTAGTCTAATGGATAAGAAAATAGTTTTAACCCTTTGGATGCTAATTTCCTCATTTCTAAGTTGAGGTCACTGGCCTAGTTGTTCTCTGATGTTTTAAGAACAAAAGTCCACATATTTAGAGCTGGAAGGAACCTTTGACAATATTTTACATAACCCTTCTCCTTTAGAGAAGATTAAACTATTGCCCAGAGAAGTTAAGTGAATTGTATATGGTCACGTAACTAGTAAATATCATAGGTAGGATTTGCACCTGTGTCTCTCTGACTTCAAGTCAAGAGCTTATGCACTATCCCCCTCTCATGATGAGAGTTCCCTGTTCTAAGATTCTATGATTTTGCAAGAAATAATTTACATTTACTTGGTGCTTTTAAAGTTTATAAAATGTCTTATATGTATTTTCAAACTTCATCTATGCAATAACCCTATGAAAAAGATAATAAATGATTTACTATCTATAGATCTGAGTTTTGAGTTCGGTAGATCTTTTATAAATTTCTAACTTTGAGGCATATTGGCTAGATCTGAGGCTAGTTGCTAAACATTTTAGTGATCCAGGCACCTTTCTATTGTTAAAATTAATAATTTCAGAACATATTCTGATCTGAAGAATTGCAGATTGAAAAAAGTTTCAGGGGAAGCTAGGTGGCACAGGAGAGAGTATGATGGACTCGAAGTTAGGATGACTTCTTGAGTTCAAATCTGGCCTCGGCCACTTAGTAGCTGTGAGACCCTGTGCAAGTAATCAACCTTATTTGTATCAATTTCCTCATCTGTAAAATTATATGGATAAATAAATGGCAAATTACTCCAATATATTTGCCAAGAAAACCCCAAATAGAGTCAAGAAGAGTCAGATATGACTGAAAAATGAATGAACCACCACAGCAAGTTTCCCCACTTGACAGTTCCCTCTGTTGATGCAATTCCTAAACCCAAATTAACATTAATAAAATTCAATTCCATTTTACATGTCATAGTGGGGATTCCTTTAGTATGTGAGTTGGCTTTAGGTCCCTTATAAGTATCAAGTTCTGTGAAACTATAATATGGATGAGAAAATTAAGACTTGGGCATACTTATAATCACATAGCTACTAAGTGGGACAAAATTCTAACCAGTGTTCCAGGACAGTAGGAGTACACAACACTAAATCTTACTGTCAAGATTCAGATTTCCATGATTGTTTTCAGTAGACCAACAGATGACTCTCTCAATGGCATCCTACAATGTTTGCATTTACTCTTCTGAGTAATAAAAATATTAGAGTCTGGGGTTTTACCATCTCCCAAATGAACATCACTAAAATGTTGACTTCTTAGTGTTTAAATCTTTTTCCATTACAAAATTTACATGCTCTCTACTGAGAAGCCCCAGTAGACTATCTTTGAAGCTCAAAGACAAAAATATGACACAGTCAAGAAACATTATATTAATGCCATCCCTCATAAGCTCAGGAGAGTTAACTTATAAAACACATGCCACTGGCATGGACTTTTATACATATTTCTGTGTTTTCCTTTGCTAAAAATTACATAAAACCCATAGAATATTAAAAGAGAACATTTTTATCCTTTTTTGTAGTTTAGTAGTTTATGTTTATTTTATTTTTAACTCTATTTCCATTCATTCATTGAGGAAGGGGGATAGGTTTCTGTTAGGTCTTAAGAATACACAATGATCTGGGGCTAAAATGAAGAGTAAGCTGCCTAGTGAGATTGCTTTTGATAAAATATGAATTATATTTAATAGTAATTTTCCAAATAACTTTTAGATACTCACTGCAGTTACTCATCTATTACTCCAACACACCTTTCATGATGCTATATGGCTATGAATCATAGGAGACCATAATCTTCAAGGAATTAAAATTAACAATATTGCTAAGCATAATGGAAAGATAAATGGTGGGCATATGAAGAATTTAGCTTGCAACCTACATTCAAAAAGTGTCATAAAATACATTGCAGAAGATAAATAAGATTTAACAATATTATGGCTATGACATAGAAGCTATTTGACAAAGAATAGAATGTTTTGGGAGTTTTCTTCCTCATTTGACCAACAAAATATGGAGGATTAGACTTTTCTGCAGTCCCATTGTCTTTTCTCCAGGCACATAAAAGAATTATGTACCAGAATTAGAGTAATTACAAATATTTCCATAGTATAAGGAAATAATAAGACTAACAAGGAACAAACAGTCTGATTGTTTAACAGGAGAAAGTGCTATTCCCTAAAACATTCTTTCAGCACTCCTCCACCAGTAGCATCCAAACTCCAGGAGGGCACACAATTCTCCTGATAATGTCCTTTCAGAGCTTCTCTGGGAGTTGCCTTTTCTGTAATCTCTGCTGTTACATATTTCTCTTGTCTAACAAAGGGTAAATCTTAGCTCTGTTGATCCACATCCCAAAGAAGGGTAGCTATAGGAGAGGAAAGGAGCACTTTCAATCCTGCCTCCCTGAGGTGAGCCCTAGATTAGGGGATCCCCCACCCCAGGCAGAGACCCAAGCTGAAATACTGACTGACCTCTTCAAAGTCTGTCAAAAGAATTAGACAATGAATCTGGCCCAGATGGTGAACAGAGAAACGTAAAGGAGTAGGATGTTAGCAGGGTTTTAGAGCAAGGAGAGAATCCACGTGGGGCCAATTCTCCTCCCAACACCAGTGTTAGTGGGGGACAAGGCCTGATGCAGATGAAGAATTTCCCAAACTTGGAGGAGGCTGTGACAGCTTTGATGTCTGAGTGAGTCAATGTGGGTTAGGCCCAACATCAAAGGGGGAAGAGTTGGAGAGTGAGAAATAGAAGAATAGAAAGGAAAAACAAGCCTAAATCTCCTGACGATATTTAGATGAAAGAAATTCAGCTAAAATACAGTCCATAAGCAAACTATGAAGATACTAAAATTATAAAAGATGAATAAGAGTGATACACCTAAAAGATTAAAAATATTGTGTTGAAATCTTCATAAAACTTGAAGAATAAAGTTAGTCACCATCTCCTTCATTTCTCTCCCCTAGATTCTATTGACATGCTATGTACTCTAGAGTAGAGATTGTATTAACACTTCACATTAACTGAGCACTTCAGAAATATGATCTGATCTGATCTTCACTGTGGCTTTCTGAGGGGGTAGTACAAACATTATCCCATTTTACAAAGTAAGAAAAAAGAAGGAATGAACCAAAACTGGGAAAGGGAAATACTTGTTGAAAGTCATATGGAGAGTAAATACCAGGACCATGATCTGAACCTAGGTTTTCTTACACTAAGACCAGAAATGTGTTTTTATTTTTAATGAATTGAATTAATAAAATTTATTAAAATATGCTGTATCACATTAATGGAGAGAGTTAAAATTTAGAGGACTAGCCTTAAAATAACGTATAGCATAATCAAAGGTAATTTCTCACTTCTTAATTTTTCTTAGAACATTTAATCTGGCTCTCCCCAGTTGAAGAATAGAGCTTTTCCTTATTACCTTTCATTCTGTAGTAACTTTATGTTCATTTCTTAAACTTTTTAGCTAGTTAAACCATTATATTATAAATTCTTTTGCATATAGACCACAAGATCATAGATTTAAGGGAGAAAAGAACCTAAAAAGTCATATAATGCAACCTCTTCATTTTGTACAGAAAAGAAAACTGAGATCCAGAGAAGTTATGTTACCAAAGATCATAATTTTATTATTAGTGTCAGCATTAGGATTTGAACCCATATCTTCTAAAGACAAACATAGTACTCTTTCTACAGTACCAGACCCACTCCATGCAGCAAATCATCACATTATTCTTCTGTTTATTTTTAGGTCCTATCATAAACTCCTAAAAAATGGTTGCTGAATTGGCAGATTTTATTCTACATTTTCCTGTAGTTATAACATACTTTGTCTCAAGGCTCTATACAAATATGAATTACCATACTCATCATCAGCAGCAGCATTATTAGTTACAGAAGCAATTACTCATTTGATTCTCATACCAGTTTATGAAATTATTAGAATAAGTGTTATGTGCATTTATAGAGGAAGAAGCTAGATCTTTAGATGTAAAATTATCCTATAGTCATTCAGTAAGGCTGTGCATCTACTATTTTCCTAGTCTAATGTTTAACAAATCCTAATTCAGTGAATGTTTTTCCTTTCCTCTTCCCTCCAAACTATTAATTTATTAGCAGAAGCAAGATTTCCTGAAGTTAGGCAGTTTTATTTTTCTTTCTGTATTCTATTTCTCAAGTTGAGTGCCTTACTGTCATATGAATTAGGTACTTTATGAATGAATATATATTAAATTAAATTGCTAATGAACATCATAGTCTTCAATTAATCTTTTTTAAACCCTTAAATTCTGTCTTTGATTGAATACTAAATATTGGTTCTGAGGCAGAAGAAGAGTGAAAGGACTAAGCAATTGAGGTTAAAGGTTTGGCCAGGGTCATACTGCTAGGAAGTGAATGAAGGTAGATTTAAACCCAGGACCTCCCATCTCTAGGCTTGTCTCTCTATCCACTGAACCACCCAAATACCTCATCTTCAATTAATACTAATGATTATATTCTCTCTTCTGAACAAATTTGGGTGAAAAGTGTGAAGGAGGAGATTAAGTATTTATAAGATGTCTTCTATTTGCCAGGGACTGTTCATTGAAAATATATCATTTGAACCCTACAATAACCCTGTGAGGTAGGTGCTATTATTATTCCCATTTTATAGTTGAGGAAACTAAGGCAGATAAAGATTAGGAGATTTGCCCAATGGAACACAGTTAATGAGTGTCTGATGTGGTATTTGAACTCAGGTCTTCCTGACACCAGGTCTAGTGCTCTATCCATTGTGCTACCTCATAAAAAGCATTCCAAAAACTAATTTTACATTTTAGGTTTTGAACAGCAGAATTCGTTACATTATGTCAAATGAAGGAGGCAGGAAAAAATATCCTGTCATTTTTGGGTGACAATTATGCAACACAACATAAATGTCTTCTCACATCCATCTATTATCTCACCATTCTCAAATCCATTTTCCAAAGACATCCTGTATCAGTAGGAACAGATGGCTCAGCTGATTGCTAATAGGACATAGAGCTATTTGTCAGTAGGTTAGCACTTGAAGCTCTGTCCAGCTTGGGTGCCACCCAAAAATTGCTTCAGTAATCAGGCAGGCATTTGGTCATTAATACACAGACCACCAGTACACATTTTTGAGCACAAATGTTACAGCCTACTTCTGTGGAACAGTTCTACTAAGATTCCAATGAGATAAGCTATGTTTCAAATGTTTTAGAAGATAGAAAGTAGATCAGAACATCAGAGAATATAGATCTGGATGGGTACTTAGCAAGTATCTGGTGTAAGCATCTAATCTTATAGGCAAGGAAATGAAGACCTGAAAAAATCAAGGAACATTCCAACAGTCAGAAAAATGGTAAAGAAATTCAGAATCCCCAAGGACCCCAGCTTTGGGATTAGCACTCACTATTAAAAACAAACAAACAAACAAAAAACCTGCTGGTAAAATTGAAAACAACATGGCAAAAACTAGGTTTAGATCAGTATCTCATACCTTATACCAAGATAAGGTCAAAATGGATATCTGACAAAAGTAAAGAATGATATTGAAGTAAATTAAGGGAACATAGCATAGTTTATGTGCCACATCTATGGCGAAGGTAAGAATTTGTGACCAATCAAGAGACAAAACTTGACAAGATGTAAAATGAATAATTTTAATTATATTAAATTAAAAGGGTTTTGAACCAACAAAACTAATTCGACCAATATTAGAAGAGAAACAACAAACTGGAAAATTTTTCATAACAATTTTTTCTGATAAAGGTCCCATTTCTCAAATATATAATGAACTAAATGAAGTGTATAAGAATCCAAGTCATTTCCCATTTGATAAATGGTTAAAGGATATGAATAGGCAGTTTTTAGACCAAGAAATCAAAGCTATCAATAATTATATGGAAAAATATTCTAAATCACTTTTAATTAGAGAAATGTAAATTAAAACAACTTTAAGATATGACCTCACACCTATCAGATAGATCACTGTGACAGTAATGTAAAATGATACACGCTCGAGGAAATGTAGCAAAACTGGGGCATTAATGCATTGCTGGTGGAGTCATGAATTGATCCAACCATTCTGGAGGGCAATTTGGAATTATGCCCAAGTGGCTATAAGGGAATGCATACCCTTTCATCTAGTAATATCACCACTACTAGGTTTGTATTCCAAAGAGGTAAGAAGAATGGGAAAGGATCTGTTTGTACAAAATATTTATAGCTGCTCTTTATGTGGTGGCAATGAATTGGAAAAACTAAAGGGATGTCTTTCAATTGGAGAATTGCTGAACAAATTATAGTATACGATGGAAATGGAATTACTGTTGTACTATAAGGAATAATGAACAGGATGATTTCAGAAAGAGCAGGAAAGAACTGCATGAATTGATACAGAATGAAATAAACAGAACCAGAACACAGTGTGTACAATAACAACAATATTATGGAATGACCAAATGTGGTAGACTCTGCTACTAACAGCAACACAATGATCCAGAATAATTTGGAAGGACTTCTGAAAAAGAATTCTATCCACCTCCAGAAAAAGAACTGTTGGAGTAGGAATGCAGATGAAGGCATATGACTTATCACTTCTTTATTTGGTTATATGGTTGGGAGTTTTGGTTTTATAAGGTTATTCATTTTTAAAAATGAATAACATGGAAATATGCTTTATATGATAATACATGTATAATTCAGATTGAATTGCTTTACAGCTCTGGGAGAGGGGTGGGAAAAAGAAGGGGACAATTTGGACCACATAACTTTAGAGAACTTATGTGGAAATTTGTTATTGAAATAAAAATTTAAAAAGAACCAAATTCACATCCCTAGATACTAAGAGTTTGAAAAGTACTTATTTTTCATGGGAGAAAGAAAAAAAGAGAAATTCAAAACCAAGAATTCTAACCAAAATAAAACAAAGATTTTGTTATTTTTAGGGACCCCAGAAGTCAATTTCAATTGTCCAGTTCAAACCTAAAAGAGCAATTCCTACTACTTGACAAGCAGCCATTTGGCCTCTCCTTGACTTCCTAAGAAGGGAACCTTTCTGAGGTAGCCCATTCCACTTATGGATACCAGTAATTTTTTAATCTATTACATCACCTTTTTGTAATATCTAGCCATTGCTCTTGGCTCTTCCCTCAGAAGTCAAAGAAGACAACCCCAGTCTCTCTTCTATGCATTAGGTCTGAAATACTTGCACCCAGAAATCATATCTCTTCTGAATTTTCTTTCTTTCTTCCAAACAAAACTGTTTTTTTCCCAATAGTTCTTTCAATAGATTCTCATCAAAAATATCTCATCATTCTGGATGCTTTCTTTCCAAATTAACTATGTCCTTCTTAAAGCATGGCAATCAGAACTTAACACATTACTTATAGAAAGGGGGTCCTACTTAAGAAGAATATAGTGGGATTGATATCTTCTTATTCATTTAAGTGATGCCTTTCAATGCTATCTGATATTGCTTTCATACTGTCTTGGCTAACATCATAGAGCTGACTCATACTGTTTTTGTAGTTCACTAAAAATCTTAAATCTTTTTAATCTGTTGTTAATCAGGATATTTATGATTTTATTTTTGGGTTTTTGTTTTGGAAAAATGTGTTCTTACAATAGTGACCAATATGGAACTATTTTGCATGTAAATAAAATAAAATTAAAAATTTAATTTAACTTAAGAAATATCATAACATGAATATAAATTTTGCAGTGTGAATCTGATGAGTTTTCTAATGTTTCATAACCTTGAGGAGTTCTTTATATCTTCCAAATATTAAAAAAAGGGTCCAATATTGCCTCCCACATTTTCTAGACCAAATGCTCAATACTTCCTGTTGCTAAGTACTAAGAAGCAAAGTTATATGGAAATGGAAAGGTATTGACAGATGGCTGCAAAATTCAGAGGAATGCAATGATTTCTCAGTTGGTGTTTCTACTCATTAAAAATAATAACAAGAATTTAAGATTAGTGACAAGCAGTAATCAGATGGGTATATCTAAGTCTTTAGAGAAAGAAATCAAATTAGATCAGAGCATCATGGATTTAAGGCTGAAAATAAATATGGAAATCATCTTGATAAGTGCTCATATTTTACAAATGAGGAAACTGAGATGTAGAGCATTATAGTTCCTGACAGTTTACACTTAGAAGATAAGAGGCATCATGACTCAAACCCAGGCCTTCCACATCTTTCACTTGAAGAAGAAATAGTCAGTGTTCTTTTTCTTCTAGGTTTTATATTTGTTGGGGATATTGGAGAGAAATGACTATTGAGGGTTATATTGTACTAGATGACATTAGAAGTCCCTTCCCATTCTGAAATCTTTTGAATTGTCATCTCCTCCATGAAGTCTTCTTTATTTTTCTAGCAGGAAGTACATTTTCCTTTCTGGGAGATAATGTAGTATTTTATACCTTTTTGATGCATTTGCTATGCCTTCATAATATACCTCATATTTTATAGGCATAGCCTGACAAAAATCACCAATTTGTTTAAGAATATATAATTTAAAAACGAAAGGATGATAGGGTTTAGAGCTAAAGAGGACTTTAAAGATAATTTAGCTCAATACCTACTCCCTCCTCCAACTTAAAGATGAAGGAATTATAGCTACTATTATAGTTTATTATTAAATTAATTTTTTATACATCAACACAATCTTTAATACTCATTTTATGATATTTTGGAGTCCATGCTCTCTCTCTTCCTTCTTCATCTTCCCCTCCCCAAGACTGCAGGCAATATGACATAGGTTATTGTGAAGATTAAATTTAATTCTCCCCTGATTGTGAAATTGAAATTCATTAACTCTCCCCTGATTGTTAAAATTAAATTAACTCCCCTGTCCATTTTTAGATTTAATCACCAAATGTGTAAACACCCCATTCACACTTGAGTGGGGGAGGTCTGTGACTCACATGTGCAATAGTGGGTGACAAATCAGAATTAAACTGATTGCCCCTGGGCAGTCCTAAAGCAAAGCTTCAACTGTGATTGGTAGATATAATATTAGCGGAAGGCACAAGAAGTGAAGCAAAAGAAAGTGTCTTTAAAAGGGAGTGACAACTTCCCAAGTGGAGTTCAACTTGGACTTCTGCTTCTTCTGGAGTTCTGAGTTGGAGACTGGAGAAGAATCTGCTCACTAAACCTGAGACCCTGTACCCGGTGAGGCTATTCTTAAATCTCTTCCTTTGGACTGACAAGTAGTGAGTAAAAAGGCTTACTCCTTGCCTGGATTTACTGAAAAAACTAGTCTCAGGAGAGACCTACCTCTTGAGAGAGGTCCTGGGGACTAACTCTCCCTTCCCAGGTTGAGTCAGGGTCCAGGAGTAGTGCTTAGGCTAGATATCTTACCCTATCCTAGCTCTGGTTTACTACTTCATTCTTTCTATATTTTGTAAATAAATTGTAAATAAAACTTTTTGGAATAAATTAAATTCCTAGTGAACCTCTATTTAAATATAATCCAGCCCAACTTTTTTTCCCTTACATTATTCATATGCTATGATGTAATACAAGTTTCCATGTTTGTCATATTGTGAAAGAAGACTAATATAGTTTATATAAGAACGAATCTCATAAGGAGATAACATGAAGACAAGTATGTTTTAATCTACACTCAGTCTCTTTTCAGTTCCTTCTATGGTGATAGACACTTATTTCTTCATGAATCTCTTAGAGTTGCCTTGGATCTTTGCATTGCTGATGATAGTTGTTATTCCCAGTTGATCATTGTAACTACTATAGTTTAAATTATATTTTCATAATCACAGATATTGGCCAGGTCAGAGTATGCATTCAGATCTCATGTAAAAAAAAAGTTGAATGAATCTAGTCTAATTGCAAAATTTCATAGATTAAGAAACTGTAAATCAGTGAGACTAAGAATCTTGCCTTATGCACAGAATTAATTAGTGTCTAAGAAAACTAAATTGGCACTCTCTAATTAGTGAGTGGGAGCTCAGCCTATAAATGTGAGAGCTACAAGGGACATTAATGATCATCTATTCCAATCATGTTATTTTGTAGATTAGGTAACTGAGGTTCAGACAGGATGACTTTTCCTAAGGTCAGTAAGTAGCTGACACAGGATTTAAACCCAAGAATTCTGACCCCAAATCTAGCAAACTTTTTACTACACAAAGCTTCTTTCTCTTCAAACACTTTTATAAAGGGAGAAGCAGTGAAAAGAAAGAACAATAAAGTCCATTTGAAGATGATTTGAAGAGATTAGGATGTCTGCCTGCAACTAGCAATTTTGAAACTAAGAGATCCGTTTAGATTAACGTAAGCCCCACTATCTACAGTGGTAGTCCCAGTAGATAGAAGAGAAGCAATTGTCACAATTTTTCAGAATTTAGCAAATCTTTTTATTTGGCCTGGCATGACAAAAATAAGCTAGAAAATGATGATTCAGACCCTTCAATTCTTAGGAGATTTGGTCCCTGAGTTTTGGTACTTAGGAAGGAAGGTAAAAAAGAAAAGCCTTTATTTCATATAGACTACATGTCAAGTACCAGATTAAACACGTAAAAATATCATCTCACATGATCCTTGCAACAACCTTAGAAGGCAGGTTCTATTAGTGTTACTATTTTACATTTTAGTAAATTGAGTCAAAGGATATTTAGTGACTTCAGTGAAATTATCCAACTCATAAGTAAATGCATCTGAATTTAAACTCAGGGTTTCCTGACTTCAGATCTAACATTCTATCTATTGCACTACTATCATGTGTATGCTCAATCTGAAGGCACAGACATTTATTAGTCCTCTACTTATCCTGTTCTCTCCCATCTCTGAGCAGCCTTTACTTTCACCATCTCCCAAGTCTGGAATATATTCTACCTATCGAGTACCTTACTTAGTCTCCATCTGAAAATCAGTAGTTCTTTTGAATCCAGTGGAGGTCCCACCATTACCATGAAACTTTCCTCAATTAAAAGTGATTCCTCATATTGATAGCACTTTATCCAAATATCTCCTTTACCTTGTCACCTTTTATATCCTGATGTGAGAGTAATTTGAGTCTCTGTTCTAGCTCTCCAATGAGAAAATAAAATCCTTGATTGCAGCTCTGGAACTACTTTTAATCTTTGTCTCCATAAGAATTTTAATATGAAACAGTCAATAAAAGTTTGCTGAACTCACTTATTTTATGAGCGTCAGTCTTGAGTCCTGATTGATTACATTTTAACTCCTGTTGAGGAAGCTGATGGTTTAGAGGATGGAACACTGGACCTGGGAAGACCTATGTTAAGATCTGCTTTCAGGCACGGATTAGATGTATGAAACTGGGCAAGACATATAACCTTTGTATTCTTCAGTTTCCTCAACTGCAAAGTGGGAATAACAGGACCTACCTTAGAAGGATGTTATCAGGATCAAAAAAGATTTTTGTTTGTTAGTTAGTTTAAAAAAGGTGCTCAGCGCAATGCCTCTTTTGCCCTTCCCTTCACATTCATTTCTTAGATGATAAACTAAGACATTTTCTTGTTAGGTATGATAATGAGTTTTTAGAGAGAGACATTAGCAATCAAGGACTACATGTTAGGGAACAAGAACATTTATTACACCATATCAGTTGGAAAAAATCAAGGCTCTATCACTGAAAATAAATGGTTTTATCTTAGATAAGTCATTTATCCTTTCTTGACCTCAGTTTCCTTATTAATGAAATGAAGAAAATGAACAAGATGATTTCTAATGGCCCCTCTAATCTAAGGTTCCAGATTTCATCTCTTCCTAGATCTCCTCTAGATCTTGAACATAATATGCTAATAGTTAGATCTAGAACAGCAAGGGACCTACTTATTTTGAAGAGATGAAGATATTAGCCAAGGAAGGTTAAGGTTGGTCAAGATCAAACAGATCATGAGCATCAAAGGCAGATTTTGAACACACAGGTCCTCTGAATTCAGTCCCATCATTTTTTCTCCATTGGAGAATAAAATTCCTTCTAGCTATAACATTCTGAATCTAAGGGTCATTCTAGTTACCAAAACCCATGTTCTCATAATCTTCCTTAAATGAGGAGAATTACGGTGAATAACTACTGATGCTGAGGAATACACTTGGAGAAGAAATCTAACCACACAAGTAGAGTGAGGAATGACTAAATCATGCAAGGCTGGCAGAGAAAGCTCTAGGAATCAGTATGGATAATAAGCTACCCATGGGTTCATAATGGAGAAATGAGTAAAAAAATGAAGAAGAGTATGTAAATATAAAAATAGGAATAGAGCATGTGAAATTCATGACATATTTAGCACTAGTCAGTGACATCTATGGGATTCATAGGTTAATAAGAATGAACAGATTTGCAGCTCTTAATGTATATTTCCATATTGTTTTTTAAAAACAAAAAAACAAAAGTCACAGCTGCTCTAGCAATGTAATTTTATTTCTCCATGTTCTCATCAACTTTTAATTTGATCAACATAATCAGTCTTGTTCTCAGTTACCATATATGACCATGGTTAGCTAGATAGGTCGGTAAGCAACAGATACAGTCTGTGTCCAGGATCATATTCTTTCCCAAACTGATTCTTTGCAGTTTGTTCCTACCCAGTGGAATTTTTGTTCCAATGCCATAACTTCTCAGGAATTCAAGGTGAAATCACAGATCCAATACATCTCCCCGTTCTTGAAAAAGAGAAAAAAGACTAACTATATAATCTAAACCTCTGGAACATGCTAGAGACACAACTTGACGTGTGGAAGGAATGAAAGGATTGAAGTTAAAATAATTAAATTCCAATCCTGTCTTTGTCACTTTCTGGCTACATAACCTTACATGGGTTACTTACACTATCTAAGCCTTAGTTTCCTCATCTGCAAAATGAAGGAGCTGAATTAATAACCTCTACAATGTCCATTCCAGCTGTAAAATTATAATCCTATAAAAGGTTTGGCTATTTGAGCTTTCACAAATCAGTTTAACAGTTTCCGGTCATTCTTAATTTTTTCTTTTCTTCCCTTTATTGGTATCCTAGGTTTTTCTTGTGAAAACTTTGGATCCTTTTTCAGAATAATATTTTTAAATGAATAAGACAAAATACATAGAGATACAAAGGAAATCAATTAGCCAAGAGAAGTGGTTCATAATGTGTAATCCCTGATACTTGGGAGGATGAGACCGGTGGGTTACTTAAGTTTGAGATTTCTGAGCTACACTAGGCTAGCCCAATCAAGTGCCAACAATACATTCAGCATAAATATGATGAACTTCTTGAAACCATCAGGATATTTCAGGAGGAATAAACTGGACCAGGTCCAAACTAGGGCAGATCAGAGTTCCAGAGTTGAACAGTAGTTAGAAAAGTACTTTAAATGTCTACTGTAATTTCAGCCTGGAGAACTGGTGACAGTTTAGGAAGAAAAGGAGAGGAGAGGAGAGGAGGAAGGGAGGAAGGAAGGAAGGAAGGAAGGAAGGAAGGAAGGAAGGAAGGAAGGAAGGAAGGAAGGAAGGAAGGAAGGAAGGAAGGAAGGAAGGAAGGAAGGAAGGGAGGAAGGGAGGGAGGAAGGAAGACAGGGAAGGAGAAAGGTAGGGGAAAAGGAAGGAAGGAAGAAAGGCACGAAGGAGTGTTGATAGTAATCATTGAAGGACAATGGGAGGGAAAAGGAGGAAGTGAAAGGAAAGAGGATAGAAAGGAAGGAAGGAAAAGATGAAGGAAACCAATTTTATTGAAATATTGTTATCACAATATTAAAAACAGTCCAAATCCTACATGAATTAGAATCTTCTAAACATTCGTCCTAGAAGATCTCTGGTTACAGAAAGCTCAATGGCAAACTATTCCTCTTTTGGATATATTTAGTCACAAAATCTTTTTACCATACATGCTGCTGAAATCTTTCTCTCATTGTATCTAGTTCTGACTTTTGCAGCCAAGATAAAAACAAAAACTAATAAACAAAAAACAAACACTAACTACTTTCCTACCCGATGGACTTTTAAATAAAACTATTGTATCCTCCTTAAGAAGTTTCTTTTCAGAAATAAAAAAAATTGTGCCTAGAAGCATTTAACCATGGCTCAAGAGGCTAAATTATTTTAGGGAAATAGGAAAATAGGAAAGAGGGAAAAAAGATAAAAATAAACTTAGAATCAGGAGACTCAGGTTTAAATCTTCCCTTTAATAAGCCCACTTAACTTGTGACTCTAAGCAAATCCTTTAACTTGTCTTAACTTTAGTTTCTTCATCAGTAAAATGATAATGAAATGCCTGTAGCACCTTCACTGAAACACTGTCTCCAGTTATGTATATCAAGAAGGACTTTCATCTGACTATAAATTCACTTGCCCATCTCCTTCCTCACCAGACCTGAGCATGGAAGCTTGGCTAGGGTCTGACCTGGGAAGAATTCAAAGCATTCTGGTACGTCATCTACAAAATGAGGCAGTTGAACTAGAAGATAAATTCTAATTTTATGATTAAGACTATGAGACATTTTAATAACATCCTTCAACAGATGTTGTACCAAGCTATTTGTTCTTATTCTCCACTTAAGAGTGAAAAAATAGGATTAAAAATGAAGCAGGTACATTTGAAGTTAGCCATAAGGATGAGCATCCTGACTGTGAAAGTCAAAGAGATTCTGCCAAGTACAGTGGAAAAGAGAGTATCCTTAAAGGCTCATAAAGGTACTATATAACAAACACATACAACTACATATGGAATTTAGGAAGCTCGTGGCTATAAGCTAATTACATTCTAGACAATACCATTTATTATGTATGGTAGAAAATTATTTTAGCTTTGTGGTACTAACGTGTGTGTGTGTGTGTGTGTGTGTGTGTGTGTGTGTGTGTGTGTGTACAATGAAGGACATTCCATTTGTTTCATAAACTGAAGGTAAACTTTGTTATCCTCATTAATGGCAAGGATGGCAATTGTCAAAACCTGTCAATGACTGGAGGAATTTGTTGAGGACCAGAGTGAGGGCTGGCTAATGACATTTTAAACTGATTGGCTTCTGATTCATGTGCTTCTCATTGACAAACATTCTGGTTGGGCATAAGGAAAGAAATGTCTCACAGGCTTCTTGGCTTTCCCTAGTACAAGTACTCTTGAAATGTCAGGCACGTATGGAGCTTGTGATTTTCCCTGTGGTCACCAAGAATTTTGTTGGTGCTTACTGTGAATATATTTTACATTCCCTTATCTACTTATATGCTATGTCCTCTCAGTAGAGTGTAAGCTCTTTGAGGGCATGACCTATTAAATGTTGACATCGGCATCATTATATATATTATACAGGGTCTTGTACTTACTGGCATTAAATACATGCTGATGAATTCAAAGGAACTAAATTTCAAGCTGAAATTTTACATGGATTCTGAGACAGGGGAATGAAGGTAGAAACTGTGGCCTGTACTTGATCATGTTGGAATTCTGATTGCTTGGCCAACATAATCCTATCTGGGGGGGATCCTCCCCTTAACAAATAGGAAGAATTAGCCTGTGATTTAGTAATATAATCAGGATGCTGGCTTTTTAAGGTCAGAGTTTTTCCCACCAAAAAATCAGGGATTATCCATTAAAATATATCAATTTTTTTTTTACATTTGAGGATTGAAAGTCCCATCTCAGAATATTTCCTACTTACAAGTTCCTATAAATGAGAAATAGTGATTATTTTTCCTCATTATGATCAAATGGAAGTGATCTACCCTTATTCTACACTAAGACAAATGAAGTCCTGTTTGATGAAAAGAGTCCTTTATTACCAATGGGTCAAATTTTACCCTCTAGAAAAATAAAGTGGAAGAATTTGAATGTGGGAAAAAAATTGTTAAGACTAGAGAATTTGCTTTTCACCATTGAGAAGACTCCAGGGGCAAATATTTTTTTTCTGTATAGATATATACATGTGTATACATAAATAGATATTTATGTACATATGCAAATATATAAACATACATTATGTACATGGACACATGCACACATGTATATATACAGTGTAGATATGTATACACATATATATTAATTACAGTGTATGTATTTGTACATACATACACATGCATGTGTGTCTGTGTGTATATATACCCAGTGTATACCTGCCAATCACAAGAATACTTGACAAAACACCTGGATGAGAATTAATACTGACCCCAGTTTTGTTGCTCCTGATACACCAGTTTCTTATATACTGATGTTTATGAATAAAAATCTGCAGACCGTATGAATATATATCATGTGTTTGAGGGAAAGAACAATATTGTCGGCAGATGCCTCCTTACTGCTGATGACTGGAGACAGAAAACCACATGGTAATGGGCAGCCACATTTATGACAAATCAAATTGAAACCAGGAGAACCTATATATCTTCATTGTGCACTAATCCAATTAATTACATCCAGAAAGCAGACAATGATGCTATTTCTATTACAGAATGCTCGGAACACAAAACACAATCTGTGCTGGGCCCTCTGCCTTATTCCCTTTCAGATTCATGTGAATGTCAGAGATAAGTTGGGGAGAAAGTGTAGATAGAGCTAAAGGTTTGGTGGTTTATTTAAGTGTGTTGGGGGAAAAGGCAAAACATATCCCACAAAAACAAAATTAAAAAAAATACTTCATATGAGAAAGGGAAAAGGGGTGGTAGAGATTGGTGTTATAGGCAGTGGTTATAAACATGGATCTCTGAGGCAGTTTGCACAAGGAAATCTATGACTCTCCTTTGAGGCTTCCACTTTGTCATATTAGCTACTGAAGCTTTCTTTTCCTGAAGTTTAGAGAGCCAGGGAAATATATTAAGTAATCTGCAGACTGTGACTTTCTTCTCTAAAGATTGATGAGTCCATGGAAAGGCTTCTTTTAGTCACTGTCAAATAGAGGTATACAAGACTACAGAAACCATAATACATGTTTGACATGATTCTCTCATTCCCAAATGTACTTTCCTCTTCTATATATTTAATATAAATGTAGAGTAACTCTCTTTCCAATTTATTCCTCTCCTCTGTTATCTGCACAGCATAGTCAAATTAAAACAGTTTTGGACTTGGAAGGGATATGATGAAAGATGCTGGCTGGGGGTGAACTTCTAGTTCTTAAAGCCTTAGCTATCCCATTGAGAAGATGGTGACAATCATCTGACTTATCTATCAAGGATTTCTTTATAGGAAAAATATTTTGTAAACCTTGAAGTAGTCTACAAAGGTGTCTTGTTAATGCAATCTGACTATATTTGTGATTTCCTAGAGTCAACAAGTCGTTTATACCTAATTTGTCACCTGTATGAAGAGCCATCTAAGTGAATTTTGGCTGACAACAGTCAGGATAGGAGTTCTTAACCTGAAACTCCATTAACTTTCTTTTAATATTTTGATAATTATATTTGTATAAATAGAAAATTTTGTACCTTTGAACATCTCCCAGCATCCCTTCCTCTTTCATCCCACCTTGCCTGCTTGCCTATTGTATATAATTACATGTAACTGCCTCACGCTCTCTTCTCCCATGACTGTGGCTGAGTTAGCTCCCTTTTTACAGTAGATTTTAATTTTAGCTATTATTAATAAATCTTATACTTGGGGTTATTGTATATTAACTTTTAAGCTTACATATTTTAGCATAATCTTAAAGAGTTTATTTTTGCATTTTTTTATAATGTGGACTTAAGATTGCCATAGTGGTATTGTGACACTATAAAAAATTAAGCCTCTATTAGAAGATGGGCATTAAAATCATATCTAGTATTACAATTCTTCTCCTGATATATTCCTTTTATTTAATTTTTATTTATTTAGTTACTATTTATCAGTTCTTTCTCCAGAGGTGGAAAGTCACTGTATTTCCTCAAACAATTTTGCTATTGCTGTATATAACATTCTCTTGATTCTGCTCATTTTACTCTTCATTGTTCATGTGTCTTTTCATCTAAAATCAACTTGCTCAAAGTTTCTTTTTTTTTAAAAACCTTTACTTTCTGTGTCAGTTCAAGAATTCCAAGTATCCATTCCAAGTTAGAAAAGAGGAAAAGGTGAGGGAATTGGGGTTAAGTGACTTGCCCATAGTTGCACAGGCAGGAACTGTCTGATTTCAAATTTGAACCCAGGACGTTCCATCCCAGACCTGGATCTCTACTGAGCCACCTAGCTACACCTGTTTCATTATTTCTTACAGTACAGTAGTATTCCATCAGAGTTATATACCACAATTTATTTAGCCATTCTTAAACGGAGTCATTTCCTGTCAGTTTCCAGTTCTTTGTCACCACAAAAGAGAGTTGCTTTAAATATTTTCGAACATGTAGGCTTTATCCCCTTTTCTCTGATCACTTTGGGAAACAGTCCTAATAGTGCTATTTATGGGTAAAAGAGAATAGAGTTTTATAACTTGGGGGGTATAATTCCAAATTGTTAGCCAAAATGGTTGGATTAGTTCTCAGTTCCACCACAAGTGTATTAGTGTCCCTACTGATATATTCCTTTGATGGCTCAGGTTGGTGTAATGGTAACTGTGGGTCTTCCAAGGCTATGCTATCAGTTCACAAGCTCCAACAGTCCTACCAAAAGGGAAAGGTTTTGAACACAGAAATATTCTGCATGTATCTGTCATCTGACAACAAACATGGCTAAGTTCCAAGAGTCTTGTGAATGTTTTGGGCACAGAGCAATGATTCTTCCCCCAGTCACAAAAGCTTCTGAGGATGTTATCTGCATCAGTGGAAGGCATATTCTCTAAAATTCAATAGCAGAATATTTGTTTTCTTTTACTTCTTAGCTATTTTTCTTCCTGCCAGGAATTGTAATGCAGAAAAGAGAAAAAAACAACCTTTATTTGTGGGGTATTTTCTATCACCAGCCTGAGGGAAAAGAAGAGTAGAACAAACCATCTTTTTACACAGGGAACCAAAGAACAATGGAGCCATAAAGGACCTTAAAAACATCTAACCTAATCTCCTGCAACTATATCTTTTCCTCCTCCTCATTCCAACTAAGATAAATTAGAATATAAACTTATTGAAGGCAGGGACTATGTGTTGTTTGTTTTTTTTCCTTTCATCATATCATTGGCACTTTATATACAGTCTATCACAAAGTAAGCATTCAAAAAAATGCTTGATGACTGATAGAAGGAAGTCATTTACCTAACTTAATCTCATTTATGTTGGTTAAATTGACTTCTCTCCTCTTTCAGGAAGAACTTGTATATGAGATGGACAGGTAAAGACAACAGATAGGACTGATTATGAGTATATGAGTGTGTTCTATAAGTGTAGAGTTTATGAGTAAAACAGGAAAACAGGTAGGTGATATAGATAATAAGGCATACAAAATTATTACCAACATTAATAGAGAAAACAATATATATTTACCTACTCAGTAAATACTTCTGCAGTTAAATCCCTGTTTTCCATTTTTTCCATTTTTTCTCATTTCTCAGAAAGTTCACAGTTATACGTTTAATGGAGCTAGTAAATAATTTCTTATATAATTAATTAATTTTCCTCTATTTTACTTTTAGTCCTTATGACAGAAAAATTGATGACCAATTAGATGAGGGATGGAGGATACAACAGTAATTTGGGGTATGTCCTGCCCTTCTTTTCTCTGAGAGATATGGCAAAGGATGACTTTCAAGGTGATATTGAAGTAGAACTTAATCTGGTTTACCTTCCCTGAGATTTAGTTTATTCTCCTGGAAGCGAAATAACAATCTTTGCATTTTCTAACTCTCATCAAGTGAAATAATGTCCATCAAATACTTTATAAGTTGAAAATGCTATATAAGCATGGGTACTTTTGGAAATACTACTTATCTTTAGAGACAGGGACTGGACACAGATTATCACTAGTAATAATAATAATAATAATGATAAAATAATAATAATACTGGATTAGAAATGATCTTCCAGTAATGCAGGCATGCTCCTTCTCAGCAATTTTATGATCTTAGAAAATTTCCAGAGATTAAATGACTTGCTCACAGAAAATATATATCAGAGGCAAGCCTTAAATTCACATCTTAGTTTTAGGGTTGGCTCAGACTACCAGTATATTGACTGAAGGTTATCATAAGAGGGGTGTCTAAAGGGTAGAATTAACATTTATATTGTCTTCCTTACTAATTCTGGAGTATATATAAACATGTCCTGTGGGATAAATGGGAAAATGATTCCATTTCATTCATACTATTTCATTCATATTGTTTATAAAGTGCTTATGAGCTTGGAATGACAATGTCTCAATTAAAAAATAACCTACAGAACAAAACAGCTCTGTGAGGGAAGGAATGCAAGTATGGTCATCTCCTTTTTACAGATGAAGAAACTGACTTTCAAAAAACCAGGAGCCATACAGATGATCACTACCTGAGCCAAAGTTCAAACTCAAGACTTCCAAATCCAAGTTAAAATTACTTCCTACTGCTGTATACTGTTTTTCCACTGTATCTTCTTAGGAGTAAGTGAGCTAAGTTGGAAGAGAAATAAATTATAGATTATTAGAACAAGGCTGGATCTATGATTTCTCTAGTATGGCAACCTCCATTGACAAATAGAGGTCAGCACCTTTCCAGAAACTGAAAATCTTAGAGAAGTTTCCTAGAATGAGGACATTAAATGAGTTGCTTAGTATCCCAAAGCCAGTATTTATGAGAGATGGGATTTGAACCTAGGCCCTCTTGACTTTCATTTCAACCCTCTCCATTACCTCACACCATATCTAATTTATTATAATATTTTCCTTATTTCTGAAAATGTTTTAATGTATAAATAGGCATTGAATGATTATGGACAAATTTATGGATGCCTGGGTTAATGCCATTCTAGCTGACTAATCCTGAATTAGCCAGCTTCTATCCATATTTCATGATGTTTCAAAATAACAGAGAAATTACTCAATACAAAGAATAAATTCTGGTTCCTAAATTCCAACCTGTCAGCTTAACTGACATATTTATTTCCAGATGCTTAGATAAAAAATATAAAACGCTCACCCACTAATGATCACATTCCATATGCTTCCTCTGTTCAAAGAGATCCATATTGGGAGGAAAGGGGCATCTAATGCAAAACTAAGCTTCTAAATCTAACCAGGTTGAAATTATTTCCTCATCCACAATCCAGGTGGAGGCAATATACATGATATTAAGATCCCTGGATTTGGAGGCAGAAGGTCTGTGGTTGATCATTTCCCCAAAACTTCCTCATAGTCCTGGTCACCTTTTTTTCTGATTCAAATCTCCCTTCATTGGAGTCAAGCACATGAGATCGAACTGAGTCTTATAAATAATTGTGGAATGAAGCTGAGCTGTAGAGATGTTAAGAAAATGTCCAGTTTGTTCATTCACTACATGATGAGGATGAAAGTTGGAAGGGAATAGGTTGCTCATCCCTTCTACCAAGTCAATATATTAACTATTATAATTAAATAGTTCACATTTAAGCCACATTTAATAATTATAAAATGCCAACAAGTAGAGCTGAATAGCATCACAATATAATTTGCCACCAGAAGATCTATGTTCTAATCACAACTAGGACACTTACAAACTGTGATCTTAGCTATTTCTCTAACTGTAACTTCCTCATTTGTGTTACAGTCTGTCTGGAAAAGAAATGACTCATGGGGCAGATGGGGGCTAATTCAAGTATTTTAAAGACAGCCACATGGAAGAAGGGTCAGGATTATTGAATTTGGCCCCAAAAGGCAGAAATAGAAAAAAAAAGAAAGAAAACAGCAGAGGTGAATGTAGTCTTAAAATTGGGAAACGCATTAATAACTGGAACTATCAATAGTGGGTGCTTATCAAAAGAGCTGCCAAAGTAGAGGTTGGATAACTTCTACTCAGGTAAGTTACAGAAATGATTTTCCTAAAATGATCATTTGTCTATATCACTGCCCAAACTTAATAAACTCCAACAATTCTTCAGTACATTGAGGATCAAATATAACATGTTCCATTTGGCTTATAAATCCATTCATATCCTGTCCCTTCCCTAACCTCTTAAACTTATTCCTTTCCATGGCCTCTCTTGTTCTGACTATTCTCTATGCCTTAGAATTTTCTCCTTTCTTATCTCAGCTTTTTGTCTTCCCTGACTTCCTTCAATGTTCACCTCCTACAAGAGCTGTCTCTTGGTCCCCTGTACTGTGAGCAGTTTCCCTCTGAAATTACCTTCCATTCACTATATATATATATACATACATACATACATATATGTGTATATATCATATATATATATATATATATATAGAGAGAGAGAGAGAGAGAGAGAGATCTATAGCTATATCTTGTATATATGGTTATTTCCTTATTATAGTTTAGGGCAAGGACTATGTTATTTTTTCCCCTTTCTTTTCATCCTCAGTGTCAGTCTCTTGCAAAGTATATACTTTAAGGAAGAAAACAACTTGTTAAGTGTAGACTGGACTGTTTGGTCTCTGAGGTCACTGAATGCTGAAATTTGGGGATATACTGATTACATTAGCTCCAAATTCTCCTCTGGTTCGTACACAACATAATTCTATTTGTACATATTCATTTCTCCATCTTCCAAATGAATAAACTGAGGCTGAGAGAGGTAAATGACTTGTCCAAAATCACCATGATAGTACATAGCAGAGTCAGCATTTTGATCCCACATACTCTGTACTTCTTCCCCCTATATCACACTGAGTCATTGAATATTATATTTGATAAATTCTATTTAACATGTGTTTTCCTGTTGACTTCTAATTGTATCCTACTGGGAGAAAATGCTTACTATCCTTTGATCATTCTGCTAGAAGTGAATATGCAAATGTTGCATATAATCAGAACTGGCCTATCCACTGGGCATGTTCAGAAAATGGAAAGGCAATGGTAATCATTTTTAAAAAGAAAGGCATTCACCATAAAAAATCTTTTCAAGCAAGAGGAGGCCACAAGGGACACTTCTCCCTCAAAGATGCTCCTTGGCATCTCTAGGTTTTCATGCCTTAATTCATTACCAAGTGATGTTAATTATGTATTTTATTATGCATAACAAATATAAATTACATACATGATTATTCATAATTGTATTGTATGTATGTAATATCTATCCTTGAAAGTGAAAGCTCTTCTTTAAATTGGGGAAATTTATTTGGGGGGGGCAGAGTATGGATTGTATAAATAATCACATAAATCATTTATTTTCTTAAAAAAGTGTGAAGGTCACCCTCCCATTTGAAGTGCTCACTGAATGCCTTTCACAAGGTTTGTAAGACCCATTTCTGTATGCAAAGCAGCAGATTATAAAGTGTGGTGCATAATCACCCTACGGGCCTGTAGCCTTTATTTAATTAAGATGTTGTTATAAGAAGCTTTACCATGACACTGTTGCATATTAAAACTTGCCTGAGAAAGGTGGTGAATATTAGGAAAAATAATTTGTAGGAGAATTGACTCCTATTGCCCAATCCAGTCAATTCTGCTCTCTTTATCTTCATTGAGTTACTTGAGATGCATTTTGTGTATTTCTGTGAGTGTGTGTGTGTGTGTTTATGTTGTACCTTCAAGAGAATGTATGCTCCTTGATGACAGGGAATATTTTGTTTTTGTCTTTGTACCAATTAGCCCTTAGTATAATGGCTTCTACAGTGAGGGGTTCCTTGCTGGGTTGTGGCCCATTATGGCGACAAACAGATTAGAAAGCTAAGGGTCTCTCTGCCTCTCTCCTACTTTTTCCTCTCTTTACTCCTCCTCCTCTTTCTTCTCCTCTTCCTCCTCTTCCTCCTCCTCCTCCTCCTCCTCCTCCTCCTGCTGCTGCTGCTGCTGCTGCTGCTGCTACTACTACTACTACTACTACTACTACTACTACTACTACTACTACTACTACTACTACTACTACTACTACTACTATTACTACTACTACTACTTTGGATTTAATAAAGTTATTAAGCTACAAAAGTCTCATAAATTTAAATATTACAAAGTATTTAATACATTTTTGTGGATGACTTAACTAGTCTGGTAAATCCATAGATTTCACATTGGAAGCATTTGGCATCCTTGGAGTCTCTGTTTAAGTGCTTCCTCCACAAATCTCCATTTTATTTTATTTCATTTTTAAGTCTTTTCCTTCTGTTCTAGAATCAAGAATAAAAATCAGTTCTAAAACAGAAGAGCAGTAAGGGTTAGATAAGAGGGTAAGTGACTTTCCAAGGATGACATAGCCAGCAAGTGTCTGAGGGCATATTTGAACTTAGAAATGGCTCTCTATCAACCAAGCCACCTACCTTTCCTTCTAAGCCTCTATTTTAAGATGAGCTGGAACAAGCTCTATCATCATTCCTCTCCAGGATGAATTTCTGATGCTCCCAAACTTTCTCTGCAAGGTCCCATTTCTGGGTGTCTTCATCTTCTGTATCTTCTCAATTTTCAGCTCCCTTTTTAGGTGTTGTCTTCCTCCATTAGTAAAGAAACTCCTTGATGGTAGTGACTGTCTTTCTTTATGTTTGAATTTGTATTCCATTACTTAGGACTGTGACTGCCACATAGTAAACACAATAAACATTTTTTGACTTCTTGATTTGACTTAAATTTGCGTAGATTAGAAACTTATTTGTAGCTTTGAAGAACATAAAGATAAAATATATATGTAATAGTGGATTAGTTGAATAGGTTATGACATCAACACTCAGTGATTAATGACCATAGTGACCTAATGTTTGATAAACCCAAAGATCTAAATTATTGGAGAAAGAATTCACTATTTTTCAAAAACTGCTGGGAAAATTAGAAAACAATACAACAGAAATTAGGTATAGACCATCATCTCTTACTACACATCAAGATTAAGTCAAAATGGATTCTGGATCTAGATTAGGAGCATGGAAAAGTTTACCTGTCAGACTCATGGAAAAGGGAAAAATGTATAACCAAATAAGATATAGAGAACATTATGAAAAATGTAATGGGTAATTTTGATTACATCAAATTAAAATGTTTTTGTACCAAAAAATGTAAACAAGATCAGAAGGGACTCAATGAATTGGGGAAAATTTTTTTTAATAACAAATGATTTTTACAAAGGCTTCATTTATCTAAAACATGAAAAAATCAGATCACAGTTTTGTCAACTCTGGGAGGAGGGAGGAAAGGGAGAACTGAGACAATTTGGATCATATTGAAATGGAACACTTTACAAATGAGTTCAAGCACCTAGAATATTGATTATTGGAACCATAATTTATCAATAAAGGAGAGAAAGAAAGAATCTACCAGCTGGGACAGAATTCCCTAATGGAATACTGCATTGGTTTGACATTAAAGACAAGATTATATACATTGCAGAGTTCTTATCTAACAAACAAACCTTAACATAGGAATGTGTGGTCTGAGATGGGAGGGGACAATTCTTAGAATTATGATGGGGCTGTTAACCAAGGAGTGTTTATCTTCACTTAGTTAAATGTTAGTTCACTGGCCCTTTGATATTCCTAAAATTCCTCTTTTGTCTCTTGCCACCCAAACTGAGCAGAAAGCATTTTGTTAACTGCCCCAAACATCTTGTCCTTCTGGAGGGAAGGAAAAACCAGGTCTGTCCCCTAAAAATGTGGGCAGGGGTAAATTTTCCATCTTTGGTCTTTTGGGGGCTACTTCAATATAACTTTGGAAAACTAATGTGGAAGCTTGTTATTACATGTAAGTGCTATAAATAAATAACAAAGAAACAAACAAATAAATAAATGGATCCATTTCTCAAATATAAGGAAAACTGAGCAAAATTGTATAATACAAATCCACAGCCAGAAAATGAACTGTTGGAATCTGTGTATAGTTCAAAGCTCACAATCCTTCACTTTAACTCTTTCAAGAGGTTTTTTTTTTATTACATATGAGATATATTTCTTCAGTCATGACATGGGGAATATGGACATTTGTATTGCATGAAAGTACTGATATTGGAGTATTTTCCTCCTCAGGGAAGAAGAAGAGAGGGAGGGAAGGAAGGAGAAAATCTGAACCACACAAAATATCAGAAAACAATTATCAAAAATTGTTTCTCTGTGAAACTTAAACAAACTCAATTAAAAAAATACAAATACAATAACCAAACATGATTCCAGATGAAACATACAATCCACATCTTGACTGGGAAGTAGAATAGGAAGTATTTTGTGAACAATGGGATTTGTTTTACTTGACTTTGCATATTTTTTACAAGGCTGTTATTTTTTTTCTCCAGTGGAGTGTTTGATCAAAGGGGGGGGGAGAAAATAGATATTTGTTAATTAAAAAATTTTAAATAAATGAGGGAGTTTGACAGGATGACCTCTAAGGATTTTCCTGCTCTAAAAAAGCTATGGGTCAGTGATTCTAAATATATGTCACTATATACACCATTATTTCCACTCCATATATTCTGAATTTGTCATCTAGATACATTTACCAGAGGAGAAAAAAGTGAGTACAAAACCTTCATTACTTTTAGGAAAAATTGTTCCCAACCAGAAAGAAATTTAATCACATCTTTCAACTGAAGCAAATCAAGGTGCCAGCAGACTTAAGTGGTTTTCTATAGATATCTTTGGATGCCCACCAAAAACACTTTGCTTTAGAAAATAATAAAGGAATATAATATTCAGAACATCTGCAACTAGCGAATTTTATAAAACAGCAAAATTCTTATTAATATTAGTAAACTAAATGTGGGGGTTGGAAATAACACTGAAGGCCACCTTATTTGGCCTATCCTTCCTGAAGGATGGCTCTATAGTATCAAACTATGTATTATGTATATTTATTCATTAAACTATAGAACATATTGTAATGGATAGATACTTTGTCTTGGAACTAAGAAGGCTTAAATTCAAGTCCCGCCTCTGAAACATGCTGTATAATCCTTATTAAGTCATTGAACCTCCCAATACTCACTCTCTAAAAATATGTGACAGAGAAAAATACCAACCTTTACTTTTAGAATTTTACTAGCTAGGATTTTCTGAAAGCATGAAATCATAGGTCTAATCCCTATTTGTTTAAATACATTTTTCACCCCAACCCATATTCTCCTTATGTATGCATAAGAGTATGTATATATATGCATATATATATATACACACACATACATATACATATGCATGAGTGGATACATAAACTATTCATTATTTCCCCCTTTTAGAAAATGATCTCATTTAGTGAAAGGATTCCTTCCTTCCTTCCTTCCTTCCTTCCTTCCTTCCTTCCTTCCTTCCTTCCTTCCTTCCTTCCTTCCTTCCTTCCTTCTTTTCTTCCTTCCTTCCTTTGTCTTTTCCAATCCCTTCATTTTGCCAATATTTTAACAATTTGTTCATAATTACACATATAACAAAAGGGGAAGAATCAGGATCGGGACCCAAATCCTCTAACTTATATACATTCTTTGACATTTCTAATGATCTTTATCCAGTTCTCCATAGCTGAGAGCTTATTTTACTTCTTTTTAGACAAGGAGTGACAAGGAAAATCAAAATTTTTAAGAGATCTCTCCAGTTGTCACAGAAAGATTTTGGAGAACTAATAATTGTGTGCAAAGGTTTAAGTATAGTTGCTTAGTTACTCCAGTCAGATTAGATGATCTTTAAGGTCTCTTCAGCTTTAAGTCCTATAAAGTAAGGCCCCTGGTGGCTAATTAAATGAATACTGATCCTAGCTGGGAATTAAAATGCATTCAAAGTGTAATACATGCCTGTAAGAAACTGTATTGAATACAATCTGCTCAATAAATAACAAGATACCTGGGAAAAACCACAAGACCTAATGTGACAGTGTGTTATTTAAGTGACTTTTCTGCTACCCACAGAGCTTAGAAAGGGTCAAGATGATAATATGTGACATCATTTGTAGTCTACAGAAAGCAGAACTCAGGAGAAAAGTCTTAAAAATTTAAATGCTTTAGAAAATTGAGCATTATTTATTCCTTTCTCTTCTTCTCCTCCCTTAAGCCCACGTTTGAATATATTAAATTTACTGTAGAATTTGCTATCCAAAGATTCTTATACTATCATCTGACACTGAATATACAGCACCCCCTTCCACTACCCTTAAAAATATCTCCAGTGATAAGAATTCCATTAAATGTAAACCAATTAGTCAGCCTTGTCCTAAACCTCCTGTGGACAGAAGGCTGCCTTATCCCAGGTCCTCAATCCAAACACAAAATCCTTCCTCCATCAGTCTCATTAGAACACACAGTATGCTTGGCTCTGAAAGTCTGGGAACTCCAGTTCCTAAAGAATAAGCTGTATTTTTCAAATTCTATGTGACCACTCCAAATTATGGCAATTAAAATATTCTCCCTTCACTCTACAGATGCCATCCACTTCTGATCAGTTACAGTGTGGTGATAACAGATGGAGGAAGTTTCAAAAACCTCCCAGTGATGTCAACAATGACAAAACACCATGTTACACTTCTCCAGGTGCCTGAAAAGTTCTAAGGATTCACCAACATATGTATTCTCTCTCTTACAGAGGTTATATCCCTGACATGTTTGATAGGTGGTTTCCTAAATGTTCTTTCTTTTGTAGTGGAAGCTTTGGCCAGGCTCACATGGGGAGCTAGAAGGTCAATCAGACATATTGTTCCATTAAAAATAAAATATGTTACTACTAGGCATATATCCTTTGAAGGATAAAGTAAAATCAAAGGCTCCAGAACCACCCAAATGTTCATTGTAGTGCTTTTAATAGGTATAAAAAACTGGAACAAAAAGTGGTTATCTAACAATTGTGGTACAATGGATGTATTGTCTGACCTGGAGTCAGAATGACTTGATTCAGATCCAGTCTCAGACACGTGATCATGAACAAATCAGTGAACATCTGACTACCTCAGTTTATTAATCTGTAAAATGGGGATAATTATATCACCTTCCTCCCAGGGTTTTGTGAGGATCAAATGAAATAATATCTATAAAGTTCTTAGTCCAGAGTTTAGCACATAATAGATAACTGCTAGTTATTGAAAATATTAGCTAATATTATCATTAATTGGGGAATGGCTAAACAAATTATGGTATGTGGATGTTAGATAATATTCCTGTGCCACAAGAAATGATGAATGAGAAGAATTTGGGGGCATAGAAATACATGTGGGACTGATGAAAAGTGACAAAAATAAAACTTGGAAAAGAATATATACAATCACAAATTTTTAAAAGAAAGAAATAATTAAACAAAACTGAATACTGTGTAACTATGATGACTGAGGTTGGTCTTGAAGAAGATAAGAAAAAATAAATCTTCATCCCTTCTTTGTAGAAGTGGAGGTTTTAGTTGTAGAACATTGCACATAATCTTAGCCTAAGCCAATGCACTAGTTAGTTTTCCTTAATATTCCTTTTCTCTCTCTGTCTCTCTCTGTCTCTGACCCCCCTCCCTTTCTTTCTGTCACCTCCCCACTCCTCTCTCCTGCCACCTTTTGCCCCTCTTCTTTATATCTCCCTTCTCCCATTCTATCACCCCTACTCTCTCTCTTCTTATTCTGTGTAATAGATGATTTACCTCCTCCTGGGTAGAAGAGAGAAGAGGGATGCATGTGGAAAAGAAAATCATGTAAAGACAAAAATATAAATATGTATACGTAGTTAATTTAATTTAAAATCCAATCAGATCATTTCAAATTTTGAGAGAGTGAGGATCTGATTTGCTTAAGGGAAGATATATAAATATCACTAATCTACAACCAATTCAAGACATCCAGCTTCCAATTCTAGTACTGGTTTTGCTCCCAACTTGTTATGTGTGGCCTTGTACACATTACTTAGTCTCACTGTTCCTCAGCATATTTACATTTAAAATAGAAGGGGGATAGGGAAGGTTAGACTCTAAAGTCTTGGGTTCCTTCTAGCTTTGTGCTTCCCAAAACCTAATGTTTAGATGAGTCTTGAGAATCTCAGGGTCTGTTAAACCTAGAGAGCCTCTATCCAAATCAAGTTAAGCAACTCACCAGCTAGTGTTCACTCAGTATGACTCCATCACAAGTTCTGTGCTAAGAGAGATGTAAATGAAGTATGAATTCAATAGCCCAAAGGAATTTACAGTCAGTCAGAAGCCATACTGCTGCTGTGTACGAAACAGAGACCAATAACTGTACCCCACTGTCTCTAAAAGCAATAGTTTAGAAAAGGAAGATACCAACGTGACAAGGATTTTTAAGGTATGGCAATATGGAGGATATTGGACATTGGCTAGGCTTAGAAGGATGAGCAATAAGTAAACAAGTAGAGATAAGGCAAGAGTGATTTTTAAGAGGAGAAACATTGGCAAATTATGTACAAGGGCGAATAAGAATACCATTTCCCTGAAGCTAAGGTACACATGATTTTTTGGTTTGGTAGTTTTAGTTGTGTCCAACTCTTTATGACTCCATTTGGAGTTTTTTTTTGGCAAATATATTGGAATAGTTTGCCATTTCCTTCTCCAGCTCATTTTACAGATGAGAAAACTGTGGCAAACAGAGCTAAGTGACTTGCCTGGGGTCACACATCTAGTAAATGTCTGAGACTAGATTTTAATTCAGGAAGATAAATCTTCCAGAACTTAAGCCCTGATATCTATCCTTTGTGACATGTAGCTGCCCAGACACAAGATTTTTGGTGTCCTCAAAGATATGATTACACCTCAACAGAAGTGAGGCAGGTACTTTTATATAAACATTCCAGCTCAGGGTACAGAACAAAAATGTATTCAGTCAGGATCAGCAGGTCATATACATAGCAACATCTCCCTATAGAAAAGTACCAGCTAAAACACTGACATGAGAAACATTAGCCAAGTACTATACCCATGAGCCTCAGTAACCAAAATAATGACTAAAATCTGCTAGACTGTATAGATAAAGGCTTAAGAAGAAATAATGATCAAAAAGTTAGTAAAGTATATAACAGACAGCATCATTAGACTCTTGGGAGTTATTTTCAAGGTAACGAAGTCAGTGTAGCACACTGAAGTGTGGACTGGACCAGGATGATGGAGAAAAAGTCTAGCTCTTACTATATCTGTTCAACTGTGAGAAAAGTAATTTAATCTCCTTGAACTACTATTTCTTCATTTAAAAAAAAGAAGAAAAAGAGAAAATTATTATGTCTGGTTTGTCTATTCTCACAGGGTCACTTTTATAAGAATATAATAACAAAATACTTTATATTCATAAAACTCAGCATTAGCAGCAAGTATATTAAAAGGGGATGCTGTTTACACGGGGAAGATTGGTGTATGTAGCTCATGTTTCTATTCAAAGATATGAAGGACCTTTAATTCTTTCTGAGTGGAGAATATTAAGTGTGAGTAATCGCTAAACTTACTTCCATTATTAACCAAATTTAACTCATCTCAGATTTCATAGGCCTCAGTTATGGTCTGAAAAAAAAATAGATCCTAAGGGACTGTGTCTAAGTTTGTACAATCAATATGTGACAGAGGCAGATTTGAAGCCAAAACTTTTGATACCCAGATCAAGATGGATATCTTCTGCTATGTCCATCTGGAGGGTACAGAGCTACAATTCAGGTAGAAATGACACCAATTCATATTTTACAGAAATTTAAAGTTTGCAAGGTATGTTTTCACAATACATAACAATGAGGCAGATAGTGCAATATTATGGCCATTTTATGGGTGAGGAAATTGAGATTAAATGAATTGTCCACTGTGGGATTTGAATCCATTTCCCTCTGACTCCAGATCTAATATCCCTGACTCTCTGTGTGTGTGTGTGTGTGTGTGTGTCTGTCTGTCTGTCTGTCTGTCTCTCCTCTGTCTGTGTGTCTGTCTCTGTCTGTCTGTCTCTGTCTCTCTCTTCTTCTGTCTGTCTTTCTATCTCTGTCTGTCTGTCTGTCTGTCTGTCTTTTTGGTTGATTAATCAGTAGGTCTATGATTTAGTTGATTTCAGATATCACTCTCCTATGACTTGGGCTCACAGTGACCAATAGTAATTCATAATAGGTACAGTTGGATGGAGCAATGTTTTTTAATGAGATTTTATATTGAGAGCTAGAAGAGTATAGCAGAAATATCAATGGAATCATAACCACGGGATCTTAGGTAGAAGCCTTTATTTGTCCCTTCCTACTTTTGAGACTTTCATAAAGTTCATGTTGTACTTTGTAGAATGAAGGAGTTGAACCCTACATGTATTACCATTTCTTCCAAAACTAAGATACAATAGTACATGGCTTCTTCCCTGCTTCCTTTGAATTTTGGTGACTACAGCATTGCTAGACCAATACTTATTATCCCTGTCAATGTTGTTTTACTTCAGATCTCCAAATTAATAAACGCAAAGAAAGAGTTTAATTAGCTGAAACCTAAATTGTCATTATTAATTTACTAGCTACATTACAATAGCTTGTAAAACATTTATGCTGCAGTAAATGGAGTACCTAGTTTCCAGTGGTCACGTGGAGAGTTTAATTTACTATATGCCTAAATATTTAATTATGAATTGTAGCAAAGCTTTGCTAAGGTAAAAGTACTTCCCTTATAACAAAAGAGGAAATGACTGGTTGAAATGTCATAAAAGGTTCTGAAAAGGGATAATAGAAGGGTATTTGCAAATGTTCCTAGAAGATCTTCAGAATAGTTTTAGACTGATCATAACTTGAGCTGGAAAGGGAATTAGAAGAGAATTTTAAATTGAATCCCTTCATTTTACATATGAGGAAACTTAAAGCAATAGCAATTTACTGACTTGCCCAAGGTCACACAGGCAGTAGATTTTAAAGACAATCTTTAAATCCTGATCTTTGGATTCCAAATATGTTTCCTTTTCCAAGTCAATCAAGGTTAAATCCAAAGTTCTCCAACTGACCAGAGACAAATTTTGTTTATGAATTCATGTTTTCTTAATCCAAATCTATATTTCTATTTACTGCCTCATAACATCTAATTGCCAGATATTGTTGTTCTAGCATTTCAGTCGTATCCAACTGTAACCATGTTTGGGGTTTTCTTGACAAAGATACTAGAGTGGTTTGTCATTTCCTTTTCCATCTCATTTGACAGATGAGGAAACTGAGGCAAAGAGAGTTATATGACTTTCCCAGGATCACACAGGTAGCCAGTAACTGAGAACATATTTGAACCCAGGAAGATGAGTTTTCTTGATTCCTAGGCCAGTGTTCTATCCACTGCACTACCTAGCTGCCCCTCCAGATCCGATCTCTGTTTGCCAAAGAAATGAATATTTCAGGAACTAGGTTATCCTCAACAATGCTTGTATTTTGGGCTCTAAGTATGAGCAAGAAAAAGTTATAAAGAAATTTTAAAAAGTCATACACTAATTTGAATGGTTATATCATTGCATTTTTCCAGAATAATTTATCAGACACTACCCTCAATTTCCAGGATTATTTCACACAACTTATTTCCTCATCCTCTATATCAAAACCAAACAACTACTAAATTGCCCCACTCCAAATGTCCTATGTTGCCCTGACTCCACACCTTCACACATGTTGTTTTCTATATTTTGAATGCTTTTCAACCTTAATCACTGCATGGTGACAACCTTAGAATTATATAAGGTCACTTCAAGTAATACTTTGTTCATAAAGCCTTTTTTTATGTTCCTGGTTGAAATTCCCTCCCCTTTCTGGGACTTCCTGTAATTCTTTGTACTATTTTTTACCAAGTGCTATTCTCTCTCTCTCTCTCTCTCTCTCTCTCTCTCTCTCTCTCTCTCTCTCTCTCTCTCTCTATATATATATATATATATATATATATATATATATACATATATATATATAATGGAAGGGACCTCAAAAGCCAAATTCTAACCCCCTTGTTTTACAAATGAGTAAATTGAGTCACCAAACCATAAAGTGGCTTCTTCAACCTCACTGACAAAGCTTGGATTTGAACCCATGTTATTGTATTGTAAATCCAACATTCTTCCACTACATCCCATCTTTATTTTACAATATAGATTTTGCATTAATTTTCTACATGTGTGATATATAGGAACTCTATATCAAAGCAGATTTGCATACTATTATTCAGGAAGACCAGGATTCAAATTTAGTCATTGATACTAACTAGCCATATGACCTTAGCCAATTTATTTAACTTCCCTGTGACTTAGCTAATTTCTTAGGTCCTCAGATTGCCATTACAGATTTTCACATGTTCTAATGGTACATATGATGTCTCTTAACTGTACAAATATGATTTCCATGTGGGCAAAGGATATGTTCAAACTGATTTTAATTACTTTCCTGACTCTAGGGCACAGTGCTTTATACCAGGCAATCACTTAATGATATTTAGAATTCTGGACCAAGAGTTAGGAAGACCAAAGATCTATGTCTCAGTTTCCTTAATTGTAAAATAGTGAGGATAATAGCATCTACTCAATGAAATAATGATTTTAAAGCACTTAACACAGTGCTTAGCATATACATACTAAACATTACATAAATTGTTAACTATTATAATTATTTTCAGTACTTTATATACATGAATTTATGTAGTTGTATATATGTTTACACATGCCACATATTTACATATGTACATTACAAATGGGTATGTATATATATTAGAATATAAATATTATAGATACATAATAAACACATGATCCTGCTAACATAAGAATAAGCTACATTTTGCTACTTAAATGTTTTTCCATTCCTTATAAAGCCATTCATTGGATCGGACTGTTCAAAGTTACTGTTCACCATGGAGCAAGAGAGAGTGATGCTGGATCCTTTCCAAACAATTTCTACTCTTTAGAGGAACAGAAGTTTATTAACCTAATTAAAGGCACTTGCCCTGTCTCCTAAGAGGATGTACTCTTGGTTGGATGTCAAGGCAAAAGTGTTTCAAGATAATGACTAGATGTCCAAATGGCTAAGATCCTGGTACCCCTGGCAAGACCAACTCTGTTTAATCACTGTTGCAGAGTCACTTTCCAAATTTTTTTTCTTAGGGAAGTTGAGGAAATTTAGCACAGTCAACATTGGATAATGAGATATTTTGGGAAAGTGCATTAATATATTAATAAATGTATATGTATGATTATATGTACATGAATATGCATAGAGTGAATACACAATTAAGCAGTTTTGTGATAGTGGAAGTAATATTTTGAAAGAGGATGTGAATTTATGATTTTATTGGTGGAAAGATCTCTGGGAATCAGTGTTCTTATAAAAAATAAAAACCTGAACAGATTGATAAGATTAATCTCTAAAATCTCTTCCAGGTTTAATCACATGATTCTAATTTGTTGTTGTTCAGCTGTGTCTGATTCTTCCTGCTCCCATTTGGGGTTTTCTTGGCAAAGATACTGGAGTGGCTTGCCATTTCTTTCTCTAACTTATTTTTATAGATGAACAAACTGAGGTAAGCAGGGTTAAGTGACTTGTCCAGGGTCAAATAGCTAGGGGCTGTCTGAGGCTGGATTTGAACTCATGTCTTCCAGACTCCAGACCTAGTCCTACTTCACCTAGCTGACACTAAATTACCAAGGTGGAAACAGGCACGAACCTAATATACACTTCTCCTTCCCATTTTCTTTTCTTTTTATTATTAATAAATAGGCATTTTCAAGAAAGAGAGAGAGAGATGTGGTCAGGGAATGAATTTAGAATTATTGAATCATCTCCATATAACTAACCAGATATGAGGGGGATATTTCCTCTCTGTCAACCTGTTAATTTAAAACTCATTTGAATTTGTTTTCCAAAAGACACATAGTGGTTCCTCACCCCCAACCAACATTATTTCATTATGGCACATTTTGAGCTGCATTTGCAAAGCATGAAAGAAATGACTGATACTAAAGCAAATCCCTACTTGTGTATCACACAAGCCATTTTCATAATGCCCTTGCAAATTGCAGAAATATTCAGGAAAAAAATAACTTCAACAAAATAATGGATCACATTTGAATTAAACATGATATTCATAAAGTTCTATGGGGAAACAGGGTTGCAAGAGATGGGCTTATAGAGCAGGAGGGAAAATGTCCTCTTACCCTAGAAACCTGAAATATGTGAAATATGCCAGCATTAAAAAAGTGATAACAATAAAAAGGATTATTTATAGAATAAAAACAGGAAATGCAATTGGAGATTAGTGAAGATGTTTGCTTTCTGTAAACCATGAATCCTAGAGAAGAGGTAATAAAGATAGTTATTTCTAAGAAATAGACCCAAACTAGCTTCATTGAAATCACAGCAGGAGCATTCAGAGTAGCAATTAATGTAAGCACTGGTGTGTAAGATGGTTTCCAAATGCTATCCTGGGTATATTTTTTTAGTACGGCTTGTATGTGTTTGTGTGTGTGTGCATGCATTTGCACTATGTAATATGAGCAGGATAAAAGCTGAGGGTTGTAGAATTTTATCAATTATTTCCTGAAAGTATTCTCATGTGTCCTATGAAAGACCCTAAAAAGGTAGTGCTGATGATTGCTCCATAAAATGAGATCCAGGGAAATAAACTTGGTTATAGACCTGTCTCAGTTAAATCTTTAATCCAAACAACAATTTTAAGTGAATACTATGCAGTGGGTACCATGTTAGTGACTGGAGAAATAAAGACACAAATGAAAATACTTCTTGCCTTCATGAATCTTCCATAGTATAGGAAATCACAACAAAGAAATGCAAAATACCTATAGAAAGACACATAGCCATTTCAAAAGAGAGAAAGTATCAATAACTGGGAGAATCCAAAAGGCCTGATCTAGTAGGTGGCACCTGTGTTATCTTGACATAAATAAAGAATTCTAAATTTTAAAGGTGAAAAGATGAAACATTCCAGATATGAGTTAAGCTAAGAGATGGAATGACTCCCACAAGGAGTACCTGACTCCTAAGACCATAAGACCATCTCTGATTGAAAAAAAAAGAACATTACAATACTAAGAATGTTTTTAAAAGGACCATTATAAAGGGAATAAAGAAGTAGAACTCCCTTGAACTCATTAAATGATTTTTAACTTGAATTTAAAAAATGTAGTCTACAATCCCCTTTCTTTATGAATGAGATCATAGCCAGTGATTTAAGTATGTCAGAATTTCACTATCCCTCTACAGTGTGGTTTGATAGAAAGTGAGTTGGGTTGGCAATCCTGTTCTGCCACTTACAAGATCAAAGAAACTCATTTAGCTTCACAAAATTTTATTTCCCTCATTTGTAAAATTTGTACTCTTTTTAACACAGAACTGTTTTGGGGACAGTATTTTAAAACCATTAAGTGTTATAAGAATTCCACATAAGCCAGGTCCTTGAAAAAACTCATTGAATGAAATTTCACAAGTCAAATACCCAAAACATCTCACAATCAGGTAGTTAGTCCTATAGTGTGTGTGCATAATATATAGTTAGGAGTTCCAGATATGTAGTAAGGAGGACATAGAAGGAACCCCTTTGAACAATGAGATCCTGAACCACTGAAAAAGTCCATCAAGGGTCATGAAGATGTATTTAGAATAAGGAAGGTTCTAATATACTTCAGATCAAATATTTTCCAAAATAAAAACAATAACAGTTAGATAGTGCTTTAACATCTGCAAAGTACTTTCCATTTATTCTCTTCTGTGGCCCTTAGAGCAAGTCTGTGAAGAATGTACTATTAAATTTTTAATTATTTTTTCTCAATTATATGCAAGGAAAAATCTTTTATATTCATTAAAATATTAAGCTCCAAACTCTCTCTCTCTCTCCTTATGTCATCTCCCTCTTCCTTGAGAAAGCAAGCAATTTGATATAGATAATACCTGTTCAGTCAGGCAAAACAGTTCTTGATCAGCCACATTGCAAACAAAAATGGACAAAAATAAAATTAATAAAGGAAATTTTAAAAATATATATATTTCAATCTTCATTTGGCCTCTATCAGTCAGTTCTTTCCCTGGAGGTAGATAGTTTTATTTCATTATAACTGCTTCAGAATTTTTTTCATTACAGCTGAGAAAAGCAAAGTTATTCACAAATTGATCATTATATAATACTACTGTTACTATGTACAATGTTCTTCTGGTCCTCATTCCACTTTGAGTTAGTTCATGTAGGTCAAGAAGGTACTGTTATTATTACCATATCATAGATGAGGAGGCCAAGGCTGAAGGAGGCTAAGTAACTTGTCCAGGATCACACAGCATGTCTGAGATAGGATTTGAATTCTAGTCTTTATCTACTCCAGATCCAACGATCTACTCACTGAGCAATCAAGATCTCATTCCCTAGAGTGTTATGGAAATATTAGTCATGCTTCCTACTCCTAAACAAGATGGCTGCTAAGTTTAGGCTGAACATTTTCCATGCCTTTACAAAAGTTTTGGATTGAATGAGGAACTACATGTAGCTAACCAATTGTTAGAGATGGATAAGAATTCACAAATAATACATACACAAGCTGAGAATAATGGGAATATGAAGCATATTGAGTATAGAGATTACAAGACTGACTCTAACTAGATATGTGATCATGAACTATTTTATTCAACTCTTAAGCCTATCTGAAAAAATATACATGTGTGTGTGTATGTGTGTTCCTCTCACCTAACTCTCAGATTAACTTGAAGAAGATTTCCTTTTATTTATGTTGATATCAAGTATCATTCAATCACATAATCTCAAAGTTGGAAGGGATCTCATCAGCATTCTAGTCCAAATTTTCTCTGAATGAGGATTCCTTCAAGTAACCCTCCAAAATCTTTAAATACTTTAATATGAGCGAGAACCCTTCCCCTGTTAAGGCAGACTATTCCACATTTGGACAATTCTGAATGCTGAGGCATGCATTCCCTTAAATCAAACTGAAATCTCTTTCTTCAACTTCCATAGATTGCATCAAGTTCTATTTAATGGGGCCAAGCAAAACAAGGCTCACCTTTCATTTTCAAAGAGTCCTTTGAATCCTTGCAAATAGCTATTTTATCTCTAAATCTTGCCTTATCCAGAGAAAATATTACCATCCCCAGTCTCCAATCATCTCTGGCAATCTCCCTATACTATTATAGTTGTTGTTCACTAGTTTCAGTTATGTCCATCTCTTCATGGCTCCATTTGGGGTTTTCTTGCAAATATATTGGAGCAGTTTACTCTATTTGCTTCCCAAGATGATTTTACAAATGAGGAAACTGAGGCAAATAGTGTTAAGTAACTCACTCAACTACTAAACATTAAAGTTCAGATTTGAACTCAGGTCTTTCTGACTCCAGAAACAGAGCTCTATCCACTCTGTTACCTAGTTGTCTATCTTCTCCATAGATCCTCCTTAAACAAAGTGCCAGAATTGTTCTACATTTTAGGAAGCATCTATTCAGAACAGAGAATAGAGGAATCATCACCTTCTTTCTGGAAGAATGAAGCATCACAGTGGGAAGGGCAAGTTAATAGTCCCAAATGAAAAAAAATGAAAAAAAAACCATGAAATATTCACAAGGGATAGTGTTGATATGGATGTGAAATTAGCAAAGACAATATCCTGACAAGGAAAGTGGGTTCATACTCTCTGAGGTTCTCTGTAAAGCCATAACTCCAATAAATCAAGAAGCACCCTAATGGGCAACTGAGTTACTCAAAAGGAAAGGAAAAAAAGAAGGAAAATACTCATATTCTAACTTCTCCAGCAAGACTTCCATTAAAGCTGACATTCCCCATAAGCCTAGGATTATATTCAAATACTTTGATGAGTTAGAGATAAAAAATGCAGATATTCTCTTAAGTGAGGCATAACAGAGTCCATCCATGCTTGTTTAATGTAGGAGACTTTTACCCTTAGTCTCAGCCATAGAAAGTCAACTAAAAGTGGTGGGGAAATTGTCCTTGATCTTTGATTTTGTGTGAATATCAATCATACAGCTTGATCACATATTGGTTTTCTCTATATATTTCTCTGATAATTGTCTATAAATTGTCTACAAAAGCTCTTGAACAGTCAATCCTTCAGACAGTCAGATATTGTAGCTTCCCCAAAGCCAGTCAATGCTGCTGAAATTCAGATCAAATTGTCCAAAGAAGCATAACTGGCAAATAGAAACAGTTGCAAATGCTAGAAACTTTCATTTCTTAAATCTGGCCCCCAAAATATGATCGTTCTAGAACCTGTTCCCTGCTTTATAGCACTATGTCCTTTCCCCTATACCATGCTGCAGCTCTCTTTAAATAATGAACAGCTCTTATAGTTTGAAAAATTGTTATCTAATAGTTGCTTTTGGAAAACCATTCTCATCTTCTCTCCCTCTGTTCCTGCATCTCTCCATTCATCTATCCCATTATTCCTACATCCCTACCACATTCCTTGCATTCTTCTCTCTTCTACTCTTTCCTCCTTTTCCCCCTCCCTCCTTTCATGAATTGAGTAAATACTAAATACCTTGTATGAAAAAGAACACTCTAGAAGAGCTCTTGAAATATATAAAATTTAGCTGTGATAGCAGGACACGCTATTTTGAATCTCATAGTCCAGAAGGGATTGAAAGAGACTGAATAATAAGAGCCTTAGAAAGTCATCAATCATTTCAGAAAATAAGCACTTACTGTTCACTATGTTCTAGGCACAGTACTAAACACAGTAGGAGAAACAAAGACAAAGGGGAAAATGTTCTTGTTCTTAGGGACTTCACATTCTACTGGGGGAGGCAACATATTAAAACTAGATTCATCTAAGATATATAGAGTAAATGGAAGTCAATTCCAGATGGCATAGACACCAGCCATTAATGGGAAAGGGCTATTCCATGAGGTAGGATTTCAGCTGTACCTGGAAGGCAGTCAGAAAAGTAAAGGTAGAGATGAGGAGAAAGAGTTTTCTTAGCCTGAGTGAGGGGGCAAGCCATGGCACAGAGATGGGAGATGGAGCATTGTCCACAAAGAAAAGCAAGTAGGAGAAGGTACCTGTAAGTAAACAGTGTAGACAGAATAAAGTAAAAGAAGACTCAGAAGATAAGGAACAGTCAGAGTTTGAAGTGCTTTACCAGAGGAGTCCATATTTGATGCTGAAGGTAAAGGAGAACCATTAAATTTTACAAAGCAGACAAACAGGGTGCTATGTGATGGAGGAAGGTCATTACCAGGCTAGGGGATAAGGGAAGGTATCATAAAAGAGGCAGGAAGGAGTCAAGTTTTGAAGGATAGGTAAATATTTAATAAAGACTTAGGGATGAGGGCTAGGGAAGTCATTCTGAACACAGGAAACAGCCTGAGGGATTGTTCTGGCAATAAACATCTCTTATGGATGTTGTTCAGTCATGTCCAATTCTTTGTGATCCTATATGGGGTTTAGTTGACTGTAGTGGTTTGCCATTTCCTTCTTCAGCTCATTTTACAGAGAAAGAAAGTGAGGCACATAGGGCGAAGTGACTTGCATAAGGCCACAAAGCTGCTAAGTGTCTGAGATCATATTTGAATTCAGGTCTTCCTGACTCCAGACCAAATGTTCTATCCACTGAAACACCTAAACTATGTGCCAAGCACTGTGTTAAGTGCTAAGAATACAAAGAAAGACAAAAGACAAAATCAGTTTCCAAGGAACTCACACTATAGTGAAAGAGACAATATGTGAAAAATAAATGAGGTACAAAATAGTTGTATACAAGATCATATGGAGTTAATCAAAGGACAGGCACAACAATTAAGGAGAACTAGGAAAGGTTTTTCTTCATGCTTAATGTTGTAATATTTATTGGGAAAGGAAATAGGATTGGAAAAAAGGGGGATAATGGGAGGTTTGTATAGGGTATGGAGGAGAGAGGGGAGAGAGGGTATATTTCTTGGTGAGGCAAGGGAGGGAGATGGCCCCTTCCCCCACAAACTGTCAGTCTTGTTTCCTTTCCACAACGTAGATAAGAACTCAACAGGTGTCCTCCTCCCTCTCATTCCACTTTCCCACCCAACATATTGATCAACATAGTATTGCCATTTGATATTTACTATGCCCACACCCTGAAATCCATGGCACCTAGAATATGAAACTTGGCACAGAAAACAATAGTAATCCTCCACCTTGTGGTCTATAAGAAACATGGAAATTATTTAAATAGCTACCCACTCCCTCTTCAAAGGATCAAGAAGTGTTTACTGTTCTTAGAGTTTATTACAATGTATTAAATAGCTTGAATTTAAAAGAGTTCAGACCCAGATATATTTTCTGTTCCTCCCCAGGGTCTAGAAAGTATCTGTTCATTCATGATCACCTAGTATCTTTGAAGAATTGTTAAATTGGAGAGTCAAAGTTCTCCCTTGAACACATACTGGTAAGAGGAGTAATCTCAAGCAATAGGTTTTTCAAACTAAAGCTCATATTCAAGCATTTAATCTGACTGCATGGGGCAAGACAAGAGGCAGAGGTTTTCTGTGTTGCGAATGTTTCAATCACACTCCCATGACTCCCAGGGTCTTCTCATGACAGCTTTATTCCATCTTTGTGTTGGAAAAGAGAGGAAATTTGAATAGAGAAGGAAAGACAGGAAGGCAGTTTAAATACCTGTCAAGACAAAATATTTTACCTTAATCAAGGTCTAGAGGAACAAAAGAAGAAAGGAATGTGGAATTCCTGAAAGAATCTCTCTACTAGTCTGGGTGAAGACAATGGTAAGGAAAGACTTTCACACACTCCTCAGTCTTTAGAAGTCTCAAAGTCAAGCAATCCTCAAGAGAACAAGTATATATTAAATGCCTAATAGATCCTTTCTATTCTGGAGAATACAATAATAGAATCTATAGCCCCATGTTGGTGAACCTATGGTGCATTCTGGAGAGTGCTGCTCTATTCCCCCTCACCACAGTGACTGAGGACATTTTTCACATGATCCATCCCTCTACCCATCAGCCCAATGGGAGTGCTCCCTCTCTCCCCTCTCTGGGGTAAGGCAGGGAGCTCACATGGGAAAAGAGGTTGCAGTATGGGCACTAGATCTCTAAAAGGTTCACCATCAATGCTTATATATAGTCCCTTAGTTTCAAAAAGCCTATAGTCTAGTGGGGAAAGCAAGGACAACACTCATGAAGTGGTGAGAAAATGCCCCAAGATAATATAAAATGTAATACTGTAAAGTATGTGATACAGACTTTCCAAGAAAATATCTCTATGTTGATCTCATTCTGACACAAATAAAACATTTATAATTCAAGTTGTGCAAACTGAACTAGAATTTTAAAATCTGGTTACTGAAACATAGGACTATAATTAGCAATTCTAGAGCCTGAGGGCAATACAATAAAATGTGTCAGGGTCAGCAGTTTTAAAAGGAACGTGCCCTAAAATTTAGTCTATCAAGACAACTTAAGTTAAATGGGAACTTTGGGCACAAGATCCAGTGTGAAAAGGGTGTGGGTCATATTAAGGCTACTAAAATAGAACACCTTTGGTGAGATAGCACAGGGAAATGTCCCCTAGAACTAATTCAAAAGGAATATATCTCTGGTAACTTCCTATTTCAATTTTTTTCTCAGAAAGTAGGTGTTAATTTCAGTTACTTCTATCAAGTGAGAATAATGCTCTTAGAAGCTTCAAAATATTGATATTATAGGACAAAACTCCATTGTTCTATTCTAGTTATGATGCCAAGGCAAAAGTTATTGTAGTAAAAACTTAAGACTTTTAGTTGCTTCTTCAAGCCACTAAATGGCCCCATGAAATCAAGGAGAGAGCCCCTGTTCCTTTTGTTCATCACATGGATATAGTTACCTTGAAAAACTTAAAAGAAAGAGGACAAAAGTCCTTTCTTATTGATATAAAATTCCATGACTATGATTCTCTCTGCTTCTCTGTCCAGCCATGCCTGCCATCTTTATCACCCCTTCCGCTGACTTTTAAGACCTTGGTGATTTCTCCTCTAGTTTCCTCCATCCAACTTTCCTAACAGTTGTATCTTGTGATAAGTTAGAATAGACAGCATTGATGGGAGCTGGGAACAGGTGCCCTGTTCATTTCTTTCCCTCTCTGCAGTTACCAGGTGACTTGGGAAGAACTCCTGGGCAGGCCTCTGGCTGTGTCAACACCTGTCTTCTCTTTCACTCCAGTCAGGCAGACACTGCAGCTGACTCATGCTGCCTGCCCAGAGCTGAGGAATGATCCCAGAATCATAAGGCTGGCAGGAAGAGGCTTCAAAGAAACATCTCATGCATATTTCTGTAGTCAAAACTGTCCTTCAACTATCTTGGACAGATGAGAAACTGCCATTTTTGTAATACCTTAAAAAAGAAGTCGCCTGCCTCATTCAGGATCTATTACACCTCAGCATCAAGAAATTCTTCCTCATGCTAGATTCCTATCTGTGATTTCATAGTACAAGTGCATTCTCTTTAATTGCTTCTTCGTGAGGACTGAAAAAAATACAAAGATTACCATCCTTACTATAGCTAGCTATAAAAGAACAGCCAAGTGGCACAAAAGAGAAGTGCCCAGGTCTTAAATCATGAAGACTGATCTTCCTGAGTTTAAATCTGACCTCAGAGACTTACTAGCTGTATGACCCTAGGCAAGTCACTTAATCCTGTTTGCCTCAGTTTTCTCATCTGTAGAATGAGCTAGAAAAGAAAATGGCAAATTGCTCTGATATCTTTGCTATGAAAATCCAATTGGGGTCACACTGAAAAACAATTGAACGATAATATAACCATATATCCTTCTAGCTAGACATAGAGATGCAAACATAGATATCGACAGGATTATAAGGACAGGACCTGGGATTTCATCAGTATAGGGAACCACCTGGTGAGGAAACTCCTTCTCCCAATGTAGGTTGGCAAAGTCTCCACGACTTAAACTCATCAAGAGTTGCTTATAATACAGAAAAGTTAAGGGACTGACCCAGAATAAAACAGCCAGTTTGTATCGGGGATGGAAATTGAACACAAGGTTTCCAGTTTTATGACCAGATCCATAACCATACCCCAATACAACACACCATCTATCTAGATATAAATATATATGTATATTTATATATCACACATAAAATGCATAAATACATACAATGTACATATATACATCCAATATGTGTAATCTATTATCTATAAATAGATAAACACTTCCTGGATTTCCCAGCTCTGTCTCTGCCTCTCTCTGTCTCTATCTCTGTCTCTGTCTCTCTTTCTCTCTGTCTATTTGTCTCTCTCTGTCTGTTTCCCTGTCTGTCTCCCCTTTCCAGTCCTGCCTTGACTTCTTCTCTTCTTTCTCTCCATCAGTCTTATCTCTATCGATGTACATGTGCATATACATGTATGTTTGCATACATATACACAGATGTTTTTATGTATGTATGTATGCACCTACATTCACATAGAGAGACTGATAGATCTATGAAGATTTATACATTCTTGCATTTTAAATAGGCATTTATTTAGCACCTACAAATAAGATGAGTTGTGCTATGTGCTGAGATTCCAAAAGGGTTAAAAAAATAAATGAATAAATGAATAAAGAAACAAAAATAGTTCTGGACCTCAGGAGTTTACATTTTACCAAGGAAGGGGGGGAAACAATATTTACTAAAATAAATATTAAACATATATTATTAAATATATTATATATGAAGATTTAATGACAATTTAAGGAGAATGGAGGAGAGAACATTGAACACTATAAGGATGAGGAAAGGTTTCTTGTATGATTAGGGTTTTATATAGCTCAATATTTCAAAGAATTGTAATTTTATTGAAACACCATGGAAAGAAACTGAAATACTCACCATATATATGAACACGGATGAGTAACTATGAATCTATTAATGTAGAGTCTTGTGCACATCCCTACTCCTCCGCCTCCAGTCTTCAATTCAACTTAACAAACACTAATTAAGTACCTCCAATATATGTCACTATACTAGATGTTGAAAATATGAAGATAAAAAATCCATAGCTCCTGTCCTTGAGTTGTTTCCATTCTTCAGGAAGAAAAGGAGTGCTAGTAGATGGCACAAGATGCACACAATTATTACAATACAAAGTAGATCATGGGAACATAAATTTAGAGCCAGAAAAGAACTCAGGGCTTATCTGATACAAAATCATTTTTTAGATGAGAAAACTGAATCCCAAAGTAATCTGCATCAGGACATCTAGGGACTAAGTGAGGGAGGTAACATTTGCACCAAAATTCTCTGACTCTAACCCAGTGTTCTTTCTACTGAACCATACATCAGATCTAAACATTCTGTAGGAAGATTAGAGATGAGAGGGAACAATTTTAACTGGGTACATGTATGGAGAAGGGGAATGGAGCAAGTGATGAATAAGGCTTATGCGTGTTAAGGATATCCCTTGTCTTTGCTGAGAAAAATAGAAATACTTCCTTCTACTTTCCAGTAGATAGATTCTGTTAACTACTGTAGCAATAAGTGATTGAATGAATGAATAAGCATTAAAAAGAAACAAGTTAATAAACTGCCTATTATCTTTTAGACACTTTTTTTTTGTTGAAGAATTCTTATATAAGAGGTTTTCCTTGGAGAAGATAGCCTATGCCTTGTGCCCATATCTGAAGCCTTCCTATCTTGGTAAGAATTTTCAGAGCTTAAGCACATAAACATACCCTTTGAGAGCCCAAAGTCATTCTAAAGCCAAGATGCGATATCAGAAAAAAGCCTTCAGGGAAGAGCAATCTCTAAATATTTATATCATATGTCCAATGTCTGGGTGACCTTCAAGATTTAAAGATGACTCTCAAGGCAACTGAGAGGCCAGTGGTGGCTGAGTAAGCTGTAGCATGTTACCAAAAGAACTGAATAAGAGAAAAGGCAAAAGGTTTGTGCAGAACAAATGGAATAGCCCAGAAACCCTAAGTGTGCAGTAACAGGTTAGATGGAAATCCAAGAGTCCTTCAGAAATATATAGGTAAGTCAAATGATAATGCTGGGCTCTCGAAGGCACTGTATTATCATTATTATTATAGAGCAGATCAGAGTGTAAGCCCCTGTACTCACTCAATACTATGTCATTGAAATATATACAGCTACATGTACTTATCTTATTACTTGTGGAGGTTACTATGTGACCTTAGGGAAGCCGGGTTCACCACCCCCCCCCAAAGTCTCTTCCAGCTCTAGATCTATGACGTACATGCATAGGAAGAACTTACTTGTTCAAGATTTTCAGTTTTAAGTGCAATTTTAAGCTCCAGTAGTTTAAGAATGCACTGAAACTTTTGGGACACCCTGCATTTATACATACACATATAGATATGTGTAGAGCTTATGCATATGCATAAAGAAAAATATAGATAAATTTGGACTCACTTCACTTCCCATCTGCTGCCCTGCCTAATTTCAATACCATAGAAAGAGAGGTCACTCCCCGGATAAGCTCATCACTTCTAAACTCACCATCATGCTGCTAACTCATGCCTTCATTGATACCACCTCCCTCAGCCTCCTTTCTTCTCTCCTTGGAGGGCTGGATAATGGAGTACAAAACCACTCATATTGCCTTCCTAGACTCTGTCAACTGATTCTTCTTTGCATCTGTTGCTCTGACTGGTTCCAACTCTATGGAACAAGATGCCTCCATGTCAGGTACCTCCTGAGTCTCTCTGTCTCTGTCTCTGTCCATCTGTCTGTCTGTCTGTCATTTTCTCTTCCTATTTCTTTCTCTTTCTGTCTCTCTCTGCCTCTCTGTCTCTTTAAACTCTTACTTTCCATCTTAGAATCAATAATATGTATTGGTTCCAATACAGAAGAGCTATAAGGGTTAGGCAGTGATGATTAAATGACTTCCCCAGGGTCATCCAGCTAGGAAATATCTTGAGGTCAGATTTGAACTGAAGACCTCCTGTCTCTAGGCCTGGCTCTGAACTCACTGAGTCACCTAGCTGACCCCTCCTCAGCCTTCTCTTAAGCCAAACAATCTATAGACATGAAGTGAATGTTAATCCCTTTGCTCATTCACACCTACTGCTCTTAATCTACATTCACTTACCTTGTGAAATCCACAAAAGGACATATGACTAGCTGAGAGAAATCAATGGTTCATGAAGTAGAAAGATCCCTTCCTGAATATAACAGTCTACCTTTATTTATGAAAGTCAGTGCCATATTTACTTATATTATAATACAATAATTTGAGAGCAAGTTTATATTTGTATAATGATTTTTAGTTTTCCTAAGCCTTTTACATATTCATTTGATATTCCAAACAACAGAAAGATAGATAAAGCAAGGTGCAAATGCTCTCATGGTTGATTGGGGACCAAAACCAAGTTTGCTGAGATCGGGACTAATGACGAATCTCTCCTTCATTGTTAACTCAAAAACTAATTTTTTAAAAAAATTTCTCTTCACAATGGGGTTGAGGATCTGTCTCCAAAAGAGAAATGAAAGAAAACAAATGAATATTTAATTGCCTATTAGATTCTGGTCACTGTATAGTGTTTTACAAATAGATGTTATTCTGATCCTCATTTTGCAGTTAAGAAAACTGAGGCAGGTGAGGCTAAGTGACTTGGCCATGATCACACAGGTCCTTCCAGACTTCAGGTCCATGATCCTATTCATTTGAACACCTGGCTACCTCTGCACTCTTTAGCAACATTACTTTGGTGTTACAAATAAATATATAAGAAACCTGTGTAGACCTTGGATTGGGCGGCTGGGTAGCTCAGTGGATTGAGAGCCAAGCCTAGAGGTGGGAGGTCCTAGGTTCAAATCCGGCTTCAGCCACTTCCCAGCTGTGTGAACCTGGGCAAGTCACTTGACCCCCATTGCCTAGCCCTTACCACTCTTCTGCCTTGGAGCCAATACACAGTATATATATATATATATATATATATATATATGTATATATATATGTATATGTATATATATATATATATATATATATATGTAGGTCATATCTGTCCTAAGACACTATTGCGTCTATGGGCTGATGCATATTATTTTCAATTCATTCATTCCACAAACATTAAGTGCCTCTGATGAGGCAGTCTAATTTAGTATAGGTTCATAGAAAGATTATTGGATTTCGAGTCAGGAGACCTCTATTTGAAACTCATCTAAAATACTTTCAATAACTATATGATGGATAGCAAGTCCTGTAACTCCTAAGAACCTCATTTTCTTCTTCTGTAAAATAGGAATTATCATGTTTGTGCTTCCTGTTTTGGCACAAGAAAAGTGTGTTCCAAATCTTAAAGAGTTACACAAGTTACTGTCATTCTTAGGAGCCAGGAACATCACTGGGGGAAATTCAATTCACCAAAGACTTTCTTTGCACCTACTGTATACAAAGGACTAAGAAAGGGACTCAATACAAAGATACATAAGTCAGTCTCTACATCAGAAGAAAGCCTATGATATTTTGGGGAAAATCAGACAGCTATCTTTTTTCTCCCCAATACAACCCATGCCCCACTGTCAATCTGATATGCCCAAAGTGAAGATCTGACCATGTCATACCCCTCCCCAACTCAACAAATCCCAGTGGCTACCTGATACATCTAGGATCAAACGTATAATTCTCTGCTTGGAATTTAAAGCCTTTCATAAGCCAGCCCCTTCCTACATTTTCAGTCATATTATGCTTTCCCCCCTTACTATTTCAATATCCACCTCTATGCCTTTTCACTCACTATTCCCACAAGACATGGAATGTTTCCCTTCCCCCCACCCCGCTTTTTAGTTTCCATTGTTTAGTCATTTCTAGTTGTGTCCAATTCTTCCTGTCTCCCTCTGAGGCTTTCTTGGCAAGAATATTTGAATGATTTGCAATTTCTTTTTCCAGTTCTTTTTACAGATAAAAACTGAGGTCAATATTGTAAAGTGACTTGTCTAGGATCACACATCTAGTAAGTGACTAGAGCCAGATTTTAATTCATGAAGATGAGCCTCCTAATTCCAAGCCTATTACTCTTTTTAAAAAAATAATTAATTAATTAATCAATTGATTGATTGATTTAGAATGTTTTTCTAATATGGTTACATGATCCATGTTCTTCTCCCTTTCCTTTCCCCCCTCCCTGAGCTGACCAACAATTCCACTGGGTTATACATGTATCATTGTTCAAAACCTATTTCCATGTATTCATATTTGCAATAGAGTGATTATTTAGAGTCTACATCCCCAATCATATCCCTATCAAACCATGTGATCAATCATAGTTTTTTTCCTGTGTTTCTGCTCCCACAAATCTTTCTCTGGATGTCAATAGTGTTCTTTCTCATAAGTTCCTCAGAATTGTCCTGGATCATTGCATTGCTTTTAGTAGAAAAGTCTGTTACCTTCGATTGTGCCACAGTGTATCAGTCTCTGTGTACAATGTTCTACTAGTTCTGCTCTTTTCACTCTGCATCAGTTCCTAGAGGTCTTTACAGTTCACATAGAATTCCTCCAGTTCATCAGTCCATTCAACACAATAGTATTCCATCACCATCAGATACTACAATTTGTTCAGCCATTCTCCAATCAATGGACACCCCCTCATTTTCCAAATTTTTGCCACTACAAAGAACATGGCCAAGCCTACTACTCTATCCACTTCAAAACTCAAGCTGAAATTCTACCTTCCTAGGGAGATCTTTCCACGATGCCTTCCAATCTCTGCCCATAATGCCTCTCTTATAAGAATAATTTTCATTTCCATTGTTGATATCTTTTAGTATCTAGCTATTCAAATGTCATGTCATCTCACCCATTAGAATGCAAACTTCCTGAGATCAAGGACCATAGTAGAGCTAGGATTTGAGGATGGAGGGTAGGGAGGTGAAGAGGGTGAAAGGGGATATTTGTTTTTATGTTTATTTTGTTTTGTTTCTTGCCTCTCTTTGTGACTCCATAGTTTAGTACACTCCTTGGAATAGTAAGTTCTAATAAATTCTTTTTGGCTACTTGAATACCAATTATACCTACATGCCTAAGAAGAATACAAAATGCTTTGAAGTCCAATAAGGGAGAGATCCCTTCTAGCTGGGGAAGCAGTGTAAATTCATCTACTATGTAGGCAGTCAGGTTTAAAAACCACACAACAAAACAATGCAGCAGATAGCTGATAGGGGAAGTGAAGGAGGAGTGAAGGGGGAGTTTTCAAGGACCTTATCACTGGTGCATTCTATTGTTCCATCAGAAAATGTACTTCCAATTTATCTATCTGAGCACATTTTCAGACAGCTTTCTTCTATTTTTTTTTTATTAATACACCTAGATATTGACTAAATTGAGCTATTAAAATAGGTGTCTGGAAAACAAGCCCTAAAGACAGACTTTTCCAGACACAAGACTAAAAACAATGTGTAAATGGAAGATTCACACCCCATCAGAGCTATTGAGACAGAGCTCTCAGATAATGCTTTAAGGAAGGCTGAATTCACACTCTATACTGTTTCCCTCACTTAACTTAGGAGCATGAAATAAATCTTCTAAAGGCGAAATAATAGAGGACTTTGCTTTTTAGAAAAAGAGAATTGTGAATCATCTAACATCCTTGACTCATGCTAGGAAAAAAAGGAATGTATGCACAATTGTAAAGCATTTAAATGCCCTTTGATGAGAGACATGTCTGTTACTATAGAAATAAGCTATTGGCAGCAAAGTCACCTTTCCGGTTAGAGTGATATCATTGTAGCTTTCTAGCTTCTTCAACTGATTCTCACTCTTTGACTCTCAATAGGAATCCAAGAAGATGATCTATTTCCCTTTTTGTTTTGTTCAAAATTTGGATTGTCTGGTCTCTGACAATTAGACAGGACAGGCAATATGCACAGTGAAGTCAGTTACAATTCTGAGAGAAGTAGGGGGTTAGATCACATGATCACTAGCTTGGACAATGAGAGGATTCTAAATCAAGACAAATAGTGGCTTGGCAGAACCAAAACTACTAATTATGCTGTCTGAAGCAAATATTATAAAATATGTCCAGTTCTAGCAATGTGAAAATTTCCCTTAAATCAACTTTTAAGGTCAAATTCAGTAGAGAAGAGATGATTTGGGGCACAGTTGTGGTGACCTGCAGTAGGTGGTTCAGAATTCAGACACTGTAGGAGAAATGATCCCTAGGTACCACTGCAGCAAGAGAGATATATGGACTTTAAGGTTCAACCAGGTTCCTGTTGGAAAATGAGTGTACTGTTGGGTTTATCTAACTATTCTTACAAAGTATTGCTTCTTACTAACTGCCAATCTCAGTCATTTCCATCTTTCAGGGTAGCACAAATGTTATTAGTACCCTCTTCTTTTCAGTGCTATGGGAAATAGTCTCAGTCTTCCACCCAAGTTCCTAGATGGTGTCAGAATAAGAATGAATGGCATGCCCTAATCAGACATGGCAGGTGGGAGGAGAAATGACAAGCCCATGAAAAAGAGCCTTAGAGACAACCTCTTATGAGGCTGTCAATTCCTACTGGTTCTGAGAGTAGGGGTGTACCAGGCCAACCATCCATGAACCAAGCACTGTTTAATGTTTAGGGGGTTTATTCAGGCTTATTCACTCCTAATTAGCTTCTCAAGTCACCCAAGCCCTGAAGAAAATACTCTTCAAAGCACACCTGAGTGCTAAAAAAAGGATCTCTGACTTGTGATAGATCCCATTTCATTTTATTAGACCGGGAGGAAATAAACTAGCTTACTTACTGTAACAAGAAGCAGAGATTTATAGAGGACTCTGAAATACAAAATCACAATCACCAACCATCATTCAAATTGGAAAAAAGGAGAAGCAATATACATAATGTGAGGGAATCTCAGGCTCTCCCACAGTCAAGCTCATTGATTGGTCATTTTCTCTCAAATCAAATTGATTAATCATTGCTACCTTTATGCATCCATTCCAATCATGGAAAATATTTTCATTGGCTTTTTAAAGCATAACTACATACCATCAGTTGCTCTTCACTTTTTTCCCTTGATTGCAATTTAATGGGATTTGGGGGCTACAGAAACACTTTGAATATATTGCAAATAATTCAGTTCAATAGGATCTTATGATTGACTGTTTGTTTAAAATATATCACTTGTAGAAGATTACCCCAAATATTAATTAGCAGCCACTTGTTTAAATCACACATACTGGTTTATACAAAGAGAAGAAAATAAACTAATTTATTCAATGCACTGTATTGTATAGATTCAGTTCAATAATTGAGGTCCTGCTATTTTCATATAGGTCACAAGTAATGTTTCCAAATAGACTTTAAAAACTGTTACCATTCAGGTGATTGAATTCAATATTATCCCCTTTCATTTCTGAAACTCGGAGAGTAAAACTAGTTCCCCAGTGTCAGAAGGATTTCTCTTCATAGGTTTTTAAAATTAATCATTGTCTATGAGATATAAAGACTTCAAGTCCCTTTCAAAGGATATGGCAGAAAACTTGTTTTCTCTGTGTCTGTCTAATACACTGGTCACTGAGAGAATGGAAGGAAAATGACTAAGTCCTAACTGGCTTATGAATCAAATATACCTCCCCCTCTTTATTGGCCAGCAGCCTCTTAGGCTGCATACACTGAATCCCACAGGGCCACTTTTCCTAACAGTTGAGCCTAAACCTGAAATAAACAGAACTGGACAGCTCAACTTTTCTTCACATACTGATTTGGCACTAGGCATTTTCTTACCATGATTTTAACAGCTATTCGAGTAGTCTGACAGTTCTCTTATTCATACAACCTATAATTTTCTAGGGTAGAAGACACTTTCCCTAAAATATTTCTTATAATTTTCCCCCTATAGAGGAGAAAAAAAGAGACTGGTTTTAGTTTATTATGGCTTAGTTTTTAAGTGATGTAAAATTTTAATGCCATCAGGGAAGCACACAGCAAGAGGAACATAGCCCCACTCCCCTAAGTGATTAAAAACTTAGATTTTTGAATTTTTCTCTTGTATTAAACTTGAGAATGTTCAAAGCTGGGCATTTTTAAAACCTCTAATCTCAAATACTGAATTCCTCCAGTATCTACATCTTACTTCCCCTTACAATCTTAGTCTATCATTTTTTTTTCTTACTTTATCTGCCAATAGCCTTTACACTAAGTCACCATGAAGCGAATGTGAAGGGAGATTGACCTTTGTGATGAGAACTATTCCACAACAGGGAAACTATATCCTGACTAGAAATCTGTTTTCATACAATTCCACTGAGGCAGAAAGGAACTCTAGGTTCCATAAACTTAATTTCCCAACCTCCTATCATCTTTGAAAGTTTCCTTAATGGTGCTTTTTGAATTGGGAGCTGAATCCTTAACCTGTATCTGTTTGGTAATAATGCATCATGAAACTCAACTAGTAAGCCAGACAATCAACTTGTCCTTGCCCAAGTTTGTACACTTTCCTTGGTCTTAGAAGTAATTTCCATTTCACAGAGAAAGGACAAATGAGGAGGTGTCTGCCAAAGACTCTCTGTAAACAACTGGTCAAATTAAATCACAAAGCCATCATAAAATGCCCCCTCACTAAAGAAATGGAGAATCTGCCAATGGCAATTATAATTGTTGACCATTTTTAACACTAATTCAGAAACGATTAAAAAGAAAAAAAAGAAAGAAAAGAAAACCTCTCCTACTCCTACCCTCAGCTCACAAGATTTTGCACAGGTCACTGATGGCAGATTCTAGCAGTCACTCAACTTGAGCTGATATTTGCATGACTACTTAAAAGATGAAAAGCCCAAGATATCCAAAATGCTATTTCATGATTTAACATCATAGTAATAAAGATAATGCAGCATTGCAACAAGTTTGCTCCAGACCTCGGGACCAGTAGAAACAGGAGCTGGACAGCTATTTATTTTCTGTAATTTAGGGACCAGAAAGACTTTGGGACAGATGCTCTGTCAACTGATAGCTTCAGGAACTAAGGTGGGAATGCATAGATGACCAGCAATCCCCTACCACCAATCGTCACTCTGAAGGTTAGCTGTCCTGGCAGGAACCAGAACCAGTACAGGTTATAATCAGTGGCTAATCAAGGCTGGGAGCAGCGGGGCGAACATAATTAGGGCTTCCATTCGGAACCCAGCAAGCAGTTGGGAGCCGAGGTATTAAAGCCCATTCCCACTCATACCATACCTTCTCTATTTTCGCTTTCCGGGCGTTATGCACGAACCTGCGACCCAGCTTCTTGGCATACCAGATAGAGGCGAACATAGTACTTGATGGAAAGGAATTCCGGATGAAATCTGCTGCGAGACGAACTTAACCCTCCCACCCTCAGCTTCAATACAAATCTCACGGCGATGGAGAGCTCACTTCTAGGCTGTTGCCTGTTCAGTTGCTCTCATGCTGCTTAAGCTAAAGGAAAGAAGGGAAGGAGAGAAATCCTAAACCCACCACCCCACCAAGCCTGTCTTCTGGCCGGTCTGCAGGTATATTTACATACTGCCAGCAGCAGGAGGTCCGGGGTGAGCTAGCTTTGCATCCAGCTCACATCCAGTCTGCTAAGTGGCTGTCTGCAGTTCCTTAGCACTGTCACCACCAACTACATGCGTGTCAGCATGAAAAGAAGCCGCAGTCAACTCGGACAGCAGACAGCTCACCTTCTGCTTCTGGGTTCCGGCTATTTAACTCCTTGGTTCTCTTTGCCTCTGCAGGCAGCCAGTTCCTGGGAGGGAGTGGGAAGGGGGTGGGGGGATAGTTGGAGGGGGTGGAGCTGTGACTGATGAGAGCAGATTGGGAGACAACACAGACTCACAGGTAAACTAGCCACCCCAGAGGCAGGGAGGGAGCCAGGATGGGTACAAACAGGTGTCTGAGCGACCCAAATGCAATCTTCCAAGCAGACAATCGCCACGATAAAGATTTGAGGGGGCCGGGAGAATCGGAGCTTCTAGCATGTGCTATGTTCTGTGCACGTGTGAGAGCCTGTGTGTGTGTGTGTGTGTTTTCTCCTCTTATTAATTCCAGTGTATAAATGACAGCCAAACAGCCGGTCATTTACTGCCCTGCTGCAAAGACTCCAAGATGAAACATTTCATTTCTGTTGGGACTGAAGCATGGAAAGTGAGTGGAATGAACCAGCCTGCCCCAAATTACCTTTGCCAAGGCCAGCGAAGCTAAGCTCCTCTTGTCCCTTATTCCTGTCACCAACAGCTTTTCCTAGAGAAAAACCAGTTCTAATGTGCTTACAGGCACACTTTTTTGGCTTTTAAAAAAATGGTGATTAAAGAACAATCTGCTCCTTCTGTTTTGCCAGGTAGAGTTAACTTTAACCCTTCAGTTATCTCCTCATTAAGGTTCCCTGCCATGGAGAGGGCTAGGATGATCTCTCTTGAACATCAAGACTTATGGCATGTCCTAAAGGATTCTCCTGTCAAATGGGTTGAAATCTTGTTGATACAGTATATTTCCAGCTATTCAGAGACTCATAAAACTATAAGATTTCAGAGGCTGCATGAAATCTTCAGAGAGCATTGAGTCCAGTTTTCTCATTTAAAAAACGAGAAAGTAGAAACAGTGAAATTCAGGGACTTGTTCAAGGTCAAAATGCTTCTTAACAGTAGAGATAATACTAGAACTCAGGCCCTTAGATTCTCAATACTATGGCTTATTTTCTATACATACAACCTCTCCTATTCTTTCAGACTATTTTCACAAATATTTAAATGACCAGAAGCTTTAGTAAAATAAAACCTATTTTCAAAATAATCTGCAAATGTTTCCTCTGATTATTAGATATGATACTATATCTAAAATCTAAACTATCTTGTTTGAAATGGTGAAATAATATGCTGATGCTACCCACTGCTATAGAAGGAACTAACAGAGTCTAAATTCAGATTGAAGCATGCCATTCTTCACTTTATTTCCTCCATGAAGTTTTTCTCTAGTGTGAGCAATGTGTATCTTCTTTCATCACATGATGAACATGGACATAGGTATTGTATAAAAACATATGTACAACTCAGATTACCTGACTTTTTGAAGTGGGGGGAGATGAGGGAAGAGAAAATGGTTCACAAATGTCAGAAAATGATCATTAAAAAACAGTATCAGGGACAGCTGGGTAGCTCAGTGGATTGAGAGCCAGGCCTAGAGATGGGAGGTCCTAGGTTCAAATCTGGCCTCAGACACTTCCCAGCTGTGTGACCCTGGGCAAGTCACTTGACCCCCATTGCCTAGCCCTTACCACTCTTCTACCGTGGAGCCAATACGCAGAATTGACTCCAAGATGGAAGGTAAGGGTTTATTAAAAAAAAAAAAACTGTATCATATGTAAAAAAAATATAATGATATGGTCACCTTGAAGGATCCTTCCAATGCAATAGGCTTAAACCTGGGACACTGATTTGCCTGTGCTATGTGCTGTGCTAGGATCTGGGAAGGTAGTCTTAGAACTGAAATCTAAACATCACCTAGTCTAACCCCCTCACTTGACAAGTAGAATCAGGCCATACAAGTGGCAAGTAGAACAGTCAATATTCAAACCCAGGTTATTGAAATTCAAACTGATGGCTCTCCCTATTAGTGGAATAACTGCCAGCATTGGTAAATCCCATCTCAGAGACTTACTAGCAAACTATATATGACTGGTCAAGATACTTTTTAGTAACTCAGTTTTCTAATTCTAAAAAATGAGAATTAAAATTCTTCCTATTATTACTTACTTCTGTTGCTGCTGCTGCTGATACTAATACCACTTCTCATTTCCCATCTCAAATGGTTCTTAAGAACTCTGATCAAATTTTTTTATTAAGGATACCCTAGTGTTCAGAAGCTGTTAATGCATTACACAAAATAAAAACAAATTAACTCCATTTTGATCTTAACAATAAATATTTCTGATATTACAAAGGATTTGCATAGATTACATTCCTCTGCTTTTAAAGACAATTTTTAACACTTGAGATTCCCATGAAGCCTCCCTGTGCACATGTTCATTTAGATAACTGCCATTTATACAGCACTCTAAAGTTTGCCAAGTTTGAGAGGCAAAATATGGAAATGATTAGAACTCTAAATATATCATATCATGACACATTTGACCCCTGTATACTGTCCCTTGTTCTAGGACCAAAGATTCTGTGTAGGCTTTAATATTATAACAACCTTTGGGACAGAGCTGTTGTGATGATTGGAGGGCAAGTAACTCTGCTTTAGCTCTCTTTAGGCAGCCAGGTTCTTGAACTCAGGCCCATCAGAATCTTTGACCATCAAGTAGGAAAAGGGATTTGTCATCAGCCCTGCTGTATACCCTCTTCCTTCCAAATGACTTTACTTTTTGCTCAAGAAATGCTCATCAAAACAAGATCATCATTGCTACTGGGAATTCTAGGGAAGTCACCTGTAAATATTCCCCATAATTTAGAAAAAGTAACCTTGGTACATGGTCCCATCTTTGGCTATCATCATTTACTTCCTTATATTCTCATATATTAGTCCTCTCTCACTTTTTATTCCCTTCCTAAAATGCCCTATGGGGGCAAACTATAAATAAATCATCCTATATATTAGACCTCTTGTTTTCATCTTCTTGAAATCATGGAAACCTAAGATGCCATCCAGTAATGTAATTACCTTTACTTATGCCTCAAACACAATGGGGCAGGATGAGGAAAAGACTTGCTTCCTACTCCTTATTAACTCTTCCTCCCCCTACCATCATGGCTCAGCCAATCTCTTCTTAGAGAGGCAGTTGGTAGTTCAATGGAGAGAGCACTGCTGCCCCTCAAGTCAGGAAGACCTAAGGTCAAATCAGACCTTACTAATTGTGTGACACTGAATGTTAACTTGTTTGCCTCAGTTTTTGCAATTGTGCAAGGGATAAAAATAACACCTGTCTCAAAGAATTGTTATCAGGATCAAATAAAACCTCCTCTCCCATCCCATTCTCTCCCCTCCCTCTCCTCTCTTCTCCAAGATCTCCTCTCAAATAAGAAGAGTTGTTATCAGGATCAAATATATATATATATAATATATATATATTATATATATTTACATATATGTATATATAGTACATATATATGTATATATGAATAAAGCACTTACTTAGCACAGTGCCTGCCACATAGTAGATATTATATAAGTGCCCCATTCCCCTTCCCCTTCTGATGATCCTGGTAGCTCCTTCCCTTAGATCATTTTCTCCTTTCTGAAGGAATCTACTACCTGGCTCATGGAATATTCCTTTTCACTTCAACCTTTAAACTTGTACTTGGGTACTTAAATTGCCATGTTAATGCCCCCTTTAAATACTCTTGTTTCCAAGGTTGTCCAGCAGTTCTCCAGCTTCCATGATCAACATTGCCACCCCTCCGCCAGTGATCATCATACCCCTTTATCTTACCCACAGAGTTCTAATTTCTAAGTTCATAACTTTGATATTCTTCCAAGGGTCCTTTCCAGATTGTCTAGATGTTGATATCTCCTCAATCAAAAGTTATCCATTTTTAATTTCTTCCCCATGCATAATATTTCTACCTTCTAACTGTATAAATTATATTAATTATGTGCATACATATTGCTTTCCTAATGGAATCTATACTCCTTGAGTACATGGCCTCTTTCATTATTGTCTTTTGTTTTTAATTTCCAGCAATGTACACAGTGACTGGGACACAGTAGGTACTTAATAAGTCATTGGTACTAATCATAATCTCTAAGTCTTCTACATCTCCTTGTACTGCATTGCTCCAAAATCAATTCTTCATTCTTCTTATAACTACTATTAATTGCACTCCTCCCTGCATTTGTAGACCATTGTTCTTTTTCTATAATAATATTATTTCATTCAAAATCTTGGCTGATTATCCATTTCTGTTTTATACTGCTCTCTACCTTTGAGTCTCTTGCCCCCTTGACTTATCCTCACTCATCCTTTTCTGAGTTCTGAATCTAGATAACTCTCACAATCTGCCTTCTCCATTTCTTCTTATGTGTTGCTGAATGATGCTGATGGAGGAAGTCACATAACCATGCCAACCACATTCACTAAAAATTTATGACTATTAATAAATCAACAGAAATTTACTCAGCACCTGCCAGGCATCATACTAGGCCATGGAGATCAAAAGACAAAAGGGAGAAGTCCCTGCTCTCCATTAGCTTATGATCCTTTAGGGATGATTTGGGATATGTGATGTGCCCAGATAAGTAAATACATGAGACAGAAATGTATACACACACAATAAAAACCAAGGGATTATATTAGATAAGTGGAGAAGGTATACCAACTTGACAACTCAGGACATGCATCTTAAGGGAAGGGCACCAGAGATGAATGTTGAAGAGAACTAAAGAGTTCTCAGAGACAAAGGGGAAAAGGCAAAGAATCCTAGGAATAGATGTTAGGCTGTGTAAAAATATAAATACAGAGCAATTAAATGGCATGAACAGGGAAGATCAATTTGGCTAAAACTCAGAGTGAATGAAGAGGAGTAATGTAAAATTATTCTGAAAAGACAGCCTTAAGCCAGATTGTGAAGGTTTTTACATGCCAGGTAAAGGAGTTGGTATTTTATCCTTAAGGCAATAGGTAGTTCCTGATACTTCTTGAACAGAGCAGTGATGTGATGAGATCTGTGCTTAGGAATAGCTATGCTTTAGGGATATTTCTTTAATCAGTGATATGTCATATCATCTGGACCCTCACTTTGCTTGTCAGTTCTTAATTCTTCCCCAACAGACCCTATTCTATATTACATTCCCCAGAAAGTCTATTCTAAATCTTTTCACCTCAAGCATCTTACCCCATTTTCTCCTGGGTCTTCCATAAGAAGATCTCACCAAATATTCACCAATGAAAAAAAATTGAGGCCACTCATCTAAGGTTGCATTTTCTTTCTAAGAACTCTACACTTCAAATGGCTTCAACATCATCCCTTGTTTCCTCTTCCTTTGCTTCTAATAGAAGAGTTGGCTATTTTTTTGAATGATGTCAAAGCCTCAACTTGTGCCCCTGATCTCATCTCTTCCAAAAACTTAACCTTTTGATTAATATCTTCTTTACCTATTTTCTCTCATTTTATTCACCACCTCATTCCTTCCTATTTACAGACATACTAAGAACTCCCTCCCCTAGCCTTCAAATAAATTCCCACTTTCTCTTACTATGTCCTCAAAGATGTGGTCCTATATCATGTCTTCTTATAGCTAAACCTCCAGAAAAATCTATCTGCAGTCTTTCTTCCACTGTCCTACCCCCCATTAATTCCTTACCCTTTTCCAACTCTGGTTTCTGTCCCCACTCCTCAAACACTGGACTGGACCCAAGCTTTCTAAGTTCACCAATGAATTACTAGAGGATGAATCCTAGGTATATATATGTTTGGCAGTTCCACTCTCTCTTCTAATCCCCAGTACCACATTACCAAGACTTGCTTATTATATGTCTCCAAGAGAATGTTCCACACAAACCTCTAGCTCATAGTGTCCTATACAGGACTCATAATCATCTTCCCAAATCCTCTACTCTTAATAACTTCCCCATATCGAGTACCACTGTCTTTCCAGTCATCCAGAACTGCAATATTTGAACTATTCTCAACTCTTCTCTTCCCTTCACTTACAAAAATGCAATCAGTCACTGAGTCTCATGAGTTTCAACTGGGTAATATTTCCCAGATTTGCTCCCTTCTCCACACTCATGGCCACCATCCTAATACAGTCCCTTATCAATTGTCCCTTGAACTGTTGTAGTATCCTCTTAACTTGTCCTCTTGCTCTCAATTTTCCTCTTTTTTTAATCTATCCTAAACAGTACTCTCTAATTGATATTTCTAATGAGTAGGCCACTCCTCCATTCAAAGAGCATCAATGTTTCTTTATTCCCTTTAGGATAAAACAAAAACAAAAATGCCTCTGGACTTAAAAAAATATAGAATCTCCAGGATCCAAATTGCATTTCCATGCTTAGTGGACTTACTCTCCTTACATGTTCCATATTCCTGATAGACTGGCCTACTTGTTGTTCATTCAAGAAATTCCATTTCCCACCACTCTGTCTATGCAAAGCTTGCCTCATGTGGCTGAGATGCTCAAAGAAAGCTCAAATCAAGCATCACCCTTCTGAGGAAACATATGCTTATTCCCAAGTAACTGATACCATGCCCTAAGCTGACACCAGAAATTACACTATAGATCTATATATTTATCTAACTCTTTCAATTTTTGCCAATAAAAATTCTGGTTATGCACACACACATATGCATATTTATATATATATATATATATATATATATACTAGTAATAATAAATAATATTTCTATAGTGCTTCCTATATGCCAGGAACTGGGCTAAGCACTTTACAATTATTATCTTATTTGAGCCTCACAACAATCCTGAGAGATGGGTGCTATTTTTATTTCTTTGCAGAATATGAGGAAACTGAGGCAGATAGAGAATAAATAAGTCCTTCCCATCCTATCTGACACACTTCAGTCAGGCCTTTCAGTCATATCCAACTTTTCAGGACCCTGTTTAAGAGTTTTCTTGGCAAAGAAAAATTTCTTTTGATCAGGTCAATTTACAGATGAGAAAACTGAGTGACTTGGTCAGGGGCACATAGCTGGTGTCTGAGGTCAGATTTGAACTCCTGAAGATGAGGCTTCCTGACTCCAGGCCAAGAACTCTACACTACCTAGAGAACTGTTAACATTTTGCAAATGTAAAAAATGCTTATTGAATGAATGAGCGGTCCTCATAACCCAATGAGTTAGTTTCTCCATGTTATTTTATTCCCATTTCAAATATGAGGAATTTGAATCTTAGAAAAATTAAGCTATCTACCATAGGGTCATGCAACTAATAACAGCAATAGGTAGAATCTTAATCTAGTTATTACTTGACTCTAAATGTATTTAACACCTAATTTCTCCATTTTTGGACAGGATTACCTGCTGCCAGGGGCAGCAAGGTGATAGAGTGGATAGAGTACATGGCCTGGAGTCAGGAAGACTCATTTTCCTGTGGTCAAATCTGCCAAGAGACTCCTTGACAGTCAAGCAGGGGTCATGATTTATTTATTTGTCAGATTTAGATGCTACTTTTTTCTCCAAAGAGCTCAGGGTATTGTACAGAGATCTTTATACATGGGCTGCCTGACATGATCAAATTGAAAGCCTGAGAAATAGAAGCAAGCAGGCAGCAGGGGGAATGGTAGAGAGAAAGGAGTGGTGTACACAACAGACACTTTGATAACTGAGCATGCACAGGTGCCTCAGTTTCCTCCTCTGTGAAAATTTGGAGCATGGAAATGTTTCTTTGCCAGGAAAACCCCCAAACTGGTTCATGAAGATCTAGACATGAGGGAAGGGTCTGAACAACAAAAAAGTTGTGTGGCAGATACTAAGCAAGGTGCTTTTTAATAAAACAGGAATCAGTATAGTACCCATTTATCAGAGTTTTGAGGATCAAAAAAGATAATAATAATTAGTCTCAGTTTCATCTATAAAATGAGCTGGAGAAGGAAATGGCAAACCACTATAGTATCTCTACCAAGAAAATCCCAAATGGGGTCCCAAAGAGTTGGCCATGACTGAAAAACAACTGAACCACAAAAACTGATGTTAGAGAACTGTTTTAAATTTTACCTACTTTTCCAAATTCCTGTGCATGCTCAGTTATCAAAGTGTCTGTTGTGTACACCACCCCTTTCTCTCTACCATTCCCCCCCCCCCCCTGCTGCCTGCTTGCTTCTATTTCTCAGGCTTTCAATTTGATTATGTTAGGCAGCCCATGTATAAAGATCTCTGTACAACACCCTGAGCTCTTTGGAGAAAAAAGTAGCATCTAAATCTGACAAATAAATAAATCATGACCCCTGCTTGACTGTCAAGGAGTCTCTTGTTAGGCCTACAGTTTATTCTACTACTGCAAGTCTACTAAAATGCATTCATTATTCCTGCAAACAGTTTTTGACTTTAGCATTTAGTTAAAGAATCCTTAGTTCCGCCAGGAAGAACAAAATAAACGAGGGCCAACCAACTGTCCTTCAGTAGATACAATCTCATCAAATAAGCAGAGAAATGCAGCTTATAAGGCTGAGTTTTACAAGAAAATGAGGAGGTAACAATGTGTAAAAATCTTTAAAAATGTATTTCATATAGAGATATAAAAATCTTAATTACACTTAAGGAATTCTAAAAATATAAAGATTTTCCTTAGAGTTCACTTGGAAGTTAAGATTTCATAAGTCATTGAAATTGGGACTTGGAGGAATCTATGTACTTGGCATTTTTTTCCTTTTTTAAAACATTCCTGTTACGAGAACGTTTGTCCCCGCTTACAGTTTTATAGAAATTTTACAGGCTATATTTCTTCAACAGATGAATTAGGCTCAGCTGAGCTGAGGCTCAGCCTATGAGACTAAAGAGCTCTCTGGATGGGCTGATGACCAGGACATGCAACCAAGAACTAGGAAAGTTTAGAAAAGAAAGCAGGGGTTTATTGATTAAAATTTAGCTCTACAGGGTACTTAAAAGGCCCCTGAGTCACCTCCATGGAACAAGTTAATTGTCATGTTTCTACAAACTATTTCCCCTTAGTTTTCTATGGCCAGAGGTACACAAACTAAAAGAAAAGTGACAGCTGCCTTCAATAAATCCTCATATTCTCTAACCATTGCTCTCTTCTATTGAAATGAATAACTCACACTCCTCTGTGGGATAGAACATTTTTTAAAAGATGTTTTAAACTTTCCATCTCTGTATCATCAGCAATTAGGCAGGCAATCCTCTCCTCGTAAACCCCTTTTATCTCATCACTAGTCATGTATTTTATGTATTATAATGCTGTCTGTTTTTATATAAGGAACCAAGGTGTGATGGAGAGATCACAGGGTGTGAAATTGAAGGGTATGGGTTCAAATTTCAATACTACTATTTAATATTAATGTAATAATGGATATTTATGATGCAGTTAGAAAAGATATTTTATAAAGGTCATTCTATCACTAAATTCTATGTTCTTTCTGGCTCTATACCCTAATACTTATTTTAAAAGTCTTTAAGGGTTCAGGTATCAAAATATTGGGTATTTACTTTTCAATTTCCAAGATAAATGCCATATTAAAACTGTTATCTTCGGAGTCCAGCTGCATCTTTCCCATTTGCAGTGATTTATAGGATCTTGATGTTTAAAAATTTTAATCAACATTTTAGCTTCAGTTTCCTAGATAAAACAAGTGGTTTGAATTCAATGGCCTCTAAGGCCTCTAGTTTGAAATCTATGATCCTCAAATTTAGCAAGCATGCCACATCTGCCTTCATGATATCACTAATAAAACAATGACAAACATAGATCTTTTGAGCACTCCATTAGAGACCTTTCACACAGGCTAAAGTAGATATATATTCAGATATATTCATCGAAATTGAAATTATTTGACCTGTTCCAAATCTACTTGTACTACTGTATAGCCCATATTTCTCCATCTTGGAGCATTGGCACTTTGATGCGTACTCCACATAAACCATATGAGATAATGGTTCTACCACAGGGAAAGACTGTAATCTGCTTTCATGAGAATCGTCATGATATGTAAAAAGTGTGTGTGTATGTGTATATATATATATATATATATATATATATATATATATATATATATATATATATATATAGGCACTCACTCTACAACTAGTTTTCTGGTTTGGCTACCATGTGTTTGGTAGCAACCCTTTTCAATTGGCTGAATAGTCAGAATTGTCAGAATCTTCCAAAGGATCCCCATTGGCTCTGGTCAGGTCTTTTTTACTATGTTAGCATCTTGAGGAGCAATATGTCTCCTTCACTTATACCTGGTGAGAATATGGAACAAAGAGGAATGGCCTCAGGCCATCCTTCATCCCTTCCTGATATCATATGCTACTCTAGCAACAGACTTGGGTCTTTGACTTTCCCATTTTTATTTTATCTTCTGTGATCAGAGTGGAGTCTACAACCTAGGGAATTTTAAAGGCCAGGTGTGTGAGCCACAGAAATCTGGTTGTCCAGGGATCCACGTAAGGTGTTGCAGTGACCTTATGGATTGACCTTTGGGACTTTGCCCTAACAGAAAATGACAGTGATGACACTTTTAGATATGAATTAGGTGGAGGCAATGCTTTGTAGGAAGAAAACTAAATTGTGAGCGTAACTTTGACAGAGGTGTTATACTCTTGGGATATTGGGGAAATGTTTCCATGTTAGTTCTTGCTATATTATTGAAGTAATCATTCCTTTGTCAAAGTTAATTATGGACCTCCTAAAATGAGAATGAGGACAGAACTAGTCAGGGGTTGAGACATTACTCAGAAATTACTCAAGATATCCAAGAACTCTGGAGAGAAGATCTAGTCTGCCTAGTCTAGAAAGAATGAAGCCCAAGTATAACAAATACAACAAGGGCATGAGAAATACTGTCAAATATTTTGCCAAATTGAAGATATCTAAGTCTCTAATGTCCCTAATCTGGAAAATATATATTTTAAAACATAGTTTGACAATTATTATTATTAATGAACTCATTCTTGTTAATAGTACCTTCCACACTTATTTCTAAGTATTTATAAAGCATCCTTTCTAGAATAGTGTCATGAACTTCTAGCATGGTCTTTGACTTGCAGTTTGATGAAGCCATACTTTTTTCTCTTTTTTATAAATTGGAACAATATGCTTTATCTTCAGTCCCATAGCATCCCTTCCCTTTTGCATGATTCCTCAAATGTCCTCAAGGGGCTGTTTGACAAACAAATTTTCAGTGTCCTAGGACATAGTTCCTCTGAGCCACTTGAGTAACACAGTACCTTGCACTCAATAGATAGTTAATAAATGTTCATTTATTGACATTTAGGTGAGAGCAGCTAGGCAATCCCTTCCCACCTCTTCAATTTTAAAGATTTCAATTTGCTGCTAATCATTTATTCCCTTTAAATTTTATTCTTCATAGTCTGAAGATCAGTGTCCTTGATGGAGAAACAAACACAGAGCTAACAAATTCCTTATTGCTATCATTCATTATTATCTTAAAATTTACCTCTAACCTGGTCATTTTCTCCTTTTGATGTCAACATAGCCAAAAATCTCATTTGGAGTACTATGTTCAGAAATCTATGCCTCTTGTTATGAAGGGCACTGATGAGCTGGAGGGTATCCAGAGGAAGATCACCAGTTTGGTGAATATTCTCAGGTTTCATCCAATCCATGATAGATTTGAATTGATGGAATATCTTGAGTTTAGCTTATTTAGCCTGGAGATGAGAAGTCTTGAGGGAGAAGAGCTAGGAATAGGACATAAGTGACTAGAAATATGGCACTTTAGGGAATTGATTCTGCCTCAAATGATAGAACCAGGAGCTACAAGTGGAAATTGTAAAGAGGCATATTTAGGTTTAACATCACGAGTAATTTCCAAAGAATTAGGACTATCCAAAAATGCAATGGACTGCCATGGGAGTGGTGTATATCCATATATGTATATATATACATATGCATCATTATCCATGGAGATATATCTATATTTACATGCATATAATTAATTGTGGATATATAAGAAGATAGTTCTGACTTTATTTTTCTTCTAAATAGGGAATATTTTTAAAATGTTAATATTTTATAAAGATATTTATGTGGAGAACTGGTTCCAAGTGCATTGGTTTCCAACTATCATTCTTTCTCTATTTTTAAATAAGTGAACGAATGGCAAAGAGTGGAAATTCAATTTTTTTTCTTTCTCTTCCCCATGAGAAATTATAATAAAATTTTATTTCTTAAACTTAACTTAGACATCCCTAACTTTGGCACATTGGTTATTTCACTTTTGATCAATTCATTTAAACTCTCAATGTTCTACATAACTCATTAAGATTGCAAGAAATAAAGCAGGCACCAAGCTGCATTTGTTAAGGGAATTCACTCATCCAGGAGTGCTTATCATTGAATATTTTGTCCAGTGTGTTATAGTGAAAGAAAAAAAAAATTCTGGGCCCAAATTTTGTCCCTTCTACTTCTTTCAATGAATCTGGACTAGTTACATTACTTAGGTAGGTAGGTAGTACAATGGTTAGAAAGATGGACTTGAGTTAAGAAAATGAATTCAAATTCTACCTCAGTCATGAAATAACTATGTGACCCCAGGCAAGTCACATGGCTTCTTTTAGCCTCATGTCCCTTTTCTGTCAGAAAGGGGACAGCAATTACCACTCTACTTTAGGAAATCTGTTCAGTTTCATGGCAAGGGATATTTGATCCTAGAAGAAAATAACCTATTGTAATTCTATTAACAGGAATTTATAGATACCATACACTTTTTATATGGTTAGCATCATTGCCAAAGTTTCTATTGCCCTTAGAATTCTTTTGATAGTTTGATATGTTCATTCCTGAGCTAAAAATTCCCCTAATACTGAGAATTATATTTACATTTATCATTTTCTTAATCAAAATATAGTTATTCTGTTCCACTCAGTTGTGCATATTGACCAAGATTTAAAATAGTCCCAGGAGTCCTCTTTTCCACTGGACAGTATCAAAGCTGGGAGCCAAAAGTCATCATGAATACCCTGTTGATCTCAACAAACAGATAATTTTCAGTTTAAATCAAGAGACAGGGACTAACTGAGGCTTAGGTATATATTGCCTAAACCCAAATGTGCCAATTGCCTGGAAGCAAATAAGGAGATTCATTTAGGGTCCCCTCCAAAGCATTAAAATTGGTTACTCTTCCCAATATAAAAGACAGAAAGAATGAATTCCCGCCCAAATGGGCCTAACTTATTGTATTTATTTATTTTTGCTTTTGAAATTCATCAAATTCAAATTCTTACCGCTAGAATGTTTCCCATGAGCTTCTCTATTTCTTTGTATTTTAATCTGGATAAATGGAATAATAAAAGAGAAAGGGAAGCAGTGCTTTTGAGTAGAAATCCCAGTTCTGTCACTTACAGACAGTAACCATCAGAAAGTCACTTCAACTAGCTGAGCTTCAGTATCTAACTGAGATTAAAAATACTTTTATTTTCTACCTTAGAATTTAGGTTGTGGGAAAAGTATTCTCTAAGTATAGGCTAATGTGAGCATTGTGAATTATTATTATCAAAGTAAATGTACTTTCAAACTGACAATGTTATTACATCTCCAAAAATATTTTGACACTGAATGGATATGAGTGACCCTTGAGACATCATTCACTATTAGGCATTTCTAATTGGCCCACTCACAAATGACTTGGTTGCCACCTGGTTTCTAGGTTAAATCATAGTAACATATTAATGGTACCCAACTGGAACATTCGAGATCATAGAGGAGGAAGGGACAAAAAAGCTCATCTGTTTCACCCTCCTTTTACAGCTAAAGAAATTGAGGCACAGAAAAATTAAGAGGCAGAGATGGAATTGGAACTCATGTCTCCTGACTATAAATCCAGCATTCTTTTCATTATACTTAGGGAATCTTAGTATTTAACAAGTAGGTTAAATTGACTATGCATAGAATCAACAAATGGACTTATAGTAAGGGCTTCTCAGAAATTTCTCAATTTGACCTCCTCTTCCTAACAGAAGACAAAACTACACTTAAATCAGGTTTAGAGTGTTTTGTGAAGAATTTTAGGCAGATTTTAGAAGTTCTCTCATGTGCCTGTATTTAACAGTCTAACATGTCTTCCTTATTCCTTAAGCCAACTTCTTGTCCTACCTTTAATCTGTTTCTTCATCCTTTGCCCTTAGAATATGAGAAAAGTGAGCTGCCAACCTCATAACAATCTTTCATATTCTTGTGGACCATTATAAAATTTCTCAATTGTCTCTTTTTTCCCTGGCAACTAACTTGTTTCTTGAGTTTTCTTCATAGAAGTCATTTTCTAACTACTTAATTATATCAGAAAGACTCTTTTCCTGGATATTCTCCAAGTTTAAGATGCTTCTCTTTAATAAGAGGGACTCACATTTGCCCTAGAACATAGTCATTGAGTCTCAAGTGGGTTCAGGTGAATGAAGGATATCCAAAGGCTCTAGTTTACAACCTCCAGTACAGACTCTGCTGAATCATGCTGGATGTGTGAAAGACCATGTTGATACCACTGGGAAGGACCCTAAAGGAGAGTGGATTGAATTCTATAATAAGACTTAGGAAGAACTGGATTTGAATCTCACCTCTGTGATGCTGAGCAAATAACTTACCCTTCTGAGGCTCAGTTTTTGAATCTATAAAATGAGGGGGCGTCATGACCTCTATGACATTTAAAGACCTTTCTAACTCTAAATCCAATTACCTCTCTATTTCAGTCAGAACCTACACATTTATTAAACACTTACAGTACCGGGCATGATGATAAATGATGAAACCCTCAAGAAAGGCAAAACATAGTCTCTGTCCCCAAGAAGCTCACATTGTAATAATATGTAAATAACTTGGAACATAAAAGATATGACAAGATAAATTAGATGGAAGGTAATCTCAGAGGTAAGGTATTCATTGGGACAGCTTGGGGGAATTGAGTGAGGAGTTCAGCAGAAGACAGGAATTGAACTGAGACAAAGAAAACCAGGGAAACCAAAGGGAAGAGTTGAGGAAGGAGAACATTCAATTGTGAAGGAAAGGGGGCATATGCTTCAAAGAAATGGAGATGGGGGGTGGTATGTTCACTATGAGAAACTGAAAGGAGGTCTGTGTACCTGGATCATTGAGTAGTAAGGAGGGAAGTAAGGTGAAAGAAGAGTTGAAGTTAGGAAGGGACTAGGTTGTGATTAATTTTTAATGCCAAATAGGGAAATTTATATGTGATCCTAGAGGTAGCTAAGAGTCACTGGAGCTCATTCAGGGAGGGAGAAGTGTGATCTGGACAGACCTATATTTTAGAAAAAAAACACCTTGGAAGCTAAGTAGAGAACTGCAATAGTCCAGGAAACAAGTCATGTAGAACTGAACAAGGGTGGTGTTGGCTGTGTAAATAGAGAGAAAGCAAATTATTTGAGCAATGATGTGTAGGTAGAAATGCCAGGTTTTGGCAACTGATCAGATATGTGGGATGAGTAATACAGGGGTGCCAGGAATGGCATCAAAGTTGTGGGTCTGCGTGACAAGGAGAATAGTGTTTGTTGTCTTTGAGGCTCAGAGGGAAGTTTGGAAGGGGGGAGAATTTAGGGCTGAAGATAATAAGCTATATTTTGCATATATTTAAGTTGAGATGCTCATGGAACAACCAGTTTGAGAAGTCCAAAAAGTAGTTGGTGATGGGAGATTAGAGGGTCAGAAGACGGTGTACATTTTGGGTACATTAGATGTGAGAATCATCTGTTTAGGGATGATGACTGAAACTATGGGGGTTGATGAGATTGCCAAGTGAGATAGAAGAGAGAAGGAATTCTTAGCCTGGGTTCATAGATATATTTCCATAAATTAACTAGGATGGTTTCACCAGAATGCCAAAGGTAACAGAAAAAAGTTAAGAATTCCTAATCTAGATTGAAAAGAGAAGAGGGATCCTTACTAAACTTCTGGGTACACCCACAGTCACTGAGCATTATTTGGATGAAGATCCAGCAAAGGAGATTAAAAAGGAGCAGTTAGATAGAAAGAAAAACCACCTAATAGAGAGCACGATTTTAGAGTCACAAAAACCCAGAGAAGAGATATATTCAGGAGGATAAGGTAGTCAAAAGGAGCGATGCTGCATAGAATTCTATGTGGATGAGGACTAGGAAAACCCCAGTAGTTTAGAAGTAATCTTCATGAATGCTATCCACCTCCAGAGAAAGATTAGAAATGGAGATGAAAACATATGATTTCTCACTTGTTTATTTCATTATATGTGTTGGGGTTTTGGTTTTACTAAGATTATTCATTTACAAAAATGAATAATATGGAAATATGTTTTGTGTGATAATACATGTATATAACCCAGATTGAATTGTTTGTCAGCTCCAGGTGGGGGAGGGGAAGGAAAAAGGAAAGGAGAGAATAAAGATCATATGACTTTAGAAAACCTATACAGAAATTTGTAGTTAAAATAAAAGGTAAGATTTAATCTTCCTCCCCAATAGTTTCCCTCTTCATCGTTTCCTAGTGAAGTTCTGTTCTTCTTTTAAAACTGATTATAGTTCAAACTTTTTCAGATGTGTGTTATTCTTCATGATAAAATCTGGGGTTATCTTGACAAAGATATTGAAGTAGTTTGCCATTTCTTACAAATGAGGAAACCGAGGCAAGCAGGATTAAATGACTTGCCCAGGGTCCTACAGTATCTGAGGCTAAATTTGAACTCAGGAAGATGAATATTCCTGACTCTAGGCCCAGTGCTCTATCCATTGCACCACCTAGCTGTCCCAAATCTATTTCTCTCCTTCCTAGGAAGCCTACTTTGTTAGTAAAGACTTTCCACACTTTATGGATTACATAGCACTATAGAGGATTACAGATAGGGACTGGTCCTGTAATCTCAGTGCTAGAAAGAGATCTCAGAAAAGAACTATCAATTCTGATCAGCATCTTCTCTGCATCATTCCATCAACAAGGTTTTACTAAATACTCCTGAAGTGCCAGGTACAAAGAATGAGACAACCCTGCTGTCATGAAGCTCCCATTTTAATGCATGAGCCAAATATCTATATAAAACACACAGTATACATAGAACCTGAATTAATACAGGTATCCTTTGCACATCTTGACTTTCCTCATCACAATTTTGATATATCACAGGTCAGCATAAGAAATTAAAAGGTGAATTTTGGGGAAGTTTTTCAAAAGTCAGCAGAGAGCATGGACAAATTTAGGAATCTAGAAAGGCATAAAATATGTCTAGTATTAAATACTATCAACATATTTTATCTTTTAGAATAACAAATATATACAATGGATTTTTTAAAAGTTAAAATAAGTAAAAAAGTTAAAGTTTGCAAAAATAACTGGAAAGCCAGCAAGGAAAAAAAAAACATGAAGGCTAGATAGATAGATAGATAGATAGAGAGAGAGAGAGAGAGAGAGAGAGAGAGAGAGAGATATTTATAAAAGATTAGCAACTTAAAAATTCACAAAATATGTGTTATGATATATAACCTTACCTTAACATTATATATTTTGTAATTTACTATAAAATAAATGAAGTTATACATTTTTTCTTAAAATTGAGTTTTAGGAAAATTACTGTAGTTCTATGCATTGGTTTGTGGCTCTCACATGACATCTCACAGTGATATTGCAGTGCTCTTTATATCCCAAGTTTTACCTTGATTTTCCAGATTGCATGGGTGCCAGTCTCCATCCCCAGGATGTAGAAGGGAAATCTGTATAAATATCTCCAAAACTGATAAGTAAAAGGTAGTTTTAGGAGAAGGCAGAGTTGGGTGATGTAAGGCATAAAGCACTGGTCTTGGAACCAGGAAGACTCCTATTCCTGAGTTCAAATATGAATAGGGACACTTACTAGCCATGTGACCCCTGACCAAGTCACTTACTCTGTCTCAGTTTCATCCTCTGTAATATGATCTAGAGGAGGAAATGGCAAACCATTTTAGTGTCTTTGTCAATAAAACCCCAAGAGTCTGACCTGACTGAAACCATTGAAGAACAGAATGTTTGAGAGGAAGGGCATCAGCAGTTGGTAGGGACTAAGAAAGACACTGAGAGCCTGGTAGGTGGGACCTGAATCTAAGTCTTCCCAGGTCAGGGGGGAAGAACTTTCCACTGCCTCTTATATCCTAGTATCTACCTCTCTGACATACTTATGATTTAATTCTGTGTATCTCAGTGATTGGTGTTTTCTCACAGCCTTCCTAAACTGGAAAGATGCTGTCTTATTCAATCTTTGTATCTTTCTCAGAAGTCAGTACCTCGGAACACAACAGGAACTTAATATATACCTACTGAATTATAGTATGGCTTGTGTCTATCTAAAGAGAATTCAAGATAAAGCGAAAATTCAGTGAAAAGAACATTCAGAGTACATGAGCCACTCTCATTCAAAGGCCGATCAATGAGACTCTTTTAATTTATACCTACTTTAAAGTCATTACATCCTTCCCTACTAATTCTCAGTAATGTCTTTTCAAAAAATCGTTTGAACAATATGTTAATAAATACTCACTACCATTTTCATGAAGAGATAGAGGGAGGTGCCAATGGGTTCTGCTAATGAGAGCAAAAGTCAAAATCCAAATGCCCTTATTTTTCCCATTTCAAACCTATATACAGTCAGCAGAACAGGTAGCTGTATGTGTGTCTGTGCATGTACATATGTGTTTACACAGATGGATCCACCCATGCATCTCATTTTCTTGTACTAGAGATGATTTCTAATTAACAAGAATATATTTGTCAAAGATTATTACAGAGAAGAAATCCCCTTCCCCAATGTAGATCAGCACATCTAGATAATGAGAGGCATTGCTGAACAGAAAAAAAAAATGCACTGAATCTGGTTCAGATATCAGCTCTGACTTTGGTAACTTTGGGAAAGCCATTTTATCTTAGTTATATCATCTGTGGGGAGGATTAGGCTAGATAACACTAAGGTTCTTTCCAATTCTAAAACTATGATCCCAGGATGCCTTATTCAGAACTTGGTCAACTAGAGATGGAGATGCTGAGCTCTACAGTGACTTGGGCATGATTACACAGCTGGAATATTTTTGATACCAGATATCTCGGACTTTAAGACCTAAGCTCTACTTTCCAACACATTATTTTCTCTCTCCCTCTTCTTCTCCCTCTCCCTCTCCCCCTCCCTCTCTCTCCTTCTCTCTCTCTCTCTCTCTCTCTCTCTCTCTCTCTCTCTCTCTCTCTCTTTCTGTGTGTGTGTTTCTATGTTTGTGTGTGTGGTCACTGTCTCTCTGAAAGCTAAAATTCATTTTTTTAATGTTGATACAATTTTAGTAATTATTTTCCAACATTTTGCAATTCATATTCTCTTCCTCTAATTCCTCCCACTCTCCAAATTATGATATAGGCTGTAAATGTGTTGTCATAAAATACATATTTCTACATTCATCATGTTGTGAGAGAAAACACATTGCTTACACTGCAGAAAAATTTATGGAGGAAAAGAAGTGAAGAATGGTGTGCTTCAATCTATATTCAGATTTAGTCAGTTCCTTCTATGGTAGTGGATAACCTTTTTCATCTCAAGTCCCGTGGAGTTGCCCTGAATCCTTGCATTGTTAATAATAGATAATTATTTATAATTGATCATTGTACATTATTGCTATTACTGTGTACAGTGTTCTTGTTCTCATCACTTTACTTTGCCTTATTTCACATAAGTCTTTCTAGGGTTTTTTGCAACTTTTTTCCTGTCTCTGTCTGTCTCTGTCTGTCTGTCTGTCTGTCTGTCTCTCTTCCTCTTTCAGTAGAGAAAATAGCACTTACCTCTTAGGGTTATGATAAGGATCAAATTAGATAATTAGATAAAACTTAAAGACCTATATTTATATTTTTCATTATTATATGAACAAAATATATATCACTTTTTTTTCCTTTGTAGCAATAAATCAAGCGTATCTAGATTCTTGAGGCATAGTGGTACAAAACTTGAGTGGGAGGCTACTGTTATATATAAAAAGTGATTTTGCCTATCATTCAACATGGTGGTATATTAATATGAGGATGAAGTCAGTGACTATTCCTGTCTTCCCCTCTTCTATCCCCTACACCCAAGGAAAAAGAAATAACACTACCTGGATATTAACCAGTTGTCTCATAGTATTTAGACCTAAGAGATCCAATTCACTTCCAGGTAAGGCAAATAAAGTTCACATTTGATAAATGAGTAAATAGATAAATAGTAAAAAGGAAATAACTAAATGACCTAAGGTCATTCAGAAAATTATAATGGGACTGAGGTCAGAGACTTCACTGATACTTAAGGTTCCTTCCACTGGGCAGATATTATGATGTAATGGAGAGTATTGGACTGGGACACAGTTTACTTGGGAAGTTTCTTTCAGCTTCTGCTAATAAGTTTTTCTGTAGCCAGTCATAAGCCACTGAAGCTCTCAGATTTTTAGATTTCTCCTTGTGTAAAACATTGGGTTTGAGTTTAGAACATTTTATCCTGAAATCCCCTGCTAATTCTAACACTCATTGACTAGTTGAGCAAGACTTTTTGCCTAGTACATTTTCCCCTTCTCCTGAAAGACAGCGATTATTCCTGTCTTCCCCTCCTCTAGCACAGTATTATGTTGTTAAAATCTGGGTCTAACTATCCTGAATCTGAAGAGCTAATCAGAGACAGATCTAGAAGAAGAGATGTGGAACAGCTGCCCAAGCTATAATCCTGAAAATGAGACAAGGATACTAGTTCATGATTTCATGTAATGACAATCTCTAAGGTTGCAAGAGGCAATCTGGTCCAACTTAATCCAAGGCAGAAATACTTAATATAGTATTTTGAGAAGTGCTCATTCAAGCCATGTTTAAATATCTTCACTTGTTGGGAACTGATTACCTCCTAGCAAAGGCCAGCTAGGTGGCACAGAGAAGGCAACTGGACCTGGAATCATGAAGACTCATATTTATAAGTTGAAATCTGGCCTCAGACACTTACTAGTTATTTGACCCTGGGCAAATAACTTATTTGCCTCAGTTTCCTCATCTGTAAAATGAGCTAGAGAAGGAAATAGCAAATCACTCCTCTATCTTCACCAAGAAAAACCCAGATAGGATCATGTAGTGTTGGGCATGACTGAAAGATGGCCTCCTAAGAAACTCTATTCCATTTGGGGATTTAGTTTTTAAACACTTTTCTTTTTTATTACATATAATTGCCATCTGCAAGTTCTACCTATTTCATCTAGTTCTGCCCTGTGAGGCCAAATATAAGTCTAGCCATATTTTTCCTATCTGAAAATGTTTTAAATACTTAAAGATTGGTAATATAGTCTTCTGAAGTTTTCCAATCACATTGTTCTGTCAGAGCCTTGCCAGAGTTCTTTCACTATCCATTGATAGCATGGTCCATGTCCCTTCATCACCCTAGCAGCCTTTTGGAGATACTCCAGCTTTCCAATGGTCTTCTTAAAATGTAGTACCCAGAAATGAACACAATACTCCAGATGTGCTTAGATTGTGGTGGGTGGGAACTTCCCACCCCCCTTTTCAGTTCTTTTCAATACACTCTGCTTCTATTCATACAGAATCTGGCAAGGCTCTGACAATGTTAACTCATTAGACTTGCAGTCCACTAAAAACCCTGGGGCTTCCCTCACACAATCTGTTCTTTAGCCTCTCTTCTACCTATAAATGTGGTATTTTAAAATCTATTATATAGGATGCCAAATTTCTCCTAAGTCACTTTAATCTTAATGAATTTGGCTTGAAATGGCCCTTGTTTTCATTTTTGCCACTAAAACTTTGGACTCTATCCAGAGATGCCTCTGATCCTTATAGATGAGCTTTGACCTTATTGGGCCATAGGCCTTTATGTCATTTCTATGCTTTTTCCTTACCATGAATCACCCCTTAATTTTCCAAAATGCTTTATGTCTTTTCTTTCACCATTAGAATATAATAGGAAGAATCATTTCCTTTTATTTATATCTTCATAGCTTGGCAAAGTGCCTAAACATATAGTAAGTGCATAATAATTATTTTATCTATCTATCTATCTATCTATCTATCTATCTATCTATCTATCTATCTATCTATCATCACCCTAATTTGTAGGTTTTCCTATCAGACTTCTCTAAAAATTTGATAGTCATGCCATTTATTCTTTCAATTAAGTTACTAATAAAAATATTGCAATACAATAGAACCAAAGACATGTCTTTTTAATATCCACCAAAGAACTTCCTTCAGGTTAAGTGAGTATTACCCCAATATTACCCTATGTGTACTATCATCTAGTCCATATTTCTCCTTCTTGTGCCTAAAGATACTATGAGAAACTTTTAAAAATGCTTTGTTGAAATTCAGTTATATTGTGTTTATTACAATATCCTATCTCAATATCAACAATCTCATTAAAAGTACTAGAGATTGTGCCTTACATATCTCTAAGTTTCAATGAATGTGTGCTCAATAAAGAACTGAAATCAGTTATTTTAGACTTCACATCCCAGATTTCCTTTTCATATTTCTCCTTCTTTATTGGATCCCAGAATAATCATTGAAAAGGAAGATTTTCAACCTGCCATTAATTGCCTTCATTCATTAAGCTGTGTGTCCCTACTCCATGCTGAATTAACAAAATTCCATGGCTGGCCCTGACAAAGAAATGTACCCTCAAATAGGCCAATTTAGGGAAAGAAATAGCATAAAAGAAAAAAAAAACACTTTGAGGACACAACACAGACCTTCACCTGAAAAATGCCCTACGTCAGTTTACCTGACAAAGATATTGATAAAATACTGATGCAGTAATCACATGAAGGACTGAGGAAAAAATCAAAAAGAAAAGAAAAGCAGCAAAAGGTAGTAGACAAAAAACTGATGCCTCCATTTCCACTCATGTTGCTATCTCTTCCTTCCTTCTGTTCCTCTCTTATCTCTTACCTACAGAAATTCCCCCAATGAAATTTAGTTGCTGTCGCTTCCTGGCAGAGTTCAACATCTAACTAGGATTATCAATGTATTTGGGGAAATATAGTCCTGTCTAGCCTGCAATACAAAAAGATCAATAGGAAACTTAAAGAAACTTGGCCAATCCTATTTCTTCTTTTCTTTTTATTTGTTTTATTTGGGAGATGGAAATGGACTTTGCTACGGTACTTAATTCTGATTTCAGAAATTGATTTTCTACTCCGTTTTCTGCTGCTGCTCTAGAAGCTAAGTTTCCTAAGTACCGTGGTCTATACTATACATCTTGGCAGATTTCAGCTAGCTAAATAGTTTGAGCAGCCTTGAGAGGTCAGTGTGTCCCCTGTTTGCCCAAGCTCATCAAAATTAGAATTGCTGTTTCCATTTAGAATAACAAATGTCAGTAACATAGATGTCTGCTAGAATTATCAGCATTGGTCTCATTTATCATTCAGAACCGAGGGTAATTTGAGAACTATAATATACAAACACAGCTTCCATAAGGTTCACAGAAACAGAAGCTTGGCATTGCAAGCAACCTCTGAGGCCATTTATCCCAGCTATGTCTGAATAAGGCTATCCCAAAAGTAGTAAAGCGTGTTTGCTTGAAAAATTCCAATGAGGAGGACCCTACTATTTCTTCTTTCTCTTAAGGCAACCCATTCCACTTCTGATTAAGTACTGTTTCCCTCATATTGAGTCTCAATTTGCCTTTTGGAAACTTCACCCAGTGATCCCATTTCTGCCCACTGAGGCCAGAATAACTTCTCTATCCTCTACCAGGTGACAACCCTTCAAATACTTGAAGGCAGTTATCCTTCCCCCTGTTCCCTCCACACACATTTAAAATAATTTCTTTTTTTTCCTAGACAAATTCCTCCAATCCAGGTTCCTTCAACCAATCCTCAAATAGTGTCTAGCAACTCCTGATAGTAGGAGACTGAATTTGGAGTCAGAAAAACCTGGTGATATACTAGTTGTGTGACCCTAGGCATATATTTAACTGAGGCTCAATTTTTTTTAACATCTTTAGCATGTGATAACAAATAATAGCACCCCTCCCATAAGGCTAATATTCCCCAAAGTTCTCTCCTAAGTCCATTTCTCTCCTCCTTTTATACCCACTCTCTCTATATAAATTAAATCCCCTAGCTCTAAGAGGTCAGTAAGTCATTCTATATACATTTCTTTATCATCTATTACTTGCTGGGCACTGTTCTAAGGGGTATGGATAAAAGAAAGGCAAAAGACAATCATTGTCTTCAAGGAACTGACATTCCAATGGGCAAAGATAATATATAAACAAGATCCTAATTGGCTTCTTTTATTTTCAGTCTCTCTATTCCAGTTCATTGTGTATATTGCTTCCCAAATAATTTGACTAAAATTCAGACTATGTTACTATGCGACTCAAATAATTCCAGAGGTCCCCTATTGTTCTCATTTGCTCCCATACAACCTTTTCTTCCATAGTCATTGGATATTACTCTTCCTTCCACACACTGGCCTTCTCTGTTCCACACATATACCACTTCATTTCTCAGTTCCTTGCCTTTGCATTGGCAAGTGCTGTCTCCTTATCTTGACCACCTAGTGAGAGTCCTCCTCTTCCTTCAAGGCAAAACTCTGAAGCCATCTTCTGCATCAAATCTTTTTTGATCCCTCAATTACTTTTCCTTCCAAATTACCTTTTATTCAACTACTTTGTTTCTGTATTTGCATTTATTCACTTTATATTTATTCGGTATACATTTCATTTATATGTGTACTTGTTAAGTCCACTTTTAAATGTAAACTCTTTGCAAACAGGAATTGTTTGATTCTTTGTGCTTATATTTGTAAAGTTGAGCCCTGGGTCTGGGATATAACAAGCACCTAAAGAATACTTGGTGACTTACTGTTTGTCTGGGAGGCTCAATTATAATCATGTTTGTAAAGTCCTTTGCAAACCTTAATATTCTATTGTTATACATGTCAATCAACTCTGATGATGAAAACTGAAGACCAAAAACATGAATTTAAATCCCTTCACACTTCAAGATGCCCTATACCTTGCAACTTGTCCAAGTCAGGTTACCCCAGCCAAGTCTGAATCATAATAACAGCATTAATACATAATAACAAAATGCCACCTAAAGTTAAAAACAATCTTCTTCACAACACCATTTATCCAATCATGCCCTTATAGCATTACCCCCAGGAATTCATGTGCCATTTAATATAATTTTGCCTTGTATCATATTCTTGTCAGGTTAATTAGACTACCAGGAGCAGGATAGGGCATGAAATATCTAGATAGTACAGAGGTTAGAATTCTGGACTTGGAATAAGAAAGACCTGAGTTCAAATCCTGTCTCAGACATTTATTTGTTCAAAGCCCTGGGGCAGTCTTTTGAGTCTCCTTCATCATAAAAGCTTCCATCATATAGCCCCAATTTCACAGGGTTTATATGAGAATCAAATGAGATAATACATGTAAAACCCTTCATGAATCTTTAAGTGTTATGTAATACTAGCTATTATTATCATTTTATTACATCTGAATCTTAGGATTACCAGCAAAACAAATTGCTAGTGTCATTTCTGTTAGACTAAAGGACATTTAGGAAAGCTCCCAGTTCATGTAGGAAAGTCCCCACCTGCACACCAGCCAGGAGGGACTCATGCAGACTCAGGAATGAAGGCCAAAATGATCAGTTTGTTTCTTGTCAGCACAGTTCAGATTCACATTCTTGACTCGGCAGGATGGTGTGCTTTCCAGCACATCCATTACACGGACTTGGCTCAAGCTGGTGATGTCTGTACAACTGAATGTGGAGGAGACTCAAAACAACATGAGCCAAGGGACAGAAAGTGGAGGCTCCCAAGAGAGGCTGTGCACTAACCACTATACACTAGAAGCCTGAAATGAAACATACATCCCAGAGATTTGGGGCAGTTCATAAGCCAGACATCTCCAAGCTACTGGATTAAACAATGCAAGTAAACTCTTCAACCCATTAACTGAAGAGCACTGGCCATATTTTAGACATGAAACGGTATATTTGGAAGTCTTAGCAAGTAGTTGTACATGACCTTCTATGGGTTTCTCCCAACACTGACAAATCAGAGTGGCTAAACAGTGGGGTGGGGATTGTGAAGACACATGGCTGGAGTCTTCCACCATTCCTCAGGCACATGCTACCTATGACCATTGTCTATCTTGACCTAGTCTCACACACCAAAACTCAGAAGCCTACTCAGACTCTGCTTCCAGTTATAATGACTTGCTATAAGCTTTTCATATTGCACAGATCCTTCCTTTGACCAGTCCTGTCACCCATTTCTGTCACTAATGTTTCCTCTTTCCTGAAATATTGATTCCATTTCCACCTTCCTTCTATTTCCTTGTTGCTGAATATTCTGCTAACCACCCTTGCTTTTGGTCAGTCTCACACAACTGTGTTTGGATCTTGAAGATGACATAAACTGGAGAAACATAAGATAAGAAGGGTCAGAGATTCCAAGCACAGAAGTTGCCTAGTCTCACTCTCTCATTTTAAGATACTAGGTAGTTCAGTAGATTGGGAGCCAAGCCTCAAATGGGAAGCCCTGGGTTCAAATATGGCCTCAGGAATTTCCTAATTGTGTGCCCCTAATGCTTAACCATTACTAATCTTCTGCCTTGGAACCAATGTATAATATTGATTGTAAGATGAAAGATAAAGGTTTTTTAAAAAAAGATGAAGTATGTAAGCTAAGAAAGGTGAAGTTGGCCCAGGTCATACATGTAAATAAGCAAAAGAGGGGGCAATGAATTGGTTCAATGAATAGAGAGCCAGGCCTAGAGATAGGAGGTCTTGGGTTCAAATCCTACCTTAGATATTTCCTAGGTGTGTGACTCTGGGCAAGTCACCTAAATCTTCATAACTCAAATCATTTTTTAAAACCCTTACCTTCCATCTTAGAATCAATACTATTTGTTCCAAAGCAGAAGAGCAGGAAGGTCTAGGCAATGGAGGTCACAAAGGAAGGAAGTATCTGAGGTCAAATTTGAACCCAAGACCCTCCCTTCTCTAAGCCTGGCTCTCAGTCTTCTGAACCACCTCCAAGTATATTCATATTTAATAATCAATGTGTAGATATGATTAACTCAATGCAAAGGCATTCATCTAAATATCAGAATATGTACAATAATATTCAACCATCTTCTCTCATAAACTTAAGTCATATTCTACGTAAATATATACTATTGGTGAGAAAAGTAGGTATTTTCACTGAATGTGTACCCACATACACACACAAGGCCAAAGCAACTCAGGCCTCTGGTCCGGTGGGCCCTAATGACTTTCTCTTCTTGAGGTGTTCTCAGGCTCTCCCTCCAGAGGTATTATGGGTATTATCTTTACTAGGTGGGTCACCATCCTGGGCTGCCCAAACTTTCTCCATACTGACTGATATAACATGATCACAGCTAAACCCTTTTGACCTGTTCTTTTTGTGGGCCATGGAATCTCCTATTGGCAATTTGCTCAATGGATGCCATTGTCAGTTTAGGGAAGGGGCAGCATAGAAATAAATCTCCCATTTCTTTGCCGCCCTCTTCAAAAGGCACAACATAAATAGCAAAGAACAGTTCCTTCTCATGATCTGAGTTCTACCATAATGGAATTCCCCTCCCTGCCATTGCTAGAGATTACTCTTTAGCTACAAGTCCTGAACTCAGGAAGATCTGAGTTCAAAACCTGTCTCAGTCACATATAACCTATGTGACCCTGGGCATATTACTTAACCTCAGTCAGCCTCAGTTTTCTCAATTGTGAAATGTAGCTTATAGCACCTAACTTCCAGGAATATGGTGTGGATCAAATGATGTAATATTTGTAAAAGCACTTAGCAAAGTTCCTGGCATGAAGTAGAGAGTATTTATATGGTTGTTCCATTCTCTTCCCTCCCTTGACCCTCCTTTCATTTTTTCTATTCTTTATAATTTGTGAATAGATCAATAAGAATTGGAGTCACTGTAGGACTTATACCTTTAACATGGTACAAATCACTCCATATCTGAAAGGGACAAAACATACCTCTATGTCTCTTACTTTCCACTAAATATTGTAAGGATCAACTCTGTTCTCTACCCATTCAATACAATAAAGGCTACCTCACCCTTAAATCAAGTGGACTGAGGAATACTGGGAGAAACTTAATCAGGGACTTCCTGTGACTGCTTCATAATATAAAATCAAATGGTCATACCAAGTGACCTACCGGTTCTAAATCCCATGAATTCCCTTTTGTAATGACAAAACAGCTCATAATAATAATATAATGATATTCATATAACCTTTAGGATTTGCCAAGAACTTTGCAAATTTATAAATAATATCTCATTTTTACCTCAGAACAACCCTAGGAGGAAAGAACTGTTATGACCCCCATTTTGCAGATGGGAGAACTGAGATTTGTGACTTCCCAGCATCACACAACTAGGAAGGGTGTAAGTCTGAAGTTGAACTCGGGTTTTTCTGACTCCAAATCCAATATTCTAAACATGGCAACAACACCATAAAAGATTCATGATCACCATCACACACATTAAGGCCTGATCTGACCTCAACTTTGGATTAGGGGCTCCTTCCAATAGAGAAGAAATCAATTTGTGGCACTTTCCTCAGTGATTTTCTAGGAGCCGATCTCCTATTTCTGTCTTTCAACTCACATATAAATGGAAATTGAAATAACTCATGCTTCAAAAGCCATGATGTATGGTTTTGGCTTCACATGCTTCCACTTGAAATGGGGAGGGTGATGATACGACTTGGAGCAACATTTACCACCTATAAGAATTTAACTATGATCACCAGTAAAAGCAAATTCATTCAAAGAAGCATTAGTTCAGGTATGAAGACAAGTGGTAGTTCTACTCACCATACATTCCTTCTCCAGAGACTGTTCAATACAAATGGAGAAATATTTATTCAACATCTGTTATATGCTGGGTATTAGGAACTGAGCATTTCAAGACTCAAATGAGATAGTCCCTTCTGGGACAGTGCAGGGAGCATTATAAATATCCTATTAAAATGAAGAGTATATAATAGTATGTAGATAAGTAAATACAAGATAATAAGAGGTGAGGGAAAGTTTTGACAAGTTGGGAAATCAGGAAAGTCTTCTTGGGAAAAGAATGGCAACTGAGCTAAGCCACTGGAAACAAGATTAGGATCCCAAGAGTACAATGAGGAGCTAAGGCATCCCAGGAGGGAAGGGAAACCTGTGAGCACATAAGGAGGTTGGAGATGGAATATAGAATATGGAGAAATGCCAACAGGCCAGTTTGGCTAAAATATTGACTATATGAAGAGGAATAGAATACATAAATCTGGTAAAGTTGAGGCCAGATTGGGGAGGGTCATAAGTGTCTGACTGAAGTTTATATTTTATCTCACAGTGAAATGAAATAGGGAGCCACCAAAAGTTTTTTAGCAAGGGATGTGACAACTGTGGGAAGCAAATTGTTAAGAGGGGCAGTGGAGCTAAGGGGATTAATAAGGAGGTTATGATCACATGAAAGGTAATGATGAGAATCTGAGTAGGTGCTGGGTAGGTGCTAAAAGGCTCCCTTCCTCAGCTTCATCTAGATAGCATAGAACCCTGGGAGATTTAAATTCAAATATCACTTCAGATACATATTAGTTATATTACCCTGGACAAGTCCCTCATCCTCTAATTGCCTAGTTCCCATAGCTATAAAATGGGAATAATAGTAACACTCACCTTTCAGGGTTGTTGTAAAAATCAAATGAGATAATATTTGTGAAGCTCTTACCAGTGCCTGGCACATAGTAGGCCACTAATAAGTGCTTATTTCTTTGTGCCTACTCACTAGCTAATATGTAGCTTAGATGAATTACTCCACTTCCTATATTTACCTTCTTTCTTCCCTCACCTGAATATGATTTTTCCTTCCTCTGAACCAATATAGCACCTGATATTTCCTTTCTTTAACCTCTTATGGAGTTTATAATATAATAAAGTGTTGAACGTGAAAGTCACCTGGTCTAATAATTTCAATGACCCAATTAGTAAGCCAAGTTTGCTCAAGGGCACACAGATGGTAGTAGAACTAGGACCTCAGCATTGATCTTCCACTTTGCTTTGTTTTCTACTATATACATATATACCATTCTGTCTTCATTGACCTTTGTCTCCTTAAGGATGTAGGAACTTTGCCAATGAACCAGAGGACAATACAAGGAGAGTATACATTGCATACTGAATAAAGATGACAAAAGACCAAAAATGTGCTACTATGTGGGGATCATTCACTGAGTTGAAGTTTGCTAGGGTCTCCTTAGGGAAGCTTTAATCCAGAAAAGAACATATGTTCTATGTCTCTGATTTCTCTTTCTCATAATTCCCAGAGAAAGGGTGCTGAAGAGTCAACAGAGCTACTCAGAGCAGTATTTCCAGTTATTCTGAGGAGTCATATTATGACCTCTGCTGTGGACTCACCAGCACATTTAAAAAAATATATAGAAGCAAGCATCTGCTCTGACTCACCCAAAGGTTTAATTTCCAATAACATTCATGCAGAAGATGACTAAGAAGCAATCAAGTATGGCAAATTGTACCAACCAGAACTGCTAAATAATATATTAAGTAGGTTATTAAAAAACTAGATTGAAGCATAAAAACAACCATATTAAATGATAGCATTCCTTCAATTATTTAACCAAATAACAATAACATTTAAGGGACTTAGAACTGGAAGAGGCTTTGGAGATCAAAGACCCAAATTGTCTCACTTTACAAATAAGGAAACAGAGAGGCTAGTGACGAAGGACACACAGCAGGATAGATAATACACCCAGATTTAAGAACAAGGTACTTGAATTTTGGACCTCTAGATACAGTTTTCTTTTCCCCACACCAACTTCCATGTATATAGTGCTATAAAAGTTGCAAAAAAAATAATTTCCCTACAGAAATCTGCTAGGTAGTTATCCAGGTTATAAATGTGAAGATTTTGTCTTGCCTTAGTTAAATGGCTTGCCTAAGTTTTCCCCACTATTTTGTGTTACGTTGGAATTCAAACCAAGATCTCTTGATTGAGTCCAAGCTCAGTCCCTTTCAAAGGACACAAACAAGTTATAACCCTGTCACAGAGGAGCATAAAATGTGGAGAGTGGGAAATAACTCCAGTCCAACCTATACCTGAACAGGAAAGACCCTCTATAACATTTCCATTTATTTTTGGTCAAGAAATATCATAGTGTCATGGATAGAACACTAGTCCTAGATTCAAGAGAGATCTGGGATTGATTTCTGCCTCAGATACAGACTGAGGCAGGAACCATCCATGTTTTTTCCAAAAGAATGTATTTTGTAAGCCATGCAGACTACTAGTTAATAGTGCACTTCTAAAAGGCTCATCTCCATCATAGGTCATGGAGGATGACATTTTCAGCAGTAGACACCCTCAAGATTGTCTGGGCTGGTGGGCTACTATTTGAAGCAGAAAGTGGAGGACTCACCTTTCTGAAATCACAGATGCCTGGTCTACAGAAGCCTATAAAATTATCTGCTATATTAGAAAAGAGTCATTTGGAGAAAACCCAGAAGATTAATAGTAGATGAATATACATAAAATTAACATTTTGTAATTCCAAAAGAGCTGGATTGGGGGTCTAATACCCATCCCCCCCCCTCACTATCAGTAGGTCCTTAAAAGCTACTAGGTCTTACTTTCCTCATTCTGGAACCTAAGCAGATTAGACTTGATGACCTCAAAGACCTCTTTCAGTTCTAAATCTATAGCTCTATAAAATGGCAGCCCTTAAAGCATGAGTTATTAATTTGCTATCTACAAATCTCTTATGGATGCATGAACAGATTTTAAAGGACCAATGAAGATAGATGGGTAAAAAATGAATCTTTATTTTTCCTAATGTTTAATTGAAATTTAGTATTTATGTGTATACATACATACATATATCAATTTGTATATGTATGAGTATATATACACATAGATAAATATCTATGTGTATATATCTATATATGTACACACACATAGACATCTCTCTTTCTCTCCCTATATAAATAGATAAATAAATAGATAGGTAGATAGATAGATATTTTTTCTTTCTTAAAAGGAATCCATAAGTTTCACGACTCCATCTAAAGGGTTCATGCCACAAAAAAAATTAAGCTTAGAAGGAATGACAACATTACGGAGAGTTAAAGTGTCTCTATTTTCCTCACTACATATCACAGTGTGTCATACATAGTAGGAATTCTCTATCATTATTGTCAAATGAAAACAATGAACTAATGATGAGCTTTCGTTCATTTTCCAATGAGAATGAAGGAACTGGACTAAAATTCAACTATATAAAAATGATGAAAAAAGAGGATTTAGATGTCATTAACGGTTAACCTATTCAGTTCAGGAATGCCCAAATGTCTTTTTCCCCAAATACTTTCAGTAATAGAGAGCTCACTCTCTTACGTGTCTTTCCAACATTAGCCAATTCTATCTGCTAAGACATTTTTCCAACTATTGAGCCAAATTATGATTTCTTGGAATTATCATTTATAAGATCTCAAGATTTAGAACTAGACAGAAATCTCATAGTCCAATCTAAAAAAGTGCTAATAATGCATATTAAACTTAAAAGGTTGTCTTGTGAACATTTTTAGGGGCAGAGAAGAGTTGGTTATTAAATATTTACCAGCACACTACTGGATGTAACAAGGTCCTGAAGTGTTTCTCTAGCTTCTCTTACTCCCCTGATGGGACAAGATATGTGGGAGGGCTAGAACTAATGACAATGTGCCTCTACCTACTTCTTTTATTTTGTTATTGCACTGGAAATAGTAATTCATTCAAATCTTTAATCAAGTGAGGGAATATCATTTTTTAAAAAAAGTCGAGTTTCTTAGTTTTGTTTTAGTTCCACTTGATACAGTTACACCTGAAGCCAGGAGGCTGAATTACAGAAATTTCTAGAAGATTCAATCATATATGAACCTAAACCTTTTTCCATAATAATAATAACAACAATAACTATGGGGTGGAGAGTGGACCTAGAACTGGAATTGCATCCATTTGGGATTCTCCTGCCATGGAAACTCCTTCCACTAAAGCCAACTTTCAACTTATCTATAAAGAATAGTTTCTTTGAGAATTGCCTGAGAGTAATGGGTGGAGGGTAAAGTAACATATTCAGGGTCACAAAGTGTTGAAGATAAGCTTTTGCCCAGGACACTCTGACTCCATGGCTGGTCCCATATCCACTATGCCACACTGCTTCCTCAGTAAAAATAACTAGCATTCCCAATGAACTGTAAGTTTGGCAGAGTATCTTTGTCATGCATGACAGTCCTGTGGGATTGGGAGTGTTAGTTCCACTCCAGAGATGAGAAAAAGAAGAACGACAGAAGACAGAAAGCCCAGTAACTCTCAGGGTTTGACCTCAAACCCTTCATGATTCCAAGCATAGTTCTGTCTCCACTTCAACCCCCTGTCTTTATATAGTCACTGAAAAAGGACAAAAAGTTTGATTCTCAAGAATTTGAAACCAGACACTGAATTTTATTTTTCCCTTTTAATTCCCATAGCACCCAGGGCCTGGCTAAACTCAGTGTAGGTACTCAATAAATATTTCAATAAAACTAAATAATCCTTGTATGCTATTGTGTAGCTGAAATTTATGCTAACTAATCATTTTAATCAGAGGCCAGAAATGTGACCAATCTACTTAAGCTTTAAATCACTGAGATGCATTAGCCTGATACATTTTAAAGTATTTGAACCACCTCACTGGTTCAATATTTTTAGGACTGCACTCAAAGCTGGTTAAGAATGCACCACTAGATACACAAAAAAATGGAGTTTGATAATGAAATATGTGTCATAGGATGATAGGGTAATAGATTGAGAAGATTGGGAAATATATTTGATACTGTTATGTAAAGTTCTTTGCAAACCTTAAAGTAATATAAATAACAGCTGCTATTCTACTATTCTTTTGTGGAATCAGATAGGTGGTGTAATGGATAGAGTGCTAAGCGTGGTTTCAAGAAGGTCTGAGTTCAAATACCACTCCAGACACTAAGGAGCCATGTGATCCTGGGCAAGCCACTTAACTTGTTTGCCTCAGTTTCCTCAAATGTAAAATGAGGGAAATAATAGCACCCAAATCATATAGTAGTTTTGAGGATCAAATGAGATAACACTTAAAAAGCACTTAGCATGCTGTCTTGCACATTGTAAGGGCTGTGTAAACATTGGCCAATTATTATATTTTATTATTATTAATTATTCATATTATTTTATTGGCAAGAAGATATTAAGATAACCTTCCAGTCTCAAGGGGGAATGTTTGTATAACTCTTGTTAGTCTGTTGGCATCAAATTGTCTAATGGTTCAAATCTCAACTCTGATATTTACCTGTGGGACCTTGGACAAGTCTTTTCTCATCGAAGAGCTTTAGTTTTCTCATTTGTACAATTAAACATTTTGAGGAGATAGTCTCAGATGCTCTTTATCCTTCATCGATGATCATTGGTATACGTCATCACTACAGGGTCATCACATCTGTGATGCTATGGCCTCAATTCAAATTCTTCCTTTGACATTTACTTCTGAAATGACCTTGGGCAAATTTTTTTCACTTTTTCTTACCTCTACCCCTTGCTTAACTCTTTTTTTTTATCATTGATCTTTTATTTTTTAATTGACACTAAATTTGGTTTCAAGGCAGGAGAGCATGAAAGGCCAGACAATTGGGTTAAGTGACTTGCCCAAGGTCACAGTATATGAAGCCAGATTTGAAGCCAGACCTCCCATCTCTAGGTCTGGCTCTCTATCCACTGAGCCACCTAACTGCCTCCCTACCTTCCCACCCATCACCCCCCTCCTTGATTTACTCTTTAACAATGACAATATTAAACGGACTTTTCTGGCCATTAGTAAGGTTCGTTGGAAGAAACCATGGAAATTATCTAGTTCGACCTTCCCCTTTTGCAAAAAATAAAATAAAATAAAATAAAAATAAAGAAAGAAAATTAAAAAAAATTGAGATCCAGATGGTATTTGAGAATTCCTGTCATCACAAAGAAATATAATCCATCGTTGAGCCAGTACTTGAAGCCCTTCCAGCTTGGTCCAATCTGCCAGAGCTTATGAGAGTTATTGAATGGTTGGGGTCTGTATCAAGGGAGGGATTACCCACAGCAACTAAATTACAGATCCTTGAAGCATAGGCCTGAATTATTCAAGTATAAAAGTTATGGGGCACATTGATAGACACAGCAGCCACTCTGTTTCTAAAAACATCTATAAATTTCATGTCCCAGGAAGAACAATCTTCCAGAAATACCCCTAACATCTTTCTTGTCCAGTACCTGTGTTCTGACCTTCCATTAACTCACCATCACCCTCAGAATTATTTTATAAAAGCCTAGTATTAAGGTTTATCCTGTTTAAACACTGAATGGCAAAATGTTTATTAGTATTTAACTAGAGGTATTTTTGCCCCCAAGAAAGGGATAGAAAAATTGGAATGCATTGACTCTGTAGCACCGTTTTTCTCCTGCACCCTTTTTTTTGGTTTTTATTCATACTAAACCCCAAAAAATGAGCACATCATCACCCACTGGGGGTTAGAAATGCAAAAATTCAATAAAGGACGTAATTTTAATTAGACCTCAGTTGAGTAGAACGGCTCATCAGCCTGCTTAACAGCTGGCCCACATCTCTCTAGGGAAGGAGAACGAAATCTAAGAAATATTTAAGAGGCCTCCTGTAAACATAACATATCTAATTTTATTGCAACGAAGAGGGCCTTTGAGTTGCAAAGAAAATTTGGAGGCTCAGAGACGTATACTTCTATTGTAGGTGGCATTGTAAATTTCTTGTAATGTCTGAATCACTGTTTCCAATGGGCCATTATCAGTCCTCATTCAACATGACTTCTCAACAGCTTCTGACAGTGGTGACTACCCATTCTCCTGGATACTTCCTCTTCTGTGAATTTTTATAACACTGCTTTCTCTCCACCCTCCTCTGACCTGTCTAACTGCCTCTTCTCATCCTCCTTTACTGACTTATCACTCATGGTAGGCCCACTAACCGTAATGTCTCCTTCTGATGTCTTGGGCCCTTCTTTTTTCACTCTATTTGACCTTAGTTGGTGATTTCATCAGCTTCCAAGGGCTTAATGACTATTGTTATACAAATGTATATTTGTATATCCAGCTCTAATCTCTCTTCTGAGCTACAGCCCTGACACAGTAATAGTGGTATGAATATTTCAAAATAGATGAGCCTATAGGTTTTTCCAACTGAATGTAAAAAAAAAAAAGAAAAAGAAAAAGAACTTAATATCAAACCTACTTTATTAGCATTTTCTAATTACTCTTAAGTGTACCCTCAACTTCTCACTATTGCTCAGTCTGCTTTTCTAGCCTGTTGCCCAATATTGTCATTTTTACCTACACAAAATTAAATAACCGCCAACCTGTTTGGAGACCTTATCACTTCCCATTTGCACTAGTGAAACTCAGCTCAAGTGTCTCTCTGATACATCCTTCACATAGCCAGCAAATTGGCTGTACTAAAGCAGAGGACTCAACATGTCACCACCACACACTTAATAAACTCCAGTGACTTGAGTTTATATCTAGGATCAAATATCCATTTCTCTGTCATAAAGATATCCTTAAAACTTATATCCTTAAAACTCCATTTATAATCTTATATATTACTCCCCTCCATACCACCTGTGATCTACATCAATTTCATATCCCACAGATATCATGTGCCATATTCTTTTTCCACATTTTTGCACTAACTGTGCTCCATGTGTATCATGGAGCATATTTCCCTACGGTTCTTAGGATCCCTGGTTCTCTTAAAAAATGAACTCAAGAATTCCATGTGAACTGGAACGACCTCCAGGAATTGATGCAGAATGAAAGGAGCAGAACCAGAACCATATACAAAGAAACTGATACACTGTGGTACAATTGAATGTAATGGACTCCTCCATTAGTGGCAATGCAATGATCCTGAACAACCCAGAGGGATCTATGAGAAAGAACACTACCACATTCAGAGGAAAAACTGTGGGAGTAGAAACAGAAGAAAAACAGCTGCTTGATTACATGGGTCGAGGGGGCTATGACTCGGGATGTAGACTCTAAATGAACATCCTAATGCAAACACCAACAACATGGAAATGGGTTCTGATCAAGGTCACATGTGATACCCAGTGGAATTGTGCAATAACAGGGGGAAGGGTGGTGGGAGGGGAGGGAGGGAAATAATGATTCTTGTAACCAAGGAATAATGTTCTAAATTGACTAAATAAAATTAAAAAAAATTAACTCAAGAATCACTTTCTACATGAAGTGCTACTTAACGTTATCTCTTAATAATTAGATAACAATCTCCCCAAGTTGCTTTGGTTTCCATTTAAAACTTGTATGTGTGTGTGTGTGCGCTCACATGCAGATATACAGATGACATCTCTGCCAGAATGTAAAGTCTTTGAGGGCAGGAAATTTTAATTCCTTTTTTATGGTCTTAGTATAGAGCACAGTGCCTAGCACATAGCAAGAGCTTTATAAAGGCATAGAGATTAATTACACAAGTAGGCTAATTATTGTGATGATTTAATGTAATAAATTTCAGAAATGAACAATCTAGCTAGGAAAACTAAATGAGTGATAGTTTGAAGATAAAATCTTCAGAAGCAAAGTTCTTTTTACAAAGTCATTCTGTAAGCAGAAAGGGTTGAAGTAAATAGTACCTAAGGGTTCATGACTTGAAACAAATTTGTGAAGAATATGAAGTTCTATCCATGCCTGTGTGGAATGACAATACTGAGCAGGGATAGAAGGTCCTTCCGAATGAAAAGAAAGCCTCTATTGTGGATGGAAGAGGCAAAGACCTACATTCTGCCTCACTTTGATGGGGTAGTTTAATCAGGGCTTAGTTTGTTTTTGAAGAATTGGAAAGAATCCTAGATTTTAAGTCTGAAGAAAACAAGAAAAACATTTGCTAATTGCCTATTTTGTTCCAGGCACTATTATCAGGTTTTTAAAGATATTATTGAAATTTGTCCTCACGATAACCCTTCAAGGTTAAGTCTTATTTTTCTGTCCATTTTCCAGTTGAGGAAACTGAGGCAGATAGAAATTAAGTGACTGCTCAGGAAGACTCACCTAATTGGTGTCTGAAATGATATTGAACTTCAGTCTACCTGACAACAGGCCAAATGTGCCATCCACTGTGCTATTATTTTTACAAAGAACATATTTTACCTTTGATGAGTCATAACCTCCTGGAACTTTGATTTCCTAATCTGGAATGTGAGTTTCAGGAGGATGTGAAGAATAAAGGACATCATATGTATATGTAGATATATTTAATGTATATAGTAGCTCTTTAATAAATGTTGACATTAATTTTACCTCCACTAACAAAGTTTCTATTGAAAAATGTCACCATATTGCATTTTCTTTGGAATCAGAATGTAATACTATCATAGACACTTAATAGTCCAGTGTGACCTCAGTCAGTCTGCTTTCTCCTATTCTTCATTGAAAAGATACAGATTAGAACATATGAAAACTAAAATTCATTTTTTCTTTTGTTTTTTTTCATAAAATTTTTATCATGGGAAATAAGTCAAGTGACTGCATATCATATACATATCAAGTGTGTGACAAACTCATAGAGTAACTTTATTCCCAAGTATTCAGAAATCACCATACTCACACTGAATCATCATGGTTATTAGTTATGAGGTCAGTTTCTGGAACTGGGATCTTTTAATTCTTACTTTGAATTGTTTGGGTTTTTTTTGCCACTTTTGTTTTGTTCTTTAGCTCTAGACTTAGAATCTGGAAATCTGAACTCTTTTTTTCAACCATCATCTATAGATATGATCCAGGGCAATTCACTTCACTTTGAGGAATTCTCAGCTTCCATCTCTCTCAAAAGAGGAATTTGGATTCAGTAACCTCTAAGTGTCATTCCTTTAATTTTGAGAACCTATTATGGTGTTGATGCTATTTGAACAAAAAGTCTACAGAGAAAAACATGCCCATACTAGATAAAATTCCAAGAGCACCAAAATAAGATTCCCTATATCTACTAAAAATGAATAAATATGAGAGATCAATTCCTACCTTATGGAAAAATATACACTCACAATTAAGTAAAAAATATCTAACATATAATCACAACACTATGTGATCACACAGATACTGATTTTCACCTTTTAGCAGACTAAATTCATATTCATCCCAAAAGCTTTCAGCAACACATTTCTCCCTTCTCATATCTGACCTAGAACATGTATATCCTTTAAAACAAAGTCTAAGGTACATCTCCCACATCTTGTACACTAAAAATTGAATAGATGGCTGTGGGTGTAAAAGTTAAATTTAGTCTTTATTAATAAAATATTATATTTATGAGGTTTATTAAAGATTATTAGAAATCAAGGATACAAAATAATAAGCCAAATGCCTAGGATGGATTTAGCCCATGCACAGCCTAATTTCTACATTTTACAACGTTTCAAGTTGAGGAAGAGAGAGGCTGAAGTAGGCGTTGCAGCCAGTTTAAATACAAATTGTGTTCTCGCCCAGGTGGGGACCCAGGTGAGATTATAGGGAATTCTTCAAAGTACCAAGGACTTCTGGGGATTGAAGTCTGGGGTTCAAATCTCCATTTTTACATTAACCCCCTTTGATCATTATTGGGAAACTAGTTTCCCCAAAAGGATCGTGAAAACATAATCAACTTAAAGATTACAATAATTTGCTGGATGCATCTACAAAAAACCAGTTAGGGGGCAGTCCCTTTTGGCATGAAAGTATAGATAAAAATAAATGTTCAATCAACCACACCCAAAGTTCATTCTTGATCTTCTCGTGTAGCTTGTGGTCTGGAGGCATCTTCATGGTGTCTTCTCCAAACAGTTCAATTTCTGGATTCGGAGAGGTAGCATGTTTTTTAACCTATTATTCTTCTCAAAAGGAATTTAAACTTTGCAATTTAAAATAATAATATTTAACATTCCCCCGATGATGATTGGGGGACTAGTCTCCCCAATTGATCACTAAACATAAGTGTCCTCACCCCCAAAATTTCTAACTGCAGGTTACAATACAATAAAATACAAAATTTTACCCTCTACGAGGAATTGCCAGACTGTAAAAGTTAAATTTAGTCTCTACTAATAAAATATTATATTTTTATGAGGTTCATTAAAGATTATTAGAAATTAAGTATACAAAATAATAAGCCACGTGCCTAGTGCTGATTTAGCCCATTCACAGTCTAATTTCTACATGTTGCAATGTTTCAAGTTGAGGAAGAGAGAGGCCAAAGTAGGCACTGCAGCCAGTTTAGATACAAATTGTGTTCTCGCCCAGGTGGGGACTCAGGTGAGATTATAGGGAATTCTGGGAAGTACCAAGGACTTCTGGGGATTGAATTCTAGGGTTCAAATCTCCATTTTTACAGTGGGAAAGGAGTTATTCTGTTCAGACCTGTAATTAAGAGAGTGGAAGATTTTCCTAAAGTCCCTTTATATCAATTCTTTGAGTCATAGTACTATTTCATTCCTATTATCTAGTATAGTGTCTGGTGCATGATGATAGTGGTGGTGATGGTGATGATGGCAGAGATGGCAGTGGTGGCAGTGGTGGTGGTAATGATAATAATGACAATTAATATTTAAATATTCCTTTCAAGTTTGCAAAGCATTTTAAAAATATCATCAATTGATTCACAACAACCATGGAAATTAAAAGTGATCATTATCCTTATTTTACAGATAAAGAAATTGAAAGAGGCAAAGATTAAGTGACTTGCCTTGAGTCATATGACTTTTAAACATCTGAGGAAGGATAAGAACTCATCTCTTCTTGACTTCAAGTCAAACATTCCATTCACTGAGGTGGCTCAATAATACTTGTTGAATTGAACTGAAATTCCTTCATACTTTTGAAGAATTTATTTTATATGGATTTATATGATATAGTATAGATGTATACTCAATGTTTTGCCTGATGGAGTAAATTTCTTGAGGGCAGGGACCATTTTCCTCTCTATACTCAACACTTACCATGTATGTTGTACAGCAGGTACTAATACATGTTTCTTGACTGATTGGACACCTATCTGAATGAATATCACCATCTTTATAGCTAAAATATATAAAATATTTGAAGTTGTACTAATCTGTGTGGGAAGCTGACAAACTACATGTATAGTCATGTCCCTATGATATAAAAGCACTGATATACATTCAGATTTGCAGCCTCCTTTGTTAGCTCAAGTTCTTTCTACTCAAAGAATGAGTGATTATTTCTTAAAGGTCAATTCTCTTCAGTCCCTGGAAACTGTGACAGGCCAACTCACCAGGATCACAAAAGCAATTCCAAGTATTTAACTGGGAAATCTGTCAGGGTTAGATGTATTCATCTATTTGGACTTAGTAGAGGTGACTGTTTTCTTTGATTTTAAAGTGCTTGACAGTAAGAAATCAGCATTTGTTTGCCTCTACTTTATTTGCTGCTGGACTTCTTTCATCCTTGAAAAGACTGTTAATGTTGAAATAACTCCAAAACTTAGAGAGTGGTAAAATATGTTTGGCGCACAATAAATGTTTATTCTATGACTGACTGACTGAATGAATGGTTGAAAGGATTAGGAAGATTTAGCCTAGAAAAAAGAAGGTTTGTGAGAAACATGTTCCTATCTTATAATAACTGAAAGGCTATCATGTGGAAGTGGGAGAGGGATTAAAAATATTTTGTGGCTTCTAGGGAAAAACTAGGAATATTAAGTAAAAACTATAGGGAGGTTTATTTCAATTCAGTCAAAATTTCATTTCAGCAATAATAACAAAATCAATAAAATATGAATTACCAAGCAAATACTAATAACAATAATAGCTAACATTTACATTATACCTATTATGTATCAGGCATTGTACTTAGCACTATACAATTATCCCATTTCATCCTTACTCCACCCATAGCAGGTAGTCCCATCCATTTAAAAGATGAGGAAATTGAGGCAAACAAATCCATTGACTTGCCTGGAGTCACATAGCTAAAAAGTATCTGAGGCTGGATTTGAACTCATGTCTTCCAAGCCCATTGCTCTATTCACTATTACCACCTAGCTGCCCTTAACAGCAAATAGAGCTATTCCAGGATAATGGATTGCTGTACTTCCTAGTGAGTTCCCCCATGGATTTTGAAAACATTCTGCTTATGATTTCTCATAGTACAATAATATTCTGTCACAATTACATACCATAGCTTGTTCACTCGTTTCTCAAATTATCAACATCTCCTCAGTCTCTAATTTTTCACCATCACAAAAAGAACTGCCACAAATACTTTTTCACAATTAGGTCCTTTCCCCTTTTTTTCATTTCTGAAGTAGTTACTTAATAGTGGTATTTCTGTGTCAAGGGGTATTCAGAGTTTTATAACCCCTTGGGCACAACTCCCAAGTTATTAGGCAGAATGATTGAAACAGTTCTCAATGCCATCAACAATACACTAGCATACCTCCAGCATTTACATCCCCTCCAGCATTTACTATTTTTCTTTTCTAAAGAATATTAACCAATCTGATAGGTATGAGGTGATAGCTGAGAGTTGTTTTAATTTTCATTGTTTTTATTGATAATGATTTAGAACATATTTTTATGTGACTGTCAATAACTTTAATTTCTTCATATTCTTTGACCATTTATCAAATGTAGAATGGTTCTTATTTTAATAAATTTGGCTCATTTCTCTGTACATTTGTGTACATGAGACCTTTATTAGAGATATTTGTTTTCATCTTTTTTTCCTTTCCCTCAGTTTCCTGCTTTCCTTATAATTTTGGCCACACTAGTTTTGTTTGAGGACCAAGGGTTCTGAAATGGAAAGCATCTTAGAAGTTCTTTGTTCCAAATTTCTAATCTCACAGATGATGAAAATTGGGAGTCATGAAACGAATTATGGTAGAACCTGTATGACTTCTTGTCAAGAATGCCATAGTAAGGATCTGTGAGAGTGAAAAGGAACTGAACTCTGTGAACTTTAAAGCATTTTCCAGCTATGTGATCCTATGCACTTATAGTGCATGAGTCATCTCAGTTTTGACTTTATTATGGGGTACTTCAATTGCCTGAAACACATATTTGGATTCCTGCATGTGTGTATTTGAAACCCCATATCACGATGATATCATTGTGTTTGGTATTACTTAGTTTTTCTTTAAAACAGAGCTCTCTTAAACTCTTGACAGCTAGAGCTATAGACATAGTGATGCAAAAAGATCTGCAATATATGCAATAATTACTTGCTTGGCATGCACAAATGCTCTGTGGGAATTTTGCAGGAGAAGCATCATGGGACACTGGGGGGACCTTTAGATTTTGAATCAAGTGCCTTGGGTCTAAATATTGGTCATTGACATAGTGTTTGATGCTTCTGGGTGATCCACTAAATCTACCTGCACCTCTATCACATTGTCATAATGAAACTTCTCTTATCTAAACCACAGGATTGTTCTCAGGAAAGGATTTTGTAATAGTGCCATATAATTGCAACAAATGTGTGCTATTGTTTAAATCCCATCTTCTAGTCTACATTTCATAACATGGACTCTATCCAAGAAAGGGAGGGAATTAGGGTACCTAGTTGAGCTGTGTGGATAGCATCAGGTTTAGTGAACACAGGACAAAGTTGATAGAGTTACAATAAATTGGTCCCTTACCCACCATGTCTGTTAATTGGATCTTGTTGGATAGTTTTTGCATTTCCCAGAGGAAGAGAGAAATGCTTATCCTGTTATAGTACCGCCATTTCAGCTCAATCAAGTGAAGAATTGCAATAGTCTTCCAAGCCCATGTTCTCCCTTTGCCATCTTTCCCACCCTCACCTCCCACTGCACATCTCACTGCTATAATTATTTAATGAGACACTCTAGCCACACAATTGGATTCAAATATGATAATTTCACACATTTTCCTTAAATTCTGGGTAATTCTCTTTTTTGGCCAACCATACAACATTGGATTCACATGAATGTTGGGTCCATTGGCAGCTTTTCATGGCTTTCAATTAGATTCAACAAAGGGCCACTTTCTTGCTGTTAAATTGGAGCATATCTAATGACATAACCATTCACAGGCTTTTAGAGCTGGAAGGGACATTAAAGGAAATCTCATCCAATCCCCTCCTCCCATTCTTATTCCATAGATAAGGAAATCAAGGAAAATGTTTTGCCTAAAGTTATGCAAATAGTGATAGAACTGGGACTTAAATCCTGGTATTTTGGGTTCAAGTCTGAGTCTCTTTCTATCCAACCATGCTTCTTTCTTCCCACCAGATTTTTTTTACTCTAAAGCACTGATGTGTAAAAATCAAATCAATAGGGTTAACTCAGTAATATTCAATTGGTATCCTTTAAAAGCATTTTCATATGCTAGAAACAGTTTCTATCCAACTCAATTTCCCATGCATGGCAATTAAATTCACTTTCCACTGATGCCTAGACAGCATCTTCTAGTGTTGTTGCAATAATGGAAATTCATTGAATTAAAGCAGCAGCAATTCTAAGGCCTTATAGAAAGCAGTAGTATTTTACCCACTCATTCTTTCAACTAATGTGTATTGAAGGCTTAATACATGCAAACACTATGTTAGGTACCATGAGGGGACAATGAAATATGCTTTATACTAGGAATGTTTTCAAATCTAAGTCCTGCCACTTATTAGCCATGTACCCTGAGCAAACTACTTTATCTCTATGACCATTTCCCCTTTTTATCAAATGGAGATGCTAATAGTCCTGCAACAATAGTAGGTGTACCACTTAACAAGGTAGCATGCTTGTGGTTTATTAAAATGCTTGGGCATCTGCCTTGGAGTCAGAAAAGATGTAGAGGATTTTATAATACTACTGACCCCTACCAGGCATGGGACTCCTAAGTAAATAACAATGTGTAATTCCCTTCACCTCTGAAAGTGAGGGAACATTACATAGCACTCACTTCCTTGGGCTTTTATGAAGAACCATATAGACTTCATAAATATCAGCAAAACAGTTTCACGGTGAGCATAATATTTTATAAACTCAATTGTATATTGCTGTTGTTATTTTTCTATTACATTGAACTGTATTGTATTAGTAACGAAAAAGTGCCTATGCCTCAAAAAATATCTTTAAAATGATCTGACTAGGGTGGGATGGTTCAGAGGAATCACTCATGTATAAACACTCCCACTGTTGATACCAATTCTATATGCTGCTTACATTGAAAGTATCGTTATTTATGTGTGTTTGCATGCCTTTCTCTATCAAGTACTTGACAGTTCTTCTACTGTGAGCATTGAAATGACAAAAATTCTGAGAACTAGGAATTTCAAGCATTATTATGGTCATTTTACTTAGGATCAGAGAGGATCAATGAGACAGTAAATGGTCAATTAACTTGGGTGTCTTGAATGGTCAATGGTCTTTCTATCTGTTAAAGCAGGGTTCCCCAAACCACTGCCTACAGGCCACATGCAGCCCCCTGAGGCCATTTATCCAGCCCCCACCCCACTCCAGGTAGGGGCACCTCTTTCAGTGGTAGTCAGGAAGAGGAGTGCTGTATGTGGAGGCACCACAAAGTGAGGCATTGCTCACTTACAGCACTACTTCTGGTAATATAATCCATGCAAAGGATTATGGGTCTGTGCAATGAAAGATGTCAGCATAGTGAGCAGTGATCTGGAGGAGGGGATTCCGCACTGTGTATACTGCTGCCCAGTATAGTGGTGGCAGTAATGGGCCTGTGCAAGGTGTGACAGGCCCATCACAGCCAGTGCTGCAGCCTCCACTATCCCAGACAGCACTATACAGACTTGTTCATAGTTTTTTTTTTTAATAGTCCAGCCCTCCAACAGTCTGAGGGACAGTGAACTGACCCCCTGTGTAAAAAGTTTGGGGACCCCTGTGTTAAAGCATGTGTGAGCTCATTTATGTGCAAGTATGTATGATTATATTCATGGAAAAAAAGTGTTCTCTAACACCTATTAGTTATGTGACCCTATGCAAGTCAGCTTATGTTGATGTGCCTTATTTCCCTCATCTGCAAAATGGGTGTAATAATAGCTACCAGTTTTTAGCATTATATGATTAAATAAAACAATGTGGAATATATTAAAATGCAATATGAATTTGAACTGGTATCATTGTTATTAATCTATATGCCATGCTGCCTTCTTGAAAAGTGATGATTATTTTCTTAAACTGCCACATATGAAATCATAATCTCTTTCCCATCTCCAAAGACTTAGATATCTCCAGCTCCACGCAAATGCCAACACAGTCACAATTCTGATGCATTAAATGTGCTTGCTAAAGATTATGCATGCTTCAAATCATACATTTATAATCCTCATTCATTTGGAAGACAAAATGGCCTTTGCCACAACCACCACACCAGGCATCATCTATCCTATGGAAGGGAGACTTGAGTGGGGAGTGAATATTTAGGTTTAAGTCAGATATCAAGCAGCATTAATGTGTCATCCTTTCCTTGGCGAGCACAGCCGGACTTCTCTTGAAGCTCTGGACTATAAAGTCTTCTGTATTCTAGAACCACATTGGAACAGTAGGTCCTATTAAAATAAGAGAGAGAGCCAAATGGCCCTTTTCAGAAACATGATGTGATGCTATAAACCCTGTCTGTTTCTTTGTGGCTGAGCTGAGTTTAACCACAAGGAATCAGGCTGAGTTCAGCAGAAATAATTATTGTTTTCAAGTGAATCCAGTGAACAAATCCAAGACAAAACGACATGGCCCTCTTCCTGAAAAATTACATAGGGCTATTTAAAACCTGACTCAACCCCTGCTTCCAAGCTTACTATTCTTAATTTTTTTAACCAAAACTGTGACTTCATCATTAAGCATCCAATGCAGATGCCATATTTGTAATTTATAGTTGTAGATTTCCTTGGGTACTAAGAAGATGAGAGACAATATCTTTTGTGTTTTTATGCCTCTTGGTGAGAAAATTCTAAATGTATATCCTCTAAATGTGGAAGGTTTCACTGGGGAGACCAACATGTTCATCTCCTGAAGAACCAAGAGTGAGGAGCTTTAACATGCTGGTCTTCCAAAGAATCAGAGTGGGGGGGGGATTTGAGGGAAAAATATGTAGGGGTCCTCCATCCCCACTTTTGATCTCCCCACCCCAGTTGTCACAGAATCACAGAGCCAGCAGTGCACCATCATCCTGGTGCAGGAAGACCTGGATTAAAAGCCACTGAACTATGGAAGATCCAGGAGGAGGAGTAGAGTTTTTGAAAAGCCAGTGTAGAAAGATGAGAGCTCTCTCTTTTCCCAGACCACACACATTTGAACTCATTCTCTCTGGAATGACTCTCTCTTTCTCCTTGAGCCCTCTTATCTGAGCTCTTATCTGTAAATCTCTGACAAGCCTGAACTAGGAGTATCTGGCTGAGATGGAGCATCAGGATTGGGATTTTTACCTTAAGTCAGAAAGACTGAAACTTATTTCTCTCCTTCTCTCTCTTTAATGATAAATGCTCATAAATTTAGCAATAAGCCTCCAGATTAACTTTTATTTATAACATTTACCCAAAGTCATACAGAAATATGACAGAAGGAAGACCTTGAATCCAGTTCCTTGGCATTCAAAGGTCAGTGCTCTATCCATTATACTAGCAGTTCTCAAATTTCCTCATCTCCAATTATTAAGGTTCCCCTCCCAAAGAACTTATGGTTCTGTGGCTTATATCTTTCAATATTTGCCATATCAAAAATGAAAACTGATATTTAAAAAATTTCTTAATAATTCATTCCAAATAACAATAATAAAGCTAATATATGTTACTTCAATATCAATTTTTGTGAGAAAATAACCATTTCCTAAAACATAATATAATAGAGTGAGAAGAGGGCCATAGTTTTACATATTTTTGCAAATCTATTTAATGTCTGGCTTAATAAAAGACAGCTGGATTCTTATATCTGCTTCTGCATTCAATCTGGTATTAAATATTATTTTTGTTGAAGTATATGAAAAAAAAACTGACCTTGAACAGATATGCAATTTGAAGAGGAATGAGTATTTTAATAGGCAAATAATGTCCCAGGATTCTTTTGAAAATAGTTTTCATGTTGTGGCCCCCCTGAAAGAGTCTAGGGTACTACTAGAGGTCTAAGGATCACACTCTGAGAACATATAGCTTGTTATAATAATCATAATTAATCATAATAGTAACATAGCAAGTACTCAAAGTAATATGCCATTTTCAAATTACAAAATTCTTTATACATATATATTTTTCACATGATCCCTGCAGCAATTTTTTAAGGTAAATATATCCATATGTAGTTTGATGAGCTATGATCTCATCTGGATGATGGGATCTCTTCATCTGACCTGGATCAGAAACCTTCCATATGTATTGTCTCCTCTATTTGAATGGAAGCTCCTTAATAGTAGGGATTGTCATACTTTTCTATTTGCATCCCCAACATTTAGCTTAGGACTTTGCCCATGATAAAGTGTATCATCCAAGAGCATGTCATTGGTAGAAATCACTAGACATCTCAAAGAAATTCCTCTAAATCTCCTTTCAATTTCAGTACAAAAGAGCTCACAAATTGTTAATTAATAATCTTTGACATGAGGTGAATACTCCAAATATTATCCCCATTTTAGATTTTAGATAAAGGAAATAGAGCTCAGGAACATTAGGTTTTATTTTATGTTACAGGGCAATTACATGGTAGAGTTTACACATGTGGCTTCGATATAATCTTCTATAATCCCATTACACCACATTTGAGAGTTTATAGCAATAAGATCTAGGGTTATGAAAAGATTTCCTAAGCAATCCTGAGTTAGTTAATAATAAAAGTTCCTATTTACAAATGAAGATAACAAAAAAAAATAATAGGACTTGGTCTTAGTCACCCATAGTAAATAATGTGTGTCAGAACTCAGGCTTGAACTCAGACGTTTTTTCCTCTAGGAGCAGTAAAATCAAATCATTATTTCTTGCTTCTCAGTATCATTTCACCTATAATAAGAGTCTAGAAAGGGTATTCAATTAAAAAAAAAACATTTATTAAGCCCTTACTATTTTAAGCAAAGGAATACAAATAAGAAAAAGACAGACATTTCTTGTCCTCAAAGAGCTAACAATCTACTGGGGACAATAAACCACAAAAGAAAGAAAAAAAGGGAGTAGGAAAGGAAACTAACACAATGAGAGTAAATATTTACCAAAGATCCCATATCTAGTAACTGGGGTTAAATTTGAACTCAGATCTTTTGACTCTAGGCTCAGCATTCTATCCAAATGCATTATGTAACTGCCTCACTGTATGAGGCACTGAGGAGAAAATACCAACAGTCCTTGCCCTAAAAGAACTTATAGTTTTGCCTATGTATTATTTTAAATCTTCCATAAAGGATCAACTCAACAAAACAGGCACCAGTTTGATGTCCAATCTTTTCCCCTTTGCTTTCACTTCATGACTAGTCATCACCTTCCCTCCACTGTACAAATACTGGATAGGGTTTACACCATTTCTTAACTACAACCTATCACAGATAAGATATGCAAACTACTTCTATTCCCAATGTAGATATCCATTGCCTTCTGGGTCATGAACAATAATGATTCCCCCCAGAACTGCTATTCTCAACTTTATAGTATCATCATGAGAATGTCACATCACATTAATGTACCAAATCCATGTGTGGAAAGGTGTCATCTTTCCCATAATATAGGTGTGAAGGCAGAGAGCCAAGTGATGCCTAGAACACATAAGCAACACAAAGTAAACAAACAAGTGGGATGAATTGCAAAATATTCTTGAGAAAGGAACAAAGTTGAACTATAGTGGCCTTTAGCTAAAGAAAAGGTTCATCATCTACTGGGTTTGTTGTACATGGTCCTAGTTGCTATCTTTCCTTTTCTTAAGTATATAAGAAATATATATATGTGTATATATATATGTATGAATATATATATATATGAAAAGTTCAGGAAGCAAAGTATATGACCATAAATTGGGGTATAGCTAAGCAAACTTTGGCACAAGGATGTAATGGATTATTATTGGGCTGAATGAATTGAGAAATATGATGAATATACATATATATGGGGCATGCTTGGTAAGTGACTGACAATTTTGCAACCTTAGTTAAATAGTATTGTCTCTAATTTACATAAATATCCTTCAATATGAATTTTCAATACAAAATATTGCAAAGGAGTGGAGAGGGGAAAATAGTAAACTGCCTTACTGTCTTGAATTCAACATTGTCTACAGTATTTTAACCAGTACTCCTTTCTGTGTAATTGTTTACCTACAAATCTGTTTAGTTTTACTATTATAAAGGTTAAATTTCTTTACTCCATAAGGAGATCAATAGAAATTCTGTATCAAAATCAAGATACATTATCAATGTGATATCCTCTTTGGCAGTTTCTGGATCTTTTTATAATAAGGCATCAAAAGAATAATAGCAACAAACTATGTATCTTATGGATATCAAAGATACAATTGAAGCTATAAATATATATATATATGCATACAAATATTTATAGCTTCAATTTCTTTAGTCAAAAAATTCAGGAAGCAAAGTATATGACCATAAATTGGGGAATAGCTGAGCAAACTTTAGCACAAGGATGTAACCAATTATTATTGGGCTGAATAAATTGAAAAGTATGATGAATAAAGAGAAGCATTCAAAGACTTATAAGAACAGACACAAAGTGAAGTAAGCAAAGCCAGGAAAATAATATCCATAGACTGATATCCAAATCCCTTTGTAGTTTTTCTTCCCATTTCACATAAGCTATGCCCCCTCTTGATTATTTACAATTATCCTCAATTTTCCCACTTGTTTTCTTATATCTGTGCCACACTCTATACTTTTCCTATGGAATGGAAAGTCGTAATTAATATTAGTTTTTATATTGTTGCTTATTTTTGCAATTGTTTCACTTGTATAACCTTTTTAACAAATGAAATCATAAGCATATTGATTGTATATGTGCAGATATAGAAATAGATTGTATTTATCAGAAATATCAGTGTCCCTAGAGTTCTAAACTGGCTTTCTGCACAAAAGATGGAACTATCTACATTTCTGAAAAGTGGCCATTCAACTTCCAATAGATTGTCCAGAAATCACTCTCTAATTATCTAATGAAGCAGTTCGTTCCTTCCCCTAGCAGATTTAATCTTGCCTACATTACCAACATCCACCAAATATACACCCCAAAGCTAAGAAGTCTTTTGGGATATTTAATAAACAGTAACTTTTATTCTTTCTCATTGCACATGACTAAATCTTATTCCTGTCATTGTGACCTCTCTCATATCCATCCCTTTCTCTCAACACACATGGCCACCAAAAGAATTCAGGCATCTGAATAGCAACTGGGAAACAATAGAGTATACTGAATAAATGATTAATGTATTTCCTGACCTTTAGAAAAATCACTTTTCCACTTCCTGGTAAACCTTGCAGCCATGTAGACTCTGGACTCTTCCTCTCCTCAACATCTACCATATAGACTACATCAAAAGACCAAAATTAAACCCCAAATTCATATGAATGAAGGGACTGATAGTTGGGCACAGCATTGAAGGTACTTGGGATTTGGGAATTTCCACACTATAAAGGGGTGAAATAGCTTCCACCAAAACACTAGCTGATTAACCCTCCTGGAGAATTAATCTCCACCTATGGAGCCAGAGTCAGAGCCAGTGCAGGCTAGAATCAGTGAGTGAGCGAAGGGTACCTCTAGAGCAAGTACAGGGCACTTCTAGGTCCTTGGAAGCTGACTAAGACCACCAAATACCTACCCCTGAGAGCAGATAGACCTGAGACCCCAGCATGTTAGAGTGCAGACTTTGAGAACCCACACAGAGATAGCTCAGAGAAGGGCAGTGAACAGTAGAAGATGCAGAGACTTGAGAGGTGGTCTTAGGCAAAAACCTCACACCTTAACTCCATACATAGAGAGCCTTCCCTCCTCACTCATACTTCTGACTGAAAAGGGAAGGGAAAACCACCATTATTGTAGCAAACAATGGCCAGAAAAAACAACTTCCAAGAAAAACAAGAACAAGGCATTGATCCTGGATAATTTTTATGGAGGAAAAATCCAGACACAGAGGAAATAGCAGAAGAGACCATACAAATAAATGCACCCAAACCTTTGGGGAAAAAATGGAAATTGGCCACAAGCTCTTGAAGAATTTAAATTGGGGCTTATCAAAAAGATAGAAGAATTTTGGCAAGGAAAGTGGGAAATAGTTCAAAAAGAAAATATAGTTTAAAGGACAGGAACTCCCAATTGGAGAAACAGCTGGAAGACATAAAGAGCAGGATAGACCAAACCAAAAAGGAAAATCAAAAGATTATAGTGGAAATCTAGTCCTTAAAGACCAGAATTAGACAACTGGAATCCAATGATCTTTCAAAACAGCAAGAAGTAATAAAGCAAAGTCAAAAGACTGACAAAATAGAAGAAAACATAAAATATCTCACTGACGAGATGATAGATCAGGAAACCAGCCTTGAAGAGACAATTTGAGAATCATCTGTCTACCTGAAAACCCAGAAACAAACAGAAATCTTGACATCATACTACAAGAAATTATCCAAGAAAACTGCCCAGATGTTCTTGAACAAGGGGGAAAATAGACATTGAAAGAGTTCATAGAACATCCTCTACCCTAAATCCTCAAAAGATAACTACCAGGAATGTAAATGTCAAATTCAAGATCTTCCTAGATAAGGGGAACATTTTATAAGAAGCCCCAAAAAAGACAATTCAGATATCAAGGAGAACCAATTAGGATTATACAACATCTGGCAGCTTCCATACTAAATGACCAAAAGGCTTGGAATATGATATTCAGAAAGGCAAGTGAATTGGGTCTTCAAACAAGGATCACCTAACAATCAAAACTGACTATATACTTCCAGGGGAAAGTATGGGTATTCAACAAAATAGAAGATTTCCAAGTATTTAAAAAGAAAAGACCAGAACTAAGTGGAAAGTTTGATATCCAAACACAAAAATCAAGAGAAATATGAAAAGGTAAATAAGAAAGAGAAGGGAAAGGGGGAAATTTTTTTTTATTTAAACATTCTTCTTTAAGGGCTTCAATAATATCAAATTATTTATATTAATATATGGAAAATGTTATTTGTAACTCTCAAAAATTATATTCACTATTATAGTAATTAGAAGAATCATTCACAGGTAGAGATTGGGGTAATATGTGGCATAAGATGATATGCAAAAGTATAAAAAAGGAGGGGGTGGAATAGAACATGGCACCAAGAAGAAGGAAACAAAAAGGGAGGGGCCAGGAATAGAAACATAATTGTGGTGGGCATTATGGGGTCTGATTAAAAGCAAACCACTTATTTAAAAAGATATAGAGAAAGAAGAAAGGGCAGAACTAAGAGAGGATATCCAAATATTGGGGAATACACAAGTGGCAATCATAACTTTGAATGTGAATGGGATGAACTCAACCATAAAATGAAAGCAAATAGCAGAGTGAATTAGAAACCACAATCCTACCATATGTTGTCTACAAGAAACACACATGATCTGAGTAGACACTCACAGGGTTAGAATTAAAAGTTGGAGTAAAATTTATTGGGCCTCAACTGAGAAAAAGAAGGCAGGAGTTGCAATCATGATATCTGAGAAAGCCAAAGTAAAAATAGATCTGATTAAAAGAGATAGGTAAGGTAATTACATCCTGATCAAAGGCAGTATAGATAATGAGAAAATGTCAGTACTCAACATGTGTCACCAAATGGTATAGCATCCAAATTTCTAAAGGAGAAACTAGTGGAGTTGAAGGAGAAAATAGATAGTAAAACTATAATAGTGGTAGACCTGAACTTTCCTCTATCAAATCTAGATAAATCAAACCAAGAAAATAAATAGGAAATAGGTAAGAGATAGGAATTAAATCTTAGACAAAATAGAGTTAATAGATATATGGAGAAAAATAAATAGGGAAAATAAGGAATACACCTTCTTTTCAGCAGCACATGGTACAGTCACAAAGGTTGACTATGTGCTAGGGCATAAAAACGGCAAACAAATGCAAAAAAGCAGAAATGATAAATGCAACCTTTTCAGATCACAATACAATAAAATAATAATTACTAAGGGTACATGGAGAGGGAAATAAAAAAAATTAATTGGAAATTAAATAATATGATTCCCAAAATGGGTTAAAGAACAAATCATATAAACCAATTAATAATTTCATTGAAGAAAAAACAATGATGAGACATCCTTTAAAAATCTATGCATGCTCACTTCTGGGTAATCATGGCTGCAATCTAGACACCACAGGCTTTCTCTCCCCAGCACCAAACGAAATAGACTACATCAAAGGAGCATAAAAATCACCTTTGGAGGAACAGAAGGACTCACCAGTACCCCAAAGAGGCGAAGGTACGTGGGGTTTGAACATTTCCACACTATAATAAGAAGGAGGAAAAGCTTGCACAGAAATGTGAACTGTCCCTCCCCTCCCCACATCCCCCACCAAACCAGAGTGAGCTACCAGAGTGCTCACTGGGACAGCAAGTGAGTGGGGAACATCTCTGTCTGGGGATCCACTCCAGGGTCCTTGGGATCTGAAGACTGCCAGGAAAAAACATGGGAGAATATTGCACCGAGCAAAGGGGGCCCAGGAAGCTGTACTCGGGGCGGTTGCGCTGAGCATCTGGGAGGAGCTAAACACCAGGGGCGGACCACGTGCTGATTATCTGGGCGGAGCTGAACACCTGGGCAGTTTGGCTGTGATCAGGGGCCCAGCACTCTAAGAAACCTCAGAGGCTGGGAAGAACTAGTCTGAGGCACCTAAATTCACAGAAAACCCTCCCATATCACCCAGACCCCAGACCAAAAAGGAAAGGGGAATAAAACCACCAAAAGGATGGCTCACATGTCCCAAAATCAAGCCTCCAGGAAGAAAGGGAAAAAGGTGACTATTGAAAACTTTTATGGTGGAAGTACCCAAGGAAAAGAGGAGAATGAGGATGAAATCCAAAAAAAATCAGAACATGCCTCCCAAAATGGAAACTATCAACAAGCTCTGGAAGATCTCAAACTGGAACTTACCCAAAAGATGGAAACCTGGAAAGAAAAATGGGAGAAAGAGATCAGCAGTCTGACAAATAAGACTGCTCAATTGGAAAAAGAGCTCGAAGCATCCAATAGATGGGCAGACAAAGCTGAAAAGCAAAACCAGTCCCTAACGACCAGAATTAAGCAACTCAAAGAAAGTGAGATCATAAAACAGCAAGAATCAATAAAGCAAAGCCAAAAAAATTAATGAGTTAGAAGAAAACATAAAATATCTCACTGAAAAGGTCACAGACTTGGAAAACAGAGAAAGAAGAGACAACCTCTGAATTATTGGTCTCCCAGAAAAACCAGAGATAAACAATAAACTCGATGTTATTCTACAGGAGATTATAAAAGAAAATTGCCCACACGTTCTGGAACAAGGGGGCAAAATAGAAATAGAAAGGGTTCATAGAACACCCTCTATACTAAATCTACAAAAGACAACCCCTAGGAATGTAATTGCCAAATTCAAGAGCTTCCAAGAAAAGGAGAAAATCCTACAAGAAGCCAAGAAGAGGAGCTTCAGATATAGGGGGGCTCCCATAAGGATCACACATGACTTAGTGGCTAACACACTAAGAGACCACAAAGCATGGAACACGATATTTAGAAAGGCAAGAGAGCTGGGTCTCCAACCAAGAATCAACTACCCAGCAAAACTGACTATATACTTCCAGGGGAAAGTATGGGCATTCAACAAAATAGAAGATTTCCAAGCATTTGCTAAAAAAAGACCAGAATTTAGTGGAAAATTTGATATCCAAGCACAGAAAGCAAGAGAAACATGAAAAGGTAAATATGAAAGAAAGGGAAAAGGAGAAAAATGTTATCTTTTTCTTTAAGTCAAACTCTCTTCTATTAGGACTACATTTACATCAAATTATATATATTAATATGTGGGGAAAATGTTTTGTGTAACTCTCAAAAATTGTATGCATCATAAGAGTAGTTAGAAGAAACATGAATAGGGAAAGATTGGGGCATTAAGAAGATTTGGGGAAGTGGGAGCAAAGAAAGAAAAAGGGAGGGGGGGAACCGTCGTTAACACTAAGATTTACTTCAAGAAATATGGGAGACTTAATAGAATAATCTTTCCCATATAAAGATACACATGGGAAGGGGAGGGGAAGAACTCTCATATGAGAAGGAGAGGAAGAGAGCCTGAAGTGGAATTACTTAAACCTTACTCTCAGTGAAATCAAATCTGAGAGGGAAGAACATCTAGATCCAGTGGGATCCTGAATTCTATCTTATCCAATAGGGCAAGAAAGAAAGAAAAATTAAGGAGGGGGAGGGAGGAGGGAGTACAAAAAGGGAGGGAAGGAGAGGTGGGAGGGGAATGGAGAATAAAAAGGGAGGGGCTAGAAAGGGAAGCATCTCAAGGGAGGGGACTAGGGGGACTGACCTAAAGTAAATCACTGGTTCAAAAGGAGATAGCTAAAGAAGAAAGGTCAGAACTAGCGGGAGATATCAAAATGCCAGCGAATCCATAAATGACAATCATAACTTTGAACGTGAATGGGATGAACTCACCCATAAAATGTAGACAAATAGCAGATTGGATTAGAACCCCAAACCCTACCATTTGTTGTCTTCAAGAAACACATATGAGGCGGGTTGACACTCACAAGGTTAGAATTAAAGGTTGGAGTAAGACCTTTGGGGCCTCAACTGATAGAAAGAAGGCAGGAGTTGCAATCATGATATCTGACAAAGCAAAAGCAAAAATAGACCTGATCAAAAGGAATAGAGAAGGTAAATATATTCTATTAAAAGGGAGTATAGATAATGAGGAAATAGCACTAATCAACATGTATGCACCAAATGGCATAGCATCCAAATTTTTAATAGAGAAACTAGGAGAATTGAAGGAGGAAATAGACAGTAAAACCATATTAGTGGGAGACTTGAACCAACCGCTATCAAATTTAGATAAATCAAACCAAAAAATAAACAAGAAAGAGGTAAAAGAGGTGAATGAAATCTTAGAAAAATTAGAGTTAATAGACATATAGAGAAAAATAAGTAGGGACAAAAAGGAATATACCTTCTTTTCAGCACCACATGGCACATTCACAAAAATAGATCATACACTAGGTCACAGAAACATGGAACTCAAATGCAGAAAAGCAGAAATAATAAATTCAGCCTTTTGAGATCACAAGGCAATAAAAAATATTGATCTGTAAGGGTACATGGAGAGCCAAATCAAAAATTAATTGGAAATTAAATAATATGATACTCCAAAATTGGTTAGTTAGAGAAGAAATCATAGAAACAATTAATAATTTCATTGAGGAAAATGACAATGGCGAGACATCCTTTCAAACCTTATGGGATGCAGCCAAGGCAGTACTTAGAGGAAAATTCATATCCCTGAGTGCATATATTAACAAATTAGGGAGGACAGAGATCAAAGGAATTGGAAATGCACATCAAAAAACTTTAGAACGAACAAATTAAAAACCCCCAGAAGAAAACCAAACTAGAGATCCTAAAAATTAAGGGAGAAATTAATAAAAATCGAAAGTGACAGAATTATTGAGCTAATAAACAAGACTAGAAGCTGGTACTTTGAAAAAACAGACAAAATAGACAAAGTACTGGTCAATCTAATTAAAAAAAGGAAAGAAGAAAGGCAAATTAACAGCATCAAGGATGAAAAGGGGGATCTCACCTCCAATGAAGAGGAAATTAATGCAATCATTAAAAACTACTTTGCCCAACTATATGGCAATAAATATAACAACCTAGGTGATATGGATGAATATTTATAAAAATATAAATTGCCTAGACTAACAGAAGAAGAAATAGATTTCTTAAATAATCCCATATCAGAAAAAGAAATCTAATAGGCCATCAAAGAACTTCCTAAGAAAAAATCCCCAGGGCCTGATGGATTCACCAGTGAATTCTATCAAACTTCAAAGAACAGCTAACTCCAATACTATACAAACTATTTGACATAATAAGCAAAGAGGGAGTTCTACCAAACTCCTTTTATGACACAAACATGGTACTAATTCCAAAACCAGGCAGGCCAAAAACAGAGAAAGAAAATTATAGACCAATCTCCCTAATGAATAGAGAGGCAAAAATCTTAAATAGGATACTAGCAAAAAGACTCCAGCAAGTGATCAGAAGGGTCATCCACCATGATCAAGTAGGATTTATACCAGGGATGCAGGGCTGGTTCAATATTAGGAAAACTATCCACATAATTGACCATATCAATAAGCAAACCAACAACAACCACATGATTATCTCAATAGATGCAGAAAAAGCCTTTGATAAAATACAACACCTATTCCTACTAAAAACACTAGAAAGCATAGGAATAGAAGGGTCGTTCCTAAAAATAATAAGCAGTATATATCTAAAACCATCAACTAATATCATCTGCAATGGGGATAAACTAAATCCATTCCCATTAAGATCAGGAGTGAAACAAGGATGCCCATTATCACCTCTATTATTTGACATTGTATTAGAAACACTAGCAGTAGCAATTAGAGAAAAGAAATTGAAAGCATTAAAATAGGCAAGGAGGAGACCAAATTATTGCTCTTTGCAGATGACATGATGGTCTACTTAAAGAATCCTAGAGATTCAACCAAAAAGCTAATCGAAATAATCAACAACTTTAGTAAAGTTGCAGGATACAAAATAAACCCACATAAGTCATCAGCATTTCTATATAATTCCAACGCAGCTCAGCAGCAAGAACTAGAAAGAGAAATCCCATTCAAAATTACCTTAGACAAAATAAAATACTTAGGAATCTATCTCCCGAGACAAACACAGGATCTATATGAACACAACTACAAAACACTCGCCACACAACTAAAACTAGACTTGAACAATTGGAAGAACATTAACTGCTCATGGGTAGGACGAGCCAATAAAATAAAAATGACCATCCTACCCAAACTCATCTATCTATTTAGTGTCAAACCCATGGAACTTCCAAAAAAGTTTTTTACTGATTTAGAAAAAAACATAACAAAGTTCATTTGGAAGAACAAAAGATCAAGGATTTCCAGGGAAATAATGAAAAAAAAAATACAAAGAAAGGGGGCTTTGCAGTCCCAGATCTCAGACTATATTATAAAGCAGTGGTCACCAAAACAATCTGGTACTGGCTAAGAGCCAGAAAGGTGGATCAGTGGAATAGACTGGGGGCAAGCGACCTCAGCAAGACAGTATATGACAAACCCAAAGATCCCAGCTTTTGGGACAAAAATCCACTATTCAATAAAAACTGCTGGGAAAATTGGAGGACAGTGTGGGAAAGATTAGGTTTAGATCAACACCTCACACCCTACACCAAGATAAATTCAAAATGGGTGAATGACTTGAACATAAAGAAGGAAACTATAAGAAAATTAGGCGAACACAGAATAGCATACATGTCAGACCTTTGGGAAGGGAAAGACTTCAAAACCAAGCGAGACTTAGAAAGAGTTACAAAATGCAAAATAAATAATCTGGAATATATCAAATTAAAAAGTTTTTGTACAAACAAAACCAATGTAACCAAAATCAGAAGGGTAGCAACAAATTGGGAAACAAACCATAAAAACCTCTGACAAAGGTTTAATTACTCAAATTTACAAAGAACTAAATCAATTGTACAAAAAATCAAGCCATTCTCCAATTGATAAATGGGCAAGGGACATGAACAGGCAGTTCTCAGCCAAAGAAATCAAAACTATTAATAAGCACATGAAAAAGTGCTCTACATGTCTTATAATCAGAGAGCTGCAAATCAAAACAACTTAGATTGGCTAACATGACAGCTATGGAAAGTAATGAATGCTAGAGGGGATGTGGCAAAGTGGGGACACTAATTCATTGCTGGTGGAGTTGAGAATTGATCCAGCCATTCTGGAGGGCAATTTGGAACTATGCCCAAAGGGTGATAAAAGACTGTCTGCCCTTCGATCCAGCTATAGCACTGCTGGGTTTGTACCCCAAAGAGATAATAAGGAAAAAGACTTGTACAAGAATATTCATAGCTGCACTCTTTGTGGTGGCCAAAAATTGGAAAAAGAGGGGATCCCCATCAATTGAGGAATGGCTGAAGAAATTTTGGTATATGTTGGTGATTGAATACTATTGTGCTAAAAGGAATAATAAAGTAGAGGAATTCCATGGAGACTGGAACAACCTCCAGGAAGTGATGCAGAGTGAAAGGAGCAGAACCAGGAAAACATTATACACAGAGACTGATACATTGTGGTACAATCGATGGTGATAGACTTCTCTATTAGTGGCAATGCAATGTCCCTGAACAATCTGCAGGGATCTAAAAAATACCATCCACAAGCAGAGGATAAACTGTGGAAGTAAAAACACCGATGAAAAGCAACTGCTTGACTACAGGGTTGGAGGGGATATGACTGAGGAGAGACTCTAAATGAACACTCTAATGCAAATACCAACAACAGGGAAATGGGTTCAAGTCAAGAACACACGTGATAACCAGTGGAATTGTGCGTCGGCTATGGGAGAGGGAAAGGTGATGGGAGGGGAGGCTGGGAGGAAAAGAAAAGGATCTTTGTTTCCAGTGAATAATGTTTGGAAATGACCAAATAAAATAATGTTTAAGATAAGAAAAATCTATGCATGCAGCAAAAGCAGTACTCAGGAGGAAATTTATATCCTTGAGTTCATACATTAACAAATTAGGGAGGATGGAGTTCATTGAATTGGACATGTAAATCAAAAGAACTTGAAAGTGAGCAAATTAAAAATCTCCACATAAAAACTAAATTAGAAATCCTAAAAATCAAAGGAGAAATTAATAAAATCAAAAGTGAAAAAAAATAATTAATGAATAAGACTAGAAGCTGGTATTTTGAAAAAAAAACAAATAAAATAGACAAAGAACTGGTCAATCTAAAAAAAAGGAAAAAAAAAACAAATCAACTGCATCCCAGATGAAAAGGGAGACCTCACCTCTAATGAAGAAGAAATTAAGGCAATCATTAAAGTTTCTTTCACCCAATTTTATGGCAACAAATATGGCAATTTAGGTGATATGGATGAATATTTACAAAAATACAAATTGCCTAGATTAACAGAAGAAGAAATAAAATACTTAAATAATCCCTTTTATCAGAAAAAGAAATTAAATAAGCCATCATAGAACTCCCTAAGAAAAAATCCCCAAGGTCTGATGGTTTCACAAGTGAATTCTATCAAGCATTCAAAGAACAACTAATCCTAGTACTATACAAACTATTTGATATAACAAGCAAAGAAAGTTCTATCAAATTCCTTTTATGACACAAATATGATACTGGTTCCCAAGTCAGGCAGGTCAAAATTAGAGAAAGAAAACTATAGACCAATCTCCCTAATCAATATAGATGCAAAAATCTTAAATAGAATCATATTAATAAGACTGTAGCAAGTGATCACAAGGGTTATTCATTATAATTAGTTGGGATTTATACCAGGAATGCAAGGATGGTTCAATATTAGGAAAACCATCCACATAATTGACCATATCAACAAGCAAACCAACAAAAATTACATGATTATCTCAATAGATACAGAAAATGCCTTTGACAAAAATATAACACTCGTTCCTATTGAAAACCCTATAAAATATAGGAGTAGAAGGGCCTTTCCTAAAAATAATAAACAGTATATATCTAAAACCATCAGCAAACACCATATGCAATGGGAATAAATTAGAAGAATTCCCAATAAGATCAGGAATGAAACAAGGATGCCCATTGTCCCCTCTATTATTAAACATTGTATTTGAAACACTACTAGTAGCAATTAGAGAATAAAAATAAATTGAAGGTATTAAAATAGGCAATGAAGAGACCAAGTTATCACTCTTTGCAGATGATATGATGATCACTTTTAGAATCATAGAGAATCAACTAAAAAGCTACTGGAAATAATCATCAACTTTAGCAATGTTGCAGGATACAAAATAAAAACGCATAAGTCATGAGCATTACTATATATTCCCAACACATCTCAGCATCAAGAATTAGAAAAAGAAATTCCATTTAAAATCACCCTAGACAATATAAAATACTTAGGAATCTATCTGTTTAGATAAACTCAGCAACTATATGAACACAATCACAAAACACTCTCCGCACAATTAAAACTAGATGTACATAATTGGAAAAACATTAATTGCTCATGGGTAGGATGAGCTAACATAATAAAATTGACAATCCTATTTAAATTTATTTACTTATTTAGTGCCATACCCACCAAACTACAAAGAAACTTTTACTGAATTAGGAAAAAATAACAAAAGATCAAGAATATCCAGGGAAATACAGAAAAAAATTTGAAGGAAAGTGGCCTAGCAGTACCAGATCTCAAACTATACTATAAAGCAGTGGTCCAGTGGTCATCAAAACAATATGGTACTAGCTAAGAGACAGAAAGGAGGATCAGTGGAACAGACTTGGGGTAAGTGACCTCAGCCAGACTGTCTATGACAAACCCAAAGATCCCAGCTTTTGGGACAAAAATCCACTATTTGACAAAAACTCCTGGGAAAATTGGAAGACAATATGGGAGAGATTGGGTTTGGATCAACATCTCACACCCTACACAAAGATAAATCCAGAATGGGTGAATGACTTGAATATAAAGAAGGGAACTATAAGTAAGTTAGATGAACACAGAATTGTGTACTTTTCAGATCTTTGGGAAATGAAAGATTTTAAGACAAAGCAAGAGTTAGAAAAAATTACAAAATGCAAAATAATTAATTTTGATTACATTAAATTAAAAAGATTTTGTACAAACAAAACCAATGCAACCAAAATTAGAGGGGAAGCCACAAATTGGGAAAAATCTTCATAACAAAAAAATTACTCACATTTATAAAGAGCTAAATCAACTGTACAAAAAAATCAAGCCCTTCCCCAATTGATAAATGGGCAAGGGGCATGAATATGTAATTTTCAGATAAAGAAATCAAAACTATTAATAAGTACATGATAAAGTGTTCTAAATCTCTTATAATCAGAGAAATGCCAATCAAAACAACTCTGAGGTACCACCTCACACCCAGCAGATTGGCTAACATGAGAGCAAAGGAAAGTAATGAAGGAGGGCATGTGGCAAAATTGGAACATTAATGCATTGCTGGTGGAGTTGTGAATTGATCCAGCCATTCTGGAGGTAAATTTGGAACTGTGCCCAAAGGGCACTAAAATCTGTCTGCCCTTTGATCCAGCCATAGCACTACTGGGTTTATACCCCAAAGAGATAATAAGGGAAAATACTTGTATAAGGATATTCATAGCTGAGCTCTTTGTGGTGGCAAAAAAATTGGAAAATGAGGGGATGCCCTCCAACTGGAGAATGGCTGAACAAATTGTGGTATATGTTGGTGATGGAATACTGTTGTGCTCAAAGGAATAATGAACTGGCAGAATTCCATGTGAACTGGAATGACCTCCAGGAATTGATGCAAAGTGAAAGGAGCAGAACCAGGAGAACATTGTACACAGAGACTGATACACTGTGGTATAATAGAATGTAATGGACATCTCTAATAGTGGCAATGCAATGATTTAGAACAATTCAGAGGGATTTATGAGAAAGAATCTATACACATCCAAAGGAAGAACTGAGGGAGCAGAAACACAGAAGAAAAGGAACTGCTTGATTACATGATTAAATCATACATTGTATGATTGGGGATATAGACTCTAAATGATCACCCTAATGCAAATATCAACAATATGGAAATAGCTTTTGATCAAAGACACATGTAAAACCCAGTGGAATTGTGTGTCAGCTATGGGAGGGGGGAGGGGGAAAGAAGGGAAAGAACATGACTCTTGTAACCATGGGAAAATATTCTAAATTGACTAATTATATAAAATTTTCAAAAAAATAAGGAAATGAAAAAAAGAAAAATCACTTTTGTGATTATATGTAGGATGCACTGGAGTAGGGAGTGAGTCAAAGCAAGAAAAACTATTAGGATACTATTTTTTATGATTTCAGGTGCTTTTAGGATCAAATCTAAGCTCTTGTGCCACTTTCAAAGTCCTTTACACCATGTTCCCAATATACTTTCCCAACCTTGTTATTCCTCATTCCATCTAATTCAGGCGATTGTCCAGGTTAACTGGTTTTACTGTTCATCTCCTAAATTTACTTCTGATTCTCGAGACTTCAATACAATCCCTTAGCTTCTTTCACATTCTGGAATGCCCCCTTCTCTTTATGCCTATGACCTTTGAAACCTAGGATATCTCTCTTTCATATTTACCTTCTTGTCCCATTCCCTTACCCATGACCCTGTCTCAATCACAGGGTATCCATTTGGGGGATAAAGTGGGGGTTGGAAATCATCAATACCTCTCCTCACTTTGATTTTGGCTCTACAAACTTTGCCTATCCTAAGTAGACCCCTCTCCTTAGTTTTCACCTTCCTTTTGTGTCATCTTTCACCATTAAAATATAAACTTCTTGAGGGCAGCAGATATTTTTTCTTTTCGTTTATGTGGTACCTAGTACATAGTAAGCAGTTAATAAATGCTTGTTGGCTGTTCTCACACATGACACTCCTTCTATTACCATATTTTTACAATGTCACCCCATCCCTCCATGACTGGAATTCATTCTTTTCTAAACTTTAACTTTCAGACTCCCATTTTCTTTAAAAATTAGTTTAATCTTCACCATCTACATGAGCATGTAGGTCCAAATTGTATCTTATTTTGATTGTTTACTGTCTCTCTCTACCATCATCACCTAGGAAAAGAGTGAATACAAACTCTTTGAAGGCTAGGGTGCTATTTTTTGTCTTTGTATCAAAAGCACATAGTATGTGTTAATTAGATGCCAGCTAAATTATTGTCCATGTTGTTTTATGGGAGATCCTAGCTCAGGATTCACTGTCTTCTGAAGTTCCTTCCAACTTAGAAATTCTGTCATTTTTGCAATCATCACCTATTTTGAAATATGATGTTGTAAGGGGGTATAATCCATATACAGCAGCTACTTTGCTGCTCTTAAACTGCTGGGGTAGGAGGACATCAGCATTCGTTGTCTAATGTCTGAATGCCCAACTTATACCTGGGTGGATCTGACCCAAAAGAGAACCAAAAGATGCTGACCTCAATGAAATAGTCACCACAGGAAGGAGAACAAGGAACACATTGGCAGACAGCCCAACTCCAAACTGAATGAGGATTTTTTCCCCCAAACCTTTGTGGGTAAACTGCCCCAGAAGTGCCATGAATTTCAATGACCAATTCCTCCTTTCTCTTTTTCCTGTAAATGATGGGCCCTTCACCTTGTCAGCAAAAGAAGTGAGGGCCAAAATTCTAGGATGTGGAAACATTCCAAACAATTCTTGGGAAAGGTGCTATAAATTCTTACAGGATTACAGCTCAAATATATGAGGTTGTTTGGTTTTATTTGTGATTTTCTTTTGCCTCATCAGAATCTCTTCAATTAATTTCTCCTGACCTGTCATTGTGGATAAACAAAATTGTTGAGCTGTCAAGTAGTAGGAGAACCATGATATATATCCTTTTAGTCCACAAGGTCACCAGCATGGGACTATGGTAACAAGAGTACACATGAAGTTAGAAGGTCTAGATTCAAATTCTGACATTTACAAGCTATGTGAACACCAGAAAGTCACTTCATCTGCAAATTGAGGGAAAATAATACTTTAATAAGCTAGCAGCAGCATCATGATAAAAGGTTTTTTTTTTTGCAATACTAAATTTTACATAAACATAAGGATATTTTTAAAAAAGATTATGGATATAAGATATTGTGCTTTTTTCCATGTATGCATTTAATTACTGAAAGGATAAAGAAAGGAACATTTGCATTAGGAAAATTTATACAATCAACCAGAGGAAGAACTGACCTCTTGAGGAAAGAAACAGACTGCTCTAAGGACCAGAGAAAGGACAACCTCAAATGTATATATTCTGTGTGGAGGAAGGACAATGCCTGAGATACTGATGCCTATAGGGAATTGTGATCCTTCAGCTTGATTGTATGTGTCTACTTTTACAGTTCTAAAGTGTGTAACTAATAACCTGTAAATAAAAAAAACTGTGTAAGAAATAAGGAAAGCTTATATAAGAATAATTGGGCTTATATCTGACAGATAAGTAGATTTCTTGAATTTTTTTCATAAGGTAAAGAAACTTTACTGACCAATAGTAGGCTTTGAATTGAAGCATTGGAAACTATAAGGGACCTAAAAAAGAAGATATGGGAAGAGAAAAACTAGAGGAAGTGATAAGATAGAAGTCCAAAGAAATTAGCTGGGCACACGAGTGCAAAAAAGCCAGGGTCAGAAGACGAGGAATCTATTAAATATACTCTTTCCAAAAACAATAGCTGACTCTTCAGAAACTTTGCTGGGAGCCTGATGATTGGAAGAGAGACATTGTTTTGTTCATTGGCTAGAGAATGTCAGAGTCACAGGGGGAAGTCCTCTACTACTAAGATGATTGTAGGAGAACTAAATCTTGCTGCTACATCTGGAGCCATCTAATTGTTCTATGATGACTAAGAAATGGGAAACATCTAAAGGGTGCCTGGTTGCCATTTATTGCCTTCTTTGGTTTGAGCAGAAGTAGAAAGGGAAATATATGTTTTGCAGTAATTTCGCTATGAGCTTTATTTATTGGATAAGAAGATTTGTGTTGTACTGCTAGAAGCTAAGTAGAGAAAACATAATTCTATAATAGAAAGAACTAGTTGAGTTTATTCACATCTCCAGGAGAGCCTATCTGAGGAGGTTTGCAGGTCTCTGGCTTAAGTTAACTGAAAAAGTGAAAAATATACATAAACACACACACACACATATATATATATATATACATATATATATATATATAGGCAAAAGAGATTGACACTGTTTCAATGCCCTATTTAATGTTTTTATGAAGTAAAATAGCTTCATTGGCTATTTCATTGGCTTTAGAGAAGAAAAGCAGCAAAGAAGCTTTGTTAAATGAGAGTGATGGAAAAGGGGAGTAGCTAATCAAGAAATAAGTTTATGTTTCAGATTGTTTCTGAAGGGACCAAAAATATCTAGGCCTGCAGTTCAGAAATGTATATTATCCCAAGTACATGATTTTTCCTATCTATGCACTTCCACTTTATATTTCTATAAATGCGAACTCTCCCATGAACACTGTGTATATTGGTGGGAGACTATGACATAGGTTTATCAGAAACTTGTGACATTTCTATCTTGCTGTGATTTTTAAAATTGTTCCTATTTTTCTTCTGTTGAGCAGATTTTATGATTATTATTGCTTTTGTCTTATCATTTAGTAAATGTATTATGTTTAAAAGCTAAGAACACAACCGTATCTTATTTTTTTATAAATGTCAAGCACAGTGGTAGAGGTTCAAGAGCTACTGTGTCATATAGTAAAAATGTGTTGCTCCCCTCTAAACCCCCTATATACATGAGAAATTAGTACTAGCACTCAGAGTATTGTATTGGCATCCACATCGCTTAGACTTGTCAGTCTGAGTACAGTTGAATGAATGAACCAGGGGAAAATTGGAGATGCACAGGATACCCAAGCTACACAGAGAAACTTGAGAAGTTTATTCTTTGACTTCTATGCAGTACTGAAATTAATTGTGGTATTTTAGAATCATAGGATCTTAGAGTTGGAAAGGACTTTGGGTGTTACCTAGAACATATAACTCCTGTACATCTTCCTGGACAGATAAGTACTCAGTCTATTCTTTTTGTGCCTCTGCAGTTTAAATCTCAGCAACTTGGGATGAAATATATTAGAGTTTGAAGAAAACAGAGAGATCACCCCCCTGGAATACATATGAGTAACCTCCACCCCACCATATACACACATAAAAATATCCTTCAATACTTTCTAAATGCTGGGCATTCTTGAAAAACTGCTTGTCATTTGGGTCAGTATTATTCCCTTTATTCTAACAATGAGGGAAAACAGATGGAGGGGTTAAATAACTTGGTCGAGATCATAAAGATTGAGTGGTAATGCCAGAATTAAGAAGAATAGCTTTTGAAAACCCATTTGGACTTAGGGGACCATAACATACCATAATTATTTTTCTGCAATATACAGAATGTTTCTCTTGACACAAGAATAAAGTCTTAGTAAGTGGGTCGAGTGCTTTGACACACAATATGGGGCTTTAATAGAGGGTACCATTTTGTGCATACTGTTGCTATATTGCTGTTTCTATTACTGCTGAGAAATCAGAATTACATCTGTATGCTTGCTAAACAATCTTCTGTAATTATATTGTATACCCCTAAGAAAGGAAGTTCAATGTGTCTTTCTTTAATAATATTTTGCATGGCACTGAGCTCCAAGCAGTCCTCAATCAACAGCCTCCCACCACCATGTGGCTTTGAGCTCTTGTCAACTCTTTAGAGATGCAATTTGAACTATGGTTGTTATTTATTAAATTGTTCTTTCTTTTTTCCAACAAACCTCTCTAGATCTGGATCTTTCTATTTTGATGCTCTTGTCATTCAACCATGTTGTACTATTCATGACTCTATTTGGGATTGTCTTGATTCTAGAGTGGTTTTCTGTCTCTTCCTCCATTGTGCCCCAATTTTATAGATGAAGAATTGAGGCAAACAGGAGTCAAATAACTTGCCCAAGGTCACAGTGCTAGTAATTATCTGAGGCTGGATTTGAATTGATTTGTCTGGTGTTCTATCTACTGAAATACCTAGCTGCCCCTATTTTGATAGCAATTATTAACTATTTCATGAAAAATAGAAAAAAAGGATTATGTTAGAAACCAAAACAAATCAGATCTCTGTTTTGGCTTTGCCAATTCACTACTGAATTCATTACTGAATTTAGTGTAATAGAAATTTCAAAGTGAAAGCCAAAATGTCTGTTTTTAAGCTCAAGATTTTGATATTTCATTGAAGCAATACTCTATTGCTTTTCAAAACACTTGATACTTTATGATCCTCCATTTTAGTCTTGTTCACTAAATTTGCCAGAGTTTTCCTTGGAGATTATCCTCCTAGATATGCTTCTTTCTCTAATGTAATTAAATCATTCAACTTGGTTACCAATTTATTCAGTATCAAGAAATGAGCAAAATGGCAGGTCAGTCTTCATTTCAAGAAACCTCTCTAACTATGGAAAAGTCACTTAATTATCTAAAATGGCTTAGTTGCAGGTAATTTATAATTCTTTACTTTTTTAAATTAGGAGTTGACAAGAAAAAAAGATGTCTGGCTATCTAGCATTTTGTAGATACAGACATAAATTAAAAGCTACCTGCCCTCAAGGAGATTACATTCTCCTGGGGGGCAAAGGAGATATTCAGTTTCACTCTACTTGTTTTATTTTTTTCTTTCATAGGGAAAACAAGTAACATTGTTTTTATATTCTCAAATACCAATTAGACCAAATCCAGATTAAATAGTGAGCCATATTTAAATTGTTAGAATGAATCATAGAAGTCTGAGTAGCTTATATTAAGCCAAATGAGGCTTACAAATTAATTTTAGGGCCTTTTAAAATCATTTTGCCAATTCTGAAACTTACAAATGGCCATAGAATTTCAGGATCCCAGGTCACAGGAAGTTAGGACTTGATTACCCTTCAAACTACATTAACTTTAGGAACATACTTCGATAAATTGCCATTGCAACCAGTTCTAAAATACTTTGTTTGTATGAGGTTTCCATGTCATTACTGCCAAGGGAGAAATATCATTTTATCTGATGAAAGAAGCTATGCTATATGCATCATGAAGGTCTATTAGCACATAAGGGAGAAAAAGAACACACATTATCTTGTCATTATAATGCATCCTTAATCTGCCCATTTCTCATTCTGGGTCCCAAAACTCTATTTCCCTCTCCTGTTGAGATGTTTCATAAAGAGTTCAACCTCTCAGGGAAAGTTTTGCTTAAAGCCAAGCTTCATTGTATTACATTTCATGGGCTCCCTTCATGGGATGAAAATAATTTCAAATGGGCTCTTCAGTGATCTCACAGCAATATTAAAATCTGCAGTTTTAGTTTCTGAAAAAAATCATTTAAATAGCATTTTTCTAATATACTCATTTTACCCATGATACCTCAGCAGTCATGAAGAAACCTTCCTGTTTGAAAAGGTTTTTTTGAAAGCTCATTTTCATCAAAAGATAGTTTTGTCCTATTTCAGTATACATTGTTCAACCTTCCTTTCTTATACACACAAATAAAAAGTGCAGGAAATCCCATAATTTCAGAACTCATGTGGACCTTAAGCATCATCTAGTAGAAAACTTTCTTCATAGAGAAAAGGAAAGTGATGCTTCAAGAAGGATAGTTACAGGCCCAAGTCATTTGTAAAGAGAGGAATTAGGGTTCAATCCCAGAACTTCTGATTAGTGCTCTTTCCACTGTGACTTTCTTAGTCATTCTTTAATTCAATTTAATTCCGTAAACATTTATTAAGCATTTCCTATATGCCAGTCATTGTACTACCTGCTGGGGATACAAAAAGGGACAGAAGACATTTTCTGCCTTCAAATAGCTTAAAATTTTGTTCCTTAGTTGTTTTCTAACCATTTCTCACAAATAAAGATAAAAAACATGAAAAAAATCTTCTGCGAATATTTGTAAAGCAGGAATGTTGTCATAGAAGATACCTGGACATGGAATCACAAAGACCTGGATTCAAATCTCACTTATAAAACCAACTGAGAGGCTAAAGTCAAGTCATTTAAGTTCTCTGATATCTGATTTCTTCATTTCTAAAATGGGTAAAATAATATATACCTACCATACCTACTTCAATATGAGTGAGATTCCCATGCAGTATTATATGTAAAATGTTCTTATAATGTTATATCTAATGGCAAAAGAAAACAGATGCCTCTATCACTACAATCATCTAATTGTCAGGATGTTGATTTGACCTTCTAGATTTATGTATACCAGTTTGGTCAGACCCCTACACTACAATTACATATTTCTATTTTTCCCAATAGAGTATAATTTCACTGAAGAAGGTCTTGATACCCAATGCCCAGGGCATAGAAGGTGCTTAATCAGTGTTTATTGAATGAATGTCAAGGTAGGAAAATTAAATATTTGGGTAGAGGTATTTTGACATCATGACCTATTGAAAGAAAGTTGTGAGAAAAATATTTCTAAAAGTAGGTAAATGACAAGCTGACTGTGGTCATAAGATTCAAACTAGTTTTAAATCCCTTGCTTAAAGCAACTCTATCTATAATTTTCTCTCCAGTTACTCAATGGATTCATGTAGGAAAAATAACAAGAGCAATAATGTAGAAAGTGGCTATATTTTTCAGATTCATATTGTTAAGTGTCCTGTACATTTTTTCTACAAATCAAGAGATCATGTGTTTGGAAGAGGTCATTTTTGGCAGCAGAAAATGAAAGCCACAGTGTGCAATTTGGCAGTGTTGAAAGGCAATGGGGCGTTATGGAATTTGGCATCAAGAGACCTAACTTAAAGTCCTGCCCTTGAAATTTACTAGCTGTGTAACCACAGGTAATTCCCCAAATCTCTGTAAGCCTCATTTTCCTCATTTGTACAAAAGGGATAATTGTAGCTATGCTATTTATTTGACTGGTTTATTACAAACATCAACAAGAAACCTATACAAAGTGGTCTATGAGCTTTAAAAGCATAAATAAAGATTAGCTATGCCTAGTTCAGTTCTGATACAATGTCATTGATATAATTGCTGTTTTTTATTTTTGGTTAATCATGGACACTGAGTCATTAACTACCCTTTGAGTTCACCTACCAGACTGCTTCTGAAACTGATTTTATTATTGTTTAATGCAATTTCTCCATCTTCTTCACAAGAATGGAATTAGATATCTTATCAAAAACTTTAGAAAAAATTAGGTTTTTTATTATATATTATATATATTATAATTTATATATTATAATTTTAAAAATTAGAGCATTTTTTAATCTACAAACTAATAATCTTATATTTAAAGAAATTGATTTTATTTTGGCTTGAAATATTCTTGATGAAAACATGCTGGCTCTTTAGAATTACTGCTTTTCTTTCTAGATGTTCAACAGTTATCCCTTAAAAAATCCATTCTAGAAATTTCTCAGGAACTTGGATGTTTCCTTTTCTCCCATTTAGCTTTAAAAATTTTGTTCTGGGGCAGTTAAGTAGAACAATAGTTAGAGCTTCAGGTTTGGTGTCAGAATGACCTCCTGGGTTCAAATGTGGCCTCAGACACTTTCTAATGATGTAACCCTGGATAAGTCACCCCAAATTACCTGCTCCTTACCACTCTTATGCCTGGGAACCAATACTTACTATGGTAAAAGTTAAAAAAAAAGTGTGTTCTTAACTCCTCCATTAATTATGTGTATTTCTTCTACTCTTTTTATATGACCACAACATACCATTTTTTTACTTTCTTTTTCCATCTTCTGTATATTTTTTTAAAAATCTAAATGTTTGGGGAATTATCTGAGCATCCACATTGAAAGATAGGATGATTGACTGACTGACTGAAAGGATGATGAAAAAATGAATAAAAATATTGTTTATCACATACAAAGAATTTATTGCCACAATTTAAAAAAGTCTTTGCTCTCAAGTAGCTTAGATTCTAAATTGCCATCTGACATGTATAGAATACTTTGGTTTGATAATATGTAGGAAAAGGGAGTGGAATTACAGCCAATATATTGCAAAGTGACAAAGTTGATATTATACATAACTTAAGCACTGAAAAGGTTAGGAGGGAGGAGATTAAAACTCCTTGTACAAATAATAGTAAACAACTTTTGTTCAATTTAAAGTCATTGTGAAGTTTGGATTTAGCTCTCCCTGATTGTAATAATGAAGTTACTGAGTTCTTCCTTTATAGTGAAGATTAAATTGTAATCCCCTGTCTATTTTTAGATTTTAATCCCCAAAGTGTAAACCCAGAATTTAGAGTAGATCTACCCATTTTAACCACAAAAAAGCTATGAACTGACTATAAAAAGGTGTGAACTAACCACAAAATGGTATGAACACCCATTTCATACATTGAGTGGGAGGTCTGTGACCCACAAGTGAAAAAGTGGGCAGTTCTGTAGAGGAGTGTCTGCTGTGATTGGTAGATGTAAAATTTAGGGGAGGTGACACAAGAGAAAAAGGTCTTTAAATAGTGGAAACAGACACACAGAGATGATCAGTCACTTGGGGTTGGACTGAAGAATCAATTCAATCACGCAGAGTTGGACTGGAAGAGACTCACTACCCCTTGGAGTGAAGAGAGTCACTCAGACCTGGAGGGAAGACAGACAATTGAGGAGAGACTAGAAGACAGGCACTCAGACTTGAGTGAAGACACTTGGCTGTGGAACTGGAACCCTGGAGGAGCTCATGCAGGAGACCTCAGACTACTTTCTTTTTAGATGGTCACCATGGTGAGTGTAAAGGCTGACTTCTTCCTTGCCCTATCTGGAGGTGTGAACCTCTGAGAAAGGCCCATCAACTTGAGACTCCTGTCCCCTGACTGGTGTCTTAGAATTTCTAACTGGTTCAGAGGATGCTGGAGCTCACTTTCAATCTCAATCTCTCTCTCTCTCTCTCTCTCTCTCTCTCTCTCTCTCTCTCTCTCTCTCTCTCTCTCTCTCTCTCTCTCTCTCTCTCTCTCTCTCTCTCCATTAATATCTTCCCTCTATTGTAAAATAAACTACCATAATTCCATTTACTTGAGTAATTCATTTTGGGATATAGAAATTAAATCCCTGTCAACCACCAATTAAATATTCAATCCAACCATATAAAAACTAACATCTTATAAAGAATCCATTGAGCAAAAAAAAATTAAGTGAAAAATTATACTTTAATTTGTACTCAGAGACTATCAGTTCTCTCTGGTGGCAGAAAACATTTTATCATTATGAGTTCTTTGTAATTGCCTTGAATCGGTGTACTGATAAGAGCAACTAAGTCTTTCTTAGTTGATTAATATTGCTTTTACTATGTATAGTGATCTCCAGGGTCTGTTCATTTCACTTTGTATCAGTTAATATAAGTCTTTTCATGTTTTTCTGAAATCATTTCCCTCATCATTTCTTACAGTACAATAGTATTCCATTGCAATCATATGCTACATCTTGTTTAGCTATTCTTTAATTTATAAATATCTCAATTTCCAGTTCTTTGTTACCATAAAAGAGCTGTAATAAATATTTTGGTACATATAACACTTTTCCCCTTGATACTTTGTGTAGAAACCTAGTACTATGTTAAAGGCCATGCACAGTTATGTACTACTTTGGGCTTAATTCCAAATTATTCTCCAGAATTGTTGGACAAGTTCACAACTCTTTCATCCCTTCTAGCATTTGTCATTCCTGGTAAGGGTGAAATGATACTTCAAAATTCTTTTAACTTGCCTTTCTTAAATTATAATATCCTTTTTAGTGGGGAATCCATTTTCTTCTCTTTAGAGCATCTAGCTCCCTGCCCTTGAGGAATATTCTTAAAATAGGTTTTAAAAATCTAATTAAGCACTTCTCTTTTCCTCTCCTTTCTCCTCTTGATAAAACATTCTTTTACTCTCCAACATCCTCGCAAAATCAAGCCTCTTTTCCCATATCAGATTGCATTTTCTTTTGTCAGTGAAATCTGATTTCTATTCATTTGAGAATACACTCTTTCTAGATTATGAGGAAAAAAGATTTGTACAAAAATATTTATAGCCACACTCTGGAGTGGCAGAAATTGGAAAATGAGGGGATGTCCTTTGGTTGGGGAATAGCTGAACAAATTGTTGTATATATTAGTGATGGGATACTATTGTGCTGAAAGGAATGATGAACTGGAGGAATTCCATGCAAACTGGAACACACTCCAGGAACTGATGCAGAGTGAAAGGAGCAGAACCAGGAGAACATCGTGCACAGAGACTACACTGTGGCACAATCAAATGTAATGGACTTCTCTACTAGCAGCAATGCAATGATCCAGGACAGTTCTGAGGGACTCATGTGAAAGAACATTATCTATATTCAGAGGAAGAACTGTGGGAATAGAAACAGAAGAAAAACAACTGTTTGATCACATTGGTTAATGGGAATGTAGACTCTAAACAATCACCCTATCACAACCATCAAAAACATGGAAATAGGTTTTGATCAATAACATATGTAAAACACAGTGGAATTGTGTGTCAACTACGGGAGGGGGTAGAAAGAGGGGAGGGAAAGAAAATAAATCTTGTAACCATGGGAAAATATTCTAAATTATTTAATTAAATAAAATTTTCCAACTAAAAAAAAAAGAGAATACACTTTCTAAAAAAATCTAGAGTACATAGAGGTATTTTCTGAGGGTCACTTTAAATTCTCTAAGAGGGAGATTTAACTAGACATAGTGGGCAGTTAGCTGTAGCAGAATGCAAGTGTCTTCCCACAAATACACACAAGCTCTATGGAAAGTGAATATAATTTAAATTGCAATGCAGTGAACACATGCAAAGGACTAATTCACAACTCTTGATTACTGAAAGTCCTTTTCCCCTTTAGAATATTCATTAAAATTCACAGTAGTCATTTTCTTCTTGCCTTTAAGGATTGGTTCTAATATTCCATCTGGAATCCCTAAATTCTTTCTCCACTACAGTGATCATCAATATAACTGATTCATTCCAAACCTGTTGAATCAAAGCTGTAACTTAATTTTATCACTCAACAAATACTTTCCATGTGCCCTCACCTTCCTTGAATCCAATCATGGGAATCCTATAATGATTTCAAACTGAAAAGGATTTATTTATTTACTTGGGTTTATACTTTTGTTTGATTCAGTTTAGATACCTGGACCTTTTGTGATCACCTTAATTAGGATAGAGAAAAACCTATATCAACTGATACAAAGTGAAGTGATCATAGCCTGGATATTATTGTGCACAGTATCAGTAATATTATAATGATCAACAACTGTGAAATACTTAGCTACTCTAAACAATACAATGATCCAAGATAATTCCAAAGGACCATTAGTAACTACATTCCTATTATAAGTCACTACAAAAGATTCTCTACTTACAAGAGTGGTTGAGATTTCATCCTATTTTATGAACTTATAGTTGTTTATACCTCAACCCTAAGTATTCTGTCAATTTTTGATAGCTAATTATTTTTTCTTAATAACTTGATAATTGCAGTTAACTCCCTTTCTTAGAATCAATAGAGAAGCCACAACCATAACTACCTTTCCATCAATCTTGCACCAAACTCTGATTTGCATTGCAAATTTACTTGCCCTACAAATCAACTTAATCAATTTACTTTACCCTGTAACAATTCTACTTGCCCTTTCTTGCTAACCTTACCTTGTTTTATCTTGTTTTGGAGCTACATTCTAGTTTTCCTTCTTTAATCTACCTCTTCAAGACTGATTCTCTATTCTTCCAATATGCTCTTAATAATCCATAATCCCTTCTTTTCATCTGAAATCAGAATTTAAATCATTATCTAGATCCAAATATTATCTTTCATATTTTCCCCTTATTTTCTCCTAAATATTGTCATATTTCTTCTCCAAAATTCAACTTTGGAAGTACTTTGCTAACCCAATCCCTTCCAAGTCTCCTAAATATTTTCCTTTTTATTCTGTTCAGGTGCTTCTTTATTCTCTTACCCCCTTCCCCATATAAACCAGAACATCTCTATGTTTCCATTGAGTTCTATATCCTATAATCCTATGAAACAGATTCCTTTTACTCATCTCAAAAGAAAACACAAAGAAATTTCAACATTCGTAGAAAATAGAGATTCTGCCACCTCTCACCTTTAGCTATCCAGGCTAATTGAAAGTAGGTACAATTTTTATTTTTATTTCTATTAGAGTCTAGCATATAGTATTTGATAAATGTTTATTGAGTAATTAATTGCCCAGCAACAACAATAAGAACTATGGTGAGATTTCAGCTATTTAAGAATTAAGCAATCAGTCAAAGAATACATCTGTCTTGAGATGTTTTATCTTTTTTTTTTTAGAGGCTAAGGACTTTTTCACATTTGTAGTTCCATGACACAAACCACGCTACAGCATTTTTTTCTCCTTTGCTGGCAATTATCTTTTTCTGTGTATTATGCCACTCTTTATTTAGTAGTGCTCCCTAAACTCATACTGATTCTTTAGTCTCACTAATTGCATTCTATGTAAAATCTTCTTTATTTGTATTCCTTTTTGTCTCTTTTGAGTGTTATCACTTGTTTTTCTTAGAACATTGAAGCACTTATTCTGTGTTAAAATGTGTTTCTCAAATATGTCCCACAAGACACGTTGCTGGCTGTTCATTTGAAAGGTGGCATGTGTGGCATTAAATGAAGGGAAAATGCAAGCTTAGTTAAACCATCAGGGTATAAAATAATATCCTATGTACCTGTACTTATCAGTTTTTAATAAAGAAGAATTTTTCTTCTAGCAGTATGATACAAGATATCTCTGTAAATTATTTCATTTAATCATCCATATCCTCCAGTAAAGTCTTGCTTTGCTACCTCATTGTAACATGGAAGTGACCCTAGATCCACAGAATCTTTGCCAGGCAAGAACATGTTTTGGCCCTTATTGTAACTTGGAAAGGGTTAGTAACAGACTGTCAATCTGTTAAAAGATGACCAACCTGACTGAGTTCAGAGAGGCATGGAACCAGAAGGTTGCCAAGCAGATGGTGGACTGTTGAAGCGACAATGATTCCTGAAGACCATCTACACGATGCATGGGGTTCACAATTTGCACTGGTGACCTGTATATATCTTAGTAGATGAATATAGGAATATATTTAATATAATAAAATAAAATATTATGTATTAATACATATCACATATAATCATTTATTTTATAATGTGTTCTATATTATTTATATTTTATGGTTTGTAAGGTTTTTTTGGAAAATATTAAATGCACATCTGTATGCTCAGTGCCTACCATGGTATCTGGTAAATGGCAGGCATGTGATGAATACTTATGGGTTGATCAGAGGTAGGAGTACCCATTCTAAAGAAATTAAAGACTTTATATATTATAGTAATGATATTAAGATTCTCAGCAACTATAAGACTTTCTTTAAGTCTAAACTTTTTCTCTATTCTTAAAATAATTGTCAAATAAAAATCATGCTCTGTTACTTCAAATATATTTTTTCATTAGTGTAGAGTCTCAACATTGTAGTTTGCAACATTCATGCCTTCTTAGTTTGTACAGATTTATCCCCAAATACTGTATATGGTAGGAAATATTAGTAATTTCCACATCATGGCCCACCTTTAATAGTTTGATGAAACCTATGAAAAATTTCTCAGAAAATATTTTTCTATGTATAAAAGAAAAATAGGATTACACAGCAAATAAATTATATGGAAATACTATTATCAGAATACTTTTTTATGTTCATGGGCCTTAGTTTAAGAGTTTCTACTATAGGGAATCTATCCAGTTTATTAAATGCATTTATGTTTTTTTCAATATCTTGCCACCAATATAGAAACAAGACTACTTATTCATCTACTGTTTCCAATTTCTTCTGTATGATCAGTACGTCTACCTTTCCAGTCATTTGTGTCTGTTACCAATGTCTTTTTATGTAAATTGTCATATGCCAACATCTTGCGGTCTATTCCAGTCCCTTTTGCCTATTTCCAATAATCTCTAAATTTTGCCACATAATTATTTTGAGATATAACAAAATACATCCATAATAACAAAAGGTCAAGAATATCAAGAGAACCCAATGAAAAAACAGGTGCAGGAAAATTGCCTAGCAATATTAGATTTTACAAAATGGTAATCATCAAAGCAATCTGGTACTGGCTCAAAAATAGAGTAGAATAGATTAGGTGCACAATATACAGTAGTAAATGATCATAGTAATCTAGTGTTTGAAACATAAAATCCAATATGCAAAAATTTGGATAAAATATACTATTTGGCAAAAATTAATAGGAAAACTAGAAAACAGTTTGGCAGAACTTTGGTATAGACCAACATATTACACTGTATACCAATATAAGATCAAACTGGGTATACAATTTTGACATAATATCATAAGCATATTAGGGAAGCATGGAAAATTTTCCCTGTTAGATCAATGGATAAAAGAAGAATTTATGACCAAACAAGAGATAGAGAATATTCAGCAGGTAAAAATGAATAATTGTGATTAAATTAATTTAAAAAGGTTTTGCAGAAATAAAACCAATGCAGTCAAGATTTGAAGGCAAACAAAACTGGGCAAGAGTCTACAGCAATCTTCTCTGATAAAGTACTCATTTTTCAACTACATGGACAACAGAGTCAAATTCATATGAATACTAGCCATTCTCCAATTGAAAAAAATGGTCAAAATATATGAACAGGTAACTTTCAGAAGAAGAAATCAAAGTGATTTATAGTCATATGAAAAAATGTTCTAAATCACAATTGATTAGAGAACTACAAAGTAAAACAGTTCTAAAGAATTACTTCATACCTATCAGACTGACTGATATGACAGAAAAGGAAAATGACAAATGTTAGAGGGGATGTGGGAAAACAAGGACACATAATACACTGTTTGTAATGTTGTGAAATGATACAACTATTTTGGAGAGCAATTTGGAACTGTGTCAAAAGGGTGTACATAATTGTTTACTTACTAATAACCCTACTAGGTCTGAACCTCAAAGAGATAAAAGAATAAGGAAAAGGAACTACATGTACAAAAATATTTATAGTAGCTCTTTTTTGTAGTGCAAAGAATTAGAAATTGAGGGAATGTCCATCAATTGAGGAATGACTGAACAAATGATGGTATACGATTATGATGGGATACTATTGCTCCATAATAATAATGAGCTGGATGGTTTTAGAAAAATCTTAGAAGACTTATATGAACTGATACTAAATGAAGGGATCAAAACAAGGAGAACATACTACATAGTAACAACAGTAGTATAGGGTGGTTAACTATAAATGATATCCTATTCTGAGAAATACAATGATCCAAGACAACTTTGAAAGACTCATGATGAAAAATCTTATCTACTTTCATAGAAAGAACTGATGAAGTCTAAATGCATGTTGAAATTACTTTTTAAACTTTATTTTTCTTGTGTGTGTTTTCTTTTGAAACTTGGTTAATATGTTTTTCATGTCTTCACATGTATAATCTGTACTAATTTGCTTGACAATGTGAGGGAAATTGAACTCAAAATTTAAAAAATGAATATCACTAGGAGAATATTGGTTTTAGAGCAATGGACTTTTAACAGTTGTAAGTAGTTCAAGATAAATAAAAGTACTATGCCATTTATAACTGAAGATGATCCAGTCTGATGAACTCCACCATTCAGTTTTAGGCCTGACTCAGTATGTAACTTTCGGGATTGCCTAAGACATACAACTTAATGGACTAATTTGACCAAATGACTCTCTGTCCTATTTCCTGTTCTGTGTCTTTCTTCCATTCTGTTTTTTCATTGTACATTGTTAAGCTTATTTCTTTTACATTTCTATAGATATCACAGAGAATCTTTGAAATACAACTCTGAAATTATTGCTACATCTGAAAATAGTGATTTTGTTAAGAGAAAGTCAATTCCATTAAAAAAATGTACTTTTCTTGGTACTCAATGTGTCCTCAAATTTCAAAATCTCTTCTAAAAGAAAGTGGTCATAATGTACAGAAATCATAAAATTGTGATAACCCAAACTTCTAATTCCTTAATTCTAGAGTATATTTTTCAACTTATTTTTCATAGCCCTCATATTCACTTGGAAGTCATGTAATACCAACATATGTGATTCCATTTCAATATTCAATGAATTTTTCAAATTCATATTATTTCTTCCATTCTTTATTTATGCAAGAAATTTTAGTACATAATATAATTATTTTCATGATTTCCTATTTGCTTATGTTTACTGGGAGAATTATTAGGCAATCTGGCCAGAAATTCAGTAATTCTTATTTATTTTGGACATGTAAATAATAATACTTGTTCAATTCATCTATGTGCTTCTTCTCCAGGGAGAACCTCAGAACTGTCTTTTCATACAATTCTGCCTTTTTGGGGGGTATATTCTCACTTCATTTATAACATAAATGTCAACATAAATGTGATGTAGTTTCTTCAGTAAATTTCCAAAATATCACTTATTTTGAAAAGTTCTAGTAATAGGAAAATTTTAAAACAACTAAAGATTATCTATCATCAGACTCATAGTGAAACCCTCTCTAGCTTGGGAGAATCTGCCAAAGATTGTGCTCCATTGACAAAGCCTTCATGGACAAAGGATCATCTTGAGAGCATGATGAAGAATCATAATAGGACTTTAAAAGTAGAATCAAGTTACTAAAAAACAGATTGCTTAATTTTGAGTAGTAGTTTCATAATATAAAATACCTAATCTACAAAACCTATAGTTTTATAGGTTATCTATAATCTAGAAAATAAGTTGAATTTCTAAATAGGCTGTAATAGTATTACTGGCCTTTATAAACTCAATGGCCCAAACTGTTCCCTTACCATTTCTTACACATGACAGTTTATCACTAATTTCTGTACTTTGATTGCATGTTACTAGAGTTTGCTTCTTCCTCATTTTTGTCTCTTAAAACTCTTGGCTTCCTACAAAGATTAATTCAAATTCTTATCTCCTCTATGAATATTTCCCTGATACCTCAACATATAATATCTTCTACAAAATACCTTCTATTTGCATTACATATAATTTATGTTCACACACACACACACACACACACACATATATACATATATATATGTATATATATATATATATATATAGTTTCTTCCTATAGAATAAAATATCCATATCCATGAGGGTAAAGGCTATATCTTTTTTCTTTTTTTTTTTTTTTGACTTTATTCTCCTAGTGCCTAGTACAATGCTTGGCACATAAAATAAACTTATTAAATGCTTATGGACTGAATAATTTGAATATTTTATGTGATATAACAGATGACAGAATACTACATATATGCATATGAATATGGATGTGTGCATAGCAAACCATATTCACAGAGGTTCAGCATATCAGGAATAAATCAAATGACATATAAAAAAGAATGAGTTCCTATTGTTTATAATATTTCCAGAAAAATGTGTATTTCAAATTAAATCAGTCCCAGATGTATCATTTTTCTTGATTCAATCCAGGAAAATAAAACAATAGAGGTAAGTTTGGAGAGGGGAGGGCAACAGAGGTAAATTAAAAAGTTACCAATAGCATTTATTCTCCCAGGATACCTACAGCAATATTTGAATTGAACTGCTAAGGCACAGGCCATCTCAAACAAGGAAATTTGCCAAAAAAAAATTTTACAGATATAATAAGTTTTCATGTTTTCACATTCAAAACATGAAATTTTTATTCTGAGAGTAACAGCAAGAGATGGAATACTTTGAAATCAGAAGTTCTGAAATTGACTTCTGAATTTCATCTATCCTCAAACTGACAGTAGCTTACTAATAATCTTGGAGGGGAAGAAGCCCAAGAGACCTGAACACTGGTTTAATAAGCTAGTGACATCTGTTTAATCATTGCTCCTTGATGACCCTAAGTGAAGATTAATGTCTGAACTGTAGAAACAAATGACTTATTTGTTGACTGAATAAAGCTGAATGCATGCTTTCTGATAGTTGTAGGAGGAAAAAGGAACAGTAATATAATTGTAGACCTACTCAAAAGATGCTTTGGAATTAGCCAGTCAATATTTCTTGAAAATTACATATGAAAATAATATACTATATTTACCTCTCCAGTAAACACAGTGACAGGGAAAGAATACAGAACTTGCTTTCCTTGTTTCTCAAGTTCTGCTCTCACAGGTACACTTGTGGTTATGACCAGGAAGGTTACAACCTTACGCAGGCTCAGGTTGCCCTTTTAAAAGATAAGCATAATAATATTTACACTGCCTGCCTCTCTGGATTGTTCCAAAGAAATAATTTTGTAAACCCTAAAGCACAATAGAAATGCACATTGTTGTTCTCTAGAAACACAGGTCTGCTGAAATGTACCTCCAAGGTCAACAGGGCTGGCCCACATCTGAACACAATTTTTTAGTCTATGTGTGACTATTGTTCCAGACTTTAGAGGGTATAGACAAAACCTAGGAATATAAGAAGAAGAATATATTTAATTTCAAATCTGTTTAATTTAAATACCTGAGACTTCCCTGGGAATAAGACAAAGTCTTGTTCTCTACCATAGACTCAACCCCAGCTATCCACTGGCCCAAAGGGAGTCTATTGCTGAAAGTCAGGATATAAAGACCAGAGCATAGTTAGTATCCAAGTCACTATTGTTAAACATTGATTCCTCCATTACCATTTCTTGAGAAGATATTTGTTAAAGCCTGAGCAGCCCTGGGAAATAGCAAGAAGAATAGATCCACAGAAACTCTTCTCTTTATTTCCATCACATGTGGAAGGGCATGTTCCCTGTCTTATTCTCATTGGTCCAGAAGAAATTCTTAGAGGTTTCCTCTAAAGATTTGCTGTATCCTATTAGTTACCCAGAAGGTAGAGAATTACTACTTTTTATGAAATGAAAGATTAAAAGCACACTGGATTATCCTAAGTAAACTAATAGTCACCATCAATATGACAGTCTCCATATCACCAAGATCATACACTGTAGCCAAAACTGAGATTTTATATCAGGAATTCAGGGATTGTTCATTATTAGAAATATATATATAATTGGCCCTATCAGTAACAAAACCAACAGAAACATGACATTTCTCATAATTAACTGGTGGAGTGTAGGACACTTTTTCAAAATAATATTTTTAAATGGAAAATAAAATACAAAGGATCACAAAGGAAACCAATTGTATATGAATATAGTAATATATAATCATACCTATATATTTATGTGTATATATGTTTATATTTATATATGCATATTAAATTCTTCAGCCCCAGGTTAAGAGACTAGGAATAGGAAGTCACTGACTTCAGTTCATAGAAAATCATTTGAGCCTCATGACAGCTCTGTGAGATGGGGGCTACAATTTTTTACCCTCCCTGTTTTTAGCTAATTAATCTCAATGTTGAGATTTTAGTATAAATTTCTGCTAATTCTAGGAGTATCTTTCTTTCCAATATATTACTTTTTTATGTTTTCTAGTCTCATTTCAAACCTCATGGTTAATTTGTCAGTTATTTAAAATTCAATAACATTTGTTTATTGCTTACTATGTTCCAGGTACTGTGTTGGGTTGCTACAAGCAACTAGAAAGTCATTTCCTGCCCTTGATGGAAGTTGAAAAGATATGCAAGACATGTCTGGAAAATAGTGACTGATTGGTCTGAGGTCCTTTGCCAAAATGGAGGTTCCTGAAAAACCAAATAAGAAACTCAAGAGAGTGCTTTTCTGAAATCTCAAGTAATGAGACACTCCAAATTCTTCCAGTTTAAAGACTAGCTATCTATCCTTCAACAAGTCCTCTATGAAGGCTCACTGGGTCCTTCTGGCTGAAAGTTCAAGTCTTCTGGGCCAGATGATCACAGGACCAGATATCTAGAATTAGAAAGAACCCCAGAGGCCACTTAAACTAATCACCTCATTTTTCAGATGATGAAGTACATACAAAGAGGTTAGATGACTTGGAATTAACTCATTAGAGGGAGGATTTTCAGGCACATCTTCTGACTTAAGGGTCAGTGTTCATTCTATAGCATCATGCCCTGAACCCTATAGCACTGTAATTTTTTGATTTTCAATGTATTTAAGCAGTTCTGTTGTAAGCATACTTTATGTTTCCTAATGGAAGGTCATTTTAGGAAAGAAACATATCAAATGTATTCTGGCATTCAGCCCTCTTTACCCATGGGCTCTCCTATCTAAGAACAAAGCACAGTATCTTACTAGCAGATGCTTAATCGATATTTGTTGAAGAAAATGTCATGATATAGAGAGGTTAACTACACAATTCAACTTCAAAAACATTTAAAAGCACATTAATTTGATCATTTTGATAGGTTGTATATTTTTAAATCTTACCTCCTGTCTTAGAGTCAATACTGTGAATTGGTTCCAAGGCAGAAGGGTGGTTCTGACTAAGTAATGGTGGTTAAGTTACTTGCTCATGGTCACACAGATGGAAGTGTTTCTAAACCTTGATTTGAACCTAGGACCTTCCATCTCTAGGCCTGGCTCCAAATCCACTGTGCTATGTTGATATATTATCTTTTAAAATAACTTTTTCTAACTCATTTCAAACAGATGTTGAATAAAATTTAAATTTGTCTTAGTGCCTCTGCTACTATGAACATCCATTGCTATGCTCTATTGTGATACAATTCTAGGTTTGCTTTTACATTGTTCTGCCTTCTGCCTCAGCAGGGCTGCCATCTGTCACTTGTACTGATATCACTATACCTGCTTCTAAAAGCAAGCCCTTTCCCCTCTGGCATTTATGGCTAATCGACTGAAAGCTAGAAAATCAAATAACTGAGTTTGTTAAGAATTATATGCTAAAAGGGAGTCAATAAAAGCTCTGAGGAGTAAAAGGGCCTGGAGAATAAGGACATGTGTGTGCAGGAAGGAGTCTGGATTGAAAGTGCATGAAAGCTCCCTTCAGGAACTTAAAGGGTTTTTCTGCATATATTTAGGGTTGTATTCCTGAGCTTTTACTTTATCTGAAGACTGATTTCTAGGCAATCTAGGAAGCTGTTTACTTTACTTAGAAGGGTGATCAAAAGAAAGCCAGCAATTATCTTTAGGGAAGAAAGAAATAGAGACATAAATGATTTTTACTTTGGCAGGCTTAGCGAACAACATTTTTTTTACATACTAATGGTCCTAATGAGGACAGCAGCTATTAGCTATATAAATAAGCCATTAGTTTAGAATCAGAATGGCCAGCTCCAGAGCTAACTCTTTCTAATATGATGACCATGAGTTAAGATGCTTGATAAATTGGCTGTATACAAATACATACACATTTTTACCACTTAGTGTACCACACATATATAAATATATATATATATATACACACAAATACATATAATGTGTATATATACCTATAAGTGCACATGTATGTATGTGTTTATGTATGCACATATTCCATCAATTGAAGAATTGGTGGCAATAATAACAAAAGATTGCTAATTATAGAGAAGTCAGGCTTTAGATAGGATTTTGGAGAACCACAACCAACCAATTAATTCTCAATCCTCTAGAAAAGGACAAAGGGTATGTTCACCATATACTCCCTACAGAGGTGTTCTTCAAAATCCCAAATACATCATAAGGACAATAAGAATGTAGACTTAATAACATTTATATAATATTCAGTTCAATTCATTAGCATTCCTTAAGAGCCTCCTGTGTGTCTAATACTATGGTTAGCTGTTGTCGTTGAGTCATTTCAGTCATGCCCAACTCTTTGTGACCTCATTTGAGGTTTTCTTGGTTGAGATGCTGGAGTGGTTTACCATTTCCCTCTCTAGCTCATTTTACAGATGAGAAAATAAGCACAGAAAGATTAAATGACAGGTCAGACAGTTAATAAGTGTCTTAGGCTGGGTTTGAACCAAGATCTTCCTGATTCCAGACCTAGCACTATCTCCACTTAACCACCTAATTTCATTACATTATGTTTAGAATCTAAAGATAAAAATTAAATAGTTACTCCCTTGCAGGAGCTTACAGTCTTTGGGAATACACAAATACACAGGTAAATCAATGCAAAATAAGTACGAAGGATAAAGAACAGACTTTCATGGTAGGTGGCAAGTAAGTTTCTCCCTTGATGAGGGGACAAAAAATTCAAGAGATAATGGCAGGAAGAAACCACTGATAATAATCTGTGCAAAGACAAGGAACGAAGATTCAGAATGTCAGGTACAGAGCACAATAACTGGAACACAGTGTATATGAGAGGAAGGTCAATGTAACAGGACTAGAAGCAAGTTGTCACCAAATTGTGAAAGCATTTTATTCCTAAGCAGAGGCATTCACATTTGATCCTAGAGGAAAGAGAATCTACCATAATTTCTTGAGAAGGAAGGTGACATACTCAGAAACCTTTACATTAGGATTATGGAAATGGCATCTGCATGGAAGATTCAGTGGAGAGGGGAAAGACTTGATACATGTAGATGAATAAGAAAGTTATTGTTTTTGTTCTGGTCATGGAGGATGGGATTGATATGAGGTATTGTAGGGATAAAATTAATAAGACTTTTGGTATATGATTGAATATTGGCAACATAGAGGCAGCAGTGAAAAATAACAGAGTTAAGGAAGACTTTTAGGTTGTGAACCTAGGTAACTAGATATGCTGATGACAGTCTTAATAGAAATATTAAAGTTAGCAAAAAGCTATGGATTTATGGAGGGAAATATCCATTGGGGATACATAATATTTGGGATGTATAAGGATATGCTCTACTGATAAAATGTTACATATTTAGGTACATATGCATATTTGTGTATAAATGTATATATTTATATGTTAGGATACATTGTATATAGCCATGCAGATAGGAGAACCAAGGAAAAATATGTTTCAAAAATCAATATAGGTAGAGGTAACTGGATGGTTCAATGGATTGAGGATAGAGATGAGATGTCACAGGTTCAAAAATCTGCCCACAGACAACTCCTAGCTGTGTGACCCTGGGCAAATCAACTAACTCCCAGTGCCTAACCATTAATACTCTTCTACTTTGGAACCAATGCACAGTATTAATTCTGAGGTGGAAGGTAAGGGTTTTAAAAATAAATAAATAAAAATCCACAGAGATGACAGTATCCAAAAGGGATAGTCAACAGGACAAATACTGTAAAGAATTAAAGAAGGATGAAGGCAAAGAAAAGTATTCAACTTAACAATTAAAAGCTTGTTCTGATCTCACATTCTGAGCAAATAAGGTTAAAGAACCTTGGATTTGAAGAAGGTATATATTGTGTAATTGGACTTTTGTACCACAGGACTATGTTCCCCAGAATTCCTTTCCTCTGCAACCTCACATATGTTTTCATATTTGGTTGTTAAAAGTTTCTCTAATGATGCCTGTGGGGTCTTTTTTTTCCTGCTAACATGGCTGGAAGAATGTTCTTTCTCACTTTTCTTCACTAAAATTTGGGTTATTATTATTAATAAATCTTATAAAACATAAAAAATGGAAAAATACTTTCCTCTCTCACTCTACTTCCATTTACTTTGAGTTATTATTATTAATAAATCTTATAAAATAATACTTGGAGTATTTGGATATTTAATTTTAATCTTACAATATCAATTCAAATCCATCTGACACTTACTACCTATATTACCTTAGTAAGTCATTTAATCTCTCTGAAGCTTGACTGCCTTATTTGTAAAATGAAAGACCTGGAATTTCTGAGGATTTCCTGGATCTTTCCTAGCTATACATTTTTGATCCTATACTTGTCCTGATCATTCTTTGCTGGCTAGTTCACATCTAGAGAACCATGTAGATGGCAAACAAAGAAGATGAAAGATTTGGAGGATGCCCTTAAAATGTCAATTCTGGGACAGCTAGGTGTCTCCTTGAATAGAGTTAGACCTGGAAATGATAGGTCTTGGGTTAAAATCTGATTTCAGAAACTTCCTAGTTGTGTGACCCTGGGAAAGTGACTTGGCTCCTATTGCCTAGCATTTACTGCTCTTCTACCTTAGAACTAGAAGGAAGGTGACTACTTATTGTTATTGAAGGAAATAAATTGTTAACTTGGAGAAATAAAAACATGGAGCATGATGACTGTCTTTTAAGTATTTGAAGGGATTGAATGTGAGAGGTGGATTAGATTTGTTCTTTTTGACCTTATAGCCCATAAATAGGGGTACTGTGTGAGAAAATTTGATTTGAACACAAGAAAAAAATTCTCTCACAATTAAAGTGGTTGTGCAGAAGGGTGAGTCCTTTCATGGACTAGCAAGTAAATTCTCTATCTCAGGAGACTGAATGAACATTTTGGGATTCCTATAAAGAGAATTCATAATGTGGGCATGTGATGGATAAGTTGACCTTGAATTCTAAGATTCTAAAAAACTGATGCTTTCCAGATAGGCCAAAGGCAACAACAATGAAAGTTGGTGTCTATATAGCACTTTGAGAATTGACACATACTATCTCCTTTTTTTCTCAAAACCTTGGTAAAGTAGGTGTTGTCATTATCCCTGCTATTGAGGAGACTGAGGCAAATTGAGAGAAAATTACTTCTTCACAGACCCGAAGCTAGTGAGTATCTGATACAAGAACCAAATTTATATATTCCTAACTCCAGAGTCAAGTATCTACTCTGCCATTTAATTAGCCCCAACAATAATGATGAAAAACCACATTTTCAGAATGCTTTGTAATGATGAAGTCTTTTCCCATTTAATCCTCACATAAAGTCTGTGCAGTGGGTGGGCGTGATATTATTATCCCCATTTTGCAGATGAGGAAACAAGCTGTGCGGCACATGCCATCCACTTTGTCACTCATTCTGCTGAGCTGGCCCAGGCTACATTATTCTCTACTGTGTAGGTGGTGAGAATGCTCTGCTCCTTACTCAGAGACACTGGGCACATTGAAACTGCCTGATTCCCACTGTGGGTATGGAGGCCCCAAGGAGCTAACAGCCTGAGCTCCAAAAGCCATGGATTTAGGCATCTGGAGATCAGATTTTAAGTCCCAATTCTGCTCCTAACTTGCTCAGAATCCTTGAGCAAATCATTTCTTCTTTCTAAGTCTGTGTCTTCTGTCAAATGAGACATTCATCTTAAAGGTCTCATCTAGCTTTGGATTTCTGTGTGACACAAACATTTTTCCTGTTAGTTAAATTAAACCCCTTATACTACTGTCATTATTTCACAATTGTTTTAAAAGAGATGTTTGCCACATGCCACACATGGAAAGATAGTCAATGAACTCCAGTGTATGTTTTCTACCTGACAAATTTCTTATTTCTTTACATTCTACTATAACATAATGTTCCATGGGATATTTTATCAGGCTATTCCTGATGATGTCTGGAAAATTCCCTTTATGCAGTGACTACTGACTTCCCTGGCTTATTTTAAATCCCAACTAAAGATCTACCTTCTATAGGAATCTTTACCATTTAACTATAGTACCTTCCCTCTGTTAATTACTTCTTATTTGCCCAATATGAAGGTATTTATCAATCTATCTATCTATCTACCTATCTACCTATCCATCTATCTATCATCTATCACATGATTTCTTCTCCATTTTAATTTTAAGCTCCTTGAGGGTAGGTACTGCTTTGTCTCTTTTTATATCCTAAACACTGAACACAAGGTATGGCACATTTTATGTGCTAAATAAATGTTTACTGAGTGGTTCATTTTTCATTTCCCTTGGAAGGAAGGTTGTAGAAGAGCTTCCAACATCCTTTAGGAGATTAACTTATATTACTTCTAATATCGCTTTAAACTATGAAATTCTTTAACTCTGTTAAATGCTTAAAGATTGATTTATACTCATAAGTGCCAGATAAAGTACTTAGATGACTGGCTTCTTGGCCTTGGAGATGGTCTGACCTATTTAGAAGAACACTAGGCTAAAGGAAATATATGCATTTTTAATTCACAGATATTTTTTAGTTTGTGCCCCAATCAATCAATGAACAATTGTTAAGCATTTAATTTTTTCCTGACATTATGATAAGGCAAGGCAAGTGAAATGGTCTCTGTATTTATGGCCTTACAATCTTTAAAGCAAAGGTCAACAAGAAATTGATCAAAATTAACTGATAAGTGTCAAGAATAGCCATGATTTATACTAATTATGGGAGATTTATACCTTAGTTTACTCTTTTATAATATAGGAATCATAATTAATACTTAACCTCTCAGATTTACAGGATTGTTAGTAAGAACAAATAAAATTCTAAATTTTAAAGAAATATTATTATAATAAGTTAATGACATGATGAGATAGATATGTGTTTATATATATGTATTCTTTAGAAACTATTTATGTTTGGACTTTTCTTACAATTAGCAATGTGCTATATGTATAGTAGGCAATTTAGCATAACAGTAGGAATATTGGTCTTAGAGTCACACAGGAGTAAGATGATAGATTTAAAGTTGGAAGAATCTTAAAGACAATTTACTCCCAACTTTCTCATTTAAAAGGGAAGAACCCTGGAACCCAAAGTGGGGATTCAAGTGTTGGTTCTCATATTGTAGCCCTGTACAAATTGCATCTCCTTGAGCCTCTGTATACTCAAAAGTAAATCAGGAGGTTAGAATCAATGATCTTCAAAGCTCTTTCTATGTAAAATCTTAGGGATATCTCTCCCACTATTTGAACAATGAGATAATGTAGACTTCAAAGGATATTCTCTACAACTAAGGGGTCCAGCAAAATATTAAAATAACAAAGAAACACTGTTGGATAATATTAAGGAAGTACATTAAATTTTGTCATACAAAGCTTCAAAGATCAGCTATACCATGCACATATATTGCATGTTAAACTAATTATAATTCCTGAAATGAATTCTGAAGGTAGAGAATTGATAGCAAACATGTTTATTATTTTGCATAATGAAATAGTTCATCCCCATGGAAAATGAAAGTAACTAATCATCTTTTATCAGAGACACTCCAATGACTTCCCAACCCCAACAGTTGTCAGCTTCATTCAAAGCAGCAATGAATTTGGGTTACCTTGGATTTGACAGCAGGCAGCTAAGAAGGGTACATTGTCTGATGTACAGGGAAAGATACATTAAAAGATGCTTGCTGATTGAGTTATAATTATAAGACATAACTGACTGGCAATCAAAATAAATAATATATTATAACATAGAACTGAAGAAGAAGATAAGGATAAGAATATAAGAAGATAAGGATAAGAATATAAGAATAAGAAAATAAGAAAATAAACATTCCCAGGTATAAATGAAAAGACTTTTTAGATGACTATTCATTTCTAGATCTCAAAATAGTACTGCTCATATCCATTTGAAGTACCATAAGCATTTATTAAATAACTACAATATGCCAGGAACAGATCTATATATTGAGGATATAAGAAAGAGTAAAAAAATAGTTTTTGTCCTGAAGGAGATCAGAGTTTAATGAGGGAGACAACATGAAAGCAAATAAGTATAAACATGATAACTTCAGGCTAAATTGCAGATAATCTCAGAGGGAAGGCATTTCATTAATGGGGATAGGAAAAAGCTTTTTTGCAAAATGTGTAAAGAATAGAAAGAAATCAGGGAAATCAGCAGGCAGATTAAAGAGTCAGTTTAAAGCCACTGAGTCAGGATATGGAGTATCACATGTGAGGAACTATAAGTAAGCTATTGTTCCTAGATCATAGTGCATGTTTGATTAAGGTAATAAGGAACCCCTAGGGTTTTTCAAAGGGGGGGAGGTAAGTCCCATAACTTGGGTCATTTTGAGAGCCAAATTGAGGGTGGATTGGTACAATGTTATCTGAGGTAGGGAGACCTCTAGGATCCTACTGCAATAGTCTAGCCATGAAATTATGAAGGACTGCAATAGAGTGGTGGCAAGAAAAAATGCTTCTAATCATTAATTATAACAGAAATGAAAATTAAAACATTTTAAGGTTCTTCTTCACACCCATTTGACTGAACAAGAATGAGAAAAAGAAAAAGATGTAAGGGCCATTGAAAAAGAAGCACATTGGCTCACCAGTGATGGACCTATGAATGGGTACATACATTTTGAGAAGCAATTGGTAATTAATAATTATGATAACTATTTATTTAAGAGTATATGAATACTTTTTGAGTAGTTATACTATTGCTAAATCTTTGCCCAAAAAAGATAATAAGCAAAAAGGAAAAGACACTATTTGCATAAAAGTATTAATTAAGTATAAATAATAATGATTCTCAAAAATGAAGAATATATGAAGTATATGAAATATGTATTTAACAGGACATGGCAACAGATTGGATATTAGCAGGAACATAAGTATGCACATAGACATATACATATGTGTATTAATGTATATATATATAATATGTATATATGTACTGAGAATCAGAGAGATTATGGCAATTGCCCAGTTCAGAATGATAAATTGGCAGTCTCAAAAGTACCTGCTTCTTCATACTTTTCCCCCAATAATCCTATTTTCCATTGTATCTATTTTGAAACTTTTATCAAAAAACCCTTTTTAAAAATTTATTAGTTCAAATCTAGTACATTTCCAAAGCTTCAACATTTTACTGTAAATATTTTAAGAAATTTAATATTGATTTAATCTGTAATGGGGCTTGTGATGTTTCAGTAATTCCATATTATACACAGACTTTCAAATGACATCCTACCAGTCCCTTCACTCCCCTCAGGACCTTGGAGAGCTACTGAAAAAAAGTTACTGATCTTGCAAGGGCTGTTTTGAATATATTAAGAGAAGACTCAGTGAAATTAAATTGAAGTCTCACCCATTTTAAATCTTAGAGAAACATTATAACTACAACTACAATACTAAATTAAAAGAAATTTGTCACCTAAATTGATTATCTTGTGTTTTCCTTGTTCAAACTAAAAATGCTGATTATAAGGATTACTATTTTACATAAAAGCTTCAGCTGGCTGCTAAATATGAATAGCTGCCAAGATAGCAGACAGATACACAAACCATTCATTCTATTATATATATATATATGTATATATATAATTTATTTATACTTGTCTACATTTATACACATATGTTTCTACTTTTACATGTCTCTCTGAATAGAGAGAATATATATATATATATATATATATTTAAAGGATATATTACCTAGTGCTATCCAATAAGAAATTAATTACTTTGGGAGTTACATACTCTCTATCTACAGCAGATAGATAATCCAAGGGCTTTTCTTAAATTGTTCTTTCATAGCTTAAAATTAAAAAGGAAAATTCAGAATTCTGATTCCATCAGTATAATTCTTTACAAGAACTCCCTTTACTAAAGTATACTGTCACCTTTATGACAATTTAGAGTCTGAAAGACAATCCTGATATGCTAAAAAATGAAGTTTTCCAAAGTCATATAACCAGTATTTGTCAGAAAAACAATTTGACAACATGCCTTTTTCCCTTGCACACTACATATCCAGTGGGCTACACTGCATCTTTTATCATATTTCTCTCAAAATCTCTCAAAATATTTTATTTTTTATTCAACTGTTCTAATAATCTTCCCTCCCATTAAAACAAATTAGAGAAGATAGAAGAGATTTTCAGTTTTGGGAACACAGTCTAACCCTCACAGGGAATTAAGAGCAAATTTGCTTGCTGTATATCCTTTTCTTTTGCTTGTCAAGTATTTACAGCCCATATGAATAATAATTGTAGTCCATATGCCTTTTACAGTTTATGAAAACAAAGCAAAACAAAAGCTTCCTTACACAAATCCCATAAAGTAGTTATTATGAATCAACACTTCACAAATGATGATCATAGAGAAGTAATGTGAGTTGTCCACAGGTATAGTGAAGAAATGGTCTAATAGGTATTAAATATTACCCTTTTTAGATCCAAAAACCCCTCCAATTCTGATCCTACAATCAATTCACCTTATAGAAATCATCACAAAATGCATTTAAAAAGAACCTCCTCTCAAAGCATAGTACTATACTAAATAGATAATAGAAACAATGCCATCCTTACCTTCTAATATCTTACAATCCATCACATAAAACTGATAGAAATAATTGTATAAAATGATATAAATAAGATAAACCAGGGCAGCTAGGTAGCACAGTGGATAGAGCACCAAGTCTGAAGTCAGGAGTTCCTGGGTTCAAATGTGATCTCAAGCACTTCAAAGCTATGTGATCACGGCAAATCACTTAATCCAATTGTCTAAACCTTACAATTCTCCTGACTTAGAATCAATACTTAGTATCAATCTTAAGGTGAAGTGTAAGAGTTTAGGAAGAAAAGTAAAGATAAACCAAACATCAAATTAATAAAAAGACAATAAACAAGATATATTTCTATATTACATCAGACTGCTTGGGAGTTGTGTAACTCAAGGAAAAAAGCATAACTGGCTAGAGAAAGGAGCATCAGATGGTATTACAAGGAACACTGGATTTGGATTAGAGTACCACATTGAATCTTGGCTCTGTTAATTACAACCTCTGTGAACTCAAGTAAATCACTTCCTTTCTCTAGGTCTCCATTTATTCACAATACAAAAAAAATTATATTTTGACTATATGGTCTTAGAGGTCCCAGCCAGCTCTAAATTATGTGTCTATGACTAAGTAGCCAGGGGAATGCCATGTCTTAGGAAAAAAGAGTCATAGAAAATGGATTCTTCCCTGACCAATTTACAAAATTGCTGGAGAAGACATGGTATCCTAGGAAATATTTAGATGATGGGAAAGAGGCTGGACTAGTAGGAAATGATATGATGGAAAGGTCAGGGCATTCTAGACATGTATAACTGGGTAAAACTCTTGGAGACAGGGGAAGAAATGAAATTGCTTAAAAAATAAGATTTAGGATTGTTCAGTCACTTTTGACATCTATCCAAATATGTAAATCCAGTGGAATTGATATCAAATTTAGGTCTGCATATTATATTTTAAATGACACATTGACAAGTTTGAGCTTGCACAGAGAAATATTACCTGGAAAGTATGGAGACTCAAAAATACACTTTTTACTTAAGAAATTGAATGTTTACCCTGGAAGGGAAAGAAAGGGGACACATAAGAATTGTCTTCAAGTAATTCTAAAGACTGAACAGAAGAGGGTTTAGATCATGTTACATAGTACAAACCATTAACATGATGATGGTTATTTCACTTGGCCACAGAAGACAAAATGAGTAGTAGTGGATGGAAGTTGTAGAGGAACATTTTATCTCCACTTAAGGAAATATTTTCTAATCATTCAAACTGTTCAATAGTAGCATAAAATGGTCTCAGGATGAGTTTCTGAAACAGCTAAATCAATATCATATACATTTACCTTAGAAGCTGAAGAAAACTCCCACAGACAACACATTAGATATACTATAAGTACAATTTCATCATTCTTGCAATTTTTATGTTGTGTTTTGCTTTGCCATCATTCCCACATTAATTATCACTATTTGGAAGATGTTCCCTGGGTACTTTTCCCCCTACAATGTACTGAGCTGTGAACAGATCATCATTTTGTCAATTTCTTCATGGCTTTGTAAAGGCAAGTGAACTTCTTCAGAAAAGGTGTACTCTGATAAAAGAACATGAAGCTTCACCTTCTTTAACTTCATCATTACAGCTTAATGTTTGTCTTATTAACATCCATTCATCTTCAAAGTCCTCTTATCTCAGCCAATTCTCAATTAGTGAGAACTTTTATTAAGTATATCCCGTTCACAGAGCATCATAAAATTATAGAGTTGGAAGGGACCCCAGGGACCATCGCATTCAGCTCTGACCAAATCATGCACATCATCTACAAAATCACCAAGCACTTGTCATTTAGCTTCCTCCCAAAGATCTTATAAAAGGGCAAACATCCTACTCCAGGAAGCCCATTCCATTGCCAATCAGTTTTAATTTTGATAAAGGCTTTTATTTTATTTTTTATATTGAAGTGATTCAGTAGTCTTATAGACTCTCCCCTATCCCCCCCACCCCATTAAAATTAGTTGTTTTTGGGGGGACTAAGCAGAATAAGTCTTGATTCTTTTTCAAATGCTGGTTCCTCTTCTACATTACAACTAGGTATATTGACTCCCTGAAATATAGTTACTTCTTGATTAATGATTTTTATGACATTAACTTCAAAGTCAAAACATGAAAATGTGCTGACATCACAATTATCAACCTCTTTTATTTATTCATACTAAATTCAAGATCTATTTGAATGTAAATTAGCGTATTTTGATTAGTTTGCTCTTTTCAGGTTCAGTCGTCAACTGACTTGGTATTTTTAGATTTAAAGTAGAATTCTGAAATATACTAAATGTCTTTGTTATTATCAGAGAATATATTTTAAAGAGATTATGGAACCATAGAATATCAGTATGAGGACACATTAGAAGACATCTAATCCAAATGATTCTTTTTTTTTTACAAAGGAGGAAATTTGAGGCTACAGAATCAAGGCCACAAATTACATATAGGAAGAGAGAGAATTAGCACTTGAATACAATTCTCTTGTTCAGTATTTCAGTTTCTTGAGACTGGCTTAGATGATTACTTGGTTAAAATAGTCCAAGTAGGAGCAAAAAGAAGATAATCTATAAGTGGTAGAATTCTGCCATGATAGGTAGACAGTTCTATATCTATAGCATTGAAATAGTTATTGCTATAAAAAAGCAATTGATTCAAACCTAAATTAATAGACTCATTCATTTATTCATTCAAGTATTTATTAAGTATGACCAACATACTACTAGTACAGATACAAGAAATTAAAACAAGGTCTTTGGCTTCAAGGACCTTACAGAGATTATTGTATCAAGATTAAGCTGTATTCAATTTAGTACAAAACTTTCAAATCAAGAAAGCTTTTTACAAATTACCCAGCAAGCTGATTAAATGAGATAACTTATGTGGGAACTTTGCAAATCCTAAAATACTATATACATGCCACCTACTATTAGCATTGTTTAGGGAAACTAGATGATACACTGAATGGTCTAGAGTTAGAAAGATCAGTTCTCCTGAGTTCAAATCTGGACTCAGACACTTACTAACTATGTGACCTTGGGAAAATCTCTTTGCTTCAGTTTCCTATCTATAAAATGACCTGGAGAAAGAAATGGCCAACCACTCCGGCCTCTCTGCAAGAAAATTAAGAGTCAGAAAGGACTGAAAATGACTTTAAAAAGAGTATTGTTATCATCATCAACAACATCATCCAACCTTGGTCTCTAATCAACAAACATTCATCAAGCACCCATAAAAAATACACTGGCCCTGTGCTAGGCTCTAGAGTGGCACTTGTTCATGTGAGACAATCCCAACTTTTACAGAGCATGAAAATTATAGGCAAATAGTGGCTATGGTATTTTCACAAATACCAATGTTACAAATAAGATGGTGCTTCTATTGAGTGCAGGTGTCCATTAAATGTTCTTTGTACCATTCTCTCATGGCTTTCCCATTCTCACTATTCACAGGACTACCAGTCCAAAAATTCTATCTTAGGCTACTGCAATAACTTCCTAATTGATCTGTTTTGCTCAAGTCTTTCTTTCATTCCCTGAAAATCTATCCTCCACAGTATTGCTAAAGTTATTTTATTTTCTTAAAGCACAGTCATGGCCATATCACTCTACTAAATACTCCATTATATTGATCATACTTCTACATATGCTAAGTTAATGCAAAATACAAATTCTTTTGTTTCTTAAAGTCTATTACAACTTGGCCTAAACTTATATTTATAGCTTTATTATTTATTACTGGTCTCCATGATTTCAATCTAATTCAAGTTTACAAACACTCATTAAACATCTACTAAAATATGTGGAGGGTGGCTAGGTGACACAGTGGATGGAGTATCAGGCCTGGTGTCAGGAGGAAATCTCATTCAGTTTAAATATAGCTTCAGACAATTACTAGTTATGTAACACTAGACAAGTCACTTAACTCTGCTTGCCTCTATTTCCTCATTTATAAAATAAGATGGAACTAAGGTTCCCTTCTCTTCAAAATGTTAAAAACAATTTAATCTTAATCCAAGAATCTCTGCAAGGTTCTTGAAGGCAGAAACCTTGTCTTAACTACTTATATCTTTATTAGTGACATGTAGACAACACTTAATGAATACTTGAATGAATGAATGCGTTTATTAATTTGGGTTTGTCATTTGCTTTTTAATTGTTTTAAAATAGTGAAAGCTATCTCAGTATTTTGTGTCTTTTTCAAGAAAACATTAAAAGTATTTTATATAAATAGAAAAAATAATATCAAAATGTATCTAGAAGAACAAAGGGACAAGAATATTAAGGGCACTAATAGAAAAATATCTGATGGATGGTTGGCCCAGGAGTATCAGATATTAAACTGCACTATAAAAAAAGTTATCATCAAAACAGTCTGGCCCTGGCTAAGAAATAGAAGAGTGGATGAATGGAATAGACTAGGAACAAATGACCTCACTAATCTAGTGTTTGATGAACCCAAAGATCCTCCCTTTGGGGATAAAAAAACTTACTATTTGACAAAAACTGCTGGGAAAATTGGAAAACAATATGGCAAAAATTAGGTTTAAATCAATGTCTCACACTCTATACCAATACAAGGTTAAAATGGGTTATAGAGTGATATTTTAAATAAATTAGGAGAACATAGAATAGTTTACCTGTCAAATCAAAGGAGAAGCAATATATATATATATATATATATATATATATAACTAGATAAGAGATAGAGAACATGACAAGATATATGCTACATCATTTTGATTATATTAAATTAAAAAGGTTTTGTATAAAGAAAACCAATGCACCCAAGATTAGAAGGGAAGCATCAAACTGGGAAAACTTTTATAACAAATTTCTCTGATAAAGATCTCTAGAACTAAGTCAAATGTATAAGAAACCAAGTCATTCCCCAATAGATAAACAATCAAACTATATGAATAGGCAGTGTTCAGATGAAGAAATCAAAGCTATCATTAGTCATATAAAAATGTCCTAAATCCCTCTTTATTATAGACTTGCAAATTTAAACAATTATTCAAATTAAAACAACACCTATCAGATTTGGCCAATATGACAGTAAAGGAAAATAATAAATGTTGGAGGAAAGTTGACAAAATTGGAACATGAATGCATTGCTGTTGGAGTTTTGAACTGATCCAACCATTCTGGAAGGCAATTTGAAACTGTGCCCAAAGAATGCATATCTTTTGATCCAGTGATACCACAACTGGTTCTGTATCCCAAAGAGTTAAAAAAATAGAAAAGGACCTGTTTGTACAAAAATATTGGTAGCTGCTCTTTTTGTGTTGGCAAAAAACTGAAAACTAAAGGAATATTCCTCAATTGGGGACTAGCTAAACAAAATGTGGTATATGGTGGAGATGGAATACTATTGTACTATAAGGAATGATGAACAGGATGATTTCAGAAAAGCTGGAAAGATCTGCGTGAACTAATGCAGAGTGAAATAAGCAGAACCAGGAGAACATTATACACAGTGAACTCAATATTATGGAAGGATCGACTTTGCTACTAACAGTAAAAAAATAATTCAGGACAACTCTGCAGACTTGTGAAAAAGAATGCTATCCTTCTCCAGAGAAAGAACTATTGGAATAGAAAGGCTGATGAAAGGAATGAGTTATCACTTGTTTATTTGGTTATATGTTTGGGAATTTGGTTTTATAGGATTATTCACTTAAAAAATAATAAATAAATAATATGGAAATGTATTTTTCATGATATTACGTGTATAAACCAGACTGAATTCTTTGTCAGCTCCAGGAAGGGAGAGAGAAGAAGGTATGGATCATATAACGTTGGAAACCTTATGTGGAAATTTTTTATTAATTAAAAACAATATAAAAAGAAAATCCTACAAGGGGTTATGAAGAATTGAACACAACTGAAATGACTACACAAGGAAATATACTATGTGGAAAATAGATGAGGAAATTGAGACCAGAGGGTTTCAGAAACTTCTTTTGCTCCAGGTACCTCCCTAGCAATGCTATCTATTTCTTCTCAGCCTTGTAATAGGGATCCTATTTCTTCTGGATAACTGTAAGGGAAACAATGTGGCAAAAGTAAAAGCACTTCAAATATTATCCCATTATTAACTACCTGTGCCAAGACATTTGAACCTTCTGGGAATTGGCTTCTTTATCTGTTCATTGAAGTGGTTGGACTAAATGGTTTCTAAGGTCTCTAACGTCTCTATGTTAGTGATCTCATCATTCAATAACCTTTAAGGTTTCTTTCAGTTCTACATATGTGAACCTATGATCCCTCATAATCCAAAGGATCCCTGTTGGTCTTTAAAGGCTAGTTTCTATACCCTAAATCTGTGATTTTATGAAATATTAAAAGTTTAAGGTGTCTGGCTTGCGCTCTCACAGCCATTGCCGTACATTGAGCTCCCATAGAGACAGCGCCAGGGCAAGTAAGAGCCGGATGGTACTGGGATACTCTTTGCGGCGCTGAAGGAAAATAATAAAAAATGGGCAAAGGTGATCTGAAGAAGCCAAGAGGGAAAATGTCTTCATTTGCTTTCTTTGTGCAAACCTACCAGCAGGAACACAAGAAGCACCCAGATGCTTCTGTGAACTTCTCAGAATTTTCTAAAAGATGCTCAGAAAGGTGGAAGACAATATCAGCTAAAGAGAAAGGAAAATTTGAGGACATGGCAAAAGCTGAAAAGGTTCATTATGAAAGAGAAATGAAAATCTACATACCACCTAAAGGAGAAACAAAAAAGAAGTTTAAGGATCCCAATGCACCAAAGAGGTCTCCTTTGGAATTTTTCTTATTCTGTTCTGAATATTGTCCAAAAATCAAAGGGGAGCATCCTAGTCTTTCTATTGGAGATGTGGCCAAAAAATTGAGAGAAATGTGGAATAATATTGCTGCAGATGACAAACAACCTCATGAAAAGAAGGCAGCTAAGCTGAAGAAAAAGTATGAAAAGGATATTGCAGTATTCGGAGCTAAAGGAAAACCTGATATGGGTAAAAAGCTGAGAAGAGCAAGAAAAAGGAGAAGGAAGAAGATGAGGAAGATGAGGAGGATGAAGATGAAGAGGAGGATGAGGAAGATGATAATGATGAATAAGTTTGTTCTAGAACAGTTTTTTCCTTGAATATAAAGCATTTAACCCCTCACCCCCATACACAACTCACTCTTTTTAAAGAAAAATTAATTTGAAATGTAAGGCTGTATAAGATTTGTTTTTAAACTCTACTGTGTTTTTTATAGTTAATACACTACCAAATGTTTCTTTAGATAGCCCTGTCCTTTAGTGGCATTTTCAATAGCCACTAACCTTGCCTGGTATGGTATGGGCATTGTAAATTGCCATGGAAATTTAAAGCAAGTTCTTGTTGGTGCACAGCACAAATTAGTTATACATGGGAATGTAGTTCATTTTCATCTCCAGTTGTCTTTGATGCAGCATATGAAATAATTGTTGTTCTGTTAACTGAATACCACTCTGTAATTGCAAAAAAAAAGTTGCACCTGTTTTGTTGACATTCTGAATGTTTCTAAGAAAATACAATTTTTTATTTAAAAAAGTTTAAAGAACTGTATCTAGGAATTCAGAGTGAACAGAGGAAATGAAGCAAAGACTAATTAAGTTATAAAAATGTATTTTCATCTATCATCTGGTATTTTAGGCAAGTGGAATTGTGTGCCTTAAGATTTTCCATTAATTCATTTCCATTTATCAATTTTATAGAATCACAATCTTTTCTATACCTAGAATTCCAGAAGTGAGTAAAGAATGAAATTAGAAAAATTTAATCTGTTCCAAATCTATTTGGATCTAAATAAATTCCAATCTATTCCAAACTAACCTAGCTTCAGGTTAAAATATAATGCAGAATATGGAGAGATAAAGATGTATTAATAGGAAGGGAGGAAAGCAGAGGGAAAAAAAAACAAAGTTAGGGAAGAAAAATTTTAGAAGGGCTTCAAATACCTGACCAACAAAATTCAAGCAACTCATTAAATGATGGCTCACATTCATAAAGTACTGTCCAAATGTAAAGCTTTTATTATATCCATAATCTTGTTTGATCTTCACTGATATCTCTAAGATGTCATATAATGCAGAACTGGAGCCAATGCTGGAAAGCAACTTGGAAATACCTGAAAAGTTATTAAAATGTCTATACTCTCTAACCCAGAAATTCTGCTGCTAGGAAAGAACTTGAAGGAGAATGATAAGAAAAAAGGAAATGTTCCATTTAAACTACAATATTTATAGTAGCACATTTGGTGGTTAGTAGAGAATTGCAAAGTAGATGACCATAAACTAGAAAATGGGTAAACAAATAGTTCTGCATGAATGCGATAGAAAATGATAATAATGTGCTATAAGAAATGATGATCATAAATTTAGAGGAGCACAAAAAGATATCTATGAATTGATGAAAAACAATTTAAGCAGAACCAGGTAAACATACACATTCAGACAATAATTAAAATGGAAGGAAGAACCATAAAACAATTAAAACAGAATGTTGTGAAATTATAATGACCAAGTTTGGCCCCAGAGAAAAGATAAGATAACACTTCTTCTTACTCTTTTGCAGAAGGCAGGGGGTAGAAGTCCAGGGAGAAATAACAATACAGATAATGTTATAATTAAAAATTGTCCATGACTGGGGATGTAGTCTCTAAATGAACATCCTAATGCAAACACCAATAACATGGAAATAGGTTCTAATCAAGGACACATGTGATACCCAGGGGAATTGCACTTCAGCTATGGGAAGGGTGGGGTGAGGAGAAGGAGGGAAATAATATGATTCTTGTAACTAAGGAATAATGTTCTAAATTGACTCAATAAATAAATAAATAAATAAATAAATTTTTAAAAAATTGTCTTAATCTTGTTGGATTTCCCCCCTTCCTTAATTTCTCTTATTTCTTTTAAGGGATAGCTTTCACAGAGAGAGTAAGGAAAAACAAGAGGTATAAGATTTTTTAATCAATAAAATCTTATAAAAGACCAAGATCTGAGAGTGATTTTAGAGGTTATCTAACACAACTTTCATTTTACATGTGAGGAAACTGATGCCCAGAGAGGGAAAGGGAACTTCTTAAGGACATACATGCCCATCAGCAGCAGGAACTTGCATTACAACTTAGACCCCTATTTTCTTTTTTTTTAAACCCTTACCTTCTGTCTTGGAGCCAATACTGTGTATTGGCTCCAAGGCAGAAGAGTGGTAAAGTCTAGGCAATGGGGGTCGAGTGACTTGCCCAGAGTCACACAGCTGGGAAGTGTCTGAGGCCAGATTTGAACCTAGGACCTCCCATCTCTAGGCCTGGCTCTCTATCCACTGAGCAACCCAGCTGCCCCCTAGACCCCTATTTTCAAGCCTATGTTCTTTCTAGTACAGGACACTTCCCATGCTACAAATATTATTTTCCCCATTTCTCTGGCAGAGGAAACCAAATCTTAGAGGATTTTCAAGGTTATACTTCTAAACAGTGACCAGAAGTTAAATGCAGATTTTCTGACTCTGCCTATAAGGTTCATTGAAATATTATGAACTGCCTCTCCAGTGAATCTTCACAAGGTGGCTAGTATAGAAAGGCAAAGGAAAAGACACCAGGCAATGGTACTTGTCCTAAAGAATCAAATACAAAAGTTCAGAAGAACATTTGTGCCCCTTAAGAATATACAGAATCCTTCTTTACCATGAATAGTGTGAAGGGCTTGGAGACACATTCTTCAAATATTGAAACTGGCTTTTTTCCCATTAATTCCACAAACAAATCTCACTCTTGAAATACAATGACCAATGATAGAGTGGTCAAGATTACCAATTTGGCTTTGCTGGCACCCAGCTCTTTTGATCTTTTATTTTGCAGAAAAATCCCTCTGGCTTTAGCAGTTTCCCTTAAATTGCTACCACCCCCCTCCCTTATCCCCACCCCCAATTAAATCACTGTCTGACAGCAGCAAATTTCTTAAGATTTATTTTTCTTTACTCTGTCAGAAAGATAACAAGATGCAGCAGGCAACAAAATAAATCATGCTAACATCCATCACTCAGTGCTCCCCCATCCAATGCCGTCAGACTATGTGATGGAAAATGCCAGCCATCCTGCAGGAGTCTTGGTGAAATATTTTGCAGCATCTTTACACAGTAATCTGCTCTGAGAATGAGCAAAACAGAGGATGAAGAACCCAGAAATTCTCCTCCTGCCTACATTAAGCTAATTCAGTTGCAGCCCTTATATTCATCACAAGCTGCCTAGCCTGCCTTCCCTGAAGTAGAAAATGGAATGCTTTGAGCTGGCTGCTCATAAAATCCCCAACCCAGCAACTTGGAGCCCATCAATATACTAAAGGGGGAGAGAAGAGGGAGAGGCTTCTGCCTCAGAAGAACCTTCTTGCCCTTGATGGGAAAGTAAATATCCTGGTTACATTTTATGACTGACATTTCTCTGAATCTGCTTTTTCACATGCACAGGGAATCCTGGGATTCCCGGACCCAGTCAGGCCTAGGGGAGAGTTGTTTTGGCAGAGCAGATGGGGGTAATTTGAGATTGCTGTTTTGTTCCACCAGTGCCTCCATTCAGGATAAAGGAAAGCGATCTTAGGACAGTTAAAACCCCAATTCTGGGAGGCAACTTATTATAGCTCCTCACATACATATCTGGCAAAAACTCATAAGTCTCAACCAATAAACACAGAAGATTGCTTCCGCAGAAGGCAAAGGAAAGCAGCCTGGAGCCATGCAGATGGTTAAAAAAATTCTAGCAAGAATGAAGTCTCAATTTTCTTAGGATTTAGAGCTGGAAGGAACCTTCTAGTCCAACCCTCTCATTTTGTGGATGAGGAAATGGAGGTCTAGAGAAGATAAATAATATGTCCTCGTTCATATAGCTAGAAACTGCAGAACTAGGCTTGAATTCAGCTTTCCAATCAATCAATCAACAAAGCTTTTATTAGGCACAGACTAAATTCTAGGAATTATACCATTCCCTGACTATACAAAGACAAAAATGGAAGATTCCTGGCCCCAGAAAAGTTTACATTCTTCAGACAGATGTAAAAAGTAAGGATGCCTCATAGAAAAGAATGGGCTTGACATCAGAATAAGTCTCAATTTGTATTCCCTTTCTGGTACTTTTTGAGCTGTATTGTATGTGTACAGCTAAGTCACACTACCTTTCTAGGTCTCAATTTTCCAATTTTTAAAATAGGATGAATAATGCTATGCTCCAGACCTGTGCTACTATGTCCAAGCTTTTTATGCCACACTCACTCAGCCACAGGAATTCACACATTAAAAGTATTTTTAACCTCTGTAGCCTCTCTCTCTCTCTCTCCACTTGAATGGCTCCTCAAAGAACCTCCATTTTTGGAGGGTACCCAAGTCATATTCCTATCTAAACTATACACCAGGATTCCTCTACTATTTCCTCAAGGCAGGTATTTCTTCCCCACCCTCATTTTCATCCTCTTTTTATGTACTAGCTTCCCCTATTAGATTGTAAACTTCTTGATGGCAGGAACTGTTTTTCTTTTTCCTGGCATTTGTATCACAAGAGCTTAGTACAGGTCCTGGCATATAGTAAGGATTTAGTGTTTCTTAATTAACTTTTGGCTAACTGACCTACTTTAGAGGCTTATTGTAGGTGCCAAATAAAAAGCCTTTAAACAACTTTAATGAACCATAAAACACTATATAAATGCCATTATTTGTTAAATTTTCACTATGCCACATTTTCTACTGTACATGTAAGGAGAGAAGTAATTTGGTTAGAATTTCAAGAAAGCAGGAAGAATGTCACCATGTCTATTCCATCTCCATCATTTCTTGCTAAGTGAATCTAGCTTAACCTTGGTAGCTCTACTGCTACCTTGCTTTATGGTGAGAGATGAAAGGAATCTATTCACCTTAATTCAATGAGAAGATAAGTGTCTAGGAGAGTTGCTACTGAGGAGACTAACAAAGTAGATTTGTTTTGAGGTATTCTGACTGGGTTGGCAGAGTGTTGCTGAAGGTGCCTCATAAGAGAAATGTAATATTCTTTGAGGCTGTGAACTAGTTTACAAACGAGTTAGAAATGCCTACTCATGGGGAATTGGCAGGCTAGTAACTACAATTAAAAAAAAAACCCTTACCTTCCACCTAAGAATCAATACTGTGAATTGGTTCCAAAGCAGAAGAGTCGTAAGGACTAGGTGACGGGAGTTAAGTGACTTGTCCAGGGTCATACATCTGAGAAATTTCTAAGGCTAGATTTGAACCTAGGACCTTCCATATCTGGATCTGCCTCTCAATCCACTGAAACACCCAGTTGCCCCCATAACTACAACAAGAAGTGGATAGATGAATCAGCTTAGTGGAAAAAGCAGACCAGAAGATAGCATTGGTAGGGAAGTAGAAGGTGCTCCAACTAGGGCATGACTATCAGACCTTTAGTCATCCAGAATATGCAGCAGAAAATTCATGTTAGAGTGTGCCTTTGTGTGTAGTTGAGGATTTTCCCTGCAATTTATCTTGATACTCTGGTTATTTGTATGTCTCTGTTTTACTGTAATATATAATACATACCAAGAGAGACAGAGACAGATAGAGACAAAAAGATAGAGGAAGGAAGGAAAGAGAAGAAAAGGAGGAGGAGGAAGAATAGAAAGATGATGATGATTCTGGCAAAGTAATTAAACTAAGGCACAGAAGGTATCTAGAAAACGGTGAGGGGAAAATTACAAGAATTCAGTGTCACCAATCTGGAAGCTACAGTGAGGACCTGCCCCCTTGAGGAAACTGCAGATTGCTCTACGAAATATTTAAATAAGGCTTGTGATACAAGTCTAGGAAAAGCTAGTTCTCCAAGGCTGCATCACTATCAAAGAGATGCTAGAAATAGATGAGGTTGCAAACACACACATACACCTTTGGAACTGAATTGTGCTAATGAGTGCAGGCATCAACACTCCATCTGTTGCCTGCCTCTTACTGGGGGTAGATGTTTTTACATTTAAAATCTGACCACATAAGGGATTTTACCCTAAAACTTAAAAAAATCCCTTGTTTTCTTTGACTCAAATCAGATGCCTTTCCTAATTTCCTACTAGTTGAAGCATCCACTTCTATAAATTATCTTGCATTTATTTATTAGTTCACATGCTGCATCCCCTAGGGAAAACATAAGTTCCTTGAGCATAAAGACTGTTGTGTTTCTTGTTTCAGTAACTCCAGTGCCTAACACAGGATCTTACACAGAGTAGGAAGTTAATAAATGTTTGTTGAACGAGAACACAAAATTCCATCTCCACAGAATATCAATGATCTTGTCATAAGTAGTTAGGCAATTGCTCCATGTGCCTAAACATGCATGTGATCCCTCTAAAATGTTATTCATTTCTTATCTCCAAGAATTTCTTAGTTTCTTAGCTCCAAGCATTCAAGTGTCCTTTTTCCCTTTTACTTCAACATGTCAGTCTTTCCCCTTCCAAAATGATAGACCAGAATTCCCCTTTATCTCAGCAAATCTATTTTCTTTTTTAAAATTTCCCCAATTTTGATGTACACTTTCTCCTTTATATTTGTTTCTGTTTTTTTTCTCCCCAGTATCACAAAATTTCAAAGCTAGAAAAGATCTTAGTAGTTATCCTGTTCAGCACATACTCAAAAAAGAATACCAATTATCACACCCTAAAAGATACAGCCTTTGCTTGAAGATTTCCAGAGTGAGAAAACTCAGTCTTCTAAGGAAGTCAATTTCCATTTTTGAATTGTGTTTTAAGGAACACTTAATTCTCCAAATTAGTAGTGATCACTGACATCTTATGTGACCATCAGGCAAGAGCAGGGACCTGCCTGCCTAGCCATACTGTTCATACCAGTGTGTCCCATTCATCTACCATTTTCCATCTCATGTTCAAGAGCTGATAATCAGTCAACGTTATTATTACTACAGTGAAGGACATGAGAGTCCATCTCTCTAAAATCCTCATTATTCTGAATCATAGCCTATCTAAAGCAAAGGTTCTTTTCTATGGGCCCCATTCTTGTGTCTACAACCTATTCTACCTTGCATTTCCATTGAACCTACTGGATCCCTCTGTTCCATTTTTAATAAATTGCTCTTCATGCTTTAGTTCATCCCAGAAATATTTTTTCCTTATATGTGTGTGTGTTTTCTCCCCAATAGAATGCAAGATCCTTAAGGATAAGAGTTGTTTTGTTTTTGTCTTTATACCTCTAGGACAAAAGGTCAAGTGCCATATTGGATAGAAAGCTGGCCTCAGGTGTGGGTACCTGCCTCCCTTCTGACACTAGAGTGGTGGGGTGGGGGTGGGGGAGAGAACTACCCATACCTTTGTCCTTGGGCAAGTCATTTAATTCCTCAGTGTTCTAGGCAACTATATAAGACACTATAAGAATAAGAGAGCACGATAGCCTACATTGGTGGAGGGAATATCCTCATCCATGAGTTTCCATCAACAAAATTAGAGGTTTAATCCTTATATCTATCCCTATTCCATCTTCATGCCCAGCATATAGTACTTGATAAATAATCAGTGCTTAATAAGTAATTTTTGGATTAGATAGAATTTATATTTAAGAAGCAGCATAATAGATCAAATAATAGGCATGGAATCAAGAAGATTGAAGTCCAAACCCTGCCAGAGACACTAAATAGGCATGTAGCCCAGGGCAAATAATTTTACTCTATATATTTCAGGCTTCTCTTTCAGTCACAGATTCTTATCCCCATGATTCTCTTTCCTTGTTCAATAAGCAAATTTATAGAACCCAGAGCATAAAGTACTTGGATAAGAATTCCTTATTTAATGAGATCTTTTATTTAATGATTAAACAATGGCTAAGTAGTTAGTTAGAAATCGGGGTAAGACTAATATTTTATGTTATAAGTCACAATAAAGTCAAAATGTATATGTGGCCTGAATATTAAATGTTATTTTACTTAAAATTAGCAGAGAACAAAATCAGGTTCTTTTCACAGCTACAGTTATAAGAAAAACTCAACCAAACAAAGGACAGAGGTGATGACAAAAGATAAACAAACCCCTTCAAAGCCATTGAAAAAGTTCTAAATTAACAAGATTATTGCCACTAGGGTAAGAAGGGAATCTGTCCATTAGGAAAACATCACTACAATGAATAACTTTCATAACAGTCTGATATCCAAGATGTATAGAAATTAACACAAACATATGAGATTAAGAGATATTTCCAATTGATGAGATCAAAGGGTATGAACGAAGAATTCTCCAAAGAAATGCAACATGTTCACAGTATTAAAAATTGCTCTAAATTACTAATAAGTAAATGCAAATTAAAAAATAAAACTAGGTTTGACCTCATATTCAGAAATAGTAAAGATAAAATTGCAAATAATGAGTACTGGAGGAATTGTATCAAGATTGACAGGCTAATACAGTTTATGGAGCTATTAATTTGTCCAGCCACTCTTTTACAAATTGTAATTCTGGAAGAAAAAGAGTGGGAAGTGGGGTAGAAAGGGAGAGCAAAAGAAAAGAGGATAGAGAGAGTGAGAAATAGAGAGAAAGGGTGAGAGAGTGAGACAGAAAGGGAGAGAGAAACAGGGAGAAATGTAAGAGAGTTAGAGAATAGGTGAGAGAGAATGAGACAAAGAGAAATGGAGAGAGAAACAGAAACAGTGAGAGAGAGAAAGGGTGAGAGAGAAAGAGAAAGGAAGAGTGAGATAGAGAGAGAGAAAGGCTGAGAGAGAGAAAAGGAGAGAATGAGAGAAAGGGAAAGAGCAAGACAGAGAGAAACAGAGTGAGAAAGGGTGAGAGTAAAAGACAGAAAATGAGAGGAAAAGAATATGTGAGAAAGAAAGAGAGAATGAGATAGCTAGAAAGGGAGAGAGAAACAGAAACAGAGAGAGAAAGGGTAAGAGAAAGAGAGGGAGAGAAAGAGAGAGAGTGGGGGGGAGAGAAAACTACCCATACCTTTAGACCTAGGGATCCTATCTCTAAGCCACCTCAAAGAGGTCAAGAACATGTAGTTCACTCAGTGATTAGGGGATATCATAGTTATGGAGTACAGAGCAAGGAGAGGGGAAAAAAAGAGATTAGGCATTTGAAGATCTTACTACCCTCTAGTGGCAAAAGGCTAGAGTACAGTTATTTAAAAGATTTGTTTTCATTCTTCATTGCAATAAATTCAATCATCTCCTGGGAAGAGGATCCTCAAATTATTTAGGATGTGTTTCATATTTACTGTCCTAGGAACATGTTGTTTCTCTCACTTGGAATGTAAGCATCTTGAGTGGTCACACTGTTTGTTGTTGTGGTTGTTATTGGTGGTGGTAGGAACATATATCCTCAGTACCTAGCATAGTTTTAGGCACATAATATATGCTTAGTAAATGCTTGTTGAGTGAAGGATTAAGTGAATGAATGAATCAGATCACCCTGTGCATATGTGCCTAAGAAGGCTGGTAGCTCAAACAAATTGCCACCTGGCAGCTAATTCAGATAATGCACTCAGCAAATTAAACTGGCTCTTTGACACAGTTAACATGTTTTCCTTTAGGTTCAAGAAAGGTTCGCTCTCTTTGTTAAAAGGTTCTTCTTTTCCTGAGACTAAAAAGTATCAAATTCATAATTAGAGCCATAAATTTCCTTAAGGAAATTTAAATCCCATATTGACAGATGAGGGGGGTAAGATCTCAAAAGGGAAACACTAACAACTCCCAGAAGATTGTTACATAGGAAAATATTTGCATTGCTAAATATTGAATCTAAGAAGCTTGACTCTTAATCCAGTAATATTTCCATAATAAGAGAGGAATACTGAGGTAGAGATGTAATTATATCGTATTCTTGACTGGGCTAAAAAAGTTAATCTTTTGTATTTAAACAAACACCCAGGGGGTTTAATGGAAAGAGAGTAGGACTTGAAGTCCATAAGAATTGATTTCAAATTTGGCCTCATGCATTTACCAATTGTTTGACTCTGGCCAATTCACTTAACCTAGGTCAGCCTCAGTTTCCTCAATGGAGATGATATGAATAGCATCTATTTCTCAGGGTTGTTATAAGGATCTAACAAGATGATATTTGTAAATTGCTTAATGCACTGTCTGGCATGTAGTAAACATCTCATAAATGCTATAACTTTTATTTTTATTGTTATATTTATTAAAGAAAGTATTATAGGAGTCATCATTTCAGAGTTATATAATATTATGTATTTTATACATAGGAGTTATATAGTTATATATTATATAAGATTTAGAAATTATTACATATATTATACATAGGTGTTATATATTAATATATTATGAATTATATATTATACATTTTATAGATTGGAGTTATATATTAATATATGAGTTACATATATTTTATATGTGGGTTATATATTATATAAGATTTATTCATTACTATATATTTTTAAAGTTACATATTAATATATTGTGAGTCATTATATATTACACATTTTCTATGTAGAGTTATATATTATATATTAGGAGTGATATGTTAAAATATATATGTTATGCATTATTTTTGTTATTATTGTTGTTGTTGGTAGTATAACAGATAATCAAAGCCAAGAAGGGCTAATTGGCTTGTCCAAGGTCAGACTCAGTTATCAACTGATCATGGATTGGAGCTTTATTTCTCTGAATCTATAACCAGGGCTATTTCAATAATATCAGCCTGGGTTCCTGAGTTCTTAATTTTTGAGGGGAGGGAGAATGGTTTGTGAACATTTAAAACTGTTTCTTTTGAGATGGCTTATTTTCCTCAAATCTTAAAGCAGATTGTTTATAAGCCAATGCTATAACAGGAGGTCCTAAATTCTGGGCAAGGGTATATGCCTTCCAAAGTCCCGTGATAAGCCTGGCTCTCCCTCCTCCCTCACCACATACTTCTTTCTCTAACCCTGCCCTTACCCCAGTGCTTCTTGACAGATGGTTCCGGATTATTTAGGCTAAACCCTCAGGTGCCCTTTACAATTAAGGATAATTTACGCAGGAAATGTTTCATTTACATAGATCTTTGATGGAGAACGGGCACGCCTGGACTCAGGATACATCTGTCAAGTCCATATTTCCCTCCGACACTTCTCCTCGCTAATCTCTGGGCACGGAAGGTGATGCATAATTCACAAGCACTCAAATCACTGCCAAACTCTTCCTTGTGTTTTTATTAGCTCAGTTTCTCATACTCTAGATAAGACGAACCTGTGAAAGCTCTCCCACAAGACCCAGTCGTCCCCGAAATAAGGATTCTCGGCGACTTCCACCATCTTGTGGCCAAAGTTAGGAAGTGCATATTCTTTCGCTCATACGGGTATCCAAAGTTATTTTTCTAAGAGAGCAGATTCGACCCAGTTTTCTAAACAGAAGTCAGTCAGTAACCATTATTTCTTAGAAGGAAACAAGTAGTTACGAGAACATATTAAGACAAAGATCTATCAAATATATGGACAGGATCAATGTAGGAATGCATACATTTCATTTGCGTTTTGCAACAACAATAGTGGGCGGTAGTGCTCTAGGCATTATTAGCTCCATTTCAGAAGTGAGGGAAAAGGCTAGGCTAAGTAATAATATGACTTTTATGTGTCAGAGGCAGTATTTTCCATTTCCATGTTCACTCCTCCATCTACATATCATCCCGCCTTCTGAGCATTGCTCTCACCTTGTTATCAATCCATCCACAAAATTTTACTGATCACTCACTGTAAAGAGACACTGTGCTAGGTCCTCTGGCGAATACAGAAGAGCAAACTTCAGTGGGTGAAATGAAAACCAAGAAACACTGCAGATGAATGAAAGAAGTAAGCTTGGAGAGAAATTCCTCTAAATTAGCTATTTAGAAGCCATTGGTGACTTTTGCTAGAGTCTTTTCCATAAAGTGACTGCTAAGAAAGCCAGGATACACATCTGAGGAGGTTTGTGTGACAAGTGAGTGGTGAGTTGGTTGAGAAAGTTTCTGAGAGCCTTTCTGAAGCTGAGATCATGTAATCTTGTGTTATTAATATACTGAGCACCTACTAAGCATGAGGACAGTATCTCTCCTCTCAAGAAATACACAATTTTTTTAAGGAGGTAAATCTATTACACACACACACACACACACACACACACACACACACAAAGTTAGAAAAGTTAACCAAATGTGCCAAATGTGTGGAAGTGACATCAAATGAAACTTGAGACCAGAAAATGGAGAGAATATTGTAGACTATAATAGTAGCAAAAAAAAGAGGGAGGAGCTAGATTGTCTACATGGATCCTTTGGCCAGCTGCCCAGAATCCAAGAATCAGTGCCTAATGACCATCTCTATAGGTTTAGAGGAAGAAGTCTTCCTTCCAGAGATGCTACTGATAATTCTGATTAAAACAGATAATTTCTGGTTTACGAGTGTATGGTGATTGTCCAAGAACAATATAATTAATTACAAAGAGGCTTATAGCCAGGAGGTTGTTTAATACTGAATTATTTTATCCAGCCACTATGACTCATCCATCTACTGAAATGTCAAGGGGTCATGGAGAGAGTAGACACAGCTGTGAAATTATAGATCCTGAAGTATTGAAGGCAGGTTGGCTATATAGGGTAGACACAGATCATTAAACTTCCTGAAAGCCAAAAAATAGATGAAAACTTTTCAACTAACAGTATCTATTATAGTTATCAGTATTTGTGTCTTTTCTGAAAGTTCCATTGGTTCAGGGACCAAGTGTTGTCTAGAATTAGTTTTTGCTTGACATTTAGAATATAGTAATCACTTTCAATAAATCTTTGTCCAAAAAGTTTGAACTTGCTGTTCCTGGAAACACAGGGAAAATGGGGTAGATAAAGATTAGAGTAGCAGCCTAGAGTATATAGGATCTAACTCTATTCCTGAATTGTCAATAGACAACATAGGGTCCTATGACATAGATCAGTGTCTTTCCCAATGCAATGTAATTACACACATGCTTCTATCATTTTCATTCCTGTTACAGACTCTATGATTTATTTAGCAAGTGTGTGCAAGATGGATTAGATGGCTAAGAATAACCAATAAAACAAGGTAAGAGTTGATGAAGATTTATTTTTTAATGGTTCTAGTAGGGTTGGAGAATAACAGCTGATGTGAGAAATAGAGCAGAGTTAAAGTCAACTTGGTGACTGAAAGACAGTTTTAACCTGTAGTGAACAGCTTTAAGAAGAAATATTCATCATCCAATCATTCTGGAGGGCAATTTGGAACTATGCCCAAAGGGCACCAAAAGACTGTCTGTCTTTTGATCCAGTCATAGCACTGCTGGGTTTGTACCCCAAAGAGATAATAAGGAAAAAGACTTGTACAAGAATATTCATAGCTTCGCTCTTTGTGGTGGCAAAAAATTGGAAAATGAGGGGATGCCCTTCAACTAGGGAATGGCTGAACAAATTGTGCTATATGTTGGTGATGGAATACTATTGTGCTTAAAGGAATAATAAACTGGAGGAAATTCTATGGGGGCTGGAACAACCTCTAGGAATTGATGCAGAGTGAAAGGAGCAGAACCAGGAGAACATTGTACACAGAGACTGATACACTGTGGTACAATGGAATGTAATGGACTCCTCCATTAGTGGCAATGCAGTGATCATGAACAACTTGGAGGGATCTATAAGAAAAAACACTATCCACACCCAGAGGAAGAACTCTGGGAGTAGAAACATGAAGAAAAACAACTGCTTGATCACATGGGTTGAAGGGATATGGTTGGGGATGTAGACTCTAAATGATCACCCTAATGCAAACATCAACAACATGGAAATAGGTTTTGATCCAGTACACATGTAAAACCCAGTTGAAATGTGTGTCTGCTATGGGAAGGGATGGGGGAGGGGAGGGAAAGAATATGATTCTTGTAACCAAGGAAAAATGTTCTAAATTGACTAAATAAAATTCTCCAAAAAAGAAGAAATATTCAAATTCTGTCTTTATTACTCATTAGCTCTTGGGTAATACTTTTCTATATAATAATAACCAAGACTCTAATACCTGCTTCACAAGATTGTTGTAAAATTTGAAAGTACTTAAATGTTACTTCTACGATTTTACACATTCTGTGTACAATCCTATTATCTTATTATTGGATATGTGGGCTGGGGGTCAGAAAGGAATCATTATGCCTACAAAAATGAATAATTATTGAATTATTAATTTCCATAGAACCATGAAAGGAGCCATTTTTGTACCAGTAGGGGAATTTCTTCACTGCAAGAGTTCCATCTCCAGAAAGTCAAAACTATGCTTTTTCAAAATTAAAAAAAATCTAAGGATTAAAACACAACAAAATATATAACAATAAACTATTTTTCCTTTTCACCTCCTACCACATATTTTCCTGCTTCTATGACATTGCTCTTAATGTTTACCACTTTCAGTAAACCTCCTCTGCTAATCTTCACTTTTCCAAAGTATATCCTTCTAAAAAGGGTCACATCTAATGCCATCTCCTTGATATTCTATCTTATTCTATTCTTGATTCTTGATTCTATCTCATTTATTCTATATACCAGGAATTAATCCATTAACCAAAATCAACTATTGGTTATGCATAGAGTACAAATGGCCCCTGCCACTCATGTTCTCATAATTTATTGAGATACCATTTAAAACTAAAGCATGATGCCTGGAACACTTTGGACTTCACTCATGGCTCTTATCACATTCTATTTCATATCATACTTATAGATATATGCCTTATTTTTCCTATAAGATTATTATAAGGGCAAAAGAAATGTCTTTTCATTTTAAAATTTTTTTAAAAATTCTTAGCAATTAGTATATAATAGGTCCTTTAACATAATTTCAGAATTTAATTTAATAAAATTATTGGTCAATAGTTTCCAGGCAGCAAAATGTAATATTTTTTCTATATCAATAACTACAAGATCCTTACTGTACAGAATGATCCACCTTTCTAAGGTTTTCCATTTGTACTGCATGGATTACCAAGGGTTGACTTTAGTCCATTTTTCTTTAACCATTTTCAGTCATATGCATAAAAATACAAACGCATAACTCTTTGAAGAAAAAAAGCTATAAAAGGCAATAAACACTGAGAATGTGAAAAAGCTCATACACTTACTAAGAGGTCACCTAAAACTAAAAGATAATTAAAGCCAGAGTTACTCAATATATGCTATCAGACACAGAAGTTGTCTGACCACCAGCTCCCTCAAGGACCACATAACAAATAGGAATGCTAATTTCCAAGTGTGGAATAGAATAACCAAGCATAGTATATTTTCTTCCTTAATATTTTACCAAGACCAGCAAAGGAGAGGATGCGTAAGACTCTCTTCCCCTTACCCTTTATGTGGAAGATGCTAGTGAATAGCTATGTTATTGCTATGGTTTTTAATATTTCCCCCTCAGATATTCCATAAAAATCCCACATAGACGTCGTGTACAACTTGCCAGAATTAAATACATCTATTATAAAGTGTTCCAATTTGATAACACCACATTTGTCAGTAAGGCCTTGCAGTGACTGAAGGACACAAAGAGGTTTCAGAAAAAAAGGTTCCTTGAATTAAGCCAGCAAACATGTCTCTTGACATGAAGACCATGTGCCAAATACCTTGGCTCCACACAAAAGACAAATAACAGTCTGACTCACCTTCAGAGGAGAGATATGAGACTGCAGGACATATCCATGCACATTTTCTATTTGTGACAGGTTCTTCTCAGATACGTGCACAAGTTCAGGTCCTCTCACTTCATGCGTTAGACGAGGTAAAGTATGATCATGTGGAACATCTTCATCTTGATAGCGATACTTCTGGGAAAAAAGAAATTGGCATCAGTTCTGGGAAAGCACAAAACTGAAAGCCACAAATCATGCATTTATTGAGATCTGACAGAAAATCAACAAGACAATTATTTTTTTCCCAACAAACATTGTTTACATTCTCAGGTGGAGGCTAGCCATACTCCAGGACAAGCTCTTTGGATATTGAACATGATATAATTGGTTTCTTTATCATATTACATCATGCAGAGGGAGTTGGTATATTGAAAAGAGAGCAGGACTTGGAGACATGAGCTCTTCATCAATTAGGTCCTAACTTCTAAACATGCGTGCATTTGTCACTTCAGATAACTCACTTTGCCTCTCTGAATTCTCATCTTGGGCAAAACCAAGATAACATATTTTACAGCGCAGTGCGATGAATGAACTTTGTACATTAAAGTATTCAAAGAGAAATACTGTACTCTATGAATAAACAAGAGTAGTCTTTGGTCCATTTCTTACCAGTTAATAATATATGTAATAATATAATATACTATTATTACTATCCATTTTAAATCCTTGCTAATGATCTCTGACATTAGGTACAAAACACATTGAGAGAGACAGGAGGTGCCAGGGAATTAAAACCAACACAATCACTATCTTCCATCAGATCCTATTGGGTACAATGCAGAAAACTGAATCCAAGAGTCTTAGAAATAGCCACAGTACTGTTTCTATATCAGTTGCTATAGATATTTTTGAAGGAAGAAATTATTGTAGAAAAAGGGCTCATCTTCCTCATTACCACCAGAAATAACTACTGACCAAATGTAACCAATAAGCAGATAAAGGAGACCAAAAATTATAATAAACCTCCATTCCTGTTCCTAGACTATCCTTCAGAAGAGTTATCTAGTCATCAAAACAATTTGGTACTGGCTAAGAGACAGAAAGGAGGATCAGTGGAATAGACTGGGGGCAAGCAACCTCAGCAAGACAGTATATGACAAACCCAAAGATCCCAGCTTTTGGGACAAAAATCCACTATTTCATAAAAACTGCTGGGAAAATTGGAGGACAGTGTGGGAAAGATTAGGCTTAGATCAACACCTCACACCCTACACCAAGATAAATTCAAAATGGGTGAATGACTTGAACATAAAGAAGGAAACTATAAGAAAATTAGGCGAACACAGAATAGTATACATGTCAGACCTTTGGGAAGGGAAATACTTCAAAACCAAGCAAGAATTAGAAAGAGTTACAAAATGCAAAATAAATAATCTGGATTACATCAAATTAAAAAGTTTTTGTACAAACAAAACCAATGTAACCAAAATCAGAAGGGTAGCAACAAATTGGGAAACAATCTTCATAAAAACCTCTGACAAAGGTTTAATTACTCAAATTTATAAAGAACTAAATCAATTGTACAAAAAATCAAGCCATTCTCCTATTGACAAATGGGCAAGGGACATGAACAGGCAGTTCTCAGCCAAAGAAATCAAAACTATTAATAAGCACATGAAAAACTGCTCTACATCTCTTATAATCAGAGAGATGCAAATCAAAACAACTCTGAGGTATCACCTCACACCTAGCAGATTGGCTAACATGACAACTATGGAAAGTAATGAATGCTGGAGGGGATGTGGTGAAGTGGGGACATTAATTCATTGCTGGTGGAGTTGTGAATTGATCCGACCATTCTGGAGGGCAATTTGGAACTATGCCCAAAGGGCGATAAAAGACTATCTGCCCTTTGATCCAGCCATAGCACTGCTGGGTCTGTACCCCAAAGAGATAATGGACAAAAAGACTTATACAAGTATATTCATAGCTGCGCTCTTTGTGGTGGCCAAAAATTGGAAAATGAGGGGATGCCCTTCAATTGGAGAATGGCTGAACAAATTGTGGTATATGTTGGTGCTGGAATACTATTGTGCTAAAAGGAATAATTAAGTGGAGGAATTCCATGGAGACTGGAACAACCTCCAGGAAGTGATGCAGAGAGAAAGGAGCAGAACCAGGAAAACATTATACACAGAGACTGATACATTGCGGTACAATCGAAGGTGAAGGACTTCTCCATTAGTATCAATGCAATTTCCCTGAACAATCTGCAGGGATCTAAAAAAAAAATACTACCCACAAGCAGAGGATAAACTGTGGGAGTAAAAACACTGATGAAAAGCAACTGCTTGACTACAGGGTTGGAGGAGATAAGACCGAGGAGAGACTCTAAATGAACACTCTAATGCAAATTCCAACAACAGGGAAATGGGTTCGAGTCAAGAACACATGTGATAACCAGTGGAATCATGCGTCGGCTATGGGAGAGGGAAAGGTGGGGGGTGGAGGGGGACGGAGGGGAGGAAAAGAAAACTATCTTTGTTTCCAGTGAATAATGTATGAAAACGACCAAATAAAATAATGTTTAAAAAAAAAAGAAAAACAGAAGAGTTATCTAGATAAACAATTCTTGTAGAGAATGTCCCAAGAAATCATATAATTATTTCAGTAGAGGCAGAAAAATCTTTTGATTAAATACAACATCCATTCCTAATAAAAACAATAAGAGAACATTGAAATAAATGGGACATTCCTCAAAATGATGAAAAAAAATCTATCTAAAAACCATTTGGGAGCATTATCTATACTAGAGATAAGCCACAAGATTTCCCTATAAGATCAGGAGTGAAGCAAGGATGACCATAACACCAACTATAGAAATAAGAGGAGAGGAAGAAATTGAAGGAATTAGAAGAGGCAAAGAGGAAATAAAGTAATCATGCTTTGTAGATGATATGATGATATATTTAGAGAATCCTAGAGAATCAACCAAAAAACTTACTGAAAAAAAAAAACAAATTTAGCAACGTTGCAAAATATAAAATAAACTCAAATAAATCATCAGCATTTCTTTATACTACCAATAAAGCCTAACAGCAAGAAATAGAAAGGGAAATCCTGTTTAAAATGACTGTAGACACTACAAAATACCTTAGAGTCTACCAGCCACGACAAAATGAGGCAGTATATGAACACAATTGACTGCTTGTGGGTATGCAGAAAATTTCATTAATAAAAAGATAATTCTATCCAAATTAATTTAACTTTTAATTACCATATCAATCAAAATGATCACAAAATTACTTCACAGAGCTAGAAAAAAATTATAACAAAATGCATCAGGAAGGAAAAAAAATTCCAAAAATATCAAGGGAATTAATAAAAAAATAAAAGAAGGTGGCTTATCAGGACTAGGTCTCAAACTGTACTACAAAACCCTCTATATAAAAATTATACATCATCAAAACAATCTAGTATTGGCTAAGAAACAGAGTAGTGAACAAATGAAATAGATTGGCATGCAACACACAGTGGTAAATGACCACAGTAACTTAATATTTGGCAAACCCAAAGATGCAAACTTTTTAAAAAAATTTTATTTAAATAGATGATTTAGAATAATTTCCCATGGTTACAAAACTCATGTTCCTTCCCTCCCCTCCCCTCCCCTAGCCCCCTCCCATATAGGACACATAATTCCACAGGGTATAACATGTGCCATTGATCAAGACCTATTTCCTTATTATTAGTATTTGCTCTAGGGTGATCTAAGATCCAAACTTTTGAAAGAAGACATTGCTATTCAATAAAAACCACAGGGAAAACTGGAAAACAGTATGGCAGAAACTAGACATAGGCCAACACCTAATGCCATATATCAAGGTAAAATCAAAGTGGATATATGATTTAGATATAAAGGGTGATGCCATAAACAAATTAGAGGAGTACAAAATAGTTTACTTGTCAGACTTCTCTTAAAGGATGAATTTATACTCAGACAAGAAAATGAATACTATCACATATAAAATAGATAACTGACTGCTTTAAATTAAAAAGGGTTTGCACACACAGTATCAATGCAACTAAAAGTATCAAGCAAACAACAAACTGGGGGAAATCTTTCTAGGAAGCATCTCTGACAAAGGTCTCATTTCTTAAATATCTCTAAGAAAATAAAGCATAATATACAAATGGTTAAAGGATATGAAGAGGCAATTCTCAAATGAAGAAATTAAAACTAATTTAATGATATGAAAAAGTCCTTAAACCACTATTAACTAGAGAAATACAAATTAAAACAACTCTGAGATACCACCTCATACAGCTCAGACTCGTTAACATGACAGAAAAGGAAAAAGATAAATGTTGGAGAGCAGGTGGAAAAATTGGGACACTAATACACATTGTTAGTGGAGCTGTGAACCAATATAATTTTTCTAGAGAGTAATTTAGAACAATACCCAATGGGCCATAAAACTATGTATACCCCTATTAAGTCTGTACCCCAAAGAGATTAAAGAGAGGGGAAAAGGACTTGTACAAAATATTTGTAGCATCTCTTTTCAGGTTGGCAAAGAACTGAAAACTGATGGGATGTCTATCAATTGAGGAATGGCTGAACAAGTTGTGGTATATGGTTGTAATGGAATACTACTGTGCCATAAGAAATGACAAATATGATAACAAAAAACCTAGAAAGATTAATATGAACTGATAAAATATGTAGTGAGCAGAACAAGGAGAGCATTATATACAGTAAGAGGAATAATGTATGATTATTAACTCTGAATAACTTAACTATTATCTGCAATGCAAGCATTCAGGACAACTTCATGGAATTTAGGATTAAAAAAAAAGATTATCCACTGCCTTAAAAGGAACGGATAGAGTCTGAATGCATGTGATTCTTCTCTTTATTTCCTCCATAAATTTTTTCTCTAGTATAAACATGTCTCTTGTTTTACAACATGACAAACACTGAAGCATATACAATGATATAGATTGTACAAATACAATCTCTCTCTATATGTATATGTATACACATATTACATGATCTGACTTTTTGGGGAGGGAGTAGGTGAGAAGGAGTGAATATGGATTGCAAATTGTTAGAAAATAATTATTAAAAATTGTTTTTCATTGTGGAAAGATGCAATGTAATGGACTTTTCTACTAGTAGCAATGAAATAAGCCAGGATACTCCTGAAGGACTTCTGTAAAAGAATTCTATCCACATTGAGAGAAAGAACTATGGGAGTAGAAATACAAAAGCAAAACATGTGAAATAACTTATCACATGTACATATGGTATGTGATTTGGGGTTTAGGCTTTAAAAAATTGCTCTATAGAAAAAAATGAATAATATAGAAATAGGTATCAAGTGATAACATTTGTACAACCCAGTGGAATTGCTTGTTGGCTCTGGGAAGGGGAGGGGAAAAGGGAGGGAAAGAAAATGAATCATGTAAACAGGGGAAAATACTTTTAAAAATAAATTAAAAATTAAAAATATTATCTTGCCATGTTATCTGGAAATTTTTAAAAATTATAAATTATTACCATTATATGTTTTATGTTGGTCCGTTTTGTAGTCAAAACTAAGACAATGTCTTGATTGACAGATGACAGAAAAAAAGCGAATAATTTTCTAAAAACTACCAAACTATTTCTAACAGAAAATGCCATTTCTTTACAACCTAGTAAGTCCATAAAATTATTGACTTCATTATTACAATGATAAAAGATTACTTAAAGCAAGCCTCTTATTTCTTTAGATATAGGACAGTTGAAGGGAAATAAATTAGCTTTTTGGACTTAAATTTTCTAATCTGTAAAATTGGAGGTTTGGACTAACTGACCTCTAAAAGTCACTTTCATTTCAAATCTAGAAATTCCGAACTTTATTCTTCTGGAAACTTGTTCAGTTGAATGGTTGTTCAGAGATTGATTATTCCATTTATTTATTCTACTATTCCTTTTATTTGCTTTCTTCTGATATTATTGTTGGTCTTTTGAGTTTTCCTAGTTATTATTAGCAGCTCTCAGAGTTATTAAAATAAGGCAACATGGCATAGCAAAGAGAAATTAGGCTTTGGAGGAAGTCCTAGGCTTCATTCGAACTTCTGACACATGCTAGCTATAACCCTGACAGGTCACTCTACTGCTTAGTGTCCCAAGCAATTGCCCAAGACTTTAAGTTGTAGGGCAGTAAAGCTAAAAATCATATGAAATAGGGACCTTTGAGTTCTATAAAAAGATTTCTACAGGTCACATACTTAGTTTAAAATTTTAATATTATTTATGATCTCTTGTGGGCAGGTAGGTGGATAGAGATCAATGGATGGAGTGCCATGCTTAATGTCAGGAAGACCCATCTTGCAGAGTTCAAATTTCTTCTTAGATACTTACTACCTGTGGAATCTTGGGAAAATCACTTGACCTTATTTGCCTCAATTTCCTCCTCTATAAAAGGAGCTGCAAAAAAAAAATGGCAGACTATTCCAGTATCTTTATTAAGAAAGTCCTAAATCGGGTCATAAAGAAAGGGACACAACTGAAACAAATAAACAAAATATTAAGTTGTATTTTTATTTATTTTATTTGTCTTTTAATCTAGTTTGGAATCATCAGGCCCCCTTGTGGATAAGTTTGGATATTTATTCTATATCTGCTGTTCCTAGCATTAATGGCCATGTAATCCCTTTACTCAGTTTGATGCTCTCCCCTCTGATTCTCTTGCTTTCAGGGTATAAACATTGGATGTTAGCTTGTTTGTCAGACAGAAGTAAAGTCAGGCTTGAATTGCTGCTGATAGTTTTTGACTGCTTGTGACCTGAGCACAAAGATACAAATTTCCTTGAGATAATTCACCAGAATGAAGTGAATTAAGCAAAAAGGTCTTCAGGAATCTACCAGGAAAAAGATTCTGAGGGCTTTGAAAAGGGAGAACTAATCATCTTGTATACATACATCAATTTACTAACCCTATCACAATCAGACAAACATACATACACATACACACAATTTAAACTTGTGAAAGGTCACAATAGACTGGTTTTACATAGCTTTGTTTCTTGAAATCCAAGACTTGTGTCATTGGCACATACATCATTAGGGGATAAAAAACTGGTTTTCTTCTGTAAATAATGGCAAAAGTTGGCTTTCTGTGATAATTCCATTGTTAGATGCTTGTGAATATTAATATAATAAAATATTAATAAGAAGGGTCCCATAAAAACACTCTCTTCCTGATATCTGAGGCAGCCCTCAAACAAGATTTTCCTCATTTTTGTAGTTGGTAAGCATTCTGCATCTCATTTGGTTAGGCATCATGATTTAGAGCAAGAAGGGACACTAGAATTTTTCTTGACTAATCCCTTCATTTTATAAATGAATAAACTGAATACAAGAGTAGCTAAATGCCTTCCCCAAGGTGAGAGAGATAATAAGTAACAGAGCTTTCATCTGACTCCATATTCAAAGACTTTTGTACCACCTACATGAAGATAATTAATTTCAACGAGATATGGTTTCCTCTTTTGTTACATGCTTTTATAATGGAGTAAAGGATAGAACTGGCATCAGTTGCCCAAGATGCAAGATGGAACTAAGTAGAAAATACAGCTCCTTCTGTCATCAGGTCAACAAGGTAAAGAAGACAGCTTATTTGCTTTGTCATTTAGTGGGTATTTTTGTCAACCTCAATACCAGGCTAATTCTAAAATACTATCTAAAGTATTATCTAAATTCCTAGTAAAGGGGAAGGGAAAATACTAGCAGTGGAACTAGAAGTCATGCTCCCAACTGAAACATTAATTAAATGTGTGATCTTTGGTATGCCACTTCACTTATTAGAACATCTGTTGTGCCACCTACCAATGACAGAAAATATGTACTTGTACTACCTATACCACAGGATTGCTGAAATGACAATGTTTAATCAACCCAGATATGTGAGTTACTTCTCCTTTCTCTCCTTTTCCTTCTTTTTTAAAACAATGAAGTCCAACTATTACAGTATTTTGTTGTTTAGTGGTTCCAGTCATGTCTGTCTTTTCATGACTCCTTTTGGGGTTTTCTTTGCAAAGACACTGGAGTGGTTTGCCATTTCTTCTCCAGATCATTTTACAGATGTGGAAACTAAGGCAAGTGGGTTAAGTACTCACACAGCTAGTGAATGTCTGAGGCTGGATTCGAATTCATGTCTTCCTGTCTCTAGGGCTAGCAGTACCATCTAGCTACAATATAGTACTATAGTTAATAGATTCGAATCAGAAGTTCTCAGCTCTGCTTTTAAATGCCTCTGTGAGGTCAAGATAATCATTTAATCTCTTTGGCCCTCAAATCTATAAAATGAGGAGGTTGAAATAGACTTCAATGTCATTTCCAGTTCTGAAACCTTTGATCCTTTCGATCTCTAGCATTCTACAACTCTCCTGGAAGATGCATAGAAGAAGCATATAGAATTGAAGAAATGGGATTTTCCAGTAGGTGAGTTCTCAAAGATCGTCAAATTTAAGCCCTCATTTTATCAGTGAAAAAGCTAAATCCTAGAAAAAGGAAGAGAGAATCACTTATAACCTTTTTAATGCTATACCAATATTCTAGGGAATGAATCATGGTAACATAGAAGCCACCTCATGTGGTCCTAGGCATTTCACTAAATGATCAAAGAATAGTTCTGGAAGCTGGCACAAAGTAACTGCCTTGAGTATATATCTGCATCCCAACACAGGGGTGAGCTCCGCTTCCCACTCAGCAGAGGCTGGCTTTTTACTCCCACAGTAAAGAGAGGGAGGAGGAAGAGGAATGCTGAGCTAATGAGTGAGGAGGGAATTAAAGAATGAATGAACAGCTCACAACTTGAAAGGACTTGAACAGAGAATGAGAACAGAAGGAACGGGGGAGGGAGAAGGGGATGTGATAACTGAGATCAAGAGCTACCCAGGCAACACAATCTTGAAAAGAAATACAGCAATCAAGAAAGCTTGCAAAGGTGACAGGGTGAAATGAACATTTCCCTCCCTCACCAGCTTCCTCTTTCAAAAATGCTAAGTAAGGACAATGTGGGAGTGAAGCAAGGGAAGTAGGAGAACTCCTTGAGGGCAAGGATCATGTTTTAGGCATCTTTATATTCTTCACAATGCATAGTATGTAATTGGTAAGCAACAAAATATTTCATTTCATGTACCCTTGTACCCGTCCTCTTTCTGCTCTGCATTCTCATCACCCGCAATGAACTTCAAAGATGGATATATGAATGTACATATTTTTTTAAAAAGATATTTTGTTTTTTCTATATTATATGCCAATATAATTTTTAATTTTGGTTTTCTTATATTTTGCAAACCATGCTTTCTCTCTCCCTCCCATCCCTCCCCTCTCCCTAAGAAATAAATATGTTATAGTTATATATATATATAAATATATATATAAAATCATATAATATATGTTTGTCATATTGTGAAAGAAGATACATGTTGCTTATGCTAGAAAAAGAATTCATGGAGCACATAAAGAATGGTATGTTTCAATTTGAATTCAGACTACAAGATGTATATACTTAAAAAGAAAAACAACCTTACTTTCCATTTTAGAATCTATATTATATATTGGTTCTAGGCAGAAGAGCATAAAGGCTTGGCAATAAGGGTTAAATGACTTAAACAGAGTTACACAGCTAGGAAGTGTCTGAATCAAAATTTGAACCCAGGACCTCCAGTGTCCAGGTCTGGTTCTCAATTCACTAAGCTACCTAAGCTGCCCCCAATGTATGTACTCTTATACACACAAACATATTCTCCCATCTCTCTCTCTCTCTCTCTCTCTCTCTCTCTCTCTCTCTCTCTCCTCTCTCTCTCTCTCTCTCTCTCTCTCTCTCTCTCTCTCTCTCTCTCTCTCTCTCTCTCTCTCTGTGTGTGTGTGTGTGTCTCTGTCTCTCTGTCTCTCTCTGTCTCTCTCTGTCTCTGTCTCTCTCTCTCTCTCTCTCTTCCTCTCCTTTTCCCTCTCCCTCTTCTTTCTCCCTCTTCCTTCTCAAACTAATCCACTGCACAAATCTTCACATTTGAGTCATTCTGGAATTCCTGGTAATTTGATCAAGCTTTTCTATATTCTCCCACCTGCTTAGCCCCACAACCCAGTCTTTTAATGGATTCTGGTGTCTTTATTCCTTACTGTATCTCCTTTCTATAATCCTCAAAGCATAGAGAAGAATCATATTTTAACCTGAAGAAAGTTGCTCCTGATGTTTTGGGTAAAGTAGATTTGGGTTCAGATCCCATCTCTGACACTTAGTGATTGTGAGCATGGATAAGCCATTTAACATCTTTAAATCACAATTTCTTTATCTATAAAAAGAATATAATAGTCTGAGGTATCAATGTCACAGAATTGATGTAAGTCTCAAAGAAGATGAATAGAAAGCTCTTTAAAAGCATTACAGTGTCCCAAAAATCAGTTAAGTTTTGAGGTTTAATAGATTAAAATATATTATAAGCTTAATACATTAACCTTTTGGAACACCCTGCATAGCCAGATTTCTCTTATTCTTATCATTCCTTCTTTTCTTCTGTCTTCCTTCCTTTCTTTCTTTCTATCTTTCTTTCTTTCATTCATTCATTCTTTTTCTTCCTTCCTTTCTTTTTTTCTTTCTTTTTTCTTCTTCCTTTCTTCTTTCTTTCTAATCTATGCTATTCTCTGCTGATGGCTACATTTGCATAATATTAAATTTTGCAAATCACTTTACAAATATCTCATTTTATCCTCACAACAACCTTGGGAGTTGGGTGCTATGTTAAGTCCCATTTTACAGATCACTGATCTGAAGCAGACACAGGTTGAATAACTTGCTTAGAAACACAGGATTAATGAGTGTCAGAAGCTTGATTTCCAATCAGGTTTTCCTGATTCTGGGTCTTGTACTCTATCCAGTATACCAAGATGCCTAAGGACTATATTAGAATGGAAGTTCCTTGAGGCCAAAGACTCTTATTTTGGTATTGATGTTCTTATCCCCAGTGTCTTTCACAGTTCCTGATATATAGTAGGAGTTTAATAAATGTTTTTAAAATTAATTCATTCATTCCAATAATGATCACTATATCTCACAATGTTGTTATGAAATGTAGGGCTGATACTTCATGCCAGATGTTTGTAAATGTAATCATGCTACATGACTCTCAGCTACTACTATTCTCTCTTGGTGCTCTCACGATGCTATAGGCACTTAAAGGGTAGGGACCAAGATTGTGATCTCTCCCCAAAGTGCTCAACCCCTGCTATCTTAATCAGGTCAAATCACAGACCCTCTCTGTGCCTCCATTTCCTCATCTATAAAATGAAAGGGATGGATGATGTCATCCCTTAAGTTTCTTTTCATTTTTAATTACTCCTTTTTTGTTATGAGTCCCACCTAGCAGTCTGGAGAAGCCTATAGGGCTTTTGACAGAATGCTGCTGCGTATTGCCTACTTTATAACTGAAAGATATACTAAATTTCCATTAGAGTTAGTGAAAATAAATGTTTTTCAATACATAAGTTTACAGAACTCCTGAATGTTTCCATGGACCTTTACATTAAGAATCCCTAATCTAAATCAATGATGCTATGAATTTGCAAGTATTTTGAAAACATAAAATTATGTCATAAGAGTGTTATCATTACTATTATAGAATTTTCTGTAATTTATAAAGGGTCTAATCTAGAAGAATTAAAGTGCTACTTCTTCAATATTTTGGTTCCTCGATCAATTCTCAAAAACTATATATATCAAAGGTATTTTTATTACATATCAATAGACTTTCAAAGCTCAGAAATTCCCTACAATGAAATCACAACCATAGGTCAAAATAAATAAAATTATAATAAATACTAAAGGAAATCACAGTTATTTTTGTCTATAGCAAAATGCATCATCCTTTCCCAACTTTCCTCATTCCCACCCATAAAAACAAACTTCTGATTTATTAAAAAAATTTTCAAACAAAGAATCAGTGACATATTTTGGAGAAGTGAGGGTAGCTGCATCAAGGAACCCCTTACAAATGAAATGACCTCCAACTAATGTGACAGAAATTCAATGAACAGGGAAAATCAATGAGTTTATATTGTCTACTGCCTCAAGCAGAAGAAATGAAAATTGTTTCTTTTCACCACATTGAGTTCTAGTATTCACTGAGTTATTCCATCTAGGGTAATACTTCATAGAATTATTGAATCTTAGGGCTAGAAAAATCCTTAGAGATCATTTAAACCTATCTTTACAGATAATTTCTAGGTCATTAAAGGTGACTTTCCTAGGATAAAGAAGGCACAGATGTTTCTCCAGGGAACTTCAAATCCAGCAAGTGAATAAAATACGTACAGAAATTATTTCAATGCAAAAGACAAAAGATTTTGATAGGCAAAGCATCAATAAAGTGCAAGGAAAATGTAGAGAAATGAGAAACTCATTTACTCTGGAAATTCTAGAAGAACTCAGGGAAATGATCTCTGAGGGGAAAGAAGAATTTGAACAAGTGAAGTGTTACAGCAGGATTCTTTCATTCTACATAGCAAACAATTACCTCATATTTTAAGACCATGTAAGTTAGAGTTATGAGACCAAAGCAGTTATCTAGTTAAACGGCGCATTATATAAGACTGATATCCAATGATATCCAACTGAGATCAAATGACTCAATCAAGGTCACACAAATAGTGTCAAGGATATCCTGGGCAAATTTTTAAAATAGCAACTGCCTTTGATGTAGATATGAGTTTAGATTTGAACCCAGATTCTCTGACTATAGAGGCAGTACTATTATACCATGCCTAGTTAGTGCCTGCAACATGGAATATGATGAGCACTCAGTAGCATGTGAGATACTTGGGAGGACAGGAAATGTTTTTGTCTTTCTTTTTCTCCAGTGCCTAGAACCTACAACATGTGTTTTTAGCAAATACTTGTTGAATGACTTTCTTTTTCCAGTTCAACTCTAACTGCAGAAGCCTTAATCAAGAAGTTTGCCAGTCAAAAGTGATGAGAATAGGTTCACAAATGGTTAAGAAGGGAGAGTTTATCACAAATGTATATAGGCTATATACCACCAAATGTACCCAATCTGATATTTACTTACTTCCCTTTTGGGTTTAGGAAAGAATTACTCTTAAACATTTCATTTATTGCCTTTAATATTTTCATTTAGTGAATATGCTATTGTAACAGCAAGTAGGATCAATTTCTGCTTTTCTCCCATCCTTTCCCCTATCTAATTCTATTCATTCATCTCCTTCTTTGCCTTACTTCTACTTCATTCCTTTTTCTATCATCTTACCCTCCTAGACCATGTTACTTGGGTAAGTCAGGAAGAACTTTTACTCCATAACTAACTTGAAAAAAATCATAGGACCATAGATCTAGTCTTGAGAAGAGACAATGGAAGAGACCTCAGTAGTCACCTTATACAGCCACCTCTTTTTTTCTGACGATTAAACTGTGGCCTGGATAGATCATATTAGATATACAGTTTATAGAGGTAGCAAGTATCAATGGACCTTTAGACTTCTTCCTCTGTGTTCCATTGCTATTTAATCTAAGATCATAAGCATGGAATGTTAGGTACCCAGTCTCTCTCTTTTTTAAAAAATTCTACTTTGCAAACTTGGACAACAGTGGTAGTTGTGAAGATGGAAGCATCAAAGAGAAAGAAAATATGGAGGAAATAGGAGAAGAAGAGAGGCAAAAAAAAAGACTTCTTTTTGTCCCGTGTATCTCTAAGCCCTGCCACCTTCCCAGAAAATAGCCATTCCTGATCCCAGAATAGTTCTTTCATAATTTAATCTTACTAACAAAAGACTCAAAAGTCTTCTCTAGCACTGGATAATGATATGGAACATTTTTCCCCAGCTCCCACATGGGTCCTTGGATATGGATGGTGGTTCTCTCTGGCTTGGCCCAGCATACAATTCTATTTAGTCTCCAAGATAGCAAGTTGCATCATTTCTCTTTTTCCAAAGAGAGCTCTTTCCTGGAGGTAGTATTAACTGCCTCATATCACAAACAAGCATCAGCTCTATTTCCTGGAATATATAGCTCCAACATTAAGTTTCTGATCACCACAAGGATTTTGCAATTGGCATCAAATTTGGAAATCTTCAGGTCCTTAGAAAGATGTTACTCATAACCCTTTGCCTCTTCCTTCCAAAGATATTTCTGATATACTGTTATGGGAAGACACTGATACCAGGGAGATAAATGCTGTAACCTCATAATTTAGATAGAGAGCCTCATTGAGGGAACAAAGGCCTGTTAGAAGTAAGTAAAATGGCATCCCCTGGGAAAAAAAAATATTAGTTCTTCTACCCTCCCCAAGGTGTCTCCAGGCTACAACACCATTCTCCCTTAGAAGAGGGTCCATTAAGATAAATGTTCTGTGCTATAATCTTCACATCTTCATCAATCTGTTTTTATCCCTTCATTTGCCACCAGCTGCTCTGCATGGTTTTGTAGCTTGATGACTACATCATCACTTTCCTCCTACCCAGCGCAGGATAAAGTCATCACCAGAACTTCTTGCCAGGAAAATAATCACAGAGATTAATTCCACTTTGCCCTTAATGCATCATCAGTACCCTCAGCTGCTTCTGCCTCCCTTAATGGAGGGCCAAAGGGCAGAGGAGAGCAAAACAAAGCAAATCAAAACAAAACAAAAACAAAACAAAAAAGATGTCTCCTCCCATAAGAAACACTTCATGTAGGGCTCAGAATTCTCACAATTCCTTCATTTGTCACTTGTCATTATGTTTCATTTCAACTCTACCAATATCTTCATTATCTCTCTCAAACATGTACTTTGATTGTAGTTGTGGTTGTGGTTCAGTCATTTCAATTGTGTTTGACTCTTTGGGACCCCATCTGGAGTTTTCTTGGGCAAGAGGTTAGAATGTTTTGCCATTTCCTTCTCCATCTCATTTTACAGCTGAGGAAACTGAGGCAAACAATGTTCAGCCATTTGCCCAGGATCACACAAGTAGTAAGTGTTTGAGGTCATATTTTAAATAGGAAGATGAGTCTTCCTGACCCGAGGCACAGCACTCTATTCACCTAGTCATCTAGATCATGGAGATCTAAGTTAAAATGTTGTCTGTGCTACTTGTATATGTGTGTGTACATGTGTGTGTGTGATCTTTAAAAAGCTGCCTAGTCTTTCTTCACTTTAATTTTCCCATCTATATAAAGAATAGGTTAGATGATTTAACCCTTTAAGATTCATCTTAATCTACATCCTATTACTGACTCCTAGTCTATAGTCATTATGCTTAGGATCATTAGGCAAATACATAGAGACATAGAGTTCAGAATTGGAAAAAAAAAAACCTTAGAGATCATCTCTTCTATCCCCTTCCTTTTAGAGAAAAACAAAACAAAGCAAAACAAAAACAAAAAAACAACTGAGGTCTGTACCAGGGATATTTTCCAAGTGTCTAAGAGGTAGCAACCCAAGATTCAAAACCAGGGATCTCTATTTGGCCCCACATTGTTCAATATTGATATAATGATGCCATGAAGGCATAGATTATCAAATGTGCAAGTGACACTAAACTGTCATCCATATTGGATGACAGTGAACACTCCCCCAAAAAATACAACCTGACAGAATGATGGCTGAAATAGCAAGAGATATCATTTAGTTAAACTTATTAGTTAAATATAAAGTCTCAAGCATGGACTAAAGAATCAATGACACAATCACAAAATTATGAGGCATCGATGAAGAAGAATTCTTGTTAAAAATACCTAATAGTTTTAGTGGATCACAAGATCAATGTCAGTTAATGATACCAAAAAATCAAAATCAAAGACAAAAACAAAACAATAACAAAAATTTTGGCTTTATTAGAAAAGTCCCAAAATTCAGAATGGGAAAGGCAACAGTGCTGCTGTATTCATGTTCATATATGAAGGATTATGTCCAGTTCTGGAAGCCATATTTTAAGAAACTCTTTGCCATTTAAAAAATAATGCACTTAACATCAGGAGAGTGAAAGAAGTGAAAATTGTGTGAAATAAGGATAGGTTGAAAGACTTAGGGATATTTTTTCCAACAGAAAATATTGAGAGATATTTAAGAGAATAATTCTTTTCAACTGGTAAAGAGCAACATCATTTAAAAGGGCTTAATCCTGTTTTTCTTAATTCTAAAAGGCAGAGATAGGAGCAGTGAATGTTATAAATCAGATTTCAGCTCAACATGAAGAAATATTTCTTCACAATTAGGGTTACTCCATTATAAGAATGGGTTGCTTTGAGAGGTAATAAATTCCCTATCAATGAAAGTCTTTAAATTGTATCTGGATGAGTACTTATAAGAGAGACTATATAAAGCAGATTCTTTGTTGGACATAGTTTGTACCAGATGCATTCCAGAGACTCTTTCCATCTCTGAAATTTTGTGAACAGTAATACACTTTATAAATGTATGCCCAACTGTTAGTTCTTCCTAGAAATGTGTATGATTGAACACAGCTGGACAGGAACTCCCAATAGTATTTAGGCTAGATGAATGTTAGGAATGACCAGTCAGGCGAGATTATTTATGGAAGACTTGATGAAGGACATGAGTTTTTAACAATGCTAGAAAGTGGGAAAAGCATGTCTTTTGGCAAAGAGGAAGGTGTTACGGGTGAGAAGAACACTGAGTGGGAAGCTAAGAGTGAGGAACCATGAGCCAGATTTCATAACCAGAATGGGAGTTGGGGAATAAAATCAGATCTGTATGAGCTTTTTTATTGCTTGCAGCTTGTCAGATACCAATGAACTGTGATTTCCTTCAATTTTTAACTTAGATAAGCCTAAGGCAATTGCCCATGGTCTGGATAGTCTATGGGAACTGCATATGCTATCAGAAATAGTACTCCAAGTTTCAGAGGCAGATTTTGAACTTGCTTTCCTGATTCCCAGCCTATCCCTCTATGGCTTACCCCCACCTTCCTCTCTAAGCGGTGACTGAACTATTAAACATTACAAAGGCAAAGAAGGAAATCAGGAAACATCTTAACTCTTCACCTCTACCTTAAAGATTTTTAATTTGACCAATAACTCCTTCCCATGGCATTAGTTCATAAATCCTCAAGAGTTACTTGAGTAACATTTTGTTACCAACCTACTAATGACATTCATTATACTAGTCCTTGGACAACAGATACACACTCCACTCACAAGCTCATCTTCAAAGCTTTTTTGGTTTAGTAGGGCTCAACAAAGCTTGTGCTTTTCTATTTTAGTCCTTGAATAGTCAAAGTGAATTCTAAATTGTGGTAGGTCATTGAAATGAAATTTTCTTATTGTTTATAAAGTGAATTGATTGAAATGTCTTCTCATCATGAAGGTATTTTAAGATACAGCAAGTAGTTTATTTTCAAAAATCATAGCATTTTAATTTTTAAAAAAGATTCTGCAAGTCATTTAGACCAACCTATAACAGAACAAAAATGTCCTTGATATCTGATTCAACATATGTTCTTTCTCAGACATTCTTGGTTACAAAGATGACTTTTAAAGCTGGATTATTTCACCAAAAGCAATGATTGTTAGATTAGACCTTTACTCCACTTGCCAGGAAGTTTATATTACAAAAACATGCAAAAATCACATTTCATACAAAGATGTTGCTCTCTCGCACAAGCAACTATGGCCTTTATATTAAAGCTTCTGGTTAGATAAAATATATCAGTTCCCCATTTGACCAATTATGAAAGCTTAACATTTTGTGAAAGGAATTTATAGACAAGGTCTATTTCCCCCAATTTATCTGGATATCTATTAAACAAAATGCTCCATTCCTATCTTTATGATCTTGGAGATAGACACAGGAGAGGACATGGGAAAATTTTATCAACCTCAAACTAATACATCAAAATGAATTTTATATGCATACAGATTAGGACTCCACATACTCAGGTGCCTGGTGGCTTAATCACAACAATTTGTGACATCACTTTGCTAAGCCTGATTGACCAGACAAATGTCAATTATCATGGCTATTTTGGCCCTCCAGAGTACTCATTCATCTCTCATTAGAGATCTTAGAGCGATACCTATGGGTGTGGACTGTGCTATATACCAATGCAGTGGTGACAAACTCAAATAGAAATGGGGGCCACTAAGCCATATACAAGAATCCTTATGGGACACATTGACTTAGTTTTCAAATGTAATATTATCTTTATTTTATTGTATTTTTATTTAGTTAAACATTTCTCCATTACATTTTAATCTGATTTGGGCCACAGTTGGATTGTGGGCTTCATTCCATGTGTTTGATAATTCTGTACTAATCTGTTCTAAGCAACTAAGTTACTGTACTAAGTAACTAGTTCTGTACTACATAACTAACAGTTACTTAGTCAATTGATTTGCTTAACCATCTTTCTTTCTTAGAAGGGAGAGTCAGAAGGGCCAAACATAAAACTTTGGATAATCTCTTTAAAACCTCTACTGCTTGCTCCTCATTCTGAACTCTGAGGTTAAAAAAAAAAAAAGTAGCCTCATTCTTCTTCTCTATGATTCCCTTCAAATACTTGACTTTAGCTGTCATATACCAAGACTTCTCTTCTCCTAGCTAAATATCGCCATTTTCTTTAAATATTTCAAGGACTGTGTTATTTGACCTTTCTTGAATGCTCTCCAGTTACCATGGTCCTCTCTAAAATATGGTGTCTCAAAGAACATTTACGGTTCCAAATGTGGTTTGTGGTTCAGTTGTTTCAGTTGTGTCTGACACTTTGGTGGTTTTCTTGGCAAAGATTCTGAAGTGGTCTGCCATTTCTTTCTCTAGCTCATTTTACAGAGGAAACTGAAGCAGACAGGGTTAAGTGACTTGCTAAAGATCATATAACAGTGTCTGAGGCCACATTTGAACTCGGGTCTTCCTGAGTCCAGGTCCAAAGTTCTATCCACTGTGTCACTTAAGTCATTTGACTAGGCTAGAGTCTTTAGAGGTATTTGATTTGATTGTGTTAAAATAAGTTGGCTATTATTTAGGACTTGACCATTTTTAGGATCTCAGACTTTGGAGGGGTCTTCGACCTTCCAATGAGTCCTGAAAGACGAAATGGTTTCTTTTTTTATCTTTGAAACTCTAATGTTTTGTGTAGCCCTTTGCATATTTGCATATTGTTTTTGTAATTATTATGATGATTATTTTGGATCCATATCTATATTTCATAGTAAAGAGGAAATTCAATGAGAAAACATCTGCCAAAGCAGATTAATTGCTATTTGGCTACTTTCATTCTTAGAAAATTCTCTGGGGTATTGAGGGCTTAAGTGTCTTGCTTAGGGACAAATAGGAGTATTTGCCAGTGGAGGGACTTGAGCCCAGGGCTAAGAAATTAACTTTGTGGTTGTCTCTGCACTCTACTGTGATATCTCTAACAGAGTTAAAGAGTAGATAATTAATAAATTCTTATTGAATTGGAGAGATATGCTCTATTAGGTTTATGGCCATACCCATGGGAAAAGATTATCCATTTAGGTATGAAAGGGATATAGTCAAAGAAATAACAAACAAGATATGGTCACAAAAAGCCTGGAAAAAACACATAAAGTGATGTCAAGTGAAGTGAGAATAATCAGGAGAAATCTGTAAGCAATAAGAGCAATGATGTATGATGATCAACCATGAATCACAACTTATATGAACAATGCAGAGATTAAGGACAACTCCAAGGGTCTCATGACAAAGCCTATCTACCACCAGAAGGAATTGCTGGAATCTGCCATTTTCACTTGATTTTGTTTTTTTCTTGTATAAGTGATATGTTGTCCTTCACAACAAGATGAACATGGAAATATGTATTGCATGATAGAAAATGCATAAGCTATGTCACGTTACCTGTCAACTTGGGGATGGGGAGAAGAGAAAAGGTGGGATAGAATATGGATCATAAATTGTCAGAAAATTACTGCTGAAACTAAATCTACATGTAATTGGAAAATATAATAAGAGCACATATGTACATGTATGAAAGTGCAATGGTCTGTGTCAGGAGTAAGACTAATAACCTAAATGAAATTATAGATATTTTGAAGTTTTAAGTAATTTTTATAGTAATAATAGTAAGCCATTCATATAATACTTAGTATTTACAGAATGCTTTTCTTATAACAAACAACTTTATGAGGCAAATAAGTACAAATATTATTATTTCCATTTTGTACATAAAGGAACTGATTCTCAGAAGTTAAATGACTTGTCCATTATCATTCACCTACTATCAGAGGCAATACTGAAACCTCAGAATCAAGTTCTTTTTTTCCCAAGCATAGTTTTTTTATTCAACTTCAATATGTCTATGTGTTGAATTGTCTACTTCTTGTTAAGATTTGTTTTGATTTGTGGTGGATTTCTAGGTACCTTTTAGATATCAAGAAATTATAAAGCTGAAAGGCTAAGTGTCAAGGGAAGAAAATTTCCCCCATATCTTGATCCTCCGGGCTTAGACTGGATGAGTTCAACTGCCCTGATATTCCCATAAGTACATTTAGTTCCAAGGTATAGAATGGTTGTATAGATAGAGATGAGCTGTTATCACAGCTAGAACTAGGACAGGGCAAGTGGGGCTTTGTACTGGTGTGCTGAAATTTAGAAAGTGCTAAGAACACTGACATTCCTTTAGCAGTATAGAAACTATTTAATTCCTGGGAATAATTACTTAAAATAGTACTGTCACTTCTACTCCCTCCCAAATACTGAATCTTGACTAAGTTCTCCTCCTAGTACAACGAAAAGTCTTGATATCATGGGGCAGTAATAGTGAAACTTTTAGTGATGTAGTGCCATGCCACACACCCCCAGTGCAGTTTTTTTCCCTCCCTCCTCCTGCCCCTTTACTCACCCATTGACCATTGACAAGGGAGGGTGAAGTTAGGAATGTCTTTAGGTATATGGAGAAGAGGAAGCAAGCATCTCCACCCTGAGTCCCTCTGGTTTTATAGTTAAAAACAAAACAAAAACAAAAGAAAAAAATGAATGCAGACATGCCCACAGAGAGGGCTCTGAGTGACCTTTTTGGCACTTGTGCCATAGGTTAGCCATCATGGTCATAGGGTGTCTACTTCCAAAGGTTGATGTTCCTAAGTCTCTTTAACTTCTGCTCCCTCCTCAACTAATTTTGTCTTTAAAAAAATAATTGATTTCATATTGCTTATTCTGGTTGCATATGTGAGAAGCTTGAACCCAGAGGAGAGAGATTCAAGGCATAGACTAGCATTGTGATATAGAATGTATGAATGAGGAGAATTTTATCTAATGCAAGGAAAATGTTTGGTCATATTTGGAGAAAAATGTGTTCTTGGGTAAAGTCGAAGAGGCTGGTATGGGTAAGGGGCAGCATGAAGGGTTGGAAAGCAAGGTGTATATATTTTTATAAGGATAAATTTAGCTCTAAAAGTTTTCAGCCTGAATCCTGTGGCCTCTTTAATTGGAAAATAGGAAGGGAGTGGACTTGAGCAATGCCCTAGGTGCCAAAATTATATCCACTGCCAGAGAACCAATAGTATCCTGAGGCAGAGTTATAGTGTTTTACTATACCACAGGAAGAACATACAAATGCTATTTAATTCAAAACTCCATGAGAGAAAAAATAGTAGCTTTCCTGAGGCTTGGTCTCTTTACTTTGGACTAAGTTACCCTTGAAGAACAAATAAAATCATCTTTCACTGTTTTGCTTTAAATTCCAACCTTCTAGTCTGTCTTCAGCACTCTATTCTGGAGGTATGAGGAAAACAATACAGGTTCCATTTCCCATACCAATCCTGTCTTTTCACATGTGCAGGATTTGCTTCAAGCCACAGGATGGCACACTAAGCATCTCCAAGTCTTAGAAAGAGCAAGGCTCATGTCTAACGGTGAATTGCTCTGTACTTGGAAGGTCACTATGGGAAGTGTTACTATTCAACATAAGCTTTACAGACATCTCAATATGCAGTTCTCTATCCAGTCCAAATGTAGCCTATATTTTTGCTGAGAATTAATTATCCTTCCCAGATATTTTTGCAGCAAAAAGTCAACAAATAATCTATATATATTTAGCAAGCACTGATAATTGTTATTTATATATTATAGTATCTTAATGCTCAGAGCATCAAAAGAGATATAAACTACCTGGTCTCTGGTCTTTTACTTTATTGATCATTATCTTAATTTTTATTTAATAATTATTTTAATACTCTAATATTTTAATTATTCTTAGCATTGCTTCTATTAGCACTGTCAGACAAAAGAACTGGAGCTGTAAGATATCTCAGAGGTGATCTAGTCTATAACCCACCTTTATTTTATTTCATTCTTTTTTTTAAACCTCCACCTTTGATAGATGATGAAACTGGGGCTCACAGAGCTCATCTAACTTGCCCAATTGGAACTCAGATCCTGTGAGTCCAAGTCCAGCATGGTTTCCATTATACCACAGTGTACTTTCAACAGTAATTTATCTGCCTATCACTTATTTACATAGCACTTTGAAGTTTTAAAAAGTCCTTTCCTTACAGCCCTGTGAGTGGTTATGATGCATTATTCCAATTCAGAGCCATCTCCAAGCATGTTTTCCTCTAAGATGTGAGAGGGAGGAGGAGCAATGGTATCAAGGATAGACAGTCAACATCATGGAGCTGGAAGGAATCTTTAAAGACCATCAAATACAGCCCCTTTATTTTACAGATGAAGACATTGAGGCACACAGGGACCTTAGTTTTCTCGACTATAGAATGAGTTGGAGAAATAAATAGAAAACCATTCTTTTATCTTTTCCAATAAAACTTCAAAAGGGGTCACAGAGTGTCAAACATGGCTGAAAACAACTTAAAATCCCAACAATTATCAACTCTATACTTATTTTATACATAAGGACAGCCATAAGAGGAGTAAGAGGTGAAAGCATGATTCAGTTCCAGGTTTTATAACATCTGGGCTCTTGGACCATACTATGTCCCTAATAGCTAATGAAGGAGAGAAGGACACATGGAGTAATTGTCAAACAAGGAAGTGTCATGGTATCTTGAAATAAGTATTAGACACATAGTTCAATGATTTGTTCTTTAGATCTATGTATCCATTAGCCTCCTTGTGAAAATGGACAAAACATTTCTGCTCTATATCCTTCAGTTTCTTCACCTGCAAAATGGGAATAAAAGGATTAATTCTTCTGAACTAAAAAGAAATATTCATATATCACAGGATCATGGATTTAGAATTTGAAGGGACCTAAGGGAACATGGAGATCCATCTCTTCATTTTTTTTCAAATCAGGTAACTGAGGCATAGAAACAGAAAATGACTTGCCTTGAATTACACAGTTAGTAAGTGCCTAAGGCAGGAATTAAAGTCAGGTCCTCTTGACTCTGAATACTGCTGCCTCATGTTATTCAATGAATCAAATTAAATAATGTATATAAGATGCTTTAAACTATAAAGTATGATACAGAGTTTCCAAAGATTCTTAGTACCACTTTAAACTTTAAAGTGTCATAGTTTAAGCTTTATTTATATATTTTTTAATTTTATAAATTAATTTATAAAATAAAATATTTATACATCTATATTTTTTATACTAATTTATAGTTTTAAGCTTAAAACAGCACTACAAATTTTGGGATACTCTGTATGAACCTCATTTAATTTAATTAGTGTTTTATAGTGCATAAATGAATTAAGCATTTGCATGCTGATAAAATATACAATAAAATCTAATCAATTGAGAGATTATGACATAATGAGAATGTTCTACCTTTATCCCATTGCATCTTAGAACTCCAAATCCCTCCTTTTCAGGCCTTTATACATTCCCCCCAGATATAAGTTCCTTTATCCCTTCCCTCTTTTTCTCCTCCACCAAAAAAAAAAAGAAAAGAAAAATACATATTTTGTGTTAATTTTTCTGTACACATGCTGTTTTTTTTTCCCCAAATGGAATGGATGTAAGCTTCTGAAGAACAAGAACTGTTATGATTTTGTCTTTGTATGCTAGCACCTGGCACATTGCCTCCTTGTATACAGTAAGTGTTTAATAAATGCTTATTGAATTCAATTGAAAAGTGTTGGGCATGGAGTCAAAATCTAGCATGGTACATTTTGTTTCCATAAATCCATTGATGCAGATTAAATATTAGTCTCTGAAAACATAACATTATTGATTTACCACCAAGGTCATGATTTATATAAACAAAATATATTGATAAAAAGCCAGCCCTGAACACTCAGTCCTGTGTCCCAGATGTCTCAAAGGAATTGTAATTCCTTCTAATTAAATGCTTCTACATGCAAATCTGAATAGTGAGGCACTGAACACCATATGCTATACTATAATTGGAGCCTGTTAACAACATCAGCTTAGTCCTGTGGATGATGTGACCGCTTTCTGTTCAATAACTTTTAGTAATTTTAACTCTTTAGGATCAGATTTTCTCAGGTTCAGCATGCCAATGAGCATATCGCATCTCTAGTGAAGCACTGCAACATTCTTACTAATGGAATCTCAGAAATAATAATTGGGGGGAGAAATTTTAGTACTATATTTAAATTTTAACTGAACTATCAATCTGCAAAAGGGTAGCCAGTGACAGATTGATTTTGTTGTATGAGAGGTTTTTTGTTTAAGTTTCACTGATGAATTCTAATATCACACCAACCATACTTATTTTCTGGTGTGTACATACCCCACTCCCAATGCCACAAGCCACCTCCTCTCATACCAAAGAAAATAAGATACAGCAAAACTACCACCATAAACCATGGTGATGCATTCCATCCCCTGAACTCATAGTCCTTCACTCCTTTCCTGAGAAAGGGAAAGGATATTCCAACATCTGTTACATCAAGAAGATTGGTTATTCCATTTAGTTACCTTATTAGTCACATTCCTGCTAAGTCTAGTGCACTGCATGGAGTGATGGACTTGGAATCAAAAAGACTTTAGTTCAATTTCTACTTTAGATAATTACCAGCTCTGGAACCCCAAGTAACCAACTCAGCCTGCTCCCAACTTCCTCATCTTTACAAAGGAAAAATCAGCATCTATATCATAGGGTTGTTGTGAGGATTAATGAACTAGTGCATACAAAGTACTTTGCAAACCATAAAGCTCTATAAAAATGTGATTGTTATTATTGTTAAAGTATAGTTTTTGCTCATGTTATGATAGTTATTGTCTATAAATGTCATCCTTATCAGTTCCATAGGAATTCAATAAGTGATGGGTATTTCATCGTCTGATTTTGTACTGTCAGACATGGAGTCTTACAGGATACTGACAAACCATTATTCTCTTCCCCTCTATTGATTCAACACAACAAGAAGTCTCAAGACATAAAGTATACTCAGATAGTTGGGGAAACATAAGTAAATGCATTCTGCTTGGTGTTTCCCTCATCATTTCCTAAGTAATTGTAGAAGGATGGAGTGGGACCTTCTAGCTACAATCTGGGTGTCTGTGTATATGAATGGCTCTCGAATGCTCAGACATGGCCACTGCCTCATATGCTACAATATTTACTGATTCCCTACACAATAACTGAAATTTACCTATTTAAATTCAACATGATTTAAACTCTTCCAGATAATTTCAGAACCAAAATATAAAATCATTTTGTGATTGGTCCCTAATTTTGGTAAAGGGGTTATATAAAATTATATATAATTATATATATAATCATATATACATATATATATGATTGGTAAAGGGATTATATAAAATTATGTATAATTTATGTATATATATAAAATCATATACATATGAATTATTATTATCAAATATTATGTTATAAATTAAATAAATGTGTATTTAATTTATAACATAAATCAAGTCTAAATTAAACTAAGGTAGGTAATAGTATTAATAGCTAGATAATTAAACCATTTAAGTTCTATCATATAAACTGATGATTCTCTATTATTAAAGGTCTGCCATAAGCTTTGCATTTCAGATTCAGATAAATATCCTTAAGCCAAGCTAACAAGAGCCCCATTAGGGGAGATGGCATTCTGTGAATTATCAAACAGAAGAAAACCTGCACGTGAAAGTCTAGTGAACCAGAGCATCATCCATTGTTAATCGGGATAGGCAGAATTTAATTTTATTCAGATAATACTGCCTTGTGGTGTGGAAAAGGAATGAAATCTCTAGAGGACCACCGTGGCTCCATCTTTAATAAACCTGATATGAGAAGTGGGAGACTGGGGAAGGGAGAGAAGGGGTTTTGGTGAGAATTGTCTGGGCTATGAAAAAGCAAAGCAATAACTCCACTTACTGAAATGATTGTATGATTGGAAACTCTACAGAAATGTTCTCCTTGGCTACACATGGGTAGCACTCACAGACACTAAAAGGATTTATAGGTGCTCACAGTAAAGAGCTACCAAAGGTGGCTTGTGTGCAAGAGGCAGGATAAAAGACAATACAGATTAGACTGTGTCTCAAGGGAAAAAAGAAGACATAGAGCAAGGATAATTCAAGTGTTACACGGGTGCCCTTGAGACACTAGACCAGTGTGTCTAACTGTAAAAGTTGTCAGGCTAATGAAGAGTAAATATTCTCATTAGATAAAACCTCTAGATGTCATTTCCTTCTTTACTTCCTTTTGTGGATGAGGAAACTGAAGCAAACATGGTTAAGTGACTTGTCCGGGGTTATATAGCTAGTATGTGTGTGACCAGATTTGAACTCAAGATCAAGTCTTCCTTCCTGACTACAGACTTGGCACTCTATCCACTGTACCTTCTAGCAAAGGTTGCAGAAAAGGACCTCAGCCAGGACTCAACCTCAGGCTACTGATTTCAACAATAGCATACCTTCCTACAACCTATCTAGAATCAAGTCTTCCTCCCCCCCCCCCAAAAAAAAAGACAAACTTCCACTCAGGAACTTCCATTATTCATCATCTTTTCCCTGGGGGCAGGGGGAAACTATGTAATGTTAGCAAGAAAGTACAGAAACAAAAGAAGAAGGCAACCCTTTCATTGGAGTTAGTGATTGGCATATGTATTTTTTATTGTAATCCTAGATAGCAATATCAATGTAGTTTTTACACATCTGTAGAGCTGATAGTTGGAATTCAACAAGAAACTTTTATTAAGTTCCTACTACACTCAAGACAGAAAGATATAGCTAGAAACCGACAGAGAAGGGAGAGAGAGAGAAGGAGAGAGAGAAAGAGAGAGAGAGAGAGAGAGAGAGAGAGAGAGAGAGAGAGAGAGAGAGAGAGAGAGAGAGAGAGAGAGAGAGAAATGATGAGGAAAGAAAATAGAAAAGAAATGGAAATAATACAATAATACCTATTCTCAGTAATTCTACATTCTATTCTTCTGCTGGAGGATCTTGGCTCCCACCACTCCTTTCTCTTCCCCATTATGTCCTTGACTCTCTGTCTACATTTGGCTTGGAGGCTCAATCCAATCCTTTCTTTATACTCTTGGGTATACCTTTTGTGTCCCACTTGACTCAAATCTCAATTCTAGATAGGGAATTAATGATCTAAAGGAAGTCTACAAGACAAAAAGGCAGGGAACGATGTAAGGATTTGGATTTATTCTGCTCTGCACTGATTTCATGAGTATTAGGTACTCCTCGTTTGATAACTACCTGTATCATAGCAAATCAACAACTCTTCTGTAATTTCCCCTCAGAAAGTTCCCTCTGGTATAGCATGAAAATGTTAAGTGACTTGCCTTTTGTTGCAAATTGAACCAAATCCTCCTGATTTCAAGTCCTGTGCTCTGTGAAAAGCTTGTGATTTGCACTGGCCAATGACTTGGCTATGTATTTTTAAAGTGTTAAGTGGGTGTGGGGGTTGTTTAGGTATTCTCCCTAGGATGGACTCAAACATCATTTGAACTCTCTTCCTCTTCAGAGAACAGGAAGATGCTCATTTTAAGCCAAACTCTTGTCATAGTGGGCCTCCTAGAAAGGATGGCATGTGAATTTTAGCTTGAGTCTGATCATCCCTCTTCAATCCCAAGCTTCCAGTTAAATCCTTCTGAAACAAAAATGGCCTGAGGATGATTCAGATGGAAGGAAACCCATAAGAAGCAGAGTTCAATTCACAAGTGTCAAGTACAATCATCATAAAGGAGGGACAAGAGGGAAAAAGTAATAAGGAATAGATTTGGATTCAGAGGTGGGTTCAAACTCCAATTTTCCTACCTGTATGATTTGGGGTAAATTACTTTGTCTCCTTGGGCTTCAATTTTCTCATCTGTAAATTAAAGGAGTCTTACAACATGATCTCTAAGTGCTTTCTATCTCTAAATCCTATGATCCTATGAATATATAGGAATTAGCATTTCAACCACTATTTAGCAAATGCCCAGAGGGTTCGCAGCTGGCTCCTGAATAAGTAATAATATAGTTCCAATTTCACCAAGGGGAAAAGACCTGTTAGAATTTTAAATAAGTAAATTCAGTTTTCTCTTGATGAGACCACAGCAAATTTGGTTAGAAAGAGGACCTTGTGCAATGACTGAAGTAAGAATTAGATATTAAGAACATTTCAATTAAATTCAATTCTGTAAATATGTATCAAGTGCATATTCTTTTATATTAAATGCAATAAAGAAGTATTCTGTCTATTACATATAAGGGACTGTGCAAAGCACTAGGGGTACAAGATGGAAAAATGACACAGGCTCTTTTTATAATTTACTGAGGGAATAAAATCTTCTTCCCAGTATATATGCAAATAAAACTATAATAGAACTTGGCTCATGGTAGAGGCAAAGGATCTCTCCAAACAACAGACTCTTGAAATAATTAAGAAAGGAGAAAAAACTCTTAGTTGGGGAAAATGAAGGGATCAAAAAAGATGATAGCAAGCAAGTGACACTCCTTTGTCCCCCCAAAAGTCTAACAATTCAGAATAGACCACCCTTGCAATATTTACCTAGGGAACAGAGACAAGTCTTGAAATTATATTCAAAGTACAGTTTCAGGGAGGATAATAAGTAGGATGGTTTGGTGGAAAGACCATCAGACCAAGAATACTAATGAGACCTGAGTTCAAATCCCAACTCAGTGCAAACTTTTTCTGTGACTGATTAATTCACTTAACCTCTCTGGGACTTAGTTTCACTATCTCTATAATAAAGGGGAGAGATTAGATAATCTTTAATGTCCTTCCAGAATATGTATACATGTGTGTGTATGTATGCATGTATATGTGCATTCATGTGTACATACATCCATATATATATATACACCATGTACATTTGTATATGTATGGCCTATTATATTGAACACATATTAACATGTGTATAAATGTGCATGTATGTACTTTTACATATATGTGGGTTTGCATATTTGTGTATGGGTATGTTTGTGTTCATGAACACACAGATATTTAAGATATATTTCCTGGTTTTTCTGAAATATATATATATATACAAGTTTAGGTCTCTCTATATATAACATAACATAGCATAAACTATAATACATTTAGATGTTATACCTGACTCTCCATGACCCCATTCATGACCCCATTGGGGTTTTTTTGGCAAAGATGGGTGGTTTGCCATTTCCTTCTCCAACCCATTTACAGATGAGGAAACTGAGGCAAACAAGGTAAAGTAACTTTCCCAGGGTCACATCGCTAGTAAGTGTCTGGGACTATATTTGCTCTCAGGAAATTGAGTCTTCCTGACTGCTGGCCTGGCCATCCATCCACTATACCAACCAGCTTTAATATGTATATATTATTTGCTTAATATTATATACAAATATATACTATTTACATGCATTTCAAAGCTTCTAAAACTGTTCCAGTGAACTTAGTATCATTTGAAAATGAGGATTTAAAATGGGTAGTAATTCATTTCATTTAAAAAGAATTAGTTGAATTCAGAAATATCCTCTTAGTTTCAATGAAATGACTATTGCTACTTAGAATTAGATTCTTACACTTTTCAAATGCTCAGTAAATCTGGTGTGACCTAATACTATTACATTTACCTAGCATAAAAGGTGAAAGGAAAGCAATATAGGGCAATTCATCTTCGCTTCTATTTGGAAACTCACCTATCTAAACATATAACAAATCACTTTGCTCATTTAAAATTATTTTTCCATAATCCATAAGAGTGTATAGATAAATATAAATGTATATCTGCATGTATAATATATGATATATGTGTGTTATATGAATGTGAATATGCATGTACATGTATAAGTGTAGCTTAGATGATCTTCTTAACCCTAAGATCTACTTCAATAGTATTATGAATGTTGTATATATTGAATATTTATTGCCCTAACAAAAAATTAAGCTTACTATTGAAGATAAAGAGTCAACTTGCATTAATAGAGGGAACTTTTTTTACCTAAGAGTTCCTTATACAAATTTTCTGTTCCCATCTAATAATACTCTCCTTCATTTGTTCCAGTTCCATCCACAGTTCACTACTCTAGCCAGGGCTCATCTTGCCCTCTCTCACATCCATGCCTTGGCTCATACTGATCCCCCATCCTTGGAATCCACCCTGTCCATGACAATCCACTGTCATCTGTTGAAGTCCCTTGCTTTCTTGAAAACCTATTGTCTTTGTCTGATGTCTCATCCTCCATACCCCATTATCCTACCCACTCAAGGGGATTTCTCCCTCCTCAAATTTCTCTCTGCCCTTTACTTTCTTCTTGGAAACCATCTCACTGGTCATCTGTGTATGTATCTCTCCCCACAGATGGTTCACAAGTCCTTAAGAATAGTGCCTTGCCACACGCAATTCATTGTTTTCATATATCAGAGAATCTCCAGCTGGATGAGACTTCTGAAGACAACCAGTCCAAAGTTCTCATTTTATAATGAAAAAAAATTAAACATAAGGAATTTAAATGAGTGACCCCAGGTCACAAGAATGACAGCAGAACTCGATTCCAGATCCTCTAACTCCAGAATCAATGTATTTTCCCTTGTAATAAAATGCTTTCTTTTGAGGCAAGTGTTTGATCACTCTATGAAGAAGTTACTACTACTACTACTACTACTACTACTACTACTACTACTACTACTACTACTACTACTACTACTACTACTACTACCACTATCTTTCATTTTATCCCTAATGGTTTTTTCAGTGTTTTATACATCCCAGCACTTACTAGATATTTCTTGAGTTAAACTGGACACTAAGGAATCAAATAAGAGATTAGTGCAAAGAAGCAATTAATAGAAAATGTTCTTAGCAAAAGAAGGGGAGAGCAATCACTCCCTACTAGGGAAATAAGGAAAGTGTCCAATAAACAGTCAATCAAAGATTATTGGGCTTTAACTATATAAAAGGCAGTGGGCTGTGTGTTAAGGGAGATTCAGTCTACATTACACTAAGCTGGCTTGCCCTTATTTACCAAGTACCTACTATTTGTAAGGCACTGAGTCAGTATACAAGGAAATGACACAAACTTATCATATATGAATAAGACATGTTTGATTCTGTAAGAAAGCAAGGTATCTGAAGTGTGTAACTATATTTCCATATTTTTTGTATCCCTAGTATTTAGCATGGAGGAAGCAAAGAGGCACAGTAGATAGAATGCTGAGCCTGACACTAGGAAGACTCATCTTTCTGAATTCAAAATATTATCTATGTGATCCTTGGCAAGCCACTTAACCCTGTTTGTCTCAGTTTCTTCATCTGTAAAATTATCTGGAGAAGGCAAACCATTCAAGTATCTTTGCCTCAAAACCTCAAAAGGTATCACAGAGTCAGACATGAATAGAAAGCAATAAAGCACTATAACACAGAAGCAGGCACATAACAATAATAAGAATGTGTTGATTTGACTCCAGATTGAGGAGCAGATCCAGAAAAGCTCCCATTTCCAGCATCACTTGGCCCTCTCTGCAAAGTAGATGCTAAGAAATGTCTGAAGATTGTCAGTGAAGTTCACGGATGGGTCAAGAAGACTGGCTCCCCAAGGAAATCTTAAATCTTGGGGGCCAGATCCCAGGCAGGAACTTCTCGGAAGAAGAGATGCTTCAAGAAGGGTTCTAGCTGCTAGAAGGCAAGTGTGTTTGCTTCCTAACTATGGCACATGGGCAGGGATCTTGGGGGGAAGAACTTGTTGGGAAGAGTCAGATCCCAATATATCCCATATATCTCAGATTTCTTTTGTTCTAAAAGTTCCTATAAATCAGAGGTTCCAAACTTGGGAATCTATGAACTTTTAGCAAACACACATACATACAGAGACAGACATGCACACGGATTATTTCAATATAATCTGTTTCCTTTGAAATCCTATGTATTTTATTTTTTGCATTTAAAAATATAATTGTGAAAAGAGTTCCATAGACTTCATTAGAGGGGTACAAAGTACATGAATAGGTTAAGAAGACCTGCTGTAAATATGATGTCATTCATGTATAGGAAAGTTTGATTTATATTTATGCTGATATTTTATTAAAGAGTTAATTATCAAAGAAAGGGACTGAAACATGATCATTATGTCTCCATTCCATGTACTCAGAGGGGAACCCTGACCACCTGAGAAACAGGAGATTATTACAGCCAAGACATTCAATACCTAGGTAGTCTATATTCTGTAAACATTTTGTACCAAATTATTTAGTTATTTGTTATTTATCCCCAGGCAGATATAACTTGCATGTACCAGAAATTATTTTTTATTCCTATACAAGCAAATACATGCACAGATATAAACAAATACATATGAACTATATCCCAAACATGTAAGGAGAGTTTTAAGCCATTAAATCTTAATGGCCAAAAAGTCATAATGTAGTTTGAAGCTATTAATTCTCTTTTGTTTTAACCCTTACCTTATATCTTAGAATTGATAATAAGCATCTGTTCAGAAATGTGGTAATGGCTAGGCAATTGGGGATTAGTTTGTTGCTCAGGATCACACAGCCAGGAAGTGTCTGAGGTCAAATTTGAACCCAGGACTTCCCATATCTAGATATGGCTCTATCCACTTAGTCACCTAGCTGCCATTGCTATTAATTCTTAATACCCTAAAAATGTACTAAAACTTTTGGGATATCAATTCTGTATGAAGAAAGAGATGATACAGACATAGATAGATAGATAGATAGATAGATAGATAGATAGATAGACAGACAGACAGATGGACGGATGGATGGACAGACAGACAAACAGATAGATAGATAGATAGATAGATAGATAGATAGATAGATAGATAGATAGATAGATAGATAGACAGACAAGCACATGGACGGATGGATATATGCATAAATAGACAACAGGTTACTACCTCCCTCTTCATGTTCCTCAATACTGAGTAATTTGCCTTCTAAATTAGCAGGGGCTTAACCAAGGCTTGTTGACCAATTGAATATATCAATGATACCTGTGGCCAGAATCTCAATTGAATTATACCATTCAGAATCATCCTGCCAATGGACTAAGTTTGGGGGGGCAGGATTTCCTACACAATCAGGCCCCCAAACTTTTCTCCTACAACCACCATAATTACCAGCCCCACTATCAAATCATAATTTATCTGGGACATATCCTAATCATTCTGAACTTGTTTTCTAAAGTGAGAGTTAATTAATCTGATAGACTAATTGGTTCCAGAATATTAAAGGTGGTTGATCTTGTTTGTCCTTTTTTTCTCCAAGAGTTTCAAAGACTAATTTTTATTTGTGCATGAATTTGACTTAAATGAGGCAGAGCTACACAAAGTGGTCAACCTCTCTCCCTCTCCTAGCTATGATAAAGTCCAGGAGCAAGACAAAAGTCAAGATGACTGGTGATGGCTTAGTATTCAATGGATGATTGATCTGGACATCTTCTATGTCTGACCAAGCTCTAAGTGATCCACAACATATGGTTTAGCAGCCTTCTTGGCCACTGGAACAAATTTTTCTCGTCTGCCCATTCCACAGAGGGAAGTTTTCACATGCTTGGGGTAGACACCCCTCTGACTCACCAACAGGTTTGTTGGTTACCCTCAAAAAGGGCTAGTCTATCTGCCTAGATGGTTTCCCAGGTTGTGGCAACTATGTATTCTACAACTTCTTGAGCCCCAAGTGAGAACTGAGTACTAGGTGGATATCAATGATAGATAAGCAAAGGCAAAAAGAGGGAGGAGAGAGAAGGAAATGTATGACAAGAATGATGAAGAAAGTGAGAAGGAAAAAGACAAAAAAAAAGGAGGAGCAGGGAGCAGAAGGACAATGAGGAGGAAAAGGAGAAGTAAGAAGAGAAAGAGGAAAGAAGAAGAAAAGGAAGAGAAAGAGGAAGCAAAGGAAAGAGACTAAAAAAGAAAGGAAGATGAGTAAGAAAAAGAAGAAGTAGGGGTAGGGGAGGACAAGTACAAGAGGACCAAAGAGAAGGAGAAAGTGAGACAGGAAAAGGAATATTTTTAGGTGTGCAAGAAGTTCATTTTGCCTCAACATGAAGCAATTTGTATTTTCATAAAAGTGAAGGAATTTTGTAGTACAGAGGCCTGCAAGTCACATCAGATTCTCTAACCTTGTTCTACTTTCAAGTGAATTGCATAATAAAATTTTTTATACTGTACTATAAAAACCACAAAGCAGTAATACCTCAGGCTTCCAGAACAACCTTGTAGAAGAAGAGGGTCAGCATTACTTAAATGAATGGCTTCCTGTTTTTCTTCATTATACTAAATGAGGACAATTCAAAACCCTGTCCCTTGTAAAATCAGATGTTGCTGGAAGCTAGGGCCCTAGCATTTGATTTGTAATGAGAAAATACAGTTCTGAAAGTCCCATTTAGTGGTGTGAATGGGGGTCTAATTACTACAAGATTGTTCTAGTAAAGTGTATTATCACAGCCTAAAAAAAAATCTTCTTTAAGAAAAATAGACTGAATCTAGAGTTGAGAGGAACACTGCCAACTATCCAGTACATCCCATTCCTGAAAAAGATAATCCCTTCTACCCTAAATTCACTAAATCATCCAGCCCTCACTTAAAGATATCTAATGAGGGGAACCTCATGCTTTCTGAAAGCAGCCCATTTGGATTTACTCTCATTTTTAGGAAGTATCCCCCCCTTTTACATAAAATCTCATTTTGTCTCTGAAAATTCCAGTTGGGCTTCTTTGGGTTCAAACCTAATAGTTTAATTCCCTTTCTCTCTAGTCCTCCAAATACTTTTTAAAGAAGAAGGTGATTGATTTTAGCATAACTTTAATCAGTAGAAAACTTTTCCTTTCACAAAGACTAAATCTAAGGGAACTGGAGAGAAGGGAATATGTCATTGGTGCTTAAGGAAAACTCATCTTCCTTAGTTCAAACCTGGTCTCAGACATTCATCAGCTGTGTGACCCTGGGCCAGTCACATAACCAAATTTCCCTCAATTTCCTCATTAGTAAAATGAGTTGGAAATGAACAAACAATGAACAAGGTGCTTATTAAATGATTGATCCTCCTAATGCAACTTCCACATAATGGTCCTATATCTGTTTTCTGGGGCTAAGCTGAACAAATCTAATTCTTCTCTAGGAACAGTCATTCATGTACCTGAAGATACTTTACAAATCTTTTGCTACATAATACAGAGAGGACTCATTTTAACTAAGATAGTCACAGAGGTCCCTCCTAACTTTGAAATTGTGTGTGTGTGTGTGTGTGTGTGTGTGTGTGAGAGAGAGAGAGAGAGAGAGAGAGAGAGAGAGAGAGAGAGAGACAGAGAGAGAGAGAGACAGAGAGAGAGAGAGAGAGAGAACTCATCTACTTAGCAACACATCTTTTTTCCAACATGCCCCTGCAGAGTCTGTATTCTGGACTGTGAATTGCTTGGATGTATCAGCTTGCTAAAGAGCTCTGCTACTAGAAAAAAAGGCCCATTGTGTCACTGGATAGGAACCTGTCTATGAATTCACTGTGTGGGTGGCAGACTGTGTCTCTCCTACTGCCACCATCACACATGTGCATGAATTCAATTCCAATGAGACCACATGGAGGGCTGAGGGGGTTGGCGTATTGCTATGATCACAATAACCTTTGCCAGGTGGCAGAGATGGTTGAGCTCTACTTAGATCTCCTCTAGCTCCTCTCCAACCCACAGTTCCTCACCTCCCTCTCACTATAACAGTGATGACCAATAGATTTATTCAGCATGCTTTCCTCTGAGGGGAAAATGAGATCTTTCCCTCTCCCACTTCCCCCAAACACTTTCCTATCCCCTCTATGCCCCCTGATTCCTTTCCTCCCCCCTCTCTCTCCTTCTCTCCCTCTCCCTCTCCCTCTCCCTCTTCCCCCCTCTCTCTCCTCCCTTCTCTATCTTTTCCTCCCCTCTCTCTAAAATTCTAGGAATTATTCCTATTTTATTATTCACCACCCAGGGGAAGGTAGGATCTTGACCATTGAAAAAGACAGAATCCTGACAGAACCATGGTAAGTACTGAGAAAGGCCCCATAGAGCATAGCAGTCTCTACTCCTCTTTCCAAGTTTATCCACCAAGATTTTTGTTCATTTCAATCGGATCTCCAAATGTAGAATTCTCATCCAGATACTCAGAATCACAGAATCTCAGAGTTGGATAGCTCCAAGGCTATCTAGTATATCAAGAAGATTTCTCTCTGCAATACTCTAGATAAGCCATTGCCAAACCATTAATTGCAGAACTGACAGAAAGAAGAATAGAAGGAAAATTCACATATATATATCTACATATAAATATATACCTACATACATATATACTTTATTATTATTCATTCATTTCAGTAATGACCTACTCTCTGATTCTTCTTGCGGTTTTCTTGCCAATGATACTGGAGTGGTTTGTTCATTTCCAACTCATTTTACAAATGAGGAAATTGAGGGAAAATTGGTTATGTGACTGGCCCAGGGTCACACAGCTAGTAAATGCCTGAGGCCAGATTTGAACTCAGGAAGATGAGTTTTCCTTAATCTAGGCCTAGTGTTGTACCTAGCTGCCCTTATACCTTAACTCTTTCTAAATCTGAAAATATCCAGATAAACAAAGCTCTACTTTCATTTAGCCTTATTGAATGAGAATAAACTTGTAGTCAAAAATGTAGATAGAACATTTTGAAGGAAGTGATTTTCATGCCCTTAAGGTGGTGACGTGACCAGTATTGGAGATTCAATGTGTTGAAATGTGTAATGAAGTTTGGTACACATTCAATCCACCAAAATGGTGGCCTCCATGTGGTAGGTACTGAGGTCTTGTTTCCAGGAGACAGAAATACTGGGCATATGTATGGAAATTCTGCATACATATATCATGTGGTTGGGTGGCTGGGAGCAACCTCTTCTTACTGACTATACAGTGAGAACTTCCTGATTGGTATAGTCCCTCTGCTTCCAATGGTACCCACTGATGAAGGACTCATTGCAGGTGACATCATACAGTAAATTCCTTTTCCCCAGGTAATGTGGTACCAAGAAACTATTTCATTTATCCATTTTAGTCTTAAGTGTAGGAAGTGGAGTCTCCAGTCCTTGAAATCAAACCATGGTGATATGGGAGCTCAAGAGTCTAGGCTGGATGTTGTAGCCAGCCCAGGAAGGCAGCCCTGAGAAGTCAAAGTCCAGGGAACATAAGTCTAAAGGAAACTTGGGACTTGAATTTGATAGAACTAATGCTGTGTAAAAACTAAGTTGAGCTGTGAACCTGATCATTCTCTCCTTCTCTCCCCATGGACTGAAGGCTTGTAGGAGGAAGAAGGCTTGTGTGTGTGAGTGTGTGAATTATTTATATATTTATTCTTGTTCTCTCTTTAAAGAAATTAAAATGTAACTTTGAGGTAACCATGATGCAAGTAGTTAAATAGAACTGAGGTACATAGAATTTATCTAAAACACCCTTGAGCATATAATAGTGCTGATTCTCATATGCTGAGTTCAAAGTTCACCCATGTCACAGGTGATCTTAGATATCTCTTCCAATTTTAATATGCTATTTTTATGCAAATTTTGTCAATAAGGCCTTGGTGATGATGACTTTTTAATAAAAAAATAATTCAAGCGAAGAATGTGACTTTAGGGGCTCTTTAAATAACAAAATTATATTCTGTAAACTCCTAGATGGTAGACATGTAACAGTTAAATTAGTTTCTCTACTAAAAGTATTATTTTTAGAGGTTTATTAAAAATTATTAGAAATCAAAGATACAAAATCAATAAGCCACATTTCTAGGGCTGATAAGCCCATTCAATTTCACTTACTCTACATCTTGAGAGCCTTGTATGCTTAGAAGCAGAAGCAGAGAGAACCAAAGTAGGCGGAGAGTCAATTTAAATACAAATTTTGTTCTTGGCCCAGGTGGGGATCTCAGGTGAGATTATAGGGCATTGTGGGAAGAGCCAAGGACTTCTGGGGATTGAAGTCTGGGGTTCAAATCTCCATTTTTACATTTCACCCTTTGATCATTACAGACATGATCATGAACTTTAATTACTGTACATTTAAATACTCTTAATTTGAAGATTTAAAGACTGTTCAAGTGACCAAGGTCTAGAATGCAGCCTCCCCTAATGCCCATTTTGTATTCCTTTATAAGTCAGCTATAATGCCATCTCCATGAAAGCTTCCTAAACACCTCCATCGCCCATTGCATAATCCTCCTCATTTCCTTAAATGACAATGTATTACTCACAGTTTGTGCCTGTAATATTTCCCACCTAATTAAATGTAAACCTCCTTGAGTACAAGTACTATTCTTTTTTGCCTTTTTTGTATTCTATGCTTTAAATATTTGAGGCATAATACATTTTGTATTGAGATATTTTTTATGATTATAATGAAGATAATGTTGACCAATGATGATAAGAGAAACAACAAGGAAGTTCTATAAGTAAAAAACTCAGAAAGGAATAATTGTAGTGATGATAGTAGTAGTAGGAATTGAAATAGTAGATTAGTAGTAGTAGTTGTAGTAGTAATAGCGATAGTAGAAGTAGTAATCTTAGCAATTACATTTCAAAGGGCTTTCAACCTTTAAGCAAAAAGCACTTTTACCACAAGAATCACATGAAATAGGTAGTAGGAAGATTGTTATCCCCATTTTACAGAAGGAACTGAGGTCCAGAGCAGTAAAATGAATTGTCTAGTGCTTCTGAGCACAGTGATTTGAACCAATTTCACCTCACTACAAGTTCAGTGTCTATTTCAATAGTGCCTCTGTTTCTAGGAGGGTAGCAATGAATCCCCAAAGAGTGGGAAATGCAATGAAATAGAGCATATCCTCATGTTTCCAAGGATACAGATACAGCGTGACTGAGCTAAGAGGCAAGAATAGGATATGTGTGAAATATAGAGTAAAAGTCTTATAAAGTTGATGAGTAAGCTCCATATATATATGGAGCTTACTCATCAACTTTACATGATTATATATATATATATGATTATGTATCTCTTTGTATCTAACACTCAAAAAAGTAAATTAATAGTTATTTGATGATACTTCTACTTTTACAAATTGTTACAACAGAAAAGCTTTTGTTAAACTCAGAAGAGTAATAAAGAGTAATAAATCGTCCTTTAATCCATTTGTTTGTGCCTGACTATTTTAAACACATTTCAAATATCTTCACATCCCCTTTCACTTCCCACTGAAGCCAGAATCTAAATTGTGAATTATGGTTTGAAAATGGCTAGATATCCCCAAAGACCAGGCCAGGATAATGAGAGCTCTGGAAGATGTTGTCAGGTTAAGAAGCTTTAGGATGTGCCTACCATCTGACCATCAGCTCAAAAATTGATTAACCAGAAGTTAAGGCATCATTATCTCCAGAGTCAAAGAAAGTTGACTGGTAGAGAGGATTTCCACAATAATGAAAATCACATATATCTGAATTGTTAAAGAAAAACCCCCCTTTTCATCAGTGATTTATAGTGACTTTAAGATGACTCTGAGTTCTTGATGGTTCAAGGTGTTTCAGTTCCTATCACATTAGGAAGGTGGTAAGTGCAGGAATGATAATGGACCATTATTGGAAAACCAGAACTGCTGTGTTCAGAGAGCCTCACCAGAAATGAGGCCAAAAATAAGTGAATTTTTTCTGCCACAACAAACCATAAATCTGTCTTCCAAGGCGTAGATGGTTTATAAACCACATTAGTGGAAAGAGTACCATTAATGATATCATGGACCCTTCCAAGAACTTAGTATGCTTGAGCTTGTCTTCTCTCTCTCTCTTCTCATCTGTTCATCTCCTACCTTCTCTCTCTCCTTATAGCCCTACTCCTGTAACTCTCCTCCTTCTCTTCTCTTTTTCTTCTTCATGAACTCTCTACTTTTTTTTACTTCTTGCCCTTTTGCTTTTTCTTCTCTGTTCTGCTCTCTCCCCAGCTTCTCCCTCTCACAGTCTCCCTTTTTTTCACTACACTCTCACTTTCTCCCTCTCCCACTTCTGCTCTCAGTTATGTATGTGTTCAGTATGGCAAATAACCACTTTCTTCATAATGTGATAAGAAATGGGCTAGTATAGGAATCATATGATGGGAGAACCAGTATTCCAGCTTACACATATGATCGAGTCACCATTGTTGAAACCTGAGATTCTCTTGGTAAAATATTGGACAATATAAGTGAGGCTTCTGTGGAGTCAGTATTGTATTTTAATGTGGTAAAATGTGTGTCTATACTGATTGATGACTAAAAAAGGAGAGGATTCTCCATCCAATATCAGGTTCAAAATCCAGGGATTTCCAGGATGTCAGAGCAGAATAAATATTTCTACCTCAGAATTGTAATTGGGTTCCCCTGATTAATTCAGGTTGTGTTGCAATAATCAATATAATAATCAATTTGGTTCTTATAAAAGAATCATAATCAATACCCTAGGACAAAACTAGATGTAGTAATACTTTTATTTTACCCTGTGTCTCTTTTCATCTTTAAGAATATTGTAGTCCCTACCCTTTGACCCAGCCATAGCACTGCTGGGTCTGTACCCCAAAGAGATAATGGACACAAAGACTTGTACAAAAATATTCATAGCTGCGCTCTTTGTGGTGGCCCAAAACTGGAAAACGAGGGGATGCCCATCAATTGGGGAATGGTTGAACAAACTGTGGTATATGTTGGTGATAGAATACTATTGTGCTAAAAGGAATAATAAAGTGGAGGAGTTCCATGGAGACTGGAACAACCTCCAGGAAGTGATGCAGAGCGAGAGGAGCAGAACCAGGAGAACATTGTACACAGAGACTAATACACTGTGGTATATCGAACGTAATGGACTTCTCCATTACTGGCGGTGTAATGTCCCTGAACAACTTGCAGGGATCCAGGAGAAAAATACACCATTCATAAGGAAAGGATAAACTATGGGAGTGGAAACACCGAGAAAAAGCAACTGCCTGAATACAGAGGTTGAGGGGACATGACAGAGGATAGACTCTAAATGAACACTCTAATGCAAATACTATCAACAAAGCAATGGGTTCAAATCAAGAAAACATCTAATGCCCAGTGGACTTATGCGTCAGCTATGGGGGGTGGGGGGGAGGAAAAGAAAATGATCTATGTCTTTAACGAATAATGCTTGGAAATGATCAAATAAAATATATTAAAAAAATAATATTGTAGTCCCAAAAGCATCCTCAATCTCCTTGACAGAACAATCAAAAGGAATGATAAGAGATGACTACACTTCCCTCCAAGAGGCAGCATTAAACCCATCCCTGTATCTTCCATATAAAATGTTCAATTCTTCTGCCCCTAGTTGTGATAGAAGATATTAGACAAGTAGTTAATGTGGTAGGGCTACATTTGACTTATACGGTGATATTTGACTTTCATGTCTTATAACCCCAAAAAGCATTTAGCATATACTCAGTACCCATGAGGCACTGATGATGCTAGGGTTCAAAGACAAAAAGAAAATAGTCCCTGACCACAAGGAACCTAATTCCCACTTAGGAAATACATCGTATCTATCTATCTATCTATCTATCTATCTATCTATCTATCTATCTATCTATCTTTATTTCATTCTTTCTTTCTACACACACATATTCAAGCTCATTTGAAGAAGGAAAGAATATTAACTATTAGGAGGGATAAAGGGCTCCTTTACATAAAGACATATGAGCTAAGCCTTGAAGGAATCCAGAGGAACTTTTAGGCATAAAGGCTCTATGGTGTAGAAAGGAAACAAGACTGACAGTTAGTGGGGGAAGAGGCCAACTGGGAGTGGCAGTTGGGTCTTGTGACTAGGACTTCCTTCCTGCTGTGTGGGACTTGCTGCCTGGTGTTGAAGGAGGGAGGAGCTTGTTCAGCCCAGTCTGGAGTGGCATGCTCTTCTTGGTTCAGCCCGAAGATTCAGGCCCATTCATCTCTGAAATTCAGACCTTGTTGCTTTCTGTGTACTGCTAAGATTCTGAATTAGAACAACGAGAGTAGATGGGAGTGGGACAAACCCTCCGCCAGCCTCTGGGGCCTGGCCTCAGGTCTGAAGCTGAGAAAAAACTCCAATTCCAACTGCTTATAAAACTTGATATTATTTGAATTCGCAGTCAGATAAATGAACTATCTTTACTGGTCATAGAGGGAACTGAACTTCAGTTCAGTCAGTCCAGGACAAAGAGGCCTTATCAGTCCCCTGCTGCTTCCTCTCAGCAGGGGGCATCTCCCTCCCTTGCAGCACCAAGCAATATACCCTCTCTCCCCTTAACTCCTCCTGCTACAAACCTCCCATTAATCCCATTTTTCCAATCTTCCTATTTCCTTTCCCAATAAATATTACAATGGAGGCATTGAGATAAAATGGAGTAAGAGTGTGAAGAGTAGAACTTAAGCCAGTTTGGATAAAACAAAAGAGTGTACTGGATGAAGTAATATGCAATATACTCAGAAAGGTAGAAAGGAACCAGACTGTGATGAATGTTTATTGTCCAACTGAAGAGCTAACATTTGTCATTTTACTATGTGGAAAACCTAGGTCAAGGCATGGAACTATGCCTCCCTGATTACTGAGACACTTTCTAGATATAATCTAGTCTATGCTGAAAATGATATCACTATCACTATCAGCATCACTACAACTACAAATCATAGTTCCACAATTTATGATGATAGCTAATCGAATCCAATAAATTGTTATGAGATGACTACTTATGTGCTAGATTCCATGGTAAGCACTAGGAATACAAGTAACAAACAGGGCAGCTAAGTAGCAAAATAGATAGAGCACAAGCCTTTGGTATCAGGAAGATTCCTCTTCTTGATTTCAAATCCAGCTTCAAACATTTACTACTCATGTGACCTTAGGCAAGTCACTTAACCCTGTTTACTTCAGTTTCCTCATTTGTAAATGAGCTAGAGAAGGAAATGGCAAACCACTCCAGTATCTTTGCTAAGAAAACTCCAAGTAGGGTCATGAAGAGTCAGACACAACTGAAAAAAACATCTGAACAAGTCCTATTTATATCTTGATTCATGGTTATTAAAGTGCTTTTGAATATGCTACCTTATTTGATCCTTTCAACAGTCTAGCCAAGTAAACAAGACAAAGGGTATAGTATTTCTTCCCAAATTCTTTTTGAAGAACTGAGATTTAGAGAATGACTTACACAAAGTCACACAATGGAGTAAGTGGCAGAGCCAAGAATGGAACTCTTCCTTGTCTAACCTTTCTAACTAAAATGAATTTTATCCCACTTAAATTCCACAAAGAATTGTACCTGGATTTTTTCCATTCTCCCTTATAAAATGCTGCTAAAGGAATTTCTAATTTGTGTTCTCTTCTCATCCTAATGGACTACAAGTTCCTTGAGAGCAAAGATAGTATTTCTAGATGTGTGTCCCCAGTGCCTACCAAGGTGTTTGGCAACTTGTAAGTGTTTAATAAATATTTGGTTAACTGAATTGTGCCAGAAGGTCTTCATTTTTCTTGCCCTCCATGCCTTTAATCATGTGTATGGAGAAAATGTCTTACATTTGTTCTTCTTTTGTGACACTTTGTGAATAAAATGAATCGTTCTTATGATTCACAACCAGAGGGAAAGAGAAGGGGCCTGGGGGAGGTCTGTCTTTTGACATTTAAGATGCTTGCTAAAATTAGAGAACAGTCAGCCCTTCTGCTGAACAATGAGACAAGGCTACACATAATCATGTATGTTTTAAATAGCTGAGATTGACTTCCCGCTGACCAAATGAGCTGATAGTAGGGTAATGCATACTAAGAGTTGTAAGTGGAGAGGAATAAGAAACCTGGCCCAATCTCAAATAGCACACCGTGGGCTCAGGGACTTCCCATTTCTAATTCACAGAGCCTTTTATTTTTTTCTCCTTTCAAAACACACTAGAATCTAAGCTACACTCAAATCTCCACATATTCAACTAGGCATATCCTTAGCAACCGGTCAATGAAAAGACCTGATTCAATGCACAACAGGTCATAGCTTTCTTCCTGGAGCTTTCTAGCATTTTAGACTGAAGAACAGTCCTGGAATCCGTCATCACATCTTCTTTCCCTGAATGCTGGTTCCACCTGCACTACTCCAGTTCATGAACTAGAAATTTTGCCCCTTAAGTTAGCACAAAGCACACTCAGGACAAAGCACATGCTTGCTTTGCTTTGGATGGAGACCCTGTATCACTTCTGGGAGACCATTGTGATCGAGGGATTAGAGAAAACCTCACTCTGGGTTAAGTAACAAGAGAAAGAAGAAGCAGGTTAACTAGTGGTTTCCTGTTTTAACTAAATCTTTCTGCTTCCTTGGAGATCAGTTTTGTCATTTTATCCACTGAAGAAATGGAAGTGTTTTCAGCACTCTCTAAATTTAACTCCACAGGGGCAAAATTCTGGTTGCCCTGCCTTAGTTATGGTACTTATGGAGCATTATATAACCCCTTCATGCATAAATATCCAAAGAGAGTGACTATAACTCCTCTGTACTCACCTCTACAACCATCTAGTCCCTTCCCTGTCTCATGTACAAGTTCAGATCAAGGGTAAAGTGGCTGCCCACAAGAAAAGAGGCTCAGATTTAGAATTGGAAGGGACCCCAAAAGTCATCTTATCCAAAACTCTTATTTCCCTGATGAGAAAAGGAAGGAGGCATGAACTGGCCATGGCTATATAAAATTACATGGTAGAATCATATTTCACATCCAGATCCTGTGATGCCAAATTCAGGGTGTTGTCATTCTACAGTGGGGCCTCCATAGGAATGAAGTCTCTTGTTGTTATATAGAAGGCATTTTGAAAGTCAATATGGTTTGTTGGGAAAAGAACCGAACTTCAGGATAGCTAACTAATTTCTGGCTTCTTTCTTGATTCAAATCTAGTTCCACTTTCTATAGGATATCTTTCATAATTCCCTATCTTCCTCTGCTGTATCTCCCCTTTGGATTTATTATCCATTTGTTGTTGTTCAATCATTTTTCAGTTATACCCAACTCTTCATGTCCCCATTTGGGGTTTTCTTGGCAAAGCTGCTGGAGTGGATTGCATTTGCTACTCTGGTTCATTTCACAGATGAAGAAACTGAGGCAAACAGGGTGAAGTGACTCACCTAGGGTCACAAAATTAGCAAGTGTCTAAGACCAAATTTGAATTCAAGCAGATGAGGCTTCCTGCCCTAAGACTAGCATTCTATCCACCAAGTGGCCTAGCTGCCTAAATAACTACTCTTGTATGGACATAGTTATTTACATGCTGCCCTCCCCATTAGAAGTACCTGGAGATTTTTTTTAAACCTGGATCCAATACCTATATGATGATAACAAGTCATTTAACTCTGAAATTGTTTCCTCATCTAAAAAGTGGGAATAATAACATGAACAGGATGGATGACCTGTTGGTTATGTTATAGAAGGAATTTCTGTCTTCTGATTTCCCTTCCATCTCTGACATTTAGGATTTCCTGGACATACATCTGTTTTTGCCTTTCTTTTTACCTTTAGCACTTAGCTCATTGCTTGTCACACAGTAGCCATTTAATAAATGCTTCTTGACTGATTGAATGAGCTATTTTTTCCATTCACTCACTGCATATCCTTGAGCAAACAACTTTAAATCACTCAGCAAACATTTCTCTTTCTGTATAAAATGAAGGAACTACCTCATATCAGGAGCTCTTTACCTATGCTCTTGTGTTGGATTTTGTTTTTCTTTTAATTGATTGCTATTTCAGTATCACTGGTTTTACTGGCAAGCATCTATTTTACGCACTAAAAACCATTTTTCTAAGGAGTTCATAGGATTCAACAGTCAAAGGGGTCACTAACACGTAAAAACGGTTTAGCACTTGGATTAGATTTCTAAGACCACTTTCAGTTTGCTCTGAGAATTCTAGATAAAGGAGTTTGAACTTATATTGCAGAAAGAGAAATATATTTTCAGGTATTGTTAATAAGGGAATTTGTTTTACTAGGCAATGTGCTGAGCATTTCAGGTATTTTTTCTGCTCTATATGGGTAGCAACGGGTAGATTAATAAAAAATGCAACTTGAAAAAAATTATTAAATAGAAAACAATCAAATAGCTACTCTTGTTTCCAAAAGATGTCCATAACATTAAGCTAACAGATGGCAAGAGAGCCTGCAATGCATACTGAAAGTCTTAATAAAATAAAATGGGAACATTTTGTGTTCACATTTAATGGATAATAAAAAAAATCATATTTTTCTACTTACAATTGGAGCAGACAGATACTGGATAAAAATCCTTCTCAAAAACTGCTGATAACCCAGTTAGCCTTCTTTATAGCATGTAAGTTTACAATTGAATTTTGACTCCAATGTAACTAGTGAATTGTACAACCATGATCCTCAGAGCAGAACCATAAAATTCCAGTTACAGAAAATTCAAAATCCTTAACTATAAGACAAATATTTAGGTCCCAGGACATTAGAAGAAAGCCCAATGCTCAAGTGGGAAACATGCAATCAATTTGAGGTTTAGTAAAGGATCATTAATTTATATTAGCATTTTCTAGAGTGAGAGCAAGAGTTTTGTACAGTGGATCATCTTCACATTGCTAGACTGAAATCAGTAAGTCATTCTCAAATGTCCTTTTGGGAATTAAAAAAACAAACAAATAAACAAAAAGCTACAGTATCTCTTTAAATAACAGTAAAGAATTTTATTAGGCAGCTAGGTGACAGTGGATAGAATGCTAGTCTTGGAGTCAGGAAGAATTGTATTCCTGAGTTCCAATTCAGTCTTAGAAACTTACTAGCTATGTCACCCTGGGCAAGTCACTTCATCCTCTTTGCCTCAGTTTCCTCATCTGTAAATTATTCTAGAAATAGCAAACCATTCCATTATCTTTGCCCAAAAAGCCTCCAAACAAACCCAGATGGGATCATGAAGATTAAGACATGACTGAAATAACAACAAATAAACATACAACAAAAGAGATTTTATCATAGACTTTCTGATCAAGATAGAACTAGAATAGAACTGAGAGCATATGTCATTCCCCAACTTAAAAATCTTCAGTGACTCCTTATAATCTCAAGAAAAAAACATACTTATGTTTGATGTGAAAAGTTCTTTCTAATTTAGATACAACTCATCTTTCCATACTGTTTTCATATGACTTAACCCCAAGTACTATATATTCCAGCCAAATTGGACCACTTGCTATTTTATATTCATTAAAACTCCCTCTCTCTGGAACTGGAGGAACTGGATTCAAATCTTGCCTCCAAGACCTGTTCTATGACCTTGGACATAACATTTAACTTCTCTAGGCATAAGTTTCCCCATCTGTAAATTGAGGAATTTTGACCAGATGATTTCAGAGGTCCCTTTCATCTCTAAATCTATGATGCTGTGAACTGGTCCCCAGTGCTTAAAATGTCTTTCTAACTGTCTTCTGCTTCTTTAAATTCTTAGACCTCTGAGGATTCCTTTTAAGTGTTCTTTCTTGATCTGAATAGTTTTTGCTTTCATCCTTCCTACCATCCCTTGGGGAATATTTATGTGTGTGTTATTTACTCCATTCCTCCCTCCCCAATAAAACTTAGCCGCTTTCAGTTTACTGGCTATTTTGTTTTCCCCCTAGCCCCATCCCAAACCTAGCACAGTGCTTGGATAGAAGATATTTACTAAAATTTTTACTGAATTGAATTTTATTGTTCAGTCTATGATGACAAAATCTCAAATTTCAGAGAGGAAAAGAAAAATAGAGGTCATTTAACACCTTAACAGACATTCCCTTTACAAGATATCTAAAAAATCATCCATTCTGTTCAAGTTATTATCCCCATTTTTCAGATGAGGAGATTGACCCTCACTGAGGTTAAATCATTTGTGGTTTTTTTGTAATTTGATACAGAATGAAAACTTCCAGAAACTGTTATTTTTCCAGGATTATATAGCTTTTGTTCTATCAGTTTATTATTGAATTGATTTCAGTCCTGTCCAGTTCTTCATGACTCCATTTGTTACTTTCTTGGCAGAGATACTGAAGTCATTTTCCACTTCCTTTTTCAGTTCTTTTAATGGATGAAGAAACTGAGGCAAACAAGGTTAAGCAAGGCAAAGGACATACAGCTAGTAAGTGTCTGAGGTGGGATTTGAACTCAGGAAGATAAATCTTTCTGACTCCAGGCCTAGCATTCTATCCACTGAGCCACCTAAATTCCCTTTTTCTATGGGACTGGGCCATAAAGTGTGGCTTCCCAACTCTCAGTGGGTGTTATTCAGGTTTTATTTGAGTCTATTTTAAAACATATATGTGACTGGGAACATGTGGGTTTGAGGAAGAAATCAATGAATAGTATGTTGCAGTTACCTGGCAAAGGAATGAGCACAAGGATTAAAATTTTACCTACAGGAAAAAGTAGGGAGGAAGATAGCTAATGGAGCTCTAATTAGGCAGAAGCCAAATAGTGATTGTGAATTAATTGGTTATATGGTCTGATATTCCCTTTGAATTTACAAGTAGTCACTAATTCTAATAAACAATCTGAGAAAGCCTAAAGAATTTCTTCTAGAAAGACAGAATTCCAGTAACTTTAAAATAGGCAATATTCTATAATTAACATAATCATGCTAATTTTTGTGGAACAAATCACTTAGTTTTTGACTTTCTTTTTCTTGTTTGTCTGCATATACCAACCAGTTCATGAAAGAAATTCACATTACTACTTAGTTTTATTCACCTAAATTACATATAAATATGAGCAAAGAAATTAATAGTAGAAAATTGCCCTAATAACCTAAAACTTCCTTCAAGAGAGAATGCAAATGAATAAATGAAGTGTACTCTAACTATAATTGATCTGACATCAGTAAAAGCTGGTTCGAATCTCTGCTCTGCTATTTTTGGCTGTTGGACCCTCGACAAGGCACTCAAAGTCTCTGAGCCTCAGTTTTCTCCTTTAAAAAAACTTGGAATAATAGTAACTATATCACACATTTATGGGGAAGAAAATATAAGATAATATACATCAATTTATTTGCAAATCATGGAGCCAACTATTATAGGTATCATCATAATGGAGGCAGCTCAAAGCTAATGTCAAAAACATATCTTAATATATAATAAATAAGATACAATAAACTGTTTTGCATTGATTAAAATATAAACTTTCTGAGATTAGTGATTGGTTCTCTGTACTTGTATCTCCCACATCTAGCATAATGCCTAATACACAGTATGTAATAAATGCTTGTTTTCTAAAAAAGAAATCAATTTTTGTAATATTTATCAAGTGATTGCTTTACTAAAGCTGTGAAGCAGCATGGAGACAGTAAAAGTTTCCCTCTTGAATTCAGACCAATGTGGGTTCAAAACCTATCTATGGCTTGCACTGGTTGTATGACTGAAAAAGTCACTTATTCTTTCAGTGTCCTCAGACTACTGTTTAAGGCATTAAGTTATAAGAGTTGCCTATCTCTAACAATGGAAGAAATTTCTATGCTTAGTACTCTCTTGTACTTCTAAAATCAAAGATCTGGACCCCTTCAAGAAACGAATGTTGAAGACACTGTGTTAAGAAACACACAAATGCATACATGCAAAAATTGCAAAGTCCTTATTACTTAATTATATATATGCATATATATATACATAGAGAGAGAGAAATAGATGATATAGATTGTACACACACACACACACACACACACACACACACACACACACACACATATGCTAGAAGGGAATTTGAAGGTGATCTTTTTCTACTCTCCTGACACTACATAGTTAAGTTAAATGTCTCTAATTTTTAACAGCACCATCTTTACCTTTCTTGATCTGGGACTTATTCTTTCTTATAGCTTTTGCTGAGTTTTAATGAGTACTAAGTACCACTGTAGACAGCAAAATTATGATGTAGTTTGGGGTTTGGCTTGACTTTGATCCCATCCTTTCTGTGACCTGTGACAAAGAAGTATGCAAATGCTAATCCATTTTGAGAATTCTGGAGGAATCAGTCATATTCTCTTTCTTCCATATATTTCATCTTCCTCCAACCACCACCATATCCATTTTCTTAGTATAAGAATGTTTTATAATGAAAAGCTACATTTTTTCCTTTTCTTTTATGGGATAAGTCATTTTCACCAAATACATTAAACTGAGAGTTTGTGACTGAGGAGTCTTAATGCTTTTCAAAGTGTCACAATAGTCCAGAAATGGAAGGGATCTCAGCAGCCATCTGGTCCAACCTATACCTGAAAAAAGAATCCCTATTACAATACATTTGAGGCATGGTCAGCCTTTACTTGAAGACATCTCATATAGGTGAATTTATTATCCCTAAGACAGAGCATTCCACTTTGGGATGATTATTTGTTAAAAAAATTATAAGTTTTTTTTTCTTTTATCAAATCTAATACTGCTTCTTTGCAACATCCACCCAGGGTTCCTACTTTTTAAGATATATTTGTAGACAAACTGAATAAGGCTAATCCCTCTTCCTTGGAAAAGTTTTCGGTTGCTAGAAAAGAAACATTGAAGAGAGGGGTGAAGAAAACAGGATTTAGAGTAAGAAGATTTGGGTTTAAATCCCAGCTATATCACTTACTATCCATGTGACCTTGGGCAAGTCATATAATCCCTACTGGACCTCATTTTCTTACTGACACAGTAAAATGAAATGGTTGGACTAGATGACTTCTAAATTTCCTTCCAGATGGAAATCTATGATTCTTTATTTTATCTTCTCTTTCCCAGCTGATTTTTTTTAGTTTCTACCTCAAATCCTTTACTTTTGAGGTTTCTTCTGCCCAGAACTATTTTACCTGAAAGTATATTGCAACTTTGTAAATTGGCAGAAACGTTAGATGAAATCTACTTTTTGGAAACCCTTCTGCATTCTTTGGCATCATTGGCCCCTGTTTATTTTCCTAAAGTACTTTTACTTTCCCTGCTGGGGTACTAACTACACTGATTCTATCTTACAGAAGAGTATCACCTTCTCCCAGAGAGTTAGAGACAGGTAGAAACAGAATGAGAATGAATAACAGATTTATGAGTTCAGTGTTTTTTGCTTTAGACATATACACAGGCACCATAGAAGAATTCCATTGACCCCTCTGTCTCTTCTCTTCTCTATATTTCTGTTGTGTCTTGAAAAGGTGTCTGAGATCTATAGGTGTACTTGAAAAAATCCTCTAGCTTCCCTGCCCTCTGAGTACAAAGAGGCTTAAGTTAACTGATGGATAAGCTTAACAAAGTTACTTAACCCTTAACTTTTGCCTCCATTCAGACCCAGCTGGTGGTTCTGGAAAAAGCTCATTTTTTAAATAATAGAAAGTGTTACTGTAGAAGCAGACTGGAAAGCTGAGACTCTCGGTTGCCATTGAAGATCATGTGCCTTTGTACTCTGTGTGTGTGTGTGTGTGTGTGTGTACGCACGCGCGCATGTGCCCTACTACCTATGTTTTGTATTTTCTCACTAAAACCTGTAGAGTTAGGTCTAAAGGGTATGTAATGATTTCTATTTCTCAAAAATCTAGAATTAAACTAACATTTACATTATGATGATTCTCCTACGTTGCCAATCATTGCTCTTTTTCTGAGATCCACCAAAATCATCCAAGTTCTCTTCTTAAAATTCTGCTCTTCTCTCCATTCATTCTGTTGTTTAGTCATTTCAGTCACATCTGACTCTTTGTGATCCCTTTTGGGATTTTCTTGGCAAAGATACTGAAGTGGTTTGACATTTCCTTCCCCAGCTCATTTAAAGAAAAGGAAACTGAGGCAAACAAGATTTAAGTTGCCCAGGGTTACATAGCTTGTAAGTATCTGAGACTAGATTTGAACTCAGGGAGAGCAGTATTCTTCTGTTGCCCTCTGTCCAACATGCCACCTAGCTACCCGGCTCCACACTTGGTGGTCCTCAGATATGCCTTTCCTGTGAACTTATGTAGGCACAAACTACCCAGAATTCCCTTTCCGTCTAGCCAAATTCCACCTATCCTTTGAGGTCCATTCTACTATTTAATATTATAGGGGTTATTGTATATTTAAAAATGAACTTTATAATTACAGGGAGGGAAGGAGGTCTACCTAGAAAAAGTTCAAATGACAATATATAGCTTTTATAGTAGACTATAAGTATAATAAATCAGAAGTGTGATTTAATATCTCAAATACCTAATTCAATCTTAGGCTATATAAATTAAACGTTTAGTATCTCAAGAAGGAAAAGGAGAGCCCTGATATACACTATTGTAATCAGACTATATCTGGACTTTTCTGTCCATTTTAGGGCATTCCATTTTAGAGGAATCATGAAAAACTGAACTGTATCCAGAAAAACACCATAAAATTGGTGAGGATACCTAAGATAAAAAAACTGGAAATGAGATGTTTACCCGGGAAAACAGAAGACACCCAAAGAACAAGACTGTGGGCTTTAAATGTTTGGAAGGCTTCCATGTGAAAATGCAATCAAGTTTGTTCCGTTTGGCTCTAGAAGGCAGAATCAAGATTACTGGGTGGAAGTTGGGGGGAAGATTATTACCGATCAACATAAGGACAAAATTTCCCAATATTTAAAGCTCTTGAAGATTAGCTCAGGTTATTTCTGAGAAGGTAGTGATTTCCTTATCCCTGAAGGTTTTCAATGGAAGCTGAGTAGCATCATTTCAGAGATATAGCACCCAGTATTCATAGTGTGGTGAGGGATTGGACTAAAGGCTTTCAAAATCCCTTCCAATGTCATACATTTTACATATGAAATCTCTATCCAAGAAACTGTCTATATAATTCCTCTGGACTTACTGCTTTACTTCTAATCGTGGCTACAATCAATTTATTTGTACAAACCTTTTTTAATATAATGTATTAGAAATAAGCCACTTTATACCTCACAATGCTTTCTATCACTGTTTTTAATTCATAAACACTTCTGCTACCCATAAATCTTCTAGGTAATATGATTCCTATTCTAATTTGCTTAGGATATCTTCCTTTATACCTAGTCCATTTTGACCTCATCGTGGGAAATGGTGTAAGATATTGATCTATATAATGTTTCTGTCAGACTGATTTCAAGTTTTTCCAAGAATTTTTATCAAATAGTGAATTCTTAACCCCAAAACATGGCTCTTTACTTTTGTCAAACACAAAGAACTATAATCTTTTACAACTGTTTGTCACATCTCTCTAAGATTCAATTATGTTTTTTTTTTTATTCTAGGTGACATAGTGTAGAGAACACACCAAGCTTGGAGTCAGGAAGACTCATCTTCCTGAGTTCAAATCCTGTCTCAGATATTACCAGCTCTGTGATCCTGGGCAAATCACTCAACCCTGTTTGCCTCAGTTTCTTTTGATATAGCTCGGTTTACTTTTTACATACTTTATATTTACTCAGAAGTATTTTGGAACCAGCTGAACTTGAGCCTGATTGTTAAATTGTCAATATAGGTCTTTACATCTGGAAATCATTATTATATATAATGATTTGATTCATTGTTTTATTGTCTAAACATAAGCTAGTGGTTGAAGAAATGTTAATACTTCTCATTAAACTGTCTGCTATCCTTGCACTTTTCCTCTCATGTACCCACCCTTTCATGTGCTTGTGCCAACAAATGCTAGGAAGGTTCACTGGAAAAAGGAATTATGTCCAGCTTCACAAGAGTAAGATTTTATGAATTAGGGACAGTGACTAGACCTGTGATTCCATAGATATGAGGAAGTTCTAGATGCGGAACCTGCAATAAAAAGTTCTACAGATCTGTCTACAGAAAATGAAAGTTTAGGTGATGTACTCAGTGTCACACAGCCAGTATGTCTAAAGAAAAGGTCTGGGGGCTAGGTGCTCCTAGCTTTGATTCTAACACCTTCTAATAGTGGTTTTGAGTTAGATTAGAAAGTCTAAAATCCCAAGATCAATTTCTATGTGTTTTCTCTTAGTTTATAGGTATCTCACCTTTATATATTAAGCATGTGATCAACATATAACCAATTAACTAACCTTCTTTTGAGTGGGACCAGATACAGGAACAAACCTGTACCTAGATCCTCCAAATCTGCTGCCCTTTCTACTGTATCCCACTGGCTCTAGATTACATAATCACAAATTTCTCTATTAATGCAAGTAACTACTTGCTCCTCTATTTATAGTCTGAGTTATCTGAGAGGTTATGGATCACACACTTGCCCAAGATCACACAGGTGCTACATCTCATCAGTGGTACTTGAACCTCTGTCTTCTGGGCTTAGATATATATTCTTTATGGACTACACCAGACTGGCTCTTAAAATTTTATAAATGAGATGGTATTTGATGTAGGCTTTGAAGAAATTTAAGAATATTACTTTATAGAGGGGATTTTATGGGATTTCAATAGCTATAAATCTACACAAACCAACAGAAGCATGAATTTGCATGAAGGAGCTTCAGTGAGAGGGAGGAAGAGAGAGGAATTGAAAGCCTTCTAGTTCTCTTCCAATCTGCTAAGAGATTACATTGAGACAGCATTTTTTGGGGATTGATTGTATTTTTTTTAATGGGATGTATGGTTTCATTAAGTAGAGAATTGTCCCTCAAGGACTTCCTCTACCAGTGCAGACACTTTCTATAAGATTGAAGGGATTTCCTAGAGTATTGAGGGGTTAAATGACTTCCCTGTGCTCACATAGCATTTATGGCAGAAGGGTTTGAACTCGGATGTTCTTATTTCCTAGGTCAGCTCTCAATTGATTGTTAGGAATTTAGGAATAATAGATAGGGTTTTGGACCTGGAATCTAGGAGATCTGAGTTTGAAAAGCTATGTGACTCTGTATACTTCAGTTTTCTCAATTATCAAATGGTGATCATAATAGTACCTACTTCCCAAGTAAATTGTGAGGATTAAATGAAATAATATTTCTGAAGAGCTTAGCATATTATCTGGCACACTGTCAGTGATCAATAAATGCTTGCTCTCTTTACCTACCCCCATTCTCAAATTCTCTAATCCTCTCACTCTAACATAGAAAATAGAATTATTATGAAGAATATTTTATTTGAGGAAAATATGACAAGAATAGCATGAGGTGAGGAGTTATGAATAGGCTATAATTATTATGATGAAGGGAGGATTAGAGATTTACCATTTTAATATATGATTTTGGGAAAGTGGCTTGACTTCTGTGACTCAGGCAATTCCCAAAGATATCTACTAAGATAAAGCTAACGAAGAAGCCATACATGTCTACTGGTAGTGATGATAATGGGTCAAGAGAATGCTTAGTTACAGTAAATTCAGACAACATTGATTTTCTATTTGTGTCACGTTGATCAAGTCCCTTAACAATACTGATTCTTGATTTTCCCATATGTGAAATGAAGAGATTACACAAGATGTCTTTTATGGTCACCTCCATCTCCAAATCTATGATAGTTTATTATGAAATCAATGTACTGAAGTATTTATAAACAAATAAACAGATCCCAAGAGGTAAAGTTTCTCACTGGAGGTTCACAAGCCTAATGAATGGAAATATCAGACCTGTAACTGGATCCTCCAAATCTGCTGTCCTTTCTACTATATCCCACTGGCTCCAGAAATATGATTTTACATATATTCAGATTTAGTTGGATTACATAGGCAAATGCCAATATGGCAGCTTTCAAAAAATGACAGCCCAGCATGCTGGAGTCACATCTATACCATTTATTCCATTGTTCTTAAATGAACCCAGAAGAAGTATGAGTGAGTCTCCTTCCCAGGTTACCATAGGAATAAGCATTTGTTTCTTGTTCCACTTAGCTCTACTTTTTTTTCTCCCAAGAGGTTTTGTTATCACAGATACAGAATAGATATGTCACTACAAATAATTGCAATGTTGGGAAAGGCATAGTTTGGCTTTTCTCAATGTTTCCATAGATAACTGAAAGCAAATCCCAGAGAACAGTGTAGTAAGGGTAAGCATTCTGTATGCTATTCACCTTGTAGGTTACTTTATAGGTCCTGGCCCTAGAGAGCTAAGAAAAGAAACAATGCCTTCCAATATGACCTAAGGTTATTTAGCTTTATTTTTTTTCCTGTCAAGTTTGTGAGGAAGGCTTTTGAGGCTAGATGCTTAAGATGAATAATAGCTCTCATCTCTACAACATTTTAGAAAGCCCTCTGACTTTCCAAATATTATCTTCCCCATTTTACCAGCATGGAGACTGAGGCATGGAAAAGGTAAAGGGATCTTTCTATTGTCTCCATGGCTAGGAAACCAAGACTCAGAACTTCTGACTAATATCCCCTCTGAACTGCTTTTTCCCCCCATGTCAAATTCATTGGAAGAGATCTGGACTGGGGGCTAGGACACCTGAGTTCTAGTGATGGTTCTTATCACTTAAGAATTATAGAACTCACTTCATATTTACTGACCTTTGTATTTTAATCCATATAAAAAGAGGATAACAAAAAGAACCAAAGACTCTAGGGAAAGCACTTTTATGTTATTGTTCTTGCTGGTTTTATTTGTTTTTTTTTGTTGTTGTTGTTCTGGACCCCTGTGGTAGTATACTGAAGCAAGAGACCTATTCTTAGAATGTTTTAGGTCAACCACTTAAAGTCTCTAAATCTATGATCTAGAATCAGCTTAGTAGTAGGAATCAGAACTTGTCAATAGAAAAGTCTTAAAAGCAGGAGGCAAAAGGGTTCCTGCCTATAATACTGGAAAATGGACCATTGTCAGGACAATAATAGAATATATAGTAGAAACATTAGATATCAAAACTCTGCCACTCAAAGAATGCCATCAGGTCATTTTGTGTAGCATGAAGGAAATCTATCAGACTTAGGTCTCTCCACTCCAGCCTCACTCTATCCAGGGTCTAGTACAGAACTAAAGACAAAGGTTACAAGATGTCTTTAGAGGTGATGGTTTTACAAGCCAGAACCCTGTCTTCAAGAACAATAAATGAAAAAAAAAAACAACTAGATGAATTCATTTCTAGATCAGAAATCAAAGAACCTTGATTCAAATCCTGGCTCACTTCCTTACTGCTTATTTGACAATGTTCTTTTTGTCTAGTCATTTCTAAGTCTTCGTGATCCTATGTGGGATTTTCTAAGCAAACATACTGGAATGATTTGCTATTTCCTTTTCCAGCTGAATTTACAGATGAGGAAATTGATGCAAATAGGGTGAAGTGACTTGCCCAAGGTCACACAGATGGATCTTCCTGACTGTAAGCCTGATATACTCTATTTCTACAGTGCAACCCATTTGACATAGAGCAAGCATTTTAAAGTCTCTAGACCTCAGGTCTTTATCAACTAAGAGGGTTAGAAGAAATGGGCTTCCCACTTTAAATTTATTATTTAGAATCAGACTAAAAAATTATGACCCAGAACTTGTCAGTAGAGAAGCCTCAGAAGCAGCAAGCAAAAGGGTTTGTGTCATAACATTGGGAAATGGTCCAGCATGAGGACAACACTGCAATCCCAGGTGGAAACAGTTTAAGTAGAGTCCCAGACTTGTATATTCCAGAGCCTGGGAATAAGCTAAATAAATAACAGAATCGCAGCATCCCAAAGAGCTTGAGGCAATCTGTTCTACTCTGTTACCTGGGAAGCTTATAAATTGTGGACTTAAGGCCTGAACCATCATGATTTCCATCTGCTGCTGGAAGTGATGCTGGTTTATTTCCTAGTCTTCTTAATGGGAAGTATATGTGGTAATCATGTTTGTATCTTTGCTAATGAAAAGGACACTTGATGGGAAAGATTTGTCATTCTTTTCTAATTTTCATTTATGACAGCAAAAAAAAAAAATACCTCATGACTTTCTCCCAATCCAATCTAGATGAGTAGATTTGAATGGCTGTCATTGCAGAAGAGGAATTAGCCCTGTTCTGCTTGGACCCAGAGGGTAGAAAAGAGATGCTTCTGACCAAGTGGAGATTAGCAGATACATGAATTTACATTTCATGTACAATTAAACCTTCCCACATATCCTTATACATACAGTTGAGCCTTTTTAGAGACTGACATAGAAATTCCTTCCAGAGAGTTGATAAAGAGGGTTGACAAAAAGAATAGTGGATGTGGGCCAGTGAAAGAAAGGGCACAGATATATAGTGGAGATTGGTGGGAGGGGGAAGCAACACTGGTATACCAGTCCAACCATTCATGCACTTGGGAGGTAAATGAAGTTAGCTAGTCCCCTAGAAGATGCCTGCAGCCCCATCGGTTCTAAAGTAGGGAAAGTAGCCCAGGAGAAGTGGTCTTATGGTAATAGAATACTTGGGTTGGAGTGGACACGGTATTCCGTGGTCACCTGCACAACCCAGGGTATAAGACTCTGGGTAAATGGACAATGGATAGGAATTCCACCGCACAGGATACTACAGCCTGTTGTTAAGTCATTTCAACCATGTCTGAACTCTTTGTGACTCCATTTGGAGTTTTTTTTGGCAAAGATACTGGACTGGTTTGCCATTTAGTTCTCCAGATTATTTTTACAGCTTAAGAAACTGAGGCAGGGTTACATGATGTCACCTAGTTAGTAAACGTCGGAGGCCAGATCTGAACTCAGAAAGATGAGTCTTCCTAACCTTAGATTTGGCATTCTATCCACTGCCCACCTAGTTGCCTTAATGTGATCAGAAAACTAAGATCTTTAGGAAGACTATCTTCATAAGACATGGGGGATGGGGGACCCTTTAGGCAGGAAGTGTACTCCACCTCAACACTAAAATATTGGCTACCAGGGGCAGAGCATGCCAACCTAGTGTACTATCAAGAAGTGGTAGGTACCCCCTTACTGAAAGTCTTCAAATGACCACTTTAGATTAAGGTTGTAGAGGGGAATTTTGTTCAGGTATAGACTGGACTAAGCATTATCCAAAGGTTCTTATAATTCTGAGATTCTATCATTCAAAAGAACTTTTAATCAAACAAATGATTACTGATGCTATTATTATTTTGGCTGTCAAAGAATAAAGAGTTTGAGTTTTCTGTATTGTGCAGGGGCGGGGGGGGGGGCAATGAAACTGTGTACTATGAAATTAGGAAAAACATTTGCTCCAGAGAAAAGTAACATTTGGGATAGGAGGAAAAAGCTTCTGGGTTGTGAAAGTAAAATCTCCCAGGTTACAGACTAATCTCAGAAAAATTCATTTTCTAACAAGAATGATCATGAATTTTTAGCAATTCCTGTGACCTCAGGGCCAAATTGGCCTAGGAAGCTATAAAAACTCAAGTTGTATCCTAAGTAGCTAAAGTTGATCATAGCTCAAGTGGTATTCCTTAGAGCACTAATAAATCTGCATTCTTTACCCCCAGTTTTCTGGACAACATCAGTGAGATTCTCCCTGGACTCTCATGGGACCCAAGCTGAGAAATTTCTTTGAGACTGTGTTTCTTACATTGTAGGTTGATTCTATCTAAATATTTAATATCAACAGATTTGCTGGAATATCTTTACCCAAATAATAATGATTTTCTCCTGCTTAGTAAAATGGAAGATGGAAAACCAGCCAGGATTAAGATTAAGAAGTGAGAAGCTGTTGATATGGAAGCTTTAAATTGCTGGTGTTTCTCAGTCTGACTATTGAGATTCCCCTAAGTTGGGGAATCAGAGGAGTTGACAAAATGAGAATTATAGAGCCTCAATCACTTAGACTAGGAGGCATCCAACTTTCTAAAGTGGATAGATGAAGCAAACCCTCTTCAGACTTCAAGGATTTCCTTATTTGTCTCCTTTCTCAGGAAAAAAAAATAACCTACAACAACAAAAAACCCTCTAATATAGAAATTAGAGTAAAAAGGGAGTATAAAGATTTGTAAGTCCAACTGGTTGATAGAACCTCAGATTTCATATATATATGCATATATATATATGAATATACTCTATATCCATATAATATTTCCATATATAATATATATATATATATTCTATCTCAGGCATATATACCCCTTCATTTCATATCTATATCTATCTATCTATCTATCTATCTATCTATCTATCTATCTATCTATCTATCTATCTATATATCCCTTTAAGGTTTGCAAAGTATTTTATACATCTAATCTCATTTTAGTCTCACTATAACCCTGAGAGGTTTGTTGACATTAAGTTGTTTGTGTCACGACTGACTCTCCATGACCCCATTTGGGGTTTTCTTGGCAAAGATACTAGAATGGTTTGCCATTTCCTTCTCCATCTCATTTTAAAGATGACGAACTAAGGCCAATGGGGTTAAGAGACTTGCCCAGGGTCACACAGCTAGGAAATGTCTGAGGCCAGATCTGAACTGAAGATGAATCTTTCAGATTCCAGACCCAGTACTCTATCAAGGATTACCCCCACTTTACAGAAGAGGAAACTGTGACAGACAGAGGTTATGTGACTTGTTCAGAGTCACAGGGCTAGGGTATAAGGACATATTTGAATTCACATCTAATTTAATTCTAAACCCAGTCCTTTATCCATCATACTAGTTAGCTGCCCTTGCTTAGAAGAAAACTCAGAGGACTTTTAGTCCAATTCACATCTAGGCAGAAGCCTTTTCTATAAAATCTCTTCCAACAATGGGTTAAACCACCTTTACTTAAAGGCCTTTAAAGTTGAATATACTTCTCACAAACAAAAGCACTTGTTTATAGAGAACATCTCATTACTAGACTGTTGCATTCTAACTTCTAACTGATGTGATTACTTCTAGCTTATCTCTTTAACCTAAGGTTCTTCACCTTTTTTGTGTATCATGAACCATTTGGAAGTGGTGAGACCTAAGGATTCCTTCTCAGAAAAATATCCTTTAGGCTTGAAATATAGCAATACAAAAATCCAAGTTATATATCTACTCTTTCCCAAGTGAAGTCAGTCTTTATAAAGAATTTTGTTTGAATAGTGTTTTTTCCTTTTCTTTTCGCAACAATTCTGTCCTAAATATAAGTGTTATTATCCCAGTCTTACAGATGATAAAACAGTTGCAGTTTCATATCTGGTAAGTATCAGAGCCTGGAGTTCTACTTTGAATACAATCAGTTCTCCTTCCCAGACAGTCCACTTCCTAAAGCTTACTTTACACAGGTACTCTTCCTAGAAAGCAAATCAACACACCTTAGTATGGCTTACAACACCCTGAACAATCTGGCCTTGGCTTACCTTTCCACCCATATTTCCTTTGTCCATAAATATGCATTAATATATTTAATGTTTGGACAGCTAGGTGGAACAGTAGTAGATAGAATGCTAGATGTGAAGATTAAATTTAACTCTCCCCTGATTATGAAAATGAAATTAACTCTTCCCTGATTATGAAAATTAAGTTAACTCCCCTTAAACTTAAAGTCAAGTGGGGAGATCTACCCACTTTTAGATTTAATTACCAAAAGTGTATTCACACTTGAGTGGGGGAGGTCTGTAACCCATGTGTGCAACAGTGAATGATGAATCAGAATTAAACTGATTGCTTTGGTGCAGTCCTAAAGCAAAGCTTCAACTGTGATTGGTAGACATAAAATTAGGAGAAGGCACAGGAAGTGTCAAAAAGAAGTGTCTTTAAAAGGGAGTTACAACTTCCTGAGTGCAGTTTTTACTTGGAGTGCTACTTCCTTTAGTTTTACTTCCTTTGAGATACAGTTCTTCATTCTTTGGAGTTGAGACTGGAGAAGAATCAGCTGACTGGGCCTGAGACCCTGTTCCTAATGAGACTGTTCTTAAACCTCTTCCTTTGGACTGACATGTGGTGAGTAAAAAGGCTGACTCCTTTCCTGGGTTTTCTGAAGAAGAGGCTAGCCTCAGGAGAGACCTATCCTTTTGAGAGAGGCTCCCTGTATCCCCAGGTCCTTGGCTACAAAGGCCAAGGCCTCTCTGGTTAAGGACTGAACTCCCCTGCCTGGGTTGAGCAAGGGGCTGGTGTAAATTACTTAGTGCTCAGGCTAGATATCTTACCCTAAACTCTCTCTGATTTTCTTACTTCACTCTTTCTATATTTTATAAATAAATCTCCATGGAATTAATATAAATTCCTTGTGACCCTATTTTAAAAATATAATCTAATCCAACCTTTTTTATATAATTAATCCTATTTTTCCCCTTATATAGGCTTGGAGTCAGGATGATGCATCTTCATGAGTTCAAATCTGACCTGAGATACTTAGTATCTAAGTGACCTTGGGCACATCATTTAACCATGTTTGCCCAAATTTCCTTATTTGTAAAAAATATACAACACTCAGAGATCCGTTTCTATTGGATTTTGAAACCAGTGTTAAAGAGGATAACTTCCTTAGAACTCTCCAAAGTAGAGCACTTTATTTCTATCCTTTACCCTGACATTACTTTCTATCTCTCTATCTCATTAGAAAATGCCCACAAATTGATGCAGAGTGAAAGGAGCAGAATCAGGAGAATATTATAACCAGTGACTGATACACTGTGCCACAATTGAATGTAATAGACTTCTCTACTAGCAGCAATGCAATGATTCAGGACAATTCTGAGGGACTCAAGAGAAAGAACACTATCCACATTCAGAGGAAGAACTGTAGAACTAAAAATGCAGAAGAAAAACAACTGCTTGATCACATGAGTCGATGGGGATATGATTGGGGATATAGACTTTAAAAGCTCACCATAGTGTGTGTGTGTGTGTGTATATATATATATATATATATGTATATATCAATAATATGGAAATAGGTCTTGATCAATGACACATGTAAAACCCAGTGGAATTGTGTGTTGACTACAGGAGGGGGTTATAAGGAGGGGAGGGAAAGAACATGAATCATGTTACCATGAAAAAATTTTCTTAATTAATCAATTAAATAAAATTTAAAAAAAGAAAGAAAATGCCCTGGCTCTATACAAAACAGCCAATGGCTATTTAGGAGAAAACTATCCCCTATCCTCTCATCCAATTCTATTATTATTCAGTCTCAACCCCTTTCTCATCCATGTTCAGTTATAACCCTTCCAATACCTTGCATTATACCCTCTGAAATTCCTGTTCCATACTAAACAAATTCCCCTTCATAATAGACTTCTTTTGCTAACATTTCTTCCATTTACTCTTGTTTAGTCATTCAGTCCTATCTGATTCTCCATGACCTTACCTGGAGTTTTATTAGAAAATATATGGGAGTCGTTTGCCATTTACTTCTCCAACTCATTTTATAGATGAGAAAATGGAGTCCTTAAAAAAATCAGCTTCCCCCTGAGAACTGATACTTCAATTTTCCTCTTCAGTATTGACTATACCTTCTTTCACACCTCCTGAAAAACTGGTCCAATAATGAGAATCAGAGTAATCCTTGCTTTTCAATGTCTTTTCCAGATTCTTTTTCTTTTACTCTTTTACTCAGCAAACATTCTTCCTTTGAAATCCACTCACTCATAATATTTTATCCAATCAAATAATGGCACCAGTAGAATCCAATAGAATATAGCTCCACTCTAACCCATTCATCCCAATCATTCTCCCTCATTTCTCTTTCTATTTTTTTCTCTTAAAAAACTTTTGTCTTAGTAACGACTCTAAGACAGAAGGGCAAGGGTTAGAAAGTGAGGTTAAGTCATTCACATAGGATCACACTGATAGAAAGTGTCTATGATTATATTTGCACCCAGGTCTTCTCAAGTGAAGCCTGGTGTTCTGTCCATTGTGTCAACTAGCTGCCCTAATTCTCTCTCATTTCTTAAGGTAACCAGTTCCTAGTTCACACCCTTTTCTCTTCCCTAATTTCCAGTTTTAAATAAAGAGTTTTCTATTCACAGAGATACTTTCCAACTCTATGGCCTGCTAATTTCTCAACTTCCTTATAGCTGATTATCTACTCCTTTCCACCTTATCCACAAAGGGATGGTCATATACTGTAGTTTGCCTCTACTCACAAGTGTTTCACTTCCCTACTTACAAACATGAAAATTCCTCTTTTTGATTATAACATCCTATCATTCCACATCTCTCTACATTACACTCCTAAAACACCATTTCTTTGTCCTTGATGAGATGTTCAATTCTTCCATCCTTCAGAATTCACCCCTGTTTTGACTTCTCTTTCTGTCCTTCCAACATAGCTATCATGTATATCACGCTTTTAAGTTTGCAAAGTGCTTTACATTTATTATCTTTTTTGTCCCCCATAATAATCCATGTGAGGCAACCATTTTACAAATGAGGGAATCTAAAGGTTGATAGAGTTTAAGTGGTTAGCCTACAGCAAAACTACTAAGAATCTAAAGGATTCAAACTCAGTTTTTCCTGACTTCAAATACAGGAATCTAGGAAGATGAATTTTAGCCACTTCAACCCTACATTGTTCTATGCTCTCAAGTGTCCTGTCCTCTTGTCCTTTATCTCCTTTCCTCTGTACTGTCTCAGCTCTGGATTATTTAAACTATATGCCTTTCATATCCAATTCATGAATTTCTGGATAAAGCTGGGGGTGAAATCTCACAACTCTCAAAACTCTGCTGTCTAAGCACCTTACTGATCCATGTTAACCAAGCTCAAATGGGCCCTCACTACAGCAAGTGGCTTCTTTTATTCCTCCCTCTTGGATTTCCTATCTTACTCGCCATAGAAATTAGGGCAAGTCTTTTATTCTTCAAGTTCAACCTACATTTATTACCTTCTTTCTCAGGTGAGAACTCTCCATATTAAGTGGAAAAAAATAGACCTGTGAGGTATCACTTCCTTCATTCTTTTCATCTCAAAATACCAGATCATCTCACATTTTCTTATTTCCCCTCTAGTTTCTAACAGAGGTAACTCTTCTTTACAATAAAGCCAAACACTATACATGTGATTTGATCCCAACCTTTCTCCTCATTTCCAATAGATTACATCTTCAATTGTCCCCCAATATTCTTCCTTTGTCTTCCATTGTCTTCAATTGTCTTCCAATAGACTTATAAATGTTGGAAATTTCACCATTGGGAAATTTCATACTTGAAAAATTTCCTATTGATAGTGGGTCTTGGCTATTGGAATGTGAACCCCATTGGCATGAGAGTTTCCTCCTCCTCCCTTCTTAAGATTACTTTAGGACAGAAACCTTTTGCTGAACAATGGAAAGGACTTTGACCTATGTTTAAGCATAGAACAGGAATTTCTTTGAGTCATGATTGATTTTAGAATTGATACAATGGAGATACTTGGAATCAATCTCCACCCTATTCAGTCCTAACAGGATTGAGTAAGGGCTGCAGCCTAGATCAAAATTTAATTATTCCAATCTCTACCCTACTCAGGTTAACAGGATTTAGAAAGGGCTGTAGCAAAGGATCAAAGATTTAATTATTTGAAAATATGCCCTTCAACAGACATGTGCAAAGCCAGAGACCTCTGGGCGGTCCTGGGTTAAGCTAGAGCCTCCATTGGCACAGGGAAATTGATGGACAGGTGATTGGTAGATGTGAGGACTGAGGGGAGGGAACTTGGATGGTTTCCTTAAGGATAGGGGGGGCTGAGGACTGGAGGTGGTGGAGGAGTTTGTCGGAGTGGTTGCGGTGTGCTCTGAGAAGCTTGCGCTGAAGGGAGCTGAAGGTGGGGGCCCGGGAGACTGTTTCTCCATTTTTGGTCACAAGAGTAATAGGGACTGATCTCCTTTCATTGCCCCAGCTATCTAAGAGCTTGGGCCTTTTGGCCCAGCCTAAACAGAAGGGGTATTTAAGCCCTATTCCCTTCTCTCCCCTTTCTCTTTCCCTCTATCTCTCTATCTCTAATTCCTTTCTTCCTCCTGTTTGTAATTAAAACTCCATAAAAGGTTGACGGCTGACTTGAGTTTTCATTAAGGAATTACATAGCTGAATTCCTTGGCGACCTTAAATTAATATATATCAGTCTTTTAAAAGTGATTTCCTTGTCACACCATATGTATGTGTGTGTGTATATAAAGATATATATGTATACAACACATACACATATATAAACATATATACTGATACATATACATTACTTATAAATAATTAATAAATTACCAGGTTGGGTTAAAGAAAGCTGAATAAAGCTGCAATTTACCCCTGAATGGTAACATTATCAATTCATTGTTATATGGCACTTGGAGGCTAATAAAGTAATTAGTCTACAAGTACTTAGTCTTACCTTTATGATGTAGGTAATATAAATATTACTGTGCACGAGAGAATTGAAGGTTAGCGTTGAATAAATCGTCTACAGTGGCAAGCTAAGTGTCAAAGTAAGAATTTGAACTCAGAGCTTTTGGCTCCAAAGCCAGTGTTCTCTATTGTACCACATAGACTTTTATTAAAACAAATCATGTTCTGTTTGGATATTGTCTGCTATCTACAGTTTCCTCCCTGGAAACATTTCTAGTTCTCTAATAAATTGTTTGTTGCAAGAAAGAGGCTTCATTGTAGCCAACCATTAAAGGCTCAACATTTACTTGTCCCCAAAATACAGCCAGTAACTAAGTCCTTCAAAGCTTCTACCACTGGCTGAGAGGGGAGATAATAATATGGATGAGATTTTTACCCTTAAACAGAAAAGTGGGCAGCTTGGCGTCCCTTCCCACCCTACCATTCAGTTAATTTCACAGAAGTCTTGTGTCGCCATGCTCCTTAGATTGCAGGTTTAGCTCTTTGCTAAGTGATTAGTAAAAGTAGAGAATCCGTTGGATCTGTGAAAAGGAGCCATCAAATCATTTACACTTCTCTGAAAACCCCTGGTGTGTATTTTTCATCCACAAGACTACTTACTCCTCTTGTGCACTTATAATGCTCTGACTGATAGTCTACTTATCCACATGTGTCTTCTGCCTCCTGCTGGATTGTATATTTCTTGAGTGTGGGGACTTTCTTGAGAGAAGTTGTGTGTGTGTGTGTGTGTGTGTGTGTGTGTGTGTGTGTGTGTGTGTGTGTGTGTTAATTCTTTGGATCCTAGAAGGGAATCTTGCATATTTTCTTTCATACCAGGCTTGCGATTTCATCAGTGTAGGGAGTTCCAAGTGAGGAATTTCGTCGACTATTGCTGACCAGTGCCTTATTAACCTTAGAAGCTTTAAGAGTTACTTAGGGCATGAAGGGTTCAGTGTTCTGTCAACATGAACCTGAAGAAAGACTTGAATCCAGGTCTTATTAAATTAGATACTACATCTTCATCTACTAGACTATATTATTGGTCTCCTATGTAATGAGTACTTACTAAATCTTTGTGGAATTAATTCATTAATGATAATTGGACATGTGCTAAAGGGCACCTTTGCTATTTTTCACTCAAATTTCTCTCTTCTTCTATTAGAAAGCAATTAAACTAGTATTGATGGCCGCTAGCTCATACAAAGGCAACAGGACTGATAAATATGAGAACAGATCTTTCCACATTTATATGTTTACCCTGTATTTTCAGCTTTCTCAAGTGGAAAGATTGAACATTGAACCAGGAAAATCTGCCTGATAATACCAGGTCTTCTATTATCTTCCCATGTGTTTCTCTAAAGAAAATAACACTCACAGCAACTTACTTAAAAAATACTGTTATGGTTTCTCTTAGAATCAATATTATGTATTGGTTCCAAGGCAGAAAAGCAGTAAGGGATAGGCAATGGACATAGCTAGGGAGTATCTGAGGTCAGATTTCAATTCAAGGCCTCCCATGTCCAAGTCTATCTCTCTAACCACAGAGCCACCTAGCTGCTCTAGCAACTTACTTTTAAAGTGGTTGAGAGCAGGAGGAGGAGGGGATGATACTCTTAGATAATTTTTGATAGTCTTTCTGGCTCTAAAGCCTTTAAGTGTCTGGGTATGATATAGTGGAGATTTTTTCCTTAGAGTTGAGCTAGATGGCTCCTGAGGTTTGTGACAGAAGGTGGCACATAAGAAAAGTGTTAGGCTGAAGAGTGTGTGGAACTGATCACCTTGACAGGGGAGGGGCCTCGGGAGTTTGGGGAATCTGGAGGAGGAGAAGACTGTGGCTGATAGAGGAGTTGGGCTCTCAGTCAGGAGAAGCCAAAGAGAGAAGGTTGAAAAAGACTTTCTCCTGAGGGTTACTCACTTTTTCCTGCTAGTAACTGGAAATCATTCCCCCCAAATCAAGTTCCCAATTGAAGGGACCCAGAGAAGAGAAACCTGAGAAAGATATTTTGAATCTCTGCCAGGCATTACTTCAACTCCTGTTGCCCTGAGTCTGAACTGTGGCCAAGGAGCCAAACCCTGGGTGAGTCAATCTGACTTTCTCTCAGGGGGCTCAGGCTGCCAAGGCTTGAATTCCCCCCTAAACTCGAGGAGGGAGGGGAAAGGGTTTAGATAGAGATAGGGACCCCCTTTTCAATACCTTCCTTTCCCATTCTTTCCCTGCTAGTTATTCTCTGTATTACCCTGACTGAGTTGGCATTAAAAGTTGTCTGTTCCCCAAGCTGTAAACAAGTGAGAATGAAGAGATCAAGGAGATACCCTTTGGTCTCTAGTAGTGGAAGTGGGACAAGAGGGACAAGAGTGAATCTGGAAGAGCAGCCTTAGGTAAGGAGGGAAGGCAGAAGAGGGGGGAAATCTTCAAAACCTTTCTCCTCTCTCTGAGCCAAACCTAAACATCTGTTGTCTCCCTGAACCCCACTTTGAGTTACAGAGTTATAGAGTTATATATAGAGAGAGTCTCTATACTGAAAGACTGAACCTGTTGAATTACAATTAAACAACCCCTTGAATACAGGTTCCACCTAATTTTCCTGTTCTTTAATCTAGAGGCATAGTGGCATAGTTGCCTTTTAAATATTTGATATCACATCAGTATCTTTTTTAAAACAAATCTTTCACTGTATAGCAAAAGGAAGAAAACGAAATACTTAACTACTTGCGTGGGTGTCATTAATGTCTATACCTCCAACAAAATGTCTCTCAAATGCTTAATGGATTGATGTGGACAAGAAAAAATGCATTACCCAGTGGCCATCTGCTGGTAAAAATCTTTCCTAATGCTGCTCACCTGTACTTTGTATAAAAGACAGTATAACTCCAGGATCATACTCAAAATCTTTCCAGTTTAATGGGGTCTCTTAGAATTTGTACTCCATTGTTATTATCTCCTAGAATTCAAGGGTCATTTTCTAGGCTAAAATAAGTTATTGGAGAACTTCACTGAGAGGGGAAATGGCAGTCAACATTAAATTTCTACTTCTGTGATGGTTCAGTGTTCTGGTTGGTTTTATCTATCTGATGAACAACAATAAGCAATTAGGTTTGTGGTTACATCATGTCTCTTTGCAGGACAATTATATAATTAGGATGTACAGAACAGAGTACCTTTGGGATCCAATTCTGACTTATTTCCTCATGGGTAAATCAGTCAAATGCTATACCTAAATAATTTGACACTGCAGGAAATTATTCCATACTTATCCAAAATATAAGAACCAAAAGTGAGATCTCTTCTTTGAAATATTTTTCATTTTCACTTATTTGGCATTTGACCACGTATTAACTTGTGATACTATTGTCTTCAAGTGCTACTTAATTTCTTGTTTGATTAATTTTTTAATCATATATACCTTGTCTAAAAACAAAATGGATACACCATGAGGACAAAAATCATCATTCATATCTTTTTATATCTAAGAGGAAGATATCACTTTCTCAAAACATGCATTTAGTAAATACTTGTTAAAATTCATAGTTATAATGCTAATAACAGAATTATCATAATTTAAAACAACAGTCCATCTACTTATCAAATTTTTATTTTCTTTGTTTAGAGGGAAGAAGTAAGGTAGATATGAGGAGAGGGAAGTATTATAAAATCATCAGTTTTAATTGCTTCTCCCCTAAGTGATCCACCATAGAAGGTAGCTACAAAGAAGCCAAAAGAATAGCAGTTGAGATACCCAAAAATTCAAAATGGGAAAAATTCAAAAGGGAGCTGATTGCAAAACTTGTGGACTCAAATGTCTTTGCCCAAATAACCAAAGATTAAGTAATAGAAAAGAAGAATCAGAGGTTCTAAACAAATATGCAAGAATATTCTGATAGGAATCAATGGTACTTCTTGGTATAAATTATGAAAATGGATAGTGTATTTTATTCAAAGAAAGAGGATAAGTAAAAATTATGTCACTGCATTTTATAAGCCCTACACACATGAGGAAATTCAGGAACAAGACTGAGAAAGCAAGATGGAGAATCATTGGATAACAGTGAAGGCAAAAGAAATAGAAATGATTTTTGTTACTGGAATATACTACACCTGTACAGAAAGAGGAAAAGGATAAGAAGTTTGGAGATAATTTCATATGTGGCATAGAGACCTATTATAATAGCGATGGGTAACTTCAATTAGTATGACACATGAAAGTTCTCTGCCAAAAGATTTATGGAAATAAAATTTCAGGGAGTTCAGAGGAAAGACTATTAGAATCCAGAAGTCACCTCAGAACAGATATGAGATGCTCAAGAATTAAATTTTTGAAGACACAAAGAGAAACAATTCTGCTAAGGATTAAAAGGGTAATTTTCAGAAAAAGATCAATGTTAATATATATTGTATAGAACTTACCAGCCAATTTGGATTTCAAAAAGAAAAATACCGAAGATGGAAGCAAGGTTAGATAATAAAGAATGAATACGAATGTGATATAGTCCTGTAAATATTGTGTCAGGCATGAGTGATGAATCACAGTAAGAGCTAAGGTTATTGAAGGAAGATTGATAATAAAAACACTGTTTGCCTTTAAAGCTACATTGTTGATAGGTGGGGAGAAGAAGATTCAGAGTAGTAGGATTTTTGATTGGCTATGAATGATGATATAACCAAAAAAAGAAGGTAAAAACTGATCCATTATTATTTTGCTTCAATCTTGTCTGCCAGAAAAGATTAACTTATTGCTGTAAATGATAGGGGGAGAGGTGTGGAATGACTAACAGACACGTGATACCTAAGACAAGTAAGGATATTGTAGGAGAGTACCTAGGTGCTCTTAATGAATTCAAATCAATCAATCAACATTCAATAAAACCTCACTAAGTTCCACATATTGTGCTAAGCATCGCTCAGGAAAACTACAGCCTGAGGAATTGAATAAACAAGCCAATATGATCACTGAGTCACTGTTAATGAGCATGATAAATGGGAGTGGTACAGTGATGAGTAAGTTATTTGGTACAAGCAAGAATTTTGACATGACTATTCTTTTTTTTTTAATTTAACTATTTTTTTTAGAATTGAAATTTTTATTTAATTGATTTAGAATTTTTCCATGGTTATATGATTCATGTTCTTTCCCTCCCCTCCTCCCCTCACCCCCATAGCCAATGAGCAGTTCCACTGGGTTTTACATATATGACTACTTTCTGATAGAAATAGTAATATATGTATGAATCTGCTATCATTAAGCTAAATAAGAATACTTGGCCTGGATTTCATGAATTTAGATTAAACTAGTATTCTCAGCTTAAGTTAGGTCCTTTTATGTTAAGTGATGGATTTCTTGTCATATACTTATTTAATTATTCTTTACTTGTTTTCGCTTCTAGAAATGAGGAGATCATAGTCCCTCTTGTATTCAGTCCTATTTGACTTCATTTAGAGTGTTGTGTTCCTTTCTGGGCATGGGAAATGAACTGATACAGTAGAGAATATAAAGAAAAGCACACCAGGATGTTGAAGGATCATGAGTTCTTACCATATGAGAATCACTTGAAGGAACAAGGTTTGTTTAGCCTGGGGAAGACTTAAGGAGGCCATGATAACTGGCTTCAAGTATTGAACGGCTATAATTACATTTGTTCTATGAAGAGTATAGATTCAGGACCATTGGATAGTATTTTCAAATGGTCCACTTTAGATTTGAATTCAAGAAAAAAATTGTTTTAATTAAAGGTGCATAAAAGTGGAATGGACTATCTTGAGAAGTAATATATCTATTCTCCTTTAGGCAACCGCATGAAGAGGTTCCATGACCATTCATCATCAAGATATTGTCATGTCTCAACATCTGTAATTCTGTGTTTTTAAGAGGTCAAAGATGACAAATATATACTTGGACAAGGTCTAAAAGATCATCTGATCCAACCCTTTGTGAATATTAAAAACTACTCAGACTATAACTTAGAAGATTTATTTAACTATTTCCTTAATGTAACAATGGAGATACTTGGTCTAACAAGAATCAGGAATGTATTGGGAACTTTTAAAATTATTCCACCCTACTCAGACAGTGCCTTAGGGGAAGATAAAGTTGCAAACTCCTGATTGAATAATGAAAGTCCCTAACTCATACCTTATAGTAAAGCTAGAACCTTAAGATAGGTCTATTTTTAGATCTAATACAAAAAGGTGTTAAGTACCTGTAAAAGTTAAATTAGTACCTAAAAAGGTCAAGTAACTTACAAAAGGCAAGTTTAACAAAGAGGTGTGAAATACTCAGATTATATAATCTAACCAGAGAAGTTGAGAACCAAAGAAGATGAGAACTAAGAATGGGCAGTCCTGGAAATCATCTACTGTGATTGGTAGATGTGAAAATTTAGGGAAGGTTACATAAGAGAAAATTTCTTTAAAAGGAAGGGGTAAAAAGTCAGGAAGCAATTGAGTTCTGAATTGAGTTAGAGTCTGAACTCAGTTCAGGAGATTCAGTGGAGGACTGGAGCTTGCTTGGAGATGGTCTTGTGGTGAGTAATAAGACTGACTCCCTCTCCCTTAGGCTCAGGGAGGCCACTTTGGCCTAGGCCTTTAACTTCTGTTTGGCTCAGTCTGAGCCAGAGCAGTTTCAATTAATTAATTAATTAACTAATTAATTAATTTAATTATACTATTAATATAATATTAATTATTATGTTTATTATTATAGGAATTTTATTTATATGTTTATTAATGTATAAATAATAATAATTAATATAATATATGTTGATATAATAATAATTAATTCTCTCTCTCTTTTTCTCTCTCTCTTCTTCCCTTAATTCCTTCATTTATATTAATTAAAATCTCCATAAATCCCCAGCTGACTTGGGTATTTTCATATTTGGGAATTTCCCATGGTGACCACTTATTTAGATTTTAAGTCAAAACACTAATATTATCCTTACAGTTTGGGTGTTTACACCTTCTATTTTATAGATAGGGTCTATGGAGTTTATGTAATTTGACCAAAGTCTCACAAGTATTAAATACCCAGGTTGGGATTTAAATCCATTTCCTATGACTCCAGGGCCAGATTTATTTTGACTATGGCAGATAAGGGGAAAAAAAAAAAGATAAGTTCTGAATATAGTATCATTAAGTTCTTGGCCACTTTGCTCCTAAAACTGATGGAACACTCATTTTTTAATCCTTACCTTCCATCTTAAAATCAACATTGTGTGTTGGTTCCAAGACAGAAGAGTGGTAGGGGCCAGGAAAGGGGTGGGGATTAAGTGACTTACCCAGGGTCATATAGCTAGAAAGTGTACAAAAGTAGATTTGAACCCAGGATCTCCCATCTCTAGACCTGGCTAGCCAGTCTACCCCACCCCTCCAAGAGCATTCTTCATACACTGCACTTTTTTTGGATATAATAGAAAAGGCAAGGATATATAGTGGCTAGACCACTGATCTAGGAGTGAGAAGCTATGGGTATAAGATGATATGCTGCCACTTGACAGCTCAATGACAATAGGCAAGTCCCTAATATCCTTAAAAGTTAGTCTCCTCATCTCTGACATGGGCATAATGAGCTCAACACTGTCAGCCTTACAATGCTGTGGTACTATACGAATTTTGTAGAATATTAATGAATTTGATATACATGTCATATCTCTCTGGACAGAACACATGTCTAGATCACTATTCCCACTATGAATTTTCAAGTAAGTGAAAGGGCAGGAAGATTTAGATGATTTTGATTTTGGCATCCAGTAGTAGCCCTAACACAATGGGTCAAATGCTTAATGTCCAATTAATAATATCTAATAACAGCTAACTTTTACATAGAACTGACTGTGTGCCAGGCACTGTACTAAGCTCTTTAGTTATCTTATTTGATCCTCACAACAACTCTGTGAAGTATATTCTATCATTTCTTTCCATTTTATAGATGAGGAAACTGAGGCAAAAAGAGTTTTGCCCAGGGTTACATAGCTATGTCTTCCTTATTCAAGGTTTAGCAGTCTATCTACTGATCACCTAGTTGCCCTAAATTCTAAGTAAAATGAATTAATAGATTGGGTTCCCTGACTTCAAGGAAGAAGCCTTTTTTTCCAAATTATGGAACCATAATACTTCTGAGTTGAAAGGGACCTCAGAGAGCATCTAGATCAACCAATTCCTGAACAAGAGTCCCCTTTACTCCATTCTTGCCAGTGGCCATTTAATGTTTGCTTGAAGACTTTAAGAGATATAGACTTCATTATGTCTAGAGACAGACCAGCAGCCTTTTGGATGGTTATATTTTAAGTCAGGGACATCTTCCCTGACTTCAAGTCTAAATTTGCTTATTTGAAACTTCCACTTATCTGTTACTCTTCCTTCTCTACTATTCTATAGCCACCATTCTGGGGCAGGCTCTGACCATTGCACACCTACACTACTGAACAGCTTTCTGATTGTTCTTTCTGACGCAACTCTTTCCTTCCTCCAGTCCATCCTTTGTTGGGTTGTCAAGTTGATGTTTATAAAAGACAGGCTCCATCATGCCAGCCTCCTGTTTTATAAACTCTCTGGACTCTCTATTACCTCCAGAATGAAATAGAAAATCCTGTGTTTTTAATACCTTATTAACGTATCCTTTCCTATCTTTCCAGTCTTCTTATACCTTACTCTTTCCTGCAATACCTTACTCTAGTCTGCAATTCAGTAATAATATTGGAACCCTAGCAGTTCCTCCAATACAACACTTGGATTCCTCTCTCATTTTCAATGACAATTCCCATATATTGACTTTGACTTTCTTCAAGTTCCAACTAAAATCTTGCCTTCTACAAAAAGCCTTTTCTGATCCTCCCTTAAGGCTCATGTCTTGCTTCTAAGTTTATCTCCAGTTTATTTTGTCAATACCTTGTTAATACAAAGTTGTTTGAATATTGTCTTACACCAATACTCTATCATTGGAGAGGGCAATGTGTGGATGTTGATTTTCCTTTCTTTGTATCTCCAGCACTTAGCATAATACTATAAAAATAGTAGGCACATGGTAAATTCTGTTGACTTGACTCTAGCTCCTAATAAATTTACAGAAGAGAAATAGAGCCAAAGAAAGAGGAGAATGGAATGGGTCCACAAGAGGATATAGAGCCAGAGGGCATGAAGGGAAAAAAATATTTGGTTGCCAATATATTTAATTGCCTCAGTATCTGGAATATACTGCTTCCTGGCAACTCCATTTTGAAATTTCGAAAACATGCTGAGCACTGTGTGAATAATTGGAGACCCTAAGGAATGCAAAAGGAAGTGCAAAAGTTTTGAGAGAATTTACAGTCAAACAGGGGGAAAAATTGCCAACAAATAGGTACTTTTTATTATATTCACCTACCATTATTTATTTAGCCAGTCTCCAAATGACAGGACTCCCTCCTCTTTATTTTCAGTTTTTACAACAAATTAATTATTTATGTCAATCCTGGAAAAAAAATCTTTAGCAGAGTGATCATAGGATCTGCACCTAACAAAAACATATGTTATTGTTTAATATTTTTAGCAGGGATTTGGATAGCAAGATAGATAACTAGCTTACTGCACTTAGAGATTCCAGTTTATACTTTGGATGACAGATTTGAGATCTACAAAAGGTAGGAACATTAGTACCCTTTAAATAAAATTCAAGTGAAATACCATTATTAAGCCCTTTCTATGTGCCAAGTTCTTTTAAAAAACTAGAGATATATATTTTAAAATGGCACCTGCCCTCCAGGGCAAAGAGACCTTGCAGATATATGCAAAGAATTAGGTACGTACAAGATATTATATACCTTCCAAATAGGTTGTGTCTTCCTCCATTAGCACTGAAGAACTTGGAGGACAATCTTTGATTTTCTTTGTAACTCCCCCACCACAATGCTAGTGCTTAGCAAAGTATTTGTCATAAAGGAAACATTTGACAAATACAGCCGGTTAGCTATTTATGTTCCTATATCATCACCTACCTTCTTATCAACTCTCACCCTCTCTTCTTTCTTTCTTTCTTTCTTTCTTTCTTTCTTTCTTTCTTTCTTTCTTTCTTTCTTTCTTTCTTTCTTTCTTTCTTTCTTTCTTTCTTTCTTTCTTTCTTTCTTTCTTTCTTTCTTTTCTTTCTTTCTTTCTTTTTCTTCTTTCCTTCCTTCCTTCCTTCCTTCCTTCCTTCCTTCCTTCCTTCCTTCCTTCCTTCCTTCCTTCCTTCCTTTCTTCCTTCCTTCCTTCCTTCCTTCCTTCCTTCCTTCCTTCCTTCCTTCCTTCCTTCCTTCCTTCCTTCCTTTCTTCCTTCCTTCCTTTCTTCCTTCCTTCTTTCCTTCTCTCTATATCCATATTTTGGGATCTAAAATTAATTAAGCAATAGTTCTCATAAATTTATTATTGATTCCATTTCTCTAAATCACTATCTATCCATATATGAAGGCATTGGCAACTGGAGATGCCATGAAAGGCTTTTGTGCTACTTTAGGAAATTTTTGTTGGAACACAGGTTTTTCTGAGTCATGGAGGTGAGGAAAAACAGCATTCTGGCCTCTCTAGGTATGAGGGACAGTCAAGACAAAGGCAAGGAGACTAAAGGCAGGGTGCTGTGTGTGCAAAATAGCAAGTAAGGTAGTTTGGCTTATTTATTGACTGTATGGAGAGAAATAATGTATGAGGACTGGAAAGATGGACATTGGTGAGTTGTGAAAAGTTTTACATCTAAAATAGGGAATTTTTATATGAATCTTGAGGTTACCATAAATTCTCATATTTAGAATAAAAAATTGACTTCATTATTACAAGATGGAGAAACACTACTTATAGCAGTTTATTTAAAAATGTCTAGAGAATTTAGCAAATTTCAGGTTTGATGACCAGAAGTGTCAATTTAAAGAGCAAAAAGAAAATTTGACTTTGGAATATATTGAGATACACTGTGTTAAGGCCTAGGTAGGTGGTAAATCAAGGAAATAAATAAAATATTAACTAATGCCAGGCATCTTGATAAGCACTGGGAATATAAGAAAGGTAAAAATGGGGCACTTGCCCTCTAGAAGATTACAATCTAATGGGGGAGATAGTGTGTCAACAACTATGTATAAACAAGATATTTATGAAACAGATTGTAGGTTATCTCAGGGGAAAGACACTAGAATTGTGGATGGCTGGGAAAGGCTTCTTCCATTAAATGGGTTTTCACTGAGGACAAGAAAATTCAGACTGTGTAGTCATATCACATCCAGAATATTGTAAAGAGTACCAGGTACTTTTCCTTCAAGGTAACTAGCATATAGAACATCAGTTTTGTATCAGGCACTATGCTAAGTGCTGGAGATACCAAGTAAGGCATAACAAAGGGAATTAAGTGGCTGAATGGATTGAGAGCAATGCCTAGAAATGGGAAGTCCTGGGTTCAAATCTAGGTTCAGATACTTGCTAGCTTTGTGATCTCAGGCAAGTCACTTAAGCCCCGTTGGCTAATTCTTATCATTCTTCTGCCTCAGAACCAATATACAATATTGATTTTAGGATGGGAGGTGACGATTTAAAAAAGAAAGGCATAAAACATTCTATGACTTCAAGGAGCTCATGATTTACTGCTTTATTTTAGAAAGGATATTTATAAGATCAGCAACAGGATAGACAAACATACTAGGCAAGGTACTCAAAATAATGCCATATGCAAATCATTTGTAGAACTTGGAAAGTGCACTAAAACTAAAACTCTCTCAAGAGATAGGAAAAAAAATTAAAAGACCACTCTTCAGGAATATTTTAGTGGAGATTTGAAGTTCAAAGACTGGATAGACTAAATAATCTCTCCAAACTCTGTGGTTTTGTGACAATAGGATCAGTCTTTCCTGCTCAATATAATTAGTGAACTCATCTATTCCTTCTCTTGAATTTATAGTATCCTGATATCTTCAGCAATTAATTAAAGAATATCATGGGATTGTTATTGCTTTAAAACACATCTAGTTGTCTACAATTCTTGGGCATTTTCCCCAAACACAAAGTTATGGTACAAACCAAGGGCAACTATGAAATCTTTCATCATGATGACAATTAGTGGGAAAAGTCACAAATAACATATTATAAGATATGGGGTGGAAAATCTCCATTATCCAAAGTGGATTTTATGGCACATAACTTTTTATTTTTGGAAGTATAGAAAGCTACCCAAAAACTGTGACTTCAGGGAACTGTCTTTATGTTATTAACAGCATTTTAATTAAAATGGTTTTGATAGAGTACTCCATTATGTCTTCTGAAGCTGATTGTTTAACCTTACACAAGGGAATCATTAATCTCTTGACATTTGAATTCATCATCCATATTGCTGACAGAATAGAGTTCCCAATGCATTTCTCTAATCATATTTCTCCTCTGCTCCACTTCAAAGGTTCCTTCTTACCTACTGAACAAAATTTACTTTCATTAGTCCAGCATTCAAGGCCCTGTGAATTTTAGATTTACTCCGCCCTGCTTAGTCTTTAGAAATTCTAGCAACCAGGAATATATACACCCCTACTTAAGGATTAAGTGTTGAGTAGGATGGCCTATGACCAACATGTGCTAGCAAGTGACAAATCAGAAACAACTGACAGATCCCCTGGGCTGTTAAGCTACCATTGGTACATGTGAGATGCAGGAAGTGATGTAAAGAAAAGTCTATATATTTCACGTCACTTCCTCTCCCTGGGTTCTCGTCTCGTGTTCTCTCTCTCACGGGGACAGTGGGCTCTTGCAGCGTTGGGAGCTCTTATCATGCTTGGTGAGTGGTTTAAGCTGATTCCTCTTTCCTTTACCTACTAAAGCATTATCCTCCTAGGAGGCCCCTCATCTCGGAGGAGGCCTTGTGGCTGGAAGCTGAGCTAGACTGAGAAGGCCTCTTGGCCTAGGCCTCTGAACTCCTATCTGGCTTGCCAGAGCAGTCCAATTCCCTATTCTCTATCTCTTCCATAAAAAATCCCAAACTGACTTGAGTATTTTATTGGGATTGAATTTTAATCTCTGGTGACCACTAGTATAATATATTCAGTCAACAGCCCTAATTTGTACCCTCACAATCTACCTTTCCAGTAATATTTCAAATTATTTCCCTTTGAACCTTCCACATTCCAACCACACTGGACTCCTTTTTTTCTTCAATATTTAGTATTGTCTGGTACCTTCTTTCACTTCCGAAACTTTGGGCACATCATCTCTTAAGTCTAGAGGGGAGTCCTTCCCTATGCTTGCCTGTTGATTTCTTTATCTTCCTTCTAAGACTCAGATGAGAAACCACTTATCTATATATTTATAAAAACTCTACAAACGTGCATACTTACCTATTCTTTCTGCTTAAATCTCCTACATTACTCAATACCACTTTCATGGATTTACCATAACCTAATTTGAATTATGTTACTGTTGTACATATCTTATCTTCCTTGCTAGGTCATATAGAGTTCTGTAAAAATATATCTTCTCTGAGGAGCAGTCATTATGCCTTAATCAACTTTGCATTTTTCAACATAAAATACAGTGCCTTAAATATGTATGATGAATCCATGATTTCATTGGTGTGGATATCTCAACCAAGAACAAATACCATAACTCTTCTGTGACTTGGTCAATGGTCTTTCAGTGTTATTATCATAGCTTTGAAAAAATTCATTATCCTGTGAAAATTTAGAAATGAACCCTCTGAATTTAGCTAATCACATCTTCAGATGACAAACTAAAGATCTTTTTCAGGAACCTAAATTCAAACCTTTCCAACCTGTTACAACTGACACTCCACTCATGCAGTCACATCATAATGAATTAAGAATTGGTCAGACATTAGTGGTATAAACAGTGGCATTTTAATAAATAATGTTTTGAATCTATTAAGCTCCAAGAGAACATTTGTTCTTGGGTGTTCTGTAAGATTGGATCCAAAGTACAACTTGGCTAACTAACCTTACTCATATGCAATAACAGTGGGGACCTTATAAAATAACTAAATAAAAATAAAATACTGTAATATTGTGGTAATGGTAACTAATCTTCCATGTTCTTCTAGGCAAAGCATGGCAAAGGTGGGGTGTTCTTTTCTTGCCACTAGTAATGGGCACTCTACTTGGTTTCAAACTGTGAGATTTCTATGCCTATTTAGGCAAATCAAATGTGATTGCTCTATAATATTAAGGTTAGTCCATAAATATTTTGTTGAAAAAAATAAGGAAACTAAAGAATATTTCTTAGAAACAGAGAATTGCAACATTCCTTTAGGCCCTAGTATTAAAAACTACTTAGATTAACCTTCTAGTCTTTTAAGCACTATTCAATTTCCCCTCCAATACACACTTCTAAATACAGCACAACCACACATAAAAATATTCATTTTGGTGCCATGGTATATTAGAAATTATCTTGGATTGGGATTTTTAAATGGGTTAAAATCCCTATATGCTACTCACTATAACCTTAGCTTCCTTATTTGAAATGAGGATGTTGAGTCATAATCTGAAAGACCTTTCTAACTCTAATATCCCATGATGCTATAACTTCCCTGAGAACTGAACATTTTTCCAAGGGATTAATCATTAAATCTAATATTCTTGATAAAACATCTTCTCATTTTTGTACTTGCAAATTATTTTTTATTGGCAAAAGCACATGATATCATTATTATTTCACATAGAGAACAAACATGGTCAGAACTGGTTTTCCCAATGAAAAAGGTTTCTGATCTCCCCAGCATTTCTCTTTGGCTTCAAACTTTAAAGGGAATAAATTACCACGTCCAAAAATTGCTCTTAAGTAACTGATTCCAGAAGGAAAATGGTGAAGGATGTGAGTTAGGAGATGAAGTCAAAGCAAAGGGTGATTTTCTCCCTGTTACTGTGATTCTTTATTCTAAATTTTGAGGTGAAGCCTAGGTAGTGATATAGAGGTGGCATTTTCCACAACAAATAACTATGGTAGAGCAAGAGTGAAAAGAAAGGAACACAGATTTCATAAACAGGTACCGAATTTTCTGGGAGAGAAAAACATCATTTCCAAATCCCTAGTTTTTCATGCCCATTTTGGGAACTTGAATTTGGTTCTAGCATTTAAAAGGGAATAAAAATAATAGCTAACATTTCTAGGGTAGTCGGTAGTTTACAAAATCCTTTATTATTAATTAGTTCTTCATTAATTCTTTCTTGAAGTCTATTACTGATCCAAACAACTTAGAGGTTCATCTAACATTCAATGAATGTTTATTAACTATTAGATACAGCACACCCAGGATATTTTATAATAACTAGTATTTATATAAATTTTAAAACTTTGCAAATCACTTTACAAATATTACCACACTGACCCTTAAGGTAAGCCTAGAAAGTGAGGTCTATTATTATTATCCTCATTTTATAGATGAGAAAATTGAGGCATTCAAAGGACTTGCTCCGAGTCACACCAACTGTAAGTTTCTGAAGCTAGATTTAAATAAGATCTCTTAACTCTAGATCCTGGGTTCTTTCCATTTTCCCCAGAAGAACAAACCATAATTAACACTGTTGTCCAGTAATTTCAATTATGTCCTACTCTTATGATCCCATTTGGAATTTTCTTGACACAGATAATGGAATGGTTTGCAATTTCCTTCTCCAGCTTATTTGAAAAATGAGGAAACTGAGACAAATAGAGTTAAGTCACTTGCCCAGGGTCATACAGCTCATAAGTGTCTGAGACCAGATTTGATGAGTCCACCTTGCTGCCCTAAAATCCATGATCAAGAATGGTCAAAAAGGAGGGAAGTTCATCTTAAGCTCATGCAAGTTAGAGCCAGAGTGATGCTTAAATGTCATCAAATCCAATAGACTCCTATTAAATATTATTTCAATCCATCTTTTTAAAAAATTAATATCAGGGGCTCCTGTTGTAGAAATGCCTTCTCATAGGCTAGAGGTTAAAGCACTAGACTTATAGTCAAGAAAGCCCTGTTTTCTAAAGTCTTCTTGTTGTGAAATGTTAGGCAAGTCATTTAAACTGGGCCTCAGTTTCCCCATCTATAAAATTAGGGATTTAGGCTAATAACATGCTTTCCAGCTCTAAATTTTTGATCCTACAATTGACTGCTTAGTAGTGATTTAGTTTTAATACACTTAAAATTGTTAGGGAGGTATAAGAATTAAAAAACTCATCTAGGGTTACACAGCTAGGATATTTCAGTCAGGAAATGAATTCAGATAGTACTAATTTAAAGAATAATCCTTTATTAACTCTGCCACATGTGCTCTCATTTCATCATTTTAAAAATTAGGAAACTGAGATGTTTCAGGGAGATTAAGTGACTTATCAACAGTCACACAACTAACAGGTATAGAAGGTGGGAGCCAAGTCCTCAGACTACAATCTAATGCATGGTCCCCAGCACCAAGGATCCCTCTTTTGATTGATGTAATTCCAGGTTGTGATGAACAAGTTAGGTAATTCATATGCTTTCTATCTCAGTCAGTCCATAGGAACCAAGGCATTGCTTTAAGGAATCTTTTGAGGGCTGTCCCTTTTCTGTTGGAATTTCTTACAGCCTAGAAATTATAGCTTAAAACAAACCATTTATTGTATTCATCCTGAAGACACTGTTGTGAATTTATTGTGAGGATCAAGTTAATTTCCTAATTTGGGCCATTTTATAATGCCATCAAGTTGCAGAGGGGGAAAATGTCCCTAAATTCATAGATCAGAAGTTGATTTTTTTTTTGAGATCAGTAACTTTTGATGCTCCTTCTGACAGTTTGTATTCATACAACCATCCATTTGACAAGTATTGGGTATCTGCTATGTGCCAGGCATTATACTAGATGCTAGGAATATAAAGAGAAAGAAAGAAAGAAAGAAAGAAAGAAAGAAAGAAAGAAAGAAAGAAAGAAAGAAAGAAAGAAAGAAAGAAAGAAAGAAAGAAAGAAAGAAAGAAAGAAAGAAAGAAAGAAAGAAAGAAAGAAAGAAAGAAAGAAAGAAAGAAAGAAAGAAAGAAAGAAAGAAAGAAAGAAAGAAAGAAAGAAAGAAAGAAAGAAAGAAAGAAAGAAAGAAGGAGGGAGGGAGGGAGGGAGGGAGGGAGGGAGGGAGGGAGGGAGGGAGGAAGGAAGGAAGGAAGGAAGTAAGGAAGGAAGGAAGGAATGAAGGAAGGAAGGAAGGAAGGAAGGAAGGAAGGAAGGAAGGAAGGAAGGAAGGAAGGAAGGAAGGAAGGAATACAGTTACCCCTGAATCCTTCGCTCTTACCTCATTCAGTTCTGAAAAGCTGACTTCAAAACATCATTGCTGCTTAATACATCAGAAGAAACAGCTATCTCTCCGCCCCCCTCCCCTTCTGCCACTTAGTTTTTGGTTCTTTTAACTCTCATGCCATTTCCATATTCCTCTCTGGGACCTAAAGGAATTAAACCGTAAATGGCAGAAAGAGGTTTGGGACCTATTGGCCATAACTGAGGTCCATGAATCTCACTTCTTTAATTCTTCATACAAAGTATGAGCCTTCTGGGCATGCTAACCTCATTACATTGTACAATGAAAACCAACACATCACACCCAACCATGCCTCACTTCTGGGTCCCCTCAGCTCTTCACAGCTGCAGGGTGCCTCAGGCAACAGATGAGTTTCTAAAAACTTTGTGTAACTATAATCAGCTTTTAAATGCACTCGGGAGCAATTATACAAAAAAGGGTATTGCAAAGCAATCAGTTTTGGAGGAATATAAATCCCTGGGCCTTGATTCATATATTTGATCAATTTTGAAGAGCAGGAGGATAGGTTTTAATACATTCATGCTTTTGATAAATATACATGATTGCTTCAGAGTAAACTAAATACTTCATTTATGTCGTTTGTTTTTTTCATTTCTCATACTTTATCCTCATCCTATGCAGATGAACTTGTCTTATTCCCCCCAGTAGGGTCATGGAATCATAGGTCAAAAGCTGGAAGGAATTTGGGATGTTCAGTGCCACTTTGAAGATCCAGACCTATTTCAAAGCTTGGGTATCTGGAATTATACTGACTGGGTAGTCCCAAATAAGTAAGATTTTTTTGGATGGTATTCAGATCTCTCCCAAATCAGGAATCACTCTCTTTGCTGAATCTCATCTCCTGCATATCCAATCATGTATTTCATACTTTAAGCAAATAAATAAATAAATAAATAAAAATGGGACATTTGCTGTTTCATTTACACACCCCCAGGCTTTCCCATATGCCTGTATTTGCTGAGACCCTCTCTGTACCCAGAATACTATCCTTCCAAATCACCCCCCAGCTCCACGTATTGGAAAAGACAATAATCAAGACCCATCTCAAATATCACCAACTACTTCCTCAGGTCATTTTTGAACATGATTAAGATACTGTTTTTCCTTTCTAGGACTTTGCAACATGTTTTATCTTCCAAAAGGTAGTATCACATTATAGATTAGTGCTGGGTTTAGAATGAGAAAGCTGATAGTTATTAGATGAATAGGCAACCCACAGTTTCTCTGAGACTATGTTACCCACATGGCAGGATACCTGAGGCTCAAATAAGGAAAGGTATGTATAATCTTTTGCAAACTTTCAGGAAGTCTAAGATTCCAGTCTTCTGAAGTAATTATTTTCCACCTTTAGATGCAATGACAATAATAAAAGCTAGCATTGATACAGCGACTTAAGATGAGCAAATCACACTGATTTTCCCTTCATATTTGATCCTCACTATAATTCTGGGAAGTAGAACCTATTATTATCCTCATTTTGCAAATGAGTAACCTAAAACTGAGGGGAAATCAATGATTTACTTGGGAGAACACATCTCTGTAAGATCTCTGAGGCAGCTCTTGAACTCAGATCTTCCCAATACCCATTCTAGAATTCCGTTTATGCATCACCAAGGTGCCTCCTGAAATTGCTTGTGCATTGATTGTATTATTCTATAGGAGCAGCAAATATTCATGCAATGTTCCTCTCTTTGGATCCTCAGTGTTCATATAACATAGGTGCTTAATAAGTGTTTCTTGGATGAAGGTGCAGAATAAGATCTGGATATCAGACATGGCTAATGTGTGGATTTCTTTTGTTTAACTACTTATTGATTACAAGGAGAAAGCAGAGGTACATTGACATATATGTGTAGATAGGTACATATAGGTGGCCACTTGTGATATATATATACATACATATGATTTTGAATATGTGTATGTTTTTTAGATATGTGAATATAATTAAGGGTAAAGAGAATAGGGAGTAGAGACAGAGATTTAAAAAAAAGAATAAGAATACAATGAAGCACTTCCAAATGCACAGAAAATAACAGGAGATTTATAGGGAAAGAGACTAGTAGGATGGTTTTGCAAGTGACATTTTAAATTAATTATATACTGTATTTAAAAAAAAACAAGATAATAGAGATTTGTGGCTTCATATACAGTTTTCTTTCTCTACTCATTGTTTTAAAATTGGTTGGCTAGCATTTGTCAAATTTGGAATAACAAAAAAAAAATCTTTAAAGGTGAGTAAATCGAATTTTAAAGAAATTAAGGACACAAAGTCATTAAATACCCAAACCACCAGTTTTGACTTTAAATATTGCATTCTTCTCCATATCCCATGGGGCCTTTCTGAGTCAGGATTGAAATTAGCATTGTTTTATTACTGTATATTTGACTCTGTTCTGGTTCTTCTAAAATTGATCACCTACGGATAGTAAAGAATAATTTTCTAACAATCCCAGAGCTGACTATTAATTTAACAGCATCACTGCATTTCCAATAATCCTCTTTGGGATTTTCTCATTTACCAACTTAAAATTCTTTCTAGGCAATCAGATTTTAATTTAAATTACTTGGGGCCATTTGAAGGTAGCTGAGTTGAAAGAAGATATGGAGGACCCTGTTATTGATCATTTTTCCTTTTTCAGGACCATGCCATACCTTTAAGGAGAAGGGGCAACAAGAAGATCAGGGCTTTAGGGAATCAAACTGATTTGAATAAGGTATTCATGGTATTCTTTGCAGTTGGTCTTGCCAGTCTCATACATATTCCCCACATCTGATCTCTGCCCAGAAGCTGGTCTTCTTGCCAATTCTTAGTGGACCTTGGGGTCCAGAAGACATCTTGATATAAGTACAGTTTGTTTTGGGGTTTATACTTGTCCACCTACTTGGGATCCTAATTCCATGATGTTAATTGGGACCTTACTTCCCAAGTAGGGAATCACTGTACTTCATCTAAATAGGGAATATCCAACATATATATATGCACATATACTTAATATGTAGATATACATATATGTGGACATGTATATGTGTATCTATTTGTAGATATATGCTCATACATAATATATATGTATTTATATACAATGTATATACATACACACATACACATGCACAGGGTAAGAGGTTTAGCCTAATTAATGTCTATTGTTAACTGGAAAGAAAAAATAGAAACCAATGGATTAGGTGAATATCATTTAATAAAAACATCCCAGAAATTCAAAGGTCAAATACACAACAGTCATCACTAACAAATTATATAGTTGTTATTTTTTAATAGGAGTTTCTGAATTTACTGTTTAAATTGTGAACCCTTTCACTTTATCTTGCATGAATAATTTGCAGAAAGATGATGATTCATTGATAGCATGATATTTTTCTTTCTTACTTTATATAAAAAGTGTGCCCAGATAACCAGCTTGCAGTTTCCCACAAGGATAATTAAGAATGGGATCTGTTATTCATATGCCCTGCTGAGAACTTCAGTGATGCATTTTCAAAAAAGAAAAGAGTTCAGGTGGAGAAAAAATTGTATTAAAAGAAAAATTGTTTTCAACCCTGATTGACCATCTAAGTAATAAAAGTGGTGATAATAACATATGTTTATATTTCTAAACTGTTTTCAAGTTTGAAAGATGCTTTTATCACAATAGACCTGTGAGCTACGCAGATCAAGTGTTATAACCAGACAAGATAGCATTTGTAAAGTGCTTGCCAACCTTAAAGCACCTTATAAAAGTTTATTATTTATTTATTCATTCCTTTATTTGGTTTGCTTGTTTAATCAGAATAGAGAGCTTCCAGTAAGGGATTCAAATCAGTACCTATACCTCAACTTACAGTGTTAAAAAGTGGGCTGGAGACACAAAGTTAAATGATTTCCCCAGAGTCAAGCAGCTGCTATGTGTTACAAAGGGGATGAGATTCCAGGTCCTCCTGGGTATTAACATTAGATTCCCCATTTTTATCAAAGGAATTTGAAGCTTTCAAATGGAAAGTGACTTGCCTGTTGATCAAACAGCTAAAATGTGTCAGAGATAACATTTGTGTCTAGTTCTCCAGAGTTCAAGGCTTTCATAAGCAGTCTGTAAAAGTGAAAGGGCCCCAGATAGGTTTCAAGAAGTTTTGATCATAAGGCTGGATCTGAGGATACTAGCTGTGATTTTGGGGCCCTTCACATGAGTTCAATATTGTGCGAGCGGTGAGAGATACAAATAAATATAGAAAATGGAACCCAGCAGGTAGGAACTTGAAATCCATGTGGAGAATCAGAATGTCTATAATATCTAAGTATATTATGATACCTACAGATAGATAAACAGGTCCTCTCCTTTATCTCATATATTTCTTCACTTGATCTTATCAGCTCCATACATTAATTACCAGCTTTGTACTAAAGATTATCAAATTTTCCTATCCTGCCCCAAACCAAACACTTTGTTGGCCTCCAATCTCACCTTGTAACCTACCTTCCAGACATCTTAAACTTTACATGCTTCCCAAAAAACCTCATTATCTTTCCCCTTTTTGTTCCTCTAGTCTATCTTCCCTGATCTTATAGAAAGCATCTTTCCATGCTCCCAGACTTGCAATCCAGAAGTCATTGTCAATCTCTCGTTGTATCTTAATCCCCATATTTTATCTGAAAACCTATAACATTTCTCAAATACTCTCCTTTCTCTCTTTTGATAATTCCCCTGCTTGAGTAAAGGCCCTTAACACCTTATCCCTGGATGTTGCTCAGATGAGTCTTTCTGTCTCAACTCTGTCTGGATTCCAATCCATTCTCTATTCTTCCACCTAAGTAATTTTCTTAAAGTAAAGGTCTGACCAGGTTACACTTCCACATCCTCCTCCCTCACTCAATAAAGTGAAGTGGCTTACTATTCCTCTGGGATAGAATGCACAATATTCTGTTTGGGATTCAAAACCCTACATGCCTTCTCTCTCTTTGGTATTATTATATCTTCCTCCCCTTATACTTATACTCTGCCATCTGGTGACACTGGCCTCCTCATTGTTCCATGAATGAGACACTATCTCTTATCTCTGGACATTTTCTCTAGCTGTTCTCCATGCCTGGAATGCTCTCCTTCCTCATCTCTACCTATTGATTTCCTTGCCTTCCTTTAAATCCCAGATAAAATTCCATCTTCTATAAGAAGCTTTTCTCAAACCCCTCTCAATTCAATCACTTTCCCTATGCTAATTACTGCCTGTTTATTCTGCATATAGCTTCCTAGTAGCTATTTTTTTTTGTTTGTTGTCTCCCTGTGTTAGTGGGTGAGCTCTTTGAGAGCCAGGCTCCTTTTTGGCATTTTCTGTATTCTTAGCCTTTGGCACTGAGTTAGAAAAAAAATTACAAAATGTAAAATAAATAATTTTATTACATTAAATTAAAAATGTTTTGTACAAACAAAAGCAATGCAACCAAAATAACAAGAGAAGCAAACAATTGGGGGGAAATCTTCATAACAAAAACCTCTGACAAAAGTCTAATTACTCAAATTTATAAAGAACTAAATCAATTGTACAAAAAAATCAAGCCATTCCCCAACTGATAAATGGACAAGGACATGAATAGACAATTTTCAGGTAAAGAAATCAAAACTATCAATAAGCACCTGAAAAAGTGTTCTAAATCTCTTATAATCAGAGAGATGCAAATCGAAACAGCTCTTAGGTACCACCTCACACCCAGAAGACTGGCTAACATGACAGCAAAAGAAAGTAATGAATGTTGGAGAGAATATAACAAAATTGGGACATTAATGCATTACTGGTGGAGTTGTGAATTGATCAAACCATTCTGGAGGGCAATTTGTAACTATAACCAAAGGGAGCTAAAAGACTTCCTTTCCTTTGATCCAGTCATAAACTACTGGGTTCATACTCCAAAGAGATAATAAGGGAAAAGACTTGTACAAGAATATTCATAGCTGAGCTCTTTGTGGTGGCAAAAAAAATGGAAAATGAGGGGATGCCCTCTAATTGGGGAATGACTGAACAAATTGTGGTATATGTTGGTAATGGAATAGTATTGTGCTCAAAGGAATAATGAACTGAAGGAATTCCATGTGAACTGGAATGACCTCCAGGAATTGATGCAGAGTGAAAGGAGCAGAACCAGGAGAACATTATATACAGAGACTGATACACTGTGGTACAATCAAATGTAATGGACTTCTTCATTAGTAGTGATGCAGTGATCCAGAACAATTCAGAGCGATTCATGATTAAGAACATTATCCACATCCAAAGGAACAACTGTGGGAGCAGAAACACAGAAGAAAAACAACTGCTTGATTACATGGGTCAATGGGGATATGATTGGGGATATAGACTCTAAAAGATCACCCTAGTACAAACGTCAACAATATAGAACTAGGTCTTGATCAATGATACATGTAAAACCCAGTGTAATTGCATATTGGCTACAGGAGGAGGTAGGGGTAGGAGCGGGAAAGAGCATGACTCTTGTAATAGAGGAAAATATTCTAAATTGACTAAATAAAATTTTCAAAAAAAAAGATTGATTGACTGATAGAGTGCACCATAAGTTTTGCTTAAAACCACAAGATTTTGGGAACACCCTCTATATGTTCTTTTTTTATGGCCATATGATTTGGGAGAAGAAAGAAATGGAGGCAATCTATTGTAGCATTACATACAGTGAAACTGGAGTCAGGGGATCCTAGTTTGTTATCTGTCTGCTATTTCCTACCCATCTGATCCTGGACAAATCACTTCTCTTTTCTGGACATGAGTTTTCTGATCTGTAATAAGAATGGGTTAAGCCAAATCAAAGATCTAGAACTGGAAGGAATTATGAAAACAAGCTAGTCCAACCTCCGCATTCTACAAAGGAAGAAACTAAGTCCCAGAGAGATTAAAGGATTTATGAAAATTCTCAGAAGTTAGGTTTGAATTCACTTCCTCCAGCAGTAGAGCCAGTGCTCTTAACATTATTCTGGTTAAGGCTCTATGGTCTTTTTAAATTACTCTTATGGTGATATTGATGAAAATGGAGATAAATGAGAAAAATCTTCATTATTACTTTCTCTTTCTTCTCTGTTCACTATTATATTCAATAGTGGATGAATTGTAATAAACATAATTTACTACTAGATGTGTGAGGGTACTCTGGAGTCTCTAGAAAATCACTTCAAACTCAGTTCTCACTTAATGATTCTGCCACCAAAGAAGGTGAAAGGGTTTAAGGTTAATTGTGTTCCAAACAATGTAATTTATAAATAGTAGACCAAGATTCTGATTTTTCAAAAAATAAAATAGTTTAGAATTGGTATATGTTATTTTTCCATCTCACTTTCTCTTAAGAGAAATGCTGCAATCTTAATTAGAATTTCCTTATTTTACCAATTTGCTTAAGATCTGAGCATTGCCTCATCTTGGCTGAATCATGTTTTAATTTCCTGTGAATTTTAGTCACTTTTTTAAAAAGGCAAGACCCTAGCAACAGCTTTGCACTGAAAAAAAAAAAACACTGAATGAATTAGTACATTGGGGAGATAAGTGTTTACCAGTTATGAGATCCATTATCGACTTGTAAATGGTATTGGATTTCTGACATTTCCTGGAGAAAGAACATTTAGAACTGAAGTGAGCTACTTTTAGAGAAGGGTTCTTAACCTAGGGCCCATGAAGTTGTTTTAAGAAATATTTTGATAACTGTGTCTTATAACATTGATTTATTTTGTAAACATAAGTGTTTTATTTTATGCATTTAAAAACATTAGTCTAAAGAGTCCAATGCTTCAATAAACTGACTGCCAAAGGGGTCCAAGACACACAAAAGGCTAAAAATATCAAGGGACAATATGTGAGTGGGTTCTTATTTTGCATGGAGAGGATGGAAGGAAAAAAAAGTAGAAGGCTTATTTTGCTGAAAACATGTGAATGGTACTGCCATTTTTGTTTATTTACAACTTATGTTTTCATTAAAGTACAGAATTCCCAGTGTGGAACCTCCATCCTCTGCTGCAGATGGCACACTGGTGTCATGCATGTGTGTGTATGTGTGTATACACAGACATATTTATATCAGGTATCAATTTCATTTTTATTATTTTACATTTTTTATTATTTTTTAATTACATGTAAAAACAATTTTTATCATTTTTATAAATTTAAATGTCCAAATTCTCTCCCTCCTTTCTCTTACTCCTTGACGATAAGGCAAGCAATTTGATATTGTAATGATGGGGAGTAGGACAAAAGAATCCTTGGGGGAAATGGAAGTTGAGAGCTCTATAGTGCATGAGGCAGGAAGAGCAGTTGGGAACTGACTTCTGGGAAATATGCCTGAGGAGGCTTGAGTGCTGAGACACAGAAGGGAGTGGAAGGGCCATTCAAGTCACTTTTGGGGATTTCTGCTACTGACAGAAATCCCAACATTGAGGATTCCTGTTTAAAACACATCTGGTTCCTGTCAAGAAACCCAATTTCTTCAAAGACTTTCACTTCCATGAACTATTGAGATACTGGACTCAAATCCATGAGCAGTGCTCTCCCATTTTTCCTACCTCTCCCCTGGCTGGGAGAAAAACTTGTACTTCAGTAATTAGTTTTATTTAGAAAGAGGTTTAGGGTCACCCACAACCCCTCTAACCCTTTGACCCAATCAACAATTAAATCAAGTAAGAGGTCAGATAGTGAATTCAATCTTGTTTATTTACATCTAGAGAGTAAGCCCATTGGCAGACTCCATCTTGCTGCCAATTTTCAAGAAGACACGAGGGAGTGGCTTGTGAGCACCCCAAAGCAGTGCATATCTCGATTGAGGTTCCTCATATCTCTCCTTGTAGAGAAGACTTCCCTGCTGCCCATGAGGGTTGGCCTGGCCATCAAGGGCCTTCTCCTAAGAGAGACCTTCATTTTGTCTCCCACTAGTAATTCAGTGACTCTGGGAGGGAGTAGTGAGGGAAGCCATTTTCATCAACCTTTTCCTCAATGCCTTCAAGCCATCCATCTAAGGAGTGTGAGTCCCCCAAAATTACAATATTGACTATGCATGTGCAGTCATGGTAAACATATTTCTATATTAGCCATGTTACAAAAGATAAAACAAAACATGAAAATATAAAGAGAAATAAGGATATATTTTAAAAGAATGCTTCAATCTAAATCTAGACCATTAATCCTTTCTCCAAAATTGCATATCATTTTTCATCACGAATCCTCTGGGAATTATCTTGTGTCATTATACTGCTAAGAACATATTCAGTTAATAATCATTTTGTGCAATAATCATGATACATGATTAGAGACATGATGTGAACTCAGTCTTCCTACCACCTAAGAACTGTACTTCCAGCTATTATACCATTTGGGTTCTTGGGATTTGTAGAAACTTATGCTTCCATCAAGTGTGGTTTACTTGGTGTCAAAATGGTGTCAAACCATTTTCTTTTACAACAATCCTGTGAAAGTGAAAGTGTTATGACCCTATTACACCCTTATACAGATGAGGACATTGAGGCTCAAAAAGATTAAGATATTTTCTCAAGATTAGATAGTTTGTGACAAAGCAAAACTAACAATCTAATTTTAAGCCAGCTGCTCTACCTTTCATGCATTGAGAATAATATATTATGCATGTAGCCTAAGGCATGGCATTCATAGTGGTGAGTAGAATTGTAGAGTTGAAAGAATCCTTAGAGATCATTATAATCAAATACCTTTATTTTATACATGAGGTAAGAGAAGCCTAATAAGAGGAAAGAACTCTCCCAGCTACTTGGTGGCAGGAACTCAGTTCTCTTCACACACATTCTCTTACCCCCATTCAGGATTATTGCAGCAACACTTTCCTCCTACTCAAAATGAACAAAGGAATCAAATTCACAGAATCCCAGAGTTGGAAGGAATATCAAAAGCTCATCTGGTCTAAATTGTACCTGGAAAAAGTCTTATTTTAGAATTTCAGAAATCAAATCACACAGATAAGCTAGTTTACAATAAATGAACAAATGAACGGAAGAATTACATTTATTAACTGCTCAGTATGGGCAAATCCATGTACTGGAGATTCAGAAAGAAAAAGAAGACTGTTCTCAAATTGGGGTTGAGAACACATATGGGAAGCTTTCACTGTAGAACATTTTGGAAAGGCCCAGGGGTACTTGTGGTTCAGTGGCAAGGCAGATGTTAATGCATTTTCTTTAGTGTCATTCCAATGAATAAAACCATAAATACTCTGGATGCTGAACCACTTTTCAGGATAAAGGACTTTGTGGGGAAAACATTCATTTGGGAATTTTTAGTTGTGGCTGCTTCTAAGAATGTGAGTGACTATGATCTGCTGAGGTAGTTACTAGGTCAAATCTAAAACAAACAAACAAACAAACTTACTCCTCTGTATTGGATTAAAAATAGGGCCACTGGTGGTAGTGGTAGAAGCTTGGTATTCCAAAGCCTCTTGAATTTACTTGCCCATCAGTAGCAGATGGCTCTGGTAGAACTGGAAATATCAGTCTGCTTTCCTCCTGGATAATGGTTACATTTTATTTTGGAAGCCTCCTCCTTTCACTCCTACTGGAAATGATCTCTCCAATCTTCAGCCATCTCTACAACTTATAAAGTCTACGGGTACAAATTAGTGATAAATACTGGAGTGATTCATGTAAATCTATTCCCCATGCTAGAGGGGGAACTTTTCTTAAACCCTTACTGTCTGTCTGAAAATCAATCCTGTGTATTGGTTCTAAGGCAGAAGAGTGGTCAGGGCTAGGCAATGGGAGTTAAGTGACTTGACCAGGATCACACAGCTAGGATATGTCTGAGTTTAAATTTGAACTCAGGATCTCCTTTCTCTAGTCCTCATTCTCAATCTACTAAGTCACCTAGCTAAGGGTCAACTCTTTAATTATAAACTCAGAGATAGCATTACAATGGGGAAAAAAATATTGGAATCAAGGAACTGAGGTTCTTTCTAAGATCTCTGCCCAACATGCTGGTTTTTGTTGGTTTGATTTTTTATGACAGGCAGATTATTCCACCTCTGTAAATATTAGTTCCTCATATGTAAAATGCATATAATGATCATTAAACTAATAATCACAGGGTCATTACGTATTGTATGTCTTAAAGTACCATTTATATGTTGGCTGCTATTGTCACTCTTGCTCAGTGAAATGTTTTTTCTCATGCTCAAATCCTGCTGTATTATAAAGGAGTGTGCACATAGAGCACAATTTATGAATGTTTTTTGTGGTGAATAATGTCAATCTTTTTGGTACATGAAAAGCACACCCCAAGTGCATGTTCTACTGATGGTAGGTCAGTAAAGACATACAAAGAATGAACAATTTTAGATAATTATATTCAAAATGAAGCAGTAGCCTTTTAAAGTCTATTATCTGGGTTTTAGTAAGAGTCAAAATGTTTCACACAAAGAAAATACAGATTGTTGTCAGGTTAGGGAAAAAATGAATAAGAAATAAATTCTAAGAATTTTTCCTCACTGTACAGTTCACTGACTTTGTCAGAGAACAAAATCTTAGATTTCTGAACAATAGGTATTGATATATCTCTCCAGGCTGAGCTGGACTGTACTACTCATTCACAAGTGAGTAGGATTAAAAAGCATCGTGACAGAGGGGGAGGAAAGCTGGATTTGGAGCCATAATAGAGACCACAAAAGTCATTTATTCCACTTCATTCTAATCAAGAAAGACATATTTCTGGACTGTCCATGAGAAGTGATCTAGCTTCTAGCCACTACTTGAAGAAATTCAGAGAGGAAAAGCTCCCTCCTTCCCTTAGTTAGGAATCCTCTATGTAAAGGAGGAAGCCAATTGCATTCTATGATGGTTCTCATTGTTAGGAAGGTATTCTGTAGCCTATCCTCTCACTGCTTCTGGTTTTGTCCTCAGTGAGCAAGGAAAACAAGACTGATCCTAGTCCTCATGAGAGCTCACTGAATAAGATATTATACTCCATTACATTATAATATAATGTGTAACTAGTTGACATAGTTGTTCTTTTTTTTTTAATAACTCCAAACATCAGTAGGCTTGGCAATAGCAAAGGCTCATATTAGTAAATATGTGAATGATGAAATATTCTGTTCCTTCCTCATCTGGATGTTTATATCCCATTGGTACAGGTCTAAATTGGAGCAGATCCAAGCACATGTGGCCTAATACAAAGCTTTTTTTCCAAAAGGCTAATTTGGCCCCCTACTGGCTCCCCTTTGTAGAATGTGAGCAAAGAGGGATGGAATTAGGAATACAAGATACCTTACCTCAGTTTAGGGTCATGGAAGTAGAGTTGTAAGGAATTGTAAAGGTCACCTAGTCCAAGTTTCTCTTTTATATCAGAGGCAACTAAAATGTGGTGAAATCACACACACACACACACACACACACACACACACACACACACATATATATAATGTGCCCAAGCTTACACAGTTAACTAACAAACTGAAGTTTTATTTCAGGTCCTCTGACTCTGGGTCCAGCAATCTTTACATTCAGAGCAAAGTGATTTAAACCCCTATTCTGTCACTTACTACCTATGTGACCTTGGGCAAGTTATTTCACTATTTTCCCCCTGTAAATGAAAGACTAAATGGCCTTTAAGTTCCCTTCCAGTTCTCAATCAATAGTCCTATACCCCTATTCTTTTCCATAACTATGGGAAAGAGGAATTATTTTGTTGTCCTCAAGAAACTTCTTGGAACCACTGGGACAAAAATGCCAAGAAAAGAAAAGAAAAAGAAAAACCTGACATTTAAAAACTGTAATCACCCATCATCTACTTCAGCTGACTTCCAGTACTCTCTCCCACTCGACTGCAGTATAGAGACACTCTAAAATAGACTGAAGTCTTCAGAAGAGAGTAAAAAGAGCTGACAGGAGCCAGGAGCTGTCTCTGGTCCTGAGTCAGCCAGCGCATCTGAATTGCTGTCTGGCAACTGAGAGCTTGAAGCTTCTCTTAGGATTTGTAAACAACCAATCACCACTGCATGGCACCTGAGGACAAATGAGCAAGAACTAGAGCTCCACCTGTTTTGGAGCAGGTGCCCTGGCACCTGTGTCTATAGAGCTCAACAAGAAGATTAAAGCCTGTTGTCACTGTTATGTTCACCAGGTTCCTCCTCAGCCTAGATATGGATGGAATTGCCTTCCCAGGGATCTCAAAACTCCATAGCATCTGTTGGCTACTCTTCCTGGCCCTAATGTCATGATGATGAGAATATCCTGCCCCTGGTTGTGGCCCTAGGTTCTAGTTCAAGAAAAAAAAAAGTTTATTTCATTTTTCATATCCTGATGGGCCCAGGATTCCTTTTTAGGTAACAGATTATCTATGAGGTGTGAGGCTGAGGAGATTCAGAAGGCATTTCCTAAATACAGAGTAGTATAATGTAGATACATCTCCTGTAGTATAGTAGAAAATAATTTGGACTTTGTGTTAGAAGACTTGGGTGGAAAATCTAGCTCCTTTCCTTAGTACCTAGGTAACATAGATGGTTTCCATTTCCCCATCCATTAAATAAAGAGATTAGGTTGGACTAAATGGCCTCTGAGATCCTTTTTAGGTTTAATTCTATAATCCTGAGTTATGATGCATTTATTGAACATTTACTACTTATCAAGAAAGGCAAAATCATGGTCCCTGAGCTCAAGTATATGATACTGATACCATTTTTGTAAAAAGGAATTCTTTTATTCTTTTTTTAATTTAATGGGGGACCTGGAAGTCCTCTAACCATAGAGATGTGTAGGGATTAAGCAGCCCATAGTGACAGGAAGTAGAAACTATAGAGAAAGGAAGGAGGAACCATAGAGACAGGGAGTAAGGTAGGAGAAGGGTATAAAGGGGGGGGCCAGGTAGGTCAGTTATTGACAGTTAGGGCTGGCAATTGCAGGAAAGTTGGTTGCTGGGAGTGTGTATGGTTGGTTTAGAGATAGAACAGGATGAGGAGGAGTTGAGGTGGTTTTAGTATGAGCAGAATTGTGTGGAGCAGGACTGGACAGAGACTGAGTCATGTATAATTAGAAGTCTGTTATCCTAAAAACTACATTTCCTAGGAGCCCACTGACATCCTGTTGTTAAGTACTTCTTGTAGGCAGAGAATAGTAGGGTTACTGAGCCCAGGTCTCTTTACTTCCTGTTTGTGACAGTGGTGGTAAGCAGGGATTTTTGAAAAGACTGATTAGACATGGGCAAATGTTTTTTTTTAACTTTTTACCTTTTTATTCCTTTATTTCTAATGATTATTAATAAATCTCTTAAAATATAATATTTGAAACTATTTTAGATTAATTTAAATTTTATAGTCAGCTCTAATGATGCGGGAGTGTTGAGAGATAAATCTTCTTATGCCGGGTAGTTCTAAAGCTTTTTTCAATGCTTTTTTATAAGTCTTGAGATTCCCCCAAACTCTACTCCAGTTTCTTAAAGCCACTTGAGTTATTTTCCTTGAGATCCCCCAGACTCTCCTCTGACCTCTTTTCAAAGTCACTTGAGTTATTTTCTAGTTTTCCTCCAAGGTGAGCTTTTAGTTCAGCAAAACTTTAATTTTGTTTTTTCCTGAGGAGGAATAGGCAAAATGTCAAGCCTCCTAAATATGGCTAGGACCAGTGCTATGTAAAACCACTGTGTAATATTCTGTTGGATAATAAGCCATTTTAGCTAGACAAGAAACAGCATCATAATTTGAACTAGACTTCTCAGAATCACAGTTAATCTAATTGTTAATTTTGTTTGCAGTTCTACTTTCTGTCAGTAGATGGCACCATTTAGCATAAAGGATCAAAGCTATAACAATTGGCTGCTAGGAACTTGACTTGGGAATAGTTTAAGTAAAAAGTAAGGAAAATGATTAGAAAATTGAGGGTTCATCTCCTAGCTGGTTCACCAATTAAATGTAAGGGTTAAATTGGGAGTTTGACAAAATATGAAATCAGCTTTTAACAATTAACAATTCAATTTAATTAAAATAGAGATAGTAAGTAACTACTATAATTATTACCTAAAACTGCCTATATCTACTGGCAACTAAAAACCACCCCACAAACTTCCAGCCCAATCCAGCCCAATCAAAACCAACCCAAACAGTGTTTAATCCAACTCCAATTAGGTCTGTCAAGAAAGGCCAGTCACCTTCCAAAAAGTTCAAGAAAGAAAAGAGACCTAACAGCCCAAACCAAAAGCCCCAAACCCCAAACCCCAAAAGCCCTCTCAGTAAGCTCAGACCCACCTTGTATTCCAGCAACTAAATGCCAACCACCAACCCAACACACTGCCAGCAGCCAACTTCCTTGCAATTGCCAGTCCTAACTTTCAGCAAATGAAAGACCAAGGAACTCAGGCTAGCTCCCTTTTATACTCTTTTCCTACCTTACTTCCTGTATCCATGGTTCCTCCTTCCTGTCTCTATGATTTCTAATTCCTGTTACTGTGAGCTGGTTAATCCTTACACATCTCTATGGTAAGAGGACCTCCAGGTCCCCTGTTAAATTAAAAAAGGAATAAAGAATTCCTCTTTACAGTTTAAAAGAAAATTTGAAAAATAATTAATCTTTAACCTTTATAACAATCTTTGGGCCCTCAACATTTGATACCACTCTACCTTTCCAACTTCATCTTATATGACTTTTCTCTATGCAATATTTTGGATGCTGAACATTTTCTACTGGCTGAAAATGTTCTGTTATAAAGAATATGGAGCCATGGTATGAGTGTGGATTCTAAACTCTGATATCTGTATTTAAATCCTTCCTCTGATGCTTACTACTACATGACCCCAGGAAAATCACTCACTCTCTCTGCTCCTTTGCATCTATAAATTTGGACAGATGACTAAATGATTCCTAAGGTCCCTACCCAATCCAAAACTATGATCCTAGGATCCTCTTTATCACCTTTGTACATTTGTTCCATCCCCAATGACTACAATGTCCTTCCTCCTTTTTAATTCTTGAATTCCTTCTCATTCTTAAAATTTAACTTTAACTTCTTACCTCAAATATCAGCTCCTATATGACGTCTTCTCTTGCTGCCTTTACCAGCAATGATTTCTTTCTATTATCTTTAATATATAAGTTGGCATATTCGAAGTTATTTGTGTTAGTAACCTGTCCTATTATCAGACTATAAACAATGAGGGCAGGGATTGTATCATTTTTAAACTTTGCCTTTTAAGCGTTAAACAGAACCTAGCAGAATGAATTGCATATAGTAGATCTTAAATACATTTATCATGGGATGAATGCTGGTTGAACTAAAGATCAGCTCATTAACATTACATAGAGCTATTCCATAGGCATTCACAATAGACTCTTTGTGATTCTGGCTGTCTCAAGCCTCTCCTCACTCCAATCTTCCCTCCATTCAGTCAGCAAAGTGGTTTCCCTAGAGAGCAGGATCTACCATGTCAACCTCACCCACCTTATTCAATAATCTCAAGGGGCAACCTATTGCTTTCAGGAACAAATACAAAATCCTTTGTTGGCAAATTCCTGAGTAACCTAGTTCTCTTCTACTTCTCCAGTTTTCTTATGCCTTACTCCCTACCACTTATTCATTAAAAACCAACAACAACATTTCTATCACTTACTCTCTGCCCTAGTGATACTGACCTACTGCCTGTTCTATGAACAAAATATTCCATATCTTGGCTCTGGTCATTTTCACTGGTTATATACAATCCAGGTCTGAAGATGCTTTTGGCTTCTCTTGATTCATTTAAGACCCAAGATAAAATCCCATCACTTTTTTTAAAACTTTATAAAAAGTTATAAGGCAGAAGAGCAATAAGGGATAGAGCACTGGGGTTGTGCCTTTTCCAGGGTAACAAAGGAAATATCTAAGATCAAATTTAAACCCATGATCTTCCATCTCTAGGCCTGGCTTTATATCTACTGAACCAGTTAGGCTCTACCCTACCCTCCTTTAAAAAAACCTTATCTTGTGTCTTACAAATGATAGTTGGTATCAGATGTAAATCAGAAGAGCATAAATCCCATCAATTTCAGGAAGTAATTTCTAATCCCTTTTAATTCTACTATCTTACCTCTCTTAAATGTTTCCCATTTATCCTATATAGAGCTTATTTGTATATATTTATTTGCTCCTTGTGCCTCCTTATTTGATAATGAGCTCTTTGAGAGCATGGACTTTTGCATCCTTTTTTTAAAATATCCCCATCATTTAACATATTGCCTGACATATAGCAGGAGTTTAAAACTCTTTGGGATTGACTGACTTTTCCAAAATCACTAGCTAGAATCTGAGACTAGATTTTAATTTGGGTTTTGGTAATCCAGGTTCAGGACTCTATCCCCTTCTTCATCTAACTGCCAAATAACCCAGAATCTAAAAGACTCAGTTTGAATTATATTCCTCACACAAAGGCTCCAGGAGACATAGGTGCAATCCTAACCCTGTAGCTTAAAAGGTAAATGAGCCCAGCTGAGTTCTTTTGTTTTTCTAAGACTGTTCCCTTATCTGTTGAACTGGGACAAATAATACTTGTTTAGAATGGGAAAATTATTCAAAATACTAAATTCAATAACATTATAGAAATGTGAATATATTTTTATTTCTATTTAATTTAGACTCCTGAGATTTCTCTTTCCTCTAAACCCACATATGGACCCTCTATACCTCTTGTAGTCAGTACTACATAATTTAAACTTAAAATGTGTTGTTCTTGTCTTTGGATATTCTATGTATCCTCCCAGGTAGCATAGAAGCTTCTTTGAGGTAGAGACCATGAGTTATACTTCTGTTTTACTTCTTAATCACTTAACCCATATATGAGCACATAATATTCAGGAATGGACCAGTGAAATGTCTCATCCTAGAGAGCTCTGAAGTGAATAAACTCTTCTTTCATTAAAGCACTGATTTTCTGGAGTTGAGCACTGGAGTATTCTTAGAGCATTATAGGGTAAAATGATCTGCAAACAGGTCAAGTTATGATAACAGAACTGGGATTGCCAATTAATCTAGGAAAGTGAGACCCATGGACTTATAATATCCCTCATGTTGGTCTCTTGGAATGCTTAAATGCTTCCTCTGAACAAGTTTCTACCACTCTCAATTTGCTATATCCTTTCTGTAAATGTTCTCTCTGTGAAACTGAGCCCAAAGGGCCCTGTTTCCTAGACTGAGGAGAATGGATTTCTGAGAACATGCTTTGCAATCACTTCCCAAAACCCTTATGTAGGACCACATGATTCCCAAAGCAGTGAGGAAGAACAGAATTCCTTAATGGTATCATCCTAGGAGGGAAAAGAAAAGATGAGTTTGTGTGAAAGAAGATAGGACTTGAGTGACTGTATCAAGCCGAGTTTGATAACATTATCCTATAAATTAATACTGAAGGCATTTTGACTTCATATCATTTTAGTAGGAGCCATGAATGCTTAAACTTTAAAGTAAAGGCCTCCTCCCTACCATCACAATGGAAAAACAAAGAAGTGTAAATACACACATTCCATTATGTGTTTCTTTTCATACTACTAATGAGAGGGGTGGGAGGGAAAGATGGAAGGAGGAAGAGAGGAGAGAGGGGGGATAGAGAGAAAGAGAGAGAGGATCTGCTCAGGTATGTAACACAGTGTCATAGAGGAAAAGGAAATACAATTTAGAGCAATCATACTGCACTGGCTTTGAATAGGTGTTCACTTCACACACTTCATCTGCCAAAGCACTGACTCATGAAATTCAAAACGTGCTAGGATTATATGAAGCGCCTTTCCTATAAAATTAACATAACTGAAAGGTTACTTGAGGGAACACTGCACTACTTTTATGGGTGACCTAGTTATAACTAAATTGAGAAGGTTGGCATCTTCTTCTGTCTACACCCGCCTGCACTACTGAGTAAGCCACTATCCACTTTTAGGGATCTCTTCTGTGTCATGGATTTCAATGGAACTCTAGTTCAGATATAAACCCAGCAATTTGCCTCAATGAGCATTGATTTTTTCAGCACCTGCTCTGAACCATGCACTGGGAAGATGGTCAAAAGCGAACCCATTCCTGCCCACAAGAAGATTGCCATCTATTCCCTGAACCTTGAGGATGCCAATGCCCAACAACCTTTCCACCCCAATGAAGCTCCAATCTAGAAAGATGGCTCCTACAGTGCTGCAGAGGGATTGCTAAGCGTGCTGTACACATGCTGTTACTTTCTCCCAAATCTTAACACGGGGCACTTTAAAATTTCCCAAATAATTTCTGCCATCGACCCTCTGCAGTAAGTATGGAAGACATTAATTATACACCAGTGAGGGAAGTCCAAATCCTAAGTGTACTGGATTATTGTGACTCTATCCACTATACCAGCTTTTGTGACATCTCTGTATTTTGCTGTTGTTTGACTTCTGAATCTAAGCACCAACAAACTACAAGTTACTCCTACCTCCCTAACCTTTCTTTTATGTTTTTGCTCATAAGTACTTATTAAGCAAATAATACAGGTCTCTAGCATTGTGCTGGGCATTGTTAGAGAAGGGGCATAAAGTGGAGCTTCTATCTCTAGCATTGTTGGACACTCAAAGGATGGCCCCAGATCTCTACCTGGATCTGTCCCCAAGAAGCTAACAATCTAATTAGGAAAAGAAACTAACACATAAATAACAAGTAAGTATTAAACTGTGGTACTTTTTAGACCAACGAGAACTAGAGGATCAAATTCCTTAGGGTGGGACATGAGAAGGACTTAAAGTCAGGTAAGTCTATCTCTGGAGAGGGGAAAGGGGCTGTCTTAAAAGTAGATACATTCTTTCACAATGTGATAAACAATGGAAATATTTATAATATGCTAGTATATGCAAAATATTTATCATCTAATATCAACCATCTTGGGGATGGAGGAAAAATAGCGAGAACACAGATTGTAAAATATCAGAAAACAATTACTAAAAAAAAACTATCTACATATAAAAAACAAAATAAAATTGTTCAAAGATGAATCTAAGTCAGTGTATACAAAGGTCAACAAAAAGAATGGCCAGGGGGCCATCTGGGTGGCTCAGAGGATTGAAAGCCAGGCCTAGAGATGGGAGGCCCTGGGTTCAAATCTAGTCTCAGATACTTCCTAGCTGTGTGACCCTGGGAAAGTCACTTAACCCCCATTTCCTAGTGTAATAATTAAAATAAATATTATTTCTACCCAGATACATATTTTATAAAGTTTATTGGAAGGGTAGACAATGTTCCTCTAAGTAATCTGACCCTATGTGCCTAGCCTGCAGGTATGCTCTCACTCTCTTCTCCTCACGGTTCTACTGGATTCCTCTGAGGTTCTCCCAATTCTGCCCCAAATCTTAAGTTTTATTCACTTACAGAACATACACAGGCAATTGTGGTATGTCAGGAATGTTTGGTAGACAGGTAAAGTTTCTCAGGACGGGGGGGGGGGGGGGGGAAGGGGGGGATGAGCTTCCTTGACACACTAGCCCTTACCACTCTTCTGTGTTGGAACTAATACATGGTATTGATTTTAAGACAGAAGGTAAGGGAAGAAAGAAGAAAGAAAGAAAGAAAGAAGAAGAAAGAAAGAAAGAAAGAAAGAAAGAAAGAAAGAAAGAAAGAAAGAAAGAAAGAAAGAAAGAAAGAAAGAAAGAAAGAAAGAAAGAAAGAAAGAAAGAAAGAAAGAAAGAAAGAAAGAAAGAAAGAAAGAAAGAAAGAAAGAAAGAAAGAAAGAAAGAAAGAAAGAAAGAAAGAAAGAAAGAAAGAAAGAAAGAAAGAAAGAAGAAAGAAGGAAGGAAGGAAAGAAGGAAAGAAGGAAGGAAAGAAGGAAAGAAGGAAAGAAGGAAAGAAGGAAAGAAGGAAAGAAGGAAGGAAGGAAGGAAGGAAGGAAGGAAGGAAGGAAGGAAGGAAGGAAGGAAGGAAGGAAGGAAGGAAGAAGAAAGAAAAGCCAGTGTGGTGTTCAGTGAGAAGGACAATTTGATCAGAAGATGGGAACCTGTTGGAAGGAACAAGAAAAAAAAAACCTATAATAGAGTAGGTGAGAATAGATATAATAAGAGGTTATCTTGAAAAGCTAGCTGAAGTTTAGAAAACTAGGATCTTTAATACTATAGTATTTTAGAAAATTATTCTAGCAGTAATATGTAGAATAGATGGACTATCTTAGGATCATAACATAGGTGGAGAGCTGTAAGGAGACTTAAGCCATTAAACCAAACACAATTTTTTTAACAGATGAATAAACTGAAGCTCATAGTTGTTAGGTGACTTGCCTAGTGTCACACAAGTGTTTGCAGCAAAATTCGAACCCAGACTCTTGTCTAATTCTCTATCAACTCCACTATAGGAAATAAGGCTTATTCTATTCTTTGATAACTCTACCAAGATGCAAAAATTGAAAACATGTCATTAATTTTTAAGACCTCTAATGCAAAAAAGAAATGGAATAATTTTTTTTTTCTGTCAAGGAAAATAGGTGGTGCAATAGAGTGTTTGACGTGGAGTATAAATTTGGCCTTAGACACTAGCTATGGAGGCTGGGTCAAATCTCCTAATCTTTGACTACCTCAGTTTCCTTAAGAGTAAAAATAAGATAATAACTGATATAATAATCCAGGATTTTTGTGAGGATAAAGAGAAATATTTGTAAAGTGCTTCCACAGTGATGTCACATAGTAGGTGCTTAATTAATTCCCTCCTTATTCTCTCCCTTCTTTTCCTTCCTTCTGCCTCCCAACTTACTAGCCAAATGCTGCTGCTTAGCCAGTCAATGGAATATGCGTAAATAATCCTAGAAGAATGAACACACTTATCTTATGGACTCCTGGATGCAAGTAAAGTGAGATAAAAGCCTAATGAAATGCCTTTGTACTGAAATGTTACACAAAGCAGCTTGGGCCGAATGTTCAGGCAGCAATGCTCAGGAGACTTGGCTTGTTCTAATTTGAATTCTTCCACAGCAGCAATACCAGAGAGTAATCTCTCCCTAGGTGTCTAGCATCTCCTCACTTCTCGGAGCAACAAAATTTGAAATGGAAAGAAACATGCTTCAGCAACTATCTTGACTTCACATGTCTGCTCTAAAAAAGGGACCTTGCCATTTGGGGATAACCCAGGCAAGTTATGCAGTGACAGCTATGACGAAGGCACCACCACAAGGTTCACTTGAAAGCTATTCCAGATGAAAGTTCCTTCCCACCAGAGCCAATCAGCTACTAATTCTTATCAGCTGAATCTGTAGACAACCCCCTCTTCCAATCCAACCACCACTCACTCTAGTTTGAACCCTCATAACCTATTTAGTTTCCTGTTACTAGTCTCTTTCCTCCGAGAGTATCTTTCATATTGATTCTAATTTGATATTCCACAAATATGGACAATAAAAAATTACTCCTGATCAGAAATTGTCTCCCCACTGTCCACAGGAGACAGGTATGTAAAGAGGCAGAGAGAGAGGAGACATAGATGCACTGCTTTATTCTGGTTCTGCTCACTTCATCTTGCATCACTTCATATAAATCTTTCCAAGTGTTTTGTGATTATCTCACTTGTTATTTCTTATGGTATAACAGTATTCCATTACAGTTCTATTCTACATTGTTCAGTCATCCCCCAATTGAGGGACATCTCTTCAATTTCTGGTTCTTTGACATCACAAAATGAGCTGCTATAAATATTTTTTGTAATTCCTCCATCTTTTAAAAAATACTTGTTTATCTACTGCTCCAAATTCTTCAGAAGAAATATTAGATAGTTAGAAATGTTTTGAGGGCAGTACAAACTTTTTTTTTGACGCAGCATAGTATCTTCTTAGTGTGCATTTAATAAATGTTTCTTGAACTGAAATAAAGAACCTATTTGACAGAGCCCACTATTATTAATACAATTTTATAACTAAAATGCGTAAAGCTCCATTCCTATATGTATATTATACACATGTACATATACGTGTATATAGATTATATACATGTAATACCTTGTGTATTGTTTATACATGTACATTTGTACATATTGATATGTATGTATTTGTGTCTGTATGTGCATATATATATATATATATATATATATATATATAATCTCATTTGATTCTTACAACATAGCCTAAACTGGATACAATTATCATTCCAATTTTACAGATAAGGAAACTGAGACCAAGAGGTTGTGATTTGATTAAGGTCACGTGATATTAAGCTTTTGATGCTGGAATCAAACTCAAGACCTCCTGACTCCAAGTCTAGTACTCTTAACAAAGAGGACCCCAAGGTATCAAATATGCAAGCATTCACAAAGGAAAAGAGGGTATAAGAAAATGTTCACAGATAAAAACTGCATCAATAAAACATTTTCAAAAGCAAAAATATATAGAAAGTATTTTAGCATGTATTTAAAATACTTATAAAAATGAATTATGTTTACATAGCACCTTAAAAACACTAATATATGCAATATATTATATATGCATATAATATGCAATATATAAAAACTATATATACAATATATATTTTATTATATACAATTATATAATTATGTACAATATATATACAATTATATATATTATATACAATTATGTACAATTTAATTATATACGATATAATTTTACCCTCTTGCCAATCCTGTTGAAGTGTTCTGTGAACGCATTCATATTCTCCTTTGATCAAATGAGTCTCTCTCTCTTCCATATATATATATATATGTATATATATATATATATATACATATATATATATATACACACACATATATACATATGTTAGGTGCACATAGAGAGTGCTTTATAAATCTTAAATGTTATGTGCTACTTATTTCCTATAATAGTTCTTACTTCTATAATAGAGAACATGAGGCCATAAAGACCACCAGAAATGCTTGTCCAATACTTGTTTTTTTTCTATCTCCATCCAAAGAGGCAAATCATCTTTTCAACTTGTTTGGTTATGAATATTTCTATCGCCATATCATTTTCACATGAAGAAAAGGAGGCACAATGAAGTTGTCACTTAGGTAAACCACACAACCAGAACTCAAACAAGTTTTGTTTTGTTTTTTAACTCTCTGGCCAATATTAATCCCCTAACTTCAGGAAAATTAAAAAAAACGAAAAAAAAAAACGAACAAGAACAAGAACAAGAACAACAAAAAAGGGAAGGATTAACACTGCATCAAGGATCTAGGATTTCTTATTTTTAAGTAATTTCTTCCAGGGATACAAAGCACAATCAAGCTATATATTAGTAGATGTTTTAATGAATTTTATGTCAAAAAAAACCCAATAGGATCACCTGGTAAAGAGTTCTCCTTCTAGAACCACAATTTGGTCATTGTCATTGTCATAATAATCTGACGCAAGACTCACATTGTAGGTTACAATTTCTTAAGATTCTTTTTTAGCTTTCTCAGGGTTTATTTCATTATGATTTAGATATAGTCTTGGGTTCTTCAGTTCTATGCCAGCAGAAAACAAGTTCTGGAAAGATAACCTGAGGAGTGTTGCCAGGCTCAAATTACAATTTTCAGATAAATAAACTGAGGTCCAGAAAGGTGAGACCAATCCAGTCCAATCTAATCCAAGAAGCATTTGTTTAGTTGTTGCATCATTTTTCAGTTGTATACAACTCTTCTTTTCCCCACTTGGGGTTTTCTTGGCAAAGGTACTGGAGTAGTTTATCATTTCCTTCTTCAGCACATTTTACAGATGAGGAAACTGAGACAAAAGAGTTATGTGACTTGCCTAGGGTCACACAGCTAGAAAGTATTTGAAATTGGATTTGAACTGTACCTTGCACTGTGCCACCTAGCAATTAGTAATGACCTACCTTGTGAAACATTCTATGTGAAGTGCAGGTGATACAAAGACAAAATGAATAATAGTCCTGCTCTCATGGAACTTACATTCTCTAAGGAGACAGGAAAGAGAAAGGTAAAATATTTAAATAGATCGTATGTACATAACAATTTGAGGAAGGAAGGGGTACCAACCTAAGAAATTCAGGAAAATTTTCCTATATGTGGCACCTGATTTGCCCATGATCATAAAAGTAGTAAGTATCAGGTTAACATTTTGAACTGAGGTTTTCGGGTGCCAAATCCGAAGTCCTTTTTACCACACAATGATGAATCATGATGACCCATTCCTCCGTAATCAAAGCTGTTCCTCAAAAAATATAGATAGGAAGTTTTAATATCTACATACTCCAGATATATCTGTGCTGGTAAGAGCAGCTGGAGCTTTTAGACAATTTATATGAAAACCAGTTGTGTGTCATAGAAGATAAAATGCTGAATCTGGAGTCAACAAAATCTGAATTCAAATGCCACCTTATTTAATTATTAGCTGCATGACCTTAGACAAGTCACTTAAATTCTGCTTGCCTTAAAAAACAAATATATCAAATGGAGATAATTCATAGCACCTACCTTTCAGCATTGTTGTGCAGATAAAATGCAAAAAGTACAGGTGACATATTCTGAAAATTTTAAACCACTATATAAATTTTAGTTCCTATTGTATTTTTTTTTCCACAGCAAAGCTTTCGAAAAGAAAGGGTCACTACCAGGTTGAGGCATCAGATGGAAGACATTGATGGAAGAAGAATCTAATTTAAAATATTCTGAACTTTTTCTTGAGAGTCAGAAATAGAGAGAAGCAAGCACAGAGAAGAGAAAGTTATGTCAAGTAGAGCAGAAAAATGACTACTTTTCTTAAGGTTGATTTTTTAAATAGAAATACAACAGATTTAATATTACTTTCAAAACTGCCTTATTTGTTGTCTATTTTTTCCTCTGAACTTCATTTTATGCATTAAAAAAAGATCTTTTGGATCTTTCTCATCTTTCTTCTGCTTACAGTACTCTTTTCCCCCACAAAATAATAAATGAAATTCCCAGGGGAAAAAATCTGATAGATCACATCATGGAAATGAAAGGCTATGATGAGAGCCTTTAGTCAACATCCCTTACGGAAATGTGCACATTACTACAAACTCTACTCTCCTTAGACGGGTCACATCAGTCATCCAAGAATTAAGTGCAACTATAAAATCCACCTCTTTGTCACTGAGGATCCTAGACTCACTACAAAATGTATACATGTATACATACTTCCTCTATTAAAGTTCTATTCATGTGTTCACAGATGACCATAGAATAAATGCATTCCAATAAAGCATGGAAAGTCCTTTCTACCTTGATGATCAATATTTATAACTAGAGTCAGATTTACTTCTTTACCAGAAATCTCTTCTCCAAAAGCACTCACAGGAGATCTTATCAACCATGTTATACAGTCTATGATATTCTTGAGCTGTCTCAATATTCAAGAAATATGTGAAACATATAGAAAAGAACTCAAGAGAAAGTCATTGTTGACTACACAGCTACTTAGCAATGGCATTCCAGGCCCAACACAGTCTAACTCCCTTATTGGTCTAATCACACACATTACCCTTTTTATCCTGTAGGTTCCAGCCAAATCAGACTACTCACTGCTTTCTTCTTTCTTTCCATGACTTTGTATGTACCATATCCCAATGTATGGCTAGAATTGTTTCCTCCCCTCCTTGCTTCTTCTTTCTCTCCCTCTCCCTCCTTCTCTCTCTCTCCCTTTCCCTTCTTCTCTCTCTCCCTCTGTCTCTGTCTCTCTGGCACTGTTTCTCTGTCTCTCTGTCTATTTGTCGTTCTGTCTGTCTCTCTCTCACATACACACACATACATACATATTTATTGAAAATAATATCTTTCAGACTTCCGGGTAATCATGGCTGCAATCTAGACGCCACACGCTTCCTCTCCCCAGCACCGAACGAAATAGACTACATCAAAGGAGCATAAAATCACCTTTGGAGGAACAAAAGGACTCCCCAGTACCTCACAGAGGCAAAGTTACGTGGGGCTTGAACATTTCCACACTAAAATAAGAAGGAAAAGCTTGCACAGAAAAGTGAACTGAGCCGCCCTTCCCCCACCCCACCTCCCCCACTAAACCAGAGTGAGCTACCTTAGCGCTCACCGGGACAGCGAGTGAGTGGGGAGCGTCTCTGTCTGGGGGGGGCACTCCAGGGTCCTTGGGATCTGGGGACTGCCAGGAAAAAAAGTCTCAGGGCGCTTTCACTGGAGAATCCAGCGGAGCTGTACTTGGGGCGGGCTGCGCTGAACACCAGGGCGGACAACACACTGATTATCTGGGCGGAGCTGAACACCTGGGCAGTGTGGCTGTGATCAGGGACCCAGCACTCTAACAAACCTTGGAGGCTGGGAAGAACTAGTCTGAAGCAACCTAAATTCACAGAAAAACCACACATATAACCCAGATCCCAGACCAAAAAGGAAAGGGGAATAAAATCACCAAAGGGATGGCTCACATGGCCCAAAATCAAGCCTCCAGGAAGAAAGGGAAAAAAAGTGACTATTGAAAACTTTTATGGTGGAAGTACCCAAGGAAAAGAGGAGAATGAGGAAGAAATCCAAAAAAATTCAGAACATGCCTCCCAAAATGGAAACTATCAACAAGCTCTGGAAGATCTCAAACTGGAACTTATCCAAAAGATGGAAACCTGGAAAGAAAAATGGGAGAAAGAGATCAGCTGTCTGACAGATAAGAATGCTCAATTGGAAAAAGAACTCGAAGCATCCAATAGAAGGGCAGACAAGGCTGAAAAGCAAAACCAGTCCCTAATGACCAGAATTAAGCACCTCAAAGAAAGTGAGATGATAAAACAGCAAGAATCAATAAAGCAAACCCAAAAAATTAATGAATTAGAAGAAAACATAAAATATCTCACTGAGAAGGTCACAGACCTGGAAAACAGGGGGAGACGAGAAAATCTCCGAATCATCGGTCTCCCAGAAAAACCAGAGGTAAACAACAAATTGGATATTATTCTACAGGAGATTATAAAAGAAAATTGCCCACACGTTCTGGAGCAAGGGGGCAAAATAGAAATAAAAGGATTCATAGAACACCTTCTATACTAAATCCCCAAAAGACAACCCCTAGGAATGTAATTGCCAAATTCAAGAGCTTCCAAGTAAAGGAGAAAATCCTACAAGAAGCCAAGAAGAAGAGCTTCAGATATAAGGGGGCTCCCATAAGGATCACACACGACTTAGCGGCTAACACACTAAGAGACCGCAAAGCATGGAACATGATATTTAGAAAGGCAAGAGAGCTGGGTCTCCAACCAAGAATCAACTACCCAGCAAAACTGACTATATACTTCCAGGGGAAAGTATGGGCCTTCAACAAAATAGAAGATTTCCAAGCATTTGCTAAGAAAAGACCAGAGCTCTGTGGAAAGTTCGATATCCAAGCACAGAAAGCAAGAGAAACATGAAAAGGTAAATATGAAAGAAAGGGAAAAGGAGATAAATCTTATCTTTTTCTTTAAGTCAAACTCTCTTCTATAAGGACTACATTTACATCAAATTATATATATTAATATGTGGGGAAAATGTTTTGTGTAACTCTCATAAATTGTATCATCATAATAGTAGTTAGAAGAAACATGCATAGGGAAAGATTGGGGCATTAAGAAGATTTGGGGAAAGTTGGGGCAAAGAAAGGAAAAGGGAGGGGGGAACCGCGATAATACTAAGATTAACTTCAAGAAATAGGGGGGGAATCAATAGAATAAACTTTCCCATATAAAGATACACATGGGAAGGGGAGGGGAAGAACCCTCATATGAGAAGGAGAGGAAGAGAGCGTGAAGTGGAATTACTTAAACCTTACTCTCAGTGAAATCAAATCTGAGAGGGAAGAACATCTAGATCCAATGGTATCCTGAATTCTATCTCATCCATTAGGGCAAGAAAGAAAGGAAACCCAAGGAGGGGGAGAGGGGAGGGAGTACAAAAAGGGAGGGAAGGAGAGGGGGGAGGGGAAGGGAGCATAAAAAGGGAGGGGATAGAAAGGGAAGCATCTCAAGGGAGGGGACTAGGGGGACTGACCTAAAGTAAATCACTGGTTCAAAAGGAGAAAGCTAAAGAAGAAAGGTCAGAACTAGGGGAAGATATCAAAATGCCAGCGAATCCACAAATAACAATCATAACTTTGAATGTGAATGGGATGAACTCACCCATAAAACGTAGACAAATAGCAGATTGGATTAGAACCCAAAACCCTACCATATGTTGTCTTCAAGAAACACATATGAGACGGGTTGACACTCACAAGGTTAGAATTAAAGGTTGGAGTAAGACCTTTTGGGCCTCAACTGATAGAAAGAAGGCAGGAGTTGCAATCATGATATCTGACAAAGCCAAAGTACAAATAGACCTGATCAAAAGGGACAGGGAAGGTAAATATATTCTGCTAAAAGGAAGTATAGACAATGAGGAAATATCACTAATCAACATGTATGCACCAAATGGTATAGCATCCAAATTTTTAATAGAGAAACTAGGAGAATTGAAGGAGGAAATAGACAGTAAAACCATATTAGTGGGAGACTTGAACCAACCACTATCAAATTTAGATAAATCAAACCAAAAAATAAACAAGAAAGAGGTAAAAGAGGTGAATGAAATCTTAGAAAAATTAGAGTTAATAGACATATGGAGAAAAATAAATAGGGACAAAAAAGAATACACCTTCTTTTCAGCACCACATGGCACATTCACAAAAATAGATCATACACTAGGTCATAGAAACATGGCACCCAAATGCAGAAAAGCAGAAATATTAACTGCAGCCTTTTCAGACCACAAGGCAATTAAAATATTGATCGGCAAGGGTACATGGAGACCCAAATCAAAAATTAATTGGAAATTAAATAACATGATACTCCAAAATCGGATAGTTAGAGAAGAAATCATAGAAACAATTAACAATTTTGTTGAAGAAAATGGCAACGGCGAAACATCCTTTCAAACCTTATGGGATGCAGCCAAGGCAGTACTTAGAGGAAAATTCATATCCCTGAGTGCATATATTAACAAATTAGGGAGGACAAAGACCAAGGAATTGGAAATGCAAATCAAAAAACTTGAGAATGAACAAATTAAAAACCCCCAGAAGAAAACCATACTAGAGATCCTAAAAATTAAGGGAGAAATTAATAAAATAGAAAGTGACAGAACTATTGAGCTAATAAACAAGACTAGAAGTTGGTACTTTGAAAAAACAGACAAAATAGACAAAGTACTGGTCAATCTAATTTAAAAAAGGAAAGAAGAAAGGCAAATTAACAGCATCAAGGATGAAAAGGGGGATCTCACCTCCAATGAAGAGGAAATTAAGGCAATCATTAAAAACTACTTTGCCCAACTATATGGCAATAAATATACCAACCTAGGTGATATGGATGAATATTTACAAAAATATAAATTGCCTAGACTAACAGAAGAAGAAATAGTTTTCTTAAATAATCCCATATCAGAAAAAGAAATCCAACAGGCCATCAAAGAACTTCCTAAGAAAAAATCCCCAGGGCCTGATGGATTCACCAGTGAATTCTATCAAACATTCAGAGAACAGTTAATCCCAATACTATACAAACTATTTGACATAATAAGCAAAGAGGGAGTTCTACCAAACTCCTTTTATGACACAAGCATGGTACTGATTCCAAAACCAGGCAGGTCAAAAACAGAGAAAGAAAACTATAGACCAATCTCCCTAATGAATATAGATGCAAAAATCTTAAATAGGATACTAGCAAAAAGACTCCAGCAAGTGATCAGAAGGATCATTCACCATGATCAAGTAGGATTTATACCAGGGATGCAGGGCTGGTTCAACATTAGGAAAACTGTCCACATAATTGACCACATCAACAAGCAAACCAACAAGAACCACATGATTATCTCAATAGATGCAGAAAAAGCCTTTGATAAAATACAACACCCATTCCTACTAAAAACACTAGAAAGCATAGGAATAGAAGGGTCATTCCTAAAAATAATAAACAGTATATATCTAAAACCATCAGCTAATATCATCTGCAATGGGGATAAACTAAATCCATTCCAATTAAGATCAGGAGTGAAACAAGGATGCCCATTATCACCTCTATTATTTGACATTGTATTAGAAACACTAGCAGTAGCAATTAGAGAAGAAAAAGAAATTGAAGGCATCAAAATAGGCAAGGAGGAGACCAAATTATCGCTTTTTGCAGATGACATGATGGTCTACTTAAAGAATCCTAGAGATTCAACCAAAAAGCTAATCGAAATAATCAACAACTTTAGTAAAGTTGCAGGATACAAAATAAACCCACATAAGTCATCAGCCTTTCTATATAATTCCAACACAGCTCAGCAGCAAGAACTAGAAAGAAAAATCCCATTCAAAATTACCCTAGACAAAATAAAATACTTAGGAATCTATCTCCTGAGACAAACACAGGATCTATATGAACACAACTACAAAACACTTTCCACACAACTAAAACTAGACTTGAACAATTGGAAGAACATTAACTGCTCATGGGTAGGACGAGCCAATATAATAAAAATGACCATCCTACCCAAACTCATCTATCTATTTAGTGCCATACCCATGGAACTTCCAAAAATTTTTTTTACTGATTTAGAAAAAACCATAACAAAGTTCATTTGGAAGAACAAAAGATCAAGGATATCCAGGGAAATAATGAAAAAAAATACAAAGGAAGGGGGTCTTGCAGTCCCATATCTCAGACTATATTACAAGCAGCGGTCATCAAAACAATTTGGTACTGGCTAAGAGACAGAAAGGAGGATCAGTGGAATTGACTGGGGGCAAGCAAACTCAGCAAGACAGTATATGACAAACCCAAAGATCCCAGCTTTTTGGGACAAAAATCCACTATTTCATAAAAACTGCTGGGAAAATTGGAGGACAGTGTGGGAAAGATTAGGCTTAGATCAACACCTCACACCCTACACCAAGATAAATTCAAAATGGCTGAATGACTTGAACATAAAGAAGGAAACTATAAGAAAATTAGGCGAACACAGAATAGTTTACATGTCAGACCTTTGGGAAGGGAAATACTTCAAAACCAAGCTAGAATTAGAAAGAGTTACAAAATGCAAAATAAATAATCTGGATTACATCAAATTGAAAAGTTTTTGTACAAACAAAACCAATGTAACTAAAATCAGAAGGGTAGCAACAAATTGGGAAACAATCTTCATAAAAACCTCTGACAAAGGTTTAATTACTCAAATTTATAAAGAACTAAATCAATTGTACAAAAAATCAAGCCATTCTCCAATTGACAAATGGGCAAGGGACATGAACAGGCAGTTCTCAGCCAAAGAAATCAAAACTATTAATAAGCACATGAAAAAGTGCTCTACATCTCTTATAATCAGAGAGATGCAAATCAAAACAACTCTGAGGTATCACCTCACACCTAGCAGATTGGCTAACATGACAGCTATGCAAAGTAATGAATGCTGGAGGGGATGTGGCAAAGTGGGGACATTAATTCATTGCTGGTGGAGTTGTGAATTGATCCAACCATTCTGGAGGGCAATTTGGAACTATGCCCAAAGTGCAACAAAAGAATGTCTACCCTTTGATCCAGCCATAGCACTGCTGGGCTTGTACCCCAAAGAGATAATGGACAAAAAGACTTGTACAAGAATATTCATAGCTGCGCTCTTTGTGGTGTCCAAACATTGGAAAATGAGGGGATGCCCATCAATTGGGGAATAGCTGAACAAATTGTGGTATATGTTGGTGATGGAATACTATTGTGCTCAAAGGAATAATAAAGTGGAGGAATTCCATGGAGACTGGAACAACCTCCACGAAGTGATGCAGAGCGAAAGGAGCAGAACAAGGAAAACATTATACACAGAGACTGATACATTGTGGTACAATCGAAGGTGATAGACTTCTCCATTAGTATCAATGCAATTTCCCTGAACAATCTGCAGGGATCTAAAAAAAAATACTACCCACAAGCAGAGGATAAACTGTGGGAGTAAAAACACTGATGAAAAACAACTGCTTGACTACAAGGTTGGAGGAGATAAGACTGAGGAGAGACTCTAAATGAACACTATAATGCAAATTCCAACAACAGGGAAATGGGTTCGAGTCAAGAACACATGTGATAACCAGTGGAATCATGCGTAGGCTATGGGAGAGGGAAAGGCGGGGGGGGGGGGGGGGAGGGGGGGAGGGGAGGAAAAGAAAACAATCTTTGTTTCCAATGAACAATGTATGAAAACGACCAAATAAAATAATGTTTAAATAAAAAAAAAAGAAAATAATATCTTTCTTCTGACACAAGTGCCTTCTCTGAGAATATTTTCCTGGGTAGAAAACCAGCATCCTGCTATCTCTAGGCTGCTGGCCTAGAGATATATTTTGTTTACAATGTAATTGTTTACAAAATGTTTGATTTGCAATGGAAATAAAATTTAACTAACCTACAAAGTAGCTGAACTTGCCCAAGGATGCTGATGTTGGAAGGTGAAAGGGAAGGATGACTCTTCCAACCTTAACTCATCTTGCTGCATCTGCATGTTGTAGGTGAGATTTTATAAGAAACTTTCCTACTATTAGATGTCATAATTGCAATGCTTGAGTTGAAGAGTAAATGCAAACAAGTATAATTTCTGACATACTTTGCTTAGTCCTTAAGGAATTTCTGCATTAAAATTAATTTGACTCAGATTCCCTCTTTGGCCATAATAAAGATTACTGAAACATACTCATCCATGGAAAGAAGGGATGATGGAAGAAAGGGAGGGGGGAAAAGGAAAGAAGAGGAAAGGGAAGGGAAGAAGAAATAAAAGATGAAATAAATATTAAGTACCTGCTATGTACCACACATTTTGTTTGTTTAAAGATGATCACATTTGATCCTTCCAACAACCCTGGGAGATAGGTGCTATTATTATCCCCATTTTATAGATAAGGAAATTGAGTGGTTTAGTGATTTGTCCAAGGTTACATAACTAGTAAGTACCTGGGACTGGATATGAAATCAGGTCCTCCTGATTCTATCCATTGAGATATCTGAAGTCCTCATTGACTATTTTGGATCAAACATGCCAAAGTTCAATGGATAATATCATCCTAAGTGTACATAATACTTTAAGGTACACAAAGTGCTTTGCAAATATTATCTAGTTTTAACCTACAACAATCTTAGAAAGTAGGGTCTATTATTATTTCCATTTTATGAAGTTGTGGCATGCCCAACATCACACACTGTCTGAGGCAGGATTTGAAGAAAGGATTTCACACTCAAGGCAATTGAAGTCTTGAGACTAGTTTCTTTAAATCCTTCACTAATTACTGTTCTTATCAAGAAACATTTCACTCCCAATATTAAGCAATTATTAAGACCTTAACTTGTGCCTTCCACTGTGCTGAATGCTAAATCAGATATAAAGACATAAGTGAAACATTGCCTGCCCTTTCCTGCCCTGATTGAGCTTAACTATTTTTTTCTTTTTCTTTTTCTACTTTTTCTACTGCTACATGGTACTGTAGCATTATTTGTTGACCAAATGTTACAGCTATAAGGTGAATATTTCTGTTGCCTTGGGAACAAATTTATAGCTAGGCAGTTCTTATAATAAATCCTTCATTACATCATACTAGAAGCTGGCTTATAATGTGATTTGTTCTTGATAGATTTGCAAGAGAGGAGGGATGTGAATTTCAGGAAGAAACCTAAACACCTCCCCAAGCCCAGCTTCCTGCTCAAATGGTTCAAGTCATTAGATGCCTAATATACACCAGTTACACCTCATCTACAGTTTTGCTTTCCATGTGTTAAAATTAAATTGTGGTTGGGACTCTGAATATTTATATAGGTGGTCTCCAGGGATTTACTTTCTAAAGCCCAAAATGAATTACTAAAGTAAATGGAATTTATGGTAGTTTATTTACAGTATTTACAATAGAAGGAAGATATTAAGGAAAGAGATAGAGAAAAACTCTGGCTTCTTCTGATACCAGTTAGAATCTCTAAGCCCCAGCCAGGGGAAGAGAGTCTCAAGAAGATGGGCCTTACCTGGATGCTTCACACCTCGAGGAAGGTAGGATCACTAAGTCAGCTTTTCACTCACCAAGGGTGAGTGACAGTCTAAAAGAAGTCTGGGTGTCTGTCTTCCAGTCCTCAAGGGTCTTTCTTCCAGTTGCTCCTCCAAGTCAGTAACTGAACAAATGATCTCCTTTTGCCTTTTGGTCCTCTTTTTAAAGATCTTTTTCTCTTGGGTCACCTCCCCTAAATTTTCATGTCTACCAATTACAGCAGACGCTTTTCTCCAGGACTGCCCATTCTTTAGTTCTCAACTTCTTTGGTTAGATTATATCTTTTGGGGTTACTTAACACCTCTTTTGTTAAGTTCACCTTTTGCATTTACTTAACACCTTTTTATAGTTAAAATCTAAAAATAGATTGTAGCTTACAATTCTAGCTTCATTATAAAGGAAGAGCTAAGTAACTTCATTGTAATAATCAGGAGATTACAATTTTATCTTCACAATAAAGAAAGAGCTAAGTATCTTCATTGTTACAATCAGGAGATGGCTAAATCCAATCTTCACACATGGTTTCAATTAACTGCAGCTATTCCAGAAGAAGGACAGAAGCAAGAAGAGAACTGATGCCACATGATAAAGTAGGATTGCACACAGTTCAAGAACACATGGAGACCAAGACAAGACTCAAGACAGATGGAAGACAGACATGTGGGCAGATCAACAGGTGGTTGGGGTGGAATAATGTTTCCTTTCTCTCTACCTGAGGTCCATAAGTAGTGGTGGTCCCTCTAAGTGTTGGTTTTTCAGTTTTCACTTGAAGTGTTTTTTATTAGGCTATTTTTTTTTCAAAAGAGGCTGTGAATCAATATGCCCAGGGGCAAGAGCAAGGAGAGAGAACACAGTGCTGTACAATTAAATTAATGTAGGTGCTAAAAGTTAAAATGAGCACTTTCCAAGGTTTCAGGCATCCTCTGCAGGTCTTGGAATGTATCCCCCATAGATAAAGAGGACCTACTAGACAATACTGTATAATAATATGCAATCTACTTTAATGTTGGTAATATCTTATGTATTTAATTTATCAATTAATTTCATTATATACATATATATGTATATGTCTGTACAAGAAAATCACATTATATATAGTGTCAACAGATGCTTATATCCAGTCTTTCAATCATTTACTGAAAGTTTTGGAACTTAGCCCCATGATATGGGTCCTAGTGTACAGGATGAAAAATACTCTGTTTATTCTATACGTTACCTTGAAACTTTTATTCCTGCTATTCTGCCCTATAATTGAGTTTAAAAGATTTGACCAATAACATTTGACTTCAATTGGTCTAGATATCCTGTTGTTTTATTATATTTTTTATCATTCTCTCTTTCCCCATACATAGCACAAAAGGCATTAGGGTTATTGGCAGAAATATATATATATATATACATATATTTCTATATGTATATATAAATAAATATAAATATTATATAAATATGCATGTTTATATATGCATATATAAATAAATATAAATATGTATATAAACCATATATATATCTAAGGTTTTTACTAATAACAAGATAAGAAGTGATTTTTGTGGTATATGAATGTAATGATGTTTTTATTATTGAGGTTGTTCATTCATTTTATTCACATCCAACTCTTCATGACCCCATTTAGGGTTTTCTTGGCAAAGATACTGGAGGGTTTGCCATTCCCTTTTCCAGCTTGTTTTATACATAAGGAAACTGGACCAAACAGGGTGAAATTACCTGCCCAGCATCACAGAGCCAGTGAGTATTTGAGGCCAGAGTTGAACTCAGGGAAATGAGCCTTCCTACCTTCAGGCTGGACCCTCTGTCTAAACACTATGCCACATAGTTGAACGTAATGATCCTATTTTATTTTAAGATCCTCTTGTATTGATTCCTATGTGAGAGACATAGAAAGCTTTGTATGAACTAATGCAACATAAATCCAAATGAAAATAGAAAATTAAATGACTGAGAAGCTAGGACAAATGATGAAACATATTTCAAGAGTTAGGTAAGGAATTGCCTAGAGCAACAGGTCTTAAGTCAGGAAGGCTGAGCTCAAATATAACTTCAGACACTCTTGGTTCTTGACAGGTCCCTCCTCTGGGGCTGACTTTCTCTAACTCTAAAATGAGGATATTAATAACACGTACAACACAGAGTTGTTATAAGGGTCCAATGAGTTAATCATTGGATAGAATCTAGAAAGTAAAAGGTACTTAACAAATGTTTGTTGCCTTTCCCTCTCTCTTAGTGTGGAGGTAGAGAGTTATAGGGGAGAAATGTCTGGATTTTCAGGTATTAGTTGGTTTTACAGAATCATTTTTTCTATATTCTCAATACAATATGAGAAATTGTTATAGCTTGTAAAAGGAAATAACACAACTTTTCCAAATAGCTACAGACATATAAAAATATAAATAATGATGGAGGCAGCAGAAGGATAGATTTTCAGCAGTGTCTTTAAGGTTCCCAAATTGAGTCAAGTCTCTGGTCACACAGGATCATGGACTTAAAGTTTGAAAAGGTCCTATTTAGACCTTTTTCACTTAACAGATCAATTAAATATGCCCAATTAGGTGAACTATCCAAGGTCACACAGACAAAAGTCAGATTTCAATCCAGATCCTCTGACTGCAGGACTAGTGCTTTTTTTGTGGTTCTAAAAAAAAATCTCTTGTAAAGTGAGGCATTTTGTAATTTATATTCATTTTCTCTGCTATCTAAGATATTGGCAATGATTGAGGAAATCAAAATTTTACCTCCCATCCCTTTAAATATTTCCATTTACCATTTTTTAGCTTCCCTCCCTATGATACAAAGGTATTGAATTGTTAATGTCATAGATTCTTCTAGACTTCACATTCTGCAGTTCTACGACTAAATTAATGGCAAGGACAGGAATGGGGACAGTTAGCTAGCCAGGGTCTCCTGGGAATGGGTATTAGACATGCCCAAAATGACGAGGCCAGGGAAGGCTCCTGTATGCAGTGTTCTAACCCCCACTTAGCTTGGATGCTCAGGAGTAGTCACATCCCTGGGGATGATAGAAGACTGCAAGAAGGGGTGATATTTGCTAAGGATTCTTGAACCAATTCTGGCAAGGTGAAAATTGTCAGCCCCATACCTAAAAGGCATTTACCTGCAGGGAAACAATTCTTCCCACACATTGGGAACAGAAGTGGAATATAAAAATAGTGATGTGTTTGCCAAACTGTGCATTAATGGAAACATTTTAGAGGCTATTATTAGATCCTTCAAAAGGCCAACAGGTGAGGGAAAATACTGGGACACCACTTCACTGTTATAAATCAAAGAGCCCCATGGGCTCATAATTAATCACTTAATGGCCAAGCCTTGAGGAAAGAGTGACTTAATATTGGAGATTTGGACATAAAAGCAGCTTTTTGAGAAGTCAGCGTGACTGGAGGCCTGACAATGCAGGCTTTTGTACCAGAGAAAACATTTTCATTTATAAAAGTACCTATACCTGAGTGACATAAAAAATATTTTAAAAACCCTCACACCCTCCTCCCCTGAGATTGATAGATAAATTGGTATAATTTTCATTTGTCACCAGAAATAGCCTTTCTTGTCAAGAAACAGTGACTTAGCACACAGTGACAGCTTCTGGGGTTTGCTGGTTTCAGCATTTGGGGACATTGATGTCAAGCAAAGGGAAATGGAACTTTAGGTAGAACCAGTTCAGGACTTGTTGAAGCTAATGGGGAGCCAATAAAACAAAGTCTGAACTCATTCCTTCTGTTGGCATTCTATGACAGTAAGGAAAGCATAGTATCATGGATCTGGAACTAGAAGAGGACTTTGAGGCACTTGAGTGAAAGGATCATTGAATTAGAGTCGAGGAGACTGTTGATGTCATCTAGTCTGCCCCTTATTTTACAGATGATAAAAACTGAAGAACAAGAGGATTCACACATGTTCAGATGGGTAGTGAATAGGAGAGTCAGAATCTGAACCCATATCTTCACCCTAAACCCAGCATATTTCCAACAACAGCACAATTTCCCGATTATTAAAAAAATAAAGAAATAGGAGCAGCTAAAAGGCTCAGTGGATTAAGAACCAGGCCTATAGACGGGAGGACCTGGGTTCAAACCTGACTTCAGATACTTTCTAATTAGACATTGGACAAGTCACTTGACCCTTATTGCCTAGTCCTTACCGCTCTTCTGCCCTAGACTCAATACATTGTATTGATTCTAAGACAGAAGGTGTGGATTAAAGAAAAGAGAAAGAGGATGGTACGTAGGTGGCTCTGTGGATATAGCACCAGGCCTGAAGACTGAATGTCCTGGCTTCAAACACTTCTTGTGTGGCCAAAGGCAAGTCACTTAATTCCCACTGCCAACTCCTTTACCACTCCTCTGCATTGGGATTGATAGTATTTATTCTAAGAGAGAAGATAAAAGCGTTTAAAAATTATTTTTAGTATTTTTAAATGAAGAAACAGGCATAAGGAGTTAAGTGAATTATCCAAGGCCACATAGGTATGAAGTGGCACAGAAAGATTCAAATCCAGAAACTCTGCTCCATATCTTACATGTTATCTATTATATCAAATTATATTCTATCTTAAAGATGATCTAAACCAACACTTATCTACATCTGCCATTTAAAATAATTCTGATTATCAAGAATAACAATTTTAAATGTTGATAGTATCATAATTTCAAGGCATAATTTCAAGGCATAAGGGACCATATTGATCACAAAGTCCAGTTGTCAGGATTTTCTATTTGAAGGAAGATTCAGAACTGGGTAAAGGACCTGTCCAAGGTCCTACTTTTTTAAGTGGCAGAGCTAGAATTTTGACTGATATTCTCTGACTCCAAATCCAGTGCTCAAATCCAATGCTGTTTTAATGCAATATTTTATAAATTCCATGTGAACTAAAATGACCTCCAGGAATTGATGCAAAGTGAGAAGAGCAGAACTAGGAGAATATTATACACAGAGACTTTATATATTATACACTGTTACAGTTGAATGTAATGGACTCCTCTATTAGTGGCAATGCAATGTCCCAGGACAATTCTGAGGGACTTATGAGAAAGAACACTATCTACATTCAGAGGAAAAACTGTGGGAGGAGAAACACAGAAGAAAAACAACTATTTGATCACATGGGTTGATGGGGATATGATTAGGGATGTAGACTCTAAATGACCACACTAGTGCAAATATCAATAATATGGAAATAGGTTTTGATTAATGACACATGTAAAACCCAGAGGAATTGTGTTTTAGCTATGGGAGGCAGTAGGAGAAGAGAGGGAAAGAACACAGTTCTTGTAACCAGGAAAAATATTATAAATTGACTAAATACAATTAAAAATTAATTAATTAAAAAATGAAAAATGACAAGGTGAGGTTAGGATATAGACATTTGGATTATTAAAAAAAATAGCCTTTTTTTATAGGGAATTTGTTTTAAGAATTCTGCAGACATATTTTCCATGATTGGGAGTGAAAGAATCCCATTGATCCAGTAAAGGGAATGTAAGTTTGTTAATTTAGACACTCATTTAGTGTATGTCGATCTTCCTGGTCCCTTTAGTCTCTCATTTCCTCTTCCTACTTAAAGTTCTCAATTGTTCCCCACTTCCTAAACCAATATAACTGACTTTTAACTGACATCTCTTTGGCAACAGATACAACTACTCCCTATAATACCCCACTGCATCTCAAGTCAAACTCCCCATCACCTCCACAAAAACATAAAACCTTTCCTTCTCCAAACCTACCTTTGCTTTCCTGGGCCAGACCTTAGGAGAAGAGGGTCCCTCTCGACATCTATGACATAAAGTCTAATCCATCCAGGTAAAGGACATGACAAAGCTAGGGATACATGTCTTCAGATTCCCTTCCAAAACGTCACTTTAAAATGGCAAATATTTCTAAGAAAGTAATGGGAACTTTTTCACTCTCAGGTATTATGCACTTTGTCTACTACATGGAAACAGAGAGTGCTAAGTTGGCATACAATCCTGATGCCCTTCTTGACAGTAGGAAAGAGAATTTTCCAACCAAGTTAAAGCCCGAAGACTATAAACTTTATCTATTTCACAATTTTGCCCAGGATGAGGCTTAGTATTTCCTGGAATGTTTCAAGACAGCTGAATTAGCTCTAAATTATGTGACAATAGAATATTGCAAGGCAGTGAACTCCCTATCATTTTCCATTATAAGGTGTCCTGGATCATGTATAAACATTTTGCATTAACCTAACACATAGTAGGTAGCAGACTTTTTTACTGGTTGCCTATCTGAAAAGTTTCTTGGACCTTCCTATTAATAAAAAATAATAATACTTCAAATGTATTTCACATATATATTGTATATACCTATTTAGATAGATATTATCTCTTCTAGTAGAATGTAGTATCTGGTACACATCAAACAATAAATAATTTTCATTCAATCATTGCTTGAGGGCAGGGACGGTAACTTTTTTTGTCTTTGCATTCTCTGTCTCTGGCAGGTACCTGACAGACAATAGTGTGGAAAGGAAACTAGACTAATAGTTGTGTGGGGGAAGGGCCAACTGGGAGTGGCAGTGGGGTCTTGTGTCTAGCACTTCCTTGCTGCCATGTGGGTCTTGCGTCCTGGTGTTGGAGGAGAGAGGAGCTTGTTCAGCCCAGTCTGGAGTGGCATGCTCTTCTTGGTTCAGCCCAAAGACACAGGCTTCTAAAGGTTAGAATTGTTCTTGTTTGCTTCCTGTCTATTGCTAAGATTCTGAATTAGAACAAGGAGAATAGACAGGAGTGGGACAAACCCTCTGCCAGCCTCTAGGGCCTGGCGCTATACTCTGAAGCTAAGGAAAAACTCCAATTCCAACTGGATTATTAAACTTTATATTATTTAAATTCGCAGTCAGATAAGTGGACTACCTTTTCTGATCATAGAGGGAGCTGAACTTCAGCTCAATCATTCCAGGACAAAGAGTCCTTATCGGACCCCTGCGGCTTCCTCTCAGCAGAGGGCATCTCCCTCCCTTGCCTCACCAAGCTATATACGCTCTCTTCCCTCAACCTCCTCCATACCCTCATACAAATCTCCCATTATCCCCTGTTCTCCAATCTTCCTATTTCCTTTCCCAATAAATATTACAATAGGGGCTTAATAAATGATTATTGTTTGTTTAAAATGTGGCATTTTGAAGCAATGCAAGGCATAGCATCTAACTTTAGGCACAAAGTTGAGTAAAAGGAAGCCACAGGCAAAATTTGTAATAGCATTCTTGCATGTAAAGAAGATAACTCGACTCATCACTTAGATGACAGCTGTGGCTCTGTCAGTACCACAGGATTTTCATGTGGCTAGCTAAATCTAGTCTCTTTCACTGACTCCCCCACCTTCCTTAACAACCCAATAAATATTGTAAACATTTTCCATAGGGACAGCTAGGTGGCACAGTGTAATGAGTATCTGGCCTAAAGTCAAGAAGACTAATTTTACTGAGTTTGAATCTACCCTCAGATACATACTAGTTGTATGATACTGAGCAATTCCTTTAACTCTGCTTACCTCAGTTTACTCATCTGTAAAATGAGCTGGAGAAGGGAATGGCAAATCACGCCAGTATCTATGCCAAGAAAATCCCAAATGGGGTCATAAAGAGTCAGATACAATTGAAATAACTGAACAATAACAAAAATGTAGCTGGCATAAAGAAGGATGTAAATCCTGTTCTCTAACACCAGAGTTAAAGAAGGATGCTTAAGTCCTCTTGAATTATGAATACTATTCACCTAAAGTGACCTCCTGCCTCTATGGCACCCGCTGATCACAGACAATTTTTCTCTCTGTTCATGTACTTTGCTGGCACCTGAACTCAAATACTGGAAGCATCCACTGGGCTGACTGACAAAAACCGTCTGCTCCAATTCCCAACCACCTCCTCCCCCTCCCAAACAAGCTGCTGCAGCATTTTTCATGACTAGTTTCTATTTACCCCAAGCTGGTGATTTAGGTGTCTTAGCCAAGGTTATTTTGTCAGTATCACCTATAAGTGAAATCAAACCAATGGCTTCTTCTGAGAATGTTGGCACAGAACTTCCAGGTGCTATGAGAACACATTCTCCTGATCAACAGACTCGCTACCAACTAAAAAACAGACCTCATTTCCCTCCAAAAAAAAAAAGAAAAGATAAAACTGCTGAAACTTCAGGCAGCTGTGAATTTGGCCTAGTTTGCCTCTACTCAAGACCCAAGCGGCAGACTATTTCCTAAAATATCATTAGGAGGGATCTGAAGCCTGATACATTGCAGCCTACCTTACAACCCTTTGGATTCACCAGACTTGGCACTGTTGATACTCAGCTGACCCATTTCACTCCAGGACTTCATATGGGCTGGGAATGTGGTGGTTTGGGAGCTCTAAGGATACAGATGGCACCTTAAAGGGTTGAGGCAATCTCCATCAATTCCTGAGGCCAAAAGGATTCATTTTCTGGGGATGTCTCTCCATGCTAAAGTCCTAATTAGGAATTTTTCACCTGGTGTAAACTGAGTTAAGAGATTGAGATGCATGTCAAAGGGGTAGAGGTTAACTATACTTATATATCTATATAGACTGAGAAAGGATAAAGTGATGTAATAAAATGAACACTTGAGGGGATAGTAATAGCCTAGGACAGAAGCTAACAGGGGTCCTATTCAGAGCTTCTTCCCCATTCAGCCTCACTTGATTCTCCAACTGTCTTTCCTGGGAGCATTCTATTTGGAATGTTCTTTTTTGATTGGCAGCTGAGGTCCTTTACTTTGTGTTGCAGACCGGGCTTGTCCTGCAGATTCTCTCTTTTACAGTGACTGAATGTAGAGCTTGTGGTAGTGAAAAGCAGGAAGTCCCTCCCCTGCACACATAAGTGAGCACAGCGGACTTCCAGCCAAGATGGCGGTGTGGAAGCAGCGAAAGTTCAGACCTCGGAAACCCTTCCTTACTGATCGCAAACAGAGTAATCCTAGGACACGGAAATTCAAGCTGAACAACAGGATAGACTTGGGGAACCCTCCTCCTGGACCTGGATCAGAAGGTACCGCACCCCAAAAGCCAGAACCCTAGATCACTCAGCTCTAAGGGGTAGGCAGAAGGAAGTTCCCAGGACCCATCCCCCCAACCCACAGTGCTGAGCCCACAGCAGCAGCGGGAACCTCAGGGCTCTGAGGACTCACCTTGAAAGCAACCTGAGCCAGTCTCCGGGGCACCCAACATAGATGGCAGGGAAACATAGAGAGAAGGGGGAAGCCTGTAGCCCCCTGGCTGGGTCCTTCCATCTGAGTCTCAAGGGAGGTCCCAGCTTTAGGGCACCAGCTGAACCCAATCCCATCAGGAGCCCTCAGAGCTACTGAAAGGACAGAAAACTCAGGGCTGGCAAAGGGGTTGCTCCAAAGAGCTTACCTTGAAAGTAACCCGGGCCAGTCTCCGGGCATTCAACACAGACTGTGGAGGAGGAGGTTGTTTTATTTCTTCCTTTTTTTGGCTCGGGGATCATTAGGCCCACACCACCTGAACCTAATCCCATCAGGAGCCCTCAGAGCCCAGGGAGGCCATGCACCTCCCTCCTTAGAGAGCAGGGTCTTCTGAAAAAAACGGAAACCTAGAGGCAAAGTCAAGATGGCAGCCTAGAAGGAGCATAGACCTGGCAGCCTGGCCAGAGCTTTGGAGATCCTCCATATTTGCTCCAGCCATCCAAGAAGTTTAAAACTCAGAGTAAACCTAGCCCAACTAAGCTGAGCTCAATCCCATCAAAAGTCTCCAGGACACAGGGAAGCCCAGGCTCCCCATCCATCCTCATTGACGGCTGGACTTTAAGCCAATCAAAAGCCTCCAGAGGACAGGAAAGCTCAAACTCCCAACAACCCTCCCCCAGAGATTATACCAAGAGATCTTCTGTTAAAGCTCCAAGAGGGGAGACCGATAGAAGTTCCCAAAAACCAAAAAAAATGAGAAGAACAAGATCACAGACAAATATGGAGAGTAAAGAAGGGGTGAATTTGAACAAACAACAGAAACAGAAGAAAGAAACTTCGATAGACAGCTACTACTCAGCAAATGGAACAGAGGGGGAGAGATCAGCAAACGATAAACCAGAAATCCCAGCGAATTGGATACAGGCTGTGGAAGAACTCAAAACACAACTAAGAGAGGCTGAAGACAATTGGGAAAAGAACTTAAAAATTAAGATAAGTCATCTGGAAACAGAGGAACTTGAACTAAAACAAGAAAATAGTGTCTTGAAAGTCAAAATCAACCAGCTGGAAAATGAGGCAAAGGAGATGAAAGATGAGGCAAAGGAGATGAAAGATGAGGTAAAGAGGCTGAAAGACGATCTTCAAAGAAAATCAGACCAGAAGGAAAAAAGACGACCAAAAAGCCAGAGTTGAAATCCAATCTTTAAGAACCAGAGTAAAACAACTAGAATCAAGTGACCTCACAAGGCAGCAGGACACTATAAAACAAAACAAAAAGAATGAAAAAATTGAGGAAAATGTGAAGCATCTCATTCACAAAACAGACGATTTAGAAAATTGTTCAAGAAGAGACAATTTAAGAATAATTGGACTACCAGAAGACCGTGACAAAAGAAAAAGCCTGGACATAATACTAGAGGAAATTATCCAGGAAAACTGTCCTGAGATCCTAGAAAAAGAGGGGAAAGTGGAGACTGAAAGAATCCACAGATCACCCCCTTTATTTAATCCCCAACTGACAACACCAAGAAATGTTATAGCCAAATTCAAAAACAGTCAGATGAAAGAACAGATATTACAAGCTGCCAAGAAGAAGCCATTCAGATACCATGGAAATATGGTGAGGATAACACAAGGTCTGTCTGCATCCACACTGAAGGACCGAAAGGCATGGAATACAATATTCCAGAAAGCAAGGGAACTAGGCCTACAACCAAGAATAAAATACCCATCAAAACTGACTATATTCTTACAGGGGAAAGTATGGTCATTTAACACAACAGAAGAGTTCCAAGCATTCATAAATAAAAGGCCAGACCTGAACAGAAAATCTGAAGTCCAACCACAGAACTCAAGAGAATCATCAAAAGGTAATTAAAAAAGAGGGGAAAAAACAAGAACAACAACAACAAAATTTTTAAGAGACTCAATAAGTTAAAATGATATGTATCCCTATAAGAAAAGAGGTCATTGGCAACTATTAAAAACTGTTGCTATCACCTGAGCAGCTAGAAGAACTACACTCAGAGGGAACAGTGACAAACTGTATAGGATGAAAGGACAAAACATAAATAGGTATATAGATATATGCATGCATAAATACATATACATGTGTATGTATATATATATATATATACACATACATGACTAAAGCTAAAAAAGAAAAGAGGTTATGACCAAAAGAAATGGGAAAAGAAACAAATGGGGGTAAATTTATATGTCACAAAGAGGATCATGGCGGGAGGGAGGGGGAGAACATCGATACACTGGAAGGGTAAAGAGGTTGGAGATAAGAAATACTCAACTCTTGTGTACTTTGAAACTGACCCAAAGAGGGAAGAACAATCCAATCCATTGGGGAAGAGAATAGATTTGTGCCCTTTGGGGGAGTAGAAGGGTAAAAAACAGACTGGTGGGGAGGGAAGCAGTACAAGGGAGGGAGAGGGTGGGGGAAAATTTTAAAAAGACTACAGGGGAAAATAAGGGAGGGAATAAGAAGGGAGAGGGGTAGAAAGGGAAGTACAAGAGGGACTGCTTTAAAGTAAATCACTGGACTAAAAGGTAGAGCTGAAGAAGAAAGGTTAGAATTAGGGAAGGATATCAAAATGCCAGGGAGTCCACAAGTGATAGTCATAACTTTGAACATGAATGGGATGAACTCACCCATAAAACATAGATGAAGAGCAGAATGGATTAGACTCCAAAACCCTACCATATGTTGTCTTCAAGAAACACACATGAGGCGGGTAGACACCCACAAGGTCAGAATTAAAGGATGGAGTAAGACCTTCTGGGTCTCAACTGACAGAAAGAAGGCAGGAGTGGCTAACATAATATCTGATAAAACCAAAGCAAAAATAGACCTGATCAAAAGGGATAGGGAAGGTAATTATATTTTGTTAAAAGGGACTTTAGATAATGAGGAAATATCACTAATCAACATGTATGCACCAAATAATATAGCACCCAAATTTCTAATGGAGAAACTAGGAGAATTGAAGGAAGAAATAGACAGTAAAACCATATTAGTGGGAGACTTGAACCAACCATTATCAAATTTAGATAAATCAAATCAAAAAATAAATAAGAAAGAGGTAAAAGAAGTGAATGAAATCTTAGAAAAATTAGAATTAATAGACATATGGAGAAAAATAAATAGGGATAAAAAGGAATACACCTTCTTCTCAGCACCACATGGCACATTCACAAAGATTGACCATACATTAGGTCACAGAAACATGGCACACAAATGTAGAAAAGCAGAAATGCAGCCTTTTCAGACCAAAAGGCAATAAAAATAATGATCAGTAATGGTAAATGGAAAAGCAAATAAAAAACTAATTGGAAATTAAACAATATGATACTCCAAAATCATTTAGTTAGAGAAGAAATCATAGAAACAATAATTTCATCGAGGAAAATGATAATGGTAAGACATCCTTTCTAACCTTTTGGGATGAAGCCAAAGTGGTAATCAGAGGTAAATTCATATCACTGAGTGCATATATTAACAAACTAGGGAGAGCAGAGATCAATCAATTGGAAATGCAAATAAAAAAACTCAAAAGAGACCAAATTAAAAACCCCTAGCAGAAAACCAAACTAGAAATCCTAAAAATTAAGGGAGAAATTAATAAAATCGAAAGTGATAGAACTATTGATTTAATAAATAAGACAAGAAGCTGGTACTTTGAAAAAACAAACAAAATAGACAAAGTACTGGTCAATCTAATTTAAAAAAGGAAGGAAGAAAAGCAAATTAACAGCATCAAAGATGAAAAGGGGGACATCACCTCCAATGAAGAGGAAATTAAGGCAATCATTAAAAATTACTTTGCCCAATTATATGGCAATAAATACACCAATTTAGGTGATATGGATGAATATATACAAAAATACAAACTGCCTAGACTAACAGAAGAAGAAATAGAATTCTTAAATAATCCCATATCAGAAAATGAAATCCAACAGGCCATCAAAGAACTTCCTAAGAAAAAATCCCCAGGGCCTGATGGATTCACCAGTGAATTCTATCAAACATTCAGAGAACAGTTAATTCCAATACTATACAAACTATTTGACATAATAAGCAAAGAGGGAGTTCTACCAAACTCCTTTCATGACACAAACATGGTACTGATTCCAAAACCAGGCAGGTCAAAAACAGAGAAAGAAAACTATAGACCAATCTCCCTAATGAATATAGATGCAAAAATCTTAAATAGGATACTAGCAAAAAGACTCCAGCAAGTGATCAGCAGGGTCATCCACCATGATCAAGTAAGATTTATACCAGGGATGCAGGGCTGGTTCAATATTAGGAAAACCATCCACATAATTGACCACATCAACAAGCAAACCAACAAGAACCACGTGATTATCTCAATAGACGCAGAAAAAGCCTTTGATAAAATACAATGCCCATTCCTATTAAAAACACTAGAAAGCATAGGAATAGAAGGGTTGTTCCTAAAAATAATAAACAGTATATATCTAAAACCAACAGCTAATATCATCTGCAATGGGGATAAACTAGATGCATTCCCAATAAGATCAGGAGTGAAACAAGGATGCCCATTATCACCTCTACTATTTGACATTGTACTAGAAATACTAGCAGTAGCAATTAGAGAAGAAAAAGAAATTAAAGGCATCAAAATAGGCAAGGAGGAGACCAAGTTATCACTCTTTGCAGATGACATGATGGTCTACTTAAAGAATCCTAGAGATTCAACCAAAAAGCTAATTGAAATAATCAACAACTTTAGCAAAGTTGCAGGATACAAAATAAACCCACATAATTCATCAGCATTTCTATATATCTCCAACACAGCTCAGCAGCAAAAACTAGAAAGAGAAATCCCATTCAAAATCACCTTAGACAAAATAAAATACCTAGGAATCTATCTCCTGAGACAAACATAGGAACTATATGAACACAACTACAAAACACTTGCCACACAACTAAAACTAGACTTGAGCAATTGGAAAAACATTAACTGCTCATGGATAGGAGGAGCCAATATAATAAAAAATAACCATCCTACCCAAACTTATTTATCTATTTAGTGCCATACCCGTTGAACTCCCAAAAAATTTCTTTACTGATTTAGAAAAAACCATAACAAAGTTCATTTGGAAGAACAAAAGATCAAGGATATCCAGGAAAATAATGAAAAAAAAAACACATATGATGGGGGCCTTGCAGTCCCAGACCTCAAACTATATTACAAAGCAGCAGTCATCAAAACAATTTGGTACTGGCTAAGAGACAGAAAGGAAGATCAGTGGAATAGACTGGGGGCAAGCGACCTCAGCAAGACAGTATACGATAAACACAAAGATCCCAGGTTCTGGGACAAAAATTCACTATTCAATAAAAACTGCTGGGAAAATTGGAAGACAGTGTGGGAGAGATTAGGAATTGATCAACACCTCACACCCTATACCAAGATAAATTCAAAATGGGTGAATGACTTAAATATAAAGAAGGAAACCATAAGTAAATTGGGTAAATACAGAATAGTATACATGTCAGACCTTTGGGAAGGGAAAGACTTTAAAACCAAGCAAGACATAGAACGAATCACAAAAGGTAAAATAAATAATTTTGACTACATCAAATTAAAAAGCTTTTGTACAAACAAAACCAATGTAACTAAAATCAGAAGGAAAACAACAAATTGGGGAAAAAATCTCCATAAAAACCTCCTACAAAGGTTTAATTACTCAAATTTATAAAGAGCTAAATCAATCGTACAAAAAACCAAGCCATTCTCCAATTGATAAATGGGCAAGGGACATGGATAGGCAGTTCTCAGATAAAGAAATCAAAACTATTAATAAGCACATGAAGAAGTGTTCTATATCTCTTATAATCAGAGAGGTACAAAACAAAACTCTGAGGTATCACCTCACACCTAGGAGATTGGCTAACATAACAGCAAAGGAAAGTAATGAATGCTGGAGGGGATGTGGCAAAGTAGGGACATTAATTCTTTGCTGGTGGAGTTGTGAACTGATCCAACCATTCTGGAGGGCAATTTGGAACTATGCCCAAAGGGCGATAAAAGAATGTCTACCCTTTGATCCAGCCATAGCACTGCTGGGTCTGTACCCCAAAGAGATAATGGAGAAAAAGACTTGTACAAGAATATTCATAGCTGGGCTCTTTGTGGTGGCCAAAAATTGGAAAACGAGGGGATGTCCATCAATTGGGGAATGGCTGAGCAAATTGTGGTATATGTTGGTGATGGAATACTATTGTGCAAAAAGGAATAATAAAGTGGAGGAATTCTATGGAGACTGGAACGACCTCCAGGAAGTGATGCAGAGCGAGAGGAGCAGAACCAGGAGAACATTGTACACAGAGACTTATACACTGTGGTATAATCGAACGTAATGGACTTCTCCATTAGTGGCAGTGTAATGTCCCTGAACATTCGGCAGGGATCTAGGAGAAAAAACACTATTCATAAGCAGAGGACAAACTGTGGGAGTAGAAACACCGAGGAAAAGCAACTACCTGACTACAGCAGTTGAGGGGACATGACAGAAGAGAGACTCTAAAAGAACACTCTAATGCAAATATTAACAACATGGCAATGGGTTCGAATCAAGAACACATGTGATACCCAGTGGAATCACGCGTCAGCTACGGGGGGTTGGGGGAAGGAAAAGAAAATGACCTTTGTCTTTAATGAATAATGCATGGAAATGATCTAATAAAATATTATAAAATTAAAAAAGAATAAGTGAGCACAGCCCCATTTATGCCTCTACTTCACACTTAGGTGGACTGAGAAGACAGATAATTGTTCACTTGGCCCCATGCCTAAAATTATTACAGCTTGTTAGAATTTAGTATTCCAATAGATAATAAAGAAAACATTTATAAAATCTCCAAGATAAAAATCACACAAAGAAGCTACTCACTGACTGACCTATATTTTGGGGCCAAGTTATGAGTGGTTCAGTTTGATTCAACAAATATTTATTAAGCTGTCCTACTCCAAAAGTGCCATGCTATGTAATGGGGGCAATGCAGGGATTAATAGAACAAGAGCCTTGCTCTCAAACTTAGAAAAGGATGAAGGGAGAATAAATGTGCACATGGATACATTTACATAAATTGGGATACAGTTAGTGCACAGGACATTTAAAATATTCCAAGTTAAAATAAGGAAAATAAAGAACTCAGACTTCAGTGAGGGAAAACTTTGGGAGAGGGCAACCATTGGAAAATGGGTAGAATGTCGATGGAGATGGAAGACATGCTCAAAGAAAGGCATTAGAAAGGGCACTGACATGCTACAGAAAGTACCAGGCATATATGGAAGTCATTAAATTGTCCAGTGAAGAGTATGGACTGAACTGAATTAAGAAAATACCATATTGAACAAGATCTTGAATGCCAGATTAAGTAGGGCATCTGCGTTGTCCTCAGAATATATGATTCTTTAATGTGGACATCTCATTATCCAAATTGCTGGCTATGATCCATCACGGAAAAATCTTCCTTAACTTCAGGACACGGGGTTCTATGTGTGGCTTTATTGATTGGAATATAGAGAGATCAGATAGGCAGGTCTGTGCTCTCTCAGCAGCAGGAGTCATTAAAAAAATCTGAAGGAAGATAAAGCACTAGGAATTGAACATTGCATTCAGTGAGGCTGAATTCTTGAATATCAAACAATATCAAGAAAAGAAGAGGTAGGGAAAAGAGGGGAAGATGGGAAACTGGAAAACCAACAAACAGAAAGCAGAAAATGAGTCAAATGAGCACAAGACTCTGGCTCTCCCAGGGATGGACATCTGCTTCTACACAGCAAATAATCCAGATCCACCAATAGATGGTTTTTAATAGATCATAGATTTTAGAATGGCAATGGTGCCAGCCAGTCATCTAGCCCATCCTCATAATTTTACAAATGAGGTAACTGAAAACCAGAGACATTAAGTGACTTGGACAAGGTCACACACATAGTAATTATCCGAAACAATATTCAGACCTTGGTCTTCTGACTTTGGAGCCTAGGGTTCTTTTTCCTGGGCCACAGTGCTGCTGTGGAATGGGGAATAATGAATCTTTCTTGGACCTGAGAGAGCTGGGCTTGCCAGAGGAGCATGACAGTGAGCTCTCATGTTTCCTGGGTCTTTTCCTTTCTTATGACATACTATCTAGCTTTGCAGAAGTTTGCAGGCATATGAGGAGCTCTTTAAGGTCCTCTCAAGTACATCCAGCCACTTCCAATTATTCTAAACACTAAGGCTATAGGACTCTGAAGCTCTAGCCTAACATAATTGGGCCAAGCCAAAGACAGAGAATAAAAGCACAAAACTAATATAATGGAAAAAAAGTCAATCCCAAAGGGGTCCAAAAGCCCTCCCTGGGGAGCTAGAAATCTGTGGGTGAGTTTCTGATGGAATGCAAATAGCCCAGCTCCACCTGAAGCTTTTCATCAATGTTCCAGAAACATAGACTCCTGCTCTCTTCACTTGTTATATTTATACCCTCTCGTTTGGAGGCCAAGTGAATCATCAACTACACTTTTAAAATATCTGGAGTGTAATTTATCAACAACCTAACATCTGACACTTCAAATTCTCTAAACTCTGGCTAGAAGTGAGTGTTTTGTGTATTGCCTCATCTCCTCTCCCTTCCCCCTGGATTTGGTTTATAGATCAAGGTTAAGATTATATACAGTGACCCCAGAAACAGGGAAAGGACACTGCAGTCAATAGACTTGGGTTCAAATCCTGACTTTGGTGGTTCCTGCCTCCATGACTTTTTTTAGGATATCCTTTCACCTCCCAGTTTCACTTGTTTTTGTTGTTATTAAGTCATGTCCTGCTCTTTGTGAACCTCTTTTGGGTTTTCTTGTCAGAGATATTGGAGTGGTTTTCAGTTTCCTTCTCTAGCTCATTTTACAGATAAGGAAAATGAAGCAAACAGAGAGAAGTTACATGTCAGGGATCATGCAGCTAGTATATGAGGTTCTAATTTTAACTCATTCTATTCACTGTACCACATAGCCACCAATTTGTATTTAAATATTTTTATATTTATTTGGATTTATCCTCTCTCTCTCTCTCTCTCTCTCTCTCTCTCTCTCTCTCTCTCTCTCTCTCTCTCTCTCTCTCTTTATATATATATATATATACATATATATATATATATATGTACACACACACATATATACACATATTCTTATCCTCCATATTAGAATGGAAATTTTCTTGCCAGTAGGGATTACTTAATTCATTTTATTTGGATCTCCAGTCCCTGATGCATATAAATTTAACTGCTTTTTTATTGATTTTTTAGGTTACTATTATGTAAATCTAAATTGTGCCACTAGATTGCATTATTGTAGCTTTTATAGTGGATTCAGCAAACATTTATATAGTATAGCCTATGTTCAGATCAATATGACAGACTCTGGGCATATATTCAGTTTATTCTAGGAATGGCACTTTGGCTTATGCAAAGGCATGAAGATGGAAGAAATGGAAGGCCAAGTTTGGTGAAAGGTAAATGTGGAAGTTTGGCTTGAACAGAGGCTTTGTGAAGGGGAATCATGTATAATAAGCCTAGAAAGACAGGCTTGAACCAGATGGGGAAGGGCTTTAAATTCCAAATTGAAGAGTTTATATGTTATAGTTTAATTTACATTTTCTCCTAGAGGAAATAGGAGACCCTGAAGAAGCTGAGAGAATGATGATAGGGTCAGTTATATTCTAGGAGTTGCATGAAAAACAGATTAGAAAGGAGAAGAAATAAAAGAAAGGAGTCCAATTAGGACTATATTATATTAATCCAGGTAAATAGTGATGGCAATCTGAACTAGGATGGAAATTTGAGTGAGTGGAAAGAAGAGGGAGGCTTTCAGGCATTTGGTGAGAATTAAAAAAAAAACTTGGCAATTAGTTGCATATAACAAGGGTGAAAGAGAAGAGCCATAGATAGCAATATTTGTAGACCTAAAAGACTGCAAGAATGATTGTGTCCTCAAGAAAAATTTAGGAAATGTGTGGGTTATAGAAAAATAATTTGATCTCAAACTTGTTGAGCTTGAGATGTGTACAGGTCATTAGGCTGTTAATATGGGATTAGGGCTCAGGAGAGAAGTTAGGGCTAAGTTTATAGATCTGAGAGTCATCTATATTTATATGCCAAACATCTAACCCAATAAAACACTTGTTGATTGATTGAATGAAAAAAAGTGGATGAGATCATTCTGAGAGAAACTGTTGAGAGAAAATAGAGGAAAGGTCAGGACAGAGCCTTGGGGGACATCTAAATTTAGGAGGCATGGAATGATGAACCAGTAAAGGAGGAGGAAAAATCGGATATTTAGAAGAACTAGGAAAGAGAGATGACACAGGAACCCAGGGATAACAGAATATTTTAAACCTGATCCTTAACTCTTTAAAACCTAGAGAATGCTAAGTACATAATAGACTCTCCACAAGTGCCCACTGACTGGTAATGTCCTTTCATCTGGTAGGTTATTAGCCTAGAGAGATGAAGTATACTTCTCATTCTGGTAGGATAGATTCACAGGTTAAAAGGGTAATAATGGAAAGGAAAGGGAGAAAAGAGAATTCATGGGAATATGAAACAAAGAAAAAGCTGGAAGGGAACCTAAAAATCATCTGGTGAATAACCCACCCACATACTCACACCCAGAGCAGGGAGGCAATTTACATTCACATAGCTAATTTGTCCTAGACTAGAACCCTAGTCCCATAATTTTGAATCCAGGAATTTTCCCCTGCCCTGTGGTATCTCTCCAAGATTTCTTCAATTCATTTATTTGAATCTCCTGGGGTTTTCTATATAAGACCAGTTCCTCTACCCCAAGAACATTCAGTCTCCAAAGTAAACACAGCACAGCATGCATCCATCCTTTCCTGCATGTGTTTATTTATTATAATATCACCTTTGTGAAGTCTTTCCCCATTTACTACTCATCCTCATACCATTATAGGAGTTAAGCAGTTAGGATAGTGTAAAAATTTTAAACCAAGAAAAGTGTTGGGAATTATGTTTTGCTTTCACTTGCTATTGAAATTATCAGTATAAGCACAGGACTTTGAGTAAACCGTAAACATAAGAGAAACTCACAATGCAAACTTGCAACAGGACAAAATAAAAAAAAATATGTATTTTGGATAGTTAGGAAAAAGAAAGAAGAACCTCTTTTGTGTTCTTATTCTTCATTCCTACAAGATAAAAAAAAAACCTGCCTTCTTGTACTGACTCTGTAGTGTCTATGGGTCCTTGATGTTGACAGCTCTCGGAAGACCAAACAGAGGCTGAATTCCTGAGCTTATGAGATAGCAATGGCAGGTGACTTCACTGAAAGTTTTTGTTCTTAGTTCTTAAATATAAACAACTTAGAGTTTCTTGTTGGGTTTAGTCAACAGGTAGCCAAAGTGTCAAAATTCCTTTTTGTCTCTTCATCTTTTTAAGAGAGAGATTCAATTCAATTCAACTAATGTATCCAACATCCATTTAACAAATATTATTCAAATGCCAACAGCATGCATTGCACTGAGTTAGACTAGGAACAGTATAAGGTTTAGAAATTCCTGGTCTTCAATGAGCTTACAGTGCATTGGTGGGGAGAGAAGAAATCAAATTTGCTAAGTAAAACATACAGCATTATCTAGAGATTTGTTTTAAAGGAAACTATGTATGATGTCCTCTTTTTCAGGGGCTCCTCATGTGACCACAGAATGTTGTCTAAATATGAAATTCAATGTCCTACACAAATATACCCTGCCAAGATAGCCTTTAACATAAGAAGTTACTAATTATTAAGCTGGCTTGTAACTTAGTATAAAAAACCCCTAAGATCTTGGTAAGGGGCCCCATTACTTCCTGACAAATAAAGGGAGAGGAAATGGAAGCAGCGTCAGGTTTTATATTCTTGGGCCCAAAGATCTGTGCAGACATAGACTATAGCCATGAAATTAAAAAACACTTGTTCCTTGGAAGGAAATCAATGGCAAATCTGGACAGCATACTAAAAAGCAGAGACATCACCTTGCCAACAAAGGTATATATAGTCAAAACTTGGCTTTTTCCATAGGCAATGTGTGACTTCAAGAGTTGGACTATAAGAAAAGCTGAGTGCCACAGAATCAACACTTTCAAATTGCAGTGCTGGAGACTTTTGAGAATCCCTTAGAGGGCAAGGAGATCAAATAGACCAAAACATAAATAAATTGATTCAGACTATTCACTGAAAGGTCAAATACTGAAGCTGAAGTCAAACAACTTTTGCTACACAATGAGAAGACTGGGTTCATCAGAAAAGACCCTGATGTTGGGAAAGATTGAAGGCAAAAGGAGGAGATGACTGAGAATGAGATGGATATTTAGTGTCATGGAAACACCAAACATGAACTTGAACAGACTTTAATAAAGAGTGGAGAACAGAAGGACTTGACATGCTATGGTCCATGGAGCCATGAAGAGTTGAACATGACTATACCACTGACAGATTATAGAAACCAATACCCTAATAATGCTGTGCATAAGGAACATTGATTCATTGTTATATGAAGATGAATTATTTTTAGTGGAAGCATTTGATCCCTTTCTTCCAAACCTTGGGAAAAAATCCTAAAAATAATACCATTGATTAGTAACACATGAGAGGAAGATTTTCATCCAGATCTCACTTGTGACTCTTAATGACTGGGTATTCTTGGGCAGGTTACTTACCCCTCCCTGTGTCTCAGCTATTTTATCTGTAAATGAGAGAGCTAGATGGGATCATTTCTAGCAATGGGATTCTTTAACACTGCATGCATGATCCCAGGAATGTTTGAGGTTACTTACCCTGTCTCTGGCTTATTTTTCTTTTGGGTAAAATCAGAATAACAGCTATCTGGAACATATCTTATAGGGTCATAGAGAAAATGAAATAATGTATGCAGAATGTTTTGCATACCTAGGCTGTGTTTCAAATTCCAGGGTTTTGGGGGATCAGACCTGTAATTTCACTTGTAAAGGTAACTCCCAGTGAGGAAACTCCTTGGATTTACCCAGATTGCAATTTGCCCTCTTGGAGAGTTCCCTGGTGGGGGGGGTGGCACTGAGAGCTTAAGTAAATATGGGAGCATGCCTGTTATTATTAATACCATTAGCAGACTGTGATAAAATTGACATTTTCAGAAACAGAGCCCTTCACTTTTCGGATTGCCCATAGGGCTGAATTGTCTCCCTTTTCTGATTTGCAGTACCAGTGGATCACAGATGCCTCTCTATCTTTTGGGTCATTTTCTGAATAAAGTGGATACATTTTCAGGGAATGAAGCACAAAGACATTATACAATCTTTTCTCCTAACTTTATAGCTCCTTTAGGCATTCTTCTTTATATGGATATAAAGGGTTAACTTTAAAGAAAAATGAGGGCACAACGTTTACAGTCTTTCTTTATGTCAGCTGTGAGAAGTAAGTAGGATGCATATGGTTGACTCCATTTGATAGGCAGGAAGGCTAGGTGGCTCATTTTAAATTAATCAAAATTAGTAGTTATTTCCAGTCAATTCGATACTAAGAATTCTCATTCTTTCTATAAAGTGCTTTTCTACTACACTATAATGGTTTGCAAATTTTAATGTGGAATGAAAACCTCAGTGGCTTACACAGTGTTTTTTGTAGTATTTATTTATTTTATCATCTTGGAGTACAAACAGGATCTTTTAATTTGAGATGTTCAGTTAATCTGTTCAGTCATTTTGGTCTCCATCCCAATCCTTTTTTTTTTCTGTTGGAAGTTTTAGTCTGCCAGCTGGTCTTGCCATGATTATTCGATCAACTCAGAGTACTGTAACTGTAGCACTTGTAGCCAGCTTGATAGCCCAGCATTTTCTAAGGTAAGTTTCTGGAATGTCGACATATTATTTAAACAGCAGCTTCAGCCTCAATATCTAATCCAACATTTTTGTTTCTCTTTTGATTTACTAAATAAAGTTTAGAGATTACTTCACTAGACTAAACTCCAGAATTTTCTGTAAAGAATGGCTTCAAATGCTTCTACAAATTTCTTAATGGCATATTATTCAATAATTATTTGTTAAACTGAAATACATGTTGAAGTTTCAAAATCCTAATATAGTAGCATTGAAAAACAGGTTTTTTTAATAATGCTAAAATTAAGTAAATATTAAGTAGTTATTAGTGAATAATTTCACACCCAATACCCAACAAGAATGATTCCCCTCCCTCCTTTTGATAGAGAGAGGTGGGTGGGAAGAGTGGTGGCTTATGGTTACAGAATGTAGCATTCACCACCAAACAAGACCACTGTGCCACTTGATTTTGCCAATTATTTTTCCTTATTTAAAAGGTTCTTCAAGGTTTGGTGTTAGAATTGACTAGGATGCATAAAAAAGAACTAGTGACATAGATTAAGTAAGTTTATTTTTTAAATAAAGAAACACAAATAGAGTAGAAATAACTGTGGGCTAGTTCAATAAACATGAAAACTAAACTAAATTGATAGAAACAAGTTCTTCTCTTATTGGATGAGAAAAAAATGAGTCTTTGGAAAGCATTCAGTCTACAAACAGAAGGGATTTGGGGTTTTAGCATGTATCATCAATATCAGGCCATGATAATTTTAAGAACCACATTAAAAGATTTCCAGTGTTTGTCTGTGTTCCAGAATCTGTAGAGGATATCGAGGAGAAAAAGATAACAAAAAGAATAAGGTTCTCTAACTTCCAGGGGTGAGTAATCCACTTGGGGAGATTTGACTTAGCTATATGGAAAAACAATTTTTGACAAACATTTTCAGACATTTTAGGATTCATATTTTCTCTCAACCTCGCTACCCCCACTCTAAGGTAGAAAACAGACTGATAGAGGTTATAGAAGTACATTTATGCAATATGTATGTCCATATCACTCATGTTATAACAGAAGACACATATCACACATTTAATAAAAATACATGAAAGAAATAAAGTAGAAGGTTCTAGGCAAAAATTTGAACCCTGCCCTCTTGGATTGAACTTTGTCAGTTGCTGATCTGGATTTGTTTTTACATAATACTCCTTTCTAGAGTCTGGTTAGAAGTTCCAATAATCTATAGCTGTACTTAGCCCCCCTATCCAACAGGTGGAATGTTTTGTTGTTTTTGAGAGACACAACTACAACCTGCCCTTTTTGTCCAGAATTTCTGACTGCAACTAAAACCCTATTCAGCTTCTAAGGCCAAAGACATGTAGTCATGTTATTTTAATTTTATTCTTCCATTCAAACACAGCCATGTGTTGTACTAACTCTTCCTCACCCAGAACAGTTGCCAATGGATGCCAATGGGGTGTCTTGGGAATATCTTCTTAACCCTGTGGTCAACCTTGGTTCTCTTTCAGTCCCTGGTTGCCCCCTCCAAACTCCCATAAGACCCCTTACCCAATGCCCAAAGGTCTCTGTCTCCCTATAGTAAACTGGGCTGGAAAAATGACTCCATGTGATTGTTTCTTGGATTAAAAAATATCTAGCATGTTTTATAGATCTTTGTGGAGAGGTGGTGCTAGAGAAACTGTGCTACACTTCTTCCTGCTATCCTGCCATCTTAGTTCCACTTCCACATATATGTAATTTATTAAGATTTGCAAAGAGTTTTCCTTACAGTTGATCTATGAGATAGTGAGATAAGTTATTAACTCCATTTTACATATGAAGAAACTGAGTCTCAGAAAGATTAAGTTGCTTTCCCATGATCACACAACTAGGCATTATCTAAGGCAGAATTTGAATTCAGGTCTCTATTATTCCATAGAAATCTCCACACTTCCCCAAACCTTTCCTACCTCTTCTTTATTTACAACATCTCCCAAACAAAGAATGCCCTCTCCTGCCATCTCTACTTTGATCTATATTTTGAAAGTCAGTTCTTCTAAAATACATTCACAGAATGACAGATTTTCAGTGTTGGAAAGAAAATCAGGGGTTATCAAGCACAAAATGTACTTGAAAAATAATTCTTTCTATAACCTCTCTCTGACAAGTAGTCATCATGTCTTTGCTTAAAGACAGCCAGTAAGGAAAAAATTTACTGCCTCTAGGTAAGCCATTCCAGTTTTGATTAGCCCTAATCTTTTGGAAAGTGGACATTACATTAAACCTTAAACTCTACCACATTAAAGTGAACTTTCTTCCTATCTTTGTTCTCTCTTTGTCCTTTTCAAACACTGGAGTGGGGGTGAAGGATTGCTTTATGCCAATTCACACTGGGAACAATAATGTGGTAAAGTAAAAGGGAGATAATGACTAATTCCTTAGTCTTATTTTAGTTCTTGTGTTTCTCTGTCCCTCCCATTATTTGCATTGGAAGGAATAAAAAGAACTTTGAGTTGAGAAAATGAGGAATCCAGGGCACCACAGCTTTTAGAAGTCTATTGAAATGTGTTTATTGAAAGTCTATGGAAGGGGCAGCTAGGTGGTTCAGTGGATTGAGCTAAGCCTAGAGATAGAAGATCCTGGGTTCAAACCTGGCCTCAGATACTTCTTAGTGATATAACCCTGGGTAAGTCACCTAACCCTCAATGGCTAGTCTTTATCACTCTTTTGCCTTGGTACCAATACACAATATTAATTCTAAGAAAGAAGGAAAGGATTGGTTTTTTTTTTGTTTGTTTTTAAAGAAATCTTAAAACAAATCTCTAAATGTATGATGAACAGGTGTAGTTTAGTCATCAGATATTAACTATGGATCAATAAGTTATTTTTAACCTTAAGTAAAAGGGAAGTTTCAGAGAGGACCCTGACATGGGGGTACCAGGAAATACAGTTTAGAACTGCAGATTTTAAGACTAATGATGCTAGCTAACTGAGGCTACCTTGAGACTCAAAGAACTTATAACTTAAATGAGAATCTTCCATTTGTAGGAGAAATTGCCATTCTAGCCAAGGCTTACAGAAATACACTAACCTCTTTTTCTCGGGAAGAGAGGGAAAAGTCTAACAAACTTTACTGTTCCAGTGACTGAACATATAGAGGGGATTTTACCTTTGTCTAAATAAACTTTAACAGGAAACATTTCAAAGTTTTTCTCCAAGGATTGCAAGAGTCAAAGCAGAGTCTAATCATTCTTCTATGTCAAAGAATTAGAGCTAAGACCTAAAACTGAATCTGAGTAAAGTAGAAAAGGGTTCCACTGGAGATCTGATGAGCAGTCAGCGTGGAATGAAGAGAACATAGCTCAGCAGAAAACAAGCCTGGTAGAAGCAGTACAATGACATTCTCCTGGCATTAGAGGCTTGAAGTACCCTTTTCACATGTTTGACCTGGCCACATGTGTTCCCTCTATGCTAGCCAATTTTTGTGGTACCTATGTGTGCTGTCTCTTCCCCTTATTATATATATATATACTTGTGGAAAACGGGTTTGCACCCTGAATATTTTATTACTGTGCTTCTCTTTCAGGTATTGTGTACAGAAAATTTTATTATTCTTATTGCTTTAATTTATATAGTATTTACTATTTTCTAGACACTGTACTAAAGCACTTCACACATATTCTCTCATTTAATCCTCACAACAACCCTAGGAGGTATACACCATCATTATCCCCATTTACACATGAGGAAACTGAATCAAATGGGTTCAATTAATTGTCCAAGGCCCCACAGCTAGCAAGGATCAGGGTGATATTTGAACTCTGGTTTTTTCTGCCTCCAGACCCAGTGCTCTAGCCATTGCACCTCCCAGTTGCCCTAGAAAAGGTGAGGCTTGTCACTTATGATTTTTAGTGGGCAAAGATGCATGGTAGCCTTGCCATGAAATCTCTTCTCTACAAGGGGAATGAATGTGGAAAGAGGGAAGAATGGAAGGGATGGGAAAGTGACAACTGTAGTTTCTACAAGTGCTGATTGTAGTCTTAATCTTATTTCCTTTAATCAGGTGCCAATTTAGCTCTGTTATTAGACTGTCTGCTTCTTGAAAGCAAAGACAAGCGTCTTATTCCTCACTGTATTTCTGCCAGGCTCTGTATTTCCCAATGACTTCTAGAAAACAAGTACTTAACTTTTGAATTGAATTCAACTGAAATAAACTCTGATGTTTCTGTCTAAACTAGCTTTTAAGAAGGGCAGAGTTTTTTACATGAGAAGGAAATGGGAACTAAACTGTGGGAAGACTTGAATATCAGACTTTTTTTCCTTTTCCAACATTTTTGGAGGGATGGGCTCATTTGTACTCTGCAAATTATAAAGGGGGCTTAGGAAAGGGACAAGATGGTCCTACTTTAGTTTACCAATCACCTTAGATGAATGTAAGTGGGAGAAAGTGCTTTTAGGATATCCATTCACTTTCTTTCTGAATTTTTTTTTAAATTTAAAAACCCTTACCTTCCGTCTTAGAATCAATACTGAATATGGGTTCCAAGGAAGCAGAGCATAAGAGACAGGCAATGGGGATTAAGTGACTTGACCAGGGTCACACAGCTTGGTAGTGTCTGAGGCCAGATATGAACCCAAGACCTCCCATCTTCAGCCCTGACTCTCTATCCACTGAGCCACCCAGCTATCCCCCATTCACTTTAAATACACGGACCAATCTGCACACTTGACTATTATATATACATCATGACATCATTATCTAATCCAGAGGTTAGAAAATATACCAATTAATTTTTTTAACTGAGGAACAGAAAAAACACATGCTAATTATTACAGCCTTGTAGGCTTGACTTTACAAAATAAAATCCATAAAACTGTGAGCCATTCCAAAACCTTGGAAAAGAATAATCAAAAGCACAGGTGTACAGTTTATCTGTGAGTCTTCAGGTCACCTAGCTTAAAGTGTGATCTAGAAGAGAAAGCTGACTGTCTTTCACAGTTCTGTATCACTCTGACTTCTAAGGCAGTTGCCTTGTGTGTGATGTCTTTGTAGAAAATGACACTTTTCAGCAGACACAGCCTAGAATTCCAAGAGTAGATGCTGAGTGACAAAAAGGATTAAGTAACCAGGAAAAAGAGAATTCACATTATAGATACTAACATTGCTTTTGTTGTTGCTGTTGTTGTTTTGTTTTTGTTTTAATTGTAAAACCAAGGCTATTTGTATGGAGCTCAAGTGCAGGAGACAGCATGACCTGAGGAATAGTTGGCCTCAAAAAAGGACCTGGGGTCAGATCTAGAATGGGATGCTTACTGCATGTGTGAGACAAAGAAGTCACTTCACCTCTAAGTGCTCTAGATGAATCTCCCCAGCTATAAGTTGCAGAGAAATGGCAATATGAATTCATAAAATGGATTTCATCATTTGAGTATTCTTTAGATTGATAAACTAGCTGATGTGTTCCCTATATCAGGGAATTCTATATCTGTAATGAGTTCTGGGCCAAAAGTCAAGAAAACATGAATTTAAATCCAGCCTCAGATATGATCCTAACTATATGATCCTAGGTGAGTCACTTAGCCTGTTTGCCTCGGTTTCTTCATCTGTAAAATGGTATAATAATAGAACTTTCTTCCTGGTTGTTTTGAGGATCAAATGATATATATTTGTAAAGTGTTTAGCACACTGCCTGGCGCATTTCAAGAACTATATAAATTTTATTTCTCCTCCTCCTCCTCCTCCTCCTCCTCCTCCTTCTTCTTCTTCTCCTTCTTCTTCTTCTTATATCAATGCAATAATAGGTTGAGAATCTAATATTCTGCTGAGGCAGTGAGGGTCTAAGGCAAACTAAAATGCATACTCCTTCCTATAGCCAGGATAAATGTTTTTCAAAATGAAATAGTTTAAAATGGAAACATCAAAGGCAGCCTTGAATGTCATGTCATGAATTCAGGACCAGAAGACTGTATTTCTGGTCTTTGTTCAGTTGCTATTTAGTTATATGACTTCTTCCAAGACATCTTGCCTCTATAGGCCTCATTTTTCTGATCTAAAAAATAAAAGGATTAGACAAAGGGAACTCAAAACCAGCCCTAAGATTCTTATTTGTTATTTTTTAAAACCTTATTTTCCATTTTGGAGTTGAGAGAAGAGCAGTATGGCTATGGAGAAGAGCAGTAAAGGCTAGGTAATTGGGGTTAATTGATTTGAAATCAGGACCTCTAATCTCTAGACCTGGCTCTCTATCCACAAAGCCACCTGACTGCTCCAAAGCTGCTATATTTTTTTAACCCTTACCCTCTGTCTCAGAATCTATACTAAGTATCAGTAACAAGGCAAAAGAGAGGTAAGGGCTAGGCAACTGAGGATAGATGACTTTCCCAGGAACACAGCTAGAAAGTGTCTGAAGACAAATTTGAACATAGGGCTTCCAGGTCTGGCTTTCTATCCACCCAATCCCCTAGATGCACCCAGCCCTAAGATTCTTCTTACCTATAGATGGACAACCCAGAAGCTGTCTGGAGTAGGATGAGCTGTCTTGGAGAGTAGTGAGCTCTCCCACCCTGGCGAGATTTAAGTCAAAGCAAGGATGCTCACTTTCCATCAATACTAGGCAGGATTTTCCACTCCAAATATAGGTTAAATTGCATGACTCCTAAGGTCCCTTCCAACTCAAAGATTCCAAACTTCACCTATAGGAAGACCTGAGTTCATACCCTGTCTTAAACACTTAATAGCTATATGATCCTAGGCAAGTCATTTAATGAAACTTAGCCTCGATTTCCTTCTCTGTAAAATGAATGGGCAGGATTTGATTGCTTTTAAACTCCTTTCCAGCTCTAAAATCTTTTTTTGTTTAGTCATATCTGACTCTATTTGACTCCATGAACCATAGCACACCATTACCATCCATAGGATTTTCTTAGCAAAGACTTTGGAGTAGTTTGCCATTTCCTGCTCCAGTGGATTAAGATATACAGAAGTTGAGCGATTTGTCCAGTGTCAAAGAGCAAATGTCTGAGGCTGCAGTTGAACTCATTTTCCTTGACTTGAGGTCCAATGTTCTATCCACTGAGCTACCTACTTTCTCTAAATCATGGAATCTATAAAATGCTGTAAGCCATTGATGGGCATGATGAGGATGTTAGTTCCTGTTTGTTCCCAGTTTGCCTTTTCTCCTTTCCCAGAATGAGCAATAAGGTACAATGGCAACGGCTGTGTGTGTTTGAAGGTTGTGTTCCCATAGTGTCAGCAGATATAGTGACAGCCCAAGGCTGCGTGTACTCATACACTTATTCTTCTCTAAAATTGCTTAAATAGGCTCCCTAATGAAGTGTAGTCAGAGTGGCAGATGGTAATGGGCTGGAGGAAGAAAAACACATCAAGACCTACAGTCAGGAGATTGAGAGGAGATCTATGAGGATTTAAGAGGTGATCCAGATGTTACTAAGAGTGTGGCAATCATTCGAAGCCAGGAAGTAACTCTTGTAAGCACAGAAAAGTCTTACACTGAAGGAGGGGGGTGAGGGGAGAGAGAAAGGCCCGCACCTGCAGGAAGCCTGCAGCTGATCTCAAAGAAATACAGTTTTAAGTTTTCACATTATCATCTAAGTTAAGATGTTGGGGGAGGGGGACCCACGACTTTTCCTTAAGCTACTCTGAATTAGCACAAGCTGTGAGATACAAAATGAATATATTCATCCTCAAAGCAAACAGCTTGCACCAGGCCTACCCAATGTGTGGCCCAAAAGCCAGATGCTGGCAACAAGCCCAATGCTCTTTTCCCTGGCTCCAGCTCACAAGCCAGTCATCTGTCCTTTACTCTCCTCTGCCCCATCTTCAGGCTGCCTTCCTCTCCTGCCCTTTCCCTAACCCTCAGTGTCTGATTCCACTAGCAAGGTGGAATGGTATGGTATATGTCATCTAGTCAATAAGGAAAAAAAACAGAAATATTGATAAGTTAATACAGATATATAGATGGTAGATAAGTAGATTAATAAAAATAGATAGAGAGATGGATGGATAGAAAGATAGATAGATAGATAGATGGATGGATGGATGGATGGATGGATGAATAGATAGATGGATAGATAGATGGATAGCTTGAGACAGACAGAACTCTATAGATAATAGATAAATAGATTAATAGAGATAGATGCATAGGTATATAGACAAAGAGAGAGAGAGAGATGGATAGATAGATGGATAGGTTGAGACAGACGGAACTCTATAGATAATAAATAAATAGATTAATAGAGATAGATGCATAGGTATATAGACAGACAGACAGAGAGAGAGAAAGAAAGAAAGATAGATAGATAGATAGATAGATAGATAGATAGATAGATAGATAGATAGATGTAGATATATATGTAGATAGACAGATAGAAGGATAGATGGATAGATAGAATGATGGATGGATAGATAGATAGATATAGATAGATAGATGGGTAGATAGACAGACAGACAGATAGATAGATAGATAGATAGATAGATAGATAGATAGATAGATAGATGGATGGATAGATAGATGGATAGATAGATGGATAGCTTGAGACAAACAGAACTCTATAGATAATAGATAAATAGATTAATAGAGATAGATGCATAGGTATATAGACAGACAGAGACAGAGAGACAGAGAGAGAGAGAGATGGATAGATAGATGGATAGGTTGAGACAGACAGAACTCTATAGATAACAGATAAATAGATTAATAGAGATAGATGCATACGTATATAGACAGACAGACAGACAGACAGATAGTTAGATGTACAAATGGATAGATAGATATAACACACTACTCCTGTGTATCAGGTACTATTCTAAGCTTTAGATAAACAATAAAAAATTTGTTTCAGATGTCAAGAATCCTATAGTCTATGTCAGACAACATGCAAACAGTTATGTACAATTTTGATATATACAGGATAAATTGGAGATAATCTTAGAAGAAAGGCATTAGCATTGAGAGGACTGGGAAAGGCTATCTTACAGAATGTGGGATTTTAGTGATACTTGAAGAAAGGTAGCAAAGCCAACAAACAGACGAGATGGGAAGAGAATTTCATGGTCTGAATAGTCAGTGAAAATGTACCAGGTTGGGAGACAGACTGGCATGTGTGAAGAATAACAAGGAGGCCAGTGTCACTGGATCACAATGTATGTAAAGGGGAAATAAGAATAAGAAGAAAAATATCTTAGAGAGTTTACTGAAGTCTAATGGAGTTAAATGATTTCCCTATAGCTGCTTGGTGGTGGCTGTCCTTAACTTCTCTATAGCTACTTAGAGTGCTAGTAAATAATGTCAGCATTTGAATCCAGATCTTTCTGATTCAAAGTGTAGCTCTTTAACTCTTATATTATGTTACATTAGTAGTTGCACAGAGTAACAGTATTAAATGTATATCACTGATTGTATTCTTTATTTGCAAACTACAACAGGATACCAGAAAGAGAAGGAAACTTATGTATCATGATAGTGAATGTTATTAGAGCACTGGTGCTGAATAATTTCTGGCAGCATTATTAAAAAGAAAATGGGAAAGAATAAAATATTTAAAAGATGGAAACCAAAAGAGGACAGAGACTGTCCATGAATCACGAAGATATGACACTCCATGAAGCAAGGTTATCTGAGTGATTTTAGTATCTTCTCATAGGTGTGTTTGGTGGCTAGAATGGGGACAGGGTGTAAAGGATTGCAAAGGGACCCTGAATAGAATCCTACTGTTTGATGGACAGCTAGCTTGGTGGCAGTTGAGAGTCAGCAAAGGATTCTGGGTAGACAATTGGGAGCTGAGGAGAATTCTGTCCAGGACAGCACTTCCAGCTCTGGAAGGAAAACAGAGAGGAGCTTTTCCTGGGTGGCAGAGGGGATCTGAAGCCACCAGAGGAAAAAGAGCCAGACTTCTCTATTTGTGTACCTGCTTCCATGGAGAGATCCTTCCACAACCTTTCCTTCACTTGACCACAACTACCCAAGACTCAGAAGGAGTTTGGTTGGATTCTCTCAACTGGGCCAAACTGCCCACTTCCTTTTGGGTCTCTCCCTTGCCTTTCCTTGAACTGATTATAGAGATTTAGTTTAAGTTATAGTGGTATAGAGATTATAAGAAACAGTCACTTGGGAAAGGGGTTGAGGCATAGAAGCCTCGAGCCTGGCCCCTTGAAATCCAACTGCTATGGAAATAGTTTTGACAGGGCATCCTCTCCTATCTTCCTTCTCCTTTATTCCTCCAATCTTACCATCCCCCTTCCCTTCAATAAATTTTCAGTTCAAATCAGATTTGGGGTTTGGTCTGGGTTTCATAAGAGAAAGGTTGGGTGACTGAGAATAGGATTCAAGGGTGAATCATATCCCATCTGTGCCAATCCAGACCTGGATTGTCACAACCCTCCACAGAAGAGGGCTTGACTACAAACCTCTCTGCTTTGGACAATTCATCAGGGATATAAACATTTTCCCTGCAGTTGTGTTTCACATCAAGACTCAAGGGATATAATTTTGTAAAGATATCCCTTGAGAAGAGAGAAGATCCTTTCAGTCTTTTGAAGGTTGGCTCAGACTCTCCTGTCAACTAACTCCGCCTCAACCTTTCACTGGAGTTTACATCTTTCCAGAGGGACAAACCTATTGACCCCTCTCCTTTTAAAAGAGAAGGAAAAGGGTCCCCAATTTCTCTCTTTTACAAGGAGCAGTTCTAGTGCTTTTGAGGAAGGAGAGATGGGTTTAATAGAGAATGACTGAGTTGACTACCTGGCCCTACCTAAGCCTTTCACTGAAAGATAGAATAGCTTTGATGTGCCCCCTTTCCTTTTAATCTTGTCCTCACCTGAAAGAGAGAGAAAAAAGCATGTATCCAAAGAGATTATGCTTCTATCCAATAAAAATGCTCATAAGAGAATACTCAAAATTTTATTAAGTATTGTTTATGTATAAGGCACTAACTACCCTTAACATTGGGATATTGAGAGAGAGAAAAAAGAAACAATTCTTCCCTCCAAATGCTTATTATTTTTACAGGAGATGTTGGAGAGTTAGAAACAGAGAGAGAGAATTCAACATGTGTATAAAGGTAATTAATAAGTGTTCATAAAGTAATGTAAAGGAGAACAGAACACTGGAAGAGAGAACTACTAAAAATTATAAAATGAGGGAGGTGGAAATCAAGCAAGACCTCAAAAAATAATTTCTTAATTTTTAATTAATAAAGAAAATTAGCCAAGAAACTCTCACCAAACTGGGAAAATCTATGTTCCCGTTAATTACTTGTCATCTACACTGACTTTTCCAAACCCCAATGAATGATAACTATAAGAATTAATGCCAAATGTTGCATTTTTTAGGTTTATCTGGTAGTTTCATAGTTTCACTCTTCATAAAGGTAGTTTCAAAAACCACCTAATTAGGTCTAGTTTCCTAACCAGTTTTGAGGGATTGAATCAAACAATATTAATGCTCTAAAAGGGGTTTTGCAATTCTTTCCCATTATTTTCCTGAACCCCAAGGAAAAGAAGTGAGGTCAAGCCATGAGTTGTGGATGACTGAGTGAGGAAGCCAGTTCTGGATAGATTTAGTCTTTCCTCAATGACTATGATTCCTGACTTCCAATTAAATACTTTAATTTATATTATGTTTCTCATTATGCCAAAGAAGAGAACCATATCAGTCCAAAACAAACACAGGCAGAAAACAATAAATTTGTGTTAAAAGATGGCTAGAAATATGTAAAGCACTGCTATATAATACGAAGAATATTGCTTTCATGTAGGACCTGGCTTCATATCCCAATTTTTATAATAACTAGCTATGTGACACCAGACAAATCATTTAACCTCTTTCGGCCTATTCCTTCATCTAATTAGTGGGAATAACATAGTTTTGCGTTAGGTATATCATATAATTGCTATGAGGAAAGCAATTTGCAAAACTCTAAGGGGGTGACTGGGTACCTTAGAGATGGAAGGCCCTAGTTTCAAATTTGGCTTCAGACCCTTCCTAGCTGGGTGACCCTGGGTAAGTCACTTAACTCCCATTGTCTAGCCCTCACCACTCTTCTGCCTTGGAACCAGAACCCAGTATTCATTTAAAATTGAAAAGTAAGAGTTTAAAAAAAAACACTTCTATGTTATATAGAAATGTGAACTTTTATTGTGGATGATACTTGTTGGGTATATTATAAAGGGTTTTCTTCAAGTGAAGGTTGATCCAGATGAGCTCCAATCCATAGTATGATGAATGGGTGAGAGGGAAGATGAAAGAAGGGGTCAAGAATACAGGAGAGGGATAATGGATCTCTACCATTTGCCTTTTCCTATATCTCCTTTGCCCCGCCTTTCTAGGACAGTTTCTTTCCCTGGTGGTCACTTCCCTAAATACGTTGTCCTCCTCCTATTACAATGTAAACTCCTTAAAAAAAGAAACATTATCATTTCAATCCATAGCACTTAGAAAAGTATTTGATATATTATAAATACTTAACAATTTTGTATTCATTTATTCATCCTCTATTCCTTCCCTGTCCTCTAAAGCAAGCTTATGTGAGAATTTATGAGAGTGAAAATTAACTAAATAATTTACTTACCCTTTTTTCTCTCAGTACTGATTATTTGACATTATACATAGGGTAAGGGTTATATGAAACAAATTTGCAAATCCCAGGTTTTCAACTCAATGGTTCATAATATAGCCTGTCTACAAAGAGCACCTTTAACCAGGGTAATGATGATGATGCCCTGCATTTATGTACTACTTTAGATGTTTTAGATGCATTATCTTATTTGAGTGACAAAATGGCCTATTAGCATAAGTACTGAAGATATTATCTGTATTTTACAGATAAAAAACTAAAGAAGAGAGCAGTTTGTCAATTTCCCCATGGTCAAATAACTAGCACACTTGGATGTGAGGGTCCAGTAGATGACACGGTGAATAGAGTGCCAGTCCTGGAGTCAGGAAGACCTGAATTCAATCTGAACTCAGACTAACTACATGAGCCCGGGGAAGTCATTTAACAGTTTGACTCAGTTTCCTCATCTGTAAAATGGGTTAATATCTTTGTCAAGAAAACCCTAGTTGTGGTCACGAAGAGTTTAACATGACAAATCGATTAAAAAAAAAAAACATTCAGGGGGCAGATGGGTATCTCAGTGGATTGAGAGTCAGGCCTAGAGATGAGAGGTCCTAGGTTCAAATCTGGCCTCAGACACTTCCCAGCTGTGTGACCCTGGGCAAGTCACTTGATCCCCATTGCCTAGCACTTACCACTCTTCTGCCTTGGAGCCAATATACAGTATTGATTCCAAGACAGAAGGTAAGGGTTTAATAAAAACATTCAAATGCAAGCCATCTTAATTATGAATCCAGTACTCATCCACTAAGCCAAGATGTTTCTTTTCTCATAAAATCAATTACAGGCTTTGGAAATGGAAGGTACCACCAAGATCACTAATACACCCCATCTTCATTTCCCACTTGACTTCTTCCTTAAGTTCAGCTTTTATAAGACTTAAGGTTAAAAATTTAAGACTCAGGCAATTTAATGCAGTATTTTACCTATAGTAATGACTTTGGTGGCCTTGTTAACAGTATTGATTCAGGTTGCCTGTTTCTCCCTTATGTTTACCTTTGAGACTTGAATTGGGATTAGAAATTTCTTAGCCTGGTTGCTGATTTCATCTTTGATTTAACACCCTTTTATTTTGGTTCAATTATGGGAAGAATGCATGCAATCTACTCTTTTGGAATCTCTCCAGATTGCAAAATGAGCAACATCAACAAGAAAGGTCTATTAGGGATGGACAGTAAGTGACAAATTAAATATATTCTGGAGTATTTGGTGTCACATAGCTTCCTTCACTTTTCCACTATGCCCTTGGCCTTAGATCAGAAGCAAAAAAAAAAAAAGTAATTTTAAATTATAAGATTAGAATAAATCTAATGTGGCACATCCTGATAGGTCCTTTCTCTCCATACTTACCCAGTGGATGTCTAATCGTCCTTTAATGAACACCTCAATGCTACCTCCAAACCTGTACGTAAAATCATAGGTTGGAGGAGACCTTAGAAATATCTCATTCAACTCCAAGATGAGGCTCAGAGAAGGGCATACCTGGGATTTAAGTTGTTTAGTGGTTTCAGTCATAGTTGATTTTGTGATCCAAATTGGGGTTCTCTTGGCAAAGATACTGGAGTGGTTTGTTATTCCCTTCTTCAACTCATTTTAAAGATGAGGAAATTGAGGCAAATATGGTTAAGTGACTTGCCCTGGATCACACAGCTACTGAGAGTTGGAGGCTACATTTGAACTCAGGTCTTCCTGATTCCAGACCCACTTCTCTAATTCACCATGCAACCTAGCTGTCTAATTCAAAATCTAGGGTTCTTTGGTTCATACCAAAATGTTTTTTTTTTGCTTTTTTCTTTCTTCTTGGAGGTGGTGGTGCTCTCTCTCCCGCTTCTACCAAGAGACCTTACTTTCTCTGTACTTCATTAATGTACATTATAATTTCTATGTTACTATTATATATGTATTACATTTTGTATTTTTTCTCTCAACTAATTTGTAAGATCTCTGAAGGAAAGGCTATGTCTAAATTACTCCTACATTCATTCTCTAGCACAATAGGTCATTAACACATTAATTTTCCTCTCATTAGTCACCTGTGTTGCAGGTAGGTTAGAGAATGACATTAAGCAGTGGGCTGAAGGTAAGTCATGAAAGCGTGGAATGTGATGACTTGAATAAACATTAAGATTTGGTTCATACTTTCCCTCACAGAAAATGATACTGTCAATAAGAGAAGTAAAACTATTTGTCCAAAGTCTCACAGCAAATTGGTATCTAAAGTCCCAGGCTCTCTGAATTCCAGTGCACTGAGTGTTCTTATTATCATGTACATCATACCTGCTTCACAGTTGTTTGCATGTTGTCTCCTTCATTGGCATGAGTTCCTTGAGGGCTAGAACAGTGCTTTTGTCCTGTTTTTTGCATGCTTAGAACTTAGCACAGAGCCCTCCCACAAAGCTGGATGACTTCCTGACTACACTAAGTTGTTCTGTATATTAATAACCTATTAGGAGATGATCCAGTGAGCAGAGATAATTACCTAATGATGGTGTGTACCTCCTCTTTGGATTAAGTGGAAGAAAGGCTAGTCAGTTTCAAGTGAGAAGTGGGCAATAGAATGTTTTTTAAATGTATGTCAAGTCATTCATTGTTTCAATAACCATGTATGTTTTATTGTTTTCCAGTTAATTGCTTTGCTTTGTTTTGTTTTGTATAAAAGGAATGGAAGGAAAGGAGAGGGCCTGTGATCTCACTGATTGAACATCTGATGTATAAACTCAAAGAGATTCAGGTCGGTAACTTCTCATTAACTTGTAGGATGAGTAATATGCCTGGGATATCAAGAGGTCAAATAGTTTGGAAGTGGCCCTATGGCCATGATGTGACAGAGGTCAGTTTTCAGTCATGTCCACCACTTTGTGACCTTATTTGGGGTTTTCTTGGCCAAGATACTAGAATGGCTTTCCATTTTGTCTCCTTGTTCATTTAACAGATTAGAAAATTTAGGCAAACAGAGTCTTCCTGACTCCCAGTCTGACTCTCTGTCCATTATATCACTTAGCTTCCCTAGTCAGAGGCAGATGCTCAACAATGGTCTTCCTAACCCCTAGAACCATGTTGGCGAATCTATGGGACATTTGCTGGAGGGGGCTGCTCCCTTCCCCATCTCCATACACTCCTGATGACATTTCTCTCATCACCCACCCCTCTGGCCAATAACCCAATGGATGTGCTTCCTCCCTCCCCTGTTTAGGTAAGGTGTGTGGGAGGGAGCTCATATGCAGAATAAGGGTTACAGTTTGGGTACTCATTTTTATAAAAGGTTGACCATCACTTGTCTAGACCATTTCTATCCCCTTTGCTAGGTTTATTCACACCCACAGAATATATAATAATATATAAAAAAATTTTTAAAAGAGTGTAAATAAAAAGTACTACCGCATACAAAATGATCTTGATGGTGGAAAAGATATAAAAATAAATAAAAGAAAGAGTTAAAACATGTGCTTTGCCCTCAGGGAACTACCAGATTGGGAGGAAAAACATACAGTATAATGATGCAATGGCCATATAATTTCTAGAAGACAAAAAAGAACATGATATAAGAATAATATTTAATGATAGGTCTTAGGAAAGAAAAATCACTGTGAGCTTATGGTTGAGATCAGAGCTCAAAGGAAGTTTTATTGGTATCAGTACCTGTATAGTTAGCATCTGACCCAGGTCTTAAAAGAAGGATGGGGGGGTGTCAGGAATTGAGATGGAGCCAATTTTCTGGGTATCAAGGACTTAAAAAGCAAAAGTATGAAAGTGGGAAAATTCTGGACAGATTTAAAGGATAAAAGCATTTGGACTTGCTCATATTTTATTGTAAATTTAGTCAATAGACATTTTTAAGTATTTACTATGTGCCAGGTTCTATATTAAACATCAGGGACAAAAAAGACAAAAGACAGTCAACTGAAAAAAAAATTAAGGCAGTCAACTGATGTACAAACTATATACAGAATAACAATAAAATAATTAAGAGAAGGAAAAGCATTAGGATAAAAAAAAGTAGGTAAAGATTCTCTGTAGAAGACAGAATTTTCCTGGGACTTAAATGAAGCTAGTGGGTAGAGATAAGGAGAGATGCAGAGAGAAAAGGGAGAATGTTCTAGGGATGGGAGACAACCTGAAAAAATGCCAAGAGCTGAGAGATTCATTGCCTTTCCCAGACAGTTTTTCTACCTACCCAAAATTATCTGAGTAGGAGTTCAGTGCTTTCTTTTATCAGACTTTCAAAAATGACCTTCTCATGTGTAGAGCATCAGAAAAGCATTGTGAAGTGATAAAAGAAAATAAAAGGCCTTGTTCTTTTTTCCCCCAAAGAAATCTAAGTTGCAAAAATGATATTGGTTGTTGCAAAAGGAACAAAAAAAAATTACCTGTACACAAGAAGTACACTGGAAAAATTACAAATAGTTTTCTCCAGGATAGAACTTTGTTAGTAGCTAAAGAGTCCAAGATGGCCTGATGTCCTGAATCCTCTGTTTCTCCTTTTAGATCCTTTAATCTTTGAATGAGTCATCATTTCATTTGTGGTAGGAGCAATATCTACTTTCAATATACATTTAGCCTTCATTTGTTTTCTCTAAAGGGCAAGTCCCTAGACTTGATTAGTCCAGATTTACCTATGGAACAATTGTCCAGGAAGAGGCTACTTTGAATGTATGGACTCCAAGGCTAATGAGGTTTTTATGATCAAGAATGAGGTCATGGAAGAGTCTTGAGGGTAAGCTAGAGAGACCCTGATCTAATGGTAACAGATTATTCTGCCATTTTCCCAGATCATTCAATTAAGCATCAAAAATGGGGCTGATAACAGCACACTTGCTCAATCTGTTCATGAGGTTTAAAATATGTTTTTTGTTTTTCCTTCTCTGTGATCGTCAATGATCTAAAATTCACTGATACAACTATGCTTCTTCATTAGAGAAGTACTGGGCAATTACTTTAGAGCATGGCCTAATAAGAACCTTAGCATTTTTCTCATTTCTCTGTATTGTTGATGTTTTTGAGAACAGCTGTCTGAACACTGATGTGTGACATGGCAGCAATGCTGTAAGACAAAGGAAAGAGGACAAGATGGGTGTGTAGAGAGATAAAAGCTAGAGACTATTAAAAAAAGCCCTCCCTTTCCATTTTATAATCAATACTGTATATTGTTTCCAAGGCAGAAGAGTAGTAAGGGCTAGGCAAGGGAAAATAAGAGACTTCTTCAGGGACACACAGCTAGGAAGTATCTGAATCCAGATTTGAACCCAAGACCTCATTTCTATGTTGGCACTCAATTCACTAAACCCCTTTGCTGTCCCCTAGAGACACTTTCAATATCTGTACAGAAAATTAATCTACATCCCCAAACTGTCATCTATTTAATATATGTATATATGAAGATACAATTATTCATTCTTCAAATAGTTCACTAAACATGGAAGAAAAACCGAGAAATAACAACCTATTCCAAGATTTTTTCTAAGAATTTCATCAAAGATAAAATTTAAAATAATTTATAATAATGTATTATCAAATATAATAATGTGCCTAAAATTTCAACTGCACTTTAAATTTTGCAAAGTATTTTCGACACAACTCTCATATGCTAGGTAGTGAAAATACTATTATCCTCATTTTACCAACAAGGAAACTAGGGCATACACAGAGCAGTTAAGTGAATTGCCTGCAGCCACATACCTAATGAGCTGAAGAGTCTGGATTTGAAGCTAGGTCCTCTGACCATAAACCTTGTGATCTGTCCCTTAATTCATACTGTTTCCCATCTCTTTCTGTTTAGGACCCACAACAATGAGCTTCAGAGCTTTATAAAAGGTTTTGAAAAAGGACCTTTGTGGACTAAAATGTTGCTGCAACTCACCAAATGAAGAGTATTTAGAGTATTTAGAGCTGGAGAGAGCTAAGGCCAGAGAGATTAAGGGATTTGTCTAAGTTTGTACAGCTAGTAATTGGAAGACTAGAGACTTAACCCACTCCCCAAACTTGTTTCCTAGGAACTGAAGATTGGATTCCTCTGACCAGGAGGAAGATGTTCCTTATTATGCCTAGATATGGAAGGGAATTCTGAAAAGACATTTATTTCAATTGTTGCTAAACTTTTTCAGTGATCAGAAGATTTTTCTATAGCAATAGATCCTATAGGCCACCAATTTTACATCTTCATTTTATTATTAAAGAATAATTTTGCTTAATAGAGAGATGACTAGATTTGCAGCCAGGGGTTCTGGAGCCAGTGGTTCTGGGTTTAAATCTCAGGTCTACCACTTGATACCTATGTGAACTTAGACATTTCACATTTAGACGCCTCAATTTCCTCCTCTGTAAAATTATGAGGACAGCCTAACAGATAGCTGAAGTCCCTTCCATCTCTATATTCCAATAAAATCCTAGTGTCTATATTTATTAAATCTCACAATGAAATTGATAATTAAAAGTATATATATCAATTCTGATATATTTTATATCAATAATATTAACTCCAGAAAGCTAGGTTGCTCAGTAGATAGAGTACTAGAACTAGAGTCAAGAAGACCTTAGTTCAAATTGGCCTCAGGAACTTACTGTGCAAATCCCTTAACCATGATTGCTTCAGTTTCTTCCTCTGTAAAGTGAACTGGTATAGGAAATGGCAAACAACCACTCTAGTATCTTTGCAGAGAAAACCCCAAATGGAGTTATAAAGAGTCACACAAGACTGAAATGAATGAATGAATCATAAAAAATATTACTAACAAGAGATATGAAAAGTAATGGCAGAACAAAAAGGGTCCATATATCCAATATCCATTTACCTCATTCACCCACACATGCACTACCCAGTGACACTGGACTCCTTCTTATTCCTTATTCCTTGCATGCAATACTCCATCTCCTGACTTGTAATTTTCATTGCCATACCTTAAACTTGTGTCTAGAATTTTTTACCTCTCCTCTACTTCCTAGATTTCCTCAAGTCCAAACTAAAATCCTTCCTTCTACAAGAAACATTTCTGATTCCCTTTAATGTTAACACCTTCTCTCTTGATTCACTACAGTTTATTCTCTCTATACCTTAATTGTATGTAGTTGTGAGGAAAAAAGTCTGTGTAGGAACAACATAATGAGGGGAATATCATTATATGACAGCTGATGAGTTTTAAAAAATGATGAGGATCATGAAACCATAATTGTCTGAACTAATGGAGGAATCCATTAGCCCTGATTGATATGAATAATCCTTCCAGGGTTTCAAGGCCATGACTGTTTTTTTTTCATGGTTATTACTTATAAGCAACAGTAGAATTCCCTTCCCTTAAACTAACATGCACCTAAATAATAAAGAACCAGACAATCACAACTTTCAGAGTTGGAAAGAAACCCAGAGCCATCTATTTCAACCTATATATGAACAAGAGACCCTTCTACAAGTAGGCATCCAGGCTTTACTTAAATCCATCCAGCATGGAGAAACCCATTGCTACTCTTGGTAGCACACTGCACTTTGAGAGAGCTCAAAGATTTGATCATTTTTCCTTGTGCCAAGCCTACATCTGCCCTTCTTCAACTTCCTAATATTGTTCCCATTTCTGCTCAATGAATCCAAGAAGAGCAAGCCTAATCACTTTTCCATGTGACAGTCCACATCAAGACCCAGCATCATTCCTTGTGCCATTCTCTCCATTTTATTAATATCCTTCCAAACTCTAACATCAAGTACCCAACTCCAGATGTGTTCTGATCATGACAGAGTAGGGTTACTATGACTTCCCCAGGCCTGAATATAATGTTCCTCTTAAAGTAGCTTAAGATCAGATTAACTTTCTTGGCATCCAAGTCACACTATGGCCTCATATTAACATCACAAGTCCACTAAGAAGATGCTAAGTTCTTTTTAAAATAAACTGTTCCTCTGCTTCCCCATTCTTGTAAACACACACACACACACACACACACACACACACACACACACACACACACTATGGTGGAGAGGAATCATCTGAGAAAAAGATGTACAGAATATAATATACATTTTTCTGCTTTCTTTATTTCTACTGTATGATGGCATAAGACTTTTTCTTCACTTTTTTAGTGAAAACTTGCCACAGATATGTCAACTCTAAATGTTCCAAGCTTTTAAAGTATGAAACAGAGCTGTGGTTCTTAAAAAAGAAGTCAGGACAAAGTCTGAATTCTTGTAGCAATCAGCAATCATCCTGGTACCAAAGAAACTATGTTGCTTAAGATGAAATTCTGCACCTAGCAGACAAAAGAAAGCCAGAGAGACTTTTTCATGTAAATTATTCAAGACTAAATGTTTATTCCACCTCTACTCCCTTCAAAGGAAGAAGAGGGGGCATAATGTTGGTCTATGGGGGTGACTGAAAATCATGACAGTTGGTCCCAGGAGTCTTGTCAAGAAAACATCCAGCAGTTCCTTTGCTATTTTCTTTGACTTCTCCTTCTTGGGGGTTCATCTGATGTCTTTGTCAGGTCCAGTCACAAAATACCTTTTGTGGCAGAAAGCCAAGAGTCATTGCTGCAGGTTTCTCACAAACTATGAATTACCTAATTCTTTAGTCTTATAGAAGGATAGGTAAGAGGAGAAAAACCCAAGAACAGGAAGGGATGTAGAGAAGAGAAAGAATATGGGCAATTTTGTGTATCAAACCTCGCACATGGAAACCCAATGCCTTTGTAAAGTGTTCAAATTTTGGGATTTTATGTAAAAAAAAAAAACAGACTCAAATGGTGGAGGAAAATGCTAACTAGAAGAACGTTATTGTTTATTGTTGGCACATAAAATTTATTGAGTCTAATTGGCTGCCTAGTATCATATCTGGTATCCAGTTAGAGGAGACAGTAATAAATAAACAGATATGAGGCATTAAGGACCTACTATGTATAAGTCACTGCTTTTACAACGGTGAAATGAAAAATGGTCTTTAATCTCTAGGAGCATATATTTTATCACAAAAACAGGTTTGGTTTCTTTTAAATTTCCTCTTAATGAACTGATTAAAGGTAACATGGCAAAATGTATGGGATTTGAGGCAGTCCACATTTTAACTCTGTCATTATCTTGGTAAAAGTAGATAAATCATTTCTCCTCTCTATGCCTTAGTTTCATCATCTATAAATAAAGGAGAATGAAACTTGTAAAGTTATTGGGAAACTTGATGGAGATAATATACATCGTACACATAATTTTTTTCTTTTTTGTCATGTTTTATTTTTTCCCACTTACAAATTTTAGAATTCATTTTCTAATATTTTGAGATCACATTTCCTTCATCCCTCACAGTCTCCTCCATCTTTCCCCTTCCTGAAATTGCCAGTGATCCACAATTGGTTATATGTATAATATGCAAAATATATTTCCATATTTGTCATGATGTGGAAGAAGACACATGAGAAAAAATAGAAAGAAAATAGAGTGAAGAATGGTAGGCTTTCATCTGCATTCAAGAACCATCAATTCTTTTTCTGGAGATAGATAGCTTTTTTCATCATAAAGTCCTCAGATTATTTCAGATCATTGTATTACTAATAACAGCTGTCATTCACAGTTGCTCATTGTACTATATTACTATTAATGTCCACAATATTCTCTTGCTCCTGTTTATTTAACTCTGCATCAGTTCATATAGGTCTTTCCAGATTTTTCTAAAACCCATTTATTCAATATTTCTTATAGTATTCCATTATAATCATATGCTATAACTTGTTCAGCCATTCCTGAATTAATGGGCATTCTCTCAGCTTCCAATTCTTTGCCACCATAAGAACTGATATAAATATTTTTGTAAAAATCAATCCTTTTCACTTTTATTTATTCCTATAGGATACAGACCAAATAGTGGTATTAAGGAATCAAAGTCAACAGCATAGAGGAAAAAAATCACTGAAGAAAACAGCTCCTTAAAAAATGAAATCAAAACCTCAAATAAAAAATTATCTAAAAGAAGTATTAAGTATCTAAGGAGAAATGGCTCCCTAAAAATTGGAATTGGACAAATGAAAGATAATATCTTTATAGGATAGCAAGAAACAATAAAACAAATTAAAAAGAATGAAAAAAATAGAATAAAATCCTAAATATCTCACTGGAAAAACAACTGACATAGAAAACAGATCTAGCAGAGATAATCTAAGAATCACTGAAAAACCTGAAAGTCTTGACACCCCCCCCAAAAAAAAATAAGAATAGCCTCAAAATCACACTTTAAGAAATTATCAGAGAGTTTGCTAGACATGGGGAATACCAATATAATCAAATATTGAATTATTTTGAGTTCAAGATACTTATCCTATGAGTGGTGGAAGATTATAATTATAATCATAAAAGTAAACAAAAATAGCCACAAGTTATTTGGGGCTAAAGAGGGGTCAACTAACAACTGAGGTGGGTCATGAAGAGTCTTCTATAAGGAGGCAGTTTTTGAGTTGAGCTTTAAAGTGAGCTGGAGATTTCACTAAGGAGAAAATATTCAACCCTGAAGGACTGTCTATACAAAAGCCCACCAGAGAGAAATGGAATATCATACCAAGTACATTACAGAGACCAATTTGGCCAAAACACAGAATTCATGAGCACAGATTTGGAAGAAAACTTATTTTGTACAAATTCTGAGTTACATAAATTATTGACAAAGTCTTCAGAATTTTCCTTGAATAGGCCCCCTCCCAAATGGTTCCTTTGAATAAGAAGATCTTAAAATATTTAAGATATGATTAGCTTCTGATTCACTGCTGTCTTTTTCTTCTCTAGACATTTGGTCTCTTAGAACATGATGTTGGTCACATATCCTTAAAACGTTAAACCTCTTCATTGTGGAATATGGCTTTCATGGCTGTACAGTGAAAGGAATATTCTCCGAATATCGTATAAACAAATCCTTTTATAGGAAACCCTAATATAAAATAATTTAAGATTACCCTTGGGAAAAAGCATCTGAATTGAAGGCTATGTTAAGAATACTCAGTTTGGATAATGGGGCCAATTTGGTGGACTATAGAATAAAGTACTAAGAGGCAATCTTGAGATGGGGAAAAGGAATGATGAATAAGGGGGTGAGAACTGCCTGCTGTATATAAAGAAATCCAAGTGTTTGCATTTGTAAGGATAATGAATTAGGTGCTAATGCACAAAGCAAAGTGTAGGAGAAAGGATTTGTTGAATTCTGTTGGAGTATTGATTTAATTCTTTATATCAAGATGTTATATTTGAAAGAATGTAAGTCATACAAAACATTATAAGTGACTCTTCCAATGAATGTCCTTGGGCAAGGCATTTCTCCATTCCAGGCTTCATTTTTCTCATCTATAAAATAGGAGAGGAGGATAGACTAAATGATATCCTCCTCTATGTAACAGGGATTATATTATTTGTTTTCTGGGGGAATGGGATGGGTGGGTGGATTGAAGCAGGAACAATGGATAGAAGTTATGAGAAGGAAGATTTTGTTCAGTATAAGGAAACTGTTTCCCAACAAGAGCAGTCTGAAAGCAGAATGTGCTTTCTTAGTAGCTGGAATTGGAAATAGAGAGTTCCATTTTACTAGAAGTCTTCAAGCAAAAGCTGAATGTCATACTTGCCCAGTATGATATAGACAGGATTTATGATTCCAGTCCTTCAATTAATGGGTTGAACTCTATGAAACTCAATATTGTGAGTCTAGATGACCCCTTCAGGTGTGAGATTTTATGATTCCAGAAAATATCAATGATGAACATTAACTTCTCCTAGTTCTTATCTCTCTTATCAGGATAGACACAGAAGAACAGAGAAAAATAAATTAAAGAGTATCTGTGTCTTCTGAGAGAAACAAGACTGACCAATAACACTAGCCTTTATATATTAGTACTTCAGTCATTTACTCAACTAGCATGTACTATGTGCTGATTATTGGACTAAGTCCTGGGTATACAAAGAAATGCAAAAAGACAAACAAACCCCAAACAGTTCCTGATCTTACTAGTTTCACTATCTCATGAAGGAGACAACATTCAACCAACTGTGTATAGACAAGATATATGCAAAGCTAAATTGGACATAATCTCACATGGGAGGCATTCTGATTAAAGAAGATTAATAAAGATTTTGTGAAGAAGGCTGTATCTTTTTTTCATGTTTCCTTGCTTAGTTATAAAATGAAGTTTGTATCTTTTAACCCGAACTAGTCTCTTTTCATTTCAGGATTTTTGTTTCTTATTAGGTCAGAAGAGCTGAGAAATTCTGGTAACCATTAGTCAAACCAGAAGAGGACAAGTGAAGGCCAAAATTGAAAGACTACTTCTGCAGTGAATTTGAATATACCTTGATTCTGGAGAATATAGAAAGCTGTCTGGAAGTTTAGGTTTAAGGGGCACACCCCTATTCCATGGTGTGATGCCCCGATTGCTCTCTCTGTTTTGTAGCATTCTCTCTCGATGTTGAGACCTACAGGGGCACTGGCATTTCTATCCTTCCTACTTTTCCATATACCTAAGCCTCAGGTCCCATATTCTCTCATTGGCCTGTCAAATAAGGCATTAGCTAATAACTGCACATGTTAGCTAATGAGGCTTACCACCTCTTAGGGGCATTTCTATCTTAATAGGGGACTTGAAGACCAAAAATGGATTTAAGGAAGGAATCTTGGGAATGAAGATAGAATTGATGGAATAATACTCAGAAAAATTAATATTAGAAGGAGTGGGTCTTGCCTAAAACCACACAAAAGAAAACTATTAATTGGACTACCTATCTCTCCAGCTATTCAACATATCAGCCATCCTACTAAAGATGATAAAAAAAACAGTTGTAAAATACTGATCAAAATAAATGAAACTGAAGCAACGAAATCTATATTCTTGCATTCACTGTATTGTAATATTGTGCTTAATAGGCAAAATCACACAATCCTATGAGATAAAATATGTATGACACTCCAACTTTAAAGCATTCTATAAATGGTAGCTATTATGCTTTTAAAATAAGCATTTATAAAATGCCTGCAGAAATAGCACAGACCATTTAATAACAGAGTTTTTATACTTACATTTTTTAAATAAAATTTCCTATACATTTCTATAGCCATTTAAAGTTTACACAGCATTTGCTTTGCAACAAACTTATGAAGCAGGTATTTCACATATTAGTTTTCTCATTTTCCAGAAGGAGGGGTAAAATGACTTGCTTCTCACCACATAGCTATCAAGCCCTAATGCCTCTAGTGGAAAGCTCTTTATACCACTCTAAGCTGCCTCTCATTAATTATTCAAATAGGTGTTTATTGCTATTTTTTGTTGTTGTAGTTGTTTAGTTATTTTCGGTAATGCTTAACTCCTTGTGACCACTTTGGAGTTTTCATAAGGAATGATATTGAGGTGGCTTGCCATTTCCTTCTCCAGCTCATTCAACAGGTGAGGAAATTAAGGCAAATAGGGTTAAATGACTTGCCCATGGTCACATAGCTAGTCAGATTTGAATCCAAAAAGAAGAGTTTTCCTGCCTTCAGACCAGGCACCTAACTGCTCTTCTTGTTATTATAGAGAATGTTTTATAGATCTCTAATGTATCAGTCTCATAATATTGTGAAATTTCATTCTCTCTATATATCATATCCACCTACTAGATAATAGACTCCTGGCAGAAAGGAACTACTAATTATCTGCACTTTATATCTCCACAGGGCAAGAACACAGAGTTTAGCACCCAGGAGACACTTAGGAAGTCTTTTGGTTGAATTAAGGATAATAATAACATTATTAAAATCAATGAAACTTTGAAAAGGATCTTATATGTCATTGTGTTCAACTATAATGAAAGCCTCTTCAAATGATCATCTGGTATCTTCTAGAACAAGAGTGACCAACTCAAATAGAAATGAGGCCACTAAACTATACATAAGAGTCCCTGTGGGGATAGCTAAATGGATAAAGAGCCAGATATAGAAATGGGAAATCTTGGGTTCAAATCTGGGTTTACACACTTCCAAACTGTGTGATCCTACACAAGTCACTTAACTCCTATTACCCAGCCCTTTCAATTCTTCTGCCTTGGAACTAATACTCTGTGTCAATTCTAAGATAGAAGGTAAGGGTTTAAAAAATTAGAATCCCTGGGTCTTCATAGGGCCTTAGGAAGCCACAATTTTATATGATTTATGTTTTGTTATTTATTTATTTATTTTGTTAAATATTTCCCATTTAAACTTAGCATCAACTGTTTTAATATGGTTTTGACTAACTCTTTGAAGAACTTATTTCAATTTTGTTTCAAGTTCCAGCTATTAGAAGGTGTTGTTGTTTCTTTTTAAATTTGAGTTGAAATGTATTATTGTTAACTCATAAAAGAATCACTTTTAAAAATGTATATGAAAATGAAATATTATTTTATTATTATTACTGGCAGGACCACTACCCTTAATATGATGAATTTCAGATATGGAAGGGAGGTAATAGATCAGTCAGTAAACATTTATTATGTACAGAATAGGAGGCAGGCTCAGTGCTAAGAAGCTGATATATAAATATGAAAAAGAAAGACAGTTTTTGCCTTCAAGCAGCTCATTTGAATGGGGGAAGATCACACACAAAGTGCAGGTGAGCAGGAGGGGCAATTTGGGAGAGATATGATTAAGTCTAAAGGAGCATAGCCAGGTGAAAAATGAAGAGATGATGATCTTGAGGTTCTTGGGTCTCCTGGGTAGACTCCCCAATCAGAGGAGCACAGGACAATGATGAGATGTAAGTACCAAAATTATTTCAATCTTCAAAGATGATGAAATTTTCCAATGATAAGTTTCATGATGGAGAAGTCCAAAGGAATGTAGGCCAATGTGGGTAATGAGGCAGAAATGAGAAGGTCCATAGCCTAGCCCCTACCTGTTAAAAAATCTCAAAAAAGACTCTTTGTCCCTGAGAAGTAACCATCTAATCTTCCCTTATACAGCCCCATGATGGGGAACCTGGAGAGGCATCCCATCCCATCCCATCTCATGTTGGCTAGCTCTAATTAGTCAAAGAATGAGAAAGCTAGAGTTCAAGGAGGCTGTAGAAGTCTTCTAGTCCAACTTTTTCATTTTATATATGAAGAAATCAAGGCTCTGCAATACAAAGTCTCCAAAAGGTCTCACAGCCAGGGGGCAGCTCGGTAGCTCAGTGGATTGAGAGACAGGCCTAGAGATAGGAGGTCCTGGGTTCAAATCTGGCCTCAGACACTTCCCAGCTGTGTGACCCTAGACAAGTCACTTGACCCCCATTGCCTAGCCCTTACCACTCTTCTGCCTTGGAACCAATATACAGTATTGATTCCAAGATGGAAGGTAAGGTTTGAAAAAAAAGTCTCACAGTAGAGACTGGACTTGAAGCAACTATGTAGCTAGGGTAGCTAGGTGGCTGAGTTAAAATCTAGCCTCAGACACTTGCTAGCTGGCAAATCACTTAACCCTTTCCCCCTCAGTTTCCTCATCCTTAAAATGAACTGGAAAAGGAAACAGCAAACCACTCCAGGATCTTTTGCAAAAAAAAAAAACAACAAAAAACAACAACAAAAAAAACCCACAAAACTCTAAATGGGTAATGGGGTAATGGGATTCATAGAATTGAATATGACCAAGCAAAAATATGAAAGCTTCACATTCAGCAATCTTTCTAGTATAACAAAACTTTCTTCCTCTTTAGGAAGTTTTTTCCCCCTTACATTAATCCCAAATCCAGCCCTTTACAATTTCTACCTACTACTCCTAATTCTGTACCTTTTGGCCAGAAATATATATATATATATATCACTTCCTCTTTACTGAGCATCAAATACTCTAAAAATACTTATCCTTCTCCTTTTAACATTCCTCTCCAGACCAGCTAGGTGGCTAAGTGGAGTGAGCACTGTGCCTGAAATCATTCATATCCAGCCTTAGACACTACCTGTGTGGCCCTGGGCAAATCAATACCCTCTGTATTCCTTAATCCTTGATGTTGATGGTTGTTGCACTTCATATTTTAAGAGAACCAAGATGACATCACTGATTAAGTCTTCTGACTCCCATATAACTTGGATTAAAGTGAGGCAGAGTTGCATAAAGTTCTGTCTAACCAACCTTAGTCTTAGCATCTTAGCATCTAGTTCAGCCATATTCATGATCTGCCTCTCTATTTATTGACTTCTTCCCCATTCTTTAAAGTACAACTCAACTGCTAATGTCTCCAAGAACCCCTCTACAATCATATCTGAGAGGGTTAAATAACTTTTCTCCTTCCCCTCTGGACTGACATAGGGAATATCCTGTGCTGTGTTCAATAGCTATTAATTAGTGTTGAAATCTTACTGTCTTACCAGGCTGCACTGTCTTATCTAAGGTGGGCTTCTCCCCAGCATTCAGAATAATTTTCTGGATGAAATAGGAATTTAATAAATGTTTATTTTATTATATTTTATGGAACTTACCAGGAATATGTATGTGGGGGAAAACATGAACACATATATCTTTAACACAAGATTTTAATATATGAGATATGTGTGTATATATACTTATATTTGTATGTATGAATGTTTACATATGAGTGTATATATTTGTGTATATATATTTACTGTAAACATAAAGTATATGGTACTAGGCAAATAGATGATCCATTTGAGAATAGATTCTTGGAAGAGATAATCGGTTCTGGTGGGGGACTGTGTAGAGAGCAATGGGGAATGATTTTGACAGAGAAAAGGCAGCAATTCCTCAAGTGTGGTTGATGGGGATTATGGTTCCTGTCTCGCCAATAAATAGAGGAGAGAGTGAGGGCAGGACAAAAGCTGGGCAAAAAGTCCTGTCTGGCTGAGGTATAAAGGATGTCAAAGGGACACAGTGAAAGATAAGGCCAGCAAAGTAAATTGAAGATAAAAACAGAGACAGAGAAAGGCTTTCATCCATAGACTAAGACACAGGTCTCCAAACAATTGTGTAGCTTTCCTTGACATGGCTTTTCTGACAAAAATAAACCTCCCAACAGCAAGTCCATGGCAATTCATGTGAGGTCTGGGACTTCTGAAGAAATACAAGTATTTAATGAAAATGTTCTTTTTTTGAGCTGTGGGTAAATTAAAAATTCATAATGATTTGTTGCTAGGATTATTATTTTTCTTAATTTGAAGAAAGAATATTATTGATAATGCTGGCCAAAATAAAGAAAATGCTTATAGTCTGTTTTTAATACCCAAAGAGACTAGAAGTAAGTTTAGAAGGAAATACACACAAACCAGGCAGCTATGAAAGTTATATGTTTAATTTATTATATGCTTAAAAAAGATAAGGCTATATGTAATAGAGATTCATGGTTTCATATATAATCCTCTTTTTATTTCTGACTTTTTATATGGAAATGTTCTCTTTGTGTGTTTGTTAAATCCAGATTTTAAAAGAAACCCTTCACAATGAAAATTTACTTCACAGAAGGGAAGCAGACTTTTAGCAGCAATACCCTCTTCTTTGGGAGGAGGGAGGATATAGTTGGGTATTTTTAAAATGTCTATATAGAGATATGTATATATCTCTATATAGATATATATGCATGCACATATATATTCACTTATTGTGAAAAATGGGCAAGATGGCATTCTTCCATCTCATTTTGATTTATTTAAAAGAAAAAAGTCAAGCAGAATATTAATCTGTGAGGCTAAATTCCTTGGTCTCTGGTTATAAAGTGGGGCAAAAACACTAAAGAAGAAGAAACTGTTATGACTCCTTAAATGTTCGCATCCAGATCAAATTCCTCATGAAGGTTTTCTGACCCTCCTTCTTTCCTTCCTCACACCTGTCATTTTGTTGTAATTCAATCCTGTATGGCTCTTCATAGTCCCACAGACTAAACTTTCCATGGGGTTTTCTTGCCAAAGCTTCTGGAGTCATTTGGCATTTCCCTCTCCAATGGATTAAGGCAAACATAGATTAAGTGGCTTATCCAGGGTCACATAGTTAATAAGTGTCTGAAGTCAAATTTGAACTGAGGTCCCTCCCTGCTTGCAGGTCCAACTCTATCCCCTGAACAAACTAGCTGCCTATGCCTTAAATATCTTACATGGTGTTTCACTTCTAGGTCATTATGTTCTTATATTTTATTGGCCATTCTGGTTGTGTGTAATTAATTACATATATTTCTAATTATCTTTATATAATATGTACTATATATTCTATTTATATACTATATCTCTATCAGTTAAAGTTCCATGCCTCCAGAATTATGCTATGTAAAATCTACATACTCACTGAATGTGTATTGAATTGAATCAAATTTCACTTACCTGTGATTTATGTGTGAATTATTTGTGATCATGCAGAATAAAAATCACTGATCATCAAACAAACTCATTTTATTCAACAGCTGTAAAATTTTACCCTACCACATTTTACCAATGCAGCTAAGATGACAGACACTGGATTTTTTTTTTAAATCTGTTTGGGAGACAATAATGGACCAAATTAAATAATGTTTAATCTAATAGAGATAAATGCAATTTTGAAAATTGGGTTTAAGAAATCAACTGCAGAGATACTTCTTTATAATGTCCAGTGTTTTCATGACTACAAATTATAAAATAATTGTTTGTCGCAATAATAGCAATAAAGCATGTCGATCAACTATGAATGACTTAACTATTATCAGCAATGCAAGGACCCAGGACAACTCCAAGGGACTCTTGATGAAAAAAGCTATTTAGAGGTATATTAGGAACTGATGGAATCTGAAAGCAGATTAAAAATTACCATTCTTCACTTTATTTCCTGCATGAATTTCCTCGGTTGTAAGAGATATGTCTTCTTTCACAACATAATGAACACAGACATGAGTACTATATAATATGTAAATAATCTTAAGAAAATTCTTTTAGGTCAACTTTTAAAAAACATTATTGAGACAGACATAGTTCTCTAAGCTAGTCTGTAGTTTCCTTTGTTATAACTTTTCTGACAAAAATAAACAACTCAACAGCAGGCACATGGCAATATATAAGAGGTCTGGGACAAGTAGACAGTACAATGAATAAAGCACTGCGTTTGGAATCAGGGACATTCATTTCATGAGTTCAAATCCTGCCTCAGACACTTGCTAGCTGTATGACCCTGGGCAAGTCACCTAACCTATTGTCTTCAGTTTTCTCATCTGTAAAATAAGCTGGAAAAAGAAATGTCAGGCAATTCCAGTATTTTTGCCAAGAAAAGCCCAAATAGGGTGTTGAAGAATCAGAGACAATTGAACAATGAAAGACAAAGAGTTAAATAGAGACTTAATGACTAGGCTCTACTCTGGCACACAACTACTGCCTAGGAAGAAATCCATTCTAACAAAGAAAGGAATGTTACTCCATATGGAGTAAATCAGCTGGAATTATACAATACATTCAGTTCCAATTCAAGAGCCAATAGAAAAGGCAATATTCCATGTCTTCAGTCAGTCAAATTCTCTCAACATATTTTAAAGTAAGCCTGACATTTGTTCAGCTCTTTGCAAATATATCCAACTAGCTCATTAAAAACAATTCAGAGAAATAACCATATAGGCAGGCTAAATGGTGGAAAAAGCAATCAATGTATGGTAAATATTTGAATAAGTAAAGTCTAGTTAGCCATCAGAGGGGTAGAGAACAGCAGAGAAATACAGTCTTTGGACTAGAAGGAAACAGTATGGTACAGTGGAGAAAGCATTTTGATTTAGGAACATGAGCTTGAATCCTGGTCCTGCCACCCATGCAACTTTAAACAAATTACTTCCTCCCATTGTGCCTCAGTTTCCTTGAATATAAAATTATTGAGTTGAATTTGATGACCTTTAAGAACCATGGCAGCTCTAACTCTATAATCCTCAGTATTAAAATGAGACAGAGAAAAGGAAAATATGGAAATCAGGTAAAAGAAAGTCATAATGGTTTTACAAAGTGGTTGCTGAATCCTGCCTGCTAAATGCTTTACTCCATGAGTTTTTTCAACATCATTTGAGAGCCATAGTTAATGATCCCCAAGAGTAAAACTTCTATAATAAAGCATTGTTGTAAATATTGCTAAAATGTACCCCACTACCATCAGCCCCATGCATATACACACAGACATTTGGCAATTGAAACTTTAGAAGCAAATGTATGGAACTAAGCGGTGGCAGAGAGCTGTCCAAACACCCCTGAACAGAGAAAGATGACATTCTTAGGCACAAAGGATTCCGTAAAGGATAAAGTGTATTGTATTAGAGTTTGAACCTTAAAAAGGTTCTCATCAACTATTTCATCCTCTTCTTCCTCAATTCTGTAGTCTATAAAGATGAATGGCACTTGTCTATAAACATACAAAGAAAGCTAATGGTGGGAGATGATGAGGTCTGTAAATAGACTATTTGTAGGAACACAAAAACTAGTGAGTCTTTTCATACACTGAAACAGGAGCCTCTCCCATGTTCATTTGTATGAGGTCATGTTTCCCTCAGAAATTGCCCACTGAGGGGGAGGCATCTGGGTAACTCAGTGGATAGAGAGCCAGGCCTAGAGATGGGAGGTCCTGGGTTCAAATCTGACCTCAGACACTTCCCAGCTGTGTGACCCTGGGCAAGTCACTTGACCACCATTGTCTAACCTTTACCACTTTTCTGCCTTGGAACCAACACACAGTATTGATTCCAAGACAGAAGGTAAGGGTTTAAAAAAAAAAGAAAAAGAAAATGCCCACTTGGGCCAAGGAGCTGTTTCTCTTCTCTACTCTTCTCAAAGGAACAGGTGTGCCTAGCAAAACAACTTTTTTGCCTTTTTGTAAGGCAGACTGAGAGCTGAATTGAGCTCACAATATTAGGATGAGGAAATAAGAACTGAACCAAAGTTAACCTAATGTTTAGCTATGAACAGAGATATCTGAAAGATCTCCTTTCTCTATTCCATCAAAACCACCCATAGCAGACAAGTAAGTACCCTTATGCCCTAGAACTGAAAATCAGTTTCCTGGGCTACTCTGGACCATGAACGACAGCAGGATGCCAGCACAGGAGTCAAATGTAAAGCTGAAATATAATGGGAATGAGTAGAAAGATCTGGAAACATACTGACCCACAACTTCCAGCCATATGTATTGTCAAGAAAAATAGAATGTCAAGATGGGAACTTGTCCCAGACAATGGGCCATTTGCCATCAAAAAAGACAAAAAATGGCAAATAATGACAAGCAGATCCCGACAGTCAAGGAACAGTAATGGGGTGGAACTCTGGTTCTGCTTACTGACAAAAGACCAACTAAACAAGTCCTCAGTGTGGAAAAGGCTGTCAGCCACATGCCACTCTTTTCAGCCTAGCTTTTCCACATGGATACTGGCACCCTTTTGCAATAAAATCTGTGAGTGCTCTATTAGAGTAGTTATAAATACACACATGCATCCTGATCTAGGCAATGGGGAATGTACACAGGCAATGATTTTTCTAATGTCCGTGAGAAGGACAAGATGACTGAGTGCCTCTTTCCCCCTTGTCTTCCTTCCTGGATTTATGATTTAATTGAAATTGGGGCCATCAAATGTGGCACCGCAAGTTTATAAATAAACTGCTTTGGCCCGAATGGCTCAAATTAACTTTGTGGTGTACTTTTTTTTTTAATAAGGAATGTATTACAGTTGACTGGGAGAGTAGGAGGATTTAAATGAATTTGAGCTGGGATGATTAATTAAAGTGTGTCTGCTGTATTTCTCTGGATATACAGATGGATAAAGAAACTGTATAACACTGAAACTAAATGCACATCCTGTTTAACTTATATGCTACAGGTAAAACTGCTAATGCCCTTCCATTAATAGAAAACCTTGTACATACACTTAAGACTTGTATATCACAGTGTCAGTCTCATAGTAGATTCTTCATTCAGTGCTGGAAAGCTATTATGGGATGTTTTACTTTGTGTCTGCATGTACCCTATGTGACCTTGGGTAAGGAAACATGTTTTTCTGGGCTTCAATTTTCTTATCTATAAAACAAAAGGGTTGGATTGGGTGATTTTTATGTTTTATTTCAGCCCCAAATTCTATGAATGAGTCTCAGAGTTGACGACAGGAATGTAAAAGCAACATGATTCAATGGAGATGAAGGCTTGATCAGGAGACAGAAAACCCAGATTCACATCTTGCTTTTGTCACTAGTTGTGTGATATGGTGTAAGTCATTGAACCTCAGACTCTCCATCTTTAAAACAAAGGGGCTGAACAAATTGTGTTACATGTTAGTGATGGAATACTATTGTGCTGTAAGAAATGATGAACTGGAGGAATTCCATGGAGATTGGAACAACCTCCAGGAAGTGATGCAAAGCGAAAGGAGCAGAACCAGGAGAACATTGTACACAGAGACTGATACACTTGAATGTGGAACAATTGAATGTAATGGACTTCTCCATTAGTGGCAATGCAGTGATCCTGAACAACCCAGAGGGATCCATGAGAAAGAACATTATCCACATTCAGAGGAAAAACTGTGGGAGTAAAAACAGCAAAGAAAAACAACTGCTTGATTACATAGGTCGAGGGGACATGATTGAGGATGTGAACTCTAAATGATCACCCTAGTGCAAATATTAATAATATAGAAATAGGTGTTGATCAATGATACATGTAAAACCCAATTGAATTGTGTGTTGGCTACAGGAAGGGGTGGGGGGAGGGAGGGAAAGAATATGATTCTTGTAACCAAGGAAAAATGTTCTAAATTGTCTAATTAAATAAAATTTTAAAATGAAATAAAATAAAATAAGGGAGCTGTACTAGACCATGTGTTTAAGGTCTTTTCCGGATCTAAATCAGCAATCCTATCTTTTGTAAGGTTCTTTTTACTTCTAAATCTTATGATCTAGTGAAATGGAACTTTTGTAATAATAAATATTATGATACTTTGTCTAAGAGCTTCATAAAACTTCATTTTTACAGAATGGCTTAAAAAATTTCATGTTTAGTCATGTCAGACTCTTTGTGACCCCATTTGAGGTTTATTTGGCAAGAATAATAGAGTAGTTTGTCATTTCCTTCTTCAGGTCACTTTACACATATGGAAACTGAGGTAAATAGAGTTAAGTGACTTGCTCAGGGTCACCATGCTAGTGTCTGAGGACAGATTTTAACTCAGGAAGATAAGCATTCCTGACTTCATTACTCCCAATCTATCCACTGTGCCACTTAACTGTCACTATATACATATATATGCATGTATATATACACACATAGCTATATAAATAGATATATATTATATAAATATATAAATATTCCTATGTGTGTACATATTTATGCACTCAAAACATTGGTAAATATACTATTAATGTGTTTTAGTGAAAGAAAGTGCTCTGGGATCTAGGTTCTAATCCAGAACCTGTCATTAAGGAACTACTTGGATAAGTGACTGAACTTCTATGACACTGGATTATCTTATCTATACAATGTAATATTTGTAATTTTGGAGCCCAAAGAGTAATGAATAAATTGATCCTTAAGAAAGTCCTTCCATCTCCAAAATTCTGTGAAATGAAATATATCAGGAAAACAAAAGTTGCCCGATCTGTGTCTAAAGGATTTTATATACTATGGATTGGAATCAAATGCTAATTTTATTCCTAAACTGATGTCCAGCATGAGATTTATAATTGGGTCTAGAACCCAAAGAAACTCTGGAGAGAGAGAATTGGAGTTCATTTCTCCTAAGAAAAGAGGTAAGTGAGTTGGTGTAATCACCAAGGGACAGAGTGGCAGAGAAAGAAACCCATTTGTCTATCTCCCAAGAGAAAAAAAGTCCTTTAAGGGAAGAGATTGCTTTCACCTCTGTATTCCCTCATTTATTCCTATGTCTTCCCCACAATAAACACTTAATAAATATTATTTGAATTGAATTATGTATTTTATATGACTAAAACTAAATTTGATGAATAATATTTACAAACATGCACAACATAATTCCAATCCACTCAAATGGCTTAATTGTAAAGCCACAAGGCACAATAAACAGGGCAACTAATTGTAAGCTCATCACACAATTATAATTAACAAGAGAATTTGACAAATGTTTGGAGTACTTTGAAAATATTAAGTCCAGGCAACAGTTTAGGTGGTAACATAAGCTCTCCTTTTCCTAGTCATAATTCAAACCCAATTCATTGTGGATTTCAACAATTTGGCAGTGGCCAAACTCAAATGCATATTACAGAGGTAGTAATATTATTAGCTCATATTTATATGCCACTCATCAAGCAATGGATAAAGGGAAGCATCAACTACATTTGTCATTGGATCTGTGCCTACTGTCATTGGCCAACTGAGCTGTCAATCAACATCCTGCCATCTGCTTTGACATAATCATTATTTTAAAACACTTTTTACCTGAATGCGAAGTAACTTGTAAGCCAAGGATACTAGTACAAACAATTGTGTAGTCTCAATATTCACCTACCTTTTGATTTGTTCTTTTTGGAAAGTTCCTTTGAAAGTACCCATATTTCCATATGTTTTTCCATATCAGGCTTACTGAGCAGTTAGATAGAAAAGTGGCTAGAACAGTAGAGTTGGAGTCAGGAACTTGAGATTAAATATGACCTCAACTGTTGACTAGCTGTGATAGATACTCTGCGTAATTCACTTAACCTCTGCCTCAGTTTCCTCTTTTATAGAACAGAGCTAATAATACAGTCTACCTCCTAAAGTTTTTGTGAGAATAAGATGAGAGAATATTTATAAAGCACCTTACAAACCTTGAAATACATAGAAATGCTAGCTATTTTTATCATTATTTTATCATTACTCTTGTTTTATCATATCTTTTTACCCTATATACCACAGATGAAAGGAATGTAAGGTCTAATTTTTACACTAATATGTTGATCCCAATATAATGTAAAGACCTCCTACATTATCTATTTATTTTAAGGCTCTATAATTTCATCTATGCTAGCCATCCCTCCCATTGATTATGAGTCTTCTGAGTCTTGGGAGAAGATTATACTTAAGAGGAAGCTGGGGGAGGAGGGGAGCTACCCAACTGGGGAGAGAAGGGACTTGATGGAAGAGTCTGGATTGGAGTCAGGTGAGAAATAAAAGAATAGCTTAGTTGGGGCACTCTTTTTAAATAGAGGTTCTGGGAGGAACTATCCAATCAGAAGGAGGGGCCACAGGAGCTGAAGATAATTATAAGATGTGAATTCCAGACCTGAAGTGATCTTCCAGGATGAATATTTTTCTGAGGCATGATGGGGGAGTTTGGATTGTAACCTGGTCTGAAAGAGGCAGAGTACACCAGAACTGTCACCTTTTTATTCCTAGAAGTGTAACCCATTATTAAGTTAGTTTTTTTTTTTTAAACCCTTACCTTCCGTCTTGGAGTCAATACTGTGTATTGGCTCCAAGGCAGAAGAGTGGTAAGGGCTAGGCAATGGGGGTCAAGTGATTTGCCCAGGGTCACCCAACTGGGAAGTGTCTGAGGCCAGATTTGAACCTAGGACCTCCTGTCTCTAGGACTGGCTCTCAATCGACTGATCTACCCAGCTGCCCCCTAAGTTAGTTTTTGAATAGCCGATCATAGCAGGTCATATCTCCTTCAAAAGCTGAGGCCAAAATATCCATGGAATACTTACTGAATATCTGCTCAAAAAACTCTGTACAGTTTTATATCTGCTTCAAGACATAATACAAATCTATTTCTAAGTTTCCAGTAAATTTCATTTAAGTGAACAAGGGCACTGCCAAATCTTTCTAAACACCAAACTATTAATAGATTCAGCAGGAAATTCACAAACATTACTCAACCTTAACCATTAGGTCATCAAGAAATTTACATAAAGGAATGAAAACTAATACATCTCTATGAATTAGAGTAAATACCGTAATTATGAAGACAAGGAAATATGCTATATGAAACTATGAATAATGTAACAAAAATTAATATTTAAACTATAATAATAATATATGATTGTCGTGCCTCCCATTCTTGGAAATACTACCTATTATCCTTAAAACCTAGAAATACAGAAGAAACATAAGAGGAGGACATCAGGATTCATTTGTTCTATTTGAGGGACTGGAGTAAAATGAAAAGGACCATGCTCTTAGAATCAGGAGAGATCACTGTTAAATCCTACATCTGCAACTTAGCAGCTATGTGATTTTAGGAAAACCATTTAGTCTTTTTGAACTTCTCTCTCTCTCTCTCTCTCTCTCTATCTCTCTCTCTCTCTATTTCTCTCTCTCTCTCTATATATATATATATATCTATATCTATATATATATATATATGTTTGTGTGTGTATATAGATAGATAGATGTGTGTATGTGTGTGTCTTTAGCATTTACCTTTTAGTAAATGCTACATTTGAAAATATTTGCTTAGATTATGAATTAAAATATTATAATTTATTAAATAGATATTCTATACAAAAACCTGGGGCATCTACTTTGAGTGCCAGGCTTGGAGTCAGGAATATGAGTCTTCCTAAGTACAAATCTGGCCTCAGATACTTCCTAGTTGTGTGATCCTGGGTAAGTCACTTAACTCCACTTGCCCCACCCTTACTCTTTTTCATATAATTGTAACTTAGACAGAAAATTTCTAAAGGGTAAAAAAATATGAGAATGAAATATCAGATCAAGGATGACATTAATTCTTCTGAACGACCTAGAAAAGGTGATGGGCAAATTTTAGTATGGTCTTATTCATCTAATATGTTCTTAAGATATATTAGTGTGGTACCACAATCCCTACAAATCTTCTTTCTCTGGTTATTTACAGTATCCAATGCCATCATCAATTCAGGTTCCTTTCAATGAACATTTATTAAGTTCCTGCTATATGTTAAGCAACAGTGCTAGGGACTAAGATGGAAAGACCATGAGCTTTACTGGAGAGAGCACTGAATGTGGAGTTAGAAGGCTAGGATACAAATTCTGCCTCTGCAGATTTTTTTTTTACTATGTGTGTGATGATGGGCTGATTATTTTACATTTCTAAGCCTAATATTCCCCACCTATTAAATGAGGGGGTCAAACTAAGTAACCTCTAATATTTGACACCAATAGCAATTATCATGACCATTTTACAGATGGAAATTTAAGGTTTAAGAGGATAAGTGATCTATCTACACTCACAGAATTTATAACTGTCTTAGGCATCAAATCCAAATATACTGACTCCTAGACCAAAATTCCTTACTCTCTCACAAGGTAAAGAACTATAGAAATGCAATGACTTATGTTTCTAAACACATGAAGAGAAGGATTTTTCAGAAATCACAAAAGCTTTGGTTGTGAAAGGAACTGAGAGACATTCCCTTGTCCATTTCCCTTATTTTATTCAAAAGGAAACTGAGGCCCTGAGAAGGGAGAATGTCTTATCTAATATCATACCACAAATTCTAGGTAGAACTAGGGACAAAAGGAGTCTCCACTTCTTCCTCAAAGCTCATTCTATTTTGCCATTGCTGCCTCCCTGAACTGAGATTTCTCAAACTTTTCAGTCTGGATTAACCCTGAAAAGTAAAGGGGCCTAGGCTTCCATTATGGATCTAAAATACTTTTCTGTTTAGCTCGGGTACTACTGAACTATGACAAGATTCTAGGCATTAGACTGTAAAGTTAATCCAGAGTTCACAGCAGAGGACAAGTCATATATGGGGTCAAATTTCATCTACGTTCAATTTGCTCCTTTGAAGAAGCATCAACTTCAGATCTTTCTAAGAATTCATTTGCCACCTAAAAACAGAATTGGCCCTAAAAATGATTTTCATGTTGACTTTAGATTGGGCCTTTTGTGGAGGGTTAAAATAAAATATTAGGCCTCCAATTTTTCTTAAGATTTAATATTTCATAAAAGGATAAAACATTAGAAAATGGAAGAAATCTTCAAGATCATAGAATTCAATTTCCAGATTATTTAGATAGCCAGCCAACAAGTTAGACAATCTATGTTCAAGACCCACTTCTGACAATACTGGCAGTTACCTAATCTCTCAGTGCCCTGAGGCATGTCTTTTAGGATTCCCCTCAAGTCATCAGTCAAAACTAAATAACTGAAAATCCACTCCATTCAGAAAATAGCAAGAAGATTCCAGATCAAACACTAGATTGATTGACTGAAGTACACACCCTTATGCAGAAGAGATCTTGCAAATAATTAGGTTGCCCCTGATCTCTATTTCTCCCAAGGATTCACTGAGTTTGATTCTAAAGGGAAAAACTAGGATTTGAGAGTGCCAGGAGAAAGATTTGACTGGAGATGAATATGTTTTGCATAATTAGTAGATGATAGAGGCTACCTAGTGAGCAAGTAAATAAGTCGCCCATCCCTGGAGATATTTAAACAGACCCTGCATAGTATCGTATTCATGTTTCCAGGAATCCAGTTTTACAGCATTACATTAATATTTGCTTGCACTGACCACATAAAAAGATTTATCTAAAGTGAAGTAAAGGAAACTCTTCATAAGTCTGAAAATTCTACTTAAATGGAAGCTGGTATGATTAATGGCTAAGTATCTACCTGAGAACTCTGGGCTAAGACTCTAGACATTAAACTGAAATGCAGTCTCTAAGTCACTTGTATATGTAAATCTAGAAGACACTTTCATTAACTACTATAGTAATTCTCAGAATTAGTGTCACTTTCTTACCTTCCCCTATATCCTCTCACTTGCCAAGACCTATCACTTCCATCTCCATAATATCTTCCTTTTTCACCACTCACAGGACCATCATCCTAGTTCAAGTTCTCTTCACCTCTGGTGTAGATTACTGCAGGAAGCTACTACAATAACCTAAATAATCACAGGAGCTTCCTTTATAGCCTTTAGCCATCTACATGTTTAAGAATTCTTAATTTTCTGGCACACCTCAGATCCTTGTTGGTGAACCTATGGCACGAGTGTAAGAGGGGGCTGCTCCCCTCCCTCTCTACACAACAGCCCCTCTTCCCAGCAGCCCAATGGGAGAGCTTCCTCCCTCCCCTGTCTGGGGTAAGGGGGAGGCTCACATGGGGCACGAGGGTGCAGTTTGGGCACTCTCTTAAAAGTTCACCATCACAGTCTCAGATGTACCTTCCATTCTGAATCTTTCTGATTCCTCTCCTCCACCACCCTGCTCCAAATCATTAGCACCTCTCCCTCTTTCAAGTTGTATTATACTTAATCAGTGGACTGGGAATGTGCCCAAAGTAGAACGTTTGTTCCTTTATTTTCATTCATTCCAAAGATCTCTATTTTTAGTAAGACTAGTTCTGAGAATGTCTTACAGATTTACATAGACAAGTGGCTTATAGAATGGCTTTAATCCATATGAGAGCAACAACATGGTCTTCTCTCTCTCTCTCTCTCTCTCTCTCTCTCTCTCTCTCTCTCTCTCTCTCTCTCTCTGTCTCTCTCACTCTTTGTGTCTCTGTCTCTCCATGTCTGTTTTCTCTGTTTCTCACTCTCTTTCTCTCCCTTTCTGTCTTTCCCTCTCACTTCCTCTCTCTCTCTCTCTCTCTCTCTCTCTCTCTCTCTCTCTCTCTCTCTCTCTCTCTCTCTCTCTATCTCCGTGTCTCTGTCTTTCTCTCTAGGGCTTAGCCCATAGTAAGGGCTGTTTCATCTGTCTTTGTACACCCAGCTACTAGTTAAATGCCTTGTGAATGATCAACACTTATTTACTGTTGGTTAAATTGAATCACATTTGAACTATAGGAACACTATGCTCCTCTTCAAACCAAAGCTTCTCTAAGACTAGAAACAAGGAGAAACAGATTTTTTAAAGTAGGGGGAGGGGAGGACCAGGAAAGGCTAAGTTATCAAATAAAATTAATATTTGCCATTTCTTTTAGGTCTCTTCTGTGCATGATGTAGCCAATCAGACATCAAGGCATCCAAATTCTTCTTATTTGAATCCATCTGAAGTTGTAAACCAGGGCTGGAACCTTAGAAAAATTTTAAAATTAATTTTTTAATATAAAAAAATTAGATAGGATGATGCTCATGTCCTCAGAGTGCTTAAAGCCATTCTATAAATTGTTCATCTATGTAAATCTGTAAGATATTCTTAGGATTAGATTTACTCTTAATTGACTATTAACTATTAAATATTATTAATTATTATTATTAACAGACCTTTGGTGATAATAAAAGCAAATAACAATAGCATTTCAATGGTACTTTAAAATGTTCAAAGATTTCACAAACATCTCATTTTATCCTGTGAATAACTCTGGAAGATAGTTAAGGCAGACAGATATTAAGTAGCATATCCAGGAATACAAAACTAGTATCTGAGGAAGAATTTGAACTCATATCTTAAGTCTTCTATCCACTGTGCCATTTACTTCTAGATGAATGGTCTCCAAATTTTTCTAATCACAAACCCTCATATGTTTAAAAAAAGCACCAACATATAGACATTTACTTACATGAAATAGATTGATTCTATTATAATAAGTATGACTCCAGAAGTACTATATTCTGTCCTAGGGGCCATGTTTTAATAGGATGCTAAGAGGATTGGAAAGTATATCATCTAGGTAAGTTTGGGGAAATGGAGATATTTTCTTTCTTTCTCTTTTTTTTATTAAATCTTTGCTCGCATTTTTAGAATCAATACTGTATGTTTATTCTAAGGAAGAAGAGTGGAAAGAGCTAGGCAATGAGAATTAAGTGACTTGCCCAATGTCACATAGCTAGGAAGTGTTGAGGTCAGATTTGAGCCTCTATGCCTAGTTCTCAATCTACTGAGCCACCTACCCCAAAAAAACATTTTCTTTGGAGGAGTCAAAATAGTAGAGAAATGAGACTTTCTTCAGATATCAGAAGGATTCATAGGATCACAGACTTAGAAACAGAAGGGACCTTAAAGGTCATTTAGTCCACCTCCTCACTGGACAGAAGATGAAACATTATAAAACAAAAATGTAAATTTAAAAGTGACAAAATAAAGATTAAATAATATTAACCCTAAAGTCATGAGGGAGCCACTGGACTTAATAAAGTAGGGGAGAAATTTTGTCAGAGACGTACTTTAAGAAAATTGTTTTGGCAGCTGAAATAAGGGTAGATGGAAGAAGCAAGAGATTTGAGCTGGAGAACTCAAATAGAAAGTTATTGCAATAGTTTATGAGGACTTGACTAGGGTTTGTAATGGAAAAGTTAGGAGACAAATGAGAAAAATACAGTGTAATTAGAAACAATAAGATTTGGCAACTGCAGATCTCATTCTATACGTGCTTAAGCATCCTGCCATGACTCAAGCTGTACCACCAAAAATGGAAAGAGTTTGTGTGTGTGTATGTGTGTGTGTGTGTGTGTGTGTGTGCTTACACCCCACATTGGAGGAGAAGAAAGCAGAAGTAAAGAAAGAGGGAAGGAGAGATGGGAGAAAAAAGAAAGAATGAAAAAGAGAGAAAGAGGGGAAAAGAAAGAGGGAAAGATAGGGAAAGAAAAAGGAAGGAAGGAAGGAAGGAAGGAAGGAAGGAAGGAAGGAAGGAAGGAAGGAAGGAAGGAAGGAAGGAAGGAAGGAAGGAAGGAAGAATGAAAGGAAGGAAGAAAGAAAGAAAGAAAGAAAGAAAGAAAGAAAGAAAGAAAGAAAGAAAGAAAGAAAGAAAGAAAGAAAGAAAGAAAGAAAGAAAGAAAGAAAGAAAGAAAGAAAGAAAGAAAGAAAGAAAGAAAGAAAGAAAAGCATTTTAAAAGACTGTCAGCCTAAGATGACTAAGCAAAGTGGTGTAGCAGCCAAAAAAGCTAATAAGAATTTGGGTGGCATTAATAAAAGTCAAGAGTCCAGAATGAATAAGGTGATGATTGTCTTGTCCTTGGTCCTGGCCATATCACCCCATAAGTACTCTATTTTGTTCTAGGGGGCCACATTTTAACAAGATGTTAAGAAGACAGAAAAGCATGACATAAATTAGCTTAGGAAACTGGACACATTTTCCTTGGAGAAGTCAAAACAGTAAAGAAATGATGACTCTCTTCAGATATCAGAAGGATTTATAGGATCATAAATTTTGTGGTAGAACAGACCTTTAAGGTCAACTAGTCAACTTCTCTTTTGACAAATGATGAAATCAAGTCCTCTAAAAGAGAAATGTCATATAGAAGAGAGTGTTTAGATGCCAAGTTTCTGACTCCAAATTTGGAGTCCATGTAATTTTATACTTATTCTTCATGACTCTAGCCAGAATTAGAATCAATGGAGAAAGATGAAGAGATTAGCACGTTCTGGGTCAGTGTAAGGAAGACTTGGTGGTGCAATAGTTAGAATACTGGTTGTAAAGTTAGGAAGACTCATCTTCATTTTTTGAAGTCTGATCTTAGACACTTATTTGTTGTGTGACTCTGGATGTGTCATATAGCTTTGTCTCAGTTTCCTTATCTATAAAATAAGCTAGAGAAGAAAATGGTCAAACACTAGAGTATCTGTGCCAAGAAAACTCCAAATAAGGTTACCAAGAGTATGACATGATTGCAAAACTACTGAACAACAACAAGGGAAGATTTCCTAATAATTAGTACTATCCCAAATTAGGTACTCCCACTAAGTAGACAATAAATTTCTAACTATTGTAGATCTTTAAATGAAGTTAGGATGCTTCTTTGGAGAGAAGAATTTTGGAGGGGACTGATGTCTTAAGTGGCTGTTGAACCAAATAACCTCTGAGGTCCCTTTCAATTCTATATTTCTAATGATTCTTTCAAATCAACAACCTCAACAGTTAACCAAGAAGAGCAAGTATTAAGTTGCCACGTCTCTTCACCCACACCCATTTTCTTCATATTTCCTCTTGAATTTCCACATAAATATTTATATAGCCAACTGTCAAATCCATGCCTTCCACATTTGGAAAGGGGAAAAAATTAAATGAATAACAGACTGGGAGACAAGAACAAACAATGATATGAGAAAAAAACCCCATAAAACAGCCAAACAACCCCCAGTCACTAAGACTCCATGTGCCAAGGCTGAGGACAATGTCATCTAATTAAATATCAGCTGAGCCCAAGGAGGAATATGATTCCCCATTTCTCTGTATCCTCATATCTCACCTACCATTCAAGGCTTGGTTCAAATTCCCCCTCCTCCAAGAAATCCTTCCTAACTAGATTATTGGAACTATAGACATTTGGAAACAGAAGGGACCTTAGAGGTGAAACCTAGTGCAAGTTTTTCATTTTTACACATGAGGAAACTGAAGCACAAGGAGGGAAAGTGTCTGTCTTGAAGTCACAGTCAGTCATAGATTCTAGCCCACATTAATCATTGCACTCTCTGAAGATTTATAACATTTTGCTGTATTTCTCACTAGTTTTCTGTCACTGTATCCTTTATTCTCAAGAATTTAAGATCTTTGAAGATCGTGACCCTGTCTTCTACCCTCGCCCAATATCAAAAGTGTCTAATCCAATTAAGATAAAAACTTTTTCAATATTTGATTATATTTCATAAAATAGTAATAATAATAATAATATAATGATGATAGTCTCTGAGACATATAAAAGTGCTTATGATGTCCTAGTGTGTAAAGGGAACCCCCTTCCTTTCAGGATTGTGAACTTTCTGCTCATCCAAACCAGTCCACTAGTGACCCAGAACTAGGGGTTAAGGGTATGGGGCAGAGAGACTTTGATTGGTTCCTGAGAAGTAGTAGACCAAAGCAGAGGAAAAGAACTTGACATTGAGAAGGAAGACTATAAAATGAGACTGCAGAGAAGTCTGGGCTCTTCTCTGGAGGTCTTTGTTTGGGGGTCTTGCTGCAATCTGGCATTGGTGGCTAGGGCAGATGACACTCACTTGGGTTGGTTAGGCTAGGAAATATTTTTTTTCTATTCCCTTCCCTCCTTATTTCTTTCTTAGACTATATTTACATTAAAATTAAGAGTTTACATTAAAAGTTAAGAGCTACTTTCAACCTCCTGACTTAAGGCTTAATTATTTTTATAAACGGCGACCACAATTTTTAAACTTGTATTTCCAAACAAATTTCTAAACAGTACATTTAGCATATTACATTTGGTATGATATTAATTTTTCAAAATTACACTAGGCACTATACTAAACATTTTATAAATATCTCATTTAATCCTCACAACAGTCTGAGAGGTAGATAATACTAGTATCCCCATCTTATATTTGAGGATAGTGAGACTATTAGAAACCTGGTGACTTGACCAAGGTCACACAGCTACTAAGTGTCTGAAACCAGATTTGTGACTCCAGAGCCAAAAAGTATCCATTATGTCATTTAGCTCCCTGGGAAAGGCAAGTAGGGTGGTGGTGGAGGGAATCATAATAGTAATAAAATAATAATAATAATAAAACTAGCAATAGTTCCTAAGATATTGATTACTTTCAAAATAGCTTGCATATATTATCTCATTGGATATAATAAAATTATCTTATTTGGACTCCATAGTAAAAAGTTGTGGTTTGTCATATAATAATACATCATAATGCATTTGATTCTCTTCATAACACTTCAGACAAGGTATAATAGTACTAGTACTTGGAGTAGGAGTAACAGCAGCAGCAGTAGCAGTAGCAGCAGTAGAAGACCAGGAGGAGAGAGAAGAGATGGATACTATTAGTACTACTACCATTAATAGCAAAAACTAACATAGTATTTTATTGGAAAAGAGCAAAAAACACCTTTCTTAGTATAAACATTATTTACCCATTTTGCAGAGGAGAAAATTGAATTTCAGAAAGGTGTGATTAAGCGATTGATCCAGGGTCATTTGTACCAAGCTGGGGAAACAATCAACAGTTCAACAAGGCTGAGCTTTATGAGGCAGAATCAGGACTGAAATCTTAGATTTTCTAACTCTTATTCCTTCTCTGTAGAGGAATGTTCAGTGAACCCTGGGAGGCAGCTATGTGTCATTGGTGTCTTTCAGATGATGATCATGTTGATATATAGCATGAAGTGATGGAAAAGCCATTTTGAGATTAGCCATGCTACAAAAGAAATCATTCACAAATAAACAAGAAAAAATAAATGAAATGGAAAAAGTATGCTTCAGTCTGCACTGAGACTTTATCAGACTGTATATGTGTGTATATATATTTATTTGCATGTATATATTATATTTTCTATGTATAGTATATGTATACATACAAACATATATATGTGTCTGTATATATATATACATATATACATACACAACTTTTAAATATAGATTCTCAGACATTGTACACAGAGACTAATACACTGTGGTATAATCGAACGTAATGGACTTCTCCATTAGTGGCGGTGTAATGTCCCTGAACAACTTACAGGGATCCAGGAGAAAAAAACACCATTCATAAGCAAAGGATAAACTATGGGAGTGGAAACACCGAGAAAAAGCAACTGCCTGAATACAGAGGTTGAGGGGACATGACAGAGGATAGACTCTAAATGAACACTCTAATGCAAATACTATCAACAAAGCAATGGGTTCAAATCAAGAAAACATCTAATGCCCAGTGGACTTATGCGTCGGCTATGGGGGGTGGGGGGGGGAGGAAAAGAAAATGATCTATGTCTTTAACGAATAATGCTTGGAAATGATCAAATAAAATATATTAAAAAAAATATAGATTCTCAGAACTGTATTGATAAATGTTTAACAACTTGAACTCTGGGGGGAGGCGGTGAAATTGCCTAGAATACTAATTTTTTAATTTAATCTCTCGTGTTTTTTGTTGTTCAGTTTAAATCTAGAAAATCAATAAAACAATACATTGAGTCCTGATTTGTAGATTTGCCAGTTTCTGAGAGGTAAATGCTCATACTTAAAAATTTAACAATCAGCTCTGATCTTGGGTTATCTTCCTGGGTATGATGTAATATGGACTTTGATACCATACTATCCACTTCAGTCTTCACCACTGCAGGGAAAGATTAATGCAAAGCTAAAGAGCAGGGGACCAAACTGTTGTATCCATACTGTGACTTCATACATTTGCTTTGTGTAAATGGGCTTTTCCAAGTCTCAGTTTTATTATCCGGCATATGAGGATATTTGTTTTCCTTACTGACCAGACTTGTAATGATGAAAGTGTTTTGTAAATCCTGATCTAGTGAAAATGTGAATATTGCTTTTGTTTCCTTTATTTTTAAATATATATGTTATTTATTTTATTAAATATTTATTTAATTATTTATTAAATATTTCCCAATAACATTGTTTTTTAAATTTGTAGTTCCAAATTCTCACCCTCCCTCCTTCCTCTTCTTCTTCCTTGTTAAAGTGTATGGGGTGTTCAGGGAGGGGTAGTATTCCTGGTATGGAGGGCTTGTCGTACCCTCCTAGGGCAGCTCTCCAGCCTCTGACCCCCACCTGACACCCAGCTCTCACTTGTGGCTCCCAGTAGCTGCTAGCATGTGGCAGTGGCCACACCGGGCAACGGCTTCATTGCCTGTGATGGTAGCCATCGGGTCATCGTGGACCCCTGGTGAACCAGGGCTTTGCTTACCCAGCATGTGAAGACTGCTTCGGCCAAACAGACAGAAGAAACCAAAAGGAAGGTTCAACGGCTGAGATGGCGACGCAGCAAAGCACTGTGGAGTGCTCAGGGCATGTTGGAGCACAAAAGATAACATGGTCATCCAATGCAGCTGAGGAAGTCTCCAGGTTTAATGATTTTTCGTGCCAATGGACCCAGGCTTCCAACGCCGAGAGAGTGGGACTGTCTCTGTGCATTGACTTTTCTACTTAAATCTTCATGCACAGGTGACTTTGTGCACACTCATCTACATCACAGATGAAAGCGCACAAAGACAATCGTCATCCTTGGTTACCGAGAGACTACTACTATTACTATATTAATAACACATATGAAGTTATGAAAAACATATTTCCATATTAGCCATGTTTCAAAAGAAAATATGCCAAATAAACAAGAAAATATAAAATGGAAAAATGAATGCTTCAATCTGCACTGAGAATTCATCAGTTCTCTCTGAAGGTGGAGAACATTTTTCACCATGGGTGCTTTGGAATTTTCTTGGCTCATTGTCTTGCTTAGATTAGCTGAGTTTTTCAGAGTCAATCATCTTTATAACATTCCTCTTATTTTGTACAATATTCTCCTGGTTCTGCTCACTTCATTTTGTTTGGGTTCAATATAAGTCTTTCCAGGATTTTTAAAATCATCCTGCTCATCATTTCTTAGAGCACAATAGTATTCCATCACTATTATAATTATTCATAACATCTTACCCCCAATTTGGGACTACAACTGGGGAAGCTGTGTCTTCCCATTCTCAGATCTCCACTTAAATAATGCATACTTTGAAAATTCATTTTAAATTGGTGGTTATGGTCCTTGTTCCCCATGGGGGTAGTAGAGGAAATGCCAAATTTGGAGTCAGTTGACCACCAGTTCGAATCTCATTTCTGGTACTTACTAACTGTTCAACTTCAGGCAAGTCATTCACCCATTCTGGACCTCAATCTCTTCATCTGTCAACTGGGAGTGATTATGCTTTCTCTTCCCCAACTTGGAGCACAATGGTAAAGAAAGGGCTCTGGAATCCTAAATATTTTCTAGCAGTAAGTTAGGAAAATGGAACAGAAGCAGAGCTCATCAGTTACACAGACTTCAGTCCCAGGAGCTTATCCTTATATAAACACTGGCTGAAAAAGCCCGTCTTTAACAGGACCAAATGACTATTGTTTTGGCGAGCTCTCATGATCTCTTTGCTAGGCCCTGGAAAAGGTTTAATGAGGAATTCCATTTCATGACTATGAGAGAAAACAAGCAAACCAAGGCACGACCAATATTTCTTCATTCTAAGTCTGTTGGTCCCTGCACTTCATTAAATTCTTGCTTCTTAGAAGGAATTTGAATGAGTAAGTACCCAGAGACATAGCCTGCAAAGGACTGTTTAGATTGGGATAAAAGATATGTGGGCAGTTGGAAAGGATTTCTTCCCTTTTTGATGGCAAAGCATTTTAGTCTCTTCAATTCTTATAATTGTATTTTCATTTCATGATATTTATATTTCAATATTTTCCCAGTCTTGTTCAACTATTCATGATCCCCTTTAGAGTTTTCCTGGTGGTTTGCCATTTCCTTCTGCAACTCATTTTACAAATTAAGAAATTGAGGTAAGGAGCCAATACACAGTAAGGGTTTAAAAAAAAAAAGAAGTTGAGGTAAATAGAGTAAAATGACTTGACCAGAGTTACGATAAGTCTCTGAGGTCTCTGAACTCACGAAGATGAATTTTCCCTGATTCCAGGTCCAGAATTCTATTGATTGTGCCACATAGCTATGACATTATAGTTTCACATTTGCTTATATTTTTTCTTCCAGAAATGTTAAGATCCTGGAGGTAAATGTATGATGGTGGGGGCATTATGGGACAAAACCAACATTTATTAAGAACCTACTGAATACCAGGTACTATGCTATGTACTTTACATTCCAGTGAAGTAGGTGCTATTATTACCCCCTCCATTTCACAAATACAAAGGTTAAGTGAATAGCCCAGGGTCATGGAGCTAGTAAGTGTCTGATAATAGGGATATAAATTAGTTGCTATAAAAAAGTGTGGACAGAAAGATGAATACAGTGGGTGAAGAATGTCCTGGAATTAGGAAAGAAGGGCTTTCTGGTCATATATTCTCCCCACTAAAACATCATCAAAAGGTAGAAGACGGAGAATGTGTGAGACTGAGAGACTTGGATTGACCAGGATGAATTTAAAGAACTTGGCCCTCTATTTTAGATAAATAGACAACTCTGTCGTAGTTTCAGAATTAAGACAATAGGATTATAGTAGTATTAAATGAGATAATATTCATAATGTACCTGGCAAAGTTCCTGGCATATAGTAGTATTTAATAAGTAGAACTGGTTTGCTTGAGGTCACAGAGATACTAATCATTAGAGGCAAAATCTGAACACTGGTCTTGTGTCTCTGGAGTCTAATATCACTTCAAATTATTCCTCTTCTCTATCACTATTTCAACCCCCAATAAAAAGGGGAGGAAGGAAGGAAGGGAGGAGGGAGAGAGGAAAGAAGGAAAGGAGGAAGGGAGGGAGGAAGGGAGGAAATAAGGAAGGAGGGAAGCAAGGAATGAAGGAATGAAGGAATGAAGGAAGAGAGGGAGGAAGGAAACTTTAGCATCTTATCTGATAAAAAAGCCCACACCATAGCACACAGGGATGCAACAGATGGGACCATGGAATCCACTGGGGGAGGTTTGGCAGGAAACTTGAGCTGGCATTAGCAAAATATCTAAGTTAGGTACATTTAAAATTAAGCTTATGACTTCTACACACAGAGAGGCGGTGGGAGATATTAAAATAGACCAATAAGGAAACTTGCTAGGACTTGGATGAAAGAATGCATACACCATATTCTATAAAAGGTCACAGTGTCTTCACTAATGGAGATATAGTCAAGTCAGGTCATCAGGCATTTATTGAAGGCTTACAGTTTGCCCAGTACTCTGCTATGTGCTATAGAAATGAAGAAAAGCCAAACAGTTCCTATCCTTAAGGAGCTCATAGTCTAATACAGTGTCCAGAAAGAGGGAAGGGAAAAGTCCTACCGTCTTCTGTGCAGTGCATAAAATGCTATGCTGGAAGGCAGGAAGACTCATTTTCATGAGTTAAATCTGGCCTCAGACATCTATGTGACTCTGGACAAGGCATTTAATCCTATTTGCCTCAGTTGTAAAATCTGTAAAATGAGCTGCAGAAGGAACTGATGAACCCTTCTAATATCCTTGCCAAAAAAATTCCAAAAATGGGGTCACAAAGAGGCAAACACAACTGAATAAAAATGATTAAAGAACAACTTCTGCCCAGGTCAGATCTTATTGATTAGTAGACACTGAGTAGTAATAGTTTACAACAGTGTTTTGCAAATTATTTTCTTTACTTTTGAATGATGTACATGAATTCCTATAAGGAAGGGTTCAAATAGTAAACAAAGTTATATCCATGTCATATATGATAAAATTGAGGTTAAAGAAATTGAATCATTTGCCTAGGGTCACAATGACCTTGTGTCAGAATCAATATTCAAACCCAGGTCAGGGTTCTTCCCAAACAATGGTTTCTCAAGCATATTATTACTTTCATTTCTAAGTACCACCTTTTAGGATACTGATAAACTTTAGTGGGGTTCAGATGAAGGGATCCAAGACTTTGAGGAGTCTTCAGGAACAAGTCAATGAACTAAAGATTTCTTACAGGGAGAAGAGACAACAGAGGAAGTGGCAATAGTTGCCCATAAGTTCCTGAGTGGTTGTCCAAAAAAAGAGAGGTTTAGCCAATGGGTGGTAGAGTACATAAAGCTCCAGAAATGCTGTCAAGAAGCTAAGAGGTCATATACTAGCCATGTAAAACTGTTCAAGTCACTTAACTTCTGCCTACTTTAGTTTTCTCATTGGATAAACTGAGGAAAATGCTAGTACCTACCTACTAGAGTTGTGGTGAAAATTAAATGAGATCATTTTTGTAAAGCACCTTGTAAAACTTAAATATCCATTTAAATTTTTAAAAATTTAAATCTTTTCCATACAATTTTGGATAGTCTTTTTTCTGTCATTTTGCAGTCCCCCATACCAAGAATGCTGGTAATATGAAAGAGGTTGTACATATGTTATATAACATATAGTTCATCAAATTGTGAAAAAAAAAGAAACATATTGCTTTCACTAGAGAAAAGTTCATGGAGTAAATATAGTGAAGAACTGACAAAAGAAATCAAAATGGATTATAAATATGTGGGGGGAAGAGAAGGAAACTTTAAAAGAGATCTGGAAGTTTCTTGCTACTTTAAGTTTATTCTCCTCCTATAATAGTGAACAAGCCTAATGGGATTGGTGAAAGGGATTCTGACTGCACTGCCTGTCTGTACCTTCTCATTGGTTTGCATTATTGTATTTACTGATTGCTTTAAGGTTTAAATTTTTTAAGTTTATCTGTTTAATTTAATCAATATCTTTCTGTTATTCTGAATCATTTAAATCTGTTTTGCCTATATTGATCTTTGATTTGTACCTTTACCTTTGCTGAAGAACAAAAATATCATTGTAAGCCCATGAACATCTTGCCCAAAACCCTTGTCACTAGATCCATTGAAGATCACATGTTGCCATTGTTAATTGTTACATAGATGATGTGCATTATCTTTGAATGTGCATTATCTACTGTATAACTGTTTTATTCTGAAAATCATTTGTACTCACATGGCTGACACAGTGTATCACTAATTTTATGTTATATATTTTTTATTTTTAAAACTTTTTATTATTGTTTTTCCTTGCATATGCAATATAATATCTGAGTTTTATTTTTTCTATTCTTTTTGTATTTGAAGCACGTCAACAGAATTGAGATTTTTCTTTATTTTTTTACTTAGCAGTAATATAAGTTTTAAATACATTTGTTCTAATATTAATGCATACCCAAAAAGCTTTAGACTCTAAAAATTATGCCATTGATTGTTTAAAAAATTATGGGATAAGCAGAGGACAAACTGTGGGAGTGGAAACACCGAGGAAAAGCAACTGCTTGACTACAGCAGTTGAGGGGACATGTCTGAGGAGAGACTCTAAACGAACACTCTAATGCAAATACTAACAACATGGCAATGGGTTCGAATCAAAAACACATGTGATACCCAGTGGAATCACGCGTCGGCTATGGGGGGTGGGGGGAGGAAAAGAAAATGATCTTTGTCTTTAATGAATAATGCTTGGAAATGATCAAATAAAATATTATTTAAAAATTATGGGACTTTGCTTCATGATTTTGTCTGATTTCAGAAGAAGGGAACATGCAAAAGAGCCACTGTACAGAAGCACAGAGCACCTGCATAGTACCTATGGAGCACAAGGTCAAAGAGATCAGATCCCAATGGGATTGATATATTTTGAGCCAAGACAGGACTTGAACTTGTTTGGGGTTTGAGGTTGTGGCTGTTTTGACATATGTCAGAGGCTGGACTTCCTCTGAGCCACATTCTATCGAGCACCTACTTTTCACTGTCATCCTGGCTCCCATTTGCGGCTGAAATCTAGTCCCTTTTCTGTCTTTCATGGTGTGGCAAACTTTCTGTAGTCCTGGTTACTGTTTGGGTAAACACATAATTGCTTAAATCGTTTAAATTGGGCCCTGATTCATGGACCTGCTATAAATTTGTTTTTCCTTTACTTAGATTTTTTTTAGAAATAAGACTTTTACATTTTGTATTTCACCCACAAGTTATTTTTCTCTTTTTTTTGGATTTTTTCATGTTTTTGATTTTCTTTTGCAATTTGATTCATATACTTCATAACTCAGCCATGCATCCCTGATTGATCCCTGTGTTTGTTATTATTCACCTCAGGGGAACCAAGTTATTGTTGTGAACTTTGATTTAATTATCGTTGTGAACTTTGATTTAAATTTGAGCAATTTTAGGATAAGAAATTTGATATCTCCCAGAATCCAGAATGCCCCTGCAGAGACCATGTGCTGCACCAGAAGATCCAGAGTGAAGTTTGGGATGTGAATTGAACTATGGGGGGTTGAAATGCTTTTGTTTTGAATGTATACTCTTATGCCAAAGGGGACTGCCCCTAAATTGGCTCTTTGTCAACCTAGTAATCATTGGTTTTGTTCTTTTTTCCCCTTTTATCCACAAATTTAAGTTGATCATGTTGCCATCATCCTTTTGGGGAAACTGGTTTCCCAATAGGATCATAGGGGGTATATGTACAAGTGGAGATTTTGAGCCTTTGGACTTCATCCCCCAGAAGTCCCTTAGTATTTCCCAAAATTCCATTTTCCTGCATCCCCACATTTTGTATGATTGTATTTAAGTGGCTATAACTCCTCCCTCCTCCTCTTTTTGGAACTGCTACCAGGCTGAAGTCAGGCAGTTCTTTTGCTTTAGTTATTTTTAATAAAACTTTATAAAATATAATATCTGGTTATTGATTATTAATTCTAAAATCCACAGAATGATGTTTCAATCCAAATTGATACTCCATCAGTTCTTTTTATGGCAGTGGATATCTACTTAAATTATTAACAACAATAATAACAACAATATAATTGTTTGGCTTTGTATCAGAGGAAAAATGAAGAGGAAAAGGAAGAATTAGCATGAAAGTCACTATTTTCCTGACCAAACAATTTGCTTCATATTTCAAGCACAAACTACAATCCCATCACATTACAGGAAGAGCCACCAGCATATAAATGTTGTTCCCTGCTTTCTCAAGAACACAAGGTGAAACCATCACCTGTTCTAAGAGTTAATTAATGTTAACTCTAGTCCTAGCTCAGGAGCCAGCTGTTTTCCTCAGGCTATAAATTGTATAGATTTTTTAGTAAATATTCAAGTTTCAAGGTTCAAAACATCAACCCTTAAAGGTTAGATCATTTCTACTGAACAGTCTGCTTATTTTAACAATAAAATATCAAGTAAACTACTGGGCAAAATAAATATCACCTGCAACCACTTTAAATCTTTTTTACTGATGTAGCTCCAAGGGAAAAAGGCCTCAAATATAGATTTTATCTTTTGGGATAAATCTAATAGACTTAAATTCCAAATACCTAATCTAAAAATAAAAAATCAAATAGGCTAAATTATCAAATAATAAAAGGATCAGCATAATTATTTACGTATTTCTATGTATAGAATATGCTAAAACAAATTGAATGACTTGTTCATGTGATTTATAAAACATGCCTTGGGTATTGATTTCTTTAATTTTGCCACAAACATTGGACTCCAGGTTTTACCTTTGTCTGAAAGTACCAACAATCCATTGCCTGCCCACTATGAGCAAATGCAAAATCATGAGACCCTGCACTAGCCATTTCCTTCATGTCCACTAGAGTAGTTTACTATGAAAAATTAGGATTTGATTGGTTTCAGCATTGTTTTTTGCCTCAAAAAGGGTGCATGTAGAATAAGACAAATGATCTTCTGGGATGCAATGCCTTGATTGCAGGCTTTGTTTGCCAAGCCGGGGGTGCCTGCATCCCCGGGGATGCCACTGGAATTTGTATGTGCAGGCAGAAGGTCTCAGCTCCAGTGACCCCAACTGTCCCATGGCTATGGACCAAAGGAATAAAAACCTCCCAATCAGCTTCCCCTTGGTCCCAAGGGCAGAAATTTAGTTATATGTTTGTTTCTTGTTCAATTTCCACACACCAAGAAGACAACTGAGAAAAAAATACTACTTCTTGAGAGGTATAAATTTGACTGCTTTGAGGTACATAGATGCCTTCCTGACAAAATATTTCTGCTCTCCAATGCTTTTCTTTTTTTTAAACCCTTACCTTCCGTCTTGGAGTCAATACTGCGTATTGGCTCCAAGGCAGAAGAGTGGTAAGGGCTAGGCAATGGGGATCAAGTGATTTGCCCAGGGTCACACAGCTGGGAATTGTCTAAGGCCAGATTTGAACCTAGGACTTCCTGTCTGTAGGCCTGGCTCTCAATCCACTGAGTCAACCAGCTGCCCCCCTCTCCAATGCTTTTCTTAATGAAGAAAGTCATCATTTGGAATTAATCTGAGATCAAGGAGGAGTCTTAGGATGAGTGCCTAGAACATATTCCCCAGATTCATTCATAGCTACTGCAAAGTCTCCCTTTAGCTGAAGCATTGATTGAGTACACAATAAAGCATTAACTTTATGTTCATGAATGAGGAAACCCCTGCATAGACAAAAAGGATTACCAAGTCTGCAAAAAGTCCAGGAGGTTCAGGTTCAATTAGTAACAACAAAATGTCACTTGAAACAAACATTCTCCCCAGAGACTCATTAAGGCTTTTCATTACAATTTCTTTCAGTTCTATAAAGACAGCATTTCTCATCAAATGACCTTTTTCATCTCCCCAGCTTTGGCCAGCTGGCCAGAGAGCATCCCCAGGGTCTTGCTTGTTTCACCTAGACCCTGCAATGTCACATGCTCCAATGGGGTCAATGCTGGTCTAGATGTTGATAGCAAGCAGATCCAGCTAACCCCATACCATTTTTCACTTGAGAGCAAGTTTTGCTGAACAAAAGATCTGTGGCAGGACCTCATGACCTTGGTTTGGTGTGTGACCCATCAGAAAGGAGAATCGGTATCTGTCTCCTCAAATCTAGCCAGCCGCAAGTCCAATCATTTGCCCATCTGTACCCTCCATGACAACAGGGTATGTCTACTGAGCTTTGGACATGCTTACTTTATTTCCAGTTTTTTTTTTCCCCCTGGCAGCTTAGCCATGTCTTGTCTATCATCCTCCCATACACACACACACACACACACACACACACACACACACACACAAATGCACATTTAGACACTCACATGCAGTCAGTTCCCAACTTACAAACTAGATATATCCTAATACTTCCATTTTGAGTAAAGTTGGAGAGCATTTTCCAATAAACCATTTCCCAAAGAAATCAGAGTAGGAATGGTGGCTTTGTTCCAAGGTCAGAGTCCAGTAGCTTCTTTAACACATTAAGCAAGAAATACTATCTATCTAGCTATCTGATACACTCTGTGTGTGTGTGTGTGCGTGCGCACGCGCGCGTGAGTGTATGTATGTGTGTGTGTGTGTGGAGAGAGAGAGAGAGAGAGAGACAAGGAGAGCCAGGGAAAAGAGATTTGTCTAGACATATGATATACAATCATATATATTCTACGTATGTTTTTTACTATATGGAGAGAATGTATACAGATTCATTTTATTACATATAAACACATTACATATAAGCATACATAATATTAATATAAACATGTATATTCTCTCCATGTAGTAGTATGTATGTATGCATGTATATATATATATATATATATATATATATAGTGGTATCCAGTGTCTAGGAGTACATGGAATTTCTGCTTTGGTGTAAAAAGTCTTTAGTGGGGTCCTGTCAAAAAGGTTACTAAAAGCCCAGTTGGAGGTTGGCTTCCCAACTGCTATGGAACATTACCCTTCAGCTGTCTCCATGGTCAAAGCTCATATGGCCAAGGCTATCTGCACTGATGGAAAACTCTTCAACCATTCCAAGGCCAACTGGCTGACTGATTCACCTCTGGTACTTCTGCTGACTCCTGCACTTGTATTGTGGACTTTTCTATTGCCTATGAATTTCTCTCACTCCTACAGTAGCAAGCAAATACCATGTTCTTCAATGGGGTTGATAAACAAAATGTTGCTTGCCTTTGAGCCACAAGCAACCACCAGATTTGGTCCAGAGATAGCCATCATTGTGAGCTGATGTTTCGAGAGGTGCACCATATTTGAGACCAGCATCATAATTTATTCATCTGTCTTGATTCCTCCTCCATCTTCTGGAGCAAGTCTTGCCCTTGTTTAACTTCTCGCTCTACTGCCCAGATAGTTCTGGCTCTCCTAATTGAGGAGAAACTCATCCAGATTCCTGAGTTCATCAACACTATGAGTCTCTTAAACAAGCCCAAGACCAAGATGACCCCTGAGGAGCTGAAGAAGTGAGAGGAGAAGGACTTCAACACTTGTCCCCTGTTGGTGCTCATCGAGTTGGTGAAGAACAACACCCAGGTTCTTATCAACTGCCACAACAACGAGAAACTGCTGGACCAAGTGAAAACCTTTGACTGGACAGCAACATGGTCTTAAAGAATGTGAAGAAGATGTGGACAGAGGTCCCCAGTAGTGACAAAGGGAAGAAGAAGTCTAAGCCAGTGAATGAAGATCACTAGATTTCCAAGACGTTCCTTCAAGGGAATTGTGGTCCTTCTGAACCCACTCTTTGCTGGCTAGTAAGGAAGTGAGAGCCTCCCCTTCCCACCAACACTTGGCTCAGGAGTTCTCTTGTTTTACCTTTTGTGAATAAATCCCTGCTGGTTTTTTTTTTAATTCAACTATTTGAAGGGCAATCATGTGGGAGAGGGAATTGACTTAGTCTCAGAGGACAAAACTAGGTATTATTTGAGCCTGACATAAAGAAAAATAACTTCCTAAGATATATATACTGATGCAAAGTGAAGCAAGCAAGCAGAGCTGGCAAAAGGATATACATGTAGGACAACAGTGTTCCTGGGAAGAAAAGCAATAAAAATACAAATTAAGATGAAATTTTAATGGCCAACCTTGGCCCCAAGGAAGAGCTTTGACACTGAACCTCTCTGTTTATAGAGCTGTGGGATCAAGGGTGTGGAATATTATAATATTAAAGGTGGCTGATGTGGTGACTAGTTTCAATGAAATGTGTTTTGTTTTGGTTTGGTTTGTTGGTACTTCCTCTTCTCTTTTTCAGCCTTCCTATAAAGGGATAGCTCTCTAGACTGGAAAATGGGAGAGAGATATTCTGGGAAATGTAGGTACAATAGCAAAAGATATTTTTTTAAAGAAAAACAAAATATTCCTACCAATCAGATTAGCTAATTAGTGGGATGGTTGCTGGAGGATGTTGTGGGTTTCCTCTCAGAAGTCACAAAGGATTTCATGGCCACTAATCAGTTATTTGTTAAAGAGGGTTGGTGATGGCTTACACTAGATTTTTTCTAACTTTTAGATGTTGGAATTTTATAATATTCTTAAGTGAAACTCTGTCAGAATAGGGATAGCATTTACTCACTGGAGAGGCTAATAGCCTTGCAGATTAAGGACAAAGAACCCAGCACATAGCCCTACTCTGGAAGCCAAAAGAATTTTTAAAAAAACCCTCTTTAAGAATCAAAGCCAGAATTCCATAAAGAGCCAAGGGAGGACAGATCAGAAGCTGGGAGTTCTGTTCATTTGCCCAGAGTGGGGACAGACAAACACCAGAAAGAGAAGACTACAAGTGACAGAAGATTTTCCTCACTCAAAAAATCAGCCTGAGGCAGTCAGCTTTTCCCAGTGTGGGCCAGTTTCCATGAGGCTCCATCTTCAATCAGCTGATGGCAATGTGCCTGTATGCTCTAACCACCTCCACTGTCAGCCCACACCTTCTTCCTAGTATTCAAAAATTGGTAAAAGGTAGAGGCAAAGTCTTAGCTGTTATAATAAATCCATTTTGGCAGCCCTTTGGAACCTCACAATCTCACAACACAATGTTTTGGACATGAGATGCTTGTTAGTTGGGAAATAGCCCATGGCACATTTGAACTAGCTGAGTGTGGTTTGAACATTACTACATGTCTCTGTAGAAGTTTGGGAGACGATGTGACTTAGGGAAGGGACAGGGAACCAGATTTGGCAGCAAGTTAACTTAGATTCAAATCTTGCTTTTGACATTTTCAACAATAGGACCCTATGCTGGCTCCTTACCATCTCTCAGCCTCAGTTTCCCTACCTATGAAGTGTGCATAGGATTGTGAGGTTCAAATGAATTAATGCATGATTCAAAAAGCACTTTTCAAAACTCGGTTGAGATTTCCCCCAATTTCTCTGGTATAAAACTTGCTTCATATTGTTTGCACATTATCTACCCCATTAGATTGTGAAGTCATTGAGAACAGGGACCTACTTTTGCCTTATATTGCATCCCCAGTGCATAGCCCAGTGCCTAACATACAGTAATTGCTTTAAAAATGTTTGTTGTTGGGGCAGCTGGGTGGCCCAGTGGATTGAGAGCTAAGCCTAGAGATGGGAAGTCCTAGGTTCGAATCTGACCTTAGATACTTCCTAGCTGTGTGACCCTGGGTAAGTCACTTAACCCCCATTGCTTAGCCCTTATCACTCTTCTGCTTTAGAACCAATACCCAGTAGTGATTCTAAGACAGAAGATAAGGGTTATTAAAAATGTTTGTTGACTAGATGGATGTCAAGTATATTGTTGTAGTTGTTGTTATTGTGTTGTCATAGAAATTAACAAGTGTCTGGCCTCTTTATTTTTCAAGTGAAAGAAATAAGGTTTATGACAGTTTTCAAATGACTTGCTAGTTCATAGGAGAATTTGGATTAGAACCCAGGTCTGGGATTCTTAATTCAATTCGTTTTCATTGCACTAAGCATCCTCCTTCCACCTTCCCTGGACATCCTGCCATTGGCCCAGGTTTCCCAGCACAATAGCATGAGCTGCTTTATATTGCAACCCTCACAAAGAAGAAGCCTTCAGAGTGCTCAGTCTTCAATTCATCACTATCCTTTTCTTTCCAAGTCTTGTTTTTCTAATCAAATCCATTTAATTTGCTTTGTATCCTACTGAGAGTAATACTATGAGCAGATAGATGAGGCCTCTCTCTGAACAGATACACACAGTCTTCTGAAACGTCTGTTGTTTCTGCCCCGTCTCCGAATCCCTAAAGAGACAGCATCTGTCTCACTTCTGGTCATTTTACCTCCTTGGAGGAGGCATCCTCCCTCCTCCTCACGAGAGTGCCTTCATCAGACCCACCGCCTGGCTCATCCTCAATGCTCATTCCTCTTCTTCCTAAGCTTCATATAAGTCTGTCTGACCTACACAGACGACTCCCATCCCCACCCCAATACTGTCCCTTCTCCCTGCAAACCCATTCCTGCCCCTCCAAAGTAAAACAGAAAGGGAGGGAGTAGGGGAGGGAGGGAAAGAAAATGATTCTTGTTAACCAAGAAATAATGTTATAAATTGACTAAAGAAATTAATTTAAATTAGAAAAATAAAATTTAAAAAAGTAAAACAATTCTGTCACCCCACTTTTGAAAACAAAGCAAATAAACCCACTATCTGCTTAGAAATCCTGCTACCTGCCTTTCTTCCTTGCTCATCTGCATCATGCCAAGGGGAAAATTTAAAACCATAAAATGAAGTCATTAGAGATCATCTATTTTCTTTTATTTTTCTAAACCCTTACCTTTCACCTTAGAATCAATACTGTGGATTGGTTCCAAGGCAGAAGAGTGGTAAGGGCTAGGCAATGGGGGTTAAGTGACTTGTCCAGGGTCACACAGCTGGGAAGTGTCTGTGGTCATATTTGAATCCAGGACTTCCCATCTCTAGACCTGGTTCTCAATCCACTGAGCCACCCAGCTGCCTCTGGGATCATCTATTTTCAACCCTTCATTTAACAGTTAAGGAAATTGAATCTTTCACTTGCTTATAGGCTTGCCTACCTAAGGTCCTCAGTTTGCAAATGGAAGAGCCAAGCTGAGAATTCAAATGTTTGGAATGCAAGTCAGTCTGCTCTTCATTCTACCCAGCTAACTTTTTCCTAGGCTCCACAGGCTTCCTTCCATTTTCATTATTCAAAAAGATCATGGAACATCGCTTCTTTCAGAAAAGGAGGGGAGATGTTTCCCTAACCCTGTTTTGTCTAAACATCCAATTCCCAGGCCAATTGGCTTGTACTGAATATAAATGCACTACTTATTCTGTGTATTTGTTTAATGTTTAGACAGTTATCTCCATATCAGTGTGCCCTTTACTGCAAAAGGCTGTTAGTAGCAGATTGCTCTGCCCCAGACCACAAGACTGCATTTGGGTGAAGACATTTCTATTGAATTTGCTTTGTATCCTACTGAGAATAATACCATGAGCAGAAAGATGAGTCCATCATAAACATGTTTCACATTTTCACTTTGAAATTAAAACCAAATGTGAACATTTCAGAGAATATCCATATTGGAAATGACATAGAACTAAGAATCAAATGAGGTTCTTGTCCTTGCTCTGTCACTTTCTGTGTGACCTTGGCGGAAAAACAAAACAAAACAAAACACTTTTCCCCTTTAGGCTTTCTTTTCCTCATTTTACAAATTTTGTGAATTAGAACAAATGAGTTCTCAAGGAATTTTTAAGGAAAAAAAATTTACCTTCTGACTTAGAATAGCTACTAAGAATTGGTTCTAAGACATAAGAGCTCTAAGGACTAGGCAACTGGGATAAAGTGACTTGTCCATGGTCACACAGCAAGGAAGTATCTGAGGCTGTATTTGAGCCCAGGACCTCCAATCTCCAAGTCTGGTTCTTGATCCATTGAGTCACCTATCTACCTCCCTACAATCTGAGGCAATGTGAGTCAAACTACTGAGAAAATTGGAAAAGAGTATGGGAAAATTAGATTTATATCAATATCATATACCCTGTACCAAGAAAAATTCAAAATGGGTAAATGACTTAAATATAAAAAGTGAAATTGCTAAGTTGGGTGAACATAGAATAGCATACTTGTCAGATCTGTGGGGAAGGAAGGAATTTAAGACCAACCAAGAGATTGAGAACATTATAAAATGTAAAAAGAATGATTTTGATTATATCTAATTAAAAAGTTTTTGTATAAACAAAACCAGTGCAACCAAAATTAGAAAGAAAGCAGCAAACTGGGAAAACATTTTTATAACAAAACTCTCTCACCAAGGTTTAATGTCACATAAATATAAGGAAATAAGTCAAACTTACAAAAATAAAGCCATTCCCCAATCAACAAATGGTCAAAGAACACAAATGGGCAATTTTCACCTAAAGAAATCAAAACTATCAATAAACACATGAAAAAGTATTCTAAATCCCTCCTGATAAGAGAAATGCAAATTAAAAACAACTCTGAAGTAGTCTTACACCTAGCAGACTGGCCAATATGACAGCAAAGGAAAGTGATAAATGTTGGAGGGGATGTGGAAAAATTGGGCACTAATATACAACTGGCTTTGTGAATTGGTCTAACTATTCTGGAGGGCAATTTGGAATTTTGCACAAAGGGCTTTAAAAGAATACCTACCCTTTGATCCAGTCATACCACTGCTGGGTTTGTACCCCAAAGAGATAATAAGGAAAAACACTTGTACAAAAATATTCAGAGTGTAATAGAGGATAAAATGGGAGAGGGATTTGTGGCAAGGGGGAAAGGGTAATAAAGGAAATGGAGTCTTCCCCTTCTAAGGCAGGGACAGAGTGAGAAGATGATATTGATGAGCCAAGGGAAAGAAAGGAGAATTGGTTTATCTTTTCCCCCTCAGCCCTCTCTGATAAACTCTCCCTTACTATGGCTGCCTTCAACTTTGACTGCTGAGTTCTATGAAGGATCTCATTGAAGAAGCTTATGGCAATAAGTTTCTCTTCAATCTTGGGGAGAGATATGTCACCTCTCTCCCCCTCACTCTCAAGTTTCCCTCTAGTGATAGTTTGAGTCATTTATTGAGTCTTCTTAACTGAACATTTATTGGAGGGAAACAGAAAAGGAAAAAGGGCAGATAGAGGGTAAGGAGTTGATGTTCAGGAAGGAAGGAGGGAGAAGGGGGCCCTAACTAACTAATATCCTTCCCCCAAAAGTTAAGGCAGATCAGGTTTGGGTCACCAGACCCCTTGGGGTCAGAATAAAGAGGACTCTGGTTCTCGGCTGCACAGTGAGCATTCCAAGTTCAAATTTAAGGAGGTAGATGGAAATCTTCCTTGTTAGACAGCTTGTATTTCAAAGTCCTGTCCAATTAACTTGTCTTCTGGTAGGATCTGGATCAGGAATCACAGGGAAAGAGATCACTGGATCAAGGAGCTAGCTGGAGCTAACCTTGCTGGTGTGTGATACCAGACAGAAGTCGGAAGTCCCAACTGCTGGATCAGCTCAACTCTCCTCTCTCTCTCCAAAGTTCTGAATTTCATTTTTCCCATCCCGCACTGCTGTAGGATTCTGCTGCTCTACCAGTCCATTTCTCTCCCAGATGTCAAGCCTTCTCTTATAATAGCTGAGCTCTTTGTGGTGGCAAAAAATTGTAAAATGAGGGGGGTGTCCATTGATGGCAAATTGTGGTATCTGATGATGACAATTATTATTGTGCTGAAAGGAACTGGAGGATTTCTATGTGAACTGAAACGACCTCCAGGAATTGTTGCAGAGCAAAAGGAGCAGAACCAGGAGAACATTGTACACAGAGACTGACACAATTAAATGAAACAGACTTTTCTACTAGCAGCAATGCAGTGATCCAGGGCAATCCTGGGGGAATTATGAGAAAGGATGCCTTCCACATCCAGAGAGAGAACTGTGGGAGCAGAAACAAAGATGAAAAACATATGATCAATCACGTGGTTCAATGAGTATATGATTAGGGTTTTGATGTTAAATGATCACTCTATTGCAAATACGAGTAACATGGAAATAGGCTTTGAACAATGATAAATGTATAACTCAGTGGAATTGCTTGTCAGCTCTGGAAGGAGGGAGGGAAAGGGGAGGGAAAAGTCATGAATCATGTAACCATGGGGAAATATTCTAAATAAATAAATATTTTTAATTAAAGAAGTATCTTTTAAATACTTCCTATTAGGACCTTAGCTCTCTGAAGCTCAGAACTAGAAAAAAAGCTCAATTTTTTTTTTATTCAATAACCACTTTTTCCCTTCGCAGTGGGCTCCTTTTCTGCCACATTGCACATTAAAAATAAGATCCTACTGGAATTAAGGCCCTATGGAATATGATGCTATTGTACTATATTTTCACAGTGAAATAAAAAGAGATTTGGAGAGGGGAGTTAAATTAAACTAATAATGAAAAGTCATGAATGAGAGGTTGGTCTTTCACCTGTGTTTCTACATTCACACCTTATATAGCCTAAAGACAATTCAACTGGGAGAGTGTTTTAAAAGAACTCTCTTTACGGAAAAAAAATCTGATTTCTCCCAATTAGTTCCTACTTCCAGTGGATTTTTTTAATGTATGTGTTGGTAGAGAAATTACCATCATTTTATATCCTTTATTTAAAGTTATTTGGTAACACATCCATATCTTGTTTATATTCATCTTTATTTTCAAATCAATCTCTGCCCTACTTTACAGCATTGTCTCATAAGAAAGGTGGAAAAAGAAAGGAAAAAAAAACAGTAAAACCAACTTATCAATTAGTTCTGTTGACATGTGCCATGTTTCACACTCACAGTCTTCTAACTACTGCCTTATAGCATCAAAGATTAAAGTATCAAATGTTAAAAGGAAGAAATGGAAAGCATTTCACACTCTTGCAATGGCCTTCCAGTTGGCCTCCGTACCTCTACTTCCTGCATTTTATATCCATCCCTCACTCAGCTGACAGATTGCCATTGGTAAACCTTAAGTTTGATTGTCACTGCCCTGTTCAAGACTATTCAATGACTGCCTATTGCCCTTAGGATAAAATTCAAAAGGTTTTACTTAGCATTTAAGGCCCCTCAATCTGGGTTCAACCCATCATTGCAGACTGATTCCTCATTCTGTCCTTTCAGATACCTTATATTTCCACTGAAGTTGTATGCCAACTGTTATCCTCCTGATATTGTCTTTGTAGATATCGTTCATCAAAAAATGGAAAGCTCTTCATTCTCATCTCTCCTTCTTAGAGTTCCTCACTCCCTTCATGGCTACCATCTTACATAAGGATGCCTCTTCTAGTACCCACAAGTTGTTAGTGTTTTTGATTACTTTTATATCCAAGTTATTGTGAATGTGTATGCACTCTATAAGTATATATATATACATATATATATATATGTATATATACACATGTGGGAATGTCAATGTATATGTATATATATATATATATATATATTTAAAATCATAAATCATCTTGATGGAAGGAACCACAAAGTTCATCTCCTTTAATCCTTTCATTTGACTGGTAAGGTTGCTAGGTGGCACATGGGACCTAGAATCAAGAAGACCTAAATTCAAATTCAGTCTCAGATACTTACTAGCTATGTGACCCTAGACAAGTTACTTAACCTCTGTCTACATTTGTTTTTTTTTAATTGTTAAATGGAGATAAAATCAGTATTTACTCCCCAGGGTTGTTGTGGGTATCAAATGATAAAATATTTAGAAAGCATTTAGCACAGTGTCAGATACATAGTAGGCACTATATAAATATTTATTCTAACTCATTCCATTCTGTAAAAGGTTGAGAAATCAAGGAGAGACAGAGTATTTTCCATAAAAATTTTAGAGAAAAAGACAGGCCAGACATCATTATATACAGTGCACACAATGTGACCCATTACTTAAGCACATCTCTGATGTACTGACTCCTACCAAGAATTAGCTTCAATAATAAAATATTGGCCAACTATTTGCTCTGAGACAAAATATGGCCTAATATGAACCAGCTTGCAGTGTCAGTGTTGAGCAACATGAGTATTATTTTCTCTATTTAACAGATAAGGAAACTAAGGCTTTGAAAATCTGACCATAACACTTAGCACCTAAGTGGCAATACTTGGGTGAATGTCCTTCATCCAATTGCTCACCCAGTTCTCCTTTCTCTATTCTATGCTAGTTGTAAACCTCAAAATTTCTTATTCTTATAAATGTTGGAAATTTCACCATTGGGAAATTTCATACTTGAAAAATTTCCTATTGATAGTGGGTCTTGACTATTGGAATGTGAACCCCATTGGCATGGGAGGTTCCTTCTCCTTCCTTCTTAAGATTACTTTAGGACAGAAACCTTTTGCTGAACAATGGAAAGGACTTTGACCTATGCTTAAGCATAGAACAGGAATTTCTTTGAGTCATGATTGATTTTAGAATTGATACAATGGAGATACTTGGAATCAATCTCCACCCTATTCAGTCCTAACAGGATTGAGTAAGGGCTGCAGCCTAGATCAAAATTTAATTATTCCAATCTCTACCCTACTCAGGTTAACAGGATTTAGAAAGGGCTGTAGCAAAGGATCAAAGATTTAATTATTTGAAAATATGACCTTCAACAGACATGTGCAAAAGTCAGAGACCTCTGGGCGGTCCTGGGTTTAAGCTAGAGCCTCCATTGGCACAGGGAAATTGATGGACAGGTGATTGGTAGATAGGAGAACTGAGGGGAGGGTGGTTGAGAAGTTGGTCGGTGTGGTTGGTGTGTGCTCTGAGAAGCTTGCTCTGAAGGAAGCTGAAGGTGGGGGCCTCTGAGACTGTTTCTCCATTTTGGTCATGTGAGTAATAGGGACTGATCTCTTTTCTTTGCCCCAGCTATCTAAGGGCTTGGGCCTTTTGGCCCAGCCTAAACAGAAGGGGTATTTAAGCCCTATTCCCTTCTCTCCCTTTTCTCTCTCTCTATCTCTAATTCCTTTCTTCCTCCTGTTGTAATTAAACTCCATAAAAGATTGACTGCTGATTTGAGTTTTCATTTAGGAATTACATAGCTGAATTCCTTGGCGACCTTAAATTAATATATATCAGTCTTTTTAAAGTGATTTCCTTGTCACATAGTGGAAGATCTGAAAGTGAACTGTGTTCAAAGTTCTATGAAAAGCTTCTTTTAAAATGTATTTAACCACCTTACTAACAATATCTCCATGAGTTCTCATTTCATTTATGGTTTTGCCAAGAGTGAGAAGGGGAAGTATACCAATGGCGTTGCATTTCTCAGATTAGACAGAAGTTTCACATCGATTGGGGTTAGAAGGGACGAAATACTGACTTTCAGTGAGGTATCTGTGTAATGGCAATGGGACAAGGTATGGAGAGGCAGAAGAGAAATGGAAGATAAATATTTCTTGTAATTGCAACATCTATTCAGCTACAGTCCATGTGGATTCATAGGACCATTCAAGTAGAAATGGAAGGTACCTCAGAGACTGTCTAGTAATGATTGTGGGCAACTAAGTGGCATAGTGGCTAGAGTGTTAGCCCAGAAATCAGGAAGATTCATCTTCCTGAGTTCAAATCTGGCTTCAGACTCTAGCTGTGGGACTCTGGGCAAGACATTTAACCCAGTTTGCCTCAGTTTCCTCATCTTTAACATGAGCTGGAGAAGGAAATGGCAAGAAACTCCAGGATCTGCCAAGAAAACCCCAATGAGGTTACAAAGAGTCAGATATGACTGGAAAAACTAAAAAAGAACACAAATTAAAATAATAGTTATCATTTTACTTTGCTTTAAAGCATATAAAGTGTTTTATGTTTCTCATCTAATTCGATCCTCACCACAACACATGAGGTAGTTGTTTTTATGACCTCCATTTTACAGTCAAGGAAACTGAGGCTGAGAGGTTATATGACTTATGGGACAGATGGTATATGTGGCAGGATTCAAATTCAAGTCTTCTTGACTTCAAACCCAATACTCTATCCACAGAGGCATTTAGTTGTTTCTGGTCTAATTACCTCTCAGTTTACAGAGAAGAAACAAGATACTGACACAGGGCAAGATTTTTTGTTTCAAATATATTAGTCTAATGACCACATCACCTTTCTGCATTTCATCTTTGTGGTTTTTTTTATTTTTCCTGGGTCATGAGCTCCCTCACTTCCTTCAATTTCCCTCTTTGTCACAATTATTTTCCATTTCCATCTTGGGAAGGAGTTATGAGAAAGGAGTAGAAATTGTTTCAAGTTAATAGAAATAGATCAGAACTTATGTTCCAAAAACATATACTCAGTCATTAGCTATACTTCAAAATTCATTTAAGAACTAGCTGACAGAACCCTGGGACATTCTAAAGGAAATAAAGCCTTCTGCCAGGGTCATGGAGTCTAGTGGAGGCTCAACAAGTGAACAGAGGGGAAGTCTGTGTACCACCTGAGAATTCTATGACTTCCTCTTTCAAAGTTGGGGAAGGGGGATGTAATGCTATATTAAAAAGTAGTAAGCAGTTGCAAGATTGATGAAATATAAATTAAGAAAGGACTTTTAATTGTGGTTTTCAGGGGCAGCTAGATGGCTGAGGGATTGAGATCCAGGCCAAGAGACATAGGACTTGACTTTAAATCTGGCCCCAGACACTTCCTAGATGTGAGACCCTGGGAAAGACAGTTGACCCCATTACCTAGTCCTTCCTGCTCTTCTGCCTTGGAACCAATCCATAGTATTGATTCTAAGATGGGAGGTAATGGATTAAAAAAAAAAGTTGTACTTTTTTAAAATAATTTCCTCCCTTTCCCCTCTTAATTAGAGGCAAAATAATTCTAATTCTTTGGGTGAGTGTTAAGATTCTATTTATAAAAATATATGAATCAGATATATGACATAATGAATTGAACACTAGGCTTGGATTCATTTCTCTGTTTCTGGCACACAGTAGGTACTTAATAAATTGTAGATGACTATCCGATAACTCCAACTTCAGACCCCTATCCAATTTACCTAGCATACAAAGCCAGTCCTAGAAATAAATGATCTAATCTACAAGCCCAGATTTTTTTTGAAATGTACTTTTCACAAAAAAGCAAAAGAAAACAAAACTTGTTTGCCATATTTATTTCTAAATGTTTGTTGCTCAACAAAATGGGAAGAAAAATAATCTGCAGGAAAAAATGCTGTTGTTTGAATCCTTTTCCCTTGAAATAGCCATTTAAGAGTCTCTCATGACATGATTAAGTCTTGACAAAGTTAATAAACCTTCACTAGAGCATAAATTTGACACTTCTGTCACTCAATGGATCTGTGAAGTTCCCCATCGATGCTGTTAAGGCTTTTCTCACCCCAACAAATATTTGAAGGGCTCTCATGATTTGATTTCCTGAACTGGAAACATGTTTAATATTGGACCAGATCTGCAAGGCACACAGCTAATCCCATTGTGATTTGTATTTTGAGATGCTGGCTCAGCAACAAGTAGCATATTTAATAAGCACCCTGGGGCCTTCCCAGCACACAGAGATGTATGTGACTATCAACAGTCAAGCACCAAGTTAGCAGGATTCAGGTCCCAAAATCACTGAATAATTCGCATTCTGCCACTTCATGGATTCATACAGAAAGCTAGAACTGGCAGCCTTGAAAAAGGATTGGCAAGCTCTCACACCAGAAGTACTTGTCCTCCCTCCACATCTGACATGCCCCTGACTTTATAGAGAAGAAAAAAGAAGCCCCAAAAGTTTAAGGGCCATACCTATTGTCAAATAAACAGTAACCAGTTAAAGCTGAGCTGATGGTAATAATAACTAGCCTTTATATGGTGCTTCAAGGTTTGCAAAGGATTTGATAAATATCTCATTTTCTTCACACAACAACCCTGAAAGATATCATCCCTATTTTATATCTAATGAAACTCAGGTAAGACAGTTCAAGTCACTTACCAAGGGTCATATAACTAATAATATCTGAGCTTAGATTTGAATTCAGTTCTTCCTTCCTCCAGATCCAACTGACTCTTCATTGTGCCACCTGTCTGCCTAATATAGTTCTTCTAATTGCACATCTGAAATATGGTCATAGGATAATGCATTTTAGGTTGCAAGGGAGAGCTCAGAAGTAATAGGATTCTAGATTTAAAGTTTATCTCATCCAATTCCCTAATCGTACATATGAGTAAACTGGAGTTTAAAGAAGTGATTTGTTAAAGGACTTATATTTAGTCTATGGAATATCAAAATTTTGAATGGTCAGACTTAAAATTCAGTGTTCTTTCCACTGAGTCTTTTCTATGGTATCACACTTTTTTCTTGTATCTTTGATCTCAAATCTTCCTCTAAACCACCTTCCATAGCCCAGGAAAGTTAATACAGGTGCTCCATTCTAGATATCTAGCTATTTATTTAGATTCTTTAGAAAATTTAGATTTTGTTTGTTTCCTTTAATTTCTTCTGGAAGTAAGGAAGAATATTGGGGAAGGAAAAGGGGAAGGATTCTTTACTGTCAGGACTTCCCAATGGGGAAACTTATGAAGTAATTTTATCTTCAATTTATAGTCCTTGAAACTTGCTTAGGACACTAAAAGTTTAGGTGGGTCGCAGAGTTAATATGTGTACAAGACACAATTAAACCCAAATCTTCCAGATGTCAAGAAAAGATCTCTACAGAAGGGAGGATCAATGGAATAGACTTGGGATAAATTACCTCAGCAATATAGTGTAGGATAAACCCAAAGATACCAGCTTTTAGGACAAAAACCCATTATTTGACAAAAACTGCAGGGAAAATTGGAAAACAATATAGGAAAGATTAGGTTTAGCTCAACATCTCACACTTTACTGAGATAAATTCAGAATGGGTAAATGACTTCAATATAAAAGAGGGAACTACAAGTAAATTAGGTGAACATAGACTAGTATACCTGTCAGATCTATGAGAAAGGAAAGATTTTAAGACCAAGCAAGAGCTAGAGAATATTACAAAGTGTAAAATGAATAATTTTGATTACATTAAATTAAAAAAAAAGTTTTTGTACAAACAAAACCAATGGAACCAAAATTAGAAGAGAAGCAACAAATTGGGGGGAAATCTTCATAATAAAAACCTCTGACAAAGGAGCTAAATCAATTGTACAAAATTTATAAGGAGCTAAGTCAATTGTACAAAAAATCAAGCCATTCCCCAAATGGTAAATGGGCAAGGGACATGAATAGGCAATTTTTCAGATAAAGAAATCAAAACATGAAAAAAAACACATGAAAAAGTGTCATAAACCTCTTATAATTAAAGAAATACAAATCAACAGAACTCTGAGGTACCACTTCACACCTATCAGATTGGCTAATATGACAGCAAAGGAAAGTAATAAATATTGAAGGGGATGTGGCAAAATTGGGACAGTAATTCATTGCTGGTGGAGTTGTGAATTGATCCAACCATTCTTGATGGCAATTTGGAACTATGCCCAAGGGTGCTAAAAGACTGCTACCCAGCTCTTTGATCCAGCCATAGCACTGCTGGGTTTATACCCTAAAGAGATAATAAGGTAAAAGACTTGTACAAAATTATTCATAGCTGCGCTCTTTGTGGTGGCAAAAATTCAATTGGGGAATAGTTGAACAAATTGTGGTATATGTTAGTTATGGAATACTATTGTGCTCAAAGGAATAATGAACTGGCAGAATTCCATGTGAACTGGAATGACCTCCAGGAAGTGATGCAGAGTGAAAGGAGCAGAACCAGGAGAACATTGTACACAGAGACCAATACACTGTGGTACAATTGAATGTAATGGACTTCTCCATTAGTGGCAATGCAGTGATCCTGAACAACTCGGAGTGATTTATGAGAAAGAACACTATCCACATTCAGAGGAAGAACTGTGGGAGCAGAAACATAGAAAAAAAACTGCTTGATCACATGGGTTGATGGGAATATGATTGGGGATGTAGACTCTAAACAATCACCCTAATGCAAAAATCAATAATATGGAAATAGGTCTTGATCAATGACATATGTAAAACCCAGTGGAATTGTGCATTGTCTATGGAAGGGGGGGTGAGAGGAGGGGAGGAGAAGAACATGAATCATGTAACCATGGAAAATCTTTTAAATTAATTAAATAAATAAACTAATTTACAAAATAAAAAGGTCTCTAGCACTTTAACACACTTTCCTCACATAGCTCTGCTGATGAGAGAGGGCATCTAAGTTGTACTAGAACTTGAAACTACTGAGTTCAAATCCAGCCTCAGATACTTATTAGTAATGTAATCTTGGGAAAGTCACTAAAATTCCACTTAATAATTTCCCAGGTCCATGTAGCGTTATAATGGCAGCCTCTTCCTTGGAAAGTCAATTTTTTTTAGGAAGGGCAACATTAACAATGCGACCCTGCAAACTTCTACTGCAAAACCAAATTTCATGTCAAAATTGTTAAAATCTCTAAATTTTTTTCTCCTCACTAATGACATAAACAATAACCAAAAACCAAAAATTACTGTACATAGTAAAAGATTTTAGGCCAAAAATAAAATGAAACCCCAAACAAAAATCTTACCATGATTACCCATGGCAGCAGAGGAAATTGGAAGTGAACCTATTTTCTTTAGAAAGCACATTCAACCCCAGATGCCCATAGCTGCCAGTGAGGAGGGTGTGAATCTTCAATGAGCATGCACAGCTGGTAGAAAGTGGAATAATGTCACAATGCCATGCCAATAGCTGCAGGTGCACTAATCACACCAATTAAGCCAGGGAGGAAGAGAGTGGAAGTGGAGGAGGAGGAGGAACCATTTCATTGGGAAACAAAGTTCTCTTCAGCTGCTGAGGCCAGGAAAAATAAAAAAAAAGATAGCTCTTGATATGAAAAGATCGAGCTCCCAAAGCTGGATGCTACCAAACAAAATAAAATGAAACAAACATATCCACTTGTCTTTAGCAGTATGCATCAGAAAATATCTATACTAACAAAACACTAAACAGAGTTTTGAAAAATCATGTTTCATAGAGAGTTATAAAACACGTGAGATTTATTCTCTTGGAGACTAGTTCTTCTATCCTGAAGCTATTTGTTCCATGTTGAGATTGCCTCATGAATAAAAATGCCCTGGAAACTATGGTTTTATTGCATTGCAGAAATCTAATCAAGCTTCCGGCCCAGCAAAGTGAATTTATTTTCTCCTTTTGGATCAATAGCAAGTACCAGAAAAGGACTGGCAGATACCAAATGACAACGTAGAAGGCAGGAAAAAACATTCCCTTCTGACATTTAGTCTCTATATTCATTTTGGTATTTCTGTAACCCTGAAGATAATATTTGTCTTTCTTTCTGTGTCTGGATCTGCCTTTGATCTGTCTCCTCCCTATGAAGGGTGACCAGAATGGCAAGGAAGCAGAAGATTATGGCATACAGAGATCAGTTGAAGAAATTGGGATTGTTTACTTTGGAGAAGAAATCATTTGGGAAAATAGTATGATGGCTGCCTTTGAATATTTAACATAGATGGATTTGACATTTTCTGTTTGGTCTCAGAGAATTGATCTAGGATCAATGGGTTAAAGATAAAGAGGCAAGATTCAGCTTAATATAAAGAAATAATTTAAGGAAATATAAGTAATAACTACAGATATCAAAAATAGAATGTATTTACTTAAGGAGGTAGTGGGTTACCCATTAATGAAGTCATTTAAAATAGGATTCTTGTTCGTATATAAATTTAGCTACACTCTTCTCCCTTTCCTATTGTGGCCCATTGGTAATCCAGTTCCTCTTCTATTTCTTTCTCTTCTCTTCATTCTCTTGTTCCTTATTCTTTGAAGGCCTAGCCCTGTCAAGCCTTATCCTTGGATTACTCCCACCATCTGGTGTCTTCATTCCAACTCACATGATACTTATTAAAAGTGGAAAAAATCATGTAACTGTACTGCATCCACTACAAATTTATGTTACATAACATCAACTGGGTCCTCTTGGCAGTCAGGCAAGCCATCAACATCTCCCTAATTCACTTACTACCTCATTCAAGTGTTTCCAAGCTTTTCATCTAACCTCAAACCTCCTATAGCTCTTCTATCTCCTCTTGGGTGAGAATCTCACCTCAAATTTCATTGAAAACAAAAATTAAAAACCCCAAGTCCATAAGCTTAAAAAGCCTTCTTCCTCTCCCTTCAACTCATGTTACTAAAATGCCTTCTGTCACTTTCCTCTTTGTTCCTGCCCCAAAAGAAGAGGTGGCCCATTTAATAGGGAAATCCCCTACAAGCACAAGGGATATCCGAGCTTATCTGCTTAATCAGAGTGCTCCCTCTGTCAGCCCTACTTTCTCACTCATCTTCACTCTTTCTCTGTCTCCCAGGTGCTTCTCGACTCTCTACAAACATCCTCTGTCTTTTCCATCTTAAAAAGCCCTCCCTTGATCTGTCTATTCCTGAGAGATATTTTCCTGTATGTCTTCTGCCTCCTGCCATTATACCTGGAATGCTTACATAAACATAAGATATTACAAGTGGGAACAGCCTTAAAGTTTATCCAATTTAGCCACTTCCCTGATGTAGTAGTTTTCCAAGCCACCTGCCCCCAAATGTCTTTACAGTATCACTGAACTCCCTCCGTTTCAGCAAAAATAGCAGCTCTTATCTGCAAACTAGTGATGTAGAATAAAGGGCTTGAAGTCAAGAAGACATAGTCCAGAGTTCAAATCTGACCTTCTACACTGGCTGTACGATCCTGGGCAAGTCACATAAACTTGTTTGCCTCAGTCTCCTCATCTTTAAAATGAGCTGGATGAGGGAATGGCAAATCACTCTAGTTAGCTTTGCTAAGAAAAAGGGTTGAATATGACCAAAAACGACTTTTTTTGCAGATGAGGAAACTGAGGCAAATGGGATTAAATGACTTGTCCAAATCATACAACTAGTCAATGTGTGAGGCCAGATTTGAGCTCCAAAAGATGTCTTCTTCATTCTAAGCCCAGTGTTCTAGCCACTATGCCACCCAGATGCCAAATGCAACTTCTAGTTTCAGAGACTTGTTTGAGGCACTAAGAGCTTAAGTAACTTTCCCAAGGTGGCCCAATAAGTATGTACAAGAAGCAAAATTTGAACCTCAGTCCTCTTAACTTTGAAGAAGAGTTTTCCATCCACTCTGATATGCTATCTTTTCTAGGCACTAATAGGTATCATTTGCCACATTTTTACAGAATAAGAAACTGAGGCACTAAGTGTCATTCAAGGTTTAAATAGGAATATGCATGTTCCAGCATCCTATTCATTTCAGAATTGTCCATAAATGGTGATTGTCAACAGTTGATATATAGATAAGGTTAAATGAAACTCAACTGGTAATATTATTGGACCCTGCCATTTTTTTTAGTTAAGAACAAAGTAGAAACACTTTAGTTTATAAGACTTGTTTCTATAATGATGAAGGAAAGGAACCTTCATTTTTGTATCATCTCTGATCACATTCAATTCGATCACATGCCTGGGTTTTTCTGGTAGTTGGTGGATAAGCAGAAAGTCAAAGAGGGAGATTGAAGGCCCTTGTTTCTCTGAATCACATGGAAGGGCTCCTGAGTTTCATCAGAAGCCAATCAAGTATTATGCTGAGTTATCTTCTCAATAAGAACAGATCCATCACTTTGGGCAGCCTTACTAGGGCTTCCAAAGCTCATTTGGAAGAGAGGCGCTTTGCTCCTTTAGTTGCTTAATCAAATAGGGTTAGAACCAAGAGGAAAAGGATGGGCTCAAATAAAGCAAACCTCAACTGGGGAATTTTGATTCATTAATGAATGCCACTCTCTGAGACACAATTAGGATTTCAAAATGAACACGTTAGATAAGCTAAAGCATATATTACCTTTTTGAGCTGGTAAGGCAAGAGTGAGGGAGGTGACTCACTTCACTAATGTTAAAATTGGACATAATATGAAAGTTACTGGTTGATTTTTTTTTATGCAAGGGCAGCAAGGTGATGCAATGAATAGAGCACCAGGTCTGGAGTCAGAAAGAACTGAGTTCAAATCTAGCCTCAGAGAGTTACTCATTGTGTGACTCTGGGCAAGTCACTTACCTCTATTTGTCTCAGTTCTTCATCCATAAAATGGAGACATACTTAGAAACAAAAATGGCAAATCATCCCAGTATGTTTGCCAAGAAAATTCTATGGACACAATTCAGGGAGTCATGTCGAGTTGGACATGACTGAACAACAACAATTTTTTATGGAATGACACCATTAATGGGAGTGACACTGGCATTACCTTATTTTCATAATTAATGTTATTTACCTACCATTACACTGATGATAAAGAAAATATCAAAAGAATTTCAAAGGATCACAGATCTAGAACCATAGGACCTTAAAAATCATCTCATTCAACCCCCTCACTTTGGAGATGAATACACTAAGACCTAGACAGATTGTCCTTAACTCACAGTAACACTCATGCTGAGAGGAAGAGCTGGGATTTGAACCCATGTCCTATGATTCCAAATCACCTGCTTTTTTTTTCCTATTCAACCAGACTGTCCCATACAATTTTATAGTTCCTTATGATTTACAAAGCATTTTCCATCAATTCTGTTTCCCAATCCTTCAAATAACACTATAAGCTAGGTACCTGAGTTATTTGGAGGATTGTCCTGGGAGCTAGGTATCTTATTTGCAGGTTTTGGGTAGGACACTATTGATATTATCCTCATTTTACTAAGTTAAACAAATTTTAGAGGGACTGGACTAGGAGACTAGTCCATTGACACCTCACCAGGGGCACAGGCAGATTATATATATATATATATATATATATATATATATATATATATTTACACACACACAGAGGGAGGGAAAAAAGAGTGTAAAAACAAGGAGGTTAATAGAAGAATTAGTCTCTAGAGTCTGCCTCGAGTTCCTCAAAGACAAAATGGGAATAATAATACCACCTCCCTCCCAGGGTTATTATGAGAGTAAAATAGGATAATATTTTCAAGTTAAGAAATTAGTGTTTCCCTCCCAAAGTCGCTAAGACAATCAGCATTGGTTTCTGGATTGGAACCCAGGACCCCTGCTTCACAAACTAATATATTCTCCATTACATCCCTAGTTTTCTTTCTTTGTTCATTGATGTCTCCCTGACACAAAGAACCAGTCTCAGGCTATTTCCAATGTATGTGTCTGCTTCCTCAGTCTGACACTAGAATACACTGAAAAAGGGCAGTTTTCATCCTTAAAATGCCAAATAATCAGACAAACCAATGACATGTTTGATATTTCAGTCACAATGGAGAGAAATGGACTTTGCTAATAAGAGCAATGCAACAAGCCAGGACACTCCTGAAGGGCTTATGGGAAAGAATGCTAACCACATTGAGAGAAAGAACCATGGGAGTAGAAATGCAAAAGCAAAACATATGACATCACATATCACTATATGGGTATGTGATTTAGGGTTTAGGCTTTAAAAATCGCTCTATAGCAAAAATGAATAATATGGAAATACGTATCAAGTGCTAACATTTGTATAACCCAGTGGAATTGCTTGTCTGCTCTGGGAGTGGGGAGGGATGAGGGGAGGGAAAGAAAAGGAATTAAGTAAACAGAAAAATATTTTTAAATAAAAGAACATTTAATAGAGAAAATGTATATCGTAGGGGTCTGTCATGTACATGATAGTCTTCTTCCTAGGCAAGAATTAGAATATCAAATGGGAATTTTTTTAAGATTCACTCAAACTCTAGAAACATTTTAATCCCACCCCCACAGTACATAAATCCAGGTACAAGGTACTGGAGATAGGAGATGGCACCATGTTTAACAAAGGTAAGGTCAGTAATGTCAAAGGAGTGCAAAATGATGTAACAGAAACTGAGTCCTAGCTGGATTTGACATCACAAAATTTGTATCTAAATCTAGATCTTTTATTCAAAACTAGTGTGACCTTGGGCCAGGCACCTAATATCAATAAGTCTCAGATTTCCCTGAGATGATAAATGGAGGTAATAAAATAAGATGAAGGTGATAAAACTTTCATAACTGTGATGAAAGGCCTCTATAAACTTCAAAGAACAACAAAACATGAATTGTTATATTCACATTAAAGAAAAATGTATAATAAAACTTTGATTCCATACTAATTTAGATTCCCAAGATCACTGAGGGTTTGGCTAAGGTTTACCTTTGATTTGTCAAACTATAAACAGAATCTCAATCTTCTGAATTTGGAAGAACAGTTAAAATATTTTAGAAATAATTCTTCACATATAAATATTAGTCATACCAATTATTGGCCTCTAAGTGTTCTAAAGATCAAATCGTTTAACCCATAACAATCATATGCCACAACTTGGTTAGCCACTCCCCTCAATGGGCATCTCCTCTTAATTTCAAAATTACAAACAAGATGTTTATATTATTGCATCATAAGAAATGATAAGTATGTTAATTAAAAAGCAAATCAAAGCATGGAAAGACCTCTGTGAAATTATGAAGAGTGAAATGAGAACCAAGAGAAAACTATATGTAGCAAGAGAAATATTGTTTTATGATTGACTTATATATGTCTGCATCTAGAGAAAGAACTGATAAATAGAAACAAGCAAGACACAGTTTTGTGTGTGTGTGTGTGTGTGTGTATCTCTTCGTCAAAAATTGTCTTCTCTAGGAGAGGAGAGAATGGGAAATCATCTGGGTACTTTAATGTAAGAAACAAATAGGGGGCAGCTGTGTAGCTCAGTGGATTGAGAGCCAGGCCTAGAGATGGGAGGTCCTAGGTTCAAATCTGGCCTCAGACACTTCCCAACTGTGTGACCCTGGGCAAGTCACTTGACCCCCATTGCATACCCTTACCACTCTTCTGCCTTGGAGCCAATACATGGTATTAACTCCAAGATGGAAGGTAAGGGTTTAAAAAAAAAGAAACAAATATTTTTTTAAAGTCATTTAATTCAACCTCAGATTGAAGATTGAATCATATGTTTACTATTCATGATAATCTGTCATTGACCTCTATAGAAAGAACATCAGTGATAGAGATATCATCATTTCCTGGGCATCCATTTGGGAATAGCTCTATTTACTAGTAAGTTTGTTTTTTCACCCTGAAATCTTTCTCTGCAACATTTCAACTTGCTGAGATTCTGCCCTCCTGATGGAGCACACTGAATTTAATCCCTCTTTTATATGACAACCTTTCAAATATTGCAAGATAATGATGATGCCCTTCTTAATTCCCCATTTCTCCTAGGCTAAGTATTCCCAGTTCCTTCAAATAATCATCATATAGTATAGGAGCAAAAGTGAAGGATGACAGATGGACAGCACAAGCTGTACTATAGAGTCCATGAGATAACAATGGCAATGTGCCAGAAGACCTACAGAGCTTGGTCTGGAGTGAGGAAGGTCTGGGTTCAAACTCTACTGCTGACATTTATTAGCTACATAATTGGAAAGAAGGAACTAATTCTGCTAGAAACTCAGTTTCTCAATATGTAAAATGGAGATACCAATCTACCTAGAACCCATTTCACTGGGTTTTTGTGGGGCTTAAATGAGAAAAGGAATATAAAATGCTTTGCTACTTTCAATAGACTTGAACAGCTAGGTGGTACAATGGACAGAGCATTATACAGGACAGGAAGATAAGTTCAAAACCAGCTTCAGATACTTATTAGCTGAGTGACCCTGGGTCAGTTACTTAACCTCTGCCTCAGTTTTCTCAACTATGAAATGAAGATGATGATAGCTCCTACCTCCCAGGGTTATTTTGAGGATAAAATAAAATAATATTTGAAATGCATTTAGCCCAGTGCTTGCCTTGTTGTCATCATTTAGTTGTTTCAATCATGACCAACGCTTTGGGACTCCATTTGGAATTTTCTTGACCAAAAAATTGGAACTAGGGCAGCTAGTTAACACAGTGGGATGATCTGGGTTCAAATCAAGGTTCAGATACTTTCAAACTGTGTGACCCTGGGCAAACCACTTAATCTCAATTGTCTAGCCTTTCCTGCTCTTCTCTCTTAGAATGGAGACTAAGACAGACGGTAAGAGTTAAACAAAAATTATTAGAGTGGTTTGCTTTTTCCTAGTCCAGCTCATTTTACAAATGAGGAAGCTCAGGTAAGTAGGATTGAATGCTTAGCTTATCATAGGTGTGTCTGAGGCTGAATTTGAACTCAGGTCTTCCTGACTCCAGGTCCAATATTCTGTCCACTGTACCACCTAGCTGTTCCACTTGACATACAGTAGGAATTTAATGAATTCTCTCCCCTTCCCCCACCCCTTCCTTATGTGCTGTATAAATAGCAACTATATTACTAAAATAATCTGAGAAGGATTTTCAAGCAGTTGGGTGGCTTATCTATGGAGGATTTATGGGAGCACAAGGATAAAATAAGCACAGAAAGAATAGATGAATGTTTGTGGCCTGCAATGATGGAAGGAATACCCACAGCAATGAGCTCTAGGACCTATCAATGGATAACCCTAGGGAAGCCACACTCATGCTTACTGTCAGTACTAGTTTGGCATTTCTGCATGTATGAAAACTTATTTAAAAGCCTTAGAATTAAGAATGCATGCAGAGAGGGATAAAAATGAAAAAATACATTACGTTCTTTTACAAGCCTTGAGGTACCATAAAATGTCAATTATTGTTATTTTTGTTAGTGTCATATCTTTCTCTTCCAATCCCAGTGTTAAAAGCTTATTAGCTCTAGAGCTACAAGCTGTGGAATTTTGACTTTGAAGCTGTAAAATCAAAAATGCCTTTGTAATTGCTCATAGGCTGAATTCATTTAGAAATTCTGACACTGTGTCTTTGTCCATATGTATCTTGACTAGGAGTTAAAAATGAAGTATATCTAGTTGTTCGGCCCACTCACCACCTACCGCACTTTTTAAAAAAATTCTGTGCTAATATGTTCCTCCAGTTAAAACATGACATGTGCCTAAATTGGACTATGAGGTTCTGCTGGTGCATATATTCCATTCTCAAAGAGATTTTCTGCTATTTCTGCCAAACAAAGAATCTCTGTAATTTGAGGGGATCTCGGAGAGCGGCTGGTCTAACCCTTTATCGAATACATGTACAACACCAGATCCATTTCAACCATATTGACTGAGTACCTTGTATGTACCTAGATACTGAGAATAAAAAGACAAAACAAAACCAAACCTCTCCGGCCCTCAAGCAGCATATCTTCTACTTGGGCTATATAACACAGAAACAATGTTATAAATACTTCTGTGGGGAGAGAATGAGCACAAATAGGAAGATCGGGAAAGGTTTCACGTAGATTGTGTCTCGCGAGCTGAACCTACAATTTCCCCACTAATCAATGAACAAATATTTACTAGGCACCCACTATGTGCTGAATACTGTGTTCGATTTTGGGAATATCAGCACAGAGAATGAAACAATCCTTCCTCCAAAGGAGATTCCATGTTAATGGGAGAAACAAATAGAAAATGCATGAATACAAATAAACACAAAGCAATTTATATGCTAGGTAACTAGGTGGCACAGTGAACAGGGAGAGCAATAGGTGGGCAATCAGGAAGGCTCAGCTTTCTGAGTTCAAATCTGACCTCAGATACTAACTAGCTGTGTGACCTTGTGTGATCCTATTTGTCTTAGTTCCTCATCTGTGAGTTGGAGAAAGGAATGGCAAACTATTCCAGCATCTTTGCCAAGAAAACCTCCAATGGGGGTCACAAAGAGTCAGACATGACTAAAATGACTGATCAACAACAGTAAATTTGAAAGGGAGACCATGAGCAGTTCAAGTAGAGGTGGGGGGCTGGGTGAAGATCCAGGGAGGCTCCAAGCAGAAGATGGTACTTAAGTTGGGCTGTAAAACAACAGAGGCACTCTTATTAGGCAGAGATAATGCATGTGGGGCAGTCGAATATTTTAAGAAAGTGGTAATGTGCTTCATAAGCATTTTCTTCTATACATTCCTGGAATATAACTCCACCAACCTCTCTAGCATCCTCTCTTCCTATTCTTTAAACCTCAGCCCAGAGACTGTCTCCTCCATAAAGCTTCCTGCACCCCCTCCCCGCATTGATTCATGATCTTCCTCTGCCCTCAGACCTCAAACTGCAATTTGTTTATACTTATATCAGGTATAATTTTGCATCCTAGTTACTTATTTATATGTCACATTTTCATTCTAGACTGCTAACTCGATGAAGACAGCAGTAACAGAAAAGCAGAAACAACACTAAAGAAATCTCTTTTTTTAAAAGGGGGAAAGAATATTGATTTCAGTATGAACAAGTAACAAATCAATTTTTTGCCACTTACTGATACTATCTATGTAGTTATATGAAAACTCTTTTCTCTCTCCTGGACACAATTTCTTCCTCTGCAAAATGGTAATAATAATATTTGGACTATCTAATTCCATAAAGCATTACCTAGAAAAGTAAGTTGGTATTGTTACCTAAGTTTAGTAAACCTCCTGAACCCCTCCACTGTCAAGAATGCCCCTTTGCTCTTAGGAAACAGTTTAAAGCATATACATCAAATTGAATAAACATCCGTGGTTCCCTCAAAAAGCAACTAAAATAATTGACCGTGTAAATATTGATGACGTACTAGTGATACAAATCATAATATTATTAACAATAATAATAAGAGCAGTCCCTCTCCTTAAGGAGCCTATACTATAGTATCTCACTGTGAAGACAACACATGAATATATAAATGTGTAAAATATATTTACAGATTTAATACAAGGATTTCCCCCCCTAGGGATGAGGTACTAGTAACTCACATGGAAGCAGGGAATCAGGAAAGATTTCATGTAGAAGGTGGTATATGAACTACCTAATTCAAACAAGAAAATATCATATGACAAGAATTTATGGAGCCCCAAGCAGTTGTGAGCCTGAACCCTAAAAATGCTGACTGACCTCCTCAAACCACACTGAAGAAGAAAAGCAGGTCTGTATCTGCAGTTTCCCACATTCCCACTTTGGTCTTGCAGGAGTTAATCTCTGTGTTCCTAACCTAAAGATGAAAAGCCCCAGTCTGAGTAAGATTACATTAGGAGGCCAGAACTTACTTGGGGCCATATACCTAAATCTATTTATGGGAAATAAGCAAAGTGAAGCAACTATTTCACCTGAAACCTGGCATCTAAATCTTTTTTCTAAGGCAATCCAGTTACGAAGAACTGTAACGAGAAATGTTTTATGCCCAGGGCACTTGGTGCCATGCCTACATTGACATCAACTTTATGAGACATTCAGTTGGTGGAGAGTGGGTTGGGTCAGGGAAAAATTTATCCGGAATGTGGTCATGTCCTCCTCTTAACTGCCCTCCACTCACCAAAAGCACAATGGGATTTGGTAGCTTCTCTTTTCAACATGAACTAATTATTCTTGTTAACTAGGTCTTAACGCTATTGTTTCTATGATGATGAAGGACTGCAAGTCTTATCAGCATCCTTTAAGTATCTGTACCTTGGGTAAAATCCCTTTCACCTTACCCTAGTTGTAGCTTAGTACATCATCATACTTGAGGCAGGATAAAGAACAACACATATATGTCACATAATCTTGACACAAACCCACATACTAGAAGATCTGAAATGTTTTGTGAATTCCAAATTCATTTGAATATTTGTACAAGTAAAATTTATGTGAGAATCTTGGAGAAGTCATCTACCATGATCCTCATTTAAACAACTAAAAACAAACCCTAAATCCTTTACCAGGCATCAATGGGTCACTAAAAATCTAAAAGAGGCATTCCTTCAATTCTTATTGTATCTGTGATCTGCCAATTATGTCCTCTAATATCATAAAGTGAATTGAAGAGACTCAATTGGTCAGGGGACCCTTGATCAACCCCCTCTAACTACATACATTTACTGTGTAACTTTCTCTTTATGATATCTCAAGTAGATAGATAACATTATTATTCAATAACATCTGACATTTACACAGTATGCTTTTTATTATATTTCATGTTTTGTGTCCTGGATCCTAGCATTGCTAATGATAGTTAATTCATTCATAGCTGATCATAGTACATTATTGCTGTTTCTGTGTACAATATTCTTCTGGTTCCGAGCTTTTTTCATTTTTTAAAGTTTTCACAGATATCATCTGAGCTTCAGAATAACTTGTGTGGTAGGTTCTATTACTTATAAAACCTGAGACTCATATCATTTAAGTCTCTTGCCCAAGGTCATACAATCAGTAAGTATCAGAGGCAGGATTTCAACCTAGATCACTCCTGGTTCTAGTCCAGGGCTCTTTTTATTATGGTATATTGCCTCCTTATTTATGAGAGAGAAATGGGGGCAATGCAATGAACAGATATTAAAGACTTACCTTAGGTCACCCAGAAAACTATTCATTGGCAGCTAGAACTAAAAAGCTTGTTTTGTTTTGTTTTTTCTGTGCATCAAGCTACACTAAGTTACTTTAAAATACAAACAGGAGAACTTCCTGGCTCAATTTATTTTATGGCAAAATGAAGAATCTCTTTAAAAAAAAACAACTCTCTGTCTGTCTGTTTCTCTCCCTATCTCTGTCTCTGCCTCTCTGTTTCTCTCTGCGTGTTTCCGTTTCTCTGTCTCTCTGTCTCTTTCTCTGTCTCTGTCTCTCTGTCTCTCTCTCCCATTCCTCCTTCCTTCCTGTCTTATTACCAATTTTAAGACAGAAGAGTGACAAGGGCTAAGCAATTGGGTCAAGTGATGTGTCCATATCTAGGAAGTGCCAGAGGACAAAGTTGAATCCAAGACCTCTCAACTTGAGGCCTGGAGCTCTATCCACCATGCTACCTAGTTGCCCCTGTAAAGGTCTCTTTAAACCCAATACTCTTAAACAATGAAAAAGGAAGAAGAAAAAGATAGGTGGCTCAGTAAATATCCCCTTTTTCATCCTCTTATTTCGATATTTCCACTAGAACCTTCCCCAGTTCTATTTTTAGGAAATAATTCCTGCATTAATACCGAATTAATCAAGCCCAAATATGGGTCTGGAGTACTCAGTGGGGTAATGCAGATGAAACCTCAGGAGAACAGATGGATTTTGCTATTACTGAGGCAGGAATGATTTCCAAGAACATTCTGTTTGTTCCAAAAAGCCCCATGCCTGGATTTTACCAAGTCTCCAATCCAGAAAATCATTAAATTATTCCCTACTTGGGATTTACTTTGGAATGCCTTGCACTTGGGGAATGGTTCTAAATAGTTTGCTTGATGGACAAAGATTTGTTCGTGTCCCTGTGTTTAGAAATACAGATAATATTATCATAGCACTAGAATCTTCAAAACTGACAAGCTCTTTAACACTCCCAACACTACTGCCTACCTCAAAGCTCTGGATATCAAAGTATTGGTAATTTCTCATGAAAGTCCAAGTCTGGAAATGTGTCAAGTAAGGAGATTCTAGACCCAAAGGCTAAAGAGGAAAATGCAGCCAAGGTCAATAGCATGAGATCAAAAGGTAAGGGGAATTCCTGAAGAGTCTTACAAAGCAGGCTCAGGAGATCTACGAAGAGGAAGGAGGAAGTCGGAGCTTTGGATAGTAGTGATTTCCTTCATACAAAGAGGAATCTGAGGTGGTACCTGATGCTAAATACATCCTTCTTCCCTCTATCCCTTTCTCTGCCCCTTCCCCCTCCAAGCTGGGACAATTCCCTTACATTCCTATATGAAATTTAAATACTTATGAAAGATACTTACTTTTTTGGACTACGTACTCTAATATTTTTTAAGAATCTCCAGAAATCTTAAAAATAATAATAACCTCCAGACAGTCATTCCATGTGATATGTTGAAATTGACACATGGGGGGGGTAGTGTCATTCCCTAAACTTTTAGAATTAAATTCTCTAAAAATCTTGGATTGCTTAACAAAGACTTGTAATTCAGCTAGTTTTAAACATAAGATAACATGTTTACTACATTTTGCAAGTTCTTAAAATGCTAAGTATTAAAAACACAATCGTTCTAAGAAATACTGAATTAAGATTAAAAAGAGCATGGGCCCACTAGACAAAGGAAGCTGGGTAACTAGTTACTGCTCTGCCCTCTCATCCATATGTGAGATTTAAAGGAAGTCATTTCCCTCCTATGGGGCTCTGTTTCCCAATCTATAAAATGAAATAATTGGCTCACGGGATCTCTAAGTTTTAGGCTCTCAAGTTCTTTGGCTATATAAGCTTTAACTACCTAAACACCTTACCACCTAAAGTCATTTTTGTACAAAGAAATTCCCCACTCCCCAAAGCTCTGACCTCCTTCCTCTTGGCCTATCCCTTATACCTAATTTGTAAGGCTCTTAGAGAATTCCCCTAGCTTTTGATCTCATGATCTAGACCTTTACTCATGTTCTTGTACATTTCATAGATTTGGAAACTCCTTATCTGGTACATTTCTAGTCTTGGACTTCCATAAGGAGCTGTCAAATAAACTTAATTCCCAGAAAATGACATTGTATTCCAGTGTACTGTGTTCCTGCTCATCTTCCTAAGGACTTTTCTCATGGATTGTTGATTTTATAATTCTATTGCCTGAGAGGGCCCTGCTAAGCACCCTGATTTATCCTGGCTAACTCCACTACCAAAGCTCTGGGAAACTGGGACAACAATGGCACTGACCTCAATTTAGTCATCTGAATACCTATTATCTAATCTTATTCAATCAGTAGGATTCATGGGAAGTATCTTCAAGTCTAGAGTATCAGGAGAATCAAAGACACTAGAAGGGACTTAGGAGCCATCTAGTCCAGTCTTCCCCTGGGAAAGCATTCTTTCTATCACAGACTCCTGAGGCCTTCCATTCCACTTTTGAAGAATTAAAATTGTTAGGAGGTCATTCCTTATATCAAGTTTAAATTGGGAATAAATAAAACAAAGTTGAGCCCTCTTCCACTTGGGAACCTGAGGATAGTGATCATCATCTTAAGTCTTCCATTTACTAAATTGTCATTTAGTAAATTAGGGAGAGGAACTTGCCTGATGGCTTCATTGGAAAAGAAAATGCCCTTTACCATTGCTGATAGGCATCTTCTCTGAAACCCAGAGTTGTCTAGACCATCAATAATGTCAAAATGACTTGCTCAGTCAAACAGCTAGAATATATCAGAAATGGGACTGAACCAAAGTTTTCCTATTTTCTTGAAGACACATCTTTTTACACTTTGCCACACTTAACTTGGTTTTCATTTAGTAAATTAATTACTGATGTCAATTTCCCAAACGAAATGGTCAATTCCATAAAAATGTATTAAGCACCTACTATATACAAGGCACTCTTCAGCTACTGATTGAGTACTGTATAAATGAGACGGTCAGCACTTTCCATAAGCAGTACTTTATTGAAAGCCAGACAGGTTATGGTTGTTCCTTCCCCTCTTGCGCTTTTAAGGTAAATGAAATTATAATAAAATAATGAAGAAACTTCCAAAGACAAAGCCTTTATGAAAGCACCCTTAAAATGCCTTTGGGGAAGAAAGCTAGAAATGTACATCCCTTTGGCTCTTTGACTTCAGCTATATTCCTTGAGGCAAAAACATGGCAGAGATTCTAATGCAATATTCACTTTTGATTTCTATCCTCTCTGCCTATATTTTAATTCCTCTCCTCTGACAAGTACAAAAAAAATCCCTAAGGGATTCAAGAACAAAAGCAGGTGAGCCTTTCTTTAAGTTGGGGTTCTTTGACTGGACTCAGTGAAATTGTTTGTTTTTAATATTTTGATAACTATTTCAATATAATGGATTCCATTTGTAAAGCCATGTATTTTATTTTTATAGTTAAAAACATGATTCTGAAAAAGAGTCCATAGGTACCACTAGATTGACTGCCAAAGGGGTCCATGACATTAAAAAGTAAAGAATAAGGTCTTTAAGGCATACCTTAGTCTTACTCTTGGGGCCTTCCCTAACCTAGCTCTATTCTGACTTGCCAACTCAGAGGCAATATAGTGTAGTGGGAATAGTGCTGGACCTAGAAATCAGGTATTCAGTCTCTTAAAAAAAAAAAAAAACAACTCTTACCATCCATTTTAGTATTAATTTTAAGACAGAGGAGTGTTAAGGGCTGGGCAACTGGGTATTAGTGATTTTCCCAGGGTCACATACCTAGGAAGTGCCTAAGGCCAGATTTGAAACAGGTTTTCCTTACTCCAGGTCTGGTGCTCTATCCACTGTGCTACCAGGAATTCAGTTTAAAATACTAACTCTAATTGTTATTATCTTTGTCACCAGCAACAAGACTCCAAAATTCAATTTCCTCTACTGAACAATGGGAATAATAATATTTGTAAATATTCAGCTCATGACTATCAGGAGGAAGATATTTTGCCAACCTTGAAGTATTATATGAATTATTTCATTTAACTTTATCCAATTATTTCATTATTTTATTGAATCATTCAACCTGGGCTCTAGTCAAGACAAAATAAAATGTTCATCATCCCCAATACATGTATAACCTGGGGCATATCTTTTCCACTCCATGTTCCTCAGTTTCCTCTATAATTTCACTAGATGCCCTGGGAGGCCCTTTCAGTTAATTCTAAAGTATATCATTCAGAGTCTCATATCCTTTGACATTCATATGTTGAAAATTATGCTAGGTCATTATTCTGGTCTCTTGAAAGCTTATCCATTATTTTAAAAAATAATAATCTTTAAAACTAACATGCATTTTTTCTCATCCTCTCACCTTCTTCCCTAAAAAAAAAACAGGAAAAAAAAAACATAACTACTTGTAATGTTATCTAAGAAGTTTTATCTGACCTCCTTTCTGATAGAGGTGATTTGTCTTTCAACTGAACTCATATAGTTTCATTTGTTCCTCCCATTCTAATTTCCATTATATATTTTTGTGTACATGTCTTTGGCATCTCCACTACAGCATCAGCAACTTGAAAGCAGGGACGTTACTTATTAGTCTATTTCCTTCCCTAAGTACTTAGCACAGCCCCCTGAATAGAGTCAGCACTTGGTACCTCCTTATTGAACAATGAAAGAATGAATAAGTAGTCAAGGAAACTCAGTATATATTGTTATTCAGATTTTTAAACAGGCAAAAGAAAGAAATGGTATTTCACTTGGGAAAAGGGCCATCCCAGAAGATTGCTTTCAGATCACAAGCTACTTTCACAAATTTACAATTATCAGTATTGAATTCCAGGCAGGAAGTATAAAATGGGTAGCAGTATAAATACCAAATAGGAATACCAATATCAATACAGGATATATGGTCAGTCACTGAGCTTTAGAGCTAGAAGGGACCTTAGAACTTGGGTTTAACTTCCACATTATGTTGTTATTTAATAATTTCTGTCACATCCAGCTCTTTCTGACTCTATTTGTGTTTTCCGGGCAAGGATACTAGAATGCTTAGCCATTTCGTTCTCCAGATCATTTTATAAATAAGGAAACTGAGGCAATAAGGCTAAGTGTCTTTAAAAAGGAACTTGTTATTCTTTTTTTTTTAATTTTACTGGAGACCTGGAGGTCCTCTTACCATAGAGATGTATAGGGATTAACCAGTCCACACTGACAGGAAGTAGAAACCATAGAGACAGGAAGGAGAAACAATAGAGACAGGAAAAAGGAACCATATAGATAGGAAGTGAGGTAGTAAAACATTATAAAAGGAGTCAATGTCTGACAGTTGGTCTATCAGATGCTGACAGTTAGGGCTGACTGTTGCTGGGAAGTTGGCTACTGGGCATGAGTTGTGGCTGACGTTTAGTTGCTAGAACATAAAGGCTGGCCTGAGTTTACTGAGAGGGCTTTTTGGCTTTTGGTTTGGGCTGTTAGGTTTTTTTTTTCTTTCTTAAACTTTTTGGAAGGTGGCTAGTCTTCCTTAACAGACCTAATTGGGATTGGATTAAACATTTATTGGTTTGGTTTTAATTGGGCTGGGTTGGATTGGAACTTTGTGGGGTAGTTGTTAGTTATAGGTAGATAAGGCAATTTTTGGTAGTAATTATAGATAGTTATAGGCTAACTAGTATAGACATTAGGAAATTTTCTTTCTCTACCTCTTTCCTATATTTCTCTCCTTTACTATATTCATTTTACTATATTCTTTTGCTATCTCTATTAACACTAAACTAAATTGTTAATTGTTAAGCCTGATAGAAGTTTTCTTTTCCCCGGCTTAAAGGGATAATATTAATTTACAATTCTACTATATTCTCATTGAAACTTAAATTATTAAAAGCTGCTCTCTTATTTTGTCAAAACCCATATTTTAACCATTACATGGCTTGTCCAAGGTCACAGATCTTGTGTCTGAGGCCAGATTTGAACTCAGAAAGAGGATCTTCCTAAATCTAGGTCTAGTACTATATCCACTTTGTCATCAAGCTGGCAATGTATAGGTTGCCAAACTGTAAGTCATGGAGAAGAAATAAGCTTCACAATTTCAATCATTTCTCCATGTCCCAAGCTTGTCTCTCTTCCCTTCTCTTCCCTTCCCTTCCCAACATGAGTTAAATTAGGATTTCCCCAAAAGACATCAAGTATTTTCCTAGAACTTGATTGGCCCAGTAAGTCAAGGTTCAAAATGTACTGCATCTGTGGAGATGGTTTCCTGGACACCAAAAGGCATTAAAAAAAGCATATTAAGACTTTTCAGATTTGGTGGATGTCTCTGTGTCAACCCTAACCCAGCTGAGAAGACTGGCATCCTTATTGAATATCCTTTCTAAGTTATGACTATGTAAATCCCTTTCTGTTAACTATTGAATAACCTGTAAGTAGCTCATTTTCTTCTAAAAAGCATGGTCTAAGTCGTATTCAATCCTTATATCAGGTACATATGTGTTTAGGGGAAGATGAACAGGTTTTGTTTGAGGAGACTTTTTTTAGGGGAGGGTTTGCCCAAAGAACAGAATACATGAAAGGAAGGAATAATATTCTCTTAATCTTTTCCAAGAACATCCAGCATCAATGACTGATGGAAAAGGAGACCCACCTATAGAGTGGCTCTGATAGAGCAATTTGTTTGTTTTCTGCAGAAAAAAAAGCAAGTCATCTAATCATTGAATCTTTTCATAGTAATGCCATAATTCATTGTAAGATTAACTCCTCCTTTACATAAACATCTCTTTGGAAATTCAATTATTTGGTTGAATTTGGATGTTTATATAGTGTCTCTCACCCAGCCACCCTACATAAAGATTTTTAAAACAAATTTCTCTTGAAATTCTTAATTATTGTAAATATGTCAGAGGCCTCAATCTGTTTAATGAAAAACACACAGTATTGGTTATGGCCTTTTCATTTAATGATCCACAACATATTTTGAAGCCATATTGTGTAAATAACAAAATACTGATCATCCAGACAAAATTTTTACCTAACCAAAGATTTTCTTTTCCTTAGAAAGGTGATTTTGAGATCTCTAGCTGGTGGAGAAAGAGAAAGATGGGGATGATAGAATATAACACCCAATAATAATATTTTGACTACAGATAATTATGAAAGTTACTCAATCAGAAATGCCTTAATTTTAATTTAAACTACATTTCCCTATATTTAATAAAAAGACTCCTAGTTAAATCAAGTAGTAAATTTAATTTTTCTTTGAGAGCATATATCCCTAAGGTGTTCATCAGCATTAATTTTTAAAGTAGGTAATTTATAACATGTATTTTATATGAATTTTCTGCCTCTGATTTGGGAAAAATAAAGAAATCCTCTATACAGTTTCTATATCTTTTAAAAATATTGACACAATTATCATTTGCTCTGTTTTCAAAAGGAACTTGAAAATGCTGATGCTTTCATGGCATACTTCTTCTTTCAGTGTCCTTTCTGGATCAGACTATTTAGTTCTCTTTGACTGACTGAACTCTGGTCATTCTGTTTATCCTTTGGGCCTAGGACAGAACTGGGAATATGGTTTCTTATCCTTCATTTTTTTGAAGAAGACCAATGACATCATGAGGGAATGCCTGAACTTGAGCATGAGGAGGATTTAGATGAGGCAAAGTTATCAGTTTATTTTCTCTTCCAGTCATTAAAGTCTAGTGGCAAGATAGAAGTCAGGATGCAGTGGATGACTTTGGCATCTACTATGTCTGAACAAATTCTAACCTCTCCACAGTTCCTGCGTTAGCCACCTTCATAGCTGTGGTTGTCAAGATAAGTCTAGAATTATTCACCTGAAACTAAGTACTTACCATTTGACCATTGCTCAAGGACATGTGTGACAAAACATCTCCAATTTGTTCAATGGTCTCCATTTCAAATGTATCAAAGAGTACTGGTGACTCAAGCATGAAGGACTGCTCATTCAGAAGTCTTTTATAGGAACTAATGAGAAAAACTTCACTCCTCTTTTTATTTGAGTCACTTTAAGTCTCTTCTAGACTAGGGCTAGCAATGGTCTAATAATTAATTTTGTAGAAAATAAAATCAAGAGAAAAGAGGGGTAATAACATGTCCAAGGTTATATAACTGACAAGTGGCAGAACTAGGACTGAAGTCTTATCACTTTAACTTCAAATCTGGTACAGTTTCCTCTATAGCAAAGTAAAATTCCTTTATCAACAATGGTATAGGAGTTATCTTATTCATATCAAATTGTATGAATTTGCATGCATTTTCCTGGGATTTCATTCTATGATATTTGGATCCTAGAAGGTTTGTCCTATTTGGGTGTTCCTGGGAGAACAAGAATCCCTGCTTATCTGTGAACAAAGAAAAGGCTTAAAAATGTCCTGATCTGATCAGACCATGAAGCAAGATGGCCCCACTAATGAAATCTATCCTCAAACCTGTTGACCAACACATCTGAGAATGTGTATCTAAGATATCCCTTTTCATCACCTTCAGGAAACAACACACAGGGAAAGATTCAATGTACTTACAGGCCAAAAAACAAAAAGTCTCATCACAATGATAGTAACTTTCCTGAGGGCAGGAATAAGCAGTTTCTATAACAGGTGGTACTTAATGAGCCACTCTTCCCATGGGGAAAAATAGCATAATCCAGAAATCAGAGATCTAAATTAGTCTATGCCTCACATTGTTTATTAAGGGGTAATGCAATTACTACTGTCATTGTAATATGAGGTAATGCAAGAGAACATAAACTAATCATTCTTCTCCATGCAATTTCAATGGAAATTAATTAGAAATGACAATTTGAAAAACATCCAGATCAGATAACAAGTTGTCATTGAAGCACAAATCTCAGGATGCAAAGTGACGGAGGACTTTCATTATCGTAGTGATTGATTCAATAATTTTGAAAGTTCTATTTTTTAGAACTTGTTTCTACAGTAAAAATAAAAAGGAAACCAATTTACCCATGAGGGACAGGAAGATGTAATGAGAAATCTAAAATGTGACTAACTAGATAAAATGTAAAGAATATCTTGTAGTTTCATGGAATTGGGTTCCCCATAATTTAATGATATCATGATAAAATGTAGACTAATCTAGTATTACTATTATTACTAACAAATAATTAGTGTTATTATCAAGAAGAGAGAAAAGATGTGGTATATATAGAGAACAATTTGAGTTTTGGGTACTGTTGTCCCTGTGGCACCATGGACCAAGTAGACAAAAACTAAAACATATATCCTGGTACCTAGCATATATATTAATTAATCAACCAACAGTGGACATGTGACTTGATTGAGGTCTCTTTGAAAGGAAAACTTCACTATTCAGAAATACTGCATTAAAACATATATTTATATAAATTTATAAAATTTTATTTATATATAGTAAATATATAATTATAAAATATAAATTTATATATAGCAAATATATAATTATAAAATATAAATTTATATATACTAAATATATATAATTATAAAATATAGATTTATAAATATATAGTTTTAATTTTATTTGTCTTCCATTCAAATAAAGAAATATTAATCATTTTTAGTATCATTCTTTTTTCTATTTATCATACTTTTGCATACAAAGAAAAATGATAGGAAAATTAAATATTTATGTACATAGATGTTACAAAAAACATCTTGGAAAATGCTAAGAACTATGTTTGAATCAATATGAGAAAACAAGAGATTTAGGGGAATAGTAAACAGAGACTTGTTTCACATCAGAAAAATGTAGAGTCAGGTCTTGACTTCATAGTATACTGGTTGCATGATGCTAGACAAGTCATATAACCTGTGCCCTGGATAACTCTAAGCCTTTACACATTTATCAGAAGATATTTCCATTGTTCAATAGATATGAATAAGACCTGGAAATTCCCTGGATACCTAGGTTGTTTCTGAATGGAAATTTTTCTATATCTCCAGCATCTAGCACAGTGATTTATCTTTCTGAAACATGTTTTTTCTCCCTCATCTTTAGAATTAAGGAATTGAACTAGATGACTAATAAAGTTCCTTTCTGGACTGACATTCTACAATCCTATGAATTGGGTAAATATCTCATTCTTTAATCAATTTGTTCAGAATTAGCAGTAGTATATAATGGAAGTTGGGGCAGGTAGTGATGTAGGGGCCAGCTAATGTGGTACAGTGGATAGAGTGCTAGCCTGGAGTCTGGAAGACCCCTCTTCTCCAGTTCAAATCTGGTTTCAGTGCTTACTAGCTTTGTGACCCCTAATAAATCACTTAACTCATTTTGCCTCAGTTTCTTCATCTTTAAAATTTGAGCTAGAGAAAGAAATCCTAAACTACTCCATTATCTTTGCTAAGAAAACCCCAAACAAGGTCATGAAGAGTCAAACACACCTGAAAAATGGCTGAACAAATGATGGAAATCATGGCATATATTTACTCAGAAGACAAAGGTTCAAATTCCCCTTCTACTTCACACCACCTTCATCACCTTGGGCAAATAACCACATGTTGGTAAGTATGTTTATTCTACTGTAAAACAAGGTGGTGAATTAGATCCTGTCACTTTTATTAAGGTGGCAGGTTAAGTTATTCCAAACAAATTCTATATGACCTTTTAACAAATGAATGAGACCATGTCTCAATGTTTTCAGTGGCCAGGCAGCTCTTGCCAACAAATGCCTCTCTACTCCAATACTTAAGAAAGACATGGATTACACAGTAACACCCCAACCAAAATTATAGGGTCTTCAAGACATTTACATATAATTGGGCACTAAAGACTTAAGTGCTAGGGTTACATAAAAGTATGGTTGGCACAGAAACTTGTCTATAATTAAAACATGCAAATTAGCCTGTTCCTTTTAAAGTGATAATCCATCAAAAAACTGACTTTTCAGAAGTCAAATGTGACTGATATGAAGCTGCAGACCACAGAATTGTGAGGAGGAATAATATGAAATTAATCTGGAAAGTTAGGCTGAATCAATATTTTGGATGGGTTTAAATCCCAGCCCATATATGCAATATGGCAGGTCAATACAAAGTCCATGAACAGATGGAGATGCCAAAGAGGGCTGACATACACAATATGAAAAAGAGGGGGCAGTGTATGAGGTCAGATGAACCCAGGAGTTCCCATCTCTGGGCTTGACCCTCAATCCAGCTGGGTTCATCTGACCTCATACACTTCCTAGCTATGTGACCCTGGGTAAGTCACTTAACCCCCTTTACCTAGTCTTTTCCTCTCTCCTGCCTTGGAACCAATACACAGTATTGATTCTAAAACAAAAGGTAAGGGCTTTTAATTGTTTTTAATTTCAAAAATTAAAAAAAGAATATGATAAAGAGAACTAGAGTTAGATTAGCCAAAAAAGTACCATTCTAGATTTCTGAGATGTTCCAGGGATAGATGCTTTGTCAGGATATTAAAGAGTCAGCAACCAGTACCCTTATGGTTTGGGTTCAAATCCAAAGTCAGAATCAGTATGTAAGATTCAGTTTGTAGGAATTGATCAACTTTAAAGTAGAGTGATTTAGAAGAAGCATAAAATCTAGAGACCCGGGTTCAAGTCTTAGCCCCACCATTCACTATCTGCATGACCATATCCTCATCTAAAAAACAAAAGTAGTAATTCTTGTATTGGTCTCTCACAGGGTCGTTGTGAGAAAAGCACTCTTTTAATATCAAAAGCTATAAAAATATAATTCTAAATGAACTGTAAAAAGAATAAGTTGTATAATTTGTGCATGGATTTAGTTACAAATCCTCAAATCTTTATTAACTATTTTTTTCTATTTAATAGAAACATAATATATGCCTTAAGTTTTGATTTTATGCTATGTGTGTCCTAGAAACCTGTTTCTCCTAGATCCTTCTCTACCTGCTTCTTTAAAAGGCAGGTATGAACCACTTCTCCCTAGTTCCTGTCTTGTTATTTCCTCTTAAAGATTTCCTGCAACCCAGATTTAGAAGAGATAAATGACATACTGAGGTTGAGGACAGATTTACTGGCACCCATGTCCAGCTCTAAAGTGGTCAGTGACCTTCAATTTGGAATAATGGATAACATTTCATATATTATTTCTCTTTCTCAGACCAAGCTCAGAATTCTTTTAACTAGCAACAGCTAGATTTGTTGGTTTCTGTGCCTCTCTGCCATGAGAGAAGGACCCCATTTCTCTTTCTTGGGAAATGATGCTTATATAGAACATAGGCTCAATATGAAGTCAGTCTGGGCACTTTGTTCTTCAGTTGTTAAATGAAAGATACAATAAATAGAAATCCATGAGCTGGAAGACAGCTTTCTATTAAACTAGATCACCAAAAATGGAGCCAAGAATCATTATTAAAATGTTTATTTGCAAAGAGAAATTATTAGTTACTGAATTTTAAAATACATTATAAATTCTAGGGGTTCAGATCCCAAGCTATAAGAGATTTCATCTTTTTACTGACTATTCCAAAGCGAAATCTGGAAGGAGACCTTGATCTAGAAATATTTTACTGAATGTATTTTTTTCTACCTCCCTCCCTCCTTTCCTTCTTTCCTTTCTTCCTCTTCCTTCCTTTCTCTTTCTTTCTCTTCCTTTCCTTCCTTCCTTCCTTCCTTCCTTCCTTCCTTCCTTCCTTCCTTCCTTCCTTCCTTCCTTTCTCTTTCTTTCTTTCTTTCTTTCTTTCTTTCTTTCTTTCTTTCTTTCTTTCTTTCTTTCTTTCTTTCTTTCTTTCTTTCTTTCTTTCTTTCTTTCTTTCTTTCTTTCTTTCTTTCTTTCTTTCTTTCTTTCTTTCTTTCTTTCTTTCTTTCTTTCTTTCTTCTGTCCTGCTCCACACAATACTGTTCTAAACACTAGGAGAGATGTAAGACTTGTATAACATGATCCTTGCCCTGCCAGAGTTTATACTCTATTTAGGTGTATGAGATATATACAACAATAATGACAATACAGAGGAAATGTGAAAGTAAATGAGCAGTACTTAGAGAACTTAAACAAGGGGTAAATCATTTGGCTTGCTTTCAGAGACAGGGAAGAATTTGTTAAAGGTAGAAAGTTTCAACAAACTAATTGTTACAGTGACTCCATCTGCCAGCATAGACATACATGCAGTATCCCACCTTAAGGAGGGAGATGTGCTTGTCATCTGTTATCTACAACCACTAATCTGTATGGGGTTTTTTTTCAGTCCTATACAACTCTTCATGGCCCCAAGGGCTATAGCACCCCAGTACTATCCTTGGATTTTCTTGGTAAAGATATTGGGGTGGTTTGCTGTTTCCTTTTTTGGTAACTTAAGGCAAAAAAAAAATTAAGTAATTTCCCCAGAGTAACATAGCTATTACATGGTTGAGGTCCGATTTGAAATCAGATTTCCCTGACTCCAAGTCCACCACTCATTCCACTGAGGCACCTAGATGTTCAATCTGAGTTTAGCTGCCTTTTAAACCAATAGCTTCATTCTACAAGAGGAACTGGAGGTCTAGGTAGGTTAATTTACTCTGAGCTTAATTCAGTCTCTTGATTTCTTCACTATCTAGGCAACAGCCCAGCTTGAACTATTCCTCTCCCTATGCTCCGTACCTCTAGATTTAGCATCACTGTCCTGATTGAGAAGCCCTTAGCTTGATCCTTTCATGAGGGTGTACAGTCATGCTCACTCTACTCCTGGCTCAACTCATGTTTGGCATTATCCATTTTCTCACCAGCAGTTGGTCCCATCTAATCTATCCTTCCTTTATCCCAGGTCTCCAACCTGTTTTACCTTATTCCCTTAGAACATAAAATTTTGGAGAGTAGGACCTGACTTTGCTTATATTTGTAGAAACAGGGCTTTCCAAAGTGCCTGGCATATGGGAAAGTCATTAGGAAATGTTGGATCCAGCTAGTTAGATCCAGGTAGTTAATGACAGAGTCCTGACAGGCTTTTATCCCAGTGGTTATTCTATTATATGACGTGGCAAAGTTACATTATATTAGCTTACCCATTTTGCTGGGCTAACTGAATAAATTGCAGGCACCAGACAGGACATGAAATACCAAATTCACTAATAATATCAGGCAGGACATCTGAACTGCTGAATGAAGTGGACAAGCAATCAGGAAGAAGTAGAGGAGTTTCAGACTGAGTACAAGGCTAGCTCATTTATGTTTTCTAAAATCTACTTGGAACAAACTGTTAAATTCACCCTTTATTCCTATTGGGTCTCATTCACTAAGCCTCTGATGGATAATAAGCCCATTCTACACCACTTCTTTCTGCTTAGAAGAGCAATTAGTCTGCTAAAACTGAGAATACATTGGAACAGAACCAACATACCTAATTTTTTTACAAGTCTGTTTCTCCCTACTTAACATAATTATGACATTTCCTTAATAAAAGAGACTAAAATCCTACAAGTCTCATGAATTCTGTTCATATTATCCTTTAATTGACTACAATTACATTAGAAGACAGATTGAAGCTCACTTGCTTCAAGGCTATTTCAAGGGGACACTGAGTGAAATCAAATCAGTGAAAGGCATGGCAATTTCAGGTGACAAGTGACTATAAAAAATGTCCAGGTTGCTATGCCGGTTGGTGTACTAGATCATACCAAACTTGAAAGTTCAAACAAATAATCCTTTGTCTTAAAATGTTATCAAGTGTCCCCAGGTAAAAGCAGTTCCCAAGGCAGATAAAAACAGGTCAGGAAGATAAAAGCCAGGGCACGAAGGTTAAAAGCAGTTGGTTTGGAGGTTCTCTAGAGTTTTTAAAGCTCCTAAAAGTCCTAAAATGTTCACTTTCTTCTGGCCCAAAGAACTCACAGTAAGCTCCCAGATCAATCCACTTGAGGTACAAGTTAACCCAAACTGCCCCAGATCTGCACTAAACTTCTTTGGTCACTATAGTCATAGTGCTGTGAGAGTCTGTGGGTGAAAGATGGGGATGAACTCAAGGCCCTCCAATTCCATCAGTATCCCTGAGGTCAGGGATCATATCTGCATGCCTCTTTTATGAAGCTACTCATACAATGCTCTTGTAACACAGGAGTTACTTAAATAAATTATAGACAGATTGCTTGGTTTGTTGAATATTGGATGATAACGCATTGACATTATTCCTTTACACATTGATATTATTCCTTTACACATTGATATTATTCCTTTAGAATAGCAGCCTAAATAGAATACTCCCTGATGAATGAACTTTCCTTATGATCTATCTGTCTAATTTCCCAGCACTGACCACTATAGCAGTCTAAGTGGATCAGTTATATCACTATCATCTCATTTCTTTTGCTCCCAAATTGTATGATTCCAGTCACTGAATGTTGTGAATTTTAAAACTACTCCACCCTACTCAGCCTATACTTTAGAAGATTTTATTTAGCTATCTCGTGATTGTAACAGTGAAGACACTCTCTTTAACAGAACCAGGAATGTCTCCTAGTACTTTATATTACTCCACCCTACTTAGACATACTTTAGGGGAAGATAAATTTGTACTCTCCTAATTGAACAATGAAGGTACTTCTCACCTCATAGTGAAGTTAGAACTTTAAGCTAAATCTATTTTTAGACCTTAATACAAAATGTGTTAACTAATTATAAAGGTTAAGTTAATCATAGAAAGGTCAAGTAACTAACAAAAGGTAAACTTAACGAAGAAGTATGAAGTAGCTCAAAAGATATAAACTAATCAAAGAACGTGAGAACTAAAAGTATGGGCAGTCCTGGAGAAAGCCTTTGATGTGATTGGTAGATGTGAAAATTTAGAGATGGAAACACAAGGGTGAAAGGTCTATATATTTGGGATTTTTTCATCTCTCAAAAACTCATTCCCTGGAAAGTTGGATCTGGCTGATCATTTCCTGTGAGCAGCCTGGGCGCCAGTTTGATCCTGGAATTCAGCCTGGAGGAGCTCACTCAGACAGCTTCCTTGAGAGGGTCTAGTGGTGAGTTATAAGACTGACTTCCTTTTCCCTTGGGCTCAAGGAGGTCCCTTTGGCCAAGGCCTTTAATTCTTGCCTGGCTCAGCCTGAGCCAGGGCAGTTTAAATTAACTCTTTTCCTCTCTCTCTCTCTCTCTCTCTCTCTCTCTCTCTCTCTCTCTCTTCTCCTTAAATTCCTCCCCTTCATATTAATTAAATTACTATAAATTTCCAGACTGACTTGGGCGACCATTTAAAGCTAGATTTAAAGTCACAACTCTAAATTCATCTTTACAATGTACAATCTTCAGGATGATGTTGCAGACTTGAGTTCAGGAAGAACTGGGTTCAAATCCCAACTCCGACATTGTGTAACTTCTTTCTGCCCCAGTTCCTTTATCTGTAAAATGCATTCATTGCTTATATCACAGGACTGTTATGAGACTTAACAAAGATAATAGTTTTAAAATATTCTGCAAACATCAAAGCCCTATATAAATATCAGCTCCTATTTTTACTATCACCATAAGGACCTTCCCTCCTTTCCCTAGACTGTCATGCTAATGTAAACTGTTATCTACACCTGCTATCTAACATGCTATCTACAATAATCCACTTCACTAGAAACTCTTTGAGGCCATCAACTTCCGCAAGTCAGAAGAACAAGCTCTAATAATTCTTGCGCTGATTATAAGATGCTAGTGGGTGCCTAACAAGAGAAGAAATAAATTCAAAGTAGAGAAAGTTATTTCTTTGCTATAGTCAGCATACTGACTCATAGAATTAGGGGGGAAATGACCTGGAAAGATAGGAACAAGGGACATAGTGTAATAAGGAGAATTTTAAGGAGAAATGTAAAGTCCCAATATAGATTTTAAAAATCAATTAAAAATGATGGAAGAGATCTGGATCAATTAACAACTCTTCAAGTGAAAAAAATATGTAGTGGGATTTTAGTTTGCTGTGAAATGTATATGAATAAAATGGATAATATAGAACTGGGGGTGCTGGGGAACAAGGAGAATGATAATGAAAGACAGAAACAGTATGAATTTTTTCATTGGCAAATAGAAAAGTATTATTTTCCATATATTTAAAGGACTATTATGTAGAAAAAGGATAAAGAAGCTAGATGCTATAGTGGAAAGAGTGTTGGACTTCAATCAGGAAGACGAGTTCAAATACTGCCTCCAACTCATATCAGTTATGTGGGTCTGGGCAAGTCATTTTACTTTTATATTAGCCTCAGTTTCCCTACTCACAACCATAATCTATTTCCTCATCTATAATATCTGGGGATAGTGAAGACCAAATGAAATTGTCTATGTGAGGCACTTGGCAAAACTTAAAGCATTATATAAATGCTATTAAATATTCTAAATTGTTTCAATGGACATAAAGAGGATGAATGGGTAACAGGTTTCAGCTTGATAGAAAGCAAAAACATAACAACTGGATTTGCTGAAAAAAGGAAAAAGCTCCTTCATGAGTTAGTGAGGTCCCTTTCACTTTAGAAGCCTACAAGACCAATTATAATATCCCCTTCAGATGGAGAAACATACAGAGGCTAAATGAATTGCCCAGGATCTGTTAGTAAATGTCTACAGCTGACTTGAACTTAAAAGTCATGGGATTGGGTTGGATGACTTCTAATTCTTTCCATACTTTATAACTCAGTCCAAGCCTGAATGGTTATAAGAGAGTACATTAAAGGGAAAGCACTGGCTTTGGAGTCAATAGACCTGGTATCAAAAGCTGACTCTGCTACTTACTACCTGTTTCACCTTGCACATACCTCTTCCTCATTTATAAGATCAGGGAATTAGACTAGACCACATCTGAAGTCCCTTCTGACTTTCATTCACTGACCCCATGATCCAACCACAAAGAAACAATTCTTTCAAAGAACCAACAGCTCATGCCCCACTGTCCAGGCACATTCAGCTACAATTTGAGCTAATGCTTTTCCTCAAATATAGAGGCTGTCCTTCATATGTTTCTGTTTTCTCATTTCCCTCTAGCTCTTCCTGTGTGAACTTTTCAAGATAAAAAATTCACAACATCAAAGCTCTGGAGGAAGCTTGCCCTCCCCCCTTTGGCCAAAATAAGAATCCAGTTTCTACAATAAATGAGATCATAGCAATACTACTCATACTGCTATAGATAAGGACCTGTCAGCATTTTCATTATAAAACCTTTTTCCTGCAGTTTACAGACCAACCATGGCAATTTGCTGGGAGCATAACTCCTCCAACACATTCGGCTCAGAAATGGAGAAAAAATGTTTTCATTTAACAAAACCTGAAGATAGCTTCCTTGGGAATTAAGCAGGCATTCGAATTCTAAGGAGACATTTATTTTTTCCCCTCACATGGTTATTGGGCTCTTTTTAAGAGATGAAAGCATGGTTTTAAGAAAACATGCTTTACTATTATTCAAAACGAACTTTTTAAGAAGGTAGGTACAAAAGGGGAAAAATGATTGTCAATAAGAATACAATAGAGAATGAATTACATCTGATGATAACAATAATCGCCATCCATCCATTACACTATCTTCCACCACAAAAAAGGCATCTTGTATATAAGAACCCCTTCATAATTCTCTATTATAGAACCATACAAAATTTTCAAAGAAGAAAACCGACTTTCTTCTTTAATCACTTTCTCAGAATCATATGGTGAATTCAGAACCCACCTAGCATTAAGGGGAACGATTCTCACTTTGACTATTGCTCCTCAGCACAATTAGAAAGGAAAGAGGAAACATGTATGGGGTTGGAATTCCAGATCTGCCACTTACTAACTATATTCAAACTATTTCTTTCTCATCTGTAAAATGAAAGGAATTAGCAAAATGACCTCTAAAGTAATTTGCAGCTTTAACACTCTATGACTGAAATGTGGGAACTGCCCTTCTCCTCACCTCATAGAATGGGTAACTTGACTTCTCATTCCTGATTGGTCAGTCCCACAGTCTCTGCAGTGCGTGGGATCTGCCAGATATGTACCCTGGTACTACTGGATAATTCCAAGGGACATACCACTTTTTCCCATCTGCACAAAGCTGCCCACTGGCATCCAAAGGCAAGAGGAAGGTTTTCAGTTCCCCAAAATAAAATAGTCTCATCTTCACTCACAAGATTCTCTATCGCTAACCCAAATAATGGTAGTAATACTGAAAATAATAAAGAGAGGAAACGTTGTAGGGCATAGAAAACTGGTGGTGGAACCACAAAGCCTTGATTTCATATCCTTCTGACACATGCTAGTTGACAAACTCTGGGAAAATCCCATCAGTGGTAGGGGTGAATTTCTAAGACCATAAATCTCAAAGAAAGTGTATGCCTACATCAAATAAGGGAAACTGGAAAGAGGAAGGAATATAATATTTTTAAATTAGCGACCACAATATTAATTTAGAATTCTGGCATATTTAGTCAAATCCATAAATTTAATTCCTTACAGGCTTCTCATGAAATAGTCATCCAGACCAGGGATTCACCAATCAGAAGAGCAGTCTTCTAGGCAAAAATCTTGCCAAAGTGGAAAGTCTAATGCTGAGGTGAAGTTCCAAGAGTAAACTGAGCAAAAAGTGATAACAGTAATAATAGGTAGCATTTATGTAACATTTTAACATTTGTAAGATGCCTTGTACATATTACTTTATTTGATCCTTACAGAAAGCCTGTGAAGTATATACTAGTAGCATCCTGCTTTTACAGATGAGGAAACTAAGGCTTTGAGCCATTTTAAGTGATTTCCCCAGTGTCACATACCTGTTCAGAATCTGGATTGTTAAATTCAATTCTCCTTTATTCCAAGACCAGCTTTCTAGGCACTCCCATCACATTGCCTACACTCTTTAAAGGCCCAAATCAAAGACAGTATCTCCCATTAAGCCTTCTTTGATCTTTCTAGCTAGAAATTATCTTGATTTCTTCAGAGAGATTCAAAGTTTCCTACAAGGTTCTTAGCTTGTAGGGTACTTGGTATCTCTCTCATACACATGCACTATTCAAGTGGGCCTGGCATGAATTTTAATGATCATTTTATCTTCACCAGTGCTTAGTATAATATCTAGGATGATATAGTGGGTAGAATATTGGACATAAAGTCTGGGAGACCCAGTTTAAGTTCTGTCCCTTTGCAACAAATGAGTAAGATCCTGTACATTTCTGAATGTCATTGATATTGTCTATAAAATAAGAATAATAATACCTGAATCTCACGGAGTTGTTGTAAAACATAAAGTGCTTTACAATATTTCAAGCTTGATATGAATGTGAAATCATTCTAAGTGGTTATTGACTAAATGAATGAATTAGGAGACAAGTGTATTGACTATTTCTTTCTATAGCTTACCCCTCCCCTAACATAGGTAAAGAAGTTTTGGACTTTGGGGGGATTATTTTGGGAATCTGGCATAGATCCTCAAACTTAAATACTGAACAAATACAAGTTACTCTCTGCTGAAATTGGGAAAGAACAGGCCATTCAAAAGAGAGATGGACTTGGATTAAGCAAAGCTGAGATGAAATCCTGGCTTCACCACCTATAGGACCATTAGTAAGGCACTACACCTCTTGTGAGGCTTAGTTTTGTCACATAAAAATGGAGACAAGGAAAGAGTGTTGCAGAGGCTAGTCAGTGGTTCTCAACCTTTCTAATGCTGTGACCATGCAATACAGTTCCTCATGTTGCAGTGATCCCAAACCAAAAAATTATTTTGGTCGTTACTTCAAAACTGTAATTTTGCTACAGTTATGATTCAGAATGTAAATACCTGATATGCATTATGTATTCTCATTGCTACAAATTGAGAGGTTGAGAACTGCTGGCTAGATCTTTGGATCAAAAACAAAGACCTGAGTTCAAATTTTCCCTTTGATATTTACCAACTCTGTGATCCTTGGCAAGTCACTTAACATATTTCTGTCTCAGATTATTCAACTTTAATATTTGTTCCCCTTCTTCTTTCTTTTCTTCCTTCCATATTTTCTTCTTTTTCTTTCCTCCTTTCTTAAATTCCTTACTTCCTTCTTTTCTTCAGTCCTTCCTTCTTTTCTTTCTTCCTTGCTTTTTTTTCATCCTTCTTTCCTTCCTTGTATACTCCACCTTCTAGCTTACCATGTATGAGGTAGCTATTTTCCCCCATTAGTATGTAAATTCCTTTAGAAAAATGCTGCTTTATTTGTCTATACTTCTATCTCTAGCACTTAGCATGGTGCTTAATATAGAGTAAGTAGTTAGTAAAAGTTTGATCATTCATTAATCAGTAGGTGGTTTTGCTAAATCATTTTTTGCAAATGTCCATTAAGGGAGTGGAGCTGTTTGGGTGTTTCTTGGGAAGTGTGTTGAACCAATACAAAATATATTATATCTTTAAAAAGAAAGAAATTATAGATTACAACTAAATACGAAAATGTGAATTATTGCTATTGTCATCTTCTCCACCCACTCCCACCCACAGAGTCCAGCACAATGCTGAGCTCATAATAGGTACTAATTAATTAATATGTGAGGTACAAATAGGTACTTGGCAAAATTGCAGTATGTTTGGATGTATTATTCTAGTATCAAATTGAGAAACTTAGTCACCAGAGAATCAGGCAATTAACATTTTAGTGTCCAGTGGTTGCACAGACCCATCATTGGGCTATATCAGAATTAACATATTGTATCTAGTTTTATTCTTTGGCAAAGTACACATTTATGGTATCATAAATCTCTAATTGGCTTAATGTAAAGCATCAATGATAGACCAGTTCATTTTCCTATGACCAAAAACTATAATGAATGATTTTTTCCCAGTGGTAATCATGAAGCAAAATGGTTTAAACCACCAAAGACACAGAAAATTTGCAATGTCAATAAAGCATTTGGGGACTGTCAAGGGTGAATATTTTTTGTTTATTTTTATTAGTTTTTCTTCTTAAAAATAGGAAAATATTTTGACTTATTGTCCCCATCTACATTCCCCAAAGACTATTTTATTTGTAAGATAACTGAGACCCATCAGATTGGATGATGCTTTTATTCATGTGGATCTAATCATTTGGACTAGCATATAGATATGATTTAATACAATCATAACCCATACTAAGGCACTCAGGCTCATAACGTGACCCAGCACATTCTTCTATGTAAGCATCAATGAGAAACCCTCTAACATCCTAATTAATGCTTCATAAAAATCAAATCAAGGAGTCCAGACTGTCATTTATTAGGGATTAACCCAAGACCTTCCAAAAGCCATTAATAGAGAAAAGCTTAGCACAGTGCTTGGCACACTGCTTAATTCATGTTTACTGATGGATTAACTTTCCATAGTATGAAATTTGATTACATTGTAAAATTGATTATTACTCTGATTCTCTAATGAATTATTGTACCTGTTTCAACTCATGTAAAATGTTTTAAGTGCCTACTATGTGCAATACAGTAGATGAATGTAAGTATGTATGTATGAATGTAAGTAGATAATGACAAAACAGTCCTTGTCCCTAAGGAATTGATATTTTACTGAAAGTAGAACTGACATGTATAAAGAAAAGGAAATACAAATAACAAAATAATTTCAGACATAGGACATTAAAACTAAGGATATCAGAAAAGGCCTCATGTCGAATCTGTGCTTTGAAGTAGAATAGGAATTTTGAGTCAGTATGACAAAGGAGAGCCTTCTATATGTGGGGGAACCACTTCTACTGTGTGTGTAGAATGAACTGGAAAGAAAAGACTCTGGATGTAGGAAGACTAATTAGAAGGCTATTGACATAGTCTAGATAAAAAGTCTGCATAAGGGTAAAGATGGAGAAGGCACAGATATGAGATATTTGTGAAGACCAGAAGAGATTTATGAAGGATTAGCATTAGAAAGAAGGTAAATAAAATAGTTTCTAACTTCATGGAGGTAATATACGGTTCAAAGATAATCACAATACAAATCAGAATATAATTGCTAAGGAAAGTCTAAATAACCTATAATGAGAGAGAAACAGACAGACAGACAGACAGACAGAGACAGAGACAGAGACAGAGACAGAGACAGAGACAGAGACAGAGACAGAGACAGAGAGACAGAGAGAGAACAAACTTAATTCTGGGACTAGAAGTTCTAAAATTTCTGGAAAGCTGAAACTAAAGGATAAGAAAGACTCTGAATAGGCAGAGAGGGAGAGATGAGAAAGGAGACCTCCACAGAATGATCTGAGCCCAGAAGAGATGACGAAAATAAAGTCCAGGTTGATTGTATAAAATACTTCATGGTGGGAAGTAGTTTAAGGTAAGGTGGTGGCAAAAGGCTGAAGCCAGATTGTGAAGAGTCTTGAATGCCAGACTAGTGACCATACTTTGTGTGCCAGACAAGAGGCAGAAGTGGCCATTGTTGTGGGTTCTCAAATCTTTTATTCCCAAACACCTATATAACTCTATTACCTAATGCACATGTTAAGTTTTGTGCCTAGGACACCCTGCCAAAAGTTTTAAATTAGGTAATTTCAAAGGCAAGTTGTTAAAAGGAAATAATATCATCTAGCATGTGGATAGTGATTGAAGGCTTCTGAAAGCCCTTTACAGGTGATATCTCATTTGATCCTTACAAAAACCCTGTGAGGTGGGTGTTACTCTTGCCCTCAATTTTGCTGATGAAAAAAACTCAGGCTCAGAGTAACTTGCCCAGAGCTGAATCATACAGCTCTGAAGTATCTGACTTAGGATTTGAACTCAAGTCTTCTCACATCCAAGAGTAAAACAATATCCATTCTGTCACATACATACATACATACAACATAATACATGAAAACGTTTTATCTGAAAGGTCAGGTATTAATAATGGAAAGATTCCTGGCCTTGCAAGTAATAGGATGTGGTTCACATTTGAGCTTTGACAGTAAATATCTACAGAATCTTGGTAGAACATTCCTTAATACTTCTGAGCCTTAGTTTTCTCATCTATAAACTGGGGGTATTTATACTTGGATAATCTGCCTCCCTAGAGCTGAAGTGAAGAAAGTGCTTTGTAAATCTTAGGCTGATATAAAAATGGAGCTGTCATTATTCAGCAGGTGACCTTCTGGGCATATCCTGGTTCTCTCTAAATAAGCTCAGTGCAAAAAGGCTTTATAAGCAATTCAGAAAAGTCTGGGACATATCACATTCTTGAATTCTGTAGACTCAACAGTTATTTTTCTTCTTGCAGGGTGGGGATGGGAAGAGGTGAATGTTTGAAAGGACTCAACCACACAGTTTTGCCTGGCCTGCTTGCTAGGGACATTCTGCACTGATTTTGCTCATTAGCTCATTTTTCATTTTCCTTTTCCAGGTCAGGTTTAATCTAGTTTTTTTTCTTAAGTACAAATTATATAAACTTCTAGCCATTGCCTTCTGTGGTGAGAACACACTCTGATACTGTGTTAATAGGTTAAGATAGATTCTATAAATGATAGGTAAACTTCAAAATATGCAGACATATACTCCAAAGCTTTAATATCTCCTCAGAATCTCTTTTAGCTTGTTTATACATCTACAAAAAATAACTACAGGTATCAAATTAAAAATTTTTGGCTTCTAAGATTTCTAGAAATCTTCACTTTTAACTAGGCACAAAAGACTCTACCATGTTCCCTCTGCTTTTCACTGTCCATATTCATTATTCTCAGACATGATCAATTGATCTGCCACCATGGCTTCTATTGTCCTCTCTAGGGAAATATCTCTCAAATTGGTATCTCAATCATTGATCTTTAACCCTAGTACCATATGATCATAACTGTCTCAGGACATTTCTGTTGGGATCCTACCATCTCATAGCCAATAGTTGGGCTTGAAATCAGTTGAGATGCATGTTTGAATACCATCTCTGATTCTTAATTGTGTCATGATAGGCACATCACTCCAACTTTCTCAGTTTTGGTTTTGTCCTCTGCAAAATAAAGGTTAATAATGCCTTAAGTGCCTACTTCATAAGAATGCTATCTGGATCAAACAAGTTAATCCACCTATAGATTGCTCTCCAGCATTCTGCCCCAACCTTGAAACTTTATTCTCCTTCCCAATTTCTCAATTGCTTTATGTATTCTCCTTGGATTAAAAAATTGCAAGCTTAAAATCTTCTTTGACTCTTCTGTCTCCTTATATGATTATAGCTCTGGAGCTTGAAGGGACCTAAGAGGTCATCTAGTCCACCTCTATCATTTTACTGATGAGAAAATTTTTCTTTATTATTCTGCATGTTCTTTTAAAAAGGTTGTCTCTTTCCCATTGGAATATAAACTCTTTGAGAGTAAGAATTTGGATAAATAACCTAAATGTAAAAGACAATGGGGTGGCAAAATGGATAGAGCACTGGGCCTGAAAGTCAGAAAGACTCATCTTACTGTGTTCAAATCTGGTTTTAGACACTTACTAGGTGTATGACCCTGGACAAGTCATGTAATCCTGTTTGCTTCAGTTTCCTCATCTATAAAATGAGCTAGAAAGTTCACGTGCAAAAATCTAGTCTAGCAACTTTCATTTACAATCTAGAAAACAGAGGGCCAGAGAATATATGGTCTCTTAGTCATTAAGTAGTAAAGGCAGGATTTGAACTCACGTTTTTCTGACTCCAAATCCAGTGTTTTCACTATACCATAAAATCTATTTATATAGGCTCTGATTGAAAACCTTCAGTGATGGGGAACTAAGAACCTCTTGAGCCAGTTTTTCTATTTTAAAAAGATTTATAATTAACATATTTTCACATATGTCCAGATAATTAACAATTCTTAAATGTATATATTTATGTTCATATACACATGTATGTACATATACATAAATGTATATATATAACACTTTCAGGTTTGCAATGTGCTATTCAAAACTAATCTTATTTTATCTTCACAACAATCCTGAGAAGTAGGTGCTATTCATTATTCCCAAATGGAAACATTTAAGTGTGGTTAAGTGGTTTACCTAGGGTCATACAGCTAGTGAATGTCTGATGCCACATTTGTATTCAACTTCCTTTACTCAGATAATGTGCTCTATCCAATGTACCACTTAGCTGGCTAGATAGATAGATATAGACATATATAGATAAATATAGATATATAGATACACATAGCTGAAATCTGTTTCCAATTCAATAACAAAAAGAGTTGGATATATACAGTAGTCTACATATGTGATCTCATTTAATACTCATAAAAACCCTTTGAGGTAGTTGCTAATATTTTCCCCTCATTAGAGAAGAGGAAACTGAAGTTGATATTTTAAGTGACTTTGCCCAAACTAATAGATAGTAAATGTCTGAAGAGGGATTCACTTCCAGGTTTCCTGACCTCAAAACCAACACCCTATCCATTGTGTCAACTTCCATCATATTGCTTCACTTTCCCTGTGTTTACAAAACAAATCAGAATTATAGTTCATGGAAATCTAATCTGATTCATTGCTGGAAAAAAAAAAATCTCACAGTTAATATCAGTTACTGTTAGAAGGTAGAAATGAAAGAGTCCAGCAAACTGAGGGAGTAGAAACACCAAGGAAAAGCAACTGCCTGACTACAATGGCTGAGGGGACATGACAGAGGAAAGACTCTGAGCGAACACTCTGATGCAAATACTAACAACATGGCAATGGGTTCAAGTCAAGAACACATATGATACCAGTGGAATCACGCGTCGGCCACGGGGGGTGGGAGGGAGGAAAAGAAGATGATCTTTGTCTTTAATGAAAAATGCATGGAAATGATCAAATAAAATACTATAAAATTAAAAAAAAAAAAAAAGAAATGAAAGAGTCCAGACTCTTAAGGAGGATACATTCTATCAGGACAAACAACACATATGAGGCTAAAATAAACAAAAGAAATCTACCTTTTCTCACAAGGCAGCCTATTTCACTTTTGGACAAATATTATGAATATCTTTTTTCTTCCATCAATCTTCTATTTTTCCACTTAGTTTCACTTCTATCACACCTAGTTCTGCTCACTTGGGCCATCAAATATTAATTCTAATTTTCATATCTCCCCTGAGCCATATGTGCTCCAGGAAAAAACATTCCCAGTTTCTTCAATCAATCCTTGTTCAGATGGTCTCTAATTCTCACATCATTCTGTTTATTCACCATGAAACACACTTTAACTTTTCTAACTTATCAATGTAATTGCTGAAGTAGGGTCATCAGAATTGAATACAATGCTCCAGTAATTGTCCTAACAGGGCAGAGGATAGTGGAACTACCATAGCTATAATAATGGACATTTTATATAAATGGACATTTTATATAAAAAGGTCTATACCCTAGTAACTTTTCAGATTTGTTATTTCCTTTTTATACTTCTGCCCTGGAATTATTTCTCCAGTGCTAAACAGTGATACAAAACAAAGAAAATAATCTCCTTATAAAAAGAATAGTTCTCTCTCCAATGCATCCATTTCTAAAGTCTGGATTTTTATATACTGAATATTCTCAAATGAAGCATACCAGCATAAGCCCTTGACTCATAGTGACAAGTGTCAAATGCCTCTAAGTGCCTAGAAGCATACTTTAAATTGGTCACACTGGAGTAAAAAGATACTTATCCATTGGTAACTAGTTATCAGAGATTATTTTAACTGTGGGTATCTATTGCCAGCTGACATGGATGATATAAGAAGTTACATGTTACTAAAGAAATAATTACAGATAATAAAGATATTCTGTGGCTCTATAGAGCAGAACTAGGACCAATGGATATGTAGTTCAATTCAACAGATTTTAATTCACAGAAAGAGCTGTAATATACAACTATAACTCATTTTATATATCACCATATGGCTTACAAATTGATGTACTTACAACAACCCTATGAAATGGGTCATGCAAGTATTACACATATGTGTCCAGTAACTGTATTATATTCAAGGAACTTCCCCCACTAGCACAGATCAAAATGTCCCTATGACTTAGTAGCTAAAGCCTAAGGAATGTCTGAAGCACACAGAGGTTAAATTCCTTGACTAATATCATGTGATCTAATAAGGATCAAAAGTGGGATTTAAACCTAGGTGTCATAACTCAAAGTCCAGCACCCTATTACATTATGCTATAAGTACCATTATCACTATTTTATAGACAAAAAAAAATAATTCTCAGGGAGATTATGTGATTTACCTTAGTTTTCTCAACCAGCAAGTGGCAAACTGGGGCATCTGGTTCAGAGCCCTTTCCTTTAGCCCCAATTGTTTCTCAATATGAGGAAAGGTGGGGAGGGAAAATATAAGGAAGGTAGAGACAAGATAAAGGGGAATGAAGAGCCTTACACTTCTTTCTCCCCCAGGCAAAGTAGACTTTTGGCTTCCTCTCCTCTCAAAATCCAGAGTTGTTCTTTTTATCCTCTCTGAAAGAAAGCTTTTCAGCACTTGAACATTGGACAGCACCAGGATTTCTTAATTTCTCCAAAACTCTGGTGCTTTGGACACAAATTAATCAAATTTTTCAATTCTGTATATATTTATTAAGCATCTAATACACTAAAAAACTGTTGCAAATTCTGGGGGAGATACATAGTTCACAAAAATTTATGGTTACACCTTAATGCTGCTTATAAAGTTGCTCAAAGATAGTGGAATTACTTGTTTTAAAATCTAGCATCTTTACTAACTCCCATACCAAAATGTCTCCCCAAATTGAATTAAATTTATTACAAGGGGGGCAGCTGGGTAGCTCAGTGGATTGAGAGCCAAGCCTAGAGATGGGAGGTCCTAGGTTCAAATCTGGCCTCAGACCCTTCCCAGCTGGGTGACCCTGGGCAAGTCACCTGACCCCCATTGCCTAGCCCTTACCACTCTTCTGCCTTGGAGCCAATACACAGTATTGACTCCAAGAAGGAAGGTAAGGGTTTAAAAAAATTTTTTATTACAAGGTAACACTTGTAATTATAAGACACAAAATGGAATTTCTGAAAGATCATAAAAGCAGATCACACACACACTAACTAAAAATTATTGAATTATTCCTATATATCCATGTTGCATTTTTACTGTCATTCAACCTCTCAACTTACTTTATTTTTCAAATCTGAATTATATGCAATATCTTTTCTTTAAAAAGCATCTTTTATTTTTTTAAAGAAGAAAACTAAATGAGAGAAAACAAAGAATGTTTAATATAAGGTTTTATTTTTTAAAACTATAAAGTTAAAATATATGAACTTTCTCCTAAAAGGGTCTAAAAATCCTGAGAATGCTTAAGGCTATCAAAGAACCCTCTTTGAAAATATGCTCAAAGGCATGAATGCAAATTAGACACCATTCCCTAGGCCATTGGCCTATCTTACTAGATTGGTGATTTGTATTTAATTTCCCTTGTCTAATAATTCATTTTTTCTAATTATCACTTAATACTTTGAAATCGTTTTTAAATATTTGTTGGAATGGATGTTAACCTGCAGTCATTACTCATGCGTAATATAGTATTATATTCATGGGGGAAGTATAGAAGGAAAAAATTTTATTTACTGGTGTGGTTTACATACATAATTAAGAGAATCTCAAAATTGATCTATATGCTCAAAGTTTGAATTTTCAGTCTTCAGAGATTTTTAGTAGGATACAGATTGATGTAGAGGACCTCTGAGGTCTCCTCTGGTTCTGTGACAATGTGATTAACAGGATCATGAATTCAAAGGTCATTTAGTTTTAGTTCATTGGATAGATGAGAATACTGAGGCCCAAAGAGGTTGACTGACTTACTTAAAGACAGAAATAAAACATTGGATAATGGGAGAATTTGAGTTCGGATTTTCTCACTCCAAAATTAATGCTCTTCCCACTTAACCCCTGATTCCTTCTACCATTTAGTGCAAAATCAGTATGAGTTCCCTCTAAATTTTCCAATGTATCACTGTCTAGTTTACTCTTGAGTATCTACAATGTCTTAAGGTATATTACTTAATAAGATGGCCCATTCCATTTTTAATATTTCTAATTTTCATGGCATATTTTCTATTGCATTAAAGCCCAGTTTTCTGATATGCACCCATTGATACTAGTCTTGTGTTTGCTGTTTGGGGAGAACAAAATTAATCTAATCTCTTTTCCACCTGAATACTCCTCACATTTTCAAGACAGAAATTAAATCTTCCCAAGAATCTCTTCTCCAAGCTAACCAAACACCTTTAGCTCTCCAAAACCCCAAACTAAATAAACAATTCCAAATGCCATGGTTTTTACTCCCCTGACCACACTGGCTAGATTATATTGGATTAGTTAATTAATAATCATACAAAAATATGGTCCTTAAAACCCTAATGACAAAATGTCAGACCACTGCAAAGAAATATGACACCAATACTTTTGTTAGAGAGTCTATAGCCTAACTAACCTTGTCACTTTACAAGTAAGTTGAGAGGTTCAATTAAGACTCTTTCCCAAGATCATGAAAGTAATATATAGTAGAGGTGAGACTTAAACCCAAGATCTTGAAGTCCCAGTAATACCCATTAACTATATCATGCAACTCTTTACTAAGTTATGATTACAATTAACAATATAATTTCTGACAACTTTGCAATATCTTTAGCTAATGGAAAAAGAGAATCAAATTATTAGAATAATAATCGACCCCTTAATTATACAGATAAACCTCATTCAGTATGGAACATAATATTTATAGTGTTTCAAAAGTTACCAAAAAGTGAAACATGAATCTTAGACAAAATATGATGACAAAATATGAAATTATGGTATTAGAAATGGATATTGGAATCATATAATAAAATGTCAGACTATAGAATATAGAAACTGAGCTAAAAGAGACATTAGATATCATGGATTTTATTAACCTTATTTTTCAGATGAGTAAACTAAGGTCCAGGAAAGTCGTGATTTGACTCAGGTCAATGGGTAGATGGTAGGAAAAGCAGTGTTGAAACTTAAGTCCTAAATGCTTTTCACTATATTCCAAATTCTTCACCACGAGACTACCAAAATCATTCAGGTTAATAAGTAGTTTTAAAATATATTTTTATTAATGACATCATAATTTTCCTCTGTGTCTCTCCCTCTACTCCAAAAGCATTCCATATAGCAAATAGCATTTTTTTAAGAATAAGAAAAAGAAGATATAAAAAAATCACTACAACACATCAATATATTGAAAAGATTCTGAAACCTTGTACAATGTGAAATACCACCTGTAGACTTTCCACCTCCATTAAGGGATAGTATGGTGTTGTCTTCTCAAGTCACTTAAATGGAGTTGTAATTAATCTTTATACCTTTGCTATATTAGTTTTATCTGTGTTCATGTGTGTATATGGTTGTCCTTTCCATTTACATCATTGTGATGAATGTGTCTAACTTTTATTAAATAGACGGCACTTTTAGAGGGAGTTACAAAGTATAAACAAGAGAAAGTCATTGCTCTCTTTGAGCTTTGGATCTAAAATCTGAGTATGAGTATTAACTTGTGTGATCATGGATAACTTCATCTTTCTGACTCAGTTTCTTCACCTGTAAAAATTGGCATAAAAATAGCTTAGCTTCCTGCCTCACAGGGTTGGAGGTAAGTCTCAAGTGCGCTGACATCTGTAGCCAGTTGTACTTTGCAAACTTTAAAGTACTAAAAAATCACTTATGGCACACAAGATAAACTAAAGATTTGTCAAACAATAGCAGGCTACATTTTTGTTAGCACTTGAGGTGGTCCCTCATCCTGAATGCTTCCTTTAAAATGAGGCACTTCATGGGAAATAAAAGCGTTTGATTTTAAGCAACTGAGAAAAATAAGCAAACTCATTTCGGGTTATGTGTATTTAAGCTTTTTTTTGTTTGTTTTGAGAATACAGGAAAAAGGCATATACCTGTATTTTTTATAGAAAAGAAAGTTAAATCTTCCACAGGGGGAAAAGAAAAATGTAGTTTGGCACTAAGATCATTGCTGCTAGGTGATGATTGATGTCTCAGTAAATTATAAAAACATTAGAATGTCGATTTCAAAGTGTCAATATTCAAAAGATAAAACATCTCCTATAGCCTGGCAACTCGAATAAAACATTTCAGCTCTACAGAAGAGAAGACAAAACCTCTCCAGAAATCACTAAGTCTAATTTTCTTGGGAATGAAAAGCACCTGGGGTGGGTCAGTTATTAGCTGAAAACTTCCCCAGTAACTGCGCCACCTTTGGATTTGTTTTCTCTGTGGGGAGTTCACATTGATTTAGTAAACCTTAAAGGGAAAACATTTAGGGGAGCAAATAAGCATATATTAACACTTTCCAAAACCAAATGAGCGCCGAAACCTTTGTAAAGTGGAATTTTGTAAACTGCTGTCTCCAGGTTCAGCACCATTCATATGACAGACACCAGCAACGCCCCCCACTCCCCACCTCCAGGCAAGATGAAGCCCTCGTTTGTTCAGGGTTACAGAATAATTGGTAACCTGTCTGGAGCTCATGGGAGAGAGTCAGGAATCCCACTCTCATTCGTTAAGTGTAAAGCCAAATTTCCTTCATTTAGAAATCAGTATTCCGTGCATTAAAGGAAGGTCCCTCTCCACCTGCCCAGTCACCTCCGGTCCACTATCGGTGTAAACATCCTAAATGATCCCATATAAATGAAGTTCCCCCTAGTGCCATTTCCCTTCTTATACAAAGAGAAAGACTCCAATGCTTTTTGCTCTCTCTGAGCCATAAAGGAATTGTTCTTTGAGTCCCCGCGGCGGTAGGTAACATGCAAGGACCAGAGATTATTAACCCATGTCCTACCTTGCATCCAAACATCAACGACAACGTGTTGTTGGTGCAGGCAACTTTGCAGTGGCAAATCATTGGTGTGAAACAGTCAGGGTTCTTAACAATAGGGGACATTCCTTCAGGGCCGCAGCACTGACAGGTTACTGTGGGACGACAACAAGACTCTCCCACAGCACATGGATTGGCGGCATATGCTGCTCAGCAGCTTTCTGCTTTTTTCCTGCTGGTCAGAGGAAGCTTGCTGGAACCGCTCCCCAGGTCCCACTCCATCCCTCCTCGTCTCTACTGGGCTTTGCTCAGCTTTCCACTCCTCGCCTATCCTGGGTGTCGAGGGATGAATCAAGGATGCAGCATTGAGCCGAGGACCTCCGTCCGCCTTTTCCTGACACTGGGAAATTAGTTTGGGATTTTTTTTTTTTTCTGGGAAGGAGGTTGGCTTTTTTTTTAACGTTGAAATTGGAGGTTAAAAAAAAAAAAGGAAGCGAGGTGGGTAGGGTTAAAAGTAGGTGGGGCTGTATTAGCATGTAAAAGGATGTGACCGCCCACTCTCCACGATCACAGAAGAGTGTCATGCGAGCTGAAGTGGGCTGAAATTATTCCATCGGAAGAAAAATACTGCAGCTCCTGATTTGGTAAAAAGCCAGTGACTTGCTGCAATCCACAGTCATGGAGGGGAGGGGAGGGGAGAAGAGAGCAGAGGAGAGAAGGCAGGGAGGGAGGCCAGTGGGGCAGGAAGCTACTTCTCTAAGGAGACTGAATCCTCTCCATGCATTCCAAAGAGGATTCCCTGCCCGTGGTGGGAGGGGAGGAGGAGTAGGGGCTCAAAATCAATTGAGTCACTGCCCTGGAGGAGCTCTGACCTTTAAACGCTGTCGGGGAGATGAATCTCAGCATGAAACCAAAAGCCAACTGTACTACATACGGAAAGATGAAAATCGCAGGCGCTAGAGTTTGCCTCGGGAGGAAACCTGGTTACAAGTAACATTTACCCGAGCCGCGCCAGCCCCGTGGGATCGTTCTCCAGGCACGCATTTGCAAACAGACAGCCTAAAGGATCGCAGTCAGCTGCGAATGAGTCTATAAAGTTGATTGGGAAAAGCGCCAGTGGGAAGCTGAGATTGTGGGGCAAACGCGCTGCTTCAGAGGTACTGTATCTCCCCTCAGCGGCGGCTGGACGTGCGGGGCTCCCAGTTGAGCTTTGGAACTTATGGATGCAGGTTGGGGGCTTTTGGAAACTCCGAAGAAGGAAGGGTATTTTCTGGGATGTTAAGAAGCTCTATCGGGAGACCAACTACGAAGCCTAGGGATGTAATTCCAAGTATGAATGAAATAGCCAATGGGCAATATATGCCTTCCTCCCAATCCGAAGTTAGTGGTGATTTGATTTGATCTTATTTTATTTTACAATGCTGGTTTTATACTGCAAAAATAGGAATGAAATGTATGTGTTTACACATACAAGGGTATAGGTGTGTACACCTGCATAAGTAAGTATATGTGGATATTCGAGGTGTTAAGTAACAAACAAAAAAAGTCTGAGGAATGAAGTTCGGAGACAAAAGCAGCATATAAGTGATAAAATAGAATTCAATCCATCACAAACTTTTTATTCCCACATCAATCACTCCCTCCTACTTAAGTTCCACCACACTTAGTATCTGGCATTTCTGATGTCCTGCCCACATGATAATGAACTTCTAGAGAAGAGGCATTTTCCTTTCCCAACAAAGCAATGAGCAGATTCTCTTTCCAGTGTGGGGGCTCATAGCACAACACAGGCATAGTATGGCTTGCTCTGACCATCAAATAAAAGTATAAATCAGGTTTTTCAAGCATTTCCACCCTAAAAGCTGGAAATATTAGCCAGTATTTTTTAAATTAGAAAATGGTTATTGGTTGAAATAAGTCTAGTAACTGAAAACTATTAACTGACAATTCTCTGATTAAAAAAAAAAAAGACAAACATTAGAACCTGCTTTTTCTAGAAGTTTAAATTTACAATTATCATATGTGATCCTCAGGTCTACAAAGTGAATACAACTTAAAGACCTTTCCAAAGAAGTGATGAGATCTCAATAAGCTATGCAATATTTCCTTGGTTCATTTAGTCTATATGGATTTAGATTTCATACTCTCATAAAAGTATTGTGAGTTATCCATGGTAATATTCCAAGAGTCTGTACATAGCCCTCCCCAATTATCCAAGATTCTTCTAACCTGTCATTTCAGACCAGTATCAAAAACTGCCAGTTCTCAAGTGATTTCTCTAATTTACCATTTATACTGCTTAGTACTTGCTGTGTCCTAGGAACCTAATTGAAAATTTTTCCCTATTTTATCCCTACCAGTGTGCCTTGAATTAGCTTGATAGAAGTTATATTTCTATTTCCAATTTTATTTACAGTTTATAAGTGCTTTCTTTCAAGTATTGCCTTTCTTGACCAAGCATTGGTTTAAATTTAGAAGGAAAAAAAAAGTGTGGTTTCCATGACAATGCATTCCATAGTTACAGCTAGCAACCACTATCATTAAAAAATGAATCACACAGTTACCTTAAGATATGAATACACTGAATTATTAGTCTGAAAAGTACTCATTTGGCATGGGGGTGTACTGCAATATTTTTAGGTGGGGACCTTACCAGGGGATGCCAGAAGATGAGGCATGCATTTTAACAGTCAAAATGGCCATGAAAATAAGATATTTTGATGACTGGTAAAATTCAAGCTTCTTGGTAATCAACTTCTTTTCAAAACAATAGAGTGAATCTGAACCATTATTTCCTTTTGCTCGATACCAACCTTTCTAAACTGATTCACATCCTCACTCATCAGACCTTGGATTATAGTCTACTGTATAATAAAAATGAGGAACAGTGGCAGGGTTAATTATTTACTTCTCTTTTAGCAGTTTGCCAACCCAACAATCTGGTCTTTATGAAAAATAGATATTAATGAAGCATAGAATCGAGAATTTGAAGAAAACTTCAAAGTAGCTTAGTACAGCCCTTTCCCACATCACAGAACAATAAAACCTATGTGTATAAATAAGCCTTGTTGGAGGTAGGGCACCCAAAGATTTCGTAAGTCTTTAGTAGCCTATTCTAAAACTAAGAAGTTGGAAATGTTACATTTGCATTGTGCTACTTATTGTTATTTTTTTCCAAAATGTTTTCTACATTTATAGCTTATTTCTGAGAGAGAGTTTGGGGTAGTATAAAAAAAGCTAGCTCCAAAGTCAAGATGATCTGGGTTCAAAGCATAACCCTGGCATATTCTGGCTGTGTGACTCTAGATGAATCACCCAACTGCTCAATGTTCCCCAAACTACTCTCTAAGACTAGATGGTACAAATATACTTCATTAGAAGGAGATTCCTCATGTGAGAGCTCCTTAAAACAATTAAATCAAGGATCTTCAGCACACAAATCTTACTCTAATAGCTAAAAATTCCTTCAGGAAGTCTTCCCCTAATGAATAAACCCTCTCCTTTTTTTGGTCATAAGATTATAGATTTTGTGCTAAAAAAGACTTTAATAACCATCCATCTCAGCCCCTTAAGATAAGAAAACAATCAGATATGCTAACATGCTCACAAACATTTAAGTAGTAAAGAGATGATAGTCAGAATTTGAACTCAGACTCTCTTACTCCAAATCTAGAACTCATTAAACTATACCACTTGTCCTCACTAAAGGTAAAAGCAAGTATTATGTGGAATTAGAGATTGAAGTAAGTCTTAGACATGGTATAATCTAACTTTCTAGTTTAATAGGTAAGGAAACCAAAGCCCAGGGAAATGGAATGATTTGCCTTAGATGACATGGTAGGTTAATAGACAGAACAAGACTAGAAAAATGGGATTTTAGACTCAAAAGGAACCTCAGCAGCCAACTAGTTCAACTCATACTCCAAAAGGTTTTTGCACAGTTCTGGACAGCATGACACATTAGAAAATGCACCATGCTGTGTCTCAATTCATCTGAATTTGACTTAGTTCCATATATTCATCTGAGGACACTACCTTTCATTTATCACCTAATTTCCCCCTTTTCCAACTTCAAATTTCTCCAAAAACAAAATTCAGGAAATGGATATCAATTTCTTTTCAAAGAGACTTGTATCAGGGGAGGTACTATTTCACATCTTAGTAGGCTAAGGAATTCATGTCCATCAGGTAATGAACAACAGCAAAAGTGCTAGGAGGTTCATTGTTCTAGAGCTTTGTTTGTCCAACTGTGAAACAAAATCAAACTGGTCATTGGTGGCAAGTATGGTGAAAGTTTCCCAAAACAGAGATTATCTTAGATGGCAGCATATTTTAGGGATGCAATTGAAGAAAACATGCTTCATTTTAACCTGATGTTATCTGATTACTCTATACTCCTCCTTGACAAATTGATTGCACTTTACAGTTATATTATATTTTATTAGCATCACAGTTGTCCCTTGTAACTTTCAAGACTAGATGGCTCAGTGGACTAAGAGCCAAGCCTATAGATGGGAGGTCCTGGGATCAAATCTGACCCAAGACACTTTCTAACTGTGTCACCCTGGGTAAATCACTTAACCCCCTTTTGCTAGTCCTTACCACTCTTCTACTTTAGAATCGATACACAATATTGATTCTAAGACAAAGATAAGGGTTTCAATAAAAAGGCTAAATGAAGTTACTTACCTTTCCATAACTCTATTATGTTTCAAGAAAAGACTCTTAGGTAAATGAGACAAAATTCACTGATTATTACTGAAAGTCATAACCTCTCCATTGGAGGGAAAAAGAGAAAACATTTTCATTTTTTATCCTTCCCATTTTCCCTGTCATTTTTATATCCTTCCCATTTTCCCTGTCATTTTATTGAAATTCAAATAATCCAACAGAATTTGTAAAACTTTGATGCTCCAGTGTTTTTTTTTATCTTATCACTGTGGCCACTCCCTCCACTGGTACTATCCTCAAATCAAAGTTTATTAAGAAAACATCTTTTAAATTAGTTGTTCGTTTTCTTAATCTGCCTTTCTCTTTTCATGATTTTCCCTTCACTTGTATTAGTGCCAGGAAACCATTCCAGTAGGTCTTCAGTGCCTTGCCTCAGATATCATAGTCTCTGATAATATTTTCTAGATTTCTTACAAAACTATCATTTGTACCCATGTGAATCATCAGAACTGAGGAGTAGTCGTCACATTTAAGTAGTCTTGGGAGGTTGTCAAGTCCCATTTCTGGATGAATGCCCTGAGGAAGAAGACAGCAGCCCTCTTTACTGTTAATGTCAGGAATGGTTAATGTAGTTGTTACTCTGATTGTTCCCTCGTTACCTTATGGTAACAATGGAGACATTTTGCATCACGTTAAGTATTATAAACATATTATTAGTGCAAGCATTAATTTTCATCATGAAGAAAAAGCTTACATTTAGCAGCTCCCAGGCACAAAACCCAACTTCTTAACATGAGCATCCTCTTATTGTCACTACATACATAGCTCTCTATTATAGAACAATACAATCTTCAAAGAATCAAAATAATCATTATGATGTTGATCATAGTCAACAATAATACAGTCCTTTAAAGTTTATAAAGGGAACCTTTATAGAGCTTTAAAGTTTATAGAAAATTTATATATGTTATTTCATTTGATTCCCACAACAACCCTGGGAGGTAGGTTCGATTACTATTTCCATTTTACAGATGAGAAAACTGAAGTTCAGACAGGTTGAGTTCTTTTCCCAGGGACACATAGCTAGTAAATGTCTCAGGATTCAAACTGAGCTTTTTTTTCCCCAGACTCCAATTCCAGAACTCTATTTCTGATAAACCTGGCTACACAAGTAACTCAAAGGGAAATGGAAAGATACCTAAGAGGAGATATGGTACACTGGAGTTAGTTGGACAGGGCCCAAATTTTAGTTCTTTTACTTTGTGCCTGTGTAAGCTCTGGAACTCAGTTTTTTTCTCTCTTAAATGAAGGTGCTGGACTAAACAATTTCTGAGTTCAATTTCATTCTAAATCTATAATCCTTTGTAGTGGATGGTATCACATTACCCAGGGCAATTTGTGGGAAAGAACTGGCATAAGTAAAATCATCCAGAAAATAAACTGTTAGAAAAGATGGTGTTCTGATAATGTAGCAAATGCAAAATGTAAGAGGTAGAAAGATTGGGATTTGTTCTCTCACCCCGGAATCTAAAAAGATAGAAGAAGGTCTCTACTGTATTTAGTTAATATGCAAACAAGGCTGTATGGGAGCAGCACCACAACAGTTACCCAGGAAGAGAAGGAACATAGAGGTTGACATCAGGATTGATTGGGACCACTGAAGTAAGAACTCAAATCAATAAGATCACAGATCCATTTGAGTAAAAAAATTACAATTTAAGAAAGAAGAAAAATATATATTATATTTTCAATTTTTCCATTAAAAAGATTAGAATTTTAAAAGAGTAATGCCTGAAGGAAACATCCTCAATTATATTAAAGCTTCCCTTATGTAAAACACTTTATTGCCTGACAATGTTGAATAAATTACATGTCACCACAGTAGAAATAAAACAGGTCCCCATGAGAACCACTATTTTAAAAATGGACTTTTATTGATATATTTTGCCTAATTTTTCAGTTGTTTCTACCCCTTTCACCCTAAGGTCTAATTAAATCATATAATTTTGGACTACAATATTAAATCAATCAATCCACATTGACATATATTAAGAATCCACAGAGATAAAAAAGGAAGCAATTCAAACCTTCAGGGAGCTTATATTCTATCAGGGAAAAACTGTGTGCACATATAAGCAGATACAAGATACATATGAAGTATATACAAGGTAATTGAGTTGGAAAGAAAATATATGAGCAGCTGGGGATCATAAGAGGTCTCAAGTAGAAGGCAACTTTAACTGAACTTTGAACAAAGCTAAAGCTTTAATTTACTCCTTCAAGTAATATATACAAATATATGCAAAAATATTTGTGTGTGTATTTATCTTCTAGAAGCACATGTATTCAAATATAAAATTCTGGAAGACAAGGACTATGCCGATATTGTCTTTCATCTCTTTATACATTGCTAAACACAATGCTAGGCTTACACTTCAATACCCCAGGTATCTTTGACAATATCATTTGGTCTCTCCCTCTACCACTGCAGATGAAAACTCATCTATACCATAAAATAAGGTTCTTAACCTGGGTTCTGAGAACTTCTGGTTCTTGTTCTTTTCTTTTTCTTACCATAATGAATACATTTCAATAAAATTAGTTTCTTATGTATTCCCATGTATCTTATTTTATAAATTTTAAGATATTATTCTCAGAAGGGGTCCCTAAGTATCATTGCACTAGCAAAGGAGTCTGTGATAGAAAAACATTAAGGAACCCTGTCATAATAGATAAAAATTGGAATGTGGATGAAAAACTCATCCTCTTGCAACTAGTCACCTATTAAGTATATCTAGAACTTCAAAGTAAGATGAAACCTTCAAGTTCATCTGTCTAGTCCAACCTATACCTAAATAGAATCCTCTCATCAACACACTCAACAAGTGATCCTTTGGTATTTTCTTGAAAGCCTTCCTAGCCAGATGATAAATCTTTAGGACAGAATAATTAGCCATTGCTTGTTAACATCAAATTTAGTTTTGCCTTTTTGCTTCTTGGACTAGTGTTGTTTCTCTGTTCTTTGAGACCAAGTAGAACAAGTCAGATGCCTTTTCTTTCTTGCAGACCTATAAATATTTGAATGCAACTATTCCCTATCCTTCTAAATCTTTTCTTCTCCAATTTAAACATGTCCAGATCCTTTCCTCTGAACTTCAGCTTACATACAGATGCACAGTTCATCATTAGACTTGTGTTTGAAATCCTTCATGTTTGGGGAACTCCTTTTGAAACACTGGCAACCACCTCTGAGAGACCCAGAGTTTTTATACCAAGATGAGGCATCAGAGAAGAATTTCATTCTCAAGGTACTTGTTGAACAAAACTGAATGGAAATTTGTGAATTCTTAATCTCTAGATTTGCTTAACAATTTCTCTGGTGATTTAAACATTGATTTATTGGGACACAGAAGCCTAGAGTAAATTATTTCTCCAGGTCTTTCACTTCTGACTCTATATTGGGATATTTGTTTGTTTTTCAGGTCCAAAGAGATAGGCAGATCATTTTTTCCCAGTACAAATAGTAAGATTGATGGCTTGTTGTTACCCAAGTTAATAGGGGATGAATTATAAAAATTGCTTCAATTAACAGACAAAACGATCCATATCTTTCCATAAGCATATATAAACATGATTATATTCATTCTGGTATTGCCAGTTTGGCCAACAATAGTAAATCATTTTGGTCTTGAAACAATCTTACATTGATTAAAAGCAATGGGTTTGAGCTGAAAAGTAATTGAATAAGTTGAAGATATTACAAATTTGATATTCTGTAATGATATTTATATGGCCAAGAAATGCAAGAATGAATGACTCAGGCATTTAAGAGCTATGTGCCAAGTACTGTGCTAAATATTGGATGTCTCAATACAAAAGATGCACAATTCCTCCTTTTAACGATTTTATATATGGGTGTATTAACACATATCTAGGAATGGTGTCCAGGGAAGGATGAAGTCAGAGATATTAAGAAGAAGCCCTTGAAAATTACAACAATGAATCTAGCTACAACAGTCATATTACTTTAATTACTATTCTTAGAATAAGAGATAGAAAATAGGGGTGAGGGGGAAGAAGTATTATAGGTAATGAATTCTCAGCATAGGAATTAGAGGTCTGGTTGGGGAGGTAGGTACTACAACAAAAATTATAGTCTTATCATACTTGGGGAAAATGTGGTATAGTTAGGAGCCTCTAACCTATTAGAAAAAGTGAGCTCTCACAAAGGCTTTCAAAAATTTCTGCTCACTTATTTCCATCCCCATATCATTACCTCACTTAATGTGTGTCTCTGCTTCTGTCTGTCTGTCTCTGTCTCTGTCTCTTTCTCCTCCCCTGATGCTTGTTCACCGACTTCACCAAAATCTATTGTAATGTGCAGAAGACACTGTGTTCTCAGTGGTTAAGTTGACATAATGTAAAGTCTGATAGGTTCTTCCCATATGGAAAGGACCTCTTTGGCTAAGTTCAGAGAGCCTCATAACTATGTTCATCACAGGATAACAAACTTTTCATTCACAACTCATGAAGATGGTCTAGTGAACAATAGAAGGATTGTAACCTGGATCAGAGTCAGAAGCCAAGAAAAAGAAATAAAGGATGTTTGAAACAATTGGACATTTTGAATCATTATTTGCCAATTTCTTCTCAAAGGAAAATAATCCCAATCATAGGGATTTGGAGCTAGAAGTAATTCTATGGATGAACAGGTCCAGCATCCTACACAGGGATACAAAAAGGTGAAATGACTTGCCCATAGTCATGTAAGTAGTAAGCAACTGAATGAGTACTGAAATCTTGCTTCCTTAACTCAAAAAAAAAAAATCTATATCTAAGCCTTACTTATCAGGCAAGCTTTCTACTTATTTAATGGTAAGCAAATCAATGACCTTGTCTGGATTCAATTTTTTGCATCTATGAAATAAGTTGTAAAATATGGTTAACAATATGGCTTTTGAAGTTCCTTACAATTTTAAATCAATAAGCAAGTGTTTATTTCCATTGTTCTCTGCTTGATACATCTGCTATCAACTACCAGAAGAAGGTCTAAGAAGTAGGATGCCAAAGGTGGTACAAAAATATTGATAGGAAAAAAAATCAGAGAACAATAATGATCCTTCTTAGCATTCTCATTAAGTTAGGAGTGGGGAGAGAGAGGAAGTAGACTTCTACTTTGGACCTTAACTTCCTCAAAGGGCAGGTCACCTCATACATAATTTATTGAACAGGTTGTAATAACAATGTGATACAACAGAAAAAGTTCTGAGCATAAAGATCTTGGACATGGTTTCAGATTCTGTCTCTGATCCATTATCTATCTATGCAACTGTGAGTATAACACTTAAATCCTGGGACTTGGTTTCCTCTTTTTAAAATGAGGATGTTAATCTCTAAGATCTATTCCAACACTATATCTATGATACAATGCCATGACAACTAGAAGATATTATTGTCAAAGGTTACATATGCCTCATTAAAGCCAAGCTGTTGGTTGAAGTTGAAATTCTTCAAGTAGATTTTGGCACAAAAGAAAATTTGAGAATGTAGCTGGTAAACGCTCTTTTCCCCTTACCTCCTCCTATTTAAATATAGTTTTTGAGGGAAAAAAATGCTTTTTTCTTACTATGCTAATTACACAGTTTAAAATCCTTTGTCCATCTAAAAGGAGATAGGTGGCACTTTTCTAAGTTCCAAACATATTTAAGTTTATTTTAAAATTGAAATATGAAGCAAAATGTAACAAGCAGGAGGGAAGTCAGATTTCTACCTGAGGTAATGTTCATATATTATTCTTTTCATTTTGAAAAGGTGCATGGTATTTCGAAAAAAGGTTTCTCCCACAGCAAGATACAAATGGAACTTTATTTTTATTTTTTAAAAAGAATGGTAGTTATTAAAATGAAGGAGGAACACTGAAGTCTTTTTGCCTTTCCAGGAAATGAAGCTCAGAAAGGTCAGGCCACTTGTTTAAACCACAAATAATCTGCTAATAAAAGTGAACTAGGTTATTTTTTAAAAATCAAACAATATATATGACTCTTAACCCCTATTCTCAACATCAGAAGGCTCTATCACCAATTACCTGCAACATTTGCAAATATTTTCTGCCTGCTCCAGGGTGGCCAGCTTTCATTAAAATATAATTCATCACTCAGTCTCCTTATTGGTTACTGAGGCTGATAAATGTACATGGGAATTTTCAACAAAGAATAATTTCTTACAGGTCTTCTTCTTACAGGTCTTGCCTCAAGAAGTTGTGACACCATTGAGGAGTAGTGAAAGATCATTGACCTTTCTCTTCCTCTGTGCCATGGCAATCCTGTCTATATGGTTGCTAGTGACAAAAGATGTGATCAATCTAAGGGAATGGGGTTGATTCCACCATTTTTTCTCTGTACTTTCTTTTGTATTTATATTCACAATGATATACATAGGGCATCAAAATATTTTAAATTATAGATATTATGCTTTAAATAAATAAAGCCAAAGATGCTAATGATAAATATAGGAAAGCTTTTTTTATTAAAATGGTTAATTTTTAAAGTGTTTTGCTCCTTCAAAAGTTCTCTGAAAGTTTTAGAAACATTAGGGCTTTCTATATTACAATTTGTGCTTTCTGGGTCATAAGAAAAGCATGTTGTCCCTAAAATAGGATAAACAAAGAATTTGGTTCCTATTTGATGTCTCTTGGTGTCAGTTCTTCATCTTTAAAAAGAAAGGGTTGAGCTGGCCTCTATGATCCCCTATGGCTCTAAAACTTTCTTTCTAGTATCTATTCTTTAATAATTCAAAGGTTTCTATCACCACCTGGTAAGTCTTCATATAGATTCCCAATGGGCATGTCAAATTGAACATATCCAAAATGGTACACATTTTCTTCCTCTCAAATTTCAGTCCTACTCTCAACTTCCCTATTTGTGTTGCAAGAATTACCATCCTTTTTCTCTCTTCAATGTTAACATTATTGCTATTATCCAGTCTATTTGGTCCTTTGGAGCCAAGATCCCTTTTGGTCTTAAGCTCACTGCCATTCTACTTATACTTTATGTTCAAATAGTATTGATTCTTATTGTTTGATTATACTCCATATTTTTATGGTTCCATGTTCTTAATGGCTTCACAAAGTCTATATAAATTCTCTGGCTATACAAAGTCCTCCAGAAACATATGCCATCAAGACATCATATTTTTCCATTCAAATGCTGGATGCCTTACTCATCTCTCTCTGTGAAATCTTACCAATCCTTCAAGGCCTCCATCCCCCCTACAACTTCATATGTGCGAGGAACATAAAAAGACATCAAGGCCATCTTGTAGCTAAGTAGGAATTAGTCCAACAACATTCTTTTTTTTTTCTTCCTACAACATTCCTTAAAAGTGGTTACCTCATCTCTATGTGAAGATATCTGGGGAAGAGGTCACATATCCAGAAGTAGATCATTCCAGTTCTGTTTAGCTCTAATTATAAGGAAGGTTTTCCCTAACTGGAGCTGTGGACTTCTTCCTTATAACTAAGAACCAATGAAAAATAAAATCATAGTTTCAAATTAAAGAACCAAAGAATCTCAGATATTAGATGATCTTCAGAGTCATTCTAGATCTTATGAAGTATACTTGGGCAGAGTTCTCCTTTCCAACATCTTCAATAACTGTCATCCATTCTTTCTTTGAAGATCTCTAGTAAAAGCCAATGGTAGACAGGTAAATATTTTAATAACTGGCTCTCAAAAATTGTATGTGCTACATATTTTTTAAGTTTAATCTGCATTATTAATATTTTCTCTATCACTTTTCTTAACTCTTTACAATCAAAAGTAATAAATCAAGCTCAGATTTATAAGATTTGGTAATTTCCCAGGTATAAATGGCCACAATGAAAATTTAACAATTTCCTCTCCAGCACAAGTTGACCTACACACACCAGTCCCCCAACCTTCTTAAGCATCTCATTAAATTGTGAGATAATTCCATTGGTTAGGAGGTTTATCCTTACATTAAGTATAAATATGCATTTCTTCCATACAAGGTGCTCCAGTTGATTCTCCTGGGTTAAACTTATTTTGTTTAATAATGTGTTTGTAATATAAATATATAATATAATAATATTTATTTATATTATCACTTATACATGATAGCCCTTTAAATACTTAAGTACTTCTGTCACATTATCCTCCCCTCCCTTTAATATTTATAGAACTTTAGGATCCCATAATTTTAAAGGTGGAAGGGCCTTTAGGACTACATAATATAACTCATACCAAAATAAGTATCCCTATCATAAAAAATCAAATAAAAGAAGACATCTTTTCTCTGAATTTAAAAATCTGATTAAGGAGGAACAATTACTTCCCATTTTGTTTTGTTTTTTTTGATAGTTGTAATTTTAAAAAGTTTTTCCTAAATTTAACACTAAATTTGCCCCATTTTTTTTCTCTGTAAATTCTTTGTTTTTCCCCCCTAGATCTGTACTCTAAATAGGAACAGAACAAGTCTAATCCATCTTCCAGGTAACAACCTTTCAGCTAGTTACTGTGCTCCTCCGCACTGAAATTGCTTCTTCAGACTAAACATACTCACTGACCTGACACCATTCTGATAGCCCTACTGTAGACATTCCCCAGATTATTAGTGTCCTTCCTAAATATGTTGCCCAGAGCTGAGTAAAGTGATAAAAATGTGGTCTAACCATTATGGAGTGGGATTATCACCTTAATTTATAGAAACTATATTAACTTGTTTTGATGCCATATCACATTACTAACTGATATTTATCTTAAAATCCACTAAAACTCTTAAATTTTTCAGACAAATTTCTAATTAACTATTCCTCCCTCACTTTTATTTACTTATGAAGACATTTTAAAAAAAGGTAAGTATAAGACCACTTTTAAACTGATTAAATTTCATATCACTAAATTCAACCTACTATTCTAGTCTGTTAGCTACGTTTGGATGCTTACTTCATTATCCAATGCGTTAAACAGGTGGCACAGTAGATAGAGAACTCAACTTGAGATTTTAAAAAGTTATTAATTCAAATCATTGCTAAGAGTGTTACAAAGTGTATGATTCTAGGCAAGTCACTTAATTGCTGCATACCTCAGTTTATTCAGTTGATAAACTAGAGATTTTCTGGCTTCTTACTCCCAGATACATTGTGACGACCAAGTGAGAAAATATTTGTGAAACATCTAATAAATTATTTCTTCATTCCTTTCTTCCTCTCTCCCTCCTTCCTTCCTTCCTTCTCATCCTCTTTCCTTTCTAGCTTTTGGTCATCCATAAATTTGTTAAGTGAATCATGGGAAAAAATAAGGCTTCCACTTCTTTGTATCTCCTGTACAACCTGCATATTAGAAGGTGGAATTTTCTAATGTCATTTATTTGTGGAGTTGTTTGGCGTACAGTTGAAAGATTTCTGACATCAATTCAGATGTTAGTTTGAATTACACTGCCAAAAAGGAACTAATGTGTTACCATAGAAAGAATGCTAGATGTCAAGTCAGAAAATTTAGGTTCAAATTTTGGCTCTCTTACTAGCAGTGTGGCCTGAAAGAAGTCATTAACATCCTGAAGCCTAGGGGAAAGAATATGCTCCATTTCAGATCTAATTTCATAATTTTGCTATCCTACACATTTTCTACCAACTATGTAACTATGGAAAAGCCATAGGTACCATCTCTGAGATGAATAAAATATTCACTATGTACACCATAGGTGAGAAAAATCTGGACAAACTTAATAATTTATAAACTATTCTGTTTATATTTTCAATAACCAAAAAGCTGTTAAAAGATAGTTAAAAGTCTTGCTTAATCACCAGTATTACCTTGTAAAAATAGTTACTGAGTTTGGGTCCTACTATAAAAATGCAATTCTTTTCGAAGGTAAAACCTGTCTAAGGAGCTACGTAAATGTGAGTTAGGACAAGAAAGGAAACTTGATCCCAAGACTTACAGGTTATAGGAACCAGGGCAAGTTTTAAAACTTATTTCTGCCTCAGTTTCCTTATTTATGAAACACCATCTCTCTCTCTCTCTCTCTCTCTCTCTCTCTCTCTCTCTCTCTCTCACTCTCTTAGAGAGCATATCTATCTATCTACTTGTCTATCTATCCACTTGCTGAATTCTGTCACAGAGTTCTTATGAGGTAAGGAATTTTTGAACCTATTGAAATGTAAGTTATTATGCTTGCAATATATGCAAAGGAAATAATTGATAAATGCTAGGAAAACTCCTCTACTGATTGGGTCATTTCTGTTGTTCCAAAATATAATCTCATGCAGCATAAAAATAAAAGCCAAGACGACTCATCATGTGTTTCTAACTGCCCAGCATTTGTGCTCTTTCCCCACCCCCACAGCGCAGTGCCACATCACCTAGATGGGGGCATGTGTACAGGCTGCTATTTTGCTGACTGTGTAACACAGGCAATTTGTCTAGCACAGAGTCCTGTGGTTTCTCTGGCAGAAACTGAGAAAAATGTCAGACCACATCTGCTTTCAAGATGGGCTAAAGCAAATTACTCTATCTTGGATCCAGAAGGAAGGAAGATAGTATGAGAAGGGGGGGGGGAATCAGCAGGGTATTTGAGGAAGAAGACTCATTGGGGTGCCTACCACTTTCTTAGAAGTTGCTCATTAAAAAGGAAGGGGGGGTATTCACACAAAGAAGCCCAATATCTATGAACAAAAATTAAGTGGCAGAACTAATTAAATGATCATCTTCTCAGTATTTATCAAGTATCTACTGTGTGTCAGGTGTCTCTATCCCACTGAAAGTATTCATAAACTCATAGGGTGAGAAGACAGCAGGTGGGGAAAAAACTTTTGTCAGTGCACTGAGGAAAGGCTTTTCCCACTTTGATAACTTGATAAATGATTGTTGAATGAATAGTGAATTAATTTGAGCCATTTAGCAATGGAACAGAGATCTTCATTAGATAGTGAAATCCTCATTCCTGAAATTTTGAGTTTGAATGATTGTTTATCTGACATGCTGCACAAGACAATGGTTAGGATCCTTTCTAGTGCTTTGATTTCATGATCTTGGTTATCAGAATTGTTTCTTACACTTATATTTATGTTTTAATAATAAAAATTGATAAGCAATAATTAAAGTCATGCTTTATCACTAGTATTACCTTTTAAAAGTACTTAATGAATTTAGATCAATACTAGAAATGCAAGTGTTTCAAGTCAAACCTATCTGTGTAGTGTGTGTGTATGTGTGTGTATGTGTGAGAGAGATACACAGAGAGAGAGACAGAGAGACATAGACAAACAGAAAGAGACAGAGAGAGAGACAGACAGACAGACAGAGAGAAAGTAGGGGGGGAGAGGTTGAAAAAGAACTGGAGAGGAAATAAGAAAAGGAAGGAGGAAATAATCCAAAAACTTCTGAGTCAAGTGTCTAAGAAGGTTCTAAATAAGGTTGTTGTACAACTGCTTCATTCCTTATGTTCTCAATCCCACTGACACTCCGATCTTTATCTACTCACATATAATTTGTATGATATATCATATAAAATGCATTCATCACATATTAGTGTATAAATAATAATCTTATATATATGCATATATATACACATATATTAACCAGTCTGTTATAGTTTTGAATAAAGACAATGAAGTAGATGAAATGTCCTAAGTAATAGGGTTGTATATGGGTAGTCTCAGCACTCAATTTGCTAGTGATCCTCTGGTCCCTGAATCCTCTTCTCTCTCACAGCGGTTTCCTTTGTCTTGGAAATTCTTCTTATGCTGTTTTGTGGAAGTTCCACACTTCAAGAAGAGCAATCAAGGAGTAGAACAGGCTACCTGGAAAAGCAGTTGTTTCTACTACCTACTGTGTGATCATCATGGAAAACTCAAACAAAGGCTGTATGCCCTGTTGCTAATTGTGAGAAAGGAGATGCTCATTTAGCTATATAGGTTGAACTAGATAGCCTCAAAAGACCCTTCTAACTCTCAATTAATGTTATTCTCAGGCCATGGACCTGCCATAAACAAAAAAAAATGTTGGTATCCTGAAAAGTCAATGTATCCATTTTTTTTTTTTTAGTTAAGAAGAAACTTGAGGGGGCAGCTGGGTGGCTCAGCAGATTGAGAGTCAGGCCTAGAGACGGGAGGTCCTAGGTTCAAATATGGCCTCAGCCACTTCCTAGCTGTGTGACCCTGGGCAAGTCACTTGACCCCCATTGCCTAGCCCTTACCACTCTTCTGCCTTGGAGCCAATACACAGTATTGACTCCAAGACGGAAGGTAAGGGTTTAAAAAAAAAGAAGAAGAAGAAACTTGAAAATCAGTTTAATTACCTCATTTTACCAAAGAGGAAACTAAGAACTAAAAGAAAAAGCAAAGTTATTTAATATTCAAAATTCCATTTCCCGGCATTCATGAATCTGTCTTTAATCTGTCTTATCATATGTGATTACCCTTCACCTAATAATTTTTTTCAGTGAAATGGAACTTCTCATGGATCTAAATACCTCTTATCTGTTCGTACCTTCTCTCATATCGTCCCTTATGCAGAGAATATGCTCTGTCTTCACATATCCATCTGCTAAGATACAACATGTTGTTCAGCCCTAGATTAGATGACCCTGATACCATGAGATTTTCCAGAATCCTCCAACCTGGAAGTTATTTCTCTTTCATTAAATTCATCACAATCCTTGAGCTGAACACCTCCTATGCTCTTATAATATGTTCAATTATAGTTACTTATAAAGCTATCTTGTTTCTCTTGGTAAACTATATGCTCCTTGAAGATAGGAACTATCTCTGGTTCATCTGTATTCTCAGCCCCAAATACAATATCTTGTACATAGTAAGTACTTAATATATATTTTCTAATTTAAGTAGACATGTATCCCATTTAATTGATATTAACACATTTTGAAAATGAGATCCATTCCAACAAAATTCAGCAGCAGGAATGAGAAAGAGAAACTCCATTTAAAATCACTCTAGACAATGTAAAATACTTAGGAATCTACCTACCGAGACAAGCATAGGAATTATATTATATGAGTACCAATACAAGATACTTCATACAATTAAAACAAGATCTAAATTATTGGAAAAACATTAATTGTTAATGGATAGGATGAGCTAACATAATAAAAATGACAATCTTATGCAAATTAATCTACTTATTCAGTGCCATACCTTTCAAACTACCAAAACACTTTTTTACAGAATTAGAAAAAATATAACAAAGTTCATCTGGAAGAAGAAAATATCAAGAATATCAAGGAAACTAAAAAAAAATTAAAGGAACATAGCCTAGCAGTACCAGATATTAAACTGTACTAAAAAGCAGTGGTAATTAAAACAATGTGGTACTGCCTAAGAGACAGAAGGGTGTATCAATGGAATAGACTAGGAGTAAATGAGTCAGTAAGATAGTGTTCAATAAACCCCAAATCCCAGTTTTGGGGACAAGAACTCACTATTTGACAAAAACTTCTGGGAAAATTGGAAAAGAATATGGGAAAAATTAGATTTCTATCAACATTGTATACCTTATACCAAAGGTAAATTCAAAATGGCTTAAGTAAATGACAAGTATAAAAAGTGAAATTATAAATAAGTTAAGTGAACATAGTATGACAGTATACTGTCAGATGTGTGGGAAAGGAAGGAATTTAAGACCAGCCAAGAGATAGAGAGCATTACAAAATGTAAAAAGAATGACTTTGATTATATCAAATTAAAAAGGGTTTGGACAAACAAAACCGATACAACCAAAATTAGAAGGAAAGCAACAAATTGGGAAAACATTTTTATAACAAAACTCTCTGACAAAGGTTTAATTCCCCAAATATATAAGGAACTAAGTTAAATTTATAAAAAATCAAGCTATTCCCAATCAACAAATGGTCAAGGTACATAAATAGGCAGTTTTCACATAAAGAAATCAAAACTATCAATAAACACATGAAAAAGTGTTCTAAAACCCTTCTGGTTAGAGAAATGCAAATAAAAACAACTCTGAGGTACTGCCCTTACACTTAGCAGACTGGTCAATATAGCAGCAAAGGAAAGTGATAAATGTTGGAGGGGATGTGGCAAAATTGGGCACTAATTTACAACTGGAGTTGTGAATTGGTCCAACCATTCTGGAGGTCAATTGGAAATTTGTGCAAAGGACTTTAAAAGAATACCTACCTTTTCATCCAGCCATACCACTGCTGGATTTGTACACCAAAGAGATAATAAGGAAAGATACTTATACAAAAAATTTTTAGATCCAGGCTCTTTGTGGTAGCAAAAAGTTAGAATATGAGGGTGTGTCCATTGATTGGGGAATGGCTGAATAAATTGTGGTACCTGAGAGTGAGGGAATACTACTGTACTCAAAGAAATAATAAACTGGAGGATTCCATGTGAACTGGAAAGAGCTCCAGGGATTTATGCAGAGCAAAAGAAAAACCAGGTGAATTTCTCAAAAAGAGACTCATACACTGTAGCACAATATAATGTAATAGACTTTTCTACTAGCAGCAATGTAATGACCTAGGATAATCCAGAGGAACTTATCAGAAAGAATGCTATCCACATCCAGAGAAAGAACTGTGGGAATGGAAATGCATTAGAAAACTATATGATTGATCATGTAGTGTGATAGGGATATAATTAGGGTTTTGATATGAAAAGATCACTCTACTGCAAATATGGATTACATAGAAATAGGTTTTGAACAATAATACATATATAACCCAATGTAATTACTTGTCAGCTCTGGAAGGGTGGGAGAGAAGAGGGGTGGGAAATATCATGAATCATGTAACCAAATGAAAATGATCTAAATAAAATTTTAAAAAAGGAAGTGACATCTATGAATATTTGATACAAAAACCAGATTCTCTATAATGCTATAATATTAGGTGAAATATGTCTGACAAAGCAATTTTAATAAATTGTAAAATTTTAAGGATATGAAAATATCAAGTAAATATATTAATAACTTTGAATAGAACTTTATTCAGCCCCCATATGTAATCAGAGCATTGTATTGGAATTCAGGAGACCTAAGTCTAACTACATCATTTCACACTATTCCAAACCTATATGACTTTAAGCAGGGAAGATAAGTTGGAGCTTTTTTGGATTGGATAATATATCTCTTTAAAAAAAAAGGGGGGGGAAAAACCTCTTCCCTTCTGTCTTAGAATTAATATTGTGTAATGGTTCCAAACCAGAAGAGCAGTAAGGGCTAGGCAATGGGAATTAAGTAACTTTCCCAGAGTCACATAGCTAAAAGTGTCCAGGGTCAGATTTGAACCCAGATCCTCTATCTCTAGACCTAGCTTTCTATATACTGGCCCACCTTGCTGCCCCCAGATAGTTATTTTTAGAAGAAAAATCTAAAGCCAGGGGTTTCTTAAAAAGGAGCATTATCCAAATGTAGATTTATCTATCAAGTAGGAGATTAAATAAACTAAAAGGTCATATTCGACTATAAGATTCTATGACATATGAAGGGGAATGGAATATCTAAAAGTTCTGAAAGTCATGAATTTGGGTCAGTGCCCAGGATAGTAGCCCTTAGTGGAGTTGGATGGGATAGGGTGACTCTTGGCACTTTTGAAAGGAGAAGGATAGTAATGATGGGGTTTTGGAGCCTGGGTGGGGGGGAATTCTATAGAAATAATCAGAAAAGGTGAAGGAGGAGTTGCAAGAAAAGGGATAGAGAGATCACTGAGATTAAAACATTTACTTCAAAATTATGCCTTGGTCCAGGCCTGTGAAGGTTCTCTGGGTATATGAGTGCTCAAAAACTAGATTATTTTTTAAATCTGTTATCAATATAACTTTCTCTATGTTCATGGAGAAAATATTAATTTTGTAAGATTTAGAACTATATAGGACCTTTGAAATCATCCAGCACAATATATTCTTTTTATAAATGAGAAAACTGAGTCCAATTGAGGTCAAGTTTATGCAGGTAGTAAGTAGCCTGAATGGGAAGTCAAACTCAGGTATAATGGCTCCAATTTGATTTATCTTCTCTCCCATACTATGCTGCACTGATATGTAGTTTTAAAGTTAGATGGTTATTATAGACATTAGTTTGCAGTTCCATCACACCAAGCAGTATATTTCCCAAGAACATTAAGGCTCTTTTTTATATCAGGATACAAATTCATAATGACTTACAAAGGAGATAAGCAATTTCACACTATATTCTGGTCTGAGCACTAGGAAACTTTGTGTAATATATGGCCTTGACATCTGGTAGAGGGTTAAATTACTATCAGGAATGATCTCGGAGGTAATCCAATTAGATTTTAGTGTCTAATTATCAATCCACAGTGGTTCTTGCATTTGGATAATTGAGATATACACTAGTTGAAAGGATTCAAAGTGGGCATTTTTGAGTACCATTAAGCACACCATTCCTCTATTATCAAGAACAAGAAAGGGCAGATAGTATAGAAAAAGGATAAGTTAATTAAGTGGCTGAGCTATCTTTGTTTTTGTTGGAATTTATTTAAAATCCACATCTTCAAAATTATAAAGCCCTTCCCACCTTAACAAAATAAAGTGGAGGGAGATAACTAAAGTTGGAACTTATAATTATTGAACAAGTTCAAAATCTTGAAGTCTTCTTTAAGTTTTCTTGTCAGTCATCAAAAGCTGTCAATATTTCCCTCATGATGTTTTATATCTATCTCCTGCTACTATTCCCGCTTCCATTATCTTAATTTGGATGCTCATCAATTTATGTCTAGACCATTACCTGATCTTCCTGTTTCTAATACTTCTACCATCTAATCCATCCTCCAGTTTCTACTAACTAGATTCATATTTCAGAAATACAACTTTGTGCCTTTCCTTCTTCGGTAAGGAATCCTTCAATGGTTTCCTACCATTTTACAGAATAAAAATATAATTCCTTAGTCAAGCACTCAAGGACATCTGGATCCTTTCTACCTATATTTCCCATTACTCCCTAAACTGAAATCTCCTCTTTAGATTGTATATCCCCTAACTACCCCCTCAGTCTTTCTATGGTAACTCTTATCCTTTTTACATGAAGCTACAATCATACTAAGTCCACTTATTTACAGAATACTCATCTTTCAGATTATTTTACTTCTCATTACATCCATGGAGTTTGCCCCCAACCAACCTTGCCCTAAGACATTTCCCTTTCTTTGGACTCACAGAATGAACTATATATATATATATATATATATATATATATATATATATATATATATATAATGTGTTGCAAGAAGCTTAAAGATCATCCATTATAACTCCTTAATTTTAAAAATTGGGAAACAGGATCAAAAAAGTGACTATCCAAAAGCAAGTACCTGGTAATTATCAGAGTTGAAAGTTAGGTTTCCCAACTCCCCAGTGAAGAGCATTATAGGATGTCACTCTGACTTCAAGAACATATACATCTTTTACCAAGTCATTTATGGCATCTTATCATATAAGCATTTTCTTGCACTATTGTTTAATTGTTTATAGATAGGATGCCATGTATCCTCAACTAATATAGAAAAGGAGTTTTTGAATTTTTGAAACTCAAAATCCTTTGGCAATCAGATGAAACCTATGAATTCTGACTCAGGATAATTGAATGAAATGCTAAAATTCAGTTATATATTAGTGCATATAAAGATGTCTTTTTCCAAATTCCCAGACCCCTCAAGGGATCTATTGATCCCAGATTAAGAACTCCTGTAGTAGAGAAAAAAGAAGGCTTCTACTTCTTTGTATTTCCTGCACAGTCTGCTATGCCTAGAATAGGAGGTCCAGAAAGGCTTTATGAATGAATGATTGAATAAATAGCATCATTCGAGTAATTAACCAATTAACATTTATTGAGCTCCCACTGGCTGCCAGTTTCTTCCCCCAAACCTGCAGGTGGTAACTTTATATTAGATCTGAACATAATGCACAGTGAAACCAAGGAATAGAATATCAAAGAAATTTCGATGCAACAAATATTTTCTAAAGACCTACTATGTACACACCTTTGTGTCTAGGAGCAGGAAGAAACTAAAATGAATCAAATACATGCCTACATTTAAGATATAGTAATGAGGAGAACTAGGGCTTATATTTTAAGAAACTGTTAAAAAGTAGAAAATAATAAGGAAGACACAAAGTGTTATACAAGGAAAGATAATTCCTGAGAGTATCAGAAGAAGCTTCAGGGAAGAGGGGGATCATTTAAGCTAATCCTTAAAGGAAGAGTAGCCAGGAAATAGTTGGATGAGTCAGATTGCCACAGACAGAGGGTATTTCAAGGTAAGGAATAGTAGATGCACATTGAAAGAATACCCTATAGAAACTGTGGGTTGTGGATATCAGGGGATGGGGAACTATCCATCTTGGGTGGTGCTAGAATGGTTTTGAGAACTGGGCCAGAGACAGAATGGTGTCTGTTTTGTCCAACAAAGAGCTATATTAGATTAGAAAAGTTAAAAAAATCTTGATACTCTGTCCTATTTTCTCTCTTAAAATGAGCGAGGTTAGAAACCTGGACTGAAGATGTCAGCCCTTGATGCTGAACTAATCATTCCCATTAATTTTTACCACAAAACACTTGGAATATCCTTATCTGTAATCTGGGGCTGCCTTTTTCTGGATTAAAATAATTTGTCCACATCACAAATAAACTACCTAAAGTGAAGGCAAAAGTAAACAAAGCAAAACAAATAAAACACTATCTTCCTTTAAAGAAATATAGAAACAGTGAAAGTGACCATGTTTTCTTAGGCTGTGGGGAACTTTAGAATGGGATCATTTTTTTTTTAAGTAGACATCTTAAAGAACACATACACTTATTTTTGGAAAAATAAATAGGTATATTGCTTTTGGCTTCAATGAGGACTCCATGAAATTCCAAATATAATTTTTATATTTCTCAAATAATATGACTCCCAATGAATGGAATATTCACAGTATAATGAACTTGGCTCATAAAAAAATGTTGAGTTTCTGTTTGTCTCGAGGTTTTTTTTTTTTTAATTCCATTTCAAATGCAATGTACTACATGGACTTTAAATTAAAGTGTTAGTTTTGAGAAGAACCTTAGATATTTCCTTGGAGCTTTGTGTGGACACCTGAATATCTCAAGGAATCACATAATATAGGAATTAGAAATGTCCTTAGACATCATCACATCTGCTCTCCCTAAACTTCCATTTTATAGGGGAGGAAATGGGGTTTAGAAAAAAAGTGACTTGATCAAAGTCACACAGCCAATTATGGGCAGAGCTTAGACTTAGACCCAGATACCTTCATTCCCATTCCAGTGTTCTTCTTACTCCATCACACTGCTTCCTCATTCATTTATACTCTACCAAGAGAGTTTACTCCAAGAGTATCCAGTATATATCAAAATTTTCTGCTAAAGGTTTAGATATGGGTTTTGAGTTTGTGACACCCAGTTTTTCATTTGATCCTCATAACATGTTGATTTTAATAGAATGCTTATTACTATTTTAAGCAGAATTCAAAGTCAGGTCTACCTAACACCATGTTCCAGCACTCTGGGGGTAGGGGGAAAACAGTATAAATAATCATTCACAGATAAGTAAGTATAAAGTATCATGAAAAAGAAAACTTCACTGTACTTTCTTTTGGTTATTTAGATGATAATTTGTCTCCAAGACAGGAAGGTGTGGGTTCACATTCTGATTTGGGGAAATTTGGCAAGTTATTTAATCTTCCTGTGTTCTAAGCCATTCTCTAAGACTATAAATTACAGAGAAAGTATCACCCTACATTAGTAAGTTAATTTCCCCAGTGACAGTTCTCTTTAATAATGAAATTACAGGTCCCATCCCTATCCCAATGCATTTACTTTTTTCCAGATTACATGTCAATACAATTTTTAATAATTGTTTTATCAAATTTTACAATCTATACTTTCTCCCTTCCACCCATCCCAACTCTCCAAGATGACAGGTATAATAATATAAGTTGTACATTTGATAAAATTCAATTCATTTAAAAAATATGGATTGGGGCAGCTGGGTAGCTCAGTGGATTGAGAGCTAGGCCTAGAGATGGGAGGTCCTATGTTCAAATCTGGCCTCAGACACTTCCCAGTTGTGTGACCCTGGGCAAGTCACTTGACCCACATTGCCTAGCTCTTACCACTCTTCTGCCTTAGAACCAATACACAGTATTGATTACAAGATGGAATGTAAGGGTTTAAAAAAATAAATAAAAATATGGATTAAGCATTTTTTGCAAGACACCATGCTAAGAGCTGAAGATATGAAGATAAAAATGAAAAGATCTTGGCCTTCAAGAAATTTACATTCTATTGAGGAGTTTGGAGAAAATGACATGAATACATTAAATGCAAAATGAAATGCAAAACAAATTTAGAACAATTTTAATTAGAACAATTTACTGGAGAGGCCACTAACAATTAGAGGTATCACAAAGGGTTATATGTGGAAGGAGGCACTGGAGCTGATTTTGCTTGGGTAACAAACATACTGAGTGATTACCCTAATGCTTGGCTCACAGGTTTGTCATGAAAACACAAAGGTTGGTCATCTTCAAAGGCATCAGGGTTTTACTTATGTGCTTTTTCAAATGAGCTCGTAGGTCTCCGGCTCTTTTAGAGCTCCATTCTAGCAAAAAGACAAGCCTCAGAGAGAAGAGTCCTTATCATCCATTTACTAAATTAGCTTCATTATCAAGCACTACATGTTTACTGATAATCTATGGCTGCCTTCAAGTTAAGTAGAGAAAAATACAACTTGGCAAATAGCAAAACTGTCTCAGACACAATCAGCTCCTTAATCTCTGCTTCTAATTGGAATGTGATAATGATCAGTGGCTCCTCTGTAGCCTTTTGCAGGCATGCTAATCTTATATTTTAAATGGTAGAGGTTAAGATTGCCCTCCCAGATTCTCAGTGGACAGCCAGGGTACAGGTACTTGAAGGAAAAGTCACTATATAGCCTGCCACAATTACTAAAAGGATGCTATATCGTAGTCATCCTTTTAGTAATACCTGTCATCCCAATACAGTAGGAAGATCAGTTGATAGGCATTCTGCAGAATCTACAAATAACCCATTACTGCTAGGAAAGAATTTCACTGAGTTATTTTATGAAAAAGAGAGAATGGACCTGAGATTTTAATGAACCTCCCTCTCCCAGTGAGGAAATCCCCTCTACCGTTGCAAGGTGAGAATGTTGCTATAATTTATAGACTCAGGGGATTGCTTAAAGCATTGAGAGGTTAAGTGATTTGCCCAGTGGCATACAGTCAATATGCCTCAGAGGCAGGATTTGAATCTACATCTTCCTAATGTGGACACCAGTTTCTAGGTACTATGTCACATTGTCTTTCATTATATAAACAATTAAGTTAATTCCCAGTGGTTTCTCTCTCCTCCTCATCTTATATTTGCTTATCTCTGTACCTGTATTTAATATCACCACCATGACTACACAGAGTCAGTGCTTCAATAAGCTTTTCTTAAGTGCCTACTGGGTACTGAGTTTTAGATTTTCTCCATCTTGGTTAGTCTAGCACCCAGGAATGTACACACCCACACTACACTGGCATGTACTAGGATGCAGGAAGTGAGGTGGAGAACTGCCTTTGGAGTTCTCGTCACTTCCTGTGGAGAGGGCTGGGCGTCAGTTTGATCCTGGAGGAGCTCCTTCAGACAGCTTCCTTGAGATAGTCATGTGGTGAGTGATAAGACTGACTCCCTTTTCCCTTGACTCTCAGGGGAGGCCACCTTGGCCAAGGCCTTGAACTCCTGCCAGGCTCAGCTGAGCCCGAGCAGTTTAAATTAACACTCTCTCTCTCTCTCTCTCTCTCTCTCTCTCTCTCTCTCTCTCTCTCTCTCTCTCTCTCTCTCTCTCTCTCTCTCTCTCTTAATTTCTTCCTCCTATTGTAATTAATTACCATAAAGTTCCATTCTGAATTGAGTGTTTCATTTAGGATTTAAGAAATTAAATCCTTGGCGACCAATAATTTTTACATACAGTCTCAACCCTAAATTTACCCCTTACAGTACCAGGTATTGTGTTAAGCACTAGGGATAGAAAAGAAGCAAAAGACAATCTCTGACCTCAAAGAGATTATAATCTAATGTCAAGGAGTTCCCAACGGAAGAATGAGTGTTGTGTTTGATGCCAGAGAAGCCGAGGTTTGAATTCTCTCAGTAGCTGGGTTTGAGCTAGAGCTATTGTAAGGATCAAGTAAGTTACCAACTGTTGCAAACCTTAATGCCATATGCAAATGTCAATGGTGATGATGATTAACATCATCTTCAAACTTGGAGATTAAGAGGTTGAGTAGTGGATAGAGGGCTGAACTTGGTAACAAAAGGACTTGATTCAAATCCTGCCTCATACATTTACTATTTGCCTCTTGGCCTCAATTTCCTTATCTGTATAATGGCAATAATAAGAGTACCTTCCTCACAAGAGGAAAGGCCCAAACCCTGTAGATGTTTAAGAAACTGCTTGCTGAATAGAATTGATTTTGTATCCCAGTTTGCCATTCATAATGCCTCATATATATTCTGTGCTTGATCAACATTTATTGGCTTGAGAACTATCGCACAAAATAAAGTTGGAGAAGCAGCAGACATGAAAGAAGCCAGTATTGCTCTTTTGTAGGAAGATTCCTTCTTATTCCCTTTAAGTTTTAAGCATCACTGTATAAAGCATTGGGCTCCTTGACAAACTAAAAGCTGTAGTATTGAAAAGGAAAGCATCTTGGATCAGGTCCCTCAAAATGCAGCTTTTGTTATTTTGTTATTCAGTCATTTTTCAGTCATGCACAAGTCTTTGGGTTTTTCTTGGCAATGAAACTGGAGTGGTTTTCCATTTCCTTCTCCAGCTCATTTTACTGATGAGGAACTAAGGCAAACAGGGTAAAGTGAATTGTCCAAGGTCACACAGCTAGTGAGTGTCTGAGGCTAGATTTGAAATCAGGAACCACCTTGCCACCCCAAAATGCAACTTTTAGGCAGAATGTTTTAAATGCCATTTCTTTTGATTGATCAACATTGGACTCTGAAGTCTGGTCCAAACTTCTCTTTCCAAATCATCTGGCAATGAAAGAAACAGTTTGGCACAGGAGATAAAAGCCATACCTATAGTTCTGGACTCAACTATTGCTCTAGATATACACTGACCATTTAATCCAAGGCAAGTTAAAGTTACTTAACTACTCACTGCCCCAGGCCCTTATTTAAGTCTCTGAGAGTCAGAGAACTTGTTTTATATTGGTAGAGAACATTCCCAATGGGAAGTTCCATGAACTGATTAAATCACAGATTTTTTAAAAAAACCTAAACATTACTTGTAATCTTTTAGCTAGATTTTTCTTCTGTCCTTCCCTAGAATCCCTTGCTCAGCTCCATCTCAGTGTTAACACACCTTACCCTCTGCCTAGAATGCCTATTGACTACAAATGAATTCTTTCTGGCCTAGGCTAATTTCCACTCTCACCATGAAGTCTTCCTCAAATTCACTATCTTCAGTCAGATCTTCACCATAAAGAGACTTAGAGGGGGCAGCTGAGTGGCTCAGTGGATTGAGAGTCTGGAGATACAGGTCCTGGGTTCAAATCTGGCCTCAGACACTTCCCAGCTGTGTGACCCTGGACAAGTCACTTGACCCCCATTGCCTAGCCCTTACCATTATTCTGCCTTGAAAGCAATACATAGTATTGATTCTAAGATGGAAGGGAAGGATTAAAAAAAAAAAGAAAAGAAAAGAAACTTCAAGTGATACTGAAGGAAAACCAAAGTAGCCTATAGGAAACACTGCAAATGTGATATCACTATATAAACATAAGAGAAGGAGAGTTGTTACAATGGTCCCTTCAGAAAGGACAGAAGACATTATCACTAGTGTTTCATAAATTCTAGTGCACTTCAAGGTCACAGTGTAGCCAGAGGATGATGTATTGGTCAGACTGCTTCTAGTGTATTCTGTTCAGAATCAAGGACATACATTTTTGACAGCACATTGATAAGCTGTGCACTATACAGTTATTTTAGGAGAGCACTTTAAATCATGTCATAAGAAAACTAATTAAAGGAATTGTGAATTTTTAGCCTAAAAAGAGAAACCATCATGGAGACACTGTTACTATCACCAAATATTTGAATTTTCTCTATATGGGAAAGGGATTAGATTTATTCTGCCTGGTCCAAAGGGCAGAAACAGGATCAATGGATGGAAATTAAAGAGAAGACAGATTTTAGCTCAATATAGAATTGGGATCAACATAGGAATTGGAGCTGTCCAGAATAGTTTAAATTTTCTCAGGGTCAGGGAAATGCTAGTGCAAACGTATACCTCCTTTTCTATTGTTAAAATTTCAGCATAAGTACTTAAATCTCAGAATCTGTCAATTACTACAAATAATAACTTTACTTATTGTTTATTCTAGGCTTTAAAATGTAGTGTAGAAATGTCAACAATGCTTATTAAACTTAAAAGTCTATTGGATGGGGGCAGTTAGGTGACTCAGTAGATTGAGATCCAGGCCTAGAGATAGGGGGTCCTGGATTCAAATCTGACCTCAGACACTTTCTAGCTGTGTGACTTTGGGAAATTTAGGTACTTAACCTCATTGCCTAGCCCTCACTGCTCTCTTGCTTTAGAATCAATGATTCTAAGATGGAACATAAGGGTGTTTATTTTTTTTCTAAGTGTATTTAACTTACTTTTATTTTTCTTTCAAAGAGCCAGTTGTTAAACATTTAACTCTACACTAACACTTAGGAGGTAGTGACATGTAAGTTTGAAATGAATAAGTTAATGTCGAATCACTGAAGGGAGATTCAGGCTTCAGATAATGATTGGATTAGGTGATCTTGGATATGATCCTGATACCAAAAAAGGCTTCTTTCTCTGAACTGTTTCTTATACCTGGAATGCATTCCCTTCCTGTCTCTGCATTTTCAATAACTATGCATTTTTATGTACAAGTCAAATGCTATCTCATGAAGTCATCTCTGGTTTTTTCCTCTTCTCCCTCAGTCAGAAATAATTTCCCCCCTAAATCTTCACATTATACTGTGTTTCATAGTGTCCTCTACTATACTAACATATCTCCATTTGTATCATCTCAAAATCAGACTGGAAATTCTATGCAGGCTGAGCTTCATATCTTCTCAACTGTAAATGTCCCTGTCTGGGCATGTAATACATGTTCCTTGAAATAATATTTGGTGAGTGAATGAATTTCTGCTCTGGTAAATGGGGTTAAAGTTTATGAGAAGAATGTTAGATTCTCCTTGAACCAGAAAAACCTCTCAGAAAATAATTATCTGAGTGGCTGTTCCTTGAATAATATCCAGAAATGATCCCATTCTATGCTTGGCTGGCACCCAAATTGTGTGAGCAAATCATGTTTTGCCCTTCCTACTAAGAAATACTCTAAGTTAGAAAAGATAAAAATAACAGAAAAAACTCTCCCATCACTTATTCATCTCCCTGCAGTGGGTTTGGATTTTGGTAGCCTTTGTTTATTTGTTTTTAACAGTAGTGATTGTTGAGTAAACACAATTTCTCTCACTGAAGCAATTTTATTACCTCATTTTATGTTAATAAACATCATCTCCTACTGATGATTCTTTATCTAACTTTTGATCCATCTGAAAATATTAATTTCTGAGCACATTTGAATCACTATTTAAAAGAGCATTATTCAGTTACTCTGACACTTTATGTAGCAGTTACCCAGATTGCTTTTATGAAAAAAAGTATCTATGAAGGATGTGTTGTGAAGACTAATACATCAATTTAAAAAGGAATTCAGGACTTCAGAAATGACTAGCACTGCATTTTTAGGTTTTGTATTTGAAACTTGAGAAACTGCACGATAAGTAACTCTTATGGTCTATTAGAATAACTTTATAAAAACTCCTTAGCCTGGTATTCTAGGCTCTCCATAAAATGCCTTCCACCCATATTTCCAAATTTATTTTATACTGTTTCCTTCCATGCCTTGTCCATTTATCTAATCATCAGGCCTATCTTGCTAAAACCCCAATCTTGGGCTACCTCCACCATCTACCTTTCCCTTTCTCACTCATATACTGTGGAATACATACGGAGAAATCTATATGACCAATCTGATTGGTTCTACTACAAAAATTTCTATCACCTAATTTCAATTAGGCCTACCTACAGACACCAAATAAAAAATGGGAGAAACATAATTGTGTTTTATAGGCCAGATTAAATGAGACCACTGAGAGAATTATCTTAAAAGAAGCAAGAATGATAGAACATCTGGATAGGGGAGCAGAATGCCTTGGGAGTTTGTTGTACAGTAATCTATGAATGAATCTATCATTTTCTCCATGTCACCTATTCTAATTCTTCTTCTCTCTCTAGATTTCCTATTACATCTCTTCTTTCTTTTCTTTGTTCAAAAGACATAAATTTCTACTTTACAGAGAAAAGACAGGCTATCAATCATGAGTTCCCCTAACCATCCTCAACTGCACATTCTCTTCCATTCTCTCCATCTTTGCTCTGGTCTTGCAGAACATTCTTCTGCTTAGCCTAAACCTTTTAGTTCATTTCTTAATCCCATTTCCTCAAGACTCTTCCAATAATTTAATTTGACCCCTTGATCACTTTGTCTCTCATCTTTCATAGCTTCTTCTCCATAGATTTTTTTCTCCTATCAGACTCCCTCTATCCTTAAAAATCTACACCAGACTCTGTCCATCCCACAAACTATCATCCAATGTTGTATTTTCCTCTTAGTATTCGAACTCCTGGAAAAGGTTATACATTTTGCCTCTATTTCTTCATTCTCACTGATTTCTCAACCTCTTATGGTTTGGTTTATCATTCTAATTGGGTTTAAAAGATTGGGGTAACATAGACCATCCCAGCTTCTGTAATAATAAGTCTGTTTTTTCTTCCTTCTTCCTTACACCATGTCTCTGACTGAATCTTCTAAGATTCTTTTTTTTTTAAACCCTTACCTTCCATCTTGGAGTTAATACTGTGTATTGGCTCCAAGGCAGAAGAATGGAAAGGGCTAGGCAATGGGGGTCAAGTGACTTGCCCAGGGTCACACAGCTGGGAAGTGTCTGAGGCCAGATTTGAACCTAGGACCTCCCAACTCTTGGCCTGACTCTCAATCCACTGAGCCACCCAGCTGCCCCCTATCTTCTAAGATTCTTGTCCATAATCAAATTCCTTTTGCCTACTAACTGATTTCAAGGTTCTCTCTTCTCACAGTATACATGTTTCTTGCCCTTCTTGAATGCAATGTGTATTTATTTAGGACATTAATAGATAATATAGATAGATAAACAGATAGATATAGATATTGAAATTAACTTAAAACTTTAAAGTTTGAAAAGTAAATTACAAATATTTTCTCATTTTATATTCACCACAAACATGGAAGATAGGTGTTATTATTATTCTCATTTTGTAGAGGAGGAAACTGAGAATAAAAGAGGTTAAATGACTTACACATAGTCATGCAGAAAAGTAAGTATCTGTGGCAGGATTGGAATGCAGGCCTTCCTGGTTCCAGGTCCAATTCTATTCATAGCAACACTTAACTGCTACATTAATAGTAAGACACCTCAGGCAAATTCCTTTATCTTGCCTATCTCTTTCATCTGGGCATATGAAAGTATTGCCTTCATATGGTACACAAAAATCTGCACGAGTCACATTTATGCTCCTTTGAGTAAAATATTTTTATCCTTAACAGTAGAATCAACTGACTCACCTGGTCTTATAGCTAGTAGTTGTAAAAGAAGGACTAAAACATAGATCTTAATGACTCCAAATCTAGCACTCAACTCTACCAAAGAAAAACAATTCAAATATTTATTAAACATGTAAGTGCCAAACACTGTGTTTGGAACTGGGAAAAACAATTGGAAAAAATCGATCAATTCATACTTGCAAAGAATTTAGAACTGAATAAGGAGATAAGTGTATGTGTGTACACACATATATGCATTACAAAGTCATTGTTGTTAAGTCATTTCAGTCATATCCAACTTTTTGTGACTGTGTTCAGAGTTTTCTTCACAAAGATACTGAAGTAGTCTGGCATTACTCTAACTCTCTAATTCATTTTATGGATGGGGAAACTGAGGTAATCACAGTTACCTGACTTGCCCAGGCCACTAAAATGAGTAAGTGTATGACACTAGGTTTGAACTCATGAAGATTAGATTTTCTGACTCTAATCTTGGCACTCTATCTGCAGAGCCACCTGGCAATCTAAATGTATGTATACATCTGGGTGTATGTGTATCATAAATATAAAATTGCCAAATGCAAATATATGCAAAGCATTCAAATACAAGAGAGTCTGAAAAAACAACTAACAATTGGGGAAGTGTCAGAAAAGGTTTCATGCCTCGAGTTGCTTGAACTATATCTTAAGGTAAAAGAAAGGATCTATGAGGAAGAGGTAAATAGAGAGTGTATTCCAGCCATATGGGATGGCCTGAGCAAAGGTACTGACATGAGAGCTGGAGTACTGTCTATGAAGAAAAGAAAGAAGACCAGTTTGCCTGGAGGAGAGAAGAATAACAAGAATAGAAAGACAGGTTGAAGCCTGGTTGTAAAAGGGTTAAACAATTGTAGTGAAATATAGCATGGAAGAGCAATGAAAAGGTGTAAACCAAGTGGTGTGACAAGCTTGAGGGAGATGAGATCATGTCTAACTTATTTGGATCATAACAAATGAATAATATTTTCAGTGAGGGACAGGAAATCACTAAATAGAACTTCTCAAGTCCATTGTTGGTCACTCACTACTCAATAGATAAGTGGGAGCTCTTTGGGATTTAAACTTAGTTGGATCTGTGGCTTTGCCCTCTGTTTCTATGGGGGGGGGGTTACAAAGTCTTTGGGAGCTGACAGTTATTTTTAGAAGGCATCAATAAAATATTTTAGTGGCGATGGCAAACTGGAATGTGTGGAAATAGAGCCAATTAGTTTTGTAAGAGGTTCAGAAACCATGGAATTCAACAATCCATTGAAGAAATTAGAGAATTAAATTTTAGAAGAGGAAGCTTAAAACTAGAATGATAGGTGCATTCAAATATTCAAAAAACTTTAATGTCAAAAATCATATTATTTCTGAGTTTCTGCCTCTTTACCTGTAAAATGGGAATAATATTCCTTGCTCTAGATAGAAAATAGGATTGTTATTAGTCTCAAATGAAAAGTGAATGCAATATCACACTACCACATGCTGATCATTTTTGTGCCTAATTTTGGCTTCCTATTTTGCTATTTTTTCCTATTGGGTAAATGAATGTTCAATTCAATAAGCACTGATTAATCCTCTTATTATATGTACTGTGCTAGATTCTGGGTATTCAAAGATAAAATGGGTCACAAGCCCTTGTACTTATAGAATTGCAAAATGTGAAGGGACCTCAAAGGCCATATTATCCAACTCATTACCTGAACAAGATTATTTTTGCCACATATCTAACAAGAAGTCATTCAACCTTTAGTGAGTAGGAACTCCATATTGCCCAAGATAACCAATGGATAGCTCCTTGGAAAAGAAGTTTTTCATCACTTAAAGAAAACATTAAGCAAACATTTATTATGTATCTATTAAATACATAATACTAACTTGTACTTGCTTTTGCTGAGAAGAGCTAGGGAATAAATAAGACAAACAATTAAATGCAAAAGGCATGTCCAGGCAAAGGGAAGTGAGAAATTCAGAGTAAAGGAGAAAAGTTCAGGCTGCTAGAAATAGATGGAGGTAAGTCATCTCACCCAAGTCATCTGCTGAAACTCAAACCTAGCTAATCTTTGTGTGTATGGGGGAAGGGAAGAATCTGAAAGAGGTACATTGCTGTCCAGTGTGCTGATGAATAATTCAGAAAGGTAGAAAATGAATTCTCCCTGGGTTTAACTACATCCCCTCAGGGAGGCTATGGTACTATATAAATAAAACCTCACATCACTTACAGAGAAAGGAATTGGATTTTTCACCTCTTTTCCTACTCACTTTCCAGGGGCTATTCACAGATATAAAGAAAATGCCAGGATTTGGGAGGTGAAAATGGCAAGAAAAGCAATACAAAATAGAATGAGTTTCCTTGGGCATTCTGCTGACACACAAACATGCAGAGAATCCCTATGATTATTATTTATTCTCTGAACACCAACACTGTCATAGGTCCCTTATTGAACATATAAACAAAAATATAGTCCCAGTCTTTTGGGCAGATGGTATATTAAAAAATAGCAACTTGCTTGATTTTTTTCCCAAAAATTGGGTTATTTTATATAGTGGTATATTAGCCAATATTCTGAAGGGTCTATGAAGGAAGCAACTGTCTTGGATCTCATTCTCTCTCTCTCTCTCTCTCTCTCTCTCTCTCTCTCTCTCTCTCTCTCTCTCTCTCTCTCTCTCTCTCTCTCTTCTCTCTCTCTCTCTCTCTTACACACACACACATACACATACATGTGTGCACAAATACATATATTCATACGTACATAAGGTTAAATATAATTGGAGTGAAATATAGATTGTCACTTCTTTGAAGGTAGGGATGATGTCAAATTAATCACTGTATAAGCATGTAACTAGGAATATATAGCAGTTACTTAGTAAATGCTTGTTGGATAAATAAATGGATTCATTCAACCAACATTTGCTAAATTCTTTATTATGCACACTGCCTGATGGTTTGAGGGCAGGTTTTATTCTTGCCACTTTACATTTTATGAAGAAAGCATAGTATAACTTCCTAAATAGAGAGCTGACCTCACACCTAGAAAGACTAGAACCTAAGTACAGTTCCAGATATCCACTGGCTATGTCATCCTAGGAAAGCCCCTTAACTCATCAGTGCTCTAGGCAATTTTCTAAGAATCTAAGTTGCAGACAAGGTGCTAAAATACTTTGACCAAAGGAGTACTTTTAATTGTGAAATCATTAGTTCAAATAATTTCCAATTAGTTCCAATAGTACCAAACCCTATCCCATTTTCTACATGATGAACTGTTTGCATCTGGTATAATGACTTTGGAGCCTGATATCCTATAATCCCTCTGGGACCTTAGGTAAGTTATTTCAGCATTTTCAGCCTCAGTTTCCTCTTCTGTAAAGGAGGGAGATAAAAGTTGTGCTCTCTATGCTACTCCTATCTCTAAAATCAATAAAAACATCTCTGGGTCTTCTTCAGGGACTTCAGCCTCAGATGTCACTTGTGCCAGAGAGTTTCATTTAATGACATAACCAGAAATGGGAAGAAGGAAGAGGATCTGGAAGACAAATGAACCAGTTACCATCCACTTCCCTCAAATTACAAAGTTTTAGTACCTCCATTGCTTATCTCTTTCCTTCTAATCTGAAGCCCTTAGAATGAATCAGAGAATATAAAAATAGGAAGAGCTCTCAGAAATCAACTACTCCATTATTGTCATTTTTTAAGAAAAAAAAATTAATCTTACAAAAGTACATCTTACAAAGGTAAAATTGTTGCCTACCCAGACTGATACATAAAAAAAAAAATACACAGGCCTTAGGAGTCAAGAAATATAGTATACCTATGTTCAAACTAAAGCTCTGCAGTTTTTAATTGTATGACCTTGGGTAAGTTCCTTCTCTCTGAGTCTCAGTTTCTTTATTTTTAAAATGAGTTTATTAGGCTAAATGATCATTAAGACCTCTTCTACATGTAATGCTTTAGGATCCCCTAAAAACCTTTCTCTTATTGGCATTGTGATCTCAAGCCATTTTTTTAATCTCTCTTAGCCTCAGTTTCCCCACCCATAAAATGGGGAATAATAGCACAACACAGTGTTTTGTGAGGGTCAACTGAGGAAATATATTTTAATTGTTTATATTTATATCATATATATTTTATAAAATGCTTTATATGAGATTCCTATAAATAGTTTATATTTATATTTACATATTTTAAATTATTATTATTATTATTATTCCTTGGTTAAATTATCCTCCATGAACCTCACCAATATGGAACCCATTTACCTGAGGTCTCCTCACTTAGCAATCTCTTTGAGCTCATACAAGAGGATAGGAAGTAAGGGGCAGAAGCTATAAATAGTAGCTACAAAGTCAATTTGAAAAAAAAAAACACAAAACTAAATACCATGGTTCAATTTACAGTCATTTCCCAAAATTACCTTCTGTTAATTCTAAGACAGAAGAGTGGCAAGGGCTAGGAATAAAATGACTTTCCCCGGCCACCCAGCTATGAAGTGTGTGTATGTATATATGTATGTATGTATGTATATGTGTACATATATATGCATGCATATACATAAATACCTATAAGTATGGAGTGATACATATGTGCATATGTACATATATACACCTATATTTACTAACATGCCATACACACACATATATACATAAATGTTTACGTGTCCTATATATTTATGTGTGTAGATTCATTTAATGTCCGTTTTTATTATCTCTATAACCCCAGCTCAATAGACTGCCTTGCACAGAATTATAGGTATTTCCGATACCTTCAGTCTGAAGAGTTTTCTTTTTCTCTTTTTTGAGTTAGAGTGAGAGATTAGTAATAGGGACAGCGCCACAAACAGCTGTTGTATATTTTAAAATGCATTGAATAAAGTAGAATCAAATTCAGAAAGAAGCACAAACCAGAATGACTGTTAGGAAAGCATACACAGAATTTATTCTTCTTTAACAAAATAGTACAGGCACAATTTCATACAATCATCTTTCTGTGTTCTACAGCATTTATAGAAATATACAAGGTTGAGAGACCTTGAGTGTGACTTCTGCCTCTGATCTTTACTACTTATAGATCCATGAATATTTCATTTATGAGCTCTGATCCTCAGATCCTCATCTGTAAAGTGGAGATAATAATACTTGTAGTACTTTATGAGGTTAGTGTGAAGCTCAAGTATTCACAGTACTTTGCAAACCCCAAAGCCCTATGTAAAACCAGCCAATGAAGAGCCACTCATAAACCAGTTGTGATGGGTCAGTATAAAAAGTCTGTATAATTCTGGTTCCCAATGCTTCTTGTTTCCCAAGCTAATAAAAAGTATGGAAAGAATACTCTCCTGGAGAGAATTCTAGGCTTGGCCTTGAGAATTCAGGGGTGGAATCCTGGCTATGCTAATCATCATTTTTGTGAAATTGGACAACTCACTTAACTAATTTGGGCCTCAGTTTTCTTACCTGGGGAGGGAGCAACTGGGTGGCTCAGTGGATTGAGAGCCAGGTCTAGAGATGGGGGGGGGGGTGTCCTAGATTCAAATCTGGCCTCAGTGTGTGAACCTGGGCAAGTCCCTTAACCCCCATTGCCTAGCCCTTACCACTCTTCTGCCTTAGGAATACACAGTCATGATTCTAAGATGGAAGGTAAGGGTTTAACAAATACTGGGGAGAGGGAATGAAAATTATGATATCTAAGATTCTTTACACTTTTAAATATTATGATCTCATTTTGTAGCATGTATTTTCTTATAAATCTGCCTTAAATTCTGGCTTCAGGATGATCATAAACATAATTTGTTTTAATACTAAGCTCCCCCAAAGTATAAAAGCATAATCATATCTTCCTCTAATTTCTCACTGTAGTATGAAGACACACCATTGAGACTACTGAGTCTCAGAGGTGATACCAGGAAAGAGAAAACATTGGCAGGAACTACCAAGAAGTAAAGGCTTTGAGACTGGAAGCAGGTGAAGGAAGGGAGTGGTGCCAAGCATTTCTAAAGTGCCATGTGCTATATTAAGTGCTTTGCAAATGTTATCTCATTTAATCCTTGAAACAACTCTTTATAGTGGGGGTTATTATTATCCCCTCTTAGAGTGGGCAAGACTGAAGCAGACAGAGGTTAAGAAACTTGCCCAGAGTTATGTAGCTAATAAGTGTCGGAGGCTGGATTTGAACTCATATCTTCTTGACTCCAGGCACAGTGCTCTATCTGGTGCACCAATTGCCTAGAAGCACAAACTCATGTGTCTGTCACTTAAGAATGAATCTACCTAAGTACAGAAAGGTTGCTATCAAAATTGGGACTACCCTACCGTCTGAATTTTCCTTTGGTCTCAGTAATTTGAAAAAAATATATACTAAGGCCTGGAGGTGTTTCCATCTGTCTCAAAGGAGGGAGCCTCCAAACAGATGGAATCAACTCATAGTAGGAGTTGAACAAGATCCCATCTTAATTATTACAGTTTGTTTTCAAGTAATGTTACACTGTGTTATCATTTTTTCCCACTAGATGGCAACTGTTTAACTCTCTGAAATCATTGTATAACTATAAAAATCAGTTCACTTTTAATATAAGGGGGAAAATCCTCTTCTGTGAATTTGTGAATTGTCATTTTTCTCAATCTTACAACACACACACACACACACACACACACACATACACACACACACATGGTTCATTTCCACAGTCACTCTCTAGACCCTACCACACACACACACACACACACACACACACACACACACACACACACACACACACACGCGGTTCATTTCCACAGTCACTCTCTAGACCCTACATATTTGCTCATCTCACTCTCTCTAGACTGGAATGGATTACTCTCCTCCCAACTATATCTATTAAAATCCTGCGTTATTTTTAAGAATCAGTTCAGCTGCTGACTCTTCCCTGATTTTTCTTTTCCTACTTTTCCCAAGTCATCATTGGCTGAAATTTCTCACAGTATTTTGCTTAACCTTTTCTATGACTTCTTTGTATCTTATTTTCTTTTGTGTTGTACTTCTGTCATATAAGTTGTAAAGTCTTTGGACACTTTGAATAATTTCTAGCATGGTGCTAGATGCACATTGAGGATCTACTATGCACCTGTATTGGAGAGGTCTTATAGATTTTTCTGGATTTTGGAAGATTTGAATCAAATCATCTCCCAAAGACTGTGATTTATTAACTGAAATATAAATTTGGAAGCTGTAATTTCTGGTGAAAGGAATTCAGAAACAAAGTGCAATTTAAAAAAAAAAAACTCTTTGGGACAGAACAGCTCTTTTCCAGTACCCATACTGATTCTCTCTGCAGATCTCACACAGTACTGTACAACAAAATAGACATATAGAGGGATGACAATTAGGAGGGAGGATGTGGTCTTTAAGTCCTAGCTTGGACACATTCTAAGTGACCTTGGGTAAGTCATTTCACTCTTTTAGAATATTTTCCTCCTCTGTAAAATAAGAGGGATGGGTCTATAAGGCAGATAATATGGTTTTTGAGGTTCTTTCTAGAAACTTAATTTATTGAACCCAAATCTTCAAATTGGCCTTATTTTTTATCTTCATATATGATATTCCATTTTTAAGATCTATGTTTTTACATAGGATACATGCATTCTTTCCTCACTTCCAAATCTCAGGAATCTTGAGCTTTCCTTGGGACTCAGTTTAAATGCATCTTCCTACTTAAGACTTCTTTTCATTTTGACTTACCCAAAATATTCCTCTTCCGATCCCCCAATTGCCTTGTATTCACCTTATACACTTTATTTTTATTTTTTTACTTTATTTTATTCCAGTAACAAATTTACAGGTAAGTTTTCCAAAATTACATTTTCTATGTTGTCTCCCTCTCCTGTTCTCTTCCCCCTCAAGGAACTCACAAGCAATTCCAGTGGGTTATACATGTTTTATCACTCAAAACCTATTTCTATATTATTCATTTTTTACAAGAGTTATCTCATAAAACCAAAACCCCAAATAATATTCCCAAATAAACAAATGATAAACCATGTTTTCTTCTGCATTTCTACTCCAACAGTTCTTTCTTTAGAAGAGAATAGCATTCTTTTTCTTAAGTCCTTCAGAATTGTCCTGGGTCATGGTGTTTGTTGCTAATAGTAGTAAAATCTATTACATTTGATTATCACACAATGTTTCAGTTACTGTATATAATGTTTCCTGGTTCTGCTTATATCACACTGTATCAGTTCATGCAGATCTTTCCAGCTCTTTCTAAAATCATCCAGTTCATCATTCCTCATAGCACAATAGTATCCCATCATCATAATATACCACAATTTGTTCAGCCATTCCCCAATTGAGGGACATCCCCTCATTTTCTAATGTTTTGCCACCACAAAAAGTCCAGTTATAAATATGTTTGCACAAACAGGTCTATCCCCATTTTAAAAAATCTCTTTGGCATACAGGCCTAATAGTGCTATGGCTGTATCAAAACATATGCATTCTTTTAACGCTCTTTCAGTATAATTCCAAATTACCTTCCAAAATGGTTGGATCAAGTCACAACTCCTCCAACAATGCATTAGTATCTCAATTTTGCTATATCCCCTGCAACATTGAACATATTTTATATTGTTGACATATTATTGATTGAGCATAAGATGCTGGGGAATAGGGCAGGCAAGGATACTTTTCTTTTTGGCTTCAAACCTAGCTCAATGCTTGGTACATAGTAAGTTCTTAAGCCTTGTCTGAGGATTAATTGATTGATGAGAAAATTGAGGTTCAGAAAAGTTTAAAAAAATAGGATCATTGGATTGAGAGGTGAATATGACTTTAGATTTCTAACCTAAATCATCTCATTTTACAAAGGAAGAAACTGAGACCCAGAGACAAGGAAATGACATGGTAGCTTGCCTACTGTCACATAATAAGGAGTAGGGTCTCAATGGTAAGTAGTAGATTTTAGAGGTTGTAAATCTAAGACTAAAGTTTTGTTTTGTTTTGTTTTCCCAAAAGTTCTTTCATTTTTCCTTCAGGTTTTGGGACAAATGCCTGATGACCTTATGGAGTAGCTTGTCTCAGTGTTTCATTTTAAGCAGAATTCTCCAAACAAATGGCATCTCTAATCTCTTCTATCAGCTTCAGACTATGGAAAGGAACACTGAGAATCAAGGGGTTCCTCTCTCCTTTTGCCTCACCAGCCCTCCATAGAGTCTCTGTCCCTTCACCGTCTCCATTCCCTGTTACCAACCCTACTTTATCCCCTGTACCTTCAATCCTTACAAGAGGTAAATTCATTTTTATCTATATGACTTAGGTTAATTCAATGATGATGTACACCTAGAACTAAAAAAAAAAATAATGTAAGATTTTCTTTAAAACAAATCAAGTAAAAAAATAGCTTTGTTTTTCATATCTTCTAGTGGTAAGACTAGAAAATGTAAGCCCTGAGCAAAAATTTCTAAATGCTATTAATTTACTATTACCTACACAATAAAATAAGGACCATATCATACTATTTATACCGAGGAAAAGAAAAATAGAAAAATAAATAAAACAGAGGAGTTAGGAGGGACTTTCTCCTTTGTGCTGATTCTCTTAAAATTGGAAGCCATTGCCTTTGCCCTAGCTGACTAGAAGCTGAATGCAAGTAATGACCTTTAAAAAGTTGAGTCAGCCATATACAACAGCCATCTCTACCACCTTAGTCCAAGTCTTTATCATCATCTTCTTGGAAAATTTTAATAGTCTTTCATCTGGTATCCCTGCATCTAAAGCCTCACCTAGTACAACCCACTCTGTATAGTTTGCCAGGAAAAAAAATTGTACCAAACATCCTCAAAGTCATAGGCAAATGATAGAGAGATTTATTGATTTTCTTAGAATGTTTCACTGCAATGGATTTTGTGTGGTAAGGCAATGTGGTTTTTTTTTCATTCTTTTTTCCTTTTTTTAGTTTTATCTTTATTTTAGTTTAATAACAAATTTCCACATAAGTTTTCCAAATTTATATGATTCATTATGTCTCCCTCCCTTCTTCCTTCCCCCCTCCTGGAGTTTAAAAGCAACTCAATCTCAGCTTTACCTATGCTGTCACTCAAAACATATTTCCATAGAATTCATTTTCATAAGTGAGTAATCTTTAAAAAAAAAACCTTACCTTCCATCTTAGAGTTGATATTGTGTATTGGTTATAAAGCAGAAGAATGGTAAGGGCTAGGCAATATGGGTTAAGTGATTTGCCCAGGGTCACACAGCTAGGAAGTGTCTGAGGCCACATTTGAACCTCCCTGGAACCTCCCATCTCTAGGCCTGGATATAAGTGAATAATCTTATAAAACAAAAACTCCAAATCATGTACCTAAATAAATAAAAATATGGAGCACTACATGAATTTGCAAGTCATCCTTGTGCAGGGGCCATGCTAATCTTCTCTGTATCATTCCAATTTTAGTATATGTTCTGCCAAAGCAAGCACAAAATGTTTCATGAATAAGTAAATCCATGGAAATTGGAAAAAGCAAAGCACACATCAGGGTGAGAGAGACAATTTGCCCTTATCAAGTGTGAGATAGATTGTGATAGCTAATATAACTTAAAACCCCAGAGTTAATGATGTTATAATTCTTGAAATGTTGATAAGAACACAAATGCTATCCCTCAAGATGACTTGAGACTATACCCTATAAGGATCCTTGAATGACTTGGAACTGGAGAGACCTGGTTCAAATCCTGTCTCAGATACTTGCTAGCTTTATGATCCTGGGAAACTCACTTACTCTCCCTCATTCTCAGTTTCCTTATCTATGGCAATAACAACAGCAATAATAGCAATAATCATAGCCTCTACCTAACAGAGATGTTGTGAGGATAAAATGAGAAAATATCAGTAAAGCTCTCTATGAATGTTAAAACACAATATAAATGTAAGCTATGACTACAATTATAATTATTGTTCTTTTTCTTGCTGCTTTCTAGAAAAAAGACTTGGAATTCCCGTCAGAGGTGTTTTCAAGTATTTGAAGAGTGTCACAGAGAAGAATGAGATTCCACTCATGGATATCATATATTTCATTTCCATGGCCTTCTAACATCCTCCATAGAACATTCATCCATCACATGGGAAACCTTCCCTTAATTCTTTTAATAGTACACAAGGGCTTTTCAACTGTTGTTTATCTTTTCTCTTCACTATTTAAATCTTATTACCTCTTTTTTCCAGTCATACATGTCCTCCTTACCACTAACTATCTCCTTTGAGACCTGAAACTCACATCTAGACATGTTCAGCCAATCAGAGCCATAACTAGTCCTCTTGGAATCTAGGGCAAATTCCATGGAATTTGAGGAGGTGGAATTGAAGGCTATCTAAAAGATAATCATCCTTCTGCCTATTTCCACTTGATATAGATTGGAAATAGATGTGATGGGAGTTGTGGAGATCAGGGATTTGAAAAGTCAGGCAGTTAAAGTAATAATATGACAAATAATATAATAAAAACAACAGTTACCATTTATTTAGCACTTTCAAAGTTTGCAAAAAACTTTAAAAATGTCATCTAATTTGATTATCCCCAAAACTCTGGAGGTAGGTGAATTATTATACTCCTTTTTCAGAGATGGAAACTGAGGCAAACAGCAGTTAAGTTAATTGTTTAGGGGCACACAGCAGGGGAAGAACAAGACAGGAGACTAGGTACTTTGGGGAAGAGGGTGAGTATCCTGGTAGTCCATAAATAACAGCTTGAGTCTGGAGAGTACGGTAGTTAAATTGTATTTCACCTACCATAACAGGACAGAGTAAACTTTGAAGGAGCTGAGAGGTTGGCTTATTGACAGTGGTATCAGGAGGGTCAGAAATTGGTTTTGCAAAGAGAGGAGGAATATTCCAGTGCACTTCTTAGTTCTTTGTGTCAGAGTCTGAGGGAAGGAGCAGAAACTTTGGACCCAGTGTTGTTGATATCTTCAGGGAAAAGCTAGGTTTCAATGATGACCAGAAGAAGGAAGTATGAAAATCTGGAACCTAAGGTGAAAAGGAGTTTGTTTGTTTGTTTGTTTTAATAAGGAAAGAGTAAGGACAGAAATGCTGGACAACGGATAGGGGCTATGGTGGACTAGTGATGAATGTATTAATATGTGTAGTCGGTGTAGCACTCACTGCCTTTGTCATAGATTCTGCATTTATTCTGGACCTCTACAATATTTTTTTTTTCCAATCCTCTTTATACGTTTCCCATGGATAACTAAAATATATAAACTCAAATGGAATTTTCTGATCAGTTATTACTTCCTTTTCTGAATTTACAACCTAGTTAAAGAGATATAAGAACTCACTATAATATAAGGCAGTGATCAAAAAACACAGTGGCACCATCAGACCAGAGGATTTCAAAGGAAGCCTTCTGTATTCAAGTGGGAAAGTAGAGAAATTGGAGAAAGAGGATCTGACTTTGAATCCCAATTTGTATAATTCTGAGCAATTAACTTCACTGGACCTCAGATCCCTCATATGTAAAATGGTTGGAGCATGATGGGGACAAGAGAATAATTAAAGCTTTTAAAATAATCTTTAAAGGTTACTTCTAAGCAAGGATGTACTCATATTGGCTTAGAAGAACTGATTGTTAAACTTTCAATGTGAAGGGCAGCTAGGTAGTTCAGTGGATAGAGGGCCAGGCCTAGAGACAGGAGTTCCTGGGTTCAAATATGTCCTCAGACATTTCCTAGCTGTGTGACTCTGGGCAAGTCACTTCACCCTCACTGTTTAGTCCCTACCACTAGTCAGTCTTGGAATCAAAATTTAATATTGATTCTGAGACTGAAGGTAAGGTTTGTTTTGTTTTGTTTTGTTTTCCCAAAGTGAGCATTTAACACTTTCAAAATTGCTTAAGAATCAGGGGCTTGATACATTATTTTGTTGGCTACCTAGACTTAATAAAGCTATAGAAGAGAAAACACTAACATAGACTATACTTATAAATGTATCTTGCATGCATATTTGAAAGATGTGTAGTTTTTAAACATTTACATGTACGCCACTGTTAATACTTTTACTGTATTCTCTCCCTAGTACTTCTAGCTTAGAAAAAGAAAGCTTTCTGATAGCCCCATTTGTAGCTATCATCCAGGCAGACCCTGAAATCATGGAATCTATTCACAACTGGAAGAGACCTTAAAGATAACTTATTCCTAACTGTCAACATTTGCTTGAGGGAAGATAGAGATGAAGATACAATACTTTGAGCACTCAGAGGAAGGAAGGAACACTCCCCACTGCAGTAATAAGAGAATGCATCATAGAACAGCCAAAGTCCATCTCTACTTCCTGGATTCCAATCCTTTGATTTCCCAGTCCTTCTGGACACTTCATTGTCTCCCCTTGCTTCTCTCAGGAAAAATGTGATAAGACTTTATCAAATGTCTGTTAAGGTCTGTAACAGTTAAAATTTAGGGAAACTGAGGCAGGTAGAAATTAGTTTCTCTCTGCAAGGAGTATTATATTTTAGAGGTTTATTAAAGGTTAAGGATTAAAGAAAAATACAATTAAGAAAGGCACGTGCCAGGTGGGCCAAGAGGCCCAATTCAATTTCACTCACATCATGAGATGGGTCTGCTTGCCAGAGGAGACAGGAAGAGAAGCGACCCCACCTACAGTGAAGACCCTTTAAATCATAATTAGCTCTCCGCCCAGGTGAGAATTCAGTGAGATTACAAAGCATTCTGGGGAAGTGGAGCAAGGACTTCTGGGGATTGAAGTCCTGGATTCAAGTCTCCATTTTTAGAGGTCCCTCACCTTCCTTGCCTTTCAGGACCTATTTAACAATTGGGGGAGGGGCTGAAGAGAGAAGGTACAAAGGAAGGAGAAGGAGATGCTTCTTAGGAGTGTAGATGAGCACTGGCATTGACTTCAGAATAGATGTGTTCAAGTTCCATCTCTGAGGTTCACTACCAGTGTGACTTTGGGCCAATCAACTTTTTCTTTCCCACATAGTTGCATTCCTTTGGATAGCTCCATTTTCCTTCCTCTTCTCTGGCTTTTATGCTTCATTATATAGTGTGTCTCTCCATTCAATTATAAATTTTTACTACAATGCAGGGCACATGGAGACACAATGAAGGTTTATCAACTGATTGGTAGGACAATTAAATGACACAGTGGAGAGAGTCCTGGGCCTGGAGTCAGAAAGATTCATATTCCTGAGTTCAAATACGGCCTCAGACACCAGCTTGGGCAAATCGGTGAACCTTGTTTGCTTCAGTTTTCCTAATCTATAAAATGATCTGGAGAAGGAAATGACAAACCATTCAAGAATCTTTGCCAAGAAAATCCCAAATGGAGTCACAAAGAATTGGATATGTCTAAAACAAATAAATATTGACTGAGTGATAACTTTCCTGGACCCCTGTTCCTCATGCATCAAATGAGGAAATTAGACTGCAAAATTTCTAAGGTATCTTCCAACTCTAAATCTAGGGTGTAATCTTTCTAATTGTAGCAGACCAAGAGTAGAACCTTGAGGGATCCCACTATAAGGTAAGGATAGGAACTGAACTTGTGATTTCATTAGTGTAGGGATATGCCAAGTGAGAAAACTCCTATAAGTGCAGGTAGATACATTCTCTGCAATTTGTAGTCCCTGAGAATTTCTTAAAACACTGAGAATTTATTCAGCATCCCAATGAACAAAAATCTTCCTGGTTTTGAGGACATCTTTCTTTCTCTACTGTTAATCAATAAACATTATTAAGCACCTACTACTATGTAACAAGCACACAAACAATAGGACAATATGATCTGATAGGATTTAATTTAATTTTATGAAGAATAGACAGAGTGATTTCCTCAAAATCAGCAAGAAATGGAAGGTGGTTAAATTGGTTTATGTCTGAGAAGTTCCATGAGTATTTTCATGGAGGGTTGGTCAGCACATCAAAGGGCAGCTGCAAGTGCAGGAAGAAAATCACTGGTTTTAGTAATGAGTAAGTGTTTTTTGAGAGGGCAATTTCTATTGAATGGGAGTGGGATATCATAAAAACCTGACATTGGGTAACTTATTGGCACTGTGGATAGAGTACCAGACTTGGAGTCAGAAAGACTCATCTTCCTGAATTCACATATGGCTTCAGGCACTTAGTGGCTGTCAATTAACCCTGCTTGCCTTAGTTTCCTCATCTGTAAAATGAGCTGGAGAAGGGTATGACAAACCATTCCAGTATCTTTGCCATGAAAACCTCAATGGTGTGATAAAGTGTAGGATACAACAGAAATGATTGACAACATTGGAGTCAACTCTCTCGTGCTAGGGAATCAAACCCTGAATATAGAGAAATAGCTATTGACTGTTGACATTTCTAATGTAAAAAGGGAAGTTTTCAGGAGTTCTTTTTGAGGCCTTTTCAGGCCTCTTTCTAAAACAGACTTTGTTTTTTTCCCTTAGTTTTTCCAAAGAGATCTTAAAAGATGTTATAAGATCAAATTTATATGGCTGTCCTCCATAACTGGAATTCTATCCCTTCTCATCTTTGCCTCCCAGTTTCCCTGATTTCCTGAAAGTTTCACCACAAGTCATACTTTCTACAAGAAACCTTTCCCATTCCTCCTTAATCTTATGAGAGAATGCCTTCCTATATCCAATTAATACATGATTGCTCACATATCGTTTCCCCCATTAGATTGTGAGCTCCTTGAAAACAAGGACTACTTAAATTTTCACTGTATATTTAGCACTTAACATAGTTTCTGCCTTGTAGTAGTTAAAAAATACTTATGCAGCTAGATGGTTCATTGGCGATGGAGTCAGAAAGACTTGATTTTAAATTTGGACTCAGATATTTATCAACTGTCATGGTGGGCAAGCCACTAACCTCTGTTTGCCTTATCCAGGTGAGAAGGAAATGATAAACCACTGCAGTGTCTTTGCAAAGAAAACCCAATGGATAGTAGGGCCCAATGGGTCATAAAGAGTCAGACTTGATTGAATTACTGAACAACAACAACATATAAATAAATACTTTGTTGACTGGAAAAAAAAACACAGAAATATTAAATAGTCAAAATCACTTTTTAATCAAGGGAATGGGGTTCAATGCAATAGTAGACCTTGACACAGAGCTGTGCTTCACACAACTACACAGAGTCTGAGGATTAAACTCTGCTCTGGACCCTGACCTCTGGGAAAGCCAGCCACACTAGATTGGACAATTCCAAGGAACAAAAGAATTGGGGAACCCATATACCACTTGGTGGAAATCCAGGGGCAGGGAAAGATGATTTGACATAGCTATAGCTACAAAGGAAATGGGAGTGTTCAAGCTACACTGACAAGATACAATCAAACTTGGGAAAGGAATCATAGCCAAAGGCTAGGGTGTACAAAAAGGGGCTGCTTACCATGGATACTAAAGAATGGTTCCTGCCTAGATGAGGATCTTCTTGGGAAAGAGTCTCTGATACACTGGGGAAACTACCTAAGACAAAGATGGTCCTTAGCATATGCTTAGTCCCACCCAACTAGGATTGTCATTCACCTGAGGGTCCACTATTCACTGTAACTGCTAGCCTGGGATTCCCTCCAGGATGGATTCCCATGGGCATAGGGAACAAATACAAACTTTGGGGTCTTCAATTTAGAAACTAGTCCAAAAACTTGGGGTTCATCAGATCTTTCTATGCTACAAGATTGGGGTTTCTAGATTCCATGTTGACAACCTGTTGAGTTAGCAGACATTTCCTCCCAAAGCCTTGGGAACACAGTTTCTCAAATACCACCTCATTCTCTGTGACAGTAGGCTCCCTCTTCTGTTTTGGTTGTTGTTGTTGTTTTTAAACCCTTATCTCTTGCTTTAGAATCAATACTGTGTATTGGTTTCAAGGCAGAAGAATGGTAAGGGCTAGGCAATGGGGTTAAATGATTTGCCCAGGATTGCATTGCTAGGAAGAATCTAAGGCCACATTTGAACCCAGGACCTCTTGTCTCTAGGCCTGGCTCTCAATCCACTGAGCTCACTCTTAGCACAGTTATTACATCTGTCTCATCGAAAGTACCATGGTTGCTGGAAGATAGAGCTTTCTCTAAAGGGCTTGGTCATCTGGCATCATACATCCAGCTTTTAAAGGAATATCACTGAGAAAATATATTTTTAAAAACCCAGCTCAACATAAGGCTATCCAAGTATCAGGCTATCCTCTCTGAAATGTTCCTCCATTCATCAGTGTCAACTGCTCTAGCCTTGACTTGCACAAATTTAACTGCCTTGTTGATGAGGAAGAAAGGACCAAATTATCAACACTATTGTTAGTATTATTATTTTTTTTTGAGTAATGACCATACACTCAAAGCTGAATAAAGCTTCAAATTAGCCATAATCCCTGCCCTAGGGACATATAATCAAAAGGAAAAAGACAAGTGATTCAATCATGATTATGTGCAGCTTTGAAAATGGTGCTTGTGACAAGAACTTGTTAATAGCACTAACACATGGACAGAAAATCATAAATGTTAAGAGTTCATTCACTGACTCAGTTCCATCTGAACAAAAATCTTTCAGTGACTTTGTGTCTCATGCAAGAGACAGGAATAATACACTTGTAAGTAGTATATATCTAAAAATTTGAAGATGATGAGAATGTAGAAGAAAGAAGATAAAGATGAATATGAAAATGAAGACAAAAGCAATACACATCAGTAGAGGAAGGATACTACTTTGGAAAGGACATGACAGTAAGAAAACCTGGGTTTGAGTTCTAGCCCACCATTCCTATTGCAGTAATACCTCTGGGCTCACTCAACTAATTCCTATTTGCACTGACAAGTTAGATCTTCAAGGCTTGGCTGACTACTTCATCTCTCAAGGTTATAATGGTAACTCTTTCTGGGGTTGGAATGTTTCTACTGCTATCATTCATGACTCACCTACCAAGTGGTATGTTCCTCATTGATTAACAATTAGCTATCCTGTGTTAATTAGCTTTTCAAAAGAAAAGAACATTTTCTGACATGGTAGGAAAATATTTACCAAAAAATCTTGGGCACAGTCTCCCATGAATATCTACAAAGTCCAAGGAAACATGGGCTCAAGCTTAGATAGCAATATGAAAAAGGGGAATTTTATTGCTGTTGGTCTGATAGAAGTCCTTTTCTCCCTTCCTGGCGTCCTCATGGTATTGCTCTGATTTGAAGCTTTCTACTAAGCCCCAAGGGTCAGAATCGTTGGAGAGTCCCAAAGCTGCACTTCTCTTCATTAGGAAGAAATGTCACACCCCATGAACCTAAATTTTCTTACTGTGTCTAGTTTGAACTGTCTTAGCTTCTGGTTGAATGCAAAATATGTTACTGGCACATTCCCTCCAATAACATGATCAATGCCAGTGGGCATGCTCTCCATGCATTCACTCTCCTCCACTACTTGCTTCACTCTCACTACAGATTAGAAATTCTAGGGTCTGCTCTTCAAAGTGGTCCCAAAGCTTGACTACATTACTCATGAAATTTTCTGTAATATATCTAGGCTGAGGGGGTTAACTAATTCTTTCCACCAATCATAATACATTATATCATCTGATCTTATCCAATGGCTTGAAATATCTACTTTACAATTTGATTGACTTTGTAATCAAAAAATTATTCTAACTCTATGATGGACATAGAGAATCTTGTTTTTAATATTAATCACAGTGTATGTATATGATGGGGGGGGTGGACATGCTCTATTTCACTAGCTATATAATTTGGGGCATGTCTTTATTAATATCTCTGTTTCTTCATCTCGAAATGGTACTGATATTATCTCTTGAGTTAAGATTTTCCTTATCTTCCCATCTATTAGTGCTTTCCTAACTCCCAACTATTTTGTTTTACTCAATATAGAGTGGATATATATATATATATATATATATATATATATATATAGAGAGAGAGAGAGAGAGAGAGAGAGAGAGAGAGAGAGAGAGATGTGTGTATATATTTACCTATGCATGTTTCTATTTTATGTTTCTAATAGACTATAAGCTCTTTATGACCTAGGATGGATTCATTTCTAACTTTGTATCCTTAGGGACTAACGTTCTGTTTTATACCCTGTAGGAGTTTAATAAGTGTTTGCTTAATTTAGTATACACATTTCAAAACTGTTGTATATAACTATCCATTTTTAGGAAGTTAGGATGCTGACATTGAAAAAGGGAATAGTAAGAGAAGATATGATAGTGGTCTTCAAGTATCTGAGGGACAGTCATGTGGAAGAAGAGATTAAGATTACTGTGCTTAACTCTAGAACTCTAAATTAAGATCCAAATGGAAATACTACAGAGAAGCAAATTTTAGCTTAATATAAACGCTTCCTAAAAATTATAGCTGTCTAAAAATGGAATGGACTGTCTGGGAAACCAGTCTTCAAGTAGAGATTGAATGATGACTTGTCAGGGATTCAAAAATGTGATTCATGCCTTAGTAGTCTCGAATAGATGACATCTAAAAACACTTCTAATTATATTATTTTGTGATTTCATTAAAATTGACCACCCCCTTTCCCCCATAGGCTATTTTCAGAATCAAATGAGAGAATAATGCCTTTCTGGACATAGTGACAGAAATCCTTTGAGTTCTATGAGGGAAATGACCATTTTTTCCCCTTTCTTTGTATCTCTACTTAGCACAGAGCTAGGTAGGCACATAGGAAGCATGGAATAAATATAATAATTTCATATATAACAAGTTTTAGTATTGTATATAATTACATAATGCATGTTAGTATATTAATATTATATAATTATAATATATTGATTTAATATAATAACAAATAATACTATGACCCACAATACACTTTTTGACTAGCTGTCAATCATATTACTAAACTTTAGGTGGTAAATGATAGATTTAGCCAATTGGCTCATTTCCAGGCTAGTTGAAATTCTACTACTAGTTAATGACATCTTTAAAGATAACCCTATTTGGTACAGCTAAATGGCTCAGTGCATAGAGAGCCAGGCCTATAGATGAGATGTCTTAGGTTGTAAGGATAATTTTAGTGTTTTGACTTAAATCTAAATGATTGGTCACCAGGAAAAATTCCCAAATAATAAGATACCTATGTCAGCTGGGAATTATGGAGATTTTAATTAATAGAGAAGGAATTAAGGAAAGAGAAAAAAAAAGAGAGAGTGAGAGAGAGAGAGAGAGAGAGAGAGAGAGAGAGAGAATTTAAACTGCTCAGGCTGAGCCAGGTAGTAGTTAAAGGCCTTGGCCAAAGTGGCCTCCCTGGGTCTAAGGGTAAGGGAGTCAGTCTTATCACTCACCACGAGACCATCTCCAAGCTGGGTTCCAATCCTCCACTGAACTCAATCTCCTGAACTGAGTTCAGAATAATCTCTTGAACTGACTTTTAACTTTCTTTTAAAGAGAATTTTCTCTTCTGTCACCTCCCCTAAATTTTCATGTCTACCAATCACAGTAGACGCTTTTTTCCAGGACTGCCCATTCTTAGTTCTCACCACTCTTTAGTTCTCACCTTTGCTGGTTAGATTTTATCTTCTGAGGTACTTCACACTTCTTTGTTAAGCTTGCCTTTTGTGAGTTACCTGACCTTTTTGTGATTAATTTAAACTTTATAGGACTTAACACCCTTTTGTATTAGATCTAAAAATAGACTTAGCTTAAGGTTCTAGCTTTACTATAAGGTATGAGTTAAGTACCTTCATTGTTCAATCAGGAGTTTACAACTTTATCTTCCCCTAAAGTATGTCTAAGTATGGGTGGAGTAATGTAAAGTTCCCAAGACATTCCTAATTCTTGTTAGACCAAGTATCTCCATTGTTAAAATAAGGAAATAGCTAAATCAAATCTTCTAAAGTATATTCTGAGTAGTTTTTAAGATTCACAAGGTTCAAATCTGTCCCAGAGATTTCCTAGCTATGTGACCCTGGGCAATTCACTTATTGCCTAGTCCTTATTGCTCTTCTGCCTTGACACCAATAAGACAGAAGGTAAGGTTTAAACAAACAGACAAAAAAAAAAAGATGATGCTGTTCACATGATTGAGGGCCACAGTCCAAATACTAAGAGGAAGAGTATGCAAAAGAAAAAGTCCTTTCCCACAATCCTGAAGATTGTTCGTCTAATGTCCCAATCATTTACCAGTTACCCCTATTATGTCTTCATTCATTTCAACATCTTTGTCCTCTTCATCAAGGATCAGAATGGAAGTCCATCAATTCAGAAAATAACTTACACATAATGTCACCATATTGTGATGCCAAAACAATTGATTTCCACAGGATCCTCAATAGGATTCCTCAATGCTCCATTGTGGGTTTTAAAATTAATAATAATCAATAATTATTATATTTTAAATTTTTATTAATTATAACTAAAATAAAAAAGCTACCTGAAAGTCTGGTAGTAGGTCAAAAAGAGAGGAAGAGGGAGGAGTTACAGTCACAAATACAATCACACAAAAGGTGAGGATGCAGGAAAAAGGAAAAGGACTCTAGGTAATACAGAAAAGAATTTTGGGTAATGTAGGGATTTTTTTTTGAGGTACAAGAATTTCTAACTGTATACCATAAAGTGTATAGATAGAGTAGATTGACATGATAATCTCTTTACACCTTAGCTTCACTCTTCAGAAAAAAGAGCCTGCTCTCTGCTCTCTGCCTAAACTTTTCCTTAATTAATGCCCAAGAGTCCTGGGCAAATTTTCTCAGGAAAGGTCTTAGTCATTCTGAGGTATTTGAAGAGTAATAGCATCAGTGAAGCAGTTAAAAAATAACCATTTATATTTCTTAAACATGTAACTGAAACCAATCTAATTATACTATCTACAACTGGATATCAACACATACATTTCAATAATGAGACACAAAAAGAAAGGAATCCACAAAGGTTTCCAGAAAGATAAAGTTCTATATATTTATTCTAGAGGGTTGTTCAGCTGCTAAAACATTGTATAGCGCTGGGAATCATAACTAAAAAAAATGCTTGTTATATGAATAAATATGTTTATAAAAAAATGACTCCAAATATGTATAGGTACATACACAAAAATCTCATTAATTCCAATTCTGTTCAGAATTCTTAAGAATAAAAATTTGTACTATCTGTGAGAACAAATAGCTTTAAAATAATGGTGTTAAAATAAACAGGGAAAATGAAAGAGAACAAATAGTTTCCAACTCCATTAACAATTGGTATGCCAAGTAATTTTATCTCTTCACTACTTTAAATGGGAGGGGTGGGGTTAAATTTGTCTAATCCATGTCTGAAGAAAAAAAAATTCCCTGATAGCATACCCAACAAATAGTCATCTTGTATTGACTTTAATGATGGGGGATCTCATTACTTCCCAAGACCACTTTTGGACAGTTCTCAATATTAGGAGTTTTTCTTTATGTAAATTCTCAATCTAACTCTGCTCCTTCTCTCCATTTATACTAGTTCTGATATTAGAGCCAGACAGAACAAGTTAATTTCCTATTTCTGCTCTGATGTTCTATAAATCATGTCTTACTGTATCCCAAAGGGATAAAAAAGTGTGGGTATCTATTTATACAAAAATATTTATTGCCTTTTTTGTGATGGCAAAGAATTTGAAACCAAGGGGTTATCCATTATTTTGCACTGACTGAACACTTATGGTAAACAGTTATAATGAAACATTATTGTGCTATAAGAAATGATGATCAGGATGAGTTCAGGAAATCCTGGAAAGATTTACATGGACAGATACAAAATAAAATGAACAGAATTAAAACTCTGCACAAAGTAACAGTGATAATTTGTGGTGGACAACTCTGATTGACCTAGTTATTCTCAGTAATATAGTAATCCAAGACAATCCCAGGGACTCATGCTGAAAAATGTCAGTTTTCAGAGAAAAAAATTAATGGTATCTGAATGGAGACTAAAAATTACTGTTCTTCGCCTTATTTTATTTTTTGTTTGAGCTACCTCCCTCAAAATGACTAATATGGAAAAAATGTTTTACACAATTACACATGTAAAATCTATATCAGATTGCCTACCTTCTCAGGGAAAGGTAGAGGTGGGAGGGAGTGAGGGATGTAGGGTGGGAAGAAGAGAGAATTTGGATTTTTAATTTGAAATTTTAAAAAAGAAAATTTAAATGTTTTCATGTGTAACTGGGAAAAAATAAAATGTTTTAAAATGATGCCTTACTTGAGCATGATGGGGGCTTAGGGAGATGAAATGAAAAAAATAATCATCAATTCCTGCCTTTCAGGAGTTTACAATCTAATAAAAATGACTGAGAAAGAAACAAAATGGGAACATTAATAGCCTTGATAGAATAATGGATGCCAGAAGAGCCAGGATGTTTTAGGGGTAGGTACTTGCATTAGCATGATAATATGGAATGCTTGTGGATTTAAGGATCTTTTCCAAAAGGGTATAATAGTTTTAATTTTGGAATTTAAGTTTCTAAAAAATGGATCTTTTTATTTATGTTGGTATTAATAACAATATCACTATACACACAGAAAGTGCTCAAGAAATATCATATAAGAATGTGGCACAGAACACTGGGAAGAGTGCTATTTGTGAAGTCAGAGCACTTTGGATGCAGAAGAGAGAATGGAATGTATGAAGTTACTGCTGTTTTTCAACTTACGAAATCAGACCAGTGGACCTTATGTGGGAAGAACTAACATACTCATTTCTGTACTCTTTTGGATCTTAAAGCCTCATCTCAAACATATTGTTTCTTAATTGTAAGAACTGTTATCTAAACAGCACTATCAGTCCTTAGAAAGAAACTACCAATTGACTGCCTTATTCTTCCATTCACCATCTTGGTGACTTCCCAGCCCATGAATCCCTTCACTGACTACCACTTCCTTATAAGGACTTTCTCCCCATTAAGAATATGAATTCCTTGACTGTCTTGTTTTTGTATTTGTGTACCTGATGCCTAGTCCAGTATATGGAAAATAATAGGCACTTAAATGTTTTTCATTCATAGATTAATCTATTCCTGGAAAATATTTTAGAAGTAATCTATTCCAAATCCCTTATTTTATAGAAGAGGAAACTAAGAAACCAAGAGATTTAGTTACTTGCTTAATGGCATAGAAGAAGTATCTATAAAATCCAATCCCCTGTTTTCAGTTGAGAAATTTGGGGACTAGAGAAGGAAATGATTTGCTAAAAGTCATAAAGGTATTAACTTAAAGATGTTGGAGCCATAATGAGATTCTCCGATGCCAAATCCAGAATTCATTTGACTATACCAAGAAGTCTCTCAATGAGCCAGTATCTAAAAAATCTCCTCTGAATTCAAATGTGGAGCTCTTGCAATTATTTAGAGCTATAAACAGTTAGGAGTAAGTAGGAATAAGAGCTCTGACATGGAGTAGGAATATTATTTTTCTGGGATATATCAACCTTTTTTATTCTTCTTTCAATGATTTACCTTTGAAATTAGACTTGCCAATTTCAGTGGACTGCAAACTCAATTTCAGCAAGGTAAGGTGGCAGCCAAAAGAGCTGATGGGATCTTAGACAGCATTAATAGAAAAGTATTGTCCAGAACCAGAAAGATGACAATCCTGACCTTAGCTGGATCACATCTTGTAGGGAAATTGAAGTAATCATGCTCTCCAGGTAGAATAACATTAGCTCTGATGGAGAGAGACAGTGAATTATAGTAGAAAGAGTACTGGATTTAGATTCACAAAACCATAATAAGGATCTTTGCTTTGTCACTTACTAGCTATGTGAGTCTGACCAAAACACTGGACCTCTCTCTGAGTCACATTCCTTATCCTCATAATATAAAAAGAAAAACAAAGAAAAAGCAAAACTGGTCCTTGCCCTCATGAATCTTAATCAGGAAGATAATATGTACATAAACAGATAAATACAATTAAACATAAGTAAATCCAAAGAAAATACAGGATCTATACAAAGTAGTTAGAAAGGAACATTGATGGAAAGTGGGTTGGAGAATGAGATGAACACTGGGCAAGACCTTCTCCAGACAGTAACATTTGAATTGAAGGAAGTCAGGAATTCTGAGAGGTGGAGGTGAAGAGGGCATTGTAAGCATGGGACACAGTGAACACAATGGTTTAAAGGAGAGAGATGGAATGTTTTGTGTGAAGAACAGCAAGAAAGTGAATGAGAGAATTATATAAGAAAACTGGAAAAGCTGGAGGCAAGGGAACCACTGCTTTTCAGTGGTTTGAGAGCCAGACCTAAAGACAGGAGGTCCTAGGTTCAAATCTGGTCTCAGATATTTCCTCCCTGTGTGATCTTGGGCAAATCACTTTACTCCCATTGCCTTACCACTCTTCTTCCTTGGAACCAATATTTGATATTAATTCTAAGATGGAAGTTAAACATTTTTTAATTAAAATAAAAGGAAAACTGGAAAGGTAGGAAAGGATCAGGTTCTGAAGAACTTTAAAAGCAAACATAGGATAAATAGGAATATTAACATTAATTCTTTAGTAATTTGCTTTAGTAATTTAATAGTAAAGTTAAGATAATTGAAGCATTACTCACTCATCAATGATTACCACAGATACATTTTTCTCTGCAAACAATACAACAAAGAGCCCTACTAGGTTATATCTCTTTCATTTAAACCCTACTTTCTCCACAACAGAAATGTCATCTAGAACAAGTGTTCTTAATTTGTAGCATCATGGAGTTCTTTGGTAGTCAAAGGAAGCCTTTGGACCTCTTCTCTGATGTTTTTAAATCCATAAAATATAACACATGTGATTACAAAGAAAGTTAATTATGCCCAAATGCAGTTATTAAATATTAAAAAAGAAAGTTCATAGACTCCAAGTTAAGAAACCTTTAAAAAGATGCTAGTTTTTGCCATGTCCATCAAGACTGCAGTAAACATAATTATTTCCTGTTCCAAAGTATGAGTGTGATGCTAGTGAAGCAGGAAAACAAGTAGTATTTTTTTTATTGATTTTAGATTAGTGAAGGGGAAAAAAGAAAGGGTTAGGTCTGAATAGTAGGCACTCCCTATGGTCATAGTTCTCTGAATGGGGATATTGCCTATTGTTAAAAATCTATACAATACTTAGTACTAAAGACTTTTTGGGCTTCCTTACCACATTGTTGAGTCTATAAAATGCCAAGAACCCAAAACAGAAAGGAAGTATTCCTGTTGAAACCAAACCCCACCATTTGCCATTCTTTGCTTGTCATCATATCCAAGGTGATTTCTAAATCCTTGCTCCCCACCAAGCTAGGCATGTGTGGAGAATGGATAAAACTCCCACAGGAGCTCATACTGCTTTTACAGAATGCTTACAAAGAAGCTAGATAGCATGGAGGATTGAATTGGTCTTGGAGTTAGAAAGATCAAATTTAGGGGTGGCCTTATATTCATACTGACCTGTTTGATCCTGGGCAGGGCATTTGACATTCAGTCTTTTTTAAGATTTTATGTTTCAGAGGAGGTGAGGATATGCATTTTCTCCAGGGCTGTGATCTACTAGTAGTTCATGATATGAATGATATCACAAGTCTGGTCTTATATACATATAGTAATACTAATATTATTTCCTTTGATCCTGAACATGCAAGAGTAACAGCAAGTATTATTATGCTCAGTTTACAGATGAAGATGGCTGAGACTAAAAGAAACCCAGTAACTTGTCCCAATCATTTAGGAAGAAATGCAATGTCTTTACCTAGGGCTCTTATTAAAAAGTCCAGAATTCTTTCTTCCCTTCTACAGTCATCACTCTTTCTAATGCAGCAGGCTATAAAAGTGCAAAAAAAGGATCTCACTATAAGTCATTATGATGATTTGGTCTCTGTCCAAGCCAGAGCGATCTTTCCAATACATTAGGTTCTCTCCCAAACAGCAGCCTCCCAAGTTATGACCCGGTAAACACACTATATAAGTATCATGGTCAGAAGCAGCAACCATCTAGTTTAAAATCTAAGATTCTATGATTCTAAGACTTGATGATTTCTAAGTTCCTTTCCACTTTAAATCCTAAAGATCAGTTAGATTGAGAATTATTGATTTTGAATTGCCAAAATCCTGTTCTTATTTTTATTCTTGTTTGATTATACACTCCCCCCCCCAGCACCCTACCAATTATTGCTTCTCCAATATTATTCACTGGATTACAGCATGTCATATGTGAAAGGGACTATAGTGATCCTATATTCCTGTATCCTCAGTATGAATATTAGAAAATTGAGGATTATAGAAGTTCAGTGATTTACTCAATAAAAAATGAGAGCTGGTGCTATTAGGAGGTATTAGACACTAGATTTTTCCATTCCCAAACCAAGGTATCCAGATGTCCCACAGGACCATTAACCTTTGGCTATCTGTCAGAAAGCCTATTATTGAGGAAAACATACTGGACTGTGTTAACCAAGCATCTTTGTTTCTAGGGCCCTGGCTCTGACATTAACTTGCTCCATAATCTTGGGCAAATCACTTCCCTGTATTTATTTCCTCCACCATTTTAAGAAGAGGGAAGGGTTAAATTACCTCTAAAGTAATTTTCTTTTTTTATGTGATAAAATTTGTTTATTAATTTATTGATTATCATAGAGAACTATGATAATTGAATTGAAAACCACAGGGGGGTAAAAGTTTTTTTAAAAAAAAGGAAGGAACAGGCCTAGAGATGGGAGGTCCTAGGTTCAAATCTGGCCTCAGCCACTTCCTAGCTGTGTGATCCTGGACAAGTCACTTGACCCCCTTTGCCTAGCCCTTACCACTCTTCTGCTTTGGAGCCAATTCACAGTATTCATTCCAAGAAGGAAGGTAAGGGTTTAAAAAAAAAAAAAGGAAGGAAGGAAGAAGCTATGTTTTTTGTTTTTGTTTTTTGTTGTTTTTTTGCTAATGATACCTGGAAGGAAACAAAAAAAAAAAGGAATCACAAATATCTTCCCAGAAACCATACCAAGATGCTACTCAACTCTAACATTCTATTGTTTTTGTTGTTGTTCTGCCATTTGAGTCATGTCCAAATCTTTGTGACCTCCTTTGGAATTTTCTTTGCAGATATTGTAGTGGTTTGTAATTTCCTTTTCTAGGTCATTTTACAGATAAGGAAAGATGCAAAAAGCAAACAGGGTTTTAATAAAAATCCAAGATTTAAATTTTTTTTGTTCGAGAAAGATCTTCAAGGAAAGAAGCTTGCTAACTCCTAAATCCAGAGAATGAACTGTTTGCAGAAAGATGCCTGAAAAACCTACACTACATCAAGAAGATCCAGAATGAACTTTGGGTGTGGTTGATTGAACTTCTGAAGGTTGATTGAACATTTAATTTGAATGCATACTCTTATGACAAAAGGGGACTTCCCCCTAATTGGTTTTTGTCAATGCACCAAGCAAAATATTGGTTTTGCTTTCTCTCTTCTTTTCCCTTCTTCTCTCTAACTACTGTAGTTTCCTCTTAGAAGGTAAAATTTTGTATGCACCTATAGTTAGAAGATTTAGAGATACAAGATGATTATATTTAGTGATTAATTGGGGAAACTAGTCTCCCTATCATCATCAGGGGGAATTGTGAATTTTAGATTTATTCCACCCTGCTTAGTCTTTAGAATTCTAGCAACCAGGAATGTATACAACCCCATTTAAGGATTAACTGTAGCAGAGGATGGTCTATGACCAGCATGTGATAGCAAGTGACAATTCAGAAGCAACTGACTGACCCCCTGGGCTGTCCTAAGCCACCTTTAAGCCACCATTGCTACACAGGAAGTGATGTAAAGAACTGCCTATATATTTCATGTCACTTCCTGTGAGAAAGGCTTTTGGCACCTTTTGGCGGCTTTTGACATCCTTTGAGGCTTTGGTGGACTTTGGCGGTGGGGTTGACTGGAAGGAGCTCTGAAGCGTGGGTCTAGGTGGGACTGCTTCCTTGAATGGCCATGTGGTGAGTGATAAGGCTGACTCCCCTTTACTTTGACCCTTCTGAAGGTTCCAGCCTCCAAGGAGGTCCCTTATCTTGGAGGAGGCTTCTTAGCTGGAAGCTGAGTTAGATTTAATCTTCTGGGAAGGCCCCTTGGCTGAGATGCCTCTGAACTCCCCCTGGCTCAGGTCAGGTTGGAGCAGATCTTCTATCCCTTTCCCTCTTTTTCCTTCTTCTTAATTTTTTCCTTCTATTGTAAATAAACCACCATAAAATCTGGGATTTAGAATTGAAATTCCTGGTGACCACTAAATAACATATTCAGTCTCAACCCAAAGATTTTACCCTTAACACTTCCCCTAGATCACATAACTAGTAAGTATGTCCGGCCAAATTTGAACTTGAGTCTTCCTGACTCCAAGCCTAGCACTCTCTCCAGTGTACCACTTAGCTATCCTTACTTTCTAATAGGGAAAGATTATGGAACAAGTTAATGGCAGAGCCAGGGCTCTAGAATCAAAGACTCTTGGTTAATATAGTCTAGTATGTTTTCCACAATAATAGACTTTCTGGATAGTTCAAGATTAATAGTCCTTTCTAATAGGGAAAGACTACATGTAAAACATGTCATCTAACCCAACACCCTGATTTTCCGTATCAAGATAATGAGGCCCAAAGTGATTTGATAACTTAACCAAGTTCAGAAAACTATTAAGGTGAAGAGCCAAGATTCCAGTCAAAGTCTTCCAATACCTAATACCATTTTCCTCCCTGTCTTTCTTAAGTCCTCCTCTTCCCTTATTTCTATTGATTTTACCTGACTTCATTTTTTTTTCTTTTGTAAAATGAAGAAGGGTGTTGAGCTTAATAACCTCAGAGGTCTCTCCAAATTCTAGGTCTGGGAGCCTATATTTACCCCTCATAGACCTTGACTTGTAGACACATTTTTAGGGCTTTGTAACACTATCCTTCTTTTACAAGTTGCCACATATTGTTGAGCAATCTAAAAGGACTTTTAAAAAACTGATTTCAAAGAAGAAAGTGCTGAGGGTTACCTGCCACAACCCTGGGATATTGCTGTATTGTGTCCACCTGAGATGGTGGCTTTCCTCAGTGATCATCAGGTTTAGCTATGGATGAGACAATTTTGTGAGGTCCCACCTTGAACTTTTGTCTAAGAGTTATTCCTATAGTGCTCTCCCTCTTCACCACTATTTCTACTTTAGCATTAATCAAATCTAGTTAAAAAGTCACTCCCTAAGTGAGACCTTTCCAGATCACCGTTTGTTTGTTTGTTTGTTTGTAAAACCTTTACTTTACATCTTAAAATCAAAACCAGGTATTGGTTCCAAGTTAGAAGAGCATTAAGGACTAGTCAATTGGAGTTAAATGACTTATCAAGGTTCATATACCTAGAAAGTATCTGAAGTCAGATTTGAACCCAAGATGTCCCATCTCCAGATCTGGTTCTCTATCCACTGAGCCACCTTGTTGCCCCCTCCAACAAATGTTAATGTTTATGCTTACCCCAGTTAATTTGCATTTATTTTTCATGTGTCTGTATTTACTCATCATCATTAACAATGACAAGAAGCTTTTATTAAATATTTAATATATGCCAGGTACTATGCTAATGCACTAGATAAAGAAAGATAAAAACATGTATAAATTGTTGCCCTCCTTTAGCACGACTCCAAAGGTGTTAGTTCCTTAAGAGCAAGGATTGATTATTTTTTTGTTTGTTTGTTTATATTCCCATTGCTTCAGACTGGGACTGATATATAGTAAGCATTTAATAAGTGGACAGCTAGTTGGCTCAGTGGATAGAGAGCCAGATCAGATAGGAAGTCCTGAGTTCAGATCTAAACTCAAACACTTCTAACCTATGTGATCTTGGGCAAGTCACTTAACCCCAGTCACCTATCCCTTACTGTTCTTCTTCCTTGGAATTGATAGGGTTAAAAATATGTCTACTAATATGAAGGAAAAGAGGCAAGTTCTCTAGGTCCAAAATGATCTCTCCTTCCAATGGTTTCTCAGGTGCTTCACATCAGACTGATCTCTCTCTGTCTAGTATCTGGTCCCTGTGGACCCAGGAACTAAGCTCTATGACTCTACAGAGGTGCCCTCAGTCAGTCAATCCTTCTTACAAGATCTCACACCAAGCCAGCCTCTCCTTCCTTCAGAGCTGCTTCCTTGGCTTTGGCCCTACCGTGATTAGAATTCCCAAATCTTATTGCCACAAGTGTATCTCTCCCTCCACATGCACAAGAAGATTTTCCCTTCAATTTCACCCAGCATTTAAAATTGCCTTTATAGAAAAAAAGAAAAGCAAATTTTCTGGGCAGAAGCAAGCTCAATTCTTCTGTACAGTCTGGACTCCTCCAACCTAGCATTCCTTCTGGACATTATGAGGCTTGGGTAACCATTTGTAACCATTTCACATGATTCAAGGAAGAAAAACATTATTTACCTACTTTGTATTAGCACCAATAATAACTCACATATGCAAACTTTGAGTTTATCTCCTCCTGTACCTCTCACAAGTTTCACAAAGCTGGCAATAAAAATATTATTAGCTCAATTTTCCAGATGAAGAAATTGAGATCTTTATAGCGAAAGTAACTGCTCAAGATCACATACAGAGTCACTGGCAGAGTTTGACCTCAAGCAACATCTTCTGACTGCAGATCCAGTCCCCTTCCCACTATACTACAGAGTATTTCTGTGGAACATAGGCTTCTATAAGATATTGATGAAATTATGAGCTGAGATTCTCTCCCATGTGTTAGAACTTGATCATAAAGACAGATGTCAAGCTAAAAGGGCCTTTTAAGGTCAAGTAGTCCAGCTCCATCAATTCCCAGAAGAAAAAATGGGCCCATAGAGGCTGTGACTTGGGTAAGTTTATATGGGGCAGGTAGCAAACAGAGTCAAGAGTCAAGTTCAAAGTTCACCATCAATGATTTTTGAGCACCTACTGGCATATCTAGTACTGTCCAAGCACCATGTCAATAGGTAAACCAAGATAATGGGAATTTAGTGTTAATACTAATGACAAGCAATACTATAGCACAGAAGTTTGTGAAATTATAGTAATAGTAGTAGAAGGAGGAGGAGGAGGAGGAGGAGGAGGAGGAGGAATAAGAGGAAAAGGGAGAGGGAGAAGAAGAGGAAAGAGAAGGAGGAGAAGAGAGGAGGAGGGAAGAGAAGAAAGAGGCAAAGGAGGAGGCAAAGGAGAAAGTTAAGGAGAAGGAGAAGGAGAAGAAGAATATAGCCTGTGGTTTGAAAGAGCTTATGTTTTATGAGAGGGGTGGGGTACCACATGCACAGCAAAGTAAATGTAAAATACATTAAGCAATGCTAGATGGTGCAGTGGGTCGATGCAAGGAATACATTAAGCAATATGGACATTTTCACAAATAAAATAATAAAGTATGGAAATCACTAAGTACTTGGTAAAATCCCAAAAGGCTTCATGTAGGAGATGGCACCTAGAATGACCAATGAGGAAAGTCAGTGTGTCTATGAGGCAGAGATAAGGTGTGTGTATATTGAAGGAGTGAAGAAAACCTATTCCAAGATATCAGGACAAGAGATAGGATATTTTGTTTTTGGAACAAGGAGAGTGGTTTGGCTGGAATACAGAGAGTGGGAAGCAAAAGAATGGCAAAAAGCCTGGAAAAGTAGATTAGAGCCAACTTGTATCTCTTTGCACCTTCACAATAACCCTCTGAAGTAGATACTACATTTTGTAAATGAGGAAATTAAGGGAGAGAGAGGCTAGCTAATGTCAGGGGTTGGATTTGAACTCCGGTCTTCTTGACTTCACACAGAAACTCTTTCCAAAACACAGTTTAATTATGAATAAATAAACAAACAAATAAATGATCAAATAAATATAGTGATGAAGCAAAGATATCCTGACAGAAAATATATAAATGATAGAAAGTCAGAAAATGAAGAGATTATGTGATAAAAATAGCTAGATAAAGAAAAAAAGAGAGAGAGAAAGGAAGGAAGGCAGGGAAGAAGGAAGGAAGGAAAGAAGGAACAAACAAAAGGAAGGGAAGGAAGGAAGGAAGGAAGGAAGGAAGAAAGGAAAGAAGGAAGGAAGGAAGGAAGGGAGGGAGGGAGAAAGGGAGGAAAGAAGGAAGAAAGGAAGGAAGGAAGGAAAGAAAGAAGGAAGGAAGGAAGGAAGGAGGAAGGAAGGAAGGAAGGAAGGAAGGAAGGAAGGAAGGAAGGAAGGAAGGAAGGAAGGAAGGAAGGAAGGAAGGAAGGAAGGAAGGAAGGAAGGAAGGAAGGAAGGAAGGAAGGAAGGAAGGAAGGAAGGAAAAGGAGAGATAAAAGTTCATCTCAGATCACTAGGATACAGCACTCATTACACTTCCTGCAAGGAGTTGGCTATGGTAATTGAACACATTCTTCCCCAGAGTTATGCAAAGTACTTCCAAACCTTTCTAAATAAGGGAGATTTTTTTTTTCAAGCTGCTTTTTTTCCCTTCATCAAAGTCACTGTTACGGAAATTTAGGGCAATGGTTGAACAAGCACTTTCATTACAGGCCTTGTTTTTAAGCTCCCATCAATTTTCTAAATCCACAGGGATGAAATTTCTCTTTTGCTTCTTACTTTCTCCTGTCAAAGTATACCTAAACTTCAGGAACCATGGGCACTAGGAGACATTTGACATACAGAGTTTTGGTCAGACCCTATCTGTCATCTTCTACTGCTTCTTCTCTAAGGTATTTGATGATAAAAAGGCCTGAGGCTTCTTTATTTTACAAATTAACAGCGATACAGCTACTGATACAGAACCCCACAGAGAGTTAGGTAGATAACAGATACTCATTAAATCCTTGTAGTCTGACCAGTACTGCATGAGGACAGTTCCTTATCTTTAACATGGTTGTTGTTCTAGGACTACACAGGCCTGACCAGTACAAATAGTACAGGACTGGAAATCAAGGGAATTAAGTGTGGTTCTTGCCTGTTATATCAGTTTCTTATATGACCATGGACATGTTATTTCACTTTTCTTGGACTGAATTTTCACTTCTGTAAAATGAGAGGGTTAGCTGGTTCTCAAGACTTAGTTCAGCTCTAATATTATATCTTCTAAAATTTATTATACCTCTTAAAATTCTGTGTTCAAAGGTTCCTTCTTTTGACATAATTTGTAAGATCTCCTCCAGCTCCAATATCCTATTTACTAAAGTTCTTTCCAGCTCTCACATTCTATGTTTTATTTTCCATTGTCAGTCAACAAACATATATTAAATTCTAACTATGAGGCAGGTATTGTGCTAAATGCCATTCTATATTGAGTGCAGCCAGGATCTTGCAATCTTTTTTGTTATTGAACTTTTCTCTCCATAGAAAGTAGTCACCTTCCAGACCAGATCTCTGAACAATATACCCCAAATCACCACCAAAGAAGATTTAATCCCCTTAGCTTTAGGACTCTGCCTTGTGGCTGTGCTGTGCGGATTGATACATGAAGGAAACTCACTTCAATCTCTTAAATCTAAGGCACTCTAGGAAATAATTTACACATCTTCAAGCTGTCTACAAAATCACTAGAGCATATTTAGCATAGGCATCTTACTGACATGGGCACTGTACCCCAGAAACCCAGGCCAACTATTATCAGGGAAACTCCCTTGCCCTTGCTGCATCCTTGTGACTCTTAACCTAGAAACACCCAATGACCCCACCCAGGGTCCTGAGATGTTTACCCTCTTTTGTCCTCTAGATTTAAGATGGACAAAGAAATGAATCTTTATACCTTCAGGCAGACCCCAGTCAGATGACCACCCCACTCCAACAAATGCCTGAGGGACTAGAATGAACATTCTGGTCATGTCCACACCAGGACATAGCATCTAAAGAATATATAAACCCCAGAACTGATGTCTTCTGGGGGACAGCCTCTCCATCCATGCTGTCCCCATGAAGGAAGAGCCTTTCCTTTCATGCTGTCCTCCCAAGGAACTGCTCCCCATCTTGCTGTTCCACCTTGCTATTCTCCTGGCCATTCTCAACATTACTTTCTAAATTAATAAATCTCTTTTTGTTTTTAAGCTAAGTTTTGGAGTCATTGTATGCTTGCAAAAGGCATCCTTCCCCAAACCCCAAGGGTATCCTTCCTGTCCATAACATTTTCATGTGCCCTGCTGCCATGAACATGTTAATCCTTACTCCCTTCCCTTTGTATCTCTTTCTCTTCTTCTGGGAACAATGATTAAATCAGTACTATCCATTACTGTTTGGATGGATCATGACAGTCTCTTCCTGTTCATGTCTAGTTAAAAAAATCCTTTCTACAACTGGCACTCCCCTAAAAATTGTCTTCCCCAAAGAAAAGACAAGGACAGTCTCATCCTTGTGTTTGTATTTCCAGATCCTAAGCACACAGTAGGAAATTAATGTTTGTTGATTGTTTGCTTAAATTCTCTTTCACATCTGACATTTTACATTTTATTTCCAATTTCCCATGTTCTAATGTCTCTTCAAGTCCTCTTAGTATACCTGCACCCTGACTATTTCTCTAATATCAAATTTAAGAGAGAATTTTATGTTTTGTTTCCTTGTTTTCTTTAGAAGTAAATATATTCACCTTATGACATTGTGTATGGAATAAAAAACACATCTTTTTATCAAATTCCAAACTTTCAATCGTGACTTGGAACTAACAGATCCTGGCTATTGTTGACATATTTGACAAAATTGGACATCTCTTGGCATTTGCCCAGCATAATCTATAGACAAAGCATTAACAGGTAGATGATTTCCAACTGTTACTTTTGTCACCACATGGGGGTGTATTTGCTCCTGGGATATGCATGTACACTCTCAATCTGAACAGTGAGGATCAGTAATACTGTTTTTAAAAATCAGATATTCATCAGCAATAGCAGTTCTGTACATGACACACTTTTCTTTGTATTTCTGTTTGGACCATAAAGATTCATTAAAAAAAAAAAAAACAAACACTCTCTCTTCTGAAATTTTCTTTGTTCAATTCACCAAATAATAATGGAGTACCTATAGGCAATAATACTTTTGTAATCTCTTCAATTAGTTCCAGCCTTCTATTCCCTTGGCCATCATCCAAATTCAGACCTCTTTCATGTCACCTGGGCTATTTCAATAACTAAACTAAATGGTCTCCTTGCTACCTGTTTCTCTCTGCATCATTTCCTACTTACAGGTCAATCTCCTGGATGTATATCACTGGTCAGGTCACTCACCCATTCAGAAAACATCAGTGGTCTCCCATTTTTTACCAAATAAAGTCTAAATTCACAAGTCAGTCATCTAAGTTACTCCATATAATACATTAAGAAGATTGATTTGGACAATTAATCTTATGCTACATTTTATTAGAGGTTCTAAGATCTCATAAAACTGGGTCATTGACCATCATCACTTAAGCTTATCCACTGTGCCTTTTGCTCACCCATTCATGCATCATCCATGCCTACAATGATTTTCTACTGTTCAGTCTCTAAGTCAATGGTGCCACCTCCATGATACTAACAGCTACCAGCACTTTTCCCTTCCTTGGATCCCTGAAGAACTTTTCCTCTCAAAAGAACTCCAGATTTAGATGATAGGATCATAGGTTTAGTTAGCTCAATTCCTAATTTAATAGATAAGAAAATTGAAGTTCAGGGAGGTAAAATTTACTTTCCCAGGAACACCTAGTAAGAGACTAAGGCAGGATTTGTACTCAGGTGAAGAGAGAGGAGGTTAAGTCCTGCATTCTATCCATTTTGCCATGTAGAAATATCAGAGCTAATATCCTCACTTGAAGAGGAGGAAGATGAGATAAAAGAGCTATAAAGGCCTAGATTTGGATTCTACTTGCTGTGTAACCTAAGGAATTCACTTGTTTTTTCTGCACCTCAATTTTGTAATAGATAATGTTTTCTTTTTAAACATTATTTTATTTGGTCATTTTCATACATTGTTCATTGGAAACAGATCATTTTCTTTTCCTTCCCCCCCAAACCCCACCCCCACCCCTTCCCTAGCCAATGTGTGATTCATCTGGGTATCACATGTGTCCTTGCTCTGAACCCATTTTCTTGTTGTTGGTATTTGCATTAGGGCACTCATTTAGCTTCTCTCCTTGATCATGTCCCCTCAACCTCTGTAGTCAAGCAGTTGCTTTTCATTGGTGTTTTTATTCCCTCAGTTTGTCCTCTGTTTGAGGATAATTTTTTCGCTGCAGGTTGTTCAGGGACATTGTAAAGCCACTAATGGAGAAGTCCTTTACGTTCTCTTGTACCACAGTGTATCTGTCTCTGTGTACAATGTTCTCCTGGTTCTGCTCCTCTCACTCTGCATCACTTCTTGGAGGTTGTTCCAGTCTCCATGGAATTCCTCCACTTTATTATTCCTTTTAGCACAATAGTATTCCATCACTAACAGATACCACAATTTGTTCAGCCATTCTCCAATGAAAGGGCATCCCTTCATTTTCCAATTTTTGGCTACCACAAAGAGCGCAGCTATGAATATTCTTGCACAAGTCTTTTTCTCCATTATCTCTTTGGGGTACAAACACAGCAGTGCTATGGCTGGATCAAAGGGCAGACAGTCTTTTATCGCCCTTTGGTCATAGTTCCAAATTGCCCTCCAGAATGGTTGTATCAATTCACAACTCCACCAGCAATGTATTAATGTCCCTACTTTGCCACATCCCCTCCAGCATTCATTACTTTCCTTTGCTGTCATGTTGAGCAATCTGCTAGGTGTGAGGTGATACCTCAAAGTTGTTTTGATTTACATCTCTCTGATTATAAGAGATCTAGAACACTTTTTCATGTGCTTATTAATAGTCTTGATTTCTTTAACTGAAAATCGCATATTCATGTCCCTTGCCCATTTTTCAATTGGAGAATGGCTTGACTTTTTGTACAACTGGTTTAGCTCTTTATAGATTTGAGTAATTAGACCTTTGTCAGAGGTTTTTATGAAGATCGTTTCCCAATTTGTTGCTTTCCTTCTAATTTTAGTTACATTGGTTTTGTTTGTACAAAAACTTTTTAATTTGATGTAGTCAAAATTATTTATTTTGCATTTTGTGACTCTTTCTAAGTCTTGCTTGGTTTTAAAATCTTTCCCTTCTCAAAGTTCTGACATGTATACTATTCTGTGTTCACCTAATTTGCTTATAGTTTCCTTCTTTATATTCAAAGCTCTGAGGGCTCCTGATGGGATTAGGTTCAACTTGTTTGTCCTGAATGAGCCCTAAAGCAGAAAACCTTCTCCTCCACAATCTGTGTTGAATGCCCGGAAACTGGCCCAGATTGCTTTCAATGTAAGCCCTTCGCAGGCCCTGTTTCTGTTCTTTCAGAAGCCCTGAGGGCTCCTGATGGGTTTAGGATCAGCTGGTGTGGGCCGAATAATCCCGAATAAGCCAAAAAAGAAAAAAAAAAAACAACCTCCTCCTCCACAATCTGTGTTGAATGCCCCAAGACTGGCCCAGGTTACTTTCAAGGTAAGCTCTTTGGAGCAACCCCTTTGCCGGCCCTAAGATTTCTCTCCTTTCAGTAGCTCTGAGGGCTCCTGATGGGATTGGGTTCAGCTGGTGCCCTAAAGCTGGGACCTCCCTTGAGACTCAGTTGGAAGGACCCAGCCAGGGGTCTACAGGCTTCCCCCTTCTCTCTATGTTTCCCTGCCATCTGTGTTGGGCGTCCCGGAGACTGGCTCAGGTTGCTTTCAAGGTGAGTCCTTCAAAATATCCAGCCCTGGGGCCCTTTTGCCGACCCTGAAGTTCCCGCTGTTGCCGTGGGCTCAGCACTCTCGGTTGGGGGGGGATGGGTCCTGAGAACTTCCTTCTGCCTGCCCCTTAGATCCAAGTGATCTAGGGTTTTGGCTTTTGGGGGAGCTGTACCTTTTGATCCAGGTCCTGGAGGAGGGTTTCCTGGATCTGTCTTGTTGTTCAGCTTGAATTTCAGTGTCCTAGAAGCTCTCAGTTTGCGATCTGTAAGGAAGGGTTTCTGAAGTCTGAACTTTCTCAGCTTCTAAGCCACCATCTTGACCGGAAGTCGGTGTAATAGATAATGTTAAAAGAGTTGGACTGGATGATTTCTCGGGGTCTTTTCAAATTCCAATCCACCTTAATCTATTTGTTTTTCATTTATCTCTGAGTAAGTCTCAAGTCCCATCCAAGATTACAAGCTTCATGAAGTCATGCACTACCACATCTTTGAATTCATGTCTCTAGCCCCTAGTTTAGAGCTTGGCTCATGGTAACTACTTAGTAAACCTTATTGACAGTTTAATTATTTATCCTAGTACCTCTCTCAGCCTCTTTCACAGTTCTTGCTCAGACTTCAACTATTTTGATTGACTCTATTATCTCATTGATGTAGGTACATCATCCTTTGGTATAAATACCCCATTTGTTCCTTTTTATTCTGTTTTTAAATTTTTGCCCGTTTATTTCTTTAATTCTCCATTAAATATCTACCCGATATGTTGGAAGCAATTCTCTTTTAATATTTCTTGAGCACCAGTGTAGATATCAACCTATCTCTATGTGACTAGGACACCTCTTCATCGGTCATATGTATCCTTGATGTCTTTTATGCCATTTCTCAGGAAGCAGTTATCATGTGTAATATATAGTAGTCTACTTACTCCTTTCACTCACCTTTCCAAGACTTTTGGGGGTCCCCTTTGTTCTGATTCTTCTGAGATATTAGTATGCCACAATTGTAGCTCTCTAGTATTAAATATATAGGTCTATTCATCACTGCGCATCTTGGGATATTGAAAGCATCAACCAGTTTCTCAGATTAAATTCAATTCCATCTCATCCTGCTTAATTCTGGACCTGACCTACTGTCCATTATGAGTACCTGAAAAATCTATATGCACTCTATATAAATGAAGTAGTATATTTAGGTTATTTTGCAAATTTCAGGTTCTATAAAATGTTATAATTATTTTTTTTTACTAATCACTATCAGAACTAATTGATAAGTCTTTATAAGTGCTTACTATGTTCCAGGAATTAACCCAACTAACACCTAAGGAATGAAGAAAAAGTTAAAATGTTCCTTATCCTCAAAGTGCTTACAAATGAGATTATAAGCTCCTTAAGGGCAGGGGCTATCTTTTGCCTCTATTTTGTATCCTTACCCTTAGCACAGTATCTGGAGCATAGTAGATGCTTAAAAAGTCCAGCAATATCTCAATTCAACAAACACTTATAAAGAACCTTCTATGTACCAGGTACTGTGCTGTTATGGAAACAGTGAAAGGCAAAATGAAAAAAAAAGTCCCTGATCTCACAGAGTTTACAACCTAATAAGGGAGGTAACATTCAAACATCTGTACACAACCAAGGTACATATTGGATCAAGTAAAGCTACTCTTAGAAGGAAGGCATTAATTTTAAGGAGGACAAGCAGACTTCTTGCAAATGATGGGTTTTTAGGTAAGACTTGAAGGAACCACATCCGTCCTGAATTCTATATGTATTTCTAGGTTTACTTCTGAATGACTAGATTTCATTGAGGAGACCCCTTGGTTTTTGTAGGTTGGATGTCCTTTGAACACAATGTCATCTGTGACCAGTTACATGTGGAAAACCTTACTATTAATAGGGAATTATAATTCTATTTGGGCCTTTCATAGGACATTCTCTAGACAGCAGCAATCACCTTCTCTGACCTTATAATTCCTTGTCCTTTGCCTTGTTAATGGTAGATACTTAATAAATGTTTATAACATTCAGCAGACTTGATATAATCTAACCTCCTTGGCTTCCTTTAAGTTCCACGTGAAATCTTACCTTCTACAGGAAACCTTCTCTAACCTTTCTTAATTCCTGCACCTTCCTTCTGTTAATATATTATACATGTTACCTCCTCTACTAGATTGTAAGCTTCATGAGGGCAGGGACTGTCTTTTGACTCTTTCTAGTATCCCCAGCATTTAACACAGTGCCTTGAATATAGAAGGGACTTAATAAATGTTTAGTGATGTACTGAAACATGAATATTGAACATAGTTTCTGTGCATGACATTCCAGTTCTCATCTCCATTTCTTTTTCATTGAATAAATGGTTTTCCATGTCTAGAATGTACTTTCTTTTCATTTCTGTTTTGCAGAATTCCTAGCTTTCTTCAAAGTAGAGTTCAGGTACAATTGCTTACAGGACAGAAGCCCTCCCTGACCTCTTCCAATTATTAGCTCTCTCTCTTCCTAAATATTACTTCTTATGTACTTATCTCTTTACATAATGTATTCTCCAGGAGAATGTAGTCTCCTTGAGAGAAAGGATCCTCATTTTGGTTTTGTTGGTCCTAGTGAAATGTCTGGCACATACTAAATACCTAAAATATATACTGTATGGAATTAAATTGAAGACAATCCTTGGCCTTAAAGACCTCCCTCTTCCTCTCTAGTATGAGCCTTAATTTACCTGAACTGGCCACTGTAGTAGCAATAACTAAATATAGAAAACATTAGTATTCTCAGCACAACACATACCATAATAAAAAAAAATAGTGATTACACAATTGCTTAATTAAGCAAAAGTTTCTTTTGTTGTTGGAATTACTATGAGATAATTGACCAAGATGTTAGCTATGTCCCCAAGCCCAAAGCAAATAATGGGAATCAAGGTCAATTATATTAATGCTGGGAGTGAAGAAAGCTATTGTGATGATCACTAGATGTTCAAATAAGATATACTTTTAAATACTAAATTACAAAACCTTTTAAACATATTATAATGATCCCAGATATAATGCCCTTTAATTAAAGTAATTAAAGGAAAACTGCCATGTTGAAGGTTCTTAACATTCTTAAAAGTTTCTAATTGTGAATATGGTCAGGGTAAATATATCTGAATGACAGATTTCTCCACCAGTGGAATAATAAGATGCCTCACTTCTGAGGTTAGGCTAAAGTGATTATCTTACAAAAATTCATTAGACCTGGTCAAATTCAGGTTCCTTGCCCTTCTGTGAGACTGAGATCCAGTAGGCTTCAAGGACCATTGCTTTCTCCCAAATTCCTTTGCCTTTTGATATGAGCCTGACCTATTCTAAATGCAATCCCAGAATTCACCTGAATCAGCACCAAGATTGGACCTTCGGGAAGACACCCTGACGCCTCCAACTCCTTTCCTGTCTAAAGTCTTGACCATTATCTTGCTTGTACCTGAATTCCAATAATGAGCCCTTCTTAATCCCAAGACACAAAGGAGGGGTGTCATAGGGTCACTGCCAGCTCTCATTATCCAGTTTCCAGCCAATCATTTTGTTTTCATTTACCACTTTGGGTTTTGCATATTCCCCTTTGTGATTTTCTGCTACAAAAGGCTCCTATTCTGTAAAGATCACTGGGAAGTTGTAATGCTTAGGAATTTTGCTATTCCTACCAAGAAATCCCCTAATAAAGATGCCTAATTTGCTTGTATATTCTGTAGTGCCTCAGTTTACAATCTCAGGGGCCTCATTTTACAGATGACAAATGGAGGACTTGAAAAGTGAGGTAGTTACAGAGTCAGGGCTGGAACTCCAATGTTCTTATTCCCAGGCCAGTAATTAAAAAAAAAAAATCAATACGCTGTCAGAAATATGATTTCTGAAATTCAGGGATAGAACTAGGACCAAATAAGCAAACATGCAACGTTCTGGCTGAAATTCCAAAAGTTCTTCAACCAGTTTGAGTAGTTTTCCATTTGTGTACAACTCTTTGTGTCCCCTTTTGGGGTTTTCTTGGTGAAGACTCTGGAGCAGTTTGCCGTTTCCTTCTCCAGATCATTTTACAAATGATAAACTATGGCAAAATAAGGTTAAGTGACTTGCCCAGGGTCTTGTAGCTAAGTGTCTGAGACCAGATTAGAACTCCAGAAGATGAATTGTCCTGACTTCAGGCTCAGGACTCACTACTTAGTCCTGAAGCAGATTAAAATGTAATTGGGAAATATTTAACAAAATAGAAATACAATTTTAAAATAATGATAATGTTATTTTAAATCAATATGTGGCCACAGGGATCCTTATATATAGTTTAATGACCTCAATTTTTATTTGAATTTGATGCCACTGTCCTACATAATATTGTTTTCATACGTAATAGATATCTTTAAAAGTAGACAACCTGAGGAAATTAAAACAAACCTAACAACTTACTTTAGCACAAAGGCATCTTATAGTTTATAGAGTTCTTTCCTCAAAATAATCCTAAAGTTAGTAGTACAAATTATTATTCCCACTTTACTGATTAAGAAAAAGTGAATGACTCAAATTACAAAGTTGAAATTTGGAAGTCTGTACTCTGATGGAGATTACATGCTGTTGAGGAAGACATACATATAAGTACATATAGAATACATTTATAAAAAGAAATATAATATGCATGTATGATAAATTTAATGTTATTAATTTGCTTTTTACAGATGAATGAAGTACGTATCCAAGAGGGAACTGATTTGTCCAAAAATTAACCAGTCAATGTGTCAGAGCTAGGATTTTGACCTCAGTCTCCTGACTCTGGGCCAGCCCATTTCCAATTTAACTCTGTTGTATTTATTTCATGAAGAAAAAAGAAACAAATATCTCTTTAAAATGAATATGCCTAAGATTGAAGATCAAAATACAACTTTACATAAATTATGGCTCTTAGATGAATATATTGTTTCCTGTAGTTGATGTTAGTCATATAACAGCTGGCATTTTTATAACATTTAGATGCTTTCCAAGCACTTTATAAATATTTCATTTGATCCAAAAAGCAACCATGTGATATAAGTGCTATTATCCCCATTTTACATAGGAAGAAATCAAGGCTGAGAGAAAATGTCAACTATCTGAGATCAGATGTGAACTCAGGTGTTCCTTATCCCAAGTCCAATTCTCTAGCTCCTATAAACCACCTGGGTATCTTTTATATGGGTGAGGCAAATTTATAAAGTTAGAAGACTGGCCTTGTTAGCCCCATGATATCATGGAGACATTGTACCTGTAGATGATCATAGGTGTGTACATGAGAAAATGGAACTTGCTGAGAAACTCTGCTTTCCATGCAGACTAGAGTGCCTTGCACACTTCGCTATGCATGTCTTGGGCAGTGTTGTGACGCTTAGCCATATGTGACTAGTTACCATAGCATTCAGCTTAAGAAGATATTTACCATAGCAACCTAGGAATCTGTCCCACATCTATGCTAGAGAGAAGTGGCATTTATAGCAATTACAGAGGCAGAATCAAATATAAAGGTTGGTAATTTCCCCTGAATCTTCCTTAAAAAATGACATCACTTAATGTTTATTTTTAAATGTCATATACTCTCTGGCTCTCTTACAGACTTAGTCAGTGGCCCATTCTCTTCTGTTCAGAATTTAAACCTCATTGCCAGAACATGAGATTTCAAATCTGGAAAAGTGTACATGTTGTATTTTTTTATTCTCTTCTTATTCCTTTTTTTTCCCCTTGAGGGCGTGGGAGAGTTAGCCTCATTATGGTGGTGGGAGAATCCACCTCATACTAGCATGTGGGAGAATCCACCTCATTTTCAAGTGGGAGATATAATAAACAAATGGAACTAAAGGTTGGCTACATGGTACCAGCTATCTACACAAGCTCAGTTTATTGGAGTTCCTTATGGTGGCGTGATGAATGTGAGGTTTTCATTGGTTCATTCTGATTTCACAACTCATTGCTTCAGACAACAGGAGTGGTACTAAACCCAAGTGGATTTTTTATTTCTTTTCTTTCAGCTGCTCTTGCTCTATTTTTTTACCCAGCTCATTTATACTTATCTCCTTTCTTATACTTAACAGAAGTGGTTGGTAGAACTTCAAGATACATCTGGACATTTATGATACCATTTTCAGATACAATAGTATGAATTTATAGGGGGCAAAGAGCTGCATTATGATGACAGAATATCTCATTTATTTCACCCATTTTACAGATGAGGAAACTGAAACTCAGGGAGATAAAGTAATAAACATTAATGGTTACAGGTTCTCTAACTCCAAAATTAGTGTCTTTCCACTTTGCCACAATAATACTTCTTATTATCATTCCTTAGTACAGAACAGGTGTTTGGCAAATTCTTATTGACTCCTCTTTAAGAATCAGCTTGGAATAATAGACCTAGATTTCCAGTCAAAGAATCCTGGATCTGACTGACCAAGACAGCAGACCTGGCCATCAGCTCCTTCATTATTGACATTATACTCTAAGTAAGGTAGTCCAACTTCAAAATAATCTTTAAGTTGGGTTACAAGAGTATACTGAGCTCCCCATACAGGGATATAGATAGAGTTGGGGGAGATGGAGAGACAGACAGACAGAGAGATAAGTATAGTTATAGAGTTAGATATAATTATAGAAATAGACATCAAGACAGAAGTAGAGATGGAAGGAGAGATAGAAGTGAAGAAAAATGACATCAGTAAATATAAATATGGATACAGGTATAATTAGAAATTGGGACAGCTAGGTGGTACTGACATGGGCATTATACCCCCCAGAAACGCAGGCAAACTACTCTCAGGGAAACTCCCTTGCTCCCTTACATCCTTGTGACTCTGAGCCTAAAAACATCCAATGACCCCTCTAGGGTCCTGAGATGATCGTCCTCCTTTGATCATCCTCTAGATTTGAGATGGACAGAGAGATGCACCTCCAGAATACACCTTGATCCTATCAGGCTACATCTCAGACATCTGTTTGTTCCCTACAATTAAGGAATCTTTATGTCCCCAGGCAGATGATCACCCCACCTCACCAAATGCCTGGGTGACTAACACTCTCTGTTGTAAAAAAGTGTAAAATCCCCAGGACTGATGTTGTCGGGGGGAACAGCTTTTCCATTCATGCTGTCCTCCCAAGGAACTGCTCCTTATCTTGTTGTTCCGCCTTGCTATTCTCCTGGCCATTCTCAATATTACTTCTTAAATTAATAAATTTCTCTTTTTGTTATTAAGCTAAGTTTTGGAATCTTGCATTCTTGCAAAAGGCATCCTTCCTGAACCCCAGGAGTACACCATCTGTACCCCACAACAGTACAACGGATCAAGCTTCCAGAGTCAGGAAGACTTTCTAGAGTCAGGAAGTTAGAGTATTTCTAGAGTCAGAGACTTTCTAGAGTTAGAGTCCAGCTTTCTAGAGTCAGGAAAGCTCAACTTTGAGTTAAGATTTGGCCTCAAACACTTACTAGCTGCATGCCCCTGGGGAAAACTACATTACACTATTTGCCTCAGTTTTCTCATCTGTAAAATAAGCCAGAGAAGGAAATGACAAACCACTTCAATATCACTGCCAAGAAACCTCCAAAATGGGTTCACAGTGTTGAACATTACTGAAAAAATACTTAACAACAAAATACATAGAGATAGAGATAGAAAGATAATTGTATATGTAAATATATGTATTGCTGCCTCTTATTGATAGCTGTTATAAAACAATATACATTGTCTCTAATTCTCATATAGATCAAAGCCTGTGACATAGGTACAGCTACTTTTGTGGCTGTTATTCAGTTGTTTCAGTTGTGTCCAACACTTTTTTTAAGTCTAGTAAAGGGACATTTACTACTTTCAATATTATCTATTGTACCCCTACTTTTAACTTACACTGGATGTATGCATCATTCTTCCATAGCTCTATGTCATGCAGTCCCTATTCACTATAGAGCCTGGATTTCAGGGCATAGTCATGCAAGAAAGAATAGAGTAAATACAGAAGGTTCTTCCTATCTGTTGCACCTGGCACCAGAGGCCAGGTTTTACTGTCCATTTATTAGAAACAGGACTTATTGTAAGGTGCTCTTCTGAGATGAGATCAACTGAGAAAGTCAATTTCTGACCACATTTGGGTTTTGTTTCTTTTTGTTTTTTGGCAAAGATATTGGAGTGGTTTGACATTTCCTTCTCTGGATCATTTTACAGATGAAGAAACTGAGGAAAACGGGGTTAAGAGACATAGCTAGGAAGTGTCTGAGGCCAGATTTAAAGTCAGGAAGATGAGTTTTCCTGATACCAAGCCAGAAGTTCTATCAATTGTGCCATGTAGGTACCCAAGGGTCAGCCATTATTATGCCCATTTTTCAGAAAAGGAAAATGAGAATCAAAGATTAAATAGATCACTCAGGGTCATAAATGGAGGAAATGGCAGAGTTAAGTTCTGACTTTGGTGATTTTGACTCTTAATTCAGTTCTCCTTCCACCAGACAATGCTGAAGAATTTGATTGCTTGGATTTCAAAGGCAAATAAATACAAATTATGTTTTGATTATCCACACCATGGCTCACATCTATAAACACTGAAATCTGGCAGCCAATCACAAAGCAAAACCTCTGAAAGGGTGTAACTGATGAGAAAATGTAGGAGCTTATTAGTTCTCAAGCATCATCCCCTGAAACAAGTTGGAGATCACTTCCAGCCTAAGCACCACCTTCCTGGAGCTCTCTTCTGGCATCTCAGTTTCTAAAGAAAGTGAAACTAAATAGCAATTGGCCCACAAGGGGAAACACTGGTAATGCTTGTTATTCTTTCAGTCTCAGTGAAAACTGCTTCCATTGTGCATGGCCCAGCTTACACCTGTCTTGAACAAATATAAGTAGAGTTGACAACATGTTTCAAAACAATTACATCCTTTTAGAAATCATCATGCCTTAAAGGGTGTCAGCTCAGAGATGGCCTGGCACAATTCACAGCAGAAATGCTACACCTTTGGGAACACATTCTACCCGTGAGCTCCCACGGAATGCAGAAGAAGGCATGTGGATGACAAAACTGACCTTGGCTTATTAAATGCGATCCCAGCGCTTGGTTTTAAAGGAATTAAAAGAGAAGCTAACTATCCAATGCCCATTTAGAAGTCTCCATTTTATTCAGTTGAAACCAAATGGGAAAGAGCCTGCCTCCCAACCCAGGGATTGAACTGAGGGTTCAAAGAGCAAAGCCCTTATGGTGCTTGTATTCAAGGGAGTGTATTCCTTTGCATTTCACAAAAACCCGGTGTGTTATGAGATAATCTACTGACAGTTTTAGAATTCAGGGTTCTTTCCCACCTGCAAGTCTTTCCCACTAGTATTCGATGAGGAAAAAAAAGTAATGAAGACAAGACTACACTGCCTGTGATACCAGAGGCCATTTGACTTGTGAGGGTGAACCAGGACAGACTTACACCCCCTAATGTATTGTGTGTGAAGCTACATAGCATAGTAAAAAGGAGAATGGCCCTGGATTCAGGAGGACTTGAGTTAAAATCTTACCAAGACATTTACTAGCTGTGTGGTTTTGGTAAGTCACTTAACCTCTGTTTGCCTTAGTTTCTTTAGCTGTGAAATGGGGATCATAATGGTACTTCCTTCCCAGGGTTGTCATATCAAATGATGTAATTTTTGTAAAGTGTAAAGGAGTACCTGATACACAGTAAGTGCTTAATGAATGTTTCTTCCCTTCTTTCTCCTTTTCAACTATATTAAAATGAAAGCTTACTTGAAAGGGTTGAGGACTTCAATATCCCTGGATAATTTATACAGCATTGAAGAGGATCTGTGCAGGAGAATATTCATGCTAAACACTTTTTATTAAAACAACTGACAAGGGGCAGCTGGGTAGCTCAATGGATTGAGAGTCAGGTCCAGAGATGGGAAGTCCTGGGTTAAAAATCTGGCCTCAGACACTTCCTAGCTGTGTGACCCTGGGCAAGTCACTTAACCCCCATTGCCTACCCCTTACTGCTCTTTTGCCTTGGAACCAATACATAGTATTGATTCTAAGATGGAAGGTAAGGGTTAAAAATAAAATAAAATAAAAACAACTGACATATATGTCAGGGTGAGAGTTCACAAACAATATCAAATCACTTCACCCCATTTTAATCAAAGATTCAGATGTTTAACTCAGATACCTTAGCTATGTGAGAATCTGAATCAATCCATCAAGGGAAGTTTTTGATGTCTTGGAACCCTCAGGCAGGCCAGTGAAGCTTATGATCTCCTCAGACTAATGATTTAAAATGGCCACAATTTTTAAAAATGGAATTGCAGAGAACATCAGCCTATTTAAATCTACTTAACAAAATATTTTTAATGTAAGCCAAAACATCATAGAACCCCTGCCTCTTTACTAAGTACACTGCCCTGCCTGACACATTGCTTCTAGTATTTATTAAAATATCAAAAATAAGTGTTTTTCCTTCTCCTTTATGTTTTTATAGATGATTAATGAATGAATGAATGAATAGTTGAACCAAAGTGCTTAATGGATATCTGTTATGAATTGAGTAGCGTACTAGAAATGATAATCAGAATGGTTTCCAAACAGGCAATATATACTGTTCTTTTCCCTGTAACTTTCCATCCTTAGCCTCTTTTCCTCAGCCCAGCCATTCAAACTTTTCCTCCCCAGACAATGATCTCTGAGCTCTACATGTACTCTCCAGATTGTCAATTCTCATTATCATTTTGGATAACTGTCTAGAGAGAGTGAGGAAGTCTTCTCTGTGCTTCAGTCTGGATTCCAGCAAAGCCTGGTATGTGAAACCTGTGGGGATATTCCACTCACAAAAGAAACATTCTCTCCTAGTTTGGCGATGGTTTTTTTATTTTCTTTAAACTGCTGGTGCATGTCATTAATAGTTTTTCTTCCATGACATTCAGGAGGCTGTTAAAGTGCTGCCTTCCTCAGATTCTGCTAATATAAACAGTATGACTGTTATCAGAAGCACAGCCTATCCCTGGAATAACTCATCTGCTGAGGGAGCCAGCTTTCCACAGGGATCTCTGGAGCACTGTCAGGATCTATGGAGAATCATATTAAAAGCCTTGCAAAGGTGATGCCAGGCTTCTGTAATCACCTGTTCTATTCCCTATATCTCAGATTAGAGAAGCCCTAGGCTAAATTACCCTCCATCCTGCCAAAAGACAATCTTCAAGTTAATAGTAAGTCCATGTTAGCTGAACCCTAGGCTCACTGGGGATGTGAGAAACAAGGACTACAATGGCTATATTCTGCCAGAAATAATTTGCAGCCCCAAAGAAGCCAGCCATTCTCATTTTGGGCTGCAGCTGATCAATTCGATATACTCAGAAGCCATCAAATTAGGATTAGTCCCCCACTTCCACCCTTATTTATGTTGTGATTGGTTTAAGTACAACCATAACTACAGATTCAGGGGTCAGTTTGTAAATATCTGGCTTCCATCTTAAAGCAGAGTCTAACCTGGACCATTTGGTGGAAGTTAATGGTGAGATGCCACTCAATTATAAGAGCCTACATAAAATTCAGTAAGGTTATGTAATTGATTTCATTTCATGGTGTTCAAGAGAAGCTTGTCATCAGAGAAAAGTATGATGGAAAAACGATGGTCCAGTCTTGTGGCAAGAATAAGGAATAACCAATGGATATGCCCTATGCTACTTCTGTATCCTTGTAATATCAAGAGAAAGTAAGGAACACTGCTTATGGACAACTTATGGAAGGATATGTATGAGACTCAAGTCAATAAATATTTCTTAAATGTACACATTACTACACTAAATAAATATTGTAAAATGTTGTACAAATAAATTAGCGCTCAAGGAGCTCACAATCTAATCTAGATGACATGCCAACAACTATATAAAAAACATTCACACACACATACAGATGTGATAAATTACACATAATCTCAAAAGAAGCCACTAGCATTGAGTAGGATTGGAGGGTTTCTTGTAGAATTTGGAATTTTAGCCAAGTTTTGGATGAATCCAGGAAGGCCAGAAGGTAAAAGTGTATAGATAAAGTATATGGAATGGCCATTGAGAATCATGGAATAGAGAGATTGAATGTTATATGAAAGGAATAGCAAAGTCTGGAAAGGTAGGGTATCAAGAGCTTTAAAAGTCAAGTATAGCTCTTGATTAGAAAAAATGAAAATTAAACTAACTCTGAGGTACTCCCTCAAACCTATCTAACTGACTAATATGACAGAAAAGAAAAAGATATGGTAAAATTGGGGCACTAATGTACTGCTGGTTGGAGCTGTGAACTGATGAAACCATTCTGGAGAGTGATTTGGAACTATGCACAAAGAGCTTTAAAACTGCTTATCCTTTGACCCAGTAATCTCACTACTAGATTTATATCACAAAGAGATTTTTTTTTAAAAGTTGGAGGAAGACCTGTTAATGCAAAACATTTATAACACCTCCTTTTGTGGTGGCAAAAAATTGGAAACTGAGGAGATGTCCATTAATTGGGAAATGGCAGAACATTTTATGGTAAATGAAATATTACTGTACTATAAGAAATGATGTGATGTCAGATTTATATAGAACCAAGTCAAATTTATAAGAATACAAGCCATTACCCAGCTGACAAATGGTCAAAGGATATGAACAAGTAATTTTCAGATGAAGAAATGAAAGCCATCAATAATCTTTTAAAAATGTTCTAAATTACTCTTGTTTAGAGAAATGCAAATTAAAATAACACAAAGTACCACCCCATACCTATCAGATTAGCCAATACGGAAGTAAAGGAAAGTGGTAAATGTAGGAGAGGATGTGGCAAAATTGAGACACTAATGCATTTTGGTGGAGTTGTGATCTGATGCAACTATTCTGGAGGAAAATTTGGAACTATGCCCAAAGGGGTTTAAAACTGTTCATACCCTTTGATCTGGTAAAATCACTACTGCATCTGTATCTCAAAGAAAAAAAAAACAAAAAAGGGGAAGACTTACTTGTACAAAAATATTCACAGTAGCTTTTTTTGTAGTGGCAAAGATTTGAAAATTGAGAGGATGAATTGGGGAATGGCTGAACAAATTGTGGTACATGTTGGTGATGGAATACTATTGTGCTATAAAAAATAAGAAGCAAGATTATTGCAGAAAAAGTTGGAAAGATCTGCAGGAATTGTTGCAGAGTGAAATGAGCAGAACTGGGAGAACATTGTACATAATTACAGCAATATTGTATCATGATTATCTGTGAAAACTTGGCTACTCACAGCAATGCAACGATCTGGGACAATTCTGAAAGACTTATGATGGGGAATGCTCTCCACTTCCAGAGAAAGAACTTCCAGGGTTGTCTTTCACATAAGTGGATTTATGGTTTTATTTTGAGGTATTGAGTGTTCTCTTACAACAATGCCCTAAATAGAACTATGTTTTGCACAACAAAAAATAAGATTTAAAAAAAATACATGAAGGATGATTTAAGAAAGACCTGGAATAGCTTACATGAACTGATGCAAGGTGAAGTGAACAGAACCAGGAAAACAATGTACATACACAGTAACAGTAGTATTATGTGATGCACATGTGTGAATATCTTATCTATTACTTCCAATACAGTGATCCAAGAATATCCTCAAGGATTCATGATGAAAAATCACATCTGCCTCCAGAAAGAGAACTGATAGAATTTGAATGCAATGCAAATTATCTTTTGCTTTATTTCTTCACTTTTCTTTCATTTGTTTAAATTCTTTTTCAGAAAAGGATTAATATGGAAATATGTTTTATACTGTTACACATGAAAAATCTGTATCAGATTGTTTTCCATCTTAGGGATAGGGGTGGGAAGAGGGAGTTAGGGTGAGAATTCAAAAGAAAGTAAATAAGGTTAAAATTGTTTTTTTCATGTAATTTATTTAAAAATAAAATATTAGCAAATTTTTAAAAAATCAAGCAAAGACTTTTATCTTCAATCCTAGAAGTAATAAGGAGCCACTGGAATTAATTGAATAGTGGGGGTGACAGGATCAGATCAGTACTTTCAGAACATCACTTCAAGAGCTGAGTGGAAAATGGATTTGGAGAGACTGAAGTAAACCAATAAACCAATAGGTTTTTCCAATAGCTCAGGTATGAGGTAATGAAGACCTGCACAAGAGTGATGGCAATGTTAGAAGAGAGTGTACATCACAAAGTTAGAATCCATGAGATTTAACAATTTATTGGATATGGAGTGGGGAGGAGGTGAGAAGGTAAGCACCATTAGAATGACAATTTGGTGACAATCCTGGATAACCTTGAGGATGGTGGTACCCCTCACTGTAATAAGGCAATTTAGAAGGGGGGGAGAGTATGGAGAGGAAGAAGAATTTAGTTTTGGATATGTTGAGTCTAAAGTGTCTACAGGATAGTTCCCAAGGTGGACAGGCATGATTTGATTTCTGTCTTCACTGTTGAAAGGAACACATAGAACAATGAGCTCATAGACTTATTGGGATATTGGAGGGACTAAAAGAATGGCACACACTTTCTAACTAGATTTGGATATCCACAGTGTGAGATATAAATACCATATGGGTGATATTCTTCCTCCTCGGGGCAAGCTGCTTATTCATACTCTCCAGGATCAACAGGATATATAACTATACTTATTGGAGTACTTTGTAACCACTATGGTGGGTAAAGGATACAATGGCTTTCTTCTTATGGAAGTCTTGAGGAACAAAACTTTAATACCCCTGCAGTTAGAGCACTTATCACCCTAAATTCCAGTGATATTAGTACTCAATTTTCAATTCTCCAATATTAAAATAAGGAATTTTTGGAAACCATCATCAATGCTTTAGCAAATAAATACTTGAGTATGCTTTTTCCACCTTAAAATATTATGATGTCAGAAAAACAAAAGAAAAAGAAATAAAGATGCATATTCCATTCCTCTATAAGAACTTATTACTGGCAGGCATGCCTACCTTGTTTTTTAAACACTACAAGTATCCCAAAATAGCATTAACTTTGTTTTTTGTTCCCTGAAAACATAAAAAGGCTAAAAAAAACATAAAAAATACATACCAACAGATTGTCCATGAAGAGCCTGGCATTAAGTGACTATTAGAATAGATATACAAAATATTCTATTTGAGAATTTTATTGCCAAGTTTTTCTGGGTGTACTTGGTTAGATGTATTGGATATAAATGAACAAATATTCAAATAATTTTCTCTTGATACTGCAATGTGAATAAATGCCCCCAAGAGAACAACCCTATAGACTTGGCAGCTCCAACCTTGCCACTTTTAAATATGTTGCCAAGTACAAGTCCATCATTTACTACTTAACATTTATAATGTTTTATATTGTCTAAGCACTTTATATTATATTAATTATATATTAGTTAATTAAGCTCATTAGACCCTCTTCAATCTCCCAGTAGTATTGGATCAGGCTCATTATTTCCATTTATGGATAGAGAAATTGATAAATTTAATAAAACCAGAAAGGTAACTAATGAAATACATTTGCTGAAGGATGGCGGAGATGACAATAAAGCCCTTTGTTTAGGCAAAAGGATGAATAAGTCAATGAGGGGATTTGTTCATTTTGTAACTCCCTACCAAAATAAAATTCCACCAAGTTTTTGACAGTGTATTGTATATGATCTACAGAGGCTTAGGCTTGTGGCAGACATGGAATTGTGAAGAATTTCTACCCTTATCCTTCTCATTCATTCACTCAACAACTACTTATTTTTTAAATTGAATTATTTTATTTTAATTAACAAAAATGTGTCTTCTGTCCCTGATCCCTATAATGAAAACATAAGAAAAAAACTTTTGTTAATAATATATGTAGAAAAGCAAAACAAATCTCCATATTGGTCATGTTTTAAAATTTTTTATAATTTTCATATGGATATATACATGTGTTATACATATGCATATATGTCTCATTCTACATTCTGAGTCACTTCTTCCTTAAGAGGTGGAGAGCATTCAACAACTACTTATCGAGGGTCTGTTGTCTACCAGGCACTGTTTGTGTTTAGCACAATTCCTGGCACATGGTTGGCACTTTATAAATGCTTATTGATTGATTGATTGATTCTAGTTGTTAGGAAATACTTCAAATTTAATTCCGGTTTAAATTTCACTTTTTCCATATAACTAGTCCTCAGGCTTCCAGTCAGTCATGATCTTCTTTCTCCCTCTATTCTCACTCAACATTTTGTTTTGAAACCTGCTAATACACTCTTAATATTGAGAACCATGGGGTTTTGTGTTCATGTTATGCCACCTGCTAAACTCTAAATTTAAAAAAAAGAAAGGACTAGATTTGATGTAAGCTTCATCTGTCTTCCAGAAGATGAAGATAATGTCCATAATAAACATTTCTTTCCTTTCAAAGGGATCCAATGACACTACAAGGTGATGGCTTGACTTGCACAGGAATTGGATTTAAATGAGACAGAGTTGCATAAAGTCATCAGCCGTAAGGCTCTCTTCTAGAGTCATCCAAGTCCAATGGCAAGATAAGAGTTAGGATGATTGGTGATGGCTTGGGTTGCAGTGGATGACATTGACATCTCTGATGTCTTGACCAAGTTGTAAGCACTTCACAATGCCTGCTCCAGCTGCCTTTATGGCTGTTGGAACAAAGTGTTCTTAATGCATCCATTCCTCTGGGGGAAAGTCTTCACATGCTAGGGGGTTGACATCCCCTTAAGGTACTAACAGATTTGAGGTCTGTCAGTTCCTCTCAATCTGATTCAGCTCACCTGCTGAGGTGGTTTTACTGTGGTGTGGCTGCTGGGCATATTAAAGCTTCTTGGAGCCACAGGTGAGAGTTGAATGAAAAGTAGATACCACAGGTTTATGTGCAGCCCTAAAAAAGACTCAGCAAACCCTTATATCAGAGGTGCTAACCCTCCTTGAACATCTCTTATTGCCTAATAAACATTTAGTTTTTGATTGAATGGATAAGTGAAAAAGATTCCTCTATCTACAAAGCATTGTCCTAGGCACTAAGATAAATATAAAAAAATCTTAGGACAAAGTCTCTGTTTATTAATAGGGAAAGGTATACTTTTTGGATAGGTAGATACCTCCTCCAACCCATACAGCATATGCTAATTTCACAGGAGGGTGACAGTGCCTTTTTCTGGACTGAGGCCAGGCAAAACCCATAGTGCCTGCCTTCAGGGACCTTACAGTTTTTGAGAAATGGAGAGTGAGACTAGTTAAAAAAAATTAAAGGACAACATAATATCTTATGAGATCAGGTGACGCATTGTGTGGCCCACTAAGAACACGAGCACTATATGAGTTCTGGGTAACATTTACAAACGCCCACAATGTGGGACTAAAGCAGGCACTGGCTGTCAGGAGGTGGCCTCCCCCTCAGTCGCTCCTTCCATTTTTGTGGGGACTACTCTGTGATTTTTTTCAAAACTTTAACAAGGAATTTATTTCTACAGTGACCCTGATTGTGGGCTTATGACATCTGGAGTCTTTAGAATTGGAAGATAAAAAATCAATGTGGGGGTGAGCAATACCCTTTAAAACCTATAAATTAAAAAAGCTTAATCATCTCTTCATCATTGTTTAATCTCCTGAGAGACAAATTTTCCAACAATAAACACTCTGCAGTGGAAAGTTATCTACTTTAACTTTATACAGAATATTTATGGTTATTATTTCAACTAGAATGTACCTTCTCTACCTTTCTTCCCCATTCTTAATCTGAATATAATCATTTCTCATCTCTAAGGAACATAATCCGACTTCCTTTTCTATCACAAATTTCATAGGCCTTCATGGGGATGGGGGATCACATTTCTCTTCTGGGGCAAATTTCAGAGAAACTGATTTAGGCTCAGGATAAAGATAACCTTCCTGAGGGACTTCTGAGAAAGAACACTGTCCACATCCAGAGAATGAACTGTTGGGAGTAGAAACAGAAGAAAAACATGTGATTGATCATATGGTTCAATGGGTATATAATTGGAGATTTTGACTATAAATGATCATTCTACTGAAAATATTAATTATATGGAAATAGGTTATGAACCATGATACATGTATAACCCAGTGGAAATGCTTGTCAACTCAGGGAGGGGGGAGGAAAGAAGGGAGGGTAAGAAGATGACTCATGTAACCATGGAAAAATATTCTTAATTAATTAATTAAAAAAAGACAACCTTCCTGGTAATTAGAGATACCTCAATAGGATAGAATAGGATGGTGCTTTGAAAGTACTGAGTTCTGCATCCCTGGAGGGCTTCAGAAAGAAGCTGTATGATCCCTTTTTAGGGAAACTTGACAAGGATTTCCATATAGGGTCAAGTGGTACTGTATGACCTCTGAGGATCCTTCCAGCTGGGATATTCTGTTAGATGTTTAATGGAACAGTGGATAGAGTGGGAGAGTTGGAGTCAGGAAGACTCTTTCTTTAGTACAAATCTAGCCTCAGACAGTTACTAGCTGTGGAATCCCGGCAAGTCACTTAACTCTGTTTGCCTTGGTTTCCTCATCCATAAAATGAGCTGGAGAAGAAAATAGCAAACCACTCCAGTATCTTTGCCAAAAAAAACACCAAATGGAGTCACAAAGAGTCAGACATGGTTGAAATAACTGAACAATTAACAACAGTAAAAAGATGGTTAATGCAGTGTACTTAGAGGAATTACCAAGGAAGGAACAGAGTGGGTTTCTTCTCTCACTAAGTGGCTGATTCAGAGGAAAGTCCTTTTATCGCTCTGAGTCTTAGTTTCTTTATCTGTAAAATGAAGTGTACTGGACAAGAGGATCCTTTCCACTTCTATGCTTATAATTTTATATTTTATGACCTCTTTACCAACAAAGGGGCATCACACTGAGAACTTTTTTTTGAAAAAAAAAAAAACAAAACAACAGAAGCAATTACTCTCAGGTATATTGTAAACTGTGATAAACATGGGTTTCTTTGGCTCCTCATGGTGTTTATCTTGTGATTTCTCTTCTGCCTGTCAGACGCATTTCAGCCTCTGATAATTAGTGAGAGTGAGGAATTCATCCAAAGAAATGATCTTTATGGCTTATTCCATTGGATTAGCAGGTGATTTCTGCAAACTTCTGTTGAGTATTGTAAACCTCAAATTTCCTTAGACTTATAAATGTTGGAAATTTCACCATTGGGATATTTCATACTTGGAAAATTTCTTACTGATAGTCTATTGGAATGGGAACCCCATTGGCATGGGAGGTTCTTTCTCTTCTCTTCTTAAGATTACTTTAGGACAGAAACCCTTTGCTGAACAATGGAAAGGACTTTGACCTATGCTTAAGCATAGAACAGGAATTTCTTTGAGTCTTGATTGATTTTAGAATTGATACAATGGAGATACTTGGAATAAATCTCCACCCTATTCAGTCCTAATAGGATTGAGTAAGGGCTGCAGCCTAGATCAAAATTTAATTATTCCAATCTCTACCCTACTCAAGTTAACAGGATTTAGAAAGGGCTGTAGCAAAGGAGTAAAGATTTAATCATTTGAAAATATGACCTTCAACAGACATGTGCAAAAGCCAGAAAACTCTGGGCGGTCCTGGGTTAAGCTAGAGCCTCCATTGGCACAGGGAAATTGATGAACAGTGATCGGGAGATGGGAGAACTGAGGGGAGGAACTTGGATGGTTTCCTTAAAGATAGGGGGTCTGAAGACTCCAGGGGAGGTAGAGGAGTCTTGGTCGGTGTGGTTCCTGTGGGCTCTGAGAAGGCTTGCTCTGAAGGAAGCTGAAGGTGGGGGCCTCTGAGACTGTTTCTCCATTTTGGACACATGAGTAATAGGGACTGATCTCCTTTTCTTTGCCCCAGCTATCTAAGGGCTTGGGCCTTTTGGCCCAGCCTAAACAGAAGGGGTATTTAAGCCCTATTCCCTTCTCTCCCTTTTTCTCTCTCTCTATCTCTAATTCCTTTCTTACTCCTATTGTAATTAAACTCCAAAAAAAGCTGACGGCTGACTTGAGTTTTTCATTTAGGAATTACATAGCTGATTCCTTGGCGACCTTAAATTAATATATATCAGTCTTTTAAAGTGATTCCCTTGTAACAGTATCCATGTTATTTCAAAATGTCATTTTAACATCCAGAATCAGAAAAGATTTGATTATAAAATCTAATGGTCATTCTCTCCCCTTTTCATGACCTCTCTTTTTTTCCCTAACCTCTTTGCAGGTTTGAATCTTTTACTAATTATACTGTAGCATTGGATCTCAATATCTTCAAATCTTGTTTATAACCTGTGCCACATTTTAAAGAGGCTTTGATATATTTTCATTTTAGAATGTGACAACTACATTTGGATTCTTGAAATTATATCAGGCCTTAGGAGCAAAGCACAAAGAAAAGGGTTAGGAGAATAAAACTGGTAGACAATATCAATACATTTTATTGACACAGCCTGAAGTTCATTTTTGCCAGATCTAAATAATTAATGGAAGTTGTGCATTACCAATTAACTTCTTGGAATTCTCCTCCCTCTACTTAGTTTGAAATGACATCTTAACCTGGGAATAAACCCACTCTGTGTTTAATTATACTACACTGTGGGATCTATATTGGCCTCCTTGCTGCTCCTCTCCCAAGAGATTCTATCTTCTAATTCCAGGTATTCCTTTTCACTTACTGTCCCCCACGCCTGGGCTGTTTTCCCTCTTCATCTTTATCTCCTTTATTCTCTGGCTTCCCTTAATTCTCAACTAAAATCTCACTCACAATCACAAAGCAATTTCTAATCCTACCTAATCTTAGTGTCTTTTTCTGATATTATTCCCAATTTATGTTGTATGTACCGTGTCTATACAGGGTTATTTGTTTGTATGTTGTTTCTATTCTTCCTGCTTGAAGACAAGAACTATTTTTGTTCTCTCTATATGTCCTTGGCCTTTGCCACAATGCCTCACTGATAATAGGCAATAAATAAATCCTTGTTAAAGATTACTACTACATAACACAATAGATAGAATGCTGGAATAGTGATCATGAAGAACTGGGTTAAAATCTGACTTAGGACACATAATAGCTGGGTCCTGGGCATGCCTTATAACCTCTGTCAGTCTCAGTTTCTTCATCTGAAAATCAGAATCACAATAGCACCTATGTCCCAGGATTGCCGGGAGGATCAAATATTCATAAAGTGTTTAGCACAGTTTCTGATTGATTTTGTTATTGTTCAGTCATTTAAGTCCTCCTGTCCAACTCATTAGACCATATTGGGTTTTTTTTGGCAAAGATACTGGAGTGGTTTGCCACTTCCTTCTCTAGTACTTTTTATAGAGGAAGAAATTGAAACAAACAGGATTAAGAGACTTGTCCAAGGTGACATAGCTATTAAGTATCAAAGGCCAGATTTGAACTCAGATTTGAACCTAGCATTCTATCCACTGTGCACCTATTTGGTGTTTAATAAATGCTGATTTCCAAGCCATTCCCCAATTGATAAATGGGAAAGGGACATGAATAGGCAATTTTCAGATAAAGAAATCAAAACTATTAATAAGCACATGAAAAAGTGCTCTGAATCCCTTATAATCAGAGAGATGCAAATCAAAACAAATCTGAGGTATCACCTCACACCTAGCAGATTGGCTAACATGACAGCAAAGGAAAGTAATGAATATTGGAGAGGATGTGGCAAAGTCAAGACATTAATGCATTGCTGATGGAGTTGTGAATTGATCCAACCATTCTGGAGAGCAATTTGGAACTATGCCCAAAGGGCAATAAAAGACTTTTCCCTTTGATCCAGCATAGCACTACTGGGTTTGTACCCCAAAGAGATAATAAGGAAAAAGACTTGTACAAGAATATCCATAGCTACACTCTTTGTGGCAAAAAAAAAAAAAAAATTGGAAAATGAGGGGATGCCCTTCAATTGAGGAATGGCTGAACAAATTGTGGTATATGTTGGTGATGGAATACTATTGTGCTCAAAGGAATAATAAAGTGGAGGAATTCCACGTGAAGTGGAACAACCTCCAGGAGTTGATGCAGAGTGAGAGGAACAGAAACAGGAGAACAATGTACACAGAGACTGATACACTGTGGTACAATCGAATGTAATGGACTTCTCTATTAGTGGCAATGCAGTGATCCAGAACAACCTGGAGGGATCTATTAAGAACACTATCCACATCCAGAGGAAAACTGTGGGAGCAGAAACACAGAAGAAAAACAACTGCTTGATTTCATGGGTTGAGGGGGATATGATTAGGGATGTAGACTCTAAATGATGACCCTAGTGGAAACACCAACAACATGAAAATAGGTCTTGATCAAGGACACATGTAAAACCCAGTGGAATTGTGTGTCAGCTATGAGAAGGGGTGGAGGGAGGGGAGGGAAAAATATGATTCTTGTAATCAAGAAATAATGTTTTAAATTGATTAACTAAATAAAATTTTCCAAAAAATGATGATTTACTACTTTCCTGGAGAACCTTACAAAATCTGGGTTAAGAATTGTGGGCTACTTTTAAAATCTTCTATTTGCCTTGTATCTGAACTCCATTTTCCCTAAGAACCTCAGAATTAGTCTCAATTTGTACAAGTGCAGGTTTCTAATATGCTGAAAATGACAGAATACATAATGTTAGTCTATAGATGTGAGTAAAAGATCCCTCATCTCCCTTGCAAGTATTCAAGCAAATAATTTTTATTGAATGTAGGTCTTTATTTCATTCCACATTTTTTTAATGTCCCACAGACTCAAAGGAGCCATATGTATATCTTTTTTTTCCCATTTAAATATTGTGAGCTTAATCTTGCCAAAGACCTTTCACTGGGAAGCCCCACTGTCTCTATGAGCATGAGATTATGGGAGTTTGGAGCATTGGATTGTAATCTGACTTATACCACTAACTTCCAATGTGACTTTGGTTATCCCATTTTACAATATTGGACCTCTATTTCCTTACTTATAATAAAATGAAGAGGTTTGACTATCTGGCTTTTGTTCTAAGATTCATTCCTGAATAGAATACTCCTGGGGAACTGTATCACATGTCCTTTAGTCCTTCTACTGTGTGTGAAGGACACCCTCAAAGTTAGTTGGTAGCATTCTCAAAACACTGCCTGCATGAATGTTAGTGGTTCTCAACATATTTTTATTCTGATTTTTTCCCCATATGCCCAGAAACTATTCTCTCTTGAAAAGCTCCTGTCCTACTCCCACAGATGTCAAATACAATCTCAAACATCCAAGGCTATTAATAGAAAGTGTTATGCCTGGGGTAAATGCTATTAATGGTTCCCAGGGCAAATGGCATGAAGCATGCCCTCAGTTAGGGGTGGTGAGTAGGGCAGAGAAAGGCAGGGGAAGAGCTTACCCTTAGCCACAATTTGGTAACTTCCTTTTTAAACTATTTTTTTCTTGCTAACTAGAGGTCAATCTCTATTGTTTTGATTCTACTAGAGAAGTGGGAGTGATGTTAGCACCCTTTTTATTAATGACCTCTAAATTTGGCACCCTGAAAAAATATCTTAGTCTCCCTGATCTAGTTATTGTTCAACAAATATCAAACACTTTCAAAATCTCCTGCCCTTAATGGGAAAGAATCAGGGCCTATATTGTTAGACTTAATCTTGTATAGACCCTTTTAGGAGAAGAGGTGGTAATACCATATCTAAGAGAAGAGATTCTGCCTGAGGTGGTGCCTAGCTGAAATGTAGGAGCATGAGCAAAGACAAAAACCACCACTTCCTTTGCTTAACCAGCCCTATATGCTAGAGGGACAGGAACATTTAGGGAACCTACATGTTGGTATGAAGTTGGCGAGCCCCAAGTTTATCAGGAGTGGAAGAATACCCTCTACATTGGTTCCAGTAATAAATTCAAAATCTTTTTTCCCTACTCCTACTCTGTACTATCTCATTATGCCCATTGCGTTTTCATGTAAACTCAGCTCTGGATGTCCTTTTCTGGTCTTGGATATTGAGTCATGTCTTACTTCTGTTATTAGGAACCAGCTTGATCTGGCATAATGGATCACTGGGTGGGGACGATGACTGTCATGTCCTGAGGTTGGCTTTTTCACATCATCTAGAAATTGACTATAGGAGTGAGAGAGATAAGATGTCAGAGACAGGGAGCTACTTATGTAGCTTTTCCTTTTCCTTTTCACAAACATATTACTACCCTATTCATCCATCTCATAGGGGACCTCTGTGGGCAATGGAAATTGGAAAAGAGTAGGAGTCTATGAAGGAAATGGAAATAATCACTATAGTAGAGGAGAAGAGAGAAAAGGGAAAAGAGATCATAGATTTTTGGACAACCCTAAAACTTTATAGATGAGAAAACTAAGGCTCAAAGAGACTCAAGGACTTGACCAGAGTCACACATGTTACAGATAGAATTTGAACCAGTTCTTACAGCTCTTAGTGGTTCCAATTTCAGGACTCTCTCTTTATTATGTCATGTTACCTTTCCAGAAAAAGACAGAAGGAAAAGTATAAGATAAGGGGTCAGAAGGTAGAAGGTCCTACTAAAAATTAGAATGTGAAAAAAAAAGATTAGGTAAGCCAACACAGACCAAACAACTCAATGAAAAGCCCTACTCCTCACACAAATAAATTTTATTGTCCCATCTTGCTGAAGACAAAAAGTATCTCAGACCTAAACTTAAATAGATCTATGATAGCACTGGTATGTCTCATTCTTCCAACAGTACACAATATGGTGGCCTGGTTCATCCACTGTGACTATTGGCCATAGTCTCCTATGCTTTTCACCATAGGGAACCCACTCGATGCAAAAAAAGGAAAGTCTATTAATAAAAATTTTAATATTAATATTAACAATAATAATATTTCTATATTGTTTTTAATATTTACAGAAAACTTTATTTTCCTTACAACAACACTGAGGCATAGGTGTAACTATTATCTCCATTACATTGATGAGGAAACTGAAGTAGAGGTTAAATGACTGCCCAAAGTCATAAAGTTAGTAGCTGAGACAGGATTTAGATGCAAGTCATCCTGATATCAGATCCAGCTCTCTAACTATATTATTAAGCTGCTTCTGTGTATCAAATTCGAATTTAACTACTAGAAAATGATATGCTTGATGGCTTCTTAGGGAGAACGAATAGGATGATGAGGGGATTTGGAATTATGTTATATTAGAGTAGGTTCAAGACACTAGGGATATTTTTGCATGAAGAAGAGAAGACTTCAAGGGTAAATAATGACTATTTTAAAATATAGCATTTGAAGTCTTGACATGGGGGATCAATCATATTGATCCTTTATGACTAAACCCAGCACTAGAAACAAAGATTAGAAATTATAAGGACAGGACAGGATAACTCCAACAGGGTCATGATAAAAAAAGGTTTATATCACCACAGAAGGAAGAAATGGAGTCTGAGTGCAGATAGAAGGATACCATTCTTCACTTTATTTTCTCTACTAATTTTTTTTTTTTAGTGTAAGCAATATGGTCTTGTTTCTATGAAGATAGGATTAACTCTCCCCTTGCCTATTTTTAGGTAATCAAATCAAGAACTTAAAATACCTCTACCTGCCACTAAGTAAGAGTTTGCAAGTCACTTGCTCAAGTGGGTGACAATTCCCAAGGCCATTGTCCCACCCCTGGGCAGTGCTAGGCAAATTGAAAGACTGCAATTGGTTCCTGTAAAGTGGGGAAAGGACAGAAAATGATGTGGAAAAAGGACTATAAAAAGTCCTGAACTGCCTATTCAAGGAACTTTTCCTTTGAACTCTTTCTCCTTTGGAGTTCATCTTTGGACACTGTGTTGGTGAGGTGGATTGAAGGAGGACATTCTTTCCCTAGATCCTGCATTGGCTTGCTAAGTGAGTAGCTGGCCTTCCTTTCCTGGCTTCTCTAGAGATTGGTTCTGGAGAGTCCTTCCTTTCGTGAAGGAAGCTGCATTGTTGGAACCCTTGCTGAAGACATCACTGGGACTCCTGGTATCATGACTCCATGACTCCACATAGAGATCAGGACTTGACAGCCCTTGCCAGGTGAGCTGGAATTCTTCGGACAGAAATTATAGGGTATCTAGCTAGGCAATACTTTCTAAACCTTCCTGCATTTCTCTCTTTTACTATACCTCTACTAAAAGCTAAGTTGTTAAGAGCAACTAACAGACTCATGACTTGAGAATTAAATTTTTTTTATATAAGCAACCACCATTATTACTTTAAAACTTTCATATTTAGCATAAAACTTAAATTCTTACACTTCACAACATGATAAGCATGGAAATATGTATCATATGATAATGTATATACAACTTATATCATATAACGACATTCTTGGGGAGAGGGGAAAGATGGTAGGGAAGATGAGAACATAGATTTCCAAATGTCAGAAAATGAGTATAAAAATTATATTGACATTAAATCTGGAAAAAAATAAATAATATATTTAAAAGAAGTGACAGGGAAGCAGTTTGGAATAGAAAAGTGGAGTTATCAAGAAATGAAATGGGTTGCTTTATAAGATAATGAATGAGCTCCCTGTGATATGAGGAGATGTACAATCTGATAACCATTTAGATAAAGATTATATTATAGAAGATAATTATGTCTCGGGTGAAAGGTTAAAATAGGTGACTTCTAAGGCTCTATGCATATCTAAGCTGTTATGCAGAGATCAATCAAGCAAAACATATGTATTAAGTGTCTACAATGTGTCAATTTTTGTGTTAAGCACTGGAGATAACAAAGGAAGGAATCAGTTCCTTCCTTCAAAAAGCTGTTATTCTATTGGAGGAAAACAATTTCTATGAAATGATCATTTGTATCAGAATCAGATACAGAATCAGAACATTGAATCAGAAGTGGACTAACAGAAAGCAATAAATATGATCTTGCCCAGAATGACTGAGGAAAGTAAAAATGAAAAGATTAATAAAGACTAGGAAAAAGAACTAAAAATTTCAAAAAAGAACTCAGAATTCAGAGATGAAGGACCTAAGTCAGTCACGTCAAAGATGTGAAGAGAGATAAATGGTAATTTGAGGTAGGCTGGATATGAAAGAAAAATTTTGATCATAGAATCCAGGAAATAAGGTAATCAGCTTGAATGGCTGCTAGTAGAGCAACTTTGCTCCTACTCTAAGTGCTAGACTTTGGAGAGGCTCCAAGAAAAACCTTTTTTTCTTCAATAATAATGAAGGTCAGTACCATTCAGTGGACAGAGCTCTGATCTTGAAGCCAAATAAGTTCAAATTCTGTTTCAGATACATACTAGCTATGTGACCTTGGGAAAAAAATCACTTAATCTCCCTCAATCTCAGTTTTTTTTTAAAATCTGTATAAAAGGGCATACTCATAGGATCTTTTGAACATGATTATTTTGAGGATCAAATAAGATAATATATGTAAAGTACTTTATAAACCTTAAAATATTATACACCTTTTGTTATTATTGTTGCTATCCACCAGGGCAACATTATCATAGCATACAATGGAGCTAGAAGGTGAAAGCTCTATCTAAACCTAAGGCAATAAACCAATACTACTTCCCCTCACTCCATTATATGATAATTATATACAATACAGTAAGACTTAGAATTTTCTAAAATAAGTTACTTCCTTTGTAATCCAGTCCTGTAAAAGAATTTCTTTCACTAAAAAAAGCTGATCCAATGCTTATCCTTTCTCTTCAATTAAGAAGTAATAGTTTGAGGGGTTATGGGAGAGAAAATGTACTACCTGTGTGACCTTAGATAAGTCATTTCCCTTCTGTATATTTCAGTTTCTTTATTGGTAAAAGTAGGAGTTATGTTAGAAAAGAAAAAGAGAAAAGAAAGAAGAGAGATGATGATGATGACAATAGTGATGCTGGAGGACATACAGATAGATAAATAATTTATTAAATACATCTTATGAAGTAGTCACTGTGCTAACCACTGGTGAGGGGAATATAAGAAAGCAAGACAGTGCCTAGTTTTAAGGAGCTTCTATTCAAATGGTTGAAGACAACAATACAGAGGTTAGCTGGAAGGAATAGTGAAGTGGGAAGTAATGTAGGAGCCAGAGTTCTGAGAGGATCAGACAAATGTTCAGTTATCAAAAATGAAGTACTTAAAGGACAAAGTCCAGGGTACTGGAATGATAATCTGAAGTAGGGAAGACTGGTTCAGATAGTGAGAGGATGGGTTGTAGAGTATTGACCCTAGAAAAAAAAGGCAAATGTTTACTCAGAGAGAGAATTCTTTGCACAGAGCACACATTTTTTTGTGGAGAGAAAATGGGGATAAGGGCTGGGAAAGTGGTGTGTAGACCTTCGAACCTGCAAGATAAGGCAAAAGTCCCCTTACATTAGCTAGCGACTGGTCCATTCCAACAGCAGTCTCAAATGTCTTGCCACTGGGGTCTCCCCAGCTGATTCAACCTTTATACCATTGAGTGCTGATGAATAATAAAATTTACTTGCCAAGGGTGGATGGAGTCAAATTATGGCAGGCCTTTAAAATCATGTAGAAGAATTGAGAGAGGCTCTCACTTGAATATGGGAATGAATTGATGAAAACAATACTTTAGAAAGACTGATAAACCTAGAGTGGTCATGCTAGAACAAACTACAGACAGCAAAGGTGGGGGAACAGACCAGGAGATTGTTATTATGGCAGGCATAAAGCCACAAGGAATGTTAGTAGGAGGAATGGAAAAGCAGGGCAATCTGAGAAACATTTTTGGAGTAGGATAGAGGAAAAGCTACTCACAGAAAATAGACTGAGCAGAAAAATCATCACAAAGAACATTGACCGGGTCTCTTGCATTCCTCTTAAAAAGGAGCTCATAAGCTAACTTAATGTCAAATGTAAGGGATGATCCCAGGGCAGATGAGATGATGTAATAGGCCATTTCTGTTTTCTCTGACTCTGCTCTCCAAATAACTTGTATATTTCTTTTACTGCCACTGGGCTGCTCATATGCAATCTATCTTTGAAGCTAAGAAAATTTTGCCTTTAGCAAAGAGAGGCAGAGTAGAAAAGGCTAAGGCAAAAGGCACAGTTAAATTACATCAGCCTCCAAATACTCAATGGAGAATGAAAAAGGCAATTCTAGTGAGGTGCATCCTCTGAAAAACATGATTTTGGACATTTGGACTTGGGATAGTCATAAAAAAGGAAGATGGATAGTTTATTTAACTGACCCCATGATGTAGTGAAAGGAACACCAACCTGGTTATCAAGGAGCCTGTATTCTCATCCTAGGTTTGCAAATGACTAATTATATGACCTTGAACAAATTAACTTATTTTTTGAAACTCGGTTTACTCATGGCAAAATGGAAGACATCAGGGTCAGTGCTTTAGTTGGGAAAAATTTCATAGATTAACCAGTCAAAAGAGAATAGAATTAGAGTTAGAAAAATCTTGGAGACCATCTGACCTACATCCTTTATTTTATAGATAAGAAAATGAGATGCAAAGAAGTTAAATGGACTGCCTATAACCACATATATACTAAGTGACAAAAGTAGGATTTTAACCCACATCTTAGGGATATTGAGGCCTTCAGTTTATAGCATATGAATATTATAGCTATCATATATAAGGCCTTATGATTTACAACGTCCTTCATATATATCATCTCATTTGAATCTCACAAAAACCCTGTGATGTAGGCTCTATTGTTAATCCATTTGTCAGATGACAAAAGTGGGTTAAGTGACATCTATGGTCATATAAATAATTAGTATCTATGGCCAGTAGCTGAACTGAGGGTATCCTAATTTCAGCATTCTTCTTACTAGGCTACATTGGATCTCCATCCATTTTGTAGAGATTTTCTGCATCAAGTAAAGAAGCTGGTGGTATTTTTATTAGTTCATGAATATAGCACTTTCATTCCTACTCAAATGTGAATTTTGACAGCCAGTTCCATCTATCCTCCCATTGGTGGGTGTACATGAAGGAACTAATGATACCCAATTGAAAGAGAATGATGGACTTGGTGAGGCTTTTTACTTAGCTTATCTTTCAGTTAAAAAAGTGTGTACCTGTCAACTTGTAAAGTGAAATAAGACAAATCCAGAAACTTTCCCATGAAAATTCCAGATGATTCCAACCAGCATTCCTACTCAAAGATTAAACAATGTTGGAAGGAAGAAGTCACCAATGATTTTACAACCTATATGCTGTAACTCTAAAGGGAAGACTAATAAAAAGGTAAGCTTAGTAGCATAACAGATAGAGAGTTAGCCTTTTAGTCAAGAAGATCCAAGTTCAATTCTTGCCCCTGACTAACTTGTTGTGTGCCTCTGGGTAAGTCCTTGAATCTCTCAGGCCCCCAAGCAACTGACTAAGACTTGAAATTTCAGAGCAAATGCCAATTTGCAAGGGGCACTGGGTATTCCCTATGCCAATGTAGTCACTGGTACTGGTCCACCCCCTACTTTTTCTCCCCAAAGACAAAGTAACTTGTGGGAGCAAATACCATAGTAATTGGTTTTGGGGCTGAATGGAGGATGAAGCAAAACTTATAGCAAATGTCTTGTTTTTCTATTTCAAAGATAATATTTAGCCAAGTTTAATGGCAAGAATTAACTTTCTTAATGAAAAAGAAAAACCTCTTAGAGAAAACAAAGCACCCTTCTATGCAGTAAATGGCAATATGGTTGAAGCACAATTTCCAATGTTTTTCATTCTCAGCAAAGAAAAATACAATTACAAGAATCCTTAAACTGGGGAAAGTACATACAGATAATCAGGGGAGAGAATCTTTTGTAAAATGTGTTTTTCTTGAACTTACAAGATTGAATAAAAAGAAAACACCTCCTTGAAAAGTTAAAAAATGTTTCCTAGGTCTAAAAAGATACATCAGAATCCAAACTTACTCCCTTTGTATCCTTTGGATTTCCCCAAGGATTATTCTGATGCAGACACTCTCTATTCTATAATAATCAATGTGTTAAAATTTCATGCCAAAAGCAACCCAGACAGAGACCCATTTCTATTACAAGGGATAGTTGTAGGTAAAATGAGTTTTTTTAAAGCAATCTAGATAGTTGTAAATATGAAATGTCAGAGAGGACATCTGATTTGAAAACAGATTTAGTTTTTGTTTTTTCTTTTTGTCTTTTTTTAAACATTGTTTTTAAGTAATTGGTCTGAATTTGAAGTTAAAGAATATTCGTTCATATTTCATATCTGCTAGCTAAAATTTCTGTGATGACCTAAGCTGCTCATTCTCTTTAAAAAGATTTATATCATTTCTTCTGTAAAATATTAAAGATTACTTTTATACTCACTTATGGCACCTTACAGTTATAATTAAGTTATAATTACAGTTATAAATTAAGAGGGGGCTTGGGATAGTAGCTGGAATAACAGGTCAGAAAAATCAGGGTTCAAATCTTGTCTCTGATACTGAGTAACTGTGTGACTATGAGCAAGTCACTTAACCTCAATGAAAATGGATATTCTCATTTTTAAAACGAGGATAATATGGGGATCTACTTTTCAAGGTGATAAGGTTCATGGGAGAAAACATGTAAAGTGGTCTACAAATGTCAACTAATTTTGGTAATTTTTGAATACTTTTATAGTGCTTTGAGTTTTGAAAGATATAATATATACATATAAAATATATGTGTATTATTTATAATATAATTTATATGTATTATAAATTATTAAATTTATTATAAAATAATGTATTATAAATGTATATAAACATTTATATATGTATTGATGTACATATCTTTATATACATGAATGTATTTTTGCTATTGTTCAGTCATTTCATTTATGTCTGATTTTACGGATAAGGAAAGTGAAGCAAACATGGTTAAATGACTTGCTCAGGATCACACAGCTAATAAGTATCTAAAGGCAGATTTGAACTCAGGTCTTACTAACTTGAGGCCTGGCATTCTATCCACTGTACTACCTAGTAACCTAGTTACTCCTCATATCAACTAAATCAACCTTTGTACAGTGCTTACTATATGCCAGGGTAAGATACTAGCAGTTGGGATGACCAGAAAAGGTTTCATGTAAAAGGTACCTCTTGAACTAAGAGTGGAAGAAAACCAAGAATTCTAAGAATCAGAAGGGATGAGCTAGGGAATTCAGGGATAGTGGACAACTAATGAAAAGGCCAGAAGGCTAAAAATGAGACATCCACCTTTAGGGTAACCAAAAAAGAAGTTTGCTTGGTCTCTACATGAAGAAGAAGAATGAGCAATACAGCTAGAAAGTTAGGGGAATGCTTGCAAGTCCTCCAACTGGTCATTTAACTGCTCTCTGCCTCAATACATTCATCTAGAAAATGGATATTATAAGAACACCTACTTCACAAAATCATTGGGATTATCAAATAAATTAACATATGAATGAGAAATTACTATGAGTGCAAGGTAGAGTTAACTTTAAAAAGAATATGGATCTTGGAGCAAGTAGGTGGCTCAGTGGATTGAAAGACAGGCCTAAAGATGGGAGGTCCTGGGTTCAAATTTGGCCTCAGACATTTCCCAGCTGTGTAACCCTGGGCAAGTCACTTAACCCCCATTGTCTAGCCCTTATCACTCTTCTGCACTGGAACCAATACACAGTATTGATTCTAAGATGGAAACTAAGGGTTTAAAATAAAAAAAAAAATGTAGACTTTGAAATAGGATGAAAGAGAACAGAGTATTCCTAATTGATGATAAGGGGGTAAAAAAGAAGTTAATATCATGAGTATTTTAGTAATCTTAAAATATTAAATAGTTATTAGCTATTAGAGGTAGTAGAATTATGATTTACCATGTCCAGTTTAACTCATCCTTTATGAAAAACATGCCTATCCTGAAACTTTTCAATTTCTATTGAGGATATCACAAATTGTTCCAGTGTTCCCATTTTAGGACATCTGTGTTATATGCTATCCCTAACTCTTGTTCACCCTATTAATATCCAACCACTTGCCAAATTTCTCCATTTCTTCCTCTATATCTCCCACACCCATTTGTTCTAACAATTCAAAGAGATATCATCTAAATTTAAATTTGTCATTCTCTATCTCCTGGACTACTGTAATGACATCCTAATTGGTCTTTCTGTTTCAATTCTCTCTTTCCTCCAATCTCTTCTGTGTACAACTGCCAAAGTAATTTTCCTTACATGCAGGTTTCTTCAGGTCAGTCTCAATCTACAAACTGCAGTAGCTCTCTATTACATCTAGAAAAAAAAAATAAATTTCCCATTTGTCATTTAAAACTCTATAATTTGGCTCCAACATACTTTTTCCAGCTTCATTATACAATATTCCATTTTCTGCATTCTGTGGCCTAGCCAAATTTTCCTTCTTACTGTTCCTCACACATAGTACTTCATCTTTATAGTATGCTATCTGTGTGACTTTGTACTAAGCATTCTCCCTAACTAGAATATTTTCCATTCCATCTATATCTCCTAGGATATCTTATTTCTTCTAAGACTTAGTTCAAGAGCAACCTCCAAATGAAGCCTTTTATGATATTTCTTCTCTACCTCAAAATACCCACCTTCTCAAAAATATCCTCTATGAGACAGATAGACAAGCAAATAGATAGATAGACAGACAGACACACAGATAGATAGATAGATAGATAGATAGATAGATAGATAGATAGATAGATAGATAGACAGACAGACAGATAGACAGACAGGTAGATGGTAGATATAGATAATTAGAGAGATAAAGAGAGATAGACAATACAGTATATATATATAATGAATAAAGAATAGTTTCAAGGAGGGTGTATATATACATATGTGTGTATATGTATCTGTGTGTATTTATACACATTTATACACACATGTTGAATTCCTCAGTAGAATATAAGCACCTTGAGGATAGGGAAAGTTTCACTTTGTATTGCATTGTATTTTGTATCCTATTGTATACAAATGTATACAATTGCAAATTGTATCCTAAATGCCTAGCACAGTGGTTGGCATATGTAGCAAGTGTTTAATAACTACAGGTTGATTATTCGGTTTGAATGCTACTTGAAAGAATAGGCAGACTAAAATGAAACACTCTAACTAAAATCTATGCAATCAAAATGCACCACATAAATCGAACATTAGGAATAGTGACATTAATAGTACTGATTCATCTCAGTATTTCCAGTGCCTAGGATAGCACCTTGTGTATAAATAAGCATATGTTTTAAAGAAGAATTGAACAAATGAGGAAATCATTGATGCTAATAGAAAGCCAAATGATTATGAATCACTGTGAATGGATATAATAGAAATTCCAGAGGAAGAGAGATCACTGTGGGTACAGGGTAGAGTTAGCTATAGGAAGAAGCTAGAACTAAACTAAAAGAGAAGAGAGCATTGTATTCCTAGTGAAATGGGAAGGTCAGTGTGAAGAAGTTAATGTCATGAATGTTTCAATAACACGATACATCTGCAGTCATATATAGGCATGCAAGGCAGCTAGGTGGTGCAGTAGATAGAGTGCTGGGTCTGAAGCCAGGAGGACTTGACTTCAAATCTGGCCTCAGACATTTCTGTGACCCTGGAAAAGTCACTTAACCCTTTTTGCCTCAATTTCTTCTGTGTAAATTGAATTGTAGAAGAAAATGGAAAACCATTGTAATATCTTTGCCAAGCCAACCCCAAATGGGATCACAGAGAGTCAGATGTGACTGACACAACTGAACAACTAAATAGGTATACTATTAATACAATATAAAATCAATCAATAAACATTTATCAAGTGTTTACCATGTGCTAGTCATTTACAAAAAAAAAAGGGAAAGGCAATCTTGCTTCATTAACCTTATAATCTAACCACAGAGGAAGGATTTAACAAATATGCACAAAATAAGTCACATATAGATAATAAGGAACTAATAGGCCAAACGAAGGCACTGGAATTAAGAGAGCCTGGGGAAGACATCTAAAGTCTGTATGATTTTATTTGAGACTTAAAGGAAGTCAGGTAGGTCACTATTCCAAGCATAGAGGAAAGTTAAAGAAAATTCCCAGAGCTTAGAGATGGAATGTTGTTTGAAGCCAGTCAGGAAACCAGTGTCACTGAATAGACAGATACTTGACAGGGAGTAAGAAGCAAGGAACCTTAAAAGGCAACTATTGCTTGTACATAAATAATGATGTATTTAAAAATACTTTATACACATTGACAATGTGTGTATACATATATATATGTATATATACATATATATATAAAACATTCATGGATAACCCTTATTAATCTCAACTTCACCGTTCCAATATATCACCAGTTGGCATAAGAAATTAAAAGGGAATTTTCAAGGAATTTTGATTTGGCAGCTGATGACATATGAAGGCCAGCAGATCACAGAGAAATATAGAAACTCAAAAATGCATATATGTATAGTATTATGTAATATCAATATATTTATTTAATACCATAAATATACCTTTAAAATATAAATATACTTTTGTATATAAACATACATGAATATACTTTTATTTAATATAATAAATATACTTTTTTAAAATTTAATACCATAAATAAACTTTTTAAAAGTTAAAACAAGTAAAACATTTGTCCAGGAAAAGATAAAGCCAGTAAATGACACATGAAGATTAGAAATTAGAGATATCTTACAAAGTTTAGTAACTCATAAATGAAGACAGGGTACTGTAAACATTCCATGAAAGAAAAAATGAAAAAATCAGAATTGTTCTCTCATACAAAGGTAGGGCCAAAAAATTATACATGGATTTTCCTGATTGTGGGAGTTCTACATCCCTAACTCCAGTGATATGGAAGGGATACTTGTAAACAGTAATCACTGGCATTTCTATAACACTACAAATATCTCACTTGATCCTCACAAACAACCCTGAAAGAATACTTTCAATAAATGTTTATTAAGCACCTACTATATACCAGGAGAGCAGGAGCAATGAGAATGAATCAGAGTGGAGAAGCAATTAAGAGAGTTGAGAAAGTGCAGAATATCAAAAATTGAGTCAACCAATGGAAAGATTAAGTATCAAGTGATTAGTTTATTGTGGATTGTTTTGTAGAGTCAAAACCAAGCAGAGATCCTGATGGAAAGTGAAATTATCCAGCAAGTGCTATTATTATCTCATTTTTTAAGTCAAGTAAACTAAAGCAAAGGGCAGCTGAGTGGTGCAATTGATAAAGTTCATGGCTTGAAGTCATGAACTGGATGTTTTTTAACACCCACTTCAGGGGAGGATTGCATTTTAATATAAAATCCAAGATTTTCTTTCCCCTCGGGATTGTAGTTTAATAAAAATCCAAGATTTTTGATTTTTTGTTCAAGAAAGATCTTCAAGGAAGAAGCTTGCTAACTCCTAAATCCAGAGAATGAACTGTTGCAGAAAAATGCCAGAAAACCCACACTACATCAAGAAGATCAAGAATGAACTTTGGGTGTGGTTGATTGAAATGAAGCTTGATTGAACATTTATTTATAAATGTACACTTTTATGCCAAGGGGACTGCCCCTAATTTGGCTTTCTGTAAATGTGCCTAGCAAAACATTGGTTTTGCTTTCTTTCTTTTCTATTCCTCCCTCACTACTGTAATTTCCTCTTAGAAAATTGAATATTGTATACTTCTATAGTTAGAAGTGTGTTTAGGACTACAAGATGATTATGTTAAATGATCAATGGGTAGACTAGTCTCCCAAAGATCATCAGGGGGATTATAAATCTTAAAACTGCTCAGACTCTACTTCAGAAGATTTGATTAAGCTATTCTCCATTCTCTACAATGGAGGTACTTGGTCAGGAATGTATTAAGAACTTTAAAATTACTCCACCCTGCTCAGACAATGCCTTAGGGGAAGATAAAGTTGCAAATTCCTGATTGAACAATGAAAAGTCCCCAACTCATACTTATAGTGAAGCAAAAACCCTAAGCAAGGTGGTCTATTTTTAGATCTAATACAAAGGGTGCTAATTACCTATAAAGGTTAAATTAATCACTAAAAGGTCAAGTGACTTACAAAAGGCAAGCTTAGCAAAAGAGGTGTGAAGTTTTAGTCTACCCAGAGAAGGTGAGAACTAAAGAGTGGTGAGAACTAACAATGGGCAGTCCTGGGAAAAAACATCTACTGTGATTGGTAGATGTGAAAATTTAGGGGAGGTGACACAAGAGAAAATTTCTTTAAAAGGAGAATTCAGTTCAGTTTTTTTTTTTAGTTCAGTTCTGAAGCTGAATTGGAGCTCCCAACTCAGTTCAGGGTTGAGGAGTTCAGAAGAGGGTCTCTGAACTCAGTTCAGGAGTTGAGGATTTCAGTGAAGGACTAGAGCTTTCTTGGGATGATCTTGTGGTGAGTGATAAAGACTGACTAGTCTACCTTAAGGCTCAGGCCTAGGCCATTAGGCCTAGGCCCTTTCTACTATTTTCTTTTTTTCTCTCTCTCTTCCTTTAATTCCTTCATTTATATTAATTAAAATCTCCATAAAACCCAGCTGACTTGAGTATTTTCATACTTGGGAATTTTCCCATGGCGACCACTTATTTTTGATTTAAATCAAGACACTAAATCAAAATTACAAAATTACAGTTTTGGCAATTCACATTCTTGGAAACCCACATTTTCGCGGTTACAGTCAGGAAGTTCAAATCTGGTCTCAGACACTAGCTATGTGGCCCTGGGCAAGTCACAGACTCTATTGAACTTAGTTCATCTGTAAAAAGGGCACATAATCTAAAAGGAAATGTCAAACATATAAGACTCATTTACATGTATACACATATATAAAATATCTACATATAAATATGGACTATGTGTTATTGAAACAGGCATAACATCAAAGGCAAATACTGTCCCAAGTCTAAAAACAAAGAGTTAGCAAAGATTGAAATTCCTCTAAAGTTGGACATATAGTAGTAGTTCTTGTCCACGGGCCTGCTTGTAAGCCCTGACCTTCATCCCCTAATTTCACAAGAATTGGTAAGTAAGGGTTGGGTATAATCTTGAGGACTAGGTAGCCTTTCTCTCTTATCATCCTTCCTACCTCCAAAGTAGGATAGCCACCTCTCTCACCATGCTATTTAGGAAGATGATAGGCAGTAATTTTCAATAGAAAACTCTCCTTATCTAGAGCATCAAGCTTAAATCTTTATTGTAATTCTGGGCATCTGTGTCACCCATTAGTCTCTCTGCCTCTCTGTCTCAGTAAGCATATACCTCTTTTCTCTTTGCAACTTGTCTATCTGTCTCCACGATTCTCTCTCTAGAAAATATATTTGTTTACTTCTATTTAAGCACACATATATACCCACAATGTATATTCATATATATTATATATCTATGCATATGAAACATTTACATGATACATATTTATCAGGTCATAATACTTGACAGCTATCCATCTCTCGAATGTATTTTTTTTCCTGACATGTTTCTTTTCTTTTTTTTTTAAATATATTTTATTTGATCATTTCTAAGCATTATTCGTTAAAGACATAGATCATTTTCTTTTCCTCCCCCCCACCCCCCATAGCCGACGCGTAAGTCCACTGGGCATTAGATGTTTTCTTGATTTGAACCCATTGCTTTGTTGATAGTATTTGCATTAGAGTGTTCATTTAAAGTCTATCCTCTGTCATGTCCCCTCAACCTCTGTATTCAGGCAGTTGCTTTTTCTCGGTGTTTCCACTCCCATAGTTTATCCTTTGCTTATGAATGGTGTTTTTTTTTCTCCTGGATCCCTGAAAGTTGTTCAGGGACATTACACCGCCCCTAATGGAGAAGTCCATTACGTTCGATTATACCACAGTGTATTAGTCTCTGTGTACAATGTTCTCCTGGTTCTGCTCCTCTCGCTCCTGACATGTTTCTGAAACAGATTTTTACGTTTAAATTTTTTTAATTCAATGGAAATGGTTAAAAGGTGGATTTAGGTATAAGAACAACAAATGTTTCTCTTAGTTTGGATTAATACTCATTTTTCAAAGGAAATGCTTAAATGGTTACCAAAAAATTGCAATAATGTTTATTTCCTTCAGGTTAACATAAAGGCCAAGAATCAAGTTCTTCCTGAGGTTTAGAAATTTCTCCATTGGACTTGTAAATGGTTACATCGTTTTTAGCTCAGCACTACTAGCAAAATGGTGCCAAGCACAGAGGGAGGGAGGGAGGGAGGCATCTGATTCAGGCAGGCAAACAGTCCTTCTGCTTCAATCATAGGATAATTGCCACAATTCTTAATCCTGAAAAGCAATATAAATAAGTAATAATACATTTTGAGAACAGTGATACTCACTGTCCAGCTCTACATATGAATCACTGGCTATAGACTCTATGGGATTATTTATTTATGTTATTTACAGAACAAGGACAAAAACTGAATGCTCTGCTGATGGAAAACTGCTTAAATTCACAAGGCCACCAAAGTTCAGTGCTTCACGAAGCAATTTTTTCTTCTACTTGGATCCCATCCATGGTATTTAACACGAATGATTAAACTGCTAATAGCAATTTTGCTTAGCAAGTTTTCCTTGATTTTACTGTCTTCAGCCCAAATCCTGTCCTTGCCAAATTCCTATCACCAAAAGATGAAAAATATGGTGGGGTAAAGGCAATGAGGCTGCTTAATTAGAATATTGAGATCACCATTTTAATACATTAAAGCCAAATCATCTTACATAATGAACTACAAGAGAACTTTACAAATTTGTCCTAACTGAAGCTACATTTTTGCAGATAATAATTGGAAATCTTCCTTATTAAGTGAGTTTAAGGTGATCCAAAACCAAATATATATATATATATATATATATATATATATATATATATGTTTGATGCCTCTTCTATTCCTCCCTTTAAATCACCAAGTCACAGAATTTGCCCTGCTCTCCCTTCCTTTTTTTTCTATTTTTAAACCCTTACCTTCCATCATAAAATCAATACTATGTATCAGTTACAAGACAGAAACACAGTAAGGTTTAGACAATGGAGATTAACTAATTTTCCAAGGGTTGATCAGCTAGGAAGTATCTGAGGTTGGATTTGAACCCTGGACCTCCCATCTCTAGCTCTCAATCCACTGAACCATTTAGTTGTCCCTTCTTCCTTTTTTTTTTAAAGATCTAAGTTTATTCAACTAATAAGTTAGAACCAGCAGGTAGAGTTGGGTCTTCAGAGCCAAGGATAATGGGTAATGACTTGGTGGCAGAACATGATGTTGAGGCATGTTAGGTGGGGTGGAAGGGAGGAAAGATTGTATTTTCTTTCAAGGGAGTCTTCTTTTCATTGCTTTAATATATTTAATTCCAATTTACAGAAGAACTGAGACTCAAAGAAATTAAGTGACTTGCTCATAGTTCTGAACTATTTGGTAGCAGTGCTATAATTGGAAAACAAATCTCTTGATTTCAAGTTCAAAGTTTTCTTTTAAATTGATATCTTTCTTTTTAAAATATCACAAATATTTCCAATATAACTCCCCCATTCCCCATAACAAAGAAAAAACACTTAAGCTAATTTAAATGACAAAGCAGTAAAGTCTGATAACATATACACCAGTAAGTAGCTAGTCCCCAACCTCCTCAAGTAGAGATGTTTCATCCTGTTTTCTGCAACAAGTCCAGTGCACTTTCTCTCAAACACTTTTTCTCTAGAAAATTACTATTAAAATATTAATGAACCACCCACAAGGGTACCATAAGAGAGCAACCCCTTATATTATTAAATAAATTTATTTTAATGTAATTTGATTCATTTCATATATAATTTTTTAAACCTAAAATCATTTGAAAAGGAAATAATGGAGAAATTAAAGTGATGAGGAACCAAGACTTTTCCCCAGAATTCTAGCCAAATTCACATATTAAAACTCAAAGACTGCCTAAGAATTCATAATAAAGCCCAAGGGATTTTAAAAGAAACTCCTACACAAAGTCTGACCCAATGAAGGTGCTAACTAACTGCTTCTTAGCAAATGATGTCCTTAGGCCTGAGCTGTACAGATTTGGTAGGTGTAGGTGTGGAGTGCTTAGGCAAATGCAAAAGCCAGCTAGGAGCAATCTTTCCAGAGGAAGAGGAATAACCAGAGCCATGACAAATGAGCCTGAGTTCATAGCTGTTTGCTTGGTGGCCAGACTCAAGAGAGGGTGAACTAAAATACCAAACCTCAATTAGAGAGGTGTTGGGATCTTCAATGTTATTTAATGGAATTTCTTTTCTTTTAAAAGAAGAGGAAAGATACCTAGAAAACTGAAGCAGCTTACCCATGGTAAGATTATTTATGTGGGACAAAGTCAATATATGAATTCAGTCCTTTTGGACCTAGTCCAGTTTTCTAAAAAAGGGAGGTAGTGTAATACAGAGGAAAACATACTGAATTTGGTAGGAAGTAACTGGGGTTCAAGTTCCAGCCTGTGAGACAAACTACATGATTATTATTATTATTTTTTAAACCCTTACTTTCCATCTTGGAGTCAATACTGTGTATTGGCTCCAAGGCAGAAGAGTGGTAAAGCCTAGGCAATAGAGGTCAAGTGACCTGCCCAGGGTCACACAGCTGGGAAGTGTCTGAGGTCAGATTTGAACCTAGGACCTCCCATCTCTAGGCCTGGCTCTCAATCCAATGAGCTACACAGTTACCCCCAAACTACATGATTATTGGCAAGTCAGCTACTGTTTCTACACCCCAGTTTCCTTAGTTGTAAACTGGGGAAAATTAATGAGATTATGTAAATGAATTATTCTATAAACCTTCAGGTATTATATGAATATCATTTCCTTTCTTCAAGTATCTCTTTGCTCCAGTCCATCCCTCCTTAGCTGCTGGAGTGATTTTCCTAAGGAACAGTTCTGACCATATACCTCCCTTATTCAATAAACTCCAGTGGCTCCCTTTTGTCTTAAAGATCAGTTACAAAGTTGTCTGCTTAGCACCTGGGGCTCTTCATCACCTAACCCACTTTTTTATCTTTTTGGTCTTCTTTTTCAAGGGATTACTCTCCACCCCTCACTTTCTCCATAACCTAGCAACACTGGCTTACTTGCTCTTTCTTTTTCACAACCTTCTACATCTGGACTCTAAACATTTCACCAGCTAATATTTCTACTTCTTAGTTTCCCTGGATTTCTTCAGGATTCAGCTAAAATCCCATCTTATTCATCTGCCTATCTGGTCTTCCCTAAGAAATCCCTTTCCTTGCATTATGCATATAAATTCTATACACATAATTATTTACATGGTGTCTCTTCCACTACAATGTGTACTCCTTGAGGATCAGACCATTAGTCTCTCCAGTATTTAACATAATCCCTAGAATACAGAATATAGAAAAAGCTTAATGACTGCTTGATGACAGTCGATAGTGCTTGTTCATTATGCATCCATATAATTTTCAAAAGGAAACAATAAGGAATTAAGTCATAGAACCAAAAAGTTCTGTATGAACATCAATTCTTATTATAAAACAGGCACTGTTATGTAATAATATTGTTCTTAATGCTTTTCCATTCTATATCATTCCTTTTAAAATGTTATAGCATGGTTCAATGAGGTGGCTCAGTGGATAGAGTGTCAGTCTGGAGATGGGAGATCCTAGGTTCAAATCTGGTCTTGAATACTTCCTAACTGTTTGACCCTGGGCAACTCAATTATCTCTCCATTACCACTCTTCTTCCTTGGAAATGATATTTAGTATTACTTCTAAAACAGAAAGTAATTGTTTAAAAAGAAACAAGATGTAATGGGATTAAAAATGTTATATCATGGGCAAGGTGGCACATGACCATAATTCCAGAACTGGCGAGTCTAAAGTTGGCTGATCTCTTGAGCTTAGGAGTCTGAAGCTATAGTGGGATAGGCTGACTAAATAACTATTATTAATATAGTGAGCCATACTCTGTCCAGGAGGTGTGGGAGGGAATCAGGTTGTTTAAGAAGAGACAAACAGGATCAGGTCAGAATTGGAACAGGTCAAAATTCCCATGCCAATGTTTCTAGCCAGAGTAAGATAAGAGACTCAATTTCCTTTAAAATGCTATGTGAAAGGGGCATCTAGGTAGGTCGCTCAGTGTGTTGACTGCCTTGCCTAGAGATGAGGGATTCTGGGTTCAAGGCTGACCTTAGACTCTTCATAACAATATGATCCTGGACAAGTCACTTAATCCCCATTGCCTAGCCCTTACCACTCTTCTACCTTGGAACCAATACACAGTATGGAGTGTAAGACAGAAAGTAGGGAGTTTATTTTTTAATATTATATGAAAGTGGGAATAATGATGCTGATAATGGTGGTGATGTTGATATCATAACTATTTCTTCTGCTGAGAACAAACATCTGAAGGGTACCTTTAATAAGGTCACATTCATTTGTTGATCTTTCCCTCTTGTCTCAGAAACAAAGAATATAATGTGAAGTCGAGTCTAAAGATGAACAAAAACTAAAAGGAAGCTAAGATTCATCAAGTAATGAAATATCTCTACTCCTGAAATAGCATCAAGAGGGCACTGTGGACCCATGGCCTGATGATGACATAGAGTCTCAGGAACTCTGAGCTCAAAATCCAATTCTAGCTTTGTGCATCAGTTATCCACCCTGAGGCAGATGTGCAGTATCTTGAGTTCCGTTTTCTCATTATCTCAGTAAAATATGGCTGGTGGGAGAGGATTTCAGCACAGAAATCACTAATGATCAGAAAAACATTTCTCTGTGTGTGTGTATGTGTGTGGTTGTATGAAGAGCCAAACTATTGCAATGTGAAGAACTGTGGCTGCAGTCAGAAGGCAAGGGCCTAAATTCTAATTCTGATCCTCACTCAACTCTGTGACAATGAGCATACCACCTGAAATCTCTGTGCATATGATATAAACTCTCTGACCCTCGGGATGTTAGCTTAACCCTCAGGTGTTGTTAGTTTAAAAGGGACCATGATACTCACCTGGGTTGTTGGGGAAGAAAAGCATTCTGTACAAGTTAAAGGATAGAAAGCTAAATTCTGTCCTGTTTTAAAGATTTTTTTTTCACCAATGGAGAAAGGAAAAGAAAATTTGTTGTTCAGACTTTTCATACATGTCTGACCTTTGTGACCCCATTTGGGGTTTTCTTGGCAAAGATATTAGAGTGGATTGCCATTTTTTCTCCAGTTCATTTTATGGATGAGGAACTGAGACAAACAGGGTTGAGGTACTTGCTGAAGGTCATATAACTAGTAAGTGTCTGAGTTCAGATTTGAACTCAGGTCTTCCTGACTCAAGGCCAAGTACTTTATCAACTTGGCCATCTAGGTGCCTTTAGAGAAAATAAATACTTATTAATTGAAAATAAAATTAAAATCTGAAAGAGCTAAAGAAATATGAATTTCAACTACTTTCTGGGCCTGTTTTTCTATCTGTGAAATAAAAAGTTTGAATGGAATTAATTCATAGGTCCCATATCGCTATAAATCTATGATCCTATTGTTTTCTTCCAAAACATACTTGACAATTTTTTTGTAAGAAAAGGACTGTGTCAATTTAAAAGGAAAGAAAGGCAATTCCTTCCTTATTATAGGGTTTTTTTTTCTCCTCTCAGTGAAGGAAGAGAGAGGCATAAGAAGTTGATAAAATAAAGGAAAATAATGGAAAAATTATTTAAATATCAAAAAGTGATTGAAATGTGAGCTGTTACTATACTATGAACCTCAGTTTCCCTACTCGTGAAATGAAAAATTTGAATAAAATTAACATTTAGGTCCCATCCAACTCCAAATCTATGATACTATGGTCCTCTTTCACATACCTGACAGGATTTTTGTAAGGAAAGGACTGTCAATTTTAAAAGTTGTAGAAAGGTAATTCCTTCCTCATTACAGGGTTCTTTTTATCCTCCTGGTAGAGAAAAGGGAGGCAAAGGAAGGCTATTACAAAGAAAAGTAATGGAAAAATAATTAAATAAAATATTAAAGAACAATTGAAAAGTTAGCTGTTACTATACTGTGGACCTCAGTTTTCCTACCTGTAAAATTCTTTCCAGTTCTGTATGTATGATCCTATATTCCTCCTACTTTATGGGGTTATTGTGAGGAAAGCACGTTGTAAACTTTAACATACTATAAAAGTCGGAGTGTATATTAAATACAAACCCATGTAAAATGATAGTGTTCATTTTTAAAAAGTCAGTTTTAATACTATTTCATGCAAATCTTTTACTACTTCCAAGAAGGGAGCCCTACATATGGCTGGAGAGATGAACTTAGTGTTAAGAAAGTATGAATTCAAATGTCATCTCCGAACCTTACTTAATACCTGTCAGGACCACAGTCAGTTTCATGGACCTTTTAGGACCTTGGACAGTTCTCCAATCCATATATGATAGGATACCAACAGGCTGGAATCTGCATTAGTGGGGAAAATTGCATATGGACACATAAAGGAAATCTCAGCTATTTGGGGACATTCAGATAATGAATCATTACATATGATGGCATTTATCCATTCCGGCACCCAAATATTCTTTACTTTATGTAGGAGGTAAATCTTTCTTATGAGTATTACATACTTCCTAGCATTCTTGAGCAGAGTATACTGAGCATAATTTTCCTTTTCTTGATGACTCAGGGTTAGCACTACGAATACAAAGTATTGCATAGTGAAGATGCAAAGATAGCCTGAGACTTTCAGCATGTATCAGAATTCTTCCTCTCAGATAAAACAGTCCCAGTTAGTGATTAAATTCATTTGTATAAACACTTAATAAAAAACTATTCTATGTACTATATAACATATTGGGCACTGGGTATAAAAAACAAAATACAATCCCTTCCTCCAAAGAGTATGCCATGTATCTGGTGCTATAGAATTTAGATCAATTAATGAATTCAACAAAATCTGAGGAAGAACAGGTAACTAACAAGTAGGGGGAATTCATGGGTAAACATTCCCCACACATACACACACACCAGTTAAAATGCCAAGAGGGCAAATTCAAGCTGACTGCGAGCCCCTGGTTTACTGGAGAGAGTTGAGGGAGAAAGTGCTTCCTTTGGGTGACTGGATAGAGGGGTAGGACATACAAAAAATGGGACTGGGAAGAGGGGAAACAGAGAAGTTCCCCTGAGTGCTGGCTCTGCACATGTGCCACATATTTGCCAATGCTGACAAGAGTGTCATATATGGAAATAACAGCAAAGCTGATTGCACCTTGAATTCTCAGAGATGGAGATGATGAGGAAGTACATTCAGGAATAGAGGAAAGTTTATCAAGGTTGATATATAAAGATGACCTTTAAATGTCAGAGTCCTACCAAGAAAAAAAGGACATATTGGAATTTATTGAGTAGGGATGGGGTGACATGGATAGACCTGAACTTCATGAAATTCATTTTGATGGCTGGATATTATCTGCATTAAAGTAAGAGTGAGACCAATTAGGCCACTGTTGTAATAGTCCAGAAAGGAGATAATGAAGAATATCTGAGATAAGTTGATCAATAATGACAAAAGCTATAGAGTTCAAGAGAAATAAAAATTGAGAAGCAATTAGATATAATCAAGAGATCATTAATAACTTCGTAGAAGATAATTTTCATTGAGTGAATTGATTGGAAGACAGACTTTAATGGGTTTATGAGAAAGTCTAGATATGTAATATGATGCTACATTTGTTGCATTAAAAAAACAATAAGGTTTCAAGCTCTGAGTTCTAGTCCCACTTTTGCTACTTGGACAAATCATTTCCATATTTTGAGTCTATTTTCTCATTTATAAAATTAGAGGTTTTGGATTAATATTCTATTATGCTAGGGTAGCTAGGTAACTCAGTAGATAGAGAGCCATGTTTGTAGAGATGTCCTGAATTCCAATCTGGCCTCAGACTTTCTATCTGTGTGACCCTGGGCAAGTCACTTAACCCTCATTGCCAAGTCTTTACCAATCTTCTGCATTGGAATCAGTACTGGCATCAAGGCTAAAACAGAAGGTAAGGGTTTTTAAAAATATTTTTTTTCTATGACAACATAGTTTCAGGTACTTTTCAAACCATTTTCATATTTATTATTTGACTTTCAACAAATATTTATTAAGTGCCTAAAATCAGGAAGGTCCTATGCTAGGCACTAGGGTTATAAAGATGAAAATCAATATAATCTTGGTTATTAAGGAGCTAATAGATAGTCAAGAAATATTTATTAAACTCCTACTATGTTCCAGGTCCCTTCCTGGATCTCTGCCATGTTGTGGTAGAAGGGCTTATGCAGCTCAATGAAATTATGAACCCATGCAGGGCTACTCAAGATCACAGGTCACAGTGCAGGGTTCTGACAAAAGGTGATCCAATCGCCAAGATAATAGCAAACCTCTATTTTTGGGAGGAAAACCCTATGAACTGTATCAAAATGCTAAAAAATATGACACTAGGAGTTTGAACCCCTCAAGTAGGAAGGTGTCCAACACATTAGTGAAGGACAGAAGGACGTGAATTGCTATGGTCCATGGGGTCACTAAAAGTCAGACACCACTGAACAACAATAACAATGTGCCAGATACTCTGCTAATCAGTGCTAATCACTGGATACAATGTCCATACACACAAAAAAAAGAGATACCTGGGTGGTACAGCACATAAAGTGCTTGATTTAGAGTCAGAAAGCTTTGATTTCAATTCTTGCCTTACATACTTACTAGATATGTGACCATGGGCAAATTAATTCATTTCTGTCTGTCTCTGTTTCTGCATTTGTAAAATGGTTACCTTCCCACTTAATCTCTTAATACTCCTACTCATCTTTCTAAGATGAAAAATTACACAGCTGGTACTGACTTGAATTAGCAGTACCTCACCTGATATTCCCTATACCGATGAAATTGAATATCTACTAAAAAGTAAACAAAAAATAAACATGCTGTTAAATATATTATATGATTTACAAACATCTCAGAAACAAATGAAGGAATAATCTCAGATTAATTCCTATTAATACTAGGCACTCAAGAATGTCATATGATTTAGCTATGATATAATTTGATATAATATGATATGAAGGTCAATTCTGTCCAACCAGAGAGATACAGAAGGAGAGATGTCAAGCTTTTAAAAATAAGTTGTATAAGCTTTGTAAGAGAAAGGACTAAGGAAGCAGAAAGCTCTCCTTTGGGGATTTTGTGCTTCTGGAATGGAGAGTTTTGTTACTGTGGTTGCTTTTGGCTAGAAAAGAGTGGCGAATTCGGATTAATTAGGTGTGGCCAGATGATCAAATGATTCTCTCTCTCTCTCTCTCTCTCTCTCTCTCTCTCTCTCTCTCTCTCTCTCTCTCTCTCTCTCTCTCTCTCTCTCTCTCTCTTTCTCTCTTTCTCTCTCTCTCTCTCAATGATAAATAATTATAAATTAGTATACAGTCTCAAGAGAATTTTAATTACAACAGAAAGAACTGTTAGGTTATCCCAGTTCCACTTTGGATGGCACAACTTCAAAGGAATTTACTCTTTAAAATGATCTTCAATATTCTGCAATTTGTACTTATTGTTCCTAGTTTTGACCTTTAGGACTAACTAAGCACAGTAGAAAGAACAGTAACTCTAAACTCAGAGGTCCTGCATTAAAATTCCACCTTTTATGATGTTTACCATTTGTATGATCTAAAGTGGGAAAGTTTGGGGGCAGCTAGGTGGCTAGGTGGATTGAGAACAGGGCCTAAAGATGGGAGGTACAGGGTTCAAATGTGGCCTCAGATTTGTTCTAGCTAGATTATATTGGGCAAGTCACTTGACCCTCATTGCCTAGCCTTTACTATTCTTCTACCTTGGAAGCAATACTGAGTATTGATTCTAAGATGGAAGGTAAGAGTTTTTAAAAAATAAAATGGGAAAGTTTGAATTAAATGAGCTAGTTTTAGCTTTATTAGTTTTAGTTTAATTTTAGATTCTGGTTTTAGCTCTGTTTTTCAAAGTCTGATCCTTCTTCTACCTGATAATCCTTGAAATATTCAAAAATGGCTCTCATGTTTTCTAATATTTCAAGGCACTTGATGTTTGTTGGCTGAATGATTGATGTGTCTGCTCTGTGTTTTCTCTTCTCCAGGCTAAACATTCCCAGTTTCTTCACCCATTCTTCATGTGGCACTACTCCCAGAAGCGGACGCTCAGTTTGTGTATTCTAAATGAGAATGGGCTCCCTTACCACTCCTTCCTGTTGGTTCCCCTAGGTGGCTCCCCCCACCAGCTAGCTGAGTGGCAGACCGAGACACTCTCTATCTCACCTATATCCTGCTCTTAATCAGCATCATGTGAGGAGAAAGCAGTAAAGTCAATGAATCCTTATGTGATTTCATGAATCATCAGACAAATGTGCTGAGGGAAGAATGAAGTCAGAACACTTGGCCCCTGAGCTAGCAAAACTGGCCCATCAGCAAGAGACGAAGACGACGACAGGCAGCACTCAAGGGACCCAGAAACTGAAAATACAGCATTGAACTCAAGTTCCATTAGTGGCAAAGAATGACAACCCCGATGCCTGACTCACACTTAAAAGTGATATAACACTTCAGCTGACATGTATCACACATGAATAAACACAGAGAGACATTTGCTTTCTTTCCTGATTACTTTAAACTTGTCTGTTGAATCTAAACTTTCTTTCTTTTTTTTTTTGGTAACTACTGTCCTTTGGTAACTTCTTAGTTATTGGGTGTATGTGGTGCTGATGTTTGAATGACTTCTTGAAGTACATACACTCTCATATTTGCACTCAATACATACCTGGGGGAGTAATGGTAGAACATAAAGTCCTCAGCAATCTGCCAACAGTACTGGACCAAGAGGTTTGGGTTCTCCTCAATCAATCAATCAAGCAAGCAAGCATTAATTAAATACTATGTGCCAAGTTAATGCATTAGACACTGATGATTATACATAATTAAAAATGAAACAGTTTGTGCTTACAAGGAGCTTACAGTGTATTGGGAGCAATATAAGACAGTTTAAAATTGGAGCTGGACCCTCAGAGCCTATCTTATCCAATTTCTTCAATTTATAGTAGAGAAAAAAGATTCCCAGGAATTTTAAACCCTTACCTTCTATCATAGAATTTATACTAAATATCAGTTCAAAGCAGAAGAATGATAAGTGCTAAGAAATTGGGGCTAAATGACTTGCCCAAGGACACAAGACCAGGAAGTGTCTATGGACAGATCTGAACCCAAGGCCTGGCTTTTGACCCACTGAGCTATCTAGCAGCCCTATGGCTTAGGGAGATTAATTTACTTACCTGTAGTAGTATCTAAAGACATGTTACATTAAATTTCAAGATAAAAAACCTGTCATAGGGAAATGTAAAAATATGGTGAGCTAAAAAAGAAAAAGAAAACATGGTGAGTTAGCCTGAGCAGGTACAAATCTGAGGATATGCCATGCTCTGCTTCCATGAATTTTTTTAGAAGCTGCCAGAGATGGGATTTAAACTCTGGAGTTTGATTCCAAAGACAATGCTCTTTCCTTGGCACCCTACTGCTTCCATAGATGTGTATACTGGAAAAGGTGAATCCTGCCATCCTTTTGAATATTGGACTTGTCCTGAAGATACTTTCATTGAGTTTACAGAAGTTTAGCTTAATTTGAATACTGATCACAAAAAGCAGTCACTTTGTTTACCTGAAAAATACTCCAGAGGACCTTAAATATAAAAATAAAATAGAAGGTAGCAAATTACCTTCAGACTATTTCAAAATGAACTCATCAAAAATGCTAATGAGATCACAAAGATAAAAGTATTAAAGAATAGTGCTGTAGCAGTATCTGTTTAAATGAGTCAAAAGGTGGGTGGTATAAAGTTAGCTGTAGTATATTACCAATGATAACATATATTCTAGATTTGTGTGTGGGGGGAAAAAACATCATGAAGGGCCTGTATGGCCAAAAATAGGGGAGAATCAATTTTAAAAGATAACAGATGGATAGTGTGCATATCTGATCACAACTTGCAGTATTATTCATAAAGTAGTATAAGCTCTTAAGGCAAGGGTTCTTAACCTTGGGTGTGTAAACCTGTTTTTTCACAAACATTTTACTAACTATATTTCAGGGTAACAGTTTTCATTTGTACTCCCTCTCCTTTTTTTGGAAATGCATTTAGAAATAATGTTTTGAGAAGGTTCTCTAGTCTCTAAAGACATAGTAGAAATTAAGAAGTTCTGCCTTAGGGGAAAGCCCCAGAACACTGAGTATGTGGTTCCTCTTTAAGGGATTAATGGAAATCTATGGGTGAGAATATCATAAAATGAAAAGGTAAAGGTGGGTTGTACTTCAGCCAAGAGGGGAATATTTACAGCTAGGTGGCACAATAGAGAGAGTGCTGAAACTGAATTCAAACCTTATCTCAGATCCTTAGTAGCTTGCAACCTAGGCAAGTCCCTTAACTTCTCTTTGCCTCAGTTTCCTCTGTAATAAAAGAGGTAAAACAAAAGTCTGGATTTTCCAAAGCTGTTGTAAGGATCTTTAGAAATAATGTTTGTAAACCACCTTGCAATCCTTAAAGTATTATATAAATGCAAGCTATTATTGTGTTACTAAGGTAACAAAATATTAGGTGATGCCTTTGTATTTAGCATTTTGATATTACAGTATCAAAGTGTTATAATAATTAGACATGATTATCCACCTTATCTTTTTTCCTTAATTTTTTCCTTGGCAATATGATAAGAATAGCATTGGAGGCAATGATATGAGGACAAAGTCAATCAACCAGTATGAATTAACTAAGTGCCAGGCACTGTGCTAAGCAATGGGGATTCAGACATCAAAAACTCAGTCCCTACATTCAAGAAGCTCATATTCTAGTGAGGGAGAAAACATACCCCCAAAATGGTACATGCAAGATATATAGAGTATAAATGGAAGGTAACATAAAAATTCTATGAGTTCATTGAGATGTGCTACTGCCCTTCCTATTCATCAACATGCAGAAAAATGTAAAAACCAGTTTTATAATATGCTCAGAGCACAGACCCTTGTATATGCTAAACAGTGGGCATGTGCAGCAGTCCTAAGCTATATTATATAGACTTTGGTTACATAGGCATGATGGATAAAATGTAATTTTATAGAGGGAAGAAGGAGAAGCAAATTTATGAATAAAAAAAAAACAGGTAGTAGTACAGGAAGAGCTACATTAGGAAAATAAACTTGATAGTAATTATTGGGGATTAACCTAGGAATTTGCAGAACACCGACCACAGAGTTATAGCTAGCTAAAATGGCATACACATCAAAAGAAAATAGAATTAATAAAGCTGAATCTGAAATTCTCTTATCAGTAACCAATTTGATGTCTCAACTTGCTTTTGCAGATTCTAGCTAGTTACCTGACTTCCTTGTTTTAAACAAATGATGATCATAAAGCCAGGCCAGAATTTCTCTTATGTCAAAGGTACCTAAATATATTCAGGGCAGAGGAGGAAAAGATTCCATTAGAACCTCATTTCCACCCTGTTGCTGGCATTATGGAAGTTAATATTGCCTCACTCTCCAGGCAAATCACAGAACTGTAGAATCTTCTATTTAAACAGACTTCAAGAGGTCATCTAGTTAGCATCGGCCCTATTTGAGCAGAAAATCCTGACATGGTGTCATTCAGCTTCTACTCAATGACTGTCAGTGACAAGGAATATATTATCTTTTCTTTGGGTACCACTCTGGGGTAGCTCTAATTATTAAGAAATTTTCCCTTAACATCTAGATATCTGTAACTTTTTCTTACAGATCATTTCTTGTTCTGGGGTTAAGCAGACCAATTATAAACCTTATAAGCCTTTTAAATATTTGCATATATCTAATATGTTCCACTCCCTCTCTAGTCCTCATTCCAGGTAAAATATTTCAAATTCTTTTAGTCATTTCTCATATAGTATTTTCTTTAGTTCTTTCATCCATCCTATTCAAAATAATCATCACTGAAAAGAAGTAAATTACAAAAAATGTCTGAAGTCCAATTTTCCTAATATTTTGTGAGCAGAAAATACTTTTCACTCTACTAAAACCTTCCTTGAGATCACTAGAGATCAGCAATGAGATGTTCATTATAGAATTCCTAATGGGAAAAGAGAGGTGCTGTGAGGTATAGGGATAGTTTGGATTCCTCTAAGTATATCTGGCTGTCAAGACAAACAAGCCAAGTTTTATTTTACTTGAAGGGATATAAAGAGCAGTATATAACCTTTTCCTCCTAGGATTGGTTGAAGAAAACATTATGCAGATAAGTAGGATTGAAAATATGCTCTACTCTGATTGGCTATGACCAAAATGAATATTTACTATAATTAGGCATTGCTGGCTTGTGTTCCTATTAGCTAGCTTGCATGTATAGATTGTAACATCCTAGTAACCAGCCAATGTTGAAAGAGGGGAGGAGTTTTCTTGCATCAGGGACTAGTATAAAAGAAGGCTGCCTGCTCCCATACTTGGTACTTGCTGGCTGGCTGCAACACTTGTAACACTGGCTCATCGGTACCCATTCTCAAATCAGTCTTTGGCACACTGATGCTGAGTTCAAGATTCTTTTGAATAGGTGGTCATTCCTCTCAGGTACTGAAAGCCCCTAGTGGAGAAGGAGGCAGAGAACTAGCAATTTTTCTACAAAACATGGATATAGTTTTAGATGTAGGCTCTTCTCTGTGTCTAACCTCAGGGTTGATCTGGTCTTAATAATTCTTACTAATCAAGTCTAACATGAACTAGATTAACTAGTTTCAGTAGTTTCAAACTCAAATTGCAAAGGCTAATGTAGAAATGACCACTCCCATTTGAATTAAAAACATTTAAGTCACACTGGGAAATAAATGACAATATTCCTCCTCCCTAGTTTTTGAAATAGCCTGAAGTTATTTGTATAACCCAGCCAAGCTGCCCTGGAGAAAGCAGTTAGATGAAAAGACAAACGGAGTAGACTCCTTAGGAGGCACTGATATCATAGGAACAACAACTCCCAGGTACTAGGGGAATGAGAAATGAGTTCATATACTCTAAGGCAATTCTGGATGGGAATAATGGAGTCAAAGAACCAAGAAAGGGGTGTTCTCCACAACCACTTGGAGAGATACTTATTGTAGAAAATATGAAACCAAAGTATGTTTACATAGTTCAAAAGAATTCTGACCCTAGAATCAGGAGAAAACTGTCAAGTTGGATTCCATTGTAATGTTTCTGTAGTACAATGATTTTAGAGTTGATAAAAAATTAGCAACAATAATAGGTTACCTTTATTGAAGTAATTTTAAGTTTTACAAAATTGAACTGAAAAAGAGGAAAGCAATGAGGACTGTGGAGTGTTCTGGGAGCAGGGGTTAACTACTATAGTATAAAGGACCACAATAGCTACTGGGGATGTTGTATATTGGTAGAGAGGTGAAGAAGAGGAACATCAATGGGAGAGGGGCTGAAAGAACAGTGAAGAGTAAAATAAATATCAACAGAGAAAGAGCAACTTTCAAAAGTCAGCTGTCCACAGGACTATGCTAGCCTTTCTCCCTTTGTTGAAGTTTCATTTGGGGCTGTAATCAAAGTCACAGGAAGGCTACAAGATCATGTGGGCCAATGGCCTGCTAGAAGGGAGAAGAGTTCTTGGATCATTAAAGATTCCAATGTGAGTCTTGTTTGTATCAGTCAGTTAATAAGCAATGAACATCTTCTATGTTATAGACACTGGGCTAAGCACTGAAGCTGCAAAAAGAGGTGAAAGATAGTTCTTTCCCTCAAGGAGTTTACTATCTAATGATGGAACAAGCAAATTAATATGTAAAAATGACCTATATTAGCAGATAAAATGTAGTAGTTAGTTGGTGCAATGGATAGGGTGCTGATTCTAGAGCTAAAGAAACCTGAGTTAAAATTCTGCTTCAGACACTTACTGACTGTGTGACTCTGAGCAAGTCACTTAATAACCCTGTTTACCTCAGTTTCCATTTCTGTCAAATGAACTGAAGAAGAAAATGGCCAACCACTCTAGTATCTTTGTTCAGAAAACCCCAAAATGTGTTAACAGAGATACGCCTACTTGATTAAATAACAACAACCAGATAAGAAGGGAATCTTTCACTGAGGAAAGGCATTAGGATTAAGAGGAGTTAGGAAAGACTTTCTGAAGAAGGTGGGATATTAGTTGGGGTTTAAAAGAAGCCAGGGAAATCAACAGAACAGAGAAAGAAAGTATTCCAGACATGGGGGATAGCTAGAGAAAATGACCAGAGCTCAGAGATGGAATTTCTTCTTCATGAAACAACAAGGAAGTCAGTGACTTTGGATCAAAATATATGTGGCAAAGAGAAAGGTGTTAGAAGACTGAAAAGAAAGGAGACTAGGTTAGAAAGATAACTGAGAATCAAACCGAACATTTTGTGTCATCCTGGAGGTCATAATGAGCCCCAGAATAACAGAGAGGCAACATTGTTAGGCCTGAACTTTAATGAAGTTTCCAGATTTTATCTGATTGAAGGCAAAGCAGCCAATTAATGAAAAATCCTCAAAGTGTCCATGTTAGGAAGGAACCTCTAGACAGAAGGGTTACTTAGGTGTGTTTTACATTTCCCACTATTACTATTGCAATCTTGTTTCTCTTTATAGAGTCCCATTGTTATAATTACATATTAATTGGGCTTAAAGGTCATATAGCTATATGACATCTCTTACAAGATTGCCAAAAACAATTCAAGTCCACAGGCTTAAGATTCACACTCCACCTTTTGTTGGATAATAAACAAATGGGTTGGGTTTTGCCATATAATTAGTTGCCATAATTCTTGAATACAGTTCCCCATGAGTGAGGTGAGATTCAGTGCATAATTCTCAGAATAGTATTTGGCTTGTTACCCCTGTTTTCAAGATCCCTTAGTATTACTATTCCTAAGAATAACCCACACCCCGTAAAACTTTCAGTTTTCCTGACCTATTTTCAAAAACCTTGAGAAGACTTATAAAATCAGCTGAAGAAGTAAGGAACAGTGAGTTTCAAAGGGTTTTTTTTTTTTTGTCCTAAGCTGGGAATACCATGATAGTCAAGGGTTTTTCTTGATCATGTGTGTCTTTAGGAGTAAGTAGGTACGTAATGTTGAAAATCATACCCTCAAGACTTGAAATGTCACAGCCCCACCTTCTGTGGGATTGGACAAAGGGGAGGAGGAGAATCTTGTGTCAGGATTATTATAAAAGTCTCTGACTGTACCTAGAAGAAGAGAGGATATTTTTGCCCTGAGCAAGCCTCTTGTGTGGGAAGAATCCCTTTTGCTTCCCTTTCCTCCCCCTTCACCCCTCTCTGTCATCCACTGTTTTCTCTGAATGAAGCTGCTTTTCTCTGCCAGCATTTTATCAAGTCTCCTTTCTGCTCATTAGAGTGATTTCTAAGGGTTTGAGCCCCCCAAAAAAATTCCACTACACACACCCTATGACCACTGATTGATAACAACAGAAATTTTCTTTTCTTTATTCAGAATTTCAAATTTCTAATTTCCAAGCAATCTCAGGGTTTTTTCATTGGCAGAAAGTGGAGAACAGATATATCTAAGATCCTTTCTAACTTTTTGGGACCAGCTGCTGGCTCACACCATTTCCTGCTTTCAAGGTAATTTGATATAGGGTTCAGGACTAGACCTGTAATTTCAGTGATATTGAGAAACTTCTAGTCAGGAAACTCTCAGTACCTCCTCTGAAAGTTAGTCTTTTTTAATACTTAAAAATAATCCCTACTATTCATACAAGAAAAAACAAAATTTAAAGAATGTTTCAATCTCCACTTAAGAGTTTACCAATTTTCTTTTTCTGGTGAATAACATTTTTCATTACATGCCTTTTGAAATCTTTTTTGATCTGCAATATCTAAAATTATGAGTCTGTTTGTAGCTTAATAACTTTACTAAATCAAAGTAGTAGTACTAATAAAAAGAGGAAAAGTAGGAGAGAGGTAGAACTTTCTAATCTCCTGGCCACCATAATGGGCCTGTAGCTAAACTCTGACAAAGGTGCCTTCTGCTTCTCCATACTTCTCCACACTCCATAAAGACACTTACTTCCTTCTAGTTCTCCCCTTATAATCTGTTTTTTCCACTCAATAGATATCACATGTCACATCTCAGGAACCAATTATTTTTTTCTTAATTTGCCTGGGCCACCCAGGGGGAAGTGCCTGTGGAATCAGTTTCCTGTCTCATTGGTTCCTTGGTTCTTTAACTTCCTTTCTCTGAGGACTTATCTATACCTGAATTGTCTCAGTATTATTTGACCTCCAGGTCACTGAGAGATGACATTTTTAAAAATGTAACACTGGAGGGAGAGAAATTTGCTTCCAACAGTTTGTGATTTGTGATCCCTATGATTCTATTGGGAGACAAGCATGTTAAAATATCCCTTCTTGGGGTCTTTGTGAGATTAACATGCCCAGTCTCCCCAGTAAATCATTTCACATAACCAGTTTATACATCTAAAGATTCTCTTACTAGAGGTGTATAAAATATTGCACTTTACCTAGAAGGAATTACAACAATTTGGGAATAAGAGAGAAAAAAAGAGAAAGAAAACAAAAATGATTGATAAGACACATTGACAAAATGCCAAATAGGGGGCACTTCCTTTGGCATAAGAGGTTACATTCAGGATAAATGATATGTTCAACTCCCTTCAGTTCAGTTCATTATGTCCCAAAGTTCACTCTTGATCTCTTGATGTAGTGTATGGTTTCTGTAGACATTCTTATGGCACCTTCTCCAAAAAAATCTGCTTTCTTAATTTGAGGCATTAGCAATTTTCTTTTCCTAAATTTGCTTTAAAAGATCTTAAACCTTGGATTTAATCCCCCCCAAAGAGGTTGTTGACTAACACTAGAATCACCCCAGGATACAGGCTGATTTATAAGGAATATGAATCAATTCTCAAAAGGAAACCACCACCACCTCAAAAAAAAACAATAAAAAGAAAAAAATAAATTCTGGATAAAAATATATATACCAAAATCTCATGTGTATAAAATTATGAATAAAAAAAAAACAATAACCATAACAGATCCTTGAATCACCAGCAAGGCCCAAAAAAGTAGCTTATGTCCTACAAGCCTGCAGGACAATTGCAACAATTTTGCACTTACCCATCTGCAGCCAAGACTACAGAAAGTTGCCATACAATAAAAGGGAAGGGACTAGATTCTGAGGTAAAAGGGAAATATGATTGCCTGGTCTGATTTTACCTTTAATTTCAGGGTTAGGGGAACCAAAATGAAAGCCAAATGGAGGTTCTTGTAGAAACCTGGCAAGGGGAAGTCCAACATATGAAGTTGTCAAAGAGCCACTTCCTCAAACCTCAAAACAAGTCCTCTGTCTTGGCATAGATATTCAATAATCCCACAGGGATTATTGGTCTCCTTGACCTTGTGCTTCTTAGCACTGTTCAATGTCTCTTTTGTGATACTTTTATAAATCAGACACAATTATTAATGTCCCAAAATACTTAGCAATCAATGGCAGGTTTCTATAGACTGTAGCTTTTGGGTATGCATTGGTATTAGGGATATTTTTAACTTATCCTTCAAAATCAAAAACGTTAATACTGATTCCATATATTCAACTAAAAATAAGAAAAGAGAAAAAAAATCACATATTCTGTTGTGTTTAAAGAAAAAGAATAATAAGAATCGGGATTTGATATCGCACATCCCTTTTGACAATGGGGCAGCCAAACAGAGGCATAAAAAAAAGACTCTCATCCAAAAGTAATCTCTATTTCACCTCTAACTTGGCCACGATCCATAGGGGAAAATGTACATTTTTTTTTAACAGAACATATAGCTAATAACAAAAACATACTAAATGAAAGTGACATTGTTTAATGGAACACCTTAGATTAGATTAATATGTAAACTTAAAAAAACAAAATCAAACCGTAAAACAAACAAGCAGAAAATACAATACATGTGACTGGACACAGTCACTCAGTGTCAATAGAAGGTACCCATTTTACATGTAAGCAATGGATCCAAGAGTCTTTTTCTCCAATTTTGATAGCTGTTGGAGTGGTTAAATGTACTTAAAATGGACCTTCCCAGGAAGGCTGCATTCCTCCAGTACACTGAAAGTTCTTTATGTACACCTTGTCTTCTGGATGTAGGTCATGGAGAGAAGAGTCTAGAGGTTCCACTTGTATCATAGCTCCAGATTTATGGAGTTCTTGCAATTTGACCTGAAAATTCTATATATAAGAAGCAACAGAAGCCCCTCCTCCCCAAATAATGATGTGTATGCAGGAAAAAAAAGGTTTAGTCTTTATGGGGAGAATGTCCAAAAAGTATCTTACATGGTGAAATGTGTAGATCTCCAGATTTGTGGAGTTCTTGCAATTTGACCTGAAAATCCTATATATAAGAAGCAACAGAAGGTTCCCCCCCCCCCAATGTAATGATGTGTATGCAGGAAAAAAAAGTTTAGTCTTTATGGGGAGAATGTCCAAAAAGTATCTTAAATGGTGAAATGTGTAGATCTCCCCTGGACTTGCTACAAAGATAAAACAGGGCTAAGGGGAGAACCTTAGGCCATTTCAAGTGTGTCTCAGTGCACAATTTTCCAATCATATTTTAAAAATCTCTATTCATTCTCTCAACTTGGCCTGAGCTCTTGGGGTGATTGGGTACATGAAACTGGGGAGTAATCCCCCAAAAAGAATAAACCTGAGACAAAACAGAATGAGTAAATGGGTTTTCCTGTCTGAATCAATTTGTGCTGGTGGACCAAAGTGAGGGACAATCTTCATCAAGAGCACCTTAGTAACAAAAGTTGGTGTGTCCTGGGCACTAGGAAAAGCTTCTAGTCATCTGGTCAGCTAATCCACTATGACCAGACAGATCATTGTATTGATCAAGTAGTTAAGTCTTTCATACTTGACCATCATATAGTACTTCTGTTGCAATGTAAAATGAACTCGTGGTTTTGCTCACTTAAATAATTGCATTAGTTCAAAGAAATAAGGTTATTTCTGAAGTTTCTAAGGTTTCTAAGGTTATTTCTGAAACTTTTCTTCTCATCATGCAAGCTATCATCTTAAAGAGTTGCCTAGATGACTAAGGTTTATTCACTTTACTCAAATTCACACAGCCATAGATGTTAGAAATGGCACCTGTAACCAGGTCTTAACTAAATTTGATGCCCACTCTCTATATACTATACTCTCCTGCTTTCTATCTATATAGTAAAAATATATTGTTTCTACTTACTGTAATAAGAGTAACCAATGGTTCATTTAATCACATTTCTCTCCTTTCATCCCTATTTACATCTTCTCTTCCTTGACATCTCTTTTTCCATCTGCTTCTGATGTTGGAGCCAACAGGAAGATTTAGTTGAATTGAATTAGCATAAAGAACTTATGATGTGCCAAGGACTGTGCTAACCTATGTATATGAAGGCAATGACAAAAATGAAATAGGCCCTGAATTTACACTGTTCTGTAGAGAAATACTCCATAAACAGATAAGGAAATTCTAAAGAAGTGCTAAAGTAATACAAATTTCTCATAAAGTTGGAAGAATAGTAAAAACTGATGAAACTGGGAAGCCTTGAATGTGATATTCTAATTGATCTTGAAGAGAAATAGGTATTCCTATAGGCGAAGAAGGGAGAAAGTTTGGTATAGATTACAAAGAATCAAAAACTAGTCCAAGGACTTATTAACGCTGTTTCCCAGATAAAATTACTTTCTCTTTCTGAGTCAGTTTCTCCATATGTTAAATGTAGAAATATTCCACCCACATCTTAACAATAGTATGAAGAAGGTTTTCTTTTAAAACTTAAAGGAACCTTGTTTCCCAAAGCAATTATTTTCCCTTTCTGAGACTCAGTTTCCTCATATGTAAAATGTGGAAAATATTCCATTTGCATAACCTACATCCCAATCTTAGCTTGAAGTTTTTTTTTTTCAGACCTTAAAGGGCTCTATGAGTGTGAGGCACTGAGTAATACACAGGAAACAAAGATATTAAGGCTTGGCAACCTTAAAGACATATCAATAACATATGTCAAAATACCTACTGATGCCTAACAGACCCTGACCTCTGAAGTTGGACTTGAACCATCTGGTGACATAATATTGTAGAGAAAATGAGGTATTAAAAGAGAGTAAGAATTGGGTTAAATGATTTTATGTTTTGCAATGTTTATGTATGTAAGACTATCTTGGTTTATGTCACTTAAGAATTGCTCCTGATGCAATTAGCATTTTTTCCTAATGTTATTTGAATTTTAAGTGAATTGAATGATATGTAAAATATATGTAAATTAAATGAATATGCAAATCAAAGCAGAAGGTACTGATACAGTGGCAAGTATAGGTATTATTATTCCCATCAGCTACTTGGAGCAAAGAAAGACAGTGGGTGTGACTTCCAAGGCACATGGAAAATTGAATGCAAAGAAGGAACCAGAGATGATAATGATAAGCTTATTTTCTTATTTTTTTGGAGGGTGTAGTGGGAAAGTTCTTATCCTGTGATTTCATTGATGTAGAGAGGTCCTCAGTGAGGAAATTCCCTCTACCACTGCCTATTGGCTACCATTCTCTAATTAAGTCTTAAAGAACCTGAGAATTGCCCAGGGTCATAGAGCCTTTATGTGTCAGAGGCTGGAATTGAACATAATATATGCTAATTTTTAAGATTGTCTCTCTATCCATTATACCTTGCTGCTTTTTTCTACATGATACTCATTATTAATTATTAAAATCACATGAGTGCCCTTCATTAACCTGCTCAGGTCGCAGAATATTTCTCCTTTTCCTTCTTTGTTTGTTCTTTCCAAGATTAAAACAAGAAAAGGCTGGGAAAGGAATAATACTTTGTAAAGGGAAGATTTTGAGTTTTGTCTCTGTACTCCTGGGGACTAACACAATATTCTGAAATACTCTTATCGCACATAGGATCATTCAGGAAAACTTAGGTGTCAGTGAGCTTGAGGGACTTACGGTAGTTTTTTTAATCATAGCTAACTCTTTATGACCCCATTTGGAGTTTTCATGACAAAGATGCTGGGGTGATTTACCATTTTCTTTGTCAGATCATTTCCAGATGAGGAAACTAAAATAAACAGGGTTAAGTGACTTGCCCAGGGTCACACAACCAGTAAATGTCTGAGCCAGATTTGAACTCATGAAGATTAGTCCTCCTGACTCCAGGTCTACCACTCTATTTATTGTGTGACCTACATGACCCCCACAGAAAGTCACACAGAAAGGAAGAAAGTCTAGGATTTAAATTCTGTTCCTATTATTCCAAACCCATTCATAACTCATCTCATTGCTTGAGTGTATCATCAAAAGAACTGACTAATTCTCTTCCTGATAATGTATTAGGTACTATACAAAATAATTTAAATACTAAGGCTACTGTCCTCCAAGAGCTGGCAATCTAATTTGAATAATATGGATGAGGCTAAAAATAGGAAGAAACACCAATTAAGGAGACTTTAGATAAGTCACAGTCTCTATGTATCTCCTCATCTATAAAATGAAGGACTTGGAGACAATGATAAAGAAGATGCTTTCTATCTCTATCTTTAATTTTTGTGATATACCTTCATAAATATATTCATATTGTTTTAAGCCCTTGCAGTTTCCAAAATTCATATATAACCCTGATGTTTGCCCATATACTTAGATCTGTACTCTGAACCATGTATATAGTAATTAACAAATGCACATACTCTATAAATGTATGTAGTAATTCATGTGATGTATCCTCTATTATACTGTGAACCTGTAGAATCCAGTAAGAGTTTCATACATGACAGACAAATAAAGATAACACAAGAAATACAAATACTCGCTCTCTTTCTCTCTCTCTCTCATTCTTTCTCTCTCTCATTTCCTTAATTTCTTCTCTCTATATTTAAATAAACCATCATAAAATCCATTCTGATTTGAATAATTCATTGGGATTTAGTAATTAAATCCCTGGCGATCAACTCTCAAATATTCAATCCAACCATAATTTTTGCCCCTTATGAGTATCACGAAAACCCAGAGAAGAGAACACATTCAAGAGGAGGGAATTGCCAGCAGAATCATATGCCAAATATAGGCAGAAAAGAATGAATGCTATATTGAATCTATAAGGGCCATTCAGAGACCATTGGTTCCATAATTCAAAAGATTAGAGTTACTGGTAGGTGAGAGGCTTAGCTTTTAGATAAACATTCCTTCTCATCTCTGCTTCTAAGCATCACTGACTTCAAATTCAGCTTGAATACCATCTTCATGAAACAATTCACTGTTCCTAAGACCTGATTCACTTTCCATTTCTTATAGTTATTTTCTTTATTTATACATTAATTAATGACATGTATGTTAATAACTCTCCCCTCCTTAACCATTTCTCCCAATTAAATATAAGTTCCTAAGGCAGGACTGTTTTTGTCATTGTCCCCTTGGGTTCAAGCAAGGAGACTGAAGCCTAGAAGGTATTTAGTAAATAAATGGTTACTTATGTAATAGATTGGTGCATGCTTGAGGCTCTATGTCAGAGATGGCAGATCTATGGCATGGGTGCCAATGGCACACAGAGCTCTCTGTGGCATGCAGCAGCCCTCCCCCAGAGTTTGTTACTAGAAAGGCAGAGGGACTCAGGTGGAGCTACTCCGTCCCTCCTCTTCACTTTGCCTGATAACATTTTTTTTTTCCATTTCACCTCCCATCTGCCCAGCAGCCCAATGGGAATACATGAGGGTAAGGTAGGAGGCTTACAGGTGGCAGAGCTGGAGGGGAGCAGAATGCTCTGGCCACTCCCTTCCCCCTCTCTATACATGCTGAGGACATTTCACACTTCACCCACCCCTCTGCCCAGCAGCCCAATGGGAGCACTTTTTCCCTCTCCTGTGTGGATTAAAGGGGGGCAGGGCATCCCCAGCATGTGGTCTCTGGGAGTGGCAGGCAGGGTACTTATTCTGAGGGGTGGGGTGGGGGGTGAGGTCCAGCACTCTGTCTCTAAAGAATCACCATCACTACTCTATGTGAGAGATAAATATTTGAAATAGATAAATATTGGAATTTAAGTACTGAAGACAAGCAAGAGAATTTGAAGTACAGTGAGTGAAAGGACATATAGGCTAAAAAGAAAGAATGAATATTAAAAACATTAAAGATTGCTTTTAGTTGACAATTTAAAAAAAAACAAAAATCTTTTGTCCCCAATGGGTAAGTAACCAAAAATGAAGTTTTCAAAAGAAAAATTACATATGATTAACAAATCATATGAGAAATTATTCCAAGACAGAAATATATCATTCAGTTAATAACCATTTTACATACCTATTTTGTGCCAGGCACTGTGTAAAATAATGAGGACACAAAGAAAGAAAAAAAGGCAGTTCACATCCTTGAAGAGTTTACAATCTAACAGGAGAAATGCCATGCAAAGACCTATGTACAAACCAGCTACAAACAAAATATAGAAGAAACCATCAACATCTGGGAGTCACCAACATTGATGATTAGCAAAGTCTTCCCTTAGAAGGTAGATTTTCAACTAAGAATTGAAGGAAACCAGGGAAGCCAAAAGACAGAAAGGTGGAGGAAAAGCATTCTAAAGCATGAGAGAGCATTAGAGAAAATGACGAGCCAAGAGATGGGTTGTTTTGTTCATTGGAAAAAAAAAAAAAGACCAGTGCCACTGGATGGAAGGAAAGGAGGAAAATGTAAATGAAACAACTTTGAGGTTTCACCCAACACTTAGCAAATGAGTAAAACTGATAAGAAAAGGCAATATTCAATGCTGATGGGATGTGGAAAGATATTCAAACTAATGAACTGATGATGGAGTTACAAATGGGTGTATTCATTCCAGAAAGCAATTTGAATCTTGCTAATTGTTTTACTTAGATGTTCATATCATTTGGAAATTCTGTCTCTAGATTTATGCCCTGAGAAGGTGGAAGAAAGATCTAATATAAACTAAAATATTCACAGGACTTTTTTTTAATAGCAAAGAATTAGAAATCAAGCATATGCTCAGTGATTGGCAAATGCATAAACAAGTTTTGGTGGCTCTCATTGTGATAAAACATTACTGCACTATAAAGAATTATAAATGGGAAGTACTGAGAGAGGTATAAGAAGACTAATATGAACTTAACATAAAGTAAGCAGAACCAGGGCAGCAATTGTACAATGACTATAACAATGTAAGTAGAAAGTAAAATAATTTTTAAAAATTGGAAATGAGTGTTGTGCAATTATAATGAACAAACAGATGAAGAGATCTGAATGAGCCTCCTACCAAGTTCGATATAGAGGTGGGAAACAGGGTGTAAAATTCCAAATAAACTTTTGTCCTTACTTATTATGTTAGTTCATTTTGAACAATTGCTTTTCCCCCCTCTGTTTTAAAATAATTCTTCCATAGAACAAGTGGCTCTCTAATTAGGCTAGAAGTTATGGTATATATTAAGGAATGAAATTCAAATAAAATTAAAAGATACCAATAAAATTTTATACATCCTATGAAATTTTTCATAAGTATTCTTTCTCTACAAATAAAGATTTGAGTTGGGGAGACATCATAAAGTAACAAACTTTTTCTTCTTTTTCTGAAAATTTAACTGACCATTTTTTTTTTCTGTAGGAAAACTCAAATGCTTATTATTTTACAGGGCAATCATTGATCTCCATTTGTAATGTATCTTTCAACTACTGACTAATTTCCAATTTATCACCAGGCTATTCTAAAATAGGCAAACAATTAATTTCAAAATGTATGTTCTGTAGTGATGAATTACTTTATCATGAATCAAGAATGTGGTATGTCAACTTCAACATTGTGCACAACATTGTGCCAAGGAGTGATTTCATAGTTGTGAGAATTCTTAACATTGATGGCAATTTGTATGTAATACAGTCCATATGTTGGAGGGACTTGACATATATTCATGTTAAATGTCTTCCCCATGGTCACAAAGTTAGATAATGTCAAAGGCATAGCTTGAACCCAATCTCTCTGAATTTTGCCTATTATTATGCCAGCCTGCTTCAAATTGGACTACTGAAATTTAAAAATCTAACTTTTGCCCAAAATCCACTACATAAGTATGGCAGTGAGGATAAAACTATGATGTAAAAGTTGTTAAAAATAAAAATTAGTCTTGAAGGCTTTATACAGAATTTATATGAATTTATTAGTAAAGAGAAAGAAAGAGAGAAATCAGGTTTCCAACCTTTCTAACTTAAAGTAGCATCAGGTCCCGGATTCCAGCTGGGCTCAATCCCTTCCATGCCCTGCCTGCCAGAGATTGTAAGCAAGATAAGTGCCTCTAGGATGGGTTGAGAGAGCAAGACCAGAGAGAGGGAGAGGAGACAAGAAAATGACCAAGATTCCTTTACAGGCTTTTCAAACCTCATCTAAGCTCCTCCCTGAATCCTTCAATTATCTAACTGCCTTCATAATTCTTGGCCTCTTTGATGGTGGGTGTTGGCAATGAATGAATGTAACTCCTATTGTGAGTCTTTCTGGAATTGGACTTGGTTGGAGTTCCTCTAGATATTTAATTCACACAAAGTTTTGCTTTATTTTCTCAAATTTCAGCTTCTTCCTTTATTCATTGGAAAATTCTTCCTCACATAGTGAAAAATACTGAGTGATCTTCCAAATTCATTCACACTGGGATCATATCATTAAACCTGAGCTTGAAAGTACCTCTGAGATCATCTATCCTCACTCTATCAACAGCATTAATCTTCTCCACAACTCTGAAAAACTTTCAATCAGACTTTGGTGACTGCTCATAACAAGAAATTTAGTATCTGATGAAGCACCTTATTTTTTGTTTTTGCTTTTATTTTGCTTTGTTTTTAACAACACTTGCTGCTCTGTCATCCTCTTATAACATTTATCTGTTAGGGCTCTTTCAGGTTGTTTGGAGATCATTGTTTTCTTACTCAAAGGAATAAGGTGCACACAGAAGAATTTAGAATTCAGCATTTGCAGCATCTTTACTCAAGTTGTGGAGTCCAGTCACTACCAAGTGACTGGCATCAAAGCCTTTTTGTCTGTGGTGGGCTCAAATGCCAAAATTCTTGAAGAACAAAACAACCACACTTTGGAGGCAAAGATTTTTTACTTCATGAGATTGATATCCTGTTATTTGTAGAAACATAAAAATATGTGAAAAACATACACTCTAGTAAAATATGTTAAACAACTGAAAGACAACTTTGCCTATTTTAATTATTATAAAGATTAGAAATTGATATATTTTACTAGCTTTTTAGTGGTAGGACCTTTCTCACCCTCTCCCCCCCCCCCCCAATCCTCAAAATCTCAAGATTTAGGCAAAGCTCTTTCCCAAGAAAAGAGAAAAACTTAAGTTCCCATAGTAACAATACTGGAACCTCGTTAGTGGCCAGATTTAGCAGAATTTTACTCTATGTTTTACTGAACAGATTCTTGTTTATTTCAGGTTATAGTGGCCTACTTAAACTCAAAGGTTGCTTAGTTCAATCATATTATTATGATTAAACATTTGCTGTTGTTGCTTAATCGTTTCAAACCTATCAGACACTTCACGATCCCATTTGGGGTTTCTTGGCAAAAATACTGGAGTGGTTTGCCATATCCTCCTCCAGCTCATTTTACAGATGAGGACTGAAGCAAATGATGTTAAATGACTTTCCCAGGATCACACAACTAGCAAGTGTCTGAGGCCAGATTTGAACTCGGGAAGACAAATATTCCAGACTTCAGGCCTGGTACTTTATTCACTGCTCCTTCTAGCTACCCCATTCGACATAAAAACAGTCATTCAACATGTGACAATGAAATATGCAATAGCAAGGTATTGAATACAAAGGGGAAGTAGCATTAAAGATAAGACTTAAGAGGATAGAACTTCTTTTAATGTGAATTTTATTCTACACTTGAGGCATTTAGCACAGTGCTTGGAGCATAGTAGGCATTTTATAAATGTTTATTCCTTCCATCTTCCTCTTCCCTTGGATATGACTGATCATGATATAGGATTTAAATTAAATGTCCAATACTCCAAGTATTACATTTTATAAAGTTTATTAATAATGACTTGAAGTAAAGGAATAAAAAGGTAATTATCTAACAAAATAAGACCACATGAGTTTGCCTCTCACCTCACACCCACTCTACCAAATGGGATCATAGGAAGAGAGTGAAAGGCGGGGCTACACAAAACATATCCTTCCTACATCAGCACATAATGTGAGAAGGAACATGGGATGCTGGGAATTGTAGATCTAGGGTTCAAATTGTAATTACACAATCCCCACTGTGATTCCCATGGGAAAAGATCATAGAAATATTCCAAATTTATATGCCTAGTTTCCCATGGAATCAGAAAACATAACCAATTTCTATCTTTAAAGATCTTCAACCAGAGGTACATAGAATATTGCACTTTGTAAGGAGAAATTACAATAATTTGGGGATAAGAGGGAAAAAAAAGAAAGAGAACAAAACCAATGATTGCTAGATGCATTGACAAAAAACCAATAAGGGGGCAGTCTCCTCTGGTATAAGAGTTTACATTCAAAATAAATGCATTCAACCCTCCACAGTTCAATTTCACTATATCCCAAAGTTCATTCTGGATGCTTTGGTGCAGTGTAAGGTTTCTGTAGGCATCTTCATGGCGCCTTCTCCAAACAGTTCACTTTCTGGATTCAAGGAGGTAGCAAGTTTCTTATCCTAAAAGTACTCTCAAACAAGAAAATTTTCTTATAAATCTAGAATTTTATGACAATCATACAATAATAAAGATTTCAATAAAATATATTCTGACCATCTCTTCAGGGATTTCTCCAATGGAATCACAGAATTCCAAATTATAACCAAAAGGAATCCTTATTATAACATTCCCAGTTATAATAGCCCATTCTCAAGTTGGAAACCTCTCCTAAGAGCAAACCTACTAGCTCTCAAGGTAGCCTGTTCTCCTTCCAGAGTTCTCAAACTCTTAGGAAGTTTCCCCTTCTATTTGGTCCTAAATTTGTCTCTTTGCATCTTATATCCCTATAATTAATTTCTTATTTCTCTAAAATTGGATTTCTTAACACTCTTTTTTTTGGTCATATACCTTTTTGGCACCTCTGGTGAAGCCTATAGGCAGGCCCTTTGAACAATAATATTTTTAAAATACCTAAAATAAAATACATAAAGAAAAATAATTATTTTGAAAAAAATTACCAAATTAAAAAAAAAAAAGGTCATGAACACCGGGTTAAGAAACACTGCTCTAAGGGGAAAAAAAACAACAACACATTACCAATCCCAAATGATGTGCTCTCAAGTAAAGCTCCTCTTTGTGGGCTTTGTTCACTAAACATTATCAGCAAGACTCCTGAGGACCACTAAGTACCATCATACTTGCTGAAAACTAGTTTCTTATTTCTTTTTTCTTCCCACTGGAGAAATACTTTTACTAGTCAAACCTTTGCTCAGGGATTGTACCTTTTGTACTTGAGAGAAATAACAGGATAAAGCAATTCTGAAATCTGCTCATCTGTGGCTCTGGCCAAGAGAAGAGAAGGCAATTCATTGAGTGCTAATACAAAGAGTTTGATCTGAGTGGGAGTTAGGTGAGAAGCACTGGTGAGCATCTTAATTTTAAGTTGTCTTACAGACCCAATGAAATCAGCGGATTAAATGCAGCAAATCTCCTAGGGACTCTTAGGTTCTAGCTCTAAAATCACAAGGAACTGGAGAATTCCCTTGGCCAATGTTGCATTTCATCTCATTGGCTAAAATAAGCCACACCAGTGCTTCTGAGTAGGAGGAATAAGGTTTCAGTTTAATATATATGTCTGTGGGTGTAAGGTACACACACACACACACACACACACGTATATATATAACTCACATATGCATACACAAATATATATATATATATATATATATGTTGTGTGTGTGCGTGCTATCCTTGAAGAAGCATGGATAAGGTTTAAGCAAACAGAAAGTAGTGTGGAAGGGGTATATAGATATATAGGTATAGATATACACATATAACTCCCACTCCTTTCTGTCACATCTTTATATACCCATATTTCTATTTCTATAGATTTCTTTATTATATGTGTATATATTTTCATATATACACATACACCTGTATATGTGTATATATTTCTATTTGTGTAAATTTTATCCATGCTTCAAAGCCTAGTTTCTGTTGTGAGTCCCTATTTATAAAACCACCCAAAGGGTTGCAATGTAGATGGGACAGAATAGCAAAAGTTTTACTCCAATATGCCAGAATTTTGAGGGAGCCCAAATCATTTACTTCAGGAGATAGAAATAACTGAACTTGACACACCATTTTAATGGAGAATAACTAGTTAAAATAATAAGCTACCAAATAGTCTCCTTCCCCACTTCTTTCTTCCCTCCCCAACCCTGTCAGAATAACTTGATCTCAGGTCAGTCCTCTCTTACTTTCTCTTGCCTCTTCCACAGAAGTGACTTTACAGCATCTCTGAGTGTCTACTCAAAAGGCCAGTATTCTGGAGTTCTGATTCCTTCTTTAGGTCCCACCACCACCCCCATACACTCTGCCAATGCTTTGATACTACTTATTATTTTAAGGAAAGACCCTCTTATTCCTCTGCTTTCTAGTTGCCAAGGCTTTGAGTACATCTATATCTAGAGTCATATAACATGATCTCTCCCAAAATGGAGATTTGTCTCCCAAGGAGCAATTAGCTAATTATTTTCCCATTCCCAGCTCAAACAAGCATTAAATCTGATTTTTTTTTGGGGGGGGGGCTTGGGGGGATTTTATGATGTTTGTCTCAGGGGCCAAAATGACTAATCATATAATTCTTATCATTATAACCTCTATATAAGGATTACTTGTTATGGGGAAGTAGGGTTGTGTTAACTGAATTATTAGAAGATGAGTGGTCCATTGGAATCAAGTGAAGCTCTTATTTCCCAGACTGATAGAAACTCACAGTGAATTCCTTCTCTGAACTTTAGAGAATTGGTATATATTCCCTTGTGTTGTTGCTCTTCACACATTGTGAATTTGTCTCCCCAAGTAAATTCAAGGTCAAAGGATATGTCTTCAGACTGAGAAGCCCTTGGTGTCAGTGTGGGCATGATTCAGTAGCACTCCTATAACTAGGAGAGGCCAACGGGGGTTTTGCTTCAGGGTACTAAAATTTATAAGGCATTGATAGGACTTCTCCCTTGCTGCCTCAATTCCTATCAGGGTTTCCATTCACTTGAGTCACTCAGTTCTCAACCTGGGTCTTAGTTTAGTTTCCTTGCCATTGGGCAGAATTCCATGATCTCTTTCACAAAAGGCAAAGCCCAAAGTCTTCTCATCTTTTCTCATTTTGTCCCATGGCAAGAGAATTATTAGGTATAGTACTGAGTAGGGAACTTAAAGGCACAATAACCAGGTTTGAATCTAAATTATTGATGGGAGATATATTGTTATAGGCCAGTTACATTGAGTCTCACTTTCCTTATCTATGAAATGGGAAGAATAATACATAGCAGCGGTGTAGAAAAAAAATACTCTGAAACATAAAAAACTACATAAATGCAAATTTGTGCCCAATAGCCTGGGGATTTGCTCAAAGGTAGCTAGGTGGAATTTTAGTTAGAGTGATGAATTAGACATAAACAAGGGTTTCCTACCCTTGGAAGATGAAGAAAATCAGTTTTTATTAAGCACCTATTCTGTTCCAGGCACTGTGGTAAATATTTTATAAATATTATCTTATTCCATCTTCACAACTCTGGAATATAGACACTATTGTTATCTCCATTTGACAGTTAAGGAAAATTGATCATGAAAAAGTTACATGACATCCCAGAGTCACATAGTAATGATCTGGTGCTAGATTTGAATTCAGGTCTTCCTGACTCCAGGATTATTGTACTATTTAGCTACCTTGGAAATTCAACCCAATAGCCTACCATCATAAGTTTTTCCTTAGCCTTTGTAGAAGTATCCTTTTAATTCTTTTTTTTTTAAACCCTTACCTTCTGTCTTGGAGTCAATACTGTGTATTGGCTCCAAGGCAGAAGAGTGGTAAGGGCTAGGCAATGGGGGTCAAGTGACTTGCCCAGGGTCACACAGCTAGGAAGTGGCTGAGGCCGGATTTGAACCTAGGACCTCCCGTCTCTAGGCCTGGTTCTCAATCCACTGAGCTACCCAGCTGCCCCCGTATCCTTTTAATTCTACAAAATTATAAGAGTTGAGTTTAAAGAGCCTTTAGCCATCATCTAAGCCAATCTCTTCTTTTTCTAACAGAGAAAAATGACCCACAGTTACATAGCAAATAGTAAAGCTTGGGTATGTATTCTGCTCTTCTGCCTTCAAATCAAAGGCTTTCTGCTTGAACATGTGCTAACTAAATCCTTTCTGTGGAAAAGATTCACTGTAGTGACAGCTATTCTAAAGAGAGGGAAATGGGAGGGATGAGGTTGTTGGCTTCATTTGCTTAGCCTGTTTAAAAATTATGCAACTTTACCAAAAACAGCCAGAGACAATGATCCAACCCTTTGCTTCCATTGTAGGTAGCTTTGAAACAATCCTTAACAGGGATCAGGATGCTGGGTAAAATGCTGGAGCAAGGAGAATTTCTTCCCTATCCATATACCATGGTGTCTGGGGCTCTGCCAAACTCCTGGGAGCAATGAATTTACATCTTTTCATGTAATAAAAAAATTCAACCCATAGAAATGGGTCATTTTTTACCAGCTAAAGAAGGCACAAAAATCCATATTGCAGAAGAATTATGCATGAGTTAGGACCAGGAGTCACACTTGGGTAAAATCCTCCATTAATATAGCTTCATTAATGCATTCTTGCTATCTTGCTGCTGATTGACTGCTCTGAATAAATTGTGTTACCTAGTGCATGCCCTAGAAGTACTAACAGAATTCTGAATGAATAAGCATGTGGCACCCAAGGGAGTTTGAAGGATGCAGTTTTCTAGATGGTTTTGTGGTTCCTAAACTAGAAAAGTGGAGGGTATATAAGATAGGAAGCTATAACAGATTAGTAGTTTTGAGTCCTACAGTTTAAAAGGATAGAGCCAACCAGAAGAATCAAGATTCACCTGCCATAGAAGCTCACATCCTCTTACCCATTCTTATGTCACTAATATTGCTGTGACTTATACCCATGCTTTCCTTCAGACTTGGGAATAAAGACTGAGCTGATGGCATGGGTGGTGTCAACCTTCATCACTCTTCAGATTCTGATACTTCTAGAGATAGAATCTTAACCAATCTCTTTCTTCCAGAATAATTTAGTAGCAAGAACATAAGAGAATGTACATCTTCTAAGTCCTCATTCAGTGTCCTCTGTATTATTCCATGCAGCCCCAGTTTTCCAACCATGGGGGATGATGATGGCACTGATGGCAATAGTGATGACAAAGAACTAAAACACTAATGTTTGCCGATGATCATGCAGCTGGTATGTGTCAAAGATTGGAGAGTGCCAAGTAACAGATAGAAGGTCAGCTTTGGACACTCAGGACATTATGAATGACCTTCAAAAGCACACCATCAGGAGAATGGAGTGGATGGAAGCTAGAATGTAGAAGTTAATAGAAGACTTACTGATGAAAAAAGTGGCAGTCACAGATGTTGAGTTCCTATTCTTAAATTTTGGTAAGGAAGAAAAAAATTGAGTAAGTAGCAGGATTGAATAAATGTGGGGAAGAATTGGGTATAAATAAAGACAGAGGGGCAGAAGCAAAAGAAGCAGAGAGGCAGTGTGATGCACTTTGATGTTAGAGGATCTGGGTTCAAATGCCAGCTCTTTCATTCACTCTTGATCTGTTAAAAGTCACTTAACCTTTTTTTTGGATTACAGTTTCCTTGTTTCTAAAATGAGGGGACATGAACAAGATTAATCCTAATTTTATTTTTTAACAGCTTTGTAAGAGTTGTAAGGGCTAGGTAATTGGCATTAAGTGACTTTCCCAGGATAACACAGCTAGGAAGTGTCTGAAGTCAAATTTGAATCCAGGTCCTCCAAACTCCAGACCTGGTGATGTATGTGCTACTAGCTGTCTCTTCTAACTGTCTTTCAACCATAAATATGATCCTAAAGACAGTCGGTGTTCTTACATTTGCCAAAACTTTATCAGCATGTTGATATGAAATATCTTTCAGTTTAGAATTTACCATGGCTCCTACCCAATGACTAGTAGGCAATTCTTGAGTGATAAAAATCATTCTGATTTTGTCACTCCTCTCCCCACCCCAAACTACCTGAAGCACTTTTTTATAAAGGTTTTATTAAAAACATACTCTCTTTCTCTGGGACAATTTGCTCTTAGTTTAACTATATTGTAAAGAAGACCAGATGTATTTGACCCCTAGAGTCTGAATCTCTGACTCCAAAGGATCTTGATATTTCAAATCTAAAGGTTGAACCAGTAAATCATGTTTCTAGTGTCTGGTCTATCCCAGGCTGCTAACTTTAAAATAACACGAAAGAGAGATTTCCAAAGATGAAAAGCTCTAAATGCTAAGTATAGAAATGGCAACAGAGTTTGAGTCATCCAGACGGTGAATCGTGGACCCAATGTCCGTAAATGAGGAACGACATTTTAATGATGCCTGACCAAGGCCTGGCCTAGGGAGCTTGGTGAGTCATAAAGAAAGAAGAAGAAGAAAGTTGGTTTGTTGGAATGATGACCCTTAAAACCATTATTTTGACATGTTGAGTTTCATCAAAAATTGATCAGAAAGACATCTAAATAAAAAACTTCAAATTCAGGATCACATTTATCCTTTATTTGCAGAATAATCAAAGGCCTTCCCAGGACTGTGTCTTAATGGGACCCTGAATGAACTCAAGACACTAGAAACAGACCTAATCAACTTATTTGGATTTTATATAATTCATTTTATTAAATATTAATAATATTATTAAGTATGTATGTAGAGGGGAAAAGGTATTCATCTAGAAATTATTCCCCTCTTTTTCTCCATTTTCTTCTCTCCCTCTTTCTCTTCTTACACTAATGTACAAGACACACAGCCGCAAGCAATACTTTTTAGTCCAGATCTCTGATTTAATCAATATTCAGCAATCTCAGTGTGGCTACAAAATCCAAAAATGATGACAATGATGATAATGATAATGACAGCCTATTGATTATAACAATAATAAATAAAATAGCTAATATTTGTATAGGGCTATAAAATGTACAAAGCATTTAACATATGTTAGCTTAATTGATCATCACAACAACTTTATGAGATACGATTATTATTCCCATTTTTACAGGGAAAGAAACTGAAGCAAGCAGGGATTAAACGACTTGCCCAGGTTCATTCATACAGCTAGTAAATGTCTAAGGCAGAATTCACACACATGTCTTTATGACTCTAATGTCTATGCTCTCTATCCTCTGTGTAAACCAGCTGCTCCATCTTTTCCATAACCTCAGAGAGACACCTGGGGCACTGGGAGGGTGAGTGATTTGCTCAGGGTAATACAGCTGGTATGTGTCATAGACAAACTTCAGGTTTCCTTTCTTCTGAATAAGTCCTCTATTCACTATGTCTTGATACTACTGGCAGAAAAAATGTTACATTATGCTCTACTCATTCTCAACTGATATGCTGACGTAATTAAAGGCTATCAAACAATAAATGATTTCTTGGGCTCCTACTATATTTAGATACTGTAGAGAGCAAAGGGATTGGCAGAACACAAAGGGAAAGGAGGCCAAGTCCCACTTCTCCAAAAATTGGTAATCCAGCTTGGGACATAAAGCTGATATATCTGAATTTAATAATAAAGGGAATATATGCTAAGACATAAAAACAAATGTCAACTAAAAGATAGAGAATATGGGCTAGAGACAGGATGGCCTAAAAGAGTAATTCCTAGGACTATTTCTCATTGACCTTCTCTCCTATTTCTCAGAATCTTTCCCAAACAAGAAATTCTCTGATGCTGCTTGTTGTAAATTAGCTCAGATCTATGAATCCCCTCCAGAACAAACAACATAGGACCAGATATTCCTTAACTCAGCATGATGCTGACATAACTTTCTCTGAGGGTATTCACTTCCTTTCTAAAGATTTGTCTTTCTGTTGAATAGACTTTATGTCTACAAGGCAGAGGAGAGCAGAGGCATGTATTTATATTCTCTATTATCCAATATAGTTTGAGAATTAGCTCTAATTAATCCACTTCCTTTTCTAATAGAGGTACCAAGACTAGAAGGGATTATCCTATTTTCAACGAATTGGAATATAATGAAATAAAATTTTCTAAATTGCTAAATGATGCTCTTCATTTTATTTCCCACCAGCTGCACTACTTTTGGACTTCTCCATCAAGATGGACCTACCTTCTCCCGTCCCTTTTCAGCTTTATTTTATTTATTGTTTTTTTTTCTTTTCATTAGCACTGTGTCTTTAACTGACTGACAAACTAAAGTAATACAGTTTAGTTTACAACTGAAGAAGTCACACCTTGAGTTCTTTGTTTCCTCTGAATACAAACTTCTCTCCTTAATTCAATGGAACAGAGAGGATGATTTGTCCAGAAGGACAGAGAAAGAGGCAACATTCAGACCTCCCTAGATTGATGATTCTTACTTCATTTCCTCAGCCATGAAATCCATTGCCTTGGTATAATATAATCACTCTGACAATCACAGAATTACATGCCCTAATATAATGATCTCCAGCTTCAGGTTCTTCTCTAATAGTGGGTTTAATATCTCTGTCCATAAAATAATTTATGAACAGCTACCATGGACCTGGAGTCAGTAGGACCTGACTTCAAATCCAGGCTCAGACACTAACTAGTTTTGTGATCCTGGGCAGCTCACTTAACCTCCTTCTAACACAGTTTTCTCATCTGTAAAATGAGAATAATAATATCATCAGCCTCATAGTATTATTGAGTATCAAATAAGATAACATATTCATAGAGCTTTGCAAACTCACACATTATATAAATGATAGCTATTATTAGCAATCATTATTACCTTCAGTGGCTGTCTGTGGACTTGTTGCAGTTGCCCCTCTGTCTCAATCTGTGTTTTGGTGTTTCTTGGTGTATAACTACTAGTGCAGATTGTATCCATCCTACTTCCTACACTGATACATTTCCAGTGGTGTTATTCTTTTTAATGTTCATTGTACTCATTTCTTCTCAACCCCTCTACCTTTTTGTTGGTACTGAAATTATAGTTTCTGAAGGTTTTCTTACTTTTTGGAAACAGTTCATAATAAAACATCCCTTATCATCTTCACATTACTTCCTGCAATGTATTCTTCCATCCAGTTACATTGGCCTCCTGACTGTTGCACTAATGTGATTCTCCTAGCTCCAGGCACTTTATCTGGCTGTCCCCCATTCCAAGAATGCTCTCCCTCCTCAAGTCAGCCTCCTGGCTTTCCTGACTTTCTTCAAATTCCAGCTAAAATCCCACCTTTTACAAATACTTCTTAATTCTAATTCTAAAGTCTTCACTCTCTCATTTCCTTTTTTATCCCACCTATTGCTTGTTTGTACATTTTTTTTGTGTGTGTGTACATATTTGCTGGACAGCTAGGTATTCCAGTATATAGAGTATAGGGCCTGGTATCAGACTTTTCCTCAATTTTCCTGAATCAAATATGACTTCAGAGACTTACTAGCTCTGTGACCCTGGGCAAGTCACATAATTCTGTTTGTCTCAGTTTCCTCATCTATAAAATGAGGAGAATGATATAGGAAGTCATTCCTATAATTTTGCCAAGAAAACCCTAAAATAGGGTCACGTGTATGACTGAAAAATCACTCAACAAGTACATGTTTCTTAGCTTGTTTCTCCCAGTTACCCCAGTTTAGACTATAGACTATAGTTTAGAATATAGGCATTTTGAAGATAGGGACTGTCTTTTATGGCCTTTTTTCCACTCCCAGAGAGTAGCACAGGGCCTGGAGTGAATGAATACTTCATAAATGTTTAAAGATTGACTTTTCCCAGGTTGTTAAAGAATTGCCCTCATCCCCATGTTAAATGTGGGTCTCTCTGTTGACTTCCTTTTCAATCACTTACCATTTAATTTTCTTTTGATGACTCAAATAGGGCTTTAGTATTTTTGCTATGCCTAGGGGTCAACATTATGCATATCAGTTATTTCTTTAGTGAAGCACTACAATACAGGTGAATAATCATTTCTGTTTAATGCCATTCCAGGAAGAACATTTCCATTTATTCTGCTTATTTTGATGTAACATATATTTATATATTTCAATTCTTCATCAATGTTAGTTGTAGATGGGGATAAATTTATGAAGGGAGGTTGTGTGGAAGTACTTGAACTACCAGCTGTGAGGCAGCTTCTAAAGGCACCAACAATTTGAGTTAATGTGTAGAGGGTGGGGTTGGGTTGATGTAGGTGGTAAAGAGAATTGGCCATACTAATGAGATCAGCCCTGAAGGAAATGAGCCACAATGGGAGGATTCTGAACAAGGGAGATACAGAATTTGAGAGGGGGGAAAATTGAAATTGAGACCTTCGTCATAGAGATATCTGTAGGAAAAGTAAAAGGCATTCTGAACCAGCACTATGCAGTATACTGGATTTGCATTCCCAGAATTTTGTGGCTTACCAGTCATCCTTATATTCAAACACCATCTCCATTAATTTTGATTTTGTTAACTCTGTCAACTGAGTTTTGGGAACCCAGTTTTGGGACCCAAAACCCAGTTGACAATCTCTGAACTTATGACAAAGGTCAGGGCCAGAAACACAATAATTCATGTAATTGAATAAAAAATTGTAAAACTGAGAGTTGGAATGGAGCTCAGATGTTATCTAGGACAGTCTGGACCTGAAGAGAAATCCACTTGACAACATTGCCAGTAAATTATCTTCAAGCATCTGCAGGAAGACCTCAGTGATTGGGAATCCACTGACTTCAAGCATTTAGCCTAGTACCTGGCCAATAGTACACACTTAATGAGCTGCTTGTTCCTTGTTGACTTCTGACAAGTCATTCATTCTACTTTCTGACAGCTCTAATTATTCAGAATTTTGTACTTACAAGGACTGGAAATCTGCCTTTAGGCAACTTGCAACCATTGCTTCCTGTTGAGTTCACAGGGGCCCAGGAGAACACATCTATTTCATTTTCCACATGACAGCCTTCCAATTATTGACTACTACCATGTCCCTCTTAAATCTTCTCTTTGCCAATTCAACATTTCAAGTTCCCTCAACCAGTTGTTGAAGGACATACTTTTCACCTTTGTCATCCTTCCTGGTCATCTTCCTCTAGACATTCTCCAACTTGTCAACATTCTTCCTAAAAGGTGTTATTTAGAACTGAAGCCTGTGATCTGACTTGAGGAGGGCAAAGTTCTTACAAATCCTTCATTCTAGTCAATTTAAGATCTCATTAACTATCTTGGCTGCCTTCTCCTATTGCTGACTCATATCGAGCGTGTGACCCATTAAAACATCAAGAACATTTTTCATTTAAAATCCTGACTACCTATGTCTCTCCCTTCTTGTACTCATGGGATTCATGTTTTTAACTCGAGTTGGGTCTTGACATTTGTCTCAATTGCATTTTATCTTATTCAAATTATTATATCCTGTTTGCCTTTAGAAATCTTTCTAGAAGGTAATTCTGTTGTCCTGAAATGTTAGTTATCCCTTCCAGCTTTGCATTTATTGACATTTAATAATACAAAGAGAAGTGATATGTGATGGTAGATAAGGGGATATTTAATAAGACAAAGAAAGGCAATATGGTATGTTCCCAATGTGTGAATCACCTCAAAGAATGGAATTCAAATTCTACTTCTGACACATATTGGCTGTGGGTCTGAGCAAATTATTTAACATCTCAGGACTCTCAGTAATATTTGATTATAAAATTTAGAGAATGTGACAACCTGTATTGGTAGAGGCAGGTTCCCCCCCCCACCCCCAACCTGGAAGTCTCCTCTATTCATGAAAATATAGATCTGCTTCCAATCCCTATCTAAAATTTGTAAATTCAAGTTCATTTGATAGTTTGGGCACTCATTTCACAATATCATACTTTTGTAGTGGTCTGTGGGGGGGATATGAACATTTCATGTACTGGTAATGGAAACAAGAATTCTTCTGTAAATGGAAAATTATGACTTGTAAGATGACCTTATGAGAACTAAATCTCCCTACTCAATGAAGGCATCCTAATTCAATACTGCCTAGAAAATAATCTATTAAATGTTATCATAAATTCTTCAATAAAGAAAATGAAATGGCCATTTGAACTGTTTATATAAGGTAGAATTCTTGCTCTTCTCTCCTATCCAGTTTCCATTTTTGTTTCATGAATTAAAGACAAATGGAATTCCCCTGGTTTATGTGATCCTATTTTTTTTTCCAATCCCATAAGTTGAAACTGACTGGGTGCTTTGTCACAAAAACTAATTTGATCTTCAACTATATTGATAGAAATATAGTGACCAAAACTTTAGGAAGTGATAGTTCTACTCAACTCTACCCAAATTAATTTATGTCTATGGTCCCCTGACACAGCCTTTGGGAGTTGTGTCAACCTCCAGTGTCAAGATAAAGCATTGGAGGAGGCTTTTAGCAGCCAATCAGTTTGTCACAGATATTTGCAATCTACCTTCTTTTAACACCCTTGGGCCTTGCCATTCCTACTGTTATTAAATCCTTGAATTTATTGCCTCTTCTTTTTAAAATATAAGTTCTTTGAAGGCAGGGTCTGTCTTGTTTTTGTAATTTGTTGCTACAGTCCTTACAGTACTTGTAATATAGTTTGTATTTGACAAATGCTATTTAATTTATCAATTCATCTAACAATTTATTACAACACTTAACAGATAATTTTCTAATCAATTTCAAGGCAGGATAGCTCCAGAGAGCAGACTAAATTCCTTCCTAGAAGGCTAGTCATCAAAGCACAATTTTCACTCCGCAGGATACTTCTCACTTTTGTTGTCAACAAGTGAACTGCTGAGATTTCTCACTAGACCACCAGCAAATGCCTTCTTTGTTAAGAGTCCAATCCTACTCATTGTCCACCAAGTCAAAAAAGCAAGCTTTTGTGATGTGATACTATGTAAAACAAACAAAAAACCCCTGACAGTTCCACAGATATTTTTCCTCCCTTCTCTTGAGCTCCAAGAGACATGATCTACTCCTTATTACCTAGTTCTGCCTTTTCCCCTCCTAGTGTTATCTTGGTAACTATCATGGATCAGGCCTCTTTTTTCTTTAAGTGCTATCTTGCTTTTTAATGAAATTAGAATCTCTCACTATGTCTAACATAATATTAGGCAAATAATATGAGCTGTGTAAGCACTTGTTAGACTCATAGAAGTTCTGTTTTGAATCAAGTAAGATCTCAGAAGTCATTTCCCAAGACCTCTCTACCAGAAGCATGAATCCCCTCTAGATGTTCCACATACTCTGCCCCGGAATTTACACATTAGCTTTCCCCTTGAACACCACTAATGAAAGAGAAATCACCACCCAGTGAGGGGACATATTTTGGGGCATATTTTGTTTTGGGCAATTCTATTGGGAAGATTTGGGCTTATGCTGAGGAAGTCAGTTTGTATTGTCCTCCCAATAGAAATAAAAATCAGCCTCCCTACAACTTCTAGCCATGAGTCTTTATTCAACTCCCTGGAGTCAATTAGCAAACAGCTAATTCTTCTTCCATATCACCACCTTAAATATTTGAAATCTGTAATCCTGTACCCTCTAAGGATCTTTTTCAGGCTAATCACCCTTCCTTCCTTCAGATAATTCTTACATGACAAGGTTTCAAAAGTGTCTCTTAATCTAAGTGTGTGTGTGTGTGTGTGTGTGTGTGTGTGTGTGTGTGTGTGTGTTTAATGAAATAAATGTAGGCTTGGGTGAAAAGTAGAATTGGTTTTTAATTTCTTTTTTTGACCAAATCTGGAATTTCATTAATGTTGGACACTCCTGGAAAATGACTTTTCTCTATCAATTTAGAACATTTGCCACTTAGAATTCTTGTACTGAGAGGGGAACTGAAAGGATAAGGGACTTGTCCAAGGTCAGCCATTCATTGTGGATCCAAGGTGGAATTAAAACTTAATTCATTATGACTAAGACTAACTCTAACCACTATACTATGCTGTCTCTGTAAGTATAGTATACGTATTTAGATTAATGCATTTTGCTATGGATAGTAATTTTTAAAAAACACATACACATATTTTATAATGTGATATACATCAAAAATGTAATATAAATATATTATATAAAATATATAATAGAACACACTTCTTCCTCTTTTCTCTTAGAATGTCTAGTTTCTCTTAAGATCCAGTTCAAGATCCTCCTTTGTAATTAATAAAAATTCATCTTGGAGACTTTATATTGGATTTATAAGTATTCATTCATAAAGAGAAAAAGAGAAAGAAGTCTAGCCTAACTATCCAAAGACTCTGGCCAAGTTGCTGCTTCATGAAGTCCTAAATTCCCAACTGGCCTTGGACCATTTTATAAGTGGTGACAAGGGGGCTTAGCTAACCACATGATTGGGCCAGACAAATTAAGATTAGCCAATGTGCAGAGTTCAGGAAAGGCCTAAGAGAGCTCAAATTCTCAGAATCTCAACTGGCATGGTACCTATTGGCCCAGTGCTGTACCACTTGCCAGAGATGGTTTATATAGCTAAGTGCTGGGACTGCTCGATAGCAAGAGAGCTTTTTCTATGAGCAAAATATGGCAGAGACCCCTCTGCTTCTTGCACTAGCTTTTTAAACTTAACTTAACATTTCCCCTGAGATTTTCTAATTGGCCAGGTTTTCACTTCAATCCCTACATATTACATCCCTTGACTTCTGCCTATCAGGAATCTCACCTGCCAGGCTGACAAATTTAAACACATGAATGACTCTGTGATGCCCTATTAGGTGAGGCTTCTGGGATTGGGAGTCCCCTAAATATTTAATTAACACACCTTCAACAGAAGCCTTTCTTTAACACCTGGCTATTAGTACCTTCCTTATTCTCCCAAATACCTTGTGTCTACTTCACATATATTTATTACTTATCTGTATATGTATATATTGCTTCTTCCACCTATACTGTAAGCTCTTCAAAAGATAACACTTCTACTTTTGCCTCTGTATTTCCAGTGTTCAGTGGATTATTATTATATTATATATAATATAGATTATATTATATAATTGTATTGTATTATGTAATGTAGATTGTATATTATATATTTAATATAATATAATACAATATGGATTATATAACTATATTGCATTATATACTAGAATACATTTAAAAATAACTATACTCATAAATGTAATATATTATATTACATATAGATACATTCATACATGTGTGTGTGTTTGTGTGGAGAGAGACAGAGTCACAGAGAGCACACAAAGGGACTTAACATATTTGATTATCTCATTATCTTGGCCAGAAATGGTCTCTATATTTTGTTTTCATTGATTTATTAGTTATATCCTATTCTATGATTTATCTAGTGGATCAAAGGAAAGAATGCATAGAAAAGAGCTGAGGATCAGTATCAAGAAAAGCTGCAAAGAGCTTTTATGAACTCTGGAGACTAGCTGATATTTTGAATCATGGTGTTACTTCAGTGTGGTTGAAAATGTTCAACTTGAAGTATTAATAATTGTTCACTAAGAAATACAGAATAGCTGAAGAAAAGAACATTTCTGAAAGTCAGGTTAAAAGTGTTCTGAGAGAGGAAAAGAAAAGTTATAGAAATGGTAACATTTTTTGGTTTCTTGTTCTCATGGTCCTCAGGGTTGCCACAAGATGCTTATTAGTCATGTGGTCTAGTCTGGATTCAATCAGCCTTCTACACAGCTAGTCCCTTTTAACTGACATCCTATTATTCTAGTTTAAAGCTGACCTCTAATTCTTCAGATATCACGTTATGTAAATGTAAGAGTGTACAATTCCCTTTAAAAGCTTTCATGGAGAAACAGTCTATTATTTCTTTTAATGGACTGTCCAACTCATCTCTGTTAATGGTCCCTGGTTTCCTTGTCTGCTGGTCAGACCTTTTCACTGGCTGCTCTCTCCACCTGAAATGGCCTCTTGGGTCAAATCCACCAATTTTTTCCTTAAAAAATCTTCATAAGGGTTACCTTCTCTGTGTAGACTTGTTCAATTAAATAAATGTTAAGGATGGACCCTTCTGTCTCATGATCAGTTGCTATTATATACCTCCTTATATAAACTACTCATATATCAATATTCCTCTTCTTATATCTCTCAGTCCCCATTCTCCTTCCCCAAATGTATATGAAATGCCCCCTGAAGTGAATAGGAAAGCCCAAAGTAGAGCCAGCCACCATTCAGAAAACTGAGGCAGCAACATGCTAGACTACCTAGCATTATTCCATAATACACAATAACAAAGGCCATATCTGTTGATAAAGGGCAGCTGGGTGGCACAGTGAGTAAAGTGAGAGTCTTGGGGTCAGAAAAACTCATCTCCCTGAGTTCAAATCTAGCCTCAGACATTTTGCTCTGTTTGCCTCAGTTTCCTTATCTGTAAAAATGAGCTGGAGAAATTCTTTGTTTAGTTGTTTTCAGACATGTTTGACTCTTTTTGACTACATTTAGAGTTTTATTGGCAAATATAATGGAGTAGCTTGTCATTGCTTCCTCTGGTTCATTTTACATGCAAGGAAATTGAAGCAAACAGGAGGGCCACATAGCTAGGAAGTATCTGAGAACAGAGAGATTTGAACTTGGGCAAATCATTCTAGCATCTTTGCCAAAAAAATGCTAAATGAGGTCCACAAAGAATCAGACATGCCTGAAAATGACTCAATAAAAATATCAGTTAACACCATAACCCTCCTATATTTATATTCTTCATATTTTCCATAGCTCCTAACTCATCCTATTTCCATTTTCCCCCTTATTTCCACTTAAAGATCTATCAACTCTATGGTTTTCTAGTCTCTATTCAACTACAAAAGTGATTTTCCTAAAATACACCTCTGATCATGTCATCAACCTACTCAATAAACTCTAGTTGCCCCATTACTTGTCAGAATGCACATACCTCTGATATTTGAAATCCTGTACCACTTGCCCCCAATCTACCTTGCTAATCTCATTTAACAACACACCCTAACTCATACAGTTGAGTCAAACTGACCTTACTCTTCCTCATACATGACTATCCATCTCCCACTGCATTACTTTTGTCTGTTTTTACAAGTACCTTCCATTCCTGGAAAGTACTACCTCCTTCCCTTGCTTCTAGTCATTGTAGTTTCATTTTAGAATCTGGTTAATATCATCCTTCTTCATGAAGACTTTCCTGACCACCCTAGGTATTAGTGCCCTCCATACCCTCTCGAACACTTTGTATCTACTTCATACTCATTTATATTATACATATATATGTGTATATGAGTCATCTCCCCTAACTAGACTGTAAGTTCCTGAAGAGCTAATGCTCTCCAATATAACTCCAATGCCCAGTACTGTCTTAAGTGTCAAGTTTTTGACATCTAATTGGCATTTAAATGTTTATCAACTGATTGATCTGCATGAGGATAATTATCAAATTCAACATTTCACTGTTTTCATCTGTATGGGTTATTTCTCTACCAATGCAGATGGCCATTTACACACTCAGTCATCATCTTATGTCAATTTCAACACTGCAAAGATTCATGATTTTCTCATAGTGAGCCTAAATATGGTGCCTAGAACTGAATTCATTACCAAAGATGGCCTCAACAGAGCTAGACTATGACCTCTCACATTTTAGATGTCATTACTGCCTTAATCTATCTAATATTTCTTGACTTTTTTGTCTACTTTGTTACCTTGTTGATAGATATTGAGTTTGAAGTCCAAAAAAATCCTGAAATCTTCTTTGCAAATGAATTGTTAATATTATCCAGTCAAATCTAATCTATCTTACTCTTGTGAAAATTATTTTGAACTGAACTCTAGCAATCTAATAATAATAATAACAACAACAACAATCAGTATTTGAAAAGTACTTTAAGACTTACAAAACACTTAATATGCATTAACACATTTGAAATAACTCAATTGGCACTTTTATCATATTACATTTTATTAGACTTGGTCCATAAAAGCTAGATCCTGACTTTGCCATTCATTATGTTAACTATACCTCCAAGCTTTGTGCTTTTCTCAAATTTGATCAGCAGTCTATGAATTTATCTACTTCATTAATAAAAATGATAAATAACAAAGAGTCGATGACAGATCCTACAGGCACTTTATTGGCAACCTCTTGAGTTAAACCCAAACCATAAATTGTGTTACATTACTCTTGGGGGTTGGTTCATCAAATTAATTAGTTCCTAATTCACTAATTGTATTATCACCCAACCCAAATCTCTCTCTCTCTCTCTCATCTAAAAGGACTACATAGGTCTTTTGTCAAATGTACCAGTTAAATCTTTAAATGATAAAAAGCAATTTTATTGTTGTAATTGTTGTTTGTAGGCAGCTAAAATGGCAGAGAGCATGGTACTGGTAATAAAGAAGAGCAGAGCCCTAATTCTGCCTCAGTTACTTTGACTGTTCAACACTAAACAAGACAGTGAACCTCTCCATGCTTAAGCTTCCTTATCATAAAAACGAGAATAATAATAGTATCAACATCACAGAATTATGTAGACTAAATAAGATAACACATATAAAACACTTTGGAAATCTTAAAACAACATATACTAGTTAAAATATATATATCTATTATATATATATGTATATATATACTTATATATTTAACATATACTTATGTTAACATATACTTAACATATACTTAAAACAACATATTCTAGTTGTGATTGTTGTTGTTTCCCACTTTACAGATGAAGAAATTAGGGTTCAGAAATGTTAAATGATGTTCCCATGGTTATTCTACAAATAAGGCAGCTAGTTGCCATAGTGGATTTAGTTCCAGGTCTGGAATAAGGATGATTCACCTTCCTGAGTTCAAATCTGTCCTCAGACATTTCCTAGATATGTGACCCTGGGCAAGCCACTTAGTCCTGTTTGTCTCAGTTTCCTTATATGTAAAATGAGCTAGAGGAGGCAGTGAGAAACTACTCTGGTATCTTTGCCAAAAAAAAAGCCCCAAATGTGGTCCCAAAGAGCCAAACATTCCTGAAAACAACAAAACAACAGAATTCCATGAGTAAAAATATGGGCCAAGGGTGTCTTTTCTCCACTTCATGCTCTTTATGTTATATCATGAGGAAAAAAAAAAGCTCTCTTATATACCATACCACTCATGCATGCATATGATGCCTACCATCGATACAAGCCATCTTAAGTTCCAATGTGTCAATCATTCCTTTAATACTACAGTGGTTTGTGAGTTTTTAAGGCTGAACCAGGCTATCTTCCCTAACTTCTCCTATAACTCTTCCAACTATGCAGCTTCCATACTCATTAACCTCCTTCCCCCCTCCCCTCCAAGGTTATTGTCACCAGTATAGATCTGGAAGTTGCTCTGGAAGTTAACAAGTATAGAAACTAGAAAGCTGAAGGGTATATGGTAGAAGATAGAGGAGTCAGCCTGGTTCAACCTAAAAAATCCATGCATGGTTGGCACACTGGAACTATTCTGGTGGTGTTGTTTAGTCCAATGTCTTTTTACTTACCTAGTGTCAAAACCTCAATTCCTGAACATTTTTACTTACCTCTAGCTAGATAAACTAAAATGGACTGTGCTTCTGCTTTTGAATGGGCCTCCTGGGCCCAGTCATGTTTGGATCAGGAACCCTGGCCACAAACTATTGTTTTTACTTCAGATATTGCTACCTCCAGTCTCTTTCAGTTCAGTCCAGAAGGCGGGATCCCTAGCCACTGGTCTCTCTTTTTTTGTATTAGGTCATTCCTTATGTTATCCTTCTGCTTCCCACTCAATAATCTGAATCTGAATTTCCCAGCTGAAAACTTTAAGGAAAAGCTTTAGTCATAATGATAATGCCAAAATGGGAAGTCTGGTCCTTAGTCCTACCAAGAAGATGGAGATCAGAAGTGAGAGGTTGGACAGAACAGCAGGGATTTAGGCAGTTTTAATTTATTGTTATCCCAGGTTAATTATTTTGTATAGTCTTTGTATAAAATTTGAGCATAGTTCTATATGTGTATTGCCCCCTACATCTCACTCAATAGAATATAAATTCCTTGAAGGCCAAGATTATTTCCCTGTGTCTTTGTCCCCACCATCCCCAGAAAGAACCCATCACAGTGCAATGTACACTATATGTCTCTCTAATTGAAATGAAATGCATTCTTTTACTTATATTATCAGAAATGCAAGGATCTAGGACAGCCCTAAGAGACTCAAGATGAAGAAGGCTATTCACCATCATTAAAGGAATTAATGGAATCTGATTGCAAATTGAAGCACACCATTCTTTGCTTTACTTCCTCCATGAATTTTTCTCTACAGTAAGCAATATGTGTCTTCTTTCATAACATGAGAAACATGGAAATATGTACTGCATGATAACATATATATGGCCTGTATTGTTTTACCTGCTGTCTTGGGGAGGAGGGGGAGGAGGGAGGTAGAGAGCATGTATTGGATTGAAAAATATCAGAAAATGATTATTATAAATTTAATCAAATTGTAATCTGGAAAAAAAGGAAAAGAAAAGGAAAATATTATTTTGCATTTATTTTTAGAACTTAATATTTGTGGACTTATTTTTCTTTAAAGAATCACTATCAAAACAATGCAGATATTTTAAATCTACTAAATTATTTCAACAAAAATGCAAATGTAGAAAATTGACAAAACAAAGAATAAGAATAAGGATGTGGTTTGCTGCCATTTTATATCAGTTAGAATGATATCTAGTACATGATTTTTTAAAATGGAAGCTTTAAAAGGAACAATCTGTTTTAGATGAAAAAGTATTCATGTTGGAGTTAGAAGAAAGGTAGAATTATATAATGAAGAATTATAGCCAGAAATCAGAAGACCAAGGTTCAAATCCTAGCTCTTCCCACTCAGTTGTATGGCAAGTCATTTATCTTCTTAGACTTCACTTGTCTCATCTGTAAGATAAGGAAGCCTTACTATAGTCTCAAGGGTACCCCACTGTAAATGTGACTTTCAGCCTTGAACTAACTTGTTCATTTGTCTCAGGGCATGGCCAATTACTTCTCTTTTCTAGGTTTCAGTTTCCTCCTCTGGAAAATGAAAAGTTAAATTAAATGATCTTTGAGGTTCCTTCAAGTTTTACAGTCTCAGCCTGCAGCCTATGAGAAGTCTAAAGGAAGTAGCTTCTGGTATCAAGTACAAAGTCATTAGTAATAGATTAGGGAGTGAGGAATAAGGCCAGCTAGGAACATAAAGGCTTTAGTAGGCTAATCAGAACCTTTTAAATAGATAATACAAAGGGAACTGATGGGAGATTCCACACAATTTTGGCTCCCAAATTAGAGAGTTGATGTTATAATTTTCCTGATTTTTACTTTCTATTATAAATTTAAGAATCCATTAGGCAGAACCTTAGGTATGAAAAGTAAAATCTGAATGACTTCACGTTAATAATACCACCAGACATTTATATGCTTTTAAAACTGCCTTATTCTGCCAGTAGAAATAAACCCATTGAGAGGAATGCAGTTTTGTGTGGTCTATTTCCTTAGTACTTGCCATTATACGTGACACATAGTAGGCACTTGTTAAATCCCTGTTGAACTTAATTGAATTGACTAATAATCTCCATTAAAGTCTCATAATAAACCTATAAATGAGATAAGTGTTCATCTCCAGTTTAAACATGAGGAAATTGAAGTTTAAAGTGTCCATGGGATTTGTGACATTCAAGATATTAGTTATTAACAGACAAACTCAGACTGGAACTGATGTTTTCTAATTTCATAAGAATGGTAGTCTTCCTTTATGAGAGAGGCAGTTTGGTATAGTCAAAGAACATTGGTCTTTGAATAAACAGAGCTCCAGTTTCAAATCCAACACTTGACAGTGGCCAAATCTCTTAAGATCTCAGTCACATCTGTAAAATGGTGATGATGACACAGGTAGTAACAACCTGACCAGGCTGTTGTGAGGATTAACTGTTTTATTGTATATATAGTCTTGTCAGCTCGAAAGAACTCTATGATGGTGGTGGTCGTGGTGACGATGTTATGGCAGTCTTTTAAATTTTGTAACCTTGAACAAATTCCTGAGCACCACATGTCAATATGTGTCTCTCACTTTGGGCTTTAATTGTACAAGGGAAAGCATCTCAGAGAAAGAGAGGGAAGGGAAGGTTATGGAAGGAAAGAGAAGGGAAGGAAATCCCAATTTATAAGAAAGGATGTGAGCACATTGAGGAGAAAGGAGTGGGACTGCCATTTGAAGGTACTAATCTCTTTCCCAGAAATGTGTAGGCACAAATTTCTGCTTCTCAGAAAGAAGGTCTTCAGCAACAACTAGGACAATTGTGTGTGGGAGCCTAAGATGAATATAACATGGTCTCTGCCTTCAGGATACTTATACTCTAGTGGGGGAAATGAGACTGAAATAAAATGAAAATATAAGATTTATTTTTAAAGTTATGAAAGGGAAATAAAAGCACAGAGTAGTCAGATCTGATGAGAACTATTGTGAGCTCCTCCTTTGTCCTCTTGTTCCCAGTTCAAGTAAAGATGGGACCCATCTTAGGTATCTAACTTCACTAACTGCTGTGGTCTCTGGGTCTTTCAGCAACAAGAACCTGTCTGCAGAAATTATTTGCATGTGTGTCAGCTGCTATATGGTCTTGCCTAGGGGACAGAAGAAATTGGAAGGTCAATATATAGATAGACAAGAACCCATTGACAAATTGAGTGCAACAGACTGAGCTCTTATCTAGATGGATGGACACTTTGTCACCAGCATATTGCAACATTGTCGAGGGTTGAACTGGACTTCACCTATTTAAAAACATGTTTTTGTGTGTAGGAATAGTTTGGGTATGCCATTTAGCTTCTCTGTGCCTCAGTTTATTCCTTGGTAAAACGATCCTGTGAATTTGTCTATCTGGTTCTTGAAGTTAGATTGATCACACTATGATCCATGATCCCACCAGCTAGGCAATTGTTTCCACTAAAGCTATTTCCTAACTACCCCACCATCTCCAGTCTAGAAAAGGATCAGTCAGTGTTATAAGGCCACTCATGTTAAGTCCTCAATGGTCTCCCTTCTGTCTAAAGCAAGACTTGGGCCTCTCTTTCTAAGAGACAGAAAAAAAAAAACAGCTAGAAAATACAAGTATGTGAATTTCAGGGTTTATTCTGCTACAGCATGGAGCTGGTAATTTTTATCCACTAAACAGAGTTGAACAAACCATGGAGAAAAATTAAATTTTACTTTCATAGGTAGCTAAAAAATGAGGTCTTGAAAAGGTCAACATTTTTAAGAATAGAAAGCGTGAACAAGAGTTGAAATAGAGTTCTTCTTGATCCAGGAAGCTCAAAATTCTGAATATACATAAAACCTCATTTGCTACTCTTTGCCATGGAGATAAAGGAGCAAAGGAGGGAAGAAGTTTACTAATAGTTTGTCCAATATCTAGAACAGGCATTGTACCTTTATGGGGGATTGATTTTTTTTTTTAAATTTATGTGATGCCCTGAGGCATCGGAGTGGTAGTCCCTTTTGTTTGGAGAAAATTCTTCTGCCACTAGAACCCCCAATTTCCTTACATTTCTGGGGTGGTCCCCTTCACTAGACCTCATTATATCTTCCAATTTGTGAATGTTCTTTTCCCTCTTGGATTTGCTTTTTGTTACTTTGAATGTATTTTGCATTTTGTTAGCTGTTTATTTTATATACATCTTGCCTGCATGAGAATGTGAGCTCCTTGGGAGGAAGAAGTGGTTTTTTGTTTATTTGTTTGTTTGTTTTGTTTTTTGTCTTGGTATCTCAAGAAGCTAACACAGTACCTCTAGTTCTTTATTTGTATTATTTCTGTAGAGTGGACCTGTGATTCCACACCTGTAGGGATCTCCCAATGTGTAAATTCCTTTCATCAATGCAGATCAAAGTTCTATAATGTGAGTCTCAAAGAACCCCCAGTACCTTCTCTCTGAATTTATCTCAAATGAGTCCTAGATATATTTAGCTCATAAATAATTGTTTGCATATTGTAATATTAATAATAATAATAAAACTGATATTTATATAGTGCTTATTAAGTGCCAACCACCTTCCTAAGTGCTTCGAATTTGCTGTCTTTTGGTCCTCTCAACAATCCTAGGAGGTAGGTGTTATTATTATTAGACCCATTTTGCAGATGCAAACTAGAGTTAGGTGACTTTCCCTGGGTCACAGAGCTAGTTGAGTATCTAAGATTTGAAATCAAGTCTTCCTGATGGAAGGCTCTGCATTATCTCTACAATACCATCTAATTAACATGAATATGAACTCTTTTAAGAATAGAGGCATTTAAAAAAAAAAAGCTTTCTTTGTATTTTTAGGGCTTTGCACTGTACCTGGAAATCGAGGATATAGCCAAGTGGCTCAGTGGATAGAAAGCCAGGACTGGAGATGGGAGGTCTTGGGTTCAAACTTGACCTCAGACATTTCCCAAGTATGTGACCCTGGGCAAGTCACTTAACTCCCATTGCATTTACAGTTCTTTTGCCTTGAAACTTATATTTAGTGTTGATTATAAGAAAGAAGATAAAGGTTAAACAATTTTTAAAATAAATATATGTTTGTTGACTTGATTTGACCAGGGTACTAAAATGCTAAATGATTTGCATCAGAGATTGAGACTGAACCCAGACTGTGCAGATTCCATGGCCAGCTACGTGGTTTACTGACTCTTATATTTTATTGCCACTGGCATTGTGCATAGTAGGTCCTCAATACAGTTTTGTTAATTTGCTTTTTAAAGTGCCTTTTCATGTGGCTAGAGATTTCATGCTTGATAAAGAAGTAAAAGTAAACAGTTACCCACTAGGGAATTAGAGTTTCTTGAAGCAGGAAGTGTTAATTACAGTTGGTGCAATGGTAATGGCTTAACTACACATGGCAGATTTTAAGACAGATTCCTTAATTTACATGACACTTTATGAGGAAAACAAATGAATAAACTCTAAACTTGAAAAATAAGTAATTATAAATGTTAATCATTTAGGTCTCAGCTCCCATTCTGGATGAGTTTGGCACCTCAACATTCACAGTGATTATATAGAGTAAGAGAAATACTAACTGTGTTTTCAATTATGCTCCCCTCCGATAATCAATTATTTTCTCTGCTACTAGCTCCTCTGGGGCACTTAACAGGAGAAATGTGACAGCCCTATGTACTTGGCATCTAACTCTAGGACAGGATCTCAGGGAAGAGTCACAGAGCCAAGTCTCATTCTCAGCAAATATTTGATTTGGCAAAAAATAGAACAAAATTGTGTTCCTATTTCTTTTTTCCCCCTTACCTCAGAGTTAACCAAGGCTTTGTATATTGCTATTCACTTCTTGAAATTCTGCTATGGATTTCAGTGGGTGGAAAACACTTTGAGACAGAGATGCCTCAAACCACATTAAGGAGACAGTGACTATAAAATAAATAGAGATTACCATGCTTGATGGGACCCATTTTGCCCACTAACAAAATGGCACTGTTGATATTGAGGCATTGATTCTAGTTAATCTGGGGCTCCTGTGAATCCCAAAAGAGAAGGAGAAGCTGCAATTCAAACCAATAAATAGAGAATAAGTAAATAATATCATAGACCATATGCTCTAAGGAAGGAACCTTAGATACCAGCTAGTTTAATGTTCTTGAACATGAAATCCCTCTACAAAGTACCTGACAAGTGGTCACCCAGCCTTTGTTTGCAGATATCCAGCGCCTAAAATCAGGCAACTAGATGTCTCAGTAGATAGAGTGCTAGATCTGAAGTTAGGAAGCCTTATCTTGGTGAGTTCAAATCTGGTCTCAGACACTTACTAGCTGTGTGAACCTGGACAAATCACTTAAATCACATTGCCTAGCCCTTACTACTCTTCTACTTTGGAATCTATATTTAGTATAGATTATAAGACAAAATAATGTGTTTTTTTTTAAACTAGAACACCTGAATTCTGGTCATTTACCACCTATGTGAATTTAGGTAAATCACTTCATTTCTCTTGGACTCCAACTGCTTTCCTATAAAATGAGAGAACTGAATTGAAAAATCTCTAGTGACCCTTCTAGCTCTTATGTACTTAAGATGAAGGAACTGAGTGAAAATATGATTCATGTACACTGTGGCACAATCGAACATAATGGTCTTCTCTACTAGCAGCAATGCAATCATCCAAAACATTTCCGAGGAACTTATGAGAAAGAGCACTATCCATACCCAGAGAAAGAGCTGTGGGAGCAGAAATACAGAAGAAAAACAAATACTTGATCACAGGGGTTGATGGGGATATGATTGGGAATGTAGACTCTAAACAATCATGCTAGTGCAAATATCAATAATATGGAAATAGGTCTTGATGAATGACACATGTAAAACCCAGTGGAACTGCATGTTGGCTATGGGAGGGAGGGGTGGGAGGAAAGCAGCGCAAAAATATGAATAATGTAACCATGGAAAATTTTTCTTAATTAATCAATAAAATTAAATTTTAAAAAAGAAAATATGATTCACATTTTCTGATAAATTGAAACTCAATGTCATTTGCTTCTTTGTTCCTTGGTTTTCTATTGTATCCCTTCAACACTAAAGAAAGAAGTATTCGAGTTTGAAAGCTGCCATACTTCTACTGAACAGCAATGTAGTTTATTGGAGAAAGTGTCAAACTTGGGAGTCAACAAACTTGAGTTTGATTTCTAGCTCTTCTACTTACTATCTCTGTGACCTAAGACAAGTCAATTAATTTCTCTGGGTCTCATTCCTAATAAAAAAATAAGGAGTTTGGACTAGATGACCCTTAAGACACCTTCTTGCATTAAACTGGTGATTCCACTCTGGAGCAAAAGATGGCAAACAGTGTAGTTGAGTCCTGGTACAATATCACTGAGGTAGAGAAAGTAGGAGTAGGAGGATCAAAGATCAAATAGAAAAGGCAAGTAGAAATATGATTGTAATGCTGATCAATGAGTCAGGATGCTGAGAAAAAAAGAGGGTCAGGCTGAGACCCTGCTGATAAAGCATGTACACAACAGTGGGCTGACAGAACCCCCTCTGGCTCTCAATACCAGACATGCTGTTTCTGCAGAGCTAATGTACCAATTACCTGATGTTTCTCTGCACTGCCCTGGGAGCTCCCCATCTCTGCTTTCTAGCTTTCTCTGGCATGGGGCCCCATGCTTGGTGGAACTCCCAAAAGTTGCGCTGGTGGCTAGGGCTAGGCTTTCCAATAATCATGGCAGATTTCTCCCCCAAAACACACTTTCCAAAGATTGGGTCTAGGGAGGAACTCTGCTTTTCATCACTGAATCTCCTTGACTGTAAGTTGAAATTTCATTTATAAACATAAGCCTCTTTTTATAAAACACTCTTGAGGATTGATTGCTCATTTGCTATGGGGTAAAGAAGAGAAAACCTCAAATTTTATGAGCTCTCCTTTGCTAGTTCTAGCCTTCCCCTCTAGAAGCAACCTCAAAATCAGCTGCTGGCTAACACAGCTGTTTACCCACTTTCTCAGCAGTAGGAAATATGCTAACCAGTGAATATCACCAGGAAAGCCCATCCAGAGGATGAGAGAATGATTAAATAAAAGAAAACATCTTAGAACAATCACCTTTTATGAGTATTTATAAACAAGAACATACTCAGCAATTTCAAAGTACCAATCAGTTACATAGGAAAGAAATTCAATTATCCCTTATTGCACCAAATGAGTGCAAAAAAGTGGTAATATTAATAGATATTTACAAAGTCCTTTAAAAATGAAAAAAAATATTTTCCTCTTTATGACCCCATGAAGTAGATTCTATATAGAAAGGCTAAAGGAGTTATACAAGGTTGAACAGCTAACAAGACCCAGTATTGGGATATGAACTCAGCTCACCTGACTCCAAACTTTGAGTTCTATCCATCACTTCTCCCCAATCTCAATTAGGTTATTAGTGGTTGGGTACAATAGTTATGGTGACATATAGATGTCCATCCCATGGACTGCCACTCTTTTCATTACTCAAAGGTTCATTCACCTTTTAGAAGGTAATACATTTCCTTCTTTCCCTAACCCCAGGAGTACTAGAAAACCATAGGATTGTGATCACCCCTCTCTTTCCACTATTCTTTGAAGACAGCTTATTGACATGGGCACTGTACCCCCAGAAACTCAAGAGAACTATTATCAGGGAAACTCCCTTGCTCACTTCCATCCTTGTGACTCTGAGCTTAAAAACACCCAATGACCCCCCCTAGGGTCCTGAGATGACTATCTACCTTTGATCATCTTCTAGATTTAAGATGGACAGAGAGATGTACCTCAGGGCTACACCTCGATCCTATTAGACCTCTGTTTGTTCCCTAAAACTAAGGAATCTTTATGTCCCCAGGCAGATGATCACCCCACCTCGCCAAATGCCTGGGTGACTAACACTCTGTTGTAAAAAGTATAAAATCCCCAGAACTTATGTTTTTCCATTCATGCTGTCCTCCCAAGGAACTGCTCCCCATTTTGCTGTTCCACCTTGCTATCCTACTGGCCATTCTCAACATTATTCTCTAAATTAATACATTTCTCTTTTTGTTTTTAAGTTAAGTTTTAGAGTCTTGCATTCTTGCAAAAGGTATCCTTCCCAAACTCCAGGAGTACACATCTGAACCCCATAACATTATTACTTATATAAAGAGAGTCAAAAAGCCCTTCGGAGGCAGCAATGTACACTGGATAGAGTTCTAAGCTTGGAGTCAGATTTTTAGAAGACCTGGGTTCAAATCTTGCTTCCTAGCAAGTCTTGTGACTGTGGGCAAGTATCTTAGTTGTTATGTGCTTTAGGTATCTTTTTTTGTTGTTGTTGTTGGACTTATCTACTCAGCAATAGTAAGAGCTAACATTTATATAGTACTTATGTGCCAGGTATTGTACTAAGCAATTTACAGTAATTACCTCATTGGACACTCAAACCACCCTGAGGGCAGTAAGTGCTATTATTATCCTCATTTTACAGACCAGAAAACTGAGGCAATCAGAGTTTAAGTGACTTGTCCAGGATCACACATCTAGTAATTGTCTTAAGTCTGCATTTAAACTCAGGTCATCCTATTTCCAAGCCCTGTGCTCTATCCTCTAGGTCCCACTAACTACTGTCACAAATTAGCTATGATAAGCATTGTTGATGGGAGCTCTCCTACTGGAAGTGTAGACTTTGGGAAGTGTGAATACAGAATACAGAGAAATACAGAAGAAGGAAGTAGATTTCTAAACAAGGATAAGAAGCTCAAATCTGATCCCTCCATCAACCACCAGTTATTTCTATCATCTGCTGGGCATTTTTCATTCTCTTTAGGTTTTTCCTGTCATTAGATACTGTTTATTTGCAAAGATTGAGTTTAAATGAATTTGAACTCCATCACCATGGAATTATCTGGCCAGAGTCATCCTGCCACAGCTTTCTAGAGTCTGCTTCCCAAGCCTTCACTGGAGCCAACATCAGCAAGGACTTTGTTTCTAATGCCTTCCTTGATGAGTTGCCTTCTGTCACTTTCAGTCCATTGACCCAAGTTTCTATTACCCTCCCTTAAAATCTCAGTAAGAAATGACTCTTGACTATATAGATCCTGAAAATGTCTACCTTGGCTTTCAGGCCTGGGGGCCTCTTTCACCCTGCACTGGAAGTCCAAGTGCTCTGGCCTTATTAGGAACTGCTATTTACCCTCCTATCTCACTGGACCCATTAAACATATATGGGCTGGAACTTGTGGCCAGTTTGCCCTTAATGGAAAAGTCTACTCTTCCTCCTAAACTATGCTGATGGATTTTGAAAAGATGGCAGATTTGTGTAGAGGTGAATAGGACTCACAGCTACCTAGACTTATGAATAGATTCCCCCAGGCAATGAGAGAGCACTAGGACATTCTCCCACTCTGGTAATTGGCGGCATAGATATAGTTGGAAGCTAGCCTCTGGGTGTTTGTAATGAAGAAGAGACTGGAATTTTTCTGGATGGAGGCTAGAGAGTCAATGTTTGGGTTTCCCAACTCCCTAGAAGCAGAAAGAATGATTACTTAACACAATTGTGGGCAAGCAGAGTCATTCCTTACTCAAGCTTATTCTGAAAACTGAGAGAATTTAAGTCACTCTGAGTAAATCCCAAGGCAATCTGAGGGTGTGATTTTGGCCTTCTAGTTCACATACTTGGAGGGTTTAGGGCACTCGTTTGGGTGAACCTCCATGAAGCAAATATGAGACAGACTAGAAACCTGCAGCTGAAAAAGATGGTAGGGGCTCAGCTTAAGGAGTCAGGCAAGAGAGAGAATTAAATCAAGGAGTAATTTTAAAAGAAAGAACTTAGGGGTCTACTGGGAGTATATGGAATGTAGTGAAGCTCTTTAGAAAGATTAAAATAGTAATTCAACATGAGATACACTGTGGACACAGAGGAGGAAGGTGGTACCAATTTCTCTGCTTATCAACAGGATGGGTCTCTGCTTTCTCTTCTCATAGTAAAAGGAGAAAATGAAGAAGCTAGGTGAGACTGGAATGGTTAGAAATCCCAAGGGAAGTCACAACATACTACTTTAAACTGCCTACACATGTTCACTTACAATAAAAAAAAAGTGTCAATAGGTTCTCTTGACACTGGTGACTGTGGTATGCAGGGAAAGATCAAACACTTGGCTTGCTTCCAGTGGAGCTTCGAGTAGTCAATGCATACCTCAGGATGGAGAGGTGGAATGAGGAGGAGCTGAGGGTCAAGGTGCTTTTTTAAAGAAGAGTGACCAGCTACGTGAGTAGAATGAGCATGTTCCCCCATGTCCTTTAAAACCCTGACACTGTGTCTATGTAGCTCTGGGTTCCATACTCTTATTCAAAATAATATAAGCTTTTGAAGAGCTGTGAAGGTAAAACTCTAGCAGAGGTACTGAGCTGGGTCTATCAAGAATCCCTTATAGTAAACTGCACAAGAGAAGATTGCTTAGAAAGAAGCCAACAGACCCAGAGTCTGGATGTGAATGTAATTAGTAGCAAATGAGAAATGTGAGAGGGGAGAGGAGAAAATACTAATGAATCTATGCAATTCTTTGTTATATAGGGACCTGATGCCATATTTCACCAAAATTTTACAGCGGTTTGATCCAATGAGACTAACTTGCTCTTTCTTCCAGAACCTGGGCAGGGGCAACCCAAGCTGCTAACTCTTCACTGAGCTAAACTAATAAGACTGCCAATGGCCAGAAGACCTTGTAAATCTTCCCCTAGTCTTGAGAAACAACCCCTTTCCCATTTCTGAGTATCCTAGAGGTGAATCTGTAAACTCTGTTAACAGTGCACTGTATTGGAATGGAGTGATTTGGAGTCAGAAGTCCTGAATGTGAATCTTAATTCTGCCAGTTGCTCCTTCTTTGTAACCTGTGCCAAATTCCTGAGTTTCTCTGGGCCTCAGCCTCTTCTACTGTAAAATGTCAGGATGATTCATCTGTTTAAAAAAAAGACAACTCATTCTGAATTGATGAACCTAGGATTTAGTTGCTGAACTAAAATACTGCTGAAGAAGAAGAAAGATAACCATCTCAATATGTTCTGATTATTAAAGGATTGGTAGGATCCAGTGTCCTAATATAAAGCCCATGGTGGGTGAGAAGCTCTTACAAAGGAAATTCTGAAAACGCCAATGAAATGTTTCTGATGAAGAAGAAAGAGGAGAATCAACCTGAAGAGACCAATATGAACAAAATGGGGCAACTTATCAAAAAGCTCAGATTGTTAATGTGACATGAATCTAATAACATGAAACTGAGCAGGAATAAAATAATTTGTCCATACTAAGGTTCAAAATAGTAAATTTCAAAATGGCAAAGTGAGTAGGTAGGGATAAAAAACAGCTCCTATGGAAAAGATCTTAGGGTTTTTGTATTTAAGCTCATGAATTACTATGATGTGGCAGCTGAAAAAAATTTTCTTCTAAAGTTGTAAAAATAAAGACCTAATGTCTATAAGAAGGGAGCTCATACTTTGACTATACTCTGTCCTAATCAGGTCACATTTGAAATGCTGAGTTCAATTCTAAGGCACCTCATTTTGGGGAAAAAACATAGACAAAATGAAATATATTCAGAAGAGACCTTAGATGATGATGAGAGGACTACAATATGTGATATAAACAAAGAATTCTCTGAAGAAATTTGGACTATTTAGCCTGGAAAAGAGTAGACATGATAGCTGCTTTCAAGTGTAAAGGGCTATCTAGTGCAAGAAAAAATAGACTTCTTCTGCTAATAAATAAATAATAAGGCAACTGAGAGAATCATATTTTCAGATAACACAGAGCTAGTAGGAAGAGCTAGAACAGTATATAGCAGCCAGGATTCAAAAATATCTTGACAAGTTCGAATGCTAGGCTGCATATAATAAGATGCATTTAATAGGAATAAATTTTAAAGTCTTGTACTTGGCTTCAGAAAAATCAACTCCACAAATATAATTTGGGAGGGGGAAGCATAGCTAGAGAGCAATTCATCTCTAAAAAGATATTGGGAGAGGAGGTTTATCAGACTACAAACTAAGTTGAATCAACAGTGTTTTATGGCATGAAAGCAAAAATTCTAACCAAAACAAACCCCTATTATGATTTTTAGCTGCATAAGAACATAGCTTTAGGACTAAAAGGTCAGAGTCCCATTGTGTAGTAGGACCAAATCAGGCATACTTCTAGGTGCTCTTTTTTACTAAAGGAGTTGATAAGCTAAGTGTGTCCCAAGGAGAATGACCTTGGGATAATGATGCTTCCAGGAGTAGTGTATGACTAAGCAATTACAAATACATTTGCCTGGAAGGAGATCTAGAGCAAATGAGAGGAGGTCTATAAAAAGATCGGGTCTAGCAGAAAAACAGCATTTAGTGTAGGGGAAGGAGTATTTGATTTAGAGTCAGGAGACCTGAGTTTGAATTCTCATTCACCCTCTTGTTGTATTACCATAAGTGAGTCAATTAACTATTCTGTGACTGTTTCTCTTTACATTAAAATGGGAATAAAAGACTTGAGTTAAGGGTAAAGTATAGAGCACCTAACTTTATGAACTAAACTCAATATATATTACTTAACTATATACAGTTGACTCCTTCACAGATTTAAAGGACAACTCAAATATATCAATCAATCGATCGATCGATAATAGATAAATAGATAGATATAATACATATGTGTATGTATACACACATATGGCATACATTCCACATATGTGACTTAAGAGATCATTGTTGCTGGAAGACTACTTTTCCAGGTTTGTCCTCCCCACTTCCCACTCCATTCCTCTATATTTTTAATTCTGGAGCCATAGTTAACTTAATACTTTCCTTGTGACTAGAAAGGTTCTGTTAATCTACTCCTCCTGTGACTCTGTTGTTACCATCCTAGTAACATTTTTTCAAATAAAATTATCTTTCTTCCCACCAACCCTTCCCTCTCTGTGCAGGTCTTTCCCATTAGACTGCAAACTCCTTGAGGGCAGGATTTTCTTCATGTTTGTATTTATATCTTTGAGCACATTGAGCACAGTACTCAGCATTTAGTAAGTTAATGAATCATCATTCATTCATAGCCCTCTAGGAGCAGAAATTCAATGTCTTCTGAGGCAGCCCATTCCATCTAAGGCTAGCAGCTTTAATTTTTTAAAGCTATTTTTACATATAGCCAATAAGTGTGCTTCTCTATTTTTTCAGTACTTTTGCTTCTAGTTGTGCCCTATGGGAACAAACAAATTAAATCTAATTCCTTTGCCATGGGGCTATTCTTTAAACATTTGACAACAGCTGTGATGTCCCTGATATCTTCTCTTTTCTAGGTTAAAGAACTCTAGTTCCTTTGATTGATCCTCATATGGAACAATTTCAAGTTCCTTCACCATTATGGATACCCTTTTTTAAGATATGTTCCAACTTGTCAGTGTACTCTCTACCCAGAACTAACACAATCCTCTAGCAGTCTGATAAGGGCACAGTAACAAAGCAACTATCACCTTCCTCATTCCAAATGCCTCCATTAGGGTAATTGTTGTTCAATTGATTGCAGTCATGTCCAACTCTTTGTAATCCCATTTGGATTTTCTCTGTAAAAATACTAGTGTTTGCCATTTTTTCCCAGCTTATTTTACAAATGAGGCACTGAGGCAAGCAATTTTAAATGACTTGCCCTGGATCACACAGCTAAGTGTCTGAGGCCAGATTTGAACTAAGGAAGATGGGTCTTTCTGACTCCAGGGTCTGCACTTTATTTACTGTTCCACTTAGTTGTCTTTATATGGGTAGACTTAGTCAATCATTCCTTTTTTCCTGTAAAAGGAAGGGGAGGGGCAATTGTCATGGATCAATATGGTATAATAGACAAAGATTCAGCCTCAGAATCAAGAAGAACTGGGTATAATTCCTGCCTTGATACATACTGGGTGCTCTGGACTATGATAATTCAGAGCAAGTAATTTAACTTTTTACCTCCACTAGATAACTGCATAAGACTGTAAGTTGCAAATCAATGTTTGAACTACATAAAGAGGAGGAGAACATTGAGAATTACCTACATCAGTGAAATCACAACTGAAGACCAGCAACCATACAAGCATCCTCACTGTTGACTCATATCACTAGCTTTTATCTGCCAGAATCTATAGGTCTTTTCCATCTGAAATGTTGCCCATTCATTACTTCTTCACCTTTTGTCCAGATAGTGAAATTTGTGACCCTTGTAGAAATTTACATTTATTGTTATTAAAGTTTTTATTTTATAATAGTTCCATGCAGAAAGGATCAGACTTTCCAGGAATCTTAGAGTTCAACTAGTCAAATCCTTCCCTTCTACAGGTGAAGAAACTGAGGACCAAAGAGATTTGGTGATTTGTGGAAGGTCATACCAGTAACGAGGAGCAGAGACAGAATTCAAAGTAACGAGGAGCAGAGACAGAATTCAAACCCAGGTTCTTGACTACAAATTCTATCTATTCTCTTTCCACTTAACCAAGGATTTTTAACTTGACTGTCATTGTTTTTTAAAGAGACAATGTTGTTACCTAATGGGAACAGCATATAGAAAGAATCAAGAATTACCCACAATAAAAAGATAAAGATATTATCTGTAAATAATCATGGATAATCACGATAATTATATAATTGTAGAACCAAATACCTTAGAACACCTTATCGCTGACAAAATACTTTCCCATATGTAATAATCACTTTATTCTCCTAATTTTATGGCGTAGACAGAACCAGTTTATGTCCATTTTGCATGTGAAGAAACTGAGGCAAAATAATTTTCCTTAAATCATAAGACTACAATAAGGACAGATTAAGGACTTGGAGCAGGGTCTTCTTAGGTTCCTATAAATCCAGTGTCATATCCACTACAATTTGGTTTTGAGGGATGATAACAAAAGTGATCTTAGACCTTTCCATGTATTTGAATTTGTACTCCAATAGCTACCTAATTGTATTAAGAAATTAAAACTTCCCCGTTCATCCAGCCAGTAGACAACCAGCACTTCTCTATACTTGGCTTTTCTCTAATGTTTCTCTAATGCAATCTACAAGGGCAACCAGCTAGCACAGATTTGACTCCATAAGTCGAGTCTTTTGTTATTATTTCCTGTCTTCATGCCAGATGCCCAAGACAACCATTAGGCCGTGGGTGCTGACCTTTACATCCAGCATTGATGCCTCTTGCGAAGTAAGTGGATTGTCCTAATTTCAAGATTTAAGATGCAGAGAGTAAGTGCTCTTACACAGCTGGGTAGGATAACAAAAATCTTTTAGTGCTCCAAAGTGTCAACAGTTTAGTTGACAAGGTTGAGTTAAGGTAACTCTGTTCAAAGTTTTTTCAGAAATCAATTTTAGTCCTATCAGACTGTCTAATGGTATATCTTATACAATTACATGAAAGGGAGGGGAAAACTCTGGAAACTATGTTTATTCTTAATATATGGGTAGATGTACCTCATTTTGTACAAAACATATTTTCATGAAAACATATCTTGTCCTTTTGACCTGGAATTGCTAGTCATGTATCCTGAGACAGAAGACCAGGTCTCAGAAGTACAAAAATATTTACTAACATCCAACAAATGGAAGCCAAGTGTTCAGTGATTGGGGAAAGAATGACTGTTCAAACTGTGATAGATGAGCATAATGGAATGCCATTATGCTATGAGAAACAATGACTAAAGGATTTAGAGAAACATAGGAAGGCTTATATGAATTCATTCAGAGAAAAGTCAGAATTAGTAGAAAAGTTGACACATAGGTCATCATAATGTAGAAAATAATAATAAAAATGAATTGTTTTGAAGTCAAAGAACCTGAGTTCATTTCCCAGCTCTGTTATTTACCACCTGTGTAATTTTGGTTGAGTTATTTAATGTTTGTTGGCCTCAGCTTCCTTATCTTTAGAATAAGAGGCTTATAATTCTGGCTCTAAATCTATGATACTATGATAGCATAATTACGATAGAACCCATCACCAACTGTGACTTTAGTGGACTAATAGAGAAATGTCCTTTCCTCTTTGGAGAAGAGTCATGTGTTCTATGATTATGGAAGTTGACCTACTTTGTCAAATGGTAGTATTATTTGTTTTGATTTCCTGAATTCTGTGGTTACAAGGAAATATTCCATTTTGCAAGTTGTGATTGTTGAGTAATAGTATTTTTAAAAGAACTTCAATAGAATATTTATTTAAAAATTTAAAAATACACTTATTGATTCCCCTCCTTCAGGAGAGATCCACAGAAAAGAACTCAGTGGTAGATCATTTTGCAAATGAAAAGACAGTTCAGCAGCTACTGATTATGTAACTATTGTATGCAACTTCCTTTTACAAATAATGCATTGCATTCAAGGCTTCATATTAGTCACTATGAGTAAAAGATACACAAATTAGAGAATCTTGAGCTGATAGAAAGATCAGAAGCCAAGATGACCAACATCTACCTGACAAGAATCCCTTTTAAGGCTTGATTCAAAGACAAATATTATACTTTCCCCATCCCAAAATGAGTTTAAAATTCATTAAGAGGATTAAAACACATACCAATTAATATAATACAAAATATTGTGGAAGTTCCCAAGACGATTGGACTGGATGGCTTCTAAGATTCCTCAAAGCTGCAGAATTATGATTCTATGAAATACTATCGATTCTATCTTGGTAATTACTCTCATATCTATTCTTTCTTCTCTATTTCCACTGGCCTTTTTAAAAATCCATTGAGACTGTTTTGAGTAGGTCTTCTCATTTTCATTGTATCCTCCTCCAAACTAGCCTTCACATTGATTCCAAATTTATTTTCATCTCACTTCTCTATCAAAATGCTGTAATGGCTTTCTTACTACTGAATAAAGTTCCAATTCCTTAGTCTATAATTTAAGGCCTTTCACAATCTAGTGATACTTTCCCAACATTTTCTCATCAGTTCCTTCCCTTATTCTATGTTCCATACAAATTGAAGTTCATGTCATATATGTCCACCTTTCTCTTCCTTGTACTTTAACTCTACTGGTTTTCTCTGTTCCCCTAATGTTCTCTCATTCCCTGCCTTTCTTCATACCTTGAATTCCTGTCCATCCATTAAACCCAATTCAAGTACCATCTCCTCCAAGATGAAGTCTTGGATCCTCTCAGCTTTCAGATTTCACTTGTGTTGTTAGTGTTTTACAAACAGTAGATGCTAAAGAAATGTTTGCTTGAATTTAAATGAAAGAACACCCTGGGATTTGGGAAGAATACCTTTTGCAAGAATGCAAGACTCCAAAACTTAGCTTAAAAATAAAAAAAAAACAGAAATTTATTAATTTAGAGAGTAATATTGAGAATGGCCAGGAGGACAGTACAGGTGGAACAGCAAGATGGAAGGCTGCTCCTTGGGAGGACAGTATGGATGGAAAGGCTATCACCCTGGGAGGATAGCATGGATAGAAACGCTGTCCCCTGGACAACATCAGTTCTGGAGATTTTATACTCTTTACAATAGATGCTGTATCAGGGTGTGGACATGACTCTAGAGTGATAAACCCTCAGGCATTCGGTCAGGGGTTTGGTTATCTGACTGGGGTCTGCCTGGAGACATAGGGAATGACCCTCATAAAAGATTCCTTATTTTTAGGGAACAGACAGATATCTGAGATATAGCCTGATAGAATCGAGGTATAGCCTGGAGGTGCATCTCTCTATCCATCTTAAATCTAAAGGTGGATCAAAGGAGGACAATCATCTCAGGGTCCTATCTGGGTCATTGGATGTTTTGGGAGTCACGAGCATGTAAGGGAGCAAAGGAATTTCACTGATAATAGTTTGCCTGAGCTTTTGGCGGTATAATGCCCATGTCAACCGTGACATTATTTTAATGCAATTACTTGTATATGTTTAAAAATATATTCCACTCTAAGTCCTAGGAGGACAAATACCATATCTTAACAAAGGGAGACACCATAATTTCCTGGGTTTAGTCTCCTTGAGAGGGGTAGGAAAACTTACAGAATTAAGTCTCCATCAATAACATATCTAGGATTTGACACCCAAAATGATTCTAGCATACTTTGCCCCATTTTCTCAGTCAATAAGGTGTCAGGTGGCCAAATATCACTGCATCACCTGTATAAGTTCTTTGAACAGTGTGTATGTTAGTACATATTACTTGATTTTTAGAAGAATTGAGTTTAAGCTTCATGCAAATAAAAATGTCAGGCAATCTAACAGTCAAGGGATAGCTAACGGTGTGCTGACAGAACATGAAAGATAAGGTGAGATATCATTAGCATAATACTGGATTTTCATCCATTGTCTTCTAATACCATCACTGCCAGCCATTCCCCTAAGAATTCATAGAAAAGGTTATGAAGCAGACATCAAAACATTAAACCTTATGGTTGAAAATTCTGTTGTTTTTTGTCCTTCATTTTCAAAAAGGACCAATGACATCATAATGTTGGAGTCAGGGGATAGTCCACATGAGTTCAGAAGGCTCTAGCACTAGTTGGATACTATGATGGTGTGAAAATAAGAAAAATGGAAAAGCCTTCAACAGAGATGCAATAGTTGAGAATGCTGAGCTGTCATTCAAAAGGAGAATATTCTATTTGGAATGTTGTCCAGAAGAGATAGTTGAGAAAGGATCAGAAGAAACTAAAATTGTCTCTCTTTATCTTGGAAGACCAAAGAAAGTCTGAGGTCTTTTGGCTTTAGCCTTGAAAACAGAAAGGAGAAGGGTCTCTTGACTTTGAAGACAGAAGAAAGAAGGACAAAGTTCAGCTCTCTCTGACTTGCTCTGTTGTGATATAGCGACTGAACTTCCAGACCTATCAGCTCATTTTCTCAAATTGAACTATATTCCATCATCCTCCAACCTAAGACTTATTCTACTATTAGGGAAACCCCAAACTCTCTTTCCTTTCATTTCTTATCTTTCCTTTCTTTCCCAATAAATCCCTTACTTAATTTAGAGAAGAGAAAGGGTATTTTATTTGAGACATCATAAAACTCACCCTGAGTTGATTTAAAGAAACCAATAGAAGAATCATCAGGAAGGGGAAGAGAAGAAGCGAGGGTGAAGGGAGGGAAGAAGGGGAAAAGTGGGAGGAGGAAGGAAGGAAGGGAGGAAGGAAGATTAAAAGCCCTGATCTTTAGTTATCATTTACCATTCAATAATCCCTTATTACAGTACAAATAATCTATTAGAAGATTTGGGCTGGAGTTGTCTCTGGCTTTGCACATCTGATATATCCTTTGTAAACATTCTAGAGAAAGACTAAATACTGCCTTATCTTGAGCAAACTTAGCTCATCTTTGAAAATTATTAGCCTTCCCTCCCTTGCCTGCCTGCCTTCCTTCCTTCCCTCCTTGCTGCCTGCCTTCCTTACTCCCCTTTTTCTTTCCTTTTTTCTTCTTTAATTTATTTTTCCTCTCTTTTCATTTTTCTTCCACCCATTTTTTGTTTTCTTCATTCCTTCCTCCTTTCTCTTCTTCCTTCTCCTTGTTCTTGTTTTTGCTCTCATTCATTCCTTAAATAATTATTAAGTATTTACCAGGAAGGTGATTCTAGAAGCAAAAAGAAATATAATTAACTTACTGATACTTAGCCCTTTATAGTTTCATCTTTTTGTATGCAAGTAACTTTTTTGTTTTTATTTTTTATTTTTTATAGTATTTTATTTGATCATTTCCATGCATTATTCATTAAAGACAAAGATCATTTTCTTTTCCTCCCTCCCACCCCCCGTAGCCGACGCGTGATTCCACCGGGTATCACATGTGTTCTTGATTCGAACCCATTGCCATGTTGTTAATATTTGCATTAGAGTGTTTGTTTAGAGTCTCTCCTCTGTCATGTCCCCTCAGCCACTGTAGTCAGGTAGTTGCTTTTCCTCGGTGTTTCTACTCCCTCAGTTTGTCCTCTGCTTATGGATAGTGTTTTTTCTCCTAGATCCCTGCAGATTGTTCAGGGACATTACACTGCCACTAATGGAGAAGTCCATTACATTCGATTATACCACAGTGTGTTTGTCTCTGTGTACAATGTTCTCCTGGTTCTGCTCCTCTCGCTCTGCATCATTTCCTGGAGGTTGTTCCAGTCTCCATGGAATTCCTCTACTTTATTATTCCTTTTTGCACAATAATATTCCATCACCAACATATACCACAATTTGTTCAGCCATTCCCCAATTGATGGGCATCCCCTCATTTTCCAATTTTTGTTTTTATTTTGACAGAGTCTTGTATATTTTTATTCTCATTTTGCAAAGAAGAAAACAGCCTTGGATAGACTTATCCTTGATCATCCTTTTAGGAAATGGTAGATTTAGGACTTAAATTCTGGTCTTCCCACTCCAAGGCCAGCAATATTATGCTATTCCATGATGCCTGCCATTTAGTAGTTTACGGTATGGTAAAGGAAATGAAATATGACAAAAGAAACACTGTGATATACAGTAGAATTTGAGAAGTGAACAAGAGAAATGTTTGGGGTAAGAGACTATTTTTACTTTGCAATCTCTTGTGACAACATTTTCAAACAATTATTCATATACCTGCTATGATCAGTAGGTTCCTTATTATTCTGTCTTCTACAAAAATCATTTCTCTTAGAACCTCATACATATGCTAAAACAGTCCCTTAAAAAATCCTTACTGTCTAAGAGCTTTACAAGATAAGACTGAAAGTAAATAGAAAAGGGTAATAGATGGCTCAGTGGACAGTGAACCAGGCTGTGTGTCTTGGGATAGTTAAGACAACTCCAATTGCCTAGCCATTGCCACTCTTCTGTCTTAAAACTAATAACTAGCATCAATTCTAAGACAGAATGTAAGGGTATAAAAAAAAATTAGAATTCCTACGTATCCTAACTATCAAGAGCTCCATACCTCCTTTAGGAAGCCTTCTTTGATTACTCCCAGAGAGAAGTGATTTTTCTATTATCTATTCTCATAGTACATTGTTCTTTTTTTGTGCACTTGTCAGACTCTCTTTTGTACTATGATTTTTTTATGTCCTATTCATTTTTGTATCTCCCTTTTTTCTACTACAGGACATTGAGTATAGATGATATATTATGAACATATGTTGAGTGATTGAAAGAATTGGCATCAGATTAGAGGCTTCTCGAAGCAACAGTGATTCCAAAATGTCATTTGGAAGAAAGAAAGAAGTACCCTGGCTAAATCAAAGCTTCTGGACTATATTCCTAATATTGGATTTTCTTCCTGCCAGCTTCAAAGAAAACACACCCACGTTAGCTCTTAATCATCTAAGGCCTTCATGGGTGTTTGATTCTTTTCCTTAGACAGTGACAGAATCACAAACTCCCAAAGTTGGAAGGGACTTCAGCAGATATTCAGCTAATATAAGAAAAAAAAAGAAGCCATTCTTTAACATCCCTGACAAGGGAAAGAGTAAGGGAACTAGATAAGCATTTATTAAAAACCTACTGTGTACCACTTACTATATTCCTACTATGTCCTAGGTGCTTTAATATTTCATTTGTTCCTCACAACAATCCTGAGAGGTATGTGTCTTTATTATCCCTATTTTACAGATGAGGAAACTGTAGCAAATGGAGGCTAATTGACTTACTTAGCATCTTATACCTAGTTATAAGTCTACAACTCGGGACCTTCTGCCTTTAGGCCAAGCAGAGTTATCCCCTGTTCTGCCTTGCACCCCTATACATGTGGTCATTAGCTTGAAGAATACCTCTAATGAGGAACCCATTTCACTGTGGGAAAACTAGTTATTAGGAAACTTTTCTTTACATCAAACAAATCTTCATTATAACTTCCATGCACTGTTCTCAGTGAAGCCAAGCTGAACAAAACTAATTCTTTCCCATGGCAACTCTTAATTTCTTGAAGATAGATGCTGTAAAACTGATGCCTCCACCTCCAAGTATTTTCTTTGCAAGTCAAGTCATATAAATAAGCATTTATTAAGCTCTTACCATTTTAAGCACCAGGGACTTAGCAAAAGATGGCCTTTACTCTCAAGGAGCCCATAAGCCAAACATCCCTATTTCCTTCAACCAACCTTTATATATTATAAACTGGAAGCCCATCACCACTTTTGTTATCCTTCAGAAAATTCTTAATGGCCTTTCTAAAATGGGATATCCCAAACGGGACACTCCAGTTCACTGACCATGTTCCCCCAAGAGGCTCTATAATTCCCTCTCATGTTTTAAATTTACCTGAGCTGCTCCTCCAGATGAAGGATTATTTACTGTCTATGATACTAGGCCAAGGTTATAAAAATATCATTTCTTTCCACGTATCCTCACTGTTGCTTTGGTATATGATAAAGAAAAAGTAGGAAGATGAAAAAAGTTTAATTTGATTTTACAAGAGAACCAATCCTTTCTACCTTCCTGCCATTTTCATTAATCATAGGATTTAGAACTGGAAGGGATTTCAGGAATTATCTCCTCAAAACCACTTGTTTTATGGATGAAGACATGAAGTGAAGTAACTCATCCCAGGTTACATCAATAGTCAGTGATAGAATCAGGATTCAGATTTAGGTTCTTTTACAAAAACTCTTAGTTAATTTAACACCTAACCAGATCTCTTCTATGTCTCCTGATGCTTGAAACTTAAGCAAGGAAATAACCTCACTAATTATAATCACCTTCGCATATTTTTAATACAATTCACTTAAGTAATCAGTCAAATACAAAAAAAAATTATTAAGGCCAGCCAGAATGCTAAGTGCTCAGAACATAAAAGATAATAAACAATTCCTGCTCTCAGAGAGCTTACATTTTAATGGGGGAGACAAGTATATTTATTAAAAAATGGAGAGTAACTAAAATAATATGAGGTAGTTTGAGAAAGAGGCACTAGCAGTTGGGGAATCAGTAAAGAAAGGAAGGAAAAAAAGAATCAAAGGCCTACTAAGTGCCAGAGGAAGTTAGATGGCTTATTGAATAGAGTTCTGGAATCAGAAAGACCTAAATTTAAATCCGGCTTCAGAGGCGTATTAAATGTGTCACTGAGCAAAGTCACTTAACCTCTGTTAGCTTTAATCCATTGGAGAAGGAAATGGCAAACCACTCATTTTCTTTGCCAAGAAAACCCCATATGGGTTCATGAAGAGTCAGACATAACTGAAAAGCAATATGCCAAGCATTGTGCTAAGTGGTTTAAAATATTATCTCATTTGATCTGCATAACAGCCATATGATGTGGGTATTATAATTTTCATTCTATAGTTGAGGAAATTGAGTAAGGAAGAGGTTAAATTTTACACAATATCAGACAACTAGTATTTGTGGCCATTTTTGAACTTCAGACTGAATGCTCTATCTCAACCCCACTTAGGAAAGGCTTCATATAGAAGACAATATTTGACCCATAACCAAGATGGAGAGGAGACTAGGTAAGCAAAGGGAAAATTTCAGATATGAAATTATATTGTAAAGGCAGAAAAAATAAAAACAACCTAGAACATGAGAAGGTCCCAAGGGTCAGACCTATAAAGTAGAAGTGGTAAGACTTGATTCAAAACTTCCTAGCTTCTAGGCTAGTCTTTTATTAACTATACCTTTTTAACATTTCATAAAAGTCAAAAATTTTTGAAAATGCTAAGGGATAGCAAGTAGGTTGCTCTGATTTGAATCTAGGATATCTGAAGTATGAGAAATAGAAAAGGAACAGGAACAAGAAAGAGAAGAGCAATAAGGGTGAATGTTGTTGATACCTTCTTCAAGTTTTGCCTAGGGACTCATACAGCTTGTTGCTATCATCTTCTCATCAAAAAATATTCACCAAGATACAGAAGAGGGTTTCACAATTATGATACCTATACATTTGGGAGCCATAACTTCAGATACAAGTTAATGCAATGACAAATAAATTAAATATAGACCAAATAGGTTTTTCCCACCTATTAGGATCAAAGGATTTATGGCATTATATTTAATAATCCTTGAACTCCCCAGGTTGATTATATGCACTACTTCTACTTAGCTCAAAAGGCAAGTACACAACCCTAAAGCTTGATCTTCGTTCCTCAATTGTCTGAATGAATATTGAAGAGTGGTTTGGTTTGGGAAAGCTGGTAGCAACAGTACCAATGTGATCTTAAGCATGAATTATATTTATGAAAGAGACTTTGGATTGGGGATTTTTGCATAAACCATTTTCTTTGCATAAAACATTTCCTTTTGTGACCAGAAGAAGGGGGAAAATCTGTCATTTAGCTAAGTCAATGATAGGGCATTTTCCCCATTGACTATAGTGCTGGATACATCTGGTTCTCACAGTTGCCCAGTAACCAGCTGTGCCCACCAGGAGATGTGCCTGAGTTACTTCCAGTCACCAGCATTACATCAAATTAATCTATTCTGATATAGAGTCCATTATTGAAAAGTAAAGATGGGCAGCTCCTTAAATGTCTCAGTCAAAAAAAAAAAACAACTCACCATTTTCTCACAAGAATAAATTGCCTAGTTCAACTAAGTCAAATGTTTAACATTTAAATGCTAAATTTAACATTTCACATTTTTAACAATTTACCATTTACCAATTTCTTGGATGATGGCATGGGTGGTATGCTTATCAAATTGGCCAATGTGCCAAATCTGGGAGAGGAAACTAACATGTTAGAAAACAGTCAAGATTCAAACAGAAATCCAAAGTCTAGGATGTAATCCAATAGATGAAACTTAATAAAATAAGTTTAAAGTCTTTTACTGGGCTTAAAAATTAAACTGTACAAATACATGATGGGGATATATGGGTAGGTCATCTGAAAAATATTATTAATAATAATAGCCACTATTTCTATAAAACTTTAAATTTTGCAAACCACTCTACAAATATCTATTTTATCCTCACAACAACTCTGAAAGGTAGGTGCTATGAAGCAGAACATTTAATTGCCTTTGCCATGGCCACAAAGTTAGTTAATCATCTGAGGTAGAATTTGAACTCAAATTTTCTTCATTCCAGGATCAACATTCTATCCCCTGTGCCATCTGGCACCTAATTTGTAGCAAAAATGTTAATGAAGTCTCAGGTTACCTAAGAGAGTAACAGTATCCCAAACAAAGCCATTATCTCACTCTCTTTAGCTTTGCTGAGACCAAATAAAAATATTACACATTGTTCTATGAGTCACATTTTCAAAGGACACTGATAAGATTGAAAGCTTCCAGGAGAAGGTGAGTGGGTTTGTAAGAGTAGAGGAGATCAATTCATAGGAGACTGTTGATGAAACAAGGGATATTTAAATAGAAGAGTCAAGAAGCCTTCACATATCTGCAAGGTTGTCATGAGGGTCTAGACTTTAATACTTTGTTCTAGAAGGCAAACCCAGTATGAGAGGAACAGAGAATCATAGCTATAGAGACAAAAGGGTTCTTAGAGCCTTTCTAGTCTACACATACACATTCTCCCTCCCTCTCCTACAGATGAGAAAATTAAATCCAAGAAACATTAAATGACTAACCCAATATCAGACAATTAGAGATTGTTTGAGGCAGAATTTGAGCACAGGTTGTCTAGATTCCAATTCTACTATCTTAGTCTATACTATCCCTTCACTATGAGTATAAATGCCAGAGCGCCATATTTATTCTCAGTACAAAAGCAAACTCACTATTACTTTAAGCTGTTTTAAAGTAGATTGAATTATATTAGGACAATATGGATTTCCCCTCAGTAGGAGTGTTCAAGTCAAGCAAGTTGACCATTTGGGAAGGGTAATGTTGGATTAACTTGACTCCTGAGGTCCCTTCTAATTCCAAGATTTTATGGTTCAAATAAGATCAAAATGAACTGTTATTGAATATCTGTTATGTGTTAAGCTCAGTGAAGAATAAACAGATGTATGTGCCTATACCCTGGCCTCCAGAAAATGATAGACTACGTAGAAAAAGAAGACATTTGTGTAGAAAAATGACCAATAAAAATAAAAACTTAAGAATTCAAGCCAATAATTAAAAATGTTTCAAAGAAGTAAATGACTGTTCTAGAAAGTCCCTATTATACAAATTTAAAGGAAGGGAGATTATTTCTGGCCATTATGGTCATGGAAAGCTATAAGGAATTTTGTAGGATTTTAGCTAGGTTTTGAAAACTAAGTAGTAATTGAATGAATAGATAGATAGATAGATAGATAGATAGATAGATAGATAGATAGATAGATAGATAGATAGATAGATAGGCAAAGAAGAATGTAAGCATATTCTGAAGAGGGGCAATGATATAGTTTGGGGATGAGTGATGGAGAAGTAGGTGGGTGAATTTAATTAGTGGAGTGTTTTTACAGATTAGAAGAAGGCAGTAAGTCTGGAAAAATTAGCTAGTGTTAAATTTTATGAAGGATGCCCTATATATGAAATTCTTTTCTAGTTGTTTTACATGATTCCATTTACCCCAAATATTAATTAAACCACATGACTGCCCAGGTGCCTACCTTAGGACACTGGATATAGAGTCATAGATTCATAGAGTTGAAAGAGACCCCAGAAAACAACTTAGCTCAAGTTCTTGTTACTTATAAGTAAGCAATAGAACACATAATTAAGAGGTGTGTGGGCTATTAGAGATCATATCATCTAAGGCCCTGACTTTGCAAATGAGAAAGAAAGCTAAGACACAGATGTGTTCAATGACTATCAAAGCTAAACCAGCTAGTTAGGACCAGAACACAGGAAATAAAATTTCTGTCTACCAACATTCCTTCTGTAGAAACAGTGAAATCTGTTAGTCAGTTCAGACAAAAGCCCAACCTAAAATGACTTACAATAACATGTTTCTAGAAAAACTATAAATTAGTGACAGTCTAGGAAAACAACTACCTCAAAAGGGTTTTGAAAAGGCAGCTGGAAATAAGATTGAATACTGTGAAGTGAGCAAAAGATATCACCGAGGAACCAAGTATGAATCACTTGAGATAAAAAGTAAAATAATTTAATAGTGAATAGATGAATGGAGGGTACAACTCACTAAATAGAGTACTAGGGCCTACTATAAGAAGACATTTCAACAAAACCGTAGAAGGAGATAATCAGAACTCAGATAAAGAACTGGGAGATAAGTGGGGGAACAACAGTAGATTACAGAATTCTATCCTTCTTGAATGAAATACAAAAATTCTCTTTCACACTATGAAGAACTCACCCCAAACATCAATCATTACGAACTGGGAAGCCCCTGATAGCGCATGAAGACATTATAGTACTGAGTTACTTTGGAGCCTGGGTAGCAGTCAATAATCTTCAGTAGTCTATACTAAGAATGAAATGATGCATGAGTTTGACTAAGAAAAAGCATAGACTATATATCAAATATACCTTTTCTGAAAAATATGGAAATTAGAAAAATGTGGAAATGCTCTGAGACAAGTTTCTCAATCACTTCACAGATTCTCATGGAAAAGCCTAAGTCCCCTCTGTGTAGAAAAGCCTACCAACTGTTGTTTGAACTATGCTGCTCTTTCAATCTGGGGCAAAACATCTAAGAACTGTAGGTCATGGTTACAGTGGGCATTTGAAATCTAAGTCTTTAAGCTAAGAGAGGAGAGGAGAAGAGTTCTGAATGCCTCTCTCTGTAGGCTAAGCAACCTTGGTGAAGTGACAGGAGAATGCAAATCCAATATGGTCTAGATACATTCTGCAATTTGCTCTCTTTTTGAGCTTGCAGCTTGTGAAGATTAATTAAGGAAATGAGTGTGTGAACTATGTAAACACATTTCCAGGAAATTCAAAAGGGAAATTAGTTGTAGCTGTAAAGAAGCATGGCTTCCTTTGTAATTTGTGGGCAAGTCCATACAAGGAGTTAGGCAATGAGACCCATTAAGGCAAGTCAAGACCTAATCCAGGAAAGGCATCAGTCAATCAAGCACAAGTGACACTAGAACAGCTTTATTAATTGGCTCTATAGACCAAGCTAACAAATGTTCTTTGCCTGGACATTTGCAATGTTCCTTAGTATCTTCTACTAGCAATAGCAATGATGCTAAGTTTGATTTGGAAATTTTTTCCTGCTATAGTTGGAAAGAAAGTGGGAAGGAGGAGAGAAGAAAGGAAAGAAGGAATTGAAGGAAGGAAGGAAGGAAGGAAGGAAGGAAGGAAGGAAGGAAAGAAGGAAGGAAGGAAGGAAGGAAGGAAGGAAGGAAGGAAGGAAGGAAGGAAGGAAGGAAGGAAGGAAGGAAGGAAGGAAGGAAGGAAGGAAGGAAGGAAGGAAGGAAGGAAGGAAGGAAGGAATTTGTTTTTCATTTCAAGGCCCTTTGGGAATTTACTAAAACATTAAATTGAAAATAGTTGTTTTAGTTTTGCCATATTTTATGATGTTCTATCAGTTTATTTTTGGAGTAGTTTTTTTGACTCTTGATATTTACTGTGGCTTTTTGTCTGGGGGAATTGTTTGAAGATAATTTTAAATTCTAGATTGGAAGTTATAATTCTAGGCTTTGAGGCACACTTCTACATTAAACATATTTGCTTATACCTCTTATAAATACTTCCTTGAATTTCGTTTTTTTAATGCTGAAATTGGGGTGTGGATTTGCAATTTAAATGTGAATCTCCTATATATATATATATGTGTGCATTTTCCATGAATGCAAGTTTATGTGATTTTTTTTGTTCCTGGCTTGTCAATTTATTGTCAATATGACAATAAATACCAGGGCTCTTCAACCAAAAGAATAGAATATTCTGAGTGATCTTCCTCCAAGTTAGCAGCCAATGCCACACATATTTTCCTGATTTACCAAGATTCTGACAGTGACCAGCTTTCCCCATTTCTATTCAGGAGCTTTGATATCAGCACACTTTTCAAGTCCCTGCTAAAATCCAATCTTCTATGAGAAACCTTTTCTGATCCTCCCTTGGTGATCTCCAGTTTTTCTTGTATATATCTATATATCTCTATACATATATGCATCTGTATATATGCATATATATAAACACATGTGTGTATATATGTAAACACACACATATATATATAGGCATACATATAATTGGACTATCTTTTGTCTTTGTATCCCCAACACAACACACTTCTTTACACACAGCATGTGCTTAATAAGTGCTCAATGATTTTTCCTTTAGAACTATCTTCTGACCCCTGACATTCAAAGACTTTATGATCATCTTTTTACCTGCTCCTTAGCTTGTACTATTGATTTCAAAGTTTCATTGCAGCACAGAATCTCAAACATTGAAGGATATTAAACATCATCAAATCCAGCTTCCAGGCCAGTGCATAATTCTAGTGGATGGTATTTCTTATGTCCAACTTCCATTTAAACATTCCAACATTTAAACATTAAAAATAAGTTGCAATATCTACAAATATTTGCCTCCAAAAAAAACTCTGACTTAATCAAATATGAGAGAAACAAAGACAAAGACAAGACAATAGATTAGAAATGCTAGGGACATTTGGGAGTCATTCTGTTTAATCTCCGTTGATTTAGTGCAATGCTTGGCACATAGAAGACACTAAAAAAATACCTGTTGATTTAATGACTCATTTTCCAGATGAGCAAGCTGAGGCCCAAAGATATTAAGTGAGTTACCACAGGTAAAGCTCTGGACCCAGTCTTCTGACCCCAAATTCTGTAATTTGTCTGTTGCCCCATGCTGCCTAAGGAACCTTATATCTGAAGCAGCATAGTCTATTGTAGGAGACCTCTAACTACCTGAAGTTACTTCCTCATCCTTGTAATTGCCTCATTCTTCCCTCTGAAATTGTGTAAATCAAACTTAATCCTTTTTCCAAAGGTTAGTCTTGCAAATACTTAAAGATAGTGATTCTTTCTTCCCTAAGACTTCTGTTCCCCAAGTAAAACATACCCATTATTCCCTTCAACAGATTTTGTATGACTGGGTATCAAGTCCTTTACCTAAATCTGGTAATTAAAAGTGGACCTTCCCACCAGAAAGGAACTGACTTTCTTCATAAACAAGCTTGTTGGAAAGCAGATTCATCCTATATATCTATTTATATATCCATATCTATCTCATTGATCTATGCCAACATTCACCATTCTAGTCTTTCTGGATGAATTGATGGGTAATAAAGAAATGGAATTAGACCTCTCTAAGCTTCATTAAACTTAAATTATTCTCTTCTTTCTGGAGTCAAGTGGACAGAAATCTAGTTCTAAACATATGAACTTTGTTCTAGGTCACAACCTTCCAAGAGAGAGGAGTGAAATATGTTGATGTGAATATATTGCTTGTAGTTCCCATCTCCCCTTCCTCTCACAAAATGTCATTATTCTCCAGTAGTTCCAGTAGTGTTCAACTCTTCATGACCTCATTTGGTGATTTCTTGGCAGATACTGGAATGGTTTGCAATTCCCTTCTCTAGATTATGTTACACATGAGGCAAACAGGGTTAAGTGGGTTGGTTGCCTGAAGTCACAAACTAGTAATGGTCTGAGACCACCAAATTTGAACTCAGGAAAATGAGTCTTTCTGCCTTCAGCACTCTATCCACTGAGCCACCTAGCTGCACCTTAAGTGTCTTTATAAAACTATTTTATACTTGAGGCAAAGATAGAGTTTGAACCATTGTTTACAAATTAGTACTTCTCACAGGAACCCAGTAGGCATGCTGCTCATATTTCCTAGCCTTTGGGCTTTTCCAAAATCCCAATATAAATCAAGATAGATATCCACTTGCACCATGACAAGAGGCAGATTTCTAATTGCTATAGAACATTTTTGAATAAAACATGTAATTTTAAGTTGCCTCACTGCCTGCTGACAGTGAGTTAGCTACAGCTGGCCAATTCTGGATTTTAAGATTATATCATTTAAGCATTGGGGGCTTGCACTCTTAGTTTCTTCTCAAACTGAAAGGAAATCATTGACTTCCCTAAATCATTATATTTTGTCTAAAGAAAGTAAGAGCAGAAAGGGAGAGAGGAAAAGGCACAAAAGTCAGAAAAAGAGATAAGAAACTACAACTAAGCATTCTAGGAGATAATTTTGCATTTTTAAATCCAAAGTTTAAAGAATAGGGTCAACATTGAAGAGCCACTCATGATAACCTAGATTACAAACCCACTGAGTTACAATTTTCTATGGGTTCAGTTTTTAATATGTTGTCAACTTTCATGGTCATATTGTAGCTGGTCATGAGTGTTATTCTACTATGGAGGCTGTGTTCCAATCACAGAATCACCATGAACAACTCTCATCAGTGATAATGGACAATTAATTGAGATCATGCCCAAGAAGTTCACAGAGAAGACCCTTCTCAGAAAATTCCATTTAATTTTGAAGAAGAAACTTAGGATTTCAAATCATTTTGATAACTTTTATTGCAAAAGTAACATAATACTTATATTTAAGTATTACTTAGCACAAATAGAGTTCAATTTAAAAGGTCAGAGTCCTCACATTCAGTAAAGCTTTGGAGGGACCATGAGTACTAAAAAGCTACTTTGGGACCTATGCTATATGAGGTGGAAACTTTGAAAAATGCTCATAGAAGAGAGAGAACAGATGCCTGAGAAACCTTCTGGCAAAAACTGTTACAAACTGATGTTAATATAGTTCAGGGTCAAAATCAGAGGCTGGTGAATATATTTAGCCAAATCATAATGAAAATTCCATGCACAGGTGAAATAAAGCCAATGAAGAGTACATATTCTAAAATATAAATTTTGGGAAATCAAACCTTCTCTGTATCTCCAAGTTAACCAGGGTCTGCATAGTAGCAAAGGTCAAGTTCTTTTATTTTTCCTTATTTTCCATTTCATTTATTTATTTATTCTTCCTACTCCCTCTTCCCATCGAACATTTTTTAAAATTAAACCATCTCTACAAAATATGCATTATCGAGCAAAACAAATTTCTACATAAAGCCAGTTTGAAAATGTGTGAATCATTTTGTATTTTTCCCCTTAGACTGGGTCTCCCTATCTCATTTTGCCCAGACTGGAAATATAATAGCCATTACTGGGCTTGATGCCATTGATTCACCTCTCCTTAGGCAGCCTGGTGACCCACTGCTCCCAGAGGCTCACCATATTGGTGCCAGACTTAATGAGGAACTAATTAGTTTTAGCTTTAACTGCAACTCAGAACTCTGGAACTCAAGAGATCTAACATTCTCCACCTCCCTCAGTAGCAGAGATTACAGATATAAGTCACCACACCTGACCTCTTTCAGCATTTTAACTCCATCACATCATTTTTGTTGGAGGTAGGTGGTATGTTTCATTCTCACCCCTCCAGAACTGTGGTTTCTCATTGTATTGATCAAATTTGTAAAGTCTTTCAAGGTTGTTTTTCTTTATAATATTAGTGTAAAAACTGTTTTCTTACTTAACTCCTCAGCAGTTCAGAGATATTTTCTCTGAAACTTTTCATTGTATCAGTTCTAATAATGAAACAATTTTTCATTCCAATCATACATAGTGATTTGTTAAGCCATCACCATGATTTTCCAGTTTGGGACTATTACAAAAGGAATTACTAAAAATGTTTTTTGTATGCATAGGTCATTTTTTTCTTTATTTGATCACTTTGAGATATGGGTCTAGGAGTAGTACCACTGTATAAAAGGGTATGGATAACTGGGCAATAGTTCTAAATTTTCAAAGCTCAGATCATTATAATAACCCACATGATCATCTCCACTCAGATGAAAATGACTTGAATCATGATTTCAAATTGACATGAATGTTTTTTTTAATCTAAACTTTATAATTACTTAATATTTCTATTAATGGTAAGCTTCTACTGAATAAAAATCACTGACTAATGAAGATAATGCACTTTTCAAAGATCTAAATGTGTCTCATTATTCCACTAATTCTAGTATTGCTTTTTAAATTCAATTCCTTGAATCCTTATCCCTAATAATAATAAACACTCACAGTAGAAATATGTAGATCATATCTGTAGAACTAGAAGGAACTATGAAAGTCCATCTTGTCTAACTCCTCATTTTGCAGATGAATACAGAAGTGTCCCAGAGGCATTAAATGATTAGTTCCAGGTCACACAGACAGTAAGGGGCAGAGAGAGTCATGCTCTAAACAAAGATTCTAAGAGTCCAAACCCAGTATTCTTCTATTGTCTAGCAAGATTAGTGTTGTTTCTAAGGATTAGATTTTAATTCTTGATCTTTTTGTTTTTTTCCAAAAATAAAGAACAAGGCCTTTTTATTAAGTCATTTATGGCCCTTTTGTATCTTTCCAATTAAATGATGCAAAAATTCATAATTTAGGTGATTGCCTGAAAGCCTACATAGGAACATACAAATATACATGGAAAAATGTCATCTCTTCCTCTTCAAAATATGATGGAATATTTTACTGATGTCTTATCTCTAAAATAACTTTCTAAAGTGGAGTATTGAACATGTCTAGAGGTGAGGTTGTAATAAATGTGTGTATATATATACATATGCAATATATGTATGTCTACTCTACATAAGGGTGGATTATAATAAATATGTAGACATACATAAACATATATATATATATATAAAATACACATACTGTATATATGTAGTATAGATGTATATACACATCTGTACTATGTGTATATGTATATATTGATAAGAAAGGAGACCACTTTTCATAAAGGAGGCTAAACCTTGATTCTAACTTAATGGCTAGCTAGAAATGGAGCTGCTGGCATGGATGAATGCAGAGAAGTGTTGGGATTTGGATTTTATCTCTGGCCATCTGGAGGTATTCATACTCAGTTGAATTTTAAAATAGCACAAAACACATTAAAAATCAAAAAAGAGATTGCTGCATCTGGGATGCCTTAATTAATTCTGGTTCCCCCTCTGATGTGGGCTGTGTCAGTTCCCATTGACAACGCCAAGTTAAAATCCAGGTTGGGGGCACCAATGCGTCCAGTCCATTTAGCAGAGATAAGGAGAATAACATAAAACCAGTGGTTTTTCATTCAGTGGGGATGTGTAAGGGAATTGAGGCTATTGCTCTTGGGTTAGCTAAGCATCTGTCATAATGAGTACTCACAATCAACCAAACAGGCACCTATGGCCCAATAAGTCTCAGATAGTTCAGAAATACCCCCTCCAATAAAACTTCTTAAGAGTTTCAAAATTTTTATAATTATTCATATTATGTTAAGTTCTTTTGTTGTTTCAATTTTGTCTGATTCTTCATGACCACTTTTTGGAGTTTTCTTGGCAAAGATATTGGCGTGGTCTGATAGGTCATTTTACTGATGAGAAAACAGAAGCAAAAAGATTAAGTGCCTTGCCCAGGATCACACAGCTAGTGTCTGAGTTCAGATTTGAGTTCAGGTCTTCCTGACTTCAGGCCCTCTATCCATTGAGCCACCAAATTGCCCTTCATGTCAAGTTAATAAGACTTTATTAAGTGTCAATGATATGCCAGGCATTGTGCTAAGATTAGGCTTTTGTATACAAAAGGAAAAAAAAAAACCCTTTCTGAAATAATACATGGTATAGGCTGTTTATCAGATAAGAGTTTGGGTCACTACTTATAAACACCCTTAGCTACATCCTATTTACCAAAAACTAAAAGGCCCTTTTCCTTTTGGCATCCACCCTTCATTTTCCTCCCGACCTTCAGAAAAGAGCAACAATAAACCTTAAGGGATTTTAAGAGCAAGGAGTCATGTCTTCCTTTCCTCCTTTCAATGCAGAAACAGAGAATGGATGCCTTTCTTAGCTGTACTAGTGGAGAGGCAGAGGTGATGATCCTTTAGGAGTTTAACATTTGCCATTAGAGTAGGAAGTGTCAAATGTTACATTCTAAAAGGGGTTACCAGGGAGAAGCCACTTAGTCAGAGGGAGAATTACCTAATGGACTCATAAGATCATACAGTTTGCTAGTTGGAAGGAACTTTGAAGTCATGTAGTTCAATCTCCCAATTAAGGCAGGAATCCCTCCTAGAGTAACTCCAACAAGTGGCTATCTCATCTCTGCTTGAACACCTCTACTGATGATCAACCTATTATCTCACTAGGTAGTCCATTCTGTTTCTGGGCAGGTCTAATTGTTATTGCATATGATTGCACTTTACACACTATGTTGCAGTCAAACAGACTACTTTTTATTCCCTAACCTTAGTATTTAATCGCACATCTCCATGCATTGGCACAGCCACTGTCCTGTGCTTAGAATGTCCTCATTACATATATTCTCATCTCCACTTCTCCAAATACTGAATTTCCTTTAAGGTTCAGCTCATAGGTCACTTCCCAGGAGAAGCATTTAAAAAATTTTTTTTCTTTTAACCTTTGCCTTCCATCTTAGAACCAATACTATATATTGGTTCCAAGGCAGAAGAGGGGTAAAGGCTAGTGTCTTGCCCAGGATCATATAGCTAGGAAGTGTCTGAGGCCAGATTTGAACCTAGGACCTCCCATATCTAAGACTGACCCTCAATCTACTGAGTCACCCAGCTGATCTCAAGAAGTTTTTTCTTGACACCTTAGGACTCTAAGTGTCTCTTCCCATCTCAAATGATTACCTTTTATCTGTTTTAAGGGTTTATGCCTCCAAAAGAATATAATCTCCTAGCAGGCACAAGCTGTTTTTAATTTGTTTTTGTATTCCAAAGAACTATAATACCTTTGCACATTATTTATTTTACTGAATCCATAATTTCACTAGTGTAAGATGTCTCCAGTAGATGACTTCTAGTATTGTAGAAGAGTACCTTCTCTGCATCTCAGTTAGAATCAGCATTTGCTTGGAGGACCAAAAAGTTAAGCAACAAGCTCAGGCTCACTCAGCCAATATGTGTCATCAGCAGGACTTGATCTCAAGCTTCACTGATTCATAGGACAGTTTTATGTTCATTATGTCATACAGCCCTGCACATAATAGGCACTTGTCAGGTTGAACCTATATAAAGCTGAAATCTGCATTACTCTAACTTTCAAAGAATAGTTTTAGCTTGTTCCTCTAAAGTCACAAAGAGTAAGTCTAATCCTTCTGTTTCTTGATGTCTTCACAAACTTAAAAACAAGAAATATGATTTCCACTCCAATCCCCATGACTCCCTTTTTTCTCTTAGGGCAAAAGCATCCATAGTCCAGGAATTGATGCAGAGTGAGAGGAGCAGAACCAGGCGAACATTGTACACAGAGACTGATGGTCTGTGGTACAATCAAATGTAATGGACTTCTCCATTAGTGTCAATGCAGTGATCCAGAACAATTCTGAAGGACTTATTAGAAAGAATGCTATCCACATGCAGAGGAAGGTCTGTGGGAGTAGAAATACAAAAGGAAAAACAACTATTTGATCACATGGGTTGATGGGGATATGATTGGGGTTATAAACCCTAAATGATCACCCTAGTGCAAATATCAATAATATGGAAATAGATCTTGACCAATGATACATGTAAAACCCAGTGGAATTGTGCATTGGCTTTGAGAGGGAGTTGGGGGGAGGGGAGGAAAAGAACATGATTTTTGTAATCCTAGAAAAATACCCTAAATTAATCAATTAAATAAAAAATTTTAAAAATAGCAAAAATATTTGTTTATTTTATTAGTTATTTGTAGAAACAATTTTTGACAATTTTTTGGACATTTTCAGATTCCAATTTTCTCCCTCCCTTCCTACCTCATAAACCCCAAGCAGTAAATTGTTTGATAAATGTTATACCCGTACTTCCATGCAATGCATATTTCCATATTGTTCATGTTGTGATAGAAGGCACATAATACAAATATATTAAAAATCTCATGAAAGAAGTAAAGTAGAAGATGGCATGCTTTGATCTATAAACAGACTCCCACAGTTCCTTCTTTGTCTGTGGAAAGCATTTTCATTACGGGTCCTTTGTGGTTATCTTGGAAACTTGCATTGCTGATAATGATTTAGTCCTTCACACACATTCATAATTTCTTTATGTGTTTTTCATATGGCATGATTATAATCACCCTCAGTATCCCCGTCTTTCTCCATCAGAACCATTCCTACTTATTTGACACTCTAACAATGGGGACTCAAAATGAAATCTAATATTGCCAATGTGGTTTGATCAGTATTAGGTATAATCCTCCCTCAATTTGGCAATGGGTGGTGATGTTCTATGAGTGCAGTTTAAGATTATATTTGCTTTTTGGCCTGTCTTAAGACATTGCTGACTCAATAATGAGTTTACAATCCACTAAAACTTCCAGGTCTTTTTAGTACATGAACTATTATTTATCCATCTAGAAGTTTCCTTGTGTTACTAGCTTTGTAGCATGAGACTGAAGGTCTCTGACATCCTCTGTTCACTGAAAAAAACCTCTCAGAAAGAATTACAAATTCTTAAAATTATTTGCTCTTTTAGTAAAGGCACTGAAGCTTACTAATCAACATATCAAAGATATCTCATTTTGTTGGTGTGGGAACTCTCCATTAATGCTAGTCATGACCTGTCAGCATCACAGCAGATAGTCTTAGCAAGGATCCTGAGGTACTAGCAAGTGGCCCAAGTAAATTTTAGCTATGTGACTTATCCAGAGGCACACCATTTTTATGTCAGTAATAGGATTGAAAATAAAGAGTTCTGCAAAAGTTAAAATAATATAAAATTGCAGCATTATCCTATTGCCATTCATTATCATTTTATCATTGTCACTGTCATAACACTAATATTACTTGCCTGACATCAGATAATCCATCACATAGATTCTCCAAGTCTCAGTTTCCTCATCTATTATATAGGGAGAGTAACACTGGCATCATGAAATTGTTGTAAAGAAATTGTACTACAAAATTAAAGCACTAAATAAATGACATTCAATATTGTCACAACATATTTTGCTTGTCACTGGGAACACAGAGATTTATAATTCCTTCTTTCCAAGGATTTATAGTCCTCATTAAAGGCATGGCATAGATAGATAGACAGATAGAATAGATGAAAGAGTAACTAGATACAGATTAATGAATGGTGGATGGATAGAGACAGAAGAGAGATAAAGAGAGATAGATAGATAAATGATATAAATGTTAATGTAAACAGATGCTATAGATGATAGAAATAGATGATATAGATGTAGATCTACATCATCTATATAGATGTGAATGAGTGGATGGATGGATAGATAGACAGACAGACAGATAGACAGACAGAGACAGATAGATAGAGAGATAGAGATAGATAGATGGATGGATAGATAGATAGGTGGATAGATAGTAGCTAGAGATAGTAGAAAAGATAGGTAAAGATAGAGAAGGATATCTAGATAATATAAATGTGTAGATAGATGACTAGATAGGAGACAGACAGGTAGATGAATTGATAGATGAATGGGTAGATAGATAGGTATAGATAAATGAGCAGATAGAGATATAAATATAGAGATGGATAGATGAAATAAATGTAGATATAGATGGGTGAATGGGTGAATACATGGCTAGACAGAAGACAGACAGTTTATTTAGATAGATAGATTGATAGATAAATAGTTCAAAGTAAAAGTTAAGTTCCAAATACTTTTATATAGAGTAAATGCTATAGCTTAGAGAAGGTAGTGAGAGAGTAGAGGCTATCAGGGAAGGTTTCAAGGAGAAATTGGAACTTGAGTTGGCATTTTAAGAAAAAGATCGAATTTAGCTGACCATAGAAGAAGGAAGAGAATAGTTCCAGAGAGGGAAAACAGCTTAAAATGTGACATAGAGGTGTGGAATGAATATTTTTAAATTCAAGGATTCATGATTGACCAGTCTGGTCATACTCACAAGTCTGTGTAGGAGAATGATAGTAAAATAAACCTTGGGTATAGATAGAGGCAAGTCTGTAGGAAACTTCAAATGCCAGTGTTTCTAGTTCTGTGCTCTTAAGACCAATCATACTTCATTATCTGTAAGGTGAACACACTTCTGTTTTTTTTTTTAAACCCTTACCTTCCATCTTACAATCAGTATCCTGTATTCATTCCAAGCAGAAGAGTGGTAAGAAGTAGGCAATTGAGATTAAGTGATTTGCCCAAGGTCACATAGCTTGGAAGTAACTTAAACAAAATTTTAACCCAAGATCACCTTTTACCATGTCTGGTTCTCTATCCATTGAACCACTTAGTTATCCCTCCATTCTTCCTGTTAACTTCACAATTCCTAAACAGGGAACTCCATCCTTTCTTCATGCAACTCAAATTCACAACTTAGGAGTCATCACTAACTGTTCCCTTTCTCTCAACCTCCAAATTTAATCAAGGGTTAAAGTTTGTCATTTTTCCTAACACATTGTTTGAATTCCTCTTCCTTTATGGCCACCCTGGTTCAGTGGCTCATCACTTGCCTAAACTATAATTATAGCCTCCTAATTGTTCTCATTGAATCAGACCTTTCTCTTCTTCAATTCTTAGTTCATACAGCTTCCAAAATGAGAGATATAAAAGTTAGATTTGACTATTTTACCATCTCAAAAAGCTTCCCTAGTTCTGTATTGCCTCTAGGATAAAATAGAAATGCTTCTGTTTGGCCAGTAAAGTCCACAGTCTGGCTCTGACCTGTCTCTCTAGGCTGATTATCTACTACTTACTCTCTTATACTGTCTCTGCTTCAGCCAAACTGGCTTGTTTCCTTTTTTCTGCAAACAAAATCCCATCCTCTGCCTCTCTGACTATCCTTCCTGCCTAGAATACCCTCTCTTTTTATTTCTGCCTCTTGAAATTCCTAATTCCCTTCAAGGCTTCGCTCAAAGGCTGTTTTCAAAAAGAAACCTATCTTGATTGCCCAGCTGTTAAGGCTTCACATCCTACCCTCCTGGAAATGACTTTGTATGCATTTTGTATGTGAATGGTGTAACAGAAAGAGAGGTAGTCTTGAGGTCAAGATAATATAGGTTCAAATTCCAATTTCAATATATTGGCTTTGTGACTTCAGCCAAGTCATTTAACCTATTGGGTTCTTAGGTGACTCTATGAGACAATATGTTATAGGATAAATGCCATCGGGCATTGGTAAATAAGGCAATTCCCACTCCATCCCATGATTCTAACTCTCACTGGATTCCAATGCTTAATTCCTTATTACTTTGTTGAATTTTTCCTAATATATTTCCTTTCCTACAGGGATTTGGTTTCAGGTAGCTGGCAGGGAGAGGGGGTTCATAGAAGAGAGAACAATGCACAAGTATTTAGTAAGCTTTCTATGTTATCCCATTTTACAGTTGAGGAAATTGAGGCAAACAATGGTTAAGTGACTTGTCAAGGAAAATCATACAGCTGGGAAGTATCTGAGGGTTGATTTGAACTCAGGTTGGCTACAGGCCTTCTTCTCTTTCCTTTGTACAACCTATCTACTGCTACTAGAATATCTCACCTTATTAGTAAGATCTAGAAGGTTCAACTCTTGTCTTAAAGGAAGAATATAAAAGTTTTGCTGAAGCAAAAGACAGACCTAACTGTAAAATTGTGACAATATGTATTAGGTTCTGTCTTTATCTTACAGAAGATTATGCATAGATATGTTAAGGATGACCTAACTCCAAAATCCTAGGAAAGATGAGCTTAAAGTTAGAAAGGATTTTGACCCAAATTATAAGTTAGTTTAGTGGTAGTCTCTCGGTGACCGAGAATGACGATTGTCTTTGTGCAGTTTCATCTACGGTGTACCCTCATGTGGCTTTGGAGTCCAAAGGCTGAGGCGCAGAGTTTGTGGCACATGGGGCCTGGGACGCCAGTTGTTACGGGAGGTGCGGCTGTGGCCTGGTGTCGGCGTTCATGTGCAGCGGCAAGACATCGACGTCGCTCATCTTCAAAGGTGGTGGCGGCATGGTGAATGTGGGTTCGCCAGCTGCTTCTGTCAGAGGCAGCGAGTTCTAGTTGCTTTGGTGTGATGCCAGCCCACTTCAAGATGGACTTTAGCTGATCCTTGAATCTTTTCTTCGGCCAGCCTTGTTTCCTGAGTCCAGCTGACAGTTCACCATAGAATACCTGTCTTGGTATTCGCTGTGGGTCCATGCGGATGACGTGTCCAGACCATCGTAGCTGGGTGTTGAGGACCATGACTTCGATGCTGGTGGAGTTGGCTCTGTCGAGCACTTCCTGGTTGGTGATTCGGTCCTGCCATCGGATCCTCATGATTGACCGGAGAAAGCGTTGGTGGAATTGCTCCAGCTGCTTCATGTGCTTCCGGTACAATGTCCATGTCTCACAACCGTACAGGAGCGAGCTGAGGACCACCGCGTTGTACACTTTGAGCTTCGTCGCAGTGCTTACAAATTATAAGTAATGGATCAATAAAACAATAGACTTCACAGCAGTATCAAGGGACAGCAGGCTACTTTATTTTCTCATTTTATCACAGAGAAAATGTGAAAATGACAAGTGACTCCTTAGGCCAACACAAATGTTCAATTGTCTTTAAGAATATTCATTACACAGAAATGAGCATATTGGGGCCACTTTAGTGCCACAAGATAAAGCACCTCTTAGTCATCATCTCTTTAAAACCAATTTAGAAGACCTTTGCATAGTTAATTATTAGCTAATGCATTGGTCCCCACCCATCCTAAATGAAGGTGACATGGAATTCAACTACATTATACTCACTGGACATCTGTTAGACTCATGTTCAAATAATCCTAACCAGTTCTACTTTTTGACCTTCATTACTTCCTCTCTACTCTCTGCCCCTCAACACAAGACCACAATCAGAGAGCCAACAAGTCTTAAAGGAAGGATTTGAACTTGGGTCTTGCTAACTGCAAACCTAACACTCTATCTGTTATGCCATGCCAAGGAGACTGGACTCTGGCCAATTAAATGATTTGCCCTAAGGTCAAATGACTGGCATCTATCACCATCACAACTTAGAACCAAGCTCTCTGGATTCCAGGTTCAAGGCATTTTTCACCTCGTAGCACTGCTTTATACATGGTTGGCTTTTAATATATTTTTGTTGAATATTTAATGAACACTTCATTGTTTCTTCCCAGTCCTCTTTATTACTGAAAACAAGTCAGAGATGCATTTCTTTTTTTTTTTTCCCCACTCAGGTGTTTCAGGCTTAATTTTTTGAAGACAACTGACAGAAAAGGCATTGAGACCCGGCTGCAAAAAGGTTCTGCTAATGGGTCTGCCAGTCCCTAACACTCAATGCCAGTAACATGTTTTCACTTTTTTTTCCCCAGGTGGTGAAGAATTAGGGGAATGGAACAGAGAGCTCTGTCTTTTCCCCCATTCCTGGTGCCTTGGCTGCCAGGAGGGAAGAAGAGCAGGGACACAGGAGGCTCTGGGTACCCCATGGCCAAAACTCAAGTTGTTGGACACACAGCAAGATTCACACAAGTGGAAAAGCAGCAGGATGTACTGTCTGGAATTTCCCTCCTAGCACTATAGGTTGCCTAGCAACGAAATCACTCTGTTTCTCTAACTCCTGCTCCAAAGCCTTAGGCTCAGTTGCCTCTTATTCTTGCACCCCCTCCCCTCTCTGCCATCCTTTAACCAATTCCTTGGAAAACAAGGTTACCTCAGAGGACAGCATGTTGTGTACAATTTAAACGAAAAGACTAATGTGTGTTTCTCTGCCTTCTTTCATTATCCGATTTTAACTTTCTGGATATGAACCTTTCCCTGGCAGTCTATATGTATGTGTGTGTGCATGCGTGTGCATTTTAATATCCTGAAGGTGCAGCTTAGTGACCCTTATTTTTTTCCTCCAGAAGCAAACTCCAGAGAGTTGTATATTACTGATACCCTGATGGCTTGATGGTGGGATTCTATCACCCAATTCTACCTATGGAAGAAGATGCTAGACTTCCCCCTCCTTTAGAAGAACATCCTACCCCCAGACCAAAGCTGAGAAAAGATCAGTCTTTATAGGATAAGAAGGTTATCTACTCTAACCCTCTCCTTTTGCAGATTAGGAAACTGAGGATGAGGAATGCCATGTACCTGAAGTTACACAAGTGATAAATATCACCTATAAACACTGGGGTTACATGCCAAATATTACTCTGATAATTACATACTTAGTCTCATTGCACACACTTGTGAATGCCAATCTTCTGAATCCAGAGCTAGAATCTTTTACACAAGGTAACAGATTTTGATACTTCTTCCTAAAGTACAAGGGTTCTTAATCTTTTTTTTTTTTTTTAATGCCATAAACTCTTTTGGAAGTCTGGTGAAACCTTTGAACGCTTTCTATGATCGGGGTTTTTTTTAATCATAATTGAAGGAAATTCTAAATGGTGATTATCCCATCCAAGTTCATGGATCTCTTGAAACTGATATCCTGTTTAAGAACACCTAATCTAGCCTTTGTCATTTTATAAAAGGGAAAAAAAATTAGACCCAAAGAGAAATAACTTGTTCATTCTCAGAGTGAGTTAGTAGGAAGATCATGGTTTAACTCTCAATAGTTGGTTACATCAAGCTAGCCAAGTCACTTACTTTGTTTCAGGAACTTTACTCTTTCTTTGTGGGCAAAATGTTGTCCTCTTAATTCCAATTATTTTGTCTATGTCTTATACCTTAATTATTAAGTTCCTACTAGTACATCTAATTCCAAGCAAAAATGAAGTCAAAACTCATTTCTTCCTCAATCCTCTTGGGGTCAAGTTTAGAACATCCTCCCATTCTTCTAAGCCAAACTTCTGATGCTGGTTTTTCACTATGTACTTCCCTGACAACGACTTTCAATGATTGTCTACACCTCTACTAGTGAAAACTTTTAGTCTTCCTTGATGGTGTCCTCCATGTGCCTTCATAACTTGTTGCACACAGTCAGATTTGCTGAATGCCTATTGCCTGACTGTTCTAGGATCTCCTTTGGAATCCATATATCAGCAAACATACCACATCTTAGGACCCTGGTGGGGCCTAGCCCTTTGGGGACCACACCATGGATAGAACAATCACATAATATAGAATATAGAAGAAACTAACTATAAAGCATGACTATATTCAAAAGCCTCCTAAAAATTTAGCAGCTAGAAACTGATATAATTGTTGATTCAAATCTTGTGCTCAGGTTGAATTATGGGATGGCCTCCCTTCCCTTTACCCACCTCAATCCTATTTACCCTTCAACTATTGCATGCTTTATGAAGCCTTCCTTTGTGGACTTTTGTTCTTCTCAACTCCTGTATCTCTGAAATGTATCACAATATTTAGTTCTGAGTTGGGTTTTGTTTCATGTGTGCTCTTTTGGGATCTCCAGCTAAATTCAAAGCATTTGAACAGCAGAGATTATGCCTTGTTGTGAAAATTTATAGTTTATATACTGTATTAATTCCAATATTAGGGAGAATTACTGTGTATTCCTGTGTCCTGGATCTGGGTTTGATCCAGTGTGCTGCTTTTTACATGTTCTATGTTTTTGGGAATCCCAAAGAATGTCTTGCTTTTAAACAGAATTTGGTTAATAAATGAAGGAGAGAAGGGTTCTTTTCCTGCCATATGACCTGTCCACTTGTGGGGATGGAGAAGGGAGAAATAGGTTGATGAACCTATTATTAGCTATTATCATAAAAGATGGGGTCAAGGGAGAGGTTGAATAATGAGCTCCAAAAATCTATTTATTAAGCTACCTGACTCATCTTGGGTAGTCCCTGGTCACTAGGGAGCCATGGAGACCTTATATCACTTTATCAGTTATGAAGCTGGCCTAACCAATAAACTGATATAATAAATAAAATCATCTTCTTCCTCAAAAATCAGTTACTCAAGATAATCTTACTTGTAACATTATATTTCCTTTGCATTTTTCACAGTGCCTAAAATGCACATTAGGTGTCCAATAAACCCCTCTTTAGCATAAGTTAACAGAGTTCAAAGCAAAGGAGTGATTGAAAGAAAGATAGGGTTCTTTGGACAAGTCTTTCTGGAAAGAGCAAAATTAGAGTTAATTGAAAATACTGCAAAAGACATCATATTATTCAAGGAGGGGTCTTCAAATGAATGTTGGAAATTTAAAATTTTGTTCTACAGAAAGTATAAGGCTTTCTTGTATTTTTTCTATAAGCACATTCAGGTCAGCTAAGTGTCAATTATTGCAATTTTAAAGAAAAAATATCCAGTAGTAGGCATTGGGGATAAAAGCAAAAATTACAGCAGGCGTGTCCTCAAGGAACTTATGTTTTATTTATTCACTGTTCCATCATTTTTCAGTCCTGCCTGAATCTTCATGACCTCTTTTGGGGTTTTCTTGGCCAAGATACTGGAATGGCTTGCCATTTCCTTCAGCTCATTTTACAGACCAGGAAACTGGACCAAACAAGGTTAAATGACTTGTATATGGTTACACAGCTAGTAGGTGTCTGAGGCCAGATTTGAACTCAGGAAGACATGTCTTCCTGACTGCCCTATCACTGTGGCAGCTAGTTGCCCCCAAATACTTACAATCTACCAACTATAAAGTGAAATTACTAATACTTCCCAATGTGGTTGTGAGGAAGAATCCATAAATGATAAAGCTTTATGTGATTAATAATAATTTGTTATGATTATTATATTTGTTATTTAGAATACAACCTATTCAACTATAAAATAGAGCTAATAATGCCTCACAAAATGTGATTTTGAGGAAAAAATCAATAAAGCTAAGAACTATAAAGTTCTGTGTGATTTATCATTATAAAATAATAATGACAATAACAATTATAAGTATTTTTAGAATTCTAGGAATGGTTTCCAAATCCACATTTCTCCTTTGCATGTCCTTCCAAGTATGAACTTTGATTCATGTCTTCTTGCAGCCGGTGCCTTTCTTCATTCTAGTATTTTTAGTCTGTCATCATATGGCAGCTCCCCTCTCCCCAGATTAATATATCATCACTTAGGCTCATGTCTGTTGACTGCAACTGTCGACACAACAACAGCTCTCTGGAGGAAAAGGGAAGCATTCAGTCAGTCAGCCTTCCCCAATCCAAATGTTTTGTGCAACAAGACTCTAAACATCCAGATATTTAGACATACCTGTGAGATGGGCTGGGTTATCCCATTTTCCTGTAGTACTTTGGGACTTTATAGGCTTAGTCTTTATCTGTTTGTTTGTTTGAGGGAGAAGAGTGTGGTAAGCCACAATTATGATTCTAGAAAATGACTTCTTTCTGGTTCCCTTGGAAGCTTTGGGTTGTTTTTTTTTTTTGTTTTTTGTTTTTGCCCCAGAATTGAAGAAATTAGCACTAAGTAGACTTGAATAAGCTGACAGAAAATAGGAGAAAGTCCTATAATTTCTACAGCACAAAAATAAAAATAGACAACAGGTGCATGAAAACCTTGTTCTGAAAATAAGATGAGTCTTTTGCAGTAGTACCAATTGAGGGTGCTTGATAAATACTTGCTGAATTGAAGTAAGTGTTTGTGGAGGAAACTGAGGTTCTCAGAGTTTAAATGATTTGGGCCAGTGGCAGAATTTTAAATCAATTCAGAGTCCAAAGTTGATTTTCACAGAGGCAGGATGGGATAGTGGAAAACCTGGTGCATTAACTTCAAACACTAACTATGATAGTTATGACCTACATGACCTTGGTTAAAGCACTTAGTCTCCAAGTCTGAGGCTCCTTTTTTTGTAAAGTGGAAATAACAATTGCACCTATTTCACAAAGTTGTTATGAGAACCAAATGAAAGAATATATGGATCAGAGTCATAAATAACAATGTGTGAAGGGTGTTGGGGGAATGTGTGAAAAGGGGAATAGATATGGGGGGAAGGGGAATATAAGAGGGGGTAGCTCAGGCTTCTGTCCTAGAGGATACATTTTCCCACAGGGTGACAACTTTCCCTGTGCCCTATCTGGAGCATATCTTTGGTCCAGTATGCAGCCAACCCTAAAATCCTATAAAACAACTAGATTTTGCTAGACAAGATAGGAAGACTCAAGTACAAATTTAGTTTGAGGCATCCATTAATTTCTGATCCAGGGCAAGTGACTTAAATTCTGTCTGCCTCAGTTTCCTCATATGTCAAGTGGGGATAATAATAGTACCAATCTCTGAAAGATCAAAGAAGATAACTGTAAACTTAAAGCATTATATAACCTCTCACTGGTAGATTCCTTTCATAGCCCTTTCCTGCTATTGCAATTGCTCTGAGAAAGAGTTGCTGTTGTGTCATTTCAGTCATATCAACTCTCAATGTCTCCATTTGAGGTTTTCTTGGCAAAGATACTGGAGTGGTTTGCCATTTCCTTCTCTAGCTCATTTTACAGATGAAGAAATTGAGGCAAACAGGGTTAAGGGATTTTCCCAGGGTCACACAAGGTCTTAGGCTAGATTTGAATTCAAGTATTCCTGACTCCTGGCCCAGAATTCTGACTACTGTCCCCTACCTGCCCAAGAGAAATGGTAAACAGAGGCAGAAAATTTGGAATGCTATGGGGTGACCTGAAGAAAATCTAATTGAAAAGCTAATGTGAAACATGAGTCACTGGTATAATTACTAAAGGCAATGTTGCTTATTAACTAGCCCACAGCTACTAAATAAAACAATAAACTACTAAAAATGTTTCTATCCTGTGCCTGTATAGCAATTACTGTAGCTGAAGGAGCTTTACACTGGCTACATGCAAAGATACGTGACATTTTACTTTTAAACATGTCTTTTATGTGCTTTACCTCCTTCATCCTCTTCTCAGCAGTGGTTCCATTGCTGTGTATTAGGACTATTTAATTTATAGAATGGGAGGATTCACATATCACTGAGTAATAGAGAGAGAAACAGGAAGACCTAGGTTTAAGTTTTGTCCATTACTCACTCTAGCTGTGTGACCCTGAACAAATCACTTATCCTCTCTAGGAAACTATTTTCAGCCTACAACCTCTAGAGAAGGCATTTACCTTCATGTGGAGGATGAATTTCCTCCTCCAGAAATTTCCTTTGTCAATGGAATCATAGATCCAATTCCATCCTCATTAATAACTAGAGAATTTGTTGTTTGATGAGAAAGGACCTCTTTTCAACAGGGCTGTCCTTCTGTACACTTTGATGAGAAAAAGGGAGAGTAGAACAATTTAAAGCTGAATGTTATTTCCCCTTCTGTAATAGGAAGACATTTTGCTATCAAGGGTCCTTATCTCCAGGTCATGGGCTGGATGGAAAACAAGGTAAAACTCAACCCCAATTCTCCTCATCTACATTAAACTTTGGATGGGGACAAAATGGTTCAGATTTTTCTAATGCTAAAATCACTTCAGATGACTGTACTCCTGGAAGCTACATTTGCTATTTTCTGCCACTCCAGTACCATTTTATAAATCCTTCCTTCACTGTACATACCAAATGGCATCTCAGTAGTGGAAAACAGTGCAGCTGCCAGGAAGCCTTTACATTCAGGCAGAGGAAATATGGCTTTGTTTTTATAGACTTTAAGAAAATGTCATCCACTCCCAAATTTTTGCTTTTGTTAGTGATGGCAGATTTTCTCATTGAATTTTCTGGAATATTAATATTCAGATAATGATTTAAGTATCTTATCAAAATAGGGGTTCTAATACTTTTACAATATATTCAGCTCTTGTATGCACTGAACATATTTCAAAAGCAAGTTTCTCTCTCTCTCTCTCTTTATCTCTCTCTCTCTCTCTCTCTCTCTCTCTCTCTCTCTCTCTCTCTCTCTCTCTCTCTCTCTCTCTCTCTCCTTCCTTCCCTCCCTTCAATGTTCAGGGATATAAATTATTTGGATATAAAATCAGGTTCAACTATCCATACCTATTTTGGAATTCTTATCTTTAGCAAATAGATATATTATATATGCATATGTAAATGTTAAGTACTTAAAAATCTCCATTAGAAGTAATTTTATTGACATAATAAAACCCAGTGATTAAAACCTAAAACACTAATTACATATTTAATAGAGTATGTTCATTGAATTAAATTTGAAGGTTATTTTCATATAATAAAAAAGAAAGAAACCCAAACCCGCACCCTGAATAATCAGGTTAATTGTGAATAATATTATATGAATGTAATTTTTAAATCTACCTTTCACACATTTAAAAATAATCTTGTGAAACTTGAAATGAAAATCTATTTCTTTAGCCTTTTTTTATTTCTTCTATGACTTGTCTAGCTTATAAACTTTGTGGGTTATTTGAGGTCTTCTGCATATACTATTTTGAATTCCTTAAGGAAAAAAAAAAGATAACTTCAAGATGTCTTTATATTCATTCGTTTATACCTTCATCCAAGAAACATTTTTAAGCCCCTTCTTTAGCTATATGTTCAATAACCACAGTTGTTTCCTCTCTTTGAAGAAGCTTAAAATAAAATTAAATACATCCTCTCCCTCCCACCTCAAACTCCTACAAACACAAACATATCTACATACAGAACTAGACTCAAACTACTAATCCAGAGGAGTAAACTGAAGTCAGTGGTGGTTTTTTCAGGGTCACAGAGGTAGTAAGTAGCAATAATGGGACTCAAATTCAGGTCTTCTAATTCCAAAGTTCTTCTCTCTCAAATCACCTCTACCACCATTATCACCAAATCTTCCATTCTATTGTTGGATTGCCAATAGCTATGGACATCAGTGTCATTTGAAAAATGAGATTATATAACACTGAACTAAATATTATTCAAGTTTCCCTGTAGTTTCAATATTCTACAAGTTCTTTTTGATTCAATGAGTCTAGGCAAATATTAGGAGAATAAAGTATGTCTCCTTTTCCCATTAAAAGATTTCTAGTATCATGATAGTGCCTTGGTCTTGTTTTCTGATCAATGCTCTTTCTACTATGTCTACAATTAAGATATTTTGTATTCTATAATGTCAAGAAGAAACTATCTGAATAGATTCATACTATATAAAGATCTGATTCCTTAAGAATCATTCAGATTTTTAACCTCAGCTTGGTAGTTCAATTGACATTTCAATGTAACAAGTATTCATTGAATATGGTAGGTAGTGCAGTGGATAGAGCATTGGCACTGGCATTAGGAAGACCTGAGTTCAAATTTGATCTTTGACACTTACTAGCTGTGTTTAACTTTTTTTTTTCAGGTTCCTCATCTATTAAATGGGGATAATAACACCTGCTTTCCAGGCTTAGCATATGAAACAAATTATCTAATAATTAGAAAGCACCAAGCACAATGCCTGGTATGTAGTAAATGCTATATAAATGCTAATTATCACTATAATTATTATTACCTAATATATGCCAGTTACTCTAATAAGAGCTAGAGATTTGAAGACAAAAAATACCCCAGTTCCTGACCTCAAGGAACTCACCTTCTATTAAAGACTTACAAGATGTATATTACTACTTCTAGGTAGTTAGTATTTATATAGCACTTTAAGGTTAGTAAAGTACTTTACTTATATTATCTCCTTTGAGACTTATAATAACCACATGAATTAGGTACAATTATTATCTACTTTTTGAAGATGTGGAAACTGAGGCACATGGGGAATCAAATGATTTGCTATAGTAACACAGTGTCTGGAGTAGGATTTGAATTCAGATCTTCCTGATTCTGGGTGCCATTTTTATGTTTTTTGTTTTTTTTTACTATTTCCAATTTGAACATTGAACATGATCATCTAGGTGTAGTGGAAGTGTCACATCTCTATTAAATATAAGCTGTTCTTATCTAGGACAAGTTACTACATGACTTGATCATGCTAAAAAAGTTTGTTAATAATTTCAATATTGATGATGGTAATATTAACAACTGATGGTTCTATGCTTCTTTAAGGTTTACAAAATATTTTATAAACTCTCACATTGATAAATTGAGTACATTATAAATTCAAGTTATCTTGTTCTAGGCCTTCACTGCAGCAAGGCAATCATTTTATTCTTCATTAATTCATTCTCTATTCCAGTATCCTAAAAGCTTTTCTTAGACTTTTCTTTTATCCTCAAACCTCATGAACTCAATGTCACCAGACATTAAGAATATAATCTTCCATCTCTCTAAGGTAAGGGCTTTGCTTCCTATTTTATAGGAAAATATATGGGCACTCAATTCAAACTCCTTTTTCTCTCCTTTCTATTTCAAAACTCTTTGGTAGCTTCCCACATTCTTCTTTCCCTTCCCATAATTCTCTAAGAATGGGGTAACCCTGCTACTTTCTAAGACTAATTCCTCTACATGGGGTGACCCTTATTGTTTTCTTTGGAAAACTGCAACCTCAATCACCTCCTATCTATCATCTTCAATATGTTCTCTTTCTTTTCTCACTACCTTTAAACACACGACATAGTCCCTTATGCTGACAAAAACTTCACATTTCTCAATACTCTTTATCAAGTTACAAATCATCCTATATTCCCACTCTTTTTCTTAACACAACTGCTTGAAAAAATGTTCTATATATCCAGTCTCTTCGTCTTCTCTCAATCAGCCCTTAACTTTTTGAAATCTAGATTCCATCCTCATCACTGCTCTCTCTTCAGTTACCAGTAAAAGTTTTCTTGAATGCGAGATCTGAAAGTGACAGTCCTCAGTCCTATTCCTTCTCTAGGTATCTACTCTACTGTAAACCACTTATATGTCCTCCTTCCTGAGTTTTCAAAAAATTATTCTCTTCTGGTTGTCCTCCTGCCTGTCTGATTTTTTTCTTCTCTGGTTCATCTTCTAATCCTCCAGATCATAGCCCATTAGTATGGGTGTTCCCTCAAAGCTCTGTCCTAGGTCCCCTATTCTTTTTTCTGGACATTAACTCTCTTGGTAAACTCATTACCTTCCATGAGTTTAATTATCACCTCTATGCAGATGACTCCTAGACATTATCCAGGCACAGTTTTTTATTTTCTCTGAGTATCAGTTATCATCAATTGAATTATTGCCTATTACTGCTCCTGCCATGTTGGGAGATACAGGCAATCTATTCTCTCTGTTCCTCACATTCAGTCCTCTTTTCCCACTTTATGTTCTTTTGCATTACATATCCTTCATGATTAAATGTACTCTCTCTTCACTTCTAAATCACAGAATTCCACTTTTCCTTTGAGAAGAATGTCTAGCACAACCTTTTACATTAATCCTTATCTGATTCTTTCAATTGCCATTCCCTCCCTTCTTAACTACTCTAAATTTACCTATTTTGTATTTATTTTTTTGTACTTATTCTCTCTTTATTATATGCATCCTTATTATTGTCTGTCCTTTTAGAATGTGATCTCTTTGTGAGCACTAATTGGTTCAGGTGTTGTACTTGTATCCCTAGATCCTTACACATAGAATGAGCTTAAAACTTTGGATTAATTTCACTTTATTATACATGAATGTTTCTATTTTTATATTAGAAAAAAATAGAAACTATTTTGGTTAACAAGAAGATAGGGATATGGACTAGACGTGATTTAATTTAATATACTGAAGACACTCTACCAGTGTAGCTTGATAACTTTTCTGCAAATTGTAGCCTTAGAGAATTGCCTAGAACGAAAGTGTCAAACTGGCTGCCCAGTCCACAAAAGACCCAAGTGTTTCTAAAACCATATTAAAATGTAATTGGGCATGGTTAATAAGATGTCAGAAAACTATTATGAAAAATCAAATGGACATGTAATCTGGAAAAAAATTAGTAGAACAAATAAAATTGGGAATATTTAATAAAATAATTTAAAATATAATCCAACGTGCTGTCATTCAGACATTTTTTTAGTTATGTTCAATTCTTTGTGATCCTATTTGAAGTTTTCTTGGCAAAGATACTGGAACAGTTTGCCATTTCCTTCTCCAGTTCATTTTACAGATGAAGAAACTATGGGAAACAGGGTTAAGTGACTTGCCCAAAGTCACATAGCCAGTAAGTGTCTGAGGTCAGAATTGAACTCAGGAAGATGAGAATTCCTGATTCCAGGCCTAATACTCTATCTATTCTAAGCCAATATTGACCCAGCAGATATCTGTTCATTTTTGAGTTTGACATCACTGGTCCAGAACAATGAAAAGTTAAGTTATTTCTGGGTCACCCAGCCAGAATGTATCCAAAACAGTACTTGATCTTAAGTCCCCCTCTCTTTAAGGCCAGCTCTATTGGCACAATATGGCGCACTGCCTTTCTTCAGTGAGCAAACTTTGTAATAAATGATAAGCACTGTTGAAATGCACACAGGGATGAAAATAGAACTATCAGTGATGATCAACTTCCTGTGGCTTGGAGAACAGTATAATCAATACTGGGAGTTGAAATGGAAGCATTTAGAAACAATCTTGTTTGTGAAAACATTCAATGTTTTCTTAGAAGGCAATTTTGTAAAATTCTTGAATGGAAATCTGGACTTGGGCCCTGTTACTTAGACACTTAATGGGAGATGACTAAGCTGTAACACACTTGCTTACAGTAAGCACAGGCTCCCAGATGGTAATTCTAGTACTACAGTTAGCCTAAGAGAACTTGGAACCCTTACTCCTATCTAGCCTTAACAAAGCCTTCTTTTACTCAGAATCTAAAAGCATTTTCCTAAAATATGTGTCTGTAAGGTGAGTAGAAACCAGAGTACTGCCCTAATGCCTTGTGTTTGAGACATGACACAGTCTATTGGATATAGGGCTAGCTAGCTTTAAAATCCAGGCTACTGGTTCATGGCCAGCCTCTGACATATATCAGCAATGTTGCTATCTACAAGTCATGTAACACCTTTATACCTGAGGCCACTATCTACAAGGATAAATCTCAGGTCAACAAGCATTTATTAAGTGTTGTCAGTGAGTTGTTTCAGTCACATCTGACATTTTGTGATCTAATTTGGGGGTTTTCTTGTCCAAGATTCATGAGTATTTCTTTATTCTATTTCCTTCTTCTGCTCATTTACAGATGAAGAATTGAAGCAAACAGAGTAAAGTGATTTGCCCAGGGTCACACAGTTAGTGAATGTCTGAGGACAGATTTGAACTCATGAAGATGAGCATCCCCGATTCCAAGTCCAGTGCTTTCTAGGCACCAAGACATCTTGCTGCCCATTTATTATGTATCTACTCTTTTTGGACAAGATGCTGATTGAAACTGGTAGAGGGAATTTTGACACAGATTTCCCCTATGCTAAGGAAATCACAAGTAACTGCTTCTCACTATCAAACCAAATAAATATTTGGTATTGCTCACTTAACTACCCAAAAGGTCTTATATAGGCTAAAACTGCATGTAATATAGCCTTAAATTTCTCATAAATTTATACAGGTCTCTCTCATAAATTTATACAGGTCTGCATTTATTTCACTCTTCCTTATATCAAAGATATGTGAAAATGTCTTTCTGATCATTGTCTGTTTGCAAGCCTAGCAATAAGAAAGATGTCTTTCCTGTCCCAAACTCTCTGCTAACTTCCAGTCCCCCACATCTCAAACTAGGTGCTCAATAGACATCTTTAGTTCAATGTATCCAAAACAGAGCTCATTATCTTCCCACCTAAACTCCACCCACCCACCCACCCACCTTTTCTATCATTCTAGAGGGCAACACCATTCACAGGTTTGCACCTAGTAGTAATCCAGAACTCCTCACTCTTTCTCAACCCCATATCCAAGTTATTTCAACAGCCTTCATCTTTGGCATATCTCTCAAGTATGTTCCTTATTTTCCTGACACCATTAACACTTTAGTACAGACCCCCATCACCTCACACCTGGATGACCATAAGAGCCTTCTGTAGGTCAAGGTTCTCCTCACTCCAACCCCTCCTCCATTTTGCCAGCGAAGTGATTTTGCAGGTCTGGTCAGGTCACACATGCACACACACTAACTCAATAAATTACAATGGTTTCCTTTTGCATCTAGGAGCAAAAAGAAAATGTTCCATTTGGCATTCAAAGCCCTTCTTTCCTATATTACTCCTCTCTCTCCAGTCTTCTTATACCTTACTCTACATCATGTGCTCTTAGATAAAGTGACACTGCCTCCTGGCAGTTCCATAAATAAGACAATCCATTTCTTGGCTCTGGGCAATCGCTCTGGCTGTTCTCCATGCCTGGAATGCTCTCCCTTCTCTACTATATTTATTGACTTCCTTAGCTTCTTTGAATTCTCAACTTAAATATCATCTTCCATAGGAAACCTTCCCCAACTCCTCTTAGTCCTAATGCCTTCTTTTTTGTTATTTATTTCCCATTTTTCCTGTATAGAGCTCATTTTATATGTTTTTTCTTTACATGTTGTTTCCCCCATTATATTGTAAGCTCCTTGAGGACAGGGACTACTTTGTCTCTTTTTGTATCCCTAGCATTTAGCATAATACTTGCCACATAGCAAGTGCTTAATACATGTTTGTTTATTATTTGTACCATAGCTCTGCTCAGTGAATGAGTGGATAGACAGATGGATAAACAGACAGATGAATGTATGGATGGACAGATGGATGAATGGACAGTTACAGAGTGTTAAATTAATGACCTTCCAACTTCCACCCATTGATTACTTTATTTGCTCCTAGGCAACAAGAAGGGTTCAGGGGGATAGGCATGAGGTACTCTTGTTCTCTTTTCTGTATTTAGTAAAAATCCACTATTTAAACAGTGTAAAGACAAGCCTCAAACACCACCAGTATATCTTCAAAGTATTTCGAACTCATTGCAATAATATATAGAGTATCACAAAGCTAAGGAAGAAAACACTTTAGAAAGGGAGGGAACACAGTTGGAACTAGGTCATGAGACATTAAGAATATAATCAAAAGTAGACTTTGAAGCGTATTTGTTATGAGTTCTTTTAGATATGGAGGACAACGTGAAAAACAGTAACATATATAGGCCTTTTATTTTGGCATAGAGTCACTTAAAATATAATTTAGAGTAAAACTACTATGATAGTCCAGTAAGTTTCCATCAATTATCCATGTTGATATAGTAGTCTAGATTATCTCCAAGAGTTGACAATTCAAATATTACTTTAAAGTATTTGTTTTTGAAACACAGTTCAATGTTATTTCTTTTTCCTTCAATAGATTTATTTACTTATACTATACTATATATAGTATGTGTATATACTATATATAGTATAAGTATATATACTTATACTATAGATTTATTTATTTATTTATTTATTTATTTATTTATTTATTTAATTCTGTTTTGTACAGGCTACTATTAAAATAAGTCTGTACCTCCTCAGCACAGACTTAGAAATAGTAGCTGAGGGCAGCAGATGGCAGAGAGAAACAATGTATCTGACATTAGATCATTCCTGCAGATAGTCCACATATGAGAAATGAAGAGGTGACTTTAATATATGTAGTATTCTTATATGTTATCCTCTCAATCTTGCTATAACCCTTTAAGATAATTGGTATAAGTAATGTTTTTTCCCATTTTATAGATGTTGAAACTGATTTGTAGAGAAGGAAGATGACTTGTCCAAGGTCCTACAACTCTTCAGTAGTAAAGAAAAGATTATAATTCAAATCTCCTGGCCTAGAAGTCCTGCACTCTTTTGTTCTGCAGCTCTACATGACTTTGTTAGAAAGAGGTCAGAGAAGAAAATGATGGATAGATCCAAGAACAGAAAGAATTATCTAAGATTTTTTTTTTCATTTTTCTCATCATGATGATTTGGGGAAAATAAATTGACGGATTATGAAAAATGTTTGCCTCCTGCTGTCATTCATCATGCCCATCATTTCTCTCAATTAGGATATGACTAAGTATATAACAGGGAGGGAATAACAATACCCAAGTTTATGTAGCACCTTTCAGACATTTGCAACTGAAGCATGATAACCTTCATGTCAGGCAAGGTGGAACGTGTATATCACTGTCCCTATAGGAGAGGGTAGAGAAGTACAAAAAGAATTAATGAATTTATCAGTTATTAGACTAGGAATCAAGGTTGGCATAAAAAAATAGAATCCAGGCCTCCTAGAGCCCAGTTCAGGACAATTTGTCCACTAGATTTTCATTTCATTAAGATCACTGAAACACAAATAGATAAAAACTCAGAGTTGTAAGGGACTTCAGGGGCCATCTAGTATAAACCAGACCCAAGTAGAAAACTCCAGGGCTTTACCTTGATATATGATGAACCAGCCTCTGTTCAAACACCTGTGATGATATAGAACTTACTTCCCCCAAGGACGGACACTCCATATTGAGACTACTCGAATTGACAGAATGTTTTCCCTTAAGTTGAACAGGAATCTCTCTCCCTAAAACTTGTACTTGTTGGTCATGGTTTTGTCATTCAGGAGCAAGAAAAACAGATCAAACTTATCTTTTCCTCTAATTAATAGCCCTTTCTTCAAATATATCAAGAGTTCTCTAATTTCCCCTTTCCTTCTATAAAATGAAGTACTGATTTCCTCACCTGATCCTTAAAATGCATTTTTTAACCCCTTCACAATTCTTGCAACCTTTCTCCAGACTGACTACATCTTTTAAAATGGAATGCCCATAATGAAACACAATATGCTATATGGGCATGGATTGGAACCATCATCTCCCTAGTATTGGAAAGATACATTACACACTCACATACCTAGTATGCTCAGCAGTCACACCCTGGCTAGACCATTTTGGCAGATTGACTAAACCAAGTTAAGGATAACTGGGAAGCCTTAAATCAATCAGTAATTTAAGAGGGATATCTATCCTAAGAATTTGAAGACTTCCCCTAGCAGAATGGATGAATGAAAATAATTTGTTCCACTAGTCACAAAGTCTACTGAAGCAAGTGCTGGAGTACTTTGAGCTTGGTCAGACATTGGAGATACCAAGATCTCTCATCCATTGAATTCTGTGCCATCACCATTGTCCTGACCTTGTCTTGACATTGGATCTCAATGACTCTAGAAGAGAGAATGAGTTGACAATTTTGTGCAACTCTGTCTTACTTAAATCCAATCCACTTGCAGGTCAAGGTGTCACCATGTGATGTCATTGGTCCTCTAAAAAAATGAAGTTTGAACAACAACAGTGATGGATAGTAAACTTTTCTTAATGGAACCTATGATTGTATTGTCTCTTTTGGTTGTCACATAATATTGATGATTTATGTGGAGCTTGCAATGTACCAAAAGAGTGGTTAACAAATTTTCTTTGATCGTATACCTCCAAGCATGAGAGAAGGATGGAATGGGAGAATATTTGGCAAATAGTATGATGGGAATAATATAATTTTGCTGGAAATATATACACTACTGGCTATCATAGGGAAGGGAGGATATAATCTATTTTCCTACCTTCAAATTAGTTGTTAAGGTCATTGAATAATTCCTTGGTTATATACAACCTTCACTTTGGAGGCCATTGAATGAAATATATACCATAGAATATAGCATATTTTATCTCTTCTTGAAGTCTGTACTGTAGAGAGAAGGAAGAAAGTGAATGGTATGTCTAAGATTAAGTAGTATATTTTCACATGAGTGAAGATACTTTAAATATAGGCATGACATGAATGCACTATAATAATTTGATTGTGATGCATAAATTTTATTCAATAGGTTTTTTGCTGCATCATCAATTTCTGTTTATGTAGATATAGAACTTTTTTGCCCCAAATGACACTACTAATAAGTGTGCTTAATCAATTGGACTTGTAGGCTTCTATCATATGGAGACTGGCAATAAAAAAGTATATTAGATAATTGAAAATGCCCTAAGATAAAAAATATCAGTCCAGTGAATGACCTTGATGCCATGCCATGTGAGGACTGGTTGAAGGATCTGTGAATGATTAGCATAGGGAAGGGAAAACTTGGGGTATAGTTAGGGCTACTAATAGTTGGTTTCAAGTATTTGAAGCATTCTCAAAGAAAGATTAAATTTATGGTGCTTTGCCTTCAAAGATATATTCAAGAACAATGAATGGAAATTTAGTCTTGTTACGAGACAGCCACATTGCTCAGTAGATACAGTCCTGGGCCTGGAGTATGGATTAGCTAAGGTCAAAACAAAATTCTCAAAGGGGCCATGAAGATCTAGACACTATTGAAAATGACTATACAACTATGGTCTTGATATGAGAAAAAAATTCTCTAACAATTAGACCTACCTGTCAGTAGAATGGGCTGTCTTAAGAGGTAGTCCTAAAAATTAGATTGCCTAATATTGAAAGACTTCAGAGAGAGGCTAAATTTCCAATTATCAGAGTAAATAATAGTAGAGATTAGACTAAATAACCACTGAGCTTCCTTTCAATTCTAAAGTTTTGTTATTCTATAATACTTGCATTTAAAGTCTAGTTCCCCCTTTTACAAGCTAAGTAACATGGAATAAATTACTCAACTTTTCTTAACCTCAACTTATTCATCTGTAAAATAGAAATGAAAATATTTATAGCCCTTATCTGATCAGGCTCTGTAAGAATTGAGTGAAATAATGTAGGTAAGATTCTTTGTAAAAGGCTAAATAAATGTGAAGGGCAGCACTGTGGCAGAGCAGATAGAGTACTGAACTTGAAATTAGAAAACTCATCTTCCTGAGTTCAAGTCTGGCTTCAGTAACTTACTAGTTTTGGAACTCTATGCAAGTTACTTAGCCCTGTTTGCCTAAGTTCCTCATCTGTAAAATTAACTGGAGATAGAAATGACAAGCCATTCAAATATCTTTGCCAAGAAAACCCCAAATGAAGTCACAAAGCGTCAGACACAACTGAACAATAATGACATATAGATGCAAGTTATTGTTTCATTTATATGATTCTAATCATCTTAGAGTCAATGATTTTGATTAAACTAGAACTCCCTAATCATACAGCTATCCTGTGTATGGAGTGGTTCAGACTATAATTGGAAGCAGGATACTACAAAGTTCAATGGAAAGGAGAAAAGGACAGCTCCTAGTAAGGTCCATGATAAGAATGCCAGACTTGTTCAAATCTAAATAGCCTAGAATCAACTTCAGGCAAAACCAATTCACATATATACGATTTACTATTACCATTCTTACTTAAGAATTCATGATTTAATAGATGTGGGCACTCCCACCACTGAATCAGATTGCAAGAAGTCCATACATTAAATCAAATCAACAAACATTTATAGATCTTCATGCCAACTGTATATGGCAGATGTTATTATTTTACTTTTTTTTTTAAGATGTGAAAACTGAAACTAAAATGGTCAAGTGACTTTCCTGGACTCACACAACTAGACAGGATTTAAATGTAGGTCCTGATTCCAAGTCCACTATCATCTTGAAAATTATCATAAATTATGAACTACCTTTTTTCTTTTGTTTTATTTTCATTAATTATTTTATAATAGGAAATATTTGATAAAACATTCCATTTCATATCATGCTAATTGTATATTTTAAATGTGTTTTTCATTTACATATAGAAACAATTGTGAAAATTTGTTTTTTGATATTTTAACATTAAAATTTTCTCCATCCCCACCTTTCCATCCCAGAGGCAGTAAATAGTCTGATATAGGTTATACCCATAATTTTATGTAATACATATTTGCATAATACTCATGTCATGATAGAAGACACATATCACACATACAATAAAAATCTCATGGAGGTTCTATAGGGTAATATGTTATTTGGAACTGCACTCAGATTTCAATAGTTTCTTCTTTGAATATGGATATCATTTTCTTCATGAGTCCATTGTGATTATCTCAGAGACTTACTTTGCTGATAATGGTTTAGTCCTACACAGTTGACCACTGCATAATATTTCTGTTACTTTATATATTTTTCTCTCAGTTCTGCTCACTTCACTTTTTATCATTTCATAAAAGTCTTTCCAGGCTTTTCAGAACTCATCCACTTCATTGTTCCTTATAGCTCAATAATACTCCTTTACAACCATATACCACATGTTTATTCAATCCCCAAGTGTTAGACAACCTCACAATTTCTACAGAAAGAGCTGCTAATTTTTTTTTGTTACCAGTAGGTCCTTTTCTCTTATCTCTGATCTCTTTGAGATGCAGATCCAGGCTTGGTATTCTTGAATCAAAGGCTATTCATAGTTTTGTAAACCTTTGAAACTGGTTACATATTACTCTCCAGAATGGTTGTATTAGTTTGCAATTCTACCACCAGTGTATTTATGTTCTCAATTTTCACATATCTCCTCAAACATGTATCAGTTTCTGTTTTTGCTCATATTAGCAGATCTGGTAGGTATAAAGTGGTATGGTATCTCAGAGTTGTTTTAATTTGCATCTCTCTAATAAATAGTGCTTTAGAGCATTTTTCTTTCATTTGACTATGAATACTATAAGAATGATATTAGAAAGTAAGTGTTGTTTTATTAGTTTAGAGATATGCACTTCTAAGATTCTAAACTTTTCCTGTGTTGTCTGCTGGCCATCACGTCTTATCTGCAGCTATATAAAAGTCCCCTAAAATTCACATTTAATTTCTAATACTGATCCATGATATGTCAAAATCATGATGGACCTGTTTATATTGATGGATTTAGAGAGATGGATATATAGATAGATAGATAGATAGATAGATAAATAGATAGATAGATAAATAGATAGAGATAGAAATAGAGATAGATACTGATATATGTGCATATATGTACATCATAGAATTTTGATCATCATATTCTATCTATCTAGCTAGCTAGCTAGCTAGCTATGTCCTTTCATTGGTGGCCAGCTAGTCAGGCAGTGATGTGAGTCCTCTTCAATTATCCAGGATGACCTTTAAATAGAAGTCTGAAGCCTCTCCAACTTGGTAGATCTTTGAGAGTTTTGTGTACCCATAGTATCTTCTTCAAGAACCTAGGTCTACTCTGTAATATAATAAGGCTTGATAGAAGTCTTGAAGAAGCACTTAGTATATTGCAATGAAAAGTTCTTGCACACAGTAGATAGACTGTTGGTTTCAAAGGTAATAAGATCTATGTTCAAATCTTGTCTTTCCTTACTTGCATCATCTTCAGAAGGTCACTTAACCTTTCCTAGCCTCAATTGTCTCTTCTATATGCCATATATATGTAAATGTTAAAGGATTACATAAATGTGAGCTATCATTAAATCATTTGGGGGTAGCTAGGTGACACAATTAATAGAATGTTGGACCTGGAGTTAGGAAGATCAAAGTTCAAATCCAACCTCGACACTTACTCTGAGCAATTTATGTAACCTTGATCTGTCTTGATTTCTTTATATATAAAATAAGAATAATAAATAGCACTTATTTCCCAGAATTAAGAGGTTCAAATGAGATAATAATAGAGTAAGAGCTATATAAATATTATTATTGTTGTTGTTTATTTAAGATATTTCTTCTAAAAATGTTAAAAGGGGAATGTTAAAATACCTGGGATTTGTAGAAATGTTTTACTCACTCTCTGGACAAGTTGATCTATTCTGAAATCTGCCTCTAGAAGTGAAAACGTCAGAAGAATTTTTTTTCCTTAAGAAAAATAGCTTCTCATTTACATTCCCTAGTGCAAATATAAGAAAGACATTTTAATGGTCTAAAGAGAATATAACATTGAATTTTATTTTCATGCAAGGCCAATGACTGAATGAAGCAGTGACGTGTATGTCATACAATATAGAAACAAGATCACATGAATCCTAATCATGGCTGTTTGATACCCACTTAAAACTATCCTTGAGTGACAGTAGTTCCAACAATCATATGGCAAAAGACTTGGAGACATTTAGAGCTGTGACCAAGAACGACATTTCGGTGACATACTAGCATATCTCTAGAAGCCTTTACTTACAACGTTGGTAATGCCTTGAGTTTTATGAGGAATTGTCAGTAAAATAAAAGTAAACTCAGAAGAATAAAACATCATAAGGACAAGAATTTCATTCCATTAAGACAGAACAAACTTTTAAGTCCTCTCTACACTACAGAGCATATCATTTGAAGAGCAAGCAGTCTTTTGTGTGGAAAAGTGCTTTAGAAGATAGAAAACCTTTTTTCAAAGACCTGACCTTGGCATAAAATTATCATGTCACATTGGATAAGTGACTTTACCTCTTTGGGCAGGGTAGTATAGTGGATAAATCATGCCCTCTGAAGTCATAGGACCTATATTCAAATTCCACATCTGACACTACCTTCTCTACCTTGGGCAAGTCACCTCATTTTTCTGGGATTCTGTTTCTTTATTTGAAAAATGAGGGAGTTGATGGTCTGTAAATTATATTCTAGCACTAAATTTATGATCCCATGACTAAAATACCAAATCTGAATTGGAAGGCTCTGGTCCCATGCAACCTAAACAGGAATGTAATCTATAGTAGCTGTGATAAGGGATGGTTCAATTCCTGATGGAAGACCTCAAGTTAGGAGAAATTACTACTCACTCTGGTGATAAATTCTTTAGACAGGGAAGCCTATGAAATAAAGTTATAGATGATATAATGTTATTCTATGTTAGATAAAATTAGTTTTCTGGGGGTTGTCTTATCCCATAATTGGTTTATATCCAGCTGAAATATCAGTAAAATAACTAAATCTTATTTATATGAACTTGACAATATCTACATCTCCTCCATTCTGTATTTATTATTTTGCAGTTAAATGATTTTCATATAAGGGGAAGACATCATTTTATACCTGGTAGGTTTTGCCTTACTAGAATCTCCTCTTTCTGAGCCTTACATAAATATTCCCTCTATCTCAAGGGTTCTTTCTAGTGTCAGAATCTATGAATCAGAGTTATCCCTATGTTACTTAATGTTTCTGTACCCTTATGCATGTCCTCTAACCTTGCTGAATCTCAGATTCCTCATCTCTTCATACTGAGTCTCATTTCCATCATATTTTAAGACAGATTGTACTTTGTCTTTGAATGTTCCTTTCAGCTACACAACTAATAATTTTATATCTTTAGACCTTAGTTTTTCTATCTATTAAATGAAAAAATGGAACTATAAGATCCATTCCATCGCCAATATTCTATGATTCTACATTATGCATATGTGGCCTATTAATTCATTATTTCAATACTCACATAAAGCCACTGAATGAAAGATATGATGTAGACTAGACCAGTGTAGATATCATCAATGCATTTGGCACTGTGTTAAGCACACATAAAATATTCATGTTTTTGAAATCAGAACTTTACAACATATATCATAACAATTATAACTGCCTTAATGACAATATTAAACAAAGTGATTTTCCTTATGACAGTCCTAGAGTTAGGTATTGCAATACTTTTGTTTTTATTTTTTTCTATTTTATGGATGAGAAAATGGAAACTCAAAGAGGTTAATTCATTTGACCAGGCAATATAGCTAGGGAGTGATGGAGTTGTCATCAAGAAACAGACTGTAACTTAGCACTTTTTGCACTCTAAATTAAGTTGCCTTTGCTAAGAAGGGTCTCAAGCATCTTATGACAATGAAAGTGATTTGAAGCCTCAATATATGTTTAAAAGGTTTTGAATTTTCCTATCTGTGGGTTTCTTTGGTTGATGGTCTGAAAATATAATCATTTCATATGCTAATGGTGTTACTCTTGAATTACTACATCCCCCTCTTCCTCATATAGGATTCTAAAATTGTGTTGTTCACTACTGCTTTAAGGAGAGCATTCTATAAAATCCATCCCATTTGAACCCAATGCAGGGGTCAGGTTTGAATTGGAAGTAGTAGAAGGGAATGGTAGAAATAAAGAAGACTAGATAGGCAGCCTATTTACCTAAATTTCATTTCTTTTCCTTTTTTTACCTTGCTATACAGCCAAGCATGGCCTCAACACTCCTTTAGAAACCTAAATATCATCATTTATTTTTAAATTGTGCTTCATTTTCAGAGTCATTCTAATGTCACACTTGGAAGCCTTCTATCCTCTGCTGAAAAGCAATGGCCTAAAAAGAATAATGTCTCTCATTCCCACAATTCTTTATTTACTTTTCATAAAATAGCTTTAGTCGTTTACATTTCCTAATGAACTTGGGGACTGGGGCTTTTAAGACCTGACAAAGAACATGGAAAGAATCATCATTTCCTTTTAGTAAATCCTTATGCATAGGACTGCCAATGTATGGCCCTTCTTTTCAAGTCAAGGGATTCTTTTTATTTATTTCCACCTCGGTCAATTTCCCTTGCCATTCTTCCCACTCCACACCACCAACCCAGATACCCTTCCATCAAAATAAAGCTTAACATTTATTTTCTCTAAGCAGATTTTTGGCTTATTGATCTGACCAACCACTCTTACTATTTGTATCTTTGAACAGAATCATAACTAAGAAACATGGCTGTGGCATTGTCCCAGGATGATGGCATTTATATAGCACTAGCAACATGTAGTCTTCTGACACTATAGAAACAGATATATTTAGTTCCTCCTTAGCAAGAACAATGAGTTCAAATTGGAAGCTGGAAGATAAGGCCTTTCTTCCTTCCAGTAGCCTCATCTCAAGTCATCTTCTAGCTGTCCCTGGAGACCCTACTAGAAAGGTCTACTCAACTGTATAGGGGCAGGTGCCACAAGGAGGGATTGGGGGGTTGGAAGAAGGGTTGTGTTGTTTCAAGCATCTTTTTGCTACTTGCCTCCAGCATAAAAGTTGTTACTTAAATTGATGTTTCTTCAATTTTTCTTTTTATTTGCTCTATAGAACAAATAAAGTGACTTTTATAAAGTTAGAGCACATATTTTGGGGCACTTGATTCCAAATACTGAAACCTGCACAGCTCCAACTTTAAAGATGAGTCTAAACCCTCATTTGACTTTCTGCCTATTTCTAACTAAGAAAAGTCAAATGTTTTAAGGCAAAATGTCTAACAAGTCTAATGAGGATCATTATTGTGTTTGTTGTACTTACCACTAGGGTAGGTGACTTTCATTTGCATTGCTAATTGACCTCTTTAAAAGTATACTAAACTTTCAGTTGGTTTATAAGTATCTGCATTTGGATGGAATTAAACTTTATCTATAAATGTGCCAGATTATACATATGAATTCCAGTAGCAATTTTTGCCTATGTACTTTATTGAGATTCAAACTTACAAAGCAGCATATGACACTCCTCTAGTCAATCTACAAACACTTATTAAAAGTCTCCTCTGTGTAAAGTACTATGCTAAGTACTACCAAAGATAGTCAAAAAATTGAATAAGGCTGTGGAACAGGTTTCCTGAATATGCATATGCTTCCATTTCCCAACCTTAATTACTCCAGAGCAAGAAGTTTGTTTCATATTTCCATGAATTCAAAGAATGTTTAGTCATTCATACATTTGACAGCACTGTTTAAATACCAGAGGCATGTATAAGGTGCTGTCCTGGGTACTGAGGATAAAAAGACAAGAATGAAAAGCATGCACTATCCTCAAGAAATTTCCATTCTACTTATCTATTCATATGAATTGTATATTCTTAACAACATTGCTTCCATTTCCTCATTTCCACAGTCTGCTCAATCCTTTGTAATCTAGTTTTTTGGCCCTTCCACTGGATTAAACTCTACTATGTGTCCAACTTAACTAAACTTTTCTTTTAGACTCCTCCTTCCTTTATTTCTATGAAATATATATGAAAATATACCACTTGTTTTTCTACGAACTTGACAAATAATTCATCTCCTTGGCTAGATAACCCCAAAATACTGATTTCTTTGGCCTCCTTCAAGTCTCGGGTAAAATTTTACCTCTTTTAAAAAACAAAACAAAACAAAAAACCTTTCTCAGTTTCCAGTAAACACTTCCCTCTGAGATCATTATCCTGTTGTATCTTGTTTGGACTTAGTTGTTTGCAAGTTGTTTCCCCAATTAGATTGTGGACTCCTTTAGGGCTGGATTGTTTTGGCATTTCTTTATATCAACATCAGTTAGCATGGTGTTTGGCACACTGTAAGGACTTAATAAATGCTTGTTGACTTGATGACATTAATATGGACTCGGCCACATTCAGATGCATATAAAGGGTTCAGAAACACAGAGAATATATCTTCTTGTACTTAGTCTTGGTCAAACTCCATCTAGTGAGTTATATTCAGTCATTGTATCACATTTTGGAGACATGGGTATAAGGGGAACTGTCTCACTCCCAAGGCAGTTCATTTCACTTTTAAATAGCTCTGATACTTAAGGAGTTTTTATTTTTTCCCAAATGGAACCAAAATATGCTTCTGTACGATTTCCATTCATTGATGCACATTGTGGCCTTGGAGCCAAATACAGTTATCTATTCCACATCATCTGGAAAATCTGTGTAAAATGTTTTGTCCCTCCCTTCATGCCAGAGAAGTCTGAATTTTTTATTTTTATTTTATGGGGGATTTATAGTAACTTATTGAAATTTTGGGTTAATTTCATTTTTTAGTTTCTAAACTTATTTTCTGTGTTATTTGCTGGCCTTCAGATGTCATAAGTATCTTCCACAAACTCCTCCAAAATTTCCATTTAATTTCTTATACCAACTCACAATATGGAAACTATGAAGAGGAAAGTCAAGGTGTAGAAAGGATACTTGTATAACAAATCTAATCCCTCTTCCACATGATGGTTTTTCAGACTCAAACACTGCTATCATGATCCTTCTCAGCATTCCCTTCTCTATTCTAAAACTTCCCAGTTCCTTCTATTGATCTTTATGTGACATGTCTTTATCATTTAGCCTACTTCCTTTAGTTGTTCTCTCATTTATCAATGTCCTTCCATAAATATGTCTGGAGAAAGAAATAAAAAAGAAGCCAATGTCACTAGAAATCTCTTGTAGTATGCCACATCTGTTGATTCATATTGAACATGCAGTATGTTAAAGATATGTACCTTTCTTTAAGACAATCATGCCTGCCTATTCTTTCCCTATCTTGAATATTTAAACTTGAGTTTTTAAACTTCAAAGTAATGCATTAGATTTATCTTTATTACATTTCATGTTTCATATGAAGGGATTCAAAGTGCAGTGAGCAAAACTAGAGAACATTATATACAATAACAACAATAACACATGATGATCAACTGTGAATGACTTTACACTTATCAACAATTCCAGGGTTCAAGACATTTCCATGCAACTCATGATGAAAAAGGACATACATAACCACAGAAAGAACAGACAAAATACAAATTCAGTCTAAAATATATCATTTTTCTTTTTTCTTTTTTCCTAACATAAGCAACATGTATCTTATTTCACAATATGATGAATGGGGAAATGTGTTATATGATTGTATATGTACAACTTTTATTATATTACCTGCCTTTTTAGGGGGCAGGAGGAAATAAGACATAGATTTTTGGACAAAGCTAATGTGAGAATTTGTTTCTCTTGCATATTTACTATAATTTTTGACATATTTCTAACAAATCATATGCATTATGTTATTGTTATGTAACATTATATATGAATATATAAAAATGTTTACTCTTCAAAAAAGTTTCAATTGATCAGCTTCATCCCAACATTCTCGTTTGTTAAATTCCTTTATAGATTCTGGTTTTGTCTTCAAAAGTGTGATTTTGGGCTTCATCTTATCTGTAGATTTTTGAAGTATGGTATTTATATAGTTGTTAATTCATTGATAAAAATGTTAAATTGCACAAGATCAAGCACATATTGTTGGAGAAAGTCATTATGACCTTTTTCCAGGTTGTCATTAAATGACTATTTTGACCAAGATATTCCATCACTTCTAAATTCATGTAATTATTTTATTATCTAGGCCAAACTATCTTTCATTGTCACTGCATTTCACATTCTCCCTCTCATATGAATAAAATACCTTTCCAAATATTTGCTGAAGACTAGGAAGACAATATCTTTAACATTCTGCTACTATTCTAATAATCTTATCTAAAAAGAAAATGAAGTTAGTCTATCATAGTTTCTTACTGAAAAAGTCAATTTTGCTACTTGCAATCATTGCTTCCTTTCTGGCTCAAGTAATTTGAAATCATTATGAATAGCTAGTTCTATCTATCTGTCTGTCTATCTATCTATCTATCTATCTATCTATCTATCTATCTATCTATCTATCTATCTATCTATCTATCTGTTTGTCTGTCTGTCTAACTATCTATCATTAATCTTCATGGCTGTTTTATTGATGTCACATGTAGCTCATACATATAGACTGCTCCCATCAAGTAAAAATGAATCCTTAAGTCAGAAGACTTAAATTCCACTAGATATATGTTTGGACATCACTTTACTTCTCTTACACTTAATTCCCTCATCTCTAAAATGGGCATAAAAAGACTTATAACCACTCATCTTGCAGGATGACTGGGACATTCAAAGGAGACTATGAATTCATAGGGCTATGCCACCATGAAGTACCATGAAGTACCATATAACATCCATTATTTCGAGCTATATAGTATATTCATAGCAATCAGAAATGTTCTCTCCACTTTTGGGGGGGGGGTCTCACAGTGTCTAGCGTAATATTTTGTCTTGTTTCATTCCCCTAGAAGAGATATTCAATTAATGCTTTTGAATGATTACCTCAGTGATTTTGCAGTTTCTACTCAGGTAAGGTTTACATTTAAAGGCAATAAGATGTTGACCTAAATCAGCTTGACAACCTAGGTCCTCATGAATCCCATGGCACAGAGGTGCCTGGGGAAGGTTATTTGAAAGGTATTGTATAGTATGGAAACTGGAATCATGTTCTTTGCACGACTTCGTTTGACTTGCAACTCTATGTGGCTTTCAGTGATTTGAGTAATCTACCCCTTCACACACAGGTTCCTATATGTCAGCCTATATTCTGATAAGAGTCCTAAAGAGGACTTCCCATAATTTTAGTCTTGCAGAGGAAGATAGGAAGAGAGAAGAATCTGAGGCCTGTCCAAGGACTAATAACATTAATCACATAGTTTGTTAACACTTGGGAATCAAGGAAAGAATGAATGAGTAAATCATCTGGCTATTTTTAAAAATTGTCACATATTACAAAGAGCGAGGTGGCATAGTAGATTAAACAATGAAATTGGGGTCAAGAAGGTCTAAGATTGAATTCTGCCTCAAAAACTCACTATTGTGTGATCCTTTTCAAGTTTCTTGAGAGCACTCAGTCTCAGTTTTCATCATTTGAAAAATGGGGATAATAATAACATCTGTGTCACAGAGTAATTTCAATGATCAAATAAGATGATATACATAAAGAGATTCGCAAACCTCAAAGCATTATAAGTTCTAGCTACTGTTAGTGTTGTTAATACATTATGCTTTTGCTAATTCCCATATAAAAGAATCAGATGTCTGGGTTGCTATCCACTAGAAGATATGTAATATAAATGATTACAGGTTGAGTTGGTGGCATCTTTTTACTCACAGAAGGGGGGCGGGGAATTCTGTAAAGACATCTAGAATGAGTGTTGCCAACTCCAGTGTTCATCCTCATTTCACTTATTCATGACTACTATATTCAAAGTTACCTAGGCAGTAATGTAAGGATCCTGGCCAACTTCAAGGGATTCATGACAAAAAAAAAAAAAAAGATTATCCACTGCCACAGAAGGAATAGATAAAATCTGAATGCAGATTGAAAAATACCATTTTTTATTTCTTTCATGAAATTTCCTCTAGTATAAACAATATATTTTCTTTTACAACATGATTAATATAGTTATGTATAATATGGTAGTAAGTGTGCAACCTATATCATATTACCTGCCATCTTGAGGAAGAGAGAGGGAGAGAATATGGATCATGAAATGTCAGAAACCAATTATTAATACTGTATCTATATGTAATATGGAAAATATAAAACATAAAATATCACCTAATGCCTGCTTACTCTAAGATTGGTGAATTAGTAAGAGACTCAAGTTCCCTTTGTTATTAGATTATAAACTTCTTGAGTTCAGGGATTATCTTTTGCCTCTTTTTCTATCTCCAGCCTTTAGCACAGTGCCTGATACATGGTAGTAACATAAATGATGATTAGTGATTGTCTGATCACCTTCATTATTCTTAATGCCCGTAGACCATCCAGTGGTTTGGATAAAACTGACATTCTGAGATTATTCACATGTTTGGCTTTACTTTTCCTGAGACAGAGAGAAACAGGGACAAAGTAGATTGCAGTAAGGAAGAGCATACATTTCTTATTCTATCATTATCTCATGAATAACATCATCTAAGTCAGTTTACATACTATCAATACACCCTACAATGAGATCAATTGTATATGAACCTTCTTCTCCATTCCTTGACATCTCAAACTAATGAATTTTCAAAAACCTAAGAGCTTTCTAGTTCTGGCTCTAAGCTCTCCTCGTTTTAGGAACTTGGAAAAGTTATTGAACCCCTCTGGGCATTAGTTTCTTTATCTCTAAATCAGGAATGTTGGTTTCTATGATCTTCAAGGTCTCTTCCAAGCTCTATATGCTATTTTAGAATTCTATGTTTCAGTTCAGTTCAAAAATTGTATTGAAATATCCATTATATATGAAATAAATTTTCTGGCCTCTAGGGAAAATGAGTCCTAACTGTAATGAGTCTACTATATGATGGTGGTGGTATGAAACATATATAACTTCAACACAAAATCAGACATGATCAAAGTGAAATAAAAGTAAAACCAAAATGTGATTTAAGGTGGTGACTTTTGAAGTAGTAAAATACTTAAGGGCAAATTTGTATGACAGGAAGAACTATTCACAGATATTTATTCACAAATCTAAATTATCCTTAGACTAATTAATAATCATTTATTCAAAGCTTCAGTGTATGAGATGCCATATAGAATAATAATGGGATATAGTCTTCAGTGATAAGAATGGTGATCCAGAATTTCTGGAATACCATCAACCATCAATTTTCTAGGCAAGGTGGGAAAGGGGATGCAAAGAAACCTAAGATGTATTTCATGCTCTTATGGAACCTATAGCTTAGTTGAGAAAACAAAGCACATATTACTAACCATTTAAATAATCCAAAAACCTTTACTAGTGCAAGGTGGGTAGGGCTATAGCCCCAGGACACTAAAATTTTAGAGGGTACTACCAGCACTTTTTAATTTTATAAACAGAAACAACTGAGTGGTGCAAATAGTTTGTAAGAATAACACTCCTCAAAAGAATTTTTTTGTTTGCCCAGCCCCCTGCCCTTATTTGCCTGCCTGATCCTAGTAAGCCATTTCTACAATTCCCTCTCAATCTTTGCTGCCTCTCCAATCTGCTCAATGGAATTGAAAACATGTTCTGTGTTCCCAGTCATATTTTGTGCTGCTTTCCCCAGTTATAAAATTGCTAGTTATGGCCCTGAAAAGTGTGACTTCAATAAAAGAGGGATCCCAAAGTAATATATATTTACTGCCAAATAAAGGGCAAATTCCTGGGGCCTAGGGTGGTCTGGGAAAATTTCAATGGGAACAGATACCTTGAGAGATTCAACTATTATTTCTGAGAAAATGAATCCCAGAACTCTAACTCTAGCCTGAGTATCTCTCTTCTGAACCCCAATGTAGCATCACCAACTGCTAACTAAACATTTCTAATTAGATATTCCATAAGCATTCTCTCCTTACCTCTTTCTCATAAAATCCTAATCTTGTTTCAAGAGTCCAGAGTTATTTTCTATATAAGATCAATTCCGAACCTTCCCCAGATGTTTCTGGCCCACAGCAATTATTCTGTATTTGTTTTGTATCTATATGTGTCTATATCGATAAATATCTATATTTTTGTATCTATCTCTAACTCTATAAAAATCTACATACTTATAGCTTAATATACATGTCAATATTCATGTTGTTGATATTATTTCCTACTGATAGAATTGCTTTATTGTTAACTCTATCCAGAGTGCCTACCATAATAACTGGCACCTAGGAGGTATTTAAAAAGTTGTTCTTTAAAAAATGAACGAGAAAGGAACTTTAAAGTATAGGTAATATTTGGATTATTGTTGAAGCAAAGGAAAAACATTTCAAGCAAATAAGATGCTCTAAAATAAATAGGGTTAGGAATATCAATGGGGTAAAGGTTTTTCTATGCTTTTTTGAAAGAAATGAGCATGATGTATATATATATATATATATATATATATATATATATATATATATATATATATATATTCTACAGTGGAGAGGATGTTTTATGGCAGATAAGGAAAAAAGTCCTGGATTCAGAAAGACTTGAGTTCAACACCTGCCTCTGACATATTCTCTCCATTTCCTAAACAACTCTTTAATACTGTATATTGTAGAAAAGTTGTTAACCTGTACTGGGGGAAGATGTTTCTTTTTTGGAATTCCCTACACCAGTGAAATCACAGATACACCTCTCTATATATTCTACAGTACCTAACACCAGGTCTTTCATGTCTCTTTAGAGACATGTTGATTAATTGGTTCCCTTGGAGCTTATCCTCATGGTATTGCTCTATAGCCTCAAAAAGGAACATGGCACTGGGGTGGGGTGGTGATTAAAACACATTTGGTTCTAACTGAGATACTCTGTGATCTGAAACAGGATGGGACAATTGTGTTTGGGATAGCCTCATGCTAGCAAGAGAATTCTCTGCTCAATTCTGTTTAAATTTAATAAAAGTAGGCAATCTAGGAGATTAAGAGAAGAGCCTTCTCTTTCTATAGAAAAAGAAGAAACTAGACTTCAGCAATGTTCATGAAGATGTTTCTTTTCCTAAATAAATTTCAAAAAATATTGATTCCTTTTGTTTTTGCAACATAGCCATTAACTGATATGCTATAGCCCCACTTCTCAATAAATACCTCTCCCCATCATAATAAAGAAAAACCATTGAGCAAAGCTAACTGACACAGTGATCCTGTCTGATAATGAATGCACTATTCTTTACTCAAAGTCTTCTACCTCTCTACCAAAAACAAAGCTTAATTTCATCATCTTTTCTCTGGGGCTAAGGTCAGTCCTTGAAAACTCAGTTACATTTATGTAATTGTGTATATTATTCTCTGGATACTGTTCTCTTCAGGCTAGATCAATTCATGCAAATCTTCCAAACTATGTTCCTCTTTAAGCATCCTAAGCTTTTATTGAGTTATTTCTATGACCTAAAAACTCCTGCAAAATTTAACTCTTCCCATGCCTACCAAACGAAGCCATTACAGTCAAAACTTATACTCTTCTGTTAAGTTTGTAAATCAGACCTTAAGATATCAAGGCAAGTCATCTACAAAATCAAATGGAAGAAGATGTGGTTGGGGGAGATAAGTGGATAAGTGGATAGAAAGCCTGGCATCCTATATGGAGATGAGAGGTCCTGGCTTCAAATATGGCCTCAGACACTTCCTAGCTGTGTGATCCTGGGCAAGTCACTTAACCCCCAATGAGCCCTTACTGCTCTTTTGCCTCGGAACTGATACTTAGCATCAATTCTAACATAAAAGAAAGGGGTTTTGTAAAAATAAAATTCAAGAACAAGACAGGTTATAGAACTTTGAGTTGAAAGGCAACTTCTAAGGCAAGAAGGGCATATGATGCAATTTCTTTATTTCAAATAGAAAGAGGCAGAATGCCTTACTCCAAGTCACTTAGGAAAGAAGTGGTAAACCTAGATCTTCCCATTTTTAACCAACTATGTGACCCTGGGCAAGTCACTTAATTCCTCCTAGTCTCAGTTTCCTCATTCCAAAATTAAATGTAATAATAGCAACTACCTTACACGGTTGTTTTGAAGATGAAATGAGATAAGATATGTAAAGTACTATGAATATCTTAAAGTGATATACAGATATTAGTAACTATTATTATTATTATTATCAGCCAACAAGTCCAATATCCTTCCCAGTACACTATTTTATTGTCACAAACAACTTTAAAGCCTGTATTATGTCACCTCTTTAAATTCACTTGGGCAGGCAGTATGCTGCAGTGGAAAGAATATGGTCTAGGTATCAAGAGGCCACTTCTAGTTCTTGGTATGCCATGAGCTAGCTGAATATCCTTAGACTGATCACTTAACCTCTTCTTGCCTTGGTTCTCTTATCTGAAAAATGGAAATAATACTTTCCCTTCCTAACTCAAAAAAGAGTTTTGTAAAAATATAAAAGACAAAAGTATATTGACAAACTTTTGATATTTAAAAAATAAATATATAGTCATTATTTACCTATCTTTCAATCTATCAGGAAAATTATAAAAAAAAAGATTATAGAGATATAGGGTCAATGATCTAATGTGACCTAGCAGGGTTGCAGAATAGTTGATTGAATCAAAAAGGACTGAGTTCAAGTCTTGCTTCTGGCAGATCCTACTTATGTGAATATAGATGAATCAGTCAATGTTTCAGGAGCCAAGGTTAAGTTTCAAGAACACATAAATTGTCAGTATTCATCACTGAAAGGCATATCTATAATGGGAGTTCCCCAAACCAATGAAGTCATAAATCCAAATCAAAAATAAAATTCTCATCAATATCATCATACCTACTAATTCCAATTGGATTACATTTTCTAGACCACTAAACTATGCTATTTGCCCTATTAGGACCCTAGGGTTTACCAGGCCTTTCTATTTGCTTTGAATGTTTCTATATGACTTTTCTCCTCCATTAGAAAATTAAGTCATTCAACCAGTTGATCAATCAATAAGTATTTATTATTAATCAGTTACTACTTACCTGGCACTGTGCTAGGCACTGCAGATTCAAGTACAAAGAATGAAATCCATCCTTACTCACAATGAGCTTATATTCTAGTTTATGGTTGTAGTTGTATTCTAATATATATATATATATATGTGTGTATATATATATATATAATATGTATAGCATAAATATAAAACAAATAAATATACACACAAAATGGCTAAATAGAAGTTAGAAACATCAGCACTGAGAGGAATGGCAGAGGCTTCATGCATTAGATGGTGCCTGAGCTACACTTAAGGGAAAGAGATAGTCTCAGAGGTAGGGCTAAGGAAAGGGTATACTCTAGGTATGAAGCACAATCATAAGGGTCTGAAGACAGGAGATATGGAAACAGACAGAAAGCTAGTCTGGATGGATCTTTGAATGACAGAAAGAGAGTGATGTCCCACTAGATCTGGAAAGATAGATTGAGGCAAGTTGAAAGCAGAAATCATTTTATTTCTTTTTATTCTCAGCACTTAGTTTTAGTGGGCACTTAATACATACTTTTTCATTCATTCATGTGTTAATTCTCTATGGACAAGAGATTATATAAAATTAGGTATTTCAACAACAAAAAACACCTGTATCTCCAGTTAGTTGGATGGCATCCCTTCCTCCTTTGAATTTTCATATCATTTAATACTATTTAATTTCATGCTGTCATTCTACCCTTTACTAGGCCCTCAATCATGTTTGAGAGGAAGGGTTCTGTCTTGACATCTTTCTAACCCACAAAGAAGCTATCCAGTGCTTTTTTATATACAGTAGATACTCAATAACTACATGTTGAATGATGCTGGATGAGTGATTTGTGTCTTCCAGATATAAATAGATTGGGAGATACTCAAGTGTCCATCATACCCTCCTATCAACTACCTTGTGTGTAGATGCTATTTAAATCCTCTACTCCTGACAGAAAGAAGGATCAGTGGAATAGACTTGGGGGTACTTGACCTCAACAAGGCAGTCTATGATAAACCAAAAGATTGGGATCTTTTTTTGGTATAAAAAATCCACTATTTGACAAAAACTGCTGGGAAAATTGGAAGACAGTGTGGGAGAGATTAGGTTTGGATCAACATCTCACACCCTACACCAAGATAAACTCAGAATGTGTGAATGACTTGAATATAAAGAAGAAAACTAGGTGAATACAGGATAGTATACTTGTCAGATCTTTAGGAAAGGAAAGATTTTAAGGCCAAGCAAGAATTAGAAAAAATTAAAAAATGTAAAGTAAATGATTTTGATAACATTAAATTAAAAAGGTTGTGTACAAAGAGAACCAACACAACCAAAATTAGAAGGGAAGCAACAAATTGGGGGAAAAATCTTCATAACAAAACCTCTGACAAAGATCTAATTACTCAGATTTATAAAGAGCTAAATCAATTGTGGAAAAAATAAAAAATCAAGCCATTCCCCAACTGATAAATGAGCAAGAGACATGAATAGGAAATGTTCATATAAAGGGGAAAAAACTATTAATAAGCACATGAAAAATGTTCTAAATCCCTTATAATAAGATAAATGCAAATCAAAACAACTCTGAGGTACCACTTCACACTTAGCAGATTGGCAAACATGACAGCAAAGGAAAGTAATGAATGTTGGAGGGGATGTGTTAAATTGGGAAATTAATGCATTGCTTTTAGAGTTGTAAATTGATCCAACCATTCTGGAGGGCAATTTGGAACTATGCCAAAGGGTGCTAAAAGACTGTCTGCCCTTTGATCCAGTCATAGCACTGCTGGGTTTATATCCCAAAGAGATAATAAGGAAAAAGACCTGTACAAGAATATTCATAGCTGTGCTCTTTGTTGTGGTAAAAAAAATTGGAAAATGAGGGGATTCTCCTCAATTAGGGAATGGCTGAACAAATTGTGGTGTATGTTAGTGATGGAATACTATTGCACCTAAAGGAATAATAAACTAGAAGAATTCCATGTGAACTGGAATGACCTCCAGGAATTGATGCAGAGTGAAAGAAGCAGAACCAAGAGAACATTATACATAGTAATGGACTTCACAGTTAGTAGCAGTGTAATGATCCAGAACAATTAGGAGGGATTTATGAGAAAGAACACTATCTACATTCAGCTGAAAAACTGTAGGAGTAGAAACACAGAATTAAAAAAACAACTGTTCACATGGGTTGATGGGGATATGATTGGGGATGTAGATTCTAAATGATCATCCTAGTGCAAACATCCTAGTGCAAAAAATAATATGGAAATAGGTTTTGATCAAGGACACATGTAAAACCCAGTGGAATTGCATGTTGGCTACAGGAAGGGGTGTAGGGAGGGTTAGAGAAAGAACATGATTCTTGTAACCATGGAAAAATATTCTAAATTGACTAAATGAAATTTAAAAAATAAAATAAAAATCATTAATTTAATGAAAAAAAAATAAATCCTCTACTCTTTAACTTTTTTAAGTTTATAACACAATAAGTTTATATATGTAAAAGTTCTTTGAAAAACTGCAGAATGGAATTCATATCTAGAGTATCATAATCAACAATATTGATTCTTATTATTTAAATGAAAAATAATATTAATACTACTAATAATGAACTTTAACAACAATATATAACTAATGAGATAACAGAAGTTATCTGTTAGCTTTTTACTATTGTTTTTCATTATCACTGTTTCTTCCCTAGTGAATATAATTAATTTAGGATGATGATGATAACATAAACACAACTCTCAAAACCAATCAGATGTCTATGGTCATTATTCCTCAGGCAACATTCAAAGAATTCACTTTGCTTCTCACTTATATTTTTTCACACAGACTCACATGCTCAGACTCTGCCAGATCTGTAATAGTGTCTGCTGAGTCCTGCCTTGAACTTACCAGACAGGCTAAGGCTAAGATAGGTTAAGCTGATCCCCTTAGCTGTCATTAGTCCAGACCCCACATCTTGAATATTATTCATATATTCATTCCAAAATTCTCTGGGCTTTTCCAATCTATAGATTCCCAAGAACCCATGTCATTAATAGCTTATTCTAGGTAAAAAATAAAGAACTATAATTGCTGATTACGTTTCAGTCAGTACAGAAAGTTGAGTCAATTTATCATCAACCAAGTTGACCCAAGAATACTTTGGAAAACCATTATATATTAGATTGTTTTCAATGACACCACAAAAGCAATTCTGTACACAACCAATATATAACCCAAATTATAGACAGGATTTCAGAATTTCAGTGTTTTTTGTATATTAAAGCATAAGTGGATGGCAAATTCTGTCACAAACCTTGGTGCTCCCAAGAGGGGAGAACTCACAAAAAAAAATAGTGATTCATGAAAGAAAAAGCAAGTGTTTACTCTCAGAAAGACAAGGATAAATTTAGTTGAAGTTCATGCACTCAGTAAAATGACAGCAACACAACATATGACAATTTAGAGGTTTGAGTCTCAACTGATTTATGAATCAGAGCTGGGAATACAACCATAAGTGGATTGTTTCCCCCACTTCACTCCTAGTTGTCCAGATGTGTTTAAAACCTCTGTGGACATGAGACTAAATGTTCTTGTGTCTATGAATTTCAGGGTATACTTCTGAAAAGTTAAACACATAAAATGCTGCACTCATTGTTAATAAATATTTTTAGAGTGTCTCATGAAACCAGCAGTGAAAGAACTGTCTACTCATTTTATCTCATTTTTTTTTTTACTGTACAATCCTGCTCCATTCTCAGACTACTAGTCAGGTTAGTGATTGCCCAGGGGCAGAGGGAAGGCAAGAGGAAAAGATGAAGTTTGATGAAGAAAGCATTTTGATGCTCCCATTTAAGGACAATGTACATAAGCACTTACAATCATTTCTCTTTGCAAACCCTTTCCTCTATAACCTATATTTGGAGAAGGATCAGAAATCACCAGTGATACAGTCTGACTCACTTTGGATATTTCAAAATGTACATTTTCCCACCATCTCTGTCACAGGTGTGGAGGTGAATAGGTTAAGAAAGTTAATTTAAAAGTGATCAAAAGTAAAAGTCACTTAACAAAATAAACAGGCATTTGTGTTACAGAGTTGGTCATCAAAAAAACCCATTACAATAAAAAGATTCTCCCTACTTTAAATCCAGTATAAAAAATCCCTTATAAAATCATCTATGGTAGTACTGAGTTCTATTATTAAAATCTCCAAGCCCAGGAGATGAAACTTTAGTACCCAGACATCTTAAAGCTTTCCATTCAGAAAAAAAAAAATATATATATATATATATATAAATTTATCAATTTTTAAAACCTCTGTTTTCAGTTTGGGGGCTTTATCTAAATTTTCTCTGAGGCACATACTTTCCATTTATGCCCAGTGCAAGAACAACCAAACAGTCTCAATATGTTGACAGAGTATTGTAATTCACTTAAATTATGCCACTGGAATCCCACAGCTGGCCTGTATGTCTGCCTCAAAGCTGAATGAATACAATGTCAATGATCCTTTCAACTAATATTGTCCTAGCTGCTGACAAGGAAATAAATCTAGCAACTTAGACTCAACTTCTGAGGCTTTTTAGCCCAAACAAGTGAATGCTAAGGAGGGGGGCACAAACATGGGCAAAGGAGAGACCACAACGATGAAGCTGAGCGCAGACACTGATCGAAAGCCAGCTGAGGAGCAGGGAGACAGATATTGTCAATTAACAGTGTTCCTCAGTTGTTTGTGTGCATTTGATGACAAGTTATGCCCCAAATGGCATCCTGATATCATTTCAGCCACCAGTTCTTCCAGCCCTCTGGCTTGCAGACAATAAAGCAGCAAGAAAACATACATCTGCCATCACTTTCGGGGAAGAAGTATTTGAATTCTTAATTCTAAATAGCGTTCGTTTCCTCTATTCCATCGCTGATTTTTTATTCCTGGCCTACCTGACTAATTTCCATTTATTCCCTTCTCCCCCTAACTCCCCCCACCCCCAGCAGACCGGCTGATGAACCAGAATTACAAAGAGTTAAACATGAAGGTCACTACCCAGCACATTGCAAACATGCCTCTCCAGCTCAGCTCCACAGTCCCAGTAAAACAAAGCCCCTCCAACCACCTGTAATAATATGCCTGAGCAGCTAGCAAATCCTCAAGTCCCGAAGAGCCAGCCACACAAGGTAGACATTTTCTGCAGCTGGCTTTAATCATGTACATCTTGCCCCCAGTGTTGCCTCGGCTCCTCTTACCTTGACGTTAGTCCGGAGTGCACAGTAACATGCAAAAAACATTGCAGTAAACAAGGAGCATATGGACTGGCATTCAGCTCTTCAGCCCAGCACAAACCACAGACCCGATCCTGAGCATGTGCTACCAAAGAAGCGCCGGTTCCCTCTGTCAGTTTGAAAATGCATTGATCTCGGGCTTTTCTGACTACAAAAAGACATGTCTTGAAGGCACTGAGTGAAATCTAAAAATCTCTTCATTGCCTATATATAGCATTATGCCCAGTAATTTCAATTAGCCAAAATTCAGCAGCTGAAAGTTAAGACCTCAGTTGCTTTCGCTTCTAGCATTTTAAATCACTGAGGGGAAGAAGAAGGAAAAAAAAAGAAAGAAAAAAGAAGGGAGGGGAGGAGAACTCGCAGGGGTTGGGGGGGGGGTAAGGTGAGGAATTAAAATTTAACCAATGGGTTACTTTATATTTCTGGGGAGGGCTGATGTTTTCCTATTAGGTACTTTATAAGGAGAATGCATCAGGCAGGTGGGAAACTGAATAGGGAGTCCTTTTCTATTCTGAGGGATACTGTAGGCTCTGCAATCTATCCCCACCTATCCTGATGCAGAATCCCTTTTTGGCAAACCCTTAGTACTACAAATCCTTGCAAATTCACCTTCTTCTACCTATCAGTGCAGAATGAGACTGTGGGGGGTTGGGGGTAGAATAAGGATTTCTTTCTTAGCTGGGGTCTCTCTAAAACGCCAATTGGGTCCACTGTGTTTAAATGGCCGAGGGGAACCACTGACTTACTTCCCCGTCATCGGGTACAAATCATTGCTGCTGCTTGGGGACGACTGGAGTGCCTGGGCTCCCACATCAAATGCTATGCACAAATTTTCAAATATGGGCTTTATTGGTAAAACACAATCGATATCAGAGCAAAGGATTGAACTAGAGACAGGATTCCAGGGGCTAACATAACCTCAGTTTTCGGGGGCTACTGCTACTGCATTTCAAATGATCAGCTGGATCAGGGAGACAGACAGAAAGCGTCTGCCCTCCTGAAATCCTGAGGAGTGGGGGGGGAATAGGGGGGAAAATACCCTCAATTCAAAACCACGGTCAGATCCCACTGTCTGCTGTCATTCCTGTCAGCCACCGGATGCTGCATATTAACTCGATTTTTACTGAGCTGAAAGAAGCAAGTCCAGTGTGTGCTTCTAAAGTCCTGTTTCCAGCCCTGGGAAGCCCAAATGTTCAGCACCAATTCTGAAGCTATCCTGCTAAAATAGAACGAGAAAAGAGCAGTTTCTCACTGCAGCAAAAATTGTGGGAGGGGAAAAAAAAGTGGTTCTGTCTTAGCCACGACATTCCCCATCAGCATAACAGCAACGTGGAGAAGAAGCATAACTCAGAAGGGGAGAAAAAAGCTGCAGTGACTTTTAGGATTATTCTTTAAATATGTTTTACATAAACCCCCTTGAGCACTGCAGGGGTGCTGAAGCCCTGGGCATTTCCCGTGGGCTATGAGGTGAGGCAATGCAAGTGGGAAGTGAGGGATTTGAAAGGAAGAAAAATTAGGAAGAAGAAAGCAGGGTTTTCAGTTTTTCTCCAGATGACAAGCTATCAGAAAGTGTCGTCAATTCTGACTAAAAAGCTATTTTGGGCATGTCATTGTTTGTGTCTTTTAGGAGGATGGATTTTTGTTTAAAAGGGAATCTAGTCTTCAGAAGGAGACCTCTCTCTAACAGGGAAGTCTCTGAATTGGACTCCCAGTTCTGAGGGTCCCACGAATCGACACAATTGGAATTTGTAGGCATTTCCAGTATATGCAATTACTTCCGGTATAGGAGATACAGATATGGATGCCCCAAGTTGGATGCTCTGCAACTTTTATTAGCTGCTAAACACAGAGCAAAGCTATCTGGTTAATAAATGCTTTTCTTGGCTGAGGCTGGAAGAGTTCTGGATTTCTTGTAGTTATTTTTAAGGCATAATCCCAAACAAAACAATCTGGGGACAGAGGGGGAGGGGTGTCGATTAATGGGCAAATCTTTTTTATCTTCTAATTCTAAGGTATTTTTTAAAGTATAGATTTCAAAATTCATGAGCAATTGGTACTTGGTACTTTATTTATCCGGATGAGAAAATAACCAACTGCAAGTCCCAGTACCACCACTATCTTATTAAAAGGACCCTGGGTAACTTTCTTAACCAGAAAGAGAGAGAAACAGAGAGAAAGAAAAGAAAACTTAAAGAAGCCTTAGAACAGTTTATAGGGAAAGATACAATAAGCAAGTAGTTTCATGAAAAATTAGAACATGGGTCTAAAAATGTAGTTCAATATGATTTGGGAAATATATTTATTATGCATTCATATAAAATTTTTCTGTGAAAAAAAACATGTTTAATCAATAGTAGTTGGCATGGTATAATGGCAATTAGCACTGGATTTGGAATACTGAATTTGAATTCAAATCCTGCCTTCTTCACTGTCTACTTATATGACCTTGGGCAAGTCATTTTACTGCCCTAAGACCTTTTTTTTTTTTAATCTTGAAATAAGGTCAGACTTAATAGCTTCTAATATCCAGTTTAGGTATGAATCTGAGATCATATGATCCTAAAAGAAAATTAATCTTTGAAATAAAGAAATCAATAATCTATAGTCTATTGGAATCTATTATGATTCTAGATCCATCATGGCCTGGGTACTAGTACTGTGTGGGAGATGAAATAATGCTTTTAAAAGGCCAACTCTCTGACCCACACATATATAGAAAAAAATGAAAATAGAAAAAGTGAAGATTTAATTTAACCTCTATCCCTTATCCTTGAGAACTAATTCTTAAAATTTTTCTATTTATCTATGATATAGAGAAGTCATATGAATAATATGTATATATATACACACATATATGCAAGAAATTAGCCTCTTGTAATAAAAGACAAAACAAAACTATAGTAAGATTCCATGTTGATGAGCAAAACCATTACCCAAATATTAAAGTCAACGAAACAGAGTTAAAAGTCAGGCACATTAGATAGACAAGTTTGTTTTATTTTTTGTTTGTTTGTTTGCTTTTGGTCTAGTGAATCCAAAAGTTGGGGAATAAAGTCAGGAATTATTCAACTTATTCATATTATTTCCTTTAAATTTAACTAATTAACTAATAAAATGGATACTCCACATTTTCATTTTCAGGCTTTCCTAATAATTGCTATTCATTCATTCATCCAACAACTATTTGTTAATTCAGAATTCTCCATTGCATTGCTATTCTAATGCTTCATTAATCAATTAAGGAGGATATGTTAAGCATTTACTCAGTTGTAGGCAATGAGCTATGCACTGGGCAGATTTTTTAGAAATGTCTTTACCTTCAAAGAATTTATATTTTACTAGAGAAGCCTATATATAAAATTGGCACATGCAAAATATATACATAGAAAATTAAAGAAAAAGAGAGGAGATTCCTATTTTAAAGACTATATTTGAACTGAACTTTAACGGAAACCAGGGACTTTAAGAGATAAAAAGAAATTTCTATGTATGTGGTTTCAAGTTTCTGTGAAGTTGACTCTGTATTGCTTAAGTTTATTCTAATGGGGAGATGGCCCCTTGTACTTTTAGATTACTTTTATTATTAGAAAGTTTTCTTTTGTCTCCAATTTCAATTTGTCTCCAATTTCCACCCATTGCTCCTACTTTTCCTTTTTGGAAAGCCAGTCTAAAACTCAGTGAAGCTCTAGAAGGTGCTTTCTAATTGGAAATTATTTAATTTTGACATTGGTGATGAACTGTATACTTGGTGTCCAAAGCTATGTTTAGCTAAAACTGGAAAAGCTCATCATCAAATTGTTAGCTACTAAGAGAAGAATTTGGGCCAAAGAAATTAACAAAACTATAAAAGAGCAAAATGACAAGTGTTAAGGGGAAGTGAATTATTGTAATGGAATACTATTTTGCCATGAGAAATAGCAAACAAGATGATCACATACACACATATACATACATGCACACACATACACACACACAGAAAAACAACCTGGAAAGACTCTTATGAAATGAAGCAAAGTGAAATGAGTAGAACAAGGAGAACATTGGAATACAATAACAACAATAAAATCTGATGATCAATTGTGAATGACTTGACGATTATCAACAAGTTAAGGATACAGGACAACTTCAAGGGATCCATGATAAAAAAGGTCATCCACTGTCATAGACAGAGTCTGAATATAGATTGAAACATAATATTATTCACTTTATTTCCCCCATGGATTTTTCTTTAGTGTAAGCAATTTGCATATTGTTTCACAACATGACAAAAAGGAAAAATATGTATTATATTATGTACAATCTATATTATATTATATTATATGATTTATTGAGGAGGGGAGAAGGTTGGCAAGAGGGAGGGAAAAAGAAAGAATTGCAAAAATATTAAAAATTACATAGATGTAATATCAAAAAAATTAAAAATCAAAACTATCTAGTAAAACATTTGAAGTATTCCAATCTAAAATCATTAGAGGTAGGACTCATAGCAGTGAAATGAAAAACTTGGTTTAGTATTTAAGTATGAGCACAATATCACGTTAAATATGAGAGGGGATTGAAAAAAAAAGACACAACCCCTGCCCTCAGGGAGCTTAAAACAGAATCCATTTAGGATAAAATGGAAAGACTTTCTGTTACACACATTGACCAACTTTTGGAACCATCGAGGTACAGATAGCTAGATTTGAACCAAACACCTAAGCTTGAGTACTGACCCTGTCACTTCCTAACTTGTGATCTGAAGTCTCAGTTTCCTCATCTGTAAAAGCAGAGAGTCAAATTAGATCTCTGGTATCCTTTCTCACTCTACATCTATGATCCAAGTTTCCAATGCTCATCAATTAGGGACTTCACTACAGTGCTAGGTATTCCACATATAATTATTACTTGTTCATCACTTTCAATCCAGTTAGTTGACTAATGATTATACTCATGTTTCATAGCTGTAGAAATTAAGAACTAAGAAGACCAAACCATGCCCAGCATTTAATTAGTTCTATTTCACCATAGTTTATCACAACAATATGTAAAATGTATTAAAATAAATTATCTTTGAAACCAATTAGCAGGCATGTGCTAGAGGAGTACCAAATACAAAGCAGCCTGGACCAATTATTGAGTAAAGGCTGGCCTTACTCTCAAGTGCCCCAGGAAACTACAATATCAGAATCATGGAATCTTAGAACTGGAAGGTACCTCAGAGACTATTTGGCCCAAACTGAATCTAAATAGGGATCCCTTCTACAATAAAGTGGGAGGCAGGGACGCCTCTATAAATTGCTCTAAAATTTGTTTTCTGAGGGAATAAAACTAATTCCTTTTCCATGTGACAGCCCATTATCAAACATTTAAAAATAATGTCATGGTGCTTTCAAAATCTTTTCTTCTCCTTATTAAGTTACCCCTATTCCTTCAACTAACTTTCATATAGCATGATCACAAGGTCCTTTGACATCCTGGTTTTCCTACTCTAGATCCTTTCTAGCTTGTCAATGTCCTTTCTAAACATGATGCTTAGATATTAACACAATTCCAAAACAAGATTGGTTCAGGAAAAAAATACATAAGTATTATCACCAACCAAATCTGGGATACTAAGTCCCTCAAGTGTAACTGAATATTCTATTAGTGCTTTTCCCCCCTTGTCATATCATAATTTGATTCATAATAAGATTTCACTAAAATCTCCAGATCATCATGGGAGAATTGTTGTCCAGCTACTCCTCTGCTCTATTATACTTGTGAAGTTGATTTTTTATTCCAAGTATAAGACTTCATCTATCTCTTTAATTTCAATCTTATTAAAGTCAGGCTACCCTACAAGATATCACATGTATAATGACAGATAAGACATACATGCCACTTGAGGGAAATTCATGATTGATGGTTGATTCCAAATTTGTGGCATGTACAACCAAAGGTTACTGTAAAATAGAAAGGGGAAAATTAATCTTTATTTTGGGAATCTCTAACTGAAATTTAGCATTTTCTTCAATCATTAATTTATTGATTAAACCACTTGTATTAGGTTACACCATGCTACAAAAAGGGTATATCATACAAAATAGTTACAAACCCCTGCCCCAAAAACGGAGAGTCTCCTGCAGCCTTAAAACTTGAAGGTCAGATGTACTGAGTTTTAACAACTACTTAAAATTCCCCAACATGGTCATGACAGACTCCATGCCTTAACAAAATGTAATGAATGCCCTCTCAGCAAGGCTTTCACTTCTCTCTTAACCACCTCTCTAGGTACATTCTGCATTCTGGGGAATTAGAAATATGGGGAAATAGGAACTTAGGATATATTATATTTTGGAAAGAAAGCTAAGAATTATAAAACATTCATTGAAGGCACTAATCATTTAATGCATAAGAAAGAAGACTGGGGAGGTATATAATGTCTGTCTTAAAATATTTGAAGAGTTGTGAGGTGGACAAGGGGATCAACTTATTCTACTTGGCTCCAGAGGACAAGACAATGGGTTGAAATTACATGGATGTAAGTTTTTGGCTCAGTTTGAGAAATAACTTAATTTACAACTGTCCAGCTATCCCCAAGTAGAAGGGCCTGCCTGAGGCAGAAGGTAGTTTCTCCTCTACACAGATCTTCAAAGAAAGATGAGAACTTGCCAGATGCCATAGTGGGAATCTTTGTTCAGGTAAGGTCTGAACCAATTGGTCTCTAAGGTCTCTCCTAACTGAGATTCTACGATTCTAAGACTGTATATTGTTACTTGATCCAACCCTGTCCCTCAAGGAGAGGAAATAATTTCACTTTTTTAAGATCTCTAGATATAGTAGTCCCTCTTAGCTTTCACTATGAACACAAACAGGTCATTTTCTAGACAACAGTATCACTCTCCTCTCTTCCCAAAAAGCATCAGCTTAGACAAAGAGATACTTTCAGTAATAGGAAACTTCAAGGTAAGGAAAATAAGGAGGGAACTGAGTCTAATATTTTCACTTTGTACAGAAAGAGAGCAGAGGTGACCAGTTCAAGGTCACAAAGGAAGAATGGGGACCCAGACTGCATTTTCTGTGTCTATGACTAGTACTCATTTTGCTGTACCATGCTGTCTTCTTAGAGTGAAAATAAGGATTTAGAGTACATGAGTCTATCAAAATCTTTATCTTTCCTGCCAGCTCCAGTTCACAGTATTTCCTACCTTTTTTCAATTCCTATAGCATTTATAGACTATAACCAAATTAGCATTTATATTCATTAAGCAAAAATCAGCCCTTGATTATGTAATCTCTTCTCTAATTGTGTCATGCTCATAATTCTTACCTGACCAACCCAAATTTAAGTTCATCAAGGGCAGGCAGTACACTGAAAAGAGCACTCTGTTGGGTTCAGGAGATTCAACAGTTATTCACCCTAATTCTTGTCTTGTTTTAATTTCATTTATAATATTAGTATCAGATTTAGAACTAGAGGAAAAATTAAAGACATTCTAGTCCAAGGCTTTAATTTTTCAGATGAGAAAAAAAGAGGCCAGCAAAAGCTAAGTGACTTAAGAAAGATGCAAGTAGTATGTGCAGGAGGCAGGATTTGAACTCAGGTCTTCTGGAATGAAAAATAAGTTAGAGAGGCTTATTGACCTCTCAACTCCCTTTTATCCTATAAATGGATGTCTTCTAATTCTCTTGGATCCATATTAGATATTTTGTAAATATTTTTCATGGAGTGAAGAATTGTTAGGTATAAAAAGTTGGAAATGGGAGCTAGATGATAGAATAATGCTCATCTGTCCATCTATTCATTTCTACAGTATATTCAATAAATATTTATGAATCTATACTATGTATAAGGGCTTGTGATAAGAGCTGTCATTCAGTCATTTCTATTATTTCCAACTCTTTAAAACTCTGTTGGTGTTTTCTTGGCAAAGATATTTTGGCTTTGCCAACTAGTTTGCCACTTCTTTCTCTACCTCATTTTTAAAGATTTGCCACCTATCTGCCCCAATAGGAGTTGAAGGTGATAGGATGGTCCCTGTCCTAAAGGGCATTATAGTCTTGTAAACTCCATACCCTAATACAAAGGTATATGGCAAATCTTTAAGGATCCATTACTTATTTAGTGTGCCATTTTCTTTCATCATTAGAAATGGCAGTTCCTCTGTGATTTAAATTGTTTATATTATGATGGTTAAAATCAATCACTTTATTGCTTATCTTCTGATAATGAAACATATAACATTAAAAATTATTTTAATGCAGGGTTGAATGTCAAGTTCCATGAGAGGTTCAAAAAAATTTGACCAATTCAATCCTTCTTTTCCTTGACTCTCTACCAAAATCACCACAGTGATTTTCCCAACTCTTATTTCTTTACAAAATTCTATGGAAAGACAAATAAAAGAAAGGCTGCTTCAGACCAGAGGGATAGCAAAAGGCTTAATGGAAGAGGTAATCTATAAGCTGAGTGTCAGAAGATAAATAAGATTTTAAAGGAGGCACATTCCATAGAGAATCATTGATACAGGTTTTTACCCATGAGACAAAAAAGAGGCACGGAGGGAGGAAATGAAGGAAATACACAGGGAACAGCAAAGAGTTAACATCTGGTAGACGTTAAGGTATCTGCTAAGCAGTGGGAAATAAGGCTGAAAAGGTATGTTGAATCCAGTACAAAGAGAACTTTGTCATGATGAAATTTGTATTTTATTGCTAGCCAAAGGGAAGCTATGGAAGCAAAAATGAGAAATCAAAGGTGAACAGCCAAATCGACCTTCTCAAAAGATTAAAAATGCTGAAATATTTTGAAATGTGCTATCTTTTCTGCATATGCTCATATTGCCACAACTAACACAAGAAAATAGATTAGTGAAAAAATGAGAGGGTCAATCATAAAACAATAGTGAGGGATGGACAATTCAAGTTCTACAATGGTACCCAAGAAATATTAAAAGATTTTTAGAAAGGATACTAGTACATTTGGCATAGTTTTCTGGAGGATATACACAGTAACCTGGATAAGTATTGTACAATATGAGAAATGATATTCAAGCTGTAACTTGAACTGGTGAAATGAACATCCAAATAAATGTGATCCTAGATTCATCAAAACAGTAAATATCATAAACTGCTGATGTAGATGGAAATATATTAGAAAGTATTAGTTTAAATGTGATTTTACAGACAAAAAAAATTAGGTCTGGAGATATAAAGGACTTGCCCAAAGTCACACAGATAGTAATAGAACTGGAATAAGAACCCAGGTATCAATTTCCAAATCCAAAGCTCTTTTTACACTATTATGAACAAAAATGAATCATCTATAGGCAGAAGAGTGCTATTCTATAGTATCATCACATCTACTACAAAGTTAATATGCATTTGACATGAAATCAAGGAGATGATACTCAAGATTATAGTCCATTAGATTATGATGTAGAGTCAAGATGGTAGAATAGAGGTAGGAAATTACCCAAACTTCCAAATTATCTACCAAACAAATTTAAATTCATACTTTATATCAAATTCTGGAGGGCCAGAACCAATAAAAGGTTGAAGTTAAACAATTTTCCTTCTAAAGACAATTATGAAGTCTAAGGAAAGGTCTGTCTCACCAGGATGGAGGTAGGGCCTGAAGCATAATGCAGTACAGACTGCATCCTCACAAGCCAGCAGCAGCAATAGCTTAGGAAACTCAACCAAAACTAAGGGGGTGAAGTGGGGCAGGGAGACAACAGGTCAGAAGATTATAGAGGATCCTTTTCTGGTACTTGTGCTCTGTTATATTGCCCACACACAGCTCCAGGATACAGTTTAAGGGCAAAAAGGAGCACTAGCACTTGTGGTCCCAAAAGAGCAGAGTTCCAGATTCCAGGGCAAAAAAGAGTACTTGTGGTTGCTCACAAGGGAGCAGGAGTCCCGGTCTCAGATTCAAAGCAGAAAAGAGTACTAGCTCTTGCAATCAAAAGAGAATAAGGGCCCATTCCACATTTTCAGGGATATAAGGAGTGATAGCACTTTTGGCAATATGGAAATAGTGTTTCTTTTATCATTTTTCTAGGGCAGAAAAAGAGTGCTAGGTCACTCACAGATTAGAACACAGACTACACCTCTGCTTAGATCATATGAAGAAATGAAAGCTTATATACCCCTGGAACTAGCTCTGAAAATAGCAGCAAGAAAATCCTGAAAATTGTGATAGTGCCCACTCATTCACTGGTATAAAGCCCAAGTTTACAAGGTTGAATATCAAGAAATATACTGGAAAAAATGAACAAAAAAGAAAAAATACTCAGATAATATAAAGTTTCTATGATGACAAGGAATATCAAGACATAAACATAGGAGAAAACAATAATGTCAAAACAATTTTAAGTAAAGCCTTTAAGAAAAAATGTGAATAGATAAAAAGTTCAAAAAGAACTTCTTTAAAAACTCACAAAGGAATTTAAAAATCATAAAGTTAAAGAAAATTTTGAAAAATTAAATGACAGTGATGCATGAAAATTATGAAAAGAGAATCAAAAGGTTAGTAAAAAAAGTTCAAAATAAACTTAAAAAATATAAATCCATAAAAACACAATTGGTCAAATAAGTACAAAAATCCACTGAAAAGAAGTGCTTTAAAAAGAATTAGTGAAATGAAAAAGAGTTACCAAAGTTTGCTAAAGAAAATAATTCCTTAAAAATTATCATTGGGAAAGCAGAAGTTAATGACTACATGAGACATCAGTAAATAATCAAACAAAATCAAAAAAATTAAAAAATGGATCAAAATGTAAAATATGTCCCTGAACAAAAATTATTTTTTAAAAAACCCAAAAGCAGTCCAAGAGAGATAACGTAATAATTATTGGGCCACTTGAAAGCCATGATCAAAAAGATCCAAGACCTCCATTTCAAGAAATTATCAGAAAAGTTCCCTAGAATCCTAGAACTAAAGGATAAAACAGAAATTAAAATACTGCACCAATTGCCTCATGAAAGATAACTCAAAATGAAAACTTGAAGGAATATCATAGCCAAATTTCAGAGCTCTGATGTCAAGAAAAATATATTACAGTCAGAAATAAATAATTAAGAATGATGGAATCAAAATTGGAATAACACAAGTTATAACAACTTCTACATTAAAGGAACAGAGGGCTTAAAATATATTCCATAGGATAAAGGATCTAGGATTACAACCAAGAATCATCTACCCAGAAAAACTGATTATAACTCTTCAAAGAAAAAAATAGATTAGAGGACTGTCAAGCATTTCTGCTGAAAAGACAAGGATTTAGTTGAAAATTTACTTTCAAATATAAGATTCAAAAGAAGCATAAAAAAGGTAAACATGAAAGAGAAAGTGAAATCATAAGGGGTATGTTGAAATTAAACTGTTTAAATTACTATATGGGAAGATGACATGTGTAATTCCTAAGATATTTATCATTATTAAAACATTTAGAAAGATATATAGAAACAGAGACCATAGGGGTAATTTGAATATCCTGGGATGATTTAAAGAAAATCAAAATAAGGCATGAGAGAGAGAGTCATCCACCAGGAGAAGGGGAAAGGGAGAAAGGCAGAAAGGGGAAATTATCTTACACAAAAGAGATATGAAAGAGCCCTTTACAGAAGAGGGTAAGGGAGGAGGATGAACACTTGAACTTTACTCACATTGGGATTCTCAGTTAATGATACTATATCTAAATCAATAATCAACTTTACCAAAGGGCAGATTAAAAGAGGAAGTGGTCAGAAGTAAAATGAATTTTTGAGAAGTGAAAAAATAAAAAGAGAGGAAAGAATAAACCCGAAATAAATAGGATGAAGGAAAACAGAGTGAGTAATCTAAATTGTGAATGTGAATGAGATTAATTTACCTCTAAACTGGAAGCAGATAAAAGAATGGATAAAACCCAAAATCTGACAATTCATTATTTACAAGAAATACTATTAAAAAGGAGAGATATATATTAAGTAAAAATAAGGGGCTAGAACAGAATCTGTTTTTCTTCAGTTCAAGGGAAAAAAACAGGGGCAGCAAACTTATAAACAGATAAAAAAAAGCAAAAATAGATCAAATTAATATAAGTAAGTAGGGAATATACATTATGATAAATGATAACATAGGCCATGAAGTAATAGCAATATGAAACATTAATGCAACAAAATGGATAGCATCCACATTCTTGAGGAAAAATTAACTGGGTTAAAAAATAAAATAGGCATTACAAACTACACTAGTTGGGGGCCTTAGCTTACCCTTATCAGAACTAGCCAAAACACAGATAAAAATTAGGGAGATGAATAGAATTTTAGAAAAGATAGATATGAGAGGCCTCTGGAGAAAACTGAATGGGAATAGAAAGGAGTATATCATTTTTCAGCAACAATGTCACCTTCACAAAAAGTGACCATGCATAAAGTCATAAAGTTCTTACAATCAAATGTAAAGAAGCAGAAATATTAAATGCATCATTTTACATCATAATGCAATAAAATTATACTCAATAAAGGAATTCAAGATTTAAAAATCTAAACCCAAAGAATGAGTAGATCAAAGAACAAACAATAAAAACAATTATTTCATTAAAGAGAATGATACCAAAAAGACAACATTCCAAAATTGATGGGATGCAACAAAAGCAGTATATAGGGGAATATTTGTTTCTAAAAGCATGTACATTGATACAATAAAGAACAATTCAATGAATTGTGCATGCAACTAAAATAATAGAAAAAGAACAAATTGGAAATCCCCAAATAAACATCAAATTGGAAAGTTAAAAAATCAAAGGAGAGATTAATAAAATTGAAAATAAGAAAATCATTGAGATAATAAATAAAATTAGCAGATGATTTTATGAAAAAATAGATAAATAATTGGTTAATTTCATTTTTAATAAATCAGGAAAGTTACCAATATCAAAATGGAAAAAAGGCGAATTCACTTCGAGTGAAGATGAAATTAAAGTAATGATTAAGAGCTATTTTGTTCAATTATACACCAAAAAATCTAAAAGATATTTACAGAAATATTAAGTGCCCAGATTAACAGAAAAGGAAGTAACATGCTTAAATAATTATGTAGTAGAAAGGGAAGTAGAAGAAGCCATCAATGAGCTTCCTAAGAAAAAATCCCCAGTTTCAATTGAATTGACAAGTGAATTTTATCAAACATTTAAGGAACAATTAATCCCAATACTATATTAACATTCTTAGGAAGGAATTCTCTCAAATTCCTTTGATGACACAAACACTCTTTTGATACCAGGAAGGCCAAAGAAAATAGAGAAGAAAAAAATAATAGACCAATTTCCCTGATGAACATTAGTGAAAAAATTTTAAGCAAAATATTAGCAAGGAGATTATGGCAAAAAGATCCTACACTTATAACTGAGTGGGATTTATACTAGAAATACAGGGTTAGTTCAATATAAGGAAAGCAATCATCATAATCAACTACATCAATAACAAAGGCAATAAAAATCATGATTATATCAATAGATTCAGAAAAATCCTTTGGTACTCATTCCTACTAAAAACAATAGAAAGTCTAGGAATAAATGGACCTTTTTACAAAATAAGTAATATCTATCTAAAACCATTAGAAAGCATTATTTGTAATGAAAATAAGTTAGAAACCTTCCTAATAAGATTAGAGGTGAAGAAAGGTTGTCCACTATCATGAATGTTATTCAATATTCTACTAGAAATGCCAACTATAGATTATGGTTAGTGGGAAGATAGTAGAGTAGGGCATGAAACTTCCTTGCTCTCCTAATACCCCTGATGAACAAACAAAAATGACCCCACAAAATCAATGCTAAAAGTGGCAAAAAAAGACACTACTCAAAAGTGAAGCTAAACAGCCAGGGACAACTAGGGAGGACATTTTCCTTCTTTGATTTCAGGCCCACCACTGCAGGCCCTGCATGCAGGAAGAGCTCAAAGATTGTAATCAAGTGACAACCTAACTTTGTTTGTGGAGCTTTGGAGCTTACATTCCAGAGGATACCACTGGAAAAGACAGGCAAAGGGTCCTGGGAGCAGCTAAAGCTGCTCAGCCTCAGCTCCATAGACCCTCACTGGCCCAAATCTGAGGACTGAAGGAGTGGACACCCTAGAGACTATAGGTGCTAGGTCCTAAGAGCAGGAATTCAAGCTTCAATGCTAAAAATGAGGAAATTTGGAGGCTATTTACCTCAAGAGGAAGAACTGGTGAAGTCTGAAAACAGATCAAAACATACATTTTTTCTTTCTTTTTTTTTTCCTCCATTTTTTGCTACATGACTGTGCATGTATAATCTATATCAAGCCACTTACCATTTCAAGGAAGAAAGTATGAAGGGAAAGAATTTGTAACTCAATTTTTTCAAAACCCTTACCTTCCATCTTGGAATCAATACTGTGTATTGCTTCCAAGTCAGAAGAGTGGTAAGGGCTAGGCAATGGGTTTAAATGACTTGCTGTCATTTATGTCTGAGGCCAGATTTGAACCTATGGCCTCCCATCTTTAGGCCTGGCTCTCAATTCACTGAGCTACCCAGCTGCCCCCTATAACTCAAAGTTTTTAAAAAATGAATGTAGAAAATTGATTTTACCTGAAATTGAGAAAATCATATTATTATGAAAAATTCACATAGCCTATTAAACGATAACCTGCAAGTACAGAGTCACATCTTCTCTCAAATTTGCAACTCCTCCCTCCAGAATCTAGTACAATGCTTTGTACAGGGTAAATGCATGAAATACTAAGGTTATTATTTAATATCTATCACATGCTGCCCTGTACTAATAATCATCAGTGACTAATACACAAAGATAACACACCTGATTCAATATCATTAGGCTACATAATCTTGAGTTTCTCTACTTGTGGTGATAGGATGTCATTGTGTCATCCAAATTCTCTTGCCTACTCTGAGAGATAATAGATTCGTCCATAGCAGCTGTCTTTCTCTAGAAAAGAACTGGGATTGGGGAGGATCTGCAGGATTTACTATCATATTCTCAGAGAAGAATCTAATCAGGTTTTCATGGGGCTTCTTATCATCAACTGCAGTCCTAGACAACCTGAGCAACCTGAAGAGCTACCTGATACCTTCTCGTTATATATAAATATGCAGAATTAAATAGAATCCAACCAGGGATCCAAGATCTCCAAAGGACATGAAAGAAATGTAGGTAGATAACTGAGCTACTAATTGAGTCAAAGGATGGTAATGCCAAACCAGTTGTTCCACTTAACAAGCATTAACTATGTGTGAGGATAACTCCTTCACAGAGTTTACATTATTCTAAGATGAAATAGCATGAAACTAAATGAATACATGTACAATATATGCCCCCCCCAAAAAAAAAGGAAAGAAAATTTTGGTAGAGGAAAGGAAAATATGAACAACTTCAGAAAATTGGGGGAAATCTCCGTGAGCAGGCGAAATGTGTGGCTATTGTAGAAAGATAAGTAGAGTCAAATTGTTAAGCTTTAAAATGTTAAAGACATGCATTTTTATTTTATCATAGAGGTGATCAAGTCACTGACATCTCTTGATCAGGACAATCATAGTTTTTAGAACTATGTTGTAGGAAACACTATTTGACTTTGTTACAAGATAAATTCCCTTTTCTGGGCTTAGATTCCATATGCTTCAAATTATAGGCTTGGACTAGTTGATATCCAGGATCTCTTTAAATGCTAAGAACTTTATTTTTGATGAGATGAATCACTTTCTCCCCATTCCCCTGGCTATCGCTAAGATCCTGAGAGTCCCCCATATTGGTCAACCACTGGATTGTAAAGTAGATACACTGGAATGTATGGTAGATTCTGTTGAAATAGAAGATATAAGATCCTAAGAAGTGGGAATAGGTCTAATATTTGACCTGGGAAATGGATTAAAATCACAGGACCTACATTTACTATTTAATTCAATCAAATCTTATTCACTGAGCATTCATAAAACAACTTCTAGGTGTCGATTGTACTATTCATAAGCTGTGAAACTATGGGCAGTTTGATTCCACATACTTATTTTTTTTCAAAGGCTAGTTGAAATTCAGTTTGGCTTCTTGCCAATCTGAGTCAACATGGCCTTCTTCTGCTTTTTCAAATATTATTTCCAATATTTCCAATATTATTTTCAAATATTTTCCCAATATTCCAATATTCCCAATCTCTAATATTTCTAATATCCAAATTTCCAAAATTCCAATAAATTGGAATTTCCAATATTCCAATATATTATTCCAATATACGAATATTCCAAAATTTACTTTTCCCAATATGCTCTATTATCCATTGACAGAGACATTACTGAATTTCCTCATATATGACATTACGTTTCCCAACTCCAAGACTTTTTTCTCTTTTTAAATTTTTTTCAAGATTACATTTCAATTTAATTTTTACTGATCATTTTCTGATATTTTGTAATTTATATTCCTTCTCTCTCCCACTCCTCACTCCTTCCAAAGAAAGTAGGCAATATGACATAGGTTACTCATGTTTTATCACATAATACATCTTTCCATGCTCATCATGATGTAAAATAAGACATTTTATAACTTACATGAGAGGAAAATTTATGGACTAAATAAAATGAAGAATGTTATACTTCAGTCTTTGTCACTTCCTTCTAGGGCAGTGGATAGCCCTTTCTCACATAAGTCCCTCAGAGTTGATCTGGATCCTTGTATTGTTGATAATAACTGTCATTCACAATTGATCATTATACTTTTTTGTTGTTGCTGTATATAATATTTTCATGGTTCTGCTCATTTCATGTTATATTTCTTCAAATGAATCTTTCCAGACTTTCTTTGTGATTGTCTACTTCATCACTTCTTATTGCATAACAGAATTCCATTACAATCAAATACTACAACTTGGTCAGCCAGTCCCAATTGATGGATTTCCCTTCAGTTTCCAGTTCTTCACCAACATAAAATAGTTGCTATAAATATTTTTGTACAAGTAAGTCTTTCCCTATTTCTTTTTATCTCTATAGGATACAGATGTAATAGTTGTATTGCTGAGTAAATCCATCACTTTTCCCTAGCTGCATTCCCCTTCTACTTCATATCTGGAATTCTTCCTTTCCTCTTTTGTAACTTTTGGCTTCCCTGGGTCTTATAGATATTTCAAATCCAAACTCAAGAAGTCTTTTCTTTGCTCTCTCTAACCTCCACAAAAAGAAAAAAATGCTTTTCTAATATTAGCTCCCTTTCTTAGACATTTTTATTTATCATGTGTGTCTATCTTGTATATACATACTATTTTCATAGTGTTACTTCCATTATATTGTAAATTACATGAACACAAAAAACTGTGCTTCTGACCTTCCTTGTATTCTCAGAACTTAACACAATACCTAGCATATACATTTGTTATTATCAATCAAATGTTTGGTCTTACTTGCCTCTTCATGAACCCATGTGGGGTTTTCTTGGCAAAGATACTGAAATGGTTTGCCATTTCCTTCTCTGGTTAAAAACATGGCAAACAACCCAGAGTTAAGTATATGAAGCTGGATTTGAACTCAGATTTTCTTGACTCCAGGCTCCATGCAATATTCACTGGGCCATCTAGGACTTTGTGAAATACTTGTTGACTGAATGACCTTGGGTTCCTGATCCTAGGCTTCAGCTTGCTTCAATAATAAGAGGAGGGGTTTGAATCAGATAATCTCTAGGGTCTCTCCTGTGCTTTAAAAATATTTAATTGATTAATTAGGAGAATTTTTCCATGATTACATGATTTATGTTCTTTCTCTCCCCTCTTCCCACCCCCTTCCTTAGCCAATGTGCAATTCCACTGGGTTTTACATGTGTCATTGATCAAGACCTATTTCCATATTATTGATATTTGCACTAGGGTGATCTTTTAGAGTCTACATCCCTAATCATATCCCCATTGACCCATGTGATCAAGCAAATGTTTTCCTTATGAGTTTCTATTTCCACAATTCTTTCTCTGGATGTGGATAGCATTCTTTCTCATATGTTGCTCAGAAATGTCCTGGATCATTGCATTGCTGCTAGTAAAGAAAAATCCATTACATAAAATTGTGCAACAGTATATCCATCTTTTTGTATAATGTTCTCCTGGTTCTGTTCCTTTAACTCTGGACCAATTCCTGGTGATCATTGCAGTTCACATGGATTTCCTCCAGTTCATTATTCCTTTGAGCACAATAGTATTCCATCAACAACAGATACCACAATTTGTTCAGCCATTCCCCAACTGAAGGGCATCCCCTCATTTTTCAATTTATTTTGCCAGCATAAAGAGTGCAACTATAAATATTTTAGTACAAGTCTTTTTCCATATTATCTCTTTTTTAGTTTAAACTCAGCAGTGGTATAGCTAGATCAAAGGCAGGTAGTCTTTTAGCGACCTTTGGGCATAGTTCGAAATTGCCATCCAGAATGATTAGATCAATTCACAATTCAACTAGCAATGCATTAATCTCGCTATTTTGTCACATCCCCTCCAACATTCATTACTTTCCTTTGCCATCATATTAGCCAATCTGCTAGGTGTGAAGTAGTACCTCAGAGTTGTTTTGATTTGCATTTCTTTAATTATAAGAGATTTAGAACACTTTTTCATGTGCTTATTGATAGCTTTAATTTCTTTATGTGAAAACTGCCTATTCATGTCCTTTGCCCATTTACCATTTGGGGAATGGTTCAATTTTTTGTACAATTGACTTAGCTCCTTATGAGTTTTGTACAATTTATTTAGCTCATTTGTCAGGGTTTTTTTTAATAAAGATTTTTCCCCAATTTGTTGTTTCCCTTCTAATTTTGGTTGCACTGGTTTTGTTTGTACAAAACATTTTTAATTTAGTGTAATCAGAATACTTTATTTTACATTTTGTAATTTTTTCTAACTCTTGGGCATACTATTCTGTGTTCACCTAATTTACTTATAGTTTCCTTCTTTATATTCAAGTCATTCATCCATTCTTAGTATATCTTGGTGTAGGGTGTGAGATGTTGATCTAAACCTAATCTCTCCCATACTGTTTTCCAATTTTCCCAGCAGTTTTTGTCAAATGGGGAATTTTTGTCCCTAAAGCTGAGATCTTTGGATTTATCATACATTATCTTGCTGAGGTCATTTACCCCAAGTCTATTCCACTGATCCTCACTTCTGTGTCTTAGCCAGTACCATATTGTTTTGATAACCACTGCTTTAAAGTACAGTTTAAGATCTGGTACCACTAGGTCCCACTCAACTTTTTCTTTCATTATTTCCCTTGATATTCTTGATATTTTTGTTCTTTCAAATGAACTTTGTTATAATTTCTTGTAATTCAGTAAAAAAAGCTTCTTGGTAGTTTAATGACTATAGCACTAAATAAGTAAATTAATTGGGATAGGATTGTCATTTTTATTATGTTAGCTCATCCTATCCATGAGCAATTAATGCTTTTCCAATTGTTTAGATCTAGTTTTAATTGTATGGAAAGTAATTCCTCTGTTTGTCTTGGCAGATAGATTCCTAAACATTTTATAATGTCTAGGGTAGTTTTAAATGGTATTTCCCTTTCTAACTCTTGTGCCTGGATGTATTTGAAATATATAGAAATGCTGATGATTTATGTGGATTTATTTTATTTCTTACAACTTTGCTAAAGTTGTTGATTATTTCTACTGGCTTTTTAGTTGATTTTCTAGGATTCTTTACGTGGACCATCATATCATCTGCAAGGAGTGATAGCTTGGTCTCCTCATTGCCTATTGTAAAACCTTCAATTTCTTTTCCTTCTCTAATTGCTACTGCTAGTTTCTAGTGTTTCTAGTACCATGTTAAGTAATAGAGGTGATAATAGGAATCCTTTTTTCACTCTTGATCTTACTAGAAATGCTTCTAATTTATCCCCATTGCAGATGATGCTTGCTGATGGTTTAAAATATATATATATATATATATGTATATGTATATAGTTTATTATTTTAGGAAAGGTCCTTTAATTCCTCTAATTTCTAGTGTTTTCAATAGGAATTATTATTGAATTGTGTCTAAGGCTTTTTCTGCATCTATTGAGATAATCATGTAATTTTTGCTAGTTTGTTTGTTAATATGGTCAATTATGTGGATGGTTTTCCTAATATTGAACCATCCTTGCATTCCTGGTATAAATCCCACTTTATCATAACAAATAACTCTCATGATCACTTGCTAGAGTCTTTTTGGTAGTATTATAGTTAAGATTTTTGCATCTATGTCCATTAAGGAGATTGGTCTGTAATTTTATTTCTCTGTTTTTTATCTGCCTGGCTTTGGAATCAGTACCATATTTGTGTTGTAAAATGAATTTGGTAGAGCTCCTTCTTTGCTTATTTTGTCCATAGAGCTTGTATAGTATTGGGAGTAGTTGTTCTTTAAATATTTGATAGAATTCACTTGTGAATTTATCTGGCCCTGGGGATTTTTTATTAGGCTTCTTCAATTTCTTTTTCTGATATGGGATTATTTAAGTATTTTATTTCTTCTTTTGTTAATGTAGGCAATTTATATTTTGGTAAATATTCATCCATATCATCTACATTGCCATGCTTTTTGCCATGCAATTTGGCAAAATAGTTTTTAATGATTGCCTTAATTTCCTCTTCATTAGAGGTGAGGTCTCCCTTTTCATCTTTGATACTGTTAATTTGGTTTTCTTCTTTCCTTGAATTCCTTTTTGTCCCTATTTATTTTTCTCCACATATCTATTCACTTGAATTTTTCTAAGATTCTGTTCACATCTCTTACTTCTTTCTTGTTTATTTTTTGGTTTGATTTATCTAGACTGGATAGAAGAAGTTTCAGGTCTCCTACTAGTATAGTTTTACTATCTATTTCCTTCTTCAACTCCACTAGTTTTTCCTTAAGAAATATGGATTCTATACCATTTGGTTCATACATGTTGAGTACTGATATTTCCTCTTTGTCTATACTGCTTTTTGTCAGGTGTAATTACCTTCCCTATCTCTTTTAACCAGATGTATTTTTACTTTGGCTTTGTCAGATATCATGACTGTGACTCCTTCCATCTTTTTTTCAGTTGATGCCCAATAGATTTTGCTCAAGTCTTTTACTTTTTTCCCTGTGTATGACTAAGTGCCCCATGTGTGTTCTTTTTGACAACATATGGTAGGATTTTGGTTTCTAATCCACTCTGCTATTTGCTTTGATTTTATGGGTGAATTCATCCCATTCACATTCAGAATTATGATTGCCATCTGTGTATTCCCCAACATTTTGATATCTTCTCCTATTTCTGCCCTTTCTTCTTTCACTATTTCCTTTTACACCAGTTGTTTGTTTTTAACCAGTCCCTGTAATCCCCATCCTTATTTTAACTGTCTGCCCCCTACCTTTTTATTCCCCTTTTTTAGGGTAGTTAAATACCCCCCCCTTTCCCTCCATTTTTGTACTTCCTGCCCTATTACCCCCTTGGCTTTGCCCTCTTAACTTCCCTGAAGGGCAAGATAGAATTCGCTACCCAAATGGATCTAGATGTTCTTCCTTCTCAGAATTGATTCTACTGAGAGTAAGGTTTGAGTATTACCTATTTACACTCTCTTCCTCTCCTTATTATAGTATTCTTCCCCTCCCCTTCCCATGTGCCTCTTTGTGTGGTATAGATTATCCTATTTTTCTTATTCCTTCAAAGTTTCTCTTGGTGCCATCTTCCATTCCCCCTTCTTCTTTTTTTGCATATCATCTTAAACCACTCAGTACCCCCACATGTACCTATGAATAATTCTTCTAACTACTATAACTGTGAATATAATTTTTGAGAGTTACAAATAACATTTTTCCACATAGGAATATAAACAATTTGACCTTATTGAAGCCCTTAAAAATAAAAATAAAAACAATTCCCCTCCTTTCTTATTTACATTTTCATATTCCTCTTGATTTTTAAATTTGGATATCAAAATTTCCATTTAGTTCTGGTCTTTTATTTACAATTATTTGGAAATTTTCTATTTTGTTGAATGCCCATATTTTCTATTGGAAGTATATAGTCAATTTTGATGGGTAGCTGATTCTTGGTTGTAGACCCAATTCTCTTGCCTTTCTGAATATCATATTCCAAGTCTTGTGGTCCTTAAGTGTAGAGTCTGCTAGATCCTGTGTAATCCTGATTGGTGCTCCTTGATATCTGAAATGGCTCTTTCTGGCTTCTTGCAATATATTCTCCTTAGCTTGGAAGCTCTGGAATATGGCAATTACATTCCAGGGGGTTGTCTTTTGGGGATTTAATGTAGAGGATGATCATTGGATTCTTTCAATGTCTATTTTGCCCTCTTGTTGAAGAACATTAGGACATTTTCCTTGGAAAATTTCTTGTAGTATGATGTCAAGGTTTCTGCTTATTTCTGGGTTTTCAGGTAGACCAATGATTCTCAAATTGTCTCTCCTACGTCGGTTTTCCAGGTCAGTCATTTTCTCAGTGAGATATTTCATGTTTCCTTCTATTTTGTCATTCTTTTGAATTTGATTCATTAATTCTTGCTGTATTATGAGATCATTAGCTTCTTCTTGATCAATTCTGGTATTTAAAGTCTGGTTTTCAGCCATGATTTTTTGATTTTCCTTTTTGGTTTGGTCTATCGTGCTTTTCCTGTTGTCTAGCAGTTCATTTCTGGTCTTCAATTTGCTCATCATTTCATTTGATTTCTCAGCTTCTTTCTCCAAGTGGGAGATTCTGTCTTTTAAACTGTTAGTTTCTTTTTGAACTATTTCCCACTTTTCTTGGAAAGCTTGTGACCAATTTCCATTTTTTTGAAAGTTTGGATGTGTTGGCTTGTTTGTCATCCTCTGTCTCTTTTGTCTCCTTTTTATTCTGTTGTTTCTCTAAGTATAAATTATCCAGAGTCAAAGGCTTTTTTTCTTATTTTTGGGGGTAGTTATAGGTTGTAGTTCTTGGATGTTATTGGCCATTACTTTGTTGATTTTTCTTTCCCTCCTCAGCCAAAAGTCTGAGTGAGGAGGGAAGGCTCTCTGTGTATCAAGCTACAATGCAGTTTTTGGCCTGAGTCTATTTTTTGTCTCCAAGGTATCTGATGTGTGCTGTCTCTCTCTGCTCTATCTCTGTACCCATACTCCTCATTCCTTAGTCTCCTAGGGTCCCAAGTCTCCCTTCTCTTAGGGGTAAGTCTGAGTTGTTCTTAGCAATCCCCCCCTCCCCCCAAGAAACTAGAGGTTGTCCCATGCTCACTGACTCTGGATCCTTAGGTGTAGTGTGGATGGGGTGATGAGATATTTTCATGGGAGTAAATTTTACCCCCTTTTTAGTGTGGAAATGCCCCAAACTCTGCCTACCTTCAATGCTTTGCCCTATAGTGGACCCCTTTGCTCATCTGATTTTGGTTTTATACTTTTGAGGCACTTTATATCAGTCAGTGGAGAGGAGAGGAATAGCCGTGTTTCTGCTCTGGGACCATCTTAACCTCAACATCCCCTCTCCTCTTCTAAACGATTTAATTCACATTACTCACTCAGTTGAGTTATTATTACTTATATACAAAGATATCATTTTACAACTGCTCCCCAGAAGAGCTAGAAATTAACCTGTCCATATTATTATTGCGGAGGAATTTTAGACAGGACTTGGACTAGTTTGTGAGCATGATCACAGTGTTAAAGCAAAGGAGGCTGTTTATAGTGAGCCACAGCTGGATTCAGGGACCCTGAGAACTCTGAGGGAGAGCTGCCATCAGCTGGCAGCTATAAGAGCTCTGAGCATTGGGCACCAGAGACACAATGACAATTCAAAGGGAATACGTATAAAGAAAGGCAGTATAAAAGAGTCTAGATTCACAAAAATGTAGGAAATTGTACAGTTTAAATGGATCATAAGTAGAAGAGGTAAGATATAAAAATAGGTTCTCTGGCTATAACTTAGTCCCCTTTTTATTTTACTAAACTGCTTATTTCTGTCCAATAAATATTCTATGCTAATGATTCTATATGCACATATCATAGCTAAAGACAGAATGTTAACTGCCTGCAGCAAGAAAGAATAATTAAGCCATTCTATAAATTATGCTTCTCTTTACAGTGTAATTTTGAAAGCTAATTATTTGTTTTCACTAACTGCGGTTTGAAACATTAAATGAGGAACTTAGATGTAGATCAGAAAACAAGCTGCCAAACAAGAAAATTTCCTTGATATATCAAGGAATAAATTTCAGAGTAAAACTTAATAGCATCAAGCTATTATATAAGTTTGAGTTGTTATTGTTATTGTAATAGATTCAGGACCCAGAAGGATGTTGACAGGCTGGAGTAATAGACCTGAACCAACAAGATAGTCAGAATGACTGCTACAAAATGCTTTACAAACATGATCTCAAGTGAGCTTCATCATATTCCTATGAGGTGGATTCTACAGGTGTCACAATGTCCATTTTATATAAAAGGAAACTGAGCCTGAGGAAGCTCGAGTGATTTACCCAAGCTCACATACCTTTTATTTTTGTTCAGTCATGCCTGACTCTTTGTGATGCCGGGGAGCATACTGTCCACTGAGTTTTCTTGGCAAAGATACTGGAATAGCTCAACATTTCTTTCACTAGTGGAAAAAGGCAAATAGAGGTTAAGTGACTTGCCCAAGGTCACACAGCTAATAAGCATCTGAGACCAGATTTGAATTAAGGTCTTCCTGACTCCAGGCCCATTGGGCCCTCCATTGAGCCATCTAGCTGCCTCCTTCACATAGTTAGTAAGTGTCAAAGGTGGGATCAGATCCAAAGTCTTCATGACTGTGTCTAGCAATTGGCTGTTACTTCTATGTTCTACTGTCTTATAGAGGATGAAATTCCAAAGCAAATTTCATGAGCCCTAATTATGGGACTTCTTAAAAAAGGCAAAAAGTTACAGATGGCTACAAGTTCAATAAGAAGTAACAAATAGAAAAACAACAACAAAAACCTAATGTGATATTGGGCAGCATTCATAGGATCTTATTGTCCAGAATAAGGGAATAATTTTCCTATTATTAGAAGCATTAATAAACATATGTTCTCTCTCCCCCTTCCTATATATTCTACCCTGGTTAGACTAAATCTGGAATATTCAGTTGAACTCATATTTTAAGAAGCACTGATGAGCAAGAATGCATACATTAAGAGAAAGGGGGAAGAGAGAAAGGATCATGAAGGAATTTTTTTTTCACTGTTGACCATCTGGTCTTGAACCAGACACTATTAAGTGCTGAAAATATAAAGGATAAACTTGTCTCTGTTTTACAGATAGGAAAGGCTACAAGGGCTGGAAGCATAGCTTATTCACAGTTTCTATCTCCCTCAACACCTAGAACAGGTTTCTGCACATAGGTATTATCAAACAATTTGCCTGCTACTGTTTAATAACTTTACCACAGTAATCCAGCTAGCAGAATTATTACTGGAACCCAGGATTCTTTGACTACACTAAGCTGTCTAGAAGACTGCACATGGAACATGAGGTAGTGTGTGGTGACCTCAAATGTCCTCTCCAATACCAGGATGCTTGCTTCCTACAGGCTTTCTCTTAAAGGCACTGGTTGCCATTGATAAATAACTGCATTTTGTTTTCAGAAACATTTTGTTAAAAATATTTATGTTTTATATTTCATGCCAGGTCAACCAATACTTTGAGACAAAACACCTCCAACCGGCACTCTAGAATTACTTAATAATAATAGCCACTTCTTCAAAAATGAAACATAACCAGAGATCTCATTGGGACACTTTATTTGTACCCTTCCCATCTTCAACATTAGTCCGGTTTTCTATCTATGCTCATGGGAGAGTTTCAATACTGGCTGTATTTGCCTGGGTAGGCTGGGGAAAAGCAAGAAAGGAAAACAATCCAGAAAGAGTTAGCAAGGTATATATGCTTGAGTGAACTGAGACAGATGACAACATATTTGGGTGAGGTTGGAAAGTGGCTTGAACAATTAAATAATTCATTTAGACACTGATGGCAAAACTGGCAAGCAAGAAGGTCATTCTGGCCACATTAGGTTTCCTCAGAAAGGAATTGGTAAACTGGATGGGATTCATGAATTTAGCCTCCCCTCTCCCAGTTAAATCTCAAGGCATTCCTGCCACCCCCGCAAGATGAAGTGAGGGTTGCCATGGCAAAGTGTTCTCCCACGCTACCGGAAGACCTTCCTAGTGGCAGGCTAACTTATGCAACAGATTCTCTTGACAGATTCCTCTCCTTTTCTTTGGCATATTGTGTATCAGTCAGAATTCGGGTTTTTGATCCAGTTACACTTGAGATCAGAGCTTTGTTTCTTACCTCTTTCCTTTGGTGGTTGGGAAGAGGAAAAGGGTTCAGGAGTCTATATGACAGACACATCTTTTCTCTGAGAACAGATTTCCCTCTGCCTGTTTGACTTCCACTATATTGTATGTGTTTGGGGAACAGTTCGACCCTGTTGATATGTATGCCAGATGATGCAGAGAACAGAAATATAGTGAGAGAACATGAACACAGTAACATTAAGGGTCATGTTAACTGCTCTGGTTTCTCATGTTAAGACTGCTGATCTTAAAGGCACTATTGACAACTTCTAAAATTCACCCCCCCCCAAAAAAAAGGGGCAGCTGGGTAGCTCAGTGGATTGAGAGCCAGGTCTAGAGACTGGAGGTCCTGGGTTCAAATCTGGCCTCAGACACTTCCTAGCTGTGTGACCCTGGGCAAGCCACTTGACCCCCATTGCCTAGCCCTTACCACTCTTCTGCCTTGGAGCCAATACACAGTATTGACTCCAAGATGGAAGGTAAGGGTTATTTAAAAAAAAAACAAAATATTTAGAACATATAAATTATAAGTGCAGTCATTTGAAGTATAATGATGCTGACCAACTCACTGAATCTATTTTGCTTTGTTTCCTCTTCTGCAAAATGCAGATAATAATACTTAATATTATTTCCCTCAAAGGATCTCTGTAAGTAAAGGGCTTTGGAAACTATGGAGTACTATGTCAAAAGTAGTGATCATTATTAGCAGAGAGACAGTGCAGCATAGTAAAAATGAACTGTATTTGGAAGCAAGAATATCTGGGTTCAAATCGTGCCATTGAAATTTAACAGCCTTTTGACCAAGGGCAAAGAATTTAACCTCTCTAATTTAACCTCTCCATGTAGGTACTGAGCATGCTTTTTTATTTAGTTTGCCTGTGTCCAATGTGTAGTAAAAAGACAGGTAGGGTACTGCAAGAAAGAATGCCACATGGATAGGAGTCAACAGAGAAAAAGTAAGGCAAACCAACTTTATGGTGAAATACCCCATTCAGAGCTTGATGTCATGGAGTATTAAAAAAAAGTCAGCTCCTCTAGGAACAGGTGGAAAGATGTGCTAAAAGGAGCTTTTTCTGATAATCTCTTAATGCTAGTACTTCTCTCTGTTGATTATCTCCAGTTTTTGTCTGTATATATCTTGTTTATACATAGCTATTTTCATGTTCTTTCCCATATCAGACTATGACTTCCTTGAGAGCAGGTTCTATCTTTTACCTTTTATATCCCAAGTGATTAGAAGAATGTCAAAATGCCTGGCATATAATAGTTATTTAATAAATGCTTTAAAGTCCTAAGAGTTTTTTAAGGTTCTTAAAAATAATATATGTGTATATTTGTATATATACAAAAATAAATACAAATGTGTGTGTGTGAGAGAGAGAGAGAGAGACAGAGACAGACAGACAGAGAGGAATACCAGAAATACCCTGACTAAGGGATAAGAAAGCAGGGAGGCTATGAACAGGTCCAACTTTAGGGACTGGTGCCAATTCATACTGAGAGAGTAGAATGCCTTGGAACCTGGTTATTAGTTGATATTTACTCCTTACCATGAAGAAAAGGCTATTAACTTTACAACAGGGTGACTACTTTAGCAGGGTAACTCAGAAAATGTGAATCTCTTTGGTCAGGATTAAAAAGAGAGACCCAAAATCTTATAGTAGGATGCTATAGAAAGAAACACTAGCTCTGGATTTAGAGGTCCCCAATTTAAATCCCACATTTGATTTTTCCTACCTGTGTCCCTGCCCATAATTTCTGCATCTGTAAAAGGGGAAAGTTAGACTAGATTGTCTCTGAGTCTCTATTATTCCAATTTTCAACTATGATCCTAAATAACCTACTAGATTATAGAGGGACTGAGTTCCACCTTTGCAGAGGAAGTTTTTTATAATGACAAAATTCCCAGATCCTGAATGCACAGCCATGGGATTATTATCAAGAATTTGCCAAAAGCATGTGGCCTAATTGAAGATAAATTTCATTTAAAAGGCCTTGGCTTACTGTGTTCTCCTTAGATAAAAGACATCCCTATAAGCATCTGACTGATAAATCTTATTATTTAGAATTGAAGCTTAAATTAGAGTACAACCTGCTCAGCTGTCATTCATATCTTAGCATCTTTTAAGTTTTAAGCATCTGTTATATGCTAAGAATATATTCTTGAGCTTGTTCAGTTTCTATACTGTTATTTCAGCATTCTGGGAACTCCTAATTATGAGACGAAATGTAATAATGAAAAAGACTTTTTCCCCCTGCTACTGTTGCCTAATTCCAAAGACTTGCTAAGGCAAATGACCTTATTTACAATTTATCTCATTTTTGGGAAAAGAAATCAAGGATCTTTAGAAAACAGGCATCAAAGTCAATCTCTTCCTGTTCCATTTTTATGTTTGTAAAATATTACAACACCTGAATGACAAATGGCCTTCTTAAGAGGGGTAACTTATATGCCTGCATACATCTACACATGCTTACCTTAGAGTTCTTGACCTAGAGAGGGCACTGTTGATCCAATCAGTGAAGTAACATAGACCAGTGACCTTTCTTCTCTCATTACCCTGTTGGGGTTCTACTAGAGAGAAATGTGTGGAAGTCCCCAGAAACTAAAGAGTAAGAGAGCTTTCACTCTATATGTGCATAAAAATTCGCACATAATTAGGAGACAGGGAGAGAAACAGATATACATATACAGAATTTCATTCATTGAAAGGCACCATGGTTCAAGAGAAAGTGTGATAGATTTTACAATTAAAAGAATTTTGTTACAATTAAAATAATTCAATTGCAATAAGTTAAAAAGAACTTGACTCTGCAATTCCTAAGAATTGAGTTTGAATCCTGACTCTACTGTTTATAATAGATAAACATATAGTTACATATATACAGAAATACATGGATGGATGGATGGATGGATACATAGACAAATAGATGGATAGATGATAAATGGAAAGATGATGGACTGAAGATAAATGGAGAAAGACCGATTATATATATATATATATATATATACACATACATATATATGTGTAGATATAAGAAACACTATAGTAAATGGTCAAACTAGGCAAGTAGAATTGTAACTTTTTTTTTTTAGTCGCATGCCTTGTTCATCAATTTACTTTTTCTTTTTGAATGATATACACTGTTTGAGATATAACTTTTCTGCTTAAGTATTGCTTTGGTTTTATTTTGTAAATTTTGGAATGTCTCAGTGTTGCTCTCTTCAAAGAAATTATTGATTGTGTTCATGATTTGTTCTTTGATACACTCATTCTTTAGAATTAGATTATTTAGTTTTGAACTAACTTTTAATCTATGCTTCCAGGCTCTTTTAAAAATGTAATTTTTATTTCATTATGGTCTGAAAAGGGTACATTTCTGTATATGGTTTTGAGGTTTGTATTCCCTAATATATAGTCAGTTCTTGTGAAGGTACAAAGTATAGCTGAGAAAAAGGTATAATCCTTTCTGTTCCCATTCTTTTTGGTTCAGAAGTCTATCATAATCAATATTTCTAAGATATATATATATATAATAAAGAAGTAAAAGAGATGAATATATATATATATATATATATGTGTGTGTGTGTGTGTGTGTGTGTGTGTGTGTGTGTGTGTGTGTGTGTGTGTGTGGTTAGGTTTACCCAGCTCTGAGAAGGGATATTTGAGGTTGTCTATTTGTATGGATTTACTACCTATTTCATCTTATAATATTTGATGCACTTATGTTATATTGCTACTATTTCATTGTGTCTGATTTCTTTTAGTAAGATGCAGTTTCCCGGCTTTTTCCTTCTACTTGGGTCTATTTTTGCTTTTGCTTTATCTGAGATCATGATTTCTGTCCTTGCCTTTTCTTTATTTTTTTAGCAGAAGCATAATAGATTCTGCTCCAAGCCATTATTTTATTCTCTGGATTCTTTGGATGACTGTGTTTCAGATGGTTTTTTTCCTAAACTACATATTGGTGGACTCTGTTTTCTAATACATTTTGCTATTCATTTCATTTTATGAATGAGTTCATCTCATTCATAATCATGGTTATGATTACTTATTTCATCTTCCTTCATCTTTTTATTTTTATTTTATCTTTCTCTTTCTTTTTATCCTGATCTTCCTTTAAGTCTTACATTTCTGAGTACTGCTTTCTTTATTTGCCATCCTTTTTATTACCCCCACCTCTTTCTATTATCTGTTTCCCCTCCGACTTCCCTATTGGGTAAGATAGATTTAAATTGAGTGTATATATCTACATCTCTCTCTCTTTATCTCTCTATATCTATCTACATCCACATTGTTGTATGTATACATACACACACACATAAATATTCCCTTAGGACAAATTTAAAAGTAAGTAATGAAGTTGAAGCATTACTTGTCCCTAACCCCATTTTCCCTACAGTATAAAAAAAATCTTCTTTATATGCCTCTTTTATGGAGCATAATTTTCCTCATTCTTCCTATCCTTTCCACTCTCTCTCAGGGCATCCTTCTTTCTCAACTATCCTTTTTTTCTTACATCATGCCCACATAATCAACTCATTCCTTTTTTCTATGTAAAATTCTTCTAACTATCCTAATAATAATATACTTGGAAGTTACATATATCATCTTCCCATATTTAAAGAGAAACACTTTAACCATATTGAGCCTCTCATGAATTCTTTCATGTTAACCTTTTTGTGATTCTCAAGAGTCTCCTATTTGAAAGTCAAATATTCTATTACACTCTTCGCTTTTCATCAGAAATGTTTGAAAGTCCTTTCATTACATATTCATTTTTCACTTAAAGTATTGAATTCAGTCTTTTCTGGGTAGATAATTCTTGGTTTTAATCCATGATCTTTTGCCTTCTAGCACATCATATTTTAAACCCTCTACTCCTCTATTCTGATAGCTTTTAACTTGTGTGATGTTGACTACAACTTCATGGCTCCTTTCTGACTGCTTGAAGTATTTTTTTTAATTGGAATTGGGAGTTCTGGAATTTAGCTATACTATTTCTGGCCATTTTTATTTTTGGATATCGTAGATGGAGATTGGTGAATTCTTTCATCATCTGTTTTACCCTCTATTACTCAGATATCAGAGTACTTTTCCAGAATATATATATACATATATATACATATATATATATATATAAATTTCTAGGATCCTTCTTTGTTCATGGCTGTTGGTTAGTCCAATAATTCTTAAAAAAACTTTCCTCAATCTATTTTCTAAGTCAATTGTTTTTCCAATGAGATATTTCACATTTCTTCTATTTTTCATTCTTTTGACTTTGTATGAGATATTTCACAATTGCTTCCAACTTTTTATTATTTGGATGTTGTTTGTTTATTCATATCTCATAGAGTAGTTTCTACTCATCTAACTTTAATTTTTAAGGGATTATTTTCTTCAGTAAACTTTTGTACCTCTCTTTCCATTTCACTAAAACTGCTTTCTCAGTGTTATTTTCTTCAGTATTTTGTGTGTCTTTTACCAAGCTGTTAATTATCTTTTCATAAGTTTCTAATAGTAATCTCATTTCTTTATTTTTTCCTCTCATTTGATTTTGATAAATAATTTTAGCTCTTCAAGAATTATTGTTGGGTTTATGTCCAAGTCACATTTCTTTTTGAGGCTTTGTTTGCAGCTATATTAACCTGGCTCTTTTCTTCTGTTTTTGTTTTTTGCTTTTTTTGGCTTATTTTCCATCTTTATTCATGACTTTTAACTTTATGTTAAAATTGGTTTTTGTTCTTAGCTTAGAAGGTTTTTTTTTTCTCTTCTCCAATTTATTAAAGAAGGAACCAAGACCACTGTCGAATGTCGAGAAGGATAGAAGTTCTACAGCAAAGAAGGATGAGACTCAAAAACCAGGAAGTTGAAGAAGAGAAGAAAGGAAGGAAGAAGAGTGTAGCAAGGATGCCAGCCTGAAGCCAGACAGTCACCCTACAAAGGGACAACTTGCAGAGAGGGGACAGCAGGCTGGTCCTGTCTGAAGCATCAAGTTTTTTTGCACCATTATTTTCCAAGATAGTTTTGGATGCTTGATAGTTTTTAATATGCTTTTAAAGTTGAGTGATTTAGGGAGATGAGTAGTCACTGCTCTCCTGGTTTGCATCATGGTCCTTATTCAGGAAGTGTCCCTGATCTCTTGAGATTGCAATTGATACTACTCCTCAGAATAAAATGAAATAAAAGTGTTCCTCTCTGACTTTATACTGTGACCCATAAGTGGGTATAAGCAAAAGAATTGTTAAACAGCATCTGTTCTTTTGTCCAGTGCTCCCTTGTAACCTCTTTCTGGTGAGTTACCAGGTTTCTTTAACCCATTTTGCTTGAGAGCTCCTCAAACTGCTGCTGCTTCTGTTGATATCACCTGGCCCCTCAATTGGTATTTCTTCTACTTGGGCTTTAGATCAGCCTCCATCACTGAATCACAGATCTCTCTTTCCCATTTCCTGTGTTATTTTGGACTGGAAGAATTTCTCACTCTAAACTTTTGTTGGATCTGCTACTCCAGAATTCAATTTGAGGTACTATATGTTTAGCGGGGAATTTTGAGACAGCTCAAATGAGCACTTTCTCTACTCTGACATGTTGGTTCTGCCCCCAGGAATATATACATCGATTTTGAACCTAATTTAGTTATTAAATGAACTCTTGTATTTAATTAGAAGAATCTGAAAGGACTGTATAAGCTTTGTTTCTGCATTGAGAAATTCATACATTTTTCATGGAAATAAAAACATGTTCTCTTACTAATGGCTATAAAAAAGGACAGAATATTATAAAAGGTTTTATTTTAGAAGTACAAGAAAAAATAAATATTATATGAAGAAAAGGTGGACTAAAATGTTGAGAAAAATCTCTAAGTCTGACTTTTCAACTGTAACAATGATAACTGATGATGATGCTGATGCTGGTGGTTATGGTGGTAGTGATAATGGTGATGATATCAATGATAAACATTACATTACACTTTAAGGTTTATAATGCATTTTATATATTTAATTTAATTTGATTTTTATAACACCATTGTACAACAACATAAACTAATTAAATATTGGGTCTCATTCTCATCTGTGAAGTGAGGATCTTTATTAGATCATCTCTGATTAAGATGTCCCATAGCTATAAGAATCAATTATTCTAGGATGATTGTATATACACTAAGTTTTCCTCCTGATTGTGATCATTATTCAGTAGTTTATCTTTAATAATAAAAATTTATTGGAGGAAAGTCTCTAATTTTAAAATTACAATAAAAATAAAACACTGATGATAATAATAAATGTGTATATATACATATATTAATATAATGATCAAAATCTATCATATAAAAGAATTATATGTTGTAACATTTGGTTCAAATATCAAGTCTACCACTTATTATCTATGTGACCCTGAGAAAATTCCTTAACTTCCCAGGCACTCAGTTTCATCTTTAAAATTAGAAATGGGCTCTATGATCATACAAATCTAAAGTTCCTCCTAACTCTATATCTTTGATCTTATGACACTACATTTAAATATAGGAATATATAAAAATAGAGATCATATTTTGAAATTCATTAGGGAAGTCCTGAAAAGTTGGAACAGTCGAGTGAGTAGAAAGATCTTGGCAATGGAAAGAACTGAGAGTTGTATGACTTGGGTTTGCCCTGGCTCCAACTCTCAAAAGCTCTGTTATTTTGAACAAGTGACAGTTGAATGCTTCTAATGAAGAAGTAGACTATAGGGAATTTCAAATTATAAATGCTATTATATATATACTTCCCATATATAACAGATATTGGTTATTATACTAAAATATGTATACATTGTCAAGTGTGTTTTATTTTTATTATTATTTTTAATTATCTTTAAATTGTACACTTTCCTTCTGGTTCCTTTCAAGTTCAATATGAAGGGAGTCATCAGTGTAGGAATAATCATAATGGTCATTTGGGGGTCATAAAATCAGTTTAATGGATGCTAATCATACTTGGAGGGAGCAGTTAGAAGGTGAAATAGGACTGTCAATAAAATAGTCTCTATGAGCCTTAGTTTTTGCTTTTACCATATGACAGATAAGAATAGATCACAGAGTTTTTGTAAAGAAGGTGCTTTATAGATTGAAAAAGTAAACATAAATATGACATAAAATATATGTTCATCATAAAACTACATTTTACTATATGCCTTTCTTATTCTTGTATTTAATATTTTTCCATTCAAGTGTCCCTTAAAAATATATTGATTTATTTTTAGGCTTTGTGGGGAAATAGTACTGACTTTCAGAACTTACAAATCATAGAAGTAAATGACATGATAGTAAGAGAAACACCGTGCTCCCAATGAACAGTCTAAAAAGTGTTTTCACTCTTATCTCTGGGCAGTGGTCGAATTATATTCACCCCTTGTGTCACTTGCCCTCTTCTATAAATGCTCATCAGCCCTTAAGAAACTTCTTAAACTGAAAGTTCAAGTCATCTTCTAACTTGCCATTTCAAAAGACCTTTGAGCTGAGGTTTTCACTTTGTCTAATGTAAAAAAAAAATTCTAAGACCCCCAAATTTCTGAAATAAGCGGGAGGCAGTGTGGCGTAATGGACACATTATCAGTTCAAGAATAAGGAGGTATACATTCAAATCTTAGTTATGTCATTAATAAGGTATGGGAACATAGGCAGGTGATTACATCTATCTGGGGCTCCTAATTATCTATAAAATTAGGAAATTGGATTAGATGAGCTCTAAGGGAAAATCTTTCTATGAAAACCTATATTTTGTTACATATATCATGATCTACAGTAAAGGAAGTGAGAAAGAAAATGCTAACAGTCTGATAAACTTAACTTTGGCAGGGGGAGACATCATTAAATGTATCTTAGAATATCTTAAGCCTTCACTCAACCACTTGTACAATTACATAACAGAATGGTGTCTTAACTCATGAGTGAACTGGATTTAAGTGAGGCAAAGTTGCACAAAATTGTCAGCCTCATTCTCTTTTCCAGTCATCCATATCCAGTGAGAAGACAAAAGTCAGGACTACTAGTGAAGGCTGGAGATGTAGTAGATGACCTTAGCGTCTTTGATGTTTGACCAAACTCTATGTGTTCCACAGTGCTTCCTAGAGCTGTCTTCATGGCCATTGAAAAAATTGTTCTCATTCTCCCATTCTGCTGGGGGAAGCCTTCATATGCTTGGGGTAGATAGCCCCTTAAGTTACTGATGAGTAGGAGGTCTAACAGCTACTTTCAACCTTTTTTAGTCCATCTGCAAAGACAATTTTCCTGGGATATGACTACTACACATGCTATAGTTTCTTGGATCCACATAAGAATTGAGTGACAGACTTTAAAAGTAATCCTCATCAAAACAGAAAGAAGAGCTACATCTTTCCTCTGTTATATCAGTTCAATTACAATCGGGACCTTCTTGGCTTCATAGTTTGGTCCTTTTTAATTTCTGACCTTTTTTCCACCCTTCCTTCAAAAAGCATGGCTAGCACCCAAGCTGATTTTCTCATTGGTCCCTAGGTACACATGATTGTTCTTACATGCAGGGGTGTTCTGGCATATGTTCAATAACCAGACTCCCCCACAGGAATCTACTTTCTAATTTTAATATGTATTGTTAGCATTTTCTACATTACTTCCTTAACTTTAGACCATAAAAAAACAACAACTCTCAACCTGCTTTGTAATGTTTGCTGATTTCCTAGGTGAAGATGCTAACATTAAAAATTAAACAATTGGCTTTCAGGAACAGATCCAGCTGATTCCATCATGCCCTTATGTACATCTAACTCATATTTTTCTCTCCCCTTGAAATAAAGTGTAGTATATTTCTCTAGTCTCTAGTCTCTGGTCTCTATAAATACTACCTGTCTTTAAAGTCTACCTCAAGACTTATTTCGCATAAATGACAGGATCACAGCTTTAGGGCTAGAGGGGACCTCAGGGATACTCTCAACTTATTTCATAGAAAAAGAAACAAAATAAGAGATAATTTTCCAAAGTGACACAGGTGATAAGCATCAGAGGTAGAATTTGAACTTCACATCCACAATGTTGTCATGTCATGTCAATGACTCTTTTTAAAATTAACATTTATTTATTTGTTTGTTTATCTGTTACATTTAAATACTCAGGTAGCTTCTCTCCCATCCTTCCATTAGAGAAGGCATCATTTGACAAAAAAAGATATATGTATATCTAAAACTAATTTTGCTTATTTCTATTCATCAGTTCTTTATCTGTAGCTGGATATACACAAATCAGTCTTCAAATCATATTTCTGTTACTGTAGATAATATTCTCTTGATTCTCTACATTTGATTCTTTGTAACTTAATATGGGTCTTTCCCTGTTTTTTTTAATTAACCTGTTCATCTTTTCTCATGCTGCAGTACATCATTATCATTTGTTGCTGACTCTTCTTGTGCTCATTGATATATGCCGTCTCCAACATCTGACAGAATTATTATACTATAGTGCTTAGTTACCATGTAACAATGGATTATATCCTAAATTCCCCAAAATAAATGCCAGCTTTAACAAGTTAATATGAGCTGTTTAAAGGATCAAGGGATTTAATATTTAGTGTTAAAAGGGATCTCAAAAGGTCAACGAATTGTCCCAAGTTCACATTGGTCATGAGTGGCAGAATCTGGATTAAAAACGAATGGAAGAACCAAAGAATCTAATGTAAATTGGTCTGATTGCCTAGAGAAGCAGCCAATGATTGCAAATGACCTCCTGCTAGGCTAATGAAACCTTGTATTTGACATTGTATTTCTTAGTTCCTCCTCTTTCAACATAGAGAACAAAGCATGAAGAGAGGGGAGCAGTAGCTTTTCTTTTAAAGTTTTGAGTATGCATTTGTGGTACAAAGATTTGCTTGCTGTCTGTTCATCAGTGAAGGTGAAGCTTTTGATATATAATTCTGGCCTTCTTATAGTGTCGTTAGACATTTGGTGGGTTCCTTTATGTTGCCTTCAAGTTTGGGGTTCAGAAATCTATTTATGTATTAGACAGTGCTATTGGCACTGGATATATAAAAATTCAGTAATAAAAATTACTTCCCATGAAGAATTTGCAAGTTGGCTCCCTCAGATTTTCTTTTGTCTGGCTTAATCATCAACATGCTAGCTATTTTTCTCATTTCTGATATGTACAAACTGACCATGCTTGGTATCTATGGATCATGTAAGTGATTTATAAGAATGCTCAATAGTGCAGGTATAAACACTACTTTCTAGAACTCCCCACTATCTCTTCCAAACAGACACTGAACTATTAAGGACTATTTTTTTATTTGCAACTATTTATCCAGTTAAAAGTCAATCGAAATATATCAACACACTCTATCTTTTCCATAAAAAATGCATCAAAATTTTGGCTATATCTTTTTTTAATCCCTCTCTCTCTGATTATACGTGTGTGTGTGTGTGTGTGTGTGTGTGTGTGTGTGTGTGTGTGTGTGTGTGTGTGTGTAGTCTACTAAACCTATCAAAGGAAAAACTGAGGTCAGCCTGGCAAGATTTTCTTGATGAAAATTTGGTTAATCTTTTTTTTTTACATTGTTCCTCTTTTTAGATATTAAATAATCATCTCTTTAATAAAGCACATAGATTTTTTCCAGGAATTGAGGTCCAGCTTATCAACAACAAATAGTTTGCATACTCCATTACCTTTTTTTTTTAATTGTGATAACATTTTCCTTCTTAAATTCTGTATGGCCTATCCCATTGTTTTCAAGCCTAATGTGATTAAGGAATAAAGATAGAGATTTCAGGAACTTTAGTACAGTATTAATATCATAGAATATTCAAGCTGGATGACACATCATACCTTATCTAATCTGACCCCCTTAATTTACAAATGAGGAAACTGAGATCTCCTCAAAGTGAAGTGACTTGCCATATACACGACTAGTAAGTAGCAAAGAGTTGGAATATCAGAATAATAAATAAATAAACCCAAGGAAATATCAAATATTTTAGGACAAAGAACTTATTTTTTTTGGTTGGCACTATGGGTATATATAGAAACCAGGGTAGGCTCAAGGTGGCATCTGAACTGAGCCTTGAAGTTTCAGAAAGATATGATTTGATGGTGATGGTGAATTGCAGGTGGTGGTAGCTCAGGTAGGTGCTCCAAACCTATACCCAAAGAGAACAATTAAGTTACAAAAACATGAAATTAGCATTTGTTAAAGTGAAGCCAGAAGCTTTTTCCAGCTGACTATAGTAATAGTTAGTAATTGCAGGTCTCATTTGCAGACAATTGGAGAATCTAAAGGACTTGTATATTTGGATACATTGTTACATAATTGTAATTTTGCTATTATAAATTGCTCTCATTAGATTATTTAACTTATTAGTTTCTATTTTTATATCACAGTTTACATGTATAATACTTGAAAATAATAAAAACTGAATTAAAAAAATCTACAGTTCCCTCTTTTCATGGAATTGGGCCAGTCCTCCTCCCTCTTGTTTCCTCTGAATTGCAGCGGTTTTACTGGGAAATCATAGGATCATAGGACCTTGGAGATCATTTAGTCTGACCTTTTCAATCCATACATAAAGAGGTTTACATCTTAAGAAGGTAAAGGAATAGACTAATGTTATATGGCTAAGTGAGTATTGGGTTCTAAGATGTGTATCATAAACCAAAGATATACATCAGCATTATATTCAAAGATCAGAAACCTCAGATAAGAATCACTCTTCCAAGCATTCTCCTTCCTTTCTTCTTTCCTTCATCCCTACCTCACAGAGTTGCTATGAGGGTCAATAGAAACATTGTTAAAATGATTTACACATCTTAAAGCACTATATAAATGTGGGTCATTGTCATCATTAGCAGACACAGCAGCAAATCTCTGTATCTGCCAGTGCTAAAGCAAACAAAGTACTAGAAGTGCTTAATACATACTAAATTGATTTGCATTTTCAAAAACATACAGAATGTGGTTATAGTGCTTTTGTTTTCAACTACTTTGGGCCTGTATGTATAGTGCAGGGCTAGCACAAAGCATGCTATAAGTAAGTGAGCACTGAATTCATTTTATGATTTTGCTTGAGTTATAGAAATATTCTAAGATAAACTCTTACTAGTAGCTCCTGGGAAGTCTTTTAATTTCATAAACCTTGATTGCAAGGTACTATCAAGAGTTACCATTCTTGTCTCCAATTCACCACAAGGGGATTCTGGGGTCTGCTGCCAACCATACGTTAATCCATAGGTGAAAGATTTGATGTTTTGCCATGAAGGTGAAAACCCTGATTAGTTCCAGAGGTCACATCCCCCCCCAAAAAAAAAAACAGGGGAAGGGAAAGCAGGAAGCTAGTTCAATAAAATAAGAAGTACTTCTCTTCCTTCAACTCTTCAGATAGTTGAATTCTTTGCTTGGACTCCACCATTATCATGCTCCCAAGAAAGCTCATCCTCACCAAGAAAGAGAACATTCTCTGACATTTCATCAGCATTGGCAGTCACACCTATTCAACACTGTCACAAGCATCTGCCTCTAGAACTAGAGGACTGGAAAGTACAGCAAAGTGCTTCCAAAGTTTCCACTTAAAGAGAGATCACAGAAACAGACAGTTCTTTATCTCTCATCAACTGCATTCCTTGGATTGAACTCTCCATTTGCCCATAATTCCTAACATATATGATGTGCTTACTAAGTGCAAGTTGACAGACTAATATATACATAAAATATATTCTTGTTCTTTGCTGTTCTGTTTCTGTCATGTCAAAATCTCCAAGAGCCCATTTGGGGCTTTCCTTGCAGAGATACCAGAGTGTTTTTTTTTATTTCCTTCTATAGCTTATTTTATAGAAGAGGAAACTGAGGCAAATAGAGTCACAAAGTTAGTAAATGCCTGAGGTCAGATATCTACTCTATCACAGCAGCACCTAAGTGTTTAATATATAAAATATAAACAATAAAATATAAGGTTTATAAATATAGCAATACACATTAGAAGGTGGGGGATACTTCATATAAAAGTGATACTTAACCTTGTTAGAATAAAATTAATATAACTACCTAGTTATTAAATATATAAAGTTTATTAATAGAAAGGGTAGATAAGACTAAAGTTAAATCTCTCTTCCTTACTCTAAGATCTCAAACCACGTGTCCTAGCCTCCTTTTATCTTTCTCTCCCCTAACCTGTCTCGTCAGCCCTGTGTCTATCCAAGAAGGCAAAAAAAAAAAACCCAAAAGACCTGCCCCCTCCCTTTTATTGATGTACAGTCTGTAATGGACAAAAAAAAAACTGGCATGATTGTGTTATGTGAGGAATTTTGATGGACAGGTCAGGCTACTCAGGAGGCAAAGGGGATAAGATCCCCTCATCACAATCTCCCCTGTGATTCTTAGGAAATCAGTCTCCCCAATGGATCATTTAAACATAAGTATTTTAAACCTCTAAATACCTTCTAGCTAAAAGTACATACAATATTGCATGTTCTAAGAGGAAGTTATAATAGTTAGAGATGAGGAGAAAATATGAGAAGAAAATACAAACACTGATTAGGAGACCCTTTGAAAAAATTCCAATGAAGGGGAAGTCCCCTTTGGCATAAGAGTGTACATTCAGAATAATTATATTCAACCACATTCAATTCAGTTCATTATGTCCCAAAGCTCATTCTGGATCTCTTGATGCAGTATGTGGATTCTTCAGGCATCTTTACAGCATCTTCTCCAAAAGGATCCTCTTTCTTGATTTGGGATATTGGCAAGTTTCTTCTCCTGAAATTTCTACAAAAAATTTTAAAACTTGTATTTTAGGATATTTACGTAACCCCCTGAGGAGAGTGTTGACAAACACCAGAATCACACCAGGATACATGACTTAGTTATGAGGTATATGAAAGAATTGTCAAAAGAAAAACACAAACCACCCCAAAAAAATCCCAAAATAAAAAAACAAAAATTAAATTCTGTATAAAAATAGTAAGTACAGAAATGATAAAAAATAAAATAAAAATCTTACATGTATAAAATCCTGAGTGAAAAATAAACCTGTAACAGTTTGTGAATCACAGGCAAAGTCCAATTAAAGTGACTTATGTCCCAGAAGCCTATAGGACAATAGCAGCAATACAGTACTTTACCCATTTGCAGCCAGGACTACAGAAAATTGAAAAACTATAAGAGAGAAAGGACTATGATTTAGCAGCAAATGGGAAAAATTGTTCTCTGGTCTGATTGTACCTTCATTGTCAGAGATAAAGGGAGCCAGGATGATAGCCAAAATGAGGTACTTGACTCAGAATATGACACATGGAGTGTGGTATAAGGGAGTCCTGCATCTTAATGTATGTTAAGTGCCACAACCTTGATTCTAACACTAGGATTAAGTCTTTTTGTATTGACATAGAAGTTCAACAATCCTCTTTGGATTGGGTTTGCTCCTTTTTGATCTTGTGCTAATTGGCACTGTATAGTGACTCTTTTGTTCCCTTCTCCTGGAATCAGACACAGTCATTAAACAAAGTTCCTTAACATTTATCAATGTTTGGCTGGTTTTCATAGTCTAAAGCCTTTGCGTATGCATTATTACTAGGGCTAATAAATACTGTAAACTTATACTCTAAACTTTATACTTTAAGGCAAAAAACATTAATACTAATCTCATGTACTTCAAGTATTATCAAGGATGGGAAAAAAGAAAAAAAAATCAAATATCCAATTACTAACATAAAGAGAAAAAAAAGAAGAAGAAATAATTTTTAAAAATCATAATTTCATAGTTTATATTCCATGTGACAATGTGTTAGCCCAGCAGAGGTACAACACAAAAGATGTTCACTCAAAAATGAGATTTATATCTCTCTTAACTTGGCCAAGATCCACAGTGTGAGAGTATATCATTTTTTCACCAGGTAAAAGCCTTTTAAAAACAGTAGTACAACAACTAATACAGATTCTAAGAAGTACCAAAATCTCACAAATTATAAGAGGGCATTTAGTTACAATAGCAAACAAACCAACTATCATTAGGATTCACATGACTTGCTGTGTGATATTCAAAAAACCTATGAACACATGAATACTTGTAACACATTCTACAGATTTAGTCAATCTTTCAACCTTGGAAGAGATATTTTTAACAAAGTCTATTATTACCATCATTCTAAAATTTGGTAGGAGAAAAACCCAGAAAAACATCTATACAGTTGATGAAAACTGTTTGGATCCAAAAACATCTCCAAGAATCTATATCAGTCTGGTGGAAGAGTAGAATGAGCTGAAGAGTTACAAATTTAATAAATCCATTTTGAAGCTACTAGGCTTCACAGGAAAAATCATTCCTACCTCCTAGATGAGATTATAACACATCACAGGGTAACTAAGCCACATGGACACCTCCCTCCCTCTTGGTATGAGACCATAACAGTGTAACAGAACTGTCTCTAATATGTCCCAATCATTTTTATGTGGACCCAAGGACCAAAAAGTGAAAATCACTTCAGATGTGTCATCCATTACGTATTCAAGAAATACAGAGATGGGAAAATACAACAATGTCATTGTACTTCACTTCAATTACAAATGGACCCTTACCTCTTGTTACAAATAACTCAGAGGCAGGCATATAAAATGAAAATCACTTTTGAAGATTCATTAGACTCAATTTAAATCATTACACAATTAAATTCTCAAAAATGTGTATACAGGTTGAAACCAATGTGATGGAGTCTATCCATCAGCTCTGTGTGAAAAGAAAGACAAAAAAGGAAAAAAAAGTGCTGTTTATGGGCTTTTACAAAAATATTCTTCAGTACAATCACAGGGGAGGTAAAAATAAAGACAATGTAACAGTATATTTCAATTTTGACATCTTATGAAGTGGTTAACAGTAAATTACATACATCTTGAATTTAGAATTGAGTTACAGAGATTTTTTCATTCTGGGGAGGGGAACAAACTGAAACAGTTAACTACATAAGGCAATGAGGTCTGACAAAGTTTAAAATTCAACTCCAGACTCTTTGAGTTTCCTTCCCCTCCCAAGTATCATCAGTCATCTAAATCCCATTGTCCACACCTCTGGGGTTCCCCATACTGAGTGGAGTTCCCACCCTGAGTACAGATGTTTGGATGTAAGTTGTTATAATTGAAGCTTCTATTCCTATTTTCCTGATTTCTCTTCTTATAATTCATAATTATATGATCCACTTTTCCACAAAAATAACATGTTAGTGTTTGTTTTATTGATTCATGTAAGGGAGCTATGATCTCTCTTTGCTTGACCTTTCCAACTGTTTCAGTGAATTCTTTTATTTCCTCCCTCAATGTCTCTACTAAAGCAGTGTTCTCTTTATCATTCTCACCCTTTTTAGCAGTCAATTCCTTTATTTCCTTACTTAATGCTTCCACTAAATCAGTGTTCTCTTCTCCTTTTCCTTATGTCCCTCAAAAGCATAAACTGCCACTCTTTTTAAGTCTTCAAGGTCCATAGTAGGCCAGTTTAGACAGCTAGTCAAAAAAGAATTCCTAAGTACCTTACAACTGTTTTTCACAAATTGTATTCTGATTTGTCTAACATCCCTTTCACTATCAAGATCCAATTCTATATACCTTCCTCCCAGCTCGATAAGTGTATCCATAAACTGGGAGGAGTTTTCATTATCTTCTTGCTTAAGATTTTTGAATTTAGTTTATGTACCAGGCCTATCAGAACAGGTTCTCATAGATTTTAACAATGCCTTTCTAGCCTGACATAGTTGTAAATAATCTTCCTCTGAATTTGGTTCCCATTTGGGACCTTCATTAGGACAATGACTTGTTCCCTCTCCCTGGGCCCAATTAACAAGAGGAAGAATCTTATTTATTTCCCTTTCTGTTAACAACACCTGGAACAAATCTTCCATATCAAACTACGTCGGTTTATATGTACAAAATATGTTCTCAACCATCTTTATGAGCAACACAAGCTCAGCTAAAAAAGAAGGCATTTTTTCTTTGATACTTTCAATGTCCAGTGGAGAGACAGGTGTATGATGACTAATATTTACTAAATCTCCATGTCTCTTATATGTAGGGGCATCTCTTAGAGGGAAAAGACCTTTATTTGAATCATCTGTGGTAACTGCTGCTTGGCCTGTGTTCTGGGGTTCAATGGAGTGAGTTGTAGTGAGGCTAGTAGGGGAAGAGAGTGGGGTGGTTGAATGGAGAGGGACAGGTTGGTCAGCAGATGGGGAGGCAGGGCAAAAAGATCAGGGGCAGGGCTGGGGGCATGGTGGAGAGGAGGGGGATGGGACCAGATATGGAGTGGAGAGGCATAGAATGGGTGAGGTCTAGAGGAGTCATAGTAAGGTGGGTGGGAAGGAGGGTATGGAAAAGGATTGAAGTAGAGATGGTACAGGTGAGGGTTGGAGAGATAGGTGGGCACTGGGTAGTTAGAAGAAGAAGGGTATGAGCAGTGGGAGGTAAGGAAGGATAGAGATTTAGAGGAAAGGGGATGGGAGGAATAGGGGATGCGTGAGGTCTGACAGGGAGAGGAGGTGAGGGGTTCAAGTCATGGTTTGGGTCGGTATGAGGAGAGACCTCCTCACAGGCCAGGTGGGATGATAGAATGTGTTTCTTGTTAGACTTCACTGAAGGAGTCAAGATAGAATTGGTTGGTTCCAAAGAAAGAATGGTTTCTTCACTGGAGGAATGGTTGATTTATCAACATGATATGCCCACAAGAACCAGTATTTAGAATCTTCAGAATCTTTGTTTTTAATGGCTAACTTCAAATATTTTAACATTTTGAAATCAAAAGAGTCATATTTTGGCCAGTAAAATGACTTTTCCATCCATGACTTACAAAATATTCTAGCTTCTTTCTTTGTCATACAATTCTCCTTAGGCAAATTAGGATCACCCTAAGAAGTAAAAAGTGTATGCAGGGATGAATCTGGAGAAATATGTCCTGATTTCCCTTAATTTGTTGCAGTATTTCCCACATTATCTATTCTGTCTATCTTAACCTGCCTATTTAAGCTAGTATGAGTATTGCTAACCAGTCAGCTTAAACAATGAAAAGTTTAAAAAATGGAGACACAAATTACTTCAATATTATTGTGGAAGGCAATGAGAGGAGGTTTAAAACAAAAAGCTAACGTAAGGAAGAAAGTAATTGTTGCACAACAATAGTATCAATAATGAATATGTATTTATTATAATTATTACTAATACTATGTATATCATTGATGTTATTAATTAATAATAAACAATCATAAACAAATATCAATTATCAATAATAATTATTAGTAATTAATAATAGATGGTAGTGAGTAATAATAGTTATTGAAAATTAATAATTATTATCATTGATAGTATTATTAATACTGCTGTGTTCTAAAATCATTCCTTAATATTGCATTCAATTAATGTGATTTAACATTGGTTTTGTTCAATTTTAGAAATTTGGTTTTAATTTTAATTAAATATTACTAATATTTAACTATTAATAATCCTCTTATTTAAATGTATTCAATTTAATCTCATTATTTTAAATCACTATTAGGAATAGTAAATGAATTGTCTTTTAATTTTCTTGAAGTTGTAATTCTCGACAGAAGGTGGCATTATAACTGTGTATAGAGTGGAATACACCTGAGAGCTTAGATCCTTTCTCTTGTTCACAGCGAGATAAATGAAGAGAAAGAAAAAAAGGCGGGATTTGGCTTCACATAAATTCAGCAGACTGAAGGAATTTTCTGAGAGGGGAATAGAGAAAAGAAAAGAATCCCAAAAAACACTTCCTCTTAGCCTAGTTCTAAGGACTGTTGGGGGGGAGGCAGAAAGAAGGGCCTAGTCCTTCCCCTCCCCCAGAAGGAAAGTCTTGTGTTTCTTTTAAAAGGTGGGCACTGGGGAAGGATCTCCTATCTGCCAGTGGTTCACTTAATCAGTGCCACAATGAATGGGAAGGTAGTCTCCAAGTAGCAGGGGGGCTGGGCCATCTATCCCCTATAGTGTGTAGGTACCCCCAGGATTTAGTTTAAATCTCCCTATGTTCTGCAGGTTTTCACCCAGGATCTCCCTCTTCTAGGTCTGGCTCTCAAATTACAGAGCACTCAAGTTCCCCTGCCCCAGCCCCTTACTGCTAGAGTCAAAAGTTGTGTGTAGGGGCTCTTACACCAATTCCTAAGGGGCCACCCCTGTGTGTTGTTCCCTCAATTCATGAAGGCCATGCAGTGCTGAGCACAGCAGGAGGTCTTTGGGTCAGAGTTCCAGCAGATAGGCTGCACTTAGCTACAAGCCTGCATTTTTGTGTGAGGGGAAAATGAGGGTTGGGTCCCACAAAAGGCTCCTTCCCTAGTCTCTACCACCACAGGGAGCTCCTTAAGTTTAATTCACAGCCTTAAAGAACCCCCAGGATCCATTCAAGGGTTACCCCTGCCCTGCACTGCACTGGGTTGAGCAAAGGGGCCCTAGGACATTGTGTGCTATGAAATCTAAAAGAGTAGGAGTTCCTGTTGGGTCCTAAAACCCACAGGATTCAATATGGGCAAAAAGGTTCCTTCATTCCTATTCAAGCTGAAATAAAAAAAGTGGGTGGGGTGTTTTGGGGGGGTTGAAAATGCCATGAAGGAAGGTCTTACCAAGTGATCCAGGGAGGCATGCTAGAAGGCTCTGCTTCTTTCTCTCAGCCATGGTGTCTTGCATATGAAGTCAGAGGAACAATAAAATTCCCTACCCTTTCCTAATCACTAATCTAAAAACTTCTCTCAGATGAGAATTAAGATTTTGAAATATCCCTTCATAGTTGCCAAGCTGTTAGAATTAAATTACTATAACTACCCAGTTATTAAATACATATTTTATTAATAGAAAGGGTAGATGAGACTAAAGTTAAATCTAACTGCCTTACTCTAAGATCTAAGATCCTAACCTCCATTTATCTTTCTCTCCCCTCATCTGTCTCTCAAGCCCTGTGTCAGTCCAAGAAGTCAAAATTCCTGAAAAGACCTGCCCCCTCCCTTTTCTTGATGTACAGCCTGTAATGGACTCAAAACTGGCATAACTGTTTTATGTAAGGAATGTTGATGGACAGGTCAGGCTACTCAGAAGGGGGAGGGGATAAGATCCCCTCGGCACAAGCTGTATCTTAAAAGAGAAGTATTCTGTGTATAAGGAAGTATCATCAAATGTGAGGCATGGGGGATAATTAGAACAAAGGCATAAAAATGGTAAATAGAGAGCTGTGAGGGAGGAACAGGAAAAAGCCCAGTTGGCCAGATCACAAAGTGTGAGGGGGAGACAAAATGTTCAGCGGGGCTGGAAACATAAAGGTTGTAGTCACATTTTTCAAGGCTTTAAATACTAAACCAAAGAATTTGCATTTTATCTTAGAAATAATAGGAAGACACTGAAATTGATTGAGTCGAGGAGTCAGGTGGTTAGATTTGCACTTAAAGTAAATCATATTGGCAGCCATGTGTAGAGTGGTTCTAGATGGATGACAAATGACACAAGGAGATTAATGGGAAATTTGTTGCTATTATAAAGATGAAAAGCATTGAATATATGAACTAAGTTGGTAACTATGTTAATAGAAAGATGGAACCAGATGTGTGAATTGTGGTGAAGGTAGAAATATTGAGCTTTAGAAACTGATGGGCTATTTGGTGTGTGATAGAATTAGAAGCCCAGAATCATGCCAAGATCATGAACCTGAGACACTAAAAGAATGGTGATATTTTTACAAAAATAGGAAGTTTAGAAGAGATAATATTTAGAAGGAAAGACACTGAATTCAGTGTTCAGCAGGTTGAGTTTAAAATATCATAAGACCTAATGCCATTGAAAGAGTCTCAAATTTGACCATATCTTCCTAACACTGTGGCTTCCAAATTTGGAATGGAATTGTTTGGTTTAGTTATTTTTGTTTGTTTGTTTTAAGGCTAGGCAAACAATGAGAAAGTGATCTTTTCAACTCAATTATTTTCAATCCCCAGCATAAGCTCAGTTCTGTTCTAACATATCATATGTGTGTGTGTGTGTGTGTGTGCATGAAGTTTTCTCGTAAATTAGAGAAATAGTTAATGAAATGATCTGTACATATAGCTATATGTGTAATCGATGTGTATTTGTGCAAATACATATGTATTCTAGTAGCAATCATACCTGAAATAATTATAATAGCAGCAAATGTTAAATAGCACATTAAAGTTTCCAAAATATTTTACATTTAATTATATCATTTGATTCTCACACCAACTCTGTAAGGTAGGTGCTATTATTATCCTTTCTCTATATTGATTATGAGGAAAGCATAGACAGAAAGAGGTTAAATGATTTGTTCATGAGTACATAGACACTAAGAGTCTGAGGCAGAATTTGAATGCAGGTCATATTGTACTTATGTTAGTCTATACAGAAAATCCTTGTTTTATAAGTCAAAGTATTTGATTTTGGTTTCATACTGCCCCATATCTTCAACCTTCTGTGAAGATTTTTATGGGTCTCCTTTGTTTTTCTACTTCTTTTCCCTAAATTCTTTATTTTTCACTCCATTGCAAAGTTTTTACTTCTGGTTTCTGCCTTTAGGAAGTTTTTAGAGTCGTATAAATCACAAGGGATACTAAAAGATAATAAAATCCGTTATTCAGTTTGTAAACAACATGTACCTAAAGTGTCCTAAGGAAAAAATGTTGTATTCTAGTATTAAACTCTAGCATGCTAGTTAATTACTCAAGGCAAGCAATAATTTTGATATGATTTCATTTTATGAGAGCAATAGTTATTCAGAAATGTGCTCCCAATGTCACTAGGTTGACTCTGGATGACTAATTTTGACAAATTGAAAATAGCTTTAGGTGCATTCCCTATCTTTAGTAAGTTCTCTGTCAATAGAATTGAATTTGATGCCATACATATTATACTGCTCTTTTCTTAGGTTTTTAATTCTTTTAAAGAATGAACATTATTCCAATGAAATATGCAAAAATTATATATTTTTTTCTAGTTTTTTCCTCTTTTATATTCTGAAAGAGCAACTTCAAAGGCTTGTAGAACATTACAGAAGCTGTTGTAGGTTATGGTTTAGGCTTCTTAAAATTGTGAGAATAAGACCCCAGTTTGGGTTTTTTTTTGTCATATGCAAAATAATCTGAAGACTTGTCCTAAAGATTAGGGAAGAAAAAAACAATTTTTCTATGAAGAGAAATCAATTTTTTCCTTTTAGAATAAAACAAAAATTTTATAAGAAGTTCATGTGAGTCTTTAAGTTCTAGATATCTTAGTAAGCTTGAAAATAACCCACTCAAAATATTTTGGGGGCTTTTATTTACTTTCATTGGGTCTGGAAGTCATGTCTCAATGAGGGAATGATGAACTATGATAAATATATTGACATACTGAAAATCTATGCATTTAAGGATTATTCAAATTCTTAAATGGAAAAAGAATACTGAATTACAGCTATTTTCTATAATATTTGGCATGTTTTGGTTTTTTTAAATATAAATAATAGAAATAAATATGTTTCAATGGCCTAGAAAGTAAGTAGTTTCAAACCACTATGGATTATAATGAAACTGTGGGTTGTAATCAAGGCTAGACTCAGAAAAATAGAATATTTGTCCAAGGTGCTCTTAATATAAAATGTGTTATTGTTTTATGATAAAAAATAAAGATTATACATCAAAATCATGAGAACTAAATGCCAAATCTTGGAAAACAAATGTTCATTGCAAAACAGGGAAAAATTGCATATTAAAGTATTTTAAGAATATAAAAAGTTTATTGTCTACATCAATCAATTTAATTATTTTAGCTCATCACAAGGAATTTTATATACTAGGTTTCTCTACCAGAGAATTATGCTCAGTTCATGAGAATTTCATAAATGTCTACTTATTTATTCAATAAACTCTGAGAATATAATGGTGTAGTGGAAAACACATTGGATTTGTAGTCAGAGCATTTGAATTCAAAATCCAGAATAGTTTTGATTATGTATTCAGAAGAACTAGATTCAAATTCTGGATCTGCCATTTGATATTAGTTTGCTATTCTAAAAGTCATTTAAAATTCTTGGGCCTCAATTTCCTCATGTATAAGACTGAATGCATTTAGCTAAATGATTTATAATATTCCTCTAGCTTTAAATCTATGATCCTAAGGCCTTGCCATCAACCCAGGTGCTGCGCAGTGCAGATGTCTGAAACTTGTCAACTGCTTTGTAGCTATTCTCCTATACATTTTGTTTCTCCAACATTAAAATGCAAGCTTCTCGAGGGCAGGGGTCATGACTTTGTGTTTGTAGCTCCATTGCTTAACATCTTGCTCAATGAATAGTAAACATGAATAACATGAATAGTATATGACTTTTTATTGATTGATTCATCATACGATTCTTTAAGCATCCACCATGAGTATAGTAACAGAAAGAAGAGATATCTTTCTAACTGGTTTGTCTGGAATCAACTCTGCTATGCAGTGCTGTAGCCAGGCATCGTGGCTGCTACATCCATGCAGGTGAAATCCTAAAAGCTCCTAAGACACAGTGAAATGATACTATATACAGTCAATGTACAAATGGAAGGAATATCCACATTAGTGAAATCATGAATCTTTTGAAACAATATCTTCAGTACAATGTGTCTGGGGGGAGTATGTAAAAATATATGTTATGGGGCCAATTTTTTTCATTGAAGAATTGACATGTTCTCAGAAAAATGCAATATAAATTAGAATAAAGTTCATAAAATAAGGACAAAATATTTAGGCCAGGTCACTTCCAGAAGAGAGGATCACCCCCTTGATAAAATTACTGCATGAGCCATACCAAGAAGTATAGAGAGAAAAATGAGTAGAGAATATAAACAAACCCTTCTCTCAGAGATGGTGATCAAGTCAGAGAGGCAGAAAAGTTATTTATTATGTTTAAAATTGAAATATCCATGCTAGGTACTATGTACCAAAATGCTAAAAGGAGAACTACAAAGTGAAGATCAATGACCTAATTCAAATGACCACCTCAAGACATTAGTTGTATGACCTTATATAAATCAATTAACTTCTCATGTACCTCAGTTTCTTCATATGTAAAATGAAGGCTTTAGATCAAACTTCTAATGTCCTTTCCAGCTCTAGATCTATAATCTTAGAATCCCAAGTGATAGAGGATATTGGAAAAGGGAAAGAATATTGTTTGCAGATGCAGTTAGGAAAAGCTTCCATAATAAATTAAAACTTGAATTAAACATTAAATGAAAAGTCAAATTTTAATCGAGAATGGGGAAGAAGCATGGAGAATATTTCCTGAAAGGTGGCTAAGAGTACAACGGAAATATAGATAGGATGGGAAATATGACAGCAAATATCTAGGATACTGAACAGCAGTCTAACCTTGGAGAAAGTTTGGAAGTTGTTGGATCATTAAGACAAATGGTATATTGATCTGAATACAAGCTACACTTTTTTTCTGGATTTTTAACTTGTTAGAAACTTACTTGTGGTCAGTTTATCAAGTTTTCTTAGTTTTTGTATATTTTTCATTATGTACACAATTTTCCCCCTCTCAAAGATGCCTTAATTTGGTGACATGGCCCATCAGATTAAGTGGCTGGGGAACTGGAATGGAAACAATATAATAATTTTGATATGTTTCTTAGCAATCTGTCCTAATATCTCTGACAGTTTCCAAAAGGTTTTCCTTATATCAAACTACCACAAGACTTTTCTAGTGCAATTCTAAGAATTTTAAGATCTCCCTCAGCTTTTATCTCAATTTCTTGATGAAACATTCTGTGATCATTTGTCCACCAACTAGATAGTATTTGTCAATACCTCTGTTTTTCTTCTTCTTCTTTAGTATTTACCAGATTCTGTCTTCTTATCAGGAAGGTTAAGTATGGTATTGGAGAATAAATGCTAGATTGAGAATCAATAGAGAGATGAAATCAAACCTTTTCTACTTTTAACAATGTGACCTGGGGCAAGTCACTTCATCTCATTTCCTTATGCATAAAATGTAGATAATTTTATTCGTATGACCAACCTCAGAAGAAAGCACTTTAAAACATTAATGATGTTTTTAGATTATATATCTTCATATCCAACCAAATATATTCTTTCCCAAACCAGATAAGCTATCATCCTTTATAAGAAAGAATAAAAATGAGGGGAGAATGTTTCCCAAAACCAACTGTAAAATTTAAATTAATTTCCAATATCTCCAAGAATTATATTTTATAAGATTTATTACTAATCACTTGAAGTAGAAGAAATAAAAGAGAACAAAGTACAAAACTTAAGTATAACCACATGAGTAAACCTCTCCTGCCTGCCTTTCACTGCACCTCCATGTTCCCAAGAAAAGAGAGGGTGGAGCTACACTCACAATTTTATTTCCAAATGTAAGTATGTAACATGAGAAAGAATATGGAAAGCTGAAAAGAGAGTTATGGAGAGAAAAATCTAGTTATATACTACATACCAACTGGCTAACAAAGCATATATTATTTCACCTTTGTAAGCCCTCATCTCTGCAAAGAAGGGAGACATATTCTTAACTCTTCTTTGGATCAAGACTTGGTCATCAATATTCAGCTACTTCTTTTTTTATTATTCTTGTTCTTTCCATTTATATTGTCGCAGTCACATTTTATGTTATTTTCTTGGTTCTGATTATTTCACGCAGTATCAGTTCATAGAAATTATATCATGCTGCTTTTTATTCATTATATCTTAATGGATAATAATATCTCAATTTGCTTAGCTGTTTCCCAATCAATGAGTAGCTACTTAGATTTCAGTTATTTTCTTCAACAAAAATGCTAATATAAATAGTTTGAGTCTTATATCTTTCTATTCTTTTTCCTTCTGAGAGAGATGTATGACAGTTGGAAGTTGGGGTTAAAAGGTCATTTTAGTAATTTTCTTAATGTAATATGTTGAAAAAAGAACTTTAACAATCTTAGACTGTTACAAAATGCATTTGTTGTTACTATTTTAGTTATGTTCTCTTCTCTATTCTAGGACCATGAGGCAAGAGACCATGTTTTATTGATTGGATCAAATCTCCCACAGTGCTTTGCACATACTTTCTAGTCAGTAAATAGTGATTGCGTTGAAGGTCAATTATTCTTTTTTTTCCTTTTCAAAGATAATTTATTTTATTAATTACACATAATAACAATTTTTAACATACATTTTCCAAAATTATGTGATCCAGGTTTTCTCCTCCTGTCTCCCTTCCTCACTCTCAGAGATGCTAAGCAATTTGATCTGGGTTATAGATTTATAATCATGTGAAACATAGTTCCATGTTGGGACTTATTATAAAACCATACTTGTATATAAAACCAAATAAATCCTACAAATAAAATTATAAATAAAGTGAAAGAAAGTATGCTTTGATCTTTGATCTCATATGACTCCAATTGTGCTTTTTCTGGAGGTGGATAGCATTCTTTCCCATAAGTAAAGGTCAACTATTCTTGTCCCACCATCCATAAAATCAACCAGCAGCTTGTCATGGAAGTACAGGGTTTTGGGGTGGGATGTATAAAGCTCTATATTGAGAGTCAAAAGACCAATATTCAAACTTTGGCTCTGCTACTTACTAGTTGTATAACCATGGTCTTTTAACCCCTTATTCTTTTGGTCTTAATTTCCTTATTACCAAATAAGGGGAGTAGACTGTGTAATACATCTCTAAAATTTCCTTCTGACCCTAAATACCATGACCCTCAATATATATCTCCATATATGTGGGTATAATGGTTTCAGAAGACAAGGAAAGCAATGAGAAAGGATAATCACAGATTCTCACAATTTGATGGGACTTACAAAGGTCATCTAGTTCATTACTTACTCCTCATTCTCCCTTCTCTATAATACCCTCTAAAGTACATATAACAAGTGACTATCCATCTTTCTGAACATTCCTGGTGATTGGGAATACACTAACTCATGAGGCAGATGTATCTCATTTCTAAATTGCTTTTAGCTAGTTAGGGAGATTTTCCTTAGAATGATTCAAAACTTGATTTTGAATGTCATAAAATCACACCCTTTATGACATTTATATTTATTTCTTAAGTTTTCTTTCTTTTCTATTCTTGGATAAAAAACACAAAACCATTTTTTTCTTCTTTCCAAGTAAAATTTCCAAGCATTTTTGACACTCAGAATGGAGCTACAATATAATAAGTCCTGAATGAATTATTTATTTTATCTTATTGGACATTTCTTTTCTCCTGATGAAAATAAGCATGAGGCAAAATGAAAATAATATTGGACTTGGATAAGAGGACCTGGGTTCAAATCCCAATTCTGCCATTTTTCAGTGGTATTACCATAGGCAAGTAACCTCATTCCTGTAGGTTCCACTTTTCTAATTTATAAAATAAGCGAGTTGGATCAGCTGATTTTTAAAGTCCTTTTCAGTTTTAAGTTCTATAACAAATGTAAATGATGGTAATGATGGTCGTGGTGGTAATGGTAAAAGAGCCCAAGAATCCAAATATAGTTGACATCTGTTTGCAAATACAATTTAGCTGAAAAGATGAAGCTTTTCTCAGGTCACAGATAACCAGTACAGTATAATATTTATGAAGACATTATTCCCTTGTGGAGAAATTGCTGTTTTTATACTAACAAGAAATCACGAAATAGGAATTTGGGCAGCAAAGCCAACACATGGGGTTTGGCTCTATATCTCCTTAATTGGCCAGGAGTTAGTGAAATCTTCATATAGGACTTCTGTGGAATTCAACCCAGTGGGTGCCCATTATATATTCCGCCCAAATTCAGTTGAAAAGGAATTTCCAGCTTAGTCGGATAGAAGGTATAACTGATAACACAGTTCCCAAAATATCTCACATAGATCTTAGTGCCAGTCTTGCCTTTTCTTCCAGCCTAATAGTATTGTCCTTGTCCCTTCTCTTGATAACATTCCCCTTTCCAATCCAATTCCTTATTCTAATGCATCTCTTGACATTATCATTGTTACTGTTTCTACCACTCATCAGAGAATTCTGGTCTGGCCAGATGAGAATGCCTAACTCAGTCTCTTGGTGTATTCTCAATTATACTGAAATGTCTACTATTGGAAGAAGAAAATGTGCTCCATGAATGGCAAACAGTGAAAGTACAGGCAGGATTTAATCTCATATATCAACAGAGAGGATATCAACTTGGCTAGAGCAAAGAAAATTTTGTTTAAAAGTAGTAAAAAATATGATTAATAGTAAATGAGACTATGGCATAGTGTTGTTGATGATGTTGATATTAATAACAAAAACTAACATTTATATAACACTTTAAGCTTTCCAAAGCACAAACTTAGGCTTCCTGACCTCATATCTATCACTTTATCCTTTAACTGCCTAGAGATGGAATTGGAGATTTAAGCCATACTTCAGTGGTATATTAGTTATATGACCACAGGCAAATCACTTACTATCTCATTGCCCCAGATAGCAATTCTCTATTACTATAACTTGCAGATAAATTACCTCGTTCTCTTGCTGTAGAAAGTTCCTACAATAGAAATAAATAAAGAAATTTTAGGTCAGTTCCACCCCCTCAAAGCAAAGTATTTACTTGCTACAGTTTAAATTATCTCATTTGAGCATAGGGTATTAAATAGGGATTTGGATTTGGAATTAGGAAGACCTGAATTTATATTCTGACATAAACACTATTAACTGTGTGATCTTCAGGAAGTCACTTATCATTCCCATGCCTAAGTTCCCATATTACTGATGTTATGGGATGAGACTCAGTGGTCTCTTAGGTCCTTCTCAATCCTGAATCTATTATCCTACATAAAAGGTCTTATAAATTTTAAACTGATGCACATATTAATTATATTATATTATATCATGTCTTGTCATATTCTATTCTATTCTATCTTACTGCTTTTCTACTTTAAGTTTTGATGGAGTTCAGATGACAGTGGTCCCAAGACAATTCATTTGTTATTTCTCTTTTATGATTAATGTTCATCAGATTATTGCTCAGCTGGATAAAATAATCAATTTTTTGATTTGAATGAAAGTGTGGAGATATTGGGTTTTGTTTTCTACTGGGTCATTCTATTTTGGAAGATTTTTATTCCATATATCTGGAAAGTTATATTTCAGTGATCTGTCTGGTAGCATCTACTAAAAATATTGATTAAATTTTTGCAGGTCATTATTATGTTTGAGTAATAATGGATCTCAACTTAATCTATAACTGTGCTCTGTTTATACCCTGTGTGTTGAAAATTCTAAATAATATTTTGAGATTCATAATTATATTGTAATGATTTGGTTTCCATTAGCTTGTGAAAAACTATAAGCTTCAGGTGTATAATTCTAGTTACCTTATTATTGTGTCCTTCTAGGTGTCAGGCAGGTGCTAAATATTTGTTATATGCAGTGATTAATTGCATTATTTTAACAATTACCATGAAATAGGCATCTTTCATTAAGTTCAGGATCTTAAAGAACAAACTTCTTATGGTTTCTGGAAGTAATGACATTGTGTCATTATGGCATTCATGAAACTCTACACATGACTCAATAATGCTTGACACTTCTGGTTTCCAACATGATATTAATTGAATTTGTTTAGTTGTTGCTCATGGAGGGCCTTCGAGTTCCATTCTTGCATCCTAGTTATTGCATAGCTAGACTCCATTGTGTGGTATTCATTTACATTCAATAGATCTTGTGTGCATATCTGTTTTCAATCTTTATCATTATTTTTTATTAATTTTTATTTTAAAATATTTTTCCATGTTTTCATGATTCATTTTCTTTCCCTCCCTGCTCCCAAAGCCTACAAGAAATTCCATTGGATTATACAAAAGTTATTACTTGATACCTATTTCCATCTTATTGATTTTTGCTATAGAGCAATCTCCTAAAGCCTAAACCCCAAATCACATACCCATATATTCATTTGATAAGTGATGTCATATGTTTTTCTTTTGCATTTCTACTCCCATAATTCTTTCTCTCAATGTGGACAGCATTCTTTCCCATAAGTCCTTCAGGAGTGTCCTATCTTTTTGCATTGCTGCTAGTAGTCAAGTTCATCACATTGGTTTGTTCACAATGTTTTGCTTTCTGTGTACAATGTTCCCCTGGTTCTGCTCATTTCACTCTGCATTAGTTCATTGAGGTTCTCTCAGTTCATATAAAAATCCTCAAGATCATCCTTGCTCATAGCACAGTAGTATTCCATTGCCATCATATACCACAATTTATTCATCCATTCCCCAATCAAGGGACAACCCTTTATTTTCCAATTTTTTTTTATCACCACAAAGAGCACAGCTATGAATATCTTTATACAAGTATTTTTACTTATTATCTCCTTGGGGTACAAACTTAGGAGTGATATTGCTGGGCCAAAGGGAGATGCATTCTTTTAAAGTCCTTTGTGTGCAATTCTAAATTGCCTTCCAGAATGGCTTGATTAATTCACAACTCCACCAGCAATAGACTAGTTTCCCAATTTTGCCACATCCCCTATAACATTTATAATTTTCATTTACTGTCATATTGGCTAATCTTCTAGGTGTGAGGTGGTACCTCAGCATTGTTTTGATTTGTATTTCTCTAATTATGAGATATTAAGAATAATTTGATGTGCTTATTGATAGTTTTGATTTCTTTATCTGAAAACTGCCTATGCATGTCCATTGACCATTTGTCAATTGGGGAATGGCTTTCTTTTTTGTACAATTGATTTAGCTCCTTATAAATATGAAAAATGAGATCTTTGTAAAAGGTTTTTGTTATGAATTTTTTCCAATTTTGTTTCTTCCCTTCTAATTTTAGTTGCATGGGCTATGTTTGTACAGAAACTTTTCAATTTAATGTAATCAAAATTATTCATTTTACATTTGGGAGTGTTCTCTATCTCCTGCTTAGTCCTAAATTCCTTCCTTTCCCATAAATCTGACAGATATACTATTCCATGTTCACCTAATTTGTTTATCGTTTCCCTCTTTATATTTGTCATTTACCCATTCTGAGTTAATCTTGGTATAGAGTGTGAGATATGGATTTAAGCCTAATCTCTCCCATTCTGTTTTCCAATTCTCCCAGTATTTTTTTTTTTGGCAATTAGTGGGTTCTTTTCCCAAAAGCTGGGATCTTTGGGTTTATTGAACACTATCTTGCTACTGTCATTTACCCCAAGTCTATTCCATTGATCCATCCTTCTATTTCTAAGTCAATACCATATTGTTTTGATGATCACTGGTTTGTAGTATAGTTTGAGACCTGGTAATGCTAGGCCTCCATCCTTCACTTTTTTTTTCATTTTTCCCTTGATATTTTTGATCTTTTATTCTTCCAGATGAAATTTGTTATATATTTTTTCTAAATATATAAAAATTTTTGGTAGTTTGATAGGTATATTGATTCAGGTAGGATTGTCAGTTTTATTATATTAGTTCATCCTATCCATAAGCAATTGATGTTTTTCCAATCATTCAGCAGTTTTATTTGGGTGAAGAGTGTTTTGTAGTTATGTTCATATAATTCCTGAATTTGTCTTGGCAAGTAGAGTCTCAGGTATTTTATCTTGTCTAGAGTGATTTTAAATGGGGTTTCTCTTTCTATCCTTTGTTGCTGGTTTTTGTTGAAAACATATAGGAATGTTGATGATTTATCTATATTTTTTGTATCCTACAAATTTGCTAAAGTTATTGATTATTTCTACTAGCTTTTCAGTGGATTTTCTCAGATTCTCTAGGTATACCATCATATCATCTACAAAGAGTGATTCTTTAGTTTTCTCATTACCTACTATTATCCCTTCCATTTTTTTTCTTCTCTAATTGCTACTGCTGGCATTTCTAGTACAATATTAAATAGTAGTGGTGATAATGGGTATCCCTGCTTCATTCCTGGTCTTATTTGGAAGAAATCTAACTTCTGTCCATTGCAGAGGATACTTGCTAATGGTTTTAAAATGAATACTGTTTATTATTTTGAGTAAAGTCCCTTTTATTCCTATATTTTCTAGTATTTTCAGTAATAAGATAATGATGTGATTTTTATTAGTTTGGTTGTTGATAAGGTCAATACTATGGACGGTTCCTAATATTAATCCATCCTTGTATAATTGGTATAAATCCCACCTTGTCATAGAGAATAATTCTTTTGATAACTTTCTATAGAATTTTAGCTAGTATTTTGTTTAATATTTTTTGCACCTATGTTTATTAAGGATATTTGTCTATAATTTTCCTTCTCTTTGATCTTCCTGGCTTGGGAATCAGTAATATATTTGCATCATAAAAGAATTTGGTAAGACTCCTTCTTTGACTATTTTGTTAAATAGTTTATAGAGTATTGGGATTAATTGATTTTTAAATGTTTGAATGAATTCACTTGTGAATTCATCTGGCCTTGGTGATTTTTTCTTAGGGAGTTCTTTGATGACTTGTTCAACTTCTTTTTCTTCTATGGGGTTATTTGAGTATTCTATTTTCTATTCTGTTAATTTAGGCAATTTATATTTTTATAAATTTTCATCCATTTCAACTAGGTTGCAAAATTTATTGTCATATAATTGGGCAAAATAGCTGTTAATAATTTTCTTAATTTTATCTTCATTAGAAATGAGATCATCCTTTTCATTCATGATACTATTAATTTGGTTCTCTCCTTTCTTTTTTCTTAATTTGATTAAGCAATACTTTATCTATTTTATTTGTTTTTTCAAAATATCAGCTTCTAGTCTTATTTATTAGTTCAATAGTTCTTTTAATTTCAGTTTTATTAATTTCTCCTTTGATTTTTAAGATTTCCAATTTGGTCTTTATCTGAGGGTTTTTAATTTCTTCTTTTTCTATTTTTTTCAGTTGCATACCCAATTTTTTAATATCGTTTCTCTTTTTGTTAATATGTAGATCCAGGGATATAAACTTTCCCCTGACGACTGTTTTTGCTGTATCCCATAAATTTTGATATGTTGTTTCCTCATTGCCATTCTCTTCACTGATATCAATAATTATTTTTGTGATTAATTAACCAGTTTTTGAAAATAAGATTATTTAATTTCAAATTAATTTTTAATTTGTCTCTCCACGTACTCTTACTAGTTATAATTTTTATTGTATTAGGATCTGGAAAAGTTACATTTATCATTTCTGCTTTTCTGAATTCCCTATTACATGGTCAGTCTTGTGAATGTATCATGTACTTCTGAAAAGAAGTTGTATTTCTTTTTATCCCTCTTTACTTTTCTCCATATGTCTATTAACTGGAACCTAGTGTGAGACTTGGGGTTGAGACACTTGACTTATGTTAATATGTAGGCATTCCTTGTGTCCACACTCACTCTGAAGATACTCACAGATGAGTATCCCCAAAACCTTGGCTCCTATAATCTGGTCCCCTTTTTTGCCTCTCATAGTGTGGTACCTTTCTGTAGTCCCGGCTACTGACTGGGTAAATGCATCACTGCTTAGATCATTTTGATTGGGCCCTGATTCAAGGACCTGTTATAGATTTATTTTTCTTTTCACTTGGAATTTATACACATAAGACTTTGTTAGTCTATATTTTCATCCAGTATTTTCTTTTTTATTTCGATTTTTCTGATGTCTTTTTAATATCCCTTGCCAATCGATTCATATACCTCATACCTCAGCCATGCATCCCTAAGTGATCCTGTATTTTTCAATCACCCACAACACGGGGAAATGTAAAAAAAAAATGTCATTATTTAAATTGCAAAGTTTAAATTCCTTTTTAGAAGAATTTTAGGTAAAGAAAGATGCTACCTCTCTGAATCCAGAACCTGAACTGTTGGAGAAGCCACCATGAAGAAGCCTCCAGACCACAAACTGCACAAAAATGAACTTTGGGTGTAGTTGATTGAACATTTATTTGTATGTATACTTTCATGCCAAAGGGGACTACCCCCTAACTGGCTTTCTGTCAATGCATCCAGCAATTATTGGTTTTGTTCTTTTTTTCTTATCCTCACATTATGGTAATATTTTAAGTTGATTATGTTTTTATGATCCTTTTGGGGAAAAATTCTATTGAGGATATCATGTAAAATAGATTCAAACTCCATACTTCAATCCCCACAAGCCCTTGCTTCACTTCCCCAAAATGCTTTGTAATCTAACTGAATTCTCAGATGGGCCGAGATTGAGAAGGGATTTAACCTGATTGCAAAGGCTTTTGTGGGCTTTTTGGATTTCCATTTTGGAGCAGACACGGCTCTTCCATGATGTGAGATTATCTTGTCTAGGCCTCTCTGGCCTAGGCACGTGCTTCTTATCCTGTATTTTCTTTAATCCTTTATCTTTAATAAACCTCACAAAAATATAATACGCCTTACAGAGAGAAACTAATTTCTACCTGCCTCAGTCTCCCCTAAATTTTACTTGTTACACTGCCTACCTTTCACTCTGAATCCAGTGGAAGAGCCCCTTTACTTACCCTGTTTTGATCTCTGTCCTTTTGAGACACTATAATGATCTTTTGGAATAAATTTCTGAGTGGCTCTAAGTTTTTCCTGCTACTAAGTTGCCATCTTGGCTCCTCCTCACCTCTTTACCATTATTAATCTGTGAAGTAATGTTGGTTTTTGTACAGGAAATATTCCTACAACATTTTAACTGTTTATCCTGTTGTCCAAAGTAACAAATCAGTCTTCTTCCACCTTTTTGCTAAGTGTTAAAGTTTCTATCATTGGCAGGAAGTCCTATACTTTGTAAGTATTATGAACTTAGATCCTTTATAAATTTGTTATGCATTATACTATTCCAAAAGTGGTAAATTGAGGCTAGCATTGTGCAAGTTCTTATGTGTCTAAATGTGTTCTTTCTAGAATGTGCTTAGTTCCCATAACCTATTCCTCCATTCTGCCTTAGGGACAGAGATAATTATATCCTTGAAATTTTTATAAATCATAGGTTCTCTTCCACAGTCATAATTCTAAAATTTCTTTATCTTATTCTAATATTTGTTAAGTACATAGTACAGTATCTGGCACATTGTTCAATTGTTTTAATCACGTCTTAGTTTCCAAGACACCATTTGGAGTTTTATTAGTTTTCTGGCACATAATAGGTGCTTAATAAATGTTTGTTCACATCCCTATAACCTCATTCTCTCTTTTTTTCTTCCTTATGATTCCCAATACTGTGCTTTGCTCTCAAGTGATCTTATCTCTCCCACCTTTCTTTCTCAGACCATCACCTCTAAGCCAGCTATACTCTCCTATGTCCTTGATCTTGACCCCTGGGTGAACCAGTTCAACTCTACTCAGTCCTTTTCATCAAGCCCTTTAACCCCTTGTCCTATTGCTGCCTTCCCATGCTCAAACCTTGGATTATTCCATCTTTAGACTTTGCTGCTATTCATGTGCTACTGAATGGAGATAGAGGAAAACATTAAAACACATTGAATGAGTACATTATAAATTTCTCTTACACATTATCATCTGGGTCCTCCTTGCAGAAAGGTATTCCTTTTCCATTTCCTAATTGATTCATTTTCCTATTCATCAGAGTGGTTACTACAAATCTTGTCATACCTCTTTAAGACATGTTATATAACTTGGATGTTTTCTCTTCCATGCTCATTCCTCATTCTTCTCTTACTTATCTGACCTATCAATATGCTTATCAATATCCTTTGCTAGATCTTCATCCTGGTGTTGCCCACTAACTGTAGAATTGCACACTGTTTGTTCTTCACCCTCTACACTATATCACTTTTAATCTAAGTAATTCCCATTGGTTCAATTATCTTCTTTATGAAGATGATTGTTAGACCTATCTATCCAGCCTTAATTTATTCCCTGATGTCCAGTCTGGCACCACTAATTGCCTTTTTATTAGAAATCTCAAACTGGATATCCCATAGACATGTCAAACTCATCATGTCCAAAACAGAATTCATTATGTTTCTTCCTAAGCCCTCTTCCCAGATTATTTATTAATGGATCACAAAATCAAGGCTATCCTCCACTGACAGGATGATTTCATCCTCTTAACCTCTTCAGTTGTACTAACCGCGCTCATCCAAGCCATTGCCAAAGGTTACCATTTCTTCCTTCACAATATTTCTCATTTAAGCCCTCTTCTTTCCACTAACACAGCTATTCCCTGGTATAGGTCTTCTTCATTTCCCATATAAACTAGTGGAATAGCCTTCTTGTTGTTCTCTGCCTCAAATCTTCCCTTACTCCAGTCTATTCTCAATTCAACTTCTAAAAAGGTTTTTTCTAAAATTCAGATTTGACAACGTCACTATCCCTTCCCCTCCAAACACTCATATACTCCGGTGACTCTACTTTAAGGCTCAAACAAAAACTCCTGACTTTTATAATTTATCCCATCTCTATCTTCCTGACCTATTATATCACCCCCTTTGACATGTTTTATGATCGAATGATACCTGGCCTACTTCCTTGTATATGACATAGCATTTTGAAATCCCCTGCTGCTTTACTGGCTACTCACTATTCTTAAAATTCTGATCCTCCTCACCTTCAACTGCTCACTTGACTGGTTTGCTTCAAGATGCAACTCAATTCCCATGGTTTGTGAGATGTCTTAACTGCCTATCCTTCTAACTCTACTGCAAATACACTTCCATTTACAATAGATAAATAGACAGATAGATAGATATGATAGATAGTAAATTTTGAAATATATACAATATCTTCCATTTATGATAGGTATCAGGATATTTTATACTATAAACAATATCTTACTATATAGAAGCTATATATAAGTAGTGTATGTATAATATTTATATAGTTACTTGTTTGCTGTCTCTCCCATTAGCATATGAGCTCTTTGAGAATGATACATTTTTTAAACTTTCTTTATGCCTCCTATACTGTACCTACAATACAGTAGACAATTAATAACTGCTTGTTGACTAAATGACTTTGACTTCAGGATGCTAGGAGGTCAGTTGATATGAAAAGTCACAACCCTCTTCTTGTCAATTTTGTGTTTAATGTATTTTCTTAAAAGAAGTGAAATATATTAATAACTATCACATTCAACCATTGGTTCTGCTAGACCTGATTAAGTATTCATCTCTAATCTTTTATGATGGCACTTAAATGGAAATAGTATTAAGAATGGTCTCTAACTTACTATTTCTCTTTCATGTTTAATATCAAGTTGATTATTTCTTAGAAAGATTTTATACTTGAATGAAATTATTGTAGGCTTACTAAAAGCATTTTAAGAAAAAAAATTAGCAGTAGACAGGATGGTGTGGATGATACTTGACTCATCCTGATTATACATAATTTGATATTCTACTTTTTAAAAGATTTTCTTTCCCTAAATCTTGGAGACTGTAAGGATTTGGCATATTGATCTCTATTTTAAATGATATTCTAAAACTTTTTGGATCAATATTTTGTTTGAATCATTGTGGGCAAAAATTTTGTCTGCGATAATTCTCTATTTCAAATACAATTTATGTTTCAATTTCCAAAGTTATTTTGAGATTTGTTATTTTACTATGGGGAATTATTTTCTTTGATCTTTTGAGGAACAACAAATTTATTGTTGTATAATTAAAGCAAAGAATCATATTGTGTCAAGTTTTTATTAGGTGCCACAATTATTGATATTTTCCATTGTTTTTGCTATTTTTCTGAACAATCTATATTGATAAATTGGTCTGAATCCTTTAAGAATAAATCTTTTCTAATTTTTGTTGGTAATGATTTGATGTTATATCTCTCATAAACTTCTCTGTTTCTATAAACAAATCTTCATGACTCTATGGTTTGTTTTTTGCTCCTTTGCCAACATATTGTTTGTGAATGTTATACATGGAAGGCCCTCTGATTCCATTCATGAATCTTAGCAATTTTATAGACTCGCTTTGCATAACAATGGTTTTTTGACAATATTGCTTTGATGTATTACTCTTTAGGTATGTATAGTGTACATAGCAAAACTTGCTTGAATTTAGTATCTGCTCAGGACATTATTTTTGATGATAACTGGATTGTAATTTACTGAGAAAATTCTGGGGTAGCATAGAACAACAGAGAACATACTATTGAAAGCCAGAATACCTGAAAATGAGTTATCTCTGCCATTTACAAGTTCTTAGTACAGACACATTGTTTAAACTTTCTAGTCTCTAGTTTCCTCAAAAGTAATATGGGCAAAGTAACATTTGCACTCTTTTTTATAGGGTTGTTCTTAAGGAAAACACTTGCAAAGTCAGTACTATATAATCAAAAATTTTTTGTTCAAGTATATTTACTTTGCAAGTTTCTACTCTGTAGCCATATCTGACGGGAAGCACCAATTCTTTAAGTGAGAGAACTCTTGGTTGTGAATAAGGTAAATAAGATAAGGGTAGAGTAAAGGTTATGGAGGAAGTTGAGGACCTCCTTCCTCATTGGTAGTTTTCCAAATCATGGAAATCCAACAGTCTTTACTGAAACAAACACAATTAAAAGTCTTCTAAGTAGGAAAAGATTCTATTTGCCTAAATGTATAAGGTGACAAAAAGTCCCCTTTCATGCATTCAGCCAAATGGTCTTGCATAATATACATTTTTAGAAATCCATAAGCGAATCATCTAGTAGTTAAAGAGAACCATTATCTTTATCCTCTAACTTCTAACTACTCTCTCTAGTAAATTGCTCACATAATAATATGCCACATGGCTCCAAAGGCATGTCACAAGACCACTTCTCTGCTCAAAGTCAAAACTCCAATTATCTTTCACAACCCAATAACTCCAGAATCTCATAAATACAACTTTTTGAGTTCCTTTAAGTATTTCTATGCAATAATGTACTGCTGACATATTTAAGGGATGTGTCTATGGTAACATATTCCTATTAATGGAAACTTCTAACACCCACATTAATTCCCAAACATTCAGTCACAGAATGCAAAAGGAGGGGAGGAGGGAATGCTCTACATTGAGACTGCAGAACAAAGAACTCGCTCATCTCCACTTTTATACCGTCACCTTTCTGTCCAAGGTCAATTCAGAGTATGAGTACAAGTGACCAAAGACCTGGGAACCCTGTGTTTGCTGCATGAGGCCAAGTTCAATTTGTAGATTCATTAGCCTTCCATCTGCCCATGAGCCCTAATGTCATTTTCCCTTAAATATCTGAGGAAGAATTTGAGTTGCCATTGTAATCCTCTTCACATAGATTAAAACAATTCACGGTCCTAAAAATATGAATTGTTGGACAGACAGAAGAGAGCCATATGTAAGTAGCTCAATGAGAGCACCTTCCCCAGGGCATACATATAAAGGAGTTATGAACAGTTGACTGCCACCACTAGTCATAAAATGGTGTATATCAGCACCTAAGCAGAAATACCTCAGCTGAGTCCATAATTACATCCACATGTACCAATTTTTAGGAAACTTTTTACATATTGGTTGTACAGAAATATTTTCCCATGTGAACCAAACTAAAATTAACAACTAATAAAAACTTAGATGAAGTCATTTGTGGGAATGTAATATAATTAGAAAAATGGTGAAATAATGAGAAAGCCTAAAACGATCTCGTTTAATTTTTTAAAGTTGTATCACAATTCTGTAAAAAGACTCATAAACTCATTTATTTGTTAGGATACAATCTTCAGAATCTCAAAGGTGGTTGGATATTTCTTTTTAGACATCTCTGACTGTTACAGTACCATAAAGCCCATGTTCAGACTTCAGCCCTTCATATAAATCTCATCCTGACCTTTGTACTGAAATTGAATTTCTCTTGTCCTGGAGCCATGTGCTTCATCCAGTCAAACTTTGGCATAAAATCATATTTCTGTTCATAAAGAGTATTCTACATGCTTAAAAATTATATAATCAACAAATCAAAATCAGTGGAGAAGCACTCTTTAAGTATGGATAGGAAGTAATATGTTATCAACTAGAAATTTTGCAAAAGAAACAGCACAAAGAATTTCAGAGAGAAGCATAGCACCTCAGTGTAGGATAATTCTCCAACTTCTACTCACATTGTCAGGTTGATGATTATTCCTTAGGGTTAAAGGGGCAACTCTAAAGTTTGGGAGATTATAGTATTGTCACTTATGAGACCTATCTGTTGATGAGCCTCATAATTGATGAACAACCACTCAGACTTCAATTAACTTTATCCTTTAGAAAATGAAATTTAATAATTGTTATAGTAAGAATAGCCAGTATATGATATCCCCACAAAATGATGGTACATGCCTTAATACAAATATATTAAGTCTCTAAAAGGCTCATTTCTACATCTTGAATAGAATTATGAAGTGAATATGTAGAGAACATAAGAGACAAAGGGGTAACTTGTGATAATTGATTACTTAAAATTATTTCTCATAGACAGAATTTTTCTATGTCATAAGACAATCCTCGTGTATCCTTAAAGTGACTTCTGTCTTCATGTGACTATCTTACTTTGTTATTCTATGTCCTTTTACTAAGGTCAATGTGGGGTGGGGAGGATTTAATTTATTGTGCTCTCTGAGCTCAGTTCTCCTATCCTTTACCACTGGTGGTAAAAGGAACCTCTGATTTGGAATATTTTACTATTAAATGCTTTGTTATTAGGCTAAATTTCTGCTGAAATTACTCTAGATATTTAAAGCCCTTAAAGGAATGGTCAGCCCTTTTGGTCAACTAATCAGCTAGTGCTTCTTGACCCCAAAAAAGATCTTCACACTTAGAAAAGAATCCACAGGTTATGAATTATTGTATTTACATATTTGAAATCTCATTCTGCTCTCACACTGATTACTATAGATTATTTGAAGTCAGGGGTATAGGACACTTTTCTTAAAGATTTATGTCTAGAAAAGATGGTGGTAAGAATCAAAGATAACTAAAGGGAAATCTATGTACTATAATGATAATCACAAAATGCCAGGAGAATTAGAGGAGGCCCCTTCTCCTCAGCATTTTGGGTGGACCCTGTGCTGAAGATTTGTTAGGTACATGGACATAAGTTGCATTTGATCAAAAACCATTCATGGTTACAATCTCTATTGTTCAAAGAGATATCCATCTAAACAAGACCACAAACTCATTTAAGTATTGATATGTCAATGAAAATAATAAAAAGCTATAAAGCATTTGAAATTACTTATTTAATATTTTTCCAAAATCCATATAGATATAACTTCAATAACTGTTTTTGACATTTTGTGACCCATGTTCTCTCCTTTCCTGCCACTTTGCCACCCCTCCCTAAGACAGTATGTAATATGGGGTAGATCATACATGAGCTATCATGCAATACATATTTCCATGTTATGTTGTGAAAGAAGACACATTACTAGAGAAAAGTTCATGAATGATATATTTCGATCTTTATTCAGTCTGCATCAATTCCTTCCATGGCAGTGGATAGCTTTTTTTGTTTTATCACGAGTCCCTTAGAGTTGTCCTGGATTCTTGCATTGCTGAGAACAATCATCATTCATAGTTGATCCTTGGACATTATTACTCTTACTGTTTACAACTTTCTCCTGATTCTGCTCACTTCACTTTGGATCACTTCATATAAATTTATCATTTCTTATATAAAGATTTACTATAATTAAGATCACTAATTTAAACTCCATTTTTATTACAGATGTTACAATATAATCCTTTCCCACTAGGATAGGGCATTTCTGATGCCTGCACAATGCACATGGTAATAAAATGAGTACTTTTTTTGATATGAGTCAGAAAATCTCAGCTAAAGACCTAGCTCTGATATGCCCTTGCTGTGTGACATAGATTATGTTACTTCACCTCTCTGAACTTCAGAATCTCTGGTAGTAACGTGTGATTATTAATACTGACATTGCCTACCTTATATAGCTGTCTAAAGAAAATGCCTTATAAAATGTGAAGTGCTACATGGAAGGAAAGTATTATTCTAGAAACAGAGTTTTAATACAGGGTATTCAGGATGTCAAGGATATCTTTATGAACTGAACACCTTTTAATTTGGGAGCTCAAACTAATGCACAGATATTCATTAAATCTGATGACACAATTCTAACAAAGGTGAGTATTCAAATCCATTACTGCATGTCTTTGAGTTGAGCTATTTTATTGCCTCAATATGATTCTTTGCCTGAGACAAACTGTTAGTTGGCAACACCCTGCACTATCCCATCTCCAAGGCTTTTCTGATTTTGCCCTATGCTGACACCCCTCCACCCACCATCATCAAAAATGAATTTGTCACTAGAGATGGAAATACAAAGAATGTATGAAAAAGTTCCCTAACTGCAAGGAACTTACACTTGAATGAAGGAGATAACATGTGCACTCAATACATGCCTGTATATGGACACATTTATTAATGTAATATACATATATACATATTAGTACCGCATATACAACACTATATATACACATATACACGATATATTTATAATACAGCACATACTATTTGTATACGTCATATACAACATATATACCAACATCTATATGGTCCATACCACATACATATGTATAGAATTGTATAAATGGATATTTTGAACCCTAGACTTTATTCCCCAGAACTCCTTGGTATTTCCCAGAATTCCCTATAATCTCTCCTGTTTCTCCACATTGGCGAGATCATGATTGATATTTAACTGGCAGTAACACCTCCCATGGGCTTTCTTCCTTTGTAATGATGCAGCAAGTATAGTGGTAAGCTAAGTGAGGGGATTTTAAATGGGCTAATCAGCCATGGGCACATGGTTTTATTTTGTATCTTCTTTATTCCTTGATTTCTAATGATCCTTAATAAACCTCATAAAATACAATATTTTTTATTATTAGAGATATAAATTTAATTTTTACATAATATACTACATATATATAGCACATCCACATAGGCATTGAACATACCATATGTATGATGCATATATACATTATATTCAAATTACATATAGTATACACTCCACATATATGTGTATAGACATATATAGTATACAGATTTATGTGTATATGTGTATACTGTATATAGGCACACATAGTATACAATATATAATATGCATGGATGTATACATATAGTATATACCACAGATACATATAATGTCTGAAGTTATAATATATACCACACATTTGTATTATTTATATAATATATTATGTTAAAATTATATAAGAGTAAATATAATATATATATATAGCTCATGTATATGTTCATATATACACCATATATATCATGCATTCCATATATACATATTACATACACTTCAAAGTAATTTTTATAAAGTAAAAGGTATGGCTGGACACTAACTTGTAAACTAGCAACAAAACTGTAAATTAGTTACTTTAGCTATCTGTGAATAAGTTCCACATCTATAAAATAAGAAGGCTGAGTCAGATGATTTCCTTAAAATTTGAACTTTCAAGTAAAACATTAATTTTAGTTATCAGCTTAATGAACAAAGCTTTTGACTTTATAATCAAAATATGAAAAGGAATCACATTTAATGAGCACTGTCAATATAACTAGTCACTAAATTTTGGACAAACTAGAACAATTACCATATAGTTGATATCACTTTTTTCCTACTCTAAACCATCTAATGCATCATTCCCAGGTTGATCTTCCCAATAGGTAAGTTTCATCACAAAATTGGATTTCATCCTCAGAGTACCTAAATTTACATCCTAGCTTTGCCACTAACAATCTAAATAACCCTTGACAAATTTCTTAGACATGAGGAGTTGATCCTCCATTTTATAATTTATAAACTGAAATAGTTTGGAGTAAATAACCTTAGACTGACAGTCACTTACAACTCTATATCTGTGACCCTCTATCATTTTAATGTTCAAAATAATTTTCTGTTATATAATGACTACATCCAAAGCTCTTTAATGTAGTGGTACAGAGCCTACATGACGTGGCTCATACCTTCCAATTTTCTCATACTATTCTTTTTCGTGAATTCAGTGCACTAGTCAAAATTGCCTACTTATCACCCTGGAATACATTTTTTTTTACTTGACACTTTTCCTTATTCCAGGGGCACTTTTCTGGGTGTTTTGTTCACATTCTTCCTTATTTCAGGAATGTCCTTCTGGGTGAAACTTTCTTTTTTCCATTTTGTTTTTCAAATGACAAGCACATATGTGTGTATGTGTATGTGCATATATAAATTTAAACATTCACATTCCTGTGGATATGGTAATTTAATCTGTCCTAGGCATAAATAACCACTAATATTACTAGCTATAGTATTTATTAACAATGTAATAAACAACAGAATAAAGTCATAAATTATGTTTCATCTGTAAGAAATATTACTGTCAACATCACCTTTAATCATGACTACACTAGCTAATTTCTCCACTATTCTGGAATTATAGCCATAATATTTAATTCTTTTAGTGTGTCAGCCAAAGCCTCATAACTTCTCTTTATGAAGTTTCTCCGTAAGTATGAGGAAATAATTTCTTTTTATCTCTTTCAACTCTATGTCTCATTCACTTTCTCTTCTGATGTTACAGCTCACTATAGAATCACAGATAGCTTCCAAGTCTCTAAATATTCCAATGCTTCTTAAAAAAGGAGCTACATTATGTAGAGTTTGTGGGAAAGGCTACTTTGTTGTTGGCATTACACTAGAGTGATAACATTTTTCAAACCAATTCCAGATATGACCAAAAAAGGGTCATTTATTTTGCAAAACCTCATTAAAAATGTTTATCTTTTCCTGAAATAAGAATTGCTCTAGACCATCTGAGACATATATATATATATACATATATATGTATATATGTATATATATATATATATATATATATATATATATATATATATATGCACTTATTGCCCTTATTGGACTGTAGGCTCCTTGAGAGAAAGAACCATATCTTAGTGTCTTGGCTAGACACTTAAAACAGTGAACAGCCCCAAGGAAGTAGTTGGCAATTTGGGCTATCTTTTTTTTTTCTGATAGTGAAAATCTTTTTCAGTTTTGTTCACAAAGAAAAAAGAAGCTGGGTTACATAGATATTAATATTTCTATTTGTCCAGGTCTTTTCCACAAATTAATCTAAAATCCAGCATACTGTTCACTGTGAATAAGAGAGTTTCATTAAAAAAAATAAAACTAGCTGCCATATTTTATCTCTACGGAAAAGTCACAAGCTGTGTCTTTGCTAGGTAAATAGATCATATTATCCCTCCACATTGCAGTAATGTTTTTTCTACTATTAGGCAAATTATTCAAAATTTGCTGAGTATATAGATCATTGCTTCTTTAATTGTCAAATGTTAAACTAGATATCTCAAACACTGCAAAAATGGGATCAGATGGGAATCTGGCTTCCCAGAGGGCTTGTAATTTATCCCAATATTATTGCTTTTCCCAGCACAGATGTTCCTGGTGTCTCTAATACAACTAACCTTCAAGAAAAGATTTAATAATATGATTCTGCCTAAAAACAATTAGTGATTCTAGACAGTATGGCTTATTAGATAAAAGGCAATTTTGACCCTGGGATGAGGAAGACATAGGTTTAAACTCTACCTGTAACACTTACTAACTGTTTGACAGTAGGCAAGTCATTTAATATTTCGGTTCCTCCAGGGGACTGTCTTAGGAGTATATTATGTACATTAATCCTGTGTTTGTTAAATCCAAAGATCCCAGTTACTAGAAGGAAATACTCACTATTTGATAAAAACTGCTGGGAAGGCTAGACAATAGTCTTGCAGAAATTATGTAAAGATAAACACATTTTACCATACACCAACAAAACTCCAAATGGATATTGGAGAAAAAAATAACCTTTTGATTATTAGATAAGGAAAATTTCATGACTAAATAGTTGGTAGAGCTGATCATGAAAAATAAAAAGGACAGTTTTGATTATGTCAAATTTAAAAGATTTTGCATGAATTTAATGTAGCAAAGATAGGAATTAAACAGTAACTAAGTGGAAAATCTTTGAATATATTTTGTTTTATCCAAAATTTACAAGGAACTGATTCACATGTACAATACTAAGAGCCAAAGCAATAAAGTATTTTAATTAATATATACATACTTTGCTTTTTGGATTTAATGCTATTTTATATTTAGTAGGCTACAATATAGTGTAAAAACAACTTTAATATACATTGGGAAATTTAAAAAAAGTATGTGACAAGCTTTATTGTTACATCTGCTTTGTTTGAATATATTGATAAAAATGCTCATTAAATGAAAAAATAAAAATAACAATCTACTATAAATGCAATTATGAGTGATCTAGACATACCTAACTCTCTTGGCATGGAAGTGTCCTTGAAGGGCCTTTGGAACATATTGAGATTGACTGAAATGGAGAACCCTTTGTCATAATCCACAAAGGTAGGAGTAGTGTCCATTGATTTGCAGTAGGTGTCTTTAAAACTAGCCGTATTGAGCCATTTGCTCTCTTCCACAGTTTCAAGTGACAAAGGTCATCTGCACCGGACCTAGGAGTTTGTGCCATGGAGACCATGAAACCAGGATTCCAAGTGGGCTTGTGCAGTCAAATGGCTTGCCATAAAATCCTGAGTCACCAGAGTATCTGGGACTCGAGCCTGAGGCAAGTTTTGGATTTGGAAATTAGTAATCAACCTAAATTATGAACCTAATCCCTCTCTCTCTCCAGCAACTGAAGTAGCCCAGGGAGGTAGTCAGAATGTGCCTTACACGCGTTGATGTGTTGGGTGAATAAGTAGATTTGTGATTAAAATTTTGAAGTAAATATTCCTATATGAAAACGTATCCTACTTTTAGGTTAAAAGGAGTTAGGTTATAAAGGATCAAGTTCTAAAAGTGGGGAGGAAAATGAGACTGAAATCATGAGCAATGACCCCAGCTTCCTCCTCTCGAATCCTCTTATGGGTAAAGTAGAACCCTGAAGGAAAGGTGAAATAAACTGTAATTGACCTGGTCTTCAGACAGTAGAGGCCAGATTAATATTTGTTAAAATAAATAAACTGCTGAGGCCAAAAAATAGAGACAGAAGAAGGAAAAGTTGGAGGGAGGAAGAGAGGAAAGGAAGTAAGGAATGAGGGAGGGACTAAAGGAAGAAATGCCTCATAAAAATAATACCACAGCACCTAGAAGGAGCTGGTGGAGTCTGAATGCATATTGAAGCAAAGTGAACCATTCTTCGCTTTATTTACTCCATGGATTTTTCTTTTTCATGTTGTGTGCCTTCTTTCACAACATGATGAACATGGAAATATATATTTTATGACAACATGTTTATCACCCATATCATATTATCTGCTCTCTTGGGGAGGGGAGAGAGAAAGAAAAGGAGACAGAGATACAGAGACAGATAAAGACAGAGACAGACAAAGGCAGAGAGAGATCAAAGTTCACAAAATATCAGAAAGTTATTATAAATTGTATTATATGTAATCTAGAAAAAATGTTTTTAAAATGATAGCATATATTTTCTAATAGTAAAAAAACTGGAAATTAAGCAGATGTGAATCAGTAGATAATGGATGAACAAATTATGGTACATTTGTATAACAGAATGCTATTGTCTTGAAAGAAATGAAGAAAAAGCTGACTTAAGAGAAATGTGGAGAGACACAGACATATCGATAGAGAGAGAATGAAGCAAATAAGGGGAACAGCAACATTATAAAAATTCAAAGCTTAAAAACTCAAAGACATAAGAATTTTGAAGACATAATGGTCAGCCATAATTCCAGAAGACTTGAATTGAAGAACGCTACCTAATTCCTGAGAGAGAGCTGATGGAGCAAATATGTAGAATGAGATACACTTCTGGGGGCATGACCAATTTGGGAATTTGTTTTGTTTGAATATGTTTATTTATTAGAGAGATCTTCTTTTACTTTTTTTACCAATAGGGGTTCAGCTTGAGGGAATATTTTTTTTTTACAAATCACTGCTTGATAATTGAAAAAAGCTGCAGATTGATTGATGTATGTGTGGAAATTTTCCATCACTAATAGCCACAGTTCCTCTTCTCCCAAATTCGACTGCCCAGGAAGATGGCTAGCTTACCTCTGCTGAGATATTTCCATTGTAAGAGACAAATGGCAAAAGTATATAAAAGTTAATTTAAGGCATTAATTGTACCTTGTAGATGTTTCTGGGCAGGAGAGGAAGGGTGTGGTTCCCAGCCTCAGGTAAAAGGAGAATACTTCTAGGTTAAGGGCTAGAGGATTTAGCTTCCCTTCCCAGTTTTGCCATTTAGTATACCTCAATTCTTTTTCTATATTAAGATGGAGTTGGAGTAGGTGACCTCATAAGTTCTCTCCTGTTTTATTTTTTCAATGTATTTTTTAAAATTTTATTTAATTGGTTAATTTATAGCATTTTTTCAGGATTACAAAAATCATGTTCTTTCACTACCCTCCCCCACACCCCCTCTCATATCCAGATCCTAGAACTTTCTAATGAGGTTTTCTTCACATTATTGCCCTTAGCTGAATAACTTTTCCCATACCTGAAGCCTATTATCAGATCCTTTTCTAGTTTTTATTTCTCAAGGCTAAATCTCTCTGTTTCTGTGACATTCTCTTAAGGGATCTTATTTTCTAGCCTTTGTATTAGTCCTTAAAATATTTCTGTAAAATTATATGGTATGTGTAAAGTAAACATTTTGAAAACAAATCCAAGTAACTTCCCTGCCAACATGTATGAGGGTTCACTTTAATATCAAATAAAGCTACTTAGATTTTTTTTGATTCCTATGATGCTTGGCTACCACATATTATTCAAGTATCTCTTAAAACAATGGAATGTAAAACAAAAGGAATGAGCACAGGATTTCATTTAGAAGTCTTTCACTGATGTTTTCTGTAGCTCTGTGACCTATATGGTTGGAAAGTAACAATTGTAGATGTATAATGGCAATAATTAAAATTAACTTTCTCATGTCCAGCTTATAGTGTATGAAACACAAATATTATAGCAAGAGATGAAAACTGGATAGAAGCATAGCATTTTTAGCCCATGATAAGGAATCTTCAGTGAAGTCCCAACTTTTCTACTTACTCTCTTTGTAATTTTGAATAAACCTTTCAAATCTGTGGGTCTTGGTTTATTAATTTATAAAGTATGGGTGGCAATATTTCGAAATTGCCTAACTCACAGTATTATTTTCCAAGAGATTTGGAAATTGTTAAAAGCCTTTCTAAAAGGAGGAGCTACCAGGAGTTATATCTAAACTTTGCAGCTTCCTGTATGACTGAACAGATCACCCTGTAAGTCAAGTCAAATTCACAAGCATTTATTAATTCTGTACATAGTAGGCACTTAATATCTGTTTGTTAACTAATTTATTCTTGTTAGTACAGGAAACTTTGAACAATGAAGTATTTAAAGTACTTTTATTCTTAATTGTTATCTTTATGAAAAGATGAGAGTAGCATAACAGTAATGAGAAATAATGATGATGGTGATGATGATGATGATGATGATGATGATGATGTCATTCAAAACCCAACAGATTCCTTTAGAACTTTCAAAGAGATCTGAGGAAGATAAATTTTAAAATCAGAAGGTTAGGGTTGAGGGGGTTCTGTTCTCAATGTTTGCAGAGAATAGAGAAAGAAGGGGGAGATAAATAATACTGTAGAGTTGAAAATAAAAAGTATTGATGTTTCAATTTCTTATAATAGAAGGAATATAAAAATATTTATGCACATAATGGAAGGAATGGGGAGACTGGACATCAAATGAAGCTCGCTTATCTAAAATGAACAAAGGAGGATTGAAAACATACAGACAAAGTTTACTATAGAAACACATTAAACTCAACAGAGAAATGAATGGATAAAGAGGGAGGAGAAGAAGGAAGGCAAAAGAAACTCCCTCATCCTAAAAAGAAGGGAACCAAAAAAGAAAAGGAGAATCTAGGGTGGGCTTTCTATCAAGCCATAGATAGTTGGAAAAGGTTTGAACAAATTGTGGTATTTGAGCATAATAGAATAAACATGTTACTATGAGGAAAGATGAGAAACATTTCAGAAAATCATGGTGAGTGTGTGATGTAAACAGAATCAGGAAAACAATTTATATGAGAACATACTACTATAAAGAAAAGATTAAAAACAAACTTTGAAAGACTAAGACTATATCTTCTAAGGGCTTATGATGAAGTATGAATCCACCTTCTCACAGAAAAATGAAAGCTGGAAGATAAAAAAACAAGCATTTGGTGACAAAGCTCCCAGAGAGATTTGATTTGTTTGGTTATGATTGTTTGTTATGGTTTTTTCCCTTTTTTCTCTGTTAATTGGGATGAGAATATCAGGCATAGAAGTAGCTTAGAAATAGTGATACAAAAAAGAGAGATGAATGAAACTATTTTTTTTTAATTCACAGAAAAACAGATGGAAGTTTTTAGAAAGGAAGTAGACAGGTCAGTTTTGAATGTGATATATAGAATTATATATACAAAACACATGTAAATGTCAATGAATGAGTATATTTTAAAAGCAAATGTTATAAAATAGAGATTTATGACTTTATGCTGATTCCTCTTTTTTTGTTTTGTGTGAATACAAATGATGTTTTCTATTTGAGTGCTGCTACAAAATAAAATTATTTTTCAAAAGGAACTGAGGACATTACAAATCTTCACAAGACAAATTTTATGAATTCTACCTAATAACAAAATGGGAAGACTAAAACAATTTTGATGTAAAAACCATGTTTCACATGGTTTTTAAAGAAAAGTTAGGTATACTGAAGTTCAAAAAGTCATTTTTTAGTTTAATGGGATAAATATCTAATTGGCATACTAACAAAACTCAAACTGAGTAAATAATAAGGGTAGAATTTGTTATAAACAACATTCCCACAATATTGAAGGACAATAAAATTGTACTTTATTCCTTGAAACCTGGAACATAAACTGTATCTATTAGCATAATAAGAATAAGAGAATGAATAGTAGAGTTATCAAGGAATTATCCTAAGAAAGCATATCAATACTTTATTGGTAATTTGATGAGATTATTAAAAATTATTAAAGATCTATGGAAAGGCACTTGAATGTAAGAAAATTAGACCAGTATCTTACAGGAATGCACAGTGGAAAAAATTGGCTTCCACATCACTTAATTAAATGAAACAAAGAGAAAAACTTAGAACTGAATTTTTAAAAATACTACATTAGATATTCTACATACTGCTATTCAGCATCTAGGTGCAAAATTGCAATAGTTAATCAATATAGGAAGATAAAACAGTAATATAAGGATAAACTTGAATAGGATCCTCAAAAGCAAAATGTTTTTTGAACTGTGTAAGTACAAAATTTGTTCAGGTATGCCAAAGGAAGATACAGGCTAAAACTTCTTAGATTGAGCCCAGATATCAAAACTGGACCAATGAGCAATAGAAATATTTACAAAAACTTTGGTATCTTCAAACTGAGAGACATTGAACATAAATCTACTCAGGAAAAAGGAAACAAATGAGACTAAGTATATTAAGAGATTTACTAGCATCCTGAAATGAAAGCTCAATTGAAAAAAATATTTTACAATTGATATTTCTCCAGAAAGATGCTTAATATACATTTCTGGAATTTAAAATGGTCACAGATTTTTCACACCATTCTAAGAAAAACATATGCAACATTATGAAATATGGAAGTGATCATAGCATCTGTAGAAATTATTGAAAGAATAACATTTCCTTATTGGAGAAAGAAGGATGAGGAGAAAAAAGATGGATAGATCAGTGTATATGACAAATACACAATGATTATGATGTCTTTGTAGCCCTATTTTTTTCTATTGGAAAACAAATAAATGATAAGTTTAGTTTTAAGAAAAGTACAAATGCATTTTTGTGTAAGTAAACCTAACACCCATGAAACAATAATCATTAGAACTAATAAGAGTAGTATAAGAAGTGTTCAACAAATAGATGATTTCTATAGAGTTCAGTTGGGACAGTAGGTGGTGTAGCGGTCAGAGATCTGGGCTTGGCATCAGGAAGATTCATGTTCATGAGTTCAAATCTGACCTCAGACACTTACTAGTTATGTGGCCCTGCAAACAGACATGCCCATGCACACACACAAATATACACACAACTAGGTGGCACAGTGAATTAAGGTGGTATTGGTACTGGTGTCAGGAAGACTCATATTCCTGAGTTTAAATAAGTCCTCTGACACCTACTAGCTGTGTGATCAGGTACAAGTTAGTTAACCCTGTTTTCTTCAGTTTCCTCATATATCAAATTAGGTCAAGATGGAAAATGGAAAACCACTCTAATATCTTTGCCAACAATACCCCAAAGGGGGTCACTAAGAGTTTACTATAATTAAAACAACTGAACAAAAAAGGTTTCAGTTAAACTTCATGTAGGAAGTGAGAATAAGATCTTGAATAGTCAAAGGTGAAGAAGGAAGGCATTTCAGATGTCTAGGATCTAGCACCTTCAAAAGCTGAGAACTGGAATTGATGAAGAAAATAAATAAACCTGTCTTCTAGACAAGAGGATATTTTGGAGAAAAAACAATAAGTGGAAATAATGTTAGATGGGATCAGATCATGGAGGACTTTAAAAGCTAACCAGAATAGCCTGAATTTAGGTTTTTGTGTAAGAGAAAGAATGATTGGTTGGAAGTCAAAAATATACTACTTCTGGTGCTTCACTTGCAAAATGGGGCTAAAAATTGTCCAATTTACTTCATCATATTATTGCAAGATACAGATGAAATTATGTCTGAAAGGTTTTTAAACAATGCATGTTAAATGCAAAAATATTACTATAATTTATATGATAATCCATAAGCAACCACCAAGAAATCTTAAACAGAGAAGGATTTTTTTCCATTGTTTTCAGCATTTTTACCAATGACTTAAATGAAGACAAAGAAGCCCTATGCAAATGCAATTTGAAAATGACTCAAAATTTAGATGGACAGTTAATACATTGTGTGCCCGATCAGGATTCATAAAGATTGCAAAAAAAAAAACCCTTATTTTAGAACCAATATTAAACAACAGGTTTCAAGGCAGAAGAACAGTAAGGGCCAGGATATTAAGGTTAGGTGACTTGCCTGGGGTCACACAGCTAGATGATGTCTGAGGTCAAATTTGAACCCAGGACTCTTCAGGGTCCAGGCTAGGCTCTCAATATACTGAGACACCAAGTTGCCCTATGTAAAGATTTTGATAATTTAGAAGCACAGCTGAAAACATAAGATGAAACTGAATGGAAATGAATGCAGCATCTTGTCTTACAGCTATGAGTGTAAGACTGGAGACATATGGCTTAATAGCATATGTAAAAAAATTTTTAAGATTTGATGAAAACAAACTTAATACAAGGTAACAAGGAGTTATGAGAGTAAAATGAACTAAGATAAGAGATTTGGAACTAAGATGTTATTTAGAAGTCACGAATCTCAATAGCCCCATTTCAAATGTCAGCAAACTGAAACACAGAGATTAAGTAATATTTCAAGGTTTTATAGGTAGGATATAGCAAGGCAAGACTTGAACTCAGGTCTTCCTTATTTCAAAATGAAATGAAACAAAGCAGTCTATGAGGTTTCAGTATAGGGGAAGTGACAATCCCCCTTCAATTCACTCTGGTTGGACATTAGTGGAAATATCTTACTACCTCCAAAGGTAGAATGAAACCAATGGTTTTTAAGTTTTACACATACACGCACACACACATATGTATACACATGCATGCACACACACATTCAATAGTGGAATAAGAAGCTTATGAGGCAATGCATCGCCTGTCCCTAGAGGTGTTCAAGCATGGTGGTTAGAGATCCTGCAGGGAAGATTCCTTCATGTAACAGGGAGTCTAGATTAAATGAAACCTAAGATTCTTTCCATTTCCAAGATTTTAGGATTCTATTTTGAAATCAATATATTAAAATAATAGTCTGGAAACATACCATTCTTTACTTTATTTCCTCCATGAATTTTTCTCTAGTGAAAGCAATATGTCTTCTTTTACAACATGATAAACATGGAAATATGTATTATATAATAATATATATACAGCCTATTTAAAAAAAGAATAGTGTGGAAGAGATATATATTATGGATTAGAAAAGGCAAAGGCTAGTAGTATAGATACCAATTTGATCAGTGAACAAGAACTGAGATCACAAAAGAATGAGGCAGTGAAATGGCAGTGAGGATAGAAAATTGATGGGACATGAAGATGGCTTTGATACTGAGCTGAAAGAAAGGATAAAGTTGCAGACCTGAAGACTTGTTATTCAACAGATTCATTTTAAGATTGAGGCCAAGAGCACGATCTAATGTCCATAAGATCATATTGGTAATAAGGAATGAAAAGAACACTCAATTAGTAATTTAGAGACTGGGGTTCTGTTCCTGAGCCTTCCAGTAACTTTCTATGCAAATTTGGATCAGTTGCTTAATTTTTCCATTTTCTCATCTATTAAACTATAGCAAAGAATAAGGTAATTTCTGATGCTCCTTTTCCATTTTATGATTCATGATGTTATGAGCTAACATTATCTGACTCCAAAATTTCTCCCCAGAAGATTGGAGCAAAATAGCAATACCACTGACACAAATCAGATAATTATGATAGGGAACCTTTTCCCCTAGGAATGAGAGATCACTTATACAATAAACAAGTGAAGTATGATGTGATCTAATATGCAACTTGTAAATATATGACTAGAGCAAAGTTAAGAAGCCATCCCTTACCAAAAGCCCAAATTAACCAATTATAAGAAATAACATTATGGGATTGAGTGTTGGAAGAAACATTAGAAATGAACTGGACCAAGAGTTATTACCTTTTTTAAAAAAAGTTTTTTTTTTTCTTAAGGATTCCTTATGGCATTCTGATGAAGGCTACAGATCAAATCTCAGAATAATACATAAAATAATAATGCCTACAATTATAAAGGAAATAAATTCTGTTTAAATACATTCTTCAAAAATACATATATTCTTGGACTTTATTAAAAAAAAACCCTGACTTAGGCCATGCCTTCACTTTATAGAAAGGAAAAGTGAGGTGATGAGACTCTTGCCCATGGTTGCACAGGTAGCATGTGACAGCCATCAGGATTCACATCCTGGTACCTCAATTCCAAACCAGAGTTTTTGCCACTGTACAGTGAGGTTTTCCACTGCTACTTGATCTATAATCTAGATCAATGGCTCTTGAAAAAGCATCACCTTTAAGAAGCACATTTCTCAAGTAGAATCTAAGCTGTAAATTTCTGAAATTCATCTTATTATGAAAAAAGGGTCTGATGTCTGGGGTAAACAACTAGAGTTGGAAAGGTCATTTCATGAATGAAATATGTTGTTTGTCAGTAGAAAAATGACTTACCAAGTGATGGGCAACTCAAATGACCATCTGAGGGACTTCAAAAGGTCATAAAGCTGTCAGACAGTCTTGTTGGAAGGAGAGAGGGAAAAGGAGCAAAACAAATGGAAGAATCATGTCAGGATAAATTCTGACAAATATATTTGATCAGGCAATTCACTAAGAGAAATCATTCTTCATAGGAAAAGAACTTCACAAACAGAAAGTTCAGATTTTTTAAACCCAAGGTTGATTGGGATAAAAAATGCAACCCAGTTTCTAGAGTGTCAACAGATTTTTACTCATTCCAGAAGGGACAAACAGGTAGACAAGTTATTTCAACTTTCTTAAAAATTGAAAGTGAGAGGAGACTTTAAAAAGTGAATGGATCTTAATCCTACTTCTAGAAATATTCTGCTAGATAGGAAGCACCTTGAGGAAAAAGACTGTCTTTTGTCTTTTTTTTTGTGCTCCCAATGTGCTCAAAGAAGGTGCTTAATAAATGTTTAATGAATGAATGAATGATCAAACATATAGCAAAATATTCAGAGCAATGCTTTATTTTTTTATTTCAAAAGAACAGAAAACTGCAAAGTCAGTGTCCATTGATCAAGGTATAGTTGAACATATTGGCATGCATGAATAAAATACAATAGTGTTGCACAATTCGAATATGATGAATTTGGAAATATATAAGGAGATATATGAACTGATATAGAGTGAAGTAAGCAAAACCAAAAATAATCACAGAATGACAGATGTGTCACATCAACTCACAGAAAAATGAATATCAATGGAAAGAAAAATAGCAAGAAAAACACAACTGAATTTCATGTAATAATGACCACAGTTGTTTTTAAGAAAGAACTGAAAAAGTGCACTCTATTTTGTATTTTTTGTGTATGCAAGGGGCTAGGAAAAAGTGATGTTGTACAATTTTCTAGACAGATTTATGTGTTTCTAGGTTTTACTGAATCATCTTTTTTTCTCTTTTCTTTTTCCTCTTCACTACAAGAGATAATTCAATGGGCAGGGAAAGTGACAAAATATTCCAAAATTGGGATGATACAAAAACAGGAAAAGGATGAATATACAATTTATTTTAAAAAAGGTAAATGGATGAACTGCTCTATTATAAGAGGAATATGATTAAAATATGCATACCATTCGACCAAGTGATTCTATTGCTTAGCATATACTATGAAGGTCATTTTTATTCATTTTTTTAAACCTTTACTTTCTGTCTTCGAATCAATACTGTGTGTCAGGTACATGACAGAAGAGTGATAAGGGCTAGGCAATGAGGATTAAGTGATTTGGCCAGGGTAACACATCTAGGAAGTTTCTGAGGTCACATTTTAATCCAGGAACCTCTCATGTCAAGCTCTGGCTCTCAATCTACTGAGCCACCTAGATCTCTACCTTCTTTGCAGAAATGGGGAGCTATGGGAAAGAGACACTGCATAAAATGTTAAACTATTTTTAAAATTTTGTTTACATATTGATACAATTTTAGTAAACATTTTCTGAAAGTTTGCAGTCCATAATCTCTCCAATCTACCCTTTCCCTCTCCCCAAGATGGCAAATTATATATATATACATATATATATATATAAATGTATATATGTTGTACTGTTATTATGTATTTCCACATACATTACATTGTGAAAGAAAGACATATCACTTACACTGGGAAAAATTCATGGAGGAAATGAAGTGATAAATAGTATGCTTCAATCTGCATTCAGATGCTATCATTTCCCTTAATGTTAGACTCTTTGAATGTGTTTATTTGTTTAGCAAAAATATTTTTCCTCTTTTTTTCTATGTTACAGGGATTGTTCACTTTGCCAGAATGGTAGCAAAGTAGGGATATTTTATGAAATATGGATGATGTAAGAAGGAAAGATGGCAATAAATTTTTAAGCATTTTGATTACTAAGGATGTCCCTAAACCTTTGAACTTCCTTCTAATTTTATATTTGAATAATTAGAAAAGTCCATTATATAAACTGAAAGACCAATATTTAAAAAATACTATGATAGAGAAAGAACACTAAATTATAGTCTTATTTTAGAGGTGGAAAGGATCATAGACACCATCTACTACAACTGAAAAAAAAAAGACAAGGACTTTTCACTTTTGTATTTGTATTCTCAGCATCTAGCATTTTATCATATATATAATTGGAGTTTAATATATACTGAGTGGAATTTGAATCCTGACCTTTGATAAATTAGGAAGCTGTCTTCAAAAGGGAACGTAGCTAATACAATATCACACAGGTAGAAAATAGAATAACCAGGATTGAAACTATCCCTTTAACCTCCAAACTCAGTGTTCTGTTCTTTGTATTTTGATCCTTCCTTTGTTCCACAATAGATAACTGAGTTTTTATAATAAGCCATTCCATTATTTTAGATGCATAAAGCACAAGCAATAGTAACTCATTAAAGAGACTCTCTAAATTTTTTTAAAATCTTCTTGGAAAGGTAGCATTTAGTGGAGCCCTTGCCCATACAATGGAACACAATTTGACAACATGTGAAGTAGGACTGATTATATTAAAATATGTAATGCCATATATTTATATGTTAATATATAATTTATAATCTGTCTTATCATTTCTCTCTTTTGAATGAATAACAACTAAAATTCAGAAATTAAATGGTTTGCCCAACTATATAAAAATGTTATGAGTAAAGTTAGTAAACAAATTTTGCTTATTCCCTCCCTATCTCCTTTTATCCATCTTTCCTTCCTTCCCTCCTTAGTCCTTCCTTCCTTCTTTCCTTTCTTCCTAGATTGGTTCTCCCTATCTCAGCTCATCATAGAAGGATAGCAGTAAGTAAAAGGTCAATCCCACTGCTAATCACCATGGAAGCTTTAACTTGTTCCAATTTATTTTACCAGTTTTGCCTTCCTTAGGCATTCTGGTGTCATCTGTCCCCAGAGGCTTGGTTCCAGACTCAGTGCAGATGATCAGCTTTGGTCCTACCACTCCTCAGGACTCCCAAATTCAAGTTGTTTAGCAGCCTCAGTCTTACCAGTAGGAGTTACTATAGTGATGGACTATTGGATTCAACTGATGACACATTTCTCTAATAACACCCTTTATTACAATTTCTTCTCTAGAATTTCTCATTTTGTTATTTGTTAACAGGCATAACCACAATAATAAATAATCCAAATGTATAGAAGGTTTTAAGGTTTACAGAGTGCTTCCTTTCTTCCTAACAGACTTAAGGACTAAGCCTGGATGTTCTCCATTATTCAAATTGGGAAAGTTATTAAATGAAATATGTTCCTTAGTCATTTAAAAAAGAAAATTCTACATCTATAGATACAGTATGAGCCATTCAGTCTCCCATACTATAATTGTCATCTTTCTTGGCATAATCATACATCATGCATGAGGAAACTGTCTTAAAAGTTTATATAACATAAAGTTATATATGAATATGTTATGAGCTCCATTATGAAAAGTTCAGATTCAATTTGCCAAGCATGTAAAAATGAAAATTCTTCATTTCTTCGACAGAAGTAAAAATGAACATTATTCCAGGTCTATAAGTTCATAAGCTGTGATACAGGCCTCTTTCCCCATTTTCAATTACGGAGCATATAATGTAATCATTCATTCAACAAACACTGATGCATTGCAAAAAGTGTAGAATTTAAAGTCATAAAAACTTGGCTCATGTGTCATTTCAACTACTACTTGTGATAATCTGGACAAATCACTTAACCTCTCTTGATATATTTCCTCCTCTCTAAAATGAGGGCAAACAGGCTAGACAATTTCTGAGGTCCCTAAAAATTGTGAATGTTTATAAGTGAATGTTTTGAGTCTATGTATGCTCATCATTTATCACCATGGCTGGCACATGTTAGGCATTTAAAATGCTTTCCCTCCTCCATATCAACTACTCACCTCCCTGACTTCCTTTAAATTTCAGCTAAAATCCTATGGGTTCCTGTGGGAAGCATTATCTAACCGTTCTTAATTCTTGTTCCTTCCCTCGGTTAAATATTTCCTATTTATCTTGTGTATAGCTTGCTTTGTGTATATTTATTTGCATGTTGTCTCTTCTATTAGAATGAAATGTCCTTGAGGTTAGAGATTATCTTTTGCCTTTTTTGTATCTTTAATGTTTAACACAGTGCCTGTATAGAGTAAGTACTCAATAAATATTGATTGATTGATTGATTTCTTGACTAATTGGAAATTGCCAATCCAGCAAGATCGAAATAAGACCTTTCCCTTGCCTTCCTATTTAAAATATTTTTACTCTGATTACTACAAAACTCATTGAGTTGGAAAGATTTTTATTTCTGTGAAGAACTGATAATAGACAGTAAATATCAAAATGTAAGTTAGTAGAGTCCAATAGATGATTTCTTCTCAATTTGGTGATTGTATTAGAAGAAAATTGTTGATGGTGTAGAAGGTTCTTAAGGGCAGATGATATAGTTGAAAGACTTCTGAAGCCAAAATGCATGAGTCTCCATCCTGCTTCTAAAATGTTGGAGACTCACTTTCTGGTCTATAAATCTGGGCTATTAATTCTTGTGCTTCCTACTACATGTTACCATTAGGAGGAAAGCCTTAAAATTTTGAATAAATGCGATTACTTTTTATTAATTTAATACTTTAAGCTAATAATAATCAATACTCTAAACAGAAGACATTAAAATTACAGAGTTTTTGCAACATCAATGATCAGCCAATGAGCATATACCTACAAGGTATTGGGCATTGTACTAGACATAGTTACAAAAAAACCAAATTAACTAGTCCATGCACTTAAGAAGTATTCATTCTATTAGGGGAGACACCCTGTACATAAGAAAATATATAGGATTTCCAGAGATAGAGCCAAGATGGATGAGGAGATGACACTCAACTGAAAGCTTCCAACATTCTCCTCCAAACAAATTTAAAAAATACCTCAATTCAAATTCTGGAGTGGTAGTGCCAAAATAATGGTCAAGATGGGACATTCTTCCATCCCAATACAACATTGGAGTCTAGAAAGAGAGCTACATGGCAAGGTGGTGGAGGGAGGTCTAAGGCTCATATGAATGAAACACCATGGGTGGAACTAGGTAGTGATGATAGATGCAAAAACAGCTTTTGGAGTTTTTAAGCCAGAAATGGTAAAGAGACCTGAAAACTGGTCAGGAAGAGATTACAGGGGATCTCTGTGTTAGTACATGTCATAGGAGAAAGCTCACTTTGGCAACTCCATTGCCTAAACCCATTTCTGAAATATAGTTTAAGAGCAGAGAGAAGCAATATTTGGCCACAGCATTGCTCCAAATCTCAAGAAATCAAGTACCCTAAGAGTACCACTTCTGGTCTCAAGTTAGCAGGAATCCTGAGAAGTAGTATCACTTCTCTTTCCAAGGGATCAAAGATGGAAGGTGTGTTGGTGTATTGTTTCCCATCCCAAGGGAGAGGTAACCCTTCCTGGGTAAGAAACAGAATGCAGACCAAGAGAGCAATGACCATATATCTCCCCATATTACTCTCAGAACCACTGAAAACTTCCAAATACCCAAAACTAACTCTGAAAATAGCAGTGTGAAAAAGCCTGCAACTTGAAAAAGTGTCCTTATGCCGTCAGATGCTTGGAATGTAGCCCAACTTTAACATAAAGTTCAAAATCATAAAAAAAGGAAAATAAACAACAACAAAAGAAAGAGAATCTGAGCATAAAAAGCTGCTGTGGAAACAGGTAGAACAAGATACAAACTCAGAAGAAGGCAATGGTGTCAAAATAACTACAAGCAAAGACCCAAAGGAAAAAAGTGAATTAGATAAAAGCACAGCAAAAATTCATAGAAGAGGTAAAAGTGGTTTTCAAAATCAAATAAGAATGATGGAGGAAAATTTAGGTAAAAAAATGAGAGCAAAGGAAGAAAATAATGAGAAGATGATTAACAGCTTGATAAAAGAGGCACAGAAATTGAAGAAAATAACATCTGAAAACATAATTGAGCAAATTGGGGTGCTGGGGTGTTATAAAATTCCGGAGGGAAAAAAACTCTGTAAAAATTTGAATGGAGCAAGTGGAAGTGAATGATTCCATGTGACATTACGAAACAATAAAATAAAACCAAAAGAATAAAAAATAGATGAACTCATTATAAACACTAAATGTTATGATAAATTGCTCATGAAGACAAAATCTTACAATTATTGTACTACTGAATGTCAAGATCAAAGATACTAGAAATCATATCTGAGAAATTACTACGGGAAACTATCCTGAGATACTTAAACAAGAGAGTAAAGTAGAAATTGAAAGAATCTACTGATCACCATCTGAAAGAGATTCCAAAATGAAAATTCCCAGGAATATTATAGTCAAATTCAAGAACTCCCAGGTCATGTGATAGAGGAATGATCCAGAGACTTTGAGTGACAGAGCCTGGAAGACATGCCAAAGTTTGCATTCACAGTGGGGGATGATGAAGGAAGTTTGGAATCTTGAGGGAAGAAGAGATTTCAGGGGGATACATTGATCTCTCTCTCTTGCTTGAGGAAGCCAAGGGAGACAGGCTGATCAGAGATTTCTCTTCTGAGCCATACAAATCCCTCATGGATCCTAATCACCACCCCTAGTTAAAGAGATGAATAAAAGCTTAGAAATGTTGTATATGATAGACTCTCTGGAGAAAGCTGAATGGGATTAGAAAATATTTCTTTTTCTCAATTGTACATGACAGACACCTTTACAAAAATGAACCATGCATTAAAGCATAAAAATCTCAAAACTAAATCCAGAAAAACAGAAATGTTAAATACATGTTTTTCAAGTAATAATGGAATAAAATTATATTTAATAAAGAGCCATTAAATATTAATGTGAAATTAAATCTAATCCTAAAGAATGAGTGGGTCAAAGAACAAATTATAGATACAATCATTAATCTCATTAAAAAAATGACAACAAAGAGACAAAATACCAAAATTGTGTGAAATTAAACCAAAGCAGTAATTAGGGGAAAGTTTACATCTCTAAACATATATATCACTGAAGGAGAGAAGGGTCAGATCAATGAAGTGGATGTACAACTAGAAAAATAAGAAAATGAATGAATTAAAAATCTCCAAAAATAAACTAAAATAGAAAACCTGAAAATCAAAGGAGAAATTAAAGAAGTTGAAAGTTTAAAAAATTAAGTAATCAATAAAATTAGAAATCAATCTTATGAAGGAAAAAATAGATAAACCATTGATTAATTTATTTTATTTTTAATTAATTAATTTATTTATTAGTTTATTAATTTATTATTTAATTTATTAATTATAAATAATAATTTATTCATTTTATTTAATTTATTTTAAAAGGAAAGAAGATAACCAAATTAATAATACAATGATCTCTCACCTATCTGTAGTTACATTCTAGAGACCCCTGCAATAGTTGAAAATCCATGAAGTAGTGGTGTTATATTTATTTTATTATTTATATATATTTTAAGGCTTTAAAAATTCTTCTCACTATCCTATATACCTTTTCTACACTCTTATTAACCTACAGTCAATGAGTCTGTCAGTAACCAGGATACAGATACAGTCTCGAGGTAACCATGATAAGTGTAATTTGGGGATATAGAAATATATATATTTAAATTTGTGATACAATAAAGCCATGATAAGTTAACCAGGATACAGTGAAGGACTACTGTACAAAAACTTAAAAGAAATGCATCACCAATGAAGGTGAAATTTAAAAAAAATTAGAACTTATTTTGCCCAATCAAACGGAAATGGATGAAAATGAACAAAAACATAAACTGCCCAGTATACCAGAAGAGGTCATAGAATATTTAATAACACTATTTTTGGAAAAAAATTGAAGAATCCATGAATGAACTCCCAAAGAAAATATCTCCAGGACCAGATGTATTCACAAGTGAATTTTGCCAAACATTTAAGGAACAATTTATCTCAATACTATATAAATGATTTGAAAAATTAAAGAATAAGTCTTATCAAATTCCTTTTATTACAATTATAGTTTCCATACTTAAACCATGAAAAGCAAAAACTTAAAACTCTATAATCTTAGATAACTAAATCCTAGAAAAATTAGAGTAAATAGATATGTGGAGAAAAATAAATAGGGACAAAAAAGGAATACACCTTCTTTTCAGCAGCACATGGTATACTCAACAAGACTGACCATGTGCTAGGGCAAGGGAATATGGCAAACAAGTACAAAAAAGCAGAAATAATAAATGCACACTTTCAGATCACAAAGCAATAAAACTAATAATTAGTAAGGGTACATTGAGAGGCAAATATAAAATTAATTGGAAATTAAATAATATGATTCTTCAAAATCAATTGAAGAACAAATCACAGAAACAATTAATAATTTTATAGAAGAGAATGACAACTATGAGACATAGTACAAAAATCTCTGGGATGCAGCCAAAACAGTACTTGGGGGAAATTTATATCCTTGAATGCAAATACTGACAAATTAGAGAGGGCAAAAATCAATGAAATGGACATGAAAATTTAAAAAAAGTAGAAAGTGAACAAATAAAAAAATCTCTGGATGGAAACTAAATTAGAGATGCAAAAAATCAAAGGAGAAATTAATAAAATCAAAAATAAAAGAATTAATGAATTAATAAATAAGAGAAGAAGCTGGTACTTTGGAAAAAACAAATAAAATACATGAAATACTGGTAATCTAATAAAAAAGGAAAGAAGAAAACCAAGTTAACAGTCTTAAAGATGAAAAGGGAGACCACAGCTTTAATGAAGAAGAAATTAAGGAAATCATTAAAAACTATTTTGCCTAATTATATGGCAACAAATATGGCAATGAAGGTGATATGTATGAATATTTAGAAAATACAAATCGCCTAGAGTAACAGAAGAAAAAGAATACTTATATAATCCCATATCAGAAAAAGAAATTGGACAAGCCATCAACGATCTCCCTAAGAAAAAATCCCTAAGCCCTGATGTATTCACAAGTGAATTCTATCAAACATTCAAAGAACAACTAATCCCAATACTATATAAACTATTTGACATAATAAGCAAAGGAGTTCTACCAAGTTCCTTTTAGGACACAAATATGGTACAGATTCCAAAGCCAGGTAGATTAAAAACAGAGAAAGAAAACTATAGACCAATCTCCTTAATAAACACAGATGCAAAATTCTTAAATAGAATAGCAAAAAGACTCCAACAAGTGATCATGAGGGTTATTCATTATGATCAGCTAGGATTTATACCAGGAATGAAAGGATGGTTCAATATTAGGAAAACCATTTACATAACTAAAAATATCAACAAGCAAATCAATAAAAATCATGATTATCTCAATAGATGCAGAAGAAGCCTCTGACAAAATACAACACCAATTCCTATTGAAAACACTAGAAAATATGGGGATAGAAGAACCTTTTCTAAAAATAATAAACAATATATATCTAAAACCATCTGCAAACATCATCTGCAATGGGAATAAATTAGAAGCATTCCCAATAAGATCAGTAGTGATAAAAGGATACCCATCATCACTTCTATTTTTAACAGTGTACTGGAAACACTAGCAGTAGCAATTAGAGAAGAAAAAGAAATTGAAGGCATTAAAATAGGTAATGAGAAGATCAAGCTATCACTGTTTGCATATGATATGATGGTCTACTTAAAGAATCCTAGAGAATCAACTAAAAAGCTAGTGGAAATAATCAACAACTTTAGCAAAATTACAGGATACAGAATAAATGCACATAAATCATCAGCATTTCTATATATTTCCAACCCATCCAGGTAAAAGAGTTAGAAAGGTAAATTCCATTTAAAATTACCTTAAATATTATAAAATGCTTAGGAATCTATCTGCCAAGACAAACAAAGGAATTATACAAACATAACTACAAAATACTTTCCACACAACTAAAACTAGATCTAAACAATTGGAAAAATTTTAACTGTTCCTGGATAGGATGAGCTAACATAATAAAAATGACCATCCAATCCAAATCAATTTACTTATTTAGTGCTGTACCTAGCAAACTACAAAGAAACATTTTTACAGAATTAGAAAAAAAAACTATAACAAGGTTCATTTGGAAGAATAAAAGATCAAATATATCAAGGGATATCATGAAAAAAAATGTGAAGGAAGGTGGCCTAGCAGTACCAGATTTTAAACTGTACTATAAAGCAGTGGTCATCAAAACAATATGGTACTGGCTAAGAGACAGAAGGGAGGATCAGTGGAATAGACTTGGGATAAAGGACCTCAGCAAAACAGACTATGATAAACCCAAAGATCACAGATTTTGGGAAAAAATACACTATTTGACAAAAAACTGATGGGAAAATTGGAAAAATATGGGAGAGATTAGATTTAGATCAACATCTTATACCCTACATCAAGATAAATTCATAATCGGTGAATGACTTGAATATAAAGAAGGGAACTATGAGTACATTAGTAGAACACAGAATAATATACTTGACAGATCCTTGGGAAAGGACATAGTTTAAGACCCAGCAAGAGTTAGAAAAAAATTACAAAATATAAAATAAATAATTTTGATTACATTAAATTAAGAGGCTTTTGAAAAAACAAAACCATCACAACCAAAATTAGAAGAGAAGCAGCAAATTTGGGAAAAATCTTCATAAAAAAACCTCTGAAAAAGATCTAATTACTTAAACATATAAGAAGCTAAATCAAATGTACAAAAAATCAAGTCATTCCCCAACTGATAAATGGGAAGGGGCATGAATAGGAAATTTTCAGATAAAGAAATCATAACTATCAATAAACATATGAAAAAATATTCTACATCTCTTATAATCAGATAAATGTGAATCAAAACAACTCTTAGTTAACACCTCACACTTAGCAGATTAGCTAACATGACAGCAAATGAAAGTAATAAATGTTGGAGGGGATTTGACAAAAGTGGAAAATTAATTCATTGCTGGTGGAGTTGTGTAAATTGATCCAACTGTTCTGGATTGCCGTTTGGAATTATGCCCAAAGGGTATTAAAAGATGATCTGAGCTTTGATCCAACCATACCACTGCTGTGTTTGTACACTAAAGAGACCATAAGGAAAAAGACTTGTACAAGAATATTTATAGCCACAGTCTTTGTAGTGGCAAAAAAATTCAAAAATGGGGGGATGCTCTTCAGTTGGGGAATGACTGATCAAATTGTGGTATCAATTGGTGAGGGAATACTACTGTGTTCAAAGGAATAATGAACTGGAAGAATTCCATGTGAACTGGAATGACCTCCAGGAATTCATGCAGGGTGAGAGGAGCAGAACCAGGACAACATTATACACAGAGAAGGATACACTGAGGTACAATTGAATGTAATGAATTTCTCTACTAGCAGTAATGCAAGGATCCAGGACAATTCTGAGGGACTTATGACTAAGTATGCTATCCACTTCTAAATGAAGAACTCCTAGTGTTATAATGCAGATGAAAGCATACAATTTTTCACTTGTTTATCCAGTGTTTTGTTAGAGGTCTTAATTTTTAAAAAATTACTTTACAATTACAAAAATAAACAATATGGAAATACATTTTGTGAGACACTATGTGTGAAATCCAGATTGAATTGCTTGCCAGCTGTGGGAAGAACAGAGAAAATTGGATCATATAAATTCAAAAAAAGTTATTTGGAAAATTGTTATTACATGTAATTGGTAAAATGAAACATTTTTATAACACCCCCCCCAAAGAAAGAGAGGAAAGGCTTACATTTGAAGGCTCCTACATACATGTAAGTGGAAGGGGTGCTGAAATGGAATGGTTGCATTTATATAAAGAGAAAGGTAAAAAAGAATATTTTACAACTGATTAAATATATGGCATGAGACAGCATGCAGAATCATGGATAGTCTGGAAGGATGGTTGTACCCTTGGAAGAAATGGGGAAGTACTGAAGAGAGTAGGGTTTGTACATGGAAAGGGAATGAATTCAAGCCTGAACATACTGAGTTTATATCATCTCATTTAATCATCACACCAACCTTAAAATAAAGATGATACAAAAGGATGATACCCCCATTTCAAAGTAGAGGAAGTTGGATCTGAGTAACTTCTTGTTTAGTCATTTCAGTTGTTTCCAACTGTTCATGGACACATTGAGGTATTCTTAGCAAAGACACTGATGTGATTTGCCATTTCCTTTTCCATTTCCTCTTGCAAAAGAGGAATTGAGGGCTAGCATTCTATCCACTGTACCACCCATCCAGGTTTCTTGTCCCAACCAAAATATTTAATAAGTGGCAGGATTAAGATTAGAATCCAGCTCTGACTCCAAATCTAGTGTTCCCTCTAGCATATGTCTTTCTTTTAAGGCATACCAATAGATTCACTGTTATTATTTCTACTTTTTAATCTCTTTTCCACTTGTGTTGAATAAATGAGAGTGAGCTGAAAAAAATGTTTTTTGTCTTTGTGAAAAAATGTGGGTGAGATGCTAACGGAAGAAGGTGGGAGGGAATGTCTCCTGAAGAGAGGAAAAATAAATCCCCACAGAGAAGAAGGTGAATCTGTTTCTTGGGCACCTTTTTCCTTGGTATCTAGCAACTCAGACAAATAGAGTGGGCTAAAAATAAATTTGGATATTGGGGAAAGGGAAGAGAAATCTCATCTACTCCTTGGAGAGATACTAACAAATGAGAAATGAATTGTTGATCTGTAGAAGAAAACAGAAATGTACCAGATTAATCTGTAATTCATTTAAAGCCTATCTCAAGTCTCACCATTACTAGGCAACAAAACCACTTCATGGGAGGTACAATACCAATAAACAAAATTCAGAATATCTAATCCAATGATAAACAACTACGAAATTTAATTAAATTTTAAACATGAGACAGGACTTTAGGACACAGTAGATCTTTTGACTTTCCAAGGATTAAGGGCAAATTCTGGAGTAGGACTCAGCAGGAATATTCTTTTCCTTTCAACAATTAGGCTGGCCAAGGCCAACCAATAAAGAGGTAACTTGAACTCTCCAATTGAACAATCAACATATTTTCAAATGATCTTTTTTGAAGGAGTGCTGATATCAATTCCACTTGTCGTGAAAGTGTTTATTTTTCAATGATGTCTTCTGTTTTTCAAGATATAACTCATGTTACCCAATGAAATAGGGAATAAGCACCCCCTAGCTCACCTAGTCAAAGAGAACAGGCAAGAGTAGGAAAATGTCCAAATGATATAGTCACAAATTTATAATTTCAACAAAATAGAAGCCATGAGATATTACAGGAGAGAATACTGGGCCTAAGAGTCAAGAAAATCTCAGTTCAAATCTTCACTGGGTTAATTACTAGCATGTGACTGAGAAAGTCACTTCACTTCTGTGTCAAGTCAACAAACATTTATTTCATGCTTATTATTGAGTAAAAACTATGCTAAACACTGCAGTGTAGAAGCCCTGACCTCAAGAAGTGATGTTCCTCAGGCAGAAACATAGGCCTTTTACAGACTATCATGAAGAAAATTAAAGTTTACATTGAAGTAATAAATTCACTCACTTTAAGATAAAGAAATTATAGAAATTTTATTAAGATGTAAGACAATAGAACTATATCAATCATAGTACAGTATTAGTGGGAAGAGCACTAGAATGGACTTTTGGAGCTAGAGGCTTTACGTCCCAGTTCTTCCATTCATTTGACAAGGTATTAACATATCTGAATCTAATTCTCATGTATCCCATGTTTCCTTCATATTTGCTCTGCTTATTCTTCTATCCAAAATCTTTTTTTTTTCATGCAGCAAAATTTTTATAATTTTTTCCCAACAATTTCTGACATGGCATGGTTTTGATTCACTGAGCACAGCACTGAAGATGTCTGCTAGTCAGGGTTTGGCCAGACAACCAAGAACTATCACTTCTGTTCTTCAAGACACTCTACCTCTATAATTGCAACCAAGGATCACATTAAAGTGTTTTGGCTGTGATATATCATGTTCTTTAACTCACACTTAACTACTTTTCTGGGATCTGGGATCTTTATGACAGTTATTTCCATGAGCACTGATAATTATCCAAGACTTTTCATGATGTGGGAATTTTGCCCATATGATTTTACATATATGTAATTCCTTATATATGATTTCATCAAGATGGAAATCTCTCAAGAGGCGAAGTCAAGATGGTGGCATAGAGGCAGCAAAAGTTCAGACCTCTGAAAACCCTTCCTCACCAATTAAAAACCAAATACTCCTATGGGACTGAAAACCATATCTAACAATAGGACAGAGACAAGAAACTCTACTACTGGACTCAACTTAAAAGGTATACTCCCCAAAAGCCTGAATTCAAGAACACATGGGTTTAAGGGGAAGGAAGAAGGAAGGTCTGAGGACACCTCCCCCACCAAGAGCACTGAGCCTCTAGCAGTGGCTGGAATCTCTGGCTGGGCAATGGCACTAGTCTAGAGGGAGTACCTTGCAGGTAAAGCTGTTCCAGGCTCAGGGCCTTGATCACAGACTGTGAGGAGGAAGTCAGAGGAGAACCTTGAAGAAGGCAGCCCAATTACAGCTGAGACAGTCCATATTACACCCCCCTTCCCAAGGTTTTGGCCTCAGGGCACATCCGGCTATGCAAGTTCAACTGAACTGGGCTTACTCTTATCAAGCCTTCAGAGGACAGGGAAGCTCAAGCTCCAACATCCCTCACTGATAGACTGCTCTGAGAGGCCTTGCTAAGCTCCAAGAGTGAAGGTCAACAGAAAAGCCCAAACCCACAGATATAGCACATAATTAGAGGAGCAAAACTACAGGTAATTATGGGGGGGGGGGAAGAAGGGGCTAAAATTAGCAAACAACAGAAAAAGAAAAAAAAAGAAATTACAATTGACAGCTTCTATCCAGACAATAAACAAAGAGCAAATCTAACAGAGGAAGATCAAGGAACACAAGCAAAAATGCAGAAACTCCAGTGAATTGGACACAGACTTTGGAAGAACTCAAAATACAATTCAAAACACAATTTAGAGAGGCTGATGACAACTGGAAAAAACCTTAAAAACAAAATAAGTCATCTGGAAACAGAAGCACTTGAACTTTGACGAAAAAATAGTGTCTTGAAAGCCCAAATTAATAAACTTGAAAATGAGGCAAAGGAGATGAAAGATGAGGCAAGGAAAATGAAAGATGAGGCAAAGGAGATGAAAGATGACCTACAAAGAAAATAAGACCAGAAGGAGGAGGATGACAAAAAAGCCAGGGATGAAATTCAGTCTTTAAAAACCAGAATACAACACTTAGAAGCAAGCGACTTCACAAGGCAGCAGGAAACTATAAAACAAAATCAAAAGAATGAAAAAATTGAGGAAAATATGAAACACATTATTCACAAAACAGAAGATTTAGAAAATCATTCCAGGAGAGACAATTTAAAAATCATTGTTCTATCAGAAAATCATGACAAAAGAAAAAGCCTGGACATCATCCTACAGGAAATTATCCAAGAAAACTGCCCCAGCATTATAGAAAAAGAGGGAAAAGTGGAGATTGAAAGAATCCACAGAATGCCTCCTGTACTTAATCCCCAACTGACAACACCCAGGATTGTTATAGCCAAATTCAAAAACTACCAGACCAAGGAAAATATATTACAAACTGCTAAGAAGAAGGCATTCAGATACCATGGAACTACAGTGAGGATAACACAGGATCTGGCTGCATCTACACTGAAGGACCAAAAAGCATTCTCCAATTGATAAATGGGCAAGGGGCATGAATAAGCAAAGAAATAAAAACCATTAATAATCACATGAAAAAGTGTTCTAAATCTCTTATAACCAGAGAGATGCAAATCAAGACAACTCTGAGGTATCACCTCACACCTAGCAGATTGGCTAACATGACAGCAAAGGAAAGTAATGAATGTTGGAGGGGATGTGGCAAAGTTGGGACATTTAATGCACTGCTGGTGGAACTGTGAATTGATCCAAGCATTCTGGAGGGCAATTTGGAACTATGCCCAAAGGGTGCTAAAAGACTGTCTGCCCTTTGATCCATCCATAGTACTGCTGGGTTTATACCCCAAAGAGATAATAAAGAAAACGACCTATATGAGAATATTCATAGCTGCTCTCTTTGTGGTGGTAATAAATTGGAAAATGAGGGGATACCCTTCAATTGGGGAATGGTGAACAAATTGTGGTATATGTTGGTAATGGAAAGCTATTTAAATGTGCTCAAAGGAATAAAAAACTGGAGGAATTCCATGTGAATTGGAATGACCTCTAGGAATTGATGCAGAGTGAGAGGAGTAGAACCAGGAGAACACTATACACAGAGACTGATACACTGTGGTACAATTTAATATAATAGACTTGTACATTAATGGCAATGCAGTGATCCAGAACAATTAGGAGGGATTTATAAGAAAGAACACTATCCACATCCAGAGGAAAGACAGTGGGAGTAGAAATACTGAAGGAAAACAACTGCTTGATTACATGGGTCGAGGGGGATATGATTGGGGATATAGACTCTAAATGATCACTCTAGTGTAAACATCAACAACATGGAAATAGGTTCTGATCAAGGGCACATGTAAAACCCAGTAGAATTGCATGTTGGCTATGTGAAGGGGCGCAGGGAGGGGAGGGAGGGAAAGAAATATGATTCTTGTAACCAAGAATAATGTTCTAAATTGACTAAATAAATTTTTCAAAAAAAAGATGGAAATATCTCTTTGCCAATGTAGATCAGTATGTCATCTGCAACTTAAAAGCTGTAAAGAATTCACTGGAACACTGAAATATATTCACTTGTCCAGGCTCATACACAGCCAGTGTTTGTCAAAGGTACAGGTTGAACAAGTCTTCATGCTTCCAAGTCCTCTATTATATCAAGGACCCCTGCCTAATAATAGTAGTAGCAATAATTTATAAGCACTTTAAGATTTTGGAAGAACTTTACAAATTTCACCCTTACAACAACACTGGGAGGTAGATGGTATTATTATCTTCATCTTACATCTGAAAAAAAACTGAAGTAAAATGGAGGTAAAAGAACTTGCTCAGGGTTACACAGCTAATAAGAATCTGAAATTAGACTAGCAGATCTTTCTGATACTACTTTCCATCTATTGTGCTACCTAACTCTGTACTACCAAGAGTAAAAACTCCTGGCTAATATAGAAATAACAATAACCACAGTTCTGACAATATCAATAATTCTAATTCAAAATAAAAGCTGAAATTTATATAGTGTTTTGTATTTAGTTAGAGTAAGCTTGGTACATTAGGTGTAATATTACATACACATATGTATTTATATATTCCAAAATGTGCTGTAATTATCATATGTAATTATGAATTAAATAATTCATATATTAGAGTATTGGTGTCAAATTCAAATAGAAATGTATTGATGTGGGTGCATATTTATTTATATTAATTTTTCTCATTATAAAACCACAAATTAAAATTATTTGAGTTGTCTTAATTTTTTTATTTTTAAAAACACCTCCCAATTTTACTTTAATCTGATTAATTGCATTCAGGAGTATCTCAGACCACAAATTTAACACTCTATTAGAGTAATGTATACATGTATATTTGCATACATGTAGGAGAAGATTGAAATTTATCTTGTATATTTTTTGTTGATCCTACTTACAAGTTGTTGATTTTGACTTATTGTGCTTTTGTCCTATAAGTTCTCAAGTTAAGATTTGTTGTTTCTGAACTTAGTTCAGAATTCATCAGGTCTATAATGGGGTTAAGATTAGAAATCTACATCTTCTGATAATCGTTGCTTGCCTCAAGGAATTTTTGCTGGCCTTGAAGACTGGGTAAGAAAGAAAAGGATTTGGGTCCAATAACTTTCAAGGATGCTTGGTTTGCTGTCCAAAAGTCTGGACTGTTAACTTGTACCTGGAGTCCAAAAATAAGCCCTTGGTCTGTGGGGAGAAGAAGGTGGAGATGTCACTAGTCCCTGTTACCAATCTTTCAACTGATCACATTGTTCCCTACATCTCAGCTCTATAACTCATCTTTTTGAACTTAATCTCATGATATCATCTGTCTTGTCTTCCTGTTTGTTCTATATTCCCCAAAACCCTACAAAAAGGAAACTGTCTTTCTGTTAAAGGTCTTCAAGATGAATGAGCATAAACTACTGATTCATTTATTGACAGGTAGCATGTCCCTGCTAATGAATGTTATCTTATTCAAAATATATTCTTAATCAAAGATCTTATTCAAAGATCTGCCTCAGTTTGCCCTTTTGTTAAATTATAAGGTAACATTTATGTTGTGTTATATATCTTAGAATGTATGTGTACATTATAATATTAGCCTATCAATGTGATTTTGACATATTATGGAAACCTCCATAAAATTCTTATTATTTTGTAACTAAAAGAATAATAATATAAAAATCATATTTCTAAACACCAAGAAATATCATCTTTGGAGTTACTAAATTCATCAAAGTTATATCACAATAAAATAGGATTTGTGCAGATACATTTCTGATATTCCCATAAATATCTAGTATTGTGCTAGCTATAGGGGTCCAAGAAAGAGGAACATTTCCATTATTCAAACCAGATGTGTTTAGTAGCATATGGAACAGAAGAGGGAAGATTTGGGGGGGAGCCAGACAAGCTGTTGGAATTCTCTTTCTATTTGTAGGTGACAATAGTGCCAAAGAAGGCCCTTCATGTTTATAGAAAAAGTCCCCAGGGAACATATCATGGGAGCTTCTCAAAGATGAGAGAAGGGTGGTAGTGAAGAGGACTTTGTAGAATACTTCTGGGAGACGCAGGATATAAGTACATCTGCATATGGACTTGGACTTAGCAGTCTGAGTGTTTTATTGTTGCAGGCAAGTTATTCTAATTCTCTAAACTTCCATATCCTCCTTCATAAGGGGGGAGGGTTAAAACCTGCCTTTTCAAACTTATAAGGTTATTGCACAGAAAGCTGTCTGTAAACTATGCAGTGCTATATAATTGTTAAAGTTTAGTTTTTATTTCAATCATACCTAGAATTCGAAAAGAATCATTCTCCCCATCACTCTTTATTGAGTAAATACTGATCCTATTCATCCCCTACCATACTCAAAGGAGAATTATCCTGTAAAATATATGTGGTTTACTAATTTTGAAAGAATTTCAGCAGTAGACTTCCTAAGAAAAGAGGTTTGTGAAAGACACTATGAAGTACATGTTTGACTGGAAAAGGAAGTAAGCTAGTCATGTAGTAAATAAAAGAGAAAACAGAAAAACAGCCCATGAAATATTAAATAAACCAAAGTTAGTTGTCCACGATTTGGGGAGAGGAATACAAGGCCAAGAATCCAAATGGAATGAGGTGTGGGTGTTCTGAGATCTGTACCAGCAGAGAGTTCCTAGGACTATAGATTAAGAAGTGGAAATACCTGAAAGGATAACTAATTCAACCATCTTTGATTTACTGGTGAGTAAACTAAGGCCCACTGGCAATAAATGACTTGCTCTAGCTAAGGGACAGCGCCAAGACTTGAAGCCAAGCCCTCTAATTCCAGCTCTATGAGGGACGAGTGGATTTAACACTGAACTTGGAGTCAAGAGGACTTTTGCTTTTGAATCCTTCCTTACACATTTTCTAGCTGAAACCCTGGCCTTAATCTCTCTTAATCTCCTTGAGCCTTAGTTTCTTCATCCATAAAATAAGGAGATTGTACTCAGCCTCAAAGGTCCTCTAAACTTTAAATCTGTACTCTTTCCATTGCCATATATCCTCATTGTCCCGCTCATGGATCACTGAAATTTCAAAGTACAACATAAGCAATCTGTGCCCCAAGACAAGGACACTAGGGATGGGCAAATGTAGCTCTCTGGTGAAGAAATTTTTTTGGTTGCAAAAAAGAATGTACTACACTGGGAAGGGAGGAAATCTGATGTGTTTGCTTTCTTATAAAGGAAATAAGATTTTGAAGTTAACCTGGTGAGAGCAGGACCAAGGCGAGCCCTCACCTACCACGTGCAGGTAAGAGGGAAGGTTTTGTAGAGAGAAGGGGGGCATTTCAAATGGCCAAATATTCAACAGAAAATGATCAGCTGCTTGGTTCATATCTGATATTTGGGGGGGATTTGTGGGTGGTTAAGGACTTAAGAGTGGATTCGTTAGATGAAAAGATTTTCTGATGATCACTTTTTATGCTTTCTTAAAATGATGTATTTGTAAAGTGCTTACCAGAGTGCCTAGCACATAGTAGGTACTTAATGCTTTCCCCCTTTCTTTCCTAATACCACTTGGAGAAAGAAGGGAAAAAAAGTCCCCCTACCAAATATGCATAATCAAGCAAAATTAATTCCCTCAGTGACCAGATTCAAAAAAGTATTTCTCTTTCTGCATCTTAAATTTGTCATGGAGTTTGAACCTCCATGCTTCAACTTGACCTAGGAAGCAGTCTGGGACCATTACTGATTTCTGAGCCTGTGGTCTAAACTAAAGACTAGTTTTGTGCAAAAGGAAGACTATTGTGGCAGCAGTACTGTGGAGAAAAAGGAGAAGCTGGAAGACAAAAAGATGGCTTAAAATTAAAAAAAAAAGTGTTGTTCCCAAAGAAAAGAACAAGGGAGAAAGAAAACATGTATTAACCTTCCTAAAACCTGAAGTGGATAATAAAAGATGCAGCTCAGAGAAAAGAGCCTGTAACAATGAGAAGAACCAGTGAGGGGCATCAGCGAGCTGAGGCATTGGTCTTGATGGGGAAGGAAAAGAACTAGAAGGAAGTTTAAGGATTATCTAAGTGCAATTTGCTCTTTTTTTTATTACTAAGGCAAACTGAGGCTCTGAGAGAGCTTATTGAATACAGGCTCAAGCTGTGATTCTTCCTAGAAGTAATTGCATTTTCAAAGGCTAATCTTAAAATATATATATAAAATAGTCATGAACTTGGAAAAATGCATTGCATGACAACACATATATAACCTATATCATATTACCTGCCATCTCAGGGAGGAGTTAGAAGAAGGGAGAAAGAGAACATGAATTGCAAAATGTCAGAAAACAATTCTAAAAATTGTTATTGACATGTAAAAGTATCCCACATATTAAAAAAAAAAGACTATAATGTGATAGGGTCATCTGCAGAGCTAATGTAGAAAGGATTGATCTATTCTGCAAAAGAATGAACGAGAGGAATTTTGGGTTCTTTTCTGATATGATTATCCCATAATTCTTTGATATTTTGCTGGAGAGCATATCTATCCAACATCACCTCAAACAACACCTCAGGTATTGTGACCAATTCCTTACTCTGATCCTGAAGACTGGGAAGCATCCTGTACTAAAAATTCTAAGTGAATCTGGCACCTCAATAAAACAGAGATCTAGAACTTGAAGGTCATCTGTTCCAAAATTATTAAATACAAAGCCTATAATTCCAAGTGTCTAATCAAATTAAGATATAGCTTTTGTTGTTGTTGATTCATTTCAGTTCTCTTAGGGTTTTCTTGGCAAAGACACTAGAGTAGTTTGCCATTTCCTTTTCCATAGAATGTAAATGGGAAATATTTTACCAATACTAGTAAAAGGAGAAGGAAACATAGATAAAATGTTAATATGTGGTTTTCTAAATCAATATGTGACCTGCAAGGGTCTTTATGTACAATCTAGTGTCTCCTCTTCCTATTTGAGTTTGGTATTACCAATCTAGACCAAATCCCTCATTTTAAGGATGAGAAAATGAATCTCAGTTTGACTAAATGACTTACCCAAGATCACAAAATTAGTAAATACCAGTGACAGGATTTGAACTCAGGTCCTCAGTCTCCTCCAATGCTAGTCTCTATCCACTGAACTACACCAGGATTCAATAAAACTTTTTAAAGGAATGAAAGTCGTGAGTGGATCTAATAGAATATCTATCATGTGCTTATCACAGATGATAAGTGAGCCCAAGATGAGAAAAGATTCGCTGATGGTATCCCAAATTCAACATACCCAAAACAGAACTTTCTACATCCCAGCCCCAAATCCAACCTTCTTCTTAACTTTCCTATTTCTGTAAAGGGAACCAAAACTTTTCTAGTTATTGCATTTTACAATATTGGAAGCCTTTTCAATTCTTCACTCTCTCTAACCCCCATAACCGATCAGTTGTCTGCTTGTTGATTCAGTCTTAATAACATCTCTCATACTCACCTTCTCTCTATTCACATGACTTCCAAACCAGTTGCTTGTGTCCTCTATGAAATTATTTTCTTATTTACTTGTATATTTCTTTCCTCTCCATTAGACTATAAACTCCTTGAGAGCATTTATTTTTTGAATTTCACCTCCCTTAGTACTTAGCAAAACTAAGGTAATTAACTCATTCTAGTTGCTTGACAAATACTCACTGTATGGAAGGAATTGAGGGTTACACAGGTCAAATGTTTTCCTCAATAACACATAGTAAATAAATGTTTCAGGTAAAATTTTTACTATGGCCTTCCTAATACTCCTCTTTCTATGATACAATGGTATAACAGAGATAGTCTTCTGACACTAAACTTTCTTACGTTCAGCTTTCTACTATATAACATTCCCATTCAAATTCATCAGAGATTAGTAACACTTTAGGACCTTGTGGATATCTCTTAGTCAAAATCTCTCCTTATATTAAATGAGTAAACTGAGGCCTACATATAGAAAAATCACACAATTTTGGCTAGGTTATATATAAATAGAATCATGGGTCAAGAACTGAAAGGGACCTCAGAGACCATCTGGTACATCCCTTTCATTTTAAGGATGAGGAAATTGAGGCCCAGAGACAGTAAGCATTTGCCCAAGATCATAAAGGCTGTAGGAACTAAAGACTATATTTTATCCCAGATCCTCTGATTTAAGATCCAGTTCCTTTCCATTACACTAGTTCATATCAGTCATGTATGACTCTCCATGATCCCATTTGAGGTTTTCTTGGCAAAGATTCTAGAGTGGTTTGTCATTTCCTTCTTTAGCTCACTTGTCAGATGAGGAAACTGAAGCAAACGGCTAAAGGGACTTACCCTGTGTCACAAGATAGCTAAGTAGTGTCTGAGGCCAAATTTGAACTCAGGAAGATGAATCTCCCTGAACGGAGACCCAGCACTCTATCCACTGTACCACCTAGCTGCTCACCATTATATTAAACTGTTGCCCATTTCTTCTACCTTTTTCAATCCCATCCCAGAGATCACTGAAGTAACTGACCAGTACAGAGAATATTTCATTACTTTTTAATAATCAACCAAACAAGCAACTCAACATTAGCTGCAAGGTATGATTTTTAAATAAGCAATTCTTCTCACTTCTTCCTACCCCAAATGTTTTCCAGCTCTTTTGTTAATTAACAGAATTGTTAATTAAATATATTGTCAAACCAAGTATTTAACAAGGTAATCATGAGAACATCTATCATTTCTATAGTACTTTATGGCTAACAAAGAGTTTCCCACAAAACAATCTTGAGAGGAAGTTGATTTTAAAGTGTCATTATCCTCATTTTAAAGATAGGGAGATCCAGGTAAACATGGTAGCAGCATAGACCCAAGACTCTTCCTCTCCTCACCACCTACAGATATAGACTACCTCAAAAGGCCAAAAAAAATTCATATGAACAAAGGGACTCTTCAGTAGGGCGTATCATTGAACCTACATGGGATTTGGTCATTTCCACAATAAAAGGGGGTGAAATAGCTTCCACAAAAATGTGAGCTGATCAACCCTCCCCCATCCCACCTACAGAGCCAGAGTCAGAGCCAGTGGGCTAGAATCAGTGAGTGAGTAAGGAGAGCCTCTAGAGCAAGTGAGAGGCACCTCTAGGTCCTTGGAAGGTGACTAAGACCACCAAAGACCTACCCCTGAGAGGAGCTAGAGCGGAGATCCGAGGATCCTGAAGAGCACAGACCTAGGGAGCCCATGTGGAGATAGTAAAGAGAAGAACAGTAAACAGTAGAAGCTGCAGAGACTTCAGAGGTGGCCTCAGGCAAAAACCTACCCAAACTTATTTATTTATTTAGTGCAATGGCTATCTAACTACCAAGAAACATATTTTACTGAATTAGAAAAAATCATAACAAAGTTCATTTGGAAGAACAAAAGATCAAGGATATCCAGGGAAATGATAAAAAAAAAATGTGAAGGAAGGTGACCTAGCAGTACCAGATCTCAAATTATACTATAAAGCAGTGGTCAAAAAAACAATATTGTACTGGCTAAGAGTCAGAAAGGAGGATCAGTGCAATAGACTTGGGGTAAGTGACCTCAGCAAGATAATGTATGAGAAATCCAAAGATCCCAGCTTTGGGGACAAAAATCCACTATTTGACAAAAACTACTGCGAAAATTGGAAGACAGTATGGGAGAGATTAGGTTTGGATCAACATCTCACACCCTTCATCAAAATAAACTCAGAATGAGTGAATGACTTGAATATAAAGAAGGAAACTATAAGTAAATTTGGTGAATATAGAATAGCATACTTGTCAGATCTTTGGGAAAGGAAAGATTTTAAGACCAAGCAAGAGTTAGAAAAAATCACAAAACATAAAATAAATAATTTTGGTTACATTAAATTAGAAAGGTTTTGTACAAACAAAACCAATGCAACCAAAATCAGAAGGGAAGAAACAAATTGGGGGAAAAAATCTTCATAACAAAAACCTCTGACAAAGGTCTAGTTACTTAGATTTATAAAGAACTAAATCAATTGTACAAAAAATCAAGCCATTCCCCAATTAATAAATGGGCAAAGGACATGAATAGGCAATTTTCATATAAAGAAATCAAAACTATTAATGAGCACATGAAAAAGTGTTCTAAATCCCTTATAATAAGAGAAATGCAAATCAAAACAACTCTGAGGTACCACTTCACACCTAGCAGATTGACTAACATGACAGTAAACAAAAATAATGAATGTTGGAGGGAATGTGGCAAGATTGGGACATTAATGCTTTGCTGGTAGAGTTGTGAATTGATTCAACCATTCTGAAGGGCAATTTGGACCTATGCCCAAAGGGTACTAAAAGACTGTTTGCCCTTTGATCCACCCATAGCACTGCTTAGAGCTTGGCCAAATTTCAGTGGTCATCCACTAAAACTTGGGCCATCATCAGTCATACTGACTTTTGTCTTTTCACTGGACTTGGATGATTCTGGAAGAGAGAGTGAGACTAATGGCTTTGTGCAACTTTGCCTCACTTAAATCCAACTCATTTGCCAGTCAAGATATCACTCTGTGATATCACCAGTTCTCTTCAAGAAAGGAGAATGAACAAAAATAACAATATAGTTGCTTACATGTTGTTTTGTTCATTTGAATGTAGTGAGCTTCTTGAAAGCAGGGATTATCTTTTTGCCTCTCTTTGTAGTCCCAGAATTTAGCCCAGTGTCTAGCACAGAGGAATAAATGTTTGTCGGTTTGGCAGATGGCACTTGGTAAATGGTGGCTGACAGTTTACTAAATAAGAGAGATATTATGAAATGTTCAGAAACCTTTAAATTCAAACTACTATTTTCCTTGTTCTCCCATGTTATTAACAGTTCTAACATTCTAGGATTCTGTGGGGCTTCAAGTTTCAGGATAAACTGGTGGCCTCCTTCCAGTGAAGGTTAAAGACTTCATAGTCTTCTATTTATTATTATAGGGCTGCTTTATTTATTTGCTCCTTGCAGAGTTGAAAATACAGTAATGGAAGATTTATTTGGCATGTTGCCAGCTGAGAAATTTATTGAATCACTGCTGACCTTTTAAGTTGTGTCTTTATTTAGTCTTAGTTGGGCACCCAAAGGACTCCAGGCACAATAGCTCTATGATTATGAATGTATTATTAATTTTGTTACTAATAGCAACAAGATTAGAAGTCATTTGATGGTTAATCAATGCTAAAAACAAAATAGGAGAAGTCAAAGGTTGGTGTTTTTTTTTTTTTTGGTTTGTTTGTATGGGAAAGTGCATGTTTAATGTTCCCTATGAAGCCTGGAGAAAGAATAAAGGGTAATAGGGTGCTAAAAAGACCAGGAGTTTGTGTGGGAAGACATACTGCACCTCACCATCTTTTCCTAGAGTTATCTCTGGACCTCAGCTTTAGCAAAGAGGAAGATAAACTATAACCCCTGAAGGCCTTAATTTTCTAATCTGTAAAATGAAGATGATAATATCTAGCTCACAGGCATACAAATACACAATCTACTTCATAACCATAATAAACTATAAATCTGAATTGCTATTATTGTGGTTATGACCAAAGACCCTTTCCTTCTCTCCATCCCCTCTCACTCCAAAGTTGACTCTGAGTCAAATATCTCACTACTTAATTATTCTGCCTAGGTAATATGTGCCTCAGTTCCCTCATCTGGTAATAACATTTGCCATACCTACTTTATAAGGCAGTTATGAAGATTAATGCCTTTCAAAGAACAAAACATTTTTTTCTTAATTGCTAGACAAACTTCAAGTATCAGTATTGATTTCTTGAATTTCTTTATCTTAAGGGAAAATATAGAAATGTCTTAACTAGAATGAGCTATTTACTCAGCAAGGAATTAGATTTAAGAAAAATGATGGGCTTATTAAAAGAGGAGTGCTATATATTCAACATGCAGAGATGAGAACATAAGGATCCCTGCCTACCTTCAAGGAGTTATCATTTTACAAGAAATCCAGATAGTTGCAAAGCGAATTAATAATGAGAATGGTTATCACTTATACTGTGCTTTAAGGCTTGCAAAGTATTTTATATAGTACATCCCATTTCTTCATCTTCACAACACTCCTAGGATTGAGGTAAATTTATTATTCTCATTTTACGGATGAGTAAACAGACTGCGCTACTGAAGTGACTTGCCCAGAGTTATGCTAAGTGTCTGAAGTGGGACTTAAACTTGGGCTTTTCTAACTACACACCTCATCTTCTATCGCCTGCCCTTCAAGCAATTTTGAGAGTATGAAATCACAGCATCTTGGAGGATCAGGAAAAGCCTCATATTCACCTTTGTTCCTGAGTGGGAATTAAGTGAAAATAAGGATTATAAGGCAGAGGTGTGGAAAGACCAAATTCCCGGAATGGAGAACAACTTGTACAATGCCACAGGGGTGTGAGATTGCAGGTGTGGAAAGGAAACAAGACTAGGAATACAACATACCACACACCATATCATCCCCAAAGTTCAGGGCAATTGGAAAGATTAAATAAAGACATTAAAACATTGATAGGAAAATTTTGTGCAGAAACACACCAACAATGGACAGACATTCTACCATTAGTTCTGTTCCATCTTAGAACACATCCCAGTGGAGATTTGTGTATCTCTCCATTTGAGATGCTATATGGACCTGAAATTTGGCAAGGAAGGACTTGTAAACCAGCTTACATTGCAATGATAGGTGGAGACTGTAAGTTAATAAAATATATACAATCTTTACAAACAAGAATAGCAGATTTGCATGAAATGAGCTTGATACAACAAACAGTACCCCTGGATGACAATTTGCACAACATCAAACCAGGAGACATAGTATACTTAAAATTTTTCAATAAAAAATTGGCTACAGACATAAAATGGACTGTATCACATGAAGTATTGCTTACTAAACCAACAGCTATAAAAAATGCAGGGAAAGACTCATGGTTCCATTGTTCCCACGTGAAACCAGAAAAAGTTCAACATCACTGCAACAGACATAGGAATAGACTTAAGCTGCATTTGCAGATAGTGAACTTTTAATTGTTTATTGTAAAGTTGATGTTGAAATTATGTTTAATGGAAATATATATATATACAGCTAGATAGATAAAATAGTCTACAAATAATTATATATGCATATATATATATATATATATATATATATATATATAACTATTTGTTTTAGTTAACTTAGCAAAAGTAGCATTAGCACTAAGATTCAAATTTCTTGTAATGGTTTTATTTAAACAATTATTGTACTGAATTTATTGTAAAACCCTAAAACTACACTTACCCAAACTTTCCTGCTAAGAATTCCTTCTAAGAATTCCTTAGAGTAGATTTAATAAACTGGTAATTATAATATAAATAAGTGACCTTGGGAAGGTCACAACAAAAAAAGGGGATGATTGTGGAAAGGTAACAAGACTGACAGTTGGTAGGGGAAGGGGAAACTGGGAGTGGCAGTTGGGTTTGTGACTAGCACTTCCTTCTTGCCAAGCAGACTTCCTTCCTGGTGTTGGAGGTGGGAGGAGTGTTGGCTTCCGAGTCTGGAGTGGTGTGCCTCTACTTGCTTCAGTCCAAAGACACAGGCCCATTCAGCTCTGATGATCAGACCTTGTTGTTTTCTATCTACTGCTAAGATTCTGAATTTGACAAAGCTAGCACAGATATAGAGTAGACAGGAGTGGGAGAAACACTCTGCGAGCCTGTGGGGCCTGGTCTAAGCTCCAAAAGCTGAGAGAGACTCCAACCTTATTTAGGGACCTCCCTTGCCCCTCTTTCCTGATATCTCTCCAATCCCAACTGGTTATTAAACTTTATATTATTTGAATTCCAGTCAGATAAGTGGACTATCTTTTCTAGGGCATAGAGGGAGCTGAACATCAGCTCAGTCATTCAACAACAAACAGTCCTTATCAGACCCCTGTTGTTTCCTCTCAGCAGGGGGCATCTCTCTCCTTTGCCTCACCAAGCAATATTCCCTCTCTCCCCTCAACTCCTCCATATCCTGCAACAAACCTCCCATTATCCCCCTGTTTTTCATATCCTCCCCATTTTTTTTCCAAATAAATATTACACAGGTAAATATGGTTCAGAGACCAGTTCGAAGGAAAACCTAGCTGGAATAAAGAGTTCACAAAGACCAATAATAGGAAACAATCTTACAGAAATAGTTGATTGAGATCTACAAATCACCTGTATGAAATAAAACCAACTCACAACACAAATCAGAGAAATGTTATGTCAAAGCAAGCATAGCCTTCATAACACCTACTTGGAATGTAAAATTCAGACCAGGCTTCCATGTCCAAGTAAATCACACAAATCCAAGTGAGGGTCCTCTGAGAAATGGAGCATCTTTTGCTCTGGCAACACCAATAAAAAGGCAGTAATAATTGCTAGAACAAAGACTATCTTTCTCACTTTCTTATTTGTATCCTCAGTATTCAACAAAGTGACTGACATATAGTGGGTGCTCATTAAATGTTGATTAAATTAATTAAATCTTTGCATTTGGGCCTTGAAATCTAATTTGGTATTTTTAGCCTTTCTTTATATTCTTATCTCTTAGAAGAGTGACTAACTTTTACAGTTATACTTAAAGTTTGTTGACTGACCTGATTGCCACTGACTCCCTTTTTGTACATCCCTCTGGATGGTGCTACTCTTTTGTTTTGTTTTTTCCTTTAGATTCCATAGAAATAGGGAATAAGAGGCTAATGGCCAGAAGTCAGGCTAATTCTATTTATATGGGTAGCACCAGAGGTTTTTGTTTATATTTTGTAAGTGTGTGTTTTGTAAGACATAAGTCCTTGGATCAATGCAATGGTCAATCCTAATTACAAATATTGATGAAGCATTCTATTCATTTCTAGACACAAAGATGCTAGGCTATGGAGATAGAATGAAACATGTTCTGAATGTGTCCAATGCAGAAAATTTGTTTTGCTTGATTGTTTTTTTGTTTGTTTCAAGGGTTTTATTTTGATTTTTTCAGCTGGGGTGGAGGGAGGGAGAAAAATAGATTTTTACTAACTAAAAATGTAAATTATTTTTTGTAAAAGTAGCAGGAAGTCACTTCTCTTTGCAGAACTGAAGCAAAGATGTGAGCCTTCTCTACTGGATTTCCTGAATCTTTGAGTGACAGATCCCCCTCTTGAGAGCTTCACACATGACAATTTTTCTTTTGTTCAGTTCTCCTTATCTTAAAAGGGAATGCCATGTCTGATATGTATGTCCTATCATATCTCTATATTTTATATGCTACAAAGTACTTAGGATCTCTCTATGCCTCGAGTTCAAGGAATCCTAGGAAAGGATGCAAATTGTCTTAAAAGGGAAAACACTAAATTCTTAGAAGATGAGTAGTTTAAAACATCCATCCCTTGTCAGAATTCTTAAAACACCTATTTCTATTGCTGTTTATATATGTTTATCTTATGCCCCCTACCAGATTTTGAGCTTTTTTTAATAAACAAGTAATGGCAAACCTTTTAGAAATGGAGTGCTGGGCCCTACCCCATCCAACCCACCAGAGACCTTGTGCCATTCTTCTTCCCCCCATGGAGTGCCAGGTGTACCCTGCCCCCCCCATCCCACATAGGGGAGGGAGGAATATCCTCAGTGAGTTTAGAGAGGGAAAGGAAAGTGGCCTAAGCTCTCTGCTCCCCTCCAGTTCTGCTGCCTGTGAGCTGCCTACCTTACCCTCTTGTGTGCTCCTATTGGGCTGCTGTGCAGTGGAGTGGGTGAAGTGAAATGATGTCATCAGACAGGATGGAGAGGGGGAAGGAAGCAGCTCTGCTAGTCCCTCTGCCTTTCTAGTAATGAACTCTAGGGGCAAAGAGAAGGACAATGCACATGTCCACAGAGAGCTCTCTATGTGCCATCTTTGTTTCTGTGTGCCATGCCACAGATTCACCATCACTGCTATTGACCATAAACATTTTGTGAACAAGGATTATTTTATTTTTGTCTTTGTATCCCAATCACTTAGCACAGTGTCTGACACACAGATGCCTATTTATTGATGGTGTGACTATCTGAGCTATAATTAGGAAATCTTACATTTCAGGTAAATTTAGTTATAGAAAGGTATTATAAAAGAGAGTCTATCCTAGATATGATTGCGCCTGTAGAGAGGATAGGGTCATTTGATTTGGGGAAAAGGATCATAAATTTGGAATCCACTGAGTTCATCCCCTTGTTTTGTTTGTTTGTTTGTTTGTTTTACAAATGAGTAAACTGAAGCACAAAAGAGTTATATCTTATCCAGGATAACATTCCTAGTAATTTTCTATTTTAGGATTCAATCCTAGTTTACTTCAAGCTCAGCACCCTATCCATGAAATCATGTCCCAAGATTCTGTCACTTACAACCTCTGTATCATTGGGAAAGTCACAGACTCTCTGGACTTCAGCATCCTCATCTTTAAAATGAGAAAGTTAGACTCTGTCTTCTCAGTCCTTTTCCAGCATTAATGCTATAAGTTCATCATCAGATCATTAAGGTCCCACCTAACTCTAAAATCTCTCATAAACCCTATTTTTCCATCTGTAAAAAAGAGTGGATTTAACTAGAGGACACCTAATATCTCTTCCTGGTAGAAATGGCCCAGAGCAATATGCATGTTTCAACTCAACATAGAATACTCATGGAATACTCATATTATGATATGTTCTTCCAATAAGGACAACACATTTGCCAGTACTAGTGCTCAATTAATATTTTCAGACCTTGTGTGATTTGATGAAAAATGGCTATTAAAAAGAAAGAAATTTCATGCTTGGCAGTGACAATGAATGTTTGCCAAAGTACTAGGCTTATTTATTAGTTCAGTGAGTGCTCTCTGCATTGCATTGTTAATAAGCTGCTTTAGGAAACATCAGAAATCATCTTCACATTTTGAGTAGTTACTAACATGTCTGCCCACAAGCTAAGTTTCAGGAGAGCCATGACATCATTGAAATTCCACTTAATAGCATTCTAAGAAGCATCATGGATTCTCAGAATGCCAGAGCCTGATGAGACCTTAGAGACTACTTAGTCCAATGCCCTCATTTCATAGATGAGCAAACAGAGTCTATGAAAAATTGAATAATTCACCCAAGGTCATAATAAGTGGGTGGGCCCAAACGTGAACTTGGGTTTCCTGGTTGTCACTTAAGTGCCCTTTCCACATTACCATGCTGCCTCTCATATCATTTATATGTATCAATATAACAAGGTTCCATGATTTTAATCATTGTCTATCCTCCCTCCACCAGTAGGTATAGGCAGTTTTTATGAATAGTTGCGACTGAAAAAATCAACCACTTTTGACTACTCATCTATTTCTCCCGTTCCACTATACATGGTCTGTTTCCCATGCTTAGAATATGTCTTTTCCTCTTCTCAACCTTTTAGAATCTATTTTTTTTCAAATGCTAACTCAGATAACATCTTTGATTTTTTTCTGATTTTTCCATCCCTTGTCCAGACCTCCAAGTTGGGGAAATCCACTATCTCTCTGTAAATGGAGAACAGAATGATGGGTTCCAGGACCTGTATTCAATGAGAAGCTATTCTGCTTTGGGGTTTCTTTGGATGTCTTCATCATGCCTTCCTTCTCCAGGAACTCATTATTGTGAAAACTCATTATGCTCTAAGATTGAATCTGAACAGTACTCCATCTTATCCAGCCTTCACTTTGGACTCTTCGATGAGAGGGAAGGGCTATGGGCTCTAAAGTCTCTATTTAAAGAGGAAACTCAGGACAGTTTTTCTCATTCCCCTGATTATGATTCTTTTGGTCTTCTTTGAAATTCTAGCATAGCCCCCCTCCCCAGGATATGTTTTCTGTTCCTTCTTCCCTTTTAGTTTCTATCTGTGTTTTGTCTTCTCCCCATTAGATTATAAGATCCCCAAGGGCAGGAACTGTCTTTATTCTTAATTGTATTTGTATCCCCAGTGCCCAGTACAAAGTAGGTGCTTGTTGGCCATCTTCTTCAATATCAAGGTAAACTCTTCTATTCAAGGCTTTTATCCTTTGTTCCTAGTCTTGTTCTAAAGAGACATAAAGAAATTCCTGAGGAGAGTACTGTATTACTGTTTAATGATTTTTTGCTTCAAATAAAATGCGAGTGGGGGAGCTATGCCCCATATAGCACAATGAAAAAAAAAAACTGGACATTTAGGAATATTGGATTTAAGTCAGTCATATAGCTATCATTTTCTGCTATGTGATTGTGGGAAAGTCACTTTAGTTTCTTTTAGTCTCTGGGTCCTCATCGGTGAAAGAGGAATAATAATGGTTACAGAACTTACCTCACAAAGTCTCTATAGGTAAAGCACTTTGTAAACCACAAATGGCTAAGTAAATATGAATTATAACTACCTTACCTCCCTTGACTTCAGTTTCCTCTTCTAAAAAATGGAGATGATAATTTTACTACATAACTCTCAAGGGTAGTCATGAGGAAATAACTTTAGAAACTGTAAAATGCTATCAAATTATGAGCTACCATTAATAATAATGACCACCAAAAGAAATCTACAGGAAAAATATGAAGAGAAAATAACCCGTTTAATAAGGCGAGGTCAAAAAGCTACAATAAAGCTTTGATTATTTCTTTCTCTCTTTCTTCTATAATCTGGGCCAGCATATACATTTTAGCCTTGATGTCCTAGGAAGGATCCTGTTCTTTTCAGGAGCCACAAATTAAATGCAAACCCCTTTCTGAAAGCTGCAAGTCTGCAGTTCAAAATAAATAAATTTTGCTGCTTCTGAAAATATCCAGAGAACAAGAATAATGATCTGACTTATTGTTCCAACTGTGGACACTGGCGCAGCATTCACAGGAAACTTTTCTATTCTCCGAAATAAATTCTAAAGCTTCTCTGAAGTGCTAAGGAAGAAATTCTGAAAATGGAAATATCTTTAATAAGACCTAACGGCCACAGATTGCCTCCCTAAATAATGATTCCCCATTCAGAAAACGGTCAGAGGAAAGTGCTTAGAATGTTTAAAAGAAAGAGTGGAAATGTTGGAAAGATGAACCTTTTCAAAACACAAAAAATTCAACGCGCTTTTGTGCATCAGTAAGAATGCCATAGACAAATGCAGAGCTGAATTGAGGAAATGTCTGTGTAGTAGATTCAGCATTTCTCAGACTACCCAAATCTACTTGCTCTCACTCCAAGTTCATAAAATCATTTCCAGGATTTTGCATTCTGAGGGAAACACAAAATGCTAGCAATGGAGAAATGTACAATTCCTTTCTATCTCCCCAACTCATTTCTTGATTTACCACTAAAGACAGCATTGGGTTAATTGCCCATAAAGTCTTGGAAGTATCATATTACAATTTTCAAAGTACCTTCATAGTCATAAAATCTTAGACCTGAAATAGATTTTAAAGATCACTTAAGCTAGAGGTCCTTAAGTTGGAGTTTATGAATTTACTTTTTAAAATATTTTCATAACTATTTTAGGATAATTGGTTTCCTCTGTAATCCTATAATTTTTATTTTATGCATTTAATATTTTTAGGAAGAAATCATAAGCTTTACTAGACTACCAAATGGATCCATCACATACACACACACACACACACACACACACACACACACATGCACACACACACAGAGAATCCATGATTTAGCACAATCTGCTCATTTAGCTGCACTGCACAGTGAAAAGAACACTGAATCAATGTCTGATATCTGGATTCATTTCTTGACTGGCACTTACTGTCTATGTGACCTTAGGCAAATTACTTAATCTTTGTGAGCCTCAATATCCTTATGTCTAAAATAAAGATTTTGATCTTTTAGGTCCCTTCTGATTCTAAAATCTAAGATCTTTTAGAATATTATGGATTCCCTCTCCCAATACTACAGGTTCCATTGCTAGAATCACCCTCACCTCCATAGAGTCAAACATAAATGGAAATATATTCTCTTCCAAATATAATTAGATGTCTGTGGACAAAAAAAAACTGTACTGCAATAGAAAGAGTACTGATTTTGAGGTCAGGAAACTTGATGAAAGAACCCTCCCCAGACTGAGGGCTATGTTCTTTGAAATGATAAGAGTCTTCTGGTTTTAGCAATTTTTTTTTGCAATTCTAATAACCAATAATTTTGTGAATCTAATAGCCAATAGAGAAGAATAAGAAACCCGAAATAAGGGTGAAATACAACCCCTATTCAGGCACTGTTGCCACCAGAAATAGATTTTTTAAAAAGCAAAGAATTAAGGTAAACTTTCAGCTTAAGGATACTCATATAAAAGCTGTCTGTCTCCAGAACACTGGATGGAGTAAAAAGATTGTAATTGGCTGCAAGGAAAGCGAGAGCCCCATTCTCTCCCAAAGAGTTGAAATGAAAATAAAGTACTTTGCAACTAAACGATTGCTGCAGAAGGAAATCAAATTAAGGGCCAAAGGAAATGAAATAAATGCGATCAATATTTTATTTATTGGGCTTCTGTTGTACCTTTTTCTAGAAGCCTCCAGGCACTGCACACAGAAAACTTCCTTCAATATTCTAACAGTAAGACTGGTTCAAAAAAATTCTCTCATGGTTCATTTCCAGGCAGCATGATGGGTAGAGAGCAGAAATTGGGCAAGTAAGTAGGGTTCAGCTTTGGGGGGGTTGGGGTGGAGGAAGTCGGGGCATTTAGAGCAGTGTAAAAAGCAAATACCCACAGACACTCATTTACAAGAAGTCTCCCTTAGTTCTGCTTTTTTCCTGCTTAGTAACTAGAATCTTATTTATTCTTTTGTATTTTATTAATTACTACTCTGGCATAATTAGTTTAGGTTGTACACATATGATAGACAGACACATCTGAAACCTAATTCCTTAGAAACTTCCCTTGTTGGTCTAAGCTGTAGAACTATGTATGTACAAACTAATCTCTCTTTTGCCTGACAGTTTTCCCGGTATTTGACAGTAATGATCATGAAGCTCATTTCTTTGGGAAGTCAAAATTTAGGAAATTAAATAGAAAAATTGGAAATTTGTTTGCTTTTGGGTGCTTTATTGTAGAATGTATACTAGTTTACCAGTGGGATGACAACCAAAGTGATTATCATGATATGGGAAAGTCAAAGGAAATAGGGATGTTTAATCTAGCTAACAGAAGAATGTAGGAGACAGGAACAATATCTTCAAGTATTTAAAGATTTTCATAGGAAACTTTATTGATTTCATTTTCAGGGGAACAATGAAGAGCAAAAGGGGGAATTACGAAGTGGAAAACTTAGATTTGATATCTGGGAAAACTCCTGAATAATGTAATAATAAAAATGGTTGAGGTTATAAACTTTAGTGATTAAAATAGTGGAAGATATAAATTGTGATAGATATAAAGAGTGGATGAGTAAGTTTTGACCACAGGAAATATGTTTTCACTACAGTGTTTTGTTTTTAAATCAAATATACGGTGGTTGCCAGGGAAATATTCCCAATTATTCAAATATACCCAAGTCAGCTGGGTTTTATAGAGATTTTAATTAATTAATACAATGAGGAATTAAAGAAAGAGAGAAAGAGAGAGAAAAGGAATTAATGAGAAAGGGATAAGCTGGCCCTGGCCAGTCCTGGCCAACCCAGGCCTAAGCCCTAAGAGAAAAGATCAGTCAGTCCTTAATCAGTCACCACAAGATCTGTCCAAGCAAGGATTCTAGTGACACCAGGCCAGCATCATCTCAGTTGCCTTCACCAGCTCAATCCTCCCTCTGAAATGTCCCCAAGGGAGTCTCCAGAGAAACCCTTCAAGGCAGCCTTTCCCAGCTGACTGTTTTACAGAGAGAGATTTTCATCTCCTTGTAAAGGGCATTTTCTCCAATGTCACCTCCCCTAAGTTCTTCCATCTACCAATCACAGTAGATGTTTTCCAAAGGACAGCCCATTCTGAATTCACACCTGAGCAGACTAAACTTTTGAGTAATCCACACCTGAGTAGACCAAAATCTCTGAGTAAGTTCTCACCTCTTTGTTCCTTGTAAGTTCACAAGTCACCTGACCTTTATAGATACTTAGCACCCTTTTGTATTAATTCTAAAAATAGGCATGGCTTAAGTATGGGTTTAAGTACTTTTCATTGTTCAGCAAGGAGTTTTCTCCCCTAAAGCAGGCTTAAGTACCCATGGAGTAGAGATCTCACATTCCTGATTTAAGTAGAGTTCACTGCCCAAATGGGGAATGGTCTTAATCCAATCTTATGAAGTAGGGTCTGGAAATTTTTAAGGTTCACAATATTTAGAGCTGCCCAAAAGTGAAACAGGTTGCTTCAAGGAGGTAATGAATTTCTAACTCTAGGAATTTCCTGGCAAAGAATGAACTATCATTTGTGAAGAATATTAGAGAAAAGACATTGTATGGATTCTGTGGCTCCTTGGAAATTGAATAACTTTTTCAATCTTTGTGTCTTTGATTAAATAAGTGCAAAAATATTAAGTGGGCATAAAAATGAATGCATCCCATTTGTAAATATATGCTCAATAATCATAATATCCTCCTTGTTATTAAAAAAATCTATTCTCTCTCTGTTTTTCAATGAAAGCGAAATAATGCTCTTTATAGCTCATGCCTAATGGGATTTGGACTCCACAATAAGATGCCTCATTTTATATCCTAGCTATAAGACAAAATGTCAGCACCCCATATTGAATGACATCAGTATTAGAGATTGTTCACTTTCCAGAAAGAGTTCACATTTGGTTTAATCAAACTCAAGCTTGCAACTTATTTATGTCTGAATGCCATGCAAATATGTCCCCAAATTGTCTTCCCTCTTTTCAAAATATCTGAACAGCCTTGGAACAGTGGCTCCAAAAAATTTCCCCTTCTTCTTAGCCAGCAGAAATAGGAAAGTCAGATTCAACCTTCCAGCACGTTTCTGGAGGGTAGATTCAGGACACAAACTCCTGAGGATTTCCCAGGACTCAGAACAAGTTGTCTATATCCTATTTCTCCTGGATGGTCACTTAGGGATTCCCATAAGGTACAGAGCCTTCCAAGATGATTTAAAGTCACACTGAAATAAAACAAACAAAATATGCTAATTGCCTTTTTTCCCTAAGGCAAAAAAATAACCTTCCAAAGTGTTTTCCAATTATATGTTGAGACTGGATGCATTTACCTAAGCAGAGGTTACTTTCTGAGGGAAAAACATTTCATAGACTCAGTATGTGAGAAAAAGAAAATACTTTATACTTCATGAAATCATCTTATTTTATAGATGAAGGAAGTGGGACCTAAGCATCTTGCCCAAGGGTCACATAGATACTCAATGGCAAAATAGAACCCGAACGAGGTCTTCGATTTGACTTTTACCTAGTCCAGCAATAAGTATATTTGCTATAAAGTATTCCTTGTCACAAGGAGTTCTTACCTCTCAGAATCAAGAACCCACAGTACTAGAAAATAAAGTACAAAATGTTATTATGGAAGTCCCTACTTTTAGACAGTCTGCTTACCTAAACTATGAAGAGATGAGTATTTCATATTCTTTTGTCTTAGCCCTTACCTTCTGTCCCAATATTAACTCTAATACAGAAGAGCAGTGGCTAAGAAAATAAGACTCAAGTGACTTGGACAGAGTCACACAGCTAAGAAGTGTTTGAGGTCAAATTTGAACCCAGGTCCTCCCAACTCCAGGCCTGGTGCTCTAGTCATTGTGTTACCTAGCTGCTCATCTTTCCTATTTAAAAAAATAGTGACAAATATCATAATCTCTCTTTGTTCAGTATTTAGTTATTTCTGCCATATTTTATATATAACCTAGATCTCTGTATTTCTTTACTTCTCGTACTCTACTAAACCTGATTTTTTTCAAAGTTACCAGTCACCTCCTAGGAATAATGTCCTTTCTTTGCCTTCTTATTCCTTTACCTCTCTGCTGTATTTGACATTGTAGATCACTCTCTCCATCTTAATATATTCTCTCCTTTTTGGCTCCTATGATAGATTTCGCTCCTCCTACTTCTCTTATCTTATGTTTCTGGAGGCATAGTTACTCCCAAATGCTTTATCCCCACCCCCCCACCCCCCCCCCTCTCTTTCTCTCTCTCTCTCTCTCTCTCTCTCTCTCTCTCTCTATATATATATATATATATATATATATATATATATATATACACATATACCTGCCTGAATCACAATGAGGCTTCCGACCAGATCACAGCACCATCAACATGGTCTTTACGGTGAGGCAATGCAGGAAAAATGCCTTGAGCAGAACCTGAGTCTCTACATTGTTTTCATAGACCTGATGAAGGTGTTCGACAAACTCGGTTGCCCAGCAAAATTCGTCAAACTGATCCAGCTCTTTCATGTCGACATGACAGGGGAAGTCCTATCTGGTGGCGAGACTTCTGATCGCTTCAACATCTCCAATGACGTGAAACAAGGCTGTGTCCTTGCTCTGGTACTATTCAACCTATTCTTCACCCAAGTATTACGACATGCTGTGATGGATCTAGACCTCGGAGCCTACATCAAATACTGACTAGATGGCTCACTATTCGACCTTCGCCGCCTGACTGCAAAAACAAAGACAACAGAGAGACTCATCCTGGAAGCTCTCTTTGCAGATGACTGTGCTCTCATGGCCCACCAAGAAAATCATCTTCAAACCATTGTAGACAGGTTCTCCACCGCAACAAAACTGTTTGGCCTGACTATCAGCCTCAGCAAAACAGAGGTGCTGTTCCAACCTGCACCAGGGAGGCCAACTAACCAGCCGTGCATTACAATCGATGGCACGCAGCTTTTCAACGTCAACACTTTCAATTACCTGGGCAGCACCATCGCCAATGACCTGTCCCTAGACCAGGAGCTTAACGCCAGGATCCAAAAGGCTAGCCAGGCACTCTGGCGGCTGCGCTGCAAAGTCCTCCAACATAGTGGTGTAAGCACTGCAATGAAGCTCAAAGTGTATAACGCAGTGGTCCTCAGCTCGCTCCTGTACGGTTGTGAGACATGGACACTATACCGGAAGCACATGAAACACCTGGAGCAATTCCACCAACACTCCCTCCGGTCAATCATGAGGATCCCGTGGCAGGACCGAATCACCAACCAGGAATTCCTTGACAGAGCCAACTCCACCAGCATCGAAGTCACGGTCCTCCAAACCCAGCTACGATGGTCTGGACACGTCATCCGCATGGACCCACAGCGAATACCAAGACAGGTATTCTATGGTGAACTGTCAGCTGGACTCAGGAAACAAGGTCGACCAAAGAAAAGATTCAAGGATCAGCTAAAGTCAAACTTGAAGTGTGCTGGCATTACACCAAAGCAACTAGAACTCGCTGCCTCTGACAGAAGCAGCTGGCGAACCCACATTCACCATGCCGCCACCACCTTTGAAGATGAGCGACGTTGACGTCTTGCCGCTGCGGGTGAACGCCGACACCAGGACACAACCGCACCTCCCGTAACAACTGGCGTCCCAGGCCCCATGTGCCACAAACTCTGCGCCTCGGCCTTTGGACTCCAAAGCCACATGAGGGTACACCGTAGATGAAACTGCACAAAGACAATCGTCATTCTTGGACACCGAGAGACTACTACTAGTATGTGTATATAGAGATAGATAGATAGATAGATAGATAGATAGATAGATAGATAGATAGATAGATAGATATACCTTTAACTATCAACTCTATATTATTTATCTTCAATTTTTTATCTCCATTCATGATTTCTCTCCTGAGATTCAAATCCCAATTGCCAGCTGTTGATTACAAGTTTCCACTTAATGTTCTTCCGGAACCTCAAACTCAATATCTTTACCCCATCCCTAAGTCCAGAAAAAATCTTGATGTTCCTCCTAATTTTTCTATTTCTATTCAATTTATCTAGATTGAAAACTTCAAATCATTTTCTCCTACCTATCCCCTGCTTCCCCCTCAAACAGAAAAGCAGCTAAAACCTGTTGATTCTTACCTCTGTCTACAAAGCACTTCCAATTCCTCTCTCTTCTTCACATCTCTATGAACACTACTCCAGTTCATCCTTTTATTACTTCTTTTTTAAACTATTGAAAAGCCTCTTTAACTGGTTTTCCTGACTCTAGTGCCTCCTTGCTCCAACCTATTCTTTATCTCATTGCCAAAGTAATTTTCCTAGTATATAGTTCTGATCACGGAACTTATATATAAAAAACTAGTTCCGGATTTTTATATACCTGATAACAAATATCTAAGTTCCTTAGCCTGCTATTTACAGACTTCATAATTTTATTCCAACCTACCTTATTTCTTTTTTTCCTTTTATTTTAACCCTTACTTCCATCTTGGAGTCAATACTGTGTATTGGTTCCAAGGCAGAAGCGTGGTAAGGGCTAGGCAATGGGGTCAAGTGACTTGCCCAGGGTCACACAGCTGGGAAATGTATGAGGCCTGATTTGAACCTAGGACCTCCCATCTCTAGGCCTAGCTTTCAATCCACTGAGCTACTCAGCGGCCCCCACTTACTTTATTTCTCATCATTGTTAAACTCCTGTCAAACTGGAGAACTCACCATTCCTTAAATCCACCCTTTGTCTTTTTTCAATTCTTCTCCATTGCTCATCCCAACTCCTAAATAGATGAATGCATTCTCCTCTTTCCATGTCTAAATCTGACTTGAAATTTTTCTTATGTTTCAACCCAAGCTTAGTTATAACTTCTTTCATAAAGTTCATATTTATACTCCTCAACTAGAAGTCAATTCTCCTACCTCAGAACAGTCATAAATTTGCTTACTACAATTAATGTACTCTAATTTGAATTAGGGCAGCTAGACATCACTGTATGGGCCTGGAGTCAGGAGAACCTGAATTCAAATGCAGACTCAGGCTTAATAGTTTGTTATACTGAGCAAGTCATTTCATTCTGTTTACCTCAATTCTCATTTGTAAAATGAGCTGGAGGGAAAAAAATGGCAAACTACTCCAGTGCTTTAGCAAGAAAACCTCAAATGGAATCATGAAGATTTGGACATGAGTGAAAAATGACTGAACAACAACAATAATCTTTATGTAAAATATTTGCATACATATATTTCAGATGACAATTTACAAGATAAGAGAAGCAAAAAATACCCTATTAACATTTATACAACTCAAAACAGAGGTGGGTCAATTATCTAGCCAGAATGAAAATTAAGAGATATAATAATAAGCATATATTTAAGTGGTATACTGACACTTTAAATGTATTTAATAGAATAAAAAAAAAGTCATCTAACATGTTGTGTGAATGCTCCAAAGAGAATTGCGGAACATAAAATAAGACAAACAATATGGGGAGATATGGAGAAATTAGGTTTGAATCATTAAAGTGTCCATATTGAAGAAAATATCTTTCAGCATTGGAATTAGTTATATCGTCAATTATAGTCTGAATTCCTTGAAGTCAGCAATGGGCCTTATTTATCTTCCTAACTTTTCTGTGTTCCTTCTTGACTTATGATGGTTTCTGCAGTCAATAAGTAAATCTAGATCCAGCAAATAATCAGAAGAGAAAGATTACAGTCAAAGACAGGGGCAAAAGAAGGAAAAATATGAGTAAACAACAGAAAAAGAAAAAAAAGAAATTACAATCAACAGCTTCTATCTAGGTAATGAACAAAGAGCAAATGGAACAGAGGAAAACCAAGGAGAACCAAGCAAAAATGCAGAAACTCCAGAGAATTGAACTGAGGCTTTGGAAGAATTCAAAACACAATTAAGATAGGCTGAAGACAATTGGGAAAATAACTTAAAAAACAAAATAAGTCATCGGGAAACAGAGGCACATGGACTAAAACAAGAAAATAGTGTCTTGAAAGCCAGAATTAACCAGCTTGAAAATAAGGCAAAGAAAGTAAAAGATGACCTACAAAGAAAAATAGACCAGGAGGAGAAGGATGACTAAAAAGCTAGGAATTAAATTTGGTCTTTAAAAATTAGAATCCAACAACTAGAAGCAAATAACTTCACAAGGCAGCAAGAGTCTATCAAATAAAATCAAAAGAATGAAAAAATAGAGGAAAATATGAAACACCTAGTTGATAAAACTAACAGACCTGGACAATAGATCTAGAAGAGATAATTTAAGAATTATGGGACTATCAGAAAATCATGACAAAAGAAAAAGCCTGGATATCATTCTACAGGTAATTAAAAGAAAATTGCCCCAACATTTTCAAACAAGAGAGAAAAGTGGAGATTGAAAGAATCCTCAGATCACCTCCTGAATTTAATTCCCAATTGACAACAACATTATATTATATTATTATATTATAAATAATATAAATCATTATCAATTTTTCTATAAGAGGATTCTTATAGCCAAATTCAAGAACTACCAGACCAAGGAAAAGTTACTACAAACTGCTAAGAAGAAACCATTCCAATATCATGGAACCACAGATGGGATAACATAGGACTTGGCTGCATCCACATTGAAGGACCAAAAGGCATGGAATATGATATTCTAGAAAGTAAGGGAACTGGGTCTACAATCAAGCACCAACTATCCAGCATAGTTGACTATATTCTTGCAGGGGAAAGTATGGTCATTTAATAAAATAGAAGACTTCCAAGCATTCATAAATAAAAAAACCTGACTTAAACAAAAAAATTTGATGTCCAAACACAGAACTCGTGAGAATCAAAAAAAGGTAATTAAGAGAGGGGAAAACAAACAAACAAATAAAAACTTTTTAAGGGACCCAATACATTTTAATAATTTGTACTCCTATAAGAAAAGATGATATTGGTAACTCTTAAAATTGTTATTATCATCAGGGTAGCTAGAAGAAGTATACTTAGTGGGAACAGTGACAAACTGTATAGAATGAAAAGCCAAATATATTTATTTGAATATTTGAATATTCAAACAATATTTGAATATATTTATTTGAAAGAATACTAAGAGAAATGGGAAAATAAATAAAATGAGGTAATTTTATATTTCATAAAGAAGCACATGGGGAAGGGGAGGTGAAGACCAATACAATGGAAGGGTGAAAGAAATTGGAGACAATCTCCAAGAAAATTTTAATCATTATAATGTGAAGGGTCAGAAAGGTTCAAATGGAAGAAATCTTCCAACTCCAAATTCAATCATCATCATCAACAACAACAACAACATCATCATCAACAACATCATTAAAGTCATCAATGTCATTATCATCATCATCAACATCAACATATCTTTTCCCGGCCCAGAAAATTTTTGCTGGGTGGTCTAACCTAATAGCATACTACACAGAGTACTGAATGAGAGCCAAAAGACCTAAACTCTAGTCTCGAATGCCACTATGTATCCTTGGGGGAGGGGGGAGGTTTGGGGGGTAAAAAATATGCCTTCTTTTTTCCTGGAATCAGTTTCCTCATTTATATATGAGTGATAAGCTTACCTTGACTCTGCAATAATTTAATCAATTAAATCAAAGAATAAACCAGTTGTAAACAAGAAATTTTTTTTTTGAATTCTAAATTCTCTCCCTCTTTCTCTCCATCCTTCTTTCATTCCATTCCACCTCAAACTGTCCCATGGCAATAAGCAATCTGATACAGATTTTACATATGTAATCATGTAAAATAATTTTCCATAGTAGTCATTTTGTGGAAGATAGCTAAAATAAAAGAAGAAAGTTAAATATAGTATGTTTAAATCTTCATTCAGATTCCATAAGTTCTTTTTCTGAAGGCAAATTCCATTTTTCATCATGAGACTCTGGGACCGCCTTAGATCATTGCATTGCTAAGAATAACTGGGTCATTCACAGTCACTTATCAAAAAATATTGCTGTTACTGTTTACAACTTCTAGTTCTGCTCACTTCACATTGCATCAGTTCATATAAGTCCTTCTAGCTTTTTTTCTGAAATCATCCTGCTCATTGTTTCTTATAGTAAAATAGGAAAACCAGTGCTTTTAAGATAATAATATATTCAAAGACAATTTGTTTACAGACTGACTACTTAAGTAAATTATTTACCTTTACTGGCCTTATTTTCCTCATCTTTAAAGGAACTGATATTCATTAGTACACTTGAGTACTAATGTTCTAAGATTTCATAAATCCTCAAAAATAAAACAAAATTGCATGATATTAGTCAAGACCAGTGCTAGTAGAGTACCAATGACTATTTATTTTACTTTTTTGAGGATTAATACTTAAATGTGGTAATATACATAGTCACCAAAGTCTCTTTTCATTATTTTATAAATTACATGCAAATTATTCTAACAAATAATTATAGAGTATTTCCTTTGTTCAAGGTCATGTTAAATCAATGATTTTACTATTTCTGGAAAGAATAGAAATTTAATACTTTTTCTCTGTGCCCCATAGAAATAAAAAATAAATAAAAAAGTAAATCTATATTAATTACTTTCAATATATTACAAGACATTGTAGTGTGTGATGGGGAGAATATTAAAGAAAAGCAAAAGACAATCCCTGCTCTCAAGGAGTCTGCAGTGTAATGGGGAGGATATTCAATCAGCTATAGACAAAGATGAAATATACAGATCAATTGGAAATAATCAAGAAAGGGAAGTTCCTAAAATTAAAGGTGATCAGGAAAGGCTTTCTATAGAAGATATGATTTTATTTGGAACTTGAAGAAAGCCAGGGAAGTCAAGAGGTAAAGATGAGGAGTGAGAGAAATCCAGGCATAGAGGGTGGTAAAATCACCCATATGGAATGTTTTGTTCAAAGAAAAGTATGTTTGGGTTAATATGTCAAGTATAGGAAGCCACAGGGGAAAAAAAACAGTAGGAGGGCAGATTATAAAGGACTTTGAACAGCAAACAGAGGGCTTTATATTTGATTCTGGAGGTGATAGAGAGCCACTGGAGTTTGTTGAAGAGAATGGGAAGGGGTGGAATAGTTCAAACTGTTCTTTAAGATGATTACTTTGATGGCTGAATAGAGGACATATATGGTAAATTCTGAATGACTTACTATTACTGTGATCCAAATCTACTTTTTTTTCTTCTTTTAGAGTCAATGGATGAGTGGTGAGTGTCCTTTCTATAACACTTATCCAGGAACAGTACATCTTGTTATTTGGCATAGTCAAATATTATTGTTAATATTTCAGTCCTTTCCCTAACATACTCTGAGGTAGGATTAAGGTGGATGGTACAGTGTTTTTCATTCTCAACACAGGAGTTAGTATTTGTTCTTATAAGCCATCCACTCTTAAATTTTGTGATTGCAGGACTTCTTTACATTCTTAAAAATAATTGCAGACTGAACTCCCAGAGGTGTAGGCAAGATGGGAAAGTAAAGAAAGAGCTCAGCTGAACTCTCCCAACATTCCTTTCCAAATATCACTAATAGTCTATATCTCACAAAGATCAAAGAAAAGGGGAAAGGACTTATTTGTAAAATTTATTAATGGCAGCTTTTTTATGGTGGCAAAGACTTGGAAATAGAGGGGATACCCATGGGAATGACTGAATGAGTTGTGGTTTGTGATTTTGATGAAACACTATTGTGTTATAAGAAACGACAACCTAGGAAGACTATTATGAATTCATGTAAAGTGAACTGAACACAACCAGAAAACAAATTATACAGTAACAGCAATATTGTAAGTATCATCAACTGTGAAAGCCTTGGCTACTTTGATCAGGAAAATGATCCAATATAATTCCAAAAGAATCATGATGAAAAATGCTATCCACTTCCAGAATAAGAACTGATGAACTCTGAGTGAAGCCCGAAGCATACTTCTTTCCTAACTTTCTTTTTCTTTTTTTTTTCTTCTTTTTGTCTGCGTGTAAATGTTTGCAACATGGCTACTATGGAAATATTTTACTTGACTTCACATATATAAAAGATATCAAATTGCTTGCCTTCTCAAGGAGGGGAAATGGGTGGGAGGAGAGAAAGAATTTGGAACTCAGAATTGTAAAAAATATTGTTAAATATTTACTTGTAGTTGGGAAATGTTTAACTAAATACAAAACTATTTGAAAATGACTGAGGCCCCTGAAGCATTTTTATTTATAATGATTATAGCTATTGGTAATTGTCACATAGAAATAAAAAAATCAATATTTATTTAGTCATCTCAAAATAATAATAATCCCATTATACTTACCATAAAGCCTATTTTATGAAAAATCATATATTTCTAAAACTAGTTAGAATAATGCATGGTTTTATGTATTTTTACACATTTCTTTTATCTGGCATAATATCAGATTACATATCGACTCTCATATCTACTTTACAGTCAGGTTTTTTTTTTTTGATAGGGGTTTGGTTGAACATGGTCTCTTCATCCAAAAAGTAAATCCTTGTTCTCTCTGTGTTTGTGTAAAGTTATTTTTCATTTGTTTCCAAGTCTTCATGATCCTAATTAGCATTTTCATGGCATAGATAATGAAGTGGTTTTTGCTATTTTCCTCTCCAGTTTATTTTACAGATGAGGAAACTGAGGCAAAGAAGGTTAAGTGACTTACCAAGGGTCACCCTATTAGCAAGTGTCTGAGACCAAGTTTTAACCCAGAAGAGGAGTTTTTCTCACTCCAGGGCAAGTGGTGTAAGAGCTATGCACTGTCCTAGCCACATGGAATACCAATTGTGACAGCTAACCACCCTAGTCTTTATCTAAGTCATAACTGACTTATGATCTATACTGGTGGAGGAAATTCCCACCCTTGGAGTCTCTCATCCTCTTAAAATCATAGGTTCCTTGTGTATAAGGGTTATATTATTTATTACCAATTTTCAGACTCATAACAAAAATGTCCTTAATGGTAATACTGAATAATATTAATCTCTTCCTGGTGCTCTAATATCTTCTAATGCCCAAGGGCTATAATTATGAATATCTGTAACTGAAAAACTAGAGAAAAGAAGAAATCCTGGCTAATGGAGAATTCAGTTTGATAAAAATGACACATAAGGTGTAACTCATTATCATCATGTTCCATATACTTTCTGTTTTCAATCTAGAATACTCAAATTCCTTTGACTTCTTTATAAATTGTATTTTTCTATTCTTCACTCATGAAATATTATCCATGTTATGTACATTCCCCTGGAAGAGCTTGATCCCCAAACTCCAGTGTCTGGCATAATTCTTTGCAAAGAATAGGAGAAATATAAATGTTTGCTGAATGACTGACCATTTCCAGGGATAGTATGATGATAACTTATATAATGTGAGAGTTAACCTAAACAATTCCAGAGATCCTTTACAACTCTAATATTGGAGAATGATACAAATAAATAAATTGGATGCAGTGGTTGGAGTTGGGTTTGATGAATGATAAAAATGAAAGTCTTATTTAGTTATTCCAGCATATTATAATCCTATGATTCTAATTAAATTTGTATAGAAGAGCAAATCAAATTCAACTTCAAATAAAATTAAATTTCTATTTCTGTAGGTTAAAAAAGAATTATAATATAAAAATATGAACATGTTTATATATGTATATATACATAAGTTGAAATTTTACATAGTGCTTTAAAGTTTGCAAAATACATTGCAAATATTATCTAATTTTATCCTAATATATTCCTGGGAGATATAGTTGAGGAAACTAGAACAGAGGATAAGTGACTTGCTCAGGGTCACACATCTAGTAAGTGTCTGAGGTCAGATTTGAACTCAGGTCTTCTTAACTCCAGGTTTATCATTCTATACACTGTGCCACAGTGGAGTCTAATGTCAAATATTGAAAGCAGTCAAAAGAAAATATCTAATTCCATATGTGCAAAGTTGTAAAAACTTTTCATATCACATCTTTGAGATCCTTTCATGAAGGATTCTACTAAAATAACAAAAATTGCTGTTAATAGCATGCTAACCAAAAGCAAAATCTATCAATCAAAAAGGATCAGTGTTACTTGTGTGTGTGTGTCTGAGAGAGAGAGAGAAAGAGAAAGAGAAAGAGAAAGAGAAAGAGAGAGACAGAGAGAGACAGAGAGAGAGAGCGAGAGAGTTGGAGTCCAAATCCTGGCTTTGTTATTTACTATAATTCATGTGGCTGTAAATGATAAAAGTAGCATTTTAGACTCAGACCAATGACGCCAAAACCATTGTTCCTTAGAGACTACTAGGTTAGATGGCCTCTAAGGTCCCTCCAAGATCTTAGTATGTGCACAAATTTTGACAAGATTTATTAAGCACTTATTATTTGTTAGATATAGGGGATGAAACAAAGATTAGTAAAGATATAATCCTTTCTCTAAATGGAGTGAACAGCTAAATAAGGAACATGAGACATGGCCACAAATTGAAGCCAAAAAATGATATATAAGATAAAATGATGAATATAGTTCATGGCCCTTCAGAATGCAGCAAATACTTGCAACGTAGGCAGGAAGACCCGGATCAAGAAGAAGCTTTCTAGGTAATGTAATTCAGTAGATAAGAGCAGAAAATCCAAGAGACAGTTTTTAGGAAAAATAGTACAGTGACTATTAGACCAGTGTTAAATCTATATTGGGGGAAGGAAGGTAATATAAAGGGAAAACATCATTTATAAATAATATTGAATTTATTAACAAAGAAGGGAGGAAGGAAAATGGGAGAAGGGAAATCTGACTGCTTTACCCTCTAATTAAATTCACTCTTTAACTACCTTAACTAATTACATAAATCCCTAAAGGCAAGTCCAACAGGTATCCAGATTTCTCACAAAGAGTCCTTGGTGAGTCAGGTACAGGAGTCCAGCTGATGGCCTCAGATGCCCCAGCAAGGTAAAGATCATTTCCCCAGTCTGGCTGTCCACCAGGAAGACTGGAGATATTCTCTCACCACAACTAGTAAATCCTCAAGGCCAGTTGTTTGATGGTGGATTTCCAGGATGTCTCAGCCACACAGCTTTCTTCTTCAATGTGCAGCTCCAGAGTGCTGTTGGGAAAACCATCTCTTCAACAGTTTGGAACCCTGACCCAGTAGCTTGAAATCCAGACCTGTCAATATTGCTCTTGCTATAATTCCCTTTTCTTGGTACACCACATAGTAATGAGTAGAAGTGAGATGCCCTGCAGAAATGGTACAATGGCCAGCAGAGGACCAGAGCAGTACAGAGGCATGATGCTCTGCAGAGAGCAGACCAGTGATATCAACAGGGGTCAACAGATTTTTATTCTAAGAGCTATGCACTGTCCTAGCCACATGGAATACTGATTCATCCCCTCAACACATGAATGATAACCACATGAGCTGCTAACATGTGCTTTCTAGATGTACTTATTGGTCATTTTTGTTCTAATTATGAACAATTGCACTAGAAGTATGGTAACCTGTGGAAGAGCATACTCCACCATGTGTATATGTAAGAATATTTTCTTGTCATTTCTTTGGATACATTAATTCAATATATATTTTTTATTTTCAGAAATATTTCCTCTAGTTGATGAACGTTTAGCATTTAAGTTGGGACTCACTATTATAGTTTTGAATATTGATGTACAGTGTACTCTCTATACCTCAGGGTCCAAGCTTCCCTCTTGGGGGGTACATTCCCCTTCTCATTCTTTTTATATTTTTTAAACACCACCAATAAGGTAGTGATCCACAACACTACAATTAAGACCCATGAGTTAAGTCACGTCACTCAGTAAAACTGAAATTTGAAATTGGTGCTAGTTTAAATAACAAAACAAAAAATGAGGAAAATGGTAATTTCTTCAAAATAGGAAACTCCTGGTACAGGGCTATCTGTGACTTAGTGAAATACATAACTACTACAGAACTGTCTGAGGCTGATCAAGGTTAAATGATTTATCCAGATTTCCATAGCTAGTAAGCATCAGATGCAGAATTTGAACCCATTTCTTTCTCAATCGAAGCAGTATTCTGTTTACTACATCATGCTATCTCCTATCATGAAAACAAACAAAAAAACCTTGTAATAGCCACAGACCCAAATATTAAATATTAGATTTCAGAATTATAGATTATGGAAATTATTTTTCATAACTCACTTGAAATGTGCAAAGGGAGATTAACATTCAGTCCATAATTCCTAAAGACCCATTATACTGCTCTCCTAAATCTCAGGTAATTTTCTTTGGTAAAGCTGAATTCATCTTTTTAAATATTAAATATATGTGTGTATATATATATATGTATATATATATCTTTAAGCAGTATATAATAAACATTGGGAAACATTAATATTCATACAAACATAAGTTAGAAAATGAAGTAAAATGATGAAAAGATTTATTAAAAGCTTAAAACTCTGGGGAGAAGAGGGGACTAATGCAAAAACACTTGTGGAAAGTAATGCTTCTTTATTTTCAAATGACCAGTTTATAATTCATGTTTGGAAAATAGACCACCTAATGAAAAGTGATAACTGTGAAAAAGAATTCCACTCTGCATCTTGGCATCATCCTTGACTCTCCTATCTTCCTCATGCTTTATAACCAGTCAGATACTGATCCTGTTTGTTTTATAGCCATAACATAGTTTAAATGTCTCCCTTTCACTACAATCATGCAGCCAAAATCTCGAGCTTTGGCCATCATCACCAATGGCTTGTTGCAGATAGTTTCACATATGGCCCTTTCTCTGGTTTCATATGGCCCGCACCCCAAATTCAGGTTATGTAAGATAAGGAAGAGAGATGCCAGCCAGATTGACAGATCGGCTGGAGAAGCAGCAGGGGAAGGGAAGAGAATGCTGTGAGTTCTGAGAGAGCTGCCTGGACCTTTGAAACCAACAGACAAGGAGGGGCACTTCCTATCTGGGAAGGGAAGTGGGAAGGTGTTTTTCTGGGAAAGGGAGCCAAAAGCCCATCCAGCTGAGACCTGTCTTTCTTCTGGAACCCTCAAAATACCTCCATTGAGACTCTGCTACAACAACTATATCTCTTCTAAAAAAAGATTTAATTTGAACTCTTGACCAGAGCCAATTAAATTCACCCCACTGGATCTCTTTCCCCTTACCCCGTTTCTTTAATCTGAACCACAAGTTTAGTTAGTTTTAAGAATAAGTTTAAGAAGCAGTTGGCAAGAGAAGTCAGGGCACAAAAGCCCTTGGTCTCCAGACTTTGAAAAGTCAATCTGCTAGGGGGGCAACTTCTAGGGTTCCCCTCACCCTCTTTCCTTTTTTCATCTCATACCTTAGCCAGTGCCTACCCCAAATCCCTTTGAAAATATTTAGGCTTTGGGTTTGGGTTTGTCTCAGGAATCAAGCAAGGAGATTAGGTTCTCACAAGGAAGGGGTTAATTCCAACCCCTGAGACTCAATATCTCTGAGGAACTAGCAAGCAGTTATACCACCTTGGGAGGTGGGAATTTATAAGGGATAGTTCTGTCCTCAGGGGCTACAACTCTTCTGAGGGATATGCAGTGTCTCTTCATTGATGAAACACCTCTTCTGTCTCCTGTCCTCCATCTCCCAAATAACCTCCCTGTGGTCATCCCCTTTTCAAGGAGGCAGGACCTGGCTTACCTCTCCCTATAAGTAACACAGGAGAAAAACCAATCCCTTCAGCCTTTTTTCTCCTCTCCTCTCCCAGCTTTTCCTCTCATCTCCTCCATTACAGCTATCATCACCAATGGACTTATAGGATAATCTCCTAGTTTGTTTATCTCTGTTGCTGATATCCCTTCTCCATTTATATAGCTGTTAAATTCATATTCTGAAAATTCAGATGCAAACGCATCAACTCCTTGATCAAAAATCTTCAGTTGTTCCCAATTGTCTCTCACCTACCTTTCCAGTCTTCTTTCTTCCCTGGACACACTCTCCATTAAGTCCATCTGAACTGCTGATTGTTCTCAATATACAATTTCCCACTTCCTGCTTCAATGACTTTGTATGGGTGCTCTCTCCTTACCTCTTGGCCTCTGAGAATTACACATTCCTTTAGAATCACGCTCGGGTCAATTTTGATCTCCCCTTCTGTCTATTTCTATTATTCCCTCATTGTACAGCTTTCTATACAGCATATCACTTCCAAAAAATCCTTCAGTAGGCCATATGCTCTATGAAGTGAAGGAAAATTTCATTTTTGTCTTTGTGCCTAGAAGAGTACATAGTAGGTACTTAAATATTTCCTAAATTAAATAGACTTAAACTAAAAAAAAAAAACAGAATGGCTTGGGGTATTTGGATAGAAACTTAAAAGAATTCTGATCATATAAAAGGCATTTCATCTTCTTTTACCCCAGGTTATAATTATCAATACTTCTTATTTAAGCATGGTAAAAACAAAGAAATTTGAGTTAATAAAGAGGTCATATTGTCCAAATTAATATCAATAAATGGATTGGGAGAAGGATAATATTACTTCCACTTGGAGAGATTTCAAAGCTTGAAATGGCTAATGGGATCTTTGTACCATCTCCTCCAAACAGAAAATGCATCAATAACCCAGATCAATGAAAGTGAAGAGGAAAATAAGTAATATAATGTCCTGAGTGTACCAAGTTACTTTCATCTCAATAGTTCAAAGGGCTCTAGAAATATGCTTATGAATACAGGCAGGGAAATTTTACTTATGGTCCAGGAGGCAAGCATAGTTGGTTCTAGTGTTACAGGTGGCAAAAGAATGAGGAAATAAAGGAAAAATAAAGCATGAGGTTCATGACCTGACTAAGTTAAGATCTCCTTACTGGACCCTGTTGAAGGGGCCTGTGAGTTATGAAAGATGTTGTTATCCATGTAGGTCAAAAAGTATGTAATTAGAATCTGTTACCCTAAAAACCGTGATCCCCAGCACCCCACTCTCCTCATGTTAAGTATTGATGTAGGGAGGTTATGAATTTTGTGTAGCCCCACCTCTTGTGCTCTCTTGATGTGATTGGTTTGGAGGAGGTGGCCAGGAGACTATTGCTCACGTGAGATTAATTTTGTTAGATAATTAGGGTTTTTTTAACTTCTATTTCCTTTTTGTTCCTTCTACTTCAAGTGATTATTAATAAACTCTATAAAAATATAATTCTTGGAGTATTGGATTTAATTAAATTTTTAAAAAGTGAATAATGGAATATTTCTTTTCAGTTTTTATGTGTTCTCCAAATGAACTATAAGGAAATCAGCCAACAAAATTTAGCAAGTTGTTGAAGAGTGATATGTTATCTACTTCCTTACTGAGAAGAGATGACTTAAGAAGCAGAATGAGACATATATTCTAGGATGTGGTCAATGTGGTATGAACCTTAAAAATTCCCAGACCCTACTTCATAAGATTGGATTAAGACCATTCCCCATTTGGGCAGTGAACTCTACTTAGATCAGAAATGTGAGACCTCTACTCCACCCATACTTAAGCCTACTTTAGGGGAGAAAACTCCTTGCTGAACAATGAAAAGTACATAAACCCATACTTAAGCTATGCCTATTTTTAGAACTAATACAAAGGGGTGCTAAGTACCTATAAAGGTCAAGCAACTTGTGAATTTACAAGGAACAAAGAGCTGAGAAACTTACTCAGAGCTTTCCTGGTGTGAATTACTCAAAAGTTCACACCTTCTTAGGTGTGAACTAAGAATGGTCTGTCCTTTGAAAAACATCTACTGTGATTGGTAGATGTAAGAATTTAGGGGGGAGAGAGCTCTGGAAACAGTCTCTTGGGACAGTCTCTTGAGGATAGTCAGAAGAATCCCTCTCTGGAGAAGGATGGCTAGCTGAACTGGTGTCTATATTCTTGCTTGGACAGATCTTGTGGTAAGTGATTAAGGACTGACTTGATCTCTCTCTTAAGACTCAGGTCTAGGCCATGTTGGCTTAAGATCCTTCATACTTATTCCTTTCTTATTCTCTCTCTCTTTCTTTAATTCCTCATTGTATTAATTAATTAAAATCTCTATAAACCCAGTTGACTTGGGTATATTTAATAATTGGGAATTTTTCCCTGGCGACCACCTTATAAATTGATTTAAAAACAAGACACTGTAGAAAACATATTTTCTGAGGTCACATTTTACTCATCCACTCTTTTAGCGGCCACAAATTAAGTCTTCCACTATTTTAATCACTATAGTTTATGACACCCAACCATTTTAACTCTTACAGTGGTCATTGGTTTTCTTTGTGTCTACTCTTTCAAAGGTTTTTTACCCCCCTTCAATGGAAGGGACAAATGAGAGAAAGAGAAAATAAATGCTTGCTATTAAAAAATAAATATTCTGAAAGGGTAAAGAAAAGCTTCCTTTATACCTAATTTCTCTGTCAAAATGGGACCTAATGGGAAAACATACTGTAATGGAAGATATCACAAAATCAAATAATTTCATTATAAAAGGATATTTCAGAAGTAATCTAGTCCAACTAATATTTGAAGGAATTCCTCTTAACCATAGTTCTTCTCCTACCTATCTGATCACTATTTTCCAGTCTCTTGTTGAATCCTTCATATCTTGTCAGGTTAGCATGGTTTGGCCTAGGGTTCTTTTCTGAGTATTTTTCTCTTTTACCTTCTTTCTTGGAGGTCCCATCAGTACTCTATGGGTTTAAATATCATCTCTAAATAAATATGCTGTATCCTAAATCAGGCATTAATATCTCCCCTGAATTCTATTCATATCGGCAACCTCCTCCCAGGTATTGACACTCATGAAAACTTGACTGTTTCTCTTAACAGTACCACCATCTTTTTAGGTTCCTACATTCACAACTGCAGAGCAATGTCTGACTTCTCCTTTTCCCTTACTCCCTATATCTAACCAGATGTCAAAGTCTTGATGATCTCACAGTGATAGCATTTCTTTCATCCATTCAGTACCCTCCTCTCACACAATGAATATCATAGTCTAGACCCTTTTTGCAGAGAGAATTGTAATAGCCTTCCCATTGGCTACTCTGATTCTAGTCTCTTTCCTCTCCAAACCATTTTTCAGAAAACTATGAAAACCATCTTTTTCAAGCACAATATTGCCACTCTCCCGCTCAAAAATTTCACTTGCTATCTACAATCTACAAAATAAAGCTTGGCATTTAAAGAATTTTATAACATGGTTCCAGTTAATCTTTCAGAAATTTCACATTACTACCCTTCATGTGCTAAAGATTTCCAAACAAATTTACTTATTTACTGTTACCCCAATCAGGTGTTCTACATCCTACCACTATCTGTGCATAAGTTGAAACCATCATCTCAACAGATTCCCTTCTTACTACCACAACTTAGAATCTTTAACTTTATCTGAGTCTCAGCTCAAGTGCAACTTTCTATAAAAAGCCTTTCCTTTCTAATTCTCATGTACACTTACCTTTGCACAGGCTGTATCTCTTCTGTCAAAAGATAGAGTAGAATGCAAAGTCTTAAAGAGTATTCACAGAACCTAGGGCAAGATCTTGAATAGAGTAGGCACTTGGTGAATTGGGTTATCAAATAACTACTTCCTTAGTCAACTCATTTCCTTTGCACAGTTCCAATTGTTGGGAAGTCTCTCCTACTTATGTCAAACCAAAATTTATAATGCTGAAATTTTTGCCCTTTACTCTTACTGCTACTTATACTTCATTTTGAAGAGGGACAATGACATCATGGGGGTGATGTCCTGACTTCAGAGTGAATTGGATTTAAGTGAGGCAGAGTTGCACATAGTTGTCAATCTATTATTCTCTTTCAAGAGTCTTTAAAGTCTAATGGTAAGACAAAAGTCAGGACTACTGGCAATGATCCAAGATCTAGTGAATGACCTTGGCATCTTCAATGTCTGACCAAGCTCTTAGCACTCCACAATACTAGCTTTAGCTGCTTTTGATATCTTTGGAATAAATTGTCCTTATCTGTCCATTCCCCTGGGTAAAGTCCTCACATGCCTGGAGTAGACATCCCCTTAGCTCACCAGTTTGAGACCTGTCTATCAAGAGCCTAAAGTGAGTGCTGGAAAAAAGGTGGATAAATAGTTCTGAAAAGAGCTCAGCAAGCCCTCATCACTGGCTGTGCTAGTCCTCCCTGAGCACCTCCTTTTTTAGACTTGTACACAAGAGCATTGCATTAGATGTATAATGACTCTTTCATATGACAACAACAGCAATCATCTCTCCCTGAAACATCCTCACTGACTGTATCCTGTTCTCTTTTGTGTCATCTCCACTTCTTGAAATCTTACTCATTTGAAAAGGAACACTTTCCTATCCTCTCCCTCTTTTGAAGTCTCTCAGCAAATTGTGTCTGCCTCTGTTATATCCTCACCTCTTTCTTCCTATTTTTGCTATTTTCTATTAGAAATGCATAGATGATAAGCGTTGCTATGTGGAAGAGGTTAGAAGACTGTCATGAGAAAGAGAGAAGAGGTAGCCCCAGAGGTCAGAAATGTCAGCAATAATAAGCAGAATAAGATACATTTAGACCCAGTGTCAGGCAAAACTTCTTAACAATTTAGTATAACCTATGGTCCATCTATCCCTCTGTGCTCTGGGTTTGTACAAATGAAATTCACTATCAGAAATAATTCCCCAAACAGTAAAATTATCAACCTAAGATTTATTTGATTCACTTTGCCCCAACAAAGAATTTTCTTAGGGAAAATATCCTAATGTAGCCCATGCTCAAGTCTTCATAAATGTCTCTAAAAGGATTCACATAAAGAACAAATGCATACATTCATAGTAGGAAAGATGTTATTCTGCCCAGTGAAAGAATATTCAAAACAGGTACTGTAGAAGATGAATGACACAATTTTATCTCTTTCTTTAGATATGAATAGAAACCTCCAGCCACATGATACTTTATTAGGCTTAGACTATATTTAGCGGGTGTATGGGGTGCTCAGGGAGGGGTAGTATCTCTGGTATGGAGGGCTTGTCATTCCCTCCTAGGGCAACTTGCCAGCCTCTGACCCCCACCTCACACCCAGCTCTCACTTGTGGCTCCTAGTAGCTGCTAGCATGCGGCAGTGGCCAAACCCCAGGCAACGTCTTCAACAGGTTGGCCAAACCTTGTGAGGGTAGCCATCAGGTCGTTGTCAACCCCTGGTGAACCAAGGCTTTGCTCACCCAGAATGTGAAGACTGCTTTGGCAGAACAGACGGAAGAAACCAATAAGAAGGTTCAACAGCTGAGAGGGCGATGCAGCAAAGCACTGTGGAGTGCTTAGGGCATGTTGGAGCAAAAAGGACAACATGGCCATCCAATGCAGCTGAGGAAGTCTCGAGGTGTAACAATTTTTTGTGCCATTGGACCCAGGCTTCCAATGCCGAGAGAGTTGGACTGTCTCTGTGCATCGACTTTTCCACTTAAATCTCCTTCACGCACAAGTGTTTTTGTGCACACTCATCTATACCCCATGGAGGAAAACACAAAGACAATTGTCATCCTCGGTTACCGAGAGACTACTACTATATACTATATTTAGCAGGAAAATACATTTAGGCTTGCTAGACAGACCATCCCAGTTTTTCTGGGGTCTACTTTGATCTCAGAGGTAAATTTGGCCTCATGAAACTACACTGAAGGCTTAGCTAGACTCCACACCATCTTGAAGAGAAATGCAGTTGGGGTTGCTAGATAGGGGAATTTGGGGTGGGGGCAGGATACTGTTATTGTGATGTATGAACACATCCAAGAGAGTGAAGGATGCAGTTCAGACATTTTGCTCCTCCATGACATGACTTTATTCCCTTGTGATTCCTCTATTTCTGAAGACCACTTCTCTCTTTTTCTCTCCAAGAGTTCCTTTTCTCTCCAAGAGATTGACTCTGTCCATGAACACTCTTTTTTTTTTTTTACTAAAAGGATGGATTCTAGAGTCTTCTTTCCAGAAGACTGTGGATGGTCATAACCTCTCTTTCTTTCTATGGAAAGAGGAATCTTGACCAAATAATCCTCTTACTCTATCCAGAAAGCTAGGGTTAAGGAATTTTTAACCTTCCTCCAGAAACCTGGGGTTCATCAATTACTAGCATTTCACTTCATGGTCCCCCCTCCTTTTTTTTTAACGCATCTCCACTTTTTTTTTCATTGAATTTTTATTTATTTAATTAAATATTTCCCAGTTACTTTTTTTTTTTTACTTTTTAAACATTATTTTATTTGGTTATTTACAAACAGTATTCATTGGAAACAATGATCATTATCTTTTCCTACCCCCGCCCCCCTCCCACCACTTCTCCTATAGCCAGCGCACAATTCAACTGGGTTTCATATGTGTTCTTGGTTGGAACCCATTTCCATGTTGTTGGTATTTGCACTAGAGTGTTCATTTAGAGTCTCCCCTCAGTCATTTCCTCTCAGCCCCTGTAGTCAAGCAGTTGCTTTTCATCGGTGTTTTTACTCCCACATCCTCTGCTTGTGGATAGTGTTTTTTAGATCCCTGCAGATTGTTCAGAGACATTGCATTGTCCCTAGTGGAGGAGTCCATTACCTTCAATTGTACCACAGTGTATCAGTCTCTGTGTACAATGTTTTCCTGGTTCTGCTCCTTTATCTCTGCATCACTTCCTGGAGGTTGTTCCAGTCTCCGTGGAATTTCTCCACTTTATTATTCCTTTTAGCACAATAGTATTCCATCAACAACATATACCACAATTTGTTCAGCCATTCCCCAATTGAAGGGCATCTCCTCATTTTCCAATTTTTGGCCACCACAAAGAACACAGCTATGAATATTCTTGTACAAGTCTTTTTCCTTATCTCTTTGTGGTACAAACCCAGTAGTGCTATGGCTGGATCAAAGGGCAGACAGTCTTTTAGTGCCCTTTGGGCATAGTTCCAAATTGCCCTCAGGAATGGTTGGATCAGTTCACAACTCCACCAGCAATGCATTAATGTCCCTACTTTGCCACATCCCCTCCAGCATTCATTACTTTCCTTTGCTGTCATGTTAGCCAATCTGCTAGGTGTGAGGTGATACCTCAGAGTTGTTTTGATTTGCATCTCTCTGATTATAAGAGATGTAGAGCACTTTTTCATGTGCTTATTAATAGTTTTGATGTCTTTGGCTGAGAACTGCCTGTTCATGTCCCTTGCCCATGTATCAATTGGAGAATGGCTTGATTTTTTGCACAATTGATTTAACTCTTTGTAAATTTGAGTAATTAAACCTTTGTCAGAGGTTTTTATGAAGATTGCTTCCCAATTTGTTGTTTTCCTTATGATTTTAGTTACATTGGTTTTGTTTGTACAAAAACTTTTTAATTTGATGTAGTCTAAATTATTTATTTTACATTTTGTGACTCTTTCTATGTCTTGCTTGGTTTTAAAGTCTTTCCCTTCCCACAGGTCTGACATGTATACTATTCTGTGTTTACCTAATTTACTTATAGTTTCCTTCTTTATGTTCATGTCAGTCACCCATTTTGAATTTATCATGGTGTAGGGTGTGAGATGTTGATCTAATCCTAATCTCTCCCACACTGTCTTCTATTTTTCCCAGCAGTTTTTATTAAACAGTGGATTTTTGTCCCAAAAGCTGGGATCTTTGGGTTTATCATATATTGTCTTGCTGAGGTCACTTGCCCCAAATCTATTCCACTGATCCTCCTTGCTGTCTCTTAGCCAATACCAAATTGTTTTGATGACTGCTGCTTTGTAATATAGTTTGAGATCTGGGACTGCAAGGCCCCCTTCCTTTATATTTTTTTTTCATTATTTCCCTGATATCCTTGATCCTTTGTTATTCCAAATGAACTTTGCTATGTTTTTTTCTAAATCAGTAAAGAAAATTTTTGGAAGTTCTATGGGTACGGCACTAAATAGATAGATAAGTTTGGGTAGGATGGTCATTTTTACTATATTGGCTCGTCCTACCCATGGACAGTTAATGTTTTTCCAATTGCTCAAATCTAGTTTTAGTTGTGTGGCCAGTGTTTTGTAGTTGTGTTCATATAGTTCCTGTGTTTGTCTCGGGAGATAGATTCCTAGGTATTTTATTTTGTCTAAGGTGATTTTGAATGGGATTTCTCTTTCTAGTTTTTGCTGCTGAACTATTTCTTGACCTTAAATATTATGCTGCTGATCTTAAGACAACAACAAGGAAATTGGGGAATGGAAACTCTTCATGGAACATGAGGATAAAATAACCTACAACTCATAACTGAATCTATCATTAGGCAGCTGTTTTCAGTTCTTGGGTGGAGTGAGAGAAATTATCTCACCAAGAACTAATTCATTGTTCTGTATCTCTCTCAGGATCTCCCTTTAAAAGGGGAAAAAGAGGAAGGCAAAACCAGGAAACATCATGTCTATGCAACTAACTCCCTTTTATAAGCCAGCACAGAGAGATAGCCAACTTGTACAATAACATAAGCCAATCAGATGTGTTATTGTTCCCGTCCCCAAACCAGTTTCTTGCATCTTGGTTTATAAGTTCTCTCTCTCTCTCCACCCTCTACCACAACGGGTCATCAATGAATATTACGTCACTCTCTCCCCACCCCCAAATAAATAAATAAAAACAAGATTTGCCATCTTGTAAGATCACAAAGTTGATTAGGAAACTTTTCTGTTTAACTCCATAAAGAAGTTTTCTCAGAGTGGAATGGATAGGCTTTAGAAGTAGTAAGTTCTCTGTCACTGGAGGTCTTCAAGAAAAAGTCAGATAATTGCTTTGGGAATATGCAGGTTATTTCACTTTGATTCATATCAACTGCTAGAGTTCAACTGAGAGTTTCTGCAGTCCTCTGTACCTGTATTATGCATTGTTCTAGAATACAAACTCTTCAGGATCCTGCATGGTTTATTTCCTTTGTTCCTCTATAATAATTAGCTTTATGACTTTCTGAAATAGAACATGCAATGTTTGTTTAAATACTGAATTAGAAGATTATTCCACACTAATGCTTTGTGGGGTGCTGATGAATCAGTTGGGAGGATGGGGTGGAAGGGGTGAGACAAACTGATTTGAGGGTCAAAGCATTGTTGGGAAGCCTGTGAGCCAAATTCAAAGAATGCCTGTTTCAATACCATACCTTAGTGAAATGAAAAAATTTTTAATGTTTTTTAAATTAAATGAAACTTTACAAATTGTAAAATCCATTTTAGCTCATGGGCTGTTCAAAAATTGGCTGCTGGCCAGATTTGACCCTCAGCAATAGTTTGCTGACCCAGGCTTAGTTTATTACCTTTACTTTTTAGGAAGACATATTCAGAGAGAAATTACTCTAGGGAAATGTTCCCCTCAAACACATACACACACTCATACCCCTCTACTCAATCTTCACTGTTATTGACTAGATAACCTGTATCTGACTCCCTTCACAGAAGTGTCTGGCTTCTAGCCTGCAAATATATATATATATATATATATATATATATATATATATATATATATTTGCTTTCCAAGGTACAGGAATGTACCTTAAATCTTCTGAGCTGAGCAAATAGTTGACAGAGGTATAGTGGGGATAGAAAGGGAGAAGGGAAATTTTCCAAAGCTAGAGCCTATACAAAAGGGAAATGTTTCAACATGCATAGGTTTAAATCCCAGATTTCTATAGCTGTGAGCTAAAGGTCCTCTAATATAAATAGTTGTCTGCCTTTGCTTCACTACCCTATAGCCCAAATCTAGATAAGCAGTTCCCAACTCCTGGGCTCCCCTATGAATATCTTAAAGAAGGAAATTCCAGGTACTGTGAGAGCCTCTCATGGATGGAATGGAATAGAAGCCACTTGTTTTTTAATAAGGAATATTATTATTGTCCCTTCTAAGAGATGACCCTCTCTACATCTAGTTTCATGTCTCAGGCTTCAGGCATATAGAGATTACCCCTATTGTCCAAATATTTCAATCTGCCTCATGAATGAATGAAATAAATAAGGAATGAATGAGGTGACCATGATATCTGGCTGATTTTATCAGTGGTGCATGAATTCTGGCAGCAACTACCAGGTGATCATCTCAGTACTTCTTTTGCTACTAAGAGGCACTATTCATTAAATGATGAATTAATGAATGAATGAACAATTTTAAATATTTACTATCAACCACTACATTAGACCCTTTGAAAAGAAAAGGAAACTCTAAATATAATGTGCAGTCTATGTATTTAATAGCTGTTTCAATATTTAGTTTTTAATCCAGTCTTTCATTTTGTGCATTTAAAAACATTATTCTGAGAAGGAAACCATGATTTTCACCAGACTGACACAAATTTGATTACGAACTCTTTCTCTCTTTACAATTTCTGCTTTCAGGTTGTTCACAGTCTATATAGGGAAATAAATATATGAGGAAATAGTGGAAAGGGTGGATGTTCTGATCTGAAGAGTCCAAGTGTTGGTGAGTGGGGCCATTAGAGAGTTCACTGCCTCTACACATCAACTCTGGAAAGGACAAATAAAAAGAGTGATTTCAGAAAGAACTAGTTAGTGACTTCAGATCATACCTAAGATATACAGATGCTCATGATTTTACCAAATCAATCTATTTTTCAGTCCATGTATTTATTGTTACTTTGGATTCTGCCATTGATCTTGTGAACAGAAAATTAAACATTTATTCAGTTATTTATTCCTAATCATATAGGACAAGGAAAGGGCAGTTTGGGGACAGAAGTGGGCAGAAAAATGTGAACCAAATTTCCAATTAAAGAATATATTTTTCATTTAGAAAGAAAAAGGAAAAAATAATATGTTTAAAACATTTTAGCAGCTCTTTTTTTGTGGTGTTAAAGAACTAGAAACTGAAGGGATCATCCAGGGAATTGCTAAATAAGTTGTGGCATATGATTATAATGGAATATTATTGTGCCATAAGAAATGAGAACCAAGATGATCCCAAAAAGCCTGGAAAGACTCACGTGAAGTGATGCAAAGTAAAGTGGGCAGAACAGAACAGTGTATGCAACAACAGCAATAATATGTGGTGATTAACTGTGAATGAATTAACCAATATCAATAAGGCAAGGATACAGGACAACTCAAATGGACTCATGATGAAAAAGAATATCCACCTCCATTGAAGTAGAAGAGTTTAAGTGCAGATTGAAACATCATTCTTCACTTTATTTTCTCCATGAAATTTTCTATGGTGTAAGCAATCTATGTCTTGTTTCACAATATGACAAATAGAAAAAATATGTAAAACTTATATAAGATTACTTGGCTTCTTGGAGAAAGTTGAAGGGGGAAAAGGAAAGGGACAATTGTTTCCACATGTAATTAAACATATTTTAAAATGCAGTGTCTATCACTTTCTTACAAGAACCATCCCTTGGAAGGGCCCAGAAAAATGTAACTATTTTTTCCTTTGGGATGAGAGGTAGAGAAATATGAGAAAGATAGGCAGTAAGAAAAAGAAGAACAAAAAGAGACAGAGACAAAAAGAAACAGAGACATAGAAGTAGAGTCTCAAGAAGAGGCCAAGATAATATAGAAAGAGACAGAGAAAGGCAGAAAAAGCCAGAGTAAGAGTGAATAAGAAAAACAAAGAGAAACACAGAGAGATATAAGAAAGAAGCACACTGCATATACTTTTTAAAAATATTTTTTAATTTTTATTTATTTTTAAAATATTTTTCCATATTTATAAGATTCATTTTCTTTCCCTTCCCTTCCCCCACCCCCTGAGCCAAAAAGCAATTCCACAGGGTTATACGAATGTTATCACTTGATACCTATTTCCATATTATTCACAAAATAATTTTTTTCAATAATAAAAATCCACTTTTTCTCTCTTTCATTTCCTCCAGCTGAGAAAGAAAGAAGAAATAGAACTGTTTTAGAAATATGCATAGTCAGCAGAAACAAATTCCACCATTGACCATGTCCTAAACAGAAGTCTCATTAACTCTCTGTCAAGAGGTAAGTAGCGAAGTATACGTGCTTAAAAAAACAATCCTAATGTTGTTGCTATTAAAATATTTGACCTCAGAGAAACAGTAAAAATACTTTTGTATTTTTCTAGTTGTGGCAAAATTGTCCTGATGAAGAATAATAGTAATGATTGGAGAAAATGCCAATGAGAAATAAATATAGAAAGACAATAGTGCTTTGAAAAATTAAAAAAAAAGTTTTTTAAAGCATTTAAGTTTACAATGTTCCCTAAAATCATAATTTAATTTTTTTTCTCTCTCAACAATATAACCCACTTTCATCTTCTAAATATATTTCTAATTGTAACCTACACATACTTTCAATTATTACTCCCTAGGCTGATAACTGAGCTTATTTTACCTACCAGGTTGTCCTATTTGTAATCATAAATCCTGACATGCTACTTTGTGTAGCAATCCAACACTTTATCTTATAATTACATAGGAGAGCAGCTAATAAAATTGTGTTTCCTTCAACTAGAGATCAGTCTTTGATAGAGTAAGCTGCCTTTTGCTCTCTGTAGCAAAATACGGTTTTCATAAAATTAATCTCTAATAAGCTTCCAGTCTTCCCTGGTTCTATATATTCATTATTTGTACTCAGTACAACCAGGATATCAGATGCAGAAAAGTGAAAAGCATATCCTTTGGCCAAATCACTCTCCCTATATTGATATAATGTATGCTTGACATATTGTATGTCAAGCTATACCATTGAAATATTAATACCTTTGGGGTTTCACTTTTGATTTTAATTAAATGAAATTCAAAGTCCAGAAACAGGGCAACATAGATCACTTAGAAATAGCAGTGAGTTATAAGACCTAGATCCATAAAAATAATTACCCCAAGAGAAAAAGAAATATAACTTTACATAATGACACCATGTTTAAAAAAAAGACATTGCTAACTTCTCATTTTGAAACTATCATGCTGTTCATTAAATTAGAGTTTAACTCAGGGCAATTTCCTATAATAATCACCTTGTCATTGATTTCCATTCCTGGTAACTAAGAATCTTAAATCTAGATGATACACCTCTGTATAAATTTTTGTTTTATTGTGTTTTGCAGTTGATTTCAACATTATTCGCAGGAGATTTAGACAATTCAAGGTTATCACTCCATCAACAAGTGTTGTTCAGCATTGACTGTGTTACTCCCTACCTTTAAAGGCTATTTGTTTCTACTAGGTAGGCAGCTGTATGTTGTCAGTGATGAACTGAAAATCAAGTAGTAAGGAAACACTAATGGCTGGTGACAAAATAGTAGATTAACTGGTAATAGATTTGTTTAATTTTCTCCTGAATCCATCTGAAAATATCTTCAGAGACATAGTATAACTCAGTGATGGCAAACCCTTCAGGGACCAAGTACATAAATTGCAAACCACATGCCCCATTTGACCCCCCATCCTAGACAGGGGACTGTGAAGATTAAACAAAACTCTCCCCTGATTGTGAAAATGAAAATAATTAACTCTCCCCTGATTGCCAAGATTAAATTGCAAGCCCTGCCTGTTTTTAGATTTAATCACCAAAGGTGTAAACACCCCATTTACACTTGAGTGGAGGAGGTCTGTGACCCATGAGTGCGATAGTGGGTAACAAATCATAATCGACTGACTGCTTCGTGGGCAGTCCTAAAGTAGGACTTCAACTGTGATTGGTAGACATAGAATTAGTGGAAGGCACAGGAAGTAACTTAAGAGAAAGTGTGTTTAAAAGGGAATGTCAATGTCCTGACTGAGTTCTACTAGTAGTACTTTCTTTCTTTGGAGTGGAGACTAGTGAAGAATCTGCTGAATGGACCTGAGACGTGGTGAGTGAAAGGCTGACTCCTTTCATATTGAATTTTCTGAAGAGATTAAACTCAGGAGAGATGTCCCCAGGTCCTCAGCAAAAGATCTAAGGACTAACTCTTCCTGCCCGGGTTGAGCCAGGGGCCGGGAGTAAATTACTAAGTGCTTAGGCTAGATATCTTACCCTAATCTCTCTCTGATTTTCTTACTTCACCCTTTCTACATTTTGTAAATAAATTGTAAATAAATCTCTTCATAATTAATATAAATTCCTGGTGACCCTATTTTAAATATATCCAGTCCAATCTTTTTTTAATATAAATAACCCTTTTTTTCCCCCTTACAGGAGAGAGGAAGCACTCCCATTGGGCTGCTGGGCAGAGGATCAGGTCATGTGAGAAATGTCCTCAGGCACCGGTGGAGAAGGGAAAGGGAGCAGCCCCCTCTGGCATGTGTACCAAACATTCACCAACATGGGAATAACCCATTATTTGTATCTCTTTATGAAACATTCTCAGTTATCATTACTTGCAAATGGACTCTGTCCCTATTCCCTTCATTAGAGTGAAGTGCCTTGAGAACAAAGGAACAAAGCTGCATGACTCTGACAACTAACCTAATAACCCTATTTGCCTCAGTTACTCATCTGTAACATGAGTTAGAAAAGGAAAAAAAAAAACAAATCACTTCAATATCTCCCATGAAAACCCTAAATGGGGTCACAAAGGGTAGGACATGACTGTAAAAACTGAACAATGATTATATCTCTCTCAGAGCATAACCCCAAAGTTCCTCCCAGAGAAGATACATGGTAAAAAAATTATATAATATCCTATATCTTTATGAATGTTAAATTTTACGAAGTCTATAGATCAAATTACATCTATGAGTTACATATTGCAAACATAGGTGTCCACACTAAGATGTTGAGAGAGGTTAAGTAATTTGAACAAGGCAAGGAAATGTAGAGATAGAATTTGCTATCCACTCTACTCCCAGTCCAGGTCTCTGCTGTCTCCATTCATGAATGAAAGAAAAAGCATTCATTATGGATTTACTTGTGTGAAGTAATGGGCAAAATTCTGGGAATACAAATAGAAAAAGACAGTTTTTATCATGAAAGAACTCATGATCCTAGCACAGATAGAATGTAAATACTTTAGAATCATTCCAAATATTGTTAATTAATTCAACATCTATAAAGATTGGAGAGAAGGACTCATGGATTCATTGCTCACATGTGAAGAGAGCATCTTATGTTGAGACTAATTGACTGTATCCTATTACATGTATTGGAGATAATAATCCATTGACAAGTGGATACTGTTTTTTGAGAACACATTGAATTCATGATTGTTTTTCTCCCCCTTATTTTTATTATTATTGCTTTTCTTTTATTTTGATTAGAATATTTGATTTTTTCTTTCCTTTTTTCTCATTTCTTGTACTAAAGGTACATACAATTAATATTATTTTTTCTGCAGTAATATAAATTTAATATATATTTGCTATAATATCAATGAATCCCATAAAGCTTTAAACTGTGGGAAGCTGCCATTTATTGATAAAATGTTATGGGACTGTGATTAATGTTTGTGTCTGATTATAGGAAATGGGATGAAAACAAGGAGCACAGACTTAACCTGAATAGTGCCAAAAAAGAGCACAAAGGTAAAACAACTAGTGTGAGACTCGAGGTTGTGATGCTTGATATATGTTAAGTTGTAGGACTTCTTTGTATCTACACTCTTTGTGAAGTACTCAGACAAGAACCAAAGTTTGACTATCATCCTAGCTCCCTATATCCCTGAGAATGACAAAAATCAGACCATGGAATGACAGTTCCCCATCAAAATAAAATTCTAGTTCTTTTTCTTCTAGTATGGCAACTTCCTGTAGTCTTGGATGCAAATGGGTAAGTGAAAAATTACTGCATTCTTTCCTACAGACTTGTGGGATAGAAATTTATTGAACCCTAATACAAGGGCCTATTATGAATTTATTCTTGCTTACTCAACATTTTATATACATAGATTTTGGTATTTTTATTCTCATTTAAATGTTTTTCTTTCTCACAAAAGTTTAACTTTCTTCCATTTTTTCTTTATATTTTTGTTTTTGTTTTGTCTTTCTCTTCTTTTGATAATTGACTTATACAACCCCATAACTCAACTTTGCATCCTGAGCTGAACAGGATGTTTTTTTCACACCCACTTGTGAACTCTAGATTACTCCACCCTACTTAGACCATACTTTAGTGGAAGGTAAAGTCATAATCTCCTGATTGAACAATGAAGGTACTTAACTCTTACCTTATAGTGAAGCTAGAAATTTAAGCTGTCTATTTTAAGATCTTAATACAAAAAGGTGTTAAGAAACTATAAAGGTTAAATTAATCACAAAAAGGTTAAGTAACTCACAAAAGGTAAACTTAACAAAGAAGTGTTAAGTAACTCTAAAGACATAATCTAATCAAAGAAGATAAGAACTAAAAAGAATTGGCATTTAGAGGAGGAGACACAACAGTGAAAGGTCTATATATTTGGCTCACTTCCTCTCTCCAGGACCTGTCTGGCAGCGGAGAGTTGGTTGGTGTCAGCGTGCTGGGCCCTTCGGCATCTTAGCGTGGCTACAAGCTATTGTCAGGTTCGTTGGTGAGTTTCTGCCTGAGTTTTCCTCCTTTACATTCCACTTTATCCTCTTAGAATACTCTAATCTTCTTCAGAGACCTAGAGATGAGGATTTTAAACTCCCCCTGGCATAGGTCAGGCCAGAGAAATCCTATATCCTCTTCCCTCCTTCTCCTTAAATTCCTTCCCTCTATATTAATTAAATTACCATAAATTTCCAGACTGACTTGAACATTTTATTTGAGATTTCCCTTGGCAACCAATTAAATCTAGATTTTAAGTCACAACCCTAAAATTATCTTTACAGTCAGAATGGGTTATATTTCAGACTCTCCAAAGTGAAAGAGGATATAAAATTGCCTAATCTAACTTGTACCAGGAAATAAATATCTTCTCTGATATTTTCAAGATGGGGTTCTTTCAGGTAGAAATTAAACCATTTATCCATTTATTTGTATATTGACATTCTTCAATAGGGTCTTCATCACTCCAAAGGACTGATGATAGAAAAGGTATCCACCTCCAATGACAGAAATGATGGACTCTGAATGCATATCAAAGGATACCATTCTTCACTTTATTCCTTCATGATTTTTTCTCTAGTATAAGCAATATGTACCTTCTTTTATAACATGACGAATATGGAAAGAAATATTGTATGATAGCAAATGTACATTCTATATCATATTACCTGCTGTCTCAAGGAGAAGGAAGTAAGAGAGAACATGAATCCTAAAATGTCAGAAAATAATTATTAAAATCACATATATAATTAAGAAAATCATTTTCTAAAACATGGGGGAGGAATAGAGAGTATATTCAAGGCCATCTTTTTGTTTGCTGGACACATATGCCAGTAATTTCGCAGGATCATTGGTTGTATAGGGTAGGTTCTGATGAAATCTATCATTTATAGATTAGTCTGAACTGTAATGTTAAAGAGATTATAGTTCTTCTGAGTCTGTTCCCTCTCTAGAAAGATCTCTCTAAATACACACCATCTTCTAACTCAACAATTTTAGAGGAAAGAATACTTGGTCTGAAGCTACTTGGTGGGTTGCATGATGGATAGAATGTTGTACTTAAAGTCAAGAAGATCTGAGTTTAAATTCATCTTCATATAATAACTAGGTGTGTGGCTCTGAACAAGTTATTCATCTTTATCTTTCAGCTTCTTCATCTGTACAATGGGAACAATAATAGTACCTATCTCCAAGAGTTGTTGTGAAGATCAAATATGATAAAATAAATAGTAATAATAAACTGATAGTGCTTTAAGGTTTGAAAAGTTCTTTCCATATGCTAACTCATCTGATCCTCAGCACAACTGTGAAAGGTAGATGCTATTATTACTTTCTTCTTATAAGTGGGCAGACTGTAGTACAAGTGAGTTAAGTTACTCTCTCAAGATTATTCAGTAAGACAGTGTCTGATAGAAGATTCAAATGCAGAGCTTCCTGTCTCTAAGTGTTGCACTTTATTTGTCCTGCTACTGAGCTCCATTTAATATAGAAAAGTTCTTTGCAAACCTTAAAGCACTCTATAAATGCTAGCAGTTAATGTTATTGTGTTTTTGTTCAGCGTTCCCAGACTGGAATTTTAAAAGGCTAGAAGTAGATTTAACATGTCCCCCTTTCTTCCTGATAGTGTATATAGGAAAAGGGGAAAGAAGGGAAGAGTGTTGGGCAAAACAATTTTGCTTGCAATATGTCATTTTCTTCTAGTATTTCCTCATCATATATGAGTATTCTACTTCAAATACACAACACATATATGTTTATATATACACAGATATTCATATACATACATAACACACAAATGCATAGGAATTTAAATATAAACAGGAATATAAATTGAGTTACATTTTCTTCCCTTCCCACCTCCACCCTTTATATTGCTTTGAGCTCTGTTAAAATCAGGCCAATTTATTTGGAGTATTTTTTAATACTGAATTCTCTTGCCGAAAAAATCTCCCAGGTTTTCATAGAATTCATAAATAATCAATACCACCCCAATTAAGGTAACTATCAATCAAATTCTCTGATGGTTTATGAGAATAAATTTTGCCTTTTTACCTCAAAGCATTATTCTGTTCAGCTAGTTGCTGTTTCAGACACTGAGATATAAACATTTAATTCTAATAAATATCTTGGTACTTCTGAGCTGCTAAAGCTGGATGGAAACCTAATTACTGTTGTCAAATATTAGTTTATTCTACTGGGTCTCCTTTTTTCAAAATTAAAGGTGTCATTTCAAGAATCAGTGTGTTCCAAAGATACATAGATAAAAGCTGCAAAATAGTAATAACTCACACTACATCAATTTATAGCTCCATAGTGTTTTCACATGTGTTTATCTCATTTAATCCTCAAAATATCTCTATATGGAAGGTCTTAATATTCTGCTTTTGCAGATAAACAAAGGTTCAAACAAATGATTTGGCCAAAAGTGACAAAGTCAGCAAGAAGCCGAACCAGATGGGACCCGAGTTTTCTGACTACAAACATAGCAGTCTGCATTACAGGAGATGCAACCTGTGTCCAACACAACCTTTGGGACATATCACCCAATCACAGCAAAGGGCTTGGTTCTTTTCATCTTTTATATTCTTAACCATTTATGTGTGTCTGTGTGTGGGAGGAGGACACCTATCTGTATGTACTATAGATTTCTAATGCTGTCTAGTGAAATCTATCAGATCCTTCTGAGAATAAAGATTTTTAATGCATAAAATAAAATATAGGGTTACCAAAAACCAATTATTCTGATATACATATATTCTTAAAAATTTCACAGACCCCCAGGTCTCAAACTAATATTAATCTCTAATTGGGAAATGGGACTACTAAAAACTCAAAGAAAAATGAATCGACCTTATAAAAATCAAAGAAGTAGGCAATGACATCTAGAATACATGCCTTATTTTTTGCTTTCTATTCTCTCCAACTGAGGAAAAGAGAAAACCCTAAGACCAGAAAAAGCAAAGTGTTCAGTGAGTCTATGTAAGAATGACTAGATATGGTTTGTTTTCCATCAGAAGGCAGAATTAGGACCTGGATGTGGAAAGCAAGAGTCAGATTTTGTCTTGATGGTGTTAAAGGGATTTTCTTAATCTCTCCCTCTGTGTAGTTTAAGAAGGAAGAGAGCAGGGTTTCTCAGAGGATCAGAGAACTGATACCAGGTTCAACTCCTAGCTGGCTCACCAAATATTGTAAGGGTTAAATGTAGGAGTTTGACAAATTGAGAAGAACAGTTTAATAAAAACTTTGTTTAATTTAGAAAGAAGTACAGATGGAAAGAGAGAAAAGAGAGAGATTATTAATAATAATATAGTATGATATAATAATAATAATAAAAATCTATCTAAACTGTCTCACTAATAAATAATTCCTAATAACTGCCTAAATTTCCTAATACTATAACCATCTTCTCCAGACAGGTTCTTCTGCCTGGCACACCAGACCTAATCTACTCTACTCTATCTGTAAAATATTACTAACTCCCTAAAACAATAGATATCCACAGTTAAACACAGTCACCAGCCAACTGCCAGCAACCCCTTCCTTGAGTTCCAGATGTCCTGCTTTCTAGAGATCCTATAGGCAAGAGACACCTTCCCTCAGGGGCTGCTTCCTTTATCTCCTCACTGACCAACTGCTGTTTTATAACTTTCCTGCCAGAAAGCAGTTCCTACTTCCTCTCCTCAGTGTCCTGGTCTCCTGGGTAACAACAGAATCTTCAACTCTGTCTCACTGCTCACTGAACCTGTCAGTTCTCTAATCCAATGAGAAACCCTGCTCTCTCCCCTCTTAAACTAGAGGGAGAGATTAAGAAAGTCCCTTTAACATAAGAAAGAAAAAACAAAAACTTAATAATGAAAACTGTCCCAAAGGGGAATGATCTACCTTGAGAAATAATCAGGTTTTTTAAAAGGTCTTCCATTTGTTCAGGATAAATGAATGATTTAAAATATTTTTTAAAAATGTTATGAAGCACTTACTATTTACAATGCACCATCATACTATGACATCTGATGTTGAATCATTTGACAGGATAAAGGCTTTTAGTGACAATGAATTTCTTTTTTAGGCCTTAAGTAGCTTGTGGCAACTGAGAAAGTAGGGATTATAGTACTTTCAGAGGAGGTCATCCATATGTGTTTCCAAAAAGGTTGCTTCCCCAGGATAATGGATGGACTAGAAGTAGGGACCAGTGGGGGACAGGGGAATGCTAACATATTCCTGGAGTATTTGAGTGACACATCTTGGACTGTTTGTATTGCATTCTCAGGGGGGATTGAAGCAGTGGACTTGCTTGCAATGTAGCACCTCTTGTCTTTCCCTTGGGGTAACTTTCTGTTTAACCTAGGCTATCTTTTTAAAATACTGGCAGAATCTTGCCTGCACACAGTAGAATGACTAGTCCCTGGATAATTACTGTAGGAGCTGGCTTGGAAATAAGGGCAGTGGTGGCATGGGGGAAGGATTTGGTATTGTTATTCCTCAGGCTTAGTCTTGCCTTCCCATCAATCCCAGTCAGTGGATAACATAAATGTCAAGTGGATGGCAGGCCCTTCTCTAGAGAAGTGTATTCCTTCAATGATGGTTGTGGGGGTCAGGCTAGAAACACAGCTGATGGTCTGGTAGGAACTATTATTTGCAAGATTTTGAGACTGAGAACTCTACCTTTCACTCTTAAGGTCTGAAGGAGGTTGTAGTGGTGATTTGGCTTGCTTGGCAAAGATGACCTACATGGTTTTTGTTAACCCCCTTCAAGATTTATTCTTAAATAGCCTCAGGATAATTTTCCTTAGTTTTATTTTTTGTCATACTTTCTTTTAACCAGTTTTCATATCCACTGATTCTTGATATTTTGTGACTACACTGCTTACAATTTTCCACTATCCTTTTCTTTAGGAGTTTTAAGATAATACCATTTGTTGATTTGTTTTTCCTTGTAAGCCATAGTCAGTTCTGGAAAAAACACCTTTCTTACCCCATTCAGATTACAGTCTCTCTTTGAAACAAAGGAGACAAATTAAACAAAATAATCAAATCAAGTAAACACATTTAAATATGTGATTACAATATTCTTCCATAGGAATTCCCCACCCCTCTGCTACTCCCCATCTAGCCTGAAGATGCATGGTTTATTTTCTATTCTCTAAGACCATCATTGGCTTTTCAGTTACTCAAAAATCAACTTCCTTTCATTGATCTTTCTATTTACATAATGACAACCAATAAATGATGCCCTCATGCACCAATGAAACTTACAACATCCAGAGAAAGCAAGATAGTTGTCTCTTCCAACTCCAGTATAATGGGTAAATACCCATGGAAAAAACCCATGGGATTATGTGAACATGAATAACAAAGGACTGGCAAATACAAAAGGTTTCAGATATGTATTATTGTGAGAGAAAAGAGATCAGATAATAGTCTAGTTGATTTGAGGTTGAAAATGTAAAGAAAAGAACAAATGAGGGGAATATTATACAGATAATATATTTAGATTTCAGCAAAGAATTGGACAGATTATCTCATAATTTGTTTTTTAAAAAGATGGAGATATATTGGCTATGATATCTTATCATTAAGTGAATTTGGAATTGGCTCAATGCCCATACCCCAAAAGTAAATACAGGTAGGTTCACATTGGAGGGAGGTCTCCAGGAGAGTTCTATGCTGTTCAACATTTGTGTTGACAACTTCAATAATAATACAGAAAATGTATCTGCCAAATCTAAAGAAGTTTGCAGTGATAATACATGTATAAGTTTAATGATTCTAGATGCAAAAAAAAGTCTATTCTCTCACATGCTTTTATGTCTTTTTCACAACATCCAGAATAGCTGTAGTAGACGCCAAACCCAACTCCATTTGTTCAGTTTGCCCCTTTGGTCAATTCAGGTGCTACCTCATTAATTAACACATTCCTTGACCCTCTTCCTCCTAGCGAAAATTCATTTTTCATGGACCATATTTTTCATAATATTTGCTTGGATCTCTCTTTCACAGTTATTAGATTCCTCCTAATATTGTGGTATCTGCGTAATTGGCTTTTTCCCCTATTAGACTAAAGGATCCTTGAGGACAGAATCTGCCACGTTTATTTCCATATTCTCAGCATTAATGTACTTAATTTAAAAAATATAAAGAGGAAAATATAAATTTAAAGTTAGTAAGGAACCAAAACATCAACTAGTCTAATTCTTACACAGGTAATCTTTTCTTTGTTGAAGGGTATAGGGCCACTGACCTCACAGAGTATATATTTTAGTCAGACAAGAAGACACATACATGATTATAATACAAAACAGAACACAAATTCATAAAGAAAATAATGACAAAGTGAATTGAGAATATAGAAAAGGAAGAAATCATTTCTAACTGAAAAAAATCAGGAAATTTTCAAAGGAGAAATAGCATTTATGATGGTCCTTAAAACATGGGAAGTATTTTTAACAGATGGCATAAAGTAGCTGAATTTTTCATACTATGAAACTAAAACAAAAAACAACAAAAAAAGAAGAGCTAAGCATCGTGAGGGCATCCATGCTAAAAAATGAACACTAGGCAATGCCTGTAGCAAAGAAGATGATGAACAACATAATTTTTCTGTCTATACTTCACTTTGGAATACAGAATTTTGCTTTGTTTATTTCAGTCATTTTCAGTCATGTCTTACTCTTCAATCATGCCATTTAGGGATTTCTTGGCAAAGATACTGGAATAATTTGCCATTCTCTTCTCTAGCTCATTTTACAGATGAAGAAACTGAGGTAAACACAGTTAAATGACTTGCTGAGGGTTACCCTACTAGGAAACTCTTGAGGCCCAAATTTGAACTCAGGAAGATGAGTTTTCATGAGTCCAGTGTTGGTGCTCTATTTACTGTGCCATCACATGGCTTGATCAGAAGTACTGCCATATCAAAGTGAGGGCTGAGTTCAGCTTACTAAAGTGAAATGAGATTTTTAAGGCAAATTAAGATGCTGACAAAAATCTAAACCCATTTTCATTTAGGAAGAGCTGGTAATGTGCTATATTCAATTCTTTACATTAATTGAGACCAAATCCATTAACATTGACTGAGCTAGTTGCTAGGTATTAGGCCCTAACCTAAGTCCAAGTATGAACTAGCATTGATAGCAAAAAGTCCAACTAAAGGTCAAACCTCTTAGAAAATTAATATGTGGGATCTCAGGTTCATGAAGTTCTCATGACTTCCAAATCTCCCCATTTGCAATTGGCATCTGAACCACTCATTTAGATACTTAATTATGTTGCATCTTTAATTTACTACTTTTTAAACTTTGCCTCTCCTTGATTAAAAACATTGAGTATGAGCATCATCTTTTACTTTTTGTGTCTTGTTAATGTCTCCCCCTATCCCGGTGCCTAGTATAGTAGTATCAGAAAAAGATATGGCAGTTAGGTGGCTCAGTGAATTGATAGCTAGATCCAAAGACAAGAGGTCCTCGATTTAAATCTGGCCTCAAATATTGGTAGCTTTGTGACTTTGGGCAAGTCTCTTCGCCATAGCCTAGCCCTTACTGAGGCTTTGGAACTAATATACAATATTGATACTAAGAATGAAAGTATGGTTTTTTAATAAAATAAAAGCACCCCATAAATGTTTAATTTGGTAAAACTGAAGTTTAATCCATGGATGTTCTAAAAATTCTTCCTTTTGGGGGAGATGGCAACATTATTAATGATAGTACTCTTTTCTCTCTCCTCTCCCTTGCTCTCTTCTCTTGCTCTCTATCTTTGTCTCTCTCTCTGTCTCTCTAACACACAAATACATACACACACTCACATGAGTTTTCTTGTAATGTAGAAGTATTAGCACTGTTCCCCAAATTTTCATAAACTTGTCAAAGAAATTGCTCCTAACCTTCTGAATTCTGGGTTTACTGAGTTTATCATCCTGTTAAAAGCTCTATCCACTTAAATTCTAACTACCTGCAATAAAACCTTGTAATTTCATATATTTGGAGGAAGTGAAGCATAAGAAGTTTGAGCTGGAAGGAATGTGTGGCATGATTTAATTGGAAACCCATATTTTCCCATTTAAAACATTTTACTGATATCTTTTTTTTACATCATTTTGGAATATGTCCTTCCCCCTTCCCCTATCCAGCAATCTATCATTTGTAACACAACATATGAAAGAAAAAAAAGAAGAACAATTTAGGAAAACAAACCACGTCTAATATTAGATGTAATGTTCCTTCCATATCCTTAAGCCCCCCGAACTTGAAATACCAGTTTAAAAATTATAAAACTGAGACCTAGAGAGGGTATCAAATAACACAAGAAAGGTTAGCAGAAGATCTAGTCTCTGGATTTCCTTGTACAATAGTCTCTCTACTAAGAAAGGCTGGCTCTTTTGGTATATATACTGGTTTATGAGACCCCGAAATTGCCAACTGGGTCTTTGTGGAAAAACATTAATACTTGTAAGTGATAGAGAATTCCCTAGAAGAAGAAAATTCATGAAGATTCCATTGTATCCACATTGTAATTAGACATTTTTGGCCAGGGGAAATGGCCAGGTCCCTTAGCCCTTTCTTGACTTACTTTGGCCCCTGAAGATTTGGACTAGGAAAAGCAGACTTTTCGCAGCATGAAAATGTTTTCATTTCCCTGTGTTGTCTGTGTCCATGGGATAAGTCTCATTCATTGGACTGGGCTACAACCTATCTTTGGCACAGAACACAACAGAGAGCCTTGTGGTGATGGCAACTCTGTTACAAAATCTGTGACAGCTACATTATGAGCTTTTCCCTAAGTCTCCTAGGCATGTCTGTGTCAGAGATGGAAGGAGCTTGGCAATAAGTGATTTTAAACTGCTAGCAAGTAAATAGCATCATATGTTTGTAGATAAAGAGTTTTGTGGTCCATAGATATCAATAAACCCAACCCCTTTATTTTACAGATGAGGAAACTGAAGGTCCCAGAGATTGTCTTCCTGACTCCAAGCCCAGTGCTCTGTCCACAGTGACTGGTTTTCTTAATGCAGAAAAACATTGTAGACATAATATTAACAGGATAATAGTTATAATATAAACAGTAATCTTTCTTCTTTTCCTTCAAGGTCAGGTACCAATTACTCTACAAAGTCTTCCCTGAACCCCAGAAACTAGAAGTCACAGAATCACAGGATTTGAGAGTTGGAAGGGACTCCAATAGGTCAAATTATTCAGTATAACAATGAAGACAGTCAAAAACATTTATTAAGCACCTACTATGGTATATAAGAATTTGTCCTCTTTTTCACATTCTTTTCTCTAGCTCCTGGGAGAGGAATGAGGATCAATAGGTACAAGTTTCAGAAAGGGATATTTTGGATAAGAAGAATTTCCTAACAATCAGAGTGATTCATAAATGGAAATGTAGAGGTAATGAGTTTCCTGTCACTGGAGGTAGTCAAGGAAAAGTTGGATGGTTGTTGATATTGTCCTAGAAAACATTCAAGTCTTTAGTAGATTCTGGAACAAATGATTTCTAATGTGCCGTCCGATTCTATGATTCTGATTTAATTCATTTTTATTTGGCTTTAATCTTTTAAAGAGAGAACATCTGAAAAACAATTCTTGGCAAAATATGAGGCTATATTCTCCAAGGTATTTATAGGTTCTTAAAAAGGAAAATCATTTAAAATATTTTTCATGAAGGATTAGTTCATGCCAAAAAGGAATTCTGTCCAAAAATGACTCAAAGTAGGCATATTTTTAAGGTTCCAGTATTTTACATCTTCAAAGAGAGGATGGGAGTGGGGGGGTATGAGAACTCTTCCAATTTTTCTTCTCTATAACAAGATAAGGGTAGAATACAGACTGTGTGCACTTGTTTGTGTCTCAGAGGTATACAATTTAAATTCCCTTTATAAGGAGATAGGTTAGTCCTCTGGACCTGTGATACCATCAATAAAAAGAACTGTCAGTATGAAAATCATCACCACAAAAACAGATGCACAACTTATTGTTAATTTATAGTCATAGAGTATTGCCTGGGGGTGGTGAGAGGTAAAATTATTTGCTCAGTCATAGAGTCAATATGCCTTGAAGGCAACACTTGAATCCAAATATTCCTGAATTCTATTTGGATCCTCTAACCACTATATCACACTTCCACTCAAAACTCCAATACCTAACACAGAAGAAGCATCATTTTTACATGAGTATAAATGTGGAGGAAATTACTGTTTCATTATTTACCATTGTATGTGCCCAGGATGCGAAGTGAGTGCTGGAGTCAGGAAGACTCATCATCCTAAATTCAAGTGTGACCTCAGACATTTACTAGTTGTATGACCATGGGCAAGTCACTTAACCATGCTTGGCTCAGATTCTTAATCTATAAAATGACCTGGGAAAGGAAGTAGTAAACCACTCTAGTATCTTTGATAAGAAAACCTGATTCAGGGTCATAAAGAATCAACATGTCTGAAAAAGATAGAACAAATGTGTCTAGCTCGTTGTAGGTACTATAAAAAGTATTTATTGGTTTATTGAGGTTAATTTTCTTTCAGACACTTTGCTAATTTGATCTTTCTCCTTAAGTCTGGGCTCTTCCTTCAGGTACCATCTGTGTGCTTTTCAAGAGCAGCTTTAGAAGGATTGGATGACAAAAGGAATATTTTGAGCAAGGAAATCAAATGTGCCCTTCCTGTAGAACATAGTTAGACAGAAGCATCCTTGACTAATAAATTGTCCTGGCTTCAGAGGAGATGAGGGAGATGAGTGGTAAAGTTGCCTCCACAACTAACACAGCCTAGAGCTCCTAATGAAGCTAATTTTATGCCTAAAAAGTATCTGGCACTATACTGCAGAATGGTGCATGCCAACAGGTGAGGTAGGAGAGAACCTGGTCCCTCCCTTAATAAACTAAAACTAAATAAAGACTAATTACTCTCAAGTTTGCAAAAGAGAAAACAAAAAGGTAAAATCTTGTTTACATATTTATCATTGAGTAGAGTCCTCATTAGATAAACAATAATTGTGTTGTGGTTCAAATTCAGAAAATATAATCATAACAATTGGGAATAGTCTTCCAAGAGTAGGAAAGAATCAACTGTCTTGAATACAATGTCTGATGAGGGGAGAGGTGATATTTTTCTTGGGTGGAACTGGAGATTTACTCAGATTCTGGAGCATATCTTTTGGCAAAGTTCCACAAGGAAAGCATTCTCCAAAAACATAAGGAGTAGCATATGCTCTTGGTTCCATTTTAAAGAAATACAATTTATGAAATGACATAGAATATGGGGCACCATGGTATGAAGGGGAATAGCTCAGAGTCTAGAGTCAAAGGACCAGGGTTCAAATTGTACTTTAGATACCTATTAACTAGGTGACTTGGAAACATCATCTAAACTGTTTGATTCTGTTTCCTAATCTTTTACAGATGCTGAAGGAAAGATCTATTGCCCCCTTACCCCTTCAGTAAGCCCTATCCCCCTATCCCTTCTTTTCTCCATGCAAACATCCCAGATACTTTAAATGACCTACCCTTAATTCCTCTTAATCTCTCTCTCTCTCTCTCTCTCTCTCTCTCTCTCTCTCTCTCTCTCTCTCTCTCTCTCTCTCTTAAAAGGAATGTTGAATACCTTTCTGTATTTTATGTTACAGGCAATGGAAAGCCACTGAAGATTTTCAAACTATCTTGTAAGCAGACCTAAAATAGAAAATTCAGTATTCAATCTTGGGTCTTCTGCATTCCATGAATCTTCCCTACTTTTTGTTGTCATTTATTCATTTTCAGTTTTGTTCAACTTCTTGTCTGCATTTAAGATTTTCTTGGCAAAGATACTGTAGTGATTTGCCACTTCCTTCTTCAGCTCATTTTACAGAAGAAGAAATTGAGACAAATAGGGTTAAGTGACTTGTCCAGGGTGGCACATTTAATAAGTGTCTGAAATCAAATTTGAATTCAAGAAGATAAGTCTTCCTGATTCCAGGGTCCATCCTACCATTCCCATTCCCAGCTGCTCAATGAAAGATTAGCATTTGGACATCCTACTATCCACAAATTAAATCATCTTGGTTTCTATTCTTTGTAAAAATGAAATGTCTTTCACTTGACTTATCATTGATAGTTAATTACTCTCTTTAGCCCTACTTTTGATAACTAACAAATATGCTGGTCAGGTCTAAAGGCACAAAGCCATAATGAATAAGGTGCTATACTTATGTTCAAGAAAAGCTATGTCATTAATGCTATTTTCTCCACAGAAAATTTACTTGCTTTAAATTTCTGCTAATCAAAATTAAATCCATCCTTCAAAACCTGGCTCAGATATCACTTTCTACATGAAGTTTTCCCTTATGTCACACCAGAAATTCACAATCACAGATGGAAGTTGAAACAAGAATACACACTATACCATCTTGATAAATGGTCTTTGAGTCTGCACTGTAAGACCCCCAGAAAATAGAAAGTTCAGTACTTCATGATGGAGTCCATTCCATCAGTGGATCACTAATTCCTTAGAAATTGTTTCCTTATATCAAATCTAACTCTACCTCTCTGTAACTTCATCCCATTGGCTTATTGTCCTACCCAGTTGAGTTTAAGAAGAACATGTCCAATACCTTTTCAATATGATCATACACTGAGGGATATTTGTCTTGGCAAGCTTCATCCAGTCACCAAGCCTTTTCCCTGAGTTTTTTCCAGGCAAACACCACAAATACTTTCAAATGATCTCCCTTGAAATTCATCTCCTTTATTGAAAGATAAGACTATTCCATTCTGTTCTTATAGAACTTTCTAGATCCTGCTCAATATTTTTGTTATTTGTGCATATCTTATTCCTCTGGCTATCATGTAAATTCCATGTACATAGGAGTCCTTCTATAAGGGGTCATGTAGGTAAGACAAATGTAGTCTGGTCCACTTCTATTTTTATTGCCAATAACTAAACAGTACTTGCATGTATTGGGCAGTTAAATATTACTTGTTGATTCCAACAGATACCTGATTAATTGACTGATCCATGTGGAAGTCTATTGATTATATATTTGGAAGGCACATTGCTCATGTAGTTTCATACTTACCTCCCACTAATCCCCATTAATATTTTTATTTTTTAATTAAGAAGCATTTTCTTTCTCTTTTTCCTTTCTGTCTCCCCAATTAGGAATGAGAAAAAACTTGTTACAAAAATGCCTAGACAAGCAAAAATAAACTTCCCCACTAACCACTATTCCCCTTTCTTCAAAAAGTTTGTGATTTCATCATTGTGCTAGTTCTGCCAATGACAAAGACCACAGCTACTCCAAGCCTAATGTTCTAGTCAAATTGTATGACCTACAATTTCCCAAATAGAGTCCTGTTTTCCCATTCCTGTACATTTGCTCATACTATTTCCTCCACTTGGGATGTCCTTCCCATCCCCTTTCTTAACCTGCTAAAATACTACCTAAGTATTTCAAGACTGTATCTTGAATGTCATCCCCTGACACACAGGCTATGATACCTCTTTCAGTCTTCCCAGTGTGCTCTTGCTTTACTTTTGTTCTGTTTTTACTGGCCTTAACAAAGAACAGGAGAAAGAGAAGACCAAAAGACTGGAAATCCAACATAAAATTAGCAATTAAACATCTTACACTGGTGAAGACCCATGGCAAGACCACGAAGGCCAGAGTTTGTGTGCCCTCCAGTAACAGAGGAGATTAAAGGGTCAGTTGTCAAATAGAAAGTTGAAGAAGTGGCAGAGACCAAGGGGAAGGCAGTCAGCAGCAGTGAGTTGGCAGAATCAAAGGAAACAGACTGGACAGGATCAACAGTCTGAGGCCAAAGCCAAGAATATCAATAGGAATATGAATTATTATTTATCTTGGAATGAAAGAGAAAGTACTTTACATATACAGTACATCAAAATAGAATCATTGGCAGGCCAAGTGAAGGTGCTGAGCACAAGCAAAAAATTATCTTGATTTCAAAAATAGGGATAATAATAGCACATAATTCTCAATGTTTTGAGAATTAAATGAGATAATATACTTAAAGCTTTTTATAACCTTAAACTATATAACATATTATATATTATGTACCTATCAGAAAGAACCTTAAGCTATATAATATGAAAACCTATAAACAATAAAAATTTAAGACATTATTAGAGTTAGCTGAAATGGGTAGAATGAATTGAAATCTGGTTTGAGACACTAACTATATGACCCTAACAAGTCACTTATCATCTATCTTTATCCCATTTGTAAAATGGGAATCATACTAGCACCTCAATTACTCTATAAATATTATTGTTATTATTATCCCCATCATTATTATTTTCATTATAAATTTCTCACTCTCAATGAATAAATGGGGCTGTACCTTCAGCTAGGCCAGTAATGATGAACCTTTTAGAGACTTTGAAAGTGCCCAAATTGTACCCTCATATCACACGTGAGCCCCACTCTCTTAACCCAGAGAGGGGAGGGAGGAAATGCTCCCATTGGGCTACTGGGAAGAGGGGCAGGTGATGTGAAAAAATGTCCTCAGGTACACTTGGAGAGGAGGAGAGGAGCAGTCTCTTCCAGCGTGCATGCCATGAGTTCCCCAACACAGAGCAAGGCTGTGCTCAGATAGCCACATCCCTTCTTCCAGAGAAAGACCTACAGTTTTTGTTCAATGTTTTTACTGATTAGTTTGGAGAAAGACTATTAGAGGTAAATACTTCCAGACTGAGTAACTGTGAGAAAAACAGTGTAGAGAAAGGCAGCTGATTACTGGTCTACCACTAGCTTATAAATGAGACAAGGCATAACGGTCAGGGGGTCTCTGTCAGTTATGGGTAAAGGGCCATTAAACAATCAACAAGCATTTATTCTATGCCTTCCAGCTACAGTGTATATAATATAAAACATGCTCTCAAGAAGCCTCCTTTCTACTGGGGAAAGCAAAAAGTAGCTATATAAGCTGACATATATATATATATGTAGAAGATGGATATAAAATGTACACAATGATTTAGGGAGATTTAAGGTACTAATTCTAACCTAAGCTGCTGAAGATTTCTCAAAAGGCTACAGGTAGAGGGGACAGTGAGGCAGCTCAGTCCAGAAATGGAAGGTCCTGGGTTCAAATCTATCCTCAGATATTTCTTAGTCATGTGATCCTGGACAAGTCACTTAACCTCCATTGCCTAGCCCTCATTACTCTTCTGCCTTGAAATCAATACACAGTACTAATTCTAAGATGAAAGGTAAGGATTTTGGGGGAAAAGACTTTAGGTAGAAAGTTGTTTGAGTTGTGTTTTAAAAGAAGAGATATTATGTGAAATGAAGATAAAGAAGACTTCATTCCAAGCACAGGAAACAAACACTAGAAATGGAAGACTAAGTATAAAGAAAAGAGAAGTCTTTGGGGGAAACTGGAGGATGCAGGAAGGGAAAGAATGCAGAGGCTAGAAATATAGATAGGGAGCAATATTGTAAAGGTTTTTAATTGCTTCAGCAAAAAGTTCTGGTCATTTGAATTGGCCATGGCCTCCCCACTTGCCCATCCCTATTATATCTATATTTCTCTTCCTCTTCATCTACAATTCCTGGTTTTTCTGACTTTCTTCAAGTCCCTGCTAAAATAATACCTTCTACAGGAAACCATTCTCAAAACTACTTAATTCTAGTAATTTTTCTACTTACTTTTTCTAATTGGCTGTATATTGAGCTTTTGGGTAATTGTTACATTCTCTCTCCTTGATTAGACTGTGAGCTCCTTAAGGACAGGGTCTGTCTTTTGTACCTAATAGGCATTTCCTAAATATTTGACTAATTGATTTTCTATTTGAACCTCGAGTCAATGACGAGTTTATATTAAGTACGGAGGTGGCATGATCAGATCTACATGTAAGGAACATCATTTTGGCAACAGGGTGAAGGACAGATTTAAGTTGGAGAGAGACATGTAGCAAACAGAACAATTATGGCAAAAGTCTAGGCAGGAGTCATCAAAGTCCAATGGCAGGACAAAAGTCATCACCAGTCACTAGACTTTGATGACTGGAAGAAAGAGTTTGGCTAAAGATTTTGTGCAATTCTGCTTCACTTCAGTCCAGTTCATGCATGTATTGAAAGACATCATCAGTGGTGTCATTTTGGTTGGTCCTCTGAGCATGAAGAACAACCAGTCTAAGTAAAAGGCAGTGAGGGGTATTAACTGTGTGATTGGAGAGTCAGAGTTGGATGTGAGAGATATTTCACAGGCAGAGCTGGTAAGATGTGGCAAAGGACTGAATACATGGGTTAGTAGAATTGAAAAATTGAAAACAACACCTGCGTTATAGAGTTGGAAGGCTATTAAAAAAACTTAATGTGTTCAACAAAAAGATGGAAGTCTGGAAAAGAAGAATAATTAGCAAGAAAGTTAATGAGCTCTTTTGGGAACATTATGAATTTGAGACATCCTAAAGATAGCCTCTTTGAAATATTTGCTAGACACTTGGTTAATGAATGATTTAAGTTCAGAAGTCACTTGAAAAAAGATAACTTCTAAACCCATGATGGAAAAACATCAGCTCCTTCATATACTCCAAATTCTCTACATACCAGTTAAAATAAGATCTCATTGTATAAACAGCACATTACTGATTTTTGATTTTAGATGACCTAATTATTTTAGCCCACTGAGCATTAAGTTTCCTGCAACCACAAAATGTTCAAAATTACCGATAAATTGAAGAGATTAAAAAATTAGTCAATATTTGAACACAGCCAATAGTTGGGCATCCTGCAACTAAAAACATTTTGATGATTGACAATCTGGTGCTGAAATGAATTAATTAGCTATAAATGCAACTCACAAGAATTACTTTTACCTATGCAAACTCAGTCTAAGAATCATAGTTACAACAATCTGGGAAAAGGCAATATGATGTAAGGGAAAGAATTTTAAATTTGTAGACAGGAAGAGCTCAGTTCAGATTTTGCCTCTGCTACTTCCTCATTGCAAATGACACTATGAAGTCATTTAAACCCTCTAATTCTCAGTGTACTTATAAAATGAGAGTATTCAATCCATAAAATATTTATCTTTAAAGATTTTTGTAAGTCTCAGATGAAATGATGCATATTCAGTACTTTGGGGAACTTTCAAACTCCATGTAAATGTTAGCTATTATTACTGAAGCATTTGGATGTCAATACTGGGTGCTGTAACTACAAATGCTGTTTGCAACAATCCATCCAAGAAAAATTAAATTGGGTAAGAAAAATTAAATTGGGTCTTGCCTTAAAATATAAACACACTCCTCATTGTCAAGCTCCAGTTAAAATAACAAATTGTTTTGCTCTTTTTAAAAAAAAATAAGGAATCCATTCATTCATGACTAAGGCAATTTGAAAAAAATCTTTAACCTTGTCTCTAGTAGGTTAGAAACATAAAAATTAAAATTAATTGTGAAAAAGATTTTAAAGCAATAGAAGACATTTTTCTCTCTCTGTTCATTTATAGATTATATAACTCCATCTAAATATGTAAACAGGCAGGGAAGTACCAAACAAAAACCTGGGTGTGCATGTGTGTGTGTGTGTGTGTGTGTGTGCTCACACACATGTGCTGCTTATGAAATGAAGGTAGTTTCTTTGTAAACGTTTTAGAAACATTTAGATCTTGGTACTGAGATAATTCTCAAATGTAGGTCTCCTTCCTATCTATTTATATAGCTAAAAGATAATAAAATAAATATATTCACCAAAGAAGCAACAAAGGGTTAGAATAAGAGCAAAGTATTGGAGAAGTATAATTTTGACATTCTGACTAATCAGATGACTTATCACTGCTGGCACTAGACTGGCCAGTGGCTATATATCTGAGCTTTCACTCTTTGGAGCCCAGTTCCCTTCTTACAAAAATAAAGGAAAGTTAAACTAAATAATCTCTAAGGATTTTTGCATTCTAAAGCTCAATGATTTTTTATGAGTAACTAACCTACAAAAATGTCTGCACCATAAAAGTCCTGTTGGCAATTTTGTGTGTGTGTGTGCAACCACCCTTGTAGGGTAATGTACAATGTCAGGTAGAGAGAGTAAATGCTTGGGGAACCCATATGGACGAAGCCTAAATAATCTAGACACTTACCGTATGGTTACCAAATCATGACTGTCTAATATATCTTCTGGGTGAAAACATCATTGTCTTCCAATGATGCAATAATAAAAACTACATCATTTGTTTGGGTCAGCACATCAGCAATTTGCTCTGGTACCCTGGAAACCAATGACCTATATTTGTCCCTTCTAGATCTGGAGCTAATAAGCAAGAGAAGTATATATTTATAATCCTTCAAGATCTCCCTTATATTCTCTTTCATACACATTATAAAGTCATTCTAAAATGAATAATCCATCCAAATCATTGCAGTGCCTCCACATTGTAAGTGTGTAATAAATGCTCCTGGTCTGTCTGACATTGTTATAAATTAGTGTTACATCTACATGAAACTTTACCTATTACTGATGTTTCCTATTAAGGATATATGCTCAATTGAAACAAAGACCACTCTTTCCATTCAGGGGGAAGAAGTAAGGAGACAGTGAAGGTCAGATCAGGGGCAAGACTTGTTCAAATGCAGCACAGAGACCAGCTGATTGGAATACAGAGTGAGTGAGTGGAAGGCATGTGAAAGCAGTCTAGAAGGGGAGGCTGGAGCTAGACTGTGAAGGGTATTAAATGCCCACCACTAGAATGCATTGCTGCCAATTCTCCTCACAAATGCTCTACCAATCCAGATATTCACCTGATGCTCCCTCATCTCAATTCAAGTAGACAAGTGCAAGAGCATGCAGAAAGTGAGTTTTTCTTACATACCGATATCACTAAGTTAAAATCAGAGGGAGGAACTAAGATACGAAATAAAAGGAAATGAATTAAAGGAGAAAAAAAAATCCCTGAACCTTAATACCTTGTCAAGGGCTTAGCTACTTTAAACTAATATGTATAATACTGGATAAATCACAGAAGACAAAGACTTTTCCTTCTATAGTCTTTCCATGAGTATATGACAAGGTTATACGGGGAAGACAAAGATTAAAGCAGAATCTCTTCAAAATTTTGATTAAAGGATCAAAAATTAAGTTTCAATTTCTCTCTTCCTCCTTACATATGAAGATTTAAATATATGCATACATTTAAATACTAATTAAGGATTTATATTATATTTCATATATTTATATATAATGCATTTACATAAATAATTATTTATTATGTAGCACAAATACATGTATATATCATATATTTAATTATATAATATATATTTGAATATAGAGACAAATGAGTGTATTTGTTTGCTTTTTATTATTCAATCTCTTTCAGTGCATCTTGTGTAGTAGTAGCATGACACAAAAATTTGGGGAACTGCAAAAGAAAAAGTGGGGGAATTGTTCCCATAGAATGACACAGGTAGGGAAAGAAGAAAGGCATAGTAGGGGAATTGATGTCACTGAGTATCACTCCCTTCCTCACTGTACCAAGGTCTAGAAGCAGACTAGTAACTCAGAATGCAACTAACCGTACCATCTAATTCCTACCTGAAACCACTCAGAGCTCAGGTTAACATAGAGTCTTAGATAAGAGCAAATGTAATACTAATAGGACACTTCCCCATCATCCACTGGGGAAGGCACTGGAACAGTGTCTGAATCCCTGATATATTTTCTAAACAGCCTGACAGGGAATGAGGGATGAAGAACAGAGACCCAGAAAACTTAGCTCTAACTGAACTGAACTGAACTGAACAGCAAACGAAAGGCAGAGGAGGAGGGCAATCAAAGCCTAGTCTCCAGCTCAGTTGAATGATAGCACACTTGCAACTTGAGAGCCAGGACCATTCCATTCAAAGTGGTTTTCATCATCTCACAGGTACGCAGTTAGGAAGGACATAAGCAAACTCTTGCTGCAGCACAGGAGAGTGCCTATGACTGTGAAGGAAATCTGAAACATTGTCATGTTTAAAGGAACTAAGGATGCTTAATCTAGAGAAGAAGAAAAAATATAGTTGGAGAAGTAATGAGATAACATCTATCTTCATTATGTGAAAGTGGAAGAAGAATTAGAATTTTCCTGCTCATTCTGGAGGGAGAACTTCAAAAGGGGCAGAATTATTTCTGTTTTTAAAAAGTAATAATAATGAATAATTAGAGTTAATAAAGCTAGAATCAATAAATATTAACTAAGCACCTACTATATTCGAGGCACACACTAGGTGCTTAATAATTTCTTTTTGACTGATGAATCTTCAAGAGAAAATTTGATAACCACTTTTTGAAAATGTTTTAGAAGCAGTTCCTGTTCAACTTGGATTAGGTGACCTATATGGCCCCTTCCCACTCTGTAATTCAATGATTCTGTCACCTATTTAATTTGTCTAAGACATTTAAGTTAAGCTTATAGCCTCTGTCCTTGTAGTAGACTAATCCCTCAAAGCCCTATTGGTTTTCCTCCTTGCATTCTACAAATATTCAAAAGAAACATTTGAATTTCATAGACAGGTAAATCCTAATTAAAATTGGGTGGCCATTCATAACACACTTATGTTTTGAAAAATCAAAATAAATAATACAAACAAATGTGAGTGGCCCTCATGAGACACAAATCCTATTACATCACCCACTTTCTTATGTCATATTCCATTACTCTGACTTTAAGAATGAACTAAAATTCACCTCAATCTAAGATTGGCTCCAACCAGACAGACATGCTACATAGGATGACCACATTGCAATGTAGTAATGTTGCTCACAATGTGGGTCAGCAAGTGGTTAAAGACTGTTATCTTGTTAAGAAGAAAATCCAGGGTTCTAAGATTCAATCAGCACAGGTGCCTGAGTGTTCCAGCAACATTATCTGCAGAGTTACTATCATTCCACAAAGATTCTTGGAAATCAGAAGGTATGTGCTGTTTCCTCTCTTAAAAAAAGTTCTTGGACTTCCGGTTAAGATGGCGGCTTAGAGAAAGCTGAAGTTCAGATCTCCGGAAAACCCTTCCCGACCGATCTCAAACTAGAAGCTCCTAAGGCGCCGAAATTCAAAACGATCAACAGCACAGACCCTGGAAACCCTCCTCCTGGACCTGGACCCGGTTCAAAAGGTACGGCTCCCCTTAAAAGCCAGAACCCGAGATCCCCCGGACCTCAGGGGTAGGAGCGCAGAGTCCAAGGCTCCCGGAAGCGGCAGCCGCGCCGGGCTCAGAGAGCAGGGTCTGAGGAACAACAACCCTCAGGGTCTTCTACCCAAGTCCCAGTCCGGGTGAAAGTTACTGCCTGGGGCTTCCGCTGCAGAGAGCCGGACAGGTCCGGGTGAAAGTTACTGCCTGGGGCCTCCGCTGCAGAGAGCTGGTCAAAACAACAGCAACCCTCAGGGCGGGCAAGACAGCCTCACGGGCTGGATCCTGCTATCCAAGTCTCAGTGAAAGTCTGTGCTCTCGGAGCTTGGGGAAGCGGCAGCCCATCCCCCCGCAGGCCGACGAAACAGCCTCACGGCCAGGGATTCTGAAGGCAACTTCCGGAAATCGAGCCAGGGGGAGAGTGTGGCCTCGTGGTCCGACCCTTCCATTCCAGTTCCAGTGAGGCATATTCAGTTTAACCCAGGGAAAGTCATAGAACCATCTGCCCAGGACTAAAGCCTCTGATCACCAGACAAAGACAAGAAAAGCCAATCCTCCACGTTCAGAGATGACAAACTCCACAGAAGCACAGAAGCCCCAAAATACCAAGAAAAATAAGAAGAAAGGGGCGACTCTGGACACATTCTATGGAGCCAAAATACAAAATACAGAGCAGATAGAAGAAGATATACAAGAAAATTCTCCAAAATCCTCCAAAGGAAATAGAAACTCTCCACAAACCCATGAAGAATTTGAATCAGAAAGGACCAAAAAGATGGAAGCCCTCTGGGAGGAAAAGTGGGAAATATTGCAAAAGAAATTCACGCATCTACAAAACCAGTTTGACCAAACTGTAAAAGAAAACCAGGCTTTAAAGCAAGAACTAATAAAGCAAAGCCAAAACACCAAGAAATTAGAAGAGAACATAAAATATCTCACCGACAAGGTGATAGATCTGGAAAACAGGGGGAGAAGAGAAAATTTAAGAATAATTGGACTCCCAGAAAAGCCAGAAATAAACACCAAACTGGACATGGTGATACAAGATATAATCAAAGAAAATTGCCCAGAGATTCTAGAACAAGGGGGCAATACAGCCACTGACAGAGCTCACAGAACACCTTCTACACTAAACCCCCAAAAGACAACTCCCAGGAATGTAATTGCCAAATTCCAAAGCTATCAAACAAAAGAAAAAATCCTACAGGAAGCCAGAAAAAGACAATTTAGATATAAAGGAATGCCAATCAGGGTCACACAAGACCTTGCAAGTTCTACGCTGAATGATCGTAAGGCATGGAACATGATCTTCAGAAAGGCAAGAGAGCTGGGTCTCCAACCAAGAATCAGCTACCCAGCAAAACTGACTATATACTTCCAAGGGAAAGTATGGGCATTCAACAAAATAGAAGACTTCCAACTTTTTGCAAAGAAAAGACCAGAGCTCTGTGGAAAGTTTGATACCGAAAATCAAAGAGCAAGGAATACCTGAAAAGGTAAATATTAAGGAAAGGGGAAAAATGTTATCTTCTTTTACTCAAACTCTCTTCTATAAGGACTACATTTATATCAACCTATGTATACTAATATGTGGGGAAAATGTAATGTATAAATAGGGGGTAAAGAAAGACCAAATAGAATAATGGTTCTCACACAAAGATTCACAGGGGAAGGGGAGGGGAAGAAAACTCCTATAAGAAGGAGAGGAAGAGAGGGGGGGGGGGTTTACTTAAACCTCAATCTCAGGGAAATCAACTCTGAGAGGGAAAAACATCCAGATCCATTGGGATCTTGAATTCTATCTTACCCAACAAGGGTAAGGAGAAGGGAAAACCAAGGGGGGGAGGGGGAGAGGGAGAACAAAAAGGGAGGGAAAGAGAGGGGGGAGGGGGAGGGAACAAAAAGGGAGGGACTAAAAAGGGAAACATCAAGGGAGGGGACAAGGGGGACTGATTCAAAGTAAATCACTGGACTAAAAGGTAGAGCCGAAGAAGAAAAGGTTAGAATTAGGGAAGGCAATCAAAATGCCAGGGAGTCCACAAATGACAATCATAACTTTGAACGTGAATGGGATGAACTCACCCATAAAACGTAGACGAATAGCAGAATGGATTAGAATCCAAAACCCTACCATATGTTGTCTTCAAGAAACACACATGAGGCGGGTTGACACCCACAAGGTCAGAATTAAAGGATGGAGTAAGACCTTCTGGGCTTCAACTGATAGAAAGAAGGCAGGAGTGGTAATCATGATATCTGATAAAGCCAATGCAAAAATAGACCTGATCAAAAGGGATAGGGAAGGTAATTATATTTTGTTAAAAGGGACTCTAGACAATGAGGAAATATCATTAATCAACATGTATGCACCAAATAATATAGCACCCAAATTTCTAATGGAGAAACTAGGAGAATTGAAGGAAGAAATAGACAATAAAACCATACTAGTGGGAGACTTAAACCAACCATTATCAAATTTAGATAAATCGAATCAAAAAATAAATAAGAAAGAGGTAAAAGAAGTGAATGAAATCTTAGAAAAATTAGAATTAATAGACATATGGAGAAAAATAAATAGGGATAAAAAGGAATACACCTTCTTCTCAACACCACATGGCTCATTCACAAAAATTGACCATACATTAGGTCACAGAAACATAGCACACAAATGCAAAAAAGCAGAAATAATGAATGCAGCCTTCTCAGATCACAAGGCAATAAAAATAATGATTAGTAATGGTACAAGGAAAACCAAATCTAAAACCAATTGGAAATTAAACAATATGATACTCCAAAACCGTTTAGCTAAAGAAGAAATCATAGAAACAATTAATAATTTCATCAAGGAAAATGACAATGGCGAAACATCCTTTCAAACCTTTTGGGATGCAGCCAAAGCGGTAATCAGAGGCAAATTCATATCCCTGAAAGCTCATATTAACAAACAAGGGAGAGCAGAGATCAATCAATTGGAAATGCAATTGAAAAAACTCGAAAGCGATCAAATTAAAAACCCCCAGCAGAAAACCAAATTAGAAATCCTAAAAATTAAGGGAGAAATTAATAAAATCGAAAGTGATAGAACTATTGATTTAATAAATAAGACAAGAAGCTGGTACTTTGAAAAAACAAACAAAATAGACAAAGTACTGGTCAATCTAATTAAAAAAAGGAAGGAAGAAAAGCAAATTCACAGCATTAAAGATGAAAAGGGGGACAGCACCTCCAATGAGGAGGAAATTAAGGCAATCATTAGAAATTACTTTGCCCAATTATATGGCAATAAATACACCAATTTAGGAGAAATGGATGAATATATACAAAAATACAAACTGCCTAGACTAACAGAAGAGGAAATAGAATTCTTAAATAATCCCATATCAGAAATTGAAATCCATCAAGCCATCAAAGAACTTCCTAAGAAAAAATCCCCAGGGCCTGATGGATTCACCTGTGAATTCTATCAAACATTCAGAGAACAGTTAACCCCAATACTATACAAACTATTTGACATAATAAGCAAAGAGGGAGTTCTACCAAACTCCTTTTACGACACAAACATGGTACTGATTCCAAAACCAGGCAGGTCAAAAACAGAGAAAGAAAACTATAGACCAATCTCCCTAATGAATATAGATGCAAAAATTTTAAATAGGATACTAGCAAAAAGACTCCAGCAAGTGATCAGAAGGATCATTCACCATGATCAAGTAGGATTCATACCAGGGATGCAGGGCTGGTTCAACATTAGGAAAACCATCCACATAATTGACCACATCAACAAGCAAACTAGCAAGAACCACATGATTATCTCAATAGATGCAGAAAAAGCCTTTGATAAAATACAACACCCATTCCTATTAAAAACACTAGAAAGCATAGGAATAGAAGGGTCATTCCTAAAAATAATAAACAGTATATATCTAAAACCAACAGCTAATATCATCTGCAATGGGGATAAACTAGATGCATTCCCAATAAGATCAGGAGTGAAACAAGGATGCCCATTATCACCTCTACTATTTGACATTGTACTAGAAACACTAGCAGTAGCAATTAGAGAAGATAAAGAAATTGAAGGTATCAGAATAGGCAAGGAGGAGACCAAGTTATCACTCTTTGCGGATGACATGATGGTCTACTTAAAGAATCCTAGAGATTCAACCAAAAAGCTAATTGAAATAATCAACAACTTTAGCAAAGTTGCAGGATACAAAATAAACCCACATAAATCATCAGCTTTTCTATATATCTCCAACACAGCTCAGCAGCAAGAACTAGAAAGAGAAATCCCATTCAAAATCACCTTAGACAAAATAAAATACCTAGGAATCTATCTCCCAAGACAAACACAGGAACTATATGAACACAACTACAAAACACTCGCCACACAACTAAAACTAGACTTGAACAATTGGAAAAACATTAACTGCTCATGGATAGGACGAGCCAATATAATAAAAATGACCATCCTACCCAAACTTATTTATCTATTTAGTGCCATACCCATTGAACTACCAAAATACTTCTTCACTGATTTAGAAAAAACCATAACAAAGTTCATTTGGAAGAACAAAAGATCAAGGATATCCAGGGAAATAATGAAAAAAAACACATATGATGGGGGCCTTGCAGTCCCAGACCTCAAACTATATTACAAAGCAGCAGTCATCAAAACAATTTGGTACTGGCTAAGAAACAGAAAGGAAGATCAGTGGAATAGACTGGGGGAAAACGACCTCAGCAAGACAGTATACGATAAACCCAAAGATCCCAGCTTTTGGGACAAAAATCCACTATTCGATAAAAACTGCTGGGAAAATTGGAAGACAGTGTGGGAGAGACTAGGAATAGATCAACACCTCACACCCTACACCAAGATAAATTCAAAATGGGTGAGTGACTTAAACATAAAGAAGGAAACCATAAGTAAATTGGGTAAACACAGAATAGTATACATGTCAGACCTTTGGGAGGGGAAAGGCTTTAAAACCAAGCAAGATATAGAAAGAATCACAAAATGTAAAATAAATAATTTTGACTACATCAAACTAAAAAGCTTTTGTACAAACAAAACCAATATAACTAAAATCAGAAGGGAAACAACAAATTGGGAAAAAATCTTCATAGAAACCTCTGACAAAGGTTTAATTACTCATATTTATAATGAGCTAAATCAATTGTACAAAAAATCAAGCCATTCTCCAATTGATAAATGGGCAAGGGAAATGGATAGGCAGTTCTCAGATAAAGAAATCAAAACTATTAACAAGCACATGAAGAAGTGTTCTACATCTCTTATAATCAGAGAGATGCAAATCAAAACAACTCTGAGGTATCACCTCACACCTAGCAGATTGGCTAACATAACAGCAAAGGAAAGTAATGAATGCTGGAGGGGATGTGGCAAAGTAGGGACATTAATTCATTGCTGGTGGAGCTGTGAACTGATCCAACCATTCTGGAGGGCAATTTGGAACTATGCCCAAAGGGCGACAAAAGAATATCTACCCTTTGACCCAGCCATAGCACTGCTGGGTCTGTACCCCAAAGAGATAATGGACACAAAGACTTGTACAAAAATATTCATAGCTGCGCTCTTTGTGGTGGCCCAAAACTGGAAAACGAGGGGATGCCCATCAATTGGGGAATGGCTGAACAAACTGTGGTATATGTTGGTGATGGAATACTATTGTGCTCAAAGGAATAATAAAGTGGAGAAGTTCCATGGAGACTGGAACAACCTCCAGGAAGTGATGCAGAGCGAGAGGAGCAGAACCAGGAGAACATTGTACACAGAGACTAATACACTGTGGTATAATCGAACGTAATGGACTTCTCCATTAGGGGCGGTGTAATGTCCCTGAACAACTTTCAGGGATCCAGGAGAAAAAAAACACCATTCATAAGCAAAGGATAAACTATGGGAGTGGAAACACCGAGAAAAAGCAACTGCCTGAAGACAGAGGTTGAGGGGACATGACAGAGGATAGACTTTAAATGAACACTCTAGTGCAAATACTATCAACAAAGCAATGGGTTCAAATCAAGAAAACATCTAATGCCCAGTGGACTTACGCGTCGGCTATGGGGGGTGGGGGGGAGGAAAAGAAAATGATCTATGTCTTTAACGAATAATGCTTGGAAATGATCAAATAAAATATATTTAAAAAAAAAAAAGTTCTTACCTCCTGTCTTAGAATTGATGCTAAGTATCTGTTCCAAAGTAGGAGAGCAGTAAGAGCTAGGAAATGTGGGGAAGAGGAGCAAGAGACTTGTGCAGGGTCATACATCCAGGAAGTACCTGAGGTCAGATTTAAAAAGACCTCCCATCTCCAGGTTTGGCTGTCTACCTACTTAGCCACCCAGCTGCCCCAAGGGCAGCTTTAAATTATTTTTATTTTATTTATTATTTAATTTTATTTATTATTTAAATTATTTTTAAATTGTAAATTATTTTGCCATTTATCATACAGTCATTACCCAACTATAAACAAAGTATTAGGTTAAATTCCTGTTTTGTTGTTTTGTTTTCACAAATAGTGACAATGACTTCAAAGATGAGGCTATAGCTTACTCTCTTCTGTCTTCTCCCACCCCTACCCCATTCCAAAATCCCTGAGCTAGGACAGTGACTTTAATATCTTTTTTTTGATGGAAGCCTGTTTCATACTTCAAAAAGTATAATAAATATCTTATCTTGGCATTCAAGGCTCTCCACAAAACAGGCTCTAGACTACCTTTGAGCTCTATCACATATGCCTTCAAAAATTTTGTTCCTGTAGATAATTCTACTACCTTTCCCTCACATTGCCCAATCTCATCCTCATACCATAGTTTTGGATATCTCATGTGCCTGGTATGGATACTTCTCAAATTTCAACCTACTGAAGTACCTTCCTTCAACAGTCAGAGTGGAAGCTACCTCTTCCATGGATCCTTTCTTCACCACCTCAGATAGAAATGACATTTTAAAACTCAGAATTGTGCATGTGTCTCTCCCCACCTTTAAACCGTAGGGAGTAGGGATTGTGTTTACCTATCTTTGTATGTTCAGGGATTTGTGTGTAGAAGACACTGAATCTGGTTGGATTGAGCTGAAATGACTGATCACAGGATCAGAGATTTTGAAGCCTGGTATTAAAAAATAAAAAAAAAAGAATATAATTCAATTATTGAACAACTTAAGCTTGGCCCATCTATCATCTTGGATGAAAAATGTGAGCAAACGGGCATGATTAAAAATCATAATAAACCTAATCATAGACATGAAAATACTTTAGAAGTAAAACATACTGCATACAAACCTGAAGTTATTATTTACGTTAATGATAATCGAACATTCAATTTTCAGTCTGCTTTAAGATAGCAAAAGATCTAATAGTGTATTTACTCTGCTGTCTTTTCACTGAAGGAATGGAAGAAGAAGCTCATTACAAACAAAAAAGAACCTGGTGAAGTCAACCCTTAGTGAAACAAGAACAACAAAACACTGAATTTGACAGAAATGTCATAGGCAAATTATTGATTCAGAGATAAGAACTGGGTTTGTGATTTCCTTGGTAGATAGAATTCTCTAGTAAGAAAATTCCTTTCCACTCATGCAAGTCAGCACTTTCTCTGGATCTAAGTAGTTCAGTAGACAGAATGCTGGGCCTGGAGTACAGAAAATGTGAGTTCAAATCTAGCCTCCGATATTTGGCAGCTTTGTAACCCTGAACAAGTCACTTAACCTTTTTACCTCAGTTTCATCAACTGTAAAATGGGGATAATAACAACAACTAGTTCTCAGGACTGTTATGAAACTCAAACGATCCTCAAAATTTCTGTAAAGCACATAGCACAGTGCCTGGCAGTTGATAAATGCTTGTTTTGTTTCATTTTGTTTCATTTCATTTCATTTTCTTCCTTCCTTGTTTCCTTCCTTTCTTCTTTCCTTTCTTCTTTCCTTTCTTCTTTCCTTCCTCCCTCTTTCCCTCTTCCCTATGTATATCCCTCCTTTCTTCCTTCCTTTCTACTTTCTTTCCTTCAATCATTCCTTCTTTCCTTTTTATATATTATTTTCCCATATGTTATCTATATTCCAAATATACTAATAGATTTTTTTATAGATCAACTCCAGTTGAAGGCAATGATCCACCCAAAGGGAGGAACTGATCTTCTTGGGGACAATCCCTAGAACCATACATAGTGCCTGCTGTGAAGATTAAATTTAACTTCCCCCCAATTGTGAAAATGAAAATACTTAACTCTCCCCTGATTGTACAGATTAAATTGTAACCCCTACCTATTTTTAGATTTAATCACCAAAGATATAAACACTGCATTCACACTTGAGTGGGGAGGACTGTGACCCATGTGTGCAATAATGAGTGACAAATCAGAATTGACTGACTGCATCCTTGGCAGTCCTAAAGCAGGACTTCAACTGTGATTGGTAGACTTAGGGGAAGGCACAGGAAGTGACTCAAGAGAAAATGTCTTTAAAAGGGAGTGACAACTTTCTGAGTGAGTTCTACTGGCAGTTTTTTTGCAAAGATTAGATTTGGTTCTCCCCTGATTGTAACAATGAAGGTACTTAGCTCTTCCCTGACTGTGAAGATTTAAATTGTAACTCAAGTCTATTTTCAGATTTTAACAGGATTTTGAACACAATACCTCTATGATTGTGAAATATATACATTTTTAACATTTTTGTTTTTCTTTCTACATGTGTCACACAGTATTTGAATTTTTCTCTCATTTTTGCACTTGAAACATGTTACCAATATTGAGATTTTCTTTGAACTATTTTTGATATTTTCAATAAGCTAAGATGTCCATTTAATTAGCATATAAATGCATATCTCAAAGCTTTAGACTATGGGAACTTGCCATTTATTGATAAATATTATGGGGCTATGATTAATGTTTGTGTCTGATTCTAGGAAATGGGATGAAAACAAGGAGCACAGACTTAATCTACATAGTGCCATAGAAGCATCGATTTAACCCAAATAGTGCCAAAAAGGAGTACACGTGTCAAAAAGAAACTGATCCAGGTGGGATTGATGAACTTCTATGTCAATATGAAATAATTTGAACCTAGTGTGAGGCTCAAGGTTGTGGCATTTGACATATGTTAAGACACAGGACTCCTTGAACAACACTCCTTATAAAATACTTTCTTTCCAAGGACCTAACAATTGGCTGTTCTGGCTCCCCTATCCCTGAGAAATGACAAAAGATCAGACTAGGGAATGACACTTCCCTTTTACACAAAAATTTAGCCTTTTTTATCTCTTATAGTATGGCAGCTTCCTGTAGGCCTGACTTATAGTTGGAAAATACAACATTATTGCATTTTTCCCCTATAGATTTGTAGGACAGACATTTACTTTAATTGGACCCTAATATAAGGGCCTGTTATGAATGTAATCTTGTTTTATTCAAAAAATTTATATACATAGTTTTTTGATATTTTTATTCAAATTTTGAATTTTTTATTTCTCCCAAAATTTAATTTTTCTTCTATTTATTTTTCTTTTTATGTTGTTGGTTTTTCTTTTGATAATTGATTCATATACCCCATAACTCAACCATGCTTTGAGTTGATCCAGGTGTTGGCAAACACCCTATTCAGGGAGGATTGTATTGTATTTTCATAAAAATCCAAGATTTAAAATTTTGTTTGAGAGAAAAATTTCAGGAAAAGAAACTTACTAACTCCTTGAATCCAGAGAATGAACTATTTGGAGAAAGATGCCTGCAGAAACCTACACTGCATCAAGAAGATCTAGAATGAACTTTTGGGTACAATAGATTGAACTAAAAGGGTGTTGACCATTTTTTTTAATGTATACTTTTATGCCAAAGGGGACTGACCCCTAATTGGCTTTTGTCAATGTGCTTAGCAAAACATTGGTTTTGCTTTTTTTCTTTCTTTTCTATTTCTCTCTTATCGCCAACTATTGTAGTTTTCTTTTAGAAGGTGAAATATTGTATACACCTGTAGTGTATACAATAACTGTATACACTTTTCCTCCTTACAATAAAGTCTTTGGTTTAGAGAATGCCTTGACCATGGAATGAACACAACAGTAAAAAACAAAAACAAAATTATATATATATACACACACACACACACACACACATCTCTTCCAGAATGCATGAAAAATGCCTGAAATTGACTATTTCTCAAGATTTAAAAGATACCTGCAGCTGACCTCCAGCTAGCAAGGGAAAATTTGTCTCTAAAGATAGAAAAAAAGAAGGTAATTAGAAGTTAGAGGTTTGCCCTACACTTAAAATTTGCATTTATATTTCTGAAGGAGAGAGGGAGAGGGAGAGAAGGAGATGAAGAGGGGAAAGGAGAGGAAGAGGGAGAGGGAGAGGCAGAGGGCAGGGGGGGGGAGAGAGAGAGAGAGAGAGAGAGAGAGAGAGAGAGAGAGAGAGAGAGAGAGAGAGAGAGAGAGAGAATGCATTCCAGTTCTTTAGTAACTACTTCTTAAATGATCTCAAAGAGATCACAAAGAGTATGACTTTATTTAGCTAATGAGGTAAAAATAAAAGCAACTAATTCCTATTAGAGTTTTGTGTGCCTAGCTAAGAGAAGAGACCCTGCTCTAGCCCTCTTTCTCTATTCTAAGAGCTAGGGAATGGCATTCCAATTTTGTGATTCTAACAATCTCATCTGATATTCAGGTGTCATAAGAAATGCAAATCAAAACAACTCTGAGGTACCACCTCACACCTAGCAAGCAGGTTGGCTCACATGACAGCAAAGGAGAATAATAAATGTTGGAGGGGATGTGACAAAATTGGGACACTAATGCATTCTGGTAGAGTTGTGAATTGACCAAATCTTTCTGCAGGGAAATTTAGAACTATACCCAAACGGCTTTAAAAGACTGCCTGCCCTTTGATCCAGCCATACCACTGCTGGGTTCATATCCCAAAGAGATAATAAGGAAAAAAAGACTTATACAAAAAATATTTATAGCCACACTCTTTTTGGTGGCAAAAAATGGAAAATGAGGGGATGCCCTTTGATTGGGGAATAGCTGAACAAATTTTGATATCTGTTGGTGATGGAATATTATTGTGCTATAAGAATTGATGATCTGGAGGAATTCCATGTGAACTGGAACAACCTCCGGGAAGTGATGCAGAGTGAAAGGAGAAGAACCAGGAGAACATTATACACAGAGACTGATAAAATGTGGTATAGTCAAATGTAATGGACTTCTCTACTAGCAGCAATGCAATGATCCAGAACAATTCTGAGGGATGCCTCCACCTCCAGATAAAGAACTGTTGGAGTAGAAACACAGAAGAAAAACAACTGTTTGATCATATGGTTTGATGGAGATATGATTGGGGATTTAGACTCTAAATGATCATTCTAGTGCAAATATCAATAATATGGAAATGCATCTTGATCAATGACACATGTAAAGCCCAGTGGAATCATTTGTTGGCTATGGGAGTGGGGAGGGAAAGAACATGAATTTTGTAACCATGGAAAATATTCTAAACCAATTAAATAAATGAACTTAATAAAATATAAAAAACAAGAAAAGAAATATTGCTGAATAATTCTGTATATAATAGAAAATATAAAGAGTGGTCAAGTACTTTAAGATAAGGTACTATATTAGATTTATTTGAGTCTAGCAAGAAAAACAACACAGAACTGATTTTGAGAATTAGCAGTCTCTTGATGGATGGGTCCATCAACCTCCACCTTTTCTCCAGTCTAATTTATCTCAGGTATTGCCATGTAGACAGTCTCCTCAAAAGGATGCTCTAACTCATAGCAAAGTTCAGTATCTGTTTCTTTTTTATTTAAATTTATTTATTTATTTGTTACATTAGAGAAGGCATCATTTGACCAAAAGATATGTGCATGTATAAAACTATGTCTTACTTGTTTCTAATTCATCAGTTCTTTCTCTGGAGGTGAACATATAGAAGTCGTTCTTCAAACAATCTTTCTTCCTCTTTATAATATTCCCTTGTTTCTTTGTGGCCCCCTAGCTAATTACAAGCCTTTCTCTGAACTTTACCCTACATGACCTGTCAGCTACCAAACCTGTCGGCTAGTTAAGGGAGGTATCTACCTTAAAAATGTAAAGATTTCCTCCAGCAGAAGGGGTGGATAAGAACAAGATCATGGAAGTAATGGAAGCAGGCACTTTGAATTGCTTTAGATTTTGGTTAGGCATCAAAGAAGCCGAAGCAATCTATGGGATTCCAAACCATCACTGCTCATCTTGACTTTTCATTTTAACATTGAACTTCAGGGACTCAAAGAGAGAGTGAGGCTGACAACTTTGTATAATTCTGCCTCACTTAAATCTAATTCATGCATGAATCAAAAGACATCACTAATGATGTCATTTTGGTCCTCTTTGAGTAGATAGGTTAACAATCCTGTGGTATCATTCCATACCAACTGGGTGGGGGATGGGGAAAAGATAACACAGAATATGGAGTCAGAAAGTCAGGTTTCATATCCAAACTCTCTTTTCATGATTTGTGTAACCTCTGGATAAGTCATTTCTCCATTATCAGGCGCCTCTGTTTTCTCTTATGCAAAATCTGAAGTTTAGACAGAATGATCTCTTTGGTAGTCAAAAACTACCCACTTCCTCCTCATCTCTGCCTATTATAACTCCTAATTTCTTTCAAAACTCTGTTCAAGTTTAAGAATTCCAAAGAAGACAATGACCACCCATAATTCCAGATGGCTAATTTTTTTGGCTAAGCTATTTTATCTACCTCCAGACAGAGCGGTGATGGACTCAAGAAGCAGAGACATAAATATTTGCAAATAAGGAAAGTGCATATTTGTTCTGCTTAACTATGGAGTTTTAGAAAGGCTTTCCCCCTCACTGGTGAGAGTTGGGAGGGAAATAAAAGCATTATTTTTTATTTAATTGAAAAAATTAAATTATAAAAATTCTACCCAAGAACCAACTTCTACATGAGACATTTTGTGATCTTCCCTAACATCCTCAATTTATCATATGCTACAAACAAGATGTATTATATTTTTAATTTTTATTTGTTTATGAACACATTGCCTTTTCAAATAGAATATAAGTTAGTTGAGGGCAGGGATGATTTCTTCATTGTATCCCAGTACCCTGCAGAGAGTCTGGCTTATAATAGGCACTTGTAAAAACATGTTGACTGTTTTAAGCAATTATTTTGAAACTCAAATATACCAGTAGACCTTGCTGAACTGAAAAAGTGATATTCCTTAGAATCTTGAATATATTTACTGTTGCTAGGATTCAATGAAAGATGCTAATAGATAAGAGAGAGCTATGCCAAGTCCAAATAAATGCTCTGAATAAATGCTACATTTTTCACTCATTCAAAAAAATGCCTAATTTTTAGGCACCCAGTCCTGATGCTAAGGTTATTAAACACATTTTCTACAATGACTCATACAAAGGAAACCAGAATCCAAATGAAATTTGTATTTTCATGGTACTTCTCATAAATCCTAAGTACAAATACCTGGGGGAAAAAACCCTAGCAACTGTCAGAAAGCTACTGCTTCTCTAACTAAAACACACTCTGATTATTTTTTGGTGGAAATCTAGTTCCAAATAAGTGAGATATTTATCTATCGTCTTGTTATGGCTGCTGCTCTGGTTACCTTAGAGATCCCTCTTCTCACTATATGCTCTTCTTCATAGTAAATGAAAGACCAAGAAGCCACCCTGCTAAGGGATTCCTCATTTTTTTCTAAGAGAATGATGATAGCTCTCTTTACTTTCATTTCTCATTCTTTCCGAACCAAAGAATACCTTTTAGGTAACCTTCAATAAACTATACAGGGTCTGGGTTTTTGAAGTCTAATTTCATTGTCTTCTTTCATTCTTAAGGGAAAAAAAATAAATGATTTTGTCTAAAACACAAGGAATAACACAGTCCCTGGCATATAAAAGCATTTAACAAATGAATGTCAAATTATGATGCTTTAATGTACCTGAATATATCATTCATCAAAATAAACAATGAAATGGACATTTCCAGATAAACCTGAGAAGACTTGAATGAATTAATGCAGAGTAAAGTCACCAGAACCAGGAAAATAGTGTGCATGATGAAAATATTTAACACACAAACAAGAATAACTATCATTTATATAGTACTGTAAGGCTTGCAAATCACTTCACTTGATTGTTATCTCTTCTGGCACTTAAAAAATCTGGGTACTCTTATACTTGTTTTTCCAAGCACTTTGCATGGGCTATCATTTGACTCTCACAGGAAGAAATAGAGGTAAAAGTATAAGAAAATAATATAATAACCAGAATTTATTTAGAGCTTTAAGGTTTGCAAAGCATTTATAAATATTGTCTTGTTTAATCTTCACAAAAACTCTGCAAGGTAGATTTCAAAGTTGGGAAAGCTGAAATATATTAAGGTTAAGTGACCTGCCAAGAGCCATGTAGCTACTATCTGGGATAGAATTTGAACTCACATATATTTGAACTTCTAAAAGGTGATGAAGTCAAAATGCAAAATGAGACATTTTTTGACATGATAAATGAGAGAATTTGTTTTCTTTGGCAATATTTATTTGTCATGAAGGTTATGATTTTTTTGAAATGTTGTTTAAAGTAGTAGAGGAGTAGTAGGAAGGGAAAATGAATATTTATTTGTTTTATTAATACTAGCTGATCAACTAATTAAAAGAAATGGTTTTGAATTAATGAATTTGGCTGGGAAAATTAGTCAGTGTTTCCTTTTATTCCTGTTTCTTCCATTGACTATCAATCACAACAAAAGAATCAACCTACTGTTGTAAAATTATAAAGTAATTGGGTTCATTATATGTCTGATTGAAAAGGAAGATGTGATATACTGGAAAGAGATGTGGATTTGGGGTCAGATGACCTAGGTTTGAGCCATTGTTCTGCTATTATTATCTTATCATTTTAAGCAAGTCCTTTACCCTCTTTGGGTTTCAATTTTCTCCTCTATTAAAGGAAAATGTTTTGTGTGATGTGTGATTATCACTAGAATTCTTTACCCTTTCTCTGTCTAAAGCATGTCACTTTTAAACAATATATTGTTGTATTTTGGTTTGTAATCCATTCTATATTCTCTTCTATTTTACTGGTGAATTTAATCCATTCACATTTACAGTTATGATTGCTGTGTATTGTAATAAGGGAATTATTTGAATGCTAATTGATAACTAAAGATCAGGGCTGTTAATCTTATTCCTTCTCTGTTGTAGGCTTTTCCATTTTCTTATGTCCATACCATAACAGTATTTCACTACATCCTATATTTATAACATCCATAAATACATACATACATACATACATAAGGCATTTTCCTGCCTATTTTTTTAAAATTTGAACTTTGTCAAAATTCAAATTTGTTCAGTCTTTGGGTATGGAGAGGCTTGAGTTTCTGTCTTTTATGTCTTTCTGTTGCTTTATAACATTGGGAGGGATTTCAAGGGTTTTTTGTCCTTCCAATGTGGTATGCTCCATGCACTGGTCTCCTTATTACACTCTTTATCTGTACTGTGATCCTTACCCTGATATGGCCCCTGTTCCCTTATAGCTATGATTAATCCTCTCCACACAAACTGTGACTCAGAACTAGGTAATAGGTGGGAGAAAAGTCAGGTGGCCCTCAATCCTGCTCCTATTTCTAGTTTAGGGTTCCCTTGAGATCTCCTTTTGGCAAGGTGTCTAATATGTCATCCATGGATTCTATGTCCCTCCAAACCACTGCTTCCATGAGCACAGTCCTGTGTTGTCCACTGCTGTCACTTCTGGACTATCCCCATCCTCACATCTGGGACCATTATTTCTATCTTTCTACATTGTCCTGGGCAAAATAATCACATATCATGATATTTTCTTTACCTTCTAGTCAGGAATTCTGTTTATCACATTTTATGCTGTTGTGTTATGTATAAAGAGCATTTTGAAAAAATGCTGGCTTTCTTTCTACCATTTTGACTCTCCCTTCTCATTTCACATGTTCTATGATTTTAAAATCAGAAAAAGAAAATTTCTAGAAAATTCATCTTCTTTATGCAATTCTTTAGCAAAGATACTATAAAATACATTGTGAATTCTAAGAGGTATGAAAGGTTTTTCTAAATAATAATGGGCAAACTATATGAACAATTTTCTAAAGAAAAACTGTAGATTATCAGCAATTACATGAAAACAACATTCAAATCATTAGAAAGAGAAAAAAATTAAAGCAAATCACACTACTTTTACCTTATAATCAAAAAATTATCAAACATGTCAAGAAATGGAAGTAGTCCTTTGCAGATGGATTGTCAATAGAGAAACATACTAATACTCTATCGGTATATATGTGAATTATTACAAGCATTCTAGGAAACAATTATATTTTATGAAAAAGTTACCAAATTCCTTATACAATTTGATCAAGAAATACCACTACTAGACATATACCCTAAGGTTGTTAAAAATAGAAAGAAATGTATAATATATACCAAATTTATTATATCATAAACATATGAGGAAGAAAAGAATTAGAAATAAAGTTAGTGTTCACTAATTGCCAATAAAAATCCTGGAACAGACTGTGGTGCAGGCAGATAATGGAATATGATTATAAAAACAGAAGTAATAAAGATATAGAATTCAGAAAATAATTATAATAATGATTACCATTTTTTGTAGAACTTAAAGTCTTACAGAATATTTTACAAATATTATCTAATTTTATCCTTACAACAATCCTGCAAGGTAAGTGTTAATATTATTCTAAATTTTTGAGGAAACTGAAGCAAATGAAAATTAAATGACATGGCCCAGGGTCACACAATTCATAAGTATCTGAGGCTGATTTTGAACCCTTGTCTTCCTGACTGCAAGTCCAACTCTTTATTCACTGAACCACCTAGCAGCAATAAAAAACTAAATAAACACTAAGGTGTCTTCTAGCTCTTAATTGTGATATAATGCTAATAGGATCCTCCCATTGATACAGAGCAGAGCACACTTAAAACTTTAAATCTTAGACCAAGGCATAGAATTAAGTGACTAATGCATGGTAACATAGCTAATAAGTATAAGAACTAAGATTTGAATATAATTCTTCTTGATGCTATTATAAGTTTACTATCTCATGATGCCTTTCTTTCATGGAGTATGTAATTGTGTGTGCACATGTGTGTATGGAGCAGGGTGTAATATAAAGGTAAAGAAAGAATGAGTTTAACCATGAAAGAGCTTATAGTTGGTAGCAGGGAATGAGGCATACAAACAAAAAAGTTAACATGAATCGGAATGATAAAATTACATGAGAATAAAAAGCTATGAAAACAGATTAAGAAGATACCACAAAGAGGTAGAGAAAGCCAGACATTTTACATCCATGCTCATTGATTAAGAACTCAACCTGAGACTTCTGGGTACATATGGCTGCAGAGTAGATGCAGCTCACTTCCTCTCCTCAGACCCAACGACACAGATGACCACAAAAGACCCCCCTATTGTAAACCTTAAAATTTCTTAGACTTATGAATGTCGGAAATTTCCCCATTTGGAAATTTCATACTGGAAAAAATTTCGTACTGATAGTAAGAACTCTATTGGAATGTAAAACCCCTTGGCATGGGAGGATCCTTCTCCTCCCTACTTAAGACTACTTTAGGACAGAAACCTTTTGCTAAACAATGGAAAGGGTTTTGACCTATGCTTAAGCATAGAACAGGAAGTTCTTTGAGTCATGATTGATTTTAGAATTGATACAATAGAGATACTTGGAATGACAGAACCAGGTCTTGGAAAATACAATCTCCACCCTACTTAGAGTAACAGGATTTAGGAAGGGCTGCAGCAAGGATCAAGATTTAATTATTTGAGAATATGACCTTCAACAGACATGTGCAAAGCCACAGACCTCTGGGCGGTCCTGGGTTAAACTAGAGCCACCATTGTCACAGGGGAGACATTGACAGTGATTGGTAGATGTGAGAACTGAGGGGAGGGAACTTAGATGGTTTCCTTAAAGATAGTGGGGTCTGAGGACAGGGGGAGGAGAAGGTTTTGCTCTGAGCGAGGTGGCTCTGGAGGAGGACTGAGGAGGTTGCTCTGTGGGAGGACCAGGAGAGAAGGATGGCTCTGAAGGAGGAGAATTCTCTGGAAACATTTCTTGAAAGGAGGCTCTCTTGAAGGTGGAGCCTGAGGTTGGCATGAGAAGTCTTACCTAGAGAGATCTTGGGTAAGTGATAAAACCAACTGACTGATTTATTCATTCTTATTCCTTTCTTACTTTCTCTCTTTTTCTATTGATTAATCAGTGTATTATAAATTAAATTTCTCTATAAAACCCAGGTGGCTTGGGTATATTCATAAATTAGGAATATATTCCCTGGCGACCATCTTATATTTATATAAAACCAAGACACAGTAGAAAACATATTTCAGTGGTCATAATTGATATATATATTTCCCTTGATCCCAAACATTTTAATTATCACACTATATGACCACTATATGACCCCCTATATGACCACTATAATCAATGAGTGTGCAAAGGGATCCCCTGAAGTGAGCAAGGGGCACCCACAGGTCTTGGGAGTTAACAAGGCCACCAAAGACCTACACCTGAGAGCAGTAACACCTGAAACTTTGGAAGGCAGGGAAGGGCAGACCCTGGGCTCCTCTGCAAAGACAGCACATCTGTGGAGAACCAAGAATTAGCCTGAGGCTAAAGCCTTGATAATTAGACCCTTACACTGAAAGCAATCCCTCCTCACTCAGATTTCTGACTGGAAAGGGGAGGAAATAAAACATAGAGATGGCAAACAATGCTCAGGAACCACAACGCCCCAACACCAAGAAAAGCAAGAAGAAGGGGGTAACTTTGGATACATTTTATGAAGGGAAAATATCGAATACAGAGGAAATAGAAGAGGAAACACAAACAAATGCTCCAAAAACTTCCAAGAGAAATGGAAATTGTCCACAAGCTCTTGAAGAGTATAAATTGGAAGTTATCAAAATGATGGAAGCCTTCTGGCAGGAAAAATGGGAAATAATGCAAAAGGAACTCAGCAATCTGAGGGACAAAAACACACAATTGCAGAATCAGCTTGAAGCCTCAAAAAGCAGGACAGACCAAACTGAAAAGGAAAACCAGTCTTTAAAGGTCAGAATCAGACAACTGGAAGACAATGCTCTTGCAAAAGAGGACGAATTAATAAAGCAAAGTCAAAAGACTAAGGAATTAGAAGATAATATAAAATATCTCACTGACAAGGTGACAGACCTGGAAAACAGAGGAAGGAGAGACAATCTGAGAATCATTGGTCTACCAGAAAAATCAGAAATAAAACAGTAATCTTGATATCATAATACAAGATATCATCCAAGAAAACTGCCCAGCGATTCTAGGACAAGGGGGCAAAATAGTCATTGAAAGAGTTCACAGAACACCCTCTACAATAAATCCCCAAAAGACAACTCCCAGGAATGTAATTGCCAAATTCCAAAGCTTTCAAGCAAAAGAAAAAACCTTACAAGAAGCCAGAATATGACAATTTAAATATAAAGGAATGCCAATCAGGGTCACACAAGACCTTGCAATTTCCACACTGAATGAGTATGAGGTATGGAACATGATATTCAGAAAGGCTAGAGAGCCGGGTCTTCAACCAAGATTCAGCTATCCATCAAAACTGACTATATACTTCCAGGGAAAAGTATGGGCATTCAACAAAAAAGATTTCCAAGTTTTTGTAAAGAAAAGACCAGAGCTCTGTGGAAAGTTTGACATCCAAACACAAAGAGCAAGAGAAACATGAAAAGGTAAACATGAAGGAAAGCCAAAAGGAGAAAAATGTTATCTTTTTCTTTTATTCAAACTCTCTTCTATAAGGACTACATTTATATCAAACCATGTATATTAATATGTGTGGAAAATGTAATGTGTAACTCTCAAAAATTGAATGCATCATTAGAGTACTTAGAAGAATCACACATAGGGAAAGATTGGGGAATCAAGATTATATGGAGAAAAGAGGGGGAAAGAAAGAAAAAGGGAGGGGGGGAATTGCTGTTGGTACTAAGATATACTTCAAGAAATAGGAAAAAAAACTAAATGGAATAATCTTTCTCACACAAAGATACACATGGGAAGGGGAGGTGAAGAATTCTCCTATAAGAAGGAGAGGAAGAGATTGGAAATTGGTATTACTTAAACCTTACTCTCAGTGAAATCAACTCTGAGAGGAGAGAAAATCTAGATCAATTGGGATCTTGAATTCTATCTTATCCAACAGGGTAAGAGACAGGGGAAATTAAGGAGGGGGAGGGGATAGAGGGTATAAAAAGGGAGGGAAGGAGAGGGGGGAGGGAAGTTAGCAGACCCTAAAAAAACAAACAAACAAAAAAAAACCAACCCAACCAACAAACAAAAAGGGAACAAAAAGGGAGGGGCTAAAAAGGGAAGCATATCAAGGGAGGGCACTAGGGGGACATATTTAAAGTAAATCATTAGTTTAAAAGATTATAGCTAAAGAAGAAAGGTCAGATTTAGGGGAAGATATCAAAATGCCAGGGAATCCACAAGTGACAATCATAACTTTGAATGTGAATGGAATGAACTCACCCATAAAATGTAGACAAATAGCAGAATGGATTAGAATCCAAAACCCTACCATATGTTGTCTTCAAGAAATACACATGAGATGGGTAGATACTCACAAGGTCAGAATTAAAGGATGGAGTAAGACATTTTGGGTCTCAACTGACAGTAAGAAGGCAGGAGTTGCAATCACGATATCTGACAAATCCAAAGCAACAATAGACCTGATTATAAGGAATAGGGAAGGTAAATATATTCTGATAAAAGGGAGTATAGACAATGAGGAAATATCACTAATCAACATGTATGCACCAAATGGTATAGCATCCAAATTTTTAATAGAGAAACTAGGAGAATTGAAGGAGGAAAAAACAGTAAAACCATATTAGTGGGAGACTTGAACCAACCACTATCAAATTTAGATAAATCAAACCAAAAAATAAACAAGAAAGAGGTAAAAGAGGTGAATGAAATCTTAGAAAAATTAGAGTTAATAGACATATGGAGAAAAATAAATAGGTACAAAAAGGAATACACCTTCTTTTCAGCACCACATGGCAAATTCACAAAGATTGACCATACACTAAGTCACAGAAACATGGCATACAAATGCAGAAAAGCAGAAATAATAAATCCAAACTTTTCAGATCCTAAGGCAATAAAAATAATGATCACTAAGGGTACATGGAGAGCCAAATCAAAAATCAATTGGAAATTAAATAATATGATACTCCAAAATAGGTTAGTTAGAGAATAAATCATAGAAACAATTAATAATTTCATTGAGGAAAATGACAATGGTGAGACATCCTTCCAAACATTATGGGATGCAGCCAAAGCAGTACTCAGGAAAATTCATATCCCAGAGTTCATATATTAACAAATTAGGGAAGGCAGAGATCAATGAATTGGAAATGCAAATAAAAAAACTTGAAAGCAAACAAATAACCCACCTCCCAGTAGAAAACCAAACTAGAGATCCTAAAAATTAAGGGGGAATTTAATAAAGTTGAAAGTGATAGAACTATTGAACTAATAAATAAGACTAGAAGCTGGTATTTTGAAAAAACAAACAAAATAGACAAAGTACTAGTCAATCGAATTTAAAAAAGGAAAGAAGAAAAGCAAATTAACAGCATAATAGATGAAAAGGGGACCTCACCTCCAATGAAGAGGAAATTAAGGCAATCATTAAAAACTACTTTGCCCAATTATATAGCAATAACTATACCAATCTAGGTGATGTGGATGAATATTTACAAAAATATAAATTACCTTGACTAACAGAAGAAGAAATAGAATTCTTAAATAATCCCATATCAGAACAAGAAATCCAACAGGCCATCAAAGAACTCCCTAAGAAATAATCTCCAGGGTCTGATGGATTCACAAGTGAATTCTATCAAACATTCAATGAACAGCCAATCCCAATACAAATACAAAGTATTTGACATAATAAGCAAAGAGGGAATTGTACCAAATTCCTTTCATGACACAAACATGGTACTGATCCCAAAGCCAGGAAGGTCAAAAACTGAGAAATAAAACTATAGACCAATCTCCCTAATGAGTATAGATGCAAAAATCTTAAATAGGATACTAGCAAAAAGACTCCAGGAACTGATCAGGAGGGTCGTTCACTACAATTGAGTAGGATTTGTACCAGGAATGCAGGGCTGGTTCAATATTAGGAAAATCATCCATATAATTGACCACATCAACAAGCAAACCAACAAAAATCACATGATTATTTCAATAGAAGCAGAAAAAGCCTTTGATAAAATACAACACCTATTCCTATTAAAAACACTAGAAAGCATAGGAATAGAAGGGTCGTTCCTCAAAATAATAAACAGTATATATATCTAAAACCATCAACTAACATCATTTGCAATGGGGATAAACTAGATGCATTTCCAATAAGATCAGGAATGAAACTAGGATGCCCAATATCACCTCTATTATTTAACATTGTACTAGAAACACTAGTAGTAGCAATTAGAGAAGAAAAAGAAATTGAAGGTATTAAAATAGGCAAGGAGGAGACCAAGTTATTGCTCTTTGCAAATGATATAATTGTTTACTTAAAGAATCCTAGAGAATCAACCAAAAAGCTAGTTGAAATAATCAACTTTAGCAAAGTTGCAGGATACAAAATAAACCCGCATAAGTCATCAGCATTTCTATATATTTCCAACACAGCTCAGCAGCAAGAATTAGAAAGAGAAATCCTATTCAGAATCACCATAGATAAAATAAAATACTTAGGAATCTATCTCCCAAGACAAATACAGCAACTATATGAACACAACTACAAAACACTCTCCACACAAATAAAACTAGACTTGAGCAATTGGAAAAAACATTAACTGCTCATGGGGGGGTGTATGGGGTGCTCAGGGAGGAGAAATATCTTTGGTATGGAGGGCTTGTCGTGCCCTCCTAGGGCAGCTCTCCAGCCTCTGACCCTCACCTGACACCCAGCTCTCATTTGTGGCTCCTAGTAGCTGCTAGCATGCGGCAGCGGCCACACCCCGGGCAACAGCTTCGACAGGCCGGCTAAACTTTGTGAGGGTAGCCTTTGGGTCATCGTGGACCCGTGGTGAACTAGGGCTTTGCTCACCCAGCATGTGAAGACTGCTTCAGCTGAACAGATGGAAGAAACCAATAAGAAGGTTCAACGGCTGAGATGGCGACGCAGCAAAGCACTGTGGAGTGCTTAGGGATAGTTGGAGCACAAAGGACAACACGGCCATCCAATGCAGCTGGGGAAGTCTCCAGATAAAATGACTTTTTGTGCCACTGGACCAAGGCTTCCAGTGCCGAGAGAGTGGGACTGTCTCTTTGCATTGACTTTTCCACTTAAATCTTCATGCACAAGTGTCTTTGTGCACAAAAACACACAAAGACAATAGTCATTCTTGGTTACCGAGAGACTACTACTACTACTAACTGCTCATGGATAGGATGAGCCAATATAATAAAAATGACCATCCTACCCAAACTTATTTATCTATTTAGTGCTATACCCACTGAACTTCCAAAAAAAATTTACTGATTTAGAAAAAACCATAACAAAGTTCATTTGGAAGAACAAAGGAGCAATGGTTATTCAGGGAAATAATAAAAAATAATACAAAGGAAGGTAGCCTTGCAGTCCCAGATCTCAGACTCTATTATAAAGCAGTGGTCATCAAAACAATTTGGTACTGGCAAAGAGACAGAAAGGAGGATCAGTGGAATAGACTTGGGGTAAGTGACCTCAGCAAGGCAGTAAATGACAAACCCAAAGACCCCAGCTTTTGGGACAAAAACCCACTATTTGACAAAAAACTGCAGGGAAAACTGGAAGACAGTGTGGGAGAGATTAGGTTTGGATTAACACCTCACACCCTACACCAAGATAAACTCAGAATGGGTGAATGACTTGAACACAAAGAAGGAAACTGTAAGTAAATTAGGTAAACACAGAATAGTATACATGTCAGACCTGTGGGAAGGGAACGATTTTAAAACCAAGAAAGACATAGAAAGAGTCACAAAATGTAAAATAATCAATTTTGATTACATCAAATTAAAAAGGTTTTATATAAACAAAACCAATGTAACCAAAATAAGAAGGGAAGCAACAAATTGGGAAACAACCTTCATATCAAAAACCTCTGACAAAGGTCTAATTACTCAAATTTATAAAGAGCTAAATCAATTATAGAAAAAATCAAACCATTCTCCAATTGATAAATGGGCAAGGGACATGAACAGGCAGTTTTCAGCCAAAGAAATCAAAACTATTAATAAGCACATGAAAAAAGTGCTCTAAATCTCTGATAATTAGAGAGGTGTAAATCAAAACAACTCTGAAGTATCACCTCACACCTAGCAGATTGGCTAACATGACAGCAAAGGAAAATAATGAATGCTGGAGGGGTTGTGGCAAAGTTGGGACATTAATTCATTGCTGGTGGAGTTGTGAATTGATCCAACCATTCTGAAGGGCAATTTGGAACTATGCCGAAAGGGCAATAAAAGACTGCCCTTTGATCCAGCCATAGCACTACTGGGTTTGTACCCCAAAGAGATAATAAGGAAAAAGATGTGTACAAGAATATTCATAGCTGTGCTCTTTGTGGTGGCCAAAAATTGGAAAATGAGGGGATGCCCTTCAACTGGGGAATGACTGAACAAATTGTGGTATATGTTGGTGATTAAATACTATTGTGCTCCAAAGAATAATAAAGTGGAGGAATTCCATTGATATTGGAACAACCTCCAGGAAGTGATGCAGAGTGAAAAGAGAAGAGCCAGGAGAACATTATACACAGAGAATGATACACTGTGGTACAATCAAATGTAATGGACTTCTCCATTAGTGTCAATACAATGTCCCTGAACATTCCACAGGTATCCAGGAGAAAAAACACTAGCAGAAGACAAATTGTGGGAGTAAAAACACAGAGGAAAAGCAACTGCTTGACTACAGGGGTTGAGGAGACATGATTGAGGAGAGACTCTAAATGAACACCCTAATGGAAATACCAACAGCATGGAAATGGGTTTGAATCAAGGACACATGATACCCAGTGGAATAGTGCATCAGCTATGGGAGGGGCGGTGGGAGAGGAGGGAGGAAAAGAAAATGATCTTTGTTTCTAATGAATAATGTCTGAAAATGACCAAATAAAACAATGTTTAAAAGGGGAAAAAAAGAACTCACCCTGAATCACAATATAAACAATGATTCCTATAGTATCAAGTACATTTCCCTTTCCTTTTTTCCCCTTCCCTCTTGCTTCCCTCATTTTTCCCTACCTATACATTCAATCTTACTTACTACTACTTACCATCTCAAATCTATGCATCAGTGGGGCCAATTCCCTAAACTATCTCTCATTCAGTGTACTCATTCTACCTTAGTACCTTCACCCTTGGTATTCTGCACACCAGCAATTCCCTGGCCCAAATTCTTCTTATCTCAATACTGCTCATTCCTCAGAGTCTAGCTCCATCTTTGTATCACAGATATACTCTGATCACACCAGCTCAAACTATCCATATGTTTGTTTGTATTAATGTTCAATTACTTTACAGAAGGAAAACTTTTTCTCCACAACTTTGCTTGTGCATGTAAGCTCCTTGAAGTCAGGACTATGCCTTATTCATCTTTGAATTTCCTCCCAACACTGAGTACAATGTCTAAAAGCATCATCATCGTCCTGATCTGAAGTAAAAAATAAACTAATGGGTGGATGTGTGAATGAGTGTATGAATGTACACAGGGGAAAAAGAACTAAAATCATAGGGAAATATTTCTTAAGTGCATAGCCCTCAAATAGCTCCTGGAAAGGTTTTAGAGAACTTCTAAGAAGTTTATAATCTGAGATTTGAGGAAACAAGAGGATGAGTAAAGATATTGTCAAAACAAAAATGGGTCTATTATGACAGAGGCAGATGTGGAATAGGGGATAGACACCAGTGGAGCCAGGAAGACTAGAGTTCAAGCTCCATCTCTGACACATACTGGCTGTTTGACCCTAAACAAACCATTCAAAGCCTCAGTGCTTTAAACAGCCCACTGGAACACTAGGACTATAAATGGCAGAGAAGACATTGACCTGCATAGGTAGAGAGAATTTTCTACTCTATGAATTCCCTGTTTATGCCACTTAATTCTTGTGTGATCTTGAGCAAGTAAGTTGCCTTCATTAAGCCTTAATTTCTATAAAATTAGGGCTCTGGGCTAGAGGACCTTTAATTTCCTTTTAGCTCTATATGTGTTCCTGATAATTCTAGTTTGAAGTTATGAGAACACCATGTGAAACCCAGTTCTTTACTTATTAGCAATATGACTACAAACAAATCATTTTTACTTATAACAATGAAATCTCTTCCCCAATTGATAAGTGGTCAAAAGATATAGACAATTTGGGGATGAAGAAATCAAAGTCACATATATTCATATAAAAAACCTTTCAATCTTAGAGATATGTAAATCAAAACAATTTTGAGCCATCATCATACAACTCTCATTAAAATGATGAAAAGGAAAGATGACAAATATTGGACAGGATATGGAAAAATGGGTTACTAATACACTGTTGTTGGAAATGTGGATATGAACTAATCCAACCATTTTGGAGAACAATCTGGAATTATGCCCAGAGTAATAAAACTGTACATACCCTTAGATCCAACAATACCACTGTTGGGTCTATATCCCAAAATGATAAAGGGAAAAGGAAAAAAACATACATACTCTAAAATATTCATAGGAGATTTCTTTGTGGTGACAAAGACCTGGGAATTAAGGAGATGGAATGACTGAACAAGTTGTGATTGATTATTATGATTATTAGAAAATACTACTCTACCATAAAAAATAATGAGTGAGTTGATTTTAAAAAACATGGAAAGATATACATGAAATGATGAGAAAATGATTAGAACAAAAAACATACCCAGCTATAGAGTTAATGTTTGAAAAATAACTTGTGAATGTCCACCTCTAGTGACAGAACTGATAAACAGAAACACAGAAGATGTAATATATGGTTTTGTTTTGTTTTGTTTTGTTTTATGTTAAGGGATGTCTTCTCTAGTGTGAGGAAGAGAGAGGGGGAAAAACTGGGACTTTTAGTGTAACAACAATTGAATGTAAGTAAAAAATTAAATTTCAATCAAGTTATTTTTAAAATCACAATGAAATATCAGTTCTAATCCCTATCTTCTATGCAAAAGTTATCCATTAACTGGTCAATATGCAGAAAATTAGTAGATTCTGCCTAAGTTGGCACTCCTGATCCCAATCTAAGGAAGGAACTTGTATACACTTTTGCATGGAGAGAACAAGGGTTTTTTAATGGTAGGAGAGTTAGTGTGTCTAATATTTTGAAAAAAAAAATGCATTTACTTGATTAAAAACACCACAATTCCACCTTAAGCTCAATACCAGGCTCTTTCTGACCACCTCCAGTACCTAAAAAGTTTTTTGTGTTTCTTCTCTTCTTCCTCACCACAAGTCTGTGGTTTGACAGGCAAGCAGACCATTTATTCAGCATTCTCTTCATAGCAAGGAAATGGGTAGGTATCACTTTGCCAATGAGGCATAGCCAGAGTGGCAAGTTAAAGGCTCAAGACGCCAGCAGCTACATTAATGCCATGGTGATTAAGTGCCAACTCTAAGCCTCAGTACCCTATGAAGAACAATAGGAGCTTATCAATGTCAGGAAGTCTGGACTCACATCATGCTTCATAAACAAGATGAAATGCATTGTTGCCACAATCACCACTTCCTGTGCACCAATGAAGAAGACAGGATTCAAATTTGCTAATGAAATAGGGCTGCCCATTTGAAGTGGAAGATGGGAAGGAAGTGAATATGCACAAGTGTCTGACTGACAGCAGTGGTCTGACTACTTCATAGTGCTCATTTTTGTACAAGAATCAGGAGTAAGGATTCGCTAACTTTGCAATACTCTAATGGCTCAAGTGCCTATGACTCAACAGACAGTGCTGGACTGCACGGTTCTGAAGCAGATGAATTGCAGTTTGGGATATCAAATATAAATGAACTGAAGATGTGTCATCTCATAACCCACAGAGCCGCAATTGGTGCTCCCTTAATGCTGATCCTAGGTAAACATTTATGAGGTTGATGACAATAATGACTCATCTTTACATATCATCTTTTGGTTATAAAGTACCTTAATGCATATTTTCTCATTTGATACACACGACTCTAGGAAATAAGTACTCTAATGCAGGTACTATCTCCTCCTTACAGATAAGAAAACTGAGGCTCTAAGAAGCTAAACTCGTTACCCATACTTAAATAACTAGTAAGCAGTAGGATTAAGTGCAACAACAACAATAATAACCACAATAATAATGACTTATATTTATGTAGTATGTTTTGTTGTTGTTCAGTCATTTACAGCTGCCTCCTCATGACCTGATTTGGGGTTTTCTTGGCAAAAATATTGGAGTAGTTTACCATTTTTTTCTCCTGCTCATTTTGTAGGTGAGGAAACTGTCAAACAGAGTTAAGTGACTTGCCCAGTGTCACACAGTAAGTGTCTGAGGTTTTGGATTTGAACTGAGAAAAATGAATCATCCTGACTCCAGCTCCAGGACTGTCTTCACCATACCACCAGATGCCCATTTTATGGTTTTAAGTATAAAAGATTGTTTTATAATCATAACTTATTGCCATATAGTTAAGAAAAACATTTCCCTTTCATCATTTTCTTTTCCTTTGACAGATAAAGAAACTGAAGCTCGAAGAGAGTTAGGGATTTACTCAAGGTTAAAGACTTAGGAACAGAGGCAGGAATCTAGTTTCCTATCTTCCCACTTAGTAGTACTTAAAGGAAAAGCAAAGCTTATAGGATTGAAGAAATTATTTCAGGGGGAAAAAATGAAGGAAGAAACAATTTAAGCAGAGTACTATTCATAGTCATATTCACAGGAAAATTAACAGTCCATTTAGCTGAAGTATGATTACTGGGAAATTTATTCAGAGACAAATCTTGATTAGCCTTGAATGTCAAGCTAAAGGATTTGGTATTTACTGTCAACAATGGTAAACAATTGAAGATTTCTGAGCTAGAAGTTAATGCATGAAAAAAGTGCTTAATGAAATCAAAATCAAATACTATTCATTGGAAATGTTCATTCTGTGACCATTTAGGCCAACTATTACTGAGCTCTCTGAGCACCCAAAGATCAGATCTAACCCTTTTCTACATAATAGTATTTTAGCTACCTAGTCAACTATCTTAAGCTTTCTCTCCAAGTCTTCTCTTGTCTAGGCTAAACAGCCCTGGTTCCTTCCAGTAATACTTATATAGCATTAATCTATTGTCCTTAAAAGTGGGTTTGCCTTTTGTCCTAAATGTGTGTAGATGTGTCCTTGCTAAATGAAAGTACCCAGAAATTAATAATACTCCAGATGTCATCTGAGCAAGAGAGAATACAAGAAGATAGGGGGCAGCTGGGTAGCACAGTGGATTGAGAGTCAAGCCTAGAGACGGGAGGTCCTAGGTTCAAATCTGGCCTCAGACACTTTCCAGCCGTGTGACCCTGGGCAAGTCACTTTACCCCCATTGCCTAGCCCTTACCACTCTTCTGCCTTGGAGCCAATACACAGTATTGACTCCAAGATGGAAGGTAAGGGTTTAAAAAAAAAGAATACAAGAAGACATTAATTCCTTTCAACCTAGAGACTATGCATCTATCTCTTAGGGCAAACTCAAGATCACATTAAGGAAAAAACATACTATAGTGGAAAGAGCTCTTTCCTTATGTAAGCCCTATGCTGACAGAATAAGGGAATCTGGGTTCAAATCAATGTGCTATTACTTGCAAATTGTGTGGCTTTTAGCAAGTTCCTGAGCCTCAGTCTATTAATCTATGTGGCCTCAAAGATCCATCAGAGTTCTTCATCTATGATGCTCTGAGAATAGTCATCAGTTCAATACCTCAACCACTTCTGGAAAGGAAGTGACAATCCACTGTCTGACTCCCTAGGGGGAAAAAATCCTTTCACTACAGATTATGCCCTTATGTGTGCTTTCCCCCTTCTATTAAAAAGGAATTTCAATGACAGCAAGAGATGCTTTATTTTTGTATTTGTATCCCCAAAGATTTTTATAGTGACCAGTAAATAGACATTTCTTCAAGAATGTTTCATATTTCTAAACAATTATTTCATTCATTCAGAGTTAAATGGTCACTTGACCAGGATGTTATATGGGAGATTCTTATTCATGTACAGGTTGGACTAGATAAAATCTGAGGTCTCTTCCATCTCTGAGATTTGGCAAGATAATATGCTGTTCATAGGGAGGCAGTAAAAGGGAAGGAGAATAGAGTAAGTATTTATGTAGAAATACTAAATATTAGACATTGTGCAAAATGCTTTATAAAATTATCTCATTTGAGTTTATCAACAATCTTGAAAAATAGATGCTGTTATTGTCCACATTGACATAGTGTCTGGCTCAATATGGTGCTACCTAGCTGCCTCTTGAGTCCATGGTGGATTTCAGGATAGATGACCATTTGGGGCTGCTACTAGTGGACTGGAGAAGTCAGTGGGTTTCTCTACATTGTTACTTTCCTGAACCTCCTTTGCATTGCTGCAGACCAAATACATGAAGCAATATTGCTCAGACCAATTCTCAGGGCCCTGCTGTAACTTCAGCAAATAGGGTTGGGAGACCTAATGGACTTTTGGATGTATTGGGGGACCTATTCTCAAGGACCACACAGTTAGCTTAAGAGTCTAGCTATGAATCTGAAGGTTCAGACCCAAGCAGGTAGGAAGCAACACTTCCTTAGTAAGAAGATTCATGTTCAAATAATGTCTTTGACCTCTTAGAGCACAGGTAATTCATTTAACATCTCTGGAACTCAATATTCTTATCTGCAAATTGAGAGGGTTAAACTAGACCATTTCTGAGGTTTCTTCCAGCTCCTATAATCCAGAAGCAAGCATAAATGCCAGGACCCAGACTGAATAATATTTCCAGATCAGTAGAGGCATATCTAAGGTTAGCAACCCAAGACTGCTATGAATTCTTGAAGAAAACTTTAATGTTCCTTCACATTGGAAACACCTTGGCATTTGTGGTTTGACAGCTACCCTTGTTTTCACTCAAAGTTTACAAAATCAAAACTGTTTTACCACCAGCCAAGAAAGATCCCCAGGCTCTTTGCATGACCTATTAAATGATGGTTTTTCATTGAAGTCATCGAACTCCAAAGATTTTACGTTAGTTTTCATAGTATATAATGAGCTAGAAGGAATTCTTCTACTCTAAATTGCTCATTTTACAAATAAGGAAACCAAGGTTCAATAAAGTGACACAGAGTCAGGGTTTTGACATGAACCCAGGTTTTCTGATGATGTGTTTAGTGACCTTTTTAGTACATCTTTCTTCCTTATTCCTAGATATTTTCTGTTGATAGAAGTATTTTATAGCACATCAAAAGTGATCAGTGATTGATGTTATGTGTACTAGAAAGAAACACAGATCCGTCAAGGAATTTAGAAAGAATGGCTCCCAAATGAATACTTTCTCTTAACTCAGAAACAAGAGATTGAGCATGTTTGCTGCATGACTGAAAATCAATGTGCCAGCAGGGTAAAGGAAACACTCCCCAATGCTGAAGAAAGATAATTGGTGTTCAAGAGTGACGGCAACCATCAGATGAGTGTGGGAATGATAGAAATGTCCTTTAAATTCACAGGTTATTTATGATACAAACAATACAAAAATACCTTCTGCAGACTAAATCAATGTTCTTTTTAAACAAAATAGTCATAAGATTAGTTTTGGAGTTAGAAGAGACCTTAGAAGAAGTCATTTAATCTCTTCTGTTTCACTTTTCTGGTGAAGAATCTGGGGCTCAGAAGACCTAAGAATAATATGCTTCATGGAAACAAAGAAGTACAAAAATGAAATGAAATTAAACCATTAAGGAAATAATATTCCAAAAGAAGCCAGGAACATTCAAAGCTTTATATGATTTCATTTGGGTCATAATAATCTTTTAACTAAGAAACACAAAGAAGAAAATTCAATAATGAATTAGCATTATTTACTGTTGAGTGTTTTGATTTACTTAGAACTACCTAACAGTTGTTAAAATGACTTGGCAATTTAATTACTGATATATAAAGTATAGTAACTAATGTTTATTCATTATTATGCAAATTGCACATGGAGAAGGCTCTTTGGATACTTACCTCATATTCTACTATGAGCTGTTTGTAAATGAAGTATAAATTGTTAAGCTTTATCATTGTAGAATCTATTCAAGAGAATCTCAAAACCAAATTGGTTAAATGACCCTCAGGAGGGCGTATCACTATCTTCTTGTCCTCTTTCCTTAGTAGGAATATAAACACTATAAACTGTGATTGTCAGATCTATTATGTGTGTGCATATATAGAAATATAAACACCTACACACATGAATAGGCACATATATGTATATTATATCTGACAGATGAGGAAACTGTATAGATGCATTATACATTTTCTCTCATTCATATATAAGCATATCTATGCATATGTAAACATATAAACATCCATATTTATCAGAGATCATACAATCTATCTTGTTTATGTTTTCCAGAATTTAAGCATTTTTATGATAAAATTTTTCAGTAAATTCTTTCTTGTTTTATAATTATGTTTCTCCATCCTGGGGGGGGGGGCAATTCACTTAATAGCTTATGCTATTCAGTCCCCATCCACTTGAATATTTTTACATTTTAATGTCCCTCCATTCTACGTTGCATTTAGCATTGCAACAATGATAATAGCTCGCATTTATATAATGTTATACAGCTTGTAAACAGAGAGATATAGGCTTGCCAAAGGTCATATAGTTACCGTCATCATGGAGAAGATCCAGCAAAAGAGTCCAAGTTGGGAAGATTTCTTATGGATGGCAAGGTCCCTCAGATGCTCTTGTCCTTGTGCTGATTGCATCAAGTTTTGGAACATTGCCTTTTCCTAAATAGAATCTGTAATTACAGAGTTTGGCCTAACCATCCATACAGGAAAAAACAACTATATGAAGTATGCCTATTGTCCAGAATACATATGGCTGGATGGGGAATGTATAAACAGTCAGTGTATATATCTTGGAAAGACACTGAAAACTGACATCAAATTATACCCACTGCTAAACAGAGAAAGAGCTTTCTGGGGTGCCTTTAGGAAAGATCCAAATTCTTTTAATGACCCCTAATTTCTCTCTGAGAAAAAGTCCCTTTTATTTTTTTAAAGTGGTAAGGGCTAGACAACGGGGGTCAAGTAACTTGCCCAGGGTCACACAACTGAGAAGTGTCTGAGGCCAGATTTGAACCTTGGACCTCCCATCTCTAGTCCTGGCTCTCAATCCACTGAGCTACCCAACTGCCCCCCCAAAATACCTTTTTAATCTAGTATTCTTCTTTTAATGATCCCAAACTTCTCTCTGAAACAGACTCCCCAAAAATTCTAGTATTCTTCTTGCATTGTTCTATAGCAACAAGTCATTGAACACAGTTTCTGAAAACCAGTGAAGTGAAATATAATTGGAATGAACAGGTGAAAATGCATGAGCAAGGAACTACGAAAGAGAAATAGTCAGGAATGTGTCATCAAAGAAAAGCATGTGGGGAAAAAAAAACATAAGCTGATCACATGAGTTAAGTGAGAGTAAGCAATGGACAGCTTGCTTACATTCTCTACTGGTACCCAAATATACTCAAGAGAAAATAAAAGTGGTCTTAAGCCTGTTGGAGAAAGCTTTGGGGTAAACCTATGGACATGATCAAGTCACACAGAAAGGGGAAAGCATGGATGGGTTCAAGTCTGTAACATTGAAAGGAAAATCCACACTAATAAGATAATATCCATCTGAATATTTAAATGCATTTCTAGACCAGGGGACCTTGTAGACATAGTATACTTAGATTCCACCAAAACATATGAGAAATTCACTCATGGCCTTTTAACTGGGTGAAATGTTCTGATTTGGTCAGTTTTATTCATAGAAAGAGTCAAAAACAAAAAATGATTGAGAAACATTAAGAAGACAGCTCATGGAGAAAAGATAATTTTTCATAGTAAAAATGGCTAAAATGTTCTGTTTTCTAGTATCTAATTTCCATATGGCTGTTAGAAAACCTGTGAGATGGATGCCTGGGAAACATTAATACTTAGAATCGTTTGATGACTACGGGATAAAAATATATTTCTTATTTATTGTTTTGCTGACAGAAATTAGAGTTTGGGCTTCTCATCTAAGATAAAAATTAAATAATTTCAAATGAGATTTTGCTTTGGAGCAATATGGTTGGTAAAGTTCATACCTCTAAGTAGAAGACCTAATCAGAAAAGAGTATCATCTTCTCCTATACTTATTAGTAATAGTTTTCATTCTTATATCATATTTTAAGATTTGTAAAACATTTTATAAATACTTTATATTTATAATTTATACATTACATATAATTTATAAGTAGCTTATTTGATCCTGGAAATAGATAGAGAATAGGTATTATTATTATCCCAATTTCATGGATGAGGAAACTAAGGCAGAAGGTGATTTGTTTACTGTCCTATATTGTCACATAGTAATGTCTGAAATTGATATTGAACTATCTTCCAGGCAACAATGGTACCTCTTTATCCACTGCCCCACCTAGAAGATGGAGAAATGTGGGTTGTTCTATGTACTATTGTGTGAAATGGGAACTAGTTGAATGACCAGTACTCAGAGCTATCACCAATTTGTTGGTATCAATTTGAAGTGTGATCTCTAGTAAAATGTCCCATATTCTAGAGTATATGACATTTTAGCAGAAACTTAGGTAGGGATAAAGAAACCTTGTTTTTCATATCTTTGAATGATATGAACCTCAAAGAAATAAGTAATATTTTTTAAAATGAGCCTAGATTAAAAAATCTTTGACAAGCTAAAAGTAGGAACTAGACAGAGCTGATTATTTTAATAGAGATAAATGTAAAGTTTTGCACTTGTGATAACATAAGAATTATCTGAAAGAAAAGAGGAGAATAAACAACTGTTGCTACATAAAAAAGTACAGGGGTCTTAGTAGAATAAGAGTTCAATTAATACAAGCCAATAATGGGATATTGGTAAAGGGGGAGATGTGGAAGGTTTTTCTACATGTTGATACAATTTTAGTAACTGTTTTCTGACATTCTGTGATCCATTCTCTCTATCTCCCTTCTACCCCTCCCCAAGATGGCAGGTAATATGATATATGTTGTACATGTGTTATCATACAATAAATATCTCTATAGCTATCATTTTGTGAAAGAAGACATATCACTTATTACATTACAGAAAAATGCATGGAGGAAATAAAGTGAAGAATCTTATGCTTCAATCTGCATTAAGATTCTGTCAATTCCTTCTATAGTGGTGGATAACCTTTTCCATCATGACTCCCTTCAGGTTGTCCTGGAACTTTGCATTGCTAATAATAGTTAATTCATTCATAGTTGATCATCATATATTATTGCTGTTGCTATACCCATTTTCCTGACTTTGCTTACTTCACCTTGCATCATTGCATATGATTCTTTTCAGGTTTTGTTCATGATTGTCTTATTTATCATTTATTATGGCAAAACAGCCTTCCATTACAATCACATACTACAACTGGTTTAGTCATTCCCTAATTGATGGATAGCCATTCAGTTTCCAGTGCTTTGCCACCATAAAAAGAGTTGTGATAAATATTTGGTACAAGTAGGTTACGGGGAAAATGTTGATACTATTTGAGGGAGACAGTGCCCAAGACCAATATTTACTATAGTCTAGCAAACCCACAATTCACTAGTTAGAATCTATTCACTTTTTAGGGAGGACATAATTAATCTGAAAAGTGTTCAATGTTGGGCAACCAAGATGGTAAAATGATTGGAGAGATCAATAAAATAAATATTTTAAGGGAATTGTGCATTTTAAGTCTAAAGGAGAGAAGACTTAGAGGGAAACTTTACTTCTTTCAAATGTTTCAAGGGTTCTCCAGTGGCATGTGCTTTGTTTGACAAAAAGGGAAAAAGTAGGAACAAGAGACAGAAACTATAGAGGCAGACTTGGGCTTGATGTAAGGAAAACCTTTTTTTTTTTTAGGGAAAAACTTTTTACAAAGAAAGGTTGCCTCAGAAGATGATGGATTCTCCTTCTTTAGAGATCTTTGAACAATGGCTATACAACCCCTTGTTGGGAGAATGAAACTAAATAGTTTCAGAGTTGCCATCTAGTTCTTATGTTCTTGTGAATCCCAATATAAGGGATATCCTTACTGGCTTGGAAATATGGAACCACGAAATTATTTTGAGCAGAAGAATACCATAGTCAGACCTGTTTATGAGGAATGATTCAAAGGATAAATTCGGGTGGCACCATGGTGTACTAGACAGAGAGCTGGACTTGGAATAATGAAAGCCAAGGTTTGAATCATTTCTCAGATATGTACTAGCTTTATGACTCTAGGCAAAGCTCTTCATAGCTCTGACCTTCATTTTCGTTATCTGTAAAATAAGGAATTATACTTGATGACCTCTATGGTGAATTTGAGCTCTAAATCTTTGATCCTGTAATTTGAGTTAGGGAAAAAATGGAGTGAGAATGAGGAGACTGGGAAAGAGATTGAACTGAGGAGAATAGCAAAAGACAATGAGACTTTGGATTAGCATATTAATGGGGGTGTAACAGAAAGATCTTTAACTATCACAGCTTTTTAAATTTCTATTTACTTTTCTTTCTATTGTTTCTTTTTTTTCTTTCTTTCTTTTTTTTTTTTTGGTGGGGAGTTGGACAGAAGTGGACAGGATCAATATAGAATATAAAATACCTAGGTGTTAGAATTGAAAGATACCATAGAGATCATCTAATACAATTCCCTAATTTTATATGAAACAGTCCAAAGAGAGAAATAATTTGCCATTTTTTCTGCCTCCAAATCCTTTATTCTATCACACTGTACTCTTCACTTGACACCCTGAAGCAAAAACTCACAGCTTTCCCATGGGAGTTCCATTTGGACTCATTCCTTCAACCTCGTTGCCCCTAGCCTACCACATTAAGCTGTGGAAATTTAGTATGACCTAGGATTTCGCATTTCTAATATCCAAAGTGATGATATAGCTGCAGGGACAGATGGAAGATGAACACAGCATCATAAAATGGAGGGTCACTTATGAGGTGATTGTACAGTAAAGCAGAGAGGGCTTTCCCATTACAGTCCTGATGAAACCCGACAGAGTGTCTTTTCATTTGGAGCTCTGAAATTAAACAGAGGTCAGGCTTCAGGTACTTACAATGCTGCTCATGCAGTACAGAAAATAGGATGATGCCCTTTCCATGCCACAGGAAAAAAGGCAGCTAATGGAATATTTCTATATTTACTGGCAAAGATCTATATTAGCTTATTGTTTGAAATATGATGGGGAAAATCAGTGTTTTGTCTACTCTATTTGCTTCTTTATGCAAAAAGACTCAGAAATGACATGTAATATTTGGATGATATTTTTTTAAATCTTCAGAAATTCCTATCGGAAAAATGTGTAAGTGGAAACAATAATTTTATCAAGCTCATAATCACAGTCACAGTCACAGGACTATTTGAGGATCTAGGGAGGTGAGTATGATAGGTTATATAAAAATATAACATTCCCATCATTACAAGTATGGGCTAGTATCATTATTCTTTCTTTCCTTCCTTCCTCCTTTATTTTGTTCCTTCTTTCCTTTCTTCCCTACTTCCTTTCATCCATTCTTCCTTTATTTTTTCTTTCTTTCTTTTCTTTTTTTTTCTATTAGAGTAACAGTGTGGCTACAATTTGAAAAAATAAAAATATGTGTTTGGTGAATGAAGATCTGGGCTCAGATACCAGCTTTGTTTCTTATTACCTATGTGACCTTAAGTAAGCCGTATATTCTCTGTGGATCCCATTTTCCTCATCTATAAAAGGAAGGGACACATTCCCTTGCTCCAGATGACTTCTATAACCTTTCCCAGCTCTAAATGCCATTTTCCTATCTAATCTGAGTTCAAGTTCTAGCTCTCATCTTTATTACCTGGATAATGATGTGCAAGCCTCTTAAGTCTTCTCCATTTCCTTTATCTCATCTGTAAAATGGCAAAATAATACATGTCCAACCTTCCTCATAGGATTGTCATGAGAAAGTTTTTTTTTCCTAAAAACTCTAAAACATAAAATTGTGAGCTTTTATCTAAAGCTAAGTGGAGCAAGTGGTCATGGGATTAAGAGATAGGGGAATGTCCTTATTCAATCTTTTAATTTTATAGGCAAGGAATTTGAAATTTTAAAAAAAGGAAATGTGAATTTCCTGTAGTCATTCAGGCATATTGTGGCACAGGAAGGTTTTGCTATTAGATGCTATGACTTCTTACTGTGGTCAGTCTTCCTTTCCAGTATTATTATTCCTATTTTATAGATGGCAAAATTGAGGCATAGCATCATTAAATAACTCATCCAAAGTCATATATTTAATTGATGGAAGAAATAGATAAGAGATAAGGGTTTCATTTACTCCCAACTAAAGGAGTCGCTCAATGAATGAAATTGTTCCAGGTTTATGCCTTTTATTAGCTTTCATATGGTGGGTTCATTGAATCTCATCAGGTCAAACAAAAATCAGAGCAAATAAGGGAAAATGAGTCATTGTAGAGATGGTCATAAATATCCAGAAGGATATTCATTCAGATTTGTAAACTGCAATGTAGGAGAGAGATCTTAGAGAACAATGCCATGTAAAAAGAGTTTCAAATTTAGAGGTAATTCTTATTGATAATAAAAGATGCAACAGAAACATGATAATTTGCCTATTTTTAAAAATCTGACACTTTACAACTTCAAGTTTTTGACATTTAAAATCAAATTGTGAAATAGTTATTAAGATTGTAATTTCCCAGATTAACACAGTATACTAGAAACTCTTACTACAAATACTCCATCTTCCTTCCCTAGTAACCTTGCAGCACAACAGAGCATCTAGGGAAGTATAAACTACTAGGTACCATCCAGTTACCTTAGAGAAGATATACATTTTCTATGTTTTAATTTCATTATCCATAAAATGGAGATAATCCTACTTGTACTGCCTACTCATTGGTAGGTTGTGAAGATTAAATGACAAGAGAGTCTTAAAAAGTATCTTAGAAATCTTAAAAAACTCCAGAAATGACTATGAAATTCTTGATGGCAGGAAATGCTACTTCAGTTTGTGAGTTGCTAGTGCCTAATGCAGTGCCCTGTATAAAGAAGTTACATAAAAACATAATTTGTAGAATTTAATTAACGATGACTGAAAATTGTTTCACCCAGAGTAGATGTCTTCCTGTGCATCAGGAAGATCTAAATTCAAATTATGACTGTGATCATACTGGCTATATGATTATGGGCAAGGCATACATTACTCCTTGTACTAAAAGCTTCATCATTCTGCTTTGGGGAAGCAAAATTCCATATTAAGGTTTCCATAAATAGATAAATCCATAGATCCAGATGAATTTTTTTTCCATCATCATTCTTTTTAAAAAAATTAAAAGACTATCATAAACTAAAATGAGTGAGAGTTCGTTAGGACTTGGGCAATTGTATGGCATTTTTGGGTAGTCTTGAATTGCTCCCTGACACAAAGCTACTTCTTTATTAACACCAGGACTGTGACTTCTTCTCTTTTGGCTAAGATCAACCACAATTCTCCTACTGATGCTATATGACTAAATATGGAAAATCACAACCTCTAAGAAAGAATCATGAGTACTACAGGCTATGAAAATTACTAGTAAAGATATCCCTCTAAAACTTTCCCAACCCATCTCTGAATTGTCATTGGTCAAGAGGCAAGGATAATATGGACAATCTATACTGGTACTCGCAGACTATTAACAGACCTAGAGAGAGAGAGAAAGGCATATTTTCTATGAAGAATTTTAAGAGGATATAACAAAGAATTATATAGGATGAGAAGGCATTAAAGTATAATGAAGAGAATACTGATATCACTGAGAATATAGATTAATTTGAAGCATTTAAAAATGAAAATAGACTTTTCTACTAGCAGCAATGCAATGATCCAGTACAATTCTAAGGAATGCTATCCACATCCCAAAAAAGAACTGTGGGAATAGAAACACAGGAAAAAATAACTGTTGATCACATGGTTTGATGGGGATATGATTGGGGATGCGTACTCTAAATGATCACTCTATTGCAGATATTAGTAACATGGAAATAGGTCTTGATCAATGACACATGTAAAATCCAGTGGAATTGCTCATTGGCTATGGGAGGAGGCTGGGAGAAGGGGAGGGAAAGAATATGAATCATGTAGCCACAGAAAAATATTCTAAATCAGTTAATTAAATAAACTTAATTTTTAAAAAAAGAATGAAAATGCCCAGCCAAAAGTTCTGAGTAAATAATTTAAACTTTCTGCCAGGAAATGTCCTCAACAAGCACAATAAGATAATAGAAAAATAAACAACCTAAAAAGAGATGCATATACAGTAAAAGTTGTTTTCCTCTAATATTAAAGAACTAATTACTCATGAGGGAAATGGAATTGAAGTAATAGGCCACAGACTACTTTTATATTTGGTTTTATTAAAATAATAAATTAGGCATCTTTTTCCCAGGAATCTGGAATCAAAAGAGTAAAAACCGCTTGTACCAAAAAACCAAATCTCATAATAGTATGAATTCTTTCTTCCTTATAACCAGTATTATAAGGGGTAATTTTATTTTCACTCAGTGAGAAATATTTATCTTAATAACAAACTATGCAGTACAGAATCAACCACATAGAAATTAATTTACATCAAGGAAATTTTTAAAAACAAATGAGGTGTTTAGATTGTAAGTGATAGATTTTATTTTTCAAACATCCTCATTATGGTGTATAGTTGTAGACTCTAACTCTATTTGCTTTCCAGGGCCAGATTGGTAAATACAGAGAAACTTATCTCCAGCAATTGGCCACTAGGTAATCAATTCTTTGTACAAAGAAACATTAAATGATGCAAATTTTAAAAATGGCCCTTGATCCCATGGAGACTCTCCAGCTTCTTTGGCGATCATTGGGAGAATATGGGACAGACAGTGCTAAGAATGCTGCAGTTTTAAACTCACCTATAAACTTTAATCACTAGTACATTACATTTTGAACCTATGCCTAGTGACCAAGGAGAGAACAGACAGACCCACACTATATCAGTAGTCTCATTATCACCATAAATTGAATCAGAAGATCTAAGGAGACTGAAGCTAAATGCTTCTTCTCAAAGATTCAAATAAAGGAGCTGGAAGAGTTATTTTATCAAAGCCAAAAGCAATGTCATTTTCCAGCATATTTAGTCTTTGGGTCTTACAGTGTCTATGCTAGATATGAGTAAAAAGGCAACCATGAAGACAGCTGCAGCATCGCTGCCAATATGTATTACAGTTAGAAAAATTATCAGAAAAACTTGGCAAAATTCTCCAAAACAAGTCAATACATATCTTGCTTCTTGGTTACTTCGAAGAGAAATTCTGGTCCAGTGGACAGTTGAAAAAATATTACTGAACACCATTCATTAGTAAGAAGTGAAAGAGGCCAAAGGCTTATGGATTCCTCAAATACTTAATGTCTGGGGGTCCTGAGTATTTTCTCCAAGAAGAAAGTTACAAAGATAAACATGGAAATATTTATATGAAGTGATACCAAGTGAAGAAAAAAGAATTAGTATATTAAGCACAATATCTATAAGAACATTCAGTCACCAGGAAGAGGTAATAAAACCCAAATGCACAACACACTACAAATATCACAGTATAAAAGTAAAGGCACCAATAATCTTGTCTTGATTGATTTTATGATAATATAATTGTTGATAATATAATAAACTATTTTAGGTGAATGTCCTTTGTAGAAGGGGTATTCTTTTAGGTAAGATTGGTAAGTTTATGTTAAAATATAGAAAAAAGTTTCAAAAATAAATTAGCAGAAAAAATATAAATAAATTAGCAGGGAGCAGCCAGGTAGCACAGTATATGGAGTACCAGGCCTGGAGTAAAGAGGACCTGGATTCAAATATGACCTTAGATAGTTCCTAGCTGTGTGACCCTGGGCAAGACATTTATACCCAGTTATCCAGGCTTTACCATTCTCATGTTTTGAAACCAATACTAGTAACAATTCTAAGAGAGAAAGTAAAGGTTGAAATAAATAAACATGTCATCTAGGTAGAATTAATTTTATCTTTATTAAATATATTTAAATTTAACTGAAATTAAGATATTGAATATATTATATGAAAAGCATATTTTAGAGAGATAAAGATAAGGTACAGAGTGAAAGGAGAAAGAGAAGAAACCAAAGGGGAAAATAAGATAGAGGAGAATACATGTTTGGAAATCATGAATGTGAATTTGAATGTAATGAACTCATCCATAAAATGGAAGCTGATACTAGAGTGTATTAAAAACTAGAATCCTACCATATACCATTTACAAGAAACACATTTGAAGCAAGGAGACACACACAGAGTAAAAGTAAGGGATAGGGCAGAATTTATTGTACTACAACTCAAGTAAAAAAGCAGGAGTAACAATCATGATCTGAGACAAAACAAAATCAAAACTAGATCTAATTAACAGAGATAAAGAAATTATATCTTGTTAAAAGGTGCCATAGACAAAATGAAGTAGTATTAATATTAAACAGATATGCACTAAATGGTATAGTTTAAATTTTTTTAAAGAAATTAAATGAGCTTTAGGAAGAAATAGAGAGCAAAACTATACTAGTTAGAGAGACAATTTGGATCTTATTATTTCAGAAAATTAGAGAATGACTGAGTAAATTATAGTATATGATTACAATGGATTGCTGTATAAGAAATGACAAACAGAAACTGTGAATAATTTACCTATTCTTACCAATACAATGGTCCAACACAAACCCAAAGGGCTCATGATAAAAAATGCCATCTGCTTCTATAGAAAGAACTGATGGTATCTGCATCCAAAAAAAAAAAAAAGCAAATTTTTTTAACTTTTTCTTGATATTTTTGTTTGAGTTTCTTTCCACTGAAGGACTAATATGGGAAAATATTTTACATGATTGTACATGTAAATCTATATAAAATAGCTTACCATCTGAGCAGGGGAAAGGGCAAGAATTCCAGGCTCAAAATAAATTAAAAATAATTTTACATATAATTTGGGAAATATAAAATGTCAATGAAAGTTAAAATCTTATTAAAAGAAAAAATTAAAAATCGGTTGTTTGCTAAATGAAGCTTTTCTGAATTCATCCATAATTTGGTCATTGTATTATATCTGTTAATATTGGTTAGAAATGTTAATCATTAGAATCAGTACTTTTTTCTTTATCCATTCCTCATTTAAGGGAATCAATAATAGGTGTGAATATCAGATTGGGTCTTTGGTAATTGCATGCAGTATCTTATTGTTTTCCTTCTTTTGTGAAAAGATATTTTATATATATGTATATAAGAGTTGTTTTAATTTTCATTTCTCTAATTAACAGGGATTGAGAGCATTTTTTCATTTGACTATAGATAGATGTAAATATTTTGTCTAAGAACTGACTTTTCAAATCCTTTGATCCATTTGTCAATTAGGGAATAACTTATATTCTTATACATTTTAGTCATTTATTATTTATTTGAGAAATAAGGTCTTTATTAGATTTGTTGTAAAAAAATGTTTGCACCATTATGATTACTGTGTATTAATCTGCATCCAATTCCCCCACCCCTGTTTATCCTTTTCTGTCTCCTTTCATTCTTTCCTCAAAAGTACTTAGCTTCTGGCCACTGTATCCCCCATTTGCCCTCTTTTCTATCAGCTCCCACCTTTCATTTAAAAAAAAAATCAGGGAGAGAAACATGGTAGGTAAGGGCAAAACCAGTTTCAAGTCTAAACTTATTTTTTTGTAATGCTACAAAAGAAGCAAGGTGATGAACAGTGCTGGCATAAAACAACACCAAAGAACTGTGAGGAATGAAGTGTTCCAAAAAACTGATCATATCCAGGACATTTATAGCTGAAATGGGAAAGCTGATTTTACATAGATGAAAAGTCAAAGAATTCTGCATACATTTCTACATTTATCTACTTTTATTAACTATGATCAGGCTCTTTTAAATTCATTTTCACATTTGGACTATAGAAGAACATGACAAAAAGGATCATATTGCATTAGAAAGTATTAAAGAATTTCATTCTGTACTATTAGATGAAGTAACCACATTGATAAGATCACAGATCTATTGACGTATTCTGCTGCAGTGAAAATAATACTGAACTTGGAATCAGAAGGTCTTGGGTCTATGATTCAATAAACTTTTAAAAGCCCTAAATCAATTACAAACCTAAGAGATTTCATTTCAATTTTTTAAAATGGTTTTGCTATATATAATTGTAATATTAAAGATCCAATTAATAACAGAACTTATATTCTACTTTCGGGTCAGACAAGTGGACCTCTTCAAAAGATATGAACCTTTGTTTCCACTTGTAGAATGATGGAGCAGATTTAAATGGTCTCTAAGATTATTTCTAACTCCTAAAATTCTATGGTCTATAGTCTGTGCAAAGCTAAGCTTCATTAGTAAATACTCTGATTTGGGATCAAAGGATTTTTAGGGCAAGAGATGTAGGGGGAGAAGGAACCCCAGAAGACATCGAGTTTTACCCACTCCATTTTACATATGGGGAAATTGAGGCCCAAAAAGGTTATGTGGTTTGTCTTAGGTAATATAGGTGCTAAGTGGAAGAAATAAGATATAAGTCCAAGATTTGATTTTAAAACCAGAATTCATTTTCCTGTACCATGGTTGGAGTCAAGAGACCTTTGGTTGAATCCTAGCTTTGCTGTTATAAGAGGCAAATCATTTATGTATTTTGTGCCTCGGGTCCCTCATCTGTAAAAGTGATAATAAAGTCTGTACTTCCTCACAAAGGCATCATAAAGGTCAAATCTGTTGTCATTTAACGTGCATTGAAAAGCAGAAAGCCCTCTATAAAACATCAGGTACGATCAGTCTAAGTTTTAAGATCTCTTCTATCCTTTAAGTTCTAACAGTTCTATAATTCTCAATTGAAACATTTTCTCCCAGCCTGACATCTGTATCACAGCTTTCAGATCAGAAACAAGGCCCCACGGCCTCATAAATCCATAAAAAAGTGACTTGTACTCGAAAGTGTGATTTGTTATACTCGTATGTGCTAGCTTTGTACAAGCACCTTCATTAGCTAAATGGCAATGTCTATTAACAGGATTGATGGAGAAAACTGAGGCTTTCCTCTGTAGTCACAGGTTTTCTTTCAACTTTCAATGAAACTCCTCTGAATGCATTTCCAAAAAAGAAAAAAAATTACAATCAGGAAGATTGTATTCAATATACACAGCGGGAGTTTCAAATTTGAATATGAGATGTGAGGACATTCTATGATTGAATCTTTACAAAATTCTTCATCTTTTTTTTAAATTCTTTTTCAATCACCTACTTTTAGATAATTTGTACAATCCACAATCAATCAAAATCAAGGTTGAGGAGTGCACTAAGATTTAACAGGACTAACCTTTTAACTCTTTTACTGGAAAAGCATCAATGATGCCTTATTGACCCTATTTTCTCAGTCATCCATTACAATAATATTTTCTCATTACTGGGTTTTCCCAGCACAACTATGCTACAAGAGTGATCTTTCTCATCCAGGCATCTCACTTGTGACAAAATAGGGCCACCTTACTACCTTCTCTATCCTGTCTTATGTGCTGTATATTGTCAAATAATTAGGACTCTTCTTCTTCTTATCCTCACCCAAAGCTACATATTGTGAATGTCTCCATGATTCCTGCCCTTCTCCTGGAGGAACCTTCCACCACAGGATGATCTCTCAACACCTTGACCCCATCTCTCCCCTCATCTCTCCAAAGACTAATGGAAGAAATCATATATAGAAGAGTGGAAGCCAAATTAGGGTAAATTGATCACGAAAGTTATGTTGAATGGAACCATGGGGCAATAAATCAACAGATTGAATTCAGGAACATTTGCAGAATTGTTCTGATTATGGTTCATGGTTCTAGCTGTTCCTTGTACTTGGAGAAGAGTGAAGAAAGGCACAATCAAAGTCATGTGGAGTTTAGCAAGGCTACAGAGGAAACAGGTGATTGCCCAAGAAAAGGGATTATAATATAGCATGATGGCTGAGACGTTCCTGAAATATTGGTCTAAGAGAAGGAATTTCCATTCTTGAGTGTTGTATGCCAGTGTAAAAGATCCTCCAGAGCATGGTCTCTGGAAAGGGTGACAAGGTTGGAGAGTTGAGAGTAAAATGAAATATTAAATAAATTCTTGCTGAATTTCCAATTAATTGATTACAGTACAATCAGGATCCTCTATTTTTCAGCTATGGTCATCTTGAACAATTCAATTCAACAAACATTTTTAAGGTCTATTCTATTTAAGACCCTGGATGAAATACAAAGATTAGATAAATAGAGTTCCTGTCTTGAGAAAGCTTTTTTTTTTTTTTTCGAATTGAGACATATGACCTATCAGTAAATAACTGTAGTATAAGTTTACGTAATCTTGGACAAGTTTCTTAATTTCTCTGCTGCTCAGGATTCTTCATCTATTAAATGAGTAGATTTAACTGATAGTCTTCAACTCATCTTCTTCCCATTAGCATGTTCAACTCTGATCCTGAAACAATTATGGCATTTAATGGGTAAGTTTTTGCCTTATTTTGCCTAAACTAGGCTTCCATGTCACTTTCTAGGCCACACACCACATTCCTGTCCTCCATTTTATGTGTTGTTTTCTCGCATTAGAATAAAAGACCAATGACAGCAGGGACTACCTTGCTTTCTTGTATCTATTCCTGGAACTTAGCACAGTGTCTGGCACATGAGGAACACTTTATCATTACCAACTGAATAATTTCTAAGCCCTTCCCAGGTAAAAAATCTAAGAACCTTACCTCTTTTTAATCTCTGTCTCAATTTCCTCAACTGTTAAATGAGGATAATAGCATCTACCTTCCAGGATTGTTGTAAAGATAAAACTTGTGAATGTTTGAAGAAAAAAAAAAGCAATTGACACAGTGCTTGGCATATTGTTGTTTTATATTTGTCTCAGGTGTTTCTGACTCTTTATGGCCCCATTTGGAGTTTTCTGCAAAAATAGTGGAATGGTTTGCCATTTTCTTCTCCAAATGAAGAAACTGAGGCTAACAGGATTAAGTAACTTGGCCAGAATCACACAACTAGTTCTTCCTGACTTTGAGTCCTAGCACTCTTTTCACTGCACCATCTAGTTGTGTTCTCTTGGCATATAGTAAACCATATATAAATAGGTATTCCTTTTTCCCTCTTCCTGCCCATCATGAAAGAGAAAAAAAATTCTGAGAAGACAAATTGATTTTATTCATTTATAGTTCTTTGAAATTGCTAGCAATGTGACAATCTGAAAAGTGAAAAATTCCTTCATTTTACTCATTCTGCATCATGTAGGAAAAAATAGAGCCTTGGGAATTCTTGTTTCATTTCATTCTCTTGCTTTGGTAAGGAGTTAGATTAGAAGAAATTGATTTCAATAAAATTCAGGCAGAATATTCTCTCTTCCCCACCCCTCTTCTCCCTTTCTCTCCTTCTCTCCCTCTGAACCTTCTTCCCTTTCTCCCCACCTCATTTAGTATCAATTATTGTGCATTTGTCCATTTGTTCATTCAATAGTTTGATCAAGTGCATCTCTGCATAGCAGAGCTGGGACCAAGGGCTGGAGGTATATAATTGTATTTGGTTACCCTAGGAAAGGATTGAGAATTGTATCCCATCTATTCTGTTCTCCAGAGGTTTTAAGCTGCTGCAAACCTATGTGACTAGATATCACAAAATAAAAACTTGAATGCCATGGAAATGTGGCCTCCATCAAATATGTACATTTAAAAATAATCTTGTAAAAATGTCCCTTGTTGTTCCCCTGGGTGCTAATGCCCATGGAAACTGCCTGTTTTGCCTGTCTCTGCCATGGTGGGGGTTATGAGAAAGTATAATATATCATCACTATTCATTTTAGCTGCAAAGCAATTGCAGTAAAGTTATCAGAAAGCATTATGTGAATAAGAGCCATAGAATACTTCTCTGAGATAACTGCGACAGAACTGAAGAGCTTCATGGGGATGAACTCATGATGAAGAATGAAACACATTCTTGGACATGTCCTAAGTGGGATTGTGTTTTACTTGACTATGCATATTTATTACAAGGGTTTTGTTTTTCCTCTCCCCACCTCCAACAGATGGAAAGGAAGAGAGAAAATAAATGATTGTTGCTTAAAAGAAATCAAAATAAAATAAAATTTATATAAAAAATAAGTGCTAAGAAATTTCAGATTAATTATTAATATAAAATGGAATTACGAGGACATGCTTTCACAAAGGGGCAGAGTCTGATCAGACTGATCTGAATCTTGAAGAATTAGACATAATTTGGATTGCCAAAAAAGAGGGGAGAGAGGATTCTAGACAGGAAGTTTGAGTTAGTTGGAAGAGTCTTTGGAGGCCATCTATTATTGATGGCCAGAAGTTTTTAATTGTTTGTTGCTGTTGTTGTTGTTGTTGTTGTTTGGGTTGGTTGGTTTTTTGTCATGGATCTCTTTGGCAGCCTAGAGGAATATATAGACCTCCTCATGATAATACTTTTAGATGCATAAAACAAAATAGGCATGATACAAATGGAAGCCAATAATATTAAGATACAGTTATAAAACTATTAAAAATGAATGAAACAAATTAATGAACTGCACATTAAGAATCATTGATACAGTCTAATTCATTCTTGGACAGAAATGACATTTACCTCACTCAATAAATTGTCTTCCAATGTCAGATCCTCGGGAACTTATAGTCTTTTCAGACAACCCATTCTCCTTTCTGATGGGTCTAATTATTGGGAAGTTGTTGTTTTTTTCACATTGAACCCAAATTTATTTAGGCATCTAGATGGTGCAGTGGATAGAGATCAATGGCCCTGGGAAGACCTGAGTTTTTGAATCCTGCCTCAGGTACTTGTTAGCTTTGTGACTAGGAGCAAATCATTTGACTTCCATCTGCTTCATTTTCCTCATCTATAAAATGGGAATTTTAAATGGGAGTTTTAGTGAGCACACAGAAAGAAGGCTTTTCTGAGAATTAAATAACATATTTCAAATGCTTTTCAAATCTTAAAATATTTCATAAGTGTTAGCTAAATGTTATTATCATCGTTTCTATGCAACTTATCCATTGTTCCTAGTTCTGCCTTTGGGGTCCAAGCAAAACAAGTCCAATCCCTTTTCCAGCAGACAGTTTCTTCCTTATTTCTAGAAATCTCTCTCCTAGTCATCTTTACTAAAATTGGAGTTGCTTCTGATTCCTTTTTCTGGCCCAGACCTCAAATCTAAATATCTCTTCCAAATAGGTTTCTTGGAAAGTTGGTGTAAGGTTGGAAAAAAGATGACTTTTTTTTAGGCCTGTTGAATTTGCATTTTCCTCTGAATGGAAAAGTCATTTGATTTGAGATTGTTTGAGAATCATCTTTTAGAAGGAACAAACCTTTTTACTTACCTATGTGACTAGATAAGTTCTCAATGGCCACCAAAAAGTCTTTCTTTCTAAATTTTTAAGAATACTAAAGGAAAAATAATTTTCATATCTTCTGATTTTTTTTCTTAATTCCCACTACTGCTTTTAAAGGTTCTGATTTACTTGCCTTGTCTCCCATTATCTGATACTTGGACTTTGACTACTGTTACTCGAGTTAATTGTTTATAGTAAATTCTCCCAAATTTACTTCCATCAATAGTTCACAGATCATCTGTTCAATCCTAGTTTATAATTTCTAAATCAAACTCCTATAAGCTTTAGAAAGTCATTGTTCTAGAAAGATGCTACTGTTATGTTGATAAATACTGGACAACTATTTCTTGGATGGCCATCAGGCCAGAAATTTTCAAGTTGATATTACATTGAAGGATGAGAAGGTAGTTCAGGACAAAATCTTTTAGAGAACTGAAATCTCGCTTTGGTTATGCCTTTGCCACAGTGATCGATAGTCTTAGATCCTTAAGATCCTTATTTGTAGCTCATTGGGGGGTCCATAAAGTTAAGTAGATGATCTTCTAGTTAATAATAATATGTCACGTTTTATATAGTGCTTTATAAGTGATGAATTATTGTATACAGAAGTCCATTTAATGCTTATAGCAATTCTGGGCAAGAGCATTCTCCTCTTTGAACAGATAAGAAAATGGGCATAGAAAGCACTTTTTAGGAAGAGTACATTTATCATAGCTACCTGGTACAACCATAGCCCATTTAAAAACTTTTGGGGAGGGAATATCTGACTAGTACAGTACTGCCATAGATGACAAATTAATAAATTCTGTTCCTGGCACAGGTAATCAACTTTCCTTCCCCCTTTTCTTCCTCAAATATCACCCAGCTAAATGTCTTACATGTAATAAAAATGTGGAATAAATATTTACTTATTAGATTGATTTTTTATATTCTATTCAAATTCCTATTTTAAAACTCTCTAAAGTGTTTTCTGCTGAAGACTCCTAAGTCTTTCACAGCCTTCCTCACCTTAAGGCCATTCTTTTATTGTACTCTCCCACACAAACTCTCTGATCCAGATATGTTCTTTGCTTGTGGTTCTCCATCTGCCAATGTTGTGCCTTCCTGCTGGTTTTTCCCACACCTGAGGTTTTCTTCTTTCATCAACTCTTAACTTCCATGGCTTCATTCAAATCACATTTCCCATCTCCCTTGAAAAGAGGCCTTTCCTCATCTCCCTCCTTTCCCTTGCCTCACCTTATCATTAGTGCCTCCCCTTATTACCCAGCAAGATTATCTTCTTTCCATCTGTTCTGTTTATATCAAATAGAGAGTTATTGATGTGTGGTACTGAGCACTGGAGATACAAAAAGGGCAAATAAACAGTCCCTGCCCTCTCAGAGCTCATAATCTTAATGGATTTGATGACTTCCCATTCCTTTTTTCATTCTTTCCCTTTCCTACCTTCTAATTTCCCTCCCCATCCACTTCTGAATTTCACACATAATTGTCATTATCACCTTACTTATCTTCTATATCATGGCTGGGGATTGGAAGACAAGGGGAAGGGGAAAAGATAAAGCAGGTCTTGTGCATTCTCATTCCTAGATCACTGGGGTTGCGGTGATGGAATTGTGCCCAAATCATGTCTGAATTTCTCCTAGGAGCTAGCCTACTGTGATAGATACAATAAGAGCTTAACATAACTTCAATTTGAGTTAGTTGTGTAAACAGCAATCACAGCAATAAAATTAAGCTGCTCTACCTGGAAATGGAAACATTTCAGTCAGATTTAATGGAATACTCTCTGGCTTCCTGTTAATCTGGCAAGACTTAATTAATGAGTGTAACTGTATCACTTTGGCATCTGGGGGGCAGGGCGGGAATCTAATGCAAACTACTAGTATTAACAATGAGATAGAAGGTTTCTTCAAAGGATTCCAGTGTTTCTCCAATAAAAAAATATAAAATTCCAAACATAAGACTATTTGTGTAACTATCAGAATCAAGTACACCCTAAAAGAGACATGCCTTAAAGTCTCATTTCAAAAGCAATTTAAAGTCTGGAGATTCCTATGATTAGAATGGACTGGACTGTGCCTTGAAGCTAAAGAGCACCCTACCCTATCTTTACCTCAATCTCCCTCCTCTGCAAATGCACAAATGTAAAAAAAAAATCATCCTACTCAGCTTGCATGCAATCCACTGAACAGATGACAAATCCCTCCAACACAATTCCCTCTTTGATCTGCTCCATTTCTAAAGAAAAGTGACAATGAGAAGCCATTTAACCCCAGACTCCCTAGATTATTCAAGGTATAATGTACATGCATTTCCAATTGACAATAGAAAATAGATTCAGACTTTTCACTATTGTCCTGCATCTCTCCTATTGTAGTATGCATCCCAATGTTACCTGCTCTTGTTCTTACCATTATTATAGCACTTCTTTCTAAATATCTAAAAAGAACAAAAAGTCATAATATAGGTATCGCATCTCTAACTCTTCATGTAGCTCCATTTCTTAAGTGCTCATATGCATAAAGGAAAGCCGCGAATTGATTAACACCATCAACAACTTGGCCAAAAATTTGATTAAGCATTTAGATGTGTGATACTTCATCAGAAAAGAGTATCAACAGGCTCTCTGATTAATGTGCCACAAAGGTCTCAAACTCCGGAAAAGGTATTTATTTTCCTTAGTCAGTCTGAAAATTGGTTCTCTTTGAGTTATCACCTTAACTAGGTCATACAAAATATCACAAAGTGAATGTAATGGTAAAAACTGCCCACAAAAGAAGGATTTTTTGCATTAACAGAGTACTATTATTATCATTATCATCATCAATTTCAACAACAATAATGACAACAGTAATATGTTCAGTTTTGTAAGGGGGAAAGGGGTTATTTATTAAAAAGGTTGGACTGGATTATATTTAATATAGGGTTGCCAGGAATTTAATTTATTACAAAGAGATTTATTTACAATTTATTTACAAAATATAGAAAGAGTGAAGTAAGAAAATCAGAGAGAGGATAGGGTAAGATATCTAGCCTAAGCACTAAGTAATTTACTCCTGGCCCCTGGCTGAACCCAGGCAGGGAGAGTTAGTCCTTAGGACCTCAGCAAAACCGAGGACCTGGAGAAGTCTCTCTCAAGAGGTAGGTCTCTCCTGAGGCTAGTTTTTTCAGTGAATGCAGGAAAGGAGTCAGCCTTTTCACTCACCAGGTGTCACTCCAAAGGAAGAGATTTAAGAAAAGCCTCACCAGGAACAGGGTCTCAGGTCCAGTCAGCAGATATTTCTTGAGCTAAAGATCTCAAAAGATTCTCCCACAAATCTCAGATGATTCTCCACAGGACGTTGTAACTCCCTTTTAAAGATACTTTCTTTTGCATCACTTCCTGTGCCTTCCCCTCATTATATGTCTACCAATACAGTTGAAGCTTTGTTTTAGGACTGCCCAGGGGCAGTCAAATTAATTCTGATTCATCACCCACTATTGCATACGTGGGTCACAGACCTTCCCCATTCAAGTGTGAATGGGGTATTTACAATTTTGGAGATTAAATCTAAAAATGGACAAGGGAGTTTCATTAGTTTTCACAATCAGGGGAGAGTTAATTAATTTCAATTTCCCAATCAGGAGAGAGATAAAATTAATCTTCACAGTTTGGCAGCCTTTTCATATTATGACCCAAGAAGATGCTTACCATGCCTCTCTTAATACTGCTTAGCTTACACGATAATTTGGTGGGAAAATACAACCAATGAAAGTAGCTAGGTGATTCAGTGGATTAAGAGCCAGACCTAGAGAAAGGAGGTCTTAGTTTCAAATCTGGTATCATCCACTTCCTAGCTGTGTGACTCTGGGCAAGTCACTTAACCCCCATTGCCTAGCCCCATGTTGGTGAACCTATGGCAAGTGTGCTAGAGGTTGCTCCCTTTCCGCTCTCCACATGTGCCTGAGGATATTTATCATATAGCCCACCCCTCTGTCCAGTAACCCACTGGGAATGCTTCCTCCCTCCCTTGTCTGGGGTTAGGGGGAAGTTCACATGCTGCATGAGGGTTACAGTTTGGGCACTCAGTCTCTAAAAGGATTTCCATCACCAGTTTAGACCTTACCAATCTTCTACCTTAGAACCAATATGCATTATTGATCCTAAGATAGAAGGTAAGGGTTTTAAAAATATATAATCATCTCATTTTTTTTGAAAATGAAAAATTTTCAGTTCTGATTACTATTAAATCTTTGAGTTGATTTTCTTGGAAGACTAACAAAATATAGCTATTAGTCACTTATTTTTCTTCCCTGCACTATATAATAAGGGGAATATATCACAAAGAATAAGTTTCTCCAAAGTTATAGAAAATAAACCTTATTTTTCAACTCATAAAATATCTAGCATTTCTCTTCTTTCACAGTAAAATGGAAGGAAAAACAAAGGTTGAAGACATCGATGAAAAACAGAAATGGGTCTTGTGTGGATATCAAACTTGGGGAGAATAATAAGACTTAGGAGAACATAAAGAGTCCCATCTTGCATTAGACCAATAGTCTGTCCAGTTTGGTACTCTATCTGTAACAGGGGACAGATTTGGGCAAGGCAGATTATTTGTCTTCTACTAGGTTACCCTCAAAAGTCTAGAGATGTAAATGGAAGAAAGGCAACATGACATAGTAAAAACGAATGTGGGACCTGGAGTCAAGAAAAGTGGTTTTCAATATCAAAGTCAAAGACTCTTTGATTATAAGAAAAACCTTTCTGGTTGATTTAAATTCTACCTCTGTGAAATGTGACTTTTGTAAATGTTTTAACATGCTAGAGAAATGGTGGGTTTTATTTATATTTTTAGTCTGCACAACCTCTAGGGTTTACAAATTCGATGAATAGCACTTGCATGTATTTGTCCTTCAAGTGTCAAAGGGTTCAATGGTAGCCCTTGAGACACAGATGCTAAACAATCTGTGGAGGCATGACGCACTATATATGACAAAATTTTGTTCACTCTCAAGGCAATGATCAATATTCAGGAATCTTGAGATTAGGAGTCATTCATGTAGCGACAGCTGTCAAAATCAAGCAAGCTTAAAAAAAAAAAGAAAATTCTTTCCAAAGGATTAATGAATACATGAAGTCAAGTTATCTAGACAAAAATTTCTATAGCTAGGCATGGGTTTAGTCCACATTCTACCTCTGAATGTGTGTCATTTAAAAAAGAGACAAATGGAAGGTTAAAGAGAAGTTATATGGAATTGACAAGAGGAACACTGATGTTCACACTTTCATTTTATGAATTAATGATCACAATACTTCAGGAAATATTTAGGGGTTTTGGAAAGTTGCAATGTTTGACTTTGAGATAATTACAATCCAGTTTGGGAGTGGTGACTATTTCAATTGCTGTACCAATCCATCCTCTACTTAATCACTACAGTAATTTTCCTAAAGTTTAGGTCTGACCTTGTCACACACCATTTCCATTCAATAAACCCCAGTGTCTCCCCATCACCTCCAGGATCAAATACAAAATCCTCTGTTTGGAGTTCAAAGCCCTTCATAACCTAGCCCCCTCTTATTTTCCAGTCTTCATACACCTTACCTTCCAATATGTATGCATTGATACAGTAATACTGGCTTCCAAACTGTTCCATAAAAACGATATTCCATCCCTCAGGTCCTGGTATTTTATCTGGATGTTTCCCATGCCTAGGAAACTCTCCCTCCTCTTTTCTGCATACTGGTATCCCTGGATTCCTTTAAGTTTCTACTGAAATACCATCTTCTACTAGAAGTCATTCCCATTCCTTTTAGTTCTTCTGCCCTCTCTCTTGTAATTATCTACTATTTATCCTGCACATAGTTGTTTGTACATATTTGTTTGCTTTTTGTTTCACTCTTTTGATTGTGAACTCCTTGAAGTTAGGGTTTATCTTTTGCCACATTTTGTGTCCCTGGTACCTAGCACAATGCCTGGAACATAAGAGGTCCTTAATAAATATTGATGGATTAATTAATTCATGAGCAGAGAAGTAAAAGTCACAGAAGGAGCACTGAGTACAGAAATGAGAAGTTTGAGCATACAAGTGACACACTTCAGAGTTGATGTAAGAACAGTGGATGTATTGAAACAGATGTGAGCTTGGCTGGTGGCTGGTGGTAAAAATTGAGGAAAACAAGAAGGGTTATAATTTTAGACATTCATGACCTTGACATGTTTCTCCTTCTGCAAAATCATCGTGCACAGGGTTAAAGCTTGTGACCTGGTTGATAGTACACACATAGCAAAAAGTAGGAAGGAAGCAACAGTAATGAGATCTCTAAGATCCAATTTCTTTTCTAGGACAATCTAAGTGACTCGTGAGTACAATTAAGTTTGCCTTCAAGTTTCTGTTTCCTGACAAGAATGTCCAAATGAATGAGGTGAAGAAGAAGAAGATGGGACTAAAATGTTAAAGTATTCATCTAAGTTCAAATATAAAGTAGGGAGTCAAGATGGATTTCTCTGATTCCAAATCCAGGCTCTCTAATTCCAAATCCATTTCTCTTTCCATGATAACACCTTTAGAAATGAGAACTTGACCCTGACAAAGGTTTAATTACTCAAATTTATAAAGAGCTAAATCAATTGTACAAAAAATCAAGCCATTCCCCAATTGATAAATGGGCAAGGGACATGGATAGGCAGTTTTCAGATAAAGAAATCAAAACTATTAATAAGCACATGAAGAAGTGTTTTAAATCTCTTATAATCAGAGAGATGCAAATCAAAACAACTCTGAGGTATCACATCACACCTAGCAGATTGGCTAACATGACTGCTATGGAAAGTAATGCATGCTGGAGGGGATGTGGCAAAGTAGGGACATTAATTCATTGCTGGTGGAGTTGTGAACTGATCCAGCCATTCTGGAGGGCAATTTGGAACTATGCCCAAAGGGCAACAAAAGAATATCTACCCTTTGATCCAGCCATAGCACTGCTTGGTTTGTACCCCAAAGAGATAATGGACAAAAAGACTTGTACAAAAATATTCATAGCTGCGCTCTTTGTGGTGGCCAAAAACTGGAAAACGAGGGGATGCCCATCAATTGGGGAATGGCTGAGCAAATTGTGGTATATGTTGGTGATGGAATATTATTGTGCAAAAAGGAATAATAAAGTGTAGGAATTCCATGGAGACTGGAACGACCTCCAGGAAGTGATGCAGAGCGAGAGGAGCAGAACCAGGAGAACATTGTACACAGAGACTAATACACTGTGGTATAATCGAACGTAATGTACTTCTCCATTAGTGGCAGTGTAATGTCCCTGAACAATCTGCAGGGATCTAGGAGAAAAAACACTATCCATAAGAAGAGGACAAACTGTGGGAGTAGAAACACCGAGGAAAAGCAACTGCCTGACTACAATGGCTGAGGGGACATGACAGAGGAGAGACTCTAAACAAACACTCTAATGCAAATACTAACAACATGGCAATGGGTTCGAATCAAGAACATGTGATACCCAATGGAATCACACGTTGGCTACGGGGGGTGGGAGGGAGGAAAAGAAAATGATCTTTGTCTTTAATGAATAATGCATGGAAATGATCAAATAAAATACTATTTTTAAAAAAAAGAAAAAAATGCCTAGAAAAATGAATTGTTCTACTGGAAAAAGAGGCAAAAATATCCAGTGAAGAAAAGAATGCCATGAAACGTAGAATGAACCAAATGGGAAAAGAATATCAAATGGTCATGGAAGAAACAGAATCTTTAAAAATTAGAATTGGGCAAATAGAAGCTAATGACTTCACAAGACATCAAGAAACAATAAAATAAAATCAAAAGAATGAAAAAATAGAAGAAAATATGAAATATCTCATTGAAATAAAACAACTGACATAGTCATGACCCCCCCCCAAAAGCCTAGACATCATATTATAAGAAATTACCCAAGAAAGCTGCCCTGATATTCTTGAACAAGAGGGTAAAACAGAGATTGAAAGAATCCACAGATCACCTCCGGAAATAAATTGCCAAATGACAATTCCGGGCATATTATAGCCAAGTTCAAGAGCTCCCAAGCCAAGGAGAAAATACTGTAAACAGTCATAAAGAAACAATTCAGATATCATGGAGCCCCTGTCAGGATTATACAGGATCTGGCAGCTTCTACATTGAAGGACCTGAAGACATGAAATATGATATTCCAGAAGACAAGAGAACTTGGTTTATAACCATGAATCACCTACCCATCAAAACTGACTATATTCTTTCAGGAGAAAGTATGATTATTTAATAAAATAGAAGATTTCCAAGCAAAAAAAAAAAGAAATGAGAACTTGAGGCATGAATATCTTGTCAGTTGTATGCCCTGTTGAATCAATACCACACTATAGGACCCTGCTAGACTGCTTGAACTGCTGAAGATAAAAGAGCATCAGAGGGAAGTATGGGGCTGAGAACCCACACATTAGCAAGTGGTCTGTGATAACTTGTGACTCAGATTCTTGTATGAGACTCAATTAACTGAGAACCCACCTTTATTGGAGAATAGGGTAGAATTAGCCACCTGTCCTACTTGGTTGTATTAGAGAGTTTGGTGAACAATTCCAGTTTTGCTCTGTATGTGTCAATTCTCATTTTAAAAAGTTTGGTCATAACTCTTCTCAGTTTTTATTCTAACCTCCCTGGGTTGAAGTTTTCTCATCTCTATAGTGAGGGAAGCAGATTAGAGGATTAGTAAATTACCATCCAGCACTCAATCCTCTAATGCTCTGTTAGCTTTTCTGAATGAATTGCCTATGACTAAAGGAAGCAAGCAAGGTAGAAGAAGTAAGGCCATCACTTTTAGCACAACTCTAATGCTATCTTTTTTGAAATTTTCTTGTTAGTATCTCATAAAAAGGTTTATTACCCTGATCTCTCCATTCCTCTTCTGTTTCCTCTCTACTATTGCCAACAGTTCTTAAACAGCCATTAGGGTACTCCAATTACCCTAGCTTTCCTGGTCAAGATATGAAACCTCTCTTTCTTCATTTTATACCATCTGGGAAAAAAGGAGGAGGACTGTTGATATTTAATGCCCTTACAAAAAGCTTTGGTAGAGTAGGTAGCATGTTGAATTTCGAGTCTTGGAAGACTTGAATTAGAGCTGAGCTTTAGTTTCCCCCTCAGTAAAACTGGAATAAAAATAGTGCCTCCCTCACAGAATAGTTGGGTAAGGCAAGTAAGATAATGCATATAAAGCATTTTGCAAATTTTGGAGCTGGGAATAAAGGTCAGCTACAGATGTTACTGTTACTGTAGATAATTATCACCATTTCTTTCTCAACTTTTTAAGGATGGTATTCAGATAGAAATAGTATTGGCATAAGTCCTTATCATATTGTTTTTTATATTTAACATTCTATTGGACCAGCATATCTACAGTTATAATTGATATCTCTTTTTTTAAATTTCTTTTTAGAATAAAACCCCTTACCTTCTATCTTGGAATCAATACTGTATATTGGTTCCAAGGCAGAAGAATGGTAAGGGCTAGGCAATGGGGGTTAAGTGACTTGCCCAGGGTCACACAGCTGGGAAGTGTCTGAGGTCAGATTTGAACCTAGGACCTCCCATCTCTAGACCTGGCTCTCAATTCACAGAGCTGGCTGCCCAGATGCCCCTATCCTTGATCTCTTAAGTGCCCAATCAAATGGACTTTTATCAATCTCAATTCATGAACTCTCTAAAGCATTTGAATTTTTTGTCAACTTCCCCTGTATATTCTCTCACCTCTAGAATTTCATGGCATTGCTCTTCTTTAGTTCTCCACTCATTTGCACAACCACTACTCAGTCCCCTCTGTTAGTTCTTCATCAGAGGGGAAGGGGAAAGAGAAGAGGGAAGGGAAGGAAATTCCACATAACAGTACATGTGGAGACAGAAAATTAGGCATCAGATCTTAGTTTTGATGAGAGTCTTAAATCTAGAGTCAAAAAACTTGACTTCAAAATTGGACTTTGCTATTTCTTGGCAAAACACTTAATATCTTTTAGTCTTTATTTCTCCATTCACAAAACAACAATGTTGAATTTAGTGACCTCCAAGGATCCTTCTCATTCTAAAACCTGTGATCTTTGGTCCTGTTCTTGAATAAGGATCTTGGTTATCTCCTCTGTGGAGAGAACAGGCTTGAGAAAATGTGTTAGGAGAATCTGGCCATCAAAATGGATCCTGCAAGCAATATGCCTGGTGATCACTATGTAATATACAAAATGAAAATAGCTTTAAACAGGGAGAGATGGCTGTCTGAAGATGGGTAGGCTTCCAGATGAGTTTAATTTGCAGGCTTTTTAAAAAAAAAAGCCAATTTCCTTTCTAGATATTCCTCACCTGCCTGGAGGGTGACAGACCCAAATGTTTCCCTATGCCCTGAAACTCTTTGCCTCCCAGAATCATCCTGTGAGTCAGGGGCACATAGAGGATGTCCCTTTGATATATCTGGTCCTTGGCTGTGCTCTGTGGAACACTACGTCAGGGAAGCTTCAAGCAGAAAGGCAGACCCTAGCCGATCCACTCCTTTCATCAGTTTCTGGCATCCCTGTTTCATTCAGCAAACGGATAAGTGTGCCAAGAGGATCCTCCAGCGGAGGCTTGAGTAAGTAATGGTTTATCAGCCTGTGGTCTCATCAAGCTGGTGTTAGGGCCCAGGCTCCAGAGGAGGCCTATGAACCAACCCATCAAGGGAGAAGTGCTTCTCTGTGGGAATAACACCTTTCTACTAGGCATGCCACAGAAGCATTTGAAGAGTGCCAAGAACAAATTTGGATGAAGGTGCATCTCAGAAAGGTAGGTTGGTGACAGTTCTTTGGAAATTCTGCTTTCTTCTGTGAATGTTTCCAAGACTATACTTTTCTTTTGCCTATGCTTTCCTTCTCCTTCTTTATTATAGATTAAGATCCAAATCAGATAAAGAAATTAAAGTAGTACTGAATTAAATTAAAAAGGCATTGAAAGGAAAGTTAGGACTTTATCCAATCTTCAAATAACATAGGTAGTAGCATATATACATTTATTATTGATCTCTTTAGTGCCTAATATATGGATTTTTATCAATCTCAATATTTCTGGAATACTCTGTAGCATTTTACCTTTGTGTCAACTTCTCTTGATATTTTCTCACCTCTAGATTTTAAAAGTAAATAATTAAGTAAATAAACATATAGATAAAGACAGAGAAGAGAGAAATAGATAGACAAACAAATGATGGATAGGCAGACAAACAAATAAATAATATATTAAGCACATTGCTAAAGACTAGGGATACAACTATAAGCAAAACGGTCCTTACCTCAAGGAACTCTTTATAATTATTATAATGGAGGAAGAGAATACATAAAGAATAGTTAGAGAGGGAGGAGAGGGCATAGTATGAAGATGATTCAAATTTGTGGGAGAAGCCCTGGGTCTCTAAACAAGGTAAGGAAAAAAAGTTTATTTGGCAGAGGAATAGGCCTGAAAATGGAGAAAAGAGACAAAGGGTCTTGTGGGATAGAAGTGAATGAATGGTACAAAGTCAGCCAGCAAGATCTGTGAAGACCTAAGAGCCATAAAGATAAGGCCAAAGCTCATCTTTCAGAAATGGGAGAGGTCCAGGAGCAAATGACCAATTTCCTGGGGGAAGGAGGTAGAAATGAAGATTTGTGATTTAATTCTCAGAATAAAAACTCCTCACCAGGAAACAATCTGAACTCCTCCATTATGTGCCAGAAAATTCAGTCTGATGGATGACATCTCTTTTGCAATGGGACAAATACTGGCTTTAGAGCTAGAGGACTAGTGTTCAAATCCCACCCCTGATAGTTGATACTTGTGAGACCTTGAGGAGTCACATAACTTCCCTGAATCTATTTCCTTATTTGAAAAAAAAATTGTGGAGGGAGCAGCAATTTGACTTGGTATAGAAAACAAGTACTGGAGATGGGAGGTCCAAGGTTCAAAACTGTCTTCCCACATCCTAGCTATGTGACCCTGGACAAGTAACAAAATCCCAGTTTCCTAGCCCTTACCAATCTTCTGCCTTAGAACCTACATTCAATATCAATTCAGAGACAGAAGGTAAGGGTTTAAAAATATGGAGGTTAGATAGATGGTATTAGAAGTCTCTTTCATTTCCATATCTATTTTCCCATGTCTATAAACCCTATGACCATTCCTAAAAATTAGACAGTCAGATCCAGCAAATAATCAGAGGAGCAAGATTATAGTCAATAACAGAGGGAAAAGAAAGAAAAAAATATGAGTAAACAACAGAAAGAGAAAAAAGAAATTACAAATGACAGCTTCTATCCAGGCAATGAACATAGAGCAAATGAAATTGAGGAAGACCAAGGAACACCAAGCAAATATACAGAAACTCCAGAATTCAGGCTTTGGAAGAACTCAAAACACAATTCAAAAAACAATTAAGAGAGGCTGAAGACAATTGGGAACAGAACTTAAAAAGCAAAATAAGTCATCTGGAAACAGAGGCACATGAACTAAAACAATAAAATAGTATCTTGAATGCTAGAATTGACCAACTTGAAAATGAGGTAAAGAAAGTGAAAGATGATCTACAAAGAAAAACAGACCAGAAGGAGAAAAATGACCAAAAAGCTAGGGATAAAATACAATCTTTAAAAATTAGAATCTAACAACTAGAAGCAAATTATTTCACAAGGCAGCAAGATTATATAAAACAAAATTAAAAGAATGAAAAAATTTAGGAAAATATGAAAAACCTCATTGACAAAATTTCCAACCTAGAAAATTGATCCAGAAGAGACAATTTAAGAATTATTGAACTACTGGAAAATTATGACAAATGAAAAAGACTAGACATAATTCTATAGGAAATTATCCAAGAAAACTGTCCCCACATTCTTTTTTAAAAACCCTTACCTTCCATCTTGGAATCAATACTGTATATTGATTCCAAGGCAGAAGAGTGGTAAGGGTTAGGCAATGGGGGTTAAGGGACTTGCCCAGCTAGGAAGTATCTGAGGTCAAATTTGAACCTCGGACCTCCTATCTCTAGGCCTGACTCTCAATCCACTGAGCTACGCAGCTGCCCCCTCCCCCATATTCTTGAAAAAGAGGAAAAAGTGGAGATTGAAAGAATCCACTGATCACCTCCTGCATTTAATCCCCAACTGACAATGCCCAGGAATGGTATAGGCAAATTCAAGAACTACCAGACCAAGGAAAAGATAATACAAACTACTAAGAAGAAACCATTTGGATATCATGGAACTACAGTTAGGATAACACAGGACCTGGCTGCATCTACACTAAAGGACCAGAAGGATATGATATTCTGGAAAACAAAGGAACTGGATCTACAACCAAGAATCAACTATCCAGCAAAACTGACTATATTCTTGCAGGGGAATGTATGGTCATTTAATAAAAATAGAAGACTTCCAATCATTCATAAATAAAAGATCTGACTTAAACAGAACATTTGATGCCCAAACACAGAACTCAAGAAAATCACCAAAAGGAAAAGAAACGAACAAACAAAAACCTTTTTTTAAGGTACCCAATAAGTTCAAATGATTTGTACTCCTATATGAAAAGATGATATTGGTAACTCTTAAAAATTGTTATTATCATCAGGGTAGGTAGAAGAAGTATACTTAGAGGGAACAGAGAAATGGGAAAAGAGATAATATGGGGTAAATATATATATATATATATATTTCATAAAGAAGCTTATGGGGGGAGATAGGGAGAAGACCAATACAATGGAAGTTTGAAAGAGGTTTTAGACAATCTCCAAGAAAAGTTTAATCATTATACTAGGATGGGTCAGAAAGGTTTGACTGTAAGGAAAACCTCCATATCCAAATTCAATCATCATCATCAACAACATCATCATCATCAACAACATCATCAACATTAACAACAAATCAACAACACCATCAATATCAACATCAACAACATCATCATCACCAACAACATCATCAATATCAATCACCAGCATCATCAATATCATCATCATCTACAACATCATCATCATTGTCATAATCAGCATCCACATCATCAATATCAACAACATCATCATCAATATCATCATCAGCAACATCAGCATCTAAATATCCATATTTTTCTTGCCTAGGAAAAGTTTTTGCTGAGTGGCCTAATATAATATCATATGATCCAGAGTACTGAATGAGAGCCAAAAGACCTATACTCTATGCTTGAGTGCCACTGTGTTCTTTGGGGGGTAAAAAAAAAGCTTTCTTTTTCCTGAACTCAATTTCCTCACTTATGTATGAGTGAAGCTTACCTAGACACTGCATTAAGCTAATCAATTAAATCAAAGAATAAACCAGGTGTAAACAAGAAAAAAACTAGATATTCAACTTCTGCTTGAATTCCTCAGGTGATGAGATGCTCACTAAAGTCACATTTTATTTTTCTTGACTGCAGAAATCAGAACTAGGAGCATTGAGTGTATAGAGGCAAATTTTGGCTTAATTTAAGGAAAAATCTTAATGGCAGTTAAAATTGAGTGTTTTGATTGTACATTTATAACATATCAAAGTCTTTCTTATCAATAAGGGGAGTAAGAAGGATAGAGAAAATTTGGAAATAAAAATTAAAATAAATTAAAAATGTTTGTGTAAGTGGGAAAAATAAAATAAAAAATAAATCACTCAAAATAAATAGAATAGTTTTGTTTTGAAAATTGTGATGTAAGAGAATGAGACAGAGAGAAAGAAAGCTAGGAGCTAGGAAATTTTCAGTCTCCCCAAATATTTCTGTGTGCGTAGCTTCTTTAAGTCATCTTTATCATATAAGGGACAAGATCATGTTAAACAAATACAGAGAAAAATAATGCACACACTCCATGTCCCTGCCAAACTAGCTCACTTGTTCACCTTATTCAACACTCGGATTCCTACATTTACTCATTTTATAGCTGTTCACTGTTCTTTTAATTCCTATCTTATATCTAGCTTTCTTCAAAGTTTAACTCATGACGCATCCTTTAAAGAGGGCAACTAGAGTGCAGAGTTCTGGTCCTGGAGTCAGGGAGACTCAACTCCCTGAGTGTGAATCTTGTTTCAGACCCTTCCTACCCATGTGATCCTAGAAAAATCACTTAATCCTGTTTGCCTCCGTTTCCTAATCTGTAAAATAAGATGGAGAAGGAAATGCCAAAACATTCTAGTATCATGAAGGGGTCATGAAGAAATAGATACAACTGATAAAATGAATGAATGAATGAATGAATGAATGAATGAATGAAACTTCCTTCAAAAGTCCTTTCTTGATGGCCTTATTTGTTAGTGGCCATTCCTCATCAAAATCACTTTGGATATTTTGGATATATTCTGTTTTCCCATATTTATGAACCTATTATATTCTACCAGTAAAGGTTCCTTGCCAGCAGAGACTGATTAATTTGTATTATTATTATTATTATTATCTTTGGCACCTAGTGCACTGCCTAGTAGTATATAATAAGTGCTTAATACATGTTTTTGACTGATGTATTAATTGATAAGAAAGATATACATAGAGAAAAGATAGAGAATTTAAAGTTAAATAACCATAAATAAAAAATATCAGATGTATTATATTTCTATTAATAATAGCTACAATTTTCTTTAGCAATAAAAGGTTTGCAAAGCATTTTCAAATATTTCATATTTTGCTTACAACAAGTCTTTGAGGTAGGTGTTATAATTATCTGCATTTACATGTAAAATTTATATCTGATTGTTTGCTGTCTCAAGGAAGAGGAATGGGGGAGGGAAAGAATTTGGTTCAAGATTTTTTTTAAATCAAAGGTTAAATGCTCTATGCAACTGAGGAAAAAATAAAAGAATACAATTACACACATTTTAAAGATGAGGTAACTGAGGCAGGAGTAGGTTATTAAGTCACCTTTAAAGGATGTCACATAACTGAGACAGGAGTTGAACTCAATTCTCCTTAACTCCAGATGTAGCACTCTCACTGAGTTTCAGTTCCTACATTTGAAATATTCAGAATAACTACTCAATGCCTGCCTTAGAGCATTTTAGGAAAGTCCTTTATAAACCTTAAAGGGCTAATATCAGAGGTGAGGCAAAGGACCTAGCCCTCTATATAATGCGATTAAAAATGTAGCAAATTAGATTCAGAAGGCTCTGCCTTGTCATTTCCTAAAAATGAGAGCTTGAGCAAGTGCAGAAATCATCCCGGGGCTTCATTTTCTCACCTGAAAAATGAGAAGGCTGCACTCGATAAAATGATATGGAAGCACTTCAAAATTCCTGAAGCCTCAGTTTCTTCATTTGAAAAAAAATGGGAAAACATTTGCACCATCTTCCTTGGAGAACATTATGAGTAAAGTGTCAGCTCTTAACAATTAACCCTATGTTCCACCTGTCTATGAAAACCAATGTGGAAAGGAAAGGAAGGACTCCACAGAAATGAATGAGAAAATGAATAAGCACCCTGAGGGTCTAGTGAGTCACTTAGCCAAGCCCAGGAGTCTTAGTGTAGATTTAAGCCCTAATAGTTTAAAATTGAACTATGCCTTTGGGGATGCCCAGTGTAAGTGGTTCTACCAAAATACTACCATGCTATATGACCAAGAAGAAAAGGGTCATTGCCTACCATGTTATTAGTTCCCCTCTAAGTATGAATCACATTCTTTCTTAAAAATCTCCTAACATTAGGTTCAGCTTCTCTTTTGATGAGGCTGACTGGTTCAATTATTGAGCAATTTAGCTACATTCTTCTTTCTACACATTCAATAAATCTCCCAAATGACCAGCATCTCTCTCCATAGCACAAAGCAAACTAAAGTATGAGGCCACCTGCGAGATGGGAATATTGTGAGGATTCATTTGAAAAAAGCAAACTAGCTGTAATCTTGAATACTTTGCTTACACATATGAATGTTCCCATTTTTCAACTGAGGAAACTGAAGATCCAGAGAGCTTAAGTAACTATTTATTGTCACAAAGACTTGGTGTTGTTCACTGTTCATTTGTGTCTAACCGAATGGACCACAGAACTCCAGTTCTGTGTGCAGGCAAAGATACTGTAGTGGTTTGCCATTTCTTTCTCTAGTGGATTAAGGCAAACAGAGGTTAAGTGACTTGTCCAAGGTCTCATAGCTGGTAAATACCTGAGACTAGATTGAACTCAGATCTTCCAGATTCCAGACTCAGCCCTCTATCCACTCCGCTACCTAGCTGCCTCACACAGATAGTCTAACTGCAAAACCGAGGTTCAAATAAATGTAAGCCCTCTGGCTTCAAATTTGGTGCTTGTTCCATTGCAAAGCACCAACTCTGACAGTGACACAAGCAAAACAGAGTTCACTGCAATGAGGGAGCAAACATGGAAAAGCCCCATAGAGACTGTGTATGTAAGTTGAAGGAATTCAGAGAAAAAGAGACAAGTCTGTGGATGGATATTCATCAGAGAAGAGCTCACAAAGGAGATAGATCTTGAACTGGTCTCTTCCCTATTCACTGAATATATAGTATTCCTTCTCTCCACTCCAAGCATTTTATGGCTATTGCCCATCCCTCATGCCAGGAATTCTCTTCCTCTTCATCTTTAAGGCTCAACTAAAATTCTAGCTTCTGAAGAAACATTTCCTAATACTTCTTAACCTTAGTGATTTTCTTCTTAACCCCAGTTTATCCTGTTGATATTGTTTATTCATAATTGTTTACATGTTATCTCCCCTATTAGATTGTGAGCTCTTTAAGAATAGGAATTGTTTTGTTTTTCTCCTTTTTAAGCCTACTATGCATAGCCTAGTTAGTGCCTTGCACTTGCTAGTGTTCATTTCTTTGAACTGTGTCCAACTTTCCATGACCCCATTAGGGGTTTCCTTGGCAAAGATACTGCAGTAGTTTACCATTTCCTTCTGAAGTTCATTTTACAGATAAAGAAACTGAGGCAAATGGAGTTAAGTGACTTGTCCAGGGCCACACAGCTAATAATTACCTGAGGCAATATTTTAATTCAGCAGCTCTAACCACTGCACAACTTAACTGCCCCTTAAATTTCCCCATTTAACAGCTGTGAAAATTGGACCTCAGATGCAATTTTCCCAGGTTCATATTGCTTGCGTGTTCCATGCTAGGGTTGCAACCCAGACCCCCATTCTCTCTTACAACTGCCTTCCTTCTCCAATGGCAGCAACTATTTCCCAGGCCCTGCCCATGGTTTTATGTCTGGGTATCACCAGTTCTAATAGGCAACACAGATTCTGAAGAGCCTGAAAAACAAAGTGGGCTTTGGCTGGCTGGCTAATTCTGGAAAGCTTTTTTCTGTTCAGCCTGCGCTTTGAAACAAGTTTTTCTACAAAGCTCATGGACACTCAGGTCCAGCCCAGAGTGCATTTCTCCTGCTGAGATGTAAATATAGCTCGAGTTCCCAGTGAAAATGCTGACAAAACCTAAAGAACAATGGTGTGTGACCAAAACCATGACAGAAAAAAAAAAGAAGAAACGATTTAGGGTTTGCTTTGCACTGAAGAGACAGGACATATTTAATATAGTGAGTATTAAACTAAAGCAAATTAAATTTCACTAGAATTCCATCAACAAATATTTATTAAGCCCTAGGCACTGTGCTAGGCAATGGAAATACAAAGGCAAAAAATGAAACAGATCTTGGCCTCAAGGAGGTTATTCTCTACTAGGGAAAAAATACACTAAATGCAGATGAAATAAAAATGAAGTTATTTCTAAGAAGTCTACATTGTACTGAGAAGAAATAATACTTATACAGTCAGGTAGAAAACACAAAAATACAAATGATAAAAATAAAGCAATTTGAAAGTGAAAGGCACTAAAAACTTTGAAAGGAACAGAGGATTCCCAGGCAACTGGATTGCATGGTAAATGGAACACTAGCCCTAAAGTTAGGAAGACATGGTTCAGGTCTGGCTGTATGATCCTGGGCAAGTCATTTGTTCTCTGCCTGCCTCAGTTTTCTCACTTATAAAATGGGGATAGTTTTTGTGAGAACACAGAGAGATAATCCATAAACCGCCTTTAAAATGCTGCCTGACTAATTAATGTGATACTCATTATAGTGCACATCAGAGCAGCAAGGCTCTATATATTATGTATCTCTGTATTTGTACCTTACTGAATCTTTTAATAAAGCTGACTTTTATTTTTAAAAAAGGAGTAGGTATTTAATAAATGCTTGTTTCCCATTTCCCAGAAAACATTATTATTGGTATTAATCAACATTTGTTTTTTCAAATATTTTAAAATAGCTAGACCAGCTAGTCAATTATATTTCAGATCAAGAAATCTCCATGGACTAATGGAAGCATTCATGTATTCAACTAACATTTATGAAGTCCCTACTATATATTCAAAGTACAACATTCATTTTGGGGAAGCAACAAAATTTGACATAGCCATGCTCCCTTCCTTGTAAAACTTTAGAAACTAGATAAGAGCTAAGAAATAAACAAAGACAAGTAAATGTTAAATAATAATATCATTTTTAATTAAGGGGGATGGTCTGGGACCTGTGATTTATCTATATATGAAACACTCTAGACCAATTAAGATCTTCAACTTATAGTGCGGCCTGGGATGCTAAAAGTTTGTGATTCATTCGTGATAACAAACTTAGCTTATGTCAGAGGCAGGGCTTGCCACCATATCTTCCTCACTCTTAAACTGGATTATTTTTCATTATGTCTTTCAGGGGTGCATTAAAGAGTCACAGAATAAAATGCTATGGGAAATCTAAAGATAAAATTCATTACCAATGGAGGGAGGAGGGATGAACAGGAAAAGCATCAAAGAGGAGGTACAATTGGATTTAAGTCATCATCATCATCGTCAATATCATTTTATAGTATCTTAAGGTTTGCAGTGCAGTTTAAATATATTATCTTGTTCAATCCTTATAATAGCCCTGGAAAGGATGTATTATTGCTATCCTTATTTTACAGATGAGAAAACTGAAAGCTGAGAATAATAATAGCAAATCATAATAGCTAATAATTATTTAATGTTAAGTGTCAGGTATTTTACAATTGTTGCTTCATTTACTCCTCACAACTGTGAAGAATAATTGATTTATTGATATATTTATTAATCTATGATCTACCCATAGTTTGTTCTGATCTATCTCTAGTTTATTTCCAATCAGCATTACCCAGTTTACTATGATAAGTGATTGTTCAATATAGTCATATTCATATATAGTCATATCGGTCCATATTATACTCACATCACATTAAAGAGATTCTTTTCTATTTTATAACTTTTATGCCATAAGAAGCAGATTTACTTCTGTGTACTAAAAGCCAAAAGAACACTCGATTACTCAGAAAAATGTCTTAGTTAGAAAACATCCATTATGTGGTCTGATGAGTAAATGTCAACATTAGCAGGGGGTCATCTAGACCTTTGTCCTCTGACATTTTCATCTTCACCCATCTTGGGGACATAAAAGAATTTCCACTGCCCATCTTATGTCCCCTTAGTCAGCAATGGATACACATCCTGTCCATCTGTGAGCAGAAATGACCCTTATCTTACCCTACCCCTTGTGACCACTCATGGAAAGCTCCTGAATCATTTTAGAAGTTCCTCAACCCTTGTTATTTCCTTTGATTGCCCAGTTTTGAGGTGAGATTCTGTGTGATGATTCTGCCCAACTTCTGCTCATTGCTGTTTGGGGTGGAGATTTACCCATCCATTGCCTCAGGATCACCAATGTAACTATGGGACCACCAACAAGAACTTGTATTTTGTAGTGCACTATCTGGACTGTCTGGGACCTGAGGGTTATAATATCTGGAATGAGGAGCAAGAGGGCATCTCAAATTGTGAGGAAGATATGATATCCTATTCATGAAAGGGGTCCAGGTCCTTTTAGTAAATGGTTATTCTCTCAAAGTTCTGCCTCTGTAGTTTTCATTGCAGATTGGACAGACTGGACACAAGCCTGGGAGATAATAATAATAGCTAACATTTAGGTAGCTCTTACTATGTGCCATTCACTTTATAATTAATAATATTCCTAATAATAGATACTATCTATATAACTGTTATTATATCCCAGACACTTTAGAAATAATCATAGTAATAATAATAACAGTTAATGTTTACATAACTGTTACTATGTGCCAGTCACTTTAGAATTAATAATATTAACAATAATAATTTATATAAATGTTATTATATCCCAGGCACTTTAGAAATAATCATAGTAATAATAATAACAGCTAATGTTTATATAACTGCTACAATGTGCCAGTCACCTTAGAATTAATACTATTAATAATAATAGATACTATCTATATAACTGTTATTCTATGCCAGGTACTTTAGAAATAATAATAGTAATAATAACAGCTAATGTTTATATAACTATTAATATGTGCCAGTCATTTTATAATTAATAATATAAATGATAATAATAGCTAACATTTATATAACTTATTATATCCCAGGCTCTTTAGAAATAATAATACTAATAATAATAACACCTAATATTTATGTATTCCTCATTATGTTCTAGGTATAGTGCTAAGCATTTTACAATTATGATCTCATTTGATCCTCACAACAACTGTGGAGAAGAGGTGCTCTCATTATCTCCATTTTAGAGTAGAGAAAACTGAGGTAAAGAAGTTTAATGATTCACTGAAGGTCACACACCTATTAAGTGTCTGAGGTTGGATTTGATTTCAGGTCTTCCTGACTCCAGGCTCAACTATTCACTGTAGCACCTAACTGCCCCCCTGCCTTGATAGTCATGCTTGTTACTTCCCAAAACTTCCTTCCTCATCTCTATGAACATCCTTCTTTCTTTTACTTCAAAGTTCAACTCTGTTACCACCTACTCTGGGAAGATTTTGGTGATACAACACTTTCAGTCCCAGGCCCAGGATGAAAGAATTATTTTCCTCTTTACATTGCCTTAGAAAATTTTGAAAATAACTCCTTTGACCCATATCACTCTAACTTGGATTCTGCTTACCTGTGTACCTGTGATATACACCCCAGGAAAGAGTAAGCCCCTTGAGGCCAAGAACTATGAGCACTTCTTTTTTATCCCCAAGACTTTTAGTCAGATTCTTCTTCATTAATTCAAGTCCCAAGAGACTATGTCCAAGTTTAAAATGAAAATGCTGCTGCTTGTTGCCAGACAGGGACTCCAAAAAAACCACTGTACCATTAAATCTGCCCGCTATGGGTCAGGTACCATTAAAAAGGTTATGTCAGGCCAATGTTTTCCAAAATGTTTTGTCACAATTCTGCAGAGGGTCATGATACCCTAAGGCTGCCAGGAAATATCTATATTCTTTTGCTTGATGGTGCCAACAGTAGGAGGTTGGATGGGGGATAGAGGGAGCAAGAGGAGAAGTCCCTGCTGTTGCTTCAGAAATAGCTTGACTGGAATAACTCCCCCATGTTGAACTTTGGAAAAATATGCCATAGGTTCTCTCCTTAATGAACCAGGCCTGAGTTGGAGATGAGTGTTCAAGGAGAAGATGAATGGAATCTAGGCAAAACAGAGTTAAAACCAAAACAAGTCTTCTCCACCTACACACACTAATTTAAATCCGAGAACAATGACACTGAGTCATTTTGCCCATGTAAGACAGATCCTCCTCTGTAGAACAGAGATCTACCCACCTCGCAGGGGTCCAATGCCTGATAAAGTGGCTGCAATATTGAACATGGTATCAGTAAGATTTAGGATTATATCTTGCTTTCTGACAACCTAATAGCAGACGTGACTATGGGAAATTTCACGCCTCCTCTTCCTCTTCATAATAAGCCAATAAGCCTCAGTTTTTGATCTGTAGAATGGGGGTAACAAGACCTGCAGTATCTGTGTTCTATTATTGTTCTAAGAATCAAATGAAATCACATATAAAGTACTTTCCAAACCTTAAAGCATATATATATATATGATACATAAATATATATTGTAAGATAATAATTAATAATTATAATGATAACAAAAACAACCTTAAAGTTTCACCAAAGTGTAAATTGCTATTATGATCATAACTGAAGCTCTCTTTTAATTAAATAGCATCAAATTCAGGCTGTACACAATTAACATCTTTATCATAAAGAGAAAATGTCAGAAGGTACTAGAAGAGGTTACTTATTCTAATGTTTTCCATATAAGAAAAACTACCCTGTGGCATAGGCAAATGTAAAGGGAAGGAATATTTTAGTCCTTTGATGGGCATCTTTAGTGCATTTCCCAGATATGGGAGTGGTCATCACTCTGAAGCTCCCTACTTCCTTCCTTTTCTTCCCTTCCTATTCCTTTAATGGGTCAAAGTTGGAGGGTATTGGTGGCCTGGGAAAGAGGATAATGTCATTTCCTAACTTTTCTTAAAATTCTTCTTGTACTTAAATCTTCTGGCACAGGTGAATATCCATACTACGTTCACAAATATTGAGGAAGGATTAATTCCAATTATAGAGCTGACTTTAGTCAGTTAACTTAATGGGTATTTAATGTAGGCTGTCTTGCAGCATTGTATTAGGCACCATGGAAAATATAAAAGCATAAGATGGGAACCTTGCCTTTGAGGAGCTAAGCATATATTTGGGAAATATTCATCAAAGAATGAGAAACAAGCAGCATGGCTTAATACCCATATACTTCTTCTGGGTTCAAGATCCACCTCTGAGTCATATCAGCTATAAATCTGGGCCAGGCAACTAATGCTGCCCCTAACAACTCTGACACCTCTGACACAGTTGAGAGGTATTGATCTGCTTTGGAAGAGGGAATTTCCACACTGAGAGTACCTTGTTCAATCAATTTTCAGACATGTCCAACTCTTTGTGACCACAATTGGCATCATGGAAAAGATACTGGAGTAGTTTGACATTTCCTTCTCTGGGTCATTTTACAAATGAGGAAACTGAGGCAAGCAGGGTTAAGTGACTGGCCCAGGGTCACATAGTCAAAAAGTGTCTGAGTTCAAATTTGAACTCAGGAGGAGGTTCCTGACTCCCTAATTGAAGCTCTATTCACTTCACCACCTACCTGCCCAAGAGTTCCCTACATCAATTACGTCACAGATAGGGTTAGGGAGGAAGAGGTTTTGATTCCCTGACTTGATCATTGATGTAATCACAGAAAGAAAATTGTAGAGAACATAGTTAATGAACTGTTAATTTGTTAACAGTGTTAACACTCTGTGATCACCTTAATAATGTGTGAACACCTATCCCTGACAGAATTAAGGGGAATAACCTCACATAGTGAGCAGAAATTGGGTTTGACTTTAAGACAAGTTCTGAGTGATTTGGGGAGTTCCGGAGACTGACAACCAGCAATAATCTGTGAAGAAGACACCTTAATGTCTGGAAAAGGATGTTTTCTTCCTTTTCACACAACTGGACATGGTGCTTTGAAGTTCAGCTTTTTAACCACTGCCTTGAGCAGTGAACAGAGACACATACTCTCCAGATATATAGATGTGTAGGGACGCATATCCTGCAAACATACTCTAGACAGCAAAGATACATAAAGGCAGTCACTTAGAAAAAAAAAACAGCTTCTACTGGAAGGATCTTTGGCAGAAAAGAAAGAAAATCACTTTAGACTCGAGGTAAGGCTAACCCTACTATTTAGAATTGAGTTGTAAAAAATAGCAGACCCTGAGAACCAAGCTGAAATCCCCACCCCACCCCACTTTCCAGCAAAGAATCTATACCAGAAGGAATTTGTGAAAACAGCTCCAAGAGAAAAAAGGACTTCCAGGCTGTAGCGTGTCAGTGTGGCAAGGAGCCTTGACCACAGCTGTTCCTTTTATGCTTGCCTTTATAACATTTTTGTGCCTGCTCTTCTAATGGATATGGTATGTATTATTGATGGGAAAGGATGTTTTATAGCTATTTTTCTTACATTTATTCTTAATGCCACCTTAATAAATGCCTTTAGTAAAAGCCAATTGTGTCTACTGGCTTAATGTCATTAAGAAATATACTGTTGGGGGCTCACATGCTAAATAAATAGGAGTATAGAACCAATGGATATCTTAGAACTTAGAATAATCAGTCACCCTCAGAATAGATAGCCAGAGATCTCTTAAAATTTAGGATTAACAGCCACCCTTTGGGGAACTAATCTCAGGGTTCAAGTGGAGGAAATAGCCCAGAGTGAATGTTAAATAGACAGATGTATGTATGTGTATACATATGTGTACATGCATACATGTATGTATATAAATTTAGACCTATAAAAAGTGGAAATAATTGGATTTTTAAAAGACCTGAGTTTGAGTTCATCTTCTTATGTATTAGCTATCTGACTTTGAACCTACTACTTAAATCATCATATATTTCAGTTTCCTCATCTATAAAATGGTGATAATTCTACCTATTCTGTTTTAAATATTTTGAAGACCACATAGGAAAATATTTATGACATTTTGTAACCATAAAGGGCTATATATAATGTGAACTATGATCAAGAGGCATCCAAATATCATGACCAGAGGAAATGGTTTACATATAGAGTAATTCTGATTCCCCATTTTACTATCTTCCTGTCCTTTTGACCTTGACCCAATATCTAGCACTCCAGGATCCTTTATATAATGAAGCATCTTTATATTCTAAATTGTATGATTTTCTGGATACTATAGAGAGTAGACATGAACTAACTGATATTTTACAAATACTAAATTTTGTAGATGCCACAAGGATATAAATGCCCGTGACCTGCTCATGGGATGACATCTTTACTGGCAGGAAGTGTTTCCCTGCATTTAAATGGCATCCCACACCTGGCAATTCCTAACCAACAGAACCCTCAGGAAAAGTCAGGGCACATGAGGTCTGATTTTAGACTGCATTTCATATTCAGAATCTCCCATGAACACACACCTTAGATGAAAAAGGAACCATAAGGAGATGTTTGCAATGTGCAGTCTGTGCCATGGCCCTCGAGATGTAGTCACTCAGAACAGCTGCTACTCACCATGCTCAGATCTGTAGATGGTCTAAGAATAGGCACCAACACCCAAATGAAACAGCACTTGATGGTCTTGGAGTGTGGCTCTAACAGCATGAAATAAACGGGAACATGGGAGGTAATGAGAGGAACCCCAGGAGAGTTCATAGATCTAGCCCAAGAGAGACATTTTCAGAGTTTGTGTTTATAGAAATGAGGATTGAATTCAGCAATGATTGCATTGGACTAGCAGATATATAGTCAAACATATGTTTGAGAGGAGTTTCAAACACTTGGCATCCAAGTGGATTAATTCCTCATCCCACCCCCAATACTTTTCAGAAATATACATATACAGAATAAATGAAATACTGCGCTGGATACTGGAAATGACTTGAAGTGATTTTATATCTGAATTAGACAGTAATCAGTCAACCAATCAATCAATAATCAACAAATATTTCTATGAGGTTTGTAGTCCAGAGAAGGGAGTTAGGTACTACAAGGGATAGAATGCCATACCTGGAGTCAGGAAGACTCATATCAATGAGTTTGAATCTGGCTTCAGACACCTACTAGCTGTATGACTCTGAGAAAGTCACTTGACCCTATTTATTTCAGTTTTCTCATCTGTAAAATGAGCTGGAAAATGAAATGGTAAGCCACTCCAGTGGCTTTGCTAAGAAATCCCCAAATGGAGTCACAAAGAGTCAGAGACTACTGAGAAGTGACTAAATAAAAAGTTAGGAAGAGCAGGGTTTGATTCCTTAGATAACTCATTTAAGTTTTCTGTTACTCACAAGTTTGTTGTGAGGATAAAAAGAGATAATATGCACAGAACACTTTATAAACCTTAAAATGCTTTATAAATGGCAGCATTTATTAAGCACCTACTATATGCCAGTATACAAACACAAAAATGAAATCATCCCTATGTACAAGGAACTTATGTACCAGTGGGGGAGAAAACATATGCATATATAAGAATATACAGTATGCATATATTTTGAATAAGTAGCAGTTGAGACAATCTGATAAGGCTTCATGGAGAAGAGGATACTTAGCCTGCTTCTTGAAGGAAATGTGGGATACTATTAGAATGAACCGAGGCATGTTCATTCCAGGTATTGGGGGTTGACTAGAGGCACAAAGATGGGAGACTGAGTGCTGTGTCTAAAAAGCAGAAGGAAGGATGGTCAAGAATTGCTGTTAGCAAATTACTTTTATGTGATTATAGATAATTAACCAAGTTATTTCTCTATAGGAAGGAAATTCTTCCTATAGCCATGTTGGCAAAGGTATGGCATGTGTGCCCCAGCGTGCCATATGAGGCTGCTCCACTCCTCATTCTGAGGACCCTTTTTGCATGCCCTGCCCCTCTGTCCATCAGCCCAATGAGAGCACTTCCTCCCACCACTCTCTGGGGTAATGCCAGGGTGGTGGGAGAGGGAGGAGTGTTGCTCACAGGTGGCTTGAAGGTTCAGTTTGGGCACACAATCTCTAAAAGGTTTGTCCATGCTGTCCTAGAGTATCAACACCACAACTCAATGTTTGGGTGGAGATGAGCAGCAGATGGTATCACCAGTAGGTAACTTTTATGAGGAAATCTATGGCCTTGAACATTAAAACTTTTCAAAGTTTTAGAATTTTTTCAGAACTGAAGTATCAATTTGATTCAAGAATTACAGATATAAGAAAACATATAGATTAATGGATTTCAGGCAGTCTCTCCCGCCTCCCCCACATTTGGTCTCTTCCTTCATTTCATCCTTCCCAAGCTAATCATTTATACCCAGAAGTGACCATGTTACCCCTACTTAAAACATGCTAATGGCTCCCTATTGCCAAAAAAGGAACATCAGGAACATGCTGTGAAAACCTAAATATTCAGTTTTGGATTACCTTTCTTACAAAATCAAAAAATCCAACCATCCTGATCTGATTTTCAAGACTATGTACAACTACAACCTTCCCTTCCTTACTACTTTTAGAACATCTGAATTAAGGAATTAATCTTCATTGGAATGAATTCTTTTTAGTGTTTTACATACTGTACTGTCTTCATAAACAGCATATATACAGAGGGCATTTTAACCTCCATGCATATAGACTCTCTCAAATTTATTTCCATCTAATTAAATTCTTCCCTGTCTTGAGACATTTAGGTGGCCTAGTAGAGAGGGCTCTGAGCCTGAACTTGTCATACTCAAAGTTCAGATCCTGTGTCAGATACTTCCTTGGGTGAAGATGGGATACATATTAATTGAGGAAGACAATATACAAAAAGGAATAAAAAAGATGGTGGTATAATCTAGAAAATCTGAAACACCAAGTTGGAGGGGAGTGAAGGTTGGCCAGCCTGTGGCCAAAATGGAAGTTCTGGGAGGAAATCACCAATGGGAAAAGGGGGCTACCATGACAGATGGATACTTCAAGAGGAGCATGCATCAAGAGCTGAGGGAAGTTAGACTACAGCAGAGGCATGAAGTACAGACTAAATTGGCTGCTGTTGTTCTGTCAATGAGCAAGGTGATACAAAACTACAAAAATTAGACATAAATCTAATTTTAACCTTTGCATTCATTATATGCTGTATAGGATTCTAGGAAGTCATTTAATCTATGTCTGCCTCAGTTTCCCCAACTACAAAATGAGGATAATAATAGTACCTAGAGCCTAGAATTTTTATATCTGAGATAAGATTTCTAAAGTTCTCAGCACAGTGCCTACCAAATAGTAGGCACTTAATACCCTCTTGTTTCCTATCTTCCAGGAAGCAATTGTCCTGGTAAGGATTGATCTGTTCTTCCCCAAATCTTCCAGATGTTGCATTTGACCTCATATTTCAAACTTACAGTTATTGGGACACAAGCAGCAGGTATCCCCCTAAACAATTAAGAGTTTCTTAATGAAGGGTCTCATTTCTTTCATCTTTCTATCCTCAGCACCTTGCACAGTTGCTTTAACATAGTAGATGATTACCAAAGGTGTGTTTAATTGACTTTTCTTTTTGATGCAGGGTTATCATTAAGCTTAACAATTAACATACTTGGCTATAATACAGTGATCTTGGTGGTAATTAAGGTGGGTAGAAGCAGAGATGTACCTAGCCATTTTGATGCCCAGCTGATGCCCAGCCCAAGCTATTATATTCATTTACTTCTGTATCCTGTGTACGTAATCTGTTCCAATGTATCAACTTTTCTATTTCTTACTACAGTACCAAATCATTTTGAAAATTACTGCTTTGTAATATAGCTGAAGATCTGGGACTTCTCCACATTTGCATTACTCCCCTTGAGTATCTTGATCTTTTGCTCTTCATATGAATTTCATTATCATTTAAGAGTACCTGTACAGCTTTTTAAAGATAAATGCAAATAACCCAAATATCCAAAGACCAGTGTAGAAGGGGAGCAGGGAAGACTTGGGACATTGGCCCCATCACCAGCCATGATTTGTAAGGCTTTGCAGGTAGGAGTCAAATATATGTGGGCTGGATAAGTCATAAGGCTGTGGAAGGGCCGAACTAAATGAAATAACTCATCTAGTAGCTTCCTATATGACTGAATTATTCCTGCTAAGTAGCTGCTGTTACATTTTTTTCTCTATTACTCAGTACAAGCACGTATGAGTGCCAAAGGAGTTTTCTAATATGTGGTGCCCTAGGAAAAAGCCCAAGCTATCCTATTGCAGTTATGACTCTGAAGAAGGCTATCTGCCCCAATATTAAATGATCATAGCTTGCAATTTTAGTTTTATGTCTAATTTTTGAATTTTTGTATCACCTTGATCATTGACAGGATAACAGCAGCCTATTCCTTCTGCCCTTCTACATTTTATGTCTCTACTGTAATCTCACCCTAGAACTACCTTCAGCTCTTGAGGCATGTTCCTCTTGAAGTATCCATCTGTCATGTCACACACCCCCCTTTTCCATTGGTGATTTCTTCCCAGAACCTCCATTTTGGCATAGACTGGCCAACCTTCACTGCCCTTCAACCTGGTGTTTCTGATTTTCTAGATTATATTACCATCTTTTTCATTCCTTTTTGTATATTGTCTTCCTCAATTAATATGTAAACTCTTTGAAAACGAGGACCATCTTTCTTTTTGCTTACGCTTATATCCCCAGCATTTAGCACAGTACCTGGCATACATTAAGTACTCATTAAATGTTTATTGTCTTTCCTTGTTTTCTCCTTGTTGCTGATGTCCTTTTTCTAATAGCATGTCTTAATTCAACCTCATTTAGTTTTCCATGTGGGGGGAAACAAGATTGTCAAGTATGGTTAGAACCATGTAAACAAGAGTAAACAGGATATGAGTAAAAATTTCATTAGAGAAGAATTTCCCATGAAGAAAGTTTGGGTGAAAGAAATTTGTGACACTGATTTTGATTGCTCAGATATTGTTTGTTTGTTTCTATCTAGCACATAAAGGTATTTGTATGATGTTTCCCTATTAGAAAAGATCTTCCTCAGGGAAGGAATATGTTTTTTTCTTTCTTTGTATACCAAAAACTTAGCACAATGCCTGGTCCATTAATAAATGCTTGTTGACAGACTGACTATAGTTATCTGTATGTGTGCCACATCTCCCAACCAGAATATAAATTCCATCAGGACAAAAATGGTGTGTTTGCTGCTATATAAATTCCATATATCCTCCCACATTCTGCACATTGCAGAGACTTGATTATTTGTTGAATTTGTTACTCCAGGATATTGACTGTCTCCCCAATAGCTGAGGCTACTGCCAAAGGCCATAGCTTAGGACATCAAATCAGATAAGCGACCTCCAGCTAATGGGAATGTTACTCTTGCTATTCAACAGGGACCCCCACATTTTAGTCACAAGCTCTCAGATGTAGAGCTTTAAGGGACCCCAATAGTCATCTCAACTAACATTCTCATTGAAAGAGCCATCTTGATTTCCAATGAAGGAAAAAAAATTACTAGGCATGCTACAAGGTTAACAAATTATCAAACAGTTTTACTAAAATTTGCATCTCTCTATCACACAGTAAATATTCTGATTCTGCTGGAAATTGTAGAGCTGTTGCAGCCCCCTCAGAACTTCCCACCATTCTCTTCCTACAATACTGAGGGAGAAAGACAGGGAGGAGAGATAGAGAGAGCAGCTAAAGACAGAGCAGTCACCTGACTGCTCTACAGACACTTCAGGAACATTCTCCAATATTAAACTAAAAGGCAGAATGAAACTTTGAGGCTTCAGTTCTGCCCCATCCTCCATTATAGGGCAGGATCAAAAGCAACTTTTCTACAGAAAAGATTTTCAGACTCACACAGAATCTGAAATGATGTGTTTTGAAAAAGGCAGGTCCTCCAATACAATGCCCTCGGTGCCAGGGCTGATGACTAAGACAAACTGATTCCTGGAGAATGGCATGAAGTTCACTCCAAAGTACCTAGGGAACAATCCTATTAATGCACAGCAGGATAACAAATAGAGCTGCTAGTTTCCTTCACAATTTAGCTAAAGGACCAATTGTTCCATGAGACTTTTCCCAAATCCCCATTTCTCTTGTTAGCATTGCCACCATTTCCCTTCTATTTCCTTTTACATTACATATATTTTACACATATACATTCTTGTCACCAAATTTCCTGGCATTGTCAAATTATTTGACACTAGAAACTAATACAAATTTCAGTGGAAATGCCATTAAAGAAGAGGCCTCTGACCATCTGCTTTGCTGCTGCATGGTAAGGACCATGGGATTTTTCCATCTGACTGACAGCTGAAACCTCCCATTAGTGTTGTCTCCTCCAATATGGTGAGAGTGGGAATAATCTCACTTCTCTGCATCTAGTGTTTAGTGTTTTTGCATATTATGAACCCTTAATAAATCCTTTTATTTTTATTCTTCCATTCCCACCCTGATTTCCCATGAAACGTACATTGTCTAAGAGCAAAGATTGCTGAGTTGGTTTCTTTATCTTTAAAACGAGGGGGTTAAGTTAGATGGTTTCTAAGTTCTCTTCTAGCTCAAGCTACTATGATCCCAAGTAGTGAATATCCTGTAGGCATTCCTGATTTCTATTAGGTGTTCATCTCTTTTCTTCTACTAAACCCTGAAAATATTCAATTCCCTTTTGTATGTCCCTTAAGCACCTGAACAAAGCAGGTCTTTTTAATCCTAGACTCTAAATATGGCAGTCCCCAAGGCTTTCCCTCTTGGCAAATAGGAGGCTCAGTAGAATGGGACCTGACTGCTGGGTCTAGAATCAGGAAGACTTAAGGTCATTTGTTCCCTATTTTTCTAGTTTGCCTGCACAAAAAGACCTACATGAACTTTGGAGGAATAAAGCAAGTATATCAAAGAGAACATTATAGAAAGCAACAGAAAGTTCTTTGAAGTATGACTTGTATATGTCTAATTTCATAAAAAAACTAATAAATAGAAATAAGAAAGACATAGCTTCATATATATACATTTATCTTTTTTGTCAAATTATGCCTTCTCTAATAGGGGGAGGGGAGGGAAGTTACCTAGATATTTGAATGTAATAAATAACCAAATAAATTTAATTTTTTTAAAGAAGACCTGAGGTCAAATGTAGCCTCAATGCCTACTAGCTGAGTGACTCTGGATATTTAACTTATTTTTTTCTTCAAATTCTTCAAAATGGGTATAATAATAGTACCTACCTCCCACAGAAGTCATGAAGGTCAAATAAGATAATTTTTAAATTAGTAGTATGGTGCCTGGTCCATAGTATATACTTAATAAATGTCCAATGACTGATTATTAGCTTTCTACCTTCCAGGTGTTCGTATAATTTATTCCCCTCCACATACACCACATTTTGGCAACCCTAGCCTTCTTTCTGTTCCTCATTTCCCAGCTTCTTCTGGAATGGTCTACTTGCTCATCTTGATGCCATATGGATTCTTTAATGTAGGTCAAAAGTAGTATCAAGTCCTCAAGGAACTACACAAAGGAATATTCCCATTACATCAGCATCCCTCTACTCTTTCTCTTATTTGGACTTCTTGGCCACCAAGAAGCAGCTGTGATATCATATAGTGAGCCTTGAAGTCATTAAGAAATGGGTTCAAGTTTCATCTCAAACAAACTGTGGTTGTGTGACCCTAGGCAAGTTAAGTCAAGTGCTCTGAGCAAGGCCAAATAGGACAGTAGAAAAAGCACTCATTTTCAAAGAATTCCTTACTCAGCAGAACACTTCTCAGAAAATAAGAATTCATATTCCTGTAATGTTTTAAGGTTCACTCTGTACTCTTCTCATCAAAACACCATGAAGTAGATAATTTAAATATGATTTCCACATTTTATATATGAGACAACCAAGGAATGGGAAGGGGTGAGTGAAATGACTTTTGTGGAGGAATACAAATGACAAATGTTAAAGACAGATTTTAGAACAAAGTTTTTGACTAGCAGTGGTTTTTTCCCCTCTTTTCCTATCAGCATATTGCATCTCTATAAATGTGATTAATATACCTATATAGCATTATACATATATGTAACTTTATATATACCACCCACACTCAAATGGATCTGTCACTTCAAAAACTTGAAGATTCCCTTGATCCATCCATTCTGGAAGGCAATTTGGAATTATGCCCTAAGGGCTTTAAAAGAATACATGCTCTTTGATCCAGCAATACCACTACTAGGTTTGTATCCCAAGGAGATAATAAAAAAGGATTGTACAAAAATATTCATAGCCATGCTCTTTGTGCTAGCAAAAAATTGGGGAATGGCTGAACAAATTGTAGGTGATGGAATACTATTGTGCTGTAAGGAATGATGAACTGCTTGATTTCTATATGAACTAGAAAGACCTCCATGAACTGAGGAGTGATCAAAACCAGAAGAACATTGTAAACAGAAAGTGAAACACTGTGAAAGGATCAAATGTAATGGACTTCAATATCAGTAACAAAACAATGATCTAGGACAATCCCGATGGACTTAGGAGAAAGAAGGTCACCCACATCAAGAGAAAGAACTGTAGGATTAGAAAATCAGAAGAAAAACATATGATTTATCACTTGTTTATAGAGGGGTGTATGGGGTGCTCAGGGAGGAGAAGTATCTCTGGTATGGAGGGCTTGTTGTGCCCTCTTAGGGCAGCTCTCCAGCCTCTGACCCCCACCTGACACCCAGCTCTCACTTGTGGCTCCCAGTAGCTGCTAACATGTGGAAGCGGCCACACTCCAGGCAACGGCTTCCACAGGCCAGCTAAACCTTGTGAGGGTAGCCATCTGGTCGTCGTGGACCCCTGGTGAACCAGGGCTTTGCTCACCCAGCATGTGAAGACTGCTTCGGCTGAACAGGTGGAAGAAACCAATTAGAAGGTTCAATGGCTGAGAGGGCGACACAGCAAAGCACTGTGGAGTGCTCAGGGCATGTTGGAGCACAAAGGACAACACGGCCATCCAATGCAGCTGAGGAAGTCTCCAGGTGTAACGATTCTTTGTACCATTGGACCCAGGCTTCCAATGCCAAGAGAGTGGGACTGTCTCTGTGCATCGACTTTTCCACTTAAATCTCCTTCACACACAAGTACCTTTTTGCACACTCATCTATGGGTAGATGATTTGGGGTTTGGGTTTTAAAAGATTACTCTATTACAATAATAAATAATATGAAAATACATATGTATTACTCTGTGGAATTGCTTGTCAGCTCCAGGAAGAGGGAGGGAAGAGAGGAGGGGGAAAAAATGAATCATATAACCCTGGAAAAATATTTTTAAATAATTTTTAAAAATTATTTCTTTTCAAAGACAAAAAAGTTGGACATTACCTCAAGCAATAAAGATTGCAACTCATACATGCCTTCTTCTCTTGTCCATATACTCTTAAATTTTTATCAAGGAATTCAGGCATTGTGCTAGACACCTGCCTTACTTTCTTCTGAAACTGGGAAGGGACTACTGGAGCATTCTTATTGTTTCCTGTCTTTTACCAGCTCTTGTCAAATAACTAAGCCATTTTTTTTCTTATCATACAATTCCCTGATAATGTCTGACTCTTGTTCTACAGAGTTCTTCTTTGTAGTTCCTCTGCGGATAAGTGCTATTGTTTTCCCCAATTTAAAGATAGGGAAACTAGGATTAAGAGAAGTTAAATGATTTGCCAAATGTAATCCAGCTAAAAATGTGTGAGGTAGAATATGAACTTGAGTTTTCCTAATTCAAAGTCTAGTTCTCTATCTATTACACCATCTAATGTGTTTCATTTCCTCCCCTCTCATCTGCTTCCTCATCTCTCATCTCCTCTCAGGTATTACAAGTATGATTATCCCTATTTACAGATAAAAGATATAAGATTCAGAGGGGCTAAGTAATTGACCACAGTCAAAGAGCAGAAAGAGGACTCTTTCCATTATACCACAGAATTCACAAAACACAGCCTACCCATGTAGACTGTGATGCCAGATGGACTATAATTGTAGCTGCATGCCAATTTAGGACCTCAGGCTATATCATTTTCAGCATTTCTCCTAAATATGATCATTTAAAGAGGTTTTGCATCCTTAGTTTTACATTGGTAATGTTGGTGATATAAGAATGTTATCCTTGATAATGAGAATTAGAATCTAGTGAATAGAAAAGTAAATATGGAAACAATGGTCTAGGGGATAAGAGCAGTAGGACAGTTACCTCAATGGGCCTGATGTTCAGTGGGGAAACAAAGACACTGGAAGATACATTATTGGTTTCTATCTAGTCCCCATTAGAGTTTATGCCTTCAAAGGATAAGAAGGGCTATGTGTGGTTGTGGGTTCTGTATGCACTGTGTTATACTGTGGGGCACAGACTAAATGTGTCTAAAAATAACAATAGCAGTGAAATTATCATCAGGGTAATGGTCAAGAACACAAGGTAGCAGGTGACAATATGCCAATATTATGGTCTCTACTCTGGTAATAGGAATCTATTTGAAAGAACCATGAACCAATAAGAGTTGCAAAAGAATCCCTTGCTCAATTTCCTTTTAGAAACTTTCATTTTGATTGATTTTCACATTTTTAAAAGATGAAACTTTTTATTATATGAGACACACAGTGGAAAATGTTAAAAATGATGTGAATGAACTAGAAGAAAAACTGAATGTCATACATACCCAGAGATACGACTACCCCACTACTGTTACTGTGCCTCATATGGAAAAAATAGGACAGTGTCTTTTTCCCGGAAGTCTCCCTAGAGGAGATATTCCTGGAAGAGTTTCTTAAGTAGTGTGCCTGCTGTAGAAAACAAAATTATTGAACCTCAGAATTAGAAGAGATCTCAAAGGCTGGTCAAGTTCAACTTCAATATGAATAAAAATCTCCCCTCTGCAACATGCCAAAAAGTGTTCAACTTGACTCCACATGGAGGGTTTTAATAAGAAAGAATCATCATCATCATCATCATCATCACCATCATCAGCACACATAGTACTTATTATGTACCAGGCACCATGCTAGGCATTTATAAATATGACCTCATTTGATTCTCACAACAACTATGAGAGGCAAACCCCATTATTATCCTTATTTTACAAATGGGGAAACTGAGGGAAATAGAAATCAAGTGATTTGCCTAGGATCATACAAGTCTTTCTAAGTCCAGCACTCTAACCATTATACAACTTAGATGTCCCATGATTTAACATGACAGAGAAGCCAAGTGATTATTCTAGGGATACCACCTCGGTGTGTTCATTGGTTTCCTAGTATACAATTGGAGAAAGGAAGACCTAAGTTTGAATCCTATCTTAGAGACTTAATAGCTGTGTAACTGGTCAAGTCACTGGTCATCTCTCTGCCTCAGCTACCTCTAGTACCTGCTTCATAGGAGAGTTGTGCAGATCAGATGATAATATATATATATATATATATATATATATCTATATATATATATATATATATATGTAGAGAACTTTGAAAACCTTAACATCCTGGATAAATGCTCACTGTTAACAGTTGTTGTTATCATTATTGCTGCTGTTGTTGAAATTCCTAAAATTAAAATACCATAAGCATTTGCAGGGATGTCTCATGGAAGGAAGATATGTTTACTCTGTTTTACTTCAGAAAGCAGAAATATGAGTGAAACCCAAGAGTAGGTACTGAACAACAAATGGCTTTAGATGTATGGATAGATGGTGGATGAAAGAATCATTGGATAAATAAATAGATGCCCCTTCCATACTATTTACCCAGAAAGTATGAAAGAATGTTACACTAAAAAGGGACCTTAAAGCTCATCTTGTCCAGTCTTTTATTTATTTATTTATTTATTTATTTATTTATTTATTTGTTTGTTTGTTTATTTATTTATTTATTTATTTTTACAGAGAAGAAAACTGGTTTTCACCAGAGAGGTAATACAGCTTTTTGATTGTACAGCAAGGACAAAATCACAAGTCCCATTTCATTGCTTTTTCCATTGAGCCACACTGCTTCCTTCCTGGTTCATTCTCTTTTTCATATGCCTTCCAATATGCTATCCTTTAATCCAGAATGCCTCTTCTTGCACCCCCAAAATTTATTTTCCCATGTCTTCAAAAAGTCTCTTTGGAACTATATCATCTAGGAAATCTTTCTCCTCATTTTGATTGTTCTTTCCCTTTAAATCCCCTGGAGATGCTCATTGCATTGTTGACCATACATACAACATTATAAAGAATCACAAAGTGAAAGAATTCAGAGGATCACAGAATTTCAGATTTGCCAAAGCCATTAAGACCTTAATACTCATTGAGTTCAAGCATATCAATAAAACAATTCCTTTTCCATCACACTCTCTGCAGCATGTGATCATCTAGCATTCTCTTGAACATCTCTAATGAGTGAGAGACCTTGACATTCTCAATAAAATTATCTTGAGCATTGATAGTTCTTGGGCTTATTTAATGCCCCCTGTGTGATACCAGTTGGAGGCCAACAATCACAGAAAGGTCTTGGTTTCTCAAATGTCCAATATTATGTATGTCCAAAGGCCACAATCACTTCAAGTTCTCAAATTCTCAAAGCTGGACCAATCTACTCTCCTCTCACCCACTCCACTCCCACCTTGAACACTTAACTGCTCCCTTATAACACAATTAATCAATAACCAATAACAAAAAATCAATAATCAATAACAACCTTCTCAGTTGGTAATAATTTGGATGGGAAAGAAAAGAGGAATCCAAGTTCATACTCAAACTAAATTCAAAAGGAGGTATGCCAACACCAATTTAAATGAACAAAACCTAAGAAGAATTCCGTGAATTCTGCTGCCATTGAGCTAACTATACAGCAAAGGACATTGGGGGTTGAAGGGGTCGTGTGGGTGAAAATGGAAAGGAAAACAGCAGAATTAATTAGTCATTAATTCAAAAGAAGAATTCAAATCTGGTGCCCTTGACCCTTTGCCATTGGTACTGTTTTACATGACTTAAGCAAAGTAAGACTACATCTGGGACACTGCCTTAAAACCCCAAAGTAGGATACAGTAAAAGCCATTCATGGAATGCCAAGTCGCTTTCCTCTTGCACAGGGGTTGAAATGCCAGGATCTCATAAGCATGAAATACTCCAAATCCCAAATAAACCAATTCATAGCACACAAGTAGTCTACCAACAACCTAAGCCCATTGCCCAAAGGAATAAATCACTTCCATTCAATCCACCCATCTGACTTTGACATTCACAGCACCCAGAAATAAATGGGCCACTCAGACTCTTTCTCCACCTGCTCTGAGGCTTTCTGTAGAAGAACAAGTTGGGGAGTACAGGGAGGTAGGACATCTGGTATCTATTCCTAGCTCTGCCTCTGACATACTGTTCCACCCTGGGCAGGCCTCTGACTCCCTTTGTCTTTAGGCTCCCCATCTGTAAAACAGGGATAATAACATGGTACCTATTTGTTTCTAAGGCACTTCCAGATCCTCTGATGAAAGACTACATACAAATGCAGAGTTGGTAAGACTATTATTAAACCAGGAAGACTTGAAAATTGCAAATCAGTGTACTCATCACTATTAGCCTGTCAAAGGAAGAAATGACAGTGAAGTTCCCCCTCTGCTGTCTCTGATATTAAATATTGCTGATATGCAGGCAAGTCAGGAGAAAAAACCAACAACCACCATCCATTTTAATGACCATCCAGATGCAACTCATCAATAGTCCATTTAGAGCAACTAAGTCCTGTTCCTGTTCCTCTGTCTGAAAAAATTGCAAGATTCTTTATTGTAAAAATGTATATTACAGTAGCCTCTCCACATATTTCCTCTTCAAAGCTTCACTTCTCTAGCCGAATTTCAAGAAGTCACCAATGCTATGAGAACTCTCAGCCTTCTGCTTCACCAAACTAGGAATCAAAAATCTCAGACTTACAGTACAGTGGTGAACAGGCATCCAGGCAGGGGGTTCCACTGAGCAGTTCTGGGCTGGGCATTTTCCTTGGTTGTGCTAAAAAACATGAAAACAGAATTTCTAAGCATCCATACAATGCATGCAACATAGATCTAAGCTGACATTTATGGTTAGTATGTTTATTACTGGATTTACAAAGGGTTCTGTGGCCCCTGTATTCCTCTATTTCAGGAAGAGGCCAACTGAGAGCAAAAACAGACCAAATCATAGAACCATAGAATCTCAGAGTTACCAGAGACCTGGGTCCTAATCAAAGCTCTATATTTTATTAGAAAAGGAATTTAGTACCAGAGAGACAAAGCAATGCACCTTACACTGTGTGGGTGCATCTTGGGAATAAATATTATGTGCTGTTGTTTTTTAAATCCTTTCTTTGTATTCATAGAATTTAACACAGTATCTAATACATAGTCAGCAATTTATATTTTAAGCTTTTCCCCCAGAATACATGTCAAACAATTCTCAATAATCATTTTCTGACATTTTATAATTCATGCACCTTCCCTCCCTCTTGTCCCTCTTCCAATCCAAGATGGCAGGTATTATGATATACAATGTACACGTATTATAATACAGTTCACATTTTGTGAATAAAGGAATGGCCAAAAGCCATTAGTTTAACTCAGTGGAAAGAAAGAGGAAGTGACACATAGAACTCAGTCCCCTAAAACAGCTGTTCATTGGTCCTTTCTTTTTTTAGTCCCCATCACTAGTATAATTTCCAGGTTCATCACATTGTGACAGAAGACACAAATTGCTTACACTAGAGGAAAATTCATGAAGGAGGTACAAACGAGGCACTTTATAAATGCTTTCTGACTGACTGCCCAAGGTCACATAGCTAAATGTAAAAAGAGTTAAGATTGGAAGGCAAGAGATAAGCCCTTTGATGCCAGATTGAATCTCCTTTCCTTAATATTAAGAACTAAATTTGACTTTATGGAAAGCAACGTAAGATAACTGGAATCACTTCTGGGTTTCAAATAAAAGAGTTAAAGTTAAAATTCCATTCTAACACTTTCTAAAAATAATAATAACAATATCAACTAACATTAGTATAGTACTTTAAAGCTTGCAACACATTTTATAAGTCTTATCCCATTTGATCCTCAATGAAAGGTAGGTACTATTATTATCATCCCCATTTTACAGTTGAGAAAACTGTGACAGACAGAGGTTAAATAACTTTCTCAGAGTCACAGAGCTAGTCTGAGGTAAGAGTTAAACTTAGGTCTTCCCAATTTCAGTACCATCACTTAACCACTGTGTCACCTAGCTGCCTATATAACCTTGAATAAATCTTTTCCTGTTCTAAAATGAAATTGGTCTCAATGGTGTCCTAGCTCTAGAGCTCTGATCCTAAACACTTAAGTCTAACAGCACTCTCTATCATTTGCCATACTATAAGAAACTTCAGGACAAGTATGCTGTCATCTGATTTATTTTTTTTGTTTTCATTTTAATTTAATTTTTTATTACTCATTGATACAATTTTAATAATATTCTGAAAATTTGCAATCCATGTTCTCTCCTTCCTTCTTCTTCTCCACCCCCTGCAGATGGCAGGTAATATGATATGGACTATACATGTGCTATCATGCAATACATATTTATGACTGTATCCCACCCCATCCCGTCCACTTGATTGTCATATAAAAGAAGGCACATATTGCTTATATAAGAAAAAACTCGGGAAGAAGATAAAGTGAAGAATTGCACATGTCAATCTGCATTCAGTTCCTTCTATGGTAGTGGAAAGTTTTTTCATCATGAGACTCTTGGAGTTGTCCTACTTAGATCCTTGTGTTGTTGATAATAGTTAAGTTATTCACAGTTCATCATTGTACATTATTGCTGTTACTGCCTATAATGTTCTGGTTCTGCTCACTACACTTTGTATCACCTCATATAGATCTTTCAGGTTTATTTGTTTGTTCTTTAATGATAAGTCCTGATGTCTGATTTTATCTTTGCTTCCCCAGCAGTATCTGTAAATATGTGGATATCTCCTCACTTGTGACTTCAGTGGCACAGAAAATTCCCAGTAAAGGAAAGACCAATGCCAATAAGTAAATGCTCCACCATCTTCAGTCTTAATGAAATGCCAAAAGCATTGAGAAGTTAGTCTCAAACCTAGCAGGTGTTTGTAATGGGCGAAATCCAGTTCATTCCAATTTTAAGGTTATCCATTAGTCTACCATATTGGATAGGAGAAGAATCTCTGGCCATGTAGAAAATCTATACTATACAAGTTTCCTGAATTGAACTGCATTAAAACAAGTTCTCTAACTAAAGTAAACTCATCCAGTTTTGTTCGTTTATGTAGCAGTATCCTCCCAAGTTGCACCTCTCAGCCCCATTGGTAATAAAGTCTGACTCTCTTGAAGAGGGATTTAATGTTCCTCATCTTTTTTTTATGCCTCATTAGTGATCTTGTCTTAATTTTGCTCTATGCTTTTTCATTTATTTCAATTCAACATAATAGTAAACTTTTACATTATATGCAAGGCCCTGGGAGTAAAAAATTACTCCCCCTAAACAAACCTCTGAGTGAAACCTGAATCAGATTAAAATGTAATTGGAATTTTTTAAACAAAATATTTAAGAATATAACATAGATGGCGTTAATTTGTGACTTTCTAAATTGAGAATTCAGTAATCCAGTGGAAAGGGTACAGCCCTTCAAGGTATGAATCCTTTATTATATAACCATGAACAGTTCATAATAATATCCGTGGGTCTCAGTTTTTTTCCTATAAAAAATGGAGAAAATAAAACCTGTGCTATCTGTCTCACATTGTAATTATATGGTTCCCATGATATGAGGTATGAACAGCACCTTGTAAACTTTAAATCTATTTAAATATCAGGTCTTATTATGGGAAATTGAGACGTAATTATGTGGTATACCATTGGATTTTTTTTCTAAGGCATCAAGGAATGTACAAATTGATTTCTAATCATTCTCCCTTGCCGATCAATAAGCCATATATATCCCTCCTGCCCTTTGACATAACTATAAAAATTTATGCAGTTGATTAGGTCTAGAATTGTGGTAGTGAACCTATGGCAGGTGTGCCAGATGGGGCACTCAGAGCCCTCTCTGTGGGCACACCCACCATTGCCCCAGAACAGTTTGGCAGAGTTTGTTACTAGAAAGTGAGAAGGTCATGAGACCAGGATCCTATCTTCCAGCTCTCCACTCATGCCTGGGAACATCCCCCACCCCTGTAATAGGTTAGCTATCACTGATCTAGAGGATGCCTCAATGGAGTGGACTAGGTACCCTCTGAGGTCTCTTTTCAATTCTGGAACTCAGTGGTTTTGATCAGTGATGGTGAGTGTTTTTTAAAAAATCCATCTGTAGGCACTATGCTTATACTTAAACCAAAATATAAGCCAATTATATGGGACCATGTTCAGGATCGTTATTTATTTAGCTAGAAGATTCACGAAATGCATGCCCTCTAAGACGAGGGGTTATTCTCTAAGTGACAGCTTAAGCCAGATAAATGGAAGGAACTCATCTGCATGCAGATCCATTCCTAGGCTGCTGGGAACCCTCCTTACCCCTACCCCCATGCTCTCACTCCCACACAGAGAGCCTGCTGGAGGCAAGTACTCAGGGAGGCTGAAGGGCAAGTCTTCCTTATGTGGTTCTGCCAGCTGATTCCAAAAAAAGCCCTGAGGTTCACATTCCTTTCTTCATTCATTCATCCAACAAACATTTACCTCCAGACCCCTGCCACCATCTAGCACCTCCCTCAGAAGGGACAGGAGCTAGCTAGCTGGCCACAGCAGTCCTCTTGATGGTGTCTGAATAAAACTGTGACTAGAAAAGAAGGAAGCACTGAATACAATCTGTCCTAAACTGAACTCTGCCTGCAATGTCTCCACCAACATGATTCTGAGACTGCGTGCCAATCTGCTTGCATTCCTACAAAGAGGCAAAAGGAAAAAAAAGGAAAGTGAAGCAAATGTGTGTATACATACCTGGGACATCCTATACATGCATGCATTTGTATAAGACTGTCTGTATATGAAATATGTGTCTGTTGGAAGCACACTTAGAATTTCAGTGTTAACAAGATCTCCCAAAGGATGCACTCCCTTTGCTAATGTGTGTAGGCACCTTCTCTGCAATTTACAGTCATATCTTATTTATAGTGCCCGGGGGCCCTGTGAAGGAGGTTAAGTGACTTGCCTCAGGGTCACAGAGCCTGGATATATCAGAGAAAAATTTATACTCAGGTCTTCTCAACTCCCAAGGACAGCTCTCTGTCTACGATGCCATATTACCTCCCATGTAATCTTCGCTTTCATCCTCCTGTGGTAGCATTGCTTTCTTATTTGTATTCTATCTGTGATAGCCTACTTAACAAGAAGAATGCAAGGGGATGGCAACTGGGAGACAGCCATAAAGTGTTTTAAGAAGGAAGATGCCAAGTGAATACATCTGCCTATCTCTCTGAAAAGGTCAATGACCTGAGCATCAAGAGATTGATTTTAATTCCGACTCTTATACTTATCAGCTCTGCAACCTTGGACAAGTCATTTCTGCTCTCTGCCCTCGGATGTTCTATATCTTTATCTTTAGGTAGCTATTTAGGCTCTGTGCATTGAGTGCCTGAATTGAAATCAGGAAGATTCATCTTTGTGAGTTCAAATACAGCCTCAGATGCTTCTGAAACCTGGGTTATTGTGGGCAAGTCACTTAAGCCTGTTTGCTTCAGTTTCCTTATCTTTAAAATGAACTGGAGAAGGAAATGGCAAACCACATAGTATCTTTGCCAAGGAACCCTGAAGAGTCAGACATTAATGAAACAACTAAGCAAATCTTCATCTTTAAAGTGAAAAAAATTGATTTTTGTTTACTAGAAAAATATTTTAAATAAAGAGATTAGGTTTGATGGCATCTAAGCTATCTTTTAGCTCCAAAGCTATGGTCCTATGATAATACCTAATACCCCATTCCCTCCCTAAGATTCTAAGACTATAGGTTTTACAAAAGCTGGTAGCCAAGAATAATGAGTCGTTGGATATTTTTTGAAAGACTGGTTTGTTTTGAAAGGTTGTTATTCTCAGGCACTTTCCTACTCCCTGGTTACATGTTTTTTGACATTCAAATATTGATATCTCTCACAGTATTTTCATTCTAGGGCCTGCGCAGAGGGGTTAAATATGCTGGGCTCTTATACCTCAAATGGATTCTTTAATCTTGTAAATATAAAAAGACCTGGGAAACGGCCAATCTCTGTCTAAAAATCTTGTCTTTTTTCCTTCCAAGATAAGAAAGAAAGAAAGAAAGAAAGAAAGAAAGAAAGAAAGAAAGAAAGAAAGAAAGAAAGAAAGAAAGAAAGAAAGAAAGAATTAATCAAGAAAGAAAGAAAGAAAGAAAGAAAGAAAGAAAGAAAGAAAGAAAGAAAGAAAGAAAGAAAGAACTAATCAAGGAAGGAAGGAAGGAAGGAAGGAAGGAAGGAAGGAAGGAAGGAAGGAAGGATGGAAGGAGGGAGGAGAGGTGAAGATAGGAGAGGTGAAGGGAGAAAAAGAGAGGAGACGAGACAAGATGAGACGAGACAAGAGGAAAGGAAGGCACCTTGCTTTATCAAAGGTCACTCACTACTTCCCAGAAGAAGATGAAAAAATAAGATTTGGGCCAGCAAAGTAAATGCAAACAGAATTGTTTTTTTTCTTTTATTTATTTCATTCCTTTTTAATCTTTTTTTTTTCTGAGAAGAGAAATTTAAGTATACTAATCACTTGCTTTTTAAATAAGGTCTGGGGAATACACAACTATTCAATAAAATAATAAAAGAAATACAGAAAAAATAATAACTATCTCAGTTAAAGAAAGTAGCAGGTAACAACAAAATTCCTCTTTTAAATTTCAGTTTTTTTACTATATACAATCTGGGGGTTGGGCTAGATCAGAGTTATAACAAGAGTATATTGACCCACTGAGCTTTATCCCTCGATACTGGGAACATATATATTCCTTCAGTAGGTAAAGGGAAAAGGGAGGGGGGGGTGGGATTGAGCTTAGTATTTAGGCAGTAAGGGTAATTATTTAAAATAGAAAGCTCTCAGATAGCACACTGATCTCTCCTTCTTCCCCTTGATCCTCCATATGAGTTAATTGATCAACATTTATTATGTGTCTATTTTGTGCCCACACAGGGTGTTAAACCCTAGGAATGGGCTAATTAGTTGGTTATTATCTGTCGTACTCAAAAGAAAACCAAAGTGGCATCACTAGTGGTGTCCTTTGATTTGGGCATTAATTGGATTTAAGGGAAGTATAGTTGTACAAAGCCACTTAAATCCAGTGGCAAGATAACATCAAGGCAATTGGTGATGGTCCTAGATGCAGTGGATGACATTATCTTCTTCCATGTGTCAACCAAACTCTAAGCACTCCACGGCATCAATTTTTCATGCCTTCATGGACATTCAAACAAATTGTTCTTGTCCATCCCTTCTGCCAGAATAAGTTTTCACATGCCTGGGTTAGATACCCTCCTAACCAACAATGATTTTGAGGCTTATTGGTTACTCTTACCAGAAATTCAGAAAGAAACAATAAATGGTCCCTGCCCTTAAGCTCACAATAAAATAGGGGAAACAACAGCAACACATATGTACAAATAGGCTCTATGCAGGAATAAATAGGTATTACTCAAGAGAAGAAAGGCCCTAGAATCATGAGGGGCAGATAAGAGGTTCAGTGGATAGAGCATCAGACCTCAAGTCAGGAGGACCTGAGTTCAACTCAGCCTTAGCCATTTACTAGCAGTGTGACCCTGGGTAAATCATTTACTCTGTTTGCCTCAGTTTCCTTATCTGTAAAATGGATTGGAAAAGGAAGTTGCAAACCCCTCCAGCATCTTTCCCAAGAAAGCCTCAAATGGTGTCACAAAAAGTCAGATACAACTGAAAATGTCTGAACAGCAAAGAATTAAGAAATTTAAGGAAAGTTTAATTATGTTTTCAATTTTAAGGACTTAAAGGAAGTGAGAGAAGCAAGGAGGTAGAGACGAGAAGAGAAAGCATTATAGGCATAGAGGTCAGCCAGAGAAAATGACCAGAGATGAGAGATATAGTGTCTAGTTCATGGAACAGCCAAGAGGTCGATGGCACTATATCAAATCGTATCTGGCAGGGAATAAGGTGAAAAAGGACCAAAAAAGAAGGAGGGGGTAAGGTTAGGAAGGGCTTTGAATGCCAAACAAAGTACTTTGTATTTGATACTAGAGAAAATGGACAGCTACTGTAATTTGTTGAGAAGTTGAACAAAATAGTCAGATCTGACCATTTGGGAAATCACTTTAGTGATAAGATGAATGAAGGATGGATTGAAGCAAGAGAGAAACTTGAGGCAAGAAGATGCTTTAGTAATATATTGCAGTCATCTAGGGATGAGGTAAGGAGAGCTGTATCAGAGTGGCAATGTCAGGGGAGGGAAGAGGTTGTATTTGAGAGATGTTGAAAAAGTGAAATTGATAAGCCTGGGTGACAGATTGGAATAAGTCCAGGATGACTCCTAAGTTTTGAGCCTGAATAAGAACTATTACTATCTCTACTTTATAGACTCACTAATGAATCAGAAAGTTAAAGTGACTTGCCCCAGGTCTTAGCCAATATAATAATAATTATTATTATAACATCAATAATCCTCTTTCATATGACACTTTAAGGTTTGCAAAGCTCATTACAAATATTATAACATTTGATCCTAAAATAAACCACAGAGGTAAGTACTATTATTTTCTCCATTTTGTAGATAAAAAACAATTGAGTCAGAGAGAGGTCAACTGACTTGCCCAGGATCACACTGCTAGTATATATTTGAGGCATGGTTTTAGCTCTGGCTTTCTTGTTTCCTAGTCCTGTATGTCATTCAACACCGGGCTTTACTCCTCATACAAAATGTGCCCTTCAAACTACTTGCTCCAGGTACCCCTGGAATAACTGACCAATCACTAGCCCATCTGTCATCCTGAAGTATTTGATACCCTGAGAGTAAGACAATTAAACAGTTATACAGTGACACCTTTATTTGGTGGCCATTTTTATGAGAAAGTCAATGAGGACTTTTAAAAGTTGTATTTTGGAGGTGGAGTCAAGATGGTGGCTTAGACACAGCAAAAGTTCAGCCCTCTAAAACCCTTCCCCACCCATCAAAAACAAACTGGTTTGAGGGGACAGAAAAACAAATCTAACAACATGACAGAGCTGGGCAACCCTCCTGCTGTACTCAACTTAAAAGGTATGCCAAAAAGCCTGAATGCTTGAATTCTGGGGTTCAAAGGAAAAGAAGAAGGAAGGTCCAAGGACCCCTCCCCCACCTATACATAGGGCTGAGTCTCTAGCAATGCCTAGAATCTCTGGGCTGGCAAGGGCACTAGTCTGGAGGGAGTACCTTAGTCGCACAACTGTGCCAACCACAGGGTGTTGAACACAGATGGTAGGGAGGCAACTGGAGGAGAATCTCAAAGCGAACAGCTTAGACCCAGTCAAAACATTTTATTCTGCCTCCTTCCTTTCTTGAGGTATTGGCCTCAGGGTATGTCCAGCACTGAAAATCAACTCCTCCCAGGCTTAATATTATCAATGGGGCAGAAAAGAAACCTTCAGAGGTCAGGGAATCTCAAGCTCCAACACCTGTCCCCCATAGACTGGGCTGAGAGCATCTGTAAGAATCCAGCTGGCTCTGGTCTCAGGGCAAAGGCTGTAGAATACCTTGCTAACAGGGCTGGAATCACAGCTCCCCTCACCTATACTTCACCTATAGTTTCAACTTCTGCTGTCAGTTAGGGAAGATCTGACCTCAGGGATCATCAGTATCATCAGCCTAATTAATCATCAGAGCAGTGAAGAAGCCCCTTCAGGACAGAATAGCTCAAACCCACAGATCCAGCAAATAACCAGAGGAGCAAGATTACAGCCAATTACAGAGGGGAAAGAAGGAAAAAATATGAGAAAACAACAGAAAAAGAAATTACAATTGAAAGCTATCCCAGCAATGAACAAAGAGCAAATGGAATAGAGGAAGACAAGGAACACCATACAAAAACATAAAAACTCCAGCAAATTGGACAGAGGCTTTGGAAGAACAATTAAAAAAAACAATTAAGAGAAGCTGAGGACAATTGGGGAAAGAACTTAAAAAGAAAAACAAGTCATCTGGAAACAGAAAAGTGTGTCTTGAAAACCAGAACTGACCAGCTTTAAAATGAGGAAAAGAAGATGAAAGATGACCTATAAAGAAAATCAGACCAGAAGGAGGATAACAAAAAATCTAGGGACAAAATTCAGTCTTTAAAAATTAGAATCCAATAACTAGAAGCAAATGACTTCACAAGGCAGCAAGAATCTCTAAAACAAAATAAAAAAAAAAACAAATTGAGGAAAATATGAAACTCCTCTTTGACAAAACATCAGATGCTGAAAACAGATCCAGGAGAGACGATTTAAGAATTTTGGACTCCAGGAAGATCATAGAAAAAGAAAAAATCTGGACATCATTCTATAGGAAATTATCCAATTCACATTCTTGAACAAGAGGGAAAAATGAATATTGAAAGAATCCATAGATCACCTCCTATATTTAATTCCCAATTGACAATGTACAGAAATGTTGTATAAAAATTCAAGAACTACCAGACCAAGGAAAAAATGTTAAAAGTTGATAAGAAGAAGTCATTCAGATACTATGGAACAACAGTTAGGATAGCACAGGATCTGGCTGAATGTACACTGAAAGACCAGAAGGAATGGAATATGATATTCTGGAAAGCAAGGGAAATGGGTCTACAACCAAGAATTAACTACCCAGCAAAACTGACTAAATTCTTGCATGGGAAAGTATGGTCATTTAATAAAATAGAATACTTCCAAGCATTCATAAAGAAAAGACCCAACTTAAACAGAAAATTTGGTGCTCAAAAACAGAATTCAATAGAATCACCAAAAGGAAATTAAGAAAGGGGGAAAATTAAAAAAATTCTTAAGGGGTGAAATAAGCCCCAATTATTTTTATTCCTATAAGAAAAGATGATATTGGCAACTCTTTAAATTTGTTATTTTCATTAGGGCAGAGAGAAGAATTATACTTAGAGGAAATAGTGACAAAATGTATAGGATGAAATGTCAAGATACATATAGATATATATGCATGCATATATATATATATATCTATATACATACACACATACACATATATATATATACATATATATATATATAACTAGAGTTAAAAAAGAGGTTAACACTAAGAGAAATAGGAAAAGAGACAAAATTGTTTAAATCTATATTTTATAAAGAAGCACATGGCAGGAGTGGGAAGAAAACCAATACACTAGAAGGATAAAGAGGTTGGAGACAAGAAATACTTAACTCTTACACACACTGAAATTGACTCAAAGAGGGAAGAACAATCAGATCCACTGGGGCAGAGAATTGATTCGTGTCCTGTAGAGAAGTAGTAGGTTAAGAAACAGACTGGTGGGGAGGGAAGCAATACAAGGGAGGGGGGTTAAAAAAATCCTAATGAAATATAATAGAGGAGTAACAAGGCGGGGGGGGGAAGGGAAGTAAGATAAGGCTGGGAGTTAGGGGATTGATTAAAAACAAAACACTAGTGTAGAAGGAAATAGTGAAAGAAGAAAGAGCAGGACTAGGAGAGGAAATCAAAATCTTGGGGAATACACAGCTGGTAATCATAACTCTGAATGTGAATGGGATGAACTCACCCATAAAATGGAAGCAAATAGTATAGTGGATTAGAAATCAAAATCCTACCATATATTGTCAATAAGAAACACAAATGAGGCAAGTAGACTGACACAGGGTAAAGGTAAAAGGCAGGAGCAAAATCTATTGGGCATCAACTAAGAAAAGCAAGGCTGGAGTTGTCATGATATCTGACAAAGCCAAAGTAAAAATAGATCTAGTTAAAGAGAGAGGGCAGGTAATTATATCCTGATAAAAGGCAGTATAGACAATGAGGAAATATCACTATTCAACATGTATGCACCAAATGATATAGCTTACAAATTTCTAAAGGAGAAACTAGTGGAGCTGAAGGATGCAATAGATAGAAAAAATATACTAGTGGGAGCCCTAAACCTTCCTATGTCAGAAATAAACAAATCAAATCAAAAAATAAAAAAGAGGTAAGAGAAGTGAATAAAATCTTAGAAAAATTAGAGTTAGTAGATATGTGGAGAAAAATAAATAGGGACAAAAAGATATACACCTTCTTTTCAGCAGTACATGGTACATTCACAAAGATTGACCCTGTACTAGGGCATAAACACATGGCAAAAAAATACAAAGGAGCATAAATAATAAATGGCACCTTTTCAGACCATAATGCAATAAATATAATAATTAGTAAGAGTACATGGAGAGGAAAAGCAGAAATTAATTGGAAATTAAATAATTATAATTCTCCTAATTCTCCTATAATTCTCCTAAATCAATTAAAGAACAAATAATAGAAACAATTAATAATTTCACTGAAGAAAATGACAATGATGAGACATTCACAATCTATGGGATATAGCCAAAACACTATTCAGGAGGAAATTTATATCCTTGAAAGCATATATTAACAAATTAACTATTGAATAACAAATAAGACTATAAACTGGTAGTTTGGGAAAAAAAACAAATAAAATAGAAAAAAGGACTGGTCAATCTAATTTCTAAAAGGAAAGAAGAAAACAAAATTAATAGTATCAAAGATGAAAAGGGACACCTCACCTCTAATGAAGAAGAAATTAAGGCAATCATTAAAAACTATTATGACAAATTATATGGCAATAAATATGGCAATCTAGTTAATATGTATGAATATTTACAAAATATAAATATTGCCTAGATTAACAGGAGAAGAAATAGAATAACTATGCCCCATATCAGAAAAAGAAATTGAACAAACCATCAAAGACCTCCATAAGAAAAAAATCCCCAGGACCAGATGGATTCACAAGTAAATTTTATCCTTACATTCAAAGAACAACTAATCCCAATACTATATAAACTATTTGATATAATAAGCAAAGAAGGAGTTCTACAAAATTCCTTATATGACACAAATATGGTACTGATTCCAAAGCCAGGCAGATCAAAAACAGAGAAAGAAAACTATAGACCAATCTCCTGAATGAACATAGATGCAAAAATCTTAAATAGATTAAATACTAGCAAAAAGAATCCAGCAAGTGATCACAAGGATTATTCATTATGGTCAGGTGGCATTTATACCAGGAAAGCAAGGATGGTTCACTATTAGGAAAACCATTCACATAATTGACCATATCAACAAGCAAATCACATCAATTATCTCAATAAATGCAGAAAAAGCCTTTAACAAAATACAATACTCATTCCTATAGAAAACACTAGTAAGTATAGGAATAGAAAAACCTTTCTTAAACAATAATAACAGAATATTGTGGCAATGGGGATCAATTAGAAGCATTCGCAATAAGATCAGGAGTGAAACAAGGATGCCCATTATCACCTCTATTATTTAATGTTGTACTAGAAACACTAGCAGTAGCAATTAGAGAAGAAAAAGAAATTGAAGGTATTAAAATAGGTAATGAGGAGACAAAGCTATCACTCTTTGCAGATGATATGATAGTCTACTTAAAGGATACTAGAGAATCAACTAAAAAGCTAGTGGAAATAATCAACAACTTTAACAAAGTGGCAGGATATAAAATAACTCCACATAAATCATCAGCATTTCTATATACTTGCAACACATTCAGACAACAAGAGTTAGAAAGAGAAATTCCATTTAAAATCACCCTAGATAATATAAAATACTTAGGAATCTATCTGCCAAGACAAAGACAGGAATTATATGAACACAACTATAAAACATTTTCCACACAATTAAAATTAGATCTAAATAATTGGAAAAACATTATTTCTCATAGGTAGGATGAGCTAACAATAAAAATGATAATCCTACCCAAACTAATTTGCTTATTTAGTGCCATACCTATCATACTACCAAGAAACTTTTTACTTTTTTACTGGAAAAACTAATAACGAAGTTAATTTGGACGAACAAAAGATCAAGAATATCAAAGGAAATAATGAAAAAAATGTGAAGTAAGGTGAACTAGTAGTACCAGATCTTAAACTGTACTATAAAGCAGTGGTCATCAAAACAATATGTTACTGGCTAAGAGACAGAAAAGAGAATCAGTGGAATAGACTTGGGTTAAGTGACCTCAGCAAGACAATCTATGATAAACACAAAGATCCCTGTTTTGGGAACAAAAATCCACTATTTGACAAAAACTGCTGGGAAAATTGGAAAACAGTATGGGAGAGATTATGTTTAAATCAACAACTCACACCCTACACCAAGATAAACTCAGTGTGTGAATGACTTGAATAAAAAGAAGGAAAGTATAAGTAAATTATGTGAACACAATATTATATATTTGTCAGATTGTTGGAAAAGGAAAGATTTTAAGACCAAGCAAAAGTTAGAAAAAAATAAAAAAGTAAAATGAATAATTTTGATTACATTCAATTAAAAAGGTTTTGTACACACAAAATTAATGCAACCAAAATTAGAAGGGAAGCAACAAATTGGGGGAAAATCTTCATAACAAAAACCTCTGACAAAAGTCTAATTACTCAAATTTATAAGGCGCTAAATCAATTGTACAAAAAACTCAAGCCATTCCCCAATCGATAAATGGCAAGGAACATGAATAGGCAATTTTCAGATAATGAAATCAAAACTATTGCTAAGCACATGAAAAAGTGTTTTAAATTTCTTATAATTAGAGAAATGCAAATCAAAACAACTCTGAGGTATTCACACCTAGCTGACTGGCTAACATGTCAGCAAAGGAAAGTAATAGATGTTGGAGGGGATGTGGCAAAGTTGGGACATTTAATGCACTGCTGGTGGAGTTGTGAATTGATCCAACCATTCTGGAGGGCAATTTGGAACTATGCCAAAAGGGTGCTAAAAGACTGTCTGCCCTTTGATCCAGCCATAGCACTGCTGGGTTTATACCCCAAAGAGATAATAAGGAAAAAGACCTATACAAGAATATTCATAGCTACGCTCTTTGTGGTAGCAAAAAAAAATGGTAAATGAGGGGATGCCCTTCAATTGGGGAATGGTTGAACAAATTGTGGTATATTTTGGTGATAGAATAGTATTGTGTTCAAAGAAATAATGAACTGGAGGAATTCCATGTGAACTGGAATGACCTCCAGGAATTGATGCGAAGTGAAAGGAGCAGAACCAGGAGAACATTACACACAGAGACTGATATACTGTGGTACAATTGATTGTAATGAACTTCTCTACTAGCCGCAATGCAATGATTCAGGACAATTCTGAGGAACTTATGAGGAAGAACACTATCCACATTCATGTGATGAACTGTGGGAATAGAAACACTGAAGAAAAAACAACTGCTTGATCATATGAGTAGATGGTGATAGGATTGGGGATATACACTCTAAATGATCACCCTAGTGCAAATATCAATAATATGGAAATAGGTCTTGATCAATGACATGTAAAACCCATTGGAATTGTGAGTCAGCTGGGGGGAGGTAGGAGAGGGAAAGAACATGAATCTTATAAACATGGAAAAATATTTAAATTAATTAAAATTTTCCAAATTAAAAATAAAATAAGCTGCATTTTACAGAGGCAGCTAGATGGCTGAACGGACAACCTGGTTTGGAGACTAGAGGACCTGGGTTCAAATTTGACTTTAGACACTTCCTATCTGCATACTAGGCAAGTCACTTAATCCCAATTGTCTATCCCTTATCACTCTTCTGTCTTAGAACAAATACTCAATATTGAATCCAAGACAGAAGATAAGAGGTTTTTTTGTTTGTTTGTTTGTGGGGTTTTTTGTTTGTTTTGGGTTTTTTTTTTTAAAGCTGTAATTTATTTCTATAATCAGGAGAATAAACAGAGTTTTGACCTCCTCTACTTTGGCCAAGGTAGAGATGGTAATCAACTTGAGGAATGATTCATTCATCACTGGCTCATCATTGCCTGCTCCATAGCCATCACATACTAGTATTTTTATTTTGTTGACATAAAAATTCTCCAGTACATCTGCAGAAATTGCAGAAAAAGCCAATGGGATGTAATGAAAAGAGTCTTGGAATTTCAATTAGGAAACTTGTTTCCAAATTAGGCACTTACATTCATTAGCTTTGTGATCCTGAAGAAATCACTTGATTTCCCAGTCTGAATTTCCACTCCTGTAAAATGGGAACCCTAATGTTTGTACTACTGGTCAATAGGATTGTTGTACAGAAATTACTTTGCCATCCTTGTACCATAACAAGTTAGGTGTTAATAGTAATAGTATTCCACCATGGGAAGTATTATTTGCCTTTGTGGCCTCATCTAATGGACTGCTTCTACCCAGTTTAACTACTTCCAATTTAAAGAGGAAGGCCAGGCCAAAGCTGTGTTCATTCCACTGTAGGCTACACTCCTAACTCATCTCCAAAGGACATTCTTTACCAAGATAGCATCCCCTATTGAAATTTTTTCTGCCACCACTTTTCAGAGCCCTCATATTGTGTATTCCCCAGTTAGGATATGAGGCTGATCAATAGCATTTAACAAACTTTGCAATGATATTTTAATTAATTTTTTGTTTGTTGCATTAAGATTCCTAGGTAATTCCTCTCCATCTCCTTGCATTAGAGAAGGCAGTGATTGACAAAAAGATATCTGTCTTGCCTATTTCTATTCTTTTATTCTATTCTATTCAGACAAAATATTCTATTCTTCAGTTCTTTCTCTGCAGATAGACATACACAAGACATTCTTTGAATAATATTTCTGTTGGTATGTTCAATGTTCTTTTGGTTCTGCTCATTTTACTCTTTATAATTTAATGTAGACCTTTCTATGTATTTTAAAAACACTTTTCTTCTGTCTTTGAATCAATATTAATTATAGGTTCCAAAACAGAAAAGTAGTAAGGGCTAGGCAGCTGAAGTTAAATGGCTTGCCCAGGGACACACAGCTAGGAAATGTCTGAGTCAAATTTGAATCTAGGACCACCTAGATACATAACCACCCCTTTCCATTTAAAAAAATTAATCTACTCCCATTTATAAAATGTAGTATTCCATCATAATTATATGCCCCAACCTGTCGAGTCAAACAATAAATATTATTTCATTTGGTCCTCACAACAATTGTATGCGATAGGTGCTATTATTATCCCTGTTTTACAGATGGGAGAATTAAGTTTCACAAAAGGTAAGTAATTTGTCCATACTAACAGCTCTTGAGTGTTGGAGTAAAGATGTGAGTTCAAGTGTTCCTGATTCCAAGACCAGCTTTCTATCCACTATAGCACATACCTGCTTCAAAAAATTCTTTTGACTTTAAAAAATATATAATCATTTCTTTAAAATAATTTCATTGTAATGTATCCTGATAATTTATTCTGCATAAAGGTATATGTTGAGATTTGTGTAGATCTATGGAATGGGACAAATGTAAGTTTTAAAGAAAGAGCAGAATATTCATATGATATAACAGGGAATCTTATCCTTCCAGCTTTAAAATACATATAAAAAACTTTCCAAAATATAACCAGGTTGACACCTGAAAAAACAGTGATTAAGCACCTATTATGTGCACAGCACTGAGAAAAACAGTGGGGAAATTTACCTAACACCTGGTTCCTGCTTTTATGGAGATTACAGTCATTTTTCTTAACTCTAGTTTTTACTCTATAGAGTTATTTGTTTTCTTGTTCATTTTCCCCTTGTTTTGTGAGAGGAGAGGAATTAGGAAGGGAGATAGCAGTAGTGACTTTTTTAAAAAGAGCACTTGAAACTTGTTTTTTATGCACAAAAGAAGATAGCAGAGTTGTAGGAAGAAGTATAGCTGCGCTCCCCCTCACAATTCATCCACAAAGATTTAGAAAATGCATCAAATTGAATCCTGATTGGCAGATACACAAAAAATAATCTCACATCATTTTTACAGCCCATGGCAGTGAAAGAGGGCAGACAGAGATGTCTGCAGTCACTAGGGATGAGGTCGAGCTAGAAACAGATAGGAGCATTCCAACATGCAGAACATGGGAACTAAATAATGGCTGGGGCTATCATCAAGAGCAAGAAGACATTCTAGACATATATAGGGCCATGACCTAGAGTAGAGTAGCAACTTTATCCCTCATCAAGTTACAGGTTGCATATCTGGAGCAAACTGAGGAAGGAAACCTATATTAAAGGTTGATATTCAAGGGTAAGGAAAAGACATGTGTTGTGAACTTCAAAACTACTCCACCCTACTCAGACTGTACTTTAGAAGATTTGATTTAGCTGTTTCCTTATTGTAACAATGGAGATACTTAGTCTAACAGAATCAGGAATGCCTTGTAGTACTTTACATTGCTCCATCCTACTTAGTCTAACAAGGTCAGGAATGTGCACCCATACTCAAGGATTAAGTATCTAGGAGGATAGCCTTCAACAGACATGTGCAGAAATAGCTGACAGACCTCTGGGCTATCCTAAGGCAAACTAAGCTACCATTGGTACAGATGAGACTCAGGAAAATGATGTAAAACTGTCTATATAGGGCATATCACTTCCTCTCTTTGGCCTCTTTACCCAGAGAGGTGGATCTGGCTGATCACTTCCTGTGAACAGCTGGGCGCTAGTTCAAACCTGGAACTTGAGCCTGGAGGAGCTCCCACAAACAGCTTCTTTGAGATGGTCTCGTGGTAAGTGATAAGACTGACTTCCCTTTCTCTTGGCTCAGGGGAGGCCCCTTTGGCCAAGGCCTTTAACTCCTGCCTGGCCAGCCTGAGCCTGAGCAGTTTAAATTAATTTTTTCCCCTCTCTGTTTCTTCTCCTTAATTCCTTCTCCCTCCATTAATTAAAATCACCATAATTACCAGCTGACTTTGGCATTTTTATTATTTGGGATTTTCCCTGATGACCATATTAATTTAGATTTTTTTTAAATCACAGCTATAAATTTATCATTTTCAGTGTTCTAGGCTGTGCAAGAAGAGAAAAAAATTCAGGTGCTCTGTATCTCTGACTCCTTTAGTATTGGGGCGTCTCAATTCCAACCCACATCCAAGTCTAAAGCCTGCAGAGGAATTACCAAGGAATTAATTTGTGAATACTTCTTTAACACTAAATTTGCAGAACTTTCCAACTGACTGATAATGACTGAGTTCCACAGAAATTTACTAAAATTTCAACCAGTGGCATTCCCATAGGAAAGTGACACAAACCAGTTGGACACTGATCAGACTTGACACTGGATCATATCAATTCAGGAGAACAGAAAAGTTTCAGGTTCCCAACATGAGCTATGTCTGAGATCCTAGAATAAGACAATACTCAAGAGGACACAAACTCAGTCCAGGTATCCCCTCAAGAAGCTGGCATAGCTTAAGCATAACATAAAGTTCAAATGCTGAAAGAAGCAAACAAAAATAATCCCAGCATAAAAAAATTATGTTGATGGAGATGTTAAAAACACAAACTCCAAAGAAAAGAACTATTCAAAACTTTCTATAAGGAAGCCTTAAAGTAAAACACAGTTCTGACACAAGAATGAAAAGATAAAACAAGAATTTTTAAAAATTTCAAGTGGTTTGTTAAATAAATTGAGAGTGCTAGAGAAAAAAATAGAAGAAGAACTGAGAGTTATGGAAGAAAGAATTGAAAGGAGAGTTAACAGCTTTAAACAAGAGACATACATATTTATACAACAAACAAACTTCTTAAAAATTAGAATGGATAGACTAAAAAGAAATTAATAATATCATAAGACAACAAGGAATCTAAAAACAAAGTTAGGAAACTGAAAAAAAGTAGAAAATGTAGTGAAAACAACTGACTTGGAAACCCATGAGAGAATCATTAAATTACCTGAAAATGATAACTAGAAAAATGAGGCTGGACATTGTATTTCAAGGAATCACAAAAGCAAAATTGTGTAAATTTTTTCGAACCAAAGAACTAAGTTAAAACATAAAGAATTCACATCATCACCTGGAAAAAAACTCAAAATGAAAATTCTAAGAGCTTTATAGGAAAATTATAGGAATCACCCAAAAAGAAATAATTTTAAGTACCCAAGAGGCCAGTCAGGATCATACCAGATTTACCTTGTACTACTAGGTATATACTATATAGAATTCTTGGAATGTTATCATTCTATAAGGCAAAATATATAAGCTTATAATAAAAATAATAACAGATCTAGTAGAACTCAGAATAATTTTATATGGGAAAATGGATTTTAATGAAATAGAAGTTCTTTGAGCATTCAGAAAAATAAAGACCAGAATTGTATGGAAACTTAGGAGTCAACAAACTCATAACATCCAAATTCCTAAAAGAGAAATTATGTTATGAGAATAAATAGACAATATATTTGTAGAGTAAATTAGCCTTAGCTTCTCAGAATTAGATAAATTGAACCAAAAATAAACAAGTAAGAAATTAAGAAGGAGATTGGATTTTTAGAAAAGTTAGACTTGATAGAATTCCAGAGAAAATTGAATAGTAATAGAAAGGAATATGTTGTTCGGTAGTACATGGCACCTTCTCAAAAACTAATCACATAATAGGACACAAAAGCTTCACACTAAATGCAGAAGAGTAGGAATAGTAAATGCAACCTTTTTAGACCATGATGCTATAAAATTACACTTAACAAAGGGCCAAAAAAAAGAAGGGTCTAAAAATAACTAAAAACTAATCAAATACAATTAGCCTTACCTTAAAGAATAAGTGGATCAAAGCATAAATCATAGAAATAATAAACAATTTCTTTAAAGAGAATGACAACAAGGAGACAACACACCAAAATTTTAGGAATAGACAATTGATATGCCATTTGGTTTGGCTAAGATGCTTTTTTTAAACTTATAATATTTAACTTTCATTTTACAGGATAATTCATTGAGTAGAGGAGGTAGAAAGTATATATCTCAAAGTGAAGATAATATAAAAATAAGAAATACTTATAATAAAAATAAAGAGAAAAAAGGGGAAACATTTAAAAGAAAATTACAAAAAAAGAGAATGGAAAAAAGTATGGAATAAAGTCCCACCAGGAGAGAGTCTTGTTTTTATTTTTAAAATCTTCAGTGCCCAGCAGAATTCTTCAAATATCATAGGCACTTAATTAGTTTCCTTATACTGCATTCATAGAAGGAATAAGAGAAGGTAAGGGTAGAAAGGTAATACGTTCACAGATTGTACAAAATGTTGAATATCAAGGAAAGGACTTTGAAAAGTACTCAGTAAGGAAGTGAAAATTACTATAGTTTTTTGAACAATGTAATAACTGAGCCAGGTCTGTTTATAATGAAATGACCTATGCATAAGGATATGAAGCTGAAAAATGTAGTTCTTGTCTTTATTGTAGTATTGCATGTTCAAATGTATATACGATGCTGAAAGGAAAACCAAAAAGGGTGAAGGAAAAGAATTTTTCTCTCCTTTCAGTCTCAGTCTTTGTCATCTTACCAGCTTCCATGGAGTCACATATCACCTCTAAGCAGATGATATCCAGCCCCAAGACTTGCTCCTATACTTAATTCTCATATCAACAACTTTTCGGGGCTTCTCCAACTAGATAACACATCTATCTTGTCCCCAGCAAAAGTACTCTGAATATCTGATCTGACATTTAATTTTCTGTTTACATATAATTTCTCTTCAGTAAATGGAAAACTCCCTGAGAGTAGGAAACCAGCATATAGGGAGACATATCAAATTTGACATGTCTAAAATATAATTCATCTTTCTTCTGAAACCCTACCTTCTTTTTATAATATATTTATTTAGAATATTTTACATGGTTACATGATTCATGTTCTCTCCCTCCTCTCTTCCTCCCCTCCTCCTGGAGCTGACAAGCAATTCCACTGGGTTATACATGTATTATTGTGCAAAATCTATTCCATATTATTCATATTTGTAATAGAGTGATCTTTTCAAATGAACCCCCCCCCAATAATGTGATCAATGATACATTTTTTTTTCTTCTGTGTTTCTACTCCCACAGTTCTTTTTCTGGGTATGGATAGCATTCTTTCTCTAAGTCCTTCAGGATTGTTCTTGATCATTGCATTGCTATTAGTATCAGAGTCTATTGCATTTGATTGTTCCACGATGTTTCACTTTCTATGTACAATGTTCTGGTTCTACTCATTTCACTCTGCAGCAGTTCATGGAGGTCTTTCCAGTTCACATAGAAATCCTCCAATTCCTCAATCCTAAGAGCACAATAGCATTCCATCACCATTATATACAACAATTTATTCAGTCATTCCCCAAACAATGGGCACCTCCTCATTTTCCAGTTTTTGCCACCACAAAGAGTGCAGCTATGAATATTCTTGTACAAGTCTTTTTCCTTATTATCTCTTTGGGGTACAAACCCAGCAGTGCTAAGGCTGGATCAAAGGGTAGACATTCTTTTATTGCCCTTTGGGCATAGTACCAAATTGCCCTCCAGAATGGTTGGATCAATTCACAACTCTACCAGCAATGAATTAGTGTCCCAGCTTTGCCACATCCCCTCCAGCATTCATTACTTTCCTTTGCTGTCATGTTAGCCAATCTGCTAGGTGTGAGGTGATACCTCAGTGTTGTTTTGATTTGTATCTATCTAATCAGGAGGGATTTTGAACACTTTTTCCTGTGATTACTGATTGATTTCTTTGTCTGAAAATTGCAAATTCACATCTCTTGATCATTTGCCAATTGGGGAATGGTTAAGCCCTACCTTCTTCCTAATTTCTTTGCTCATCAAGGGAACAGCAAGTTCCAACATCCAGGTTCAAAACTTTAGAATTATCCTCAACTTTCTTTTTTATCACCTCTCCATATCTAATAAGTTGGTAAGTCTTATCAATTCTGGCTTCACACTAGCACTCATATCTTTCTTCTCTCCTGTCACACAACCCCCACTTAGTAGGCTCTCATTATCTCTCAGTTGGACTACTTCAGTAGCTTCCTCATGCTCCTCTCTGTCCCCAGTCTCCCTTCTTTCCAATCTAGCCACCACCTAGCTTCTGAATTGATATTCCTAAAAAAGATCTGATAGTACTAATCTTCTGCTCAAGAACTAAAAAATGATCTTTTGTTAGTGGAGCACTTCAAAAATCTACCTGCTCAGTTACTGCACACTACTATCCTTTCTGAACTCTTAATTCTAGCTAAACAAGCCTACTTGTTTTCCAGTAATCACCTTCTAGTTCCTTCCATGGAGTATTTATTTGCACATGCCTGGGCTTCCCTGTTAACCTCTGTCTTATAGAATCTCTAGCTTCCCCCAAAGCTCACCTCAAGTGACACCTTTTACCTAAAGGGTAGCCTATTCTCCCCATTTGTTAGTGCCCATAGCGAGCAAAATTACTTTGTGTATGGCAATTCACATTTAATTTTCTATTTAAATATAATTCCCCCAAATAAATGGAAAACTCCCTGAGAATAAGGAACCAATATTTATCTTGGTGCTTGGCACATTGTTGGAACTCAGTAAATGCTTGTTACATGAATCATTGTCAGAAACCTGTCTATACATGGGGAAAGAGTGAAATAGATCAAGAAAACTGGATTTGGAGCAAAACATTTTGAGTTTAAGTTCCAGCTTTTACTGTGCTACCTTGACCAACTCATTTTTACTTTCCTGGACCTCAATTTCCTTCTTTATAAAATTAAGGAGTTATAATTGATGACCTCTAAGGTCAATTCCAGATCTAACATTGTGTGTTTTTATGAAGCCTCAAGTGAAAATAGTCATAGATCAACCAATGTTCAGAGAGATGAAATTCAGTAGCACCTCAAAGGCTCTTTGCATTTTAGTATTCTTTCCCCAAGTGCTGTTCCTCGTTAGTTCACTGTTTCAAAGCATTATTAAGTGCCTGTTATAAACTGAGGTAGTCCAGAATTTAGAAGTAAATCTAGCATTTTATTAGGGACTTACATGCAGAGAGACAGCTTAATGCAGGAGCATTAAAACTGCCCCAAACTCCTTACAGCATTAGAGATCTTTTATAGTGGAAAACCACAAAGGGGAGGACCAAAGCACAGAGCAGTATAAATGAATACAAAATGATTGGTTGGATATTAGGAAACGGGAAGGTAATGGGACTTGCAGCAACACTCACCTCTTTATTTCATGGTACTGAGAATAGTTCATTGCTAGAATTCAGGTGCAAGAAAATGGCCCAGAGTTTGGACAACAAATTAGAACAAAGACTGAAGAAAGTGATTTTTTGAGGGGGGTGTAGTTTTCTAATAAAGTTTTGTGTTCAGAGAATGGGGGAATGCTATAGATGAAGGTAAATAAATGCAAAACCTAGGATCAGGTTCCAACTATTAGAATGCTGATTCTGAATTACAGGACTAGAACTACAAAAGTTCCGGCTTGAGTCAAAAAAGCAAAGGTATCTGGGAGTGAGCAACATTTCATCTACTCTACTCACTGAAAAGTAAGATGGCCTAAATTTTACCAGGTTCTAGATAATTTCCATGCTATTATGTGCCAAGCAAATGTCAAATACAAGTTCCCTGTCCTCAGGGAGTTTATTTTCTACTAAAGAAAAAATACACATAAACAATTAAATTCTATGCATAAAATTCATTTTAATAGGGAAAGGACACTAGCAACTAGAAAGAACAGGTCAGGTTTCTTATAGGAGGGGAAACTTTGGCCTTATTTAATAAAAACCTTAGATTTGTGAAGTAGTCGGGGTAGGCACTATTATTACTGTTTTACAGATAAGGAAACTGAGTCTCAGAAACACCAAGGGCATATGGTAGGTTGGAAAAACCAGTGGATTTGAAATGAAAATAATTTTCCAAATCTGACTCAACTAAATGTTGATCTGTGATAGTCTACAGAATCTTTTTGAATCCAAGTCTTCTCATCTGCAAAATGAGGATGAACTGAATGACCTCTAAGTATCCTCCCTTCATCTCTAAAAATTATGATCTTAGAGTAATCCCAAAACACATGCTTAGCAAACAGAGAACCAGGACCAAAATGAATCCATGTCTTTTAATTTGTTTCTCATCTAGACAACTTTCTTCTTTAAACTTTCCAGAAGTTGCTCCCAAGGATCCCAGAATGCTCTGTGAGTTCATGGACCTCTATAAGATACTGATTCCACAGGATTCCTTATTTGCCAAGTAGATGAGTATTTAGGGACCAGGGGTTGTGGTAGCTAGGATTTTTGGAAGGGAGGGGACAGGACAGTTTGAAGATAGATAAAAAACATATGTAGGCATGGTTATTTTTGTGTGAGTGTCCTAGTGGCTTCTACCCATCATCTATTTATTTTGGGTATTATTTATTCTTATTTTTAATATGTAATGTAATAGCATAGCAATAATGTATAATTTATTATAAATGTGTATTAAATTATAATAATCACCCAAGAGAAACAAATGCTCATATTAGCTATGTCCAAAAATCTCTCTTTGTTTTCTACTCTGTTCTTCCCCTCCCCTAATATGATATAGGTTGTATTTATATTATCATATAATACATGTTTTCCTGTTTGGTACACATGGTTTTGATGTTAACTAATTTTCATTCCATTTTTGCCATATTTTCATAGTCTCAAAATGTGATTTAATATATTTCTAGGCTGCTCTTTGTCTACTTTTTAAATTGTGATTGTTTGTTTGTTTGTTTTTCTTCCCTCTGAACTTTTAGTGGTTCAAGATAAATTAGCTTAATATTCTTCCTACAAAGTCATTTCCAATATTGAAGATACACTGTGAACCAATGCACAATTCTTTCTTCAATTATTTTGTTATTTACTTAATGGATATTCCCTTCCACAAATGAGAATGCTATTTAACCCATTCTCAGCAAATTATGCCTTTTGAAATGTGTTTCAAATAACATAACCTTCAATGAGACATTTAGTTGTTCCCCTATTAGTCTATTTCCTTAAAGGCAGGTCAGTAGATAGTGAACAGGACTCAGTTGCCATATTATTGTATAATGCTCAGCAAATCACAACCTCTTGAAGCCTCAGTTTCCTTATTCGCATAATCTTACTAGATAACGTATTAGACACTGAGATCCTCTCTCAAGTTGAAACTGTCAAACATTCAAATTCTACTGGAGAGAGCACTACTGTCATGTTCATTTAAAATACTATTTTATTCAGAACTCAAGGAAAGAGCTCATGGTGTTCAGAAGTAGTTCAAAGACATTCTCAAGGTCTCCCTGAAGAACTTTAAGATTGATTGTGAGATATGGAAAATGCTGGCACAGGACAGTCCTGCATGGTATGCCTACATCAAAGAAGGCACTGTGCTTAATAAGCAAAGCAGAATCTCCTTAGCACAAAAGAATAATGGAATGTACACATCTAGAGATGTCGCCATCCCAAATATTCAAACATTCTATTTATGCCCAACTGGTGGTACAGCCTTTGGAACTCACATTGGACTGCTCATCCATAGCTGAATGCATCCAAACCTAGCATTAGTCCTATTTGAGTGAGGAGGACAAACAACAGCAACAATAAGCTCTGTATAATGGAAATAATAATAGCACTTATCTGTTGGGTTAGCTTAAGGATCAAATAAGCTAATATAAATAAAGCACTCTATAAATCCTAAAGCACTATAGTCACCAATTTATCATTATCCTTTTTTATTATTTTCAGGTACTATCAAAGGGAAGGTAAAAGAGGAAGAAGGGATAGAATTTGACACTTACTATAACTAGTATATGTGAAAAGAATATACTAACATGGAGAAAAGGGCAAGGGGGTTGAGAATCAGATGAACATCAATGATAAACAGTAAGTATTTGGGAAAAAAAATGATTTTTTTTCCAACTCCAGCCTCGGACACTTACTATCTAGAGGGTCCTGGGCAAGTGATTTAACCTCTATTCTTTTACTAGAACTATAAAGTAGAAATGATAATAATAGAACTTACCTCCCAGAATTGTTACAAGGATCAAATGAAATATTATTTGTAAAATGCTTAGCAAAGTACCTGGCACATAATACAAGCTTATTTCTACCCTTCTTATAAAATAACTATTTTTTTTCTTTTCCTCGGTTCTTTAAATAACTTAAAATTAAATAATTATAAATTTTCAAGATGACTTACTGATTTTTGTTCTCATTTTTTGTATTACTTTTGTTCAGTCATGTGCAACTGTTCATAATCCTGTTTGGCGTTTTCTTAGCAAAGACACTGAAGTGGTTTGCCATTTCATTCTTCAGCTTATTTTACAGATATGGAACTATAGCAAAAGGGTTAAGTGACTTGCTCAAATTCACATAGCCAGTAAGTGACTGAAGCTAGATTTGAACTCATAAAGGTAAATCTTCCTGACTTGAGGCCAGGCACTCTTATCATTGCTCTACTGGGAAGGTTCTGAGGAATTATACTCACTTTTACTATTTGTTTCTTATGATCTATCACATGCACTTGGATATTCTTTCCTTTACTGATCAGGATTCATATTAAGCAAATTTCAAAGAAATTTCTGGAAGGAGAAGGTACTAGCAACTGGGAACATCTGGATAGGTTTCCTGTAGGAAGTGGTACTTAAGGAGAACCTTGAAAGAAGTGAGGATTCTACAAAAAAAAGAGTGAGTGAAGAGGGCATACCAGCCATGAGGAACAGCTAGAAAAAAGGCAGAGAACAAGGTAGCCACTTTGGGTGGCTGCAACACAGAGTACTTGAATGAGTATAAAGTAAACCAGGAAAGGAAGACCAAAAACAGACTGTAAAGGACTTCAAATGTCAAAAGAGGAGTTTCAGTTAATTCTTGAGGCAATTGGGACACTCTGAAGAAAGGGAATGAAATGATCCAAACTGTATTTTAAGTATATTATTTTGGCAGTTCTGCGTAAGATATATTGGAAAAAAAGAGGCAGGGGGCATCAAGGCCAAAAAGGAGGCTATTACAATAATCTAAGTAGGAGGTAATAAGTGGTAAAAGCCTAAACCAGAGTAGTGGCTCTGTGATTGCAAAAAAGAAGAAGGATGTTCTGGCAATGTTGTGAAAGTAGAATTACTACAAATTCGTAACTGATTTAACATGGGGAGGAAGGGATGAAAGACTTGAAGATGACTCCATGATCACAAACGAGACTCACTTAAAAGAAAAAGGGTATCCTCAAGCAGAAAGGAGAGTTAAGAAGAAAAATTGGTTTGTTATTGATGGTCATATCTGTCCAATCCTTAGTGACCTCTCCTGGATTTTTCCTGGCAAAGATACTGTAGTGGTTTGTGATTTCTTTCTCTAGTTCATAAGGAAACTGAGGCAAACAGGATTAAGTGACTTGCCAAGGGTCACACAGCTAATTAGTATCTGAGGATTGTTAAAATCTAATTGTGGTTGGACTCTGAATATTTATATAGGTGGTCGCCAGGGATTTAATTTCTAAATCCCAAATTGAATTACTAAAGTAAATGGAATTTATGGTAGTTTATTTATAATAGAGGAGAGAGAGAGAGAGAGAGAGAGAGAGAGAGAGAGAGAGAGAGAGAGAGAGAGAGAGAGAGAGAGAGAGAGAGAGAGAGAGAGAGAGAGAGAGAGAGAGAGAGAGAAACTCTTCCTTCCTCTGAGCCAGGTAGAAATTCTAAGGCCCTAATCAGGGAAAAAATTCTCAAGATGATGGGCCTTTTTTTGAGGTTTTACACCTCCTAGAAATGCAGGGTTCCTAAGTCAGCCTTTCACTCACAAACAGTGACCATCTAAATGGAAAGAAGTCTGGGTGTGTGTCTTCTGGCCACTCCTAAAACATCTGTTTTCCAGTCTCTTCTCTGAGTCAGAGAGCTCTTCATCCAACTCCAATCTTGAATTGAAATATCTCAAATCTACTCTTCTGGCCTTTTGTCCGCTTTTTAAAGATCTTTTTCTCTTGTGTCACCTCCCCTAAATTTCAGGTCTACCAATCACAGCAGACACTTTTCTCCAGGACTGCCCACTCTTTAGTTTACACCATCTTTGGTTAGATTACACCTTTTGGATTACTTAACACCTTTTTTTGTTTAGTTCACCTTTTGTAGTTACTTAACACCTTTTTGTAGTTAAAATGGGTAGATCTACTTAAAATACTGAGTTATCACCTTTTAGGAATTAAAATCTAAAAATAGATTGTGGATTACAATTCAATCTTCCCAATAAAGGAAGAGCTAAGTACCTTAATTGTTACAATCAGGAGATAGCTAAATCCAGTCTTCACAGGATGGATTTGAACTAAAGTCTTTTTGACTCCAAACCTGGAGCCCTATCCATTGTACTGCCTAGCCATCCAAAGTGGATTTGGGGGGAAAATAACAACCAAATCTTATCATTTTAACCTTTATAATATCTCTCATGTCCCACTCTTCTCCTTTCACACCTTGAGAATGTCTTTGAACTACTTCTGAACACCATGAGCTCTTTCCTTGAGTTCTGAATAAAATAGTATTTTAAATGAACATGACAGTAGTGCTCTCTCCAGTAGAATTCGAATGTTTGACAGTTTCAGCTTGAGAGAGGATCTCAGTGTCTAATACGTTATCTAGTAAGATTATGCGAATAAGGAAACTGAGGCTTCAAGAGGTTGTGATTTGCTGAGCATTATACAATAATATGGCTACTGAGTCCTGTTCACTATCTACCATTTTGGTTTACGTTCTCATCATCATCTCTTGTCTGTACTATTATAATGTCCTGCTGGTCAGTCTCTTTGACTTGATTTTCATCACTCTAGTCTATCTTACACAAAGCTGGGAAAATGTGTTTTTATAAATGCATATCTGAACATATTATTGCACTGTTCAATCAGTCTCCAACTCTATGTTTTTGCCCTGGCTGTCCTACATCCACAGAGTATTCTCCTTATCTACCCATATTTCCTGACTTCCCCGGATTCCCTCAATATTCAGCTCATATCTCAACTTCTGCAAGAAGCCTTTCTTAGGTATAGTATAATGACTGGAAGGTACTGAGTGTTTAATAATGTTTATTGACCAACAGAACCATACAACAGATTACTGGCAGAAAAATGCTTTTAAATAATTAAGGCTTTTTCTCCCCTTTAAGACATTTGGAGTCATTAAGGAGCTTCATAATTTCTCAAAAAAATTAAGCTCACTCTCATCTTCCAATTTAATTTCACTCATAGTTACTATTCCATTTATATTGTCTGGCCTACTATATACATATATAATTTATTGATGAGCTCTTTAGGTTGTGACTATCTGTAAACCATTTTTGGAATAATGGATAGTTTCATCCACTTTGACTTTTTTTCTTTGTGAATGATTATATTAAACTCTTTTTAGAGGTTGTGAATCACTTTCAGGAATCTTTACTATGGTCTAGTATCTGATGTAAATAATATGGTACCATCTGTGCAAAAGAGACTGAAAGATTTCACCAACCACAAGGAATCCCTGTTCTGATTTGTTTAAAAATTTAGAAAAAAAAACCAGAAACAGAAATATCCATTAAGTTACCAGTGATAAAGGATGAGAGTTCAGGAAAATTATGTTGGTGTCACCTACATCAATATGTGTATATTTTTTGTAAAATCTAGACTTTAAAATTTTCTGAGAAAAAAACTTCAGGAAAAGAAAATTATTAACTCCCCAAATCAAGAAAATGAATTGTTTGGAGAAGGTGCCATAAAAAAATCTAAAAGAAACTTACACTGCATCAGAAGATCCAAAATGAACTTTGGGATGTATAGATTGAAATGAAGGGGGTTGAACACATTTATTCTGAATGTAAATTCTTATGCCAGAGGGGACTGCCACTTAATTGGCTTTTTGTCAATGCATCTACCAAACATTGGTTTTGCGCTCTCTCTTTTATTTCCCTCTTATCTCCAACTATTGAAATTTCCTCTTAGAAAGTACAGTAGCATATGCAACTTTAGCTAGAAGATCTTTAGAGCTATAAGCTGATTATGTTAAATCATACATTGGGGAGATGTCTCCCATATAATAGGGGAGAGTATGAAATGGAATTCTTTAATCTCTTTGTCTATTTTGAGTTAATCAATCAAGAAACCCCTTTTTAACACTTTGTTAGCCATTAAGTAAGAGAATTCACAAGTTACTTACTTAGAGAGCTCCACCCTTTTAAATCAGTCAGAAACTTGTGAATCCTTTGTTAAAAGTTTGTACCCTCAGAGGACAAGAGGTGGATTCATTGGGAAGACTAGGCATGTTAGTCTCCAGAAACCCTCAATTGGGGAGATTTCAACATGCTTATCTCCCAATAGAATCACAGAGAGGGATCATGGAAAGGGAACTCCCCTCCAGTATTATGTCTCTTTGTTAGATGTAATCAATCCAGGGACCTGGAGTTTCTTTACCACTGAGATGTGCAAGTAGAGACAAATCCTTAGTGAAAGGAAGTTAAAACCAACAAGATGGGAAACTGATCCCACAGGCACTGTACCCCACCACCCCGGCAGTTCCAGGCAAATTAAGGAACTATGATTGATTCCTGAAATGTGACATGAGAGACCTAGTGGGTGGAAAAAAAACTGGTTATAAGCCAAGACCAAGGCTGCTCTTGCTCTCTCATTAGAAAGAGCTCTTCTGACTGGAGAATGGAACATTAAGGAGCCCTTGTTGGTGGTCAGCTTCAATCCATCAGAATGGCAATTAGGGTATTTAGCTAAGCTACTCTCTACCTCTTTCCTACATTTTCCTATCTTTATTATCACTACTTTGATTAAATTAAATTGCTAAAGCTACTAACAGCCTCATGATTTAATTTTAACTATTATATATGATAAGTGAACCCATGGGAATTGAATTGAAAAAAATCACCAAGAGAACATGTAAAAAAAGGGAAGGCAGCCCAGGACAGAATATAAGGTAACCACTATATGGATCTAAGGGTAGACAGCCATTCAGGAGGGAGAATAAGGAGAGAGCAGCATCATCAAATGCAGAGATATGAGAGTATCTTGAATGAGTAAATGACCAATTTATAAGGGTGGAAGACTGAGAAGTGACTCTTGGATGTGGTAATTGTGAAACCTTGGACAAAAGTGATTTTGTAGAGTGGTGGGGTCAGAAGTAAGACTTTAAGTGGTTAAATGTCAGTGAAAGGAAAGCAAATGAAAACCACTTTTCTTCTGTGAGCTTTACTATGAAAGGGAGGACAGATATAGGATATAGCTTGAGGGTATGATAAGATCAAGTGATATTTATGGGGTTTTTATTTGTTTCTAAGGACAGCAAAGTCCTTAGGCTTATAGGCAAAAAGAAGCCAATAAATAGAGATTAAAAATTGAAAGAGGTTTTTAGGGGATGAATGATCATGGGAGAAAACTGTAAGAGAAGACAAGAGAGGATGGGATCAAGAGCAAAAGTAGAGGAATTCCCTTGAAGAGAAGGACTACTTTCATTAGAGACTGAAAAAAGGTAAAGGATGGAGGAAGCATTTCTTAAAGATTCGCTATATTTTAGGCATTGTGCTAATTACCTTAGAAATATTATCACATTTGTGCCTCAGGATAACCATGGGAGGTAGGTGTTATTATTATTATTCCCATTTTACAGTAGTGGAAACTGAGACTCACAGAGGTTAAGAGGTTATGTGCTTTGCCCAGTGTCATATAACTAGTTGGCATCATTGTGATTAAAGTTAGACAGGAGAGAATAAGGGTTTTCAAGATTTAGAGAAGGGTCAGATGAGGGAGATTATGGCAAATGGCCTCAGTAAGGTATGAGATGAGGTCCTCTGATGTGGTCAAGAAGTAATTATGGGGGTTCTGAACAGAGTAAAAGAGAAAGTTTGAAACAGACACTGTAGTGGTGTGCTAGATGAATCAGGAATAACTAAAAAGGATTACTTTACACCAGGCTCAGTTGAGATTAAAGTAGAAAAAATTTTAGTAGTGCAACTAGTAGCTCCCAATAGCACATGAGTCAAGAATGGAGAAAACATGTGATGGGAGGTGTGAACTTTAGATTACTCCACCCTACTTAGTCTAACAAAAACAGGAATGTCTACACCCATCCTTAAGGATTAAGTATTTAAGAGGATGGCATATGACAGATATGTGCTGTCAAAAGTCAAGCTTAAGCTACCATTGGTACATGTGAGATGCAGGAAAGTGATGTAAAAACTGTCTATATATTTCATGCCATTTCTTCTCTCCAGCCTCCTTGGTGGCAGAGAGGTGGCTGGTGGCTGTGTGCTGAGTGTTTTGGCATCTTGGCATGTCAGCTGCTATTGTCCGGGTTTAGTGTTGAGTTTTCCTTGATACCATACTGGAGGAAGCTGAGTAGCCTAGTTCAGGTGAGGCATCTTTACTGAGCTCTCTCAGAGTTTAGGCTGATTCTTTCTCCTTTACCTTCCAAACACTATCCTCTTAGAAAGTCACTAATCTTCAGAGACCTTGTGGTAGAGGACTATGAACTTTCCCTGGCACAGGCCAGGTGGGAGAAATCCTATACTTTTTCCCTCTCTTCTCCTTAATTCCTTCACTCTTTATTAATTAAACCACCATAAATCTCCAAACTGACTTGAGTATTTTATTTGGGATATTCCCTGGTGACCAAAATTAATTTAGATTAGGTCACAACTCTAAAATTATCCATACAGAGGTGATCCAGAGTTAGGCTTCATCAAGGCATAAATTGTGATGGGACAAGAGAATTTGAACCCAAGTCTTCTCATACCAGACCTTCCACTCTTTGCACTATGTTTTTCCTAAAATATTTTCTAGAAGAAACTGGTCCATGAGACACCATAGCAGAGTAGAAAGAGAACTTACCCTAAAGCCAGAAGGCTTGGGTTCAAATCTTGACTCTGACACATTACTGGCTGTTACCCTCAGTAAGTCCACTAGCTCACACTCTAAAACTATAAAATACAGAGCAGGTGTCAACCTGCATTGTTAGAAGAAATTCCCTCAACCAGGTGTTCTCTATATAATTACCTGAAACATAGTCTAGAATCAAAGGAAATTAAGTTTAAAAGTTGTAGAGAGCTTTGGAGGTTACCTACTCCAAAGCCTTCCTTTTATAGCCGAGGAAAACTGGTGCCCATACAGTTTTAAGTGATTTTGTCAGGGTCTGTTTGCAGGTACAATGGAGTACTAACTTCTATGGGTCACAATTTTCTCATGTATTAATTGGAGTAATTGTCAAAGATAATTTGTGAGAAACATAATGCAAAGAGTGCTGGATTTGGGTTCAAATAATGGCTCGTTCTCCCTTCAGTTCCCTGGACCTTAGTTTCCTCATATGTAAAATAGAGGGGTTGAACTATGTAGTTTCTAAGGTCCCTGACAGCTCTAAACTTCTGATTCTATCATCTACCATCTTATAAATACCAACTTGACATATCCTAAAGCTGACTTAAATATGGGACCCAAAATACTTGACTTTGGAATCCACATGATGTCATTCTTGTAATTTATGAGCTTGTAAACTTGGTTGTTGTTTTTTTCTCAAAAATATATGTGCTCTTTCAGCAGATGTGGAAAGACACCTCAGTATCCCTGAGAAATCTGCAAAATAGGATGACCATGGTAACAATGTGTATATTTAGGAAGAAATCACTACACAGCAATTTAAGTCTCTAAATTGCAAGTCAGGGTTGGGAGAAACTGAAAAAAAACACTTTTGGAACATCTTGTAGGTACTATTAATATTCCTGTGCTGTGGTAGCATCAGCCACTATCACAACAAGATGACACAATAGGGTACAATTGTGTATTACTCTCTTATGAGAGGAAGTGAATCTCTGAGACAGCATGGCATAGTAATTATGAAGTGTTGAGAGTCAGAAAAAACCCAGGTTCAAATCCCTTCTTCGATATTTATCACCTCGTGACACCAGACGAATCATCCATAGCACTTGTTTCCTAAGGCTCTTGTAGAGATAAAGTGAAATGATATATACAAAATGCATCACAGATCTTATAGTACCATAGCACTGCTAGCTATTATCATCATCATTGGCACATAAGTGGCACAGTACATAAAGGACTGGTCTTAAAGCCAACTGAGTTCAAATTCAGTCTCAGATACTTAGTAGCTATGTGACCAAGGGCAAGTTATTTTGCCTTTCTTTGCCTCAGTTTCCTTAACTGCAAAATGGGGATAGTAAAAGCACCCAACCTAAAAAAAGGGTTGTTATGAGAACCAAAAATATAGTTTTTGAACTTCTTAACAGAGTAGTTGGCAGAGATTATGCACCATATAAATTTTAGTTTTTATTATTATGATTATCAACAATATCACCAATGGAGAAAATTAGGCAAAAAAAGTAAGAGTGATCTACTTATGTGTACATAGCACTTGGAGGAAGTTTCTAAAAGAGATTCCTCCTTTCCAACCAGAATTTAATACTCTCTGATAAAGATATCTCTTTTAGATAAGTAAATTAGCAGCTAATGGAAGACATCTGAAATTTTGGACCCTCTCAACAAGGTCAGATTTTGGCAGAAATGGAATGCCACTCACAAGCCAAGATCAAAGTAATTCTTTGCTATTCTTTCTGCTACCATAGAGATGGAGGGAAAAAAAAAATCAGAGATTGAGTAGACTTAATTCTCCTGAAATTTATAATTAACTACAAGGGAAAAGAGACAATTACCATATTTCTGAAGAATAAAGGAAAGAGAAAAAAGTTCAGCTTTTGACAAGATATAATTACTGTATATTAAATATGCAGGGCACATCAGTTTGCCCCACGTAATTTTCTTGAGGTTATAATACATTTTTTTAAAAGATCCCTATACATATAACTAGGATGATGTTTTCCACAACATATACATGTACTGTTACCACTTTGCATTTACAGGTTTCTAATTTTAGGGAAAGGATTTTTCTGATATAGTTATCTCACTGGGAAAGCTTAATCCAGAAAAAGCAATTTTTTTAATGCAAACTCCCCTTCTCACCTGCCCCATCTTTTCAAGCAAGCCTCCCTAGAGATGCATGAATATGTATTTTCTTAGGTCATTGTTAATCAATGAAAGAATCCACCTTCTTTTGTGAGGCAGCTGCCAGGGCCAACTGCAGTCCTCTAGTAAAAACCTACAATTAAACCTCTCAAAGCTGCAAATCTTACTTCAAATTGGAGCTAGAACAAATCCATGTATGCCAATTCAGGGTTCCCTTATTTGAAAGAACAGGAAAGAAGGCATTGTGGCTTGAAATGCTCAGCAGGTTCACAGTGATACTTCAAAATGGAGAGTTTCTCCCACTAAACATGTCAATTAAGGTTTCAGGATCCTTCACCAAATCCTGAAAACTACCAGCTTTGTGATCACTGTGCATCCCAGCTCTCCCCCTTCTTTGTCCAAATTCTGCTCCCTCTGTCCCTTCATTTATACCCTTTGAAAGCCCCCCTGGCTTCTTAACAAAACAGCCTCCCCCCCATTCAATTCTGGACCTCCTAGGCTCCCTTCTTCCTTCTCACATTAGCAGAAACCATCCTTGTCCCTGAGCATTCCACCATCACTAAATGCTCCTCTGATGATGGCTACTTATTCCCCTCTGTCACCCCTCCCAAGACCCAGAGACTAAATGTAGAGTTGGTATATATTTTGTTCTTTCCACCCACATTTCCAAAACTGAGCTGTACCATCTTCACTAAAATAGCCCTCCCCTTAAAAATTCATGCAATCAGGGACTACAAAATTTAATTCTTTTCACTGTCTTGTACAGACCAATTAATCATGCTCCCATTTTTCTCCATTATTTTGGTGTCTGCCTCTGTTCTTCCTTGCTATCACTTTCCTTGTCATCCTTGTTAGAGAGTTTTGTATTCACCCTTCTCATAACTACATAGGACCCATGTCTGTGTTTCAAGAACTACTTTGGATGGCTGAAACCAAGGATACAGTGGACACAGTGTGAGTGTGTGTGTGTGTGTGTGTGTGTGTGTGTGTTCACTCCTGCCCCTCTCCTAGCACTCTACAGCCTCCCCATTTCTTCCCAACCCCAAGATCCTGTCCCAACAAAACTCTAAAAAAGTGAAAACAGAAGAGACTGCCTCTCTTAGAGGGCAGACCTCTGACCCCTTGTGTTTGACAATGGATAACTGAAATAGTGAAAAATGAAACATGGCTAAAGGGATCCTACTACATTTCTTAACCCTGTCAACATTTACACCCTCTACTTCAGCTATATACCAGGATAGTCAAATCCTAGACATCTCCATCACTAGAAATTGCTCTACCTCCCTAATGCAGAACTCTGAAATAACTTATCAGGTACCAATATCCTTTCATTTCTCCTTCTCCATTCCCTTATCCCTCCAATAGTCATAATCAAATTTCCTTTGATTCCACCATATTTTCTCTATCTACCAAATCCTATGGATCTTCACTTCCTCTCTTTCACTCTTGAATCCTTTGCCTCCCTCGTCCTTCTTTCTAACTTTTCTGCTCTGGGTAACAACAGCTCTCTGTCCTCTGCTCCCAAGAGACTGAATACAGCTAGTGTAAATCATAAAACTATGCTGACTGTATCCACTCCAAGTTTACACTAACTCTAATGTGGCCCTCTGTGCTACAATGCAATCATTTTTCTAATTCTCTGATTGACTCTCTACCTAGTTCTTCAAAGTAATTCTTCCAAACCTCTTCTCTCCTCATGCCTTTATCCCTTTAGCTCCTTATCCCTAACCCCCTCTCTTTCAATAGATGAAAAATATACTTTCAGGTAGCCAGGCATCTCTGTGATAGAAAGCTGGATCTGTAGTTGAGAACACCAGAGTTCAAATCCCATCTCATATTCTTATTCACTGTGTGTCCCCTGCCTTAATTTCCCCATATATAAAAAGGAGATGAAAATAGTACCTACCTCCTGGGGTCATTGTGAAGATGAAATGATATAAAATTTGAAAAGTGCTTTGCAAACCTTAAAGCATTGCATAAATGCTATCTATTAATATAGATGGCCTCCTTCCTAATTTGTTCAACTTGAGGTGATAACTCCCTTACTTACCCATCCTCACATCTCTTTGAATTTCACTGATTCACTCATTTATTCATACAGCAAAACTTACTAAACCTATACAATGTGCAGGGCAGGCATACTAGACAGTAAGGAGGGGTGGGATCAGGGGCAACAAAGCTTAGATAAATTATGTTCCCTGATGTCAGAGTGCTTACAGTCTAATTGGGAAATATAACACCATAACACTAACTATAATATCAAATAAGACAGACCAAGTGAATCAGGCAGGTAGACACATTCTCTTCCCTTTTATAACTTTGAAGACCCATCAACTGATCAAGTTGTTATCCCTTTAAAAACAATGATTTATAAAAACAAAAACAAAATAAAACAAACAAAAAACAACAACATTGCACATTCTACAGAAAGGGCCAAAAATTTACTTCTAAAAGATCCAAACCTTTTCTTGCTTGGTATCCTATAAGGGGAGGGAAGAAGAAAGAGTCCTTAGAATAAAGTGACAAGTAGCTCAGTGGATTTGGTTCCAGATCTCTCATCAAAAAGACCTGAGTTCAAATTCAGCTTCAGATCCTTGCTGGCTGTGTAATACTGGACAAGCCATTTGACCACTATAAAGCTCAATTCCTTCATCTATAAAACAGAAATAATAATAGCAACTACTGAACAAGATTGTTGAAAGGATCAAATAATATACTATATATAAAAGCTTTTTTTCAAACCTTCAGGCACTACATAAATGCTAGCTATTATTAATATAGTTATAATCTGAAATAACATCCCAAGTATCCAAGGGATGGCCTCAATTCAAAATGCCTGTTATGTGGATACAAAGACAAAAATACTTCCTGCCTTCAAAATGCATACAGCCTTCTGGGAAGATGCAATGTATACAGAAAAAAATACATGTTAATTTAAGAAGGGAGAAAGAATTAATAACTGGGGATTAGGAAAGGATTCATAAAGAAAGGACTACAATGGCTGAGCCTTGGAGAAGTTAAAGATTACAAGAAGTGCTTTGGGGTCATGGAGAGTGAAGTATATAAAGGCAGGAGATGAAATAATAAGTCTGAGGAAATATTAGTCCTTTGAGGTTGACATGGGAAGGGAAAAAAAGAAAACCTCCTTCCGCACAACACATTATTTGGCACAATTATTGGAGACCAAGTACTATTTTTTATCTTCTTTCTCATAATTCCAAACTCATATTTCCATCTGCCTACAAAACATTTCCCTCTTCAAGGTCCTCCATGGACCTTTAGCATCACAAGGTCTAGAAAAGAAATCTTTATCTACTTTCCAACAACCCTCTTTCTGTGGCAGGTAGGTAGGTGGGTGCAGTGGATAGTGTGTTGACCTTGAAGTCAGGAACATTTAAGTTTAAATTCAGCCTCAGATATTTACTAGCCAAGTGATTCTGGGCAAATAACTTAAACTCTTTCTTCATCTGTAAAATGAGGATAAGAATAGCACCTTCCTTCCAGAGTTGTGAGAATCAAATGAGATAATCATTGTAAAATCCTTAACACAGTATCTGATCCATAGTAAATGCTATATAAATGTCAGTTATCACTATTATTATTGTTTTCTTCATTGTATTTCTTTGAGTAACCGTTATTCTTTCAATATCCCAGAGTCAGAACTTTAACCTCAAGAGTTAAAGTTTGACTTTAATTCTTTCCTCTCTTTCTCCCTATATAGTCAATTGCCAACTTTTGTTGTGACTAGTTGTGCTGTTTCTCTCATATTCGTCTCTCCCTTCCCATTCCCATAGTAGTCACCCTGAATCCCCCATGTCCCCTTATAGCATGGCATAATAGAAATCTGAGGGTATTTGCCATCACTGGGTTCAATGCTGGTTGTGGAAACTCCTTGGGCCTCATATCCCCAACTGTAAAATGAGTAGAATGGCTCCTAGATTACTCTAAGGTCCCTTCCAGTTTGAAATCTATGAAACTCTATTATAGCCTCTTAATTATTTCTCCTGCCTCCAACCCAGCCTTTTCTAATCTATTGTGCACATCACTGTTGCCTGAGGAACCTTCCCAGGGCATCACTGCTTGCCTCACTCCTGTGCCCAGAAACCTTCCTTCCTAGTTCCCCATTGTCTCTTTAATAAAATGCTGCATACACTTATTCTGTAGATGTGGGAAGCCTTCACAATCTGGCCCCAGCCTAACTGTTAAGATTCATCCCATGCTACTCAGGTGCTCATCACTGCCCTCTGGTGTCTCCCAACTTTTGCTCATGCCATCCCTCAAGCCTGGCAGAGACTCTTCTCCACCTCTCTTTAGGGAAATAGCTCCCTTCTAACTGGAATGACTCCCTCCCAAAGGGCAATCAATATCTCTTTCTTAAACATTTCACATTTTATTTTTCCTTTGTGCTTCACACATAGCGGGACTTAATGACTGCTTATTGACTGATTGACCATTCAGACACCTAAGCTATTTTTTCCTAAAGCACAAGTCCCACCATGTCACTTCCACTCCATAAACTCCCTATCACTTGTGGGATCAAATCCAAAACCCTCTACTTGGCATTTAAAACCTTTCATAACTTAGAGCCACTACCTAATCCTTCTAGTCTTCTAATACTTTCTTTACTCCCCATCATAAACTCTTGTATCTAGATCCTCCTTGCTATTCCACACACAAGATACTCACTCCTGGGCCCCAGGCACTTTCTCTGGCTGTCCTCCATGACTAAAATGATCTCCCTATGTCACCCCTGGTTCCTGGCTTCCCTGAATTGGTTAGAGTTTCAACTAAAATCTCATCCTCTTATCAAGTAATAACATTTGTACAACCCAATGGAATTGCTTGTCAACTCTGAGAGCAGGGAAGGAAAGAAATGAATCATGGAAACATGGGAAAATATTTTAAAGTTAAAATAAATGAAATAAATTAAAATAAAATAAAATCTCATCTTCTATCTGAAGTCTTTGTGAACTTTTTTTCCTTGTGGTCTCCCTCTTTAGATTGCAAGTTCTTGAGGGCAGAGATTGTCTTTTGTCTCTTTTAAACCTTCAGTGCTTAGCAGGGTGCCAGGCACATAGATGGCACTTAATGAATGTTAATTGACTGAGTGCTTTTGATACTTTCTCTTATAACATCCTTGTATTGTTACCTTTGACTCCCTTAGGAGTTTAAAGACCTTGATGGAAAAATGTATGCTATCTCTACCTTTCTATCTCAAGAGATGAGTGCCATGTCATATATATATATATATATATATATATATATATATATATATATATATATATATATATACAGAGAGAGAGAGAGAGAGAGAGAGAGAGAGAGAGAGAGAGAGAGAGAGAGATTTTCAGAAAAAAAATTCCTGCATGGATTTGAAATTGTGCTTCTCTGATCAGTTCTTCTCTGTGTAGAAAGTTTTTAGAACTCTCCCTTACTCTAAACAATGAACACTCCAAGTGAAAATCAAATTGTTCCATAGCACACAAATACAGCGTTGTAAATTATTCTGAAGAAAATAAAGGGGAAAAGAGTTGAACCAAAGATGTGCTAATTTAACTAATTTAACACTTTGGTAAGTCTGTTTACTTGTAACAGCTTGCTGATTGATAATTGGTTTGATTTATGTGATCATATTTGTATTGAATTTTTTAAATATGCATATGAGCTCTACAAGAACTTTCTCTCCTATAGGACATTTGTGCAAATATGAAAAAGATGAGCTACTTGTCTTCCTTGAATTATTTCTCCACTATTATCATCATGAAATGGTGAGGATATTTGCATCTATGCAATTTATTTTCCTTAGGAATTCAGCCAAGGACCTGATCATAAAGTAATTGACTATCCCACCAAGACTCAGTTTCAATCAGTATTCATGACAGCCATGGATTGCTAGACAAATTAATTCTAATTATCACAATTACCATTATCACAAGTTCTTTTTGGAGGTTTAATGGTAGACCAGTAGGGTCACAATCTGCCATATACAGTATACTCTTTTACACCATATCAATAATATTGGGCTAACTGGGAGGGAAAAATGTGACATGTCATAGAAATACATAATTCTCCAAGGGTCTAGTTTTGCTTTCATAAGGCCTACTGAAGTTATGGAGCAGCTAGGTGTCACTGGGGATAAAATGCATAGAATTCTTCCTGAGCTCAAATCTGGCCTCAGACACTTAGTAGCTTTGTGGTCAAATCATTTATCTCTCTTTGCTTTAGTTTCCTCACCATAAAATGATCAAGAGAAGAAAATGGCAAACCAATCTAGTATCTTTGTCAAGAAAATCTCAAATGAGGTCACAATGAGACAAGCTCAACTAAAAAATGATTAAACAACAAATGAAATTATAGTCAGATATTTATATATGTCTATATTAAATCTACACAAATATAAATTGATGATATATTATGATATATTATGAATTATCTTGTGTATAATGATATATATTATACCTAAAATAATATACAAATCATATAATATATAAATTTATGTATGTGTATGCATGTTCCCACCTATTGGATTTGGAAGTAGACAGAGTTTCTAAGCTCATCCCCTCCAAGCTCCTATTTTTGTATATAATATCATCTGAGACACAAAAATGTTAAATTACTTGCTTGCAAAAATGTAACCCTAATTAATAGCAGAGCCAGAATTTGAATATATATCCTTAGACTTCAAAATTGATCCCCTTTCAACTTTACCATGCTGCCATTTTATTTTAAAGAGATTGTTATTTAAAAATAATTTGTTGTGTCTATTATTTTTCTGACATTGTCCTCAAAATTATGGCTCAGTTTTTCAGGTTAGTTTTAATTGTCTTATAATATCCAATATAACTTTAGTATATTTGTATATTTAAAAACCCAATATAATTAAAGATATTTAAGGAAACTAGGTTTTTAGATCATTTTTTTTCTACCAAGAACCATTATGCATCATGTGAGTACCAAAAGGTTAAATGGGTCAGAATCAAAAACAAATTCCCTTATTCACTGGAAAAATTTATACTAAGGATCATAAGTCACTAAATCAAAAACACAGAAAGAACTTAGTATTATTATATTTTTATGTACTGCTTTAAGGTTCAAAAAATACACACATGTGATATGTTTCCATATTTTGTACATTTATATAATGTGATATGATATTTATATAATTTTATAAGTCTAACATTTCAATTCACATTATGTAAAATTAAAGTAAGACAATATAATATTTATTTATATATATTTCTTAGTTTTATCAGGAGAATCAAATGAGAGAATATAAATATATACACATACACTTATTTATATACATACTTACATAGGACACTTCATTAGGCCTTATCAAAACTAAACAAGGCCACTGAAGAACTGGATTTATATTAAATGTTGCATTTTTTTCTTCTCAGCTTGAGATTAATGATGTGGCATAAAAGGCAAAGTGTGCAAAAAGCAGTAAATTGTGGCCACACTGGTCTGCCATTAAACCTCCAAAAGGAACTTGTGGCAATTGTAATGGTCAGCTGGAATTTGTCCAACCGTCTATGGCTGATATCAGTACTGATTGAAAATGGGTCTTGGTAGGGGTATTGAATTACTTTGTGACCAGGGCCTTAGCTGACTTCCTAAGGAAAAGAAAATGCATAGATCCAAAGGTCCTTACCATTTCGTGGTGGTAATGGTTGAGAAATAATTCAAGGGAGACAAGCAGGCCATCTTTTCAATATTAGGATCAATGATTAACAGGAGAGCATGTCTTTGGAGAGTTCATTTGTATATTTAAAAAATTCAAAACAAATATGATCACATAAATCAAACCAATTATCTACTGCCAGGCTGTTCCATGTAAACAGGCTTACCAAAGTGTTAAATTAGTCAAATTAGCACTTCTTTGGTTCAACTCTCTTCCCCTTCATTTCCCTTAGTATAATTTACTGCTTAGTACTGTGAAACAATTTGATGTTCATGTGGATTTTTTTTAATATATAGATAGAGACTATAACTTAGAGTTGTGAAAATCAAATGAGATGATATACATGCATATATAGCATGCACACATACACACAGCTCCTCATTTGATTACATAATTATGTATATAGATGTCATATGTGTGTATAGATTTCATATATTTTTCTCAATTGATTCTCACAGTAATCCTGAGAAGGATTCTTACTTTTTAGATTATTATTCTCACTTAACAGATGAAAAAACTGAGGCTAAACAAGTTAAGTGTTTTACCTGTGTCACACATCCAATAAGTATATTAGATACTAGGATTTGAATTCAGGTGTTCCTGACTCTAAACTCCAAGTCTGCTACTCATCTGCTCCCATAGTCATCTTCTAGGACAAACTCCCTATTTCACAGATGAAGAAACTGAGACTCAAGAAAATAATTTGCTCAAGGTCACACAGTTAGTAATAAAGCTATAACTAGAATCCAGGTACTTTGGAGTCAGTTTATTCACTATACTTTTAATATTCATAGACAAAGAACTTTCTGTCCAAGGGTTTTTTTTTTAGTAATTAGACTCATATTCCAAGATTTACAAACAATAATTCTTTACTACCTGTAAGTAATAGTAAGTGTGACATAATTTTGCAAATCTTCCAGTGATTCTTATTAGCATCTTTTTCTTTTTGATTTGCTCTCCCTGAAGCTGAATTCACATTTCCATTTTAAATCATCATTGAATGATTCCAGAATAATAAGGTCTTCTGTGGCTCAATTAAGTTTTCTCTCCATTAAATCACATTCTTTTTTCTTTTAAATAATATTTTATTTTCCCTCATTATATACACATACATGCAAACTGTTGTACGGAAAGTAGTGAGATTTTGCATGGCAGTGGCATAAGACCAGCAGGAAGATTCTAGAATGTTGGAAAGAGTTTAGGCTGAGAGAAATACAGTTGGGGGGTTTCTGGAAAAACTCTCTGGAGGTACCAGCCATACTACTTTCCTTACAACAATACCTTTATATTTCCTATCTACAGTACCTAGGCATTTCTAAATACATCCAAATTAACATTTGCTTTATTTTATAATTTTGAGTTCCAAATTCTCACTCTCTTACCCTTCCCTCATCCCTGAGACATTAAGCAATTTGATATGTTTAATCATATTATGCAAGAAAACAGATGAAAAAAGAATGAAAAATATAAAGTGAGAAATAATATGTTTGATCTGAATTCAGACTTGATTAGTTCTTTCTGTGGAGGTGGATAACATTTTTCATTTTAAGTTCTTTGGAATTGTCTTGTAGCTTTCTATTGCTTAAAATAGCTAAATCATTCATGGTTGATTATAGTAATATTGCTGTCACTGTGTATAATGTTTTCTCAAATTTTCTCACTTTACATCAGTTCATGTAAATCCTCTTAGGTTTCTCTGAAATCATCTTGCTCAGCATTTCTCTTAGCACAATAGTATTTCATTACAATTATGGACCAAAACTTGTTCAGTCATTCCCCAGTCTATGGGTATCCTTTCCATTTTTCCCACCACAAAAAGAACTGCTATAAATATTTTTTTTTATAAATCAGTTCTTTTATCTTCCCTTCTTAAAAAATCTCTTTGGGATAAAGACCCAGTAGACCAATTGTTTTCAATGAAAATAATAATAATGAAGTGGAGATTATAAAAAATAGGGCAAGGGCCAAGCCAAGATAGTGGAGAAGGTACACAAGCCTATCTGATCTCTACCACATTAATCTCCAAAAAACTATGATAAAATTCATCAGAATGAATTCTGGAATGGCACACCATGCAAAAAGATAAGGTGAAGCATTTTTCAGCCCAAAACAACTTAGAAGAGTGGCATGAGGAACCAAGTATACTGGAGTGGAGAAGGAACATAGCCCACCACAACAAACCCAACCTGAGCAACAGCAACCAGCCTTAGACAAAGCTTAAGTAGAAGCAAAGGCTTCAGGAGCTCCATAAGGGGGAATCAGCTTGGGGGTCCTATTGCTGGTTCTGGTTGCAAGATTCTTGATGTTCTGTCCATAAGCAGATACAAGAAGCATTCCAGGGGCATACTGTTGCAGGAGGAGACTAACACTTACTGGCACTTCCAAAAACATGAGAGCAGAGGATCCTGGTCCAAGTTCCAAGTCATAAAAGAGTGTATGTGGTGTAAAAATGGAGACTTGAATCCAGGACTTCAATCCCCAGAAGTCCTTGCTCCACTTCCCCAGAATGCTTTGTGATCTCACTGAATTCTCACCTGAGCCGAGAGCAAATTATGATATAAAGGGTCTCCACCATAGGCAGGCTCTCTTCTCTTCCTGTCTCCGCTGGCAAGCAGATGTGTTTCATGATGTGAGTGAAATTGAATTGGGCCTTTTGGCCCACCTGGCACATGCCTTTCTTATTTGTATTTTTCTTAAATTCTCAAATTCTTAAATTCTCTCTTTAATAAACCTCTAAAAATATCATACTCCTTGCAGAGAGAAACTAATTTCTACCTGCCTCAGTTTCCCCAAATTTTAATCTTTACAGTTGTGACCGTCAGGCCTAAAGAGTATTAATCACACCTCTCCTTATATCATACCAGTTTGGAAGAACTAAAAGCAGATAGATTCCCAGAGCCAGCACTGAAGGCAGCTGCACAAAGCTTGTGAAGCTTGGACTAGTGCTCCTTTCACTTCAGTTAGAGATCCCAACTTTATCAGCTTTGTAAAATTAAAATAAAAGAAAAAGACAGGAAAATGTGCAAAGAACAAAAAGAATCTCAAAATAGAGTTACTTTAGTTACAGGAAAGACCAAAACACAAACTCAGAAGACGACAATAAAAACAAAATGGCTTTATCCAATACCTTCAATAAAAAAACACTCAAGCCCAAGAAAAAGTAATGAAAGAGCTCAAAAATATGTTTTAATCAAATAAGAGATATAGAAGAAAAATTGGGAAATGAAATGTGAATGATACAGTAAATTTTGAAAAAAGAAATAGCTTAGTAAAGGAGGCATAAAAATACTGAAGAAATTAATATCTTTTAAAAAATAGAATAGGCCAATTGGTAAAAGAAACACAAAAATGCAATGAAAAGAACTTATTAAAAGTCCAAAATTGACCAAATGGAAAAAGATATACAAAAGTGTACTGAAGAAAAGAACTTAAAAGCCAGAGCTGTCCATATGGAAAAAGTACACAAATTTAGTGATGAAAAGAACTTTTTACAAAGTAGACTCGGCCAAATGGGAAAAGAGGTACAAAAGTTCGCTCAAGAAAATTATGCTTAGAAATTAGAGATGAATTAGCTAAAGCTAATGACTCCATAAGGTAAATTATCTCACATAAAAGAAGCATGAAAAAGCTTTCACAGTGGAGAGAGAGGTGGGAGAGGAAGAGAAAGGAGCATATGAACCTTACTCTCATCATAACTGGTTGAATGAAGGATGAGCACACACAATTATTAGGACATAGAAATCTGTCTTGCCCTATAGTACAGTAGCAGGGAAAAGGGATAAGAGAATGGGAAGCGGGGCTGATAGAAACGAGGGCAAATTTGAGGATGTGGTGATTAGAAACTATACAGAGAAATAGGATGGAAAGTAATATACCATAATCATAATAGTGTAAAATTTTTACAAGTCTCTAGTAAAAGCTTCATTTCTCAAATACATAGAGAAATGAATTGAATATATAAATACAAGTCATTCCTTAATAATAAATGGTCAAAGTATATGAAGAGGCAGTTGTCAAAGTAATTAAAAGTCTCAATAGTCATACAAAAATGCTCTAAATCATTGTTTATTAGAGAAATGCAAATTAAAACAACTCTGGGGCACCTCCACCTCAGACCCATCAGATTGGCTACTGTGACAGAAAAGGAAAATCACAAAACTTGGAGGGATTGTGGGAAAATTGAGACATAAATGGAGAGTTGTAAAATAATTCAGTCATTCAGGAAAGCAATTTGGACTTATGCACAAAGGATTAAAATATAGTACATATTCTTTGACCCAGCAATACTATTATTAGGTCTGTATCCCAAAGAGATAAAAAAAGGAAAAGAACCTATATGTACAAAAATATTTAAGCGAGTTGTTTTTTTTTTGAGGGCAAAGAATTAGAAAGCAAGGGAATATGTATCAATTGGAGAATAGCTAGATTATAGTACATGATTGTAAAGGAATACTATTGTGCTATAAGAAATAACAAGCAGGGGCAGCTCAAAAATACCAGGAAAGCCTTACATGAACTGAAGCAAAGTGAAATAAGCAGAACCAGAACACTGTACACAAGAATAGCAATACTGTGTAATGACCAACTGTGAATAACTCAGCAATACACTGGTTCAAAACTTTAACAAAGGACCCATGATAAAAAATGCCATCTGCTTCCAGAGAAGGGGGATGGGGATTGGCTAATAGAATTTGAATCCAGACCAAATAAAACTTTTCACTTCATTTAAAAAATTTTTGTTCATGTTTTCTTCCACAAAAGGATTAATAAGGGGAAATGTTTTATGTGATTACATGTATAAAATCTAAATGGGATTGATTACCATCTCAACAGGAGTTGTGGGGTTGGGAGAGTAAGAACATAGAGAATGTGAGACTTGATATTCTTTGAAAAATGTTGAATACTGTTTTTATATGTAATTGGGAAAAATTAAATAAAATTGAGAAATGAAAAAAGATGAAGCAACAAAAATAAAGTCTTTTTCATATTATACATGTATATGTATATGAATTAAAGTGAAATAATAAAAAGAAATTAAATGAATTTTACAAAGAAAAAAATTCCCTCATACCACTCATTAAGTAAGCAATGCAAATATTACTATCCCATTTTATAAATAGTGAATCTGAAACTTAGAGCAATTAAGTATTTTGCCCACTTCATAAAGCTATAGAAAAGGAGCAAAGCCAGAACCTCAAGCTCATTCCATTACAGGGACATTGCCATCCTAAAAAGTAAAAAGGATTACAAATCCCAAGAAATCTTTTCTTTGCTGTTAAACTATTTCATGAATTCCTTTAGGGTCAGTTTTAGCTCTATGTCACTTCAAAGGCAATCAAAAGAAGTAAAAAAATGTAGGTATAGCAGAATATACATACACTAAGTGGTATAATGTCTCAAAGCAGTTTCCACAATCACATTCATTCTCTCTCTGAGAAGTATTAATGTGAGTCATTTCATTGTTTGTTTGTTTGTTTTTTGCCAAACATTAGCTCCCACTTCAGCCTTTGGAGTTCTTGCTTGTAACAAGTTTTGTCCACATCAAATCAATGCTACCTTTTGTTTCATTGTATATATTATATATAATGCTATTTAGTCATTAATAATGGCTCCAAAGTACAAGAGCAGTGATGCTGGTAGCTCTGATATGCCTCAGAAAAAGAATAAAGTGCCTAGATATGTTCATATAGGAAATATTTATTAAATAATGGAATTCTCTAATATGTGTCATTTCCAACTTACACAAGGGTCTTGCAATGTATGGGCTGTATAAAATGAGGTCCTAGTATATATTGTTCTATATATAGTTCACATATGCTCACATCTGTGCATGTTGTTTTCCCCCTGTGCAATGTAAGATCTTTGAGAATTGGGGTTCTCATTTTTGCCTTTGTATCATAGGAACCAAGTATGCATGATGCCTTGCAATAAGATGTACTAAATCAATATTTTCTGAATTCAATCTACCTATATATTCCCTGAAACATTGCAGGTCACATGCATGCCAGCTCCATCTATAGTCTTTCATCTGTTTTCCCATACATTCATCATATCATTCAATTCTCTTGATATCTTATGGATATCAATGGGCAGTGTAGACTGCTATGAAGCATCATTGCCATCCAGAAAGCCAAATCAATCCCCAGTTACTTACCTGATAGGGAGTTGAAGAACTAAATAATAGGAATATGGCTAACCTCAATTTTTCCAAGGCTTTGCCTTACCCATAGCCATTGTTCTTGTATGACCAACTGGAAAGGTACAAAACAGATTTGGGTTGAAAAATCTTACATTGTATTCTTGACCTAGTTGTTGACCCATTGATAGAAGAAATAGAATACAGACCAGAGTTTAAACCTTTCCCCAAGAATGGTTGAACAAATGGATGTAATAGAATACTATTGTGCTGTAAAAATGAAGAGGGATGGTTTCAGAAACACGGAGGAAGTCTTGTATGAATTGATGAAGAATGAAATCATAATTTATATAATAACAGCACTGTAAAAACAAATAACTTTGAAAGACATAACTAAATCAATTCAATGACCAACTGTGATCTCAGAGGACTAGTACAGAAACACGTTCCCCATCTCGAAACAAGGCGATAGACTTAGAGTCAAGATCGAGATGTGTTTTTTTGCATGTAGACAGCAAGGACTTTGTTTTACATGACTTTTCATATTTGGTAGAAGAGTTGTGCTTCCCTTTTTTCTTCCTTATTTTTCCCCAGTGAAGGGAAGAAGGGAAGTGGGAAGGAGAGAAAATAGATTTTTTTATTCATTGAAAATAAATTACTGGACATGGTGGTACATGCCTGTAATCCTGCTACTGGGGAGGTTAAAGCTGGGGAATTATTTAAGCTTGGAAGTTCCCAATGCTTAGTCAATTGGATGCCCACACTAAGTCTGCCACCAATGTGATAAGACCCTTAGATTAAGGGACCACCCTACTGCCTTAAGAGTGAACAAGCCCAAGTTATAAATGGAGCATGTCAAAGCTCCCTTGCCAATCAGTAATGAGATTGGTCCGAGTGGTCACTGCACTTTCAGACTGTGTGAAATAGAGAGGACCAGGCTTAAAAATAAATTTCAAAATATTAAAAAAAACAATTTAAAAATTCTTAAATAAATCCATAAATCTTTCCCCAAACTTGTCCCAGCACAGAGATGCTAGATATGTGACTGGTCTCTAAAGTGCACAGAGGAATTGCTGGAAAATTAGCCTGCCTTAGGAACGTCTGATAAATTAACAATTAAATTTATAGAAATGCTGTGGATCTCCTTGCTTTATAAAAGGATTTATGCTAGGATTTCTCTAAATATCAAGTGTGTCACTGCATTTAAAGGATGACTCACCTTACAGAGACTTCCTTTACATGTATTTTTTTTTTTCCAAAGCTCTTGCATAACGCCAGCCACACACAAAAAGCCATATGGGGCTCTAGGTCTGTAACTTTGAGTCCAGTACAGGCTGCCTGCTTTTGACACCCAGTACTGAGAAGGATCCATATTATGAGCAACCTTCTGGTAAGTGTGTTTTTAGGGAAAGATTGTATTTACTACAGATGTACTAGCAGATGATGACTGCTATGAATCATGAGATGAGCTTGTATTTTGTATTTGGAAGATGATATTTTCTTAGATTTGAATACAACTACAGAAACAAAATTAAATCTTAAATGACTGTTTAAATTATGTTTGTGATAGTAAGATCTAAAATATTATTAAAAGGATATATTTAGGGGTAAAAAGCTGGGTAGCTTAGTGGATTGAGAGTCAGGCCCAGAGATGGGAGGTGAGTCCTAGGTTCAAATCTGGCCTCAGATACTTCCTAGTTGTGTGACCCTGGATAAGTCACTTCACCTCCATTGCCTAGCCCTTACCACTCTTCTGCCTTGGAACTAATGAACAGTATTGATTCTAAGACATAAAATATAGGTTTAAAAATAAAATAAAAATTATATTTATATAGGACTAGTTTAAGAAAGAATAAAATGCCATCATTGCATATTTTCTTATCAAGTCCAATCTGTCCAATAAAGCATGGAATTTACACATTCATCTCTTCTACTGGATCATAATCCTCATGAGGTGAGGAGTTGAATTTTAATCTTTGTGCTACCCTGAGTGCTTAACAAATGACTCTTGCTAGGGAAAGGGCTTAAGAAACAAATGCTGAATTTGTTTATTAATCATTAATTAATATTTCAGCCCCTGAACCAGGTTCAAAGCAATATGGCAGGCACTGGAGGATATAGATGAATAAATTCTACTCCTTAAATCTGGAGCTTATGATCCAACAAAGCAGATATGAAATTTATAAATGGATAGATATACTTCATTGAATTAAATATTCACACTTTTTTTACACTCTAAAGTGACATTTTTTTCCTCCCATAAGACAGTCAATCTCTCAAATCTCAATGTTTTCATCAGCTGTCCTCTGTGCCTATACTACTCTTCCTCTTCACTTCCATCTTCTGGTTTCTTTTAAATCTTTTATTAAATCCCATTTTCTGCAATAAGCCTTTCCCAGTCCCTCCTAATGGGAGTGTATTTCCCTTGAGATTGCCTACATTTTACGTGTATAGGTTTTATTTGCATCTAGCTATTTGTATGTTGTCTCCCACATTTGGAATGTAAGCTCCTAGAGGGTAAAAATTAAGCTTTTGCTAATTTTTTTGTATCCCCAACACTTAGCCCTATGCCAGGCACACAATGCCAATAATAATAAAAACTTATTGACTTAACTTGACATAAATATACAATAACAGTAATCTAAAAGGGACAATAATAAACCATGTGAAGTTAAAGTTAAAAAAAAGGAAATGTTATTTAAATATGAAGAATCCATCATGGTGTGGATAGTGCTAGACGTGACAGCAGAAAGATCTGATTTCAAATCCTGTCAAGTACTCTCTGGCTGTGTAACACTAGTCAAGTCACTTAACCTCTAATAGCCTCAGTTTCCTCATTTGTGAAATAGAAGTGATAACAAAACCTACTTCCAAAATTTTTGAGATTCTCAAATAAGCCTTCACATCCAGTGAAATGCTTTGCAAATCTTAAAAGCACAATACAGATGTTCCTGATGATTATTATGGTGATGATCACTATCATTATAATTATTTTTATTATTACTTATAAATATATATCATTAAAGCAGTCAATTATTATTCAAGTTATTAGATTATTCATAATCAACTATTAAACAATTTCTTAAAAACACGTTGAGCAGCTGCTATATATATTTTGTTGTTGTGGAGTCATCTTAGTAGTGTTCAACTGTTTGTGATGCCATTTGGGGTTTTCTTGACAAAGATACTTGTCATTTCCTTATCAAGTTCATTTTGCAAATGAGAAAATTGAAGCAAACACGGTTAAGTGATTTGCTCAGGGTCACCCAGCTAGTATCGGAGGCCAAATTTAAATTCAGGACTAAAGGGTCAGTGCTCTATCCACTAAGCCACCTTTCTGCCCCTCAGCTACAATATAGAAGGTGCTAAGCTACGGACTAAGGATATAAAGACTAAAAATAGTCTCTTTCCTCTAGGAGCTTATATTCTCCTGGGGGGCATATATGTACCCAAACATAAAAATATACAAATTACTGATTGGTCTTGATTAGTGTGAATATTTAATCCCATGAAGTAGTTACATTATTTGCTCTGTACTTGGGCATACAGTAAGTGCTTAATAAAATTCTGTTGATTGATTGATTCAAATTCATGCAGCATATTTCCATTAGGCTGGAAGCAATTACCATATTTTATGTAATTATAACTTGGAATCGTGAGAATTCAAATACATGTGACAACTTCGTGACTTTCATTATTTTCACTGATTGGAATCTTGCTGTAATGGAAAGTCACTTCAAGAGGGAGAGTGTCCTATGGGAATCTGATCATTGGGAATCTGAAAAGGTTTCCTGTAAGAGGGAACCCCTAAACTGAGACATGAAGGGGCAAAGGGGCAGAGGAAAAGCCTTCCAAGGATAAGGGACAGCCTGCTCATGGAATCAGAGAAAGGAGAAAGGATGCAGAGTCTGGAGAACAGGAGGCAAGCTTGTTTGCCTAGAACACATTGTGTGTGAGGAAGACTAATAGGAAATTAATCTGAAAGATGTTGCAGCCAGATTGGTCAGAGAAGTGGGTATTATTTTCTAGAGATGACAGAAAGTCACTAAAATGTTATGATTATTATTATATTATATGTACATATATACCTATATATAGGTACACATATATATCTATTTATATACACATATGCATTTTAATATATTCTATAATATATAAGTATATGATATATACTATTTATATACTACATATAGCATATTTATCAAGAAACTTCTATATATGCCTATATACCTATATAACTATATATTATACTATATATTTATATACTATGTTATATTTAGTATACTATATGTTATACACCTATTATGTAAACCTTAAAATTTCTTAGATTTATAAATGTTGGAAATTTCACCATTGGGAAATTTCATACTTGAAAAATTTCCTATTGATAGTGGGAACTCTATTGGAATGTGAACCCCATTGGCATGGGAGGTTCCTCCTCCTCCCTTCTTAAGTTTACTTTAGGACAGAAACCTTTTACTGAACAATGGAAAGGGCTTTGACCTATGCTTAAGCATAGAACAGGAATTTCTTTGAGTCATGATTGATTTTAGAATTGATACAATAAAGATACTTGGAATGACAGAACCAGGTCTTGGAAAAAACAATTTCCACCCCACTCAGTCCTAACAGGATTTAGGAAGGGCTGCAGCAAAGGATCAAGATTTAATTATTTGAGAATATGACCTTCAACAGACATGTGCGAAGCCACAGACCTCTGGGCGGTCCTGGGTTAAGCTAGAGCCACCATTGGCACAGGGAAGACATGGACAGTGATTGGTAGATGTGAGAACTGAGGGGAGGGAACTTGGATGGTTTCCTTAAAGATAGAGGGGTCTGAGGACTGAGGGTGGTTGGTTGGAGAGGTTTTTACTCTGAGAGGTGGTGCTTTGAGAGTTGGCTCTGAAGGAAGCTGGAGGTGGAGGCCCCTGAGACTGTTTCTCCATTTTGGTCATGTGAGTGATAGGGACTGATCTCTTTTCTTTGCCTCAGCTATCTAAGGGCTTGGGCCTTTTGGCCCAGCCTAAACAGAAGGGGTATTTAAGCCCTATTCCCTTCTCTCCCCTTTCTCTCTCCCTCTCTCTCTCTCTCTCTCTAATTCCTTTATTCCTCCTGTTTGTAATTAAACTCTATAAAAAGTTGACTGCTGACTTGAGTTTTCATTTAGGAATTACATAGCTGAATACCTTGGTGACCTTAAATTAATATATATCAGTCTTTTAAAGTGATTTCCTTGTCACAATTATGCTTTGCAAATATACAGTTAACCACTATATGGAAACTGAATTGGAAGGACAAGAGATTGAAGCTAGAGAGACCAAATAGAGGGCCCTTGCAATGATCCTGGTGAGAGGTAATAAAGACCTCAATAGGATGATGGCCAATTAGGGAGTGTTAACTCTGCTGTCCTTTATGATATACTCTGAATAATACCTCTTCCTTTACTTCTAGATCAGTAGTTTTCATTAGGAATTCTTTGGGGTTTTATGACATTAGCCCAAAGGATTTGTGCTCAAAATTCTTTCATGGTGCCATAAGGAGTAAATAATTGCAGAATGCTATGGGTAGCATATTAAGTTTCCCTGGGAGTTCATATTTTAAATTATTGTTGTTGAAAGGAGTTTGTAGAACAAAAAAAAATGTTGGAAATTATTATATTAGATGGATGGTTCACTCACCCTGTCACTAAAAATAACTCCACAGTCCCTAACCAACAATACCCTGCCCAACTTCTATAATTTCTTCCCGGTAGGTTTAGAAGACTTAGCTCAACTGGTTAGAAATCACAGGTGCCAAATCTAAGTGAACAGGTATCAAATGGAAAAAACAAGACTAAACAAGTGCTAAGTGGCACAGTGAATAGAGCTCATATCTGGCCTCCAACATTTACTATCTTTGGCTCTGGGCAAGTTGCTTAACCATGTTTGCCTCAGTTTCCTCATTTATAAAATGAGCTGGAAAAGGAAATGGCAAACTACTCCAGTATCTTTTTCCAAGAATATCCCAAATGGGGTCACAAATACTAGAACACAACTGAAATGGCTGATGAATTGGGTGTGACCCAGAGCAAACAGAATAGACCAAAGTGGAGCATGGAAGAGAATAATTAAGAAAAATCAGCCAATATATCCTTTGACCCAGCAATATCATTACCAGATCTATAGCCCAAATAGATAGAAGATAAGAAGAAAGGACCTACTTACAAAAATATTTATAGCAGCTTTTTTGTGGTGGCAAAGAATTCAAAACTGAAAGGATATCCATCAACTGGGGAATGACTGAACAAGTTGCAGTATATGATTCTAATGGAATACTACTGTGCCATAAGAAATGACAAGCAGGACAGTCATAAAAAAACAAAACTGAGAAGACTTATATGATGTGATGCAAAGTGAAATGAGCAGAACCAAGAGAATGATATATGTGAGGCAATATGTGACTTCTTTCACAATATGATGAACATGGAAATAAGCATTGCATGATAAAACAATGTAACATATATTACTTGGTGTTGTGGGGAGGAAGAAGAAAAGGGAGAGAGGGAGAGAGTATGGATCACAAAATGTCAGGAAGAAGGAAGGAGGAGGAGGAGGAGGATTTCAATTGTTCATGTTAACCTGCTAAACACAGAACATGAGGATAGCCCCAGGATATTGAGCAGTAACCAATTACAAGAGCAGCCTAATAATGCTGCTTAGGAGAATTGGCTTTTGTGGGGAGAACACAAACAATTCCTAGTTAAGTGGAACATTTGATGATCCCTCTTTTGTCTCCAGTGGATGATTCTGCTTCAGTTCATCGTGGTTTACAAATTTGGAGTACAGAAATAATTCCATTTTTGTAATTCAAAAATTTGTCACTAAATTGTTTCCATTTCATTGATTTGTAGTGTATTAAGACTGGAAAGAACTTTAGAGGCTATCTAAATAATTAATTTTTACTGATAAAAATACTAAGATAGAGAAAGGGAGCATTTCCCCAACAACTCTCCAAGATGGTTGTAAAGAAACCCTGAATTTCAAACCCCAAGTTTTCTGACTCTAAATCTAGCAATATTTTCTATGTTCTATTATACCTGCTTCATTATTGATTTAAAAAATAATTCTGACTATTTCTACAAAAAATGCTAGCTACATTGTTATGCTTCTCCATTTTAGCAAATTTATCTAATGTTAGGTGAGCATCATCAAAGTGGAAGAGTATCTAATCTATGTCCGTAAAAGTGACTAAATAATATTTGCTTACATTTATATCGTGCTGTCTGGTAGAATATAAAAGTATTATCATGTCTTTTTATATATAAGGCAATAGAGAGGTGAACTGATTTGTCCAAGCATAGTCATATAACTAATAAACAGCAGAACTGAGACCCAAATCCAGTTCTGGTAATTACTCTGGTCTGTCACTGACACTTAATTATCTCCTTAAGGTCTTTTTTTTAAACGTTATCTCCCATCTTAGAATCAAGTTCTGAGTATTTCTTCCAAGCCAGAAGAATGGTAAGGGCTAGGCAATGGGGGTTAAGTGATTTGCCTAGAGTCACACAGCTAGGAAGTGTCTGAGGCTAGATTTAAACCCTGGACCTCCCATCTCTATGCCTAGATCTCAATCCTCTGAGCTATCTAGCTTCCCCATGGACACTTTTTTAACTAATCCTTTGTGATAGACTATGACTATTTCATGAAGCATTTCAATTCATATGTAGAATCTTAAGTTAGGAAATTCTTCTTTACTCTAAGCTACCATTTTCCTCTATCTAATCTCTACCTTTAGTTCCTATTTCTTTCCTTCTCTTGCCACTCAGAATAAATCTAATTCCCTTCCCCAACTGACAACTCTTCAGACATTTCAAAAGAAATGATCAGCTTCTGACTCTGTTTTCCAGACCAAGAATTCCAGATCTTTCATCCAGTCACTATATGATATGATTTCAAATGCTCTTGCCTTCTTGGTTTCATTCCATTGGCAGCTACATACTTATTGATGTTCTTGCTTAAATGTGGTGCCCAAAAGTGAATAAACTACTTAAATAGTTGACCTGAAATGCTACCCTTTTGAGCAATTGTTTCTATGATATCATGGTTGTTCTGACATGTATTTGAATTATGTTGTTTTGATTTTTAGTAAAAAGTATTGTCCCTATAATATTAACATAGTAAGGATTTGTGACTGTTAAGTAGATCATAATCTAACCATAAATTTTTATCTTAGAGAGTAGACTAAAAATCAAAAAGGTTAAGGAAGTTTCCCAATGTTCTATTTTGCTTGTATTGCCTCCATTTATAGAATGTAAGCTCCTCAAGGCAAAGGGATAAGCTACTTTGGTATTTGTATGCCTGGCACAAGGTTGGTGCTTAATCATTGTTTGCTAATTAAATTTTTCATTTCATCATTCACCAGGTCTGATATGGTCCCATAGCAAAAGTTTCCAGAACTCAAATAACTGGAGTCAATGAGGCCAGCCATCTTAAAAGAAAGAGTTTGATCATTTTAATCAATCTTTTCCCTAGTATGACATTACTGTAATCATTTCTATCCTCCAGGGTTGTCATATAGAAAAGTGATTAGATTCTGCTTGGCTTCAGAAAACATAATTAAGATCAGCAAATGGAAAGTATAGAGAAGTTAATTTTACTTCAACATAATGGGGGGAACTGCCCAAGAAGTAAAACTATCCATAACTGGAATCAGTTATCTTGGCTGATAATGAGTTTCCTGTCAATGGAAGTGTCAAGCAAAATCTGGATGAGCTGTCAAGTATTCTGTAGACAGGTTTATGGTTCAGGTAAGGCTTGCATGGAACTTCTGAATTTTCCCAACCATAAGAATCTATTATTCATATGTGAAATATCAATCTAAAAAATATCATGCTGGATAGAAAGCTGGTCATAAAGTCAGAATAACCTGACCCTCAATCCTACTATTCATATGACCCCACGCAAGTAATTGAAACTCGAATTTTTCCCTCACCTGTAAAGTGAGGGTAATAAAGATTGTTGAATAATCAAATGAGATGATACATTTAAAGCATTTTGCAAACATTGAAATGCTGCATAAATGTATTATTATTACACTTTCATTATTGAGTACAGGTTTACATTGTCAAAATATTTTACCTTCTTTATAATTATTAGTGATAATAGCAACAACAAAATAATAAAAATAGGACTTCGTGTTTATATGTTGTTCTCTAGTTATAAAACACTTTAAACACTACTTATATCTTGTTTCCCATCATACAACTCCTGTGATGAAAATTAAAGTATTGTTATCACATCCATTTACTGGTGAAGAAATCATCTCAGTGAGGTAAAATGACTTCCCAAAAGTGACAGAGTTGGTATATGATTGAGAACAGATTTGAATCCTAGTCTCTTGACTTCAAGTAAAGTGCTTTACTACACAGTATTGCCTCTCTTCTAACATTTAATATTAAGAAAGAAGCCCCAAAATGTGTTTTTAATAATGGATCCTATAATTTACTCTAAATTCTAGAATTTGGAAGTGAAAAGGGACATCAGTGGTCATCTAGTCCAACTTCAAAATAATTCCTATTACCTAATTTTCCTATAAATATTCCTATATTCCCTATACAGAAAATGCAACATATGGACAACCAGCCTTTGCTTAAGTCTTCCAGGAAGGGAGAGCACAGCAACTTGTATTAAAAATTGTTTTTTTTATTTTTTCCTTTTATTAAACCTAGATCTGCCTCTCAGAAACTTCCAATCCTTATTCCTTATTCTCCCCTCAAAGAAGAAGCAAAACATCTTGAATCTCTATTCTACAACTCAGCCTTTCAAGTACTCACAGTTGCCATCATATACCCACAGTGGTCGCTACTCCAAGCTAAACAACCTTAGGTCTACTTTATCCTATGTCTTGGTCACCCTTTTAGATACCTACATTTAATCCAATTTATAAATGTCCTTCCTAAAACTCTGGTGACCAGGACTGATTACTTCATATCCATAATTTTTGTTCTTGTTCAGTGGCTTCAGTTGTGTCCAACTCTTCATGATGCCATCTGGGATTTCCTATGCAAAGATACAAGAGAAGTTTGCCATTTCCTTTTCCAGCTCATTTGACAGGTAAGGAAAATGAGGGAAACAGGGTTGTCCAGGATCACACAGATAGGAAGCATCTGAAGTCAGATTTGAACTCAGAAAGATGTCTTATTGACTCCAGGCTAGGCACTCTATCTGCTACTCTACTTAGCTGCCTATATCCTTAATTAGTATAAAGATAAAGTAACAGTCATATTTACTTATTAAATCTAATTTGCACATTAATAAAAATAAATTTTCATCATATCAATATAGGCACAAAGAAATGCAGTATAACTGAGAGACAGTTGAATTTGAAGCTAGGAAGGTCTGGGTTTGAATTTTGCCTGTGTGACCCAAACTAAGTTAATAATTTTACCTGAGTCTGTATTTTCATCTATAAAATGGGCATAACAAAAGCATTTACCTCATGTTGTTGGAAGGATCAAATGAGACAATGTATATAAAATACTTTAGAAACCTTAAACCAAGCATATGAATGATGGAGGCAGTTTTCATCACCAATGCTGATTTAATGTAAACTGTCTTGGAGCTATCAAAAAGAAGCAAATTAGAGTTTAAAATCTTCAAATCTATTAGTCAATTTATCCAACTGGAACCAACTAATCCCTGATTGATCATAGCACACATAATTCAGAAAAATAAAGAGACAATGTAAAATGATATTTTCTTTTTTAAAGTATCAACCAAGTTTTCAATTGCTCCAAATTGTTATGTTTTGGAACAAGGGAACTACAAAACATAGTCAAACTAGACTTTTTGACAGTCACCCAGCGAAAAATTAACTAGAGAGTAATAGCCTCAGGATGAGAAAGAATAAACTGTGACCTTTCCTTGCTTGATTTTGAAAACATGACATTTTCTTATCTGACTTCATTACAGTTATTTTGTTGATGATTTTATTAATAAGCAAATGAAGAAAATAAATGAATAATTCAAAGTGTGCAAAGACAAGAAGAATAAAAATAAAATAATACCCCATCTACATTATAGGCATTATCAATTGACATAAATAAGAAGTCCATTAAATTTAAGTACATCAGCCTTAGCATATATGTGTCTCCTATGCCATACTATGCCATCTAAAGAGTGCAAGCATTGTATATCATCAGGTGAAGGGGCAAGAACTGTGCTCTCATTAGACAGCGCACTAATTTGAGGCCTTTAAAATTCATCTACATTTCTTATTTCACTGAGAGATGGTCATGGATGAAAATTTGACACTTGGCAGATCTTCTCCATGTGTCTATTGATTTGGCCTGCCATGTCTGATGGGTGCCCAGTCAATGGAGGGTGCTAACATACCTGCCTCAGATTCGTGAAGTAGATCACCCATACAGGAATAATAAAAATGGAGGTAGGGAATAATTGTGCCTGCGAGTTCTTCCCAAAGCGATAGTGATTTCTCATTTTCACCCGCTCAGTTTATGAAACGGAAACATAAAATTTAAATGGCTGATAGGATAAGACTAACATGGAAAATATTTGATTTGAGAGGAAATTCTCCTCTATTTACTAACAATTCTCTACTTTTCTAAGTTCCCTCTAATTCAAGAAAGTCAATGTCAATATTCCATTTGTTTTTAAAGTCAAGCAACTTCTCATGTGGTGGGTAGAAGGTCAATTTAGGATTAATGTTAGATGTTTTTCAGGAAGGCCTAAAGGTATACTTTTCCTCCCCCCTCACAAAAACAAAAATGCAGACCATGAGGATTCTCCAATCAGCAACAATATGTCAAGTCACACTAAACCTGATTGGTTTCTTTGAACACCAGAGACATGTACAGCTTTCTGGTTTTTAAGTGAAAGCTAATTATCATGCTCAGAAAGGCTAATCTGATGTAATATGTCAAAATGATGTGTGTACTCTACTACTACTTAATGTATTTCAATATTGAGCTATTAATAGATGAAAAAGCAAAGCCTGTTAGAAAACATGGGCACGCTCTCTTTTTGCTCTCAATGTCACTTTAAGAAGTTGAATGTGAACAAACATATAGACCCTTCCACCTAGACAACACAATGCCCGCAGGAGTAGATGAGAATGATCACTTTAGCTTGTAAACTGACAGTACAGCTCCAATCTGTTAAAATACAGAAACGGAATAAGAACGGAAAGATTTGCACAGACAGACAATACTGCTTCCCCATCCTACCTTGGTGGTGACAATGCACAGACAATCCATCCTAAAAATCCTTCCCGCGGCTCAGTAGGTGTAAATCGCATGAACCAAATCAGCAAAGGTGAGAAAAGGTTTTTGGTAAATAACAAACACAGCAGCTCAGCTGGGAGTCTGCACAGAAGGCTTTTCCAAGTGGGCCCCTCATGGGGAAACTGGAGTCCTCCTCCACACAGCGGAAAGCAGGCAGGATTCTCCCAAGCATCAGAAAACCCCCCTCGAAATCCTCCCTAGCCAAACTTCCAGGTGCCTCACTGGATTGCTCGGCTGCATGGTCCCCCCAAGTTCATTGTACGATCCAAAAGGCTCCTCTGAGCGTCCTGCACAATTGTAACCGGCAAGATACGAGCTACGCCAGGCACTAGAGAATCACATTTCAGCTCTAGCTCTTGTTTCGGAATTCTGAGATCTGCAGTTCCCCTATACCCATAAGATTGGCTTTGCCAAGTCTCTCCCCCCCCACACACCTTTTTTTTTTGTCTTCCCCCTCCGTTATTTCCTACTAACTCTGAGTAAGCATAACATGTGAAACTACCCGGCCCATCTATCAAAGTGCTGTCGCTTGGCTGCCAGAACAACCGCTTTGGGTAATAAAAGCTATTTATTACGAGCCCAATTCCTGTGAGCCTTCATTACTTGAAAGGTATGCCTGGAACACTAAGGTGCGTTCACCACTTCATACATCGCAGCTCAAATCACTCGGAGTTACCCCAGCAGCTTCTTAGAAATGACTAACAGCTGGATAATTAAGATCAGGCAGCAGATAAAAAAGAACCAGAATTGGAATCAATATACAGCTTAGAAAAATGTAACTTTCCACCTTTATTTGCCTAGGATTCTGTGTGGGCAGTAATGTATGCAAACACACGCTGAATGCCACTCGACCTGAATATTTCAACAGACACACGTGTGTCTATTTAATCGGAGGTAGGGGGTGAGGATGGGGGTGGGGTGGGGAGGGAGCCGGAAACTTTCAGGAAAGTTTGCCTTTGAAAAACCAAAAGATGACTTCTCTCCCAAACTTCCCACCCTCCCCCCCCCAACCGTCTCTCCACTTCCCTCTGACTTTAGCTGCTCTGGTGTTCCTCCTTAGTTGGCCATAGGTTCAGCCTTCTTGTTTACAGTCCTGCGGAATTTTGCAGCCAGCTGGTTGCCCCCAAATCCCTACCTTTCTTGCAGCTGAGCTGGTGCAGCCCTTCAGATGCTTGACAAGCGTCATGCTGAATAAATGAGGTGCTGTGTCGGCCCTTTGAGTCTTCTCCCTCATGCAGAGGAGAAGATGGATCATGAGAAAGACGGAATGAGAGCCTGGACTGAGGGAGAGGGGTACCAGTGCCTCCTCTTCACTAGGAAGAAAACATACAGCCAACTGGACTGTTGACAGTAAGGAGAGGAAATGTCTAGACACCCATACTTTACCAGTTACCTTTTCAACTTGCAGGATAGAACACCCTCCACCCGGAACACACCTAGACTGCTAGGCTGAAATTTTTTCATCTACATAAGTGTGTATGACTTGTGTCTGTAGCTCTGTACACATACACACATGAATATGAATATACACACATATATCATATGTACATGTATGTGCATGTCGATATTTGTATCTTCTATACAAGTCTATATTGTGGGGAATCTCTAGTCAAGCATACATACATGTGTTGTACAACATGCATGTGCATGTGTGCTTGTAATATACACATATGGTTTCCATAATAAACCTTTCCAAGAAGTGAAGGATGTTTAAGAACCCTCTAGCTTTTGTGAATTATTCAAGTTCATATATGCATGTGCATATATTGATACAATTGAGAGAGAAAGAGAATTTGGTAACCGTGTATATACTAAATAATATATCCCAAAAGTCTTAAGGCAGTTTTAAGTTATTAATAGCCTAAATTAAAAGTTAAATTAATCTTTAAGAGTTTAAAATGAAACTAAGATTTTTGGGATACCCTATATAAATATCTATTGTTATTATTATTTTTCATTGTAGCTGCTGTCCTTTCTGGTCTGCTTTCTTTGTTCTCTGCTTGCAACTTTTGGGAAATTAATTATTTCTTCACAGTAGCTACACTCTCTTGGGATAAGGAAAACCCCTTCTGTTACTTTTTTTTTAGCTTCACAAACAAGCAAGTGTTTTAACCTTGCCTATATACCTTTGGAATATGTGAGATAAATGTCTAAATAGCTACTATAAAACCAAAGGGTAAAGAAACTTTCCTTGCCTAAACTTTCTTTAGTATAATATAAAGGCATTTAATTTAACTCACTATTTCCTACACAGATCATGTAGATGGCTAATAAAGTTAAGCTAGATTAGACTAGAAAGAGAGCCAGATGTATGGCCTTTGAGAAATTATGCAGCATTTTTAATGACCTCAAGTTTCTCTCTGAAAGAAAGTCTTCCATTTTAACATCATTGTTCTTCTAATGACGGTTGCTGCATACCATGGAGTCATGCAATGCCACATCTCTGAAAATAAAAGTTGTAGGTCACCCAAAGTCAAATGGAATAACATATATTGGGTGAATATGAGCAGGCTGCAGTATAGTGCCAATGAAAAAAGCTTGGGGAAAAGAGTAGAGCATCACTAGGAAGATATGGGACCATAAAAGACAATGGTCCAGTAGATAGAGTGCTGGACTTATAATCAAGAAAATATGAATTGAAATCCTTTCTCATTTATTTGTTTATTTCTAGGATTCTGGATTAGTGACATACCTTCTCTTAGCCTCACTTTCCTCCTTTCACAAATGGGATTGATAATAATACTTAAGTCACAACATTGTTGTGAGAATCAAATAGAATATATCAATCACTTTGCAAAACTTAAAACTCTATATAGATGTCAATAGCCACTATTGCCCACTGGTTTAAAAAAATCATCGAGAGAGCTAAAGGTTGACAATATATTAGATGGACTCCTTTTAAAGGATTTGTGGAAAGATACAGACAAAAGTTATAAAACATGAGAAGGCAGAGTTCAGTTGACATATCCACATTGAAGAGATCATAGATCCAACAAAGTATTAGAGAAACAATTCCTACATTTGCTGACACTGAAACCTCCTATACACATTATTCTTAAAGGTTCTCTGAAACAATCATAGGATGTTAGAGATGAAGGGGATTTCAGAGCTTATCAAGCCCAAATCCCTTATTTTATAGATGAGGAAACCAAACCTCAGGGAAGATCAGTTGACACAAATAAGTGATTTCAGAATAACTTACTAAATAATAATTTTAATATAACCATTTGATCAAGAAAGTTTATAATAAAAATATCCATTTGAAAATAAGTCCTCTACCTATGTTTTATCTGATGTCTCTTGGTGATATGCAGGTAACCTTAATGCAGATTTAGTATGGACCCAACAGATTTTGAGCTCCTTGAAAGCAATGACTATCATTTCCCTCTTTTTGTATATCCAGTACTTAGGACAGTGCCTGGCACAAAATAAGTGCTTAATAAATGTTTCTTGATTGATTGGTTGATTTATGTATCCCTACCACATATCACAATGTTGTCAAATAGCAAAATCATAAATGCTACTTGATTAAGTGAACAGTTTTTAGTTCATTTGAGTCTCTCTATGACCTGTAGAATAGTTGATTCTGCTTCAGAATCTAATCCTATCATAATCTAAGGTATTTCATGTCATACATCTCCTCAACTCAAGAGACAGAAGCTAGGAAGGATGTTCTCATTTTATTTTAAGATAAAAGGGAGCATTTGCACAACCTGGTAGCTTTGGCAAACACCAACCAACAAAATCATGAGGAGAAAAGGCACATATTCATAAAAAATTTAATTGTATATTGAGTCAATTATAAAATTCTTCTCATACTTTTTGTTGTATTTTTTACTCAAAATTTTGTAGAAACAGAAACTAGGGATATCAATAAACTTGTGATTACATTTAACTCCCAGGTAACCTTAAAAAAAACTTATTGCAATCATGAAAAGTAGGTAGCTTTCTGACAACCAATCAGATAGATGATTATTTTGATGATTGAATATTGAAACACTAACAATTTAATTTTCTTAAAATATTTATGTTCCATGGGTGATTCCATACGTAAAGTAAAATTTTATCAGCAATATCTATTAAGACTTCTAGGAATTGGAAGCAAAAGATGGTTTGAATAACCTGCTTTATTGCTTCATTTCTTCACTTTACACATAATGTTATAGCTAATGACTACAGCAGAGAATAACAATTAGCAAATTCATGAAGTGTGCTTAATTGACACTTCTCCCAAAAGAATTGTTTGTTGACTTGAGACAGATCTTTTGCCTTAATTATAGCTGATAAGGACATAAAATTGTGACTTTATCTTTTTTCCAAGGCTGGAATGTAAGACATGTAAATCTCAAACATACTTGTGAAATACATTTTATTTATCAATTAGTTGTGATCCAGACAAATTGTGTCCTAAAACAATTACTTTTCAGAAAATAAGTACAAACTCAAGTAAAATTTATTAAATTATTGATTACTTTTCCAGATTATAAATATTAATCCAAATGTGGTCTTTAGTCTTTCACTGTCACCATCAACAGTAAATGAAGGCATTCTATAATGACATCCACAATTTGGACCATCCTAACAATTATAGCTATTTCAGAATTGGCATTGATCCTTGACAATGCTAAACGAAAAAAGCTAAGATTTTGCCCAATTTGACAATAAGTGTTTCATGTTCATAAATTTACTTCAATAATTATTTTTGTTTTTTATTCTCTTTTCATTGAAGTTTTATTTCATTCATAGTGATGTTTCAAGTTTCAGGTGAGTTGAGCTTTACTGCACACAAAATAATTTTACATATGGAGAAAGAGAAGCTCACAGATAAGAGATTTGCTCAGGGTCACAGTACATAATACTATAGGAAAAGTGAAAGGAACTCAACCTATGATTTTATTGATATAGAAGGAAATTATTCTAACAATACAGACTAATACCATCTCTACAATTTATAGTTTAATTCACTGATCAGCCATGAATAAGCATATTCAGAGCTTAATTTGAATTCAAGTCTTCCTGACTTTCTGGCCAACTCTCAATGTAGATACAATTTTTCGTAATTGTTTCTAACATTTTATGAAACATGTTTTCTCCCTTTCACCTCTCTCTATTCTTTGAGATAGCAGGTCATATGATATAGGTTCCACATGTGCTATCAAACTTACAATACATATTTTCATGTTTATCATGTTGTGAAAGAAGACATACCGCTTATACAAGAAAAAGAAAACTCAGGAAAGAAATAACATTTTAATTCATAGTTGCCCAAATTTTAGGGATTGGACCATTTTTTCAAGTGACTAAAGATAGCCTTAATTTCTTCATTTGAGAATTTTCTTTTCATATCATTTGACCACTTATCACCTGGGAAATGATTTGTAATCTTATAAATTTGATTCACTTCTCTATATATTTGAAAAATGAACTCCTTGTCAGAGATACTTGCTAGAAAAATTTACCCCAGTGCTTTGTTTCCCTTCTAATTTTGGTTGAAGTGTTTTTTGTTTATGCAAAATTGTTTTCTCTTCTTAAGAGTTTTTTGGACAAATATATATATTTTTCCTACTAGTTTCATCATCATTTGCCTAGTTTTTACAATCTTGATGTTATTTTTGCTTTTCCTCTTCTCATGTCTCATTTCCAATCAATTACCAAGTTCTATTGATGCTACCCCTGTAACATTTTTTTTTCATTTATCTTGTCTGTTCCTCTGCCCCCACTTCCACGTTAATATACGTCCTAACAACTATCTGCCTGGACTCTTAGAATGGTCCCATAATAATAGATCTTCCTTCTACTCTCTCCACTTCCAATAACTCTTGTTAACACTGCCCTATGTATTTACCTGGTCATATTATTCTCTTACTCAAAAATTATCATTAGTTCCCAATGGAGAAGTAAATTGTAAACTTCTTTAAAGTCACCTTATCCTGGTATATTCACCTTCCACATTATCTTCTAGCTGAACTTGGCTTCTTTCTGTCTCAGCAATATATCCAGAACTTTTCCATATATGTCTATATCACCTTCATTTCCTTTATTGAATGTTAGATTCTTCTCCATCCTTTAAGACCACAATCAGATGCCACCTTCCTAATGTCCCTAATGTCCCTTTTTGTCTTTCTTGACTCTATCTCTATGTCTAAGAATAGTAATACCCTTGTCCATGAATTTTGTTTTGTGACTTTTTAAATACTCATAATCTTTCTCCTAGACTTTTTTGTCATAAGTGCTGGATCCATACTAGGTGCTTAATAAATACTGTAAATGATTATGTTAGATTAAAGGATGTTTTGTACAATAGGGGCCAATGTGTCAATTTAAAATTAAATTTTATTTTTGTTTACTTAATAAGCATTTTTTCTCACTACCTACCAAGCTCTCCACCCTTAGCACAATACCTGCCAACACTACTCTTTCAAAACAATAATAACAATAACAAACCCTTATAATATATATGTATAGTAACACACAACAAATTCCTATGCTGCCCATGCTCAAAAAATGTGTTTAATTCTGTACTCTGAGTCTGTCATCACCTTGCTATCAGGAAATGGAATCATGACTGAGTCACTACATTATATTACAGTCCTAAAAGTCTTTAAAAATGGTTTATTTTTAAAATGTTTTTGTCTTTGTAAAAATTGTTCCCCATTTCTGTTGAGTCCATTTTGTATGAGTTCATCAAAGTCTTCCCAGGTTTCTCTAGCACTATCTCCTTCATTATTTCTTATTGCACAATAGTATTCCATCATACTAATATAACATCATTTTTTAGCCATTACCCAATTTATTCCCTTTAGTTTTTAGTTCTTTGAAATGACATGACCCCTCAGTGTGTCTGCAATGAAATGGTCCCCAAGACTCAGGGATCTGATACTCAGGTCATATTCAGGGCATCAAATATTTTACATATTGAGCATCTAATTTCTGCTTAATTTATTAAAATAAAGACAAAATTGACTATCCTTAATACAGGAAAGTCAGTATCAAAATAACCAGCTAGATCCACAGAAGCTCTGATGTGGAAGCAATAAATACATGCCACTCTTTTCAATAGTGTAGTTATTCCATTGTGACCTTGTCAATGTGATATGACTTCCTTCAGTATAGATATCAGCCCATCAATGTCTTCTTAATCTAAGGGATTTTTATCCACATGCAGTGGTAGGTTTTGCAGGAGGCCTTCCTCTAAGTCTTTTTAAAAATAATTTGTGGTACCAATAGTACATTCAGGCTCTCTCTCTCTCTCTCTCTCTTGTTCTTATCACATAAGCAACCCATTTCCTTTTCTGTGAATACATTTCATTTATGAATCCAGTCAGGTATCATGGAATGAGGACTGGATACAGAGATGGAGATCTTGGGTTTGAATCCCATTTCTTCTACAAATCGCCTCTGTGATCTTGCTAGCACTCAATTTCCTCATTTATAAAATAAATGGCACTGAATTAGGTGACTGCACAAGCCTCTTGAAGTTATAACTAGAATAGCCTCTCATACGTACAGGTCATTAGAAATGTATTATAGTCGACTTCTAGCTTATGACCCACAACCCAAAGTTCTACACTTAACAGAATTTAATTTCACACCCATAATTATGAAAAATAGCATGCAAATTTGGTAGATATAACTGGCATTTTCTTTAAAAGGTGATCTCATTGTGAATGCATCTTTTTTTTGTGCTAAATATACCTTCTTACCATTGCTCTGATGTGTATTTAAAGATGACAAGAGATCATCCATTCCCATACCCCAAGAGACACATCGCTTTTATTTGAAGAACTAACGATGCACTGGCTTGAAGCATTTTTTTCCCAGTCATGGAATGAAATTCTGTCTGTGATTTCACAAAATGCATTTGGCAAGATGTTAAACCACAGGATGGCAGTTTTTTTTGCCCTTCATATTTGTAAGTGTTGACTAACCTCAACCAACAACACATTCTCACAAAATCTACTGAAAGAAGTTAGAGATCTGGAAAATATATCTGAAATAAAATGTTCTATTGTTTCTCAGAGGGCAGCTTACCTGGAAGGGCCTTTAACATCTGAATGTAGGAGTCTTTGCTTTGTTTTATTTTTTCCTGTTTCATGATTCCAATCATCATTCCGTTGTAACTGTAATACCATCTGGCTTATCTGGATTAAAAGTGTAATTTTAGTCAATCTGTCATTTATATATTGTGTGTGAGCGTGGTGAGTATGTATGTATATATGTTCATTAGCACATGGGTTAAAATAACAGATACAAAACTACATGTATACATACATACATATGTATATGTGTGTATGCATGTGGAACATGTTCTATACTGGATATTCCACTCAACTCTTGCGTTATAGAGCTATTTGTGTTCATTGTTTTGAAAATATTTAAGCTTCCATTTTGTACACTGTTTCCAAAAGACCAAACAAGAGCCATTATTTAAATTGTAAAATATTTAATAGAGACTGAATAGAAATAACAGGCAAAATTATGAAAAAGTACATTCTCAGGTCCCTGCCATCACCACCTCTACCATGTACAAGCAGGTACAACATTCTATAAAATTACACACTACACAGATGGAAAAGGGATAAATCTCTGAAAAACATACATTTTGGAGTCCATCTTATTCATGGCTAGAAAGATCCTCTTGTCTTAATACATGAGGCTTTACCTACTGCAGGTCCTTAGTGTGACCCAGTAATTGGGTAGATTCTTGGTTTCACAATATATTTTCTCACGTTGAGTATAGGAAGGTCACTATTCATTTCCTACAAGGTTCTGCCACTGTTTTATGAAGTTTTATGAAGACATGTACAGTCGAAAAAATACTGGCTTTAGAGTAAGAATGAGTTCAAATCTCATCTCTGGTGCTGGCAAAATGACATAAGACAAGTCACTTATATTCCTTGTACATCAATTTCTTCTGTGAAATGAATGATGGAATGGACTCTAAAAGTTATTATTCTATGGGCCTCTATGTTGAAGCTCTGCTCTCAGTCATCTGTTCTCAAATATCATCCACTGATGTTTCACCAGGCTTCTACTTCCTGCCTTAGAAAAGTGTTATTGTTCTTAGTGAGACTGCCCAGACTCCATGTCATCAGTAACTCATTACACTTTCAGCTCTGTCATTAAATGGTCCCATTGCCTCTTCTTAGTATCATTAAAAAGTGCTCTGCAGACAGTTGGGAAACAATTCTGAAACCCCATCACCACACACATTCACTCTCTCTCTCTCTATCTCTGTCTCTGTCTCTGTTTCTGTGTCTCCTTATCTCTCTGTCTCTCTGTTTCTCAGTCTTTCTTTCTCTTTGTATCTCTCTCTCTGTGTCTCTCTCTATCTCTGTGTCTCTCTCTATCTCTCTGTGTGTCTCTCTGGTTCTCTCTGTCTCTTTCTCTCTGTCTGTCTTTCTCTCTGTCTGTCTTTCTCTCTCTTTCTTTCTTTCTTTCTTTCTTTCTTTCTGTCTGTCTCTCTCCCCCACTCTCTCTCTCCTCAGCAAGGAATCTCCAGCTCTATTTGATTAAGGGTAACTTAATTCCAATTACCCAATCCAAATTTCCTGCCCCAACATATACATCCACACACAAGCCCAAAATAAATTATAAATCTGTAGATAAAGCTTTTATTATCTTCTATGTGCCAAGCACTGTGATAAGTGGTAGAGAGAGAAATATAAGTAAGACTCTACCTTTAAGGAGTTTGCACTATAATAAATATAATAAATAAAAGTATATGGGGAATGAGGAGGAGGTAGGGGATATGCCTGATAGCATAATGAGGAAATATGGAGATCTGGACCCTGACAAAATTAAGTGAAAATTCACATAACAAAACTAGGGAAGCCTACAGGCTGTATCTAAGTTTCCACTGAAAAAGAGAGAAGGAAAAAAGCTGGGAAAATAAAAAGACATAGTGTGGAAACAGATAAGAAAATGAAAGGATGTGGGCTTCTTGAAAGTAGGAATGGCTTCATTCTTTACATTTGTACTCCCCAATGTCTTGGTCAGAGTAAGGGCTTAAAAATATTTGTGGATTGATTGATGATGCTTCACTATATTCCTATAGAGCTTTTTACAAGTTATAAATAATTTCATATACTTTTCTCATTTGGTACCCAAAATATCCCTGGGAAGAAAGAAAAGGCAGGTGTGCAATAAGGCACACTTCATTTTGGAAGTAAAGAAAGATACTTAGGGAACTTATAACATTTAGCAGATTGCCACTCCAGTGTTTCTGAAATCTCTGACTGTGACTCTGGGTGCCATATTTGAATATTGTCTAAGGTCTAGATGTATGCATATGGAACCAGTGTGAAGGAATGAAGAGAGGCCTCATAAAGTCAGTCAATCAGTCAATAAGCATTTATTTTTTTTAAACCTTACCTTCCATCTTGGAATCAATACTGTATATTGGTTCCAAGGCATAAGAGTGGTAAGGGCTAGGCAATGGGGGTCAAGTGACTTGCCCAGGGTCACACAGCTGGGAAGTGTCTGAGGCCAAATTTGAACCTAAGACTTTCCATCTCTAGGCCTGGCTCTCAATCCACTGAGCTACCCAGCTGCCCCTGCAATAAGCATTTCTTAAGTACATTCTTTGTGACATTCTTTGTGCTAAACATAGGAGATAGGAGGAAAGGCACAAGATAGTCAAATTGAGAAGACAACATGAAAGCAACTACATACTCACACTCACAATAGCTATATATCTATATACATATATGTATATGGGGAGAGAAAAGCAGAGACAGTGATATAGAGAAACAGAGACAGAGAGAGAAGAGAGAGAAATTTAGAGATAATCAACAGAGAGCCAAACCAATATCAGTATTTGCCTTGGGAGGGATTGCAAAATGTTAGAAAACAATTTTTAAGAATTTTATAGACATGTAATCTGGAAAAAAATTAAAAAACACTTTAAAATCCTTTAGTGGCTCCCACTGTCTGCTAAATAAACTCCACACTTGAATCAGATTGAAAAAAAGAAAAAGCAAGGCTTCTTTTACAAAGTGGAAATTTAGCTAGGGCTTAGAGGCTATGGAAGCCAAGAGGTGGAGAAGAGAAGAAAGAGTTGTGTACATATGGGAAACTTCAAGTGAGAATACCAGGAGTCTGGCATGGAGAATCTTGTATGAGGAACAGCAAGGAGGCCCATATCAATGGAATGAAAAATACATAGTAGGTAGGGAAGAGAAGTCTAAACCATTAAGACTGAAAGGGTAAGAAGAAGCCAGATCATGAAGGGCTTTGACCATCAGAGGATTTTATATTTGATCCTACTAAGGATAAGGAGCCAATGGAGTTTATTGAGTGGGGTGTGGGGTGGAGTGGTGGCATAGTTAGATTTGAGCTTTAAGAAAATCATTCAGTCAACAGAATGGAGAATATATTAGAGTAGGGAAAGATGAGACAAGGAGACCAACTAGCAGACTATTGCAATAGCCCAGGTATGAAGTGATGAGGGACTGCATCAAGGTGGTGGCAGTGTCAAAAGACACAAGGAGAAACATATGAGATGTAATGAATGGCAGACTTGGCAATGAATTGGATATGGAGGTTGAGAAAGAGAAGTCAGTGAAGTCATTTGTGCAAAGGTACAAAGTATGGGTGGCTTTCTCAAGAAATGTAGGCAAAAAAGGAAGAAAAGTTATGAGAAAATTGCTAGTGGGGATGAAAGAATAAAGTGAGAGTTTTGGGGGGGGGGGTTAGGATTTTGGGAGGATTGGTTTTACAATGGGAAAAACAATGGAGATATTTACAAGGAGGAGGAATGATTGAAGGATAGATTGAAGACAAGTGAGAATGTGAAAGGTGCTCTATGTTGCAGAAGATAGGAAGGAAAGGAATAACTTGCTCATGTAGAAGGGTTTGCCTTAGCAAGAAGGGCAGCCTCTTTATATGAGATAAGGGTGAAGGAAGAGAGTGGCAGAATACATTTGGGTGATATAAGGTAAAGAGGAAAGGAGAAAGGGGCATCTAGGTAGCTCAGTGGAATGAGAGTCAGGTCAAGGGATGGGAGGTTCTGGGTTCAAATGTGACCTCAGATACTTCCTAGCTGTGTGTCCTCAGGCAAGTCACTTAGCCACCATTGCCTTGGAACCAATACACAGTATTGATTCTAAGATGGAAAGTAAGGGTTATAAAAAAAGAAAAGGAAAAGGAAAAGGAGTTCTCAGCAAAAGTCCTTGACTTTTTCAGTAATGTATGATGCATTGTTGTCAGCTAAAAGGATTTGGGAGGAGGTGGAGCCATGGGAGGTTTGAGGTTGAGATGAAAAGGCTTAAGAGAGTAGCTGTGGCAAGTAGGATATTGAATCAATTTTTGTTATTGTTTAGTCATTTTTTTCAATTGTGTCCAACTCTCCATGATTCCATTTGGGGTTTTCTTGGCAAAATATACTGGAGTGATTTGCCATTTCCTTCTCCAGCTTATTTTTCTGATGAAGAACTAAGGAAAATAGGGTTAAGTGACTTGCCCAGGGTCACACAGCTATCGTAAGTGTCTGAAGTCACATTTGAATTCCCAAAGATGAATCTTCCTGTATGTTGGCTCAGCAAATACTTTATCCATTGAGCCACCTAGCTACCCAAGTGAATCAATAAGAGAGATGTTAAACTATTGCCTTACCATTGTGTGGTACTACTTGAGGTTATGAAAACAAATTTATAAAAACAACCCAGACATCACAGTTTCATAAATTTCTTCTGGTTCACTTAGCAGCACAAGAGTTGGGAGTGAAGGCACTGGGTGGGTGGTGGGAATGATCCAAGGCTGAGGATTGTCAAGGTAAAATTAGTATACAAGGGACTAAAGAGGCAACAGACCTTTACTGAAGAATTCATTGCTTACCCACCCCTTTATGGAGACAACCATGACAAATTGGTTGACTTTAAGTTCGACTCCCTGGGGGAAGGTCTAATAGTATGAAGAGATAGTGCATGGACTGAAAATTTTGGCACCAAATTCCCCTCAGGATTAAAATAAACTAGACACAAAAAACATTTTTCTCAGACCAAAATTTGGCACAATAAAAGTTTCCTGCAGGTGTTCTTATCCACCTCAACTCAAATAAAATAGGATGATCTTTGAAACAAATGTGGACGTTTTCTAATGATCTTCTGTGTAGCTATCTAACAAAGAGATGCAGAAAAGCAACAAAAGTGTCCAATACACAAGCTGAAAAAAACCAAGAGGCTAAACAAAAGACAATTCCAGCTATATCCCATACCAAGGGAAATTTCAAGGGGCCAGGGTATAACTATATATTCTGATATTAATAGATATCACATATTATAGGTATATATAAATACATATAATACATTTATGTATATATGCTACAAAATTGACTTGAATTGTTTTTCTCTTATTTCTTGCTTTTTGTAGGATATGTATGGGTACAAATCTCTCTCTCTCTCTCTCTCTCTCTCTCTCTCTCTCTCTCTCTCTCTCTCTCTCTCTCTCTCTCTCTCTCCCCTGCCCCCCTCTGTCTGTGTGTGTGTGTGAGTGTGTTTGTGTATGTGCCTGCCCCTGTGTTTGTTTTCTTTCTCATGCCTGGAGAGGATTTCAGAGGATACATATTTCTTGACCCCTTTTTCTTACTGTGTGTTCTCTGTCTCTCTCTCTCTGCGTGTGTGTGTGTGTGTGTGTGTGTGTGTGTGTGTTTCTCTCCCCCTCCATCTCTGTGTCTCTCTCTCTTTTACATTCTCCCTCTTTCCCCAAGGGAGAAAAAAGAATGACACTTTCTGGGAAAATTTAATCTTCCAAATCTAATCCCAATAGTCTCTCTTTGTGTGGGCATATATGTCTACCTTCTTTCAGGATTAGCCTACTTATATTCCTACTGGGTAAGTGTCTTCTCTGCCTGATTATAGTGGGTATCATGCACCATTAGAAATTAACGCTATAGGTTCCTAATATAAAATGTTATTGGATACAACTAATTCTCATTTTAAGAAACAATGCTTTGAATGCTTGCCTATGAGTTAAAATTTTCTCTCAATATGACAAACACATATTCAAATTCTATGTGCTTAATAAGTTTGCAATTCTATTCCCCTCAAAATACTCCTGTGATTCTCTCGGTATTATCTAAAATGCATTGTTGCCAAATGTAAAAGATCCCAAGATCCTGGAATTTGTGTAAAAGAGCCATGTGGAAAAGTGTTTACTGTGTGCATGGCATTGTGTTAAGAATGGAGTTTAACTAAAGCAACATAATTGCAATAGACAGGAAAGGAGCATGTGGAAAGTTAAGAGCAAACAAAAAGTAAACATCACTGCTTAAGTACACCAATACAGGAGCTCCCTTTGTACTCACAGTGCAGCCTTCCTATCAAATAGCATACAGATTTCTGATCTGTTATGTCCAAAATAAAAGGAAATTAAAAATATAAGTTACATTATTGAGAAGTAAGTGATTAGTGAGCAAACAAATTATACAGTCACAGAGCCTCAGAAAGAGAAATCACTTAGTCTGGTAGAATCTTTTAGTGCTTTTCATGGAAAAGGGACTTGACTTGAACCCTGAAGAATGGACAGGATTTGGTTACACAGAAAGGAGAAAGAAGGGCATTCCAGGTAGAAGGACTGGCTTTAAAAAAGCCTGGAAGGCAGAAAAAAATGTCTACAGAGAATGTAGAACAACTCAGTATGGGAGTGAGGCAAGTATAACCTCCTGGGACATTAGCTGGAGAACTCTAGTCTAGTTAGAGCCTAATAATCACAGAATCACAGAATCAGCAAACCTAAATCTGTCTCTCTGCAATCCCTACCCACTGCTCCACTTCTTTTCTCTGGGGCCAAGCACAACAAGGCTAACTCCACTTCTTTGTGACATCCCTTCAAAGACTTAAAAACAACTATCAAGCACCATATCCCACCCCTATGATGTCTCAATTCTTTCAAATAATATTTGAACGGCATGGTCTCCAGTTATCTCACCATCCTTGTCATAATTTTCTGGATACATTCCAGCTTGGCAGTTTTTCTTTTTAAAAGTTATGAAAATATTTTCCTATCAATGAAAATCCACCTTCTCTCCCTCCCACCTTCATATTCTATCTTGTTGGGGGGGGAAACCACCATGGACAAACATATATAGTAAAGCAAAACAAATGCCTACACTAACCATATTTTTTAAAGTCTCCATCTGCATTTTGAATTCATCTCTCTCTCTGAAGATGCTAACATGTTTCATCATGTCATATGGAATTATGGATGGTCCTTTTGTTGATCAGAATGGCTAAGACTGTTTAAAAGTTGTTTGTATTTACAACATTGTCATAAATTATTCTTCTAGTTCTGGTTACTTTGTATTAAGTCTTCTCATGTTTCTCTAAAAGTATCTTTTTCATAACTTCTTATAGAATAATGGTATTCCATCATATCCATATACCATAATTTGTTCCATTAGTCTTCTCTTGATGGGAAATGCCTCCATTTTCAATTCTTCACCATTGCAAAGTGCTAGTATGAATACTTTTCGACTTATGGATACATTTCCTTTTTCTTTTATCTCTTTGGAGTTTTGACCTAGAAATAGTATCACTGGTCAATCGAGTTTCCATACAGTTTAATAACACATAGGGCATAGTACCAAATTACTTTCTAGAATAAGTAGACAAATTCACAGTCCCAACAATAGTTCATTAATGCACATTTTCCCCACAGTCTCTATGATATTTGTCATTTTCCTTTTCCAGTTTTGCCAATCTGATGGATGTGAGGTATCAATGTCTTTTTTTAAAATATACTATTTAGAATTGAACACAGGCAACCAAATGTTGTCTCCATCATGAGGATTATCCTATACCTTGCTCTGCATTACACCTTTTTAATGTAACCTAAGATTGTGGTAGCTTTTTTGCCTACCTTGTCACATATATTATTCATATTGAATTTGTAGTCTGCTAAAACTCCAACATTTTTTAACATGAGTTGATATCCTCTAGGATTCAGTTATAATGACATGAAATCTTAGACATATAAGTATTAGGCCTTATGGTTCAAGCATCAGACTCCTTCAATTTCCTCCAAAACCTTCACTTTTATTCTAGTCTTTACTCTTCCCAAGTCTCATTTCAAACTAGTTTAATTATTACTTAGCTCATTTTACTATAACCTTTAGAAAATCCCCACTTTTGTGTCAACAAACTCATCTACATCACTGAACTTTGAAACTAATCTTCCTTCTTCAACTTCATTTCGATGGAAACTTAGTTCACTCCTAGGAAGTGAACCTTTTCCTTTTTTTTTTTATTCCTTTGTAATCATCTACACTGGGGTCCTCTCTTCTCATATTTTGATCTATCCCAAAACACACAATTTACAAACTAGGGAGAAGACATGAGCATTTGCCTATGACTTTTAGAAGATTCCTCTTTCTATATCCATTAACATACTTTCATTTTTCAAAATTTATAAAATTTCATTGCATAATGACTCTCCCCATACTTGTTGCAATCATTTGCTGACCTCCTGATCATTTGGTCAAATTCTTCAATGGTATGTCTCACATATTTCTTCTCTGTTCCATCTCCTTCTATCATTATTCAGAACTCCAATATTTTTTCTGATAATCTCATTTATCAATCTAGTAACAATTCTTCAATCTTCTCAACTACATCTTAATTATAAGTATTCTTCACCTCATTTCAGTTACATAATTATATGTCACACTTTAGCTCTCAATGTCCCTTGGAATCTTGCCACCTCCAAGATCTGAATTAAATTTTAATTTTAATTCAGGTCTTGGATGTAGTGAATTCCAATTCCATTAAAATTCCATTTTTAATGTAATACCTGAATTAAAATATACTCTAAACACGACCAGATGCCCTACTTTTTGTATTCCCACACTCATACAAAACATAGTTTTCCTTATTGTTTAGTCTCTCTAAATCTCTTTATATATCCCCCAGCTAGTTAGCAGAGTGGATCGTAGGCTAGACCTAAAGTCAAGTTTTAAATTCAAATAAGATATTTACTAGCTATATGACCCTAGGCAAAACTTTCAAATCTTTTCCTGCTTCTGCTTCCTCAAGCTATGAAAAAGGGGAGTTTGGAAAAAATAGAACCTATTTCCCAGGGTTACTATGAAAATAAAATGAGAATATTTGTAAAGCATTTTGCAAACATTAAAGTATTACATAAATACTTATTATTTTTATTATTATCTCTCTATCCCACAGTGGCATGTCTTGACTCTGTACCTATCTTGTCCCCATGGTTACCTACATTAATTTCTCACTGGCTAACTCTCTACCATACTACTTCTACTTTTCACTATTCACAACCTGCAAATACTCATAGTTGTGTTTTTCCCACCATGAATTTCTCTATTCTTGCCCTTGTGTTCTTGACTCCCTCTAGAAAATTATCTAGGAACTGACCTGATTTTACCTACTATTAATCCATTGTATATATCCTCACTTGCTGTCTATTCTCTCTCTCTCTCTCTCTCTCTCTCTCTCTCTCTCTCTCTCTCTCTCTCTCTCTCTCTCTCTCACACACACACACACACACACAATGTCCTAACTTAATAATTCAACTTGCAACTGGGCTTTTGTCTTTCCCACTGTATTGGAGCTGTTTCTTTAAAAAATAAATAATCACTTTTAATGATCAAAGCTAATGTCTTCAACCCTCCAAAACCTTATCTTTTTTTATTATTGTGTCCCTTCTTGCAAGTTGTTCTCTCCTTCCTTGATTTCAAAGTCTCTATGTTTTCCTGGTTCTACTGTCTTTCTCATTATTCCTTCTCTCTCTCACCTTAACTGACTCCTTATCCTCATCCTGTCCTCATATAGAACTTTGTTTTGTAATGCTTTAGTGCAGTTATCATGTCATATTGTGTATCACAGCTATCTGTGTTAATGTTTTCCCTCTACTAGATTGTAAGCTCTCTGAGGCAGGAACTGGGTTTTATATGAGCTTTATATTTATTTATTGCTTAATACAGACACTTTTCTGTAGTAATCTTAAGGCATTCTTTGGGAACTCCAGATATAATGAATTAAACTGAGTACTGAGAACCTTTGGGCACAGAACTAAGAGATCCATCAGAGGAGACCAACTGATTTGAACTATTTGTTCCCACACATCCAGGGAGATGCTTGTTCTGAGCTATTTGCTCCCACACATCCAGGGAGAGTCATACATAAAGTATACTTAAAAGATGGACCAAATAAAATGAATTCATTCACTATGATAAACTATTGAGAGGTATATGGGAAAGCATCTGCTCTCATTACTCAATTGTCTATAGGAAAATAGGACACTATTATAGAATTGAATTCTTTAGAAAGATGTAGTTTCTAATAGATGATTTTTATGATGAAAAAAGGAATTATATTATCCCAGCACCTTAGTGTTTCTTTGTTTTGTTTTTATCATTTATACCTTTATATTTAGTTGCCAAGTGTAGTCAACTCAACTTTTGTAACATCTATGATGTCAATCATAACTTTTATGCTCTCATTGCTATCATTTTATTATTCTGTTATCAATGTCCTCAACTTTTTTTTAAACCCTTACCTTCCGTCTTAGAGTCAATACTGTGTATTGACTTGACTCCAAGGCAGAAGAGTGGTAAGGGCTAGGCAATGGGGCTCAAGTGACTTGCTCAGGGTCACACAGCTAGGAAGTGGCTGAGGCCAGATTTGAACCTAGGAACTTCTGTCTCTAGGCCTGGTTCTCAATCCACTGAGCTACCCAGCTGCCCCCAGTGTCCTCAACTTTTTAAATTAACTTCTTAATGATCTTTGTGCCTTTCCATAAACCCAGCATGAACAGTCCTTCATATCGCTGCCAAAATAATCTTCCTTACCTATAGATTGATCATGTAATTCCTCTGCTTATAAATCTTCAATGACTACCTATGTTGCTATAATAGAATTTAAATCTTGTTGCTGGGTGTTCAAGGCTTTCTATAATTTAGATCCAATATATCTTTCCAGATTTGTTTCATGTTCTGACCAAATACTTGGCAATTTGGTTGAACTAGACAGCTCCCTATTAGCACACCATGCTAAAATACACACTATTCCCGATACCTGAAATATTGACCCCTGCTCTTTTTTTCTTGACAAAATACTACCATTCCCTGAAAACCCAAATCAAATTTCACTTTTTCCATGAAGTGTTCCTCAGTTTCTCATTAGTGCCCTTTGTTCCTCCCACTTAATAGAAGCTTTTGTTTTGGTAGTGTGAATTAATATATTAATATTGCAAGCTAGGTGATTAAGTCTGTTCTTCATTTCTTCACTCATCAATAGACTTTGAGGTCCATCAAGACAGAAACAGTGGTTCATCAAAACTTTGCACCTTCCCTGGTTTCTAACACTATGCTCTGCAATCAATAAGTACTTAATACTTATTGAATACATAAATGGATGGTTTGGTTTTATTCTCAGAGTAAAGTATGAAAATTATAGAATCATAGGGCATTATCATTGGAATTCACTGTACCAATTTGTTTTAATGAAGAACAAAGCCTAAAAAAATTCCAGGACCCAATATGACAGCAAAGGAACATGATAAATGTTGGAGGGGATGTGGCAAAATTGGGACACTAATACACTGCTGGTGGAGTTATGAATTGTTTCAACCATTCTGGAAGGCAATTTAGAACTAAGCCCAAACTACGCCAAAGGGTGTTAAAAGATACCTGTCCTTTGATCCAGCCACACCACTGCTGGGTTTGTACCCCAAAGAGATAATAAGGAAAGTCTTGTACAAAAATATTTATAGCCGCGCTCATTGTGTTAGCAAAATTTAGAAAATGAAGGGGTGTCCATTGATTGGGGAATGGCTGAACAAAGTGTGGTATATGTTGGTGATAGAATACTATTGTGCTAAAAGGAATAATGAACTGGAGAAATTCCATGTGAACTGGAACAACCTCCAGGAATTGATGCAGAGTGAGAGGAGCAGAACCAGGAGAACATCATGCACAGAGACTGATACACTGTGGTTCAATCAACTGCAATAGACTTCTCTACTAGCAGCTATGCAATAACCCAGTAAAATCCAGAGGAATTTGTGAGAAAGAATGCTACCCACATTCAAAGAAAACTGTGGGAATAGAAACACAAAAGAAAAACACATATATCATGTAGTTCAATGGGGATATGATTGGGGTTTTGATGTCAAGAGATTGCTCTCCTGCAAATATGAATAACATGGAAATAAGTTTTGAACAATGATACATGTATAACCCAGGGGAGCTGCTTGTCAGCTTTGGTGGGTGGGGGAAGGAAAGAGTTGGGGGAGGGGAAAATCATGAATTATGTATCCATGGAAAAATATTCTAAATAAGATTTTAATTACAGGGCAATGTGACAATAAAAAGAAATCAGAGTCCTTAAATGTCATGAACTTGGATTTTAATGTATTTTTGCTTTATGGAGTAAGTAGGGTAATACTGCTTTTCCTTTTGTTAAGTTACAAAGGTATAATCACTCTCTTAAAATTGGATAATTACAATTTCCAAACTCTAAGAGGTTAAAATGTTCAAATTCTTTCTTTGACAAGTCAAAGTCTAGGCAAACTTTGTGGGCCATCAAGTACCAGCCCACATAAAGCAAGATTTTGTTTTCTTTTGTTTCCATTATACAATGTTGGAAATTGAATTGATTCCATAAATCAAAACATTTTTTCTCAAGCCTGAAGTTCAAAAGCTCTATGTGAAAGTGGTCTGAAATGTGATTGTAGTTTTAACTTGATGAAAATTACCTAGATGCATTTCAAATATAGAAGCCCTTATTATTGGAGAAAACAAAAAGCTATGTCCTGAAATGTCTTTATGGACTTTATGGACTACACAATTAATTCTTGAAAAGTCTGGTATAACTTGCTATGTGTAACATCTATAACATTAAAAAATAAAGCAGAATGGCTTGAATTGATTCCAATGATCCAGATTGTTTCTTTGAAGCAATGTCCTACTTCAATTCCTTATCAGGACATTAAAGAGTATCCTCTAAGACATCAGGACTCTAGGATTGAAAAAGCTTACTGGACCATTTGGTTTGACCCCTTCATCTTTCAGATGAATCAAGTGACACAAGATAATTTGTGTCTTAGCCAAGAAGCCACATCCTCTGACTCCAAGTCTGGTGCTTTCCCTTCTTCACAACATTCTCCCTCTATCAGCTTTCCTATAAGCAGTAAAGCTCCTGATTATACACCCAAAATAAGAATATGAGCCCAGCCTAGCTTAGGGTCAACTTGGCTAAGTTCAAAAAGGGTTATCACAAGAAGGATGGAGAACAAATGATGTTTTCTTCCAATCAAAAATATATAAGTACAACTCATAAAGACCATACACTAAGGTAATGAGAAATTAACTTTGTCTAAGAAAGAGAGTACCTTTAATAAAAAATCACTGGTCATCTAAAGTATAGCAAAGAGTGACACATTGCTCAGGACAAGGAAGGGCAATGAGCAGTCAAGAAAAGGCAGAGAATCATTCTGTTCCCAATGTGATAGCAATTATGGACAGTAACAAGGAATTTCTGGATCCCAAATTCCTGGACTTTACCACAGAGAAAAATAGCAAATGTTTCAACATGCAGAGGACATGTTAGTTATAGCTCCACACATACTTAATCATTTGGCTCAAGGGTATGGGAATCAGGAGAAACAAAATAGGAATTCATTAACTCAGCCTCCTATATATATGAGAGAGGAATTCTGGAACAGAGTCAAGTTTCAGCAAAACTCAAAAATCCTCATCTTCAAGACATGAAGGGGAGTCCCTGGCTCATCTCAGTCTCATGGGAGAATAATATCACCAAAGGTGAAGGAACAACAGAGGACTAACTTGATAGAAACGCTTATATTCTAAATAGAAGGGGTTATCACGTTCTAAAATTGGTATTTTCAGGCTTTAACTAGTTATACTTAGTTCTATTTCTGAGAATATCATTTGACTACAAATATAGGCACATTTCATTGTAAGCTATTTTATAACAGGCTTCTGCTTTATTTGACAAAATCTCTGGATGTAGTATATACCATAAAAGATAAATCTTCTTTTTTTCTGTAATTTTCATTAAAAAACAAAAATATTTTCTAGTGCTTTCACAAATAGTTATTACGGAATCTAACCAATAAGCTCAGGTAATCATTTTTTTAAATATCCCTCTCTGCTTCTAAGAGAAAAATTTGTTATTTTTCAGTTGTGTTTGATTCTGTGATCCCATTTGGGGTTTCCCTGACAAAAATGTTGAAGTGATATATCATTTCTTTCTCCAGCTCATTTTACAGATGAGAAAACTGAAGCAAAATGGGTCACTTAAGACTTACCAAGTATCACACAGCTAGTAAGTGTCTGAGGTCAGATTTGAACTCATATTTTCCTGACTTCAAGACCAGAACTCTATTCTCTGTGCCACCTCGTTGCCTCATGAGAAGATGATGTTAAGGATTTTTAAGTAGTTTTGGGAATATTCCAAGAAGGCATTATAAATGAATCAAAGTTATTTACATCCAAAGTACATTTCAATAATAATCTTAATAGCAATGATTCTAAAGCTCTATAAAACTCTCAGTCATCAAAGTTAAATTAGAATTAAAGTACTTGTGATATTCAATTTAGAGACAATCAGCAGTTTTTACACAATTTATACATGTAAGCAGATATAAGATATTTATTAGAAGTAAGACTCATATTATATATTATTCTTTATATAGACCCTTTAGTAAATCTATATTATAAGCAGATATTGATATAACTAAGCAGAATATTAAAATTAGATATTTTCAAAGAAAGAAGCAGAAAAAGTATATTACAGCAGATAAAAGGATTGGATTTAGAGACAGAGGGTATGAATTCAAACACTGACTTAAACACTTAACTACCTATGTCACCATAGCAAAGTCATTTAACTTCTCCTGTCTGAGTTTCCTTGTCTTTTAAAAAAAAGTAAGAAGGGCTTAAGATGCCCTTGTGGGTCTCTTCTAGCTCAGAATCTATTCTATCTGAATAAGACAAGGATTGAACCAGTACTTGAGGCAAATAATATAGTGTTAATTATCAAACAGATATATGTTCTTATTGGACATTCCCTTCAGCAATGTAGATTGCCACCCAATCATGCCTCTCCCTTCTGAGTGATTCTTGTCCATATCTTCCAAAAAGTTTGTCACAGGAAATGAACCCAACATGGTAGGGCTCTTACTTCTAACATCTTGAGGATATCAGAAACGCAAACTTACTCCAGGACAAAGAGAAGATGGAATTATTCAATTTTTCTTTCACTTCCATTTTCTCTCTTGAATAGAACATATCATTGAGGATGATTGAAAGGAAATTGTGGCTCCAAAGAGTTGAGAAAACTGAAAAGAAGAAGATGCTGAAGTGCTTGAGATAGATAAATATTGTACCCATTTTATAAAGGGGAAGCAAAAGAATACTAAAAATCCAAGGAGCTTGATATTGATTCCCAGAAAAATTCTATAATGGATATTTAAATGGATTTCTGTGAGTAATTTAGGAAAAAGGGAAAATATTGATCAGTAAGAACCAGCATTAGATCGTTAGCAGCAAGAAATGCTAATTTAACATCATGTTTTTGTTTAGCCTGCTAAATTAGAAAAAAAGAATACTATTAAATATCCCAATTTCAATAACTTGTTCATCAGGGTCACTTAACAATGGTCATTGAACAAAAATTAATTAAGTGCCTACTATGTGCCAGACACTAGGAAAGGCTCTAGAGATATAAGCACAAAGAATGAAGTAATCCCTACTCAAAATAAGCATGTATTCTAATGAAGGAGGCAAGAACAAAAATGCATACAGCATGAATATAAAATTAATGTAGATATGTTGAAATAAATATATACACAAATATTGTGTATATTTGTTGAATGTTGAATGTTGAAACAAATATATACACAAACATTAAATAGAAGGTAGTTTGGGAGGGAGGGCATTCCCTATGAACTAGAATTAGAAATGTAGACCAGATGCATTGTGTCCCATTCTCTGACATGGAGGAATGCAAGCCAAGAAGGGAATATGATTACCATCGTTCAAGACTAAGGGCAATAAGAGTTATGGCTGGAAAGCAATGGGAGAGTCTCCTTAGTGGGGGACCAGGAGGTGGTGTTTGGCAGCAGGGTATCACCATTGGAGAAAAATTCACTACTACCATATTAGTCACAGCAGATAGATTTCTCGCTCAAATTGGGAAATAAGATTCCAGAAACACAGGCCAAGACACAGAAATCTAATTCCAAGAAAATTAACAAATCTGTAGACAAGGAACAGAGAGGAGAGATTCAGGCAGACAGAAGAGCCAGGATGCTTAGCTACAGTGTCAGTTTAAACTAGGAGTGCCAAACACAGCAAACCACCTCATCCCTCCCTTTCTTACTGAATGTGAGACAGCTAAAATAGCCGACTCATCCAGGTAGTGTACTTATGTAGATTTGTGACTGGCTGAAGAGCTATAACCAAAGAGTACTGATTAATGAATTGGTGACAATGTGGAGAAAGGTATCAATGGTGGAGAAAGTGCTATATTTGAAAGTTAAAATGCTGGCTCTGTCATTTTTACATGCCAGACTTTAAGCAATTCCCTTGACTCCTCATATGTATAAAATATAGGTGTTGAAATAGATGGCATCTGATGTTCCTTTCAGTTCAGACACTGAGATCCTATGGTACTATTTCTAGCCAGTACCTATGAAAAAAAGGTAAAGTCAACTCATCAAACTGTAGTCCATGGACGACATGAACCTGGGAGGGGGAAATGATATATCATGAGCAGCAGAATTCAGATCCAAAGATTTTAATAGATAAGATTGATGGGTAAAATCTAAGAAAATGAAATTTTTATAGAATTCAATTTAAAATCAAGTCCAGAATGAAGGAAAACCTGGTTTAAGAGCAGTTCATCTGAAAATAAACAAAAAGGTTTTAGTGGACTACAAGGTCAGAATGATTCATATAATGTGGCTGCCAAAAAGGCTAATAATGTAATCTTAGTTTACATTAAGAGGAGTATAATTGTATCTGAAAACAAGGGAGTAAATAGTCCCAGTGTACCCAGGAATGGATAGACCACATCTGGACAACAACCCATTCCTGGGTACCACTTTTTAAGATCTTTGACAAACTGAAACACATCTAAGAATAGGACTGCAAAGGTAATGAAGGGACCCAAAACTAATTTCAAGCTTGATTCGAGGATTCATGATGCTGTCCTCAAGAAAATAAGATCCAAATAGGTCTTATTTCTATCTTTAAAAATCAAAATGGAAAAAAGAATGTCGAAAAGAAATTAAATGTATTCTGTTTTATTCCTAAAGTGAGAACTAGAGGAAATCTATCTTGAGGATGAAAGTTTTAGCTCAAAATAAGGAAGAATTTACTAACAATTGCATCTTTTAAAAAAAATCCTTACCTTATGTCTATGAATTAATACTATGTATTGGTTCAAGGGCAAAATAGTGATAAGAACTAGGCAATGAGGTACAAGTGACTTGTTCAAGGTCATACAGCAAGGAGTGAGGTCAAATTTGCACCCAGGACTTCCTGACTGACCTTAGTTGCCCCCCAATCATATCTGTTTTTAAAAATTCAATGAACTGTTTTATGAAAAGTGAGTTCCCCATAACATGATGTATTCAAACATTTGCCAACACTGTCAGAGAGGGGTTACCTATGTAAGAAGAGGAATAGCTCTCAGTTTACCCTGAACAAGTTGAATTTTAGGGACTTCTCAAAAAATTCCTCTTTTGGCAAATGTTCCTACCCAATGATTCTCAAAGGAATATTAGAATTTAGCACATGTCTTGGTCTCCCATCCCCAAAGACCAAAACTTCTCAATTGCTGTACAGGAATTCAGACTAATACTATATGACATGTTCTGCATTAGAGAACCAGTCCCCCAAGACAAACAAATGAATTATAAGACAGGCAGTCCTTAGCCCTGAACACCTAAATAGATAGAATGGTTCTCTTTCTCTATTGATTCTCCATACTCCCTGGAAATCTATTCAATCCTCTACACCCTAGAGTTGAGTTTCTTGCTTCACAGGGGAATCTTCTGGGAACACTGATATTTGATTGCTCTCTCTTTGGCAAAATCCTTATTTTTGGGGACCTATACAGTTCCTTTTACACTTATAACACTACAATATTTGAGACACTTTTTTCTTTAAAAAGAGTCAATCTATGATCCTCTCTGACTTTTTGGTCTATTAGTAAGGGAACAATCCAGGTTTATTATTCCACATCACAATTCTGGCTCTTATTCACTCTGCCTCTCTCTTTTGGTCCTAGAACTCCTACAACTGGTTTTAAGAACTTAGTGTTGTCCAGGAGTACTTTTTCTTTTCTTCTTTTCTTTCATTCCTTCAAGAACTCCATAATGTCCAGGAACTTCTCCTCAGTGTTTGGGAGGCTTGGTCTCTAAATTTCCTTGCTTGTCCCAAAACTCATCTGTCACTTCATGAATACCACATTGCTAAATTTTCCATGAATTCTAGCAGCTTCTTGGCTTGACCTTCATAATCTATGCAACTATAGTCATGTCATATCCATAGCAAATGAATGGAAAACTCATGATCATACTACCACTGACTATAGCACTATAATATCTCAAGTCATATGTTTCCTTCATCTTCAAGAACTATATGGCTCACAGGAAGAATCTTATCAATGAGCAGAGTGCCGGTCTAGGCAAACAAATCTGAATTTAGGAGTGTAGTTTGTCTATTTTCTTTCTCTGTTCCCTCTCTGCCTTTCAAAGGTCAAACTGAAGGACATGCAATTTTAATTTTAACTTGAGTTTTCCTGTCTGTTTGTCACCCCCCACCATAGGAAACATCAAATTGAAGGATAAGACTCAGTTATATGAATAACTATGACAATCAATAATCCTGATATGTAGTCATAATGAGGGTAATTATACCCTGTATTTGGAGATATCTTCAATGTCCTAACAAAGCCCTAATAATCAGTAAAGGGCAATGCATTAGGATAATGACTAAAACTATACACCTCACACCTGTATGAGACAGAATACTGAACTAAATGGCTTTTAAGATTCTTCATCTTACCACATTAAGAAAGTCAGGGCAAAGATCTGAAGAGCATTAGGGAAGGCCAGTTAACTGACAAAAGAAAGGAAAGAAAAAGGAGAGAAAGAAAGAAAGAAAGAGAGAAAGAAAGAAAGAAAGAAAGAAAGAAAGAAAGAAAGAAAGAAAGAAAGAAAGAAAGAAAGAAAGAAAGAAAGAAAGAAAGAAAGAAAGAAAGAAAGAAAGAAAGAAAGAAAGAAAGAAGGAAAGAAGGAAAGAAGGAAAGAAGGAAAGAAGGAAAGAAGGAAAGAAAGAAAGAAGGAAAGAAAGAAAGAAGGAAAGAAGGAAAGAAGGAAAGAAGGAAAGAAAGAAAGAAAGAAAGAAAGAAAGAAAGAAAGAAAGAAAGAAAGAAAGAAAGAAAGAAAGAAAGAAAGAAAGAAAGAAAGAAAGAAAGAAAGAAAGAAAGAAAGAAAGAAAGAAAGAAAGAAAGAAAGAAAGAAAGAAAGAAAGGTTAAAAAGTCAGGTGAGAAAGCTATGTGATGAAACAGCAAAAATATAGTGGTCTGGAATTCTTGTTGGCTTTTTCCAGTTGGCCTGCATTTGTATATGAATTGAGCACAGTCTGTATCCTTAAGGAAGTCTTGTTGTGGTTGTGCTGCAAAATACCTGAGATCTTGAACACAGCAAACCTAGAAAAGCTGATGACAAAGATTTTTATTATTAGCTACAGAATATTAACTACTGCAATGTCTTCAGCAATACAATCTGAACCCTCTTCTTTCTTGTTTTATGTGTAGCTCTATTGGTAGTTACAATATGCCAATGTGAGGGTAGTTAGATGTCATAGGGAATTGCCACCTTTTAAGTCTGATTCTTATAATTACCCAGAATAAGTATTTCATTTACAACCATTTCTAGATAAAAGGGAACTACTATACCACCCGAATTGAAAGGCAATAATGTATAGGTAGATTGATGGAGTAGGGTGGAGAGAGTGAAAGAAAGACAGAGACAGAGAAGATAGGGGAGAGGAGAGGGGGAGAGAGAGAGGGAGAGGGAGAGGGAGAGGGAAGAGGGAAGAGGGAGAGGGAGAGAGAGGAGAAAGAGAGAGGGGGGGGTAAATGTACAAATGTACAGGGAGGGGAGAAAGCGAGATGGAGAAGGAGGGAGAGGGAAAAGAAGAGGGAGGTGGGAGGGGGAGACAGAGAGACAGAGACAGAGACAGAGACAGACAGAGACAGAGACAGAGAGAGATACCATCTCTTAAATATAAGTACTATGTGACTTTGGCAAATTCATTTAAACTCTCTGCGTATGGTAAAATTAGAATGCTTAGACAACTTGTGTCAGAGTTGTTCTGAGGAATAACCAATGCATCTCAAAACAATTTATAAAAAGGAATTATTGCCTATTCCAGGCTTATCTTCATATTACCTATTCCTTAAATAGGTTAGTAGAACCCCAAGCACCCGACTGAAGGGAAAAGGAAAAGGAAAAGGATTCTGGAACACTAAAGAAACCCTCCAACCCATATCTTATATTTGAGTGAGAAAATCCCATGACCTCTATATCCTAGAGCCCTTTTTGTCTCTCCAGGTCTTTAGGTATGAGAGTGAAATTGCTGTGGAGTATCTGTAGATGAAAACCTAAATTACTGGTACAAATATGATTATGATGATGATGATAACTCTTATTTATACAGCATTCTAAGGTTTGCAAAATGCTTTACGAGCTATTCAATTTGGTCCTTAAGGCAATTTTGTGCAATTATTCTCATTTCACATATGAGAAAATGAGTTGAGAGAGGTTTAATAACTTGCTTGGGGTCATATAGGGAGGGAAAGAGAGAAACAAACATTTGTTAAGTTCCTACGATATGCGAGGCACTGTGCTAAGTTATTTACCCATATATCATTTGATCCTCACAACAATTCTGTGAAGTAGATGTTACTATCATTCCCATTTTACAGTTGAGGAGACTGAGGCAGAAGTTAAATTACTTGCCCAGGATCATAGAAGTAATAAGTTTTTGAGGCAGAATTTGAACTTATCTTTCTGACTCTTAAGCAAAACTCCCAAAACACTGCTCCAAAATAGCTGTCAACTATAAAGAAGGGCTTGATGTCACAGAATTACAGAACTCCTACAATGTAGAGGGATTCAGGAAAACAGTCAAATTAGTACCAAATGTAAATCCCTTCTATAAGAATCCAGAAGTATCATCATCCTTCAGCTACCACTTGAAGAATCCAGGGATGAGGGACTCTCTCCTACCTAAAAAAATCTGTTCCAATGACAGACAGTTTTTACTAGAATTTTCTTTCTCTTAAGCCAAAATCTTCTTCCCTGCAACAGTTGTATACTTCTAGTTCTGCTACGTGGAACTAAGTAGAATAGGTGTAATCCTTCTCTCCCATATGTCTGAAGCTAGCTATCATGACAGTCAGTCAATTACACTTATTAATGTAATGTGCCAGGCATTATAAACTCTTTGAACTTTTAAAATAAGAAAACTGAGGCTGAGAGATTAGGTGACTTACCTGAGGCCATAAAAGAAGGGAACAAGTACTTATTAAGCTCCTACTATGTGCCAAAGTGAAGAGCAGCGGCATGGTGAATAGGGTGCCAGGCCTGGAGGCAGGAACACTCATCTTCCTGAGTTCAAATCTAGCCTCAAATATTTAGTAGCTGAGTAACCCTAGGTAAGTCACTTAATTCTGTTTGCCTCACTCCCCTCATCTGTAAAATGAGCTGGAGAAGGAAATGGCAAACTGCTCCAGTGTCTTTGCCAAGAATATTCCAAATGGGTTCACAAAGAGTTGAACATGACTAAAAATGACTGAATAAGATGAGCCAAATACAGGCTAAAATTTCCCAGTTGCTTCTTATTTTATTTATCATAGTCCCTAGTCTTCTTTTTAGCCTGATTCCCCTATTCTGAATGCTTTCAAACTTGTTAATGGCCCTTTTAAAAATGGCACCTCAAATGAATGCAGTACTCCATTATATAGTCTGACAAGGCAATGTTCAAAAAATGTGGAACTCTATGGTCCTGTTTGTACAATCTAAGATTATAATAGCCTTTTAGGCTTCCATATCACACTGTTGACTCATTTTGAATTTGTATTCCATTAAAACTCCCAGCTCTTTTTCATCAGAATTGTTGTCTATCCATAGCTCCTCTCTTATAATGAGTTATAAAATTGATTCCCTTGAACTATTTTCCCAGGAAACACCACACCCATGACCCATGATAGGGAAGGATGATAAAGCAAAGGATTTGTCTCAGATCCCCCCAGTCCTCCAGGGACTCTAAAAGGATTGGAGATGTGTAGGCCAGTCCTCAAACAGAAGATTCTACTATCTGACAAGGTGTAGGTCAAGCTTAAAATTCCTTAATTTCACGATGTGTGGTGGAAAATGATGCATTTCTCTAGATTCTCCTGTCAAAGTTCAATAAAATCGTCTAATCCAATCTTCTCATTGTATATCTAATGAAACAAAGAGGCAGAACAGTTAATAAAATTGTCCCCATTCACACAGTGAAGCACTGGCAGAAATGGGACAAGAGCCCAGAGATCTTGAAACTCAGTTTGGTGTGTTTTCAAATGTGGCATGGTATTGCCTTCATTTGCATGACCTTTCCCCAATCAGAAACTCTATCTCCATTTGAACCATTGCATCCCATTTTCTCCTTTTTTAAAAGAAGTATCTGCTGATGTATATGGTATTTGACTTATATTTATGTACAACTTATCATCTAATCAAGTATCCATCTCTAATCCACAACATTAAAGGATACAGCGTTTGTAAGATCTTGAGAATTATTTAGTCAAACCCCATCATTTTTTCAGATAAGGAAAACAAATCTTGAAGAAGGAAAAGTGACTTCCCCAAAGTTCTTTAAGGCCAAATTATTTCTGTAGTTATACTCATCTTTCTAATTTTACTTTCAGATACCAAACAGAATAAACCCAATTCCTCTTCTAAATGACCATCCTTAAGATTCTTGAAGGTGACTATCATGTCCCTTCTACATCTTTTCCTTGTCCAATCTGCTACCAAGTCCTGTCAATTTTTCTTCATTAATATCCCACTTCTAATCTTGGCTAGCTAGCTCTGTGCCTCTAGGCAAATAACAAAATCTTTCTAAGCATCAGTTTCTTTATTTGTAAAAACTGAGGATGATGATTCCTCGACTGTCTTCTGACAAATGTATGGGAAATTCTTTGTAAACCCCCAAAAGTCAAAGCATGAATGAGTTAACATAATATCACTAAGATTCATCACTTCCTCGCCATTTCCAGTGCAGTCCATTCTAGTCAAAGACCCTGTGACCTCATGTCTAGCCTGGTGGAGCATCAGTCATACAGGTTCGACATTCCATCTATCAAATTTACTTAAAGTGAAGAACAGCAGCGCTCAGAGACTGAATTATTTAAACTGTTCCAAAGAAATAAGAGGAACCATATGAGAAGGGGGAAAAGGAAAATTAAAATGAAATTTTAAATGAACTGATTTTGCTATCACACTGACTCAGAGAAACAGCTTCACATCTTTTTATCCCCAATGTTTATAACAGTGCCTGTCATATAGTCAGTGTTTTCTTTAAAGGTCATTGACTGACTGCTTGACATCAGGATATAAACATTTACTAATTTGATGAACAATCTTTTGAAAGGCAGAAGGGCAAAGTTGGATAGAGTGCTGGATATAGAATCAGGGAGACTTGGGTTTAAAGACTACTTCAGATACTTTCTGGCTGTATGACCCTGGGCAAGTCACATAACTTTTCTTTATCTATAAATGAATGGAATTGGAATAAATGCCCTCTAAGTTTGCTTCTAGCATAAAATATATACTCCTGTGATGTTTTGAATTCCACCACATGACAAGGAATACCTCCATGTCCCATTTGAAAACAATTCAAGATAAATACCACAAATTCAAAGCTCTTTTCTGAGTTGTGTATTCTTCCTCTGTAGGATTTCAAGCCACCAACTTTTGAAATGTTTAATGCTTGTACAGAACTGTGATAGGTGCCCAGGACTGATGCATGCTTGGGTCCTGTTCTCATGAAACTCAAAGTACAGTAGAAGAATAAGGCAAAAAGCAGATTAAATATGACATCAATAAAGATAGCAGTATTAGATTTATATTTGTAAGGGACCATTGGGCACTTAGTTCAACTTCATTTTACAAATGAGAAAACTGAGGCCCAGAGTTCACATTAGTGATAAATGAAAAATTCAAGATCCAAATTCTTATTCTTTACCTCCAAATTCAATGTGCTTTCAATTGCATCACACTGAACCCTGTCATATATGCTACATGACCATTTGTGATATGTTCATATGATATGAACTACATGTTATTTATAAATGCATTAGACAGTTATAAAGCTAGGTTCTACAATCAAATCCCAAGGTGATTATCACAAGATGAGTTCAGGGCAGGTTTTGTAAAAAATGTAACTTTTGAATCAGGTTTTAAAGAATGGGTTCAAACTCATAAGTCAAAGTAGATGAGGAATGACAAGCTAACCTATGGGATAACTTGAGCATGAGCACAGAGGGAGGGCATATTCAGAAGATATACAATGATTTATCTCCTGTCACATTCAAACTGGGGCAGGCTAAAGAACCAGTGTATGAGAGTGGCGAGGGAGGAAGAATCCCATTCTGATGGGAACAGGTAAGGGCTGCTTTCATTTCTGACACCAGGAGCTAATATATACCACTCAGACACTAATGCTGAACTAAATTCTGCCCCAAATGTTGACATAGGAAAAAAGTTGAGGAACTTATATGGGAAATGATGAGATCTCTGTTTACAAAAGAGAAAAAAATAGGCTACACCATTTTCCAAAAAATAATAGTCTGACCATATCACTCATCTAGTCATGAACTTCAGCAGCTCCCTGTTACCTTTAGGAATCTTTAAAACTCCATACACTAGAACTTCCCGGGAAAAAGGGGCTGATGAGAACAATTTTTTTTTTTCCAATGGCCATTCATGAAGGTGGTAGAAGTGGGCACTGGGAGCCCTTAGAGATTAATTAGATAGTTTAAGAAAAAGATTTTTTCTAGATTATATTTCAAAATTTTTAATTATCATTTTCTGACATTGTGTGATCCATGATCTCTCTGTCCTTTCCACCTTTGCTTCCACCCCAAGATGGCAGGTAATATGATATAAATTGCATATGTGCTATCATACAGTAGATATTTCCATGTTTGTCATATTGTGAGAGAAGACACATACCACTTATATACTAGTGGAAAATTCATGGAAGAAATAAAGTAAAGAATGGCACTCTTTAGTGTGTATTCAGACTCCAACATTTCCTTCTATGGCAATGGATAGCCTTTTTCATCATGAGTCCCTTGGGGTTGTCCTAAATCCTTGTCTTGCTGATATTTGTTAAGTCATTCACAGTTGTTCATCATACTTTATTGCTGTTACTGCATGCAACATTCTTCTGGTTCTGCTCACTTCACTTTGCATTTATAAGTCTTTCTAAGTCTTTTCGTGATCATTTTGTTTGTCAATAGTATTCCTTTACAAGCATATATCACAACTTATTCAGCCATTTCCCAACTGATGGATGTTCAATTTTCAATTCTTTGCCTTCACAAAAATTTGCTACAAGTATTTTTGTACAAGTTAATCATTTTCCCCTATTTTTGATCTCTGTAGTATTACTAGGTCAAAAGGTATGTATAGTTTATTGGCTATATAGTTCCAAATTGTTCTCCAGAATACTTGTATCATTCACAGTTCTACCAACAGTGTATTAGTGTCCCAATTATTTCCACATCCATCCCAAAAGTAATTATTTTCTTTTTTCGGTCATATTAACCAGTCTGATAGTAATGTGAGATGGTATCTCAGAATGTTTTAAATGTGCATTTCTCTAATTAATAGTGGTTTGGAACATTTTTCAGATGACTAAAATAGTTTTAATTTTTTCATCTGAGAATTTCCTGTTCATATCCTTTGACCATTTGTCAATTGGGAAATGCTTTGGAATTTGGTTTAACACTGAAGAAACCAAGGACATCTACGACATTCTGAGTTATCACCAGTCCCCATGACTTTTGTCTTGTCACTGGATCTCAATTGCTCTGGAAAGGAAAGTGAGGATGAAGACTTCATGTAACTCTGCCTCACTTAAATCCAATTTACACAGGAGTCAAGAGACATCTGTGTGGTCATTTTGGTCCTCTTCAAGTATAAAGGACAACAACCAACCTCCGAAGCACTTTATAACCTGGTCCCAGCCTATCTTTTCAGTCTCATTACACATTATTCCCCTTCAAAACTCTCCATTAATTGACCAAAATGCCCTTACTGTTTCTCACACATTACCCTTACTTTCCTTTCTCTGTAACTTCCCACTGACTGACCCCCATGCTGGGGACACACCTCCTTCTCATTCCCATTTCTTAGAATGTCATGTTTCCTTCAAATACTACATGTAGTTCTTCATGATTCTCTCTAGCTGTCTGTTTGTCCTTAACATTATCTTGTACTTTTTAGAACCCACATTAAATGTATATGTATATGTATATATTGTCTCCTCAAACAAGGCTGGATGGTGCTCAAGGACAACAACTATTCAATTCACTTTCTTCTTTGTATCCCCAGAATCTTCTACTGTTCCTGGTTTCGCTTTTGTTGTTTTTCAGTCATTTTTCAGTCATAGCCTACTCTTTGTGACCCTATTTGGGGTTTTCTTAGAAGAAATGCTGGAGTGTTTTGCCATTTACTTACTTACCTGGGTAAGTAAGCAGTCACTTACCCAGGGTCATATAGCTAGTAAGTGTTTTACCCAGTGCTCTTTTCACTGTATTGGCTAGGTGATTAATAAATACTTCTTGTTAGGTGGATCATTTTAAGAACAAATAAATGAATTACTGAACACAGAGGAGAGGCATTAGATACCTGGATCACCATAGGAAAGGAAGCCAAGTTTTCTGACCCTCAGTAAAATGAAGGATTTGGATTTGACGGTGTCTAAATTCCCTTTAGGTTCCCAATCTATTATTATAATGGGAAATAAAATGGACCAGCACCACAGCAATTTTAAACATGTCATCTGAAAAGGGCTTCCAGAGTGTCATTAGTAATATCTGCATATTTTGTCTAATGTTGTCAGATGGTTTTAAGGGAAAAAAACAAGTTAAGAATAAAAGTTTTAGTTCCACAGCAACTAAGCTAAAGGAAATAATGGGACTCAGGAGAACTTACCCTACAGAATGAGCAATGCATCAGACTAGAATGGGTGGTAGGCAATTGGAAGAAAGGCTGAGCTAGGCTAATCACAGACAATTTGCCATAAGAGTTAAGAAAGTGATGGTGGAAACTGGTCATATTATCTTCATGACCCTACTGGGCAATTTTTATACAGGTTATACTATCCTGTCTTTGTCTTTATTATACATTTTTAATATTTAAAATAGGATTGTAGATTTAGAGTTATAAAAGAGTTTGGACCTCATCTAGTCCACATGCTCATCATAATTAACCTTAAAGAGTTAAAGTGATTTGTTAAAAATCACTCACAAATCTAATAGAGGAGGCAGGATTCAAATCCAGGTCCTTTGACTCAAACTAGCACATTTCCTGTTCAATCATCTGGGAGGAATAGTGGACAGAGTCTTGAGTTCAAGACTACCTGAGAACAATTCAGGCCTCATTTATTATCTGTGTGACCCTTGGCAAGTTGCTTAACTTCCATTTGCTTCAGTTTCATCATCTGTAAAACAAGAATAATAATGGCACCTCCCTCTCAAAGTTGCTGTGAGAATCAAATGAGATCATATTTGTAAAGTGCTTTGTAAATCTTAAAGTACTATTTGAATAATAATATTGTTATCATTCTCTCTTTATCTTCTTTTATTTGACAAATGATTTTCTCAGATATTTAATAAAAATAGAACATCATCACACTAGACCCCTTCTTTACAGCAATTTAGCAAAACTATTTTGTTAGTATTCTATGGGAACCAGTAGCCTAGCTAGTCCACAAAAGATGGGCCAAGTTATAGGTCTATCATTAATCAACATAGTCACTCCTGTAAAGGGATCTGTAGTCTTTATTAGTATATAATGAGTAGTCATCAATAAAATAAAAAATGAAAAATCTTCAGGTTGGATGCCATAGGAAAGCAACAAATTTCTCAGAGGCAGAAAGCACAGCCAATAACATCTGTGCTATTTTTCAACCTTCCTTCATGGCCTGAGGATCATTCTAGGACCACAGTATATTATATCTAGAGCTAGAATGGATCTTATAAGTTTCCTTTTATATATATATATATATATATATATATATATATATATATATATATATATATATATACCATGAAATAACTTAAATATATTAACCTAAATCTAGGGGCAACTACATGGTGCCATGGATAGAGAGTCAGGTGTAAAGTCAGAGAGACCAGAGTTTGGATTTGATTTCACACACTTTCTGTCTGTCTGAAACCTGAGCAAGTCAATTAACCATCTTTGTCTCTTTCCTCATCCTGTTAAATGAGCTGGAGAAGGAAATAGCAAGCCACTCCAGTATTTTTGCCAAGAAATCCCCCAAATGCAGTCATAAAGGATTGGACATGACTGAAAAGAAAGGAAAAATAACTAAAACCTAAATATATAGAGCAATGGTTCTCAACCTTTCTAATGCTGTGGCCCCGCAATACAGTTCCTCAAGTTGCAGTGACCCCAAACCAAAAAATTATTTTGGTGGCTACTTCAAAACTGTAATTTTGCTACAGTTATGATTTGGAATGTAAACACCTGATATGCATTATGTATTCTCAATGCTTCAAATTGAGAGGTTGAGAACCGCTGATATAGAGTATATTCTAGGAATATTTATAGCCAATAACTCATAAATCCTACCCCAAATCTCGACTTTTCATGGTCATCTCAAGGCCATTTGTGTATAACCTGTCTTACCCAGGCTCAGAGAACCACTGAGGAAAGAAACATAGTCCAAAGTGTGGACTGAGGGTGAAGGCTGTTAAGGACTGCAAGAAACCTGCCAAGTTGTGCTTAGAGCCTGCGTTTAAAAATGACAGTCATTTAACAAGTAAAATGTAGAAACAAAGCTACCCACTCACTCAAACATAAAGCCCCAAATGGAAAAATCCATCACTCACAATAGGAAATGTTCGGTATCAACACAAACCAATTAGAATGTAGCATTCCAACTAAATGAAAGACATGAAGTGAATTGTACATTCTAGCTCTTCTTTGCACTGTAACAGCAAAATGTCTTTCCCCAAGCATGTAAAAGTACTCTATTATGAAAAATAAAATTGAATAATTTGAAAAATAATCATTTCCCAAACTGTCACTAGAGACAGCAAAGGGAAAAAAACCTGACCCATTAACAGTGAAAACAAAGAAAACATCTCAATCCTTACCTTTATCTTCTTGTCATCAGTTTGATTTTCCAAGCACTGGTTCTCTTTATTTTGTTCATCACATAAAGCATTTCCCTCTGATTCACTGAAACCTGTTCGCTTTAAAAAAAAATAAAAGGGTTAAATTTCTAACTTACTCTTGCAATTTCAAATTAAATGCAAACTTTTCAAAAGCAGTGTTTATACTAGGATGCTCAAGACATCAATATGCATTTTCTGTGCTACTTTATTTGGTACTGCTAATGCCTTATAAATGTATTCATGACTAATGTATAATTTAAAAAGGCTTTTTATTTAATGCTATTTTGTTAGAGAAGGAAAAATGTAAGTGAATTGTTAACTGAAGGCAATGATCCTCACTTAATATCAGTAGTGAATCAGTGACTGACCTAAGGTAAATTGAATATCCAGTGAGCTTGTGGAACCAAAGAGGGTTAACATGATTCCATGAAATCTTCATAGTTCCAACAGTTCTTGGGTCTCAATTGGGAGATCTTGCTGGGTATCAGTAGGTTTGTTTTTTTTTTTAACTCTACTGTTCTAGTATTGTTCTCAGCAAGACTGACCATTATTCTCTCCACCAATGGTGTCAAACTAAATAGAAATTGGCCCAGAGGCAAATAGTAAGTGTCTGAGGTCAGATTTGAACTGAGGAAGCTGTGTCTTCTTGACTCCAGCCCTATTGATCTATCCACTGCTCCATCTAACTGCCCTCATAGTAACAAAGTAATCTTTGTTTAAGTGTATTTTATTTATTCTGTTCAGTATCCTGAATTACATCTGTACTCAAAAGTGTTGCATGTGTGTTTCTTTTAATAACTCTGGTCTACAGAATCCCTTTATATGACCAATGGCAAGGGAAACATTGGTGAATCACCAACCATGACAATGTCTATAAACTACAAAATATAATAAGAAACAAAAGAAACAAAGGGTTTCCTACTTTAAACTTGTCTATTTGTATTTGTTAATTAATTGTTCATTATTAAGTAACTACTCTGCATTCAGCCCAAAGATTAGGCTTCTTAAGTCACTATTTCAGTTACTTCTCTGATTTATGCAGTAACTTAGTCACTGGAGCTACAAGGCCACACGACCAGGTTCCTATAGGTTTATACTTCTCCCTCAGAGACATTGTGTGCATTTATGGCAAAACATGACCCAGGTTTAGAAGTAGACTGTTATGATTAATTTTGCTTTTTCCTTCTTGTTTGGCAAATGTTTCATGGCTAAGAAATAATGGTTTCCAAAATATTTATAGCAGCACTTTTTGTGTCAGCAAAGAACTGGAAACAAAGTAGATATTTACTGATTGAGAAATGACTAATTAAATTGTGGTACAAGAATATAATTAAATGTCTCCTTGCTATAATACTACTACTACTACTAATAAAAACCAATAGGATGAATACAGAGAAGCATAGAACAACTTACATGAAATAAAAGAAAATGAAGGAAGTAAGCAAAGCCAGGAAAATAATAGGCACAACGACTATAGCATGGAAAAAACACTACTACAAAGCACCTGAATATGAATATTGTGACATTACAAAGGATAAGCTTGGCTGCAAAGAAGAGGTTTAAGCAGATACCTCTCTCCTGACTCATATGTGGAGGTACATAAGTGTGAAACATTGTATATAATGTCAGATTTTTTTTTTGATGTATCATTCAGTTTTGTTCAGTTGTTTTCTTTCCCTCATCGTAAGTTTTTTTCTAAAGGATAGCTCTTAAGAGGAGGAAAATGAGAAATGTAAGGGGGGAAACTAAGTGCTATAGAAACGAAAGATATATTTTATACAATATATGTAAAGGTATAAAAATATATATGTTATATTATGTAAAGGCACAAAATATATACATGTTATATTTTATGATGTAAAATATATTTTCAAAAGGTTTACAGGTATTATATATTATATTGGTATGTAAATAATGTTACATATATTATAGACAGGTATATATTTGTTTAAATGGGAAACAGACCAATGGGATATAATAGAGTTATGAATAATAGGTTTTGGTAGATGTCTAATAAATGCCTTTCAAGAAAAAATATACATGACAAACTTTTATGTTTAATAGGCTTTTCTAACATTTTCTCTATCACTTTCTTAAGTCTAGACAACCCAAAATACAATAAATCAAGCCCTGATTTTCATTATCTGCAAATTTCTAAGGTTTCACAATGAAATTTTAATAATCGATTTTCACAAGCTGGTATAAGCTGGATCCAGATCACCCTTGAATAGGACCCCCAAATGAAGTGTAACATTATGGTTAACCCTTTGGAAAACCACTCTGAATATCCAGTAGAGTTAGAGATAGTATGAGTGAGCCACTTCCAGCCCAGAAATAGAACAAGGGAGTCAGAGCCATGACTAAGCTACAAAGACTGCCATACATGAAAGAATTTCATATTTATACTAATACTGTCACATGAGTGGAATTTCCCCCACCCTTGCAAATGAATTATGTTGGAGAACTTTACCCATAAACCTTGACCAACATACTATCAAAATCCAGGGTCAAACAAATGCCACACATTAATCCTGAAAAAAAATTCTGGGAAGGAAAATGCCAAAGAGGTCAGACCATTGAAAAAGGATTCCAGGAACAGTATTTTTTTCCATCCCTTGAAGAATATGTCAATGTCAGCCCAATGGTCATTCCCCAGTCACCTTCTAAGGTAGCTAGCTTGATCTCTGGTTCCATAAGGTTTCAGACTTTTCACAATATAATTCTTATGAATACAAAAAGTATTGACAACCATAGCATTGCAAATTTTCATGTTTTTAGACAAAAGGAGATTGCTGTTGGTGGTGGTAATAATAGCTCATATTTATATATTGCTTTAAGGTTTGCAAATTGTTTTAGAAATATCATTTCATTTGATTCTCCCAACAACCCTGAGAGATAGGTGCTATTATCATCTTCACCTTACAGCTGAGGAAACTGAGGCAATCAGAAATTAAGTGGCTCACTCTGGATCATACAGCTAATAATTGCATAGGTGAGGATTTGAACTCAGGTCTTCCTGATTCCAGGTTGAGTTTCTCTTTCATGGTACTACCTAGTTGCTTGTATGCTCCACAATTAATCACTACCACATGTGTTCTCCTGTTAGGGAATTCTTGTCCATTTCTATAATTCCTTGATAGAGATTCTCCCCATATTTTTGTCTGGAGTCTTCTTTATCTTTTACTATCCAAGGGTACTAATATACCCCAAGGGCAGTCCATTTACTGTTATTCATTCTTAACACTTGACCAACTTATATTATAGTAGTGTAGTACAAGACTTAATAATGTCTCCCCACTACTTCTCTCATACAAGTTGTCATTAGTGTCATGCCTAAACTTACATCCAAATACCATGATTATATATGCTAAATGTCTAATAACTGTCTTTCAGGGAAAAATTGTACATAAACTTTTTAGCTTAATAGGCTTTCCTAAAATTTTCTCGATCACTTTCTTAAGTCTAGATAGTCCACAATACAATAAATCATGCCCTGATTTGCATTATATCCATGTGCACATGTTTTGCATCTTTTAATCCTTCCTTTTACATCTTTCCCTATATTTTACCATACCCTAAAGCACAATGTCATTGTCACCTTCTCCAGGCAGGAACCTCTGATTTCCCAGACACTTCAAAGGCAATAACAACAATCACTTCCCCTATGATATAGCAGAAAAAGTGCTAATTCCAGAGTAGGAATTTGTAACTTTTTTTTTGTTTGTTTCCTAGGGAGCCTTTTGCAGTTTTATAAAGCCCTATGAACCTCTTCTCAGAATAAAGGTTTTAAATGAAGAAAATACAGTACATGGGATTCCAAAAGAAACCAATTATACTGAACTACTGAAAAATCAAAGATATTTTTTAAAATTACAAGTTCATGAACCCGAGATCAAGAATCCCTTATTGAGAATAAAAAATTTGCAGAAGGGTAATGTGTGATGAGTCTAGAAAGACAGATTGGGGCAAGTTGCGAAGGACTTTAATTGCCAACAGGGAAGTATTTGCTGGATCATAAGGGAAACAGAGCTAAGGCTTCTCAATGTCATTAGTGCCGTGCCTAAATTTGTATCCCCCTCTCACTGTGCATCTTTCAATCCTACCTTTTGCCTCTCTAAAGACCTTTTGCTTACCTTTTACCCATCCCATAGGGAGTGACATGCTCGGATCTGCGCATTAGAAATATCAACTTTGGCAGCTAAGTGGAGGGTTGAGTGAAATGTGGTGAGGGCTGTGTCAGGTGAGAGCTCTATGACCAGAAAAAAAGATGGGTGAGTCAGCCGTGCAGCAAGCATGGGAAAGAAAAAGGAAGCTAGATCTTGAACGGAGGCTTCAAGGTGAGGAGTGATCAGTTGAGCTCACACAGGTAATGGTGAACAGCGTGGAAATTGGAACTCAGAAATTCTGACTCCAAATCCCAGATCCCTTTCAGCTGTTCATCTTATTTCCTTGAGTCTCACTTTCCTCATCTTTAAAACAGAGGCAAAAACACTTGCCTCCCCATCACAGAGTTGTTTAGTCAAACGAAATAATGTATGTACAAATCTTTTGAAACATGATATTATATATGTGTGCTATGATGCTATTGTTCCTAATTTATGCTGTTTCAGGCTACTATACAACACTTCTACAAGGTCCCCAGAAAGAAAGAAGTCAAGAGCTAAGAAGAGAATGAGAACGGATTGGGGGGAAAGGGAGGAGTATTATCCAAGCCCGTTGGCTTCATTGGTGCTTTGCTTGGCAATAAAACAACAATGAGGCACTCTTGAGAACTAGAAGCCTTATCATTTGAATTCCTACTCACTCCTGGCTTGCAATTTCATATACATTCATTTTTAAAGTACTTATCACAGTGCTTGGTACAAAGGTGGGATAGTAAAGTGGAGAAAATGGGTTTAAGTCAGAAGATGAATTTAAATACTAGCTCTACTATTACCCCAGTGGCCTTGGGTAAGTCACTTGCCTGCCATCTAGCAGCTTAAATATCTAAGATCCCTTTTGGTTCTAATTCTAGGCCCCTATAAAACTCCTATTGAGCATACTGCTTTATTTTCAAGGAACGATGGGGAATGCAGAGTCTCTTGCTAAGGTGCAAAAAGGAAATGCTCAATTAACTGCTGTGTCCTATTTAATTTCCTACCAAACTAATTTTGACATCATGTCCAGTTTAAAAGGTTATAGACTTCAATCTGCCCCAACTCAGCTGAGTTTCCTATAGCCATTCTAGCCTCTCTGTTTCAGCATATAATCTTTGCTTGTGTTTGCTAAAACACAGAGAAGAGAAAAGAAGGTGCAAGCATTTCCTTGTGGGTTTCTTGGATCATGAAGAAAAAAAGGAAAGAAAAACATGTAGAGAAACACTTGTAAGTATATACTGGACTCCTTCTCCCGGGACCTTGATCTTTTTTTTGTATTTCTTTCTTTTTTCTTTTTTATTTCATTTAATTGATTAATTTAGAGCATTTTTCCAGGATTACAAAAATCATGTTCTTTCCCTTTCCTCCCCCAATCCCCTCACATATCCAACACACAATTCCACTGGGTTTAATTGTGTCTTTGGTCAAGAACTATTTCCATATTATTAATATTTGCACCAGGATGATCATTTAGGGTTTATATCCCCAATCACATTCCCACTGACACATGTGATCAAGCAGTTGTTTTTCTTCTGTGTTTCTACTCCCACAGATTTTCCTCTGAATGTGTATAGTGTTCTTTCTCATAAGTCCCTTTATAGAGAGTTCTACAATGGTTTTAAGAAAATTGATTTTTAATTTTTTTTAATTTTATTTAATTTTTTTTAAGAAAATTGCTTTTTAAGTCCTCAAAACATGTTGATGTGAGTTATCTGGTAAGGAGGTATCACATTTAAATTAGAGAACTCAGTCGAGTTCTAGCTTCAGCCCTTACTAAACTGCATAATTATGGACATTCATCCCTAGGTTGCAATCAGGACTCCCACTACTATGTTCCAGCTTTTCATCCTGAAGCTCATTCAAGTCTTGAAATTCACACACTGGAATTACTGTCCAGTCCTGCAGTCACTTCTTCTGATTGGATGCCTCCTTTTAAGGGAGTCACCTAGGTCAACCCTGTCTCATCCCTCTTCAGGAAATTCTTCTACTATCCCTCTATGTATCTTCATTTCCATATCCTCTTCTCACCTTCTCTCTCCATCCTTTTTCAGCTTTCTTTTTGGTGTATATGTTGTTTTTCCTCATTAGAATTTAAACTCTTTGAGGGGAGAGATTGTCTTTTTTTCTACATGTATGTGTATTCCCAGATCTTGGAATAGTACCGTATAGATACATAATAAACACTTAATAAATGTTTGTTGACTAGTTGATGTGTTAACTTGGAGACTCAATTTCTTCCCCAGAACAACAATTGGCTTTGGAGCCAGAAAGATATGAGTTCAAGTTTAACCTCAAAGCTTACTACCTGTAAGATGTATAAATGGAGATTTTTGAACCCTAGACTTCAATCCCCAGAAATCCTTGGTATTTCTCAGAATTCCCTATAATCTCATCTGAGTCTACACTTTGGCAAGATCATAATTGGTATTTAACTGGCAGTAATGCCATCCATGCCTTCTTCTCTTCAATTGCAATGATGTAGGAAGTTAGTGGTAAGCTAAGCGCAAGGATTCTGAATTGGCTGATCAGCCATGGGAATATGGTTTTCATTTTGTATCCTTGATTTCTAATAATCCTTATTAAACCTCATAAAATATAATCTTTTTATTATTAGAGATAAAATTTCATTTTTACAGTTAATGGCAACCATAAAGGGATGAGAACTTCTCATTTTTTTTAATATAGCCTAGATAATTTTTTTAAGCCACATTTCTCCAGCCAAGGCTTTTCGCCTACTCTCACAAAGCTTATGATTCAGCTCATTCCTGCTGCCTGCTTCTGCACTCCAGCTATCCACTTGTGCCTCCAGTCATCCGCTCAGGATCTGCTTGACCCAGATCACTCTCCCACCCCTTCCCAACCCCAGCTGGCCTGGGCCCTGGCTGACCCAGATTGCCCCAGACTATAAACCTTAAAATTTCTTAGACTTATGAATGTTGGAAATTTCCCCATTGGGAAATTTCATACTTGAAAAAAATTTCCTACTGATAGTAAGAACTCTATTGGAATATGAAACTCCTCAGCATGGGAGGATACTTCTCCTCCCTACTTAAGACTACTTTAGGACAGAAACCTTTTGCTAAACAATGGAAAGGGCTTTGACCTATGCTTAAGCATAGAACAGGAAGTTCTTTGAGTCATGATTGATTTTAGAATTGATACAATAGAGATACTTGGAATGACAGAACCAGGTCTTGGAAACTACAATCTCCACCGTACTCAGAGTAACAGGATTTAGGAAGGGCTGCAGCAAAGATCAAGATTTAATTATATTGAGAATATGACCTTCAACAGACATGTGCAAAGGAGAGAGACCTCTGGGCGGTCCTGGGTTAAGCTAGAGCCACCATTGGCACAGGGGAGACATCAACAGTGATTGGTAGATGTGAGAACTGAGGGGAGGGAACTTAGATTGTTTCCTTAAAGATAGCGGGGTCTGAGGACTGGGAGGTGGCTCTGAAGGAGGACTGAGGAGGTTGCTCTGTTGGAGGACCAGGAGAGAGGTTTTGCTCTGAAGGAGGTCTGAGAGGAGAGGTCCTGGAGGGAGAGCTCCTGGAGAAGTTTTGAAGGAGGCTGTGGAAGGTGAACTCAGGAGGAGTCAGGAGGAGAATTCTCTGGAAACATTTCTTGAAAGGAGGCTCTCTTTAAGGTGGAGCCTGAGGTTGGCATGAGAAGCCTTACCCAGAGAGATCTTAGGTGAGTGATAAAACCAACTGACTGATTTATGTCTTAGGACTGAGGTCTAGGCCTTATTGGTTTGAGGCCCTTCATTCTTATTCCTTTCTTACTTTCTCTCTTTTTCTATTGATTAATCAGTGTATTATAAATTAAATTTCTCTATAAAACCCAGTTGGCTTGGGCATATTCATAAATTGGGAATATATTTCCTGGAGACCATCTTATATTTATATAAACCCAAGACAGTAGAAAACATATTTCAGCAGTCATAATTGATACATATATTTCCCTTGCTCCCAAACATTTTAATTATCACAGTTTATGGCTCCCACTCTCTTATCTACAACTATGTAACACTTAAAACTATTTTAAATCTAACAAGGCCCAGGCTGCTGGTAGCTGCTGCTGTGTCTTCAGAATCACAAACCAACTGGTAAAAACTGGAGAGTTCTTTCTTTAGGCAACAATTTGCCTCCGTGTGTCAGGGGACCTCAGGGTGGGGAACGGGGAGAAGGAAGAGACTTTTCCAAACAGGAAGTTGATTACTAATATGGCATATTCTATGAGAGAGCAGTGCATTTCCTATTTCAAAGGATATTTTTGAGTGCACTGATCCTTTTACTTATTTTACCTGAGATTCAGGGGAGAAATTCATCTCCCTGCAAACCTTTGCATTTGGGCCTACCCAATTTGAGATTCCTAAAACCCACCCTCGCTATGGGAGATCCCACAGTATTGCCAAAAGGAATCTAAATGGATAAAAAAATCAAACAAACAAACAAAAAAAAAACCCTGAACTTTAAAGAGACTGGAGATTATATTTTTAAGGCTTTTCAGATTGCAATGTTTTATAAACATCTCTGTATTTTATTGCATTTTACTGATTGTTTTGTTTAAGATTAAATTTCATATATTAATGTATTCAGTACTAGTCTTTCACGCACAAGTGTCTTTGTGCACACTCATCTATATATATATAGAGAGAGAGATAGATAGATGAAAATGCACAAAGACAATCATCATCCTCAGTTACCGAGAGACTACTACTACTACTAGTCTGTTACACTGAATCATTTTAATGTACTGGGTTTTAACTACTGTTATAGTCTGTTGCTTTTCCCCTATAACTATACTCAACAAATATTATTGAATAAGCCCATATTTTAAAAAAACAGCCTTTTTTCTATTTTGACTTTGTAAATTATCACATAAAGGATGGATAGTCTTCATCAAAACTGATTACAATTGTGTAACAACCTTTGAAAAATTTAATGAGACAAATATATCAAATTGATTTTAAGGGGTCTTTTAGACATGATTTTTAGATTTTTCCCCCAACAACTCTGATCATTTTTCCCACCTCTAATGGAGGTAAGGTCCATTTTAGTAGATAAAGTGAAATACAATTATAATTCCCACCTCCCACAATTACAAAAATGTGAATGTATGGGACATCACAGTCTCATACCAAAGGAGCTGGGATGCTAATCCCAGGCATTGTACCCCTGGATGGCTTCCCAAAAGGGAGCAGCTCTCACTTATAACTCTTCAGCTCACTTTACTTTCACCAGAATGATATCTAGATTTCTTGATGATGTTCTAGATCCAAATAAGTTTTACTTTGTTTAAAAATGTATTTGCCAAGGTTGAAAGATTTGCTACATCTGTAAAAATTGTGACAAATATCCATCAGTTCATTGGCTTCTTTAAATGTCATACAGCAGACTCATGTTAAATATGATAGTGAGTTGGTTTTCTATTTTAATTAACTGGGATATTGTGAATTTTGGGGATTTGGGTATTTTTTTTTTAATTTTGCACTACCTGTTGTACTACTGTTCTTTATAAAAACTGTTACTTTGTAAAATTCATTTGCTTGCACTCATAGTGGATCATGGCCAGGCATGAAGAGGAAATGGATCTCATTTTTGGTGAGAAACCTTGTATTCTATATTTCCTTAGCTGACACAATGTGTCAATGATTATAAGCTATATTTTTGGATTTTAAAACTTTTATTATTATATTCTTCTTGCATGTGCAATACACTATTTCAGTTTTATTTTTTATCTCCTTTTTTATATATGAAACACATCTCACCAGTATTGAGATTTTCTTTAACTTTTTTGACTTAGCAGTAACATAAGTTTAAAATATATTTTCTATAATGTTAATGCATGCCCCAAAAGCTTGAGACTATAAAAATGATGCCACTGATTGTTGAAAAAAATGTATGAGATTTTGCTTAATGATTCTGTCTGATTCCAGGACAAGAGAATACAAAAAGAGCCATTACACAGTGCCAAAGAAGCACAAAGTTAACTGCATAGTGCAAATCAAGCACAAGGTCAAAGAGACCAACCAATCCCAATGGGGTTGATGAAAATTTTGAACCATGACAAGAGGAATTGAACATGTTTGGGGTTTGAGGTTGCGGCTGTTTAACATGTATTAAAGGCAAGTCTTCCTTGTTCTACCAAGTATTACAAATTTGGCTCTTACCTGGCTCCTAAAAATCTAGTTCCTTTTCTGTCCTTTTTTCTATTCCCTTTTTCTTTCATAATGTGGCAAGTTTCTGTAGTCCTGGCTACTGATAGGATAAATGTGTGTAAAATTGAGATTTGAACTCTGGACTTCAATCCCCACAAGTCCTTGCTCCACTTCCCCAAAATGCTTTGTAATCTCATGGAATTCTGAGGTGGGTGAGATCGAGAAGGTACTTAAGCTTATTGCAAAGGCTTTTGAGGCTCTCTTTTTGGACTTCCGTTTTGGGGCAGACGTGGCTCTTTCCATAATGTAGGTGAGGTCTTGTCTAGGCCTCTGGCCTAGGCACATTTTCCTTATCCTGTATTTTCTTTTAATCCTTAACTTTTAATAAACCTCTAAAAATATAATACTCCTTGCAGAGAGAAACTAATTTCTACCTGCCTCAGTCTCCCCATATTCCCTAAATTTTAACTGTTACATGTATAAATGCTTATATCATTTTAATTGGGCCTTGATTCAAAGACCTGTTAAATATTTATATTTCCTTTACTAGAATTTTTATACATAAGACTTTTATAGTCTATATTTCATCCAGAAATTATATTTTTTATTTTGGATTTTTTGGATGTTTTTTTATTTCTCTTGCCAATTGATTCATATACCTCATAACTCAGCCATGCATCCCTAAGTGATCCCTGTGTTTTTCAATCACCCTCTTCAGGGGGTTATGAATAAAATATTATTATTTTAAATTGCAAAGTTTAAATTCCTTTTGATAGTAATTTTAGGATAAGAAAAGTGCTACCTCTCCAAATCCAGAAAGTGAACTGTTTGGAAAAGACACCATGAAGTTGCCTCCACAGACCACAAGCTGTACCAGAAGATCCAGAGTGAACTTTGGGATGTGGTGATTTGAACAGTGCGGGGTTTGAATACATTTGTTTTGTATGTATACTCTTTATGCCAAAGGGGACTTCTCCCTAACTGGCTTTTTGTCAATATGCCTAGTAATCATAAAAAAAAATATCACAAAAAAATCATAAAAAAGAGGTTTTGTCCTCTTTTCCTTTTATCCACAAATTATTGCAATCTTTAAGTTGATTATGTTTCCATGATCCTTTTGGGGAAACCACTTTCCCAATAGGATCACAGGGAGTTATGTATAAATGGAATTTTTGAACCCTTGACTTCAATCCCCAGAAATCCTTGGTATTTCTCAGAATTCCCTATAATCTCACCTGAGTCTCCATGTTGATGAGATCACAATTGGTATTTAATTGGCAGTAATGCCATCCATGCCTTCTTCTCTTCAATTGCAATGAGGTAAGAAGTTAGTGGTAAGTTAAGCATGAGGATTCTGAATTGGCTAATCAGCCATGGGCACATGGTTTTTATTTTGTATCCTTGATTTCTAATAATCCTTAATAAAGTTCATAAAATATAATATTTTTTATTATTAGAGATATAATTTAATTTTTACAAAGATTCTAGACAAGTCATTCTCATCTGTAAATGAGAAGAAAAATATCACTTATCTCTCAGGGATTTTACAAGTATCTTACCATATATACTATGCTTTGTAAACCTTAAAACAATGTAAATGCCAGGTATTATTATTGTTATTAGCTGTAAGATGTATTTTATAAAAAACCCAGTGGAGGGTTCATTGCACTTTTTCATTAAACTGTCTTTGGAAGGTTTTGGATCATTGTCAAAATAAATGGAATCACAAAGCAGTAGAAAATACAGAAGGACTTTAATCTGTCTGATCTAGGGAGAACCCACATCATTTATTTTCCCCCTAATACTATTTTATTATACTGTTTTCCCAATTACATGTAGAAATAATTTTTAATATTTGTTTTCTGACATTTTTAATCCAATGTCTCCCCCTTCCTACCTCCCCTATCACTTCCCAAGAAAGCAAGTAATATGTGTGCTATCATGAAATACATATTTCCAAACACATCATAATTGAAAGAAGTCACATAACACACAGACAAGAACAAACCCATGAAGGAAATAAAGTGAAAAATGGTAGACTTCAATCTGAATTCAGACTCCATCCATTCCTTCTATGGCTCTGGATGGAAATTTCCATCATGAGTCCCTTGAAGTTGTCTTGGATACTTGCACTGCTGATAATAGTTGTTGCTCACAGTTACCATTGTAGAATATTGCCATAATTATATGAAAATGTTGTTCAGGTTCTGTTCAGTTTGCATCAGGTCACATAAAAAACTTTCCAAGAGTTTCTGAAATCATCCTATGAGTTATTTCTTATAGCACAATGATATTCCATTATAACCATATACTACAACTTGTTAAGGCATTCCCCAATTGATGCATATCTCCTGACTTTCCAATCCTTTGATCCATGTAGCAGTGTTGAAAACCAGGCAGGGTAATATTAGAACATACCTACTTAACAGATGCAACTGCTGAGGTTCATAGAAAGGTAATGATTAGCTTAAGTCTATAGTGCATAAAGACAGAGCATTGTCATGAAATTTAAAAAGTAAAAAGGAGATTCAGATAATTTAAGTGACCATTCCATGTCCACAGATCTAGAAAAAAAGCAGAACTGAGATTTGAACCCAAGTCCACAACAACTTTCCCATTAATACCATTCTTTGATTTCTACTCCACTGTGATGCTTTTGTCACAGTACCATTCTCTTTAGCAATGTGAAGGGGTAAAACTAAGAAGAGCATTCATAGCTTTTCTAAATCTCTAGAGTAGGTTCCAATGAATTGCAAATGTCTTCAAAAAAGGCAATCATTTTAAATAAAATGAGCCAAATTTTCAAGAGAGAACAAGGATGGGGATATCTATATACTTCAAACTATCATGACAATGTTATGATATTTCAGCCTTTTGGTTCTCCAACTACTTGTCTGACTACCTATTATCAGTCTCTTTTGCTGGTTTATCAACAACACTGTGTACTCTAATTGTGGTTATCCCCCAAGGTTCTATACTAATAAATAGTCTCTCTCTCTCTCTCTCTCTCTCTCTCTCTCTCTCTCTCTCTCTCTCTCTCTCTCTCTCTCTCTCTCCATACACACATACACTCACATAAATATATATACATATATATCAATATATATATATATAATATAGCTATACAAATGACATAGATAGGGATATTGATATATATGTAGTAAAAGTATAGGCATTGAAATACATGGGTTAAATAAGGGTTCAAAACTATAAATATATAACAAAATAACAGTTTTATTAAACTAAAGGGAGAAGGGAAAGGGAATCAGGGAATAACTAACTTTTACCCCCCAAACAGAGATATAAACTCTTATAACTTCCTATAACTATTCTAAACTAACTCCTTAAATTATTAATTAAGATTAGGGAGAGTTTGATATGAGCAAGAACAAGACCAAAGTAGATTCACAGAACTGGAATCCTTCTTTGGATCAATCAAAAGTCTCAGTAGGGAGTCACCAGCAGCTCTGTTGAAAACCCACTCCTAAGCAGCAGCAGCAGCAGAGATAAACAGAATCTCCAAAAAGCCCACAAGAGAGGGAGTCTTTGGCTCTCTGGGTCCAACCCAGAATATTCAGACTGAAAACCCTCTAGGATCTCTCTTGACTGCTAGGGAAAAGCAACAGCCCCTCTTTCCCAATGTTCTGGAATCCTTCTTTGTTCTCCAAGACTTCCTGGTTTGCAGGACTTCCTGTTCCTGGTAAAATCCTTTACAACAGTTCCCCTCTTTGTACAAAGCTGAAATTGGGTTGAAAACACTATTTTGGCATTTGTGCACTAATAAAATTATATTTTCTTTAAACTAAAATTTCTACCCAAAATAATAAACAAACTACACTCATCTATCTTATCCTATCTAATACTATCCTATTCTAGAGATTTAATCAAGGAAAGGAAAAAGGGAAAATATACAATGAACAAGTACAAAGTTCAAAATATAAATCAAACATATGCAAAAGCAAAACAAGCAAATAACATCAGTAAAAATATAAACACAAATTCATGCAAAACATTAAAATAAAAAATACTACTCTTATCAACTAAAACAGAAAATTCTACTACTATAAACAACTAATTTAGACAAAACTTTTTGAAAAATACAATGAACACAATAATGCATAAGTTTTTAAAAAAAATTTAAGACAAACCATGAAACTTACTCATACAAAATATACTTAACAATAGATGAAAATTAAACATAATCATATTTTATGTTAAGAATTTAGTGAATATTATCCTTTTACTTACATTTTATACATATATACAAAATATACATGTGTCCTATACATATATGCATATACTTCATATTTAAATGTGTTACATATGTACATATGTGTACACTATAATACAATAAATTTTAAAATCCTAACTATAATACACAGTATTTACATATATTAACATATACATTTACATTTTGTGTGATGTGATATTATATTGTAAAAAATAGACTTGAATCCAGGACTTCAATCCCCAGAAGCCCTTGCTCCACTTCCCCAGAATGCTTTGCAATCTCACCTGGGCCAAGAGCAAGATGGGATATTTAAACCCGGTTGTGAAAAAGCTCGGGCTCTTTTGGACTTCTATTTTGGAGCAGACATGTCTCTTCCATGATGTGAGGTTATCCTATCTAGGCCTCTCTGGCCTAGCCATGTGCTTTCTTATTCTGTATTTTCTTTCAACCTTAATCTTTAATAAACCTCTAAAAATATAATACTCTTTGCAGAAAGAACTAATTTCTACCTGCCTCAGTCTCCCCTAAATTTTAATCTAAATCTCAATCTTCTGATTCTTTTCTGATCTTAAGTTCAGCTTTTAATAGCTAGTGCCTAGTAATTTTTTTGATCCACTTTTCTCTGGCCAAGGTTTTTTACCCTTGCAAAGCTGCTGCTCATTCCAGCCATTAGATAGCTCACGGGCTCGCTCTGGACCTGTTGCATTTGCCACTCACCTGGCCCCTGGCTGCTAAGTCCTGCCTGCCTGCCTGCCTGCTGCCACCATCCGCTTCAGATGGCCGCTTCTCCCTGCCTGCATGTGTCCTTGTCTGCAGCCGCCGCTCCAGGCTCCAGACCTGTTTGCAGATTGCAGCTTTCCTGCCCACCCTGGCTGCCCGCTCCGGCTCCTGGCCCTGCTTGCCTGCGTTCCTGTCATTCCTGGCCTACCCCGGTGCTCTCTCTAGCTCACCCAGTCCCTGTTCAACCCAGATTCTTGGAGCAGATGCCTCAGGACTCATTTCTACCAGCTGGTAACAGGGGTATTGGCTCCACATGGGTGGATCAGTGTGTAGGAGGGGAGAGACAAGAGGGAAAGAAGAAAGTTTTTTTCAAGCAGGAACTTAAAAGCAATGGCTATTTTACAAGGATGTCTTTTAATTGCATTGATTCTTTTATTGACTTCACCTGCATTCCTTTTAGCTAACTTTGGGGAAAAAACTCTGCTTCTCAGTGAACTGAGAACCAGGCCTAACGACATGCGGTCCTGCGTTAAAATCTGGCCTCACTTACTCCCCAGCTGTGGGTCCTTGGATGGGTCCCTTAACCCCCATTGCCTAGCCCTTACCACTCTGCCTTCAGACAATAGATATTTAAATGGATAATTAATAATAATAAAAAAAAACACCCAAAGAATTTTAAAGAGACTAAAGGATATATTTTAAGGCATTTCATACTCTAATGGTTATAAAAACCTCTGTATTTCTATTGCATTTTCCTGATTGTTTTGTTTAAGATATAACTTTGTGATTTTAAGTTCCTATATTACTGCATTCAATATTATTTGGTTACACTGAAGGCTGATTGAATTTATTTTTAATGTACTGGGTTAACTACTGTTAAATTCTGTTGTTTTTCACCTATAACTGTGCTGAACAAATATTAGTGATTAAGCCCATATAAGAAAAAACAGCCTTTCTACTTTGCCTTTGTAAATTTGTCACATAGAGGATAGATGGACTTCTTCAGAACTGGTTACACTTGTTATAACAACCTTTGGAAAATTTAATGTGCTAAATATCTCAACTGATTTTAAGGGTTTTTTAAATATGATTTTTGGAATTTTTTTAACAATCTCTGGTCATTTTTGCCTGCCCCTACCATGAGGTAAGGCCCATAGCTGAAGTGAAATGCATTTTATAACCCCCAACCTTCCCACATTTTTAAATATGTGAATGAAAGTTGGGCAGCTAATCACAGGGCATTTGTACCCCTAAAAAAAGCCTCCAAAAAAGGAGCATCTCCCATTTATACTCTTCAGCTCACTACTTTACTTACACCAGAATGATATATAGATTTAATGATTTTCTAAACCCAAAATGAGTTTTACTTTGTTTAAAAATATGTTTATTACCAAGGTTGAAAGATTGCTACGTTTGTAAAAAATTGTGACAAATATCCATCAATTCATAGGTTTTAAAAATGCCATACAACAACTTATGTGAAATATGATAGTGTGTTTGTTTGCTATTGTAATTAATTGGGCTATTGAGAATTTTGGGGATATTGATATCTATATATTTGTACTACTGTATTTTTTAAAATGAAAAATTGTTACCTTGTTCAATTCATTTGCATTCACTCACAGTAGATCATGGCCAGGCATGAAGAGGAAATGGATCTCATTTTTGGTGAGAAAGCCTTGCATTTTATATTTTCTTAGCTGACACAGAGTGTCAATGATTATAAGCTATATTTTTGAATTTTTAAAGACTTTTATTATTATATTTTTCTTGCATGTGCAATATACTTTCCCAGTTTTTTTTTTATTTTTTCTCTCCTTTTTATATCTGAAGCATGTCAACAGCATTCAGATTTTCTTTCACTTTTTGACTTTTCAGTACTATATGTTTAAGATACATTTGCCAATGCATACCCCAAAAAGCTTGTGACTATAAAAATGATGCCACTAATTATTAAAAAAATTATGGGACTTTGGTTAATGATTCTGTCTGATTCCAGGACAAGATAAACACACAAGAGCCATTGCACAGAGCCAAAGAAAAGCCAATCCAGGATGGATTGATGCACTTCTAGGCCAATACAAAGGTCTTGAACCTAGTGTGCAGACTCGAGTTTACTGTGTTTATCATTGTTAGACATAGGTTTTCCTTTTGTCTACACTCACTCTGAAAATACTCACAGACAAGTATCCCCGAAACCTTGGCTCATATAATCTGGTCCCCTTTTCTGCCTTCCATAAAGTGGTAACTTTCTGTAGTCCTGGCTACTGACTGGGTAAATGCATCATTGCTTAGATCATTTTAATTGGGCCCTGATTCAAGGACCTGTTATAGATTTATTTTTTTTTACTTGGAATTTTTACACATAAGACTTTGAAAGTCTATATTTTCGTCTAGTATTTTCTTTTTTTTATTTGGATTTTTCTGATGACCTTTTAATTTCTCTTACCAATTGATTCATATATCTCATACCTCAGCCATGCATCCCTAAGTGACCCTGTATTTTTTCAATCACCCACAACACGGGGAAATGTAAAAAAAAAATTACTATTTAAATTTCAAAGTTTAAAATCTTTTTGATAAGAATTTTAGGTAAAGAAATATGATACCTCTCTGTATCTAGAAACTGAACTGTTGGCGAAGATACCATGAAGAAGCCTCCAGACCACAAGCTGCACAAAAATGAACTTTGGGTGTAGTTGATTGAACATTTATTTGTATATATACTTTCATGCCAAAGGGAACTGCCTCCTAATTGACTTTATTTCAATGCAACCAGCAATTATTGGTTTTTTTCCCCCTCTTATCCTCATATTATTGTAAACTTTAAGTTGATTATGTTTTCATGATCCTTTTGGGGAAAAATTAATTTTTTCAAAAATGATCACATGGAGAAATGTAAAAAATAGACTTGAATCCAGGACTTCAATCCCCAGAAGCCCTTGCTCCACTTCCCCAGAATGCCTTGTAATCTCACCTGGGCCGAGAGCGAGATGGGGTATTTAAACCTGGTTGTGAATAAGCTCGGGCTCTTTTGGACTTCCGTTTTGAAGCAGAGGAATCTCTTCCATGATGTGAGGTTATCCTGTCTAGGCCTCTCTGGCCTAGCCATGTGCTTTCTTATTCTGTATTTTCTTTCAACCTTAATCTTTAATAAACCTCTAAAAATATAATACTCTTTGCAGAAAGAACTAATTTCTACCTGCCTCAGTCTCCCCTAAATTTTAATCTTTACAATATGTCATATGTACTATATAATGTATTCGCAATGTATTTTGTAATGTAGTTCAGTATCTTTTCTTATCAATCTTAATCTAATCTATCTAACCACAGCCCTATTTTAATAAAATCTTCTAAAACTAATCTTATCTACCTATACTATTAATATTCTAAACCAAGTAGCTAATTATTTTTGTTAGTAACTAACTACTTTATAACTAATTACAACATTCTTAGTATCTAGCTATACATTGTTTCACTCATTCAAACAGTGAATCAATGTATCTTAACCATGTTTGTGTTTTTGTGTATGTGTGTTTATTATGTTGTTATTCATGCTATGTGCTATGTTATTTTGTTAGTGTTATATCAGTGTTACTGTTGTATTACTGTTGCATGCAATATACTTACCACAACTTCAGATTATTCTTTCTCTTCTCATCTTGCTTAAAGAATTCTTCCTCTCCAAATCCATGGTAGTAACATGTATTGATGAATGCTTATGAATATAGGTTATGTTATGTTATGTTACATTACCCAAATTCTTTAAAACCATTAGACCATCAATCATTTGTTCCTCTTCATTGAAAATTCCCTTCAAAGTCTTTATCTTCTTAATATTTACAAGTCTTTCAGTCTTTTTACAATGTCCATCAATCTTCTTAATCCTCCTCTTCAACTGCTATGTCCTCTTCCATGTGAATGTCTTCTTCTACTGGAATGGTTGTCTCCTTACTGATCTTTTTGATTGCAGATTATATTTGACTGATGAATCTCAGCTTCCCACGATTTATTTTTCTTCATTTTCTTCCTCTACAATTTGTACACTTTCATTATTGATTCCATGAGCTAATTTAATATGTGTACAATGATACCATGAATCTTTTCCTAATGCCTTCACTGAAGATGGTGAAACTAACACAATTGTATAAGGACCTACCCAACTCTCTTGAGTTGCTGATGTTTTTTGCAAAATTTTTCACATACACAATATCACCTGGTTGAAAATTATGAAGAGCATGATCCAATGGACCAAATCAATACTCCCATACCATGCAGTTCTCTAAGTCATTGTTGCAATGCCCTTAAATATGAAGCAAGTTGACAATCTCCATCTAAGAGAGATGTATAAACTGTCTTACAAGTTTTTGCCTGCAATGAAGCATGTCTGAAGAACATTTCATAAGATGATATATGCAAATCTGCTCTTGGTCTTGTAAATAGGGAAAATAAAGTTTTGGGAAGAACATCTGACCATTTTAGATGAGTTTCAGCACAAATTTTCCCCACCATAGTCTTGAGTTTCCTTTTCACACACTCCACTTGACCTGAACTTTGTGGATGATAAGGAACATGATATTTAGGTGTTATTCCTAGATTCCAATAGACTCTTTTCAGGCTATTCTGGGTGAAATGAGATCCTTTATCAGAATCTGTGGTAATTGGTACACCAAACCTAGGAACAATTGCCTTAAGCAACACTTTCACCATAAAGCTAACTGTATTAGTATTAGATAGGAAAGCTTCAGGCCATTTTGTTAATCTATCAAAAATTACAAGACAAAACTTATATCTTCCAACTTTTGGCATTCTTATGTAATCAATTTGCAAACACTCAAATGCATAATATGACAAAGGTCTACCACCCAAACCTTTCTTTCTGAATGCATATTAATTGAATTTTTTGGCAAACAGAACAACTTGTACAGATCTTATTTGCAACAGAACATATTCCTGGTGTTATCCATTGCCTTTTTACAGAGTCTACTACAGCTTGAGTACCAAAATGACCTTTAGTGTGAATGGCTTAACACAAATAGGTATATAAATATTTTGGTAATAGTGATTTTCCAGTGTCTGCAACCCATATTCTATGTTCTTTCCTTATGCTGAATTTCTCCTTCAACTTCTGAATTTCTGATCCTACATAAGCTTTTTCTAAATCATCAGACTCAATAGTTGACAAATTCATTACATACAGTGGAGAATTCTAGGCTGTAAACTTAGCAGTTATGTCCATTCTATGATTTCCTTTAGAAACTGAATCTCTGCCACAAGTGTGACTTCTACAATGGATCAATGCTAGCTATTTAGGTTTTGGGATAACATCTAACAACTCAGTTATTATTTCTGTATGTGCAATTGGTTTTCCTGATGCAGTAATAAAACCTTGTTGTTTCCAGATCTTCCCTGTTGCATGACATACTGGTAACACATAACAAGAGTCTATAAAAATATTAGCACTTTTATCACCAGCTAGAAGACATGCTTGCTTCAATGTGACCAACTCTGTTCCATTAGTAGGTAATGAGCCATACCACAGTGTCTAAAATTCTGTTACCACTGCAGCACCAGTACATCAAATTCCATCACACAAATACGAAGAACCATCTGTGAATAATATTAAGGCTGGATTTTCAATAGGAGTGTCTTTCAAATCCATCCTGGGCATATCCACTAGATCTACTACTTCTACACACTCATGTTCATCATTCTTTGGCAAATCAAGAAGTGTAGCTGGATTTAGTATACTACACCTCCTCAATTGGATGTTCTCACTACCAAGGAGAATAATTTCATACTTGTAAATTTGATGATCTGAATAAGCTTGATTACAAAATTTCCTCATTAGTTCTTCTATTTGATGTGAACAATATATAGTCAATGGACATCCCAAAACTAGATCTGTTGACTTCTGGAATAACGCTGCTATAGCTGCTACACTCCTTAGACAAGGAACTAACTGTACCTGCAGCTATTGGATCAAGTTGACAACTATACTATCCAATTGGATGATAATGTTCTAAAGTCTGTGTCAGTAGCTCAGAAGCAAAACCTTTAGTTTCATTGACAAATAGTTGAAATGGTTTTGTACTGTCTGGGATACCCAAAGCTGGAGCTAATAAAATGGCTTCTTTAAGCTTACTTAAGGTTTGCAGTTGTTCAGGTTTTAGTTTCAGAGGTTCAGGTTCTGTATTCCTGGTTAAATCTGTTAAGACATTTTGTTAGTTCAATATATCCAAGTATCCATTGTCTACAGAATCCATTTGTTCCAAGAACAGCTCTGAGTTTCTTTTTGGTCTTAGGAGCACTAATTTTTGGAATATCTGCTATTCTTTTCTGTGTGAAACTTCTTGAACCCTCTGATAACACAAAACCAAGATATTGTACTCAAGGCTAAACCCATTGTAATTTTGCCTTGGAGATTTTATTACCACACTTATATAATTCTAATGAAAGAAGATTGCTATCTCTCAGACAGACCTTGCATTTGGGGATGCAAGAAGAATATAATCCACAAAATGCACCAATTTACTTTCTTTGAATGTTATAGTTTTTAGATCTCTTCAGAATTTGTGAAAATTGACTCAACAAATCAGTAAATCCTTGGGGCAAATGAGTCCAGGTCCCCTGGGTTTTTTTCCTAAGTAAAAGCAAAGATCTTTTGAGAATCCTCATGAATTGGAATTGAGAAAAAAGCTGAGCATAAATCTACCACAGTGAAATATCTTGCCTGACTTGGAATATAAGAAATTATAGCAGCTGGACTTGGTACAACAGGATGAGTCTTGATTACATAATCATTAACTACTTTTAAATCCTGTATAAAATGATATACAACTTTGTCATTCTGATCTAACTTTGACTTTTTGATTGGAAGAATAGGAGTATTAAATTCTGAGAAGCAAGCTAGTTTGATCCCTTAGGGTTTCAATGATTGGTCTTACATCCTCAATTTCTTCTTTAGTCAAGGGATATTGAGGAACACAAGGGACTGGTCCTTACTTAGTCTGTAACCTTGACTGAAGTAACTGGTTTCAATAGACCTACATCTGCAGAAGACTTTTGACATTACTGGTTCCATCCGTTCATGACCCAAGATAAATATAACAGCAATGTGGGAACAAGGTGAAACCCCATACGGGATATACAGGAAAAAATCCCAGAAAAATACAAAATAGCATTTGTCATGTCTCCTGATATGATGCTCAAAGTATACAGGATGTTAATATAAAGCACAGGATACGTGCTATTAGTATCCACCTTGATTAGCAATTACAATCACCAAATAAAGGAACCAGAAAAAAATGTCTTCCTAACATATGTGCTTTCTGCCTTTACTCTATTTAAAATTTAAACCTCCCTCTGTGTCCATCAAGAGTCAGAGTTCCATATACCAGGACCTTGGAGTGCAACCAAGTGCTGGGAAGGACGATGGAATATTGCAAGGTGCCCTAAGTGTCAGCTGTTATAAATTACCTCCATCCTGCTCTGACCTAAGCCTAGTATTGTGTATTTACCCTACTGGCTCTCTAACTGAAATAGGTGGGTAGAATAAGGTTTCAAAACTATAAATATACAATAAAAACAGGTTTATTAAAGGGAGAAGGTAAAGGGAATCAAGGAATAACTAACTTCTACCCCAAAACTTCCTATAACTATTCTAAACTAACTCCTTAAATCATTAATTAAGGTTAGGGAGGGTTTGGTAGGAGCAAGAATGAGACCAAAGTAGATCTCACACAACCAGAGTCCTTCTTTGTCTGAGTAGGAAGTCACCAGCAGCTCTGCTGAACATCCACTCCTCAGCAGCAGCAGCAGCAGCAGGGATAAGCATAGTCTCCAGAAAGCCCACAGGAGAGGGAATCACTGGTTCTCTGGGTCCACCCCAGAATAACCAGACTGAAAACCTTCTGTGATCTCTCCTGACTGTTAGGGGAAAGCAACGGTCCCTCTTCCCCAACATTTTAGAATCCTTCTTTGCTCTCCAGGACTTCCTGGTTTACAAGATTTCCAATTCCTGGTAAAATCCCTTACAACAGAATGGGGAAGGAAGGAGGGAGAACAATGATGTAGATATTTGCTCCAATTTTTTATCAAAACTTTCAAATTATTTTCCAGAAATATTTAAAATCTAACATCTCCTAAAATTATATCAACTCCCCTCAAACTATCCCTCCTTGCAATTGCTTTATTTCTGACAAAGACATTTCTATTCTTCCCATTTGTAACCTCAACATCATCCTGGACTCTTCAGCATCCCTCATCACATATATCCAAATTGTCACCAAACTTTGACAAATTCACCTTCACTACATCTCCTTGAATCTAATCCTTCTGCCTTCTTCACAGCTACCACCTTAGTTCAGGTCTTCATCTCATCACCCCTCACCTTCATTTTTGTAACTGCCTTCTAACTGGGCTTCTTGCCTCAAATATCTTCTCATATCAGGACATCCTACACATTTCTGCTAAAATAATTTTCCTTAAGCACAGATCTAATCATAAGACTCTCCTACTCAATCAATCCAGGTAGCTTACTATAGCCCATATGATAAGATACAAACTACTATGTTTAGCTTTTAAAACTTTTTAATCTCTACAAAGACTGACTCTTGTCTTTCTAGCTATGTTGGACATAATTCCCTTTCTCATACTCTGCAATCCAACCAAATTTCTTCCTGTTCCTCACTCTTGACACTCCATCCTCCATCTCTGCACTTCTCTCTATCTCTGTTTCTGTCTCTATTTACCAATTTCTCTTGCCTCTATGGAGATGATTCAGAGATTTATACACACAAAGACTCATATACAGTTATGGACAGATATGCATATATATATATATATACACACACATATATATATGCATATATATATGGTTCAATAAATGACCATTCTGCATTCCTGGAATATATACCCCTCTCCTTACTTCTCAGTAAGCAAGGGGTGTGTATTTCCTCTTGGAGGGTATATTTTACCTTATATTATTAAGTAGGTGGATGTATTACTAAGGAAGGTGCATATTACCTTAAATTACCATTCCTTTTTTCCTTAAGGACATAAAGAAAATAACTTTCTCTCAAAACCTTTCCTAAATCGCCCCAACAGCTAATGTGTTTCTTTTAAAAATCCCGTGTATTTATCTACTTGGAATAGATTTTTGTTAATTTATTTTATATTATTAATATATGAATTTTATGGGAATTTAAAGACTCCCTTACTATACTAAGCTCCCTAAATGTAGCAACTGGTTTCATTAATTTTCTTCATATACCCAAGGCCTAACCCAGTTCTATGAATTTAGTAAGCACTGAGGGCAGGTAGTTGGCTCAGTGGATTGTGATCCAGGCCTAGAGACAGAGGACCTGAGTTCAAATGTGACCTCAGACTACTTCCTAGTTGTGTGGCAAGTCACTTAAGCTCCATAATCTATCCCTTACTGCTCTTCTGCCTTAGAACCAATATACAGTATTCATTCTAAGACAGAAGTTAAGGGTTTAAAAGGGTTTAAATATATATATATATATATATATATAGTAATTATTTCATAAATTCTTGATTAACTATGAAAATCAAGCCAGTATTCATTTATAAAATACCTATTGTGTGCTATGTACTAGGCTAGGCCCTGGAGATACAAAAACAAAATGGTACCAGAACTTCAAGAACTTAGTGGGTAGTGGGAGGTGAGGGAGAGGGAGAGAGAGAAAGGACAGAGACACAGTAGATGTACATCTTGCACAAAGATAAGTAAATATATATTATATACAAAGTAATACAGAATAATTTCAAGAGAATGATAAGGATGATTTATTTTGTTTCTTCTTCTTACAAATAAGATGCTAATATTTTCCAACTATTCAAGTAAAAAAAACCTAAAACTCCAAATTGAGTATTTAAAGTTATAATAGCTAACATTTCAATAGCATGTTAAATTTTATATAAAGCACTTTCTTCCCAGTAATTTTATGAGGGAACTATTATATATCTGATCATCCTCATTATATATAGGAGGAAGCTGAGGTATAAATACATTAAAGGACTAGTCTATGGTTCATGTCTGGAGATGGAATTTGAACCCAGTAATTTTCACTCTAGGGACAGAGTATTTTCCCTACAGATTACTACTATTGTAATCATCTTCATCCTTCTCCTCTTGCTCCAAACAACTCACATGTCTATATTGGTTTAGTTTACAAAATGATTTTTCTGTGAGTAAGTAGTGAGAGTTTTGCTCCCCTTTTCTAGATAAGAATGAGGTTCAAGGGGTTTGAAACAATCAATTAAACACAATTCTTAGGCACCTATAGTCACCATTTAGTCACTGGAGATAAAACCTACAGAACCATCTAGTCACTGGAGATAAAAATACAAAAATGCCCTCAGGAAGCATCCTTGCTAATGTTTCACCTTTAAGGAAATCCAAGAGATATACTCAGTAAGTACAAGGTGATTTCACTCAAGAGATTCTAACACCAAGGATAATTGGGAAAAACCATTTGAAGTTGACACAAAGTGAACTTGAAGAGATCCAAATAGTAAAAGCAAAGAGGATAAACATTCTTGGTGGGGGGAGACAATGAGGTGGTGAATGAAATACAGAGAACACAGAAGAGTTAGGAGGCCAATTTGGATAGGACATAAAGGAAATGCATTTCAGTAATGTATAATTAGCCTGAAAGAGATAGACTGGAGTTGGATTGTGAAGTGCTTTACATATCAGACGTGGGAATTTGGATTTTAATTTGGAGGCTTTACATCTTCTTGTTCAGTGGAGTGACACGTTCAGACCCAAGGTTGTGTAGGAAATAGGTCAAAATAGTTCAAGAGAGCTAGTGGTGAAAATTTCAATCTAAACATCTATCCCTCATAAATCAAATGTGCCAAATAAAGGTTTGATTTATTGTTTTGTTTATTGTTTAGGCTTAAGAAAGTGATGGAGAAAGATGCTAAGAATGCAGAGTAAACTTAAAATGTGTTGTCCATTTCTTTGAGAGCAAATTGTGTAAGATTTTCCTACATTTCCCTGATCAATTGTGTTTTACCAATATCTGTTTGGCAACTATGTAGAGGATGGAGTAGAAGAAAGAGAAAAATCAAGAACAAAAATTTAAAGGTTATTACAATGGTCTAGGTGAGAAGCAACAAAAGCCTAAACTAGAAAGATTGTATTATGAGTGGAGAAATGGGAACACATAGGATAAATTTTGTGGGAGTATAATCAGCAAGATACATGACTGGATATGAATTGGGATGAGATGAATTTCAAAAAAGACAGATTGAATGACTAGAAGAATGATGGTAGAGACAACAGAAATGGGGAAGATGAAGGGTGGATTTAGGTGGAGAGATAAAAGGCAAAGGGTCACAGAATCACAGAGTTAGAAATAGAAGGGACCTCAGAGGCTATCTACTTTGACCTTTTTTATTTTAAAGATAAGAAAATTGAGGACAATAAACATTAAGTGACTTGTATAAGGTCACAAAGATAATGAGCAACATTTGAGAGACCTGTGGAACATCCTATGTAGAAGTAAACTAGGTAGATGGAGATGCAAGACTGAAAATCCAGAGGAGAGAAGGTGGGAGATATGGATTTGAAAACTTTCTGCATGGAAATGAGAGCTGAATACATGAGAGATGACAACATCACAAAGAGGAAGAAAGAAGAAATAGATGATGATCTTGTAAAGGAGACAGAGAAAGCTCAATTACAAAAGTAAGAAACACAAGACAGGGAAATTAGAGAGGGAATGACTTGACAAAGGACACTGATATAATAAATGAAAGTGAGGACTTGCCTGCAGGTCATATAACTCTAAATCCAGTGCCCATTCTACTTCACCCTAGGGCCATCCCTGATCATTTATTGTTGCAGTCATTTTTCAGGCCTGTTTGACTCTTCTTGGCAGATAATGAAGTGTTTTATCCTTTTCCTCTCCAGCTCATTTTATAGACAAGAAGCTGAGACAAACAAGGTGAAGTGATTTGCTCAGGATCACACAGCTAGTAATTGTCTGAGGCTGAACTTGAACTCATGAAGATGAGCTTTCCCAATTTCAAGCCTAGTGCTTTATCTACTGCACCACCTAGCTGCCCCTGACTATTCATTACCAGAGACTCTATTCTTCTTGTCTCCTACACTAAAGAGATGATGGAAACATTTTTCTTCCTCTGAGTTCAAGGACAGGTTTTGCTGTCAGCAAGAGGAATTGAAGCAAGTCCCAAAAACATATTATATTTTCCCTCTCTTAGGATTTGTAGCATTTTGTCATCAAGCATCAGGGAATCATAGAGTAATGTAAAATTTGTACTGTTGATGTAAATAGATAGCCTTGTTGATGTGGGTCAGAGATTAGTCACCAAAATAGATAAAACTGGGACACAACAGAAAACAAATGACTCAATGTCTATTCAGAGTGAAACCAGAAGAGGCAGGAGGTACCTTTCAAAGATCTCTTCAAGACCATCTAGTATAGTGGAAATAACACCTGGACTGGAACTATGTGATCTTTCACAATTCCCTTTGCATCCCTGGGTCTCAGTTTCTTCATCTGTCAATGGGATCATTAAATTTATACTTCCTGCTTCACAAGAGTGTCATGAAAGAAAGAAGTCTCTAAACCTTCAGTATTAAAATAATGTGAACTGTCCTATTTTGTCAGATACAATTTTTGTCAGCACACAATTACTGAAGACCATGAAGGATGAATAAGAACCATATAGCTCTAGAACTAGAAAAAGTCAATCAACAGTGAATCAAGTCCCCCATATACTGATGAAACTCATATATTCTACTATATATCCACTCTTCTTGTGGTAAAGAGATTTCCCCTCCCTTTAAAATTCAATCTAATCTAAGAAGGACTTAAAGCTATTAAATTATTTATTAACACTCACTTATACACACACACACACACACACATATATATATATATATATATATATATATATATATATATTATGTATACTAGTTGTTGCCCTTCATACTTGAACAGGACCAAAATGTCATTTTTTTGACTTGTGCATAAATGGGCTTTAAGTGAGGCAGAGTTGCACAAAGTCTTTGGTCTCACTCTCTTTTCCAAAGTTATCAAAGTCCAGTGATAAAAGTCAAGATGACTGGTGATAACTTGAGATGATCTTGTCCAAGCCTTTGATGTCTCCTCAAGCTCTAAGTGATCCACAATGATGTCTTCCTGACCAAACCTAAGAACAAGTTGTTCTCATCTGCCCCAGCTGCCAGAGGAAGTCTTTGCATACCTGGGGAGACACCTGTAGCATACCAGGAATATTGGCACCTGGGAAGTATGGTTGATGTATTAGATACTTGATCAGATCAGTTAATGATCAATGTATAGACAGTTCTAAGGGCAGGAGAATTCCTGAACCTAAGCCACAAAGGCTTAGCCCTCACCTTGTCAGACCTCATTCCTCTGAAAAGCCCATGTCAGGTGAATCCCCACCTCCTCTGATCTTGGTCTATTCAACCAATGTTAAGATCTACCTGCTATGTTACATATTCATTGATCACCTCTCAATACACAATAAATGCTGGGGTGAGAGGCGCTACTCTTCCTCTTGATTCCTGCAACCTTGGAATTCTTCCTTCTATCTCTATCTTTCCTAGTGCCACTCTTGGCCATGTGCTGTCTATCTCAGAATTCTTACTTCCACATGTTCTCTTATTTCTCATATTTTCCTTTAATTAATTTTCTAAGGAGAATATTATTAGGAGCAATCGCCACTCCCTATATCAATTAACTTGTCTGTGAGTCTTCATTTATCACCCATTTTCCTCAGACTCCCTTCTCCTTCTCAAGTTATAACACACTAAGGAAAATCTTTATATAGCAACCTCTGGACAGATTGTTATAACACCTCCTTAACTTGCCAAATTTGAGGTCTGTTGGCTACCTTCAATCCGATTTAGCCCACCTGCTGAGATGGTTTACCCAGATGTCACTGCTATGCATGCTACAACTTCTTGGAGCCATGGGTGAGAGCTGGGTGGCAACAGGACACCAAAGGTAGATAAACAGCCCTCAGCAAGTGCTCAGCAAGCCCTCAGCAGAGGTGCTGGTGTTCCCTCAAAACCCCAAATATGTGGGTAAATAAATATATCTGTACATATGTACATGACTGATGGGAGACTACCTCAAGGGGTAGGCACTAGGATTTAGGAGGAACAGGAACTGAGACCTAAAGTAAGCCAAGAAAGAATTTCTTCTCCTGAGATTTGAGAACAGGGCTTTCCAGCTTCAAGTCTAGTTCTCTGAATAATCAGGCAGAAGAACAAAATGTATTCAAAATTAACTGTGTGAAAATATACATTGAAGTTTTGTTTGTAATGACAAAATAAATAGAAATAACACAAATACAATGAATGGTAGAAAAGGCCGAATAGATTGTGATATTTGAATGTAATTGGTTATTAGGTTACTAGAAGTGACAAGCTTTAGAAATACAAAGAAAATGAAACTATATGAAGAGATAAAAAGAGAAAAGAGAATGGGAATAATATATACTATGATTACATTTTTAAAAATAACAGCCATAAAATCAAAGGGAAAAAATATCCAAGTAAAACAAATCAAAATGGAACTCAAAAGCAGATAATTTTTATATTTGTACATGCATGAAACTTACAAGTTTTTAAACAAATTATAAACAATGTAGTTTTGCACATAATTTTATGTACTTGTTTACTTAAATGTTTTTGGTGGTGGTAGTGGTTATTAAGTACATAATAAATATAAAATAAAATAAAAATTCAAAATGAACAGGAAGCCAGACAGGAGGGTCAACTGAGAAACCATTAGAATGAACCAAGGGTCTATGGAGATTATCCCAGTATTATAAGGAAAGTGCTTGGTTTGAAGTTGGGCAAGAATTGGATTCAAATCCAACATATCTGGCCCATAAAATGAAAGACCAAATTCCTGTTCCCTCCATCAATTTATGTTCTTCATGATGTCCTATTCCCAATCCTTTGGAGGACTCAGACCTCTATCAGGACAAGAAGCAGGTCTTCACGTATCAATCCAGAGTGGCTACACAGCACATGCATACTATTTCCCACATGGCACAGTGTTTCCTAGAATGGCTGAGAGAGTCATCTGACCTCATTATCTAAAACATTGATAAAATAAGGATTTGGTCTCCATCCTGTCAGTCCTTATCAAAGACATAATATATAGACAAAATGAATGGAGTTCCCACTTTCATACCACAGCTTTGCAGGAAGAATTCCATTTGTAGTAGCTTCAGTCTAAAATCAAACCATTTAAGCTTTAAAATCAAAAGGGGGTACAAATTCATATTTACTTTCCACAGTGCTTTGCCATTTCTTTCTCTAGCTCATTTGGCAGATGAGGAAATTGTGGCAAACAGGGTCAAATCACTTGCCCAGGGCCATACGCCAAGTAGGTATCTGAGTCCAGTGCTCTATCTACCATATGCCATCTACCTGCTCCCAAAGTCTCACAGGTAGGATGGGATTTGAATTCAAGTGTTAGGGGGAAGAAGCATAGAGATTGATTCCAATGACAGAGAAAACTCCCATGAAAGAAATTAGTGAGTCAGTGCTTATGTGATACATTAGGCAAGTAGGCAGCACAGTGGGTGTGAAATCAGGAAGACCTGAGTTCAGATCTTGTTTCAGATACTTGCTAGCTGTGTGACTCTTAATCACTTAAGCCAAGGGTGCTTAGAGCACTTAATCACTGCCTTCCTTAGTCTCTTCTTCCATAAAATGGGGTTTTATTTATAATATCTACCTTTTAGGATTCTTGTGAAGACCAAATGAGATTATATGTATAATGTTCTTAGCAAGCCTTAAAGTGCTTTGTAAATGTTAACTATTATAATCATAGAGAAATTTATAGAGATTTTTTCTCTATAGAGATTATAGAGATAGGTTAGGAGAGACAGAGAAAAAAAGAATATTTGATCATTATAAAAATACATTTTTAAAGAGGAGAGAAGAAATTTCTACCTTTTTAAGCTAGCACTTCTCCTGCAAGCACTGAGAGAGGGCAAGTGATTTTCCCAGTTTTACAGAGCCACTATATGTCAGAGGAAAGACCTGAAGCCAGCTTTTCCTAGATTCAAGGCTAGATTTGTATTCACTATGTCATTCCACACTCCTTTATAATGGAAACCAAACAAAAACTAACAAGAGAAAACCATCAAAAGACAATTCTAAGGGGCTCAACCTGCATCCCAGCAGTGTGTCCCCTGAGGGATCAAGATGAGGGGTCTGAAATAGAAGAGGGAGGATGCTTTCTTTGGATTCTTTGCTATATCATCATGGAAAGAGTTCTTGGAACTGGGATACAAGTATTTGTTTAAACTAGATATACTGGGAGGAAGAAAAAGAGTAGGACTTGTCATCCTGGCACCATGCTCTGCCAAGCAATGAGTACTGGATCTCTCTGTGTACTTGAGGAGAATGTTGACAGGAAATAAAAATAGCAAGGAACCAGAGTGAGTAGTAGCAATGTGATATGATGGAAGAGCTTGCAAGAAGTGTAGGCAATCATACGAGTGTCTGCCTTTCTCATTTGTGGACAGCTCTGGATCTTGTCAACTTTATGAATTAAAAAAAAGTTGAAACAATCATCAGTGTCTAGAGACAAATATCAGCGAATACAAATAGTATTGAATATCAGGAGTAAGTAAAATTCTTCCTATCTCCTAGAAGGCCAAATATCTTGTGAAAGGGAGCCAGGTCTGAAATTGGGATGACCTAGGTTCAAATCTGTTCTGAGATGCTTCCTACCTGTATGACCCCTGGGCAAGTCACTTAACCCTGATTGCCCAGCCCTTACCACACTCCTGACATAGAACCAATAATTAGTATCAATTCTAAGACAGGAGGAAAGGGTTTAAAAAAAGAAAAAATTCCCAAGGAAAATGGCTTTCCCACACCTGACATTGAGCAAAAGACAAGCCAGAACATGGAAGAATCCCACAATCTCATTATAAGCCCTCAATCCTCCATGAGAGGGGAACTAGGAGCTATAAATAAAAGTTATCACAAGATGCCAGGAAGGGAAAGTCTTTTGTATACTTCCCTAATGTGAAGTCTGGGCTTTAGCCTTGGGTTACAATAGAAACTGTGGCTTCAGAGTGATCCTGGGAATTGAAGAGCCCTGTTGCTCAAGAATCATCCAAGGGAACAGCAGTATGGTGATCCAGGACAATTCTGAGGGGCTTATGACAAAGAATGCTTTCCACCTCTAGAAAAAGAATTGTTAGAGAAGAAATGCAGATGAAAACATATGGTTTATCATTTGTTTATTTGTGTATATATTTGGGGGGTTTGGTTTTATAAGATTATTCTCTTATAATGGAATTGGATTTTAAGTGGAATGTGGTTTTAAGTGATAACACATGTATAACCTGGTGGAATTGTCAGTTCTGGGAGGAGGAAAGGAAGGGAAGAGGGAGACAACATGAATCATGTGACTTTGGGAAACATGTGCAAATTTGTTACTTGAATAATAAAATAAAGATAAATATTTTAAAAGAATCATTCAAAAGGATCCTCAAAGATATTTGAAAAATAATAAGAATGTATGGCTAAGAAGGATCTCAGAGTCTGCTCTGGGATCCCAGAAGCAGGACTAGGAGGGACCTCCAAGGAATTAAGCCTAACTTTCATTTTATTCCTGAGGAAATCAAGGCCTTCTCAAAACAAATAGCTGACTCAAAATCACAAAGGCAGTGATTGAAACTTAGATGTTCCTCTTGGGCTTTGGACTCTATAATCAGTGTACTTTCTACTATCATATGGCTTTATGCTCTCATTTCACAGATAAAGAAATTGAGCCTGAGATATAGAGAATGACTTGCTCAATAACTGGCATGTTGGATTCAGAGTTAAATAAGGAATTTAAGCTTTCAGACTCCTATTCTCTGCCTTGTTCTATTATCCCTTATAGAAATCTAATGGGCATAGTGGATAGAGCACTAGACCTGGAGTCGAGAAAACCTGAGTTCTTAAATGTTAGCTATTATTCTTATTATTGCTAATAATATTTTCTATATGAAATTTATTTAGCCCCAAATCACATAAGTATGAATAAAAAACACCCAGTGAAAGTTAACCACGTATTGGGGCAGAGTCAAGATGATGGAGAAGATACACAGACTCATCTCATCTCTACCAAATTACCCTCCAAAAAACTGTGATAGAATACTTCAGAATGGAGCAGTATAACCCACAAAAAGAGAAGGCCAAGTAATTTTCAGCCCAAAACAACTTAGAAGGGAAGCATGAGGGACTTAGTGTACTGGGGTAGAGGTGGAACAGAATGTACCAGGATAGACCTCACCCCAGGAACAGACCTTGGGCACAGAGCTCTCAACCATAGAAGGAGACAAGGTAGGTACTGGACAACTGCTTAGAAGAAGATTACAGGGCTCTCTCTGATGACTCTGGGTGCAAGACTCTCATTGCATTACCCAAAGGGAGAATCAGGTCACAGTCTCGGGGCACAATCTCAAGGTAAGAAGGACCACTTCACAGACATCAGCCCTTATAGCCACAGGAAGACACCAGATTTTGGTCACAGTTCCAAGGGGTGAAAGAATATTTGGGTTACTCACAGATAAGAGCACAGGCCTAGAGACTATTAAATACACCTCTCCTTATATCATACCATCTTAAAAGAACTGAAAACAGAAAGATTCCCACAGCTAGGTCTGAAGGTACATACATAAAGAACCTGAAGCTTAGAACAGTACTCCTTTCACCATAGTTACAGAAAACTTTAACAGGTTTTTTTAAATAAGCAAAAAAAGAAAAAGGACCAGAAAATGAGCAGACAACAACAAAAAGAAACTCAAAATAGAAAATTATTTGGGGACAGGAAAGATCAAAACATAAACTCAGAAGAAGACAACAAAGTTAACATTGCTGCAACCAAAGCCTTTAAGAAAATTAGGAATTTATCTCAAGTCTAGAAGCATTAATAGAGTTCAAAAAGCTTTTAAAAATCAAATGAGAGAAACTGAAGAAAAATTGGGAAAACAAATGAGAGTGATATAGGAAAATCATGATAAAAAGTAAAAACTTAGTAAAGGAGACGTAAAAATGTTGAAGAAAATAATATCTTTGAAAAATAGGCCAATTAAAAGTGGCACAAAAATACAATGAAGAGAAAAACTTTTTAAAAAGCAGAATTGATCAGCTGGAAAAAGAGGCACAAAAGTTCACTGAGGAAAAAACCTTTTAAAAAGTAAATTGACCAAGTAGAAAAGGAGCTACAAAACCTTACTTAAGAAAATCATGTCTTAAAAATTAGAATTGGCCAAGTGGAAACTAATGACAATATGAGGCATCAAGAAACAAATAAATTCAAAAGAATGAAAAAAGAAGAAAATGTGAAGTACCTCATTGGAACAACAATCTACCTATAAAATAAATTGAGGAGAGAGAATCTAACAATTATTAGACTACCTGAAAACCGTGTTTAAAAAAGAACTTAGAAATTATCTTTTAAGAAATCATCAATGGACTGCTGGGATAAGAGGGTCACAGATTAGAAGCTAGGACCTTCTTCTTCTCACCACCAACCAATATCAAGTACCTCAAAAGGACAAAAATCAAAATCAGATGAGTGAAGGGGCAGGGATTGGGCATTTCCACACTATAAGGGGGTAAAATTACTACTACAATAGGGTGAGCTGATCCCACTTGACCTATGGTACCAGAGTCAGAGAGGCACAGATCAATTTCTAGGTTCTCCAGGGACTAACTGAGGACACCACAGACCTACTTCTGAGAGCAATGAGATTTGAGACCCCAGGAGACTGAGAAACATAGAGCTTGGGCACCGAGATAGAGCAGAGAGGGGCTGCCCACAACAGACATGGTGGAGACTGAAAAATATAGCCTCAGGGCAAAAACTGCTCTGTAGTTCAATACACAGAGACCTAACTATTCTCGTCATTTAGACTTCTGGCTGGGAAGAAAGGAAAAACCTAACACAGCAATGGCCAACAAGTAAGAATTACAATCTACTACCACCAAAAAGAATAAGAAAAGAACTCTGACCCTGGATAACTTCTATACTGAAAAGCATCAGACTATAGAGAAGACAGAAGAGGGTGAAAACAAGCAAACACATCCAAAATTTCCCCCCCAAATGGAAATTGGTCACAAGATCTTGAGGAAATCAGATTTGAGATTATGAACCAAGTGAGAAAGATAGAAGAAACTGGGCTAGAAAAGTGGGGAATAGTTCACAAAGAAAATAACATTTTAAAAGACAGAATCTCCCACTTAGAAAAAGAAGCCCAGAAATCAAATGAAATGATAAGCAAATTGGAGACCAAAATTAACCTGCTTGAAGCCATGAAAAGCTGGATTGACCAAACTGAAAAGGAAAATCAAAAGATCATAGCTATGAACCAGTCTTTAAAGATTAGAATTGGGCAAGTAGAAGCTAATGATCTCATGAGACAGCAATGATTAATAAAGCAAAGTCAAAAGAATGACAAAATAGAAGGAAAACTGAAATATCTCATTGAGAAGACAACTGATTTGGAAAACAGTTCCAGGAGAGACAATGTGAGAATCATATGTCTACCTGAAAACCTAGAAATAAACAAAATCCTTGACATCATTATACAAGAAATTATTCAAGAAAACTTCCCCCATGTTCTTGAACAAGAGGGTGAAATAAACATTTAAAGAGTCCATAGATCACCCTCTACATTAAATCCTCAAAAGACAACCCTCAGGAATGTAATTGCCAAACTCAAGAGCTTCCAAGCTAAGGAGAAAATACTGCAAGAAGCCATAAAAAATCCAATTCAGATATCAAGGAGCATCAATCAGGATTACACAGGATCTGGCAGCCAACACAATAAAAGACCACAAGGTGTGGAATATGATATTAAGAAAGGCAAGAGAATAGGGTATACAACCAAAGATCATCTCCCCATCAAAACTGACTTTATACTTCCAGGGGAAAGTACAAGCATTTAACAAAATAGAAGATGTCCAAGTATTTGTAAAGAAAATACCAGGACTAAACAGAAAGTTTGATGTCCAAATAAAAACATCAAGAGAAACATGAAAAGGTAAACAAGAAAGAGTGGGAGGGATTTTTAAGGGCTTCAGAAAAGTCAAATTGTTTATATTCCTATATGGAAAAATGTTATTGTAAAGCTCAAAAACTGCATTCACTATCATTGTTGTTAGAAAAATTATTCATAGGTTGAGGTTGGGGTACTACGTGGCTTAAGATTATATGTAAAAAAAAGAAAGGGGAGAGGGAATATAAGATGGCACCAAGAGAAACTTGAAGGAAGAAGAAAAATAGAATAATTTATACCATATCAAGAGTTGTGGGGGGGGGGAGGTGAAAGAATACTATTATAAGAAGGAGAGGAAGAGAGTATTAATATGTAATAATTAAACCCTAATCTCAGTGGAATCAATTCTGAGAAGAAAAAGCATCTAGATCCAGTGTGATATCAAATTGTATGTTACCTTTTAGGGGAGTTGAGAGGGAAAAACCAAGGGCAGGAGTGGAGTGGGAAGTATCAAAAGGGAGAGAAAGGGGGGGGGAATTTAATAGACCTTAAAAAATAAGAAGGAGGATAAGAAGGGAAGGGGTGGAAAGTGAAGTAAAATAATGATGGGGATTGTGGGACTGATTAAAAGAAAAACACTGGTGTAGAAGGAAATAGCGAAAGAAGAAAGGGCAGGACTAGGAAAGGAAATCAAAATGATGGGGTTTACACAGGTGGTAATCATAACTCTGAATGTGAATGGGATGAACTCAGCCATGGAAGCAAATAACAGAATGGATTAAAAACCAAAATCCTACCACATGGTGTCCAGAAAAAAAATACACATGAGGCAGGTAGACACACACAGGTTAAAGGTAAGAGTCTGGCACAAAATCAACTGAGAAAAAGAAGGCAGGAGTTGCAATCATGATATCTGATAAAGCCAAAGTAAAAATAGATGTGATTAAAAGAGATAAGGAAGGTAATTATATCCTGATAAAAGGCAGCATAGATGATGAGGAAATATCAATACTAAAAATGTATGTACCAAATAACATAGCATCCAAATTTCTAAAGGAGAAACTAGTGGACATTAAAGTTGAAATAGATAGTAAAACTATATTTGTGGGAGACCAGGAGATATCAGTATTCAACATGTATGCACCAAATGGTATACCAACCAAATTTTTAAAAGAGAAACTAGTAGAGCTTAAGGAGGAAATAGGTAGTAAAAAATACATAGTAAAAAAAAAAAAGATAGTAAGAGACCTGAAGCTTCCTCTATCAGATCTAAATAAATTAAACCGAAAATATATATAAGAGGTAAAATATGTGAATGAAATCTTGGAAAAATTAGAGTTAATAGATATGTGGAGAAAAATAAATAAGGACAAAAAGGAATATAACTTCTTTTCAGCGGCACATGGTACATTCACAAAGATTGACCATATACTAGGGCATAAAAACATGGCAAACAAAAACCAAAAAAAAGCAGAAATAATAAATGCACCCTTTTCAGATCATAATGCAATTAAAATAATATTAGTAAAGGAACATAAATAGACAAATCAAAATTAATCAGAAATTAAATAATATGATTCTACAAAATTGGTTGGTTAAAAAACAAATAATAGAAACAATTAATAATTTCACTGATGAAAATAAATAATTTTATTACATTAAATTAAAAAGATTTTGTACAAACAAAACCAATGCAATCAAAATTAGAAGGGAAGCAATGAATTGGGGAAAAAACATTATAACAAAAATCTCCAACAAAGGTCTAATTACAAAAATTTATTAGAAGATAAATCAATTACACAAAAAAGAAAGCCATTCCCCAACTGATAAGTGGGCGAGAGACATGAAAAGGCATTTTTCAGATAAAGAAATCAAAACTATCAATAAGCGTATTAAAAAAGTGTTCTAAATCTCTTATAATTAGAGAAATGGAAATCCAAACAACTCTGAGGTACCACCTCACATCTAGCAGATTGGTTAATATGACAGCAAAGGGATGTAATAAATGTTGCAGGGGATGTGGCAAAATTGGGACATTAATGTTGTCAGAGACCATATCTGGGGAAAACTTATGACCAGGAACAAGATAAGGGTTTCTGAGAATCTGAACAAACAAGTTACCACCTGGAAACTGGCATTGTTAGACCAACGGAAACAAACCATAAAAATTCTTCACATTCCCTCCTGTTACAACCGGTCCTTAATCACCACCACCCCCCCCACCACCTCATGTGTATATATTCTTACCCTGCGCCTGCAATAAACGAGCCTTGACACTATTAGACAGACTCTGTCTCTCTTGCATGCTTGGTTTCCCCTCTCTCCCCCTATGGTTTTTCAGGTGGCTGCTTCACAGACCCCACAGTTGTATCCGGCTGGACCCGGATATAATGTATTGCTGGTTGAGTTGTGAATTGATCCAAATTCTGGATGGCAATTTGGAACTATGCTCAAAGGGCTTTAAAAGACTTTATGCCCTTTGATTCAGCCATAGCATTGCTGGATTTGTACTCCAAAAAAGATAATAAGGAAAAAAAAAACTTGTACAAAAATGGTTATAGCCATGCTCTTTGTGGTGGCCAAAATGTGGAAATGAGAGGATGCCCTTCAATTGGGAAATGGCTGAATAAATTGTGGTATCTGTTGGTGATGGAATACTATTGTGTTAAAAGGAATAATTAACTGGAGGAATTCCATGTGAACTGGAAAGACCTCTGCTAAGTGATGCAGTGAAAGGAGGAGAATCAGGAGAATCTTATACACAGAGATGGATATACCGTTGCACAATCGAATATAATAAGACTTCTCTACTACCAGCAATGCAATATCAAAGACATTTCTGAGAGACCTGTGAGAAAGAACACTATCTACATCCAGAGAAAGAACTGTGGGAGTAGAAAGAAAGAAGAAAAACAACTGTTTTATCACATAGGTTGATGGGGATATCATTAGGGATGCAGACTCTAAATGATCACCCTAGTACAACTATTAAAAATATGGAAATAGGTCTTGATCCATGATACACGTAAAACCCAGTGGAACTGTTCATTGGTTCTGGGAGGAGGGTGGGAGCAGCAGAGGGAAAGAACATTAATCATGTAACTATGGAAAAATATTCTAAATTAATTAATTAAATAAATGAACTTTAAAAATAAGTCATAAAGAAAAACTGTTTTGATATTCTAGAACCATAAGACAAAATAGAAGTTGGAAGAGTTCACCAATCTCCTCCTGAAAGGTATCCCAAAAGGATATGATAGCCAAATTCCAAAACTCCCATTTCAAGGAGAAAATATTGTAAGCAGCCAAAAAGAGAATAATTCAGATATCTTTGAGTCACAGTCAGAATAACACAAGATTTATCAGCTTTTACATTAAAGGATTGGAGGGTCTAGAATATGATATTACAGAGGGCAAAGTAGCTAGGACTTCAACCAAGCAAAACCAAGCATAATCCTTCATAGGAAAAATGCATATTCAGTGAAAAAGAGAACTTTCAAACATTTCTGGTGAAAAAACTAGAGCTGAATGGAAAATCTGATTCTCCAATACAAGATTTAAGAGAAGCATAAAAAGGTAAACGGGAAAGATAAATTAAAAGACATTCAATGAGATAAGGTTAAATTGTGCATCTCTACATGGGAAAATGATTCTTGTAATGTCACAGACCTTTGCAGTATAAGGTAGTTAAAACAGGTATACATGGATGCAGGGTGAGGGTGTGAGTTAATTATGAGGGAGAAATATAAAAGTTAAATTAAATTAAGGCATGAAAAGGAGGAATGCATTGGGAGAAGGGGGAAGAGAAAATAGAATGGGGTAAATTAGTTCACATAAAAGAGGAATGAAAGAGCTTTTATAGAGATGGGGATGATATGAGATTTGGGGAGGAGAGTATATGGGCCTTACTCTCATCAGAATTGGTTCAATGAGGGAACAACATATGTAGTAAATTGGATATAGAAATCTATCTTACCCTCCAGCAAAGCAGGAGGGGAAGGTGATAAGAGAAGAGGAGTGGGATTGATAGAAAAGAGGGAAAATTGAGGGAGGCATTGGTCAGAAACTAAACGGGGGGAAATAGGATGGAGAGTGATACACAGTAATCATAATGGTTCAACAAAAAATATATCTCTAATAAAGGCTTCACTTCCCTAATACATAGAGAAATTAGTTCAATATAAAAGAATACAAGTCATTCCCCAACTGATAAATGGGCAAAGGATATGAAGAGGCAGTTCTCAGACAAAATCATTAAAGTTCTCTATAGTCACACACACCCAAAATGCTTTAAGTCACTCTTAATTAGAGAAATGAAAATTAAAAATCTATGAGGTACCACTTAATGAGGTACACCTATTAGAGGAAACATGAATGCATGGATGGGGGAGTTGTGAAGTGATTCAATCTATCTGGAAAGCAATTTGAAAGTATGCCCAAAGGGCTAAAAATAGTGCATATTCTTTGACCCAGCAATACTCTTACTAGGTTTGTATCCCAAATAGATTTTTTTAAAAAGGAGAAGGACATACACACACACACACACACACACACACACACACACACACACACACACACAAATATTTAAAGCAGCTCTTTTTGTTGCAGACAAAGAATTAGAAAGTGAGGAAATAACCATCATTTGGGGAATGTAATGAAATTCTATAGTGCTGAAATAAATGATGAATAGGAGGAACTCAAAAAAATTTGGAAAGACTCATACAAACTGAAGCAGAGTACAAGCATAATCAGAACCATGAGAATATTGTACACAGTGAAAAGAGTACTAAACAGTGAACAACTGTGAATAACTTAGATATTCTAATTCATAAACTGATCCAAAACTGTTCCAAAAGACTCATGATCAAAAAATGACCTCTTCCAGAGAAAAAGAACTGGTAGTCTGAATACAGACAAAAGTAACTTTTTAAAACTTTTTCTTAATTTTTTTTAAATTTGAGTTTCCTTCCACAAAAAGATTAATACTGGGAAATGTTTTACATAATTGCACATTTAAAATTGATATGAGATTGCTTACCATCTCAATTAAATCCATTTCCACAACTAGAGCACCTTTGTGTGAAGACTTCCAATTCTTATATCCAGCACTGATCTCTCCCCTAAGCTTGATGCTTATATTTTCAACTGACTGCCAAGGATTTCTATGTGAATGTTCAACTAGGTCAAACTCATAGAATTCAACAGAATTTGAAAGTTGGAAGGAACCTCAGCGACAATCTAATTCAACCCATACCTGAAAGGAATCTCCACTCTAGTATACATGACAAATTATTAGTCTTGGCTTGAAGATCTCCAAAGGACCCACCATCTCTCCAGGTAACCCATTCAACTTAACATGTCCATGGCTGGATCAAAGGGTAGATATTCTTTTGTCGCCCTTTGGGCATAGTTCCAAATTGCCCTCCAGAATGGTTGGATCAGTTCACAACTCCACCAGCAATGAATTAATGTCCCCACTTTGCCACATCCCCTGCAGCATTCATCACTTTCCATAGCTGTCATGTTAGCCAATCTACTAGGTGTGAGGTGGTTGTTTTAATTTGCAATTCTCTGATTATAAGAGATTTAGAACAATTTTTCAAGTGCTTATTGATAGTTTTGATTTCTTTATCTGAAAATTGCCTATTCATATCCCTTGCCCATTTATCAATTGGGGAATGGCCCTAAGCCTAGAATTTAAGGTCATCACAGCCTTATTCAGCTATACTAACCTTTATAAATGATCAGTTTCAGACAAGCTAGGCTTTAGGCTCTTCCATAATCCAATCTTGCCATCTCCTGTTGCCTCCTTACATTAATTCAGGGTTTCTTCCTTGCCTGGAATCAACTCTGTTCATATTTCTGCCTTTTGAAATCCTAATCTTACTCAAAATCCAATCTAGGCCTCATCTTCCAAAAAAGCTTCCCTGATGTCCAACAGTTGAAAATGAATTCATTCCTCATATTTCACAGAACACTTCTTTTAGACTCTTTAATCTTCTTATATTCCACTTTGTGATATCAGAAACCCCCAGTGAGGAACTCACTACTATTGGAGGATGGCCCTTTTGCTGCAACTTAGAGCTTTGGGAAGTTGCCTAAATCACTGAGAAGTTAAACAGCTCTTCTAGGGTCACACAGGCTAGTATGTGTCATAGGCTGGACATAAACTTCTGGCTTCCTGACTCTGAGGCCAGTTCTATCAGTTATGCCAGACTGCCTTTAGCATGTCTCCTTCCCTTTATTAAATTGTACTTTATTTGGGGGCAGTCAGTTCATTGCCCTACCTATTCTATTCTCTTTTTGACAAATGGTACAATGTTTGGCCCTTGTGGAACCTCATGCACTCTCCATGATTTCTCTGATATTTTTTTTCCTAGTTTAAAGATGCAATTCATCTAGACGTGGTAACTTGAACTCATCAAAAATAGCCATTTGTTCATTTACTATTTACTTGCTTATTTGCAGTCTTAACTACCTTTTAATCATTTTTCTTTTATGCTTTCCCAGTTCAGAAATAATTTTCCTTGGGAGTTGCAAATTTAAAAATTAAGCAGGTCTTTCTGTTATCCCTTTCTTATGTTATCATTGTTGCACCTATCTCAATCAGGATACTTTCTTTGATCTTCTTTTCATCTATTTAATAACACCAAAGCAACACGCATGCACACACAATTTTTGACTATAGCATTTCTCACAAGCATCAGCTCATTATGAATTTTGACACGCCTGACACCGTTCTTGCAGGATCTGTTCAACATTTGTATTTGCCCTCATTTACCTTTCCTTGCATTCCTATGTACATATCTTTTAAAAGTCTAAGTTGGTTAATGAGTTCCTTGTGTATCAACATCAGTCTATTTAATTAAACAGCTCTCCCTTTTCTTCCTCATTATAATTGTTTCCTCTTTGTGACTGCAGAATTTTATGCTTGAGAGCTTACTCATTCCTCCCTATAGAATTTCAGTCCTTGTCATACTACTCATCCTTTTCCCAAATCCTTTAAAATCAGTTTCCCCAAAATCTTGTATTCATGTAAGGCTACTTATACCTAAAATTTTTGTCCATCTCTATCACAAATTCCAAGATAATGTGGTCATTTTCCCTAAAGATTTCTCTCATTTTCACCTTAGCAATCAATTCATCCATATTTGAAGCAGATCCAAAATACAATTTCTACCCATAGGTGCTTCTACCTTTGGAAAAACAAAAGTCATTATCAAAGTAGTATGATGTTTTTCAAAGAGAACCCTCTAGGACATTTCCAGATAATTGAAGTTGTCCTTCACTGCACTATCCTATCTCTATTTGGGGCTTGTGATGTTCCCTAAAAACCAGCTATTTTACCTTTATGTTCAGTATTTCTTTTTTTTTTTCTTTTTAAACCCTTACCTTCTGTCTTGGTATCAATACTATGCCTTGATTCCAAGGCAGAAAAGCAGTAAGGGCTAGGCAATAGGGGTCAACTGACTTGCCCAGGATCACACAGCTGGGAAGTGTCTGAGGCCAGATTTGAACCTAGGACCTCCCATCTCTAGTCCTGGCTCTCATTCCACTGAGCTACCCAGCTTCCCCCTGTGTTCAGTATTTCTAATGACAATGCCATCTCCATTTCTACGGATGCTTTTCCCCATGCTTCTCCCATTCTATTCTTGAATTTTGTTACAGAAGCATTGCCACATGTTGATAATATTATTTATCTATGATCTCATAAAATGGGTATTTCTTCCAGTCTTCCATCAATGCCTGCCTATCTTGTGTCCCTCTTATCCACGACTGCCCATAAAATTGCTACAGGGCTATATTCAATATTCTCAAGTCCTTCCTCAAATTATCATCACATTTAATGGAGCAAAAGACTGTTATGAGGAAAACATAGGTAGTTGAGAGGATTGAGAATCAGGCCTAGAGACAGGAGGTCCTGGGTTCAAATTTGGCATCAGACATTTACTAGCTATGCAATTCTGAGCAAGTCTCTTAACCTCTATGCCTAGTCCTTATTTTGCCTTAGAACCTATACTTTGTATTGATTCCAAGATGAAAGGTAAGGGTTTAAAAATGGGCATTAGTGAAGGATCTCACATTTAGAGAAACAATAATATAGTTAATATTTATGTAAATCATGTAATTTTAGCAAGAACTATCTCCTTATTCACCCCTCTGTCAACATCACTGAAGAAATGAAGACTACACTGATTTGATCCAGATTTTGTATTTTTCATGGTGGCAAAGGCCATGCCTGAAAGAAAACAAATGTCAGGTTCAAATAATTCATCACAAAATAGCCAACCTATTAACAATAGGCCTCTCCATACACAGCTCAGCTCTTCTTCTAGAAAATATAGTCTTTTACTGGAATTTTACATGAATTTTTCCAAGATGGTAAAAACTGCCAGAGCTGGCATTCCACTAAAATATTTTCAGAAAACTAAGGGTCACTTCTATTTTCTTAGGACAAACTGGAGTGGAACTTTGTATAGGCATGTGAGTATACCTTCTTAATATGTAAAATCTTTCCCTGCCTATTTTCTTTTCTGGTATTTTGAATAAGGTTACCCTTTCAAAGCCAAATGCCAGTTACAAGACTCATATTGTCAATTATCAGTTACAAATTAATAAAATCAACTTTAATTCATTGTATCAAAAATTTATAGTTCATCTTTCTCATTACTCATTACTTATTCATTTTTTAAAAAAATCTTTACTTTACATTCTAGAATCAATACTGTGTATTGATTTCAAGGCAGAAAAGTGGTGAGAGTTAGAGAATGGGGGATAAGTGATTTGTCTAGGATCACATAGCTAGTAATTATCTGAAGCCATATTTGAATGCCGGACATACCATCTCAATCCACTGAGCCACATAGCTGCTCCCTACTGTGGAAAGGAAAGCTGAATCAAGCTTTGGCATTTCTGCCACTGAGGTGGAACAGACAGCAGTTGAAATGTTAAAGTGAAATTGATGGGCAGCAAAGGCAGTTGGAGGGGTGAGGGGAGACTTAGAGAATGATTGTTGCTTTGGTGGTGGCACTCTTTCATGGCCCCCAGACTGGAAAGAGCACTCTCTCCCTGTCTCTGGATAGAAGTACTTGTATTTCTGGAGTTTTCCCAACTGTGTGCTCTACCTGGATTCCTGTGGATTGTGTCATCAAACAAAGGGATTTAAAGAGTGCAGCTTGAACTTAAGGCCTGTCTTTAGGGGCATCAGCCCAAAGAGACAGGCCCCACCATCTCTGAAGGTCAGAACCTTTTCTTCCTCTTATTGTCTGCTGTTAAAGACTTTGAACTTAGGAAAGCTAGCAAAGATTAGCATAGACAGGAATAAAAGAAACCCTCCACAAGCCTACAAAGCAGGGCCTCAGCTCAAAAGCTGAGAGAGACTCAAACCCACTCTCTGGCAAAGTATAGGGCAATTCCTATTCCCTCTACCTTATACTTTCCCAATCCAAACTTATTAAATTCATCTTGAGTTAAACAACCCACTGTCAGATAAGAGGACTATCATTTCAGGGGAACATAGAGGGAGTAGAACCTAAGGACAGCCATTCAACCATAAGTGATCCTTATTAGACCCCTACCAGAATACCTTAGTCCAGGGAAAGGCTTGTTACTCAGAAGGGTCCATACTTACCTGCCCTAGGGTATCTTTAACATCAATCAATAAAGAAGACATCCCCTCAGACTATTAAAGTTGCCCCATTTCTCAGGAACCCCATTTTTCAAAGACAGCATCTCAGCAGGGGGTTTCTCTCTCCTTTTACCTCACCAGCATCCATATTCCCTCTATCCCTTCAACTCCTCCATTCCCTGTTACGAACCCTTCCTTATTCCCTGTACCTCTTCAATCCTCTAGAATTCCTTTAATTATTACACTACTTTTTTTGTATAAAGACATCAATCAAGCAACCAGGCAAGAAAAATGTTTGTTTATATTAAGTGATTACTATCTGCCTGGTCTTGTGCTGGATTCTGGGGATACAATGAAAAAATGAAAATGTTTCTGAACTCATTCTATTTCAGCAAGACAACAAGTATATGTATAAATGTACACAAAATGAATATCAATTAATTTTGGAAAGAAGGGCACTAGCATCTGGGGAGGAACAGAAAAGACCCTCAGGAGGACGCCTCATGCTTGAGCTAATCTTTGAAGAAAATTAGTGATTCTATGTAGTAGAAGTAAAAAAGTAATTCATTCCAAACATGGGGAATAACCAGTGCAGAAGCAGAGGTTTCATGGAGTGTTATGTGTGAGGAGCAGTAAAAGTTCATTTTTTTTTTCTGTTTTACACAGTGCATGAAGGGAATTATTATATAAAAATGTTTCAAAGATAGGTTCAACCTAGTTTGTTAGTGGCTCCTTTCATGGACTTTTGCCTCCTGTGAACTTCTAGAGTATACTGCTGTTATCTTCTTGCATTGGACCATCTATTACATCCACTTTTGCTGAGAGATGTTGGCCATTTTGTCTCCCCTACATTCTTTTTAGTTTAAAGTTCTTTAGATTTGATAGACTCAAGAAAAGTACAATCTCTTTTTGTTGTCATTAGTTATATATGATTCCTTGTGATCCAATTTGGGCTCTTGGCAAAGATACTGAAATGGTCTGCCATTTTCTTCTCCAGTACATTTTATAGATGAGGGATCTGAGCCAAAGAGAGTTAAGTAACTTCTCCAGAATAACACAGCTGATAAGTGTCTGTGGCCAGATTTGAACTCAGGAGGATTAATTTTTCTGACTTTATTCCCCAGTATTCTATGGTCTTTACCACTTAGAAGTCCTATCTGCTCTATAGGCTCGATTAAATATATTTTATCCCTAGTCAGAAGCTTGTCATTTTTATATTGTAAGTTGTGGTCCAAAATTGTAAACCTCATTTTCAGTCACCATTTTCTTAATCAATCCTTAAATTACAAAATCTAATTTTTTTTTCACTAAAGCTCTTGCTTTCAAAGTTCACCTTTAATTTCTTGCTTAAAACTTCATAATTCTAATAAATGATTGCCAGCTTCTTCCTGACTTTATCACTGGCAATGTGAATAAGCATAAGTGGGTAATTATAATCCAGTTTGGAAAGTCTTAGGATGTTCTCTGTTATGTATTAGCTCCCTAGAAGACAGTAGACTTCATACAGCTGTTATGAGGTTGGCAAATAGCTTTATCAGTCAGCAGAGTCCCCAAGTACCATTGTTCCTTTCTCCTTCTGCTTCTAATTGAATGATCTTGAACCTGTGGGACCATTTTATTCCTGGTAGGACTAGCAGTTGCTTCCATTTCAGTACATCTACCTCCTTCCTTTTTGAGAAGTATCTCATGTTTGTTTCTTAGCTCCAAGCATTTGATGATCCTTGATCCTTCTTCTCTTCCTCCCTTGTGTGTTGTTCTCCCACCATCAGACTTCAGATACAGGGTAGGATACATCTCTGTTTCAATATTTCCACACTAAAGGCCTTCTTCCTTTTAAAGAATGTTTCATTATCCTTGCTTACATGGAGGAGAGGAGAAACCATTCCTGGAGGCTCTTTACCACTATCACTTCCAGAGAGGAAATCAACCTTCCATCATTTTACCCTAGATAGTAGCCACTTGACCATGATCGGAATGTAGGGATATCTGTGCTTGCAACAAACATCCTCTCTGCTCACAATACTTTCAGTAAAAGAAATCTGTGAACTTCATCTTTCTTGCTAGTAGCTGCCCAACTAAAATAATGAATCAAAATGCTTGTGGGCCTCTGCTTGGAAGGCTGTCACTCTTCTCACTTCATTAACACCTTGTTAGCACCCAAGTTGCTAACTATATCTTATTTCTTTTTCTTTCTCTTAATAGCCTCTTTTGTCTCATTTACCATGATATACCAATTCTTAACCTGTTTTTCTACCATGGAAATTTTGAGCAACAACTTAAAGATTTTAAGGGCAGTGATGCACATTAAAGGAAAAAAACTGGCAGGCTAGTGAATCCTGCAGACCCCTTCTCAGAAGAGTATTTTGTAAATGCATAAAAAAACAAGAGGATTACAAAGGAAACCAAAAGCTAATGACAATAAAGGTGTAAATGTTTGGACCTTCTGAAAACTATTATTCCAGAATGGGTTGTCAGGTAGACTTTCATAGTGGGAGTCTATGAACCTCAGAACTCTTGCTTTATCTAACTACCTTCTTCTGTTGAAGGACTCCTCCTTCAGCAATTCTTTCTTTCTTTTTGATTCCTTCTCCCTCTGCTTTTTTTCATTCTTTTCAAATTATTTTCTCTTACCCCAGTTTCATCTCCTTTATTCCTCTAGCAGTTCTCTTGACCAGATCCTATGAAATTCTCCTTCACTAAATTAAACTTCTGGTATTTTATTAAAAACCACAGCTACCTCCTATTTCTTTTTCCAATTCCTCTCCTTCTTTAGCTCAAGTTCTTCTATTTCTCCCTAAGAGTGACTTTCTCTGAATGAAACTAGCCATCTCTCTTCATACAGAATGACAATTAAAATCTGGTAGGGGGTCACATGAAGAATGAGAGGGACTTCACAGAAGAAATGAGTTCTTTCTAAAATTTAGCCATTAGGGGATAAAGAAAGACTATACCAACTAATTAGTCAAGAACTAGGTCCATCTCTAGACAGTTTAACTGAAGGTCATATTTTTTAAGTAACAAAAAAGGCCTTTGAAGTTCCTCAACATACATATGAACTGGGAGATTTTCTGACTGTCAGGGATAATGACTTTTATGCAGTAGGGCATCTCAGTTCCTAAAATCATTCCCCAGTATTATATTCGGTACTTATTGGAAGTGGAAATGCAGGGTGTGCTTTCAGACAGCATTTAGGGAATTACTGTCACAGTGATGCCCTGGTGTGTTTTTTTTTAAAGGACACAAGAGAACAACTGCATGAAGTTGCTATAGAAACAGGAGGATGTGGGTTGAAATTTATATGTATCCATTGTTGCAGCGGAAAGATTCTAAATGAGATGCTGGTATCTTGACAGAGTTAATGCACCTTGCTCAATACTTAGTTTACTACTAAGTACTGAACTTTGACATAGAAGAGATTTCCTTGAATCACAAGAATTAAACCTAAGAGAGACCTTAAGGATAACCTAGTTGATCCTTCTCATCTGATTGATGAGTAAATTGGACTCATAAATTGTAAAGGAATTTGATTCATTGTAATATAAAAGGATCATAGAATACATTTAAGGTAAAATATTAGCAGCTCATATAAAAAGAGTCCTTTGAGGATTACCAAGAATATTATTCACAAAACCCCAGTAACACAAGTATTGCATTATTAATATTTATAAATTATGAAATTGAAGTATAGGAAGGTTGAGTGTTACATAATCACAGAGTTTATAAGTACCTAACCCAGGACTAACACTTCAATATTCTGAGTCAAGACTGATGAATTCTGGAAGAAGCTAGGTGGCTAGGTGGTTTGAGAGTCAGGAGACTCCCTGGAGACAGGAGGTTCTGAGTTCAAATATGACCCCAGATACTTCCTAACTGTGTGATCCTAGGCAGGTCACTTAACCCCAATTCCCTGTCCTTAAACACTCTTGTGCCTTGGATCCAACAATATACAGTGTTGATTCTAAGATGGCAGGTAAGGTTTTTTTTTTTTAAAGAACAATAAATTCTGCTCCACTCCCCTGTGCAAGAAAAAATTAATATTTCTGCAAAATTTTGCTAATTGAGAGTAAGAACCTTACTTTGGTTGTGTCTGTGCCTTATTACAGGATCCTGAATGTATCAGTCAATATAAAGTCATGTCTGTGTGCCAAGTAATGTGTTAGATGCTAGATACCAATAACATGAATAGAATAATCCCTCTTTTAAATGAGTCCACATTCTAATAGGAAGAAAAGAAGCACATATAAAAATATATACAGAATACACATTTTCTTAATAAATACAACCATATACAACAGTTAAAGACAAAGTATTTGGGGAGAGAAAACAGTTGGTTAGGTGACAAAAAGCTTTAGGCAGAAGATGGTGCCTGAGTTTCATCTTAAAGGAAAAGAGACACTCTTAAGAGATGGTGGTAAAGAAAAGGTGGGGGGAGGGCTTTCCACACAAGAACCTTATAAACATTTGTTGAATGAATTAATAAGCTTTCCTCAGAAAGTCTCAACTAAACCTTCAGCATGCTAGATAAAATAGAAGCTCTACTTCTGTGCAGAGAAGATGGCTATAGCCTCAAGACTTGTGGTACTGAGATTTTGCCTGCTATAGTAAATGATCTCACATTTATTAGGAATGCCTGAGTAATTAAATCAGGAAGGCAGGGAGGCAATCCATGGGCAATAATGGTGGCTTTTGATGTGAGAGTTGTTTGATGCCACAGAGCAGCTCCTGAGTGAGGCTGATTGAAGCAATATACAGAGAGGCAGCAGCAAACTAAGTTATCCCTTGTTTTTAATCCCCAGTCCCAACCTGTGATTGGTGAACAGGTTGGAACCATTTTCCAATACAGAAAAGACAATCACCTACATATCAAAGAAAAAATGTTAGGCAAACTCATATTGAAATATTTAATTAAAACTCTAATATAAATTTGTATTGCCCATGTTGGGATTTATGCCACTATTTTCTTTATTACACCTCCATATTGTACTATGAACTCCTTCTGAGGAAAAAGCAAATTACCAGCTTCCAATAGAACAAAATGTGAACAGAATAAATTTAACAACTATGCTGTTATCATAGCAACCAAAGTTTAAAAAAAAATCTGATGTGATAAAAAATGACACAAGAGAACAAATGCATCAAGTTGTTATGGAAACCAGAGGATGTGGGCTGAAATTTATGTATCTGGAATTGAAGGAAATATTCTAAGCAACTAAAATAAACATTTGCTTATTAGAATATCCCCCAAATAGTACTTATCTATAAGCATTAAAGCTTTTATACTATATTGTCTGCATTTCTTTTCATTTCCAATGAGTGAATTCTTTTTTGGCAACATCTTCTCTGGGATGAAATTTGGCTTCTAGAAAATGGTGCATAAGCCAATTTCAAAATAGCCCTCTTGTTCTCATTTATATTTCTTATTTTCATTCCATCTTCCTTTTAGGAAAATTTATCTACTGTCTCTCTCTCTCTCTCTCTTTCTCATTTTTAAAATAGTAGTTCTGCAGGGTATCATGGGAAAGAACACTAAATTTGGAGTCAGAGGACCTAGGTTCAAATACTACTTCTGTCTCTACTTCTATTGTGACCTTCATCAAGTTAATTCATCCACAATTCCCCCATTTGTAAAATGATGAGGCTAGCCTAGTTGGCCTAATATAGCATTTCCAAATCTAAATCTATAATCTATATATAAATCTATAATCTTATCACAAAGCAAAGCTCCTGGTTATTTATTGGACAACTTCAGAGTCTTTTAGGTATATGGCTGTTTGAATAATTATTTAGTATTTGGTCAGTGAAGTAAATTCAGATTTTATTCACTTACCAGAAGTAACTTGCCCCATTTGTGCAATAAGTATTTTTGGTTTTTGCTTGAATTATATAGATGAATTTCTCTAATTTTCATTTTCCTTTCATGATATAAACAATCTTAGAATGAGAGGCAGAAACATGAGAAATGTAAACGACCAAATTTGGTGCAAACTTCTTTGAAATATATGTGACATCTTTCACCTGGGAAATAGATACCTTAAAAAGATATTTCATAAAGTTGCAAAGATAGGATATTCCAAAACAAAGGTCAGCTCAGTGTCAGGAAATGTTTGCTATCTTCTCCTCCTTGTTATTAAAATGTCAACTAGCCTATCTGACCTAATCCTCAATTCCCAAAAAAAAGTGATTCTGTTGCCTCACCTGGGTTTACTGGTACATACCTTGGGTAATGATTTTATCATCTCAAATCCCAGTCTTTCAATTATAGAACAAAGGTTGACTTAGCCTGTAGCTTCAGAGTGGTCTAGATAATGTATTTTCTTTTACAAGCTTCTTGCAATCATGTTAATACATAACTGCTCTTAGTAACCTTGTTAAGGAGGGAAAGTATGGCAAATCAAGTAAAATATTTATTTATTTAAAAAGATTCTTTCAGATAATAGAACACAGTCATCTTGAAAAACTTAAATCTGCAGGTATTCCAAAGCGTTTTAGAAAACATCAGGCTGAAGAATATTCCAAATCAAACTTTGTTTTTAAGAAAGAAGAGAACAAGGAGGAAAGAGAGTGAAGAAGGAAGGGAGGAAGGAAGAAGCATTTATGATCCTACTATGTGCCAGTTAGTGTGGTAGGTGATTTACAAGTTTACACATTTTATCCTTACAACAACCCTGGGAAGTAGGTGTTATTGTTATCCCCATTTTATAATTGAAGAAGCTAAGACAAACAGGAGTTAAATTACTAGACTCTCACTCAGATCTTCCTGATTCCACATTTAACTCTTAATTCACAGGATTACCTGGTTGCCTCAGATACCTCAAAAGCTTCTTCCTACACAACAAAAAAGAGGTCCCAAAGGTCATAATCAGCAAGTCTAGGATTAAAACCCTAGCTCTCAGACTTCAAATATAGAGAAACTTTCCATGGTGCTATACTCCCTTTTGTCACCTATGTTCATGAGAAGTCTTTGTAATAGTGGACAAAGCTCTAGGATTTAGAGTGAGAAAAACCTGCCTCCAACACTTAGGAGACCAGAAGGTTTAATTAACCTCTCTTGGTCTCAGTTTCTTCAACTGTAAAATGGGAACAATAATCTCTATACAACTTACCTCACAGGATTATTATGAAATACAAGTAAAGCATTATATATAAACATTAGCTACATTATTATTGTTGTTATTGTTATAGATCCAGAATAATGTTTAAGTATGTTAGCTGTATGTGTGTCCCAAGCCATTCCCTATAAAAAACATCTTTGACACTTTAATAATTATAAAATTCTAATAGTGAAAGGAAAATTCCAGAAATGATAAATGAATGAAAGAATAGATTAATGAATGAATGTAAAAGCATTTTGAAAGGCCTGCTATATAACAGTAAGTGTACTACACAATGGGGACACAAATACAAAATCAAAACATTGTCTGCCCTCAGGCAGCTTATACTCTCTGGTGGAAGACAACACATAGATGACAATGGTGGCCTAGGAAGGGAATTGTGGTTTAGGCTTAGGGAGTCACAGGAAAGGTGAATAGAGTCATAGGGCAGGGATTGCCCCTTTCCAAAAGCAAGAATAGTACTAATTTGATATTTTAAAATTTGTTTATGTAAAAACCCTTACCTTCCATCTTTGACTCAATACTAGGTATTGGTTCCAAGGCAGAAGAGTGGAAAGGGCTAGGCAATGGGGGTTAAGTGACTTGGTCATATAGCTGGAAAGTGTCTGAGGCCAGATTTGAACCCAGGACCTCCTGTCTTTGGTCCTGACTCTCAATCCACTGAGCCACCCAGCTGGCCTCTATTAATTTGAATTTTGGTCCCAAGAGGTATGAGGTGGATGACTAGGAAAGATGATTTGGAGCTGTTTAGATTAGGTAAGGTTAAAATTACTCACTGATCAATCAGGACAGCTTAGAACTACAGGAATGAACTAGAAAATAGATATTGATATGGTTTGGTAAGATAAGGAATTTTGGAAAGATATCTCTGCAACTGCAGAGTGGATGAGGCAAGAGAGAGTTCTGTGTGCATGAGCTTAGAACTTTGAGCTCTGCCTGCTCTACTCCTTCAAAGTTCCAAGCTCATCCACTCTGCAGTTTCAGAGATACCTTTCCAAAATTCTTATCTTACCAAACCTTATCAATATCTATTTTCTATTTTATTCCTATAGAACCAAAGAAGATAAAGTCATCTATCTATTCTTAACTTTCTAGCTCAAGATAAGACTAGACAGGGAGCAGGTGGTTTTGGTTTTGGTTTTTCAGACTTCACTGTCTATAATGCCACTTCAAAGGCAAAGAAGGGAGAAGATCTTCCTACATGACCTCTCAAAATCACAAAGAAGCTCCCACCTATAAGTGGCATGGAGGGGGAAGATGGCAGGAGGGACAGCACTTACTTTCTCATTGTTGATTTTTAGTGCAGAGAAAACTTTGGGAGTGTTGTAAGGAATGTAGGGAGTGCTACATAGCAGATAGATATTGCCAGGCAATTTATGAGATGAACAACTCTTTATGGAACTGTTCCTCCCATGGCCATGGTCTTACAAGAATGAAATTCAGCAGCTTGAGGGGAAATGTAAAAGGCCAGACTTCACCAAAATATCTTTCCATTAGTCCTGCCGAGAGGAAATTTACTCTGAAATGTTGGTGTTTTCTGAAAAGGATGTGTCATTAAACCATTTTCAACCATTAATGCCCTTTACTAGAGTTGGTTTATAAAAAAGAAGCTCTTTGAAGTCAAAGACTGTTTTATTTCCCCAGTACTCAGGATGTTTCTTTACACATAAAAAGATGCTTGGGGCAGGTAAGTAGCACAGTGCAAAGAGTGCCAGGCCTGAACTCAGGAAGACTCATATTTCTAAGTTCAAATACAGCTTCAGACATTTACTTGCTGTGTGACTCTATGTTAGTCACTGTAATAGATAATATTTCTCTTGTTTGCCTCAGGGTCTTCATGTATAAAAATGAACTGGAAAGGGAAATGACAAACAACTTGGGTATCTTTGCCAAGAAAACCCCAGAGTCAGACATGACTAGAATGACTGAATAACAACAAAAATGGTGCTTAGTCAATAGTCGTGGAATTTTTAAAAAATAGCAGGGCTCTGGTGAATAAGTTTTGATGGAATGTATTGATGTGAGAGCAGTGAATGGACACATCTCAGGAAGGACACTGGAGAGAGGGAAGGAAGTCCAAGTGTAGCAAGGTAGAAGAATGAAATCCTTTAGAGATTAAGGAGAAGTGGGGCAGGGAATAAAGAGAAAGGAAGGGGAAACAGGATAGAGAAGAAATGGACAAAAAACAATCATCTGTTATATCATGTTGCCAACGGTCAGCTTTGGAGGAAGATATCCTCTCATTCTAGAAAACTTTCATGCAATTCTCTGTGATTTCTTTATCTATTTCTCGAATGCAATTTGCCAACCAGCTTCAGTCTTGAGGGTTTCTCACTAAACATGCTCTTTAGCTCCTGATCCCACTGAGGACTTCAGAATTTGGCTTTATGTTTGGGAATTTATGACAAGAAAGAGCCCTCAGCTCCCATAAAAACACTCAGACTAACAAAATATCCAAAATAAGGCAGGCTTTATTTATCACAAAAGAAAATGCAAAGACTTGCATATGAGTCTGTAAAACAGTCATGATAATCCATCTTCTCTCTGTGGTGGGTTTTCACTTCCCCCAGAGACCTACACAGTTCTCCAAATTTATAGTTGTACCTTGAGGCTTTTCATAAGTGGAAAGTAATTCTTCCAAATAAAAGAGATTCTTTATAAATGGTGAGATTCTCCAGATGATTGTTTTTGCATGCAACATAGTTGATTTCACTTAACTTCAGAATACTCCAGGGCCTCTTTAATGAGATTGCTGGCCACTATAAAGATATCATATTAGCAATGAAAGGCAGCTAGGAAACCACGGAGAATAGAGCGTCCACCTTGAAGTCAGGAATACCTGAGTGCTTCAGTCACTAGCTATGTGATCTTGGACAACTCAACTAATATCTTTCACACTCAGTTTCCTTATTTTATTAATTAATTTCCTCAGTTTCCTTAACATGAGAAGATTGAACTCATATTCTCTAAGTGTTCTTCTAAATCTAAGCCTATAATTCACAAAGGGAAAAAAATGGATGAAGAATGCATATTGTCCAAATTATGACAGCTTAATGATGTAGGCTTCTTTCAGTGAGCCTACAAATATCTACAGCAAACAGAGGAGAGAGATAATTATTAGGCTCAAAACTAAATACAATGAATATGGTTTGTTGGATCTAATTCTATGTATTAGCATAAAACTTTTAATGCTACTTATTATTAATTAGTATTAATTATGTTTATACTACTATTGTATTTATATACTATTATACTAAATTAAACTAAATATACTGATTTGTTCTAAGCTTAAATATAATACTAATGCTAATTAGCTGTGCTATAAAGCTCATCTCGTAATGCTATGTGGCTATAAATTCTGGAATGCCATAGTCTCTGAGGAAGTAGGCAGTTAGTTGTCACAATGGATAAAAGAGCTGGACCTGGTTTTAAGAAGACCCAAGTTCAAATCCTGACTGACCCTCTTAGAGTAGAGAGATATTAGATCTAAGCAACCTCCAATATATAATGCATTTCATTTGGAATTGGGATAAGAAACATTGTTAATTGTGCACATAGCCACAAGAATTATTTGAGTGGGTGGCTGTGAGAAGAGAGGGTGTAAAGCATCTCAAGAAGAGCATGCTGGGGTAGGACAGAGTTTGAGATAAATATTCGTATAGTGAGAGTGAATGTTGAAGAGTATTTAAAAATATTAATAGACACTGATGAAGTCCACCATTGGGTTGGCTATTCTGAAGAGAGAATTTCTGGAAAGAGAATCTTGGAGCTTGAAGAGACCTCAACAGCTCTCTAGTTCAACTCATAGCTGGGCAAGAATCCTTTCTACAATATATCTAAGAACGTGGTCATATCCTTGTATGAAGATTAAAAGTTTAACCCTTGCCTATTTTTAAATTTAATCACCAAAAATGTAAATATCCTACTTACAGTTGAGTGAGGAGATCTGCCTATTTTTTAGATCTAATGGCCAAAAGTGCAAACATTCCACTTAATCATTAAGTGGGAGGTCTGTGAACCTTGTATGCAATAGTGGGTGACAAATCAGAATTAAACTAACTGCCCCTGGGCAGTCTTAAAGTAAAGCTTCAACTGTGATTGGTAGAGGTAAAATTGGGGAAAACACAGGAAGTGATGCAAAAGAAGCATCTTTAAAAGGAGCTGTCACTTCCTGTGAGACACAATTCTTTATTCTTTGGAGTGGAGGCTGGACGCGAGACCCTGTTTCTGATGAGGCTGTTCTAAAATCTCTTCCTTTGAACTGACACATGGTGAGTGAAAAGCTGACTCTTAACTGCTGGATTTTCTGAAAAAAACTAATCTTGGGAGAGATTGATCTCTTGAGAGAGACTTCCCCAGGTCCTCTGCTTTGCAGAGGCCTAAGGACTAACTCTCCCTGCCAAAGTTGAGCCAGGAACCAACAGTAAATTACTTAGTGCTTAAGCTAGATCTCTTACCCTATCCTCTCTCTGATTTTCTTATTTCACTCTTTCTACATTTTGTAAATAAATTGTAAATAAATCTCTTTGGAATAAATTAAATTCCTGGTGACCACACTCTTAAATAATCCAGACCAACCCTGTAAAAATAACTCCTTTTCCCTCATTACACTTGACTTTCTTTAATGATTTACAGAAAACAGGAACCCTCTAACCTCTTCGACAGCGAATCACCCTTTGAGATAGCTGTATTTATTCAGTTTTTCCTAGCATCGATTCACTTTGCAACTTCTACTTGTTCGTGCTACTTCTGCTCTCAAAGGCCAAGCAAAACAATAAATCCTTCTTCCATGTGATATTTTTAAATGATTGAAGATAGGTCATGCCCCTGCTAAATATTCTCAGCTTCCATATAAGCAATCTCAGTTTTCTTTTTACTTTCTTTTTTTAATTTTTGTAAAACCCCGTACATTCCATCTTAGAATTAATATTGTGCATTTGTTCTAAGGCAGAATGGTGGTAAGGATTAGATGAATGCAGGTTAAATGACTTGCCCAAAGTCACACAACAGGAAAGTGCCTGAGGCCAGACTACAGTCTTCTTTCTTGATCCACCGAGCTAGCTAGTTGTCTACCACATCCCAAGTTTCTTCAACCAGTACTCATATGAACAAGATCTTAAGATCACTCAACCTGCTGTTTACTTTTCTGTGGACTTGCTTCCAATTATCAATGTTCTTGCTAAAATGAGGTACCCAGAACTGATGCTACTTTAGATGTGATCTGACAAGGGTAGGATAAAATAAGGCCATCAGGTTCTTGTTGTTTAGTCATTTTCATGTGTGCCTAACTCTTCATGACCCTTTTGGGAGTTTTCTTGACAGAGATACTAGAATGGTTTGCCATTTCTTTCTACAGTTCATTTAAAAGGTGAGGAAAATGAGGAAAACAGGGTTATGTAACTTGTCCAGGGACAGAGAGTAAGTGCCTAAGGCCAAATTTGAACTCAGGTCTTCCTGATTCAAATCTAACTCTCTATGTACTGTGACATTTAGCTGCCAAAGAGGTTCTTAGACCTGGATATTTTGCTTCTCCTAATGAAACCCAAGTTTCTCTTCTAAGTCATACTATTGATTCAGATTGAGTTTACTATCCCCTAAAACTATCAGGGTTATTTATATTTCCTTAAACAAGCTGCTACTCTACTATTGCCTTGCCAGATTTTTTACTTGTGTCATTATGTTGTGTGTGTGTTTTTTAACCTAAATAAATTTTATCTTGCTTGATCTGGTCCAAAGTTCTACCCTAGTGAGATTTTTTAACAATTATAATTGCCATACATTTTATTAGTTATTCTTTCAGCTTTGTGTCATCCATGAGTTTGATAAGTGTGACATCTATGTGTTTATCTAATCATCAGTAAGAATGTTTTAAATATATTTTGTGATTCCTTTTGTTTTTACTTCTCAGTCATTTCTGGGATGTGCGTGTGCTTGTGTGTGTGTGTGTGTGTGTGTGTGTATGTGTGTGTGTGTGTATGTGTGTGTGTGTGTGTGTGTGTGTGTGTGTAGGGGTGGAAAATCTCTCCTCCTATATACATTGAGCATTTCATGTAAAAATTTTAAACAAAAAATGACATTATCCAAAAAAGTATACAATGTTATACCCTATGTTTCATTATCCCTCCTTTGGGACTGTTAGATTTTTTAATGAATCACAGTCTGGTTTATTTTTACTAATCTTTTCATTTTCATTATTGTAGTCATTTTAAATATTGTCTTTGAATCTTGTTGGTTTCACACTGCATCAATTCATGAACTTTTTCTGAGTTTCTCTAAATTTTTATATTTATTATTTCTTAGTGCATAATAATATTCTATCCCATTTGTATACGTAGATTTTTCAACCATTTCTCAATTGATTCCCCACTGTGTTCCCAGTTCTTTGATACTACACAGACTGCTATTATGCATGCTTTTGAATGTATGATCTTCCTTTTTGTTTATGGCTATGATATTTGCTCAGTGAGAGGCATCATAGCATAGTAGGAAGAAAATTGACCTTAGAATCAATAAAACCTTGATTTGAAGTTCTTGGTTGTGTGACCCTGGACAACACACTTAATATTTTATTGCTCTAGAATATGTATCTTCTAGAAAATCTTTCTACATTGATAGTGGTAGTTTTCTCATTCAGGGAATTCCTTTTACCAATTTACTCAATTAAATGGTCTGAGACCTATCCTTATCCTTTAACTGAAGAGTAAATGGATGAATTGAAAAAAAAAAAGGAAAGAACTTTGTAAATTTTAGAATGCTTTAGAAATGTGAGGTCTAAGATGTCTGCTTAGAAGCAGCAAAAGTCCAGTCCTCTGTGAAAACCCTTCCATACCAATCAAAAAGAAAGTGCTTTGGGGGGACAGAAAACCAAATATAACAACAGGAGAGAGCCAGGGGACCCTCTTATTTGATTCAACTTAAAAGGTACTTAAAGAAGGCTGAACTCTCAGGTTTAAGGAAAAGGAAGAAGAAAGGTCCCAGGACCTTTCCCCCACCTACTATGTTAAGTCTCTAGTGGTCACTGAAATCTTGGGACAAGGGCTCCAGCCCAGAGGGAGCACCTTGCAGCCACAGCTGTGCCAGGCTCATTGCTCTAATCACAGTTGGCAGAGAAACAGCTGAAGGAGAGGCTCAGAGGGAAGGGTAATCAAATCACAGCCACCCCTCTCCATCTTGGACCTCCATCTCTCAAGATTTTGGCCTCAGGGCACATCCAGCTCCAGATTAATCTAGTCTATCAATAGGACAGATAAGAAGCCTTCAGAGGGCAGGGAAGCTCATTCTCCAACATCCCCCACTGACTACACTGAGAGCCACAGTAAAAGTCTAGCTGACTGGGATCCTGAGGTGATGGCTGAAACCCCAACAGAAGCACAGCTGCCCTCAGCCTCCACATATTCACCTATACCTTCAGCTTCTGCTAAAAGCTGGGGAAGATCTGACCTCAGGGCTCATTAATACTCCATCACTCTAATCTAATCAATCAGCAGAGCAGAGAAGTCCCTTTAGAACATAAGATCCAAACCCATAGATCCAACAAATAATCAGAGGAGCAAGATTACAGTCAATGGCAGGGACCAAAGAAGATAAAATTATGAGTAAACAGAAAAAGAAAAAAGAAATTACAAATGACAGCATCCATCCCGGTAATGAACAAAGAGCAAATGGAACAGAGGATGACTAAGGAACAACCAAAAATGCAGAAACTCGAGCGAATTTGACTCAAACTTTGGAAGAACTCAAACCACTATTCAAAAAACAACTAAGAGAGGCTGAAGACAATTGAGAAAAGAACTTAAAAGCCAAATAAGTCATCTAGAAACAGAGGCACATGAACTAAAACAAGAAAATAGTATTTTGAAAGCCAGAATTGACCAGCTTGAAAACAAGGTAAAAGAAGTGAAAGATGACCTACAAAGAAAAACAGACCAGAAGAAGGATGACCAAAATGTCTGGGATAAAATTTAGCCTTTAAAAATTAGAATCCAACAACTAGAAGTGGATGACTTCACAAGGCAACAAGAGTCTATAAAATACAATGAAAAAATGAAAAAATCAAGGAAAATATGAAACATCTCATTGATAAAACTACATGCCTGGGAAATAGAATCAGAAGAGACAATTTAAGAATTATTGGACTACCATAAAATCATAACAAAATAAAAAGCCTGGACATCATTCTACAGGAAATTATCCAAGAAAACTGACCCCACACTTTTGAACAAGAGGGAAAAGCAGAGATTGAAAGAATCCAAAGATTGCCTTCTGCATTCAATCCCCAATTGACCATGCCCAGGAATGCTATAGCCAAATTCAAGAACTACCAGACCAAGGAAAAAATACTACAAACTACTAAGGAGAAAACATTCAGATATCATGGAACCACAGTTAGGATAACACAGGACCTGGCTGCATTCACATTGAAGGACCAGATGGCATGGGATATGATATTCCAGAAAGCAAGGGAACTGGGTCTAAAACCAAGAATCAGCTACCCAGTAAAATTGATTATATTCTTGCAGGGGAAAGTATGATCATTTAATAAAATAGATTTCTAAGCATTCATAAATAAAAGACCTGACAAACAGAAATTTTGATGCCCAAATATAGAACTCAAGAGAATCACCAAAAGATAATTAAGAAAGGAAAAACACAAACAAATAAAAACTTTTTAAAGGACACAATAAGTTCAAATGAGTCATATTCCTATTAGAAAAGATGATATTGGTAACTCTTTAAAAATTGTTATGATCATCAGGGTAGCTAGAATAAGTATACTTAGAGGGAACAGTGACAAATTATATAGATGAAATTTCAAATATATATGTATATATATATGTATTACATACATATATATAATACACACACACACATATATATATATATAACTAGGGATAAAAAAAGATGATAATACTAAGAGAAATGGGAAAAGAGATAAAATGGGGTAAATATATATTGCATAAAGAAATGCATGGGGGAAGGTAGGGAGAAGACCAATACAATGGAAATGTGAAAGAGATTTGAGACACTCTCCAAGAAAATTTTAATCATGATTGTAGGAAGGGTCAGAAAGGTTCAAATGGAAGGAAAATCTCCAACTCCAAATTATCATCATCACCACCATCAACATCAAAAACAACATCATCAACAACAATATCATCAATAGCATCAATAGCATCAACAACAATATCATCAATATCAATGTCATCATCAACGTCATCATCTAACTATCTATCTTTTCCTGGAACAAGATTTTTGCTGGGTGGTCTAACCGAATAGCATACTATGCAGAGTACTGAATGAGAGCCAAGAGACATAAACTCTAGGCTTGAGTGTCACTATATGTCCTTTGAGGGCAAAGAGAGCCTTCTTTTTCCTGGACTCATTTTTCTCATTTATGTATGAGTGAAGCTTACCTGGACTCTGCATTAAGTTAGTCAATTAAATCAAATAATAAACCAGGTGTGAACAAGAAAAAAAAGCTTTCTGTAACATGGTAACAAAGTTCAGAAAATCAAATTAAAACTCCTGGTATAGCTTGCCCTCTTACGTTCCCACATGATTAGGGCACTTTGTTCCTTCTCAGATTGGAGATATTGACTGAGTCAGCACCTTTTCATTTCTACACCTAGAAGCTCCTTGCCAATGTAGTTTATGCTTAACATGTTCAGATCACACACTGATTCAGAAGAAAAAAGATATGTGAGTTCTAACTATTCTTGTTCTTTATTATCCTATGCAATTTCTTTAATTGCCTTTTCTCTTTCTTGTTCAATAAAGTAATTCCTCTTGCGGGCATCAGAATTTTACCTTTAAGAGCTTCTAATTACTCTTGGTTGACTTTCCTATCAAATTTCCTTCTGTGGAATTATCCCTATTGTTTCTCTAAATTCTTCTTTAAAATCTCATTTGTTTTCTAAGACTAATATGCATGTACCTGCATACCTGCCTTTCCTTTAACCTGTCACAAACTGTAAGATGAAATGGTTACTTTCCCCTATAGTTCCCACGATTTCTACCCCAATAACCAATGCTACTTTATTAGTGAGAATCAAATTATATCAGTTACCCTTATTCCTTCATCCATATTCCCAAAAATGAGTATGTAATTAAGACAAAGTAAAAAAAAATAGGTGTTCTGCTTTTGGTAGGGAGAGATGTCTCTAGAATATGCCCAGATCATTGTAGTCCTCCATGACTACTCTGGCATGATTCTGGGCCAGGTCTATGATTTGTTTCCTTAGATCCTCATCTTTTTTTCCCTTCTTCCTGGATGTTCAGTAATATGATCCAATGGCAGTATCATTTTTTTTGTTTGTTTCTGCCTCTGGTGATTTTCACTCAAATTCTATCCATCATGTTTCCTCCACAAACCTCCTATAACATAAAAAAAAAAGCACAAATGTAGATCAATCTACCAGGAGAAGGTAAACCAATCCTAATAAGTTTTAATTTTATAGACCCTTTGAAACATTGGTTTTCTTATTCCTTCTGTATCTTTCTGGGGAGTGAGGGGAATCATATAACAAGCATTCACATTTAAATAGCACCATGTTTATTATTTCACTTGTTTCATGACAGCCCAGAGAGATAGGTACTAATAGTATTATTTTAACTATTTTACAGATGGGGAAACTGAGGATCAGAGAAGTTAAATCACGATCTATCAGAGGAAGAATTTTAGACTCCTCCAAGTCCAATACCCTATCCATTACCTCCCTATGAACAAATGCCATAATTTCACTTTTGATTTCTTAGGAAACTTTTCCTTTTCAAATAAGGAAACGTACCTGGATTGTTAAAAATGATACAGGAATTGAAATTCTTATCCCATTTTCCCCAATAACCTTGTTTGTTAAGGCCTCTCCGCTTACAAAGCTTGGAATTATTCTTAACTCTTCAACAAATTTGTAACTAAGTACTTTCACTTATTTCTTCAGAATAGCTTTCAGATTTATATTTTTCACTGCTTTCATGCTCTTGCAAACCTAGTCCAGGCCTCTTCCTCTCTCATATAGGGTAATTGGTCTCTTGACCTTCATTCTTTCTCTCACGTCCAACCAACCTCATTTTCTGTTGCTTCCCAACAAAACCCTTCTCTCGAGTCAGGTCAATTGGTTTAGACTATGTACCCTACTTGGAAATGCTCTTCTCCTTTCCCTCTTCCTTTCTAAATCCAAATGACTCATCCATCAACACTCAGTCCCATCCCCAACACTTCTATGAGGCCTTATCCAATCACTCTCCTTATAAATGGCTGATCCATTCTCCTCTTTCAAACCCAGTCCATTCCAAACACTTCAGAATTTACTTCTTCCCAAGTTGTTTTGAGCAAATAGGTTCTGATTATGCCAACTTAATTGACTTACTTTAGGTCAGTGACTGTGAATTTCTTTCTTATCCCCTTTTACACAGAGCAAGGTTGTTATTGTTGTTTGCCCTTTCTTTTTGAAGAGAATTAATCATGTTTCAGAGTGATTTACTTTGTATATGAATTGGATTTAAGTGATGAAGAGTTGAAAGAAGTCATCAGCCTCACTTTCTTTTACAGAGTCAACAAAGTCCAATAGTATGACAAAAGTCAAGATGACTGATGATGATTTTGGATGCAGTGGATGACCCTGGCTTCTTCATTGTCCTCCCAACTTCTAGTCACTCCATGGTGCCTGCTTCCATTGCCTTCATGGCTTTTGGAATAAATTGATTTCATATGGCCCTTCCACCAGGGGAAGTCTTCCCATGTCTGGGGTAGATACCCCAAACAGGTCTGAGGTCTATTGGTTGCCCTCAACATTAGTTAACCCATAAACCAAGGAAGTTTACTGGGTTGGTTTAGGGTGCATCCTATAGCTCTTGGAGCCACAGGAGAGAGAGCCAGGTGTCAGGTGGACACCTAGGAGGATAAGCAGCCCTGAAAAGAGATTGTCAAGCTCTCATCCAGAGAGGTACTAGCCTTCCCTTTAGGGTGCTGTTGATTGATCAAATTAACATCCTAAAATCTATCTCCTTCCTACTGTACCCTAAAAGTCAAAGTATGGTAGTTCTGACTCCATACAGGAAAAGGATTGTGGGCTAAAGAAGAGTAGCACAGTTCCATGTAAGGTTGGGAGAGAGGAGTATATTTCTGCATACTACTTAAATACCCAAATGGATCCATGATATCAAGATTCAGGCATTTCCTACAAATGGAACAGACTTCAAGCCATCCATGCCTTCCTATCTTCAGGCAGTCAACAAACATTTATGTCAGATACTAGACTAATCACTAAGGGTACGAAGAAAGGCAAAAAATATGATCCCTGCTCTCAAGTATCTCAATATCTCAAGAAATAATAATTTCTAATTGGGGAAGGGGGCAACATCAAATAACTATGTCTATGTAAGTGGAGTTATCAAATAACTATGTCTCTATAAGCTATATACAGAGAAAATTGAAGGTAACCTCAGAGGACTGCCAAGGCAAGGTGAGAGGGAGACCAGAACAGTCCACCTGCAGAAAATGAGATGTGAGTCTTGATGTAAGCCAGAGAATTCAGAAAAGAGGGAGAGATATTCCAACCACTGGTGACAGCCAATGCAATAGCAAAGAGGCTAGTAAATTTTTAAACTAGATTCGAACTCAGATTTTCCTGAGATCAGACCTACTGCTCTACTCACTGTACCACTAAGCTGTATATATAAGAGCTATGAAGCAATCTAATGGAAAAGATAATAGCAGCTGGGATGACCAGGGAAGACTTTAAATAAAAGTTGATATGAGCTGAGGCTTTAGGCAAACTAGAGGATTTGATGAGAAGGGCAAAAGGAATGGAGCAGAAGATGGAGGGTCACGTAGGTCAAACAGCAAAAAGGCCATTAGGTTAGACTGGAGAGTGCATGCAGAGGAGTAAATTATAACAAAGCTTGAAAAGTAGTTTGGAGCTAGGTGGAAAGGGCTTTAAATGCCAAAGAGAGAAGTTTATAATTGATCCTGAGGGCAACAGTGAGCTACCAGAGTCTATAAAATAAAAGATTTCCAGAGCCAGACTTGCACTTTAGGGAAATCATTTTGATGGCTATGCCAAGGAAGGAAGAATTAGAAAGAGAAAAGACTTGAGACAGGAAAAGTAGCTTGATGGCAATGACAATGACTGAGCAAAAGGTTTTAAAAGATCGAATGCCAGAAATGGCTCTGTTAGTGAAGAGATGGGGAGACATAGAAGACATATTGAAGAGGTAGAAAAGGCAAGATATGTCAATTGATTATTGATATATAGTATCAGAAAGAATAAAAAGCAGAAGAAGATACTGAGATCGCAAATTAAGGTGATGGGATAAATGGTGATGGGTATCTAGATGGCACAGTGGATAGTACTGGGTCTGGACTCAGGATGATTCATCCTTTTGAGTTCAAATCCTATTTCAGACAATTAATTCTATGTGAACCCAGACAAATCACATCACCCTGTTTGCTATTGATTCCTCATGTGTACAATAGGCTGGAGAAGGAAATGGTAAACCACTCCAGTATATTTGCCAAGAAAACTTGAATAGGGTCACAAAGAGTTGGAAAAAACTGAAAAATGACTAACAATAAACATAGATGCTGACTCCTTGATAAGAAAGAGATAAGTTCAAAAGAGGAATGTGTTTTGTTTGGTAAGAGAGAGGGAGAGATTATCAGTTCAGTTTGGGCTGTATCTTGGATGAAACATGCATAAGATGTCCCTTGTTAAATGTCCAAAAAAGCCTTTGGAGGAGCAAGTTCAGGAGAGATTAAAGCTAAAAATATAGACCTGGGAGTCATTCACATGATCTGAACAAATATGATTTGATGAGGTCACCAAGAGAGAGAAGGGAAAGAAGAGAAGAGGGACCAAGGCAAAATGTGGATTCATATCCACTAATTAGGGACATGTTTTAGATGGTGATGAAGTCAAGATTACTAAGAATGATTGGTCAGAAAAGTAGGAGAACAAAGAGAGAAAAATGCCATGAAAACAGAGAGGAAACATTGGTCAAAAGCATAAAGTAATCAAGAATGCCAAGGCTGAAGGATAAAGGTTGAGAAAAGGCTGACTGATTTGACAAATAGATCACTGATTATATGGGAGTCTACCTGCCAAGACAAACGGAGGAGCTATGTGATCACAACTAAAAACACTTTTCACATAAATAAAGTCAGACCTAAACAACTGGAAAAATCCCATGTGTTAACTCTTCTAATCCTCTCTTCTCTGGTCTTTTTGGATCAAAGAGAAAGTTTGTGAAATTCCTTCTTCCTGGTTCTCTTTATAAAGACTTAAAAACAGCTATTAAGTTAACTCTAATCTTTCCCCTTTACCATGCTCAGTTATTTCCAAATTTCTTGTCTAGACTCTATATTCAAATCTTCTAAGATCTTTATAAATAGCAAGACAAATGGTATCTCTGGACTTTGAGTCATCTTGACTCAAATCCCACCTCACACACTTACTATCTGATCATGGACAAATCACTTAACCTTTCTGAATTGCATTTTTCTCATCTGAAGGACAGGGCAGCAAGGTGGTACAATGGATAGAGCACCAATCCAGGAGTTAGAAAAATTTGAGTTCAAATCTAGCCTCAGACACTTACACTAGTTGTGTGGCCACGGTCAAGTCATTTCACCCTATCTGCCTCATTTTCCTCATCTGTAAAATGAGCCAAAGAAGGAAATGCCAAATGACTCCAGGATCTTTGCCAAGAAAACCCCCAAATTGTCTCAGAAATGAGATAATGAAAGCATAAAGGCTTTTCAAATGTTATAATGCTACACAAATGTCAAGAATTACCTATTACTAGTTAATCAATCATCTTTGTTACTCTTGTTGAAGGCTTTTCAGTCATAACTGAAAGAAGGAAGATGGCTTGCACAAATTTCTTTGAAACTGTAGCCAGGTGTCAGGAAATGGGTTGCCAGGCAGGTTGTTATTTCAGCATCATTGGAGCTGTGAATGATAAGCTTCCTACTAAGACCTAATTTCCCATTGACTCACTTGAAAAAAAAAAGTTCAACTGCTTTAGAATGATTCTCTAATCCTCAGTAATTATTCTAGGTTAAAAGTAAGTTATTTTGGTAGCATATGCTAACCTTTTTCAGTGAGTGCTTCCATCAAGCCTCAATTATTTTCCCCTTTACAATAATAGAACTTTAATAATCCTTTACATTTATGTAGGAGATAATTAAGATAATTTTACTATAATATTTTAATGTTATGGGTTATAATTACATTATAAAAAAATTTACAGACTTTCAGAGTTGGAAGGGACCTTAAAGTTCACCTGGTCTAGGAACAGAACAAAAGTGCACAGACTTTAGAGTCGGAAAACTTGAGTTCACATCCTGGCTCTGCCCTTCAGGACTGTATGACCTTGGCCAAGGGTCTCCTAATGCTAAGGTCATCTCTTAATTGGTGATCTTCAATTTATCCTGCACATATCTCATTTTTACATAGTTTTTTTTGCATGCTGTCTCTCTTTGAACTGTGGATTCTTTAAGAGTAGAGACTTATGATTTTATTTTTCAGTGGGATTTTCTGGGTGTTTTGTTGTTTTTCTTTGCACTCCACCACATTTGGCTCAGTGACTGGCACAAAATAGGCACTCAAATTTTGTTGACTGACTCAGCCCCTCCAAACCTGCTTCTTCATTTGTAAAATGGACTAAACAACCTCAAAGGTGACTTCCACATCTGCATCTATAATCATAATCTTATAATCTTTATTAACCCACAATTGACCAGCAATCTTCTTTACAACATATCCAACAAAGAGCCATTCAAACTTTGCTTAAGGAGGCATGTCCTGAGATAATCTATCCCACTATAGGAAAGATTGTGCTAATTGTGGGGAAATATTATCTATATTAAATCTAACTTATTCTAATTTCTGCTAAATAATCCTGGTTCTGCCTTTGGCAAACCAATAGAATGAATTCAATTCTCCTTCCCTATGGTAATCCTTCTAGAGTCTGCAAAGCATTCCCTCTTCTAGATATATTCCAATACAAGCTACCTCAACTTCTTTAATCTATCTTCATATAGCACAGTCTCAATTCCCCCTTCCCCATTCTTGTCCTCCTCCTCTGCATGTTCTTTAGCTTGTCAATATTATGTGGTGCACACCTAGAGACATAGGTCCTAGGCTCAAATCTGGCCTCAGACACTTCCTAGCTGTGTGACCCTGGGAAAATCACTTAACCCCTTAACCCCCATTGCCTACACTTTACCACTCTTCTACCTTGGAACCAATACACTTTATTGATTTTTAAAGGGAAGGTAAAGGTTTAAAAAATATGGTGCACATAAGTAAAATATGTACTTCAGATGAAGTTTGGACATCATAAGGACCTATGGAGCATTTGACAAGGGAGGGGGGCACAACAAGACTAACACTTCCCCACTCCAAACACTATATTTCTCTTAATGTCCCTAAGATCACATCTTTTTTTAGTAGTCAGATTTTTGGTCCACTAAAAAGTCTCATATCTTTTTTATATGAATAGTTGTATGACCTAATCTCCACTGTGTTATATTTGTGAAGTTGATTTTTCTAACCCAAGTGAAGGACCTTACTTTTATAAAGATTTAAATTTCTTTTCATTACACTTAGCTTTTCATTCTAGCCCATCAGGAACTCTGAGGTCAGTGTTTCTATCCTCTAGTATCTTAGCTATCCCTTCTAACTTTTTTTTATAAACTGGCCATTTAGACCTTCTTTAATGATGAATGTTTTTATGTACAGCTAGGTCCTGATTACTGTGATTAATGAACCTTGTGAAATGGTTTTATTATTTGAATTCATACTGAATATTTCCATTGGTCTGGAACTAATTACCATATTAACTTCAAATAGTACAAAGTTGAATACATGTGGCCACTTAAATTATTTGAACCAATTGGAATATAGCTATATGTTATTCTATTTCATCCTCCCAATTATCCTTTGTGACAGTGAATTAGCCCCACCTCTGGCACAAATTTGAATTAGTGCTATTTCTCTGCATTCATTGGGATTTTCCTTAAAATGAAAGAATTCATCAAGTTCGCTATCTTGGTTTAAAATGAGCTAATTATTGTAATTTTGTGTTACACTGAAGAGGGATGACAATGGAATTTCTGGAACTACAGGAATATAAAGATATATTATAAATTATTCTGAAAGCAGCAGATAGAGAGATAGAGCCAGAAAAGTATTATGACTACATAAGTGAAATTCATAGATAAAATGAAATGTCCAAACCTGATAAACTTATGGAAGTGGGTTCAGAGTATCACATGAATCCCATTAGGCAAAGAAAGTACTCTTTCCTTGCTTTACCACTGTCAATACTGACCAAGGCAGACCCTATTCCCTGAAGCAATGATATAACATGAAAAATTAGTTCTTTGGTATTTCAAATGTCTATAATTTTATCCATCGGGATCCTCTTTGTACCAATGAAAAGGTCAAATGTGTTCTATGCTATAGTAAGTGGTTTCATGAGTTGTGGTAGCCAAAAATGTCCATCATATAGGGATAATATAATCATGGATCTGTCCAAACTTAGCTAGGCTGAATTCAGCTGAACCATCTTAGTTTGGATGGTTATACAATCCTGGAATAAACTCTGAAAACTGAGGGTGACTGCCACAATAGAATGAGGCACTGAAGTAGGAGGAATGTGCAAGGAAAAACAAGAATCAATCAATCAATACTTATTAAGGATTTACTGTGTGCCAGGTATCATGATAAAAGTTAGGATAAAAAAAGGTAAAATCATAGTGCCTGTCTTAAAGGAGCTCATAGTATAATGAGGGAGACAATATTTAAATCGAGGTACACACAAGATATATACAGAGTATATGGAAGGTCATATTAGAGATGAAGACTATAGGGGAAAAGAAAGTTAGGATCTGAGTTGAGTCTTGATGGAAACTAAGGATTCCAAGAGGCAGAGGTGAAAAAGTAAGTTTGTTTGTTTGTTTGTTTGTTTTTTTCTGGTCTAGAAATACAACCCAGAACTCACTTCTTGGATTTCATGTCCAGGAAGTCTAAAAGGTGGAGCTGAAGAGGAAACATTATTTTTCCACACTAGAAACACAATTGAGAGACCACTTGTTGGATTTCAGGGCATTTCATGGAGAAATCACACAATATTGTCCTTTAGCAACAAAATACCTAGTTGGAGAGGAAAATAACCATTAAATTAGTGTACCTTATCTAAACTACAAGGGAAGAACAGTCTTCTCCTGCAATTTTCCACAGCCTAATACCCCAATACTTTAAGACACAGCAGTGGTTCCACAGCCTAATAAGCAAAGAAAATACAAGCCCTCATTAAGAAATATGTACTCAGAACTAATCTCAGTAGCCAAACATTTCTGTGAGCAGAAGTAGGATCCAAGGGAAAAGAGATTAGTGTAGGCACCATTTAATTATGGTAATCATTTCTGCCTTGGCTTCAGTGTTGTACCTTGCAATTTTCTGATATAATACAACCATACCTAATATTTATTTTGACTCCATTCCTCTCTCACTAGTAAAGATAAAAAACTGGATAAATCTAGACCCCAAAATGCTTTGCAAATTGTCATCTACATGAAATTGTAGTCCTAAAATCCAAGATTGCCATAAGATGTTCTAAACTAGTATTTAATTACTTGCCACAAACATCTGAAGCATGTGGGATTTCATCAGTTTAGTTTCTCCCCACAACATCATAGATCATAGCCACTGATCACCTTAGTAAATGGGCTTTGTGAGGGGCTACAGCCAAAGACATTAACTGTTAGTCACCTTTGTGGTGATAACCCTCTCTGGGTTCTAACTTGGTTGATAGTCAGGTATAATATCACTGGGTCTGCATCTAATGCCTTTGTGGCTTAGCAGGAGTTATCAGAGTATATGCTCTACAAGAACTCATGTTCATTCTATATCATAAAAAGGAATCTAAGCTACATAATTCATTGAAATCTTTTCAAGTTTAGTTTGTCTCATTTTATTTATGTAGTTACTAGCTATATATGACTGATTATCTTCAAGTTCTAAGAGCATTTTGGAAAGACCATTTGTAGAGTATTTAGTAAGCACTTAGTATATTCTAGGCAGTTTACTGTTATAAGAATAAAAAAAAATGGCAAACATAGTCCCTGTCTTCAAGGAGCTCTAATTGAGGAAACATGAAAATGATTATGCCTATACACATTATAGATGGTTTAAATGAGAGTTATTATCTAAGGGAAGGGGAATGTAATGGGGAAAAGAGAACAAGGTGGAGAAAAAAGGGCTATGGGCTCAGCTAGGAAAGACTTCTTGCAAAAGAAGAGATTTGATCCAATCTTGAAGAAAATCAGAGAAGTTGGAGTCAGAGATGAGGAGGGAAAACATTTCAGGCATGGAAGAAAGCCAGAAAAAAGACATGGAAGATAGAGTGATTAGTATCAGTGAAAGTAAAAGAACTATTGAATTAATCAATAATACTAGAAGCTGGTATTTTGAAAAAACAAATAAAATAAAGTACTGGTTAATCTAATAAAAAACAAAAGAAAAAACTAAATAACAGTATCAAAGAAGAAAAGGGAGACCTCACTTGCAATGAAAAGGAAATTAAGGTAATCATTAAAAACTCTTTTGCCTAATTATATGGCAGTAAATACAGGAATCTAGGTGATATGGATGAATGCTTACAAAAATATAAATTACCTAGATTAACAGAAGAAGAAATAGAATACTTAAATAATCCCATATCAGAAAAAGAAATTGAACAAGCCATCAAAGAACTCCCTACGAAGTAATTTCCAGGGCCAGATGAATTCATAAGCGAATTCTATCAAAAATTCAAAGAAAAATTAATCCCAATACTATACAAACTATTTTATGTAATAAGTAAAAAAGGAGTTCTACCAAATTCCTTTTATGGCACAAATATGGTACTAATTCCAAAGCCAGGTAGATCAAAAACAGAGAAAGAAAACCACAGACCAATCTCCTGAATGAACATAGATGTAAAAATCTTAAATAGAATAATAGCAAAAGAGTCCAGCAAGTGATCATGAGGGTTATTCATTATAATCAAGGAACCAGGAATATAAAGATGGTTCAATGTTAGGAAAAACATCCACATAATTGACCATATTAACAAGCAAACCAACAAAAATCATATGATTATCTCAATATATGCAGAAAAAGCCTTTGACAGAATACAACACTCCTTCCTATTGAAAAACACTAGAAAGTATAAGAGTAGAAGGGCCTTTCCTAAGAATAATAAACATTACATATTTAATACCAATATAAACATCATCTGCAATGGGATAAATTAGAAGCATTCCCAATAAGATCAGGAGTGAAACAAGGATGCCCATTATCACTTCTATTATCTAACATTGCACTAGAAGCACTAGCAGTAGCAATTAGAGAAGAAAAAGAAATTTTAGGTATTAAAATAGGCAAGGAGGAGACCAAGTTATCACTCTTTGCAGATGATATGATGGTCTACTTAAAGAAACATAGAGAATCAACTAAAAAGCTAGTCGAAATAATCAACAACTTTAGCAAAGTTGCAGGATACAAAATAAACCCACACAAATCATCAGCATTTCTCTCAGCAGGAAGAGTTAGAAAGAGAATTTCCATTTAAAGTCACTCTAGATAATATAAAATACTTAGGAATCTATCTTCCAAGACAAAGACAGGAATCATAAGAACACAACTACAAAACTCTTTCTACACAATTAAAACTAGATATAAACAATTTGAAAAACATCGATTGCTCATGGGTAGGATGAGCTAACATAATAAAAATGACAATCCTGCCCAAATTAATTTACTTATTTAGTGCCATACCTATCAAACTACCAAGAGACTTTTTTACTGAATTAGGAAAAGAAACATAATGTTCATTTGGAAGAACAAAAGATCAAGGCCTAGCAATACCAGATCTTAGACTGTACTATAAGCAGTGGTCCTCAAAACAATATGGTACTAGCTAAGAGACAGAAGGGAGGATCAGTGGAATAGACTTGGGGTAAGTGACCTCAAAACTCCTGGGAAAATTGGAAAACAGTATGGGATAGATTAGGTTTAGATCAATATCTCACACCCTACCCCAAGATATACTAAGAATGGGTGAATGACTTGAATATAAAGAAGTAAACTATAAGTAAATTAGGTGAACATAGAAGAGTATACTTGTCAGATCTTTGGGAAAGGAAAGATTTTAAGACCAAGCAAGAGTTAGAAAAAATTACAAAATGTAAAATAAATAATTTTGACTACATTAAATTAAAAAGATTTTGTATAAACAAAACCAATGCAACCAAAATGAGAAGGGAAGCACCAAATTGGGGGGGGGAAATCCTTATAACAAAAAATGCTGACAAAGATCTAATTATTCCAATATATAAGGAGCTAAGTCAATTATACAAAACATCAGGCCATTTCCCAATTGATCAATGGGCAAGGGACATGACTAGGCAATTTTGAGATAAAAAGATCAAAATTATCAATAAACACATGAAAAAGTGTTCTAAATCTCTTATAATTAGAGAAATGCAAATAAAAACAACTCTAAGGTACCACCTCACATCTAGCAGATTGGCAAACATGAGAGCAAAGGAAAGTAATAAATATTGGAGGAAATGTGGCAAAATTGGGACATTAATGCATTGCTGGTAGAATTGTGAATTGATTCAGCAATTCTGGATGGCAATTTGGAACAATGCCCAAAGGGCGCTAAAAGACTGTCTTCCCTTTGATCCAGCCATGCCACTGACATGTTTATACTCCAAAGCGATTATAAGGTAAAAGACTTGTACAAAAATATTCATAGCCACACTCTTTGTGGTGGCAAAAATTTGGAAAATGATGAGATACCCTCGATTGGGGAATGGCTAAACAAGTTGGGGTATCTATTGGTGATGGAATACTTTTGTGCTAAAAGGAATAATGAACTGGAGGAATTCCATGTGAACTGGAATGACCTCCAGGAATTGATGCAGAGGGAAAGGGCAGAGCCAGGAAAACATTGTACACACTCTTCTACAATAGAATGTAATGGACTCCTCTATTAGCAGCAATACAATGATCCAGGACAATTCTGAGGGACTTATCAGAAAGAACACTGTCCACATTCAGAAAATGAACTGTTGGAGTAGAAACACAAAAGAAAAACAACTGCCTGATTTCATTGATTGATGGGGATATGATTGGGGATCTAAATTATCACTCTAGTGCAAGTATCAATAATATGGAAATGGGTCTTGATCAATGACACATATAAAAAACCCAGTTGAATATCGTGTTGGCTATTAGAGGGGATTGGGGGTAGGGAAGGGAAAGAACATGAATCTTGTAACCATGGAAAAATATTCTAAATTTATTAATTAAATAAAATCCCCCCCCCCCGAAAAAAAAAAAAAACAGAGAGAACAGTTCCTTTCAAAACTTCCCTTTAAAGAGGGTTCCCAGTTAAACCATGTCTTTATATTTTTTCAGGCTATACTTCTCTTAACTTCTCTATCATGTCCCTCCCCTGACCTTTAGCCCTTCCTCTTTTTAGTTTCCCTTTATGCACTGTCATTCCAATTAAAATGTTAGCAGCATGAAGAAAGGAATTTTCTTTCTTTTTTGCTTATAAATTTATTCCCACCTCTTAGCACAATGCTTGACACATAGTAAGGGCTTTATAAATGCTTTTTGACTGACTTAGTGTTCTTTTAGTGTCTCTCCAAGAATGAATTTCCTGTCCTCTCAAACTCTACAAGAATGACACCTACACTCTAAGCTCTAAACTCACATTGTAAAACTTCTACTCCTCAAGAGATTTCACTTTGTATTGGGATTGACATCTAACCTCAGACAGCTTGCAACATTGACTGAGGAAGACAAGATTTCCAGTGGAGTGGGGAATTAAGAGTTCATTTCTAGGCATGCTGAGTTAGAGGTTCCAATGGAACTCCCAAAGAGAGCTAACCATAAGCTATATGAGAATAATAGTACAGTATCTCCTCTTCCTACTTTACCGTGCAGTTAATACATGTTAATATGTGAAAGTGTTGTACTTGGAGTCAGAAAGACCCAAGTTAAAATCATCCCTTAGAAATTTACTAGGAGGCTAATTCTGAGCAGGTATTCAAATTTACAAAATGTGAATAGTAATTAAAGCACCTACCTCACAGGTTTATGATAAATACTTTGCAAACTTTAAAGTGACATATAAATGTCACCTGTTATGAGTGCTCCCATTCTGCTCCATCTTCTAACAATACCCCACCCCTTAGGTTATAGGATCATTAGTTGAGATGCATTTTGAAATGGTCCAACATTTTTTAAATTTTATTTAATTAGTCAATTTAGAACACTTTTCCTTGGTTACAAGAATCATATTCTTTCCCTTCTCTCTCCCCAACCCTTCCTGTAGCCAACGTGGGTTTTACATGTGCCCTTGATCAAAACCTATTTCCATGTTGTTGATGTTTGCACTAGAATGATCATTTAGAGCAGGGGTCCCCAAACTTTTTAGCCAGGGGACCAGTTCACTGTCCCTCAGACCATTGGAGGGCCAGACTATAAAATCCTAGCCCTAACCCTAACCCTCACCCTAACCCTAACCAGGCAGCAATATACACAGTGTGGAATCCCCTTCCCCAGATCACTGCTCACCATGCTGATGTCTTCCAATTTGCAGCCACATAATCCTTTGAGAGGTGCCTCGTTCTCAGAACAAGGCATCACCCAAAGGATTATGTTACCTAAAGTAGTATTGTACATGAGTGATGCTGCACTTTGAGGCGCCACCACATACAGTGCTCCTCTCACTGACCACCAATGAAAGAGGTGCCCTATCTGGAGGTGGCCAGATACATGGCCTCAGGGGGCCACATGTGGCCCATTGGCTGTAGTTTGGGGACCCCTGATTTAGAGTCTACATCCCCAATCATATCCCCATCAAAATAGTCCAACATGTTGATTTTACAAACATAGAAATTTGAGACCCAGAGAGAGGATTTGCCTTATCTAGAGTCACCCAATGAGTAAATAGAAGAGCCAGGATTTGAACCAATTATTTCTAGCTCTACATAAAGCAGTCTTTTCATTATATTATATGCCTGTCAGGGACCCTGATGGGTTCACATTATTATAACCACCTTGATTGGCTCATGATTGACCTGATGCGCTATTTTGTCTCAAAGTGACCATTAACTAGATCATTAAATTTAAATACTCTTAGGTCTTCCCCTCCCCACCCACCCCCATGTTCTGTATCCATGCAGGTATGTAACCCATCTTCTAAGTATTCTAGAGTCAGCAGCGATGGTGTGTATGTCTGTGGGGTTCTCTGACAAGAGAGTGGGATCCCTTGTGAACTTTCACTTTGAAGAGTCAGATTTTAAGTATCTATTACATCTAAGAAATACACAGAATCAAAGAATGGTACAGATGTATGATGGCAGAAGGAACAGTGTGTTAGACTTAGAGACAGGAAACCTAAGTATCACAGACATGTAATAGATATGTGACCATAATTAAGTTACTTTAGCTTCTTCCTCTGGTTCCTCAACTGTAAAATGAGAATAATAAGAGAGTGAGGACAACAGAAGTAAAGGTACCTTATATAGCCTTCTCAAAGAGGGTACAGGCAAACACAGGGAGATAAGAGATAGAAAGTGGGGTGTGAGGAACAGCAAAGTCAAAAAGTTCATGAAAGGAAATACTATATAATTAGATTGAAAGAGTAAAATAATTGGTAAGAAAGCTTAGCCAAGAAAATAGACAGACAGACAGACAGATAGATAGATAGATAGATAGATAGATAGATAGATAGATAGATAGATAGATAGATAGATAGAGACAAACAAACAGATAACAGATGAGGGGGGAAGGGAGGAAAGTATGAAGGAAAGAGAAAGAAAAAGAGTGAAAGAGAGAGGTGGAAATTTGAATCTGTAGAAGAAACAATCTTATTAAAGTATCAATGTTTCAAGGTGAAGTTTATTTTTTTATTTAATTTTACTAATGAATAAAGAAAAATTTTCCATGGTTAGATGATTCATATTCTTTTCCTCCTCTCCCCTTACCGCTCTCCTATAGTCAATACGCAACTCCACTGGGTTTTACATGTGACATTGATCAAGACCTATTTCCATATTATTGATATTTGCATTAGGGTGATCACTTAGAGTCTACATCCTCAATCTTATCCCCACTGACCCATGTAATCAGGCAGTTTTTTTTCTTCTGCGTTTCTACTCCCACAGTTCTTTCTCTGGATGTGGATAGAGTTCTTTCTCATAAGTTCCTCAGAATTGTCCTGGATCACTTCATTGCTGCTAGTAGAGAAGTCCATTACATTCAAATGTGCCACAGTGTATCCAATTCCGTGTGTGATGTTCTCCTGGTTCTGCTCCTTTCGCTCTGTATCACTTCCTGGAGGTTGTTCCAGTCGCCATGGAATTCCTCCACTTTATTATTCCTTTGAGCACAATAGTATTTCATTACCATCAGATAACATAATTTGTTCATTCCCCAATCAAAGGGCTTCTGCTCATTTTCCAATCAAAGTAAAGTTTCTAAAAGTTGTCAGTACTTTGATTTGAACTGAACAAAAAGAAAACTGGGCATATAATCCAAAACATCACTACTTTGGACTTGGTATGTTGGGGCTGATAAGATAGTTTTATTAAGGCAGAGTAATTCACACCAGGCACATGGTCAGCAAATTGCCAGTAAGTAAAGACAGATGCTTCTTGCAGCTTTTTAAATAGTCAAAACATCTTATTATATTGGGGGAGTGGGCCTTTGGGAATTGGAGGATCTTTTCAATAATTCATGGTACTACAACACAAAGAGAAAGTTCAATAAAGTACAATTGTAGTACAGGCCAGACAACTATAAAATTAGCCAGTATATGATGTAGTGCTAAGAATATAATAAAGATGATAAATATATAGTTAGAGATACTAGAGATCAATGGGGACTGGAATCATAAGTGTAATGGGATGTTTATGACAAAACAAAAAATTGCCAAGACAAAAGTAAAGCTTTTCTATCTTTTAGAAAAAAAATGGCTTGCTCTGTTCATTCAAAATCTCATTTCAGGAGAAGAAAGCAATCTGGATAGGTCCCTGGCATTTGTAATAATGGATCTCATATGTGCAGAATTCTAAAACTGGGTTTTTTCAAAGAATCAAAATTCCAAGAGATTAGAGAATCACAAATTGGAAGAGGAGTCAGGAAATCTACGTATCAGGCATTTAATAGATGTATGATCCTAATTGTTACTTTAACTTCTTACTCTTGTTCCAGCTGTAAAATGGGGATAATAAGAGAGTGACTCTGGGCATCCAATTTTCTTTTTTTTAAAATGAGGGAGAAATCCCATGTGAGCATTTTTCTCTAAAAAAACATGACTGATTCCTAATACCCCACTTAAATAATTAATTTTCCCAGGAATTATTTTTCAGAATTCCAATTATTATAATCCAGTGGGGATAATTCATTGCCTTATCATCAGCAGTGGACATGCCATAAAATACATTTCAGAGGAGAGGCATCTTGTCAGTGATATTCCTTTTGCTGTCTTGTCAGCAATATTGTGTACAGTAATTAAAATTTTATCATGACAACATTTCAGCCCTATTGCTCTATGCATAATTCATATTTGACACTTCAAAAACCAACTATACATACATTAGACTAATGAGAGTAAGATATACCACTTACTTTTTCCACAGTATACAAACAAGACTTCTCTAATTCCCTAGGGGCAGGGCTAGTATAAGTCAAGATGGCAGCATATGATGCTGGACAGAATGATGGACTTCAAGTCCCAAAGCTCTGAGTTCAAATTCCTACATCAGATTCTTAGTAGCCGGGTGACCCAGGTGAACTAAGACATCTATACACTTTAGACCTTTGTTTCCTCCTCTGTAAAGTGTATTGAGTGTATTGAGGTGTATTGAGGTCCATTCCAACATTCAGGAGTTTAAATCAAACTTCAGACACTCACTACCTATATAACCCTGGAAAGTCACTTAAAATTGGTTTACCTCAACTATAAAATGGGAATACAAAGAGCACTTACCACACAGGGCTGTTCTAAGAATCAAATGCCACAGTATTCATGAAGCATTTAACTGTGCCTGGCCCACAATAGGTGCCATATACAGGCTTGTTCCCTTTGCTTACTTTCCTTTCTTCATTATCTCGAGATTGTCAAGAGGATAAAATGAGGTGTTTGTAAAGCACTTTACAAACCTTAAACGCTAATTAACCATTCTGGTAACCTTGCTAATAAAATCCCATGATAGCCAAGCTCACAAAGCCAAGGTCACAAAGAGTCAGACATGACTAAATGACTGAACAATAACAACAAAGTTATTATTATGATTACTATGGATGACAAAATCAGAGATTTAGAATTGAAAAAGATCTTAAAATTAAATTTAAATTAATTAAAATTAAATTTAAAATTAAAATTAATTTAAAATCGGGACAGCTGGGTGGCTCAGTGGATTGAGAGTCAGGCCTAGAAATCCTAGGTTCAAATATGACCTCAGATACTTCCCAGCTGTGTGACCCTAGGCAAGTCACTTAACCCCCATTACCTAATCATTACTGCTCTTCTGCCTTGGAGCCAATACACAGTATTGGCTCCAAGACAGAAGGTAAGGGTTTAAAAAATTAATCTAAAATTAAATTAAAATTAATTTAAAATTAAATATAATCTCTTTCTATAGAGGAAGAAACTGAGGTCTCAGTGAGATTAAATCATCTGGTCAAAGAGGCATAACCAGTGTCTGAGACAATCTTTTTTTTTTTTGTGGTGAGAATGATTCCATTGATGAGAGAATCCAGTTCTATGTGACTTTACAACAGGAATTCATATTTAAAGGAACCCTAGAGGTCTCCTAGTCTAAATGCCTAGTGAATGAATGAGCCCTCTGACATAATTCCTGATAAGGGATCCTCTACCTTGCACTCTAAGATGTCCAGTGATAGACAATTCACTAGACCTCAAGAAAGCCCACTCCATTTCACAAAGGTTTAATTATGAAGAAATTCCTTCAGGGGCAGCTAGATAGCACAGGGGAAAGAGCACCAGGCCTAGAGTCAGGAGGACCTGGGTTCAAATTTGGCATTGGACACTTCCTATCTGTGGGTGACCTTGGGTAAGTAGAACCCTGTTTGCTTAGCCCTTGCCTTTCTTCTGTCTTAGAATTGATACTAAAGTGTACTCATTCTTGCACAAAAGAACCAGGTGGGCATTTAGGAGCAGTGACTTCCCTTAAATTTATTTTCTCCCAGGTGAAAAATCCCCAGTTCTCTCAACTATTCCTTTTGGGGATATTTAGCCTGAAGAAGAGAAGACATGATACTTGCCATCAGGGCTGTCATGTGGAAAAGGGATTAGACTTATTCTGCTTGGCTCCAGGGAGCAAACCTAGTATAGAAGGTGAAAGGTACAAAGAGTTAGATTTAGACCTGATGTCAGGAAAAGACTTCCTAACGATTAGAGTCATCCAAAAGTAGAATGGACTACCTTGGAAGGTCTTGGAGCAAAAGCTGGATGACCCTCTCTTGCAAATGTTACAGAAGGTTGCTTTTATTTTCTATTTCAGTTTTTCAGTTATCATTGGATCAAATAGCCTCTGAGGTCCCTTCCATCTCTAAAGGCCCATGATTCATATGATGTGATCTCAAGGTCCCACACCAGTTGGTTTGAACTTCTCTGTACAACTCTAGTTTGTCACTGTCCCTTTCAAAATCTAGAAGCCAGAACAGAATACAAGGAATAATCCAAATTAATAATTCAAATTAAATAATGCAAATGATCCAAATATCATGGAATCCAGTGAAAGCATCGCCCCCCTTTCCTTAAACACTATACATCTATTTGTACAATCCACATCGTTTTTTCCCTTATTCTACCAATAAATATTTTCTGATAACTATGTCACTTCTTTGATTCATATACATAATTTACCTTTCATCTTAGAATCAATACTGCTCCAAAGCAGAAGAGTGGTAAGAGCTAGGCTTTAAAATACCGCATACCCTTTGATCCAGCCATACCACTGCCATGCTTATAGTCCAACAAGATCATAAGGGAAAAGACTTGTACAAAAATATGTATAGCCACACTCTTTGTGGTGGCAAAAATTGGAAAATGAGGAGATGCCTCGATTGGGGAATGACTAAACAAGTTGCATTAATAAGCTTTTATTAATAAGTTGCAACACCACAACTCAAATCTTGGTCTTGCTATTCCCAGCCCTTTTTTCCATTATACTCTGATGTCTCTCTGCATGTGTATAGTTCAGGAAATATCTTCATGAGATCCTAGGATTTAGAACTAGGAGAGACCATTGAGGGCAAGCTCCTTCCTTTACAGATGAGGAAGCTGTGGCCTTCAGAAGTAAAGTAGGTGGTCCCAGGTCATGCAGGTACTAGGAGAAAGAAGCAGGATTCAAGGTTGACAAAAGAATCTGCCTCATATAACTAGGAATAAAAGCCCATAAAGGCTGTTTAGAATCAGCTTCCAAAGCTCCAATATACATCTTGTTGAAGGCAGTTATGGTCATATTTTCAGTTGTTATCAATTCAAATAGTCCCAGTAGGGAGAATGTAATGTGCATAAAATGTATGCTGAGCCAGGTTAAATGGATTTTCAGGTAAGGGAATAATATTATTAACATGATCCATAATTATCATGCAAATAAACAGTCACTGGAGGACCATAGAGGTCCTAGATGAGAGGTGAGATGGCAGCCTCAGAACAGCTCCTGCAATGGATCTACCATCTAAATAAGTAATTGCAAACAAAGGGAAAGGTCTGAGTGTGCCCCATGGAGAAATAACGAGAGGGATGTGTCCTTCAATTGTTCTTGTCCTTGGTGGAAAAGGGGCCTATAAAAATTCTGAATAACATAGCTTAATTCATTTCCCAAAAAGACATATTTAACTCCTCTGCTTGTGTACATCAACAGAAATAAAACTGGCCATTTTTTGTACTCGAGCAAAAAATGCAAACATGACCATGGATGGATGACCCTCAAAAGAGGGTCAATGAGTAAGATCTGGAAAGAGTTCATTTAGGTTGAGGGCATTGGGGAGAGGAAGCCAACATCTGGCAGAGTTGTATGATAATAACAATTATTATTATTATTATATGGTTACCAAGTTTATTGTTTCCAAGCTGGCTGAAAGACTACATGTGTTATTAGAATAAATTCTGGAACCTGAAGCAGAACTCTGGTTTCTTCATCTTAGTTCAGACTCTGAATATTATTATTGAAAAAGATTATCATAATGGGAGAGCACTAGATTGGAAATAAAAATAAGTTGGGTTCTCATTTCTTACTCCATAGCAACGTGACCTTGGAGGAATTCAGTAGCTTTTCTCAGCTTCAGTTTCTACATTTGCAAAAAGGGTGTTGAAATTGGTGATTTATAAGATTTTCCCCATTTCAGAAGTCTAAAATGGCTATGTCCTAGGCAAGACTTCATTTACTTTAATATAACCAAATATAAAACTATGCAAGAATATGGTTGATCCCTGGAATCTGTTGTAACAACTCAATTAAATTCAAAAAGCATTTATTAAGTACCTGCTATTTTTCAGATATTGAGTAAAGTGCAAAGGCTACAAAGACAAAAATGAAAACAGGTTCTGTCCTTACAATAATTCTATGGTTTTCTTCCATGTTCCCAATCTTGTGATTATATGCAGTGACTGTGTATATGATACAATATTCAGACCTTCTATAAACTTCACATGTTACTTTGTAAACTTTAGCTAAAATAAGGAAAATAAAATATTTTACAAAATAAATGTTACATAGGCAGTGGAAAGGCACACTGAGGATAATCAGAATAGGAGAATATGGGGCTATAAAATGCTTTGAGGATTCCCTGAAGCACAACAAACTGATTGGTTTGAACTCTGAACAATCAAGAATCAAGGCTTTTAAAGCAAAGTCTTCTGGAAGAGCATAGTAAATAGCACAGAGAATTAAATATCAATCAGCCAACTGATGTCTACTAAGTATCTCCTATATATCAGGCACTGTGCTAATATATCTATGATGGCATGAGAAATTCTTTCACAAAGATTCTCCATGAAATAAAATTTCATCATTTTATTAAAATCCCAAGGGATTTTAATCCCATTCTCCTATGGTACATTGTGCCTGAGAGTCATGGAACAAATTAGTTTCTAAAAAATGAATGTTCCAAATCACCCAAAAAACAATGAAGGAAGATATGCCCAATTGGGCAGTATGCTGAAAGGTGCTATCCATTAAGGATTGGGCAGAAGAAGTTGTGAGCTAAGGAAAATAGATGTATAAACAGAAAAATTAAAAAAGAAAGATAAATTGATTCCATAGTAAGAGGAAGGGATAATGTGTGCATAGCCTGTGTGCTCCATTGATACCAAAACAACACCATAGGTCATAGGTTTAAAAAGAGGCTTCCAAACCATGGTGTCCAACTCCCCTGTTCTACTAGTAGGGAAATTGAGGCCAAAAGGGGTTAAGTGACTTACCTAGGGTCATGCAACTAGAAGTAGGGGAAAATTCCTACCATAATGAGTTAATTTCCCCATTCCTTAAAGGACATATATGAAGACATAGCCATATAGTAGTCATACAAGAAAAATAAAAATAGATAGGTTATTAAGATCTGTATCATTCATTGGAAGTAACATCTACATCATTTTGGTCATAGACTCCTCCATGGAAAAAATCAGAGTCATATCAGAAAACACAAGAGGCAACAAGGCAGAAGGCTTTGAGTCAAGAAGAGATGGGTCCAAATCTTGCCTTTGTCAGATTAACTGTGTAACTTTGGACAAGTCACGTCATCATTAAGATTGTCCTTATCTGCAAAATAATAACAATGCCATAGTACTTGTCCCCACAAGGGAACAGTCTAAGTATGAATAGGCTTGTCACCAGAAAGTTAATCACTCTATGATCTATGAAACTAGAAAAAAATAAAATAGAGCTATAATGGGAATGCTATAACTTATACCAGTGGAAGAAGTTCTCTCACAGATAAGATCACATTCATCAAAGAGCAATCGATCAATGTGTATGTACTTACTAATATACATATCATTACAATAGAAGATAGAATTGATAAAAGGAAGATCAGAAAGCAGATCTGAGGTGGAACAATAGTAAGAGTGCAGCTGATGCAATTCATATTGCATCTTCAATGCCAAATAAGATGAAGGAAAAGGAGAGTAATAAAGACCAGATGAGGCTGGAATGTATGAGGAATCCTGCAGGGAAAATGCTTCTCAAAAGCCATCTTCTCCAGGAAAGTTCCCCCAATTCTCACAGTTGTAACAATTTTCTCTCACATAGCACTTGCTTTCCTACCTCTCCATAACACAAATCTCATATCATTATGTATTATGGCTATTGGCCACCGCTCTTTCATTCCCCTACTGGATTACAGGCTCTGCTAGGGTACTAACTAAACTTTGTATTTTCCCCCAAAGAGTACGGAGTTCTGCAAACAGAAGGTGCTTAATAAGTTGTCATTATTGGAACCCTAGAGCCAAAACTGTTTTGGTATGGTTGTGTTTGTTCCAAGGCAAAGAAAGAAAGAGGAGGAGGAAGAAATATAGTGTTCTCTTTCCTAAGAGCTGTTTCAACCAAGGGATGTACCCTTGTGGCCCAGGGGGTGGTGGAGCTTCTGAGAGCCCTACACTCTGCCAGCTACATTTTCTCAACAATGGAAAAATAGGGCAAAATTGTATCTAACCAAGCTGTGTCTTTGGAAAAGCATTGCTTCAGGGTGAGTTAGAGTTTAGAGAGAAAGTTGTTCAGACCTTCAATCATGTCTAACTCTTGATGAGCCCATGGACCACAGCTAGCCATGAGGTTTTCTTGGCAAAGGTATTAGAATGCTTCTTCATTCCCTTCTCCAGTGGAATCCATGGAAACCACAGCATGAAAAGAGAATACTGGGCAGGGACTAGTCACCACGACTTCCACCCTGGGGCCATAAGACTTCTTATGCAGCCCGTACCAAACCTGCCACAATGCTTTCTATCTGTCTTCATGACATGACAGCACACACAGAACCTCTTATCCCTTTACCAGGTGATGGAAAGAATCTGTGCCTCTCCATTGCCTTATGATTCAGCTCACCATCCCAGGGACTTCACAGACCAAAAAGTCTCTCAATGGCCACATGCTCCTTCATATGTGTCTATCTGTATGTAGACATGTATGTAGAACACATGTGTTATATATATGTGATGTGTTATAGATACATATGCTTTCTATATTATATATGTATATAGTATATATGTGTATGTGTATATAAGCTCATATTTTAACTGGGGAAGAAAATATTGTCTTCCTCTGTTAAAATATAGGCTTCTTGAAGGCAGGAACTTTGCGAGGGTTGTATGTGTGCTCTCAGCATGTAGCACAGTATCTGGTACATAGAAGGTATAAAATGTGATATTTTATTCATTCATTCTTTGTGTTTCAGTTTCTGCATCTGTAAAATGAAGGGACTGGCCTAGGTCAAGTATCCTTAATTTTTGTGTGTGTCATGGACTCCTCTGGCCAATGACCCCTTTCTGAGAATTTTATTAAATGAATGAAAATGTAAAACTCCAAAGTATTACAAAGGAAACCATAGGCAGTAGGTTAAAACTATCTACCCCCAATTTCCTTTAAAGTTGCTGATAGATCTGATACTCCTAGATGAGTCTAAAGCATGACAGGTGTGCAGGGATTTTATTTAGCAGAGGGCACCCAATTCAGAAGAGTGCATAGAATGAAACTTGATATACAACCTCCCCTCTGATACACCAACATTGGGGGCCCCATTCTGGGCTCCAAAAGCCAAGACTTGATCTCTGTGTACTTTTTTCCCAAGTCAGTATAAAGAAAACCCAGAGAAAAGCCTTCTCCTCATGGAGTCTCTCCTCTTTCCCATCTCCCAACATTCCTATTCAGCCCTGGCTTCAAGGAGAAAACAGATTATGGAAATACGTAAAAGAACAACACAACAGTGACATATAAATAAGATTAATTGTTGCTAAGGGAAGATGGAGGATTTGAGAATGCCAACTTTGGCTACTTTATTTTCTCTCATTTTTTTTTCTGCCTGGTATTTGAGCAAGGATTAACCTGGTGTGATCTTTCATATTTTAGTCCAGAGATTCTTAAGCTGCTCTATGTCATGGCCCTCTTTGGCAATCTGGTGGGGCCTATGGACTTCTTTTTCTCAGAATCATATTTTAAATGCCTAAAATAAAACATATAAGATTACACAGAGCTATCAAATTTTTTTTTAAGTTCATAGATCCTTCAGGTGAAGAACCTCTGCTTTAGTATGAATTTGTTTCAAAGTTGACAAAGGCAAAGTTAAAATAATTGATAGTTAATTCTGAAGAAGTCCTGCAAGTTTAAAAATGTTCTTCTGTACTTTTTAGCCCCTTACCTTCCACCTTAGAATAAATACTGTGTATTGGTTCCAAGGCAGATGAGCGGTAAGGGCTAGGCAATAGGGGTTAAGTGACTTGCCCAGGGTCACACAGCTAGGAAGTGTCTGAAGCCAGATTCAAGCAACACCTCCTGTCTCTAAGCCTGGCTCTCAATCCACTAAGTCACTCAACTGCCCCCTTTATGTATTTTCAAAAGTACTGTTTTCTGTTCCTACTTACAATTGTATAATATTCCATCAGTCTTAGCAGTTAAATCAGTTTTTATGGACTAGCTGAAGAACCTAGCCAATACATTTTACATTTTTACTCTGGGAAAATGCCTTCTGAAATCCAATTAATGATTCAGAGGAGGAAAAAAAAATCAGGAATGCAACCTGTCAATAAATTAAGAGAACCTTTGAATGTCTTTATATAAGAATGCATGTTTGTGTGCTTATAACATAATACTAATGCAAAAATCATAAAGACTGTTGACCCCATAAAAAACAGTGTTAGTGATGAAAACAATGTAGGTCCATGGAAGTAGACAAGCTTATGGTTTATGCTCATGTTGGCACATATCAAATGCTCAGAGATAACAAGAACAGTAACTCATATTTTTATATCTGCTTTGTATTTTACCTTAAAAGAATCAAAATGCTTTCCTATTCTTTCTTTAAGCCTCAGTACAAGCCTACAGTGTAGGTAACATTTCCATTACAGACGAGGCAACTGAGGCACAGATATTTTACATGATTTGCCTAAGTCCATTTAGAGAATCAACAACTCCCCATTCAATGTTTCTTCTAATAGCAAAACACCCTTCTTCAAATAGCAGGGTGAAAAGTTGAAAATTGCATGAAATAAAGGATTTGTCTCAATAGACCCACTAGATCTTCCCCCTACATATTTAAGAAATTTTCCAGCTGCTCTCTGCCCCAAAAGAAAAGTGTTTATTGTTGCTATAAAGCAGGTAAATAGGTAGGTTTTGTAATAATTATGCAAATAGATGAGCTATTTCTGCATTAACCTTTTCCTTGCTTTAGTTCCTTAGTGTACATGCACTCACTTTGAAACCAAAGGGCATTATGGAGGTAGAATCATAGGCCACAGAACTACAAGTAGAAGGGACCTCCAAAGTCACTTGATCCAATTCCCTGATTTTACAGTCAAGAAAACAAAGGACTAAGGAGGTTTGCTGATTTTCTAAAATCACATAGGTAGTGTCAGAGATTGACTTTGAGCCCAGGTTCTTTGGTTCTACTATAACAGGTAGTTTCTTTGAAAGGTTACATAGTTGGATTTATAGCATAGTACAGAAGGAAACAGATTGAGATTTGGAATCAAAAGGATTAGCTCAAAATTCCAGTTTCATTATTTGTGGGGTCTTTAAAAAGTCATTTTTCCTCTCCAAGACTCAGTTGCCTCATCTATTAAACGGGAGATTTGGATTACATGATTTATACAGTTCTTCTCTTCTCTAAATTCTCCAAATCTAACCTTAATCATAAAACTAGAATTGAATTCCAATCCTATAATATGGACCATTTAGGTGTCCTTACCCATAGTGGGCGGTAACCCAGTAAGATATTTAGGTTACCTAAACAATAAATCCAGCAAAAAATGGGAGGTCAGACAGGAGAACACAGGTCTGATTCATCATCTTTTACCCCCCACCCCTCTTGTTTTTTACTTTTACTTTCTTCTTTCAGAACTTTTGGGATAAGGAAAGAAAGAAAAGAAAATCCCTCTTTACTTCCCCATCTTTCATCTCCCACAGCTATATTTAATCTTTAAATAGCAAAATGAAGCATTTGCCTCACCATTTTCCTATCAACTCCTCAGATTAAAAGGCAGAAGTATGGTAGATAATTTTTTTTAGTTTTAGTTTTATAATGCTTTCTTGTACTTTATGCTTGTCATCACCATTTGATAACAAGAGGCAACCCTGTTGAGGGAAAAAAGAAACCTGAGCTCCATTTCTGTCTCTGTGACTTACTAATTGTGTGGTCTGAGGCGAGTTTTAATCTCATCTTTCTCATCTGTGAAATGAGGAGCCTGAGCTAGAGGCAATAACCAGGTAATGATGATAATGATGATGATAACCTATTTATATAACACATTTAGGTTTTGCAAAGTGTTTTACATAGAATTTTCTCATTTGCTAATCTAGGTTGACCTTATGAATAGAGTGTTATTCTTGGAATCTGATAAAATTTGAATTTAAATCAAGCCTCAGATATGTAATACAGGCAACTAGATGACTCAGTGCACAGGGTTGTAGGTCTGTAGTCATGAAAATCTAAATTCAAATACAGCCTCAGATACTTAGTGGCTGTGTGACCCTGAACAAGTCACTTCGCCTCTTTTTGATGTAATCCACTGGAGAAAGAAATGGCAGATCTCTCCAGAATTGATACCAAGAAATCTCCATGAATAGCACTGGCATCCTGTGGTCCACTGGGGGCACAGAGTCACATTCCACTGAACAAATAAAAATCATATACTTAAAAATCAAGTGACTTTAGGCAAGTTACTTAAGCTCCCTTATCAATAAAATGGGGGAAAACAGTAGCACCTGCTTTACAAGATTGTTGGATGGATCAAATGAAATAATATATGTAAAATGCTTTGCAAACCTTAAAGTGAATTTTAAATTTAGCCATGATGATGATGATGACTATGATGATTTCCAAGACCTACCTACCTCCACCTCCAAAATTTAATTATGCTATAAATGGAAATATGCCCTTTGGGATTGAAGATGCCAAATCCTTTTCATCTAATTTTGATCCTATTCTTCCCATTTCTTGGACAGCTCATCTTAGAAATAACCAAAAATAGTGTGTTAAGGAAACAGTATTTTTTCTACCACAGACGCTGGTATCTATAGGTGAGCTGAAGGGTAATAGAGGTTTGGATAATTTAGATCTTAGATCTTCCAACTTAATTCTGAATTTCATCCTGGAGCTCTCCTTTCTTGTTTGGCATTCAACCTTGACCTCAGCGCCTTTTGGGCAGACATTATCCCACGCTGGGCAGCAAAATTTCATTGTCATCAAGTGAGGCACCTTCCTGGCAGGCCCTTAACACTTGTCAGACAATTCCAGTGACCTGTGGTCCCAATATCTGCAGCTGGCTGCTCTGATGATTGATCCATCTCACAGTTCTGGGAGGGAGGTGGTAGGAAAGAACACAATAGGAAGAAAACAAAATATTGAGTACAATTTCAAATTTCCTGTATCACATCTGCTTTGAATTCTATGGTGCCTATCATATGGGGAAAAATTAGATTGTGTTTTTTTGTTCTTGCTTTTTTTTAATTAAGGCATTAATAAAGCCATGTAAAAGAAAGAAATTAGCCTCAATCAGTTGTTCAAGAGCAAGCTTTTATTGATTATAAACTTGAAGTTTGTTTGGGTGCTTATTTGGTGGGGTGCAGTAGGTTGACTTGTTTTCTCCCAAAGACTGACTGTATTTCAGAACATGTTTTCCTGGAAAGGTTCAGTTCCTAAGGACATTTTGTGGTAGCCAACCATCTCAGCAGGTATTGGCGTGCTAAGCTTTTAGAATTTTCTTACCCAGCTGCTCTGAATGGTAAATGTCTCATCAAAACTCAAGAGATTTGTGGGTAAGACAAATTGCTCCACGATATTTTTACAGTGAGAACTCATCCAAGCTCCATCTAACCTTGAATATCATTTCTTGATTGTGTTCCCATGGACCTATAGCAGGCCTATTTTCAAATCAAAGACCGAGTTAAGAATGTGATTACTTGTGCTAGGAATTGAAATAAAAATCCAAAGAATGGTATTAGGAGCAACAAATAAATCAAATTTGAAAGTCAATAAAGGCAAACTCATGTGGAAAGCCTACTAGAAAACTCATATATACTCTCAGAAATATATCTTAATTTTGTGATCCTTCAAGGCAATACCTTGATTAACCTGGTGGATTCCCCAATGAAATTAAAAGACTTGGTCATTTGTTTGAAGGAATCTGTGGGGCCCCAGTCCAGGGAAAGTATTCATGCCTGGGGCCAGGGAATTCCTCAGACTAGGGCTTTTGTGACTTGCCTCTATTGACTCCCATCAGAAAAGCCATTCCTTGCTTGTGTTGTATATAAATTGAAATGTGTTGTGTTGGTCTCCTTCTCTCCCTCCCCCTTCAGCTGCAAATGTAGCCTTCTCTTCATTTCCCTATTTTAATTTCAAATTGCCTGTTTAAATTCTATATCAACATGCCAGTGGGAATTAACCATTATTGGATCTGTCTGAGTGACCATAAACACTTCTCTTTCCTGTTCTTTTCCATTCTTCCCCAAATTCCACAGGTAGCATTTCTAGAACATCCAGGACACTTAGGAATACTGGAGGAGACTTTGGGAAGTCAAATCAGGTCTTAGACAAGACGGTTCTTATCCCTTTGGGGTCTTCATAAACTGGATTCCCTTTAAAGCAACTACAGGGGAGATTGGTATCTATCTAGCCCTATGGGAACAGTTAATAGGCAATTACCTGCCTAATGAAAAGCTGAAATCTTTTTTGAAAAACTCATTCAGGCGGGGAAGATTGCATGGATTGATAGAGCCTCATCACCAAAAGACAGTGGGTCCTTGGCAAGAATTCTGATTTCCGCCCTCTTTGTGATATCACTCACATTTTGTGAAATCGACCTACACTGCCTGCTGAGGTCAGTTTGTTCTGTTTTCCTAACTTACCAGGAGAAAAATCCAGATTCCTCTGTGAAAGCTAGCAAATAGGATTGATATAGAAGGAAGAGAGAAATGCAACCTATGGCAGAGCGTGGGCCACCGAGGCAAAAGAAAAGGCAGGTGTAAGGAGTCAGACTGGCCCCAGAGCATCTCTCCGAGCTGTGACTTCTGAAACCAGATTCTGTAAGGCTTGCAAGCTCTACCCATGGCTCTAGCAGACAAGGTATTTAACGGAAATGGAGAGAAGACACCAGGCTGTTTATAGAAGCAAAGGTAACAATACTTTGCAAAGTGTGAGTGATAATGACAACAATAATTCACATGTATATACCCCTTAAAAGCGGGCAAAAGTATGTTACAACCAGCCTGTAGGGAGAGCCAAGATGACTCACAGCATTTTACAGAGCAAAAAAACCGAGGCTCAGAAATGCACTGTGTTTTACTCTGCCTAGCGTTATTGTCAGAGTCTAGAATCAAGTGTTAGGAAGGCTCAGGGCTGAGGTTCTCTGAGTCAGGCAATTCTCTTGTAAGTGGGATGTTCTGGGGCCAGGTCAGAAAAGAGGCAAGTGTGATTGTAGACATGACTTATTATATATAGCATATTATATCACATCACAAATCACATTATGGGTGTAATGTACCATATTATGGATCTCACATATCACATCATGTATTATCCATTGTGAGACCATTCAAAATTGAGCTAGAACCAACCCTTATAGTACACAGTGAATTGTATGTCAGAGGGGCAGCTGGGTGGCTTAGTGGCTCGAGAGCCAAGGCCTAAAGACGAGAAGTCCTGGGTTCAAATTTGACTTCAGACACTTCCTAGCTGTGTGACCCTAAGCAAGTCACTTACCCCAGATGCCTAGCCCTTAATGCTCTTCTGCCTTGAAACTGATACATGATATTAATTCTAAGGTGGAAGATAAGGGTTTTTTAAAAGTTGTATGTCAACCCCCTTCCTCAATTCCATTTTTTGTTCATTCATTCAACAAATATTTATTAAATCCTATTTCAAGAAGCAGCATTGTATAGCAGAGAAAATAATGGATTTAGATTCTGAATACCTTTGTTTAAATCCAACCTCTACCACTTCATAGTTGGTTGACATTAGGCAAGTTACTTCATGTCTTTGAATATTTTTTCCTCAACTGTACAATGAGAAGAATAATTGTTGTACTACCTGCCTCACAGAATATTGCGAGGATAAAATGAGTTAGTGTTATAATTAGAAATGGCCAGTGTTAGGGGCACCTATGTAGCACAGTAGACAGAGCATGTATAATTGAAAATTTGTTATCCTAAAAAAAAAAAGAACTACATATCCCGAGAGCCCACTGACTTCCTGTCATTATGTACTTCCTTAGACAGAGTAGGTAGTGGGCCTCAGTTGAGGCTCCTCCTCTCTCTTTGGGCATGATGTAACATCAGCAGTGATGGTGATGAGTGGGGATTTTTTAAATGGCTAACCAGTCATGGGCATGTGTTTTTTTTTAATCCTCTATATTCCTTGGTTTCTAATGATAATTTAATAAACATCCAAACTATAATATTTTTATTATTTGAGATATAATTTTAATTTTTACAAGCACAAGGTCTAGAGTCAGGAGGACCTAGGCTCAAATCTGACTTCAGGCACTTCCTAGCTGAGTGACCCTGAACATATCACTTAACCCCAGTTGTCTAGCTCTTTCTATTTTAGAATCAATACTAACACAGAAGGTAGGGTGTTTTGTTTTTGTTTTTTGGCTTTTTTGTTGTTTTTTTTGTTGGTTTTATTTTGTTTTTAATGATTGGTGCTGCTACTTCCAATAGGGGGAAAGCATGTTCTCGGGTTGATTAGGAAAAGCAAGATTGATTAGAACAATTCCATAAGCAGGTCTAGATTGGATCTGAACCCAAAGCTACTGCCAGTGTTTGCTCTTGAGCTGGTATGTTTTCTAGGAGTTGGGACAGAAAAGGATCCTAGAAGATGAAAATAAAGAACTATGGCAGAAATAGACACTCATGGAATGATCCACAGCATGAGAACAAGCTAGGAGGAGACGCAAACAAACACTAGGAATTGTCAAGCCCTCCATCTGTATCATTCCTTCTCCATAGCCAAACCCATTACTGCTTTTCTTTCCTTGTCATCACCACAATTCCTCTTCTCCACTCACCTCCAGTCTAATCTCCATTGCATTAAGACACTGGATGCACCAGCTGTCCTTGAGGTGCTGTGATTGTGAGTAGACATATTTACCCATTAAGCAAAAAAATCTAAGATGAAAACTTCATGTATAGAGTCAATAAATACAGAATCCTAAGAACAATGTCTGAACACTCCCTATTTGGAAATTATGACTGCATCAAGGAATCATGGACCCTGTTGTTCTTATTGTTGAGTTGTATCTGATTCCAGTAATTTACCATCTCCTTCTTTAGCTCATTATATAGATAAGGAAAGTGAGGCAAATGGGGTAAAGTGACTTATCCAGAGTCACACATAAAGTAAGTGTCTGAGGCTAGATTTGAACTCAAGAAAAAGAGTTTTTCAACTCCAGGCTTGGCATTCTATCCATGGCACCTTCTAGCTGTACCACAGACCCTGACATATGGGTAACTCTAACTATACCTCCACTAACACCTACTAGCCCAGCACTTCCCCCTTTCTAAAAAGTTTCACTCTTAGGATATTCTGGGAGAGAAACTTCTCACCCCATGTTGTACTCCACTGGGTCTGGCTAACCAATCCCTGGTGTTTCCTTTTCTGTGAAGTCAGATTTATCTGCTGAAGGTGGACAAACCTTCACCTTTCATCTTTTTGTTAGAGGTCTCCCTGGACCTCATGGTCAAGGCTGATTAGCACTGCTGTATTGAGAACTGAACTGGATAGATGTTGGTATAACCTGGATGCGTCAGATCTGGTCAGAACCCTCTCACAGAATCATCACCCATTTTCTTCTTCCTGTTGTATAAATATCACAGCACCCAAAAGGAAGCTACCTCCCTCCGGAGACTTCCACCTAAGATGTGCACTCTCTCCTGTGATTAATATGTGTTTCTAGCTGGTGTCCTCAGAGCCCCTTTCTTTTTTCTTCCCCACTCCTTATGCCTCTGGCAGTTTCAGCTTCAGTTTCAGGCCTTCTATTGTATTATTTAAAAATGGATCCACAATAAAAGTGCATGGCTTTGCAGAATTACTGCATAGTGTGTCTTCTTTGGAACTTTTAAGTCTTCAAAGTAACTGCAGCTGATTTAGACAAGAGGAAAAGAGAAAAATTGGAGGGGAAAGGGAGGTCAGTGGAGAATGAATGTTTGAGGGGTTTTTTAAAACTCTTACCTTCCATCTTGGATTCAATACTGTGTATTAGTTCCAAGGCAAAAGAATGGGGTTAAAGTATGACTTGTCCAGGGTCACACAGTTAGGAAGTATCTGACGTCAAATTTGAAACCAGGTCTTCCCATTTCTAGGCTTGATTCTTAATCCACTGAGCCACCTGGCTGCCCCTGAAGTTTACTTTATAAAAATTAAGATGAACAAATAAGTTAATTATACTTTAGCCTAGCATTCAATTATTTAAATTGAATTGATACATTTGTTGACTCAAATATAAACTATATTTTAGAATCAAATTTAAATTATGGCATATCTCATGTAGCTGCTCCAGTGAATGAATGAAGAAAAACCATTCATAAAGCACTTACTAGGTGGCAAACACTATGCTAAATATATAAGTAGAAATGGAAGAAAGTTGTTTCTCTTAAAGAGCTCACAAACTAATTAGGTCAGTTAATACATTAGCAGTTCATTCAATTAAAGGGCAGATAGAAAAGCCCAGAAGCCCCAAAGGTTTGACAGTAGGGTAGATGGCGAGACCCCAGGGACCATTAAGATACATTAGCAAAGTCAGACTGCAGTCCCCAGAGGTACAAAGATGAGAGAAGTCTGTTGGTCCCTCATCTTTTCCAAAGGGTTAGAGTTTGCTATTGCTTATTCATCCAGACATTGTGAGTAGTTATGTTTTCCCTACAGGGAGTCAGGAACCCTAAGAGTTTTTCTGAGACAAGTATAGATTCTAAGCTCGCTCTTGAATGGGGTGGGTTTGGGGGGTCAATGTCAAGTCAGAAAGGGTGTCTGGAAAGGAACATAGGCAAGAACATTGGGGAAGAAAGGCACAAGACTCAAGCTTGAACTCTGGGGGTCCCTGAGACCTGATGGAACAAATATATGGGCTGCCTCCACCTAGCTGTTCTGAGTGTACCTTCATATATAATGGAAGATGATGGGGAGCTGTGCCTAATATGCATTTTTGTACTCCAGTGGTGCATTGAGTGTGAAGTCTAGGAGACTTATCTTACCAATTTCAAATCCAGAGTGAAACACTTTCTAGCTATGTGACCCTGAGCAAGTAACTTAACCTTGCTTGTGTCTGTTTCTCATCTGTAAAAAGAGCTGGAGAAGGAAGTGGAAAACCTTTTATTGCCTTTGAGGATCCCAAATGGAGTCATGAGGAGTGAAAAATGACTGCATAACAAGAAAAACCTTAGGAAAAGCAACCAATTGATTAAAATACTGTGACTATGAGTATTCCATTTGGTCCAGGTTGGAAGAACCCAAACTGAAATAAGTCCTCACCATCCACTCTACTCTCTGGCTAAACTACACTACTGTATATCCCTTAAAGAAGTGCCACGCGCTCACAAGCCCTTGGTGTGATATTTAATAGCCAATGTCCCTAAAACATCCTCACTGCCTTCTTTTCCTAACAAATTTCTACTCATCCCTTTTGGTCCTATTAAAATATTGTTTTCCATGTGGTGCTGTCTCTAAACTTGCCCTTTTAACAACCTTTCCTATTAAACCAAGTTGGGAAGCAAATTGTTTAAAAATCTCTAAAGTGGTTATCATGTAAGACTATATGTTATAAATATTTTGTTTGTATCATATCTATATGCTGAATGATAAATTACTTAAGGAATTTACCTATGGCAATTAATGTCTATCTAAACTTTCTTCCCCCTGCCCAATCTCCTTGTAGTACAGAGATCTAAACATAATAATCCCTTGAGAAAAATAATAACTACCTATGCTCCCTGAGAACTAGCCATAAGAGGCATTAGCAGAATGATCAAGGACTGACCTTCTTGCTTTCAGAAGTAAGGAGAACAAAGAAAATTGTGCAATATTTACAAAAGAAGATGCAGTTTGCCTTCTCTGTCCAAGAAATTATTGCATATGCTCAAAGTTCAGGTTGTTCTCCTCTCAGAAGAAATGGTAATGGAGTTGGATGCCCATTTCAACTCCCCAGATTATTCAGGAGAATGAAATATTTCTTAAATAGGAATAGAAACTAAATTGAACTAATCTGGACACATAATTGTTAAGGTTCAAGATTATAGTGACAAGGAGATCATCTTATAATCAGAGGAGAAGAATATCACTTATATGGAAACACTAAATTCAAACTTCATGAAGTTTTTCTCCAAAGAAAGAATAGAATATAGAATATTATATGTGAAAAGTCAGAATACAGGACAAGATCTCAAAGCAGCTTCCTAGCAAAGCTAAATATTCTTTTAGAAAGCAAAAGCTAAACATTTAAAAATCAATATCATTTTATGCAACTCATGAAGAAATAGCATTACCTCAAGAAGGTTTCAACTTACAAAATTAATAAGAGCAAAGAATATCTGGAACAGAAATGGGTCATCAATCTCAGTGCTTTAATCAAAAAAGCTTTTGTAATTTTGAATAACTAGTTGCTATCTCAATGCAATTATTATAGGAGGATAAAAACTGTATTGGTTTGTTAACTACTAAATAACACATTCAGGCTTGGGGCAAAAATAGAAAAGAAGGAGAAAAAAATTAAAAGAAAATTACTTATAGCTGTTAAATATAAAGAAAGGCTGGGGATTAGGGGGGTTGAATTTGAAGCAATCTTCTAATCTTAAAGCGTATATAGTAGAGGGTGGGAAGAAGGGCTAGAGCTTTCATGAAGTTCTCATGCACAGAACTCTGTTTAACAGGATGAACCGGTGTCATAAGTTTGGGAAAGGAGTGTTATCTTTAAACAAGGATGATACTGCTGCAGAAAAATAGACCATTGGATTTAGAGTCAGAAATCTGAGTTCAAATATAGCCTCAAACACTTACTAGCTCTGAGACCCTGGGAAAGTCACTTAGCCCCTACCTGCCTCAGTTTTCTCTTTTGTAAAATAGGAATAAAAATAGCACCTGCCTCTCAAGATTATTGTGAGGATCAAATGAGATAATATTCATAAAAATTTTTGTAAACCTTAAAAATGCTACATAAATGTCAGTTATTATCACTGCTGTTTTGGGTATTTTTCAAAAAATTTAAAAAAGATCAATATAGGATATCATATTTAATATTTGTAGCCTTAAATGTTAGTAACCTGAATTATCTAATTAAAAATGCATAGCAATTCAGATTGGATTTAAAAACATAACCAAAAAATATGTACCCAACAGGAAACATTAAAAAAAAAATACACCAACTTAATGTGATAGAAAGGGAGTAAACTTTACCGTGCTTTGGTTAAGTCCAGAAAATCCGCAGTTGAAGTAGTACAATTTCTCATAAAGATGAATTAAATTAGAAAAAAGGAGGCTTAAAACAAACAAAAAAAGAAACCTATCTGCCTTGAGTACCTTTAATAATTAGAGAACATTAACATTAAACATCCTTGTAATGAAAGCACACCACCTCAATTGCTCAATTGGCTTTCAGAAGGAATTGTATATTAAATTAAGAATAGAGGGAGCAGCTAGGGGGCTCAGTGGTTTGAGAGCAAGTCCTACAGATGAGAGGTACTGAGTTAAAATCTGGTCTCAGACACTCCCTAGCTTTTTCACTCTACCAACACTCCAACCCTACTGTCTTGCTCTTACTACTCTTTTGCCTTGGACCCAATACATACTATTAATTCTAAGATGGAAGGAAAGGGTTTAATTTTTTTTAAATAATAGAGTGAAATTTCAACATATAATGAATAGAATATTATAAATTAAAATCAAGTCAGTTCAGCCAAGTTCTAATACCTGCCTCCTATGAACAAAGGACAATGTTAGACACTGGGATACAAATGCTCTCAATAAGCATATTATTCTAGTGGCAGCAGAGAAGGGAACAAATATAATTTTTTAAAATCAACAATATAAACAATAAAGTAGTTATGGATTTAAATAGCAACCTGATGAAACAGGATTTTATATACAAAAAAAAGAAGAAAAGAAAAATAAATATATAAGTTACAACTGCCCTGACTTTGGAATACCAGGATTGTGTGTGTGTGTAAAAATATATATATGTATGTATGTATATTCACATTATAAGAGGCATTTCAAAATTCTTAGTACAGTCTTAAACTTTAATAGCTTTAAAATATGTGGGATTATTTGGACTACATCTATATGTATAACTATATGTCTATATGTATATACATATGTAGATATCTATGTGAATATATATATAAATTTGATTAAATTTTAAAAATTAATAAAAATAATAATGATGGTGAGTTACAAAAATAAAGATAGAAAACTCACCAATACAGGTTCAAACTGTTCAGATACTTTTGACAGAAGTAATCAAAAGTATCTTCAGTGATGAAATGAAGCTCAAATGTGAACTTCCCTTCAGGGCCAAGCACGAGGATGCTAAAGAAACTCTTATTATAAAAATGAAATATTTATTGAAATATATAAGGATAAGAAGGATTTCTAATACTAAGGGATTCTAAATCCACCCAAATAAACTCTCAGGTTCCATAAGAAACTGCTTCTCCTGTGTTTCATAGGCTACACTAATCCTCCCTGATCTGACTAACCCAAATTTATATTATCTAAATAAAAACTACCACTATCATCCTTATAATTCTTAACTTTGCCTTCAAATTATAAATTAGTAAAGGCTAGATGTTTGAGTCTTAGCAAGAATCAAGTTAGCACTCTGAGCCTTAATAGACATAGAGTACAAACCGAAGACCAGTTGTTGCTTTTTTTCCCTTTGGTCTTCTCAGAGTTTAATCAATCTATAAAAACTGAAATAAATATTCAATAGTGTTTCTGAAGTTGGGAAAGGAAAACACTGAGCTCCTTCAGGTTTTTCCCTCATACAGAGAGAGAGGCAACAATGTTACCTCCTCCAACCCTGAGAGTCTCAGAGTGTGTGTCTCAGCCAACTTCCAGAGACTAACTCTTAATTGCCAGAGAGAGTAATTGACACAGAAAAATGGTTATAACTGTCAACATCTGAAATCAACATACTCTCTCAGCTCTGCTTCAAACTCCAGTTCTTTCTCAAGCCATCACTCTATTTTTTATCCCTAAACTAATAAAACAATATTTATTTTCTAATATCCTTCTTACAATTTATACATGCATGCATACAAATCTACATGTGCATGGATCTATGTATTTATATGTATACATATATAATTTCAAAGATACATGCAGAATTTATAAAAAATTGATCATGATAAGGGTTATAAATAAATTTAGAAAGGCAGAAATTTTAAACAAAGTATTTATAGACTATGATGTTTGCGACCAATGAGAGAAGGGAAAGTACAAGCATTTATAGAGTACCTTCTACATATCAGGCTCTGTGATAAGTATTTTACAAATATTATCTCATTTGATCCTCAGAACAACCCTAAAAGGTGAATGCTATTATTATCCCCTTTTCAAGTTCAGAAAATTGAGGCAAATGGGTGAAGTGACTTGCTCTGGGGCACAAAGTTAATATTAATGTGTGAGGTTGGATTCAAACTCAGATCTTCTTGACTGGGTACTCTTTAAGGTAACAACTAACTGCTTCTGTTGTGGATAAGTCACTTAACCTCTTAGATTATAAAGGTCACAGTCTAGTTTCCAATATGCATTAGAGGAGGGAGTTTTCCATGTGGCATACCACTGGAAAAGTGCAATCAAAATAATAATTAGCTCAAAAAAATGTGATCGAAAGATGCACGCTCATTTGGAGACTAAAAATATCTTGTTGAATTGGGTTAAAGAATAAATTATATAATTGATATAGGGTGGATTTGTGGTAAGGGAGAGCTAGTGATAGCTTTAATCACTCTTCCCCTCTACTGCACACACACACACACACACACACACACACACACACACATACAAACACACACACAATGAAAAGAATTTTTAAAAATTCCAGGAATCCTTTTCAACTTTGAGATAGTTCCTAATGGAATTATCAGAGACAAAGAAGCAAAATTCAAAGAGACCTTAGAATCCATCTAATGTGACATCTTCTTGAACTGGAATTCCTCCATAGTATCCCTAACAAGTGGATATCCAAGTTATCTTAGAATATTTTCAACAAAGGAAAGATATCACCTGCAAAATCAAATTATTCCACTTGGGGATGGCACTAATTGTTATGAAAGTCATCCTTACTCATGCAGAATCTTCCATGTCATTTATTTTTTCTTTCCCATAGCAGATCATAGTGTATTCATACCTAGTCAGTTCATCTAATAAATCTTCCACAGGGTTCTTCTGAATTACATTATGACTTCCTTTTGTTCTCTTGACATTACATGAGAACCAAAACAGCAAATAGGTTGATATATTATTCTGCACACTCTGTGCATAATCACTCAAACTTGGTTTATGGTCAGGCTTTTCTTTGATATTTTTGGGACTTTTTGTGCAATTCATCATTATTAATATACTACAACCTCTTCACTCCCAACATTCATCTCTCCATTGCCCTTTAGGTGACCCCAATTTTATTTTTTTCAGATATTGTTGTATTACATGATTCATAGTCATCAGAAGAATATTCATAATGAAAGATAGATTTTCATTTCAGCGAGAAGCATAGATTATTTCAAAGTGATGTGCAGTTATTTAAATGTAATCTTCTCCCATTTGTGAGTTCTTCCAGGGACTTCTATTTTATGGAGGGAGCCAGAATAGTCAACCCTCATTCCCCTCCTGGCTCTATTTGACATGCATTTTGCGGACAGACCTTAAGCTAGCAAATCTTTATTCTCTGTTTAGTGCTGGACCTGGCTTTCTGGACCTTTGATACCTTGCCCCAAAATGTATATGAGTAAATGAAAAGTGAATGTATATAAATAATTTCAGTGGAGCAGAGAGCCTACTTACTGGAAGTATCATGAAAGGCCTCATGTAGTCAGTAGACATTAAAAAGATACTTGAAAAGAGCTAGGGATTCCTAGAAGCAGAAATGAAAATGGATAATAATAATGAGTATATATTTCTTTTGAAAAATATACCATGTTTTACAAATAGTATATTATTTTGTCTTCACACCAGTCCTGGGAGGTTGGTAGGATTATTATCCCCACTTTACATATAAGGCATTTGAAGGTTAAGTGACTTTTCCAAGGTCACAAGTGAGTAAGTATCTGAATCAGAATTTGAACTCAGGTTTTCTTGACTCCTGATCCAGCACTCTATCTGTGGCACTATCTAGTACCCTACTATTCCTAGCACTCCCCCTACTTGTGCAAGGACAAAAGAGAAACTGTCATATAAGGGGAACAACAATTAATTCAATTTGACTAATACATAAAAGGGAGTAATTTTAAATCATTTTAGAAAACTAATTTGGAGGACATTAAATGTTAAAGAGAGGAATGTAGGTTTTATTCTAGAGTCACTAGGGAGCCATAGAAGCTTCTTGAGAAAGAGAGTGGATTAGTGAAATCTATATTTTAAGTATATTTATTTGGCAACTTGTGAGCATGGATTAGAGAAGAAACTGGAGGGAGGAAACAAGCAGAATAGCAATAATTTAGGAAAGAAGTTATGAAATTCAGAACCCAAATGTTCAGACAGGTTATTTGTGACTGACCCATGATAAAGCCTTCCAAGTTCATATTGGTCTGATTAGCCCTATCAGACTGAACACTGACTCCAACAAAATGGTGTTATTTTGTTCCTCTTCAAGTAAAAAGTACAACCAACCAACCATCTCTTATCTCCATACCTTCACGCTCTTTGTCCCCCATGTCTATAATATTCTACCTATTCATCTCTACCCTATCACTTTCCTGCCTTCAATTAAAACTTAGGTGAAATCCTACCTTTTTCAAGAGGTTTATGCCTTCCCCTCAGAGATTATCTTCTATCTATTCTATATACATTTTGTCTGTACCTATGATGGATGGAAAAATGCTGTGAAGCAGAATTAATAAGGTTTGGCAACTTAGTGGACATTTTGGGGACAGGGAGAGACAGGGAAGAATCAAGGTTGCAACAAGAATGTTACAAACAAACATACAAACAGGGAAAGATGGTGGTTCTCTCAACAGAAATAGGAAAGTTAGGAAGTGGCTAATTTAGTAGGAATAATAATTAGCTCTGTTTTCAGAGATGTCACCTGGCAAATGATGTATTGGGAAAAGAGTTGAGGAGAGAGGAGAGAGATGAGAGATAGATACATAGATTTGTTAGGCTGTTCATTGAGATGATATTAAATCCATGGGAGTTAATGAGATAATCAAGAATAAGAGTACAGAGAAATAAAAGAAGCCCCAGGAATGAGTGCTTGAGAATACCATACTTAGGGAATGTGCCATACCTGATGATCCACCAAAGGATACCAATTAAGTGTAGTCTACTTCATCATATCTGCTAATGATCAGAAAGAGAACTAGAAAAGAGCAATAGCAATGCCTCAGAAGCCTATGGATGGGCTAGTGTCCAGGAGATAGGAAGGCTAACAAGATTAAATGAAATACAGAGTTCAAGGACAATCAGGATTAAGAAAAAGTCAAAGGACTGAGCAATAAAGAAGTCATTGGTGTGGTTACAAGAAGCAGTTTCTGTCAGACGTAAAGATGACAGACAAATAACAAAAATCTGAGTTGTGAATGAGATATAAGAAAATGGAAGCATCAAGGTAGAGTCGTCCCCTTCCTCCCCAAGGTCTACTAACCAAAGGAAAGTTATAAAACCATAGCTTGGGATGATAGCAGGGTCGGGAGAAAGCTTGTAGAGTGGGTAGAAGAGTAAAAGAAGGACAACTGAAAAGATATAGTCCTAGAGGACACAGGGGAGTCAGATCAAGGGCACAAGTGGATGCATCAGGGCAAGAACAAGAAGAAAAAAGGCTGCCTCTTCCCCAGAAACTGAATCAGAAGAAGAGACAATGGAGGACAGAAATAAGGAAATGCCAGTATAGAACTGGGGATAAGAGAGAACTATAAAAGCATGGCCTCTCTTTTCTTTGTAAAGTAGGAAGTAAGGTCCTATGTGGAAAGAGAGAAGGAAAGGGGTTGGTAAGTGGCTCAAAGCAAGAAGAGATTTTAAAAACTGATAGAGACTGAATCAGAACAGAGCAAAAGGACTGCTATTCATCTATGCAGGGTCACTTAAAATTGAATAATATAAATTTATAGTAGATCTAGTTAATCCATTGCTGTGATTTCCTTTAGCAGTATTCAGAGGCACAGATGTGGGAACACACAAAGCATATGGTAGATGAAATCCAGGGCTGATGTTTAGAAAGGCATGGGTAGAAAGGACAAGAGGAAGATTCAAGAGTAGAAAGACTTAACTAAGTTAACTGAGGTTCAAACCTCAGAAAGGAGAAAAATCCAGAGGAAGGGTAATGGATCATGAAAGTGACTGCAAGACCATACTCTTGACTAAAGGCATTCCTTGTCCATTTCATTAACCCTGGATAGATAATAAGGCTGAACTCTTTTGTAAGATTATTAAACCCATTTATCAGGCTATAGAATGTTCTTGGACTTCATGCAATGAATGTCATATAATCATTTTCAGTCTTTTCAGCTCATTTTTCATCCACATCATTCCCATTAACCGTGGATGTCCCTCGACTCTATGTCCTGGGCTCATTTCTTTATTTCCTTTTATACTACTTTCCTTAGTGATCACAAGAGCTTCAGGGGGTTCAATTACCTTTCCATACAGATGACCATCAAATCTATATATCCACCCCTGGTTCAGTCTCATATATTCAACTACCTATATATCCACCTCTATTTCCTGAGGTTCAATCTTATTTTCAAAACTGCCTTTTGGACATCTTGAACTGAATATATCACAAGTTTCTCCAATTCAAACTGTCCAAAAGAGGACTCTATCTTTCCCCCCAAAAAATCTCCCTCTATTACTGTAGAAGGAACCACTATCCTATAGGAATCTTGGTGTTATCTTTGATTCCTCACTCTCACTCACCCCATATATCCAATCCACTACAAAACTTTGTCATTTCTGCTTTCCCAACACCTTGGGCATAAATACCCTTCTCTGTCTACATGCACAGTTACAACCAAAGTCAGAGCCTTATAACCTTCTGCCTAAGCTACGGTAATAACCTACTAACTGGTCTCTCTACCTTGTCCCCAACTACTTAATCCATTCTTGCCTTTTCAGTTGCCAAGGTAATTATTCTAAAGTATAGACCTGACTATGTCCTTCCCACTCTCTTTTCTCTCTCTTAACCCCTAACCCTGATTTATTGAGCTCCAGAGGCTTGCTATTACCTATTACTATTATTACTATTACAGGATTAAAAATAAACTTCCTTTTTTGGCACCAAAAATCTCTTCATAAACTGGCCCCTTACTACCTTTTAAAATGTTTTTTTCCCATCTTTACTCCCTCCTGCCCATTCCAGCTACACTAATCTACTTGTAATTCCTTGAACATCACACTCCATCTCCTGTGGGTATGCCTGCAGTTGCCTGCCAGAGTTTGAAACTGGAAAGCCAGTGGTACTGGAGCGGAGCTGTTCCTCTCCCCCTTTCCACTCACCTGAGAACATTCCTCACTTTTTCCACCCTCTAACCAGCTGGCAATGGGAGGGCTTCCTCCCTCCTGTTTGGAGTAACGGGGAGAATGATGGGGGTACGGGAAACAGGGCACAGCATTCCATTTCTGGAGGTGAGTGGATGTAGCACTTGGTCTCCAGGGTGGGGGGTCCCTGGACTACATCTCTAAAAGGTTCACCCTCACTGCTCTATCAGAACTCTGATATTGATTATCAGATAAGGGAGACACTACCCTAGGACCATCCAGCACAGAATGCCCAAATCAAAGAAGGCTCTATGAGCAGAGCAGAATTGCAGTAGCTCAAAAGAAATATATGTTCAAAATTAGAGACATGTCCACTATCAGACCCACTGAACCTTTATCCCAAAATAATGGTGACAATTTGGCCTTCGTCAGGTAGAAAGAACAACCAACCAAGCAAACAAGCAACCATCGAATATTGCCAAACCTTTATACTATTTGACCCCCCATATATCCAATCTACTCACCTCTGCCCAACCAGTTTCCCTATCTTCCATTAATGCTTAGGTGAAATTCTACCTTCTTCAGCAGACTTGTGCTAGCCTGCCTTCCCCTCAGAGATTACTTTATATCTAGTCTATATACATTTTGTCTATACCTAGTTATTTATATGTCTCCTCTATTAGCAAGTAAGTTCCTTGAATTAAAGGAGTATTTTTGCCTTTCTTTAGAACCCAGTGCTTAACATTGTAAGTGCTTAATAAATGCTTATTGATTATGACAATGATTGATTTGGACAGCCCTCACATCTGTAAGGAAACTTCCCTTCATTCGGTCACTGTGCTAGCTTTCTTTTGTGATGATGGCAGAAAACATTAGCAACTATTTGGCAAAATGGCTGGAAAGTGGGACAGAAACTGTCAAAAATCTAGTTAAAAGTTAGATGGTATAAAATTCCAAGCTGATATGAAATTAACTGTTAGCACTCTAAAGGTGAGAATTTTTACCAATGACCAATAGGTCCTTTTGGTCATTCATACTTCAAAAAGGGGTAATTCATAGCAGGGCTGCTACGTGACTCAGTGAGAAAGTACCATTCCTGGAGTCAGGAAGACCTGGCTTCAAATCTGGCTTCAGATACTTTCTAGATGTGTGACCCTGGGCAAGTCACTTAAGCCCAGTAGCCTAACCCTTACTGCTCTTCTGCCTTAGAACCAATACTTGTATGGATTCCAAGACAGAAGGTAATTATTTATTTAAAAAATAAATTCATCATAGCAATCCAGACATTCTCATTATAAACAAAATCAGAAGTTATAAGGAAGTAACTGATAAATGGAAATATGGCTTCCACATTCTCCTTGAAAAGGGATGGAGTGGTCAGAGTTGGTTTTTATTATGTATCCAACATAGTTTTATAGGATATTGGCTTATCTTGCAGTGGAATGCTCAGGTTAAGTCAAAGCAAAAAGACCATTAAAAAGATAATTGGATCTTCTTGCCAACATCTATGGCAGAAGATGAAGATGTAGAGAAAATCGATTAAGGACTCAATAAGAACCTCCAAATTAAATCAACATGTACTTTAATACTCAGTGATGTAAATGCAAAGGACAAACACAGGGAGCACAGGGAAAAGAATATTGGCAAATTTGGCTCAGGGTCAAGAAATGAAAGGAGCCAAAGATTTATGGATTATATGATAGACTTATCTCTATACGTTATATTTTGTTCAACAAGAAAGCAGAAACTGGGCATGGCAAATATTGAATCAAATTATAAAATTGGCATTGACTAGATCTTAATAGATTAAAAATGACTAATTACTGATATAGAAGTACTTTCTGAATTGGGTATCTATGTAGAGAGAATTGAAAATTAACTTATGAATTGTGAAGCGAGGGGAGATATACTTCGTTGAATACTTGTCAGGAAAGACCACGATGTCAGTTGGAAATGGGGCTATAATCACTCTTTAATTAGGGTACAAAGACCAAGAGTGAAAGGAGTACATAGACTGGTGGCATGGGGATGAGGAATGGAATGGTAAAAGAAGACAGTTGGTATAGGGAAGAAGATAGGGAGGGGAGAGGGGCACAGATGATCCTTCATGTAACCATGGATTAGAATTGAGGGCATGAGAATATGTGGGCCCAATGTAGATGGGGAAAGAGTTTGAGGATTCATTTTACAGGATTTGTGTGAAAACAAATTAACTCTTAACCATACCACTTTGGGATTGGTTCACTAACATATACAAATCATCTCAAAGTTGTCAGTAAAACTTTAAAATTAACATGTGTATGATTAGAATTTGCTCCCCAGAACTCTCTTTTCTCACTTCCCATGCTCCTTCTCACATTACGTACTAAGGTATGGAAGATATAAGTTTTGTGTAGCTCCACTCCCTCTCTTTTCCCAGAAACAAGGCTATGGAGGTTGGATAAGAATCAGGCAGAAGAATTTTACACACATGTTCTTTACTTGGGCTTTCTAATTTTGTTTCTTTTATTTCTTCTACTTCAAGTGATTATTAATAAATCTTATAAAATATTTCCTTGGAGTTATTGGATATTAATTTAAATTTTACACATGCCCACATTGTCTTAAAATTATCAGCATCATTTGGCAATTTGCTTGTCTTAATGTGAATGCCTAGACTTTGTCTGAGATTTGTATATCACAGGACTAAAAAACCTTGACAGCAGCACTTATGGCTTCCTTGATTCAGCACATATTACCAGGATGTGAATTATTGTTAATATATGATACAACTTGTCTTTTATGCTCCTTTGATCTTTGGGACAATTTGTATGTAACTTCAAGGTTTCCCTTTGTAATTTTATTTTCTGCTATTGCCCCTTTGAACTTACTATTTATATACCTAGTATACTGACTAGGAGAAGGTAATGGTCAGAGCAATCAGAATAAGACAGTTTTAACATATATGGTCAGACTATTGCCTTGTGAGATAATGTACATTGGATAGGGATTAGAACCATGATTTCATTGGTGAATGAAACTCACAGGTGAGGAATTTACCCTATCAATGTAGGTATACATTTTCTCCATAATTTAGAGTATTAAAGAGTTTTCTAGTATACAGATAATCTAAGTGACTTGTCAAAGGCCATACAGGCAGTATATGATAGAGATGATCATTTAACCCAGGTCTTTATGGCTATAAGGCTAGTTCCCTATCTATTGTACTACACTGGATCTTTCTTTGTTAGAGAAAAAAAAATTAACACCTAATTAGAAGAAAGAATAAAAATATATGATATACTTAAAATAGCTCAAACCTGGCTTATTGTACAAATGGAATAAAGGATGTTATTGAAAGAGAAAATGGGTATCTTTTAGGAAGAACAAAAGATAACAATGGACAAGTTATGTACTCCACTGGCACCTATATAATATCAAGGCATCTAAAGAAGACTTCTGTTACATTGAGTGGAATCACTGAAGAATATTCATGAAAGTTAATGGACAAGAGCTACACATAATTCCCAGATATGGATGCATAATTAGGGAAAGTGCTCACTTTAGGAGAGATTGTCAATCATCTGAAGTACTCATGTGGAAAATGTGAAATGGATAAAGGAAAAGACATCAAAATAGACTGATATAATTTCTTATGCAAGTATGATGTAAAACAATTACCATAATGAAAAAGGCAAAAAGACCTCAGAAACTGTCAACAAATTCTTCACCTACTAAACTCACCTTGTCAAGTGGAAAAGCATGCATCCATGGGCAACACTGATTTAAAAAACATAAATTCAATTCTCAGATCTTAGGAAGAGTGATTGATATTCATAGACTATAAGCAGAATGGCCTTATAATAGAGCATAAAGCACTGATTCTTAAATCAGAGGGCCTGAATTCAAATCCCACTTCTACTCTTACTGTCTGGGTTACTTAGACAAATCATTAAACTTCTCTGAGCCTCACTTTTCTTAATACTTAATACAAAAGAATTGTTAAACATAACCCTTGGAGTTACTTCTATCTACCTCTACAAATATGATTATATGAGTCTATGAAAATAGAAATAGATGGGGGGGTGGAGTGGTAATGAGTATATAAAAAGCTTGGCGTGATTCAAGTAAACTAATTACCTCAAAAGCATTTGAATATGAAAGGACAACAAACTGAAGAGATATTGCAAGATTTCTATACAATTTCATAAAAGAAATATTTTTTTTCCATCAATCCATTTTTCTCACTGACAATGGAAATTGCCACACTTGGATTGTAAATCTTGAAATTTCTCAGACTTGTGAATGTTAAAAATTTCCACATTGAGGAATCCTCCATTGGAACAAATTCCCTACTGGGAAACATTCCCCATTTTAATGTGAGAACTCGCCAGGATCAGAAATGGGAAGACCTCTACTCCACCCATACTTAAGACTGCTTTAGGGGAGAAAACTCCTTGCTAAACAATGAAAATACTTGGACCCATGCTTATAATAAGGCAAGGAGTTCTTTGAGCCATGCCTGTTTTTTAGAATTGATACAATGAGATGCTAGGTACCTAAAAGGGTCAGGCAAGTTTTCTCTTAATGAGATTAGTTGACTCAGCTGTGTTTTCACTGGTTCAGACTTACTGAGGAGATTAGTTGACTTAGCAGGAATTCAGATGGGCAGTCCTTTGGAAAACGTCTACAGTGATTGGTAGATGTAAGGACTTAGGGGAGGTGACATAGGAGAAAAACCCCTATATAAGAAAAAGCAGAATCTCTTGAGAAAAAATCCTTTTGGAGGATCTCTGATGAGAATCACTTGGGAAGAATCTCTTGAGAGAGGCTCTGGAGAAGGGAAGCTTTTGGAGGACAATCTCTAAGGAGGTCTCGCTGGAGCTCCTCTGAGGGGACTCTGTCCCTCTGGAGGCTCTGGAGAGAGGCCCTTTGGAACAGTCTCTGGCTGGAAGGCTCTTTAAGGAGGACTCTGGTTGGAACTCTCTCTGGTGAAGTCAGCTGAGATGGAGCTGGCCTGGTGTCACTAGGATCCTTGCTTAGACAGACCTTGTGGTGAGTGTTAAAAGACTGACTGACTGATCTCTCTCTCTTAAGACTCAGGTCTAGGCAATGTTGGCTTAAGGCCCTTCATACTTATTTCCTTTTTCTCTCTTTCTCTCTTTTATTTAATTCCACATTTGTATTAATTAAAATCTCTATAAAACCCAGTTGACTTGGGTATTTGAATAATTAGGAATATTTCCCTGGCGACCACCTTATATTTGATTTAAAACCAAGACACTGTAGTGAAACATATTTTCGGCTGTCAAATGTACTCACCCTCTCTTATATCTATCACAATTTATATCTTCCACCATTTTAACTCACTACAGTTTACAAAATCACTCTTTTAACTGTTACAGTTTAAGGCCTTCAACCATTTTAAATCTAACAGGATAATGACATACATTAGTTGAATGTGCTTGTTCAATTAACTGTTATTTAGTTGGTCATGTAGAATTCTATGAAATTCCATGTATTTTGAGAATGGGATTTTCTTGGAAAAAATACCTACGTGATTTGCTATTTCTTTCTCTAGTGTGTCTTCATTTTATAAATGAGGAACTCGGGCAAAAAGGGTTAAGTGACTTGACCAGAATCACCTAGTGGTAAGTGTCTGAGATCAGATCTCCTTGACTCCAGGTCCAGTGTTCTATCCACTGCACCACTTAGCTGCCCCATATAATGAACTAGAAAAACACTAAAAAGACAAATCTGGACCTGAAGAACTCCTTCTATTGTACTCCTCTAAGAGTAAATCATGTCTTAATTCTCAATGACTTAAGAAGAAAGGGTAACAGAGTGACATCCAGAATGTTATTCATGATCCAGAGTCAATTTTACCATTGAAAAGGCTTACCCAAAGAAGATCTGAAATACCTAGTACCATATTGAAAAGGTAGTAGACACTTAATTAATTTCTTCTTCTTCTTCTTCTTCATCTTCTTCTTCTTCTTCCTTTTTCTTCTTCTCCTCCTCCTCCTGCCCCTCCTTCTCTTCCTCCTTTTCCTCCAGGTCCTCCTTCTTATCATTGTGAGTTATGCTGATTCTTCATGACCCCTTTCAGGATTTTCTTGGCAGAAATACTGAGTGGTTTGCCATTTCTTTCTCCAGCTCATTTTATAGAAGAAACTGAGGCAAACAGGTTAAGCGACTGGCCCAGAGTCACATAGCTACTAGGGATTTGAAGCCATATTTGAACCCAGAGAAATGAGTCTTCCTGATTCCAGACCCAGAACTCTATCCTCTTTACCACGTAGCTGCCTTATACATTTCTTATTAATTGAATTATTGCCCTAAAGATAATACTCTATATGATTTCTGTATTCTGTTCCCTTAATACTATAGCCAATGGTCTGAAATTTAAAAAGAAGTCTGCCCCACTCTCTAAGTTAAAAATCTTCCACTGAAGCCTATCCTACTTATGTCCAATACTCAATGATCACTGGAATACAGTGGACTGTGATATTTAAAGGATGGGGAATATGCCCATCAAAATTAAAAGTCTCTGACATAGACTTAAATCCTCTTCACTAATGTTAAGTTTTGAAATCCCAGCTTTCTTCCTTGAGCTGCCTGAAAAAGACATAATGGTGTCAAGGAGGAAAAACAACATTTAAATTGCTGTGGGTCAAAAACATTCCCAAGGCATGCTTTGTCACAGAAGGGCAAAAGGCAGAAATCAGGATGTGCAATCTCTTGACAGATTTGAAAGCCAGAAAGAACTTTGAAAATAAAAGGCAGGAATGGTTTCTTAGAACAGAGGGCTGCCAGATTATCCTGATGGTAGCACAACTGCTGGTAGTAGTTACCATAGATACTCCTGAGGCAAAGGGAAAATGACCTCTCCATTAGAAATGAACTGGGAGAAGAAATCTTTAACCATCCCTATTTCTGCATAAGAAAAACCTATCTGGTTCATTTGTTTTTCTTTTAATATTTAAAAAAAACTGACGGTTTTCATCCCTGTATCTTATGGAAGATAGTTATTGGCAAACACCAAATTTTAAGGACTAGATAGATGCCAGATAATTTTCTGAATGATTCCACATATTTACCTATTGTCGGATTTTATTCATGATGTATGGAGGCATTAATCAATAAATTATTTATTAAGTACTTCTCTAATAGGCCCTACACTTTATTAGGTATTGTGGGGAGTATAAAGAAGTAAAAGATATACTCCACAAAAGAAATGATAAATAGAAATAATCAAGACATAATTTTACATAACATATATATACACACATATATCTTTTTGTCAAATGATGCCTTCTCTGATGGGATATGGGAAAGAGAGAGAGTTACCTGGGTATTTTAATGTAACAAATGAACAAATAATTAAATTTAGATTTAAAAAAGAAAAGAAATGGCCTTACTTTGAATATTATTGAAGAGAAATTATTAACATACATCTAATAATTTAAATATATGTGTAGATTTAATATATGTAATACATACCAAATATGTGTTTAATTAATAAGTCCTATGGACTTAGAGTCAAGACAACTTGATATAGGGACCAACACTCACTAGTTAATTAGGCATGTAAGTGGTATAGTGGACAGAATGCTGAACCTGGAGTCAGAAGAAAGACCACCACTCCCTCCCCATTCAAATCTGGCCTCAGATACTGACTAATTGCATGACTTTAAGCAATTAATTTAATCTCTGTTAGCCTCAGTTTCCTCATCTCTAAAATGAGGATAAAATCAGCACTTATCTCCTAGGGTTTTTGTGAAGATCAAATGAGATGTTGCTAAGTGCATAGTAAGAGATTATAAATGCTTGTTAAAAGTAAATTCAAATCTAACACCTTCCCAGTGGTTCATTATACTATGCTCTTGACCCTGGCTTTATAGCAGCATAACTCTGGAGTCAAAAGTAACCTCAGAGACCACCTTCTCCAATCCCCTCATTTTAGAGATGAGAAAACTGAAGAACAGAGAGATAAAAAAACTTTATTTTTTATTTTCTTAGTTTCTTTATAATAAAGGGGCCATTTTCTGTTTACCTCAGGAGTATCTGTATAACATCAAGAGCATCTGGCAGCCCTCTGTTCAAAGGAACCATTCCTGCTTTTATTCTCTATATTTTTGCTGGCTTTCCAATCTGTCAAGCAATGGCCCATCCAGATCTCTCCCCAAATTAGGATGAAGTGATTTGTCTCCAGATAATGAGTCGAGTCAAGACTCAATCCCATGTCCTCTGACTATAGTACCCTTCTACTGTCCCATCCTGCCTTTCTCCTGTGTCAAAAGCTCTGCCTAAAGAGTATAAGCTCTAAGACTCTCGCAGTCTTAACCTAGTGCCTCTGAACTTTATTTTTTTAGCATTTTTGATAACAGTATTCAAATAAGATTGGTTTCCTTAGTAAGCCACTTTATTTTCTGCATTTATGAACATTATTCTGAAAAGAGGTCTGTAGCCTTCAACAGATAGCCAGAAAGCTCCGGGACATACAAACAAAAAAGAATTCCTGCTCTGGGAGGTTCTGTTAAGGGCTCTGAACCTATATAGGTTCATCAGTAAGCTCTTGGCTTGTGTTCAAGAATCATCCTAACTAAATTTGGAAGGGCTTATTCTCAGGAAGGAAACTCTTACTTTTGTTGTCATGAGAAGTCTTCTGAACTAAAACAAATGCAGTTTTTTTTTTTAAGTTGGAAAGAGGAAGAAATGTTTATTACTTTTTTCCTGCTTTCTTCATCCCTAAATCATCTTTATCTCCATCCATGCCATTTACTATACTATAAAGACTTAGATAGCCAAGATCCCTTTGATATAAATAAATGTACTTTTATATTATACTGTAAAAATATCTATTTTGGCATCTTTCAAAATTAGGTAAGTATATTTACATCTCTGTAATTCTCATGGACTTCCAACTTTGCTATATCTTTATTTGCATAGTACATTTTTTATCAGGAAGCTACAAAGTTCCTTCCAGGCACTAATTAATCTCATCATCCCAGAGAGACAAGAAAGATGAGTATTACATTCATTTATATATTTCAGTTAAATTGCACAAATATTAGGAGAGCCAAATAACATAACATATTCATTGCAGTTGGTTAATTAAAACAATGGTTTAAAATGCCATAATTTTTAAACTTTTACTTTAGACTTTCAAAACACAAATGAAAGGATGGCTCCAACAGAAATTTGGGTTGAATGATACAAAGGAGAGAATAGGGGTGTATTCAACAAATATTTACCGAATATCTTCTATGCATAAGACAGTGGGATCAAGTATCAGAGGGAGAGAAGTATATATAATATACAATAATATAAATCCTCTAATCTCAGTGAACATAATCACACAGGTGAGGTAGAACACAAATTTCTGAAAACTACACAGCAAATCCTACATGAAAAGGCTGTTCTTGACTCTTACCTTCACCAATAATATGTTTGTTTATGGATAATATCTCTGAGCCTCAGTTGCCTCATCTGCAAAATGAGCAGTAGAACCAACTGACAAAGGGCAGCTAGGTGGCACAGTGGATAGAGCACCAAGCCTAGAGTCAGGAAGACTCTTCTTTGTGAGTTCAAATCTGGCCTCAGACACTCACTTGCTGGACAAGACATTTATCCCTGTTTGCCTCGGTTCTTCATCTATAAAATAGATTGGAGAAGGAAATGGCAAACCACTTCAAAATTTTTGCCAAGAAAATCTCAAATGGGGTCATGAAGAATTGGACATTACTGAAGTGACTGAAGAGCAAAAGAACCCGCCACATAGAATCACAAAAAGTTAAGTTTTGGAAAAGCCAACTAATCCAACTCATATACAAAAAGCAATCCCCCATTAAAATATACATAGCAAGTGGCCATCCATCCTCAGACTGTAGACCTCCAAAAGGGGGAACCCACCACCTCCCCAAGTCATCTGTTCTACTGATGGACAGGTCTAATTTTAGGAAGTTCTTTATGCCATCTAGTCTAGCTTCTTTCCAACTTAGTCCATGAAAGTTCCTCATGGTTATTGTGATGGTCAAATGAGATGATTCATCCAAAATCCACTTGAAACCTCAAATCTTATATGACATAATATTTTGTCATTGATTTTATTGCATTACATGCATTATATAACTAATAGATGTGAGTTTGAATGAAGGAAATATCAATTCTGTCTAGGAGATCAAGGAAAGCTTCATGAGAAAAATGGGATAAGATCTAAGAAGGGTAGGAATTTAATAGGCAAAGGCTGAAGGGAAGATACTTTAGATTAAATGAAAGATATAAGCTAAGATTTAGGGAAGGAAAAACAATTATGTTGAGAGAATAGTAAGTAGATCTGTTGAAGCAAAGGAAGAAATAAGGCTCACAAATTAGGCAGGGATTGCCACATAGGGTGGGAGCTATTAAATGATAGGCTAAGGCTTTATTTTAGTCAGTGGGGAATTAATGAAGGTTATATAACATGATTCCAAGTGATGCTTCTACAAAATTATCTGTGAGCAACCAACAGGATACATGAGAGGATCGAAAGAATGGCAGCAAGGAGATTCAAGAATCATAGGATTTCAAACTAAAATGAACCTTAGAGACCATCTAATCCTATTCTTCCATTTTATAGATATGATACCTCAGGCCCAGACATCAAACATTTAGTAAGTAGCAAAGCGCAGATTCAAACCAAAATCCGTGTTTTCACTATGAACTAATCTAGGCTATGACCAGTTAGGTAGCTATTGAAATAGATGTGTTTTTCAATTGAATTTTTATAAAGAAAATTGCACTTCCAATGAATTAGGACTGCTTCCTATTTAAGAGAACTTGAGATTGATCCTTGGGGAAGAACAAATAATCCTACTGTAGTATGAATTACTTCTCCTTATAAATTCATATTTTCATATACTTAGGGCCACTATGTAGTAATATATGAATTCTGTAGCCTATTAATCTCATCTCCGATACTTATCTAGAAATACTGAAATATTTTTGAGACAACATAGTGAATTACACACACACACACACACACACACACAAATGCAAATGCTAACAAGAAGCCAATGCTGAAATCTATGTAAAAGATTTCCTGCAAGCTCCATGGCAAATCTGCCCACAAATTCAAGCTGTATTTTTATGGAGGCATACATTGTGTGAGCTAAGACTAGTAGGAACAGTCCTAATCTACATGCATTAACCCTTGATGAAATAGCACTGTAAAACACGTGAAAAGTACCATTGATTAAGTAAAATGTCACTGAACAAATGCCAAAATTAGCTCCAACTATAGAGCAGTTCTCACTGAACTCTTAGGAAACCAACAACAAAAAAAAAATCTAGGTTGGATTTTCATAAATTTACATAGTTTTCCCAGCTTTGCATTTTTTGATAAGTGGCAAAAACTGAAGTAGATTAATGATTCAAAAATTATTAAGGACAATGGGAGACTTAACTCAAAGATTTTGTACAACCTTTAACAAGCAGAGACTCTGGCTAAGGGCAAAATCATTACAGTATGTGTAATGGCTGGGTACAAGAATGTTCAGCATTCCCAAGACATGCAGAAGAGAAAACCCTTTTCATTCTGTAATTGGCTCCCCTTGAAAAATAATTCTAAGAATATTAAAAATAGATGAAACAGTGCTTCAGGATTTCAGTGATCAATGACTTCATCTATGCAGATTGCCCTCCCTGCCTCAATGCAGACTAGAACCCCTAGATGATCATCACCAGTTACTATGGCAAAAAAAAAAATTGTAGAAAAATAGATCTCCATTAGTGCGAATTCAGTCATCCCATAACTTGATTTGAATCATTGGGTCATAACCAATCACTGTATTTTGCATAATTATAACTGAGCAATGAAAATGTGAATACATGTTACTACTCTCCATGGCATTCATTATTCAAACTAATTGGACCTAGCTATAATTACCTAGTGACCTCTGCAAATAGCCAGGCTTGTCATCAGCCAGCAGACAGATGGAAATGGTCACCAGGCCAGGACTTGAATATTTTCCAGGCTTGTATCCCATTACCATAGCTTTCAAGAACCCTAGCTAACTTCCCTAAAATGATGCCATAAGAAGACTTTAGTGAAACACAAATAAATATATTTAGCACTAGCGTCTTCCAGGCAGTTCTATTTCATGTTATTTTCATAAAATTTAAGAAATTGCTGAAGGTAAAACATTGGTGAAAGGAAATATAATTTCAAGTTCAATCTTGGAAAACTCTTTAGTCATGACTGTGGGTGAGTTGCAGAGTACTGAGCCCTGAGATGACCAGTGATGACTTTTCTTATCCATAATCTCTAAATAGTACAGAATTAGAATTTTAGAGCTAGTATATTCTTTGGAGATCATCTATTTCCTCCTTGTCAAAAAACCCTGTCCAACTCCCCAAAGTCCCTCAGCTACTTAGTGAAAGATCCAGAATTTGAATCCAGTATCTTAATATTCAATAAAGTGCTTCTTCTATTATTCCAAAACTACTAGTCCATGGAAGTCAATCCAACCAGCTCTTGGGTAGATGGACAGGAGGTTCAGCTAGAAAGTTAAATAATGTTTCCTTAATCTTAATCAGTGGAATACAATCCTGATAAAGATCAAATGAACCAAACTGTCATTAGGTATCATGATAGGTAATACATGACTTCCCTTCATCAAGCTGACTCACAGATAGGAATATGGCAAGGAAAGCATACAAAGAAAAGAGTCACTGGTTATGTTTGGCACTGCCATCCCAGACAGTCAATGGAAACACCAGGCATTAAGACATTCTTCTAAAAGGTAGGGGCCTAAATTCTACAAGTTGAGTTCCCATGGGTCAATGGAGTCAAGTACTCCACATCATTACAGAAGACTTAGTTAGATTCAATCAATGAAACAAAGAATAGGGATAGGACTGTCTCCTACAGTATTACCCTTCAGTACAATGGAGTCCAGGTCATGGTGAAGAATATTTCCAGCATGCCCCTTCCCCAAAGGATAAGCAGTGTTCAACAGGAAAGACTTATTTTCAAACATGTTATGTCTGGAAGAGAAAGACCAATATCACACACTGTCCTTACTTAGGTTTGGAAACAAGCTACAGGGGAAAAAAAATCTCAAATTGAAGAAAACTACTTTCAGTCTCTCTTTTATGAGTCAGCCCAAATCATCCTTTGTGATTCTGAGTGAAGAACACAGGGCATTATTACATAGAGTAGGAATGTACAATAGAAACAAAAGAAATGATATCTGCCCTCGAGAAGTTTAACTTTTAGATAGAGAAAGGAATAGATAAATTTTTAAAAAGAGCATAATTACAAATGTTCAATAACTTAAATTTTTCACTCTCTGAATCCACATGCTTTCTCTCCCCAAACTTCACTACAATTCTTTGCATCTAGCATTTTAGGTTGAGTTTTTTTTTTAATTTTATGGTTAATTTCCTCCAATAGAGAGAAAGCTCTTAGAGGACAAACTATATCTTATTTCATCTTTATATGCAGTGCAACTTACACACACAATAAGCACTTAAAACTGTGGAAGTAAATACAAATAATAATTCATTTGCAACAGACAGTCCAGTATTTAACTTATCAAATTAAGCTACATTTTAAAAATTGCAAATTAGGGACCTTTTTGGTACAAGGTGCATACAAGCTGGACAGAACACTGGATTTAATCATAGGTTCTATACTCAAATTGTATCTCTTCAATTCCTATCTATTTGACTTGGAACAAATCACCTAAATTCTCTGGATAAATGTAAAAATGAAGGGATTGGACCAAATGACCTCAAAAATCTCTTTCATTTCTGTATCTTTGATCCTCTTGGGTCTAAAAGGTTCTGAGATCAAATCCAGCTTCATATACTTAATAGCAGTATGATCCTGGAAACTCTGCCTGAATTTCTTTAAAATTAAAATAAGCTTTGAAAGGATGTCTCACCATTGTCATTTTCTTCAATGAAATTATTAATTGTTTCTATGATTTGTTCTCTAACTAACTGATTTTGGAGCATCATATTATTTAATTTCCAATTGATTTTTTATTTTGCTCTCCATGTACCCTTACTGATCATTATTTTTATTGCCTTATGATCTGAAAAGGTTGCATTAATTAATTCTTCTTTTCTGCATTTGTATGCCATGTTTTTATGACCTAGTGTATGGTCAATCTTTGTGAATGTGCCATGTGCTGCTGAAAAAAAAAGGTGTATTCCTTTTAGTCCCTATTTATTTTTCTCCATATATCTATTAACTCTAATTTTTCTAAGATTTCATTCACCTATTTTACCTCTTTTTTATTTATTTTTTATTTGATTTATCTAAATTTGATAGTGGTTGGTTCAGATCTCCCATTAGTATAGTTTTATTATCTATTTCCTCCTTCAGTTCTAGCAGTTTCTCCATTAGAAATTTGGGTGCTATACCATTTGGTGCATACATGTTTATTAGTGAAATTTCCTCATTGTCTCTACTCCCTTTTATCAGAATATATTTACCTTCCCTATCCCTTATAATCAGGTCTATTTTTGCTTTGGCTTTGTCAGATATCATGATTGCACCTGCCTTCTTACTGTCAGTTGAGACCCAAAAGGTCTTACTCCAACCTTTAATTCTGACCTTGTGAGTATCTACCCGCCTCATGTGTGTTTCTTGAAGACAACATATGGTAGGGTTTTGGATTCTAATCCACTCTGCTATTTGTCTACATTTTATGGGTGAGTTCATCCCATTCACGTTCAAAGTTATGATTGTCACTTGTGGATTCGATGGCATTTTGATATCTTCCCCTAGTTCTGACCTTTCTTCTTTAGCTTTCTTCTTTTTAACCAGTGATTTACTTTAAATCAGTTCCCCTAGCCCCCTCCCTTGTTATGCTTCCCTTTTTGGCCCCTCCCTTTTTGTTCCCTTGCCCTCCCCCCTCTCCTTCCCTCCTTTTCCTCCCTGGAGCAGAACCAGGAGAACATTGTACACAGAGACTAATACACTGTGGTTCAATTGAACATAATGGACTTCTCCATTAATGTCAGTGCAATGTCCCTGAACAATCTGCAGGGATCTTGGAGAAAAAACACTATCCACAAGCAGAGGACAAACTGTGGGAGTAAAAACACAGAGGAAAAGCAACTGCCTGACTACAGTGGTTGAGGGGACATGACAGAGGAGAGACTCTAAATGAACACCCTAATGCAAATACCAACAATATGGAAATGGGTTCAAATCAAGAACAAATGTGATACCCAGTGGAAACACACGTCGGCTATGGGGTTGGGGGTGGGGGGTAGGAAAAGAAAATGATATCTTTTTTTCCAATGAATAATGCTTGAAAATGACCAAATAAAATAATGTTTAAAAGGGAAAAATTAAATTAAATTAAAATAAGTAGGGGGCAGCTACTAGGTACAGCTAGGTAGCCAGGCCTAAAGACGGGAGGTCCTACGTTCAAATCTGACCTAACATGCTTCCCAGCTGTGTGACCCTGGGCAAGTCACTTAACTCCCATTGCCTAGCTCTTACCACTTTTCTGCCTTGGAACTAATACACAGTATTGATTCAAAGACAGAAGGTAAGAGTTTTAAAAATAATTAAAAAATTAAAATAAGCATCACATACCTTGAAAATGTTTGTAGAGTTCAAATGAGATAATATTTATGAAGTAGTTAATACACTGCCTGGCACCTAGTACAAGTTTAATAAATGCTTATTCCCTTCCCCTTTCTCCCTATAACAGTGAAAGCATTTCAGTAGAACCTTTCCCATTTATCCATGCCTGGTGCCCATCAAAGTCTCCCCATACTGCTCTTCCTACTGGAAGCCAGAATTTGCCTCCCGATAACCAAGCTCTAGTCATTAATGATTTAGAAATTAAGTAGGTGCATGTACATCAGTGCTCCTGGGCGTGAAATCTTCAGCAGCCTAATGGTTTGGTGGTGAAAGCTTTATGCATAGGGAACAAACAAAGTAACTTGTAAGTGCCATTTAAATTTTATGTGTCAGCACTTGCTGGCAGTGAAATATTCATCCACCAATGGTGCACCAGTGAAATGTTTATGCATAGGGGCAACAATTTGGAAATGAACATCTGTGGTAAAATTTTTATGTGTCACTGCTTGTGGCTGTGAAATAAATGGCAGCCATAATGTGATAGTTAAATGAATCTATGTCAAGGGCCAAGGGGAGGAAATAATCGCCATGGTCAAAATGTTCTTGGTGCTATTGTTTAGAGCAATAAAGTAAATATCTATTAATTACATGAAGGTTAAAAGTATTTATGTTTAGCACTAAGGAAATAGATAGCTACTGCTAAATTATTATATTTATGTCAGTGATGGGAGATAAATGAGTTTGCACCAATGAGGCTACGCTGAGCTGTTTATGTAGCAAAATCTTCAGAGAAGAGTCAAGAGGTCAATGGTTCTGGAGATTAAATATTGTATTACAATAATTCTATTGCATTAGAGAAACAGTGTTCTCCTGTCTTTTGGAGTTGATCCACACATAGATCGGGGTAAGGGTGGGAAAGAAGGCAATTTCTCATTTATTAAAAAGATCTTTTATTAAAAGAGTACCTCAGAGAACCCTGTTTATTCATCCCTTTAGTTCAACTTGTCCATGATGAACTGCTAAATTAAACAGTGATGGAATTATAGAGAACTCCTGTGTACTTGTTTTCCCTGTTTGTGGAGAGGATGGAATGCTTTGCTGGGAGTCGGGATGATCCAGATTTCAATCCCACCTCAGATATTTGCTCCCTATAGGATGGGGCAAGTCAGTTAACTTATCTGAGTCCTTTCTTCATCTGTTTATGAAAGTGTCTTTCTAAGAGTTGTTCTGAAGATCAAATTAAGAGCTTTTGAAAGGGCTTTGTAATCATTAAGGAGCTATTTAATACTGTTTATACAGAGGAAACAAAATAACACTCAATTGTCACTTGAATTTTATGCATCAGTATTTGTATTTGTAGCTTGCTAGCATTATTATTATCATTATTATTATTATTATTATTATTATTATTATTATTATTAAACACAGTAGGGAATAGAAGAGAGCTGTCCTGGAAGTCAGGAAGTCCCAGGTGCAAGTCTTGTCTCTGGAAAACATTGGTTATGAGAGCCCAAGAAGTCAATAGTGCTTTGGGCAAGTTTTATCACCATAGCCAGGTTTCTTTTGGTGCTACTGCTTGTATAAATGAAAAGGCAACCTCTCTTGGGTTGGGAGGGGGTGGAGGATCAAGAAAGGCCTCCTACAGAAAGTCAGATTTGAGTTGGGTTTTGAAGGAAGCCAAGTGGGAGAAGTGAGGAGGAAAAGTACTCTAGATATGACAGCTAGTGAAAAGGCACAGAGACAGAAATGATATCATATATTTGGTGCAGCAACTTGATAAGTGCAAGGATAACTACAGCATTGTAAGCCTGGTGGCTGGAAGACTGGTATCCTTGATGGTAATAGGGAAATTTGGAATAATGGAGGCTCTGGCTCACTGCTCACTGAACCTGTCAGTTCTATGATCCACTAAGAAACCCTGCTCTCTCCCCTCTTAAGCTAGACAGAGGGAAAGATTAAGAAAATCCTTCTAACAGAGAGTTTGAGATAATCAGTTTTGCTTTGGATGTATTGGGTTTGAGACATCTAGGGCAGTTTAAGACATCCAAAATACTGGGGCAGCCAGGTGACTCAGTATATAGAGATAGGAGGTCCTGGGTTCAAATGTAGCTTCAGACACTTCCTAGCAGTGTGACCCTGAGCAAGTCACTTAACCCCCATTGCCTAGCCCTTACCACTCTTCTGCCTTAGAGCCAATACAAAGTATTGATTCTAAGACGGAAGATATTTTAAATAAATATATATAGAAATAGATATATATTTCTAAAAAGGAGATGGCAATGTAGAACTGAAGCTCAGGAGAAGAGTAGAGATGGATATATAGATTTGGGAATCTCTTACATTAATTATTAGGTATATAATTAATTAGGGTATCAAACCTAAGAGAGCTGATAAAATGACCCAGGATGAAGGAAAAACCCTGGAAAAAAAGAAGAGAGTTTAAGATAGTGCCTAGGTATACACCCCGAAATTTTACTAAGATCTAGATGAAGATCCAGCAAAAAAGACTGAGGAATAGTCAGATGAGTAAAAGGAAATCCAAAAAGAAGCACTATGAAAAACTAGGGAAGGGAAAGTATCCAGGACAAGATGATGATATACAAGTATCAGAGGCTGCAGAAAGGTCAGGAAGAATGAGGACTGAGAAAAGTTGATTAAGTTTAACAGTTAAGATATCATCAATAATTTGGGGGAAAGCAATTTCAGTTTAATAACGAGGCCAGAAGCCAGTAAGAGGAGAGAGAAGTGATGGCACAAAATAAATATCAATTAATTATACCAAGGTTAAATGTGCTTGTGTTTATTACCAAGGAAATAGATAGTCATGGCAAAGTTGTTATGTGTCAGGGATAGTAGATAAATGAGTGCCACAGTAAAACTGTTTTCTGTGGATCAGCATGATTAAATTTAGAGGCTCCTGGCTTTTTTTTTTGGTAGACACTAACAAAGACTTTACTAAGGGGTTATGGTCTGCTTTGGTGAGAGGATTTTCCACACTAAAGGAATTACAAATCATTTAAATAATGTGTGTGTGTGTGTGTGTGTGTGTGTGTGTGTGTGTGAGAGAGAGAGAGAGAGAGAGAGAGAGAGAGAGAGAGAGAGAGAGAGAGAGAGAGAGAAATGATTTATATAGAATTATAACATTGAAACATTTTTCTTCACAATAACTTTGAGAAAGAGTTGCTATTATTAGACACATTTGAGAGAATGTAGATAAGGATTGGACATGTGGTTTTATTGGTATAGGGAGCTCCTGGAGGAAGAAATTCCTTCTACCAGCAGAAGTCACTTACTTCTCTACAATTTATAATCTTAAGAGAACTGCCTAAAGTACTGAAAGATTAAGTGTTTTGTCCAGGGATACCCAGCCAGTATGTGCCAAAGTCAGAGTTGAAACCAGTTCTTCCCAGTTTCAAGGCTGACTCTCCATTTTTCACATGAGAAAATAATTATAATAGTGATGATGGATAAAAAGGTAGAAATATTGATATGGAAAAAAGAGAAAGAAAGAAAAAGAAAGAAAGAAAGAAAGAAAGAAAGAAAGAAAGAAAGAAAGAAAGAAAGAAAGAAAGAAAGAAAGAAAGAAAGAAAGAAAGAAAGAAAGAAAGAAAGAAACAAAGAAACAAAGAAACAAAGAAACAAAGAAACAAAGAAACAAAGAAACAAAGAAACAAAGAAACAAAGAAACAAAGAAACAAAGAAACAAAGAAACAAAGAAAGAAGCAAAGAAAGAAACAAAGAAAGAAACAAAGAAAGAAACAAAAGAGAAAGAAAGAAAGATTGTCTAACTGAAAGAGACCACATGCAAAGAACTAGATACAGACAAGATACATACAGGATAAATCTCAGAAGGAAGACATACTAACATTAAAAGGGATGATTTGGGACAGCTAGGTGGCACAGTGGATAGAGAGCCAGGCCTGGAGTTAGGAGGGCATGGCTTCAAATTTGACTTCAGACACTTCCTAACTGTGTGACCTTCAGCAAGTCGTTTGACCCCATTTGCCTAGTATCTGAGGGTTTCAACAAATAAAATAAAAGATAGTATTTCAACTGGGACTTGAAGAAATCCAGGGAAACCAGGAAGACAAAATTAGGAGGGAGCAAATTCCAGGCACCTATGACAGGGAAAATGTAGTCTAAATTGGAGTGCCTTGTACAAGTAACAGCAAGGAGGACAAAGATAGTGCACTTTGTGGGATCTAAGAAGACATAAGAACATTGGAAAGATCCTAAGACATCAGGCTGTGAAGGGCTTTAAAAGTCAAATGGAGGATTTTTTATTTGATTCTGGAGGCCATAAGGAATCAGTAGGGGTTAGATGGTTAGACCTGTGTATTAGGAACATTGATTGAGCTTTGGGGAAGGCTGGCTTCGAATTGAATGAATTTGGAAGTGTTAAACTTAAATGTTAAGAAAAATGAGAATTAAAGTTTATAACTAATCTTAGGATTTCCCACACTTTGCATTCTGAGGGGTGGGATCATTATTTCACAGATGTTTTGCAGTAAGAGAGAATTTAACAACCTCAAAGTTTAAATGTTTTCCATATGGAAATGAAACTTATAATCTTCACAACTCAGGACTTGATGACTGTGAGATACTGAGAACTGCAATTTTTTCATCTAGACTTCAGTGACTAGGAATTAATAAGTATATCCAAAGAACTGGAATTCTTCCAGCTAGAAATATGTAGCATAAAAGATCTAAGTAATAAACAGAGTTTTAAACTAAGGTGAGCCTACAGTTTTTAATGAGCTTATAGAAAATGTTGTACTGCCAAATGCAAGTAATGGTTCTGGCATTGTTAAATACAAGATATTCTTGTACTCAGAGGCCAGAAATCTAGAGGGTTCATTCTTTAATTTTTAAAAATAATTCTGTTCTCTTATTCTCCCTGAATCATGTTGACGTTATAGGCACAGCTATAGCCAAACTAGCAAATTTGAGAACATTTTAAAATTCTGAGGAAGCAGAGAGCCAGTTTGTCTAACCCAATCCAGGAAAGAAGAATAACTAGCATTTAGATAGTGCTTTCAGGTTTGCAAAGAGCTTTATAAATTCTATCGCCACAACAATCCTAGAAGATAGGTACTGTTATTAGCACCATTTTACAAATGAAGAAACCAAGGTTGGAAAAGGTTAACTGACTTTCCCAGGATCTCATAGCTAGTAAGTATAGAAGGAAAGGCACACCCAGGTCTTTTTTGATAAGTCTAGTAGTCTATCTATTATACACCTGTTGCTTCTGAGAAAAAAATAGAATTCTCCTATATCCCCTTATAACATACATGGAAAGTTATCATTCCGCTTCTACTTAAAGACCTCTAAATAAGTAAACACACTGATCCAGGACAGCTCAATCACTATTGGACAGCTCTAAATGTTGGGAAACTTTTCCTCATATCTGGTTAAATTTTCATTTTTTTTCCAACTTTAGCCTTTTCCTCCTGGTTTAATCACACATTCACGTTATACTCTTTCAACTATCTGGAGACAGCTAATAGGCACATCCTTAGTCTTCACTTCTTGGAACTAAATGTCCCTATTTCTAAAAGCCTTTTCTTCTCCTCAAAGTCATTGTCCAGACAATGTAGAATACCCAACCAATCTATGCTAATCCATCTTTTGCTCTGAGAACAGTTATCAAATCAAAATTGCCATTGTTTCTAGAAAGTATATAATAACAGTCTTCCCCAGGCAAGGCTCCACTCTCCATTTGCATGACTCCCCAAACAAACCTTCCTACTCTGTCAGCTCTTCCCTAAATAAATGGTCTCTCCTCATTAGAATTTAAGTTCCTGAGGATAGCTGGATGGCTCATTGGGTTGAGAGTCAGATGGGAGGCCCTGGCTTCAAACCTGGCCTCAGACACTTTCATGCTGTGTGCCCCTGGGCAAGACACTGCACCCACCATTGTCTAGCTCTTATTATTCCTCTGTCTTGGAATCAATACAAATTGAGTCTGAGATGGAAGGTAAGAGTTTAGAAAAAAACAGAATTTAAGTTAAGTTCCTTGAGGTGAGAAACTATCTTGTATTTGTATCTGTACCTAGACAAGTGCCTAGCACATAGAAGGAACTTATATTTTTTAATCATTTACTGTAATTTCTGCTTACCTTCAAGACTCAGCTTAAGTATGATTTTCTTTGGGCCTTTTCTGGTTATCAACCCCAACCTGCTAGTGTCCCCTCCATCTCTACCCCCTCACTAAGGTTATTTTTTATCTGCTTCATATATGTTCTGTTTAAACTTACTTTTATACATATTCTTCTCCATTAAGATGTAAGTTCCTTGAGGGTAAGGATTGTCTTTGTGTCCTTAATGCCTGTCGAATTATAAGCACTTAGTAAATACTTACCAATTAATAAATCAAACATCTCACCTTGTTGCATTTTAGAACTTGGGGGCTCCAACTAGATAGACCCATTTCTATATTTCTATGGTTCCTTACCTTTTTATATATCCCATAAATATTTAGGGCAAAATTAATACATTCATATCTGTCATTAAGTGGCCCACTTTAAGGAAATTGACTATTTTTCAAGAATATCTATAGACCACCTTTAGACCTCTTGTTTTTAATCCTAGAATGCACTCCTGAAATTTCCCATTCATCATTCATGGCAGCTGAGATCAGTTAGAAATTTGACTTCTCCTTTGATTTTCCCCATGTTCCTTGGTCCCAAATCCCTAATTCACCTGTCTTGGGATACTAAGTATTTAATAAAAAATATGGGGATACTTCTATAACCCCTCCTCATGTGTGCTACCATCAAATCTATCCCAAATATCTATTCTTTCTCTCTCCAGGGTCCTTAAATAATACTGATACTGGATTTATGAATTTGCATAAGGCATGAATGGCTACTACTGCCTCCTTATCAGCTCATCCCTCATATTATAGCCTTTCTTACTCGTGAGTTATGTCATTCTGACTAAAAACATTCAGTGCCACCAACTGCCTACTGAGTAAATTTCAAACTCTTCTGACTGCTATTCAAGCCCTTTATAACACTTTCCATCCTTATCTCACATGAGTATAGTCCAACAAAATTGGACTAGTCTCTGGCTCTTGTAAGGATGGTGTTGAACCTGTATCCTTACTAGAATAATCTCTTCTTAGTTATTGATAAAAGGCCAGTTGATTAGCTGTTGAAAGTGAGCATTTGGTATACTCTTGGGCCTAGTCAATTGACTGGCTATAAAAAGTCTCAGAGACAGATAGATAAAAATACTTATATTTAATATCTTAAAGTTGTAAAGAAATGAAAGATAACAGGGTTCAAGGATAAGGGATTCCCTAAAACTATGAAGTCTCTAACTCAAACCACAACTAACTCAAAGTCCCTCATGGGCTCCTCTTCCATCTGTTAAAAAACCAAACCTTTTCTCACACTCTTTAATCTATCTAATTTTCAGAAGACTAACTTACTAATCTATTTCTAATATCTTATGAAATAACATATAAATCTTAAAAAATACTGTCTCAAGATGGTATTTCCACAACTGCTGTATTGATAGCCTAGCCAAAAATTGGTTCTGGTTGAGGCAGGAATGGCTACCTGCCTAGATAGACCAAAGCCTGTCCTCTCTGCTTTATCACAGAGATGAAAGAAAAGGATCTTTTCTTCTCTCTGTCAGTCTTTCTCACTTCAGCCACTGCCACACAGTCACCCCTCTCTTCCCAAACTGCCAATTTGGTATTCCCAAAGGTTTCACAGGGAATTTGCCAGAGAGCTAAGGAAAAGCTGCCTTCCAGACCTTACTTAGCCCAGAGAGCTCAGAGAGAGAGTCTTCACATTGACAGTTGGAAACACCCCAAATTCCAGATTGCTCTTCATAATATTTGCATCAGTTCACAGTTCTACCAGCAGTGTATTAAAGTCCCCATTTTTCTCTCTCCAGCATTTGTCATTTAACTTTTTATCATTTTAGCCAATCTGATAGGTTTGATATATCTCAGAGACGTTTTGATTTTCATTTCTCTAATCAATAATGACAAAGCATTTTTTTCATATAGTTCTATATAGCTGGTTTCTTTATTCAAAAATAGTTTGTTTGGATCTTTTGACCATTTTCCAACTGGGGAATGGTGCAAATTCTTATATATTTGACAAAGTTTTATATATACTTACATGAGATCTCCTTCCAAGAAACTGTATATAATTTTTTCCTAACTTACTGCTCTCCTTCTTACCTTGATTACATTAGTTATATTTGTTCTAAATCTTTATATATATATATATATACATATATATATTATATATATGTGTGTGTGTGTGTGTATATATATATTCCAAAATTATTCTCCTATCCTTTAATCTCATAGGCAATATTATCCTTATTCTAACTTGCTTATGTTATCTCCTTGTATAGTTAAGTAATGTGTCTATCTTGGAAAATGGTATAAGATAGTGATCTATATCTAGTTTCTGTCATATTGCTTTCCAGTTTTCCCAATTATTTTTTTACCAAATAGTGAATTCATATTTCAATATTTTGAATCTTTACTTTGGTCATACACAAGGTTACTATAATCTTTTATGTGTTTGATGAATGTCTGATTTGTTCTATTGTTCTACTTTTCTATTTCTTAACCAGTACCAAATAGATACCTATGTTTTCAAGGGTTTTAAATAGGAATAAGTGTTGTATTTTATTAAAGCTTTTTCTGTATCTGTTGATGTAATCATATAATTTTTTGCTGTTGTACTTTTTGTTGATGTAATCAAGCTTGTTAATAGTTTTTATCTTAAACAATCCCTGCACACCTTGTATAAATTCCATTTGCTTATAATGTATAATTTTTGTGATATATTGTTGTAATCTCCTAGCTAATATTTTATTTAGGACTTTTGCATCTAAAATCTTTAATGAAATTGGCCTGCAATTTACTTTGTTTTTGCTCTTCCCAGTTTAGGAGTTAGCACATTATTTGTTTCACAAAAGTAGTTTGGCATGACTCCTTCTTTACCAATTGTTTTAAATAATTTATTTAACATTAAAATTAGATGATCTTTAAATGTTTAGTAAAATTCACTTGTAAATCCATCTAGTACTGATGCTTTTTATCTTAGAAAGTTCATTTATGGCCTATTCAACTTCTTTTTCTTTATTTAGATATTATATTTCCTCCTCTGTTAGTTTAGGTAATTTATATATTTATAAGTATTCATACATTTCACTTAAATTGTTAGATTTGTTGGCATAAAATATGGCTAAATATTTCCTAATATTTGCATTGATTTCATCTGCAGTAGTGGTATCTTTGCCCTTTTTGTTTTTGAGGCGAGTGATTTTTTCTTCTCATTTTTTATAAATCATACTAGCCAATGGTTTTTCTACTTTATTGATTTTTTCATAAAGTCAACTTAGCTTTATTTATTAATCCAACGTCTTTTTTACATTCAATTTTTTTTCATCTCAACTTTAATTGCTAGGATTTCCAGTTTCGTATTAATGGGAGATTTTAAATTTATGCTTTTTCTAGGTTTTTAATTGTATATCTAATTCATTGGTCTATTCTTTCTCTTTTTTATTAATATAAGTATTTACAGATATACATTTTCCTCTAATTATTGGGTGCTTTTGTATCCTACAGGATTTGGTATGTTGTCTTACTATTATTATTTTCTTTAATAAAATTATTTGTTGTTCTTATGATTTATTCTTTTACCCACTCATTCTTTAAGATTGTTATTTACTCTCCAAATAATATTTATTCTGTATTTCCATGGTCCCTCATTAAATATATTTTATTGTATTATGATTTTAAAAAGATGTATTTAATATTTCTGCTTTTCTTCATTAAACTATAAAGTTCTGTGTCAATATAGAATTGAGTTTTGTAAATTTGAGGAATGTTTACTATTTTTAAATTTCAGCAATGAAACCTACAAGTTGTATAACTGTAAATGCCAAAACTGTAAGGATAATTTTAGTGTTTTGACTTAAAATCTAAGTAAATGGTCACCATGGGAAATTCCCAAATATGAAAATACCCAAGTCAGCTGGAGATTTTAATTAATAAAGAAAAAAGGAATTAAGGGAAGGAAAGAGAGAGAGAGAGAGAGAGAGAGAGAGAGAGAGAGAGAGAGAGAGAGAGAGAGAATTAATTTAAATTGCTCTCGCTCAGGCTGAGCCAAGCAGTACAAAAAGGCCTAGGCCATCGGAGAGCAAGTCAGTCTTATTACTCACCACAAAACCATCTCCAAGCAAGCTCCAGTCCTCCACTGAATCTCCTGAACTCCAATTCAGAATCTCCCTCCACTCCAAACTGAATTGCTCTCCAAACTGAATTACCTTGAACTGACTTTTTACCCTTCCTTTTAAAGAAAATTTTCTCTCATGTCACCTCCCCTAAATTTTCACATCTACCAATCACAGTAGACGATTTTTTCCAGGACTTCCCATTCTTAGATCTTCTTTGGTTCTCACCTTCTCTAGTTAGATTATATCTTCTGATTACTTCACACCTCTTTGTTAAGCTTGCCTTTTGTAAGTTACTTGACCTTTGTGTGATTAATTTAACCTTTACAAGTACTTAACACCCTTTTTGTATTATATCTAAAAATAGACCTAGCTTAAAGTTCTAGCTTTACAGGTACTTAACACCCTTTTTGTGTTCTATCTAAAAATAGACCTAGCTTAAGGTTCTAGCTTCACTATAAGGTATGAGTTAGGGACTTTCATTGTTCAATCAGGAATTTACAACTTTATCTTCCCCTAAAGTATGTCTAAGTATGGGTGGAGTAATTTTAAAAGTTCCCAATACATTCCTGATTCTTGTTAGACCAAATATCTCCATTATAAGGAAATATCTAAATCAAATCTTCTAAAGAACAGTCTGAGTAGTTTTAAGATTCACAAAACTAGGACAAGGAAGTGACCAAATATGAAGCAAGATTGAGAAGAAAGATTCCTCCTCTCCCCTCCTATCTCACAAAATCTCTCTTTCAATGTCCAAGATAGCATGACAGAAGAAAAAATGTTTTTTGTATTATAAAGCACACCATAATAGAAATTAGAACACCTGGATCCTAGTTCCAATTCATCCATAACCAAGTTAAAATCCTTGAGCAAATTACTTCCCCACTTGGGCCTCAGTTTTCTCCTGTGTACAGTGAGAGGGTTAGGTGATCCATAAGGGCCCTTTCAGGACTGACATTCCATACTTAAAGTTGCAGTTACACTTAATTTCTTTTGTTTAAGTCTCATACCTAATAGTAGTACCTCTCAGACAATTAGTTTATGGCATCCTTTCTAACTGGCAGTTGAAGAAGAACAAATTTTTGCTTTTGTTTTGTTTGTTTTTTTTTTAATGGAAAAAAGGCTAGAGAGAGCCAGAGCACATAGGATAATTGCCAAGAAAAAGAGGCCTTGTTGTTGTTCTTCCTTTGTTTTCCTAGAGGATCAATGACTTCAAGGGGTGATGTCTTGGTTTGCAAGTGAATTGGAATTAAGTGAGGCAAACTTACACAAAGTAATGAGCCCCACTCTCTCTTCCAGAGTCATTAAAGTTCAATAGCAAGACTAGAGATGCCTTATAGATCTTAGAGAAGCACAATAGGAATCAAAGGCAGCATGGTAACACTAGGCAGCTGAAAGGAGACAGAAAAGTGGAGAGGAGGGTGTTGAAGCCTAATTTTGCCAATTCGCAATTATTCCTATAGCCAACCCTACACATTCTGGCATATCAACCAGAAACATCTGAGCCAAATGGATGGAAGTATGCAAATCACCAGCTTAGCATGTAGGAGTCTTCTCTTGTATTTTTGGTTTGAACATTTTAACACAGCCTTTAGCTCCACATCTTCCAAAATAACAGGGCTATATATTACATTAGCTATTTCTGCTGGTCTTTCTTTTTCAATGTCTCAGCAACACAGAACTACATTTCACAATCATTCCTTTGGTTCCCTTCCAAATTCAATTGTCTTTGCAACATTCATCACTTTCTATAACTTGCCACTCTTAACACACCTTTAGGATCTAATTCATTTGAGTTACCTGATCTCAGTCTCTGACCTTCAATATATTGTTGCTAATGTACTCATTGTCATGCTGTTCAGAAATAAATGCCAGATATATAATCATAATACTTCCTTACATTGGCAACGCACTGTATACTTTTCACTGCATTCTGGCACATTTATTTCATTTGACCCTGTAAAATTACTTTCCAACTATTTGTTCTCTCTGTCTCTGTCTCTCTGCCTATCTCTCTTTCTGTCTCTGTCTCCAATAGCTAAAGATGATTTGAGAAGTGCTGATTGGGGAGTCTGTGTATCTACATGTTAATTCAAATTTGTTTTGAGAATTGGGGAGGATTTTCACAACACCCTTTGAGATCACTGGAAATAGCTTATGGAATCACTAGGCTTAAAGACTTAATTTTCCCAGACAAGTCTGCAGTCTATGGGTTTGACAGGTGCAAAGAGAATATCTTTCAAAATCCCATAATGTTCCTGCTTAAAAAGTCAAATAAATTATTTTCAGGGGGAAATGAGGATCTGAGTCTAAAAACTCTGATGAAAGAATGAAGATATTTACTCAAATCATTAAACTAAGTTGTTTTTTTATTATTCAGGATCAGATGTTAAATCTATTTTGAAGTGTTTGGGTTCTAATTTCCTCTTGGTATTTTTTCAATGTTATCTTCATTCTTCTCATCATGCTCTTTGGGGCCTCTGTATACCTTTCTCAGTTAGCTGTATTTACGGTCTAAAGCTTTTGACAAGTCCATATTTCCCAGAAGTTCTTTGCATTTCCTAAGGAGTATTTACCTGCTTTAAGAGCTGTAACTCAAATAAGAATGAGTGTGTTTACATAGGAAAAGATCTTATCACTTGACATATACTTTAATGATCACCTTGATATATACAGTTTCTAACAAAGGCTTACCTCCTTTCTCTCCAGTTTTTATATTAATACAAAAAGGCAACTGATGGCACAGTGAATCAAGCTTTGATCCTGAAATCAAGATTTCCTGAATTAAAATTCAATCTTAGACACTTAGTTGTTAGACCCTGGGCAAGTCATTTAACCTCTATTTACCTCAGTTTTCTCAGCTATAAAATGCTCATTATAATAGCACCTACCTCCTAGGATTAGTGTGAAAATCAAATGAGATGATATTTGTAAATACATAGCATAATGATTAGCATATAGTAGGCGCTATCTAAATACTTATTCTCTTCCATTTCATGACTTTCCCCATCGTGATTTTGATATTTTGTGGGTCAGTATAAAAAATTAAATGAAATTTTGGGGGAGAAGGTTTGCAGAAGCTTCAAATGTTATATGAAGGCCAAAAATAATATAGAAAAAGTTTCAAAACTCAGAAATGCATAAAATAGGCTATGACCAGATACTTAACCCAAATTTACAATAAGGTTTTGTAAATATCAAATATCCCATTAAAGAAAAAGGAAAAACCAACTACTTCTCTGGTACTAAGGAATGATAAAAAATTTTGGATTTTCCAGATGGCAAAGGGCCCAGTGCCCTTTAGCTCTGTGATGGGAATGGATGCTTGTATATGAAAATTAGCCACAGCCACTCTGCAAATGCAATTAAATCACATAAGCCAAATAATTAGCTATGGCATGTCAATAAATATATCCCTCAATTATCCCTTATTGCCTATCTAAATTCCTCAGCTTGGTTTTCAAAGTTGCTCATTATCTACCCCCACTCTTTCTTACTCCCCACTACTACTACCACTTATACCTCACGCATTCCTCCATTTTTCTAGGTTGGCCCCCTTAAACCAGTTTCCACCTGAGCTTATTCATTATACCATTATCTAGTTACTATTTGTATCTCACTATGTTTGTTTACTCTGTTCTCTTCATCTTAAATGCCCTCCTCACTCTTCTCCTTTGGTAAAACCCAACTCATTTTTCAAAGGCAGGCTCAACTTCTTTTTTCTAGGTGAAGTCATTTTTTTTATAAGATTAGTCTACATTCATCACATAATCACAGAGTCTCCAAGGTGGAAGGATCTTCAAGGATCATCTATCCAAACAGTTCCTGAAAAATAATTCCTTCTGCAAAATACTCAATAGGTGGTCATCCAGTTATTGCTTGAATATGCCTTGTGATGGAGAAGCCACTGGTTGTCAAGGCAGCCAATTTCATTTTTGAATAGCTCTTATCATTAAGTTTTCCCTAACATCAAGGCAACTTACATTTCTGCAGCTTCCACCCATTGATGCTAATTCTGGGTTCTAGTACCTCAAAGGACAAATCTAATCTCCCTTTCACAATCCAGTTGTTCAAATCTGTGATGACAGCTCTCATGTCCTACCTACCCACTCCACATCCTCTCTACTCCAAATATTGCCAGTCAAGTGACCTTCATATATGGCATGATCTCAAACTTCACCATCCTAGTTTATTTCCTTTGGAATTTCTATAGAATATTAATTAATGTTCTTTCAAAATTCAAAAATTGATTCCTATAACTACATATACTATGGGTATGTCCTGATCAAGGCAAAGTACAGTAAGACTAATAATAAATAATAATAATAATAATAGTTAATTAGCATTTCTATGGTGACTTGCTATGTACCATGCTAAATATTTCACAAATAGCATGTCATTTGATTCATATAATAATCCTGGGAGGTGGGTGCTATTTCCCCCCATTTTATAGTTGAGGAAAATGGGGAAGAGATTGATTAAGTGATTTGTCCATGATCACAGAGCTAGGTGGCATAATGGATAGAGCACAGGAGCTATAGTTAGGAAATACTGGATTCAAATCTGACCTCAGACACTTAAAAGCTGTGTGGCTTTGGGAAAGTCACTTAACCTGTTTGCCTCAGTTTCCTCATTTGTAAAATGAGCTGGAAAAGGTAATGGCAAACCACTCGAGTCTCTTTGCCAAAAAAACCCAAAATGCAGTCATGAAGATTCAGACACAACTAAAATGACTGAACAACAAAAGCAAGACAACTAATAAGAGTCTGATGTCAAATTTGAATTCAGGTCTTCCTACTTTCTGTGCTATTGCATCACTTAGCTGCTTCAGTTGTCACTTTACTATACCTAGATACTATGCCTCTCATGATGTAATCTTTTGGTTGCATTTAGCCAGGTATAATACTAATATATGCTGGTCTTGATGTCAAAGACCTGAATTAAAATTCTGGATCCCACACTTTCTATATGACTACGGGTAAATCACTTAAACTACTCTGAACCTCAGTTTCTTTATCTACAAAATGGAGACACTAATACTTGTACTATTCCCCTTACAGAATTGTTATATGGTGACAACTAGATGGATGAACACAAGCCAAAACCAACTAGATTCATTTTCCTCTCCAGGAAGAACCTATGAATAACTATTAAGCTACCACTCCCTTGCCTACTGATTCCATGAACAATAAGAATGTATATATTAATGTAGTTCAGTTCAGGCTTGGGCTTGAGTCAGCTAACAAATACCAATTATTAAATATTTTAATATAAGCATTTATACCTCAGAAATTGACAAATGTTATGAAAAATCAGATTTTGATTCATCATTATTTTTATTGCAAAGATTTAAGAGAGAGAAGGAGAAAATATCAATAATCAAAGGCAAAATGTCATATATATTCATTTTTTTTCCTCTAGAGCTGGTTGTTAAACATTTACCAACATCGTGTTGGTTCAGTTGCTCCAGGAGTGTTAACCTACTTTTTTAGGATAAGGATAGCACTTAAAAGTGAATTATTGTGAATTAATTGGACTAAACCTGCTTTTTTCCATTGACATAAGGAATTCTCAGTGAGGAAACTCCTTTACAATGCCAATCAGAAACTTCTCTGCAATTTAGTCTTAAAAAGTTGTTGTGGGGCATTAGGAATTTAAGTGACCTTCCCAAGGATACAAACTGAGTTCATGTCAAAATCAGGGCTTGAAACCCAGACTTCCTGATGTTAGAAACAACTTTCTGTCCTCTGTGTCCTGCTGACTTTCTCCCTGGATTCCAATAGTTAAAGCAGATGTTCTTTAGATACTCTAAACCTATGTGATTATTAATATCTTCTGCCTCCTTTTCCTCTACTCTGCCCCCATCATTGAAGGTACAGAAAAGAAATACACAGGAGTAGGAAAGAGATATTTTGTATATTTCTTTGTCACATAAATTGCCTTGGCCAATTTTTTTTAATGAATACACCAAATTAAGTTTCACAGCTTTAATAGTATCAGCGTTTTGCTAAATTAAATTTTTATGAAAAGCAAAATAACTACATAAGAAATTGACACTTTCATATCATACAGTATTAATAAAAAGGCACTTGTTAGTCTTGCAACAAACTGTATTTGGAGTAAGTTAAATCATATTTTCATATAAATCTACGAATATGAGAAATGAGATAGGAATAGTATAAACAAGAAGTCCACACTATTTGCACTTAAACAGAAATGAGCCCAAATGGCACAACAAGGAAATATTTGCTGTTAAATCAAGAATATAGATTCTGCATACATATATATGAATCTTATTATTTTAATGCTTTTATATTGTGTGCAAATCTATGCTATTTTGGATACATACTTGCATAGATCTTTATAAAATATCACTTTATTATGCATTTCACATCACAGTAGGAGCTTTTAGTAAAACAGTACAAAGACACTACCTCACAAAAGAGCAAATCTTCCCAAACCTAATTTCTCTTAATGTCAGGTTTCTTGCTTTTGGGAAGGAGGAACACATTACCATCCCTTATTTGCTGAAGGGAATATTCACTAAGGGAGTAGGCAGTAGGCATCTCTTAGACAATTCTAGTAGCCTCTCCTTATGGGTATATCATTTCTAAGCTTGGCCGATACTTCTATGGCAGATGCAACCTTGTTTCTTGTTTTACTATAAGGATTTCCAGCTTAGGATAACTTCTCAGCTCTGTCCCTGACAAAACTCAATCATCCAGGGTCACCTCCATGCCACATTGAAGACTAAGAAAGACTTGTAAATTTGCCATTTTGTCTTATTCTTAAAAAACCAATTTTTGTACTCTTGAAAATTATTCACAAATGATTCCTTAGATTTCTTTTCTATTATATAACATGAATGCATACAATCACATACATATACATGTTTTATGTTTGATTATTCTATCTCTTATGCTTGAATTTATTCATTTTAATAAATAGATATAAAAATTCAAAATATATCCAGTCAACAACCATAACTGTGTAGTCTTTACCCAGGGTAAAAATGTCACCCTGGTTGCTAAAGCAAATAGGTGGCTGTTTACAGCCTCAAACAAGTAGAAATATTAACATGAAACAAAGAGCCCAGAAGTTGTCTAGGAAACAGGGGGCACTTATTAAGGACTTGTAGAAGAATGGAAAATAAAAGAACTAAATTGGCAGAGCAATTGATCATAAAGCTCGAACAAATTTGTATGAAAAGTACACTTGTGGATATTCAAAATAAAGAGAAAGAGACATAAAAATTCATATGGAAAAGCCAGGGAACATCTAAGTTTCTGCTTTCTTCACTGTTCTCAAGAATAAGGTAATTTCAGATTTTTGCTTTATTTTGCCAAGGAGGGAAATTATTAAGCATCAGAATATTCATTGCAATTCTTGAGTACATTAAGTTTTCCACCAAATTCTTACTGTGTAGGTATATTTCTAATATTTAAATGTTTATGTAACATGAAGTTATTAAGTATATTATGTAATTTCATGGAATTGAAGCAAAATAAAGCACAAATCTAATCAGCAGTTTTTAAACTCTTGTTGTACAAATTTTCCTTCTTGATAAATTAAATTTAATATTCTCCCCTAAATATAAAGAATGTTGGAGTAAAGTTACCATAGGCTCTTTAGTTGGCTTCTGTTTTAGTATAATTAAAATGCTCTTTCTTTAGCCACCCTAGTGAACAACCTTGGGCTAATGGGCAGAAAAGCGATGCCTCCTCTTTCCCCAAAAACATACCTAAAACCTTTACAGTTTGATAAGATCCTTCAGAATGGGTGTTCAGACCATTATAACTTGGATGAAGCATTAAGATAGAAAGTAAATGGGAATGGGGGGCATAGCTAGCAGTGGATTGAGAATCAGACCTAGAGATGGGAGGTCCTGGGTTCAAATTTGGCCTCATACTTCCTAGCTGTGTGACCCTGGGCAAGTTGCTTAACCCCCATTGCCTAGCCTTTAGCATTCTTCTGCCTTGGAACCAATACATAGTATTGATTCTAAGATGGAAGGTAAGGGTTTAAAGAATTAGCTTATTAATTAAGGCTCCAGTTCGTGGTACTTGAAAATAGCATGCTTAATGCATTCCCAATAAGATCAGGAGTGAAACAAGGATGCCCATTATCACCTCTACTATTTGACATTGTACTAGAAACACTAGCAGTAGCAATTAGAGAAGATAAAGGAATTGAAGGCATCAAAATAGGCAAGGAGGAGACCAAGTTATCACTCTTTGCGGATGACATGATGGTCTACTTAAAGAATCCTAGAGATTCAACCAAAAAGCTAATTGCAATAATCAACAACTTTAGCAAAGTTGCAGGATACAAAATAAACCCACACAAATCATCAGCTTTTCTATATATCTCCAACACAGCTCAGCAGCAAGAACTAGAAAGAGAAATCCCATTCAAAATCACCTTAGACAAAATAAAATACCTAGGAATCTATCTCCCAAGACAAACACAGGAACTATATGAACACAACTACAAAACACTCGCCACACAACTAAAACTAGACCTGAACAAATGGAAAAACATTAACTGCTCATGGATAGGACGAGCCAATATAGTAAAAATGACCATCCTACCCAAACTTATTTATCTATTTAGTGCCATACCCATTGAACTACCAAAATGCTTCTTCACTGATTTAGAAAAAAACATAACAAAGTTCATTTGGAAGAACAAAAGATCAAGGATATCCAGGGAAATAATGAAAAAAAAAAACACATATGATGGGGGCCTTGCAGTCCCTGACCTCAAACTATATTACAAAGCAGCAGTCATCAAAACAATTTGGTACTGGCTAAGAAACAGAAAGGAAGATCAGTGGAATAGACTGGGGGAAAGCGACCTCAGCAAGACAGTATACCATAAACCCAAAGATCCCAGCTTTTGGGACAAAAATCCACTATTCGATAAAAACTGCTGGGAAAATTGGAAGACAGTGTGGGAGAGACTAGGAATAGATCAACACCTCACACCCTACACCAAGATAAATTCAAAATGAGTGAGTGACTTAAACATAAAGAAGGAAACCATAAGTAAATTGGGTAAACACAGAATAGTATACATGTCAGACCTTTGGGAGGGGAAAGGCTTTAAAACCAAGCAAGATATAGAAAGAATCACAAAATGTAAAATAAATAATTTTGACTACATCAAACTAAAAAGCTTTTGTACAAACAAAACCAATATAACTAAAATCAGAAGGGAAACAACAAATTGGGAAAAAATCTTCATAGAAACCTCTGACAAAGGTTTAATTACTCATTTATAATGAGCTAAATCAATTGTACAAAAAATCAAGCCATTCTCCAATTGACAAATGGGCAAGGGACATGAACAGGCAGTGCTTCGCCAAAGAAATCAAAACAATTAATAAGCACATGAAAAAGTGCTCTACATCTCTTATAATCAGAGAGATGCAAATCAAAACAACTCTGAGGTACCACCTCACACCTAGCAGATTGGCTAACATTACAGCAAAGGAAAGTAATGAATGCTGGAGGGGATGTGGCAAAGTAGGGACATTAATTCATTGCTGGTGGAGTTGTGAATTGATCCAACCATTCTGGAGGGCAATTTGGAACTATGCCCAAAGGGCGACAAAAGAATATCTACCCTTTGACCCAGCCATAGCACTGCTGGGTCTGTACCCCAAAGAGATAATGGACACAAAGACTTGTACAAAAATATTCATAGCTGCGCTCTTTGTGGTGGCCCAAAACTGGAAAACGAGGGGATGTCCATCAATTGGGGAATGGCTGAACAAACTGTGGTATATGTTGGTGATGGAGTACTATTGTGCTAAAAGGAATAATAAAGTGGAGAAGTTCCATGGAGACTGGAACAACCTCCAGGAAGTGATGCAGAGCGAGAGGAGCAGAACCAGGAGAACATTGTACACAGAGACTAATACACTGTGGTATAATCGAACGTAATGGACTTCTCCATTAGTGGCGGTGTAATGTCCCTGAACAACTTGCAGGGATCCAGGAGAAAAAAACACCATTCATAAGCAAAGGATAAACTATGGGAGTGGAAACACCGAGAAAAAGCAACTGCCTGAATACAAAGGTTGAGGGGACATGACAGAGGATAGACTCTAAATGAACACTCTAATGCAAATACTATCAACAAAGCAATGGGTTCAAATCAAGAAAACATCTAATGCCCAGTGGACTTACGCGTCGGCTATGGGGGGTGGGGGGGAGGAAAAGAAAATGATCTATGTCTTTAACGAATAATGCTTGGAAATGATCAAATAAAATATATTTAAAAAAAAGAAAAGAAAATAGTATGCTTACTCTGACATTTCCTAAATTAAGAACAAAGAAAGAAGCAATAAGGCATAGCAGATTGAATGTTGGTCTTGAAGTCAAGATCTGAATTTCAGACTTGCCTTAGATAGGCTCCTTTTAAATAAAAGTATTTATTTGGCTGTTGTATTAAAATCCCAGGTATCTCTCTTTCTCCCTCCCTTCCCTGCACTAGAGAAAATATCATTTCACTCCCCCCCCCAAAAAAAAAAAAAATATATATATATATATATATTCTCTAGAACAATGAGTGGCTTGTTTCTATTTCTCTGGGAGTGGATATATATGAGTCATTCTTCAAACACTATTTCTATTGCTGCATATAATGTTCATTTTGCTCTTCATAATTTCATATAGGTCTTTAAATGTGCTTGTCATTTTTAGATGTGGGATCCTGGGAAAGTTAGTTCAACTCTTTGAGTCTTAGTTTTCTCAAATGTAAAATAGAGATAATAATAACCCCTACCTGGAAGATTTGTTGAGAAGATGAAATGAGATAATATATGTAATACTATGCAAACTTTAATGCAATATCAAAATGTTAATTATTAGTATTATTAACTTATTTCCTATATTCTTTAAAATATTCAAGCAAAATAATTTCACTAGGGTAGCTGAAACTTGGGGGACCTAACCACACACACATAAAATGTTCTCTGAAAAAAAACCAAACCCTTAATCAGGTGGCCATCTAACTTCTACAGTGAGAGTGGGGTAAATAATGGGAAAATGAAAGCTATTTTAGATTGTTTTTAGACACTATTTGTGGAACAACAACAAATAACCAACAAAGCAGAAGAACTAGACACTCTTGCCATAAATGAAATTAGAAATATATTAAATAGCCACTCTCAGAGAACACATGAAGGAATTGGCACCATTGACTTCATTAATCATATAAATGAATAACAAAATTATGGGATTCCTGATCACCTTGCCTTATTCTATTCAGTTAGTCAATATGCATTTATTAATCACGCAATCAGCATTAGTACCAATATCACTGGAAATATTACTGTAGTTTGCATGCCAACATCCAATCTAAAGGATGAAGAAATATTGAAGCTCTGTGAAAAAGTTACCAAGAATTTCCAAACAGTAAAGATATATCTTTTTACTCAGTGGCTTCAATGTGAAATGATACAAAGGGGAAGGCAGCAAAAATATATGAGGAAATTTGTTTTGCTACAAGAAAATGAAAGTCGTCAAAGGATTGTAAATTACTGGGAAAACTCATATTGATACACCATGAATAAGTTCTTAAACTACTGGGAAGCATTGCACAAGGTCAAAAATCAAAGAAGCAAAATGTGGTACAGAGGTTATTCAAAACACAGTGGTCATCTCCACTCACTCGCTCATTCATTCATTCATTTATTCATTCATACATGCATGCAGTGACTCATTGAAAAAAGTTTTTTTAAGCACCTATAATGTTCTAGCATATATTTGGACTCTGATTAAGAGCTTTCTTAAGAGCATGGAAAATATGACAGCTGAACAGCAAGAACTGTTTGTGAGAAAGCTGGAATGCTGGGAACTACATATTTAGGTAATTTAAAAGTAAATTTTAAAAAACTGTAGGATATAGAAGGAAAATTAGGGAATATTTAATGTACTACCCTTTGGCTATGTGGCATCTAAAGGTAGTATTTCCTCTGAGTACCTTCTCCAACCTCCTACTCCAACTGGCAGGTTGTGCCCCCAGAGGGTGATTATATATTTCCCCTCAGAGTTCTATGAATAACCCTGAGGGCATTGAGCTTCTAATGGGCAGTTGCTTACTATTGCTTTTATAGTAAAAAACAAACTCTTCAGCTAGGCATTTTAATTCTTCAGTAGTTAGCTAGCAGGCCAGATATGACATATTATTCCTCCTTTACACATTCTATGTACCCCCTGGCTTTATTGTTATCTCATGAATTCAGTATTTTATTTCTCATCACCATGCCATCGCAGAGGCTTTACCTCAAGCTTAGAATATATTCCCTTCTTTTCAACAACTCTTAGATTCCATAGTTTCTTTTAAGGTTCAGATCACCTTCTATGAGACTTTTTTGATTTCCTTAATCATTAATATTCTCTCCCTCCTCCTCCTCAAATTTAATGCTTACACCTATCTTAGTATACCAATCAGGAGAATGTAAGGTCCTTGAGGGAAGATTCTACTTTATCATTTTATCTTCATCTCCAAGTGTACAGCACCTTTAATAGGTACTTCAAAAAAGCTTATTGGATTAGTCTTGACATGTTATAGAATCAGCTGTATTTACATGTAATATAACAATTGTCTCTGTAGAAATGAATCAAAGTACATACCAGCTTAGAATAAAGTATGCCATATAAACATGCCATATGTAATTACAGAAGCTACAGTCTGACCTAAGTAGCTCTCAACTCTGAAAAATATTAACTGATGAAAGTAAAAAAGAGGTTATAATTAATGTAGTTGTGTAGTTGCCACAACCAGGAGGCTGAAAGTGTCTAGAAACTAACTACCTTAGGCAACAGCAAATTCTTAACCATTTGACAAGGGTAGAGATTGGGTAGTCATAGGAAATACTAATTTAGAATACAATGTCTAGATTTATTTATTTATAGATAGATAAAGAGTTTGGGCCCTACTTGTATACTTGTAGTAATTTATACAGTTGCATTGCCTGTTTCTACAAAAGACCATATGATCTCCCCAAAATGTACAAATCATGAAATATGAAGATCTCTTAGTAGAATTTTTTAATACATATGATCCAAAAGGCAATGGAAAATTAAACAGATATAAATAATCTACAAATAAACCAAAGATGGCTTGAATCTCAGAAGCTGAAATTATTTATAGCTATTAACAATTACCCTACAGGTAGCTAGGTGACTCAGTGGACTGAGAATCAGTTCTAGAGATGGGAGCTCTTGGGTTCAAAACTGGCCTCAGATATGTCCTAGCTGTGTGACTCTGGGCAAATTATTTAGCATCCATTGTCTACCCCTTACCATTTGGCCTTGGAATCAATATGGTATTGATTCTCAGATGGAAGTTAAGGGTTTTTTTAATCACTCTTAACAATTTAGCCAAATTGGCCTTCTTGCCATTTATTCACAAATGCCACTTAATTTCCTGTCTCCGTGTCTTTTTACAGACTTTCTTGTTTGTTTTAAAGTTCAGTTCACATGAAGCCTTTATTTTTCTTTTATCTCCTCTTCTCCTCCCCAAATGACTGGTGTCTTTCCACATGATACATATATATATATATATATGCATATATATGCACATATAATATACAATTACCTTTTATAAATATGTAATACATGTGCAAATGTGTGCACATGTATATGTAAAACATATATAACATGTGTGTGTATATATATATAGTGTCTTCTCTGAGGGAAGCTTCATTTTTGTCTTTGTATCCCTAGTGACCCAGGCAATGCACGGCATATAGTAGGCACTTAATAAAGGTTTGCTCATTAACCGATTATAAAAGTAATTTAGCAAAAAAGTCCACAAGTGGATAGGCTAAGAAGTATTTTGGTATTAAAAGTACAAGAGTGGGGTTGATAGCATATTAGATGAATTAACTATTATAGAATTATGAGAAATCAAGGAGAAGACTCATACATGATGAAAAGTTCTAGAGAGATTGAAATCAATATCAATGGAGGTGGTACCCAATAAGGATAAAACCATGGCTTCATCAAAACATCAAATTCCAATTTAAATTGGCTTAAATATTTTGTACAGAACTCAGAGGAAATGTAATGGGTTATTACTCATTTAGAGATACTTCAAATATGTCACCTCACAATTTGGCAGTGACTTTCATCACCATATGTCCTGGATAACTCATGGAAGTCAGAATCAGGAGACTATTCAGTCCATATGAAGTATAATCTCAATTCCTTTGGGATGAAGACTGATAGTAACCATGCTACCAGACAGTGAAAATGATATGATTCCTATTGTTCTGTACTCTTATCTACTCTGGGAACTGAAATGAATGCTTCAAGTGGTTTATTGTCATATTATAAAACACACTGAACTCATCGCTATTTGTGAAGAAAGCAAAGGAGCAGCAGTCAGAAGACCTTGGAGAGTGGCAAGACAGGAAGAGACTGGCAGGGAGCACTACTCTCCTCTGTAATGGAAGAATATCCTATTGAGAATAATTAACACCTGTAAGAGGAAGATGGCAGTTAGAAGAGAGCCACAGCAGCCTGAAATAATGTGGTAGCTCATGCTGAACAGACAAGTTGACCTTGAGACTCTAAAATAGACAAAGACTAATTTTAAAAATGAAATGTGTCCCAAAATCAAAAAGTCATCTACACATTAATAAATGCAAAAAGAAGTGTAGATCGTGTAATGCACAATGTCCATTGGGATTGGACTAGACTCTACAGTCTAGTCTACAGGGAGAATCTTGAACCAAAGTGTTTTGTTTTGGGTAAATGGTAAGCCTCTCCTGACAGGTACTCTTGACTAAGCTACAGGCTTCTGAGTGCTCTTAGTAGCAAACTACACAATCATTCAAAATTGTAGTTTAATTCACAATAAAGTTATACTCTTGGTTTAATTGGTTTGCTAGCCTCAAGTCTCTCCTCACTCCACTCCATCCTGCATACAGCTGCAAAAGTGATCTTCCTATGGTCTAATCATATGAAAGCTTCAATTTGATGAACTCCAATGGTTCCCTATTACACCTCCAGGATCAAATCCTTAATAAAAACCATTGATAACCTAGGCCCTACCTTTTACTCTTCCTACCTTTTACTCCCTTCTTCTTGTTCCTCATACAGATGCTTTGCTGTCTGGACTTTGCCTTTGCACTGATTATCCTCAATATGCCATTCCCTCTTCACCTCCACCTTTTGGATTTCCTGAAGTCCTTCAAGATTCAGCTCAAATCCCACCTTCTGCAATAGGCCTTTCCCAATCTCCCCCACCTCACCCTCTTGCTGGTGCCTTTTTAAAAATAAAATGGGAAATGAGAGAATTAATGAGAAATGATAAAAAACTAACAAAAATGAAAATAAATTGCTAAATTAAGGAGCATGTATTATATAACTTCTAAGACATATTTTAACTGACATTATGTGAGTCAATTAAATTTAATTTTGTTCAGTTCAACAAATGATAAACACCTACTGTTTATAATTTGTGATGCTAGTTTCTAGAGATATAAAAATAAAATAAGATGTAGTCCTGACCTCAAGGTCATAATGATCTAGTGAAGACTTGGGCAAAGCTAACTATAATGTTAACGTGATAAAGGTGAAATAGTTGTCCAAATAAAGTGGCATGAGAGATTTAGGGAAGGAGCAATCCCTTCTAATATAAGTGATCAAAGAAGTTCCTGGCAATTAGTGGCACCTTAACTGGACCTTTAGAAAGGGAGAGATCATCAGCTCATACATTAAGAACTGGATAGCACCAAAAGGATCCTTGAAGTCAATGCTCTCATTTTGTAGGTCTTTTATATAAGCTGAGGTAGCAAGAGAGGATATTCTAGGTTTAGGAGATTTTACTTAAAATCACAAAAAAAAATGCCAAATGAAATCAGGTTAGTAGCTTTTCTAGGTACAATTTAAACCCATTAGAGTATCATAATATAGGAAAGGTTAGTTAGAGAAAAATTATAGAAGGCCTTGAATGCCAGGAAAAATAGTTTGTGTTTATTTTTGTAAATGATAGAGAGTTCCTGGAGCTTCATATGATATGATCAGAACTATGCATTAGGAAGACTACCCTGAAAGGAATGTGTAAAATCAATTGAAGTTTCAGTAATTTCGCCTTTTTGTTCTCTGTTTTGACTTCAGTAAGATGGTTCTATTAATCAATAAACATTTAATAAATCTCTACTTTTTTCTAGGTACTGTACTAAATGTTGAAGATTAAAAAGAGGAAAAAGAAAGTCCCTGCCCTCAAGGTGCTTAAAATCTTGTAGTTCTGTCTTTGCTCTGCTTTCTGTCCTTAGTATGCACCTCTAATTTTCCTCAACATTCTTGAAAATATATGCCCTTGGTCTCAAAAAAAGCCAAGGCAGGAGAATGAATAATTCCGTATTAGAACCATGACTAGGGTAGAGTGAATTGGACTTTGTCTCAAAGTGGCTGAATATAGAAGGTGTTAACAATATGTACATTATTTCACCAGGTTGAAAAAACTGAGACTAACACCTATTTATCAAGAATAATAAATTAGTTCCAAAGTCTCTTCCCCACTAGGATCTTGTGTCCTGAATTTCCAGGTCCGTCTTTCTCAAATACAATTGCCTGTTGAATACAAAGCCACCTCCTACAGCCAGAAGCATCCCCTCAGATACATGGAAACGCACCGCCTGTCTCAAAGTTTTTGTTATACATTTTGGTAATATGTGAAACTTCACTGAAGAAGTCCAAAATATGTTTTGATGAAAGACAATATGAATAGAAGTGTTCTTAAAACAGTGTTTGCCACAGACCTGGCAGGAGAGTGAGAGATAATTAAAACATGGAAATTCTGTATGCAGAGAAGCTATCTGGTATGGGATGAGTTATAATTATCAGAATTATTATGGTGACCTAGCTTAAAATTCTTCAGATGATCAAACTGAGTGATAAAATGTGTGACAAAGAACTACTTAGAATGAAAAACAATGGAACAATGTACACGTAACCTAAATGTAGAAAATGAATGTCAAAAAAGATCATTACACCATCCAGCTGTTACTGATGCAAGATCTCAAGATAACAAGATACACTTGCTGTACAAGGAATGTGAGTTGTAGCTTGTCTAATTACATTTAAAGGGTCTCAGGCCAGGGGAACCTCATTCAAGCTATTTATTTAGTTCTGAGTGCTCAGAAAATATCATTGCTATGAAAACAGCTGAGAGACAGAAATGCATTCCATTTATTGATATGCAAATGAGCCCATCAAGCATATAAACAGGAATAGTTTTCTGCCAACTGAAATCTGTTCAGATCCTGTGGTGGCAAAAAAAAAATGTAAAAGTTCATTTTCCAAAACTGAGAAGGGTATGTAAGAGAGAAGGGAAACACAGCATGAAGCTATTTATAAAGGGTGACATTGTAGGCATCTGAGAGTTTCTGTTGGATTTCCATATTGAAAAGATTTCTGGGTAAGGATGTTACAGAACGAGGTAAACACAAGCACTGAGACCTTTATGAGAAATACTATTTACAACAGTTAATCAGCCTTTTTCATTGACAGCAATATGGTTAGACTTTTGCACTAACAGCGGAGCCAGACAATTTTATGAAGTGAGAGTAAAGACAAGGTAGAGGTTTCTGCCTTCTAATTCATGCATGCAACTCTCAGAAACCAAAATGGGGATTCTAAATGCATTATCTGAAGTGATATTTATCACAACATATGCTTCTCCAAAATGTATGGAGATTGAGTTGAGATACTTTTTAATAGGGAATAAATACCGCCCCCCTGCCAGCATGAAAGAGACATGTTCTTAAGTAGATAGGCAATTTTCTTCTTGGTGGAGGGGACTGCCTCCTAAAATGTTGCTGAGGATGGGAAGGATCCCCTCACTTGTATATGTTGTTTCTTTTTTCTTCTTTGGAAGCCATGTACTAGAGTAACTCGTGGATCCTGGGAAATTGAACCTAGCTCAGTGGAAGATCGTATGTGATTCCATCACCTTGGATGATGCTAGATGATCTGTAAACTGGAAAATAGGGGAAAATAAGGAATGTTGAACCTGGATCAGTGTAGAGAAGAGAAATCCTCAATGGCTTACATCACCATGATCCTTCCTGTCACCCAGTTTCATCCAGTTGTCATCCTCAGTTCTTCAGATTCCTTCATTCTACCTCTATAAAGCTGCTTATTTTACTTCTAAAACACCTTTGACTTCTTTCCACTCCACACTATCCAAGGTATGTTTTTCACTTCTTATTTGAACTATTACAATATGCTCCTAATTGAACTCCCTGAATTATGTCTCTTATCTCTCTCATAAATCCTCTGATTTTCCTAAAATGCAGCATTGATCATATTATATGTCCCATGCAATAAACTCCAGAGACTCGTTAAGAGCCCTGGGATACAATATTAACTCTGTGAATATAAACACTGAAAGTGCTTCACAACTTGGCCCTGAGCTATTTTTTAATTAATTATATATTGTTCCCCTTCATGTGTTCTATAGTCCTGGGTTAAGGGGCTTCAAGGAGGTAGACAAGTTTCTGGAGAGTTTTCTGAATCTGCATTAGGAATAATTCTGTCTAAATTTGTATTAATAGCTCTACAAATGTTGTATAGTTTTACCCAGACTCTACTTCACCCTATTTAGAACAAATTTAATGATAGCTGTTTGGTGGAACCCATTCTAGATCCTTAAAATTAAAGCTCTTAAAATATGTGAAGCTTTTTTTAGCTCAAAATAGCTATTTATCTATTCTTCCCTTGACAATAATACTATTGAGCATATAGAATATTATTTTCAGTTTTTATACAATTGGCAGTTTGTATTTTATGCAATTGCTGTTAATCTCCATTGAAAGTTTAACAATCAAGCCTCTGTATGTGCTATCCTTCAAGTTTGAGATGCACACTTGCCATCTTTTAGGATCTATTGTTCCTTTGAAATTGCAAGCTCTACCTGCTACACAGGGCTTAGTGGATAGAACCTGGAGTCAAGAAGACCTGAATTCAAATGAGGCCTCAAACACTAGCTGTGTGACCCTGGATAAGTGACTTAATTTATGGTTGCCTTCATCAACTGGAGAAGAAAATTGCAAATACCAAGAAAGCTCAATGTACAATATAGTCCATGGAGTCATGAAAATCCAGCAACAACAAAAGTACTAAAAAACAGTACCTGCTACATGAAGCCTTTCTTGAGTCCCCCTACAATTGCCATTTCCTTTCTACCCACAAGATTATCTTGTCTCAGATATAGACTTTCTCTTCCCTAGAGAGAATATAAGAGCCTCATGGAATTTCTTTATTTATCTTCAAACTACATTACAGACTTCTTTCCTTCCTCCACCATAACTCAGAAATCTCTTCATCCTGGAAGGTCACTACAGCATTAGAATTCACATATTGGAAGCCCTTTTTTTCCTTGGGGCCTCTTCCTCTGATTGGAAGACTCCTACCAGAACCTCCATGAAGGCACACAGTACAGTCTTGCCTTCATTTCTCTCTAGCCTGCACTCTTGACTTTCTCTAACATGTCCATTGATAGAATCCTTTCCTTTCTCCTACACATACACACCCTTTTCAGCTTCCTTTTAAATGTTGTCTTCCAATTAGAATGTAGGCATTTTGAGGGCCAATACCATCTATCTCCATGTACATGTATGGGAAGCAGTTAAAAAGTGCTTGTAAACTAACTATTTCATTTTTATCTTTCCATTCCTATCACCAAATATAGTGCCTGGTATATAGCAGCCACTTATTACGTGCTTTCTGCTTGCTTGTTTGATACGTATAGATCAATATTTACCCTAATTTATTCATCTATTCAAGCCATGGTAAGTGAATTGTGCCTCATTTTAATGTGAGATGAATGCCCAATCAACATTTGGCAACTTTCTCCTTCTCAATAGAAAGGATTCCTCTAAAGATAGTGGCAAAGAAGACAAGGGAGCTTCCCTGGTCTTTCTTTCATCCTGAGGCAAAGTTCTTCCTGCTATCAAAGGGAAAGTCCATTATTGATAGAAGTCAAGGCAGACAGCCAAATGACCAATAGATTTCTTTCCAAGTCAATTTAGTTCAATATGTTTTAGTTGACATTTTTATGATTATATTTCAATATAATCAATTTCCTTTATAATCCTATATACCTTTTTTATTTCTAAATTTTCTCTTATTACTATGAACTAGATAATGATTAACAAACTTGATCATTTCCACACTCAAAGAACAGAACAAAAGGACCACATATGAAATTGGGAATTTCATACATACATACAATTCACATAATTGTTAATTATATACAGTTTTTAAAATATATATATTTCAACTTTAACATTGTAGTTCCTACACTATTTTTTTTATCTGGTTCCCATTCTGCATTCTGTTTTTTGGCTTTCTTATTTGTATTTTTAAATGATTCATCAATATTTTTTCTTTATATATATATATATATATATATATATAAAATCATCATTAACCCTACTTCTTTTCAAAACCCTTCTATTCAACAAGAAACCAATAAACTTTTTATTTAAAATTTTCCCTCTCTTCCACCTTCTTCCCTCCTCAAGAAGGCAGGCAATAACACCTACTATGTATGCCCAAGCTTGGTTCTATGTGCTAGAAATGAGATAAAAATTTAAAAAAGCAAACATACTGTCTTCCTTTAAGGAGCTTATATACTACTGGCGGTATATAACATATAAACTGGGAAGCTAATATAAGTCAATTCAAGCAGGAGAGAATGCTAATAACTGATGAAGTAGTGATAGCTGGGTTTGAGGGAAACTGGAGATAACATCCTAGCCTTCTAACATCTAAGCCTTTTCATGCTACATAAATGCTGATGATTGCCCATTTTTTTTAATAATATGATTGCTGGCATTTATATATCACTGAGGTTTGCAAAGCACTTTATGTATGTTACTTCACTGGATCCTTACAAGAACCCTGGAAGGCAGGTGATATATTTTTTTTAATTCTCCTTATTTTATAGATGGGAAAACAACATAAGGGAGGTGAAATAAATTGTCCAGGAGCATATAGATACATGAGGTAAGATTTGACCTAATGCCTTACAGATTACAGGTCCAACGTTTTATCCACTGTACCTTTTAGCTGCCCTTTTCATCCATCTCCTAGGTATCCTCCTACCTGCCACTTACCATGGCTCCATATGAGGAAGGTCTTTACAAACAACTGCAACTGTCTGAAAATGTAATGCATGGCTATCTCTCTACCATGCTGCCTCTACCCTGGTCATCATCTTCCTCTCCACATCCACCAACTCATGCTTAGATTCCAACCTTGGGGTTCTAGACTCTAAAAGGCAAGCTTCAGCCTCTAGGCCACTTCTCAGCTATCTCTACCCTCTGATGCCCCCTTTCTATGTTTTCTTCTTCCATTACAATGTAAGCTCCTTCAAGTGAGAGACCCTGGTCTTTTCTTATATTGATATCCACACCACTTAGCAAAGAGTCTGGCACATAGTAAGTACTGAATAAAATGAGATGGCAATTTTTCTGCCACTGGAAGGATTAATAGGGTGGTTGAATGACCACTCACTAGAGATGACAAGAAGACTTATGTTACAGGTAGGAATTGGGTAAGATGACCTGTTATAAATTATCATGGTTAAGAACTGTTCATTTTCATTTTCCTGTAAGTTCATTAGGAAATCTCATTGTCTCCTTAGTCTTTCCTTTTATGACTGGTAGTATCTATAAAAAGATCATTGTACTTGCAGTCAAAAAATCCTAAGTTCAAAACCCAGAATTAACATTCACTTCCTGTGTAACTATAGGGACATCATTTTACATTTCTAGGCTTGATCTTCCTTATCTATAAAATGGGGATAATGACAATCTGAATTCCCTAACTTTTGGAGTTATGTAAATACATGGAAGCAGAAAGCATGATATGATTTATTATTATTAGATCAGTAGATTAAATGAATTCAGGCATAGCATATCTAAATTTCAGTAAGATATTTGATAAATTCCCTTAGTGTGATATTGTAGAAAGAATATTTCCTCAAAATCAGAGAATTTGGGTTCAAATCTTAACAAATCTTAACAAAACCCTAACAATACCTGTGTGACCTTGAACAAGTCACTTAATTTCCCTGGGCCTCAGTTTCTTTATCTGTAAATAAAAGTATTAGATGAAATGGCCTCTGATGTCCCTTATAAGTATAAATCTATGATTCTGGGAGTCTATGACAATATCCTAATGGATGAGGGGAGAGATATTGATAGAATGAGATATAGTTGGAGGTTGGAACTCACTGAACAATCCCAAAGAGAACTGGGAGCTGATAAGTATCAACCCTGATAGAGGTAGTGTCTACTTGAAGGGCACAGACATCAGTCATTGGCAAAATTTTGTTCAATCTTTTCTTCAGTGATATGGATAAAGAAATATAAAGCATGCTTATCAAAATTCTAGATGGCACACACCTGGGAAGAACCAGTATATTGAGAATGACCACATCAAAATTCAAAAGTGGAACTTGACAGACTAGAGCTATGCTATGGGCTAGAACTAACAAAGTGGAATTTCCTCAAGACACATGGCATACACTTAAATTCAAACAACCAACTATACAAGTACAAGGAAATAGAAGTGTGACAAGAAAGGAATTTGCCTATTTAAAAAAAAACATAGGGACAGAAATCCCAGTAGGGATAGGCTATAGCTACAAACAAAAATTGACGTGAATTTTAGATACATTAATATAAGCAAATTATGAGGAACAAAAAAGGGGATACTATAAGCTAGAGGTATAGAAGCAAAGGGGGGAAAATGACCCAGGAAAGTGGAAATCTGGAAAGTTTGTCTACATCCAGGTCAGAGGCCAGGAGTTAGGTAGGTAAAGATTGTGTTGTGATCAGTCAAGAACAACAAATGTCAAGCATCTTTTGTGAGATTCATGGTGGAAATGTATGGGAGACAGTTAAGACCAAAGAGGCAGGTGTATTTCTGCAGAGTTGCAGCCTATGCTGGTCTGGAGTTTCCTCCTACCCAACACATTCAGTATTTATTTTTATGTTGCTCTGGCAGCCAAACTCCTCAAGAGGCTCTTAGCATCTCCGGCATTTGAATCTAGGGTTTCCCTCAATTTCTGCATGTGAGAAAAAGCCTAGCCCTAGGCCATATCAGGAAGGATATCCAACTGGGAATATGAGCAAAGATGAAATCCTGCAAGATGGTGCAGTGGATAGGGCACTGGGTTTGCAATCAGGAAGATTCTCCCTAAATTCAAATTTAGCCTTAGACATTTTCCAGCTGTGTGACTCTGGGGAAGTCACTTAACCCTGTATGCCTCAGTCCTTTAGCTGAAAAATGACCTGGAAAAAAGGAAATGGCAAGCCTCTCTAGTATCTTTGCCAAGAAAAAAGGCAGACATGTCAGAAAAAGACTAAACAACAAGAAGGCTTTGCAGAGCAAAGTATTGTTCCATTGTGACTGGCTTCAAACTCCTAGCAAATCAAACCAACACCCATTTAGTAAGATCTTACTCTGTGGAAGGGACCAGGCTAATCACCCAGGGTGGAAAGATAAATGAAAAAAGCCCCCACATTTAAGAAGCTTATATCTCATTCTCATCAAGTATGCTCACTAAATAAAAAAAGGAATAAAGAAAAGGGGGGAAGGAATGCACAGATACAGATATCAGAATATGACCAGTTCCACTTTCTCTTATCATCTTTCTATCCTTGTCTTCCCTGATGTCTATAAGAACACCTATGTCTCCTTCATTCTTAATACAAATTCACTTTATCCTGCTATTTTCATTAGCTAATGAACTATATCTTCCTCCCTGGTCTCTGCTAACCTCCTTAATAAAGTTGTCTAAACTAGGTCCTTCCATCTCCTCTCCTTTTGCATATTTATAAACCCTCTGCACTCTGTCTTCCTACCTCATTACAAATTGTAAAATAAAATGGCTTTTTCTTAATCCTCATTGTTCTTGACCTCTTTGATAGTCTTTCTTTTCTTCCCTTTTCTTTTTTTTTTCTTCTTTTCCCAATTACAGGTAAAAGCAGTTTCCAACATTTTTAAAAAGAATTTTGAGTTTTGAGTCCTCTCCCTTCTCCCCCAACCCTGCTGAGATAGTTAAGCAATGTGATATAGATTTTACATGTGTAATCATGTAAAACATTTTCCCATATCAATCCATTTGTGGAAGGAAACATGAACAAAAAAATTACAAATCTGAAAAAAAAGGGTTTTTTTTTGGTCTAGATTTAGAATCTATTAGTTCTTTCTCCTGAAGCAGAAGGATTGTTTTTAAATTCTGAGATCTTTGGGTTTGTTTTAAATCACTTTATTGCTGAGAATGACTAAGTTATTCACAGTTGTTCATCTTACAACCTTGTTGTCATTGTGTACAATGTTCTCATAGCTCTGCTTACTTCAATTTGCTTCAGTTTCTGTAAATCTTTCCAGGTTTTTCTGAACTCCTATTGGTCAGTATTCCTTACAGCATAATAGTATTTCATTAAAATCACATACTATGATTTACTAAGCCATCCCCCAATTGACAGGTATCCCCTTTCTTTCCATTTCTTTGCCCCTACCAAAAGTCTTGCTTTAAATGTTTTTGTACATGTAAGTCCCACCCTCTTTTTTGCTGTTGTTTTTTTAATCTCTTTGTGATACAAACCTACTAATAGACTTGATGGGTCAAAGAATATGTACTCTTTTTAGAGTCCTTTGTTCCTGGGTCCAAATTGCCCTCCAGTATGGTTTAATTATTTCGTAACTACCCCAAACAGTGCAGGTGTCTCAATTTTCCAACATCCTCTCTAAATTTTGTCATTTTCCTTTTCTGTCATAATAATCAATCTAATAGATGTGGAGTGGTACCTCTGAGATGTTTAAATTTGCGTTTCTCTAATTAATAGGGACTTTAGAGACTTTAATTACTTTGTCCACAACTGCCAGTCCAAATCCTTTGACCACTTATCAATTGGAGAATGATATATTCTTATACATTCAACTCATTTATCTATGTTTTTGAAAAATGGGGCATTTATTAGAGAGACTTATGAAAATTTTTCACCATTATGATTACTGTGTATTACTTTCCACCACTGTTATCTTTTCTCCTCTCCTTTTATTCTGTCCACCCTCAAAAATATTTAGCCTCTGACTACCATCTCTCTGAATTTGTCCCTTTTCTATTATAACCTCTCCTCTTATTCCCTTTTCTTCCCACTTTCCTATAGGGTAAGATAAATTGATATCCAATTGATTATGTATGTTCTTCATTCTTTGAGCCAATTCCATTGAGAGTAAAGTTCCAGTGTTCCTTTCTTATCTCTCATCCTTCCCTCCCCATGTTATTGATGTTGTTAACCTTTAGTCACTGGGCCTCCAATCTAATAATTTCTTTCTCTGAAATTTTTACTAAACTTCTGTTGAGTTTGTTGACAAATATTTAACAACTGGACTCTCAGAATATATGCATACTTCCTTTCTTCCCATTTTCATTGATTTCTTTGATAATCTGTTCTTCCAATTGAATTATTAGCATTTTTTCTAGTTAAATAAGTTTTTTTAGTAACTTGGGGGAATGACATTGACTAAGTAGATTATAGATTAGTTTAAGGAGGATTTTCATTTTAATTACATTGGCTTCTATTAAGTTTGCTTCTGAAGGGGAAAGACAAAAAGCACCTCTATATTCTAAAATATTTATAGCAGCCCTCTTTGTGGAGTCAAAGAACTGGAAATTAAGGGATGACCATCAATTAACTAATAAGTTGTGGCATATGATTGTGATGCAATACTACTGCACCATAAAAACTGACAAGCAGATCAATTTCAGAAAAACATGGAAAGACCTACATAAAATTGTGAAGAGTAAAACAAGAAAAACCAAGACAACATTATATACAGCAAATTTTATATATACATATTTTTGTCAAGTGATGACTTCTTTAAAGGGAGGATGGAAGGGAGGCTGCTAAATGGGTATTTTGATATAACATAAATAAATTATAAATTTTGAAAAATGTATAGACATGCAGTTTTAGGTTTAAACTGCATTATTAGTACTAAAATCTGAAGTCAACAAAACAAGTCAAGCCCTGGTTGCTAGGCTGCTTATTTTTAAGGTTTTGTAAATGCTTAAACTGAAATTTTAACAATTGGCTCTCACAAGGTGGTTATAACTGACTCTAGAATACCATTGGCTCCTGATGGTGGTACAAAGATTGAGGAAACAATTACAAAAGTTTAAGGCAAAATTTGAAGATATCAGGGATATCAATCCACTCATACATAATAGCAGTTCCCCTTCTAAATGCGCAAGCTAAAGTTTTCTTTCTCATTTTTCTGAATTTGAGAGAAAGGAAGCTTACTTGTCTTGTTCAGTGTGAATTTGCTGTTCAATATCCAACCCAAAGCATCTTCATAACTGATTTTAAAATTTGTATATGAGAAAGCAGGAAATATGAGTAGGTAGATGGTACAGTGAATATAGCACAGGTCTGGTATGAAGACCAGGAAGACCTGAATTCAAGTCTTGCCACAGACACTAGCTGTGTGACCCTCAGCAAGTCACTCTTACTCTGTTTGCCTTAGTTTCCTCATCTTTAAAATGAGCTGGAGAAAACCAATGACAAATCACTCTAGTATCTCTGCCAAGAAAATTCCAAATGAAGTCACAAAGAATCAATCATGACTGAAATGAATGAACAATAACAAAAAAGACTACTAATAATGGAGGTGAATCCCATGCTGAGACACCATCCAAGTTTCAAGGCTAAATACATAGAATACTTGCAGAAATAAGAGAGCCTTCTATGTTAATGCTTAGATTAAAGCAGGAGGCTAAGCAATTAATTAACCATAGTAATGAACTTCATTTATCTCTAAGTTGTTTTTTTTGGTTCCTATTTTAAGCTAGGAGGTCAATGTTGATTGAGTTTTTCGGAGGACATTAAAGGATGATCTTAAGCATTAGCCCGGGGTTTTAGCAAGGAAAAAAAAAAGATGGATGATTTAGCTGAAAAGAAAATTGAAAGACTACTAAAAGGGGTCGAAGATTGGTTTATTTGGTATTGTGTTGTATTGTTTTCCATAAAGATCCAATGACTAGTAAGAAGAAAGAAGAACAAAGGACCCAGGAATCAAGGAATTTGGAAACCAACCAGAAACCTGGGTCACCCAGAGAAGCACCAAAAAATGGTCAATAAGCATGCATTATGCACCTGATATGGGCCAGGCACTGTGCTAAGTGTAGCAGACTTTCAAGTGACCACAGACCAAGTTCATGTGGCTAAGAGGAAATTACACAAGGACAAAAAAATGAACGAAGACAGGAATGTTTAGAATTTTTGACTAGGAGGAATGAATAGAGATCTAGAGGAAAGTTTTAAGGAAATGAAAGAATTTTCCTGGCATGCTTAGCCTCTTGAAGATGCTTTGGGATTCCAAGAAAAACAAACTATTCAAACTAGGTCCTAATTTGTTATAATAATATAGGTCCTATATTATATAAGGGTCATTAAGAAACTAGAGAATTGGGATCAGCTAGGCTGCATGGTGGATAGAGAACCAGGCTTAGAGATCAGAGGACCTGGGTTCAAATATGGCTTCACACATTTCCAACCTTCATAACCTTGGGCAAATCACTTAGCCTAGCCCTTACCATTCTTCTGCTTTGGAACTAATTAAGTATTGATTCTAAGACATAAGGTAAGAGGGATTTTTTAAGAAAGTAGGGAGTTGGTACACATATCAAACTCATCTCTTGACAGAGGTGATAGACCAAATATGCAAAATAAGGCATATGTTTCTGAACATGACTCATATAAGAATTGCTGTTGCTTAACTGCATATTTGTTAGAAACGTTTGGTTTTTCTTTCTTTTTACTAGGAGGAGAGAGAAAATAAATGTGTCAACTAAAAACAATCATTTAAATAACTAGGAAGTGTCTCTGGCACAAAATGGCACTTAAGTCATTTATGTTATTAATGTGGTAACAACTATTGGAAGTAGATTTTGATAGGATGAAACAATTTTCCTCACTTCAAGGACAGAAGGTGGTAAAGGACAGCTAACTCTGTGAGTTATCTTTAAAAAGTTATTCCCAGTGGTATTTCAGTTGCCCTGGTTACTAAAACAAATTCCTTACATAAAAAGGAGCATGTTCAGAGGGTACACCATAACTAAGATATTAAGACTACAAATAATACCATCCAATAGTTGGTCAAAACAATTGACTATGTTTAGACTCTCAAGAAGAGATAAACAAGGTAGGACTTGGTTACTGTCTTGGACTATTTGAAGATTTTTACACACACAAATAAAAAAAGATATTAGACTTGTTCTACTTGACCCTGGAAGATTGACTAAAGACCAGTGGGCAACCTTAGGAGATACTGAGTTCCCTCTTACTGGAATACTTCAAGCCCAACCTGCATGAATATTCGTCAATAATTTTGTATTTATCCTGACCCAAAACTTTTTAAAGAGTAGTTGGATATAACCATGGTGTTGTTGATTAGATTCACACAGCATGCAAGCTTTCTGTTTTGTATGTGATCCATCTTGTGCTTTCATTGTATTGCACTCCAATCAAATAAACAAGAAATTGTCCGCATCTTCCATCTTTGGGTTTCCTCTCTACTTGAATTTCATTGTTTCTTAAGTATTTATCAACTAGTTTGGATTAATATTGAATTCTTTATTTTAATACTCTTTGATTTATAAAGCTTTAGCTTTTTGGATTTTGCTTTTAATTGTTGATTAAGTGTATTATATTTTTAATTTTTTTTTCTTTTCTGGATTCCATACTACATGTTTTTTACTTTAATTAAGAAATATTACCTTTAAATTAACTACTGTATGAACTAGTTAAATATTCATGTAATCTTTTAATAACTTTCTAAAATATTTCTTTATTAATTAATAAGTTTTATTAATGTTTTCTATCATCTTAATTGCCACAGAATCTTTCCCCCTCTCCCTCTCCAAAAGTCATCCTATTTAACAAATAGTGTTTTCAAAAAAGAAGAAGAGGCATCAAGTCAGCCTAACTGGCCAATACATCACAAAACCAGAAAATATTTACCATGTACAAGAATTGGTCACCTCATCTCTGTCAAAGTATGAAGTGGAACTTCCTTCTAATATCTCATCTTTTGAGTAATGCTTGTCTTTAACAGTTTTTCAAATTTACTTGGTGTCACTGATTCAGATCCCACACACAGGAATACACAGTAATTTTCATGAATATACAGAAATTAATACAGTATATGAAAACAAATTATCACAATACATATATATGTGTGTCCATATATATGTAGGTATATGTAATAAGTTATAGATCATACATCTATATGCCAAACCGAAATCAAATTTGATAACAAAAAAATTTTTCCCCATTTATCTCATTCTCTTTTGATCCTAGGTTCATCAGTTTGGATTATGCAGAAATTTTGCATTTTTATATGATTAGAGTTATATATTTTATTGTTTGTAATTGCCTTTATCCTTTGTTTTCCTACTGATCTATGTGAGGTATATGATCTGCTTTTCTTCTAAAATTTTTATAATATGATCTTTTATATTAAGGTAATAAATTTATTTTAAAAATATATTATGGAATATGACATGAGGTATTAATCTTTGCCTTGTTTCTGCTAAATAGTTTTAAAGTTTTTACATTAATTTTTAATTAAATAGAAAATTCTTTTCTAAACAGTCTATATTTTGAATTATTAGTTATTTGGTTATTTAGTTTCATTGTTTCTGATTCTCTCAAGTGCAATATTTTCCATTGATATGCCTATCTGTTTTAAATTAAATTAAATTAGATTCTCCCCCAGTTACATGTAAAAACAATTTTTGACATTTTAAAAACTATCAAATCTTGAATTTTCTCCCTTTGGCTCTCCTCAACCTCAGCAGAGTTGGTAAACAATCTGATAATGATTTTGCATATTCAATCATGTAAAACTTTTTTTCATATTAATCCTCAGACAAAACAATTAAGAAAGAAAATGAAAAAAGTTGCTTTGGTCTAGATTTAGCTGACTTTTTTGTCATGAATTTTTTGGGATTGTTTTGGATCTTCACATTGCTGGGAATAGCTAAATTATTCACAGTTGTTCATCATACAATATTGTTGTCATTGTGTACAATGTTTTCCTGGTTCTGTTCATTTCATTTTTGTATATCTTATATACTTTAGGCAATTCTGTTTTAAAGAATTTCTTCTCCTTAATGAATTTTGTTCTTTTCCCAATTGGGTTATGCTGTTTTTTTAAGGTTTAGTTTTCTTTAGTATTTTTTTGTGTGTGTGGCTACTTTACCAAGCTATTGACTCATGATTCTCTTGTATCACTCATTTTCCCTAATTCTTCCTTGACCTCTTTTATTTCATTTTTAAAATTCTTTTTTAGCTCATTAATTCTTTTTGGGCTTAAGACCCATTTGGATTTTTCTTGGGGGTTTTGGATGCAACAGTATTTACTTTACTGTCTTCCTCTGAGATTCTGTTTTGGGCTTCCCCAACTCCAAAATAACTTTTTTTTGTTCAGTTTCTTTTTTTGTTTGTTTGCTCATTTTTTCTCCTTTATATTCTATATACTTAATTTTCCAAATTAATTTCATTATATTATCAATTTTAGTAAAGTATCCTTTGACAATCTGATTGTTATTGCATTAAAACTGTAAATCAACTTGGATAATATAATAATTTTTATTGTATTAGCACAATGTATGCATTAGCCCTAAATATTCCTTCAACTATTTAATTTTTTTATTTGTATAAGGAGCACTTTATTTTTCAATCTATACTCTACTATACTACCTTTGTTATACTGATTCCCAGATAATTAATTTGATTTGTAGTTACTTGGAATGAGTATTCACTATCAGTTATTGCCACTTATGTTAATATTATATGGAAAAGTTATTGATTTTTTTAGTTTTTTTTGTAACCTGAAACTTGGCAGGTATTATTAATTTTCTCAGTCATTAACTTTGCTTATATTTTAGGAACTCTAAGAAGACCATAATATCAATAAGTTGGGATATTTTTATATCTTCTTTTCTTAATTTCATGCCTTCAGTTTTGTTCACTTGTCTTATTGTTATTATGAAAATTTCCAGAATTGTATCAAGTACCAGTGGGAGAGTAAACATCTTTAGTTTACGCCTACATACAGTGGGAAATGTTCCAGTATATCCTCATTGCATTTCCTCTGGCTCATAATTTTAGGTAAGTAATTTTATGCAATTAAAAAAAGTCCCTTGTTTATATTTTGTAGTGATGTTTTTTTAAACCATAAATAGATTTTGTATTTATAAAAAATTTTTACATTTATTGACATAAGTAGATGGTTTTGGATGTTTGTATTTTTAATATAATTAATTATTTTATTTTTTCTTAAGGTTGAACCATATTTACATCCATGACATAAATATAGCACTGAATGAGTTCTTAACCTTTTTGAAAGGATTTTAAAATTTTTTCATTATATTGATCTATTGTTATGTATTTTATTCTTCCCTGGTTTAGGTAGTAGGAGTATATTTGTCTCATCAAAAGAATCATGTGTAGTATAGTTTAAATTTTTAAAATAATATTTGTACTATGAGTACTAATTGTTCTTTGAAATTCTATAGAATTTTTTTTGGAATCCCTCAGGATCAAAGCTTTTTTTTCTTCCTTTAGTAGTTTCTTTACTAGAGAAGGAAAAAATGGCAAACCACACCAGTATTTTTATCATGAACATTCTAAATGGAGTCACAAAGAGTTGGACACAATTGAAAAATGATTTATCAATGAAAAGTCTCATTACAGTTTTTTTCTTTTTTCTTCTTTGAGATTGGGTTATTTAAGATTTCTGTCTCATCTTTTGTAACTTTGGATATTTTACATATTTGAACACATTACTCTATTTCTTTTATTTTCTGAGTTTTGCTACAATATAATTGTGATGAATACATTGCAATTTATTATTTTTATTCATGCTGGTTTTGTTGTGATTTTACTTCATTCATTTGCTATAAAATTGATTTTATTTTATGCCTTTTTCTTTTAATTAGATCAACTATATATTTATTAATGTTATTAGTCTTTTTAAAATATCGTTTTAAGTTTCTTTTATCATTTTTAAGTTTTGCGTCCAATTGATCCTCTAATTTTTAACTTTCTGTGCTTATTTAAGGTTTGTGTACCTTATGGCTTTCTAATTTTTAAATGCATACATATTTAGTCCATTCCATTCTACACTTTATGGTCAGTGTTGAATTGTTTTGTGCTATCTGAATTTACTTTACATTACCTGTAAAGATCTTCCTCCTGGTCATTTGGAGAATTTGTCATCATTGGAGTCATTATATTTCACCACTATGCATCTTGAATTTTGTAGCATAGAGATTTTTTTTCTAGATGCAGTTTGAGGATTCTTATGATTGTACTTTATTTTCTATACTTGGAACTTCTGAACTGTATTCTTGAATTATCATTTCCATTAAGGTGGCCAAAGGGTTTTTTTTTATTTAATTTTCCATTTCTTCGTGAAGAGCTATAATCTTTGAATTATTCCTGTGTATTCTGTCCTGAAGATTAATGTCCTGCTAATATGTAAATCATATCAAGTTTTTCTTTTTCCTTATCTTTTTCTATATTACCTTTCTTCATATTTATATTCCCAATTCATTTTCTCTCTTTTTGTTCTTTGCTGAGATGTCAACTTAGTTTCAAATTTTTCTGTTCTATAAATTATATTAGTTATGCAGGCTATACAGTCTACATTCACAATTTTTGTTTCTCTTTTAAACTGTGCAGTAAATACTGCTATGGTTCAATTAAAGGTTAGAGATTAGACTCCTCTACTGTTGTCATATTAAAATTTTACCTTGTTTAAATTCTTGGTGTCCTAAACCATGAAGATAGCTGAAATTGTTTTATCTCAGATGTATAACTCCTATTTTGGAGAGGTTTCAGAGTTCGTATAGCATTACAGAAAATATCTAGGCCTTCATCTTGTTGGTCATATAACACATCATCACCCAAAATTTTTTCAAAACCTTCTCAAGCCCTAGATAATTATATCATAAGTAATGCTCTTGGACAATTCCATGTTTCAATTCTTTTTTGCTTTACTCTCTTTTAAGATAAAGGTTATCCAGTGACACTATATACTGATAGTTTATGTTTCATGACTCACCCACTCATAAACTTAGTCAAAGGAAACTCCTTAACTATCAAGAGAGTGAGTAATTTTGTGTGATGGGCAAGTATTATCTATATTTCAATTTTTTTCAGCAGATGATAGAGAATGAAAGCAAAAAGAAAAAAAATATTCTTATTTCCTCCTTCTACATGTAAAAATTTGTCCCTGGAATCCATCCTAGATGATATTTTCATACTGGGGACAGTTCTAAAGAAGGCCTCATCTTACACCTGCAAGAGACCTTGGAGATCATGTGTTCCAAACCAGTCATTTTATAGAAAAGAAAATTAAGTTGATGGGGGATGAAGTCATATATCCAAGGACACACAGAAATCCATGACAAAAATAGGACTACAGTCAAAATCTATTTACTCATAATCCACTGTTGTAATGAAGGCATACTCAAGTTTCCATAATAAGTCCCTTTAATAGGATCTAAAGATAAATTTTCTTGAGGACCATGTTCACTACTGAGCAATTAGATTTCATTGTGCTAATAGTACACTATTTTATTATTATCCTAATAGTTATTATTATATCAGTGATACTAATCCCCAATATCATGTTTTTTCACCTGATTATATTTATGGCTTGCCTGGACCCCATCTTAATGTGTACTCTTCAGGGTCAACAAGTCTTCTGGCAGGATGACACTTCTATCTAGAATAGCAAAATTAAAAATCCTAAAGTTGGAAGGAAACTCAGAGGTTATTTAGTCTAATCCTGTATCCAAGACAATTTATATTATCTAACCTCCTTTTTCTATGATATACCAGACAAATAAAAACATCTTTAATAAGGAAAGAAGGATGGAAGAGAATGAAGGAAAGAGAAAAACATTTTATTACTTATTATCATTGTTTGAACCTAGCTTTACTTATTTGTATATTATTTAATCCAGAATATGAGAGGTAGGTCATGCTGACCTCAAAGACCCTCCAGAAAGCAAGAAATGCAAGGAATGCATGGATCTTATGCAGGTCTTAGTTCTACCCCAATAGCTTGTGTTTGGGCTTCAAACAAATTTTGTTTAATATTTGTATTTACCTGCAGATATACATCTCAAGCAAACTGCCTGTTTGCAGAAGTTTGTGCTTTAACCCCTCTTTGAATCCTTAATAATGTGATACAACAGAGATTCCGACTTTTCCCAGTTCTTTCCTCTGCTAGATGACATTAATTTTTTTCTAAAACTTTTTAGAATTAGGATTTATTCTTAATGGAAAAAAGGGAAGGAAGGAAGGAAGGAAGGAAGGAAGGAAGGAAGGAAGGAAGGAAGGAAGGAAGGAAGGAAGGAAGGAAGGAAGGAAGGAAGGAAGGAAGGAAGGAAGGAAGGAAGGAAGGAAGGAAGGAAGGAAGGAAGGAAGGAAGGAAGGAAGGGAGGAAGGGAGGGAGGAAGGAAGGAAGGGAGGAAGGAAGGAACTGGGGACAGTTCTAAAGAAGGCCTCATCTTATACCTGGAAGGAAGGAAGGAAGGAAGGAAGGAAGGAAGGAAGGAAGGAAGGGAGGGAGGAAGTATAAATCTTTAACATGGTGATTCTTAAACTTCTGTGACATGCATGTTGTTGGCAATCTGATGAAACCTGTTGAATCTTCAGAATTGGAGTTTAAATTTATAAATAAAAATGTATGGAATTACAAATATATCTCTTAAAAAATTAACCAAAGGACTTCCGGGTAATCATGGCTGCAATCTAGATGCCACACACTTCCTCTACCTGGCACCGAACGAAATAGACTACATCAAAGGAGCATAAAAATCACCTTTGGAGGAACAGAAGGACTCCCCAGTACTCCCCAGTAACCCACAGAGGAGAAGGCACGTGGGGTTTGAACATTTCCACACTATAATAAGAAAGAGGAAAAGCTTGCACAGAAATGTGAACTGAGCCTCCCTTCCCCCCTCCACTTCCCCCCCAAACCTGAGTGAGCTACCAGAGCTCTCACTGGGACAGCAAGTGAGTGGGGAATGTCTCTGTCTGGGGGGGGGGGGACTCCAGGGTCGTTGGGATCTGGGGACTGCCAGGAAAAAAAGTCTCACGGCGGTTTCATGGGAGAATCCTGCGCTGAGCACAGGGGGCCCAGGGAGCCATACTCGGGGTGGTTGCACTGAGCATCTGGGCGGAGCTAAACACCAGGGGCAGACCACACGCTGCTTATCTGGGTGGAGCTGAACACCTGGGCAGTGTGGCTGTGATCAGGGGCCCAGTGCTCTAAGAAACCTCGGAGGCTGGGAAGAACTAGTCTAAGGCAACCTAAATTCACAGAAAACCAGCCCATATCACCCAGACCCCAGGCCAAAAAGGAAAGGGGAATAAAACCACCAAAGGGATGGCTCACATGGCCCAAAATCAAGCCTCCAGGAAGAAAGGGAAAAAGGTGACTATTGAAAACTTTTATGGTGGAAGTACCCAAGGAAAAGAAGAGAATGAGGATGAAATCCAAAAAAAAAAAAATCAGAGCATGCCTCCCAAAATGGAAACTATCAACAAGCTCTGGAAGATCTCAAACTGGAACTTATCCAAAAGAAGGAAACCTGGAAAGAAAAATGGGAGAAAGAGATCAGCAGTCTGACAGATAAGACTGCTCAATTGGAAAAAGAGCTTGAAGCATCCAATAGAAGGGCAGACAAAGCTGAAAAGCAAAACCAGTCCCTAACAACCAGAATTAAGCAACTCAAAGAAAGTGAGATCATAAAACAGCAAGAATCAATAAAGCAAAGCCAAAAAATTAATGAATTAGAAGAAAACATAAAATATCTCACTGAAAAGGTCACAGACTTGGAAAAAAGAGGAAGAAGAGATAACCTCTGAATTATCGGTCTCCTAGGAAAAACCAGAGATAAACAATAAACTCGATGTTATTCTACAGGAGATTATAAAAGAAAATTGCCCACACATTCTGGAGCAAGGGGGCAAAATAGAAATAGAAAGGGTTCATAGAACACCCTCTATACTAAATCCACAAAAGACAACCCCTAGGAATGTAATTGCCAAATTCAAGAGCTTCTAAGAAAAGGAGAAAATCCTACGAGAAGCCAAGAAGAGGAGCTTCAGATATGGGGGGGGGGGCTCCCATAAGGATCACACACAACTTAGCTGCTAACACACTAAGAGACCGCAAAGCATGGAACACGATATTTAGAAAGGCAAGAGAGCTGGGTCACCAACCAAGAATCAACTACCCAGCAAAACTGACTATATACTTCCAGGGGAAAGTATAGGCATTCAACAAAATAGAAGATTTCCAAGCATTTGCTAAGAAAGGACCAGAATTTAATGGAAAATTTGATATCCAAGCACAGAAAGCAAGAGAAACATGAAAAGGTAAATATGAAAGAAAGGGAAAAGGATAAAAATGTTATCTTTATCTTTAAGTCAAACTCTCTTCTATAAGGACTACATTTACATCAAATTATATATATATATATTAATATGTGGGGGAAATGTTTTGTGTAACTCTCAAAAATTGTATGCGTCATGAGAGTAGTTAGAAGAATCATGCATAGGGAAAGATTGGGGCATTAAGAAGATTTGGGTAAAGTGGGGGCAAAGAAAGGAAAAGGGAGGGGGGGAACCATCAATAACACTAAGATTTACTTCAAGAAATAGGGGGAGACTTAATAGAATAAACTTTCCCATATAAAGATACACATGGGAAGGGGAAGGGAAGACCTCTCATATGAGAAGGAGAGGAAGAGAGAGTGAAGTGGAATTACTTAAACCTTACTCTCAGTGAAATCAAATCTGAGAGGGAAGAACATCTAGATCCAGTGGGATCCTGAATTCTATCTTATCCAATAGGGCAAGAAAGAAAGGAAAATTAAGGAGAGGGTAGGGTGGAGGGAGTATAAAAAGGGAGGGAAGGAGAGGGGGAGGGAAAGGGAGCATAAAAATGGAGGGGCTAGAAAGGGAAGCATCTTAAGGGAGGGGACTAGGGGGACTGACCTAAAGTAAATCACTGGTTCAAAAGGAGATAGCTAAAGAAGAAAGGTCAGAACTAGGGGAAGATATCAAAATGCCAGCAAATCCACAAATGACAATCATAACTTTGAACGTGAATGGGATGAACTCACCCATAAAACGTAGACAAATAGCAGATTGGATTAGAACCCAAAACCCTACCATTTGTTGTCTTCAAGAAACACATATGAGGCGGGTTGAAACTCACAAGGTTAGAATTAAAGGATGGAGTAAGACCTTTTGGACCTCAACTGATAGAAAGAAGGCAGGAGTTGCAATCATGCTATCTGACAAAGCCAAAACAAAAATAGACCTGATTAAAAGGGATAGGGAAGGTAATTATATTTTGTTAAAAGGGACTTTAGACAATGAGGAAATATTACTAATCAACATGTATGCTCCAAATAATATAGCACCCAAATTTCTAATGGAGAAACTAGGAGAATTGAAGGAGGAAATAGACAATAAAACCATATTAGTGGGAGACTTGAACCAAACACTATCAAATTTAGATAAATCAAACCAAAAAATAAACAAGAGGTAAAAGAGGTGAATGAAATCTTAGAAAAATTAGAGTTAATAGACATATGGAGAAAAATAAGTAGGGACAAAAAGGAATATACTTTCTTTTCAGCACCACATGGCACATTCACAAAAATAGATCATACACTAAGTCACAGAAACATGAAACTCAAATGCAGAAAAGCAGAAATAATAAATGCCGCCTTTTCAGATCACAAGGCAATAAACATATTGATCAGTAAGGGTACAAGGAGAGCCAAATCAAAAATTAATTGGAAATTAAATAATATGATACACCAAAATCGGTTAGTTAGAGAAGAAATCATAGAAACAATTAATAATTTCATTGAGGAAAATGACAATGGTGAGACATCCTTTCAAACATTATGGGATGCAGCCAAGGCAGTACTTAGAGGAAAATTCATATCCCTGAGTGCATATATTAAAAAATTAGGGAGGACAGAGATCAAGGAATTGGAAATGCAAATCAAAAAACTTGAGACTGAACAAATTAAAAAAAACCCAGAAGAAAACCATACTAGAGATCCTAAAATTTAAGGGAGAAATTAATAAAATCAAAAGTGACAGAATTATTGAGCTAATAAACAAGACTAGAAGCTGGTACTTTGAAAAAACAGACAAAATAGACAAAGTACTGGTTAATCTAATTTTAAAAAGGAAAGAAGAAAGGCAAATTAACAGCATCAAGGATGAAAAGGGGGACAGCACCTCCAATGAAGAGGAAATTAAGGCAATCATTAAAAACTACTTTGCCCAACTATATGGCAATAAATATACCAGCCTAGGTGATATGGATGAATATTTACATAAATATAAATTGCCTAGACTAACAGAAGAAGAAATAGATTTCTTAAATAATCCCATATCAGAAAAAGAAATCCAATAGGCCATCAAAGAACTTCCTAAGAAAAAATCCCCAGGGCCTGACGGATTCACCAGTGAATTCTATCAAACATTCAGAGAACAGCTAACTCCAATACTATACAAACTATTTGACATAATAAGCAAAGAGGGAGTTCTACCAAACTCCTTTTATGACACAAAAAATGGTACTAATTCCAAAGGCAGGCAGGCCAAAAACAGAGAATAAAAATTATAGACCAATCTCCCTAATGAATATAGATGCAAAAATCTTAAATAGGATACTAGCAAAAAGACTCCAGCAAGTGATCCGAAGGGTCATCCACCATGATCAAGTAGAATTTATACCAGGGATGCAGGGCTGGTTCAATATTAGGAAAACCATTCACATAATTGATCACGTCAACAAGCAAACCAACAAGAACCACATGATTATCTCAATAGATGCAGAAAAAGCCTTTGATAAAATACAACACCCATTCCTACTAAAAACACTAGAAAGCAAAGGAATAGAAGGGTCATTCCTAAAAATAATAAACAGTATATATCTAAAACCATCAACTAATATCACCTGCAATGGGGATAAACTAAATCCATTACCATTAAGATCAGGAGTGAAACAAGGATGCCCATTATCACCTCTATTATTTGACATTGTATTAGAAACACTAGCAGTAGCAATTAGAGAAGAAAAAGAAATTGAAGGCATTAAAATAGGCAAGGAGGAGACCAAGTTATCACTCTTTGCAGATGACATGATGGTCTACTTAAAGAATCCTAGAGATTCAACCAAAAAGCTAATCGAAATAATCAACAAATTTAGCAAAGTTGCAGGATACAAAATAAACCCACATAAGTCATCAGCATTTCTATATAATTCCAACACAGCTCAGCAGCAAGAACTAGAAAGAGAAATCCCATTCAAAATTACCTTAGACAAAATAAAATACTTAGGAATCTATCTCCCGAGACAAACCCAGGAACTATATGAACACAACTACAAAACACTTTCCACACAACTAAAACTAGACTTGAACAATTGGAAGAACATTAACTGCTCATGGGTAGGATGAGCCAATATAATAAAAATGACCATCCTACCCAAACTCATCTATCTATTTAGTGCCATACCCATGGAACTTCCAAATTTTTTTTTTACTGATTTAGAAAAAAACATTAAAAAGTTCATTTGGAAGAACAAAAGATCAATGATATCCAGGGAAATAATGAAAAAAAAAATACAAAGGAAGGGGGCCTTGCAGTCCCAGATCTCAGACTATATTATAAAGTAGCAATCACCAAACAATCTGGTACTGGCTAAGAGACAGAAAGGAGGATCAGTGGAATAGACTGGGGGCAAGTGACCTCAGCAAGACAGTATATGACAAACCCAAAGATCCCAGCTTTTGGGACAAAAATCCACTATTTCATAAAAACTGCTGGGAAAATTGGAGGACAGTGTGGGATAGATTAGGCTTAGATCAACACCTCACACCCTACACCAAGATAAATTCAAAATGGGTGAATGACTTGAACATAAAGAAGGAAATTATAAGAAAATTAGGCAAACACAGAATAGCATACATGTCAGACCTTTGGGAAGGGAAAGACTTCAAAATCAAGCAAGACTTAGAAAGAGTTACAAAATGCAAAATAATCTGGAATACATCAAATTAAAAAGTTTTTGTACAATGTAACCAAAATCAGAAGGGTAGCAACAAATTGGGAAACAATCTTCATAAAAACCTCTGACAAAGGTTTAATTATTCAAATTTACAAAGAACTAAATCAATTGTACAAAAAATCAAGCCATTCTCCAATTGATAAATGGGCAAGGGACATGAACAGGCAGTTCTCAGCCAAAGACATCAAAACTATTAATAAGCACATGAAAAGGTGCTCTACATCTCTTATAATCAGAGAGATGCAAATCAAAACAACTCTGAGGTATCACCTCACACCTAGCAGATTGGCTAACATGACAGCAAAGGAAAGTAATGAATGCTGGAGGGGATGTGGCAAAGTGGGGACACTAATTCATTGCTGATGGAGTTGTGAATTGATCCAGCCATTCTGGAGGGCAAATTTGGAACTATGCCCAAAGGGTGATAAAAGATTGTCTGCCCTTTGATCCAGCTATAACACTGCTGGATTTGTACCCCAAAGAGATAATAAGGAAAAAGACTTGTACGAGAATATTAATAGCTGCACTCTTTGTGGTGGCCAAAAATTGGAAAACGAGGGGTGGCCCATCAATTGGGGAATGGCTGAACAAATTGTGGTATATGTTGGTGATGGAATACTATGGTGCTAAAAGGAACAATAAAGTAGAAGAATTCCATGGAGACTGGAACAACCTCCAGGAAGTGATGCAGAGTGAAAGGAGCAGAACCAGGAAAACATTGTACACAGAGACTGATACACTGTGGTACAACTGAATGTAATGGACTTCTCCATTAGTGGCAATGCAATGTCCCTGAACAATCTGCAGGGATCTAAAAAACACTATCCACAAGCAGAGGATAAACTGTGGGAGTAAAAACACCGATGAAAAGCAACTGCTTGACTACAGGGGTTGAGGGAATATGACTGAGGAGAGACTCTACATGAATACTCTAATGCAAATACCAACAACAGGGAAATGGGTTCGAGTCAAGAACACATGTGATAACCAGTGGAATCGTGCGTCGGCTATGGGAGAGGTAAAGGTGGTGGGAGGGGGGGAGGGGAAGAAAAGAAAATGATCTTTGTTTCCAGTGAATAATGTTTGGAAATGACCAAATAAAATAATGTTTAAAATTAAAATTTAAAAAAATTAACCATATTGAAATATAATTTTCAAAAGAAATTTATGTTCATAAATCTTGGGTTTAAAATTCCTGCTAATAAGTAAGCAATTATTGGCTTCTGTAAGTAGCAAAAACATAGTCATTGTATTTCATCCATTCCATTTTATACAAAGATTATTAATGTGTTAACAGCATCTCTGATTAATGATATCAAAAGCTGATATTCATTTAAATGTACATGGAAGAATGTCAAACTATATCACCTCATTTTAGCTCCTAATGGCCTCATATTCTTCCTACATAATAAGCACACATTTCATAAACACAATTCATTAAGCATTTTTGTCATGCTTCACCGCTTCCTTCATAGTGTTTCCCCGGACCAGGAACTTTTTTCTCTGGTTCCAAATTAGAAAAGGTTAAAGAGGATATTTCTAGCTCAATATATGCATAAACTTGAAAAATAGAACATCTTTCATTCATGTGAATGGGAGTCTGATCAGTCAATCTGTATTAGCAGTATCACTGCTAAATGCCTTTGCATCACATCTCCACATGTCTCCCCAGACTCTCCCACACTCCCTTAAAAAGTATAACCATAGTAAAGTAAGATGAAGACAGATGATTCTAGTAAATATGAATATTATCCCACTTCAACATTATCTCAAACATTAACTGGGAAGATGAAGTGGTCTCACCTCTTTTGAATGCACAGTATCACAGCAGAAATCATACCTGTTGTAGGATAATCCAGGGTGAATCCTAAAAAGTTTACTGTAAATTATTCATAGATAATTGCCAAATTAACATTACATCTTAGCAAAGCAGCAGCTCCTAGTGAGTGAGCTTCATTAGATAATTAATTTCACAATCAGAATTCTAATATCTTTTGCAGATTAGAAAGTGAAAGCATTTTGTAAATGTCATGTGATTTTTCTTTTTTTAAGTCAAGTTATTACTCATGAAATATGGTTGCCTAGAAAGTAAACATCGAATATTTCTGACCTTGCTTTTGCCACAAAATAATTGAGTGACACTAGATAAATCACCACCCAGTAGAGTAAAAGCTCCTTAGTGCAGAGATCATTTTCTTTCTTTCTTTATCTCTTCTGGGCCAGCAATGCCTTCAGACTTTTCTCACCAGAACTTAAGTACTATCTGACCTTTCCATCCTCCATAAAGTGAACATTAATGTGAGCCTTTATTTTTTTTTTTGTTTTCTCTGATTACAATTTGAGCTCCTTGAGAGCAAAGACTATCTCAGTATCCTATTTATATGGCCAACTAAGCTTATTGTAATTACCATTAAAATTTTCTTGATGACTAGAGAGAGAGAGAGAGAGAGAGAGAGAAAGAGAGAGAGAGAGAAACAGAGACAAAGTCAGAGACAGAGACAGAGAGAGGCAGAGACAGAGACAGAGACAGAGGAAGAGAGAGATCACCTTTTCAACCTAATTAAAAAAATCTCTCTTGGGACAGCCCTTAGTGCCAGCTGCTAAATTGTTCTACCCAATAAGATAAAACCAGGTGCCCTCCTAGAGGTCTACACTCCACATAGATGGAAGGCAAGTCCCAAGCCTAGGAGAGCCCTCTAATCCTGCATACCCCTCCTTATAAGGCCAATGATGTCTCCTCTCCTGCATCTCTGATTGACTGGGCTTAACTCCAGTTTTAAGTCTAGACAAGTGACTCACAGGGATTTCCAGATATTTAGCTCTTGGACCTTTACCAGTCTTGACCCCTTTGTCAGAAGGCCTCGTAGATGCTTGGATTGCTGTCAAAAATCAGATTTTCAAACTGAATGAGTATATTTTAAATTACAATTACATTTAAGCATGTAATAAATGCTTTTCTAATCCACCATTCATTCTCCTCTAACCCATGTCGGGACTTTCAGGACTTTATACTCATGCCCCAACACTGGAGACGCCCTTCCTTCCCACTCCTTCCCCTCTACCAGCAAGCTTTACAATTATCTCATTTTGTTTATTGTCCTTCCCATTAGAATAATTTCTCCCTGAGTGCAGAGATGGACTTTCTTGTGGTTTATATGTGTTTCCCCAGGGTTAACACAATGCCTGGTACATGATAAACTCTTAAAAATGCTTATTTCCTTTCTTTATTCCATTTTATTCCATACTAATATACTGCTCTTGCTGTGGTGAATTGTTCAGGTCATTTTGGAAAATACTTGGGAATTAAGCAGGAAAAGTTGTTTAAGTGTTCATTCTCTTTGGACTAATATTATTCTGTGCATATAACCCAAAGAGGTCAAATACAGCTCCCATATATGCTGAAATAATCAGAGCAATGCTTTTTATAGTAGCAAATATATACAAGCATATATATGTGTGCATTTAAATAATTAGGATAAAAGAAGTATTAAGGAGCTTTTCTATAACACCACAAAAATGTGTAAAGAAACTACTTAATCAATATTGAGAAGTTTGTGCCTTGGCCACTAGACAGTCACCTAGGAAACATCTAGTGATTCACCGCTGGACCTATAAATTAAAAAGGAAAGCATCCAGCTGCTCAATAGGAGGAAACAGGAAAAGCTCAAATGAGCAATTATAGAGTGATACCTCTGCAGGGAAGATGGCTGAGAGAAAGGGGAAGAGGGGGATTTACCTCTATTTTTGCTATGGTGTTTAGCAGAGGATTTACAGTTTAAGACTCATTTTAAGTAGAGACCTACATTCTGAAAGATGCACATACAAAGAAACAGTCATTTTAGAGAAATGGCATTTTTAAGGAGAATGATCCCCCCTGGAAGCTGCAAAAAGAACCAGTTACAGACTTAATAAAATGCCCTGAATCAAGTCAGAGATCTTGATACCTGAGAGTTGGACGACAGAGTGACCCCACAAGGAGAGAGAAAAATTCCAGGCTTTACTGTTCTAGAGTTGGGAGTTGCCTGTGACATCTGTCACCTACATATTGATCTTATTACCATTGCACATAAATTTTGAGTGCATTCTTCTCATGGACACTAAGTGAATTTGTGGGACATGGTCCAGTTTGGAGGGTAAAATGTTTTATAGTGGTCATTCTTCCTATTCCACCATAATAAATCTGTTTGCTAAGAGCTAATTCTGTCTGTTGGATGATTACTAATTTTGGCAGTAGACTGTTAAAAGGTTACCTCTAGAATCGAGGGTAACAAGCACCCTGAAGAGACTAAAGCCACAAAAAGTGAGTATGACTTCAGGGAGCAGCCCAGAGGATTTCTACAAATGTAGCAGAATGATGACCATAAATATAAAGGAATATTATTTTACTTTAGAAATTATAAATATGAGAAATTCACATAAATTTAGGATGCCATAAGAACTGAGATAGAGAAGATAATGTAGAAATGGGAAACAAATATATAAAATGATGATAATAATATAAGTGAAATCTATATTAAGATTCATCAATATTAATATGTTAAATTATTAAATAAAATAAAATATTAAATAAATATTAAAAGTGGGTATAGCAAGGTGGCTCTGGCCTGGAGATGGGAGGTCTTAGGTTCAAATTTGACTTCATTTACTTCCTAAATGTGTTACTATGGGAGTCATTTGACCCCATTTGCCTAGCCCTTGCCCTTCTGTATTGACTTAATTTAATTACTAAGTTATTACTATTAAACCATTACTATATATATATATATATATAATATGTATACCACATATATATACATATATAATGCAATAATTAACCATAGTTCCAGAGGAGATATGATGGAACACAGAAAAGTCATTAACTATAGATAAGAAATATTGCATAATTCATCAGAAATTATGGTCATTTTTTTCTTCTGTTTTTTTGCCTCAACTTCTTTTCCTTATTATATGGTGTAAAAAGGAATTGGCCAGCTCTTTCCTGGGTTAAGTTAGAGCAAGGGATTAAGAATTTCATTTTACAACGGGTTATCTAAGACTAAGGAGAAGGAGTTAAACATGAAAATAAAAATTATTTGATAAGTTTTTAACCAAGTAATTCATTTTATGTCTAAAACTCTTTTTATTAAGTCTCTATGGTAACCTACACTATGACCGAATTTAATTAACATTGATGGTGACTAAACAATTTTTTTTGCAAACTTCTTTACACTTATATACATCTAGACTGGGAGAAAATGCATTAAGAACCTCTATGTGTTCTTCCCTCTCCTTACCTATCCTAAGGCTCATTTACCTCTTAGCCACATTTCATTTTAATCCTTTCTAGTCTGAAGACAATTCTTGTGAACAGAAAAGATGGAAGTGAAATATGATTGTAGCTGGCCCACCTTCTTTCTGTGATACCTTAATATCATACCATTTATTCAAACTAGTATAGTTGTTTCTTTTTGTACTAACACAAAATGGAACACAATCTGAAAATATTCCCATTGAAACTGAATTTTATTTTACAGACTATCATTACATTTGAGCATTAGCTCCTTGAGAGCAGAAACCATCTTTCACTAACTGTGTCTCCAGTGCTTAGCTCAGTACTTGTCACATATTAAGCACCAAACACATTTCAAAATTCATTTATTCAAAAAAACAAATCCTTTTCTTTTACATTACTTAGATAACTGTTCATTTTCCATAGCCTCCTAACACTCTTCAAAATACCAATCCTAACCTGGAAAAAAAGAGAACACCAAAATCTTGATGGTTCCCAGGTCTTCACAGTCTTAAAAAATACTTTTATATTTCTTTTCACACCATCACTCATACCCACATAAACAAGGGAATTTCTCTGACTTTAGAGAGTAAAAAAGTAGCATATAGGTTTAACAAATCTTAGAAACCTCTTAATGGTGCCTTAGATATATTCTCTTTTTTACAGCTTATTATTAATATTTTCAATTAGCAAATATTTTCATTAACACATTACTTCTACTACTACTTGCTTCATTATGTAATTTTAAAGTACCCAAAAAATGAATTTCTTCAAAATATTTAAATGATTCAGCAAAAAATAAATTTCACATTAGCAATGTGCAAAAATATGTCTTTTTAAATTTTTTAAATTCATTACTTTTCTGTCTGGAGTTGGGTCATATTTTATCTTCATTCTTTCAGACTTTTCAGACTTTCAGACAGTTAATCAATTTCCTTCTTAAAAGCATAATCTTCAGATATGATCCAACAAAGGCAGAATATAAGAGAACTAAATCTTCCTTAGTCCCTTAAAGCTTCCTAAATTCATATTATCTTTTTTTCATCTGCCATATTACCTTATTTACTTATGTAGACCCTGTATCACATTAAAATCATGTTATCTTTTCAGATAGATGATTCTCTAGTCATATTTTTCTATCTTCTGCTTGTATCCAATAAATCAGTTTTCTATTTATCCCAGTGAAATTTCACCTTATTAGAATCAGTCAGACTTGAGACTATTAATTTTGGGGGGATCCTGATTCTCTCATTTGATTAGAAAGCCTTGGTTAGAAACAGCAATCTGATTCATTGCCACTCCCCAATAAGAAATTAATTAATATACAAATAATATAATTAAAGAATAAGACAGTGTTTTAAAATGAATCAATCATATGAGCTAATATGATAAAACAAAATGATGACCATAAATATAAAGGAATTTTATTTTACTTTAGAAATTATAAATATGAGAAATTCACATAAATTTAGGATGCCATAAGAACTGAGATAGAGAAGATAAAGTAGAAATGGGAAACAAATGTATAAAATGATGATATTAATATAAGTGAAATCTATATTAAGATTCATCAATATTAATATTATATTTAAAATTATTAAATAAGATAAAATATTAAAAGTGAAAAGGATTAATGCTTTTTCATGCATCTTCAAGTGGCACCTCAATAAATACTTGTTGGAGGCAGTAGAGGAAAGGCCTGTTCAGATAGGGATTGTCTTAGATGACTTCTGTGCCCCCCATTCATCTCTAACATGCAATGTTGTCATTAATATCATCACTATCATATCATCTCTGCTACCACCAAATCATTCAATTCTTTCAGTAGTTTCAAAAACTTACCCCTGCTGGAGCTTTTTGAAGAGTTTCATGGGGTAACACAAGAAATGTCTTCTTCTCTAATTTCTCTGCCACTTGATTTGCTTCTTGTATTTTCTGTTCACAGCTTTTTTGAGAGTTTAACAATGTTACCTCATAAAATTCTTGAATATCTGTAAAGAAAATTTAAAAGAGAAAATTGGACATGATACACACAGAAACCAACCATGCCTGATGTAAATTTACACACATTGAAAAATTTGCTTATAGAAAAAACTAAGAAAAATTGAATCCCTGGAGGAAAACCAGCATGGAAATTAAAGTGATAAGATAACATGGGAATCCCTAAGAAATTGCTATTCTAAAGGCATTGCCCAGCGATTGTTAGATACTCAGACAAAGGGCACAGGAAGGAAGTATTTACATAAATTCATCTCCTGGGTTAAGATCTAAACAAATTAAAATTTTATTAGGAAAATTAAATGATAGAACTGTCATAAAAAAGCAAGAATCTAATTTTAAGTTCATTGGTATTTGCATAGAAAAGTCACAAAAGGCACTGTTTATATTCAAAGGAACCATTTTATACCCCAATGACCAGGCAGAAGTAGTCAATTCTGTTTGCAAAATTATGTATTGGGCAGAAGATAAAAGTTGTATAGATATGAATCTGGCCCAGGTTGCCAGATATAGCTAATACCAGTAGTGTTTTAGTTGGGTCAGTGAGAATCACTTAGATAAAGAAAAAAGCAAAATCCAGAAAATAAGAGTTTTATATGAAGTTTAGTTGATGTTCAGACTAAATGTAATAGAAAAATGCTTACTCTTCAAGTCTTTCTTTGATGTTAGTAGTATTGAGCTTGGAATCCCAAAGACCTGAGTTAGAGTCCTGCCTCAGACACTTACTAGTTGTGTGACACTGGGCAAGTCACTTAACTTCTATCTACTTCAATTTCCTCATCTGTAAAATGGAGGTGAAAATAGGATCTACTTCCCAGTGTAGTAGTGAGCATCAAATGAAATGCCATGTGCAAAATATTTTTCAAACTATAAATCACTATAGAAATGCTATTTTTATTGGATACTGGCTCTTTTGAATTACCTAGAAAACTTCATATCACCAAAACACCATATCATAATGACATTTATTGCCACTTTTGAATAATGTAATAATTAATGCGAACATACTAATATAGTAAAAGAATAAAAATGATGCTTAAAATGAATCATAATTATGTCAACTTCTAACAAGATGAAATAAGTAATCATTGGTGAAGAGGAAGAAAATGTTCATGTTTTCCCTTATAATATTAACACATTCTATATTGTCCATCATAGATATTAGCCGCAACTATGTGAGGCAATTATGCCAAAAGTTGGTGACCATCTTTACTAAATGAGAAAAAAGAGGGTCAGATCAATTAAGTGATTCATTTAAGATTACATAAAGAACCACTGAGTGGAAACAAGACTCAAGTCCAAATCTGCTAATTCCATGGAAAAGTTAAGACCTTACCGGAGTGGTCAAGGATTCATAGTGGCATCTCAGCTCTTGCACTTTTGTCTACCTAAGATACTCTGAGTCACAACCAGCCCCAGCCACTACAGTCAATCTAACTGAAACTTTCCTCTCTTTCCTCCAAAAAGGGAACACCAGTATCTATGATTGCCTCAAATTCTTCCACTCCATATTGTTCTCTATGATCGGGTAGGAAAAGATATCATATCAAATTTCATGTTGTTTCACCCTACTATACTGTCTCTTTAAAGAAAAATGGCTTTATCTGTGTCCAAAAAAAATTGCAAACTTAGAATTCCAGCTTTCTCTTCTTTATATTGATTCCCATACAGTAAACAATCTCATAAAGCAGAATCAGCAATTTGCAAAATTGAAATAGCGTGTATGTAAATTACCCAGACTTCTCTGTAGTTTTCCTTACACTAGGGATTTATAAAACAAGCTTTGCATTATCACATTATGAATAAAATAAACATAGTTTTCCATTGTCACAAGTTCATAGGGTCTAACCTTTGTCTTCTTCAACTTATAAGTTTTACACTCTTCATTACCAGCAAGCTTCAAGAGCTGCTGACACTCTATTTCCATCCATATTTATCTTATTCTACAGAAGGGAATCTTAACCAGCTCAAGGTAGATTTGGACAGTGAAAAGGTCTTGTGGTGTAATGCAAAGACCATAGGACATGAACTACATTTAAGTCCCGACTCTACTACTTAGCTTATATGTGACCCCATCAACTCAATATTCCATACCCCACTCTATGCAAAGTATACTAAGTGTGAGTTATAAAAACAAAATAAGCAATCAAAACAAAAACAGTTCTTGGTCTGAAAAGTATCTGGCAACTATGTGACTAAACCAAAGGGAATGGATGGCAGAAATCTTGTCATAAGTAGAATTGAAAAACTTATTAGTTGATTGGATGAAGAGAAAAAGAAAAGAAATAGACAAACCAATCTCCCAGGTTGCAAATCTCAGTAATTAGGAAAGTGGGGGTACCCTTAGCAGAAACAGACAAGTTTGAAAGAGGGATGAGTTTAGAGAATGAAGTTAATGAGTTTTATTTTAGATATATTTTGTTTGAAATGCTAGTGGAACACACAGACATACATGTCCAGCTGGCAGTTGGTGATATGGACCTAGTGTTCAGCGGAGATTAGGGCTGTGAGAGGATTTATTTCTCATATATTGAATTATTTCTATTTCTGGGTTTTAAATTGAGGCTCAGATTTGTCCAGCATACATCTGTACTCATTCCTTTGTTCCTAGGAAATTCAAGGTATGTTCCACCCTGGAGTATCTTCCATTTTAGGGAAATGGAAAGCCATGTTTACAAGTACTATCTTACATGGTAAATAAAAACCAGCTTAGGCCAGGTATGCCTACAAATAGAAGAATAGAGTCCTTGACTTTCCATTGGGATAAATGGAGAATGTCACAGATCATTGGATATGAACCAATCATAGTCTCAGAACACATGATTTTCCTCCATCAATCAAGGAATAAAAAAGGATTGAAAGGATTATGGTCCACATCCTCACTGGCTACTCACCAACTATGTCTTAGGATATCTAGAGGAGGACTAAATAATAAGCTTCCAAAAATGTACTTAGTGATCCCTGTAGCAGAATTACTTGGTCTTTGATCACCAAGAGAGATCATCAATCAAATAATTATTGCCATTGCTAAACTAATCAATAAACTGATTTACTTACTCTGAAGTCAGTATCTTGGAATTTTTAATTATCATAGCTGTCTATATTGTCTTACAATGATAACTGAATCCATCAGGAACTCATGAGAGCCATTGAAAGATTAATTGTAGAGGAAAAAGAAAAGAAATGAGCCTGGGAGAATGGGGCTTATGGGGAATACATGGGGCTGGTGAGGCTTAAATGAGATAATTGAATTAAAATACTCTACAAACATTAAAATACTATATGAATTCTGTTAATTATTATTATCATTCACAAGCCTTCCATTCTAGTGATGACATCATTCCCTGAGAAGTAGAAGCAGAAGTTAAGCAATGTTTATAGAACAATATAGGCATATGCTAGCAAATATTTGACAACTAGAATCTCCAGAAAGAAAGAGGGCAGGGGATACATGCATACTTTTAAAATTATTTAAATTTAAACTTAAAATTAAAATATTAAGACTTTCTTAATTCTAGACCACAAACAAACCAATAAATCAACCCATGATTTATAGGGGTTAACAATTTCTGAGGTTAAAATGCTCACAATGAAAATTTAGCAATTGGTTCCTACAATCCAGTTATTGCTGGTTCTAGTACAACCTTGGGAACATCCATGATTAGGGGGCATGAAATGGTTGTGCTGCAGCAAAGGAAGCTGATGAGGAGAGGTCAGAAAAGTAGAAGAACTGACAAAGGAAAGAGTTTGGAAAGCTAAGCAGACAGAAAAATATTTAGGAAAAAAGAGTAGTCAGAAATATCAAAAGGTTAAGAAGGATAAGAACTGAGAAAAGACTACAGTATTAAGCAATAAAGTGATAACTGGTAACTATGACGAGTTCAATCTCAGGAAAAAAGTAGTCAGAAAATAGATTTCAAAATGTTGAAAAATGAGTGGAGAGGCAAAGAAGTAATGGCTAAAAGTGTAGATGGCTTTTCTAGAAGTTTGACTATGAAAGGGAGGAGAGCTATAGGATAATAGTTTGAACAATTCATTTAACTTCTCTAAGCCTCATTTTCCTAAACTGTAATGTAAAGATAATTTATCTATCTATTGTTTATTTCAAAAAGATGAGGACACTATAAAATAATGTAACCTTTTTAAAAATGTATATATCTGTGCAAATGAATATCAGTCCTGCTAAAGTAATGATCTTGGAAAGCAACTCAATTTAATTTAATAATTTCAATTGTGTTGTCATTGTTCAACTGGTTTGGAATTCCTCTTTTGAAATGCCTTTGAAAACTGAGGTAGTCTTTCAAATAACCTGGGTGTTGGCAAATCTCTATCTGATCATGAATTTGATATCTGGTAAACACACTAAAACATTGGAAGCCATGTTTGGTTAATGTCAGCAGTGGTCAAACTGGAAAATTGCATATGGAAACAATCATCATCATAATAAAATAGCTTACATTTATATAGGATGTAAACCTTATAAAGGGTTTTATATATATTATCTCATTTGAGCCTCACAAAACCCCTGAATTCAGTAGCATAATTATTATTGTCCTCATTCTGCAGAGGAGGAAACTAAGTCTCAGAGAGGTTTAATTGATTTAACCAAGATCACAAAGCTAGTCAATATGAAAAGGCAGATTTTTAATCCTGGGCTTTCTTCAAGAGACATTTTTTTTATAGGACTGTGTTCTATATCTAGAAACAAGGTTAAATCTGTGATTGATTAATCAGGTCTGTGACACCTACTAGTTATGTGACTAAAAGAAAAGCATTCAACCTCTGAAATTGTTTCCTCATATTCAAGAAACCTTCATATTCAACATTGAAATATTATAGACATTATTTCCAACACCAAGTCCATTATTTTATTTGCAACCCCTTGTCATGTATGCCTTCCCTATTAGTGTCTTCTGTGAATAAAGCTCAAAACTATTCTACTCAGATGTCTCAGAGTTGTCAGAGCTCAGTCATCCCTGTCCCCAGAATTATACTCAGTCCATACAGGGTTAAGCATTAAAATCCAGCACCAGAACACCCCACTTCACAGGCTGAGCACACTTACTCGCGGCACCTAGTGAATGTGTCTTAATTCTTGGTTTTCCCAAGCTCTTTAAAATTGAGCTTTTCCTTAAGGAGCATTTCCAAAGGTAAATGGCATATTTTGATCACAATGCTTGTAGCTCCTCACTTGATTAACCAACACAACCACAGGCAATGGATTCATACTTCCTCAGATTTTAGCATCGGGTAATTTGTCAGTCACTTCCTCCATCATTCTCAAACCATTATTCTTCTCTTTTTCTCCATGTGCAGTCAGTAGTCAGTAGTTATTTAATGACCTATCACAAACACTGAAGGCCAAATTTCTAATATTCCTATGCCATTGATTTCCGCATCAGGAGAACACCCTGACCATATAATTATATGATTATAGAAATACATATTGGCATAATTATATATGATGCATTGTCATGTTCACAAACTAATGAAGCGAGCTTTTATACTATTTAAGCTAACAGGCAGCATGGGATAATGGAGAGTTGGCCTTGGAGTCCCAACTCTGTCACATATTAACTGTGTGACTTGATTAAGTCACTTAAGAACTCTCTGTGCTCTAGACAACTCTCTAATCTCTAATGGGAGTTTCCTCACTTGGGAATTCCTTATACTTATAAAATCACAAGGTCAGCCCCAATCTCTATGATGGTGCTAAATAAGTATGGTCTATTTTAACTAAAAATAGCAACAACAAAACTGAAGTGAAAATATTTTTTGTCTATGGCTAGAACATTTTCAAGACTTTTATGCATTTTTATCATTAAAGGGATGGTGGGACAATTTATGTTTGAAGATGATCAGGAAAAAATGGTACAATTGGAGCTCACACACCATAATAAGAGGATGGAAGGGACTGGGATTATCAGTGGTCATAATGTAGAGCAAATTAAATTAATAGAGATTGAAAACTAATTTTAAAAAAGGGCAGGAAAACAGCTTGATTCAGAAATCTGCACATAGTAGGCACTCATTAAATGTTCTAGATTATGCTGTTTTGGACAATGTTTATTCCTGATGACCCAGAAGCTATGTGATTAACACCTTAACATAGCTAGGGCAATCAGAACTTTTTTTCAGTTAGGGTGCTGAAATTTAGGGTGCTCTGAGATTACATATTCCTTAGAGGAGGTGGAAATAACTGAGATAAGGAAAAATAATGAGTTAAAAGAAAGCTACCAGATGGCATGTCTCCTCCTTCCCCACTCCAAATGGCCATACTTGCATGAACAATAGAAGTAGTATCATAATGCCCAAGGCACTCTATTTTCCCTTCAGGATAGTTTCTTTCCTCCAAGGGGATTCTTCTTCAAGTTTGTGTCCTGGGTTCTCAATCCTATGGGCCCTTGTTCTCCAAGGTCCAAGACCTTTCTCCATGATATTCTACCTCCATAACTGTGCAGGTCTATTTGGGGGAACAATTTCATGGAACACTAGAATTCTTAGCTTCACCCCTCTATCAATGAACTTGGGAGGAAAGGGAAGAGGAGAAGAATTAGTGTTTAATATGTGAAAAGGAAAATGGTACTTAAAATATAACAAATACTAGATAATATTTTGAATAAAATGGAAAATTTTTAAGATTACCTATACAAAAAGATATGAATGGAGCCTATATAGTATATTAAATGATTCAAAAACTGCTTTTGAAAGCATACTCAAAAAATTTTAACATAAAATGTCTGAGATGATAGGACATCTTGTTTTCCTCGGTAGTTACAGGCTAGATAAATGCAAGATATTATTAATGCAAATGAGAGATCTTTTATCAGCTCTTCTTCTCCCAAATCACCACCAGGTGTGTGTTATTTTATATCTAGGAGATAATTATAATTCAATTCCATGTCAATCACTCAGGATTCAGTAATATTCTAAAATATTCTCATCTTACAAATGATCCCTCTTGGAGGAATAACAGTGCTAATCTTAAAAGAAAAAAAGTCTATTTCTTTTCATAGACATGTAGTTACCCCTCTTCCTCTTCTCAAAAAGCACTTGTGTGAATGCATACCTTATGGCCATATAGCATCATATAAATGTACATAAAATATAGACTATATAAAAGTCATTGTTAATGTAAGTTACTCTTAACAATCCACTAATTAGCTATGTGTACTAGGGCTTTACTTTCTCTCTAAAGTGATGGGATTCAGTTATAGGAGTGCTGCTGGCACAAAGATTCTATGATTCTACTAACGATAAGACATATGAGGTAAGTTTATAATAATAATAATTAAATTTGGAGACTTGCCAAATGATTTACATGCATTATCTCATTTGATCCTTACAGCCACCTTATTGGGTGGATGCTATTATTCCCATTTTACAGATGAGAAAATTTAGGCTCGACAGAGGCTAAGTGACTCGCCCAAAGTTGCACAGCTAGTATATACATCTGACACATTTTGAAATCTGCTTTTTTCAAATCCAAGTCCTGTGGTCTATGCACCACACGTTGTACATACCTAAAAAGTCTTAAATAAGAATGTTTGTGCAAGGAGCAAATTCAATAGGGGAAGTGGGGACAATATTTCCTAGGAACCCAGGATAGCTTCTCCTATAGAAAGTTTAGCATACACCCTTGTGACACCTCCCCCAAAAGGGTTACCCATCCTTCACAGACACACAAATCCATAGAAGAAAACTGAGAGGTATAGAAATGGGAAAGCACAGGAACTCATAAAAAAAGGAACCATAGGGACAGAATCACAGGGTGGTGGTCTACAGTCAGGCAAGCGAACCAAGCTCTGTGAGTTCTGGATAAAGGAAAATGTGCCATATATTGATCTCCTGACACGAAGTTCCAATCCCTCCTAACTTGTTGTGACTCTACTTTAGGTACTAAGAATAATATCAGTCAAGTATGAGGAATAGTAGAAAAAGAGAGAAAAGCAACAACCCAAAGAAATACATTATTATTAATAGGAATGATATAAATGTTGAAACCAGAACTGTCCATTTGACTATGCAGGGAATTTTTTTAGCTCAGCAGGAGAGTGGGAAAAAAAATCAAAGTTAAGGGCTGTCTTTAAGAAATCTCCAAAGCTATTAACAAGAATACTTCAGCTAATCTCAACTACACAGTAGTTGGCTCAAGCTTTTGTATTTCTCTTTATCAGCTAAAAGCCAAACAGAATGTGAGTTTGGGCTCCTGAGACAGCATCCTTCAGGTCCAAGAATCCAAAGGTGATGCTAAGCTGATTCTTTACCCAATCTGCATTGCTAAAGCTCAGATAGGATGAGTTTCTACATGGAAGTTTTTCAAGATTGCTCTGCAGGTGTCATTAGCTTTTTAGACTGCATCATGCCAGGCACAAAAGGAAATTTAATAAATGCTCTTTGATGACATTGGCTCAGAAATGTGTCTATGAAAAAGAGGACCTGTACAATTTTTCTTCAAGATTCATAATAAGCCTACTGAGACTATACTCAGACACTCAAGTGGATCTGTTCTCTAATGGATGTGGAAATTCCAGTAGTGTGGGGGAGCCAGTCCTGTGATTGCTAAATTTTCAGTACATTAATATCTCAGAAACCAGGCAGTTCTAAAAATCAGGGTTCGGTTTATGATTCTGTTGATTGTCTAGACTCCACAAAAGAAATAGAAAAAACTATTAGCAATGCAGATTAACTTAAAAGCATGTTGTACTTTGTTAAACATTTCCCAACACACTTCTGGGTGGTGCAAATCACTACTACCCACCCTTGTTGGACCACCCTATCCAAATCTTATCCAGGTACTCCCTTATAAATTTACCACAGAGGGACACTCAACATGGCATTTGAACTAAATTTTGGAGGAATCAAGGTGTTCTATGAGGCAGAGAAAGAGGGAGAACATTCCAAACCCAGGAGAAAAGCCAGTGTAAATACAAAGGAATAAGCGATGAAAAGCCATGTATGAGGAACAAGTAAGGCAATTTAACTACAATCAAGAGTAAGTAAAGGAGCATATAGAGTAGTCTGGAAGGGTAGACTGGAACCAGATTGCAAAGGGCTTGGTACTAGATCCAAAAGATATAGGAGCTACACTCTTAAAAACTACTGAGGACCTCAAAAACTTTTTGTTTGTGAGGGATAGATATCAATATCAAATTATCATATTTTAAATGAAAACTGAGGAATTCTAAATTATAATAAAGTATTATAATTATAAATTATCATAATCATTATAATAAATTATTCCAGCTAAATTATATGAGTAACAATTATAATAAAATTGTTGTGTTATAAAATATGTATATATTTCATGGTATTTATGATACATAATGAAATTATTAGAATGATTAAAACATTTAATAATTGGTTTTAAATAATCATCTGTTTTATGCTCATATAAACAAAATATTTTATGAAAAGTAACTATATTTTTCAAATTTCATGAGGAGAAAGAAAAAAAGAAACAAACATTTCTCTGCAGTTAGGTGACTCAGTAGATAAAGCTCCTAAACTAGAATCAGGGAGATTTATCTTTCTGAATTCAAATCTGATCTCAGACACTTACTAGCTATGAGATCCTGGGCAAACCACTTCATATTGTTTGCCTCAGTTTCCTCATCAATAAAATGAACTGGAGAAGGAAATGGCAAACTGAGAAAACTCCAAATGGAGTCACAAAAAGTCAGACATGACTGAGCTAAAACTAAACTATGTGTTTAGTACTATAAGTGTTTTATAAATATCATTTGTAATTTTTTAATCCTCAATATAACCCAAGGATGTAGGTGCTATTATTGGCCCCACTTTTAAGAAAAATAAGAAAGTTAAATGTCTTGTCCAAAGTCACGTAGCTAGTGATTTGGCTGAGGTTAAACTGGAATTCAGGCCTTACTGACTGACTCCTAGCCCAGAACTATTGCTTTGCAAATATAAATTGCAAATTGCTTTTGTACCATTAGGGCAAATGTCAACACAACTGTCCCAAGATAATTTGATATTTTCCAAAAGTTATTTAACACTTTAATATTTCAGCACCACTTATGTTGTTACCAAGCATTCACAGAAAAGATCTTTTATGATTACTGAGTGCTAAAATCAGAGGAACACAAAATATCAAGGCTAGCCATAGTCTTCCTTTTTGAAAGCAGGAGTATAATCAGCTGATAAAAAATTAAACCATCATCCTGTTTGTAGTTAAAGTTTTAATTCACAAGATATGGAATTCCTTAAAAATGCCCTATACAACTGGGAGAGAATTAGAGTAAACAAGGAATATGCCATAGTATTATTATGAATTTTGTTTTGATTTCTTGAACACCCAAGAGTTGCCCAGAGATTCCTGTAGGATCCTAGATCACAATTTGAGAGCTATCATTCCACTTCATTCTATCAGTTGTGGGATGCTAAAAATATAATCTAGTGTGGAATATAATTTGTGAGACCCTGCCTATTTGCTACTAACACCTTCTTGAGCATGACCTTCCTGTCAGTCAATAAACACTAATTAAGTGCCAATAATGTGTCAGACATTGTGCTGAGCACAATTTTCCCCATAATCCAAGAATATTTTATTTTTAACAGTCATTTATGCCATAAATTCATAGGAGATTGGTTCTAACAGCTCAGGTTCCTTGTCATTGGTTCTTACAAAGGATCTGGAATCAGGAAGACACCAAGGCAAGTCTGGCCTCAGACTTACTAGCTAAATGACATTGGGCAAGCGACTTAAACTCTGTCTACCACATCTCATCTCCAAAAAAAAAAAAGAGAATAATCATACCTCTTACCCAGGGTTTTTTGAGGATAAAATGAGAAAACATTTGCAAAGGAATTAGAACAATGCCTGGAACATAGTAGGTACCTAATAAAATGTTCCTTCCCTTTCCCCACCTTATCTTATTCATTGCTGAGTAAAAAAAAAAAATGTGAATGATAGCCCCTGCCCTCAAGAAGCTCAGAGTCTAAATCTCTTATAATTAGTGAAATGCAAATCAGAACAACTCTGAGGTATCACCTCACACCTAGCAGATTGGCTAACAGGACAGCAGAGGAAAGCAGTGAATGCTGGAGGGGATGTGGCAAAGTGGGGACATTAATTCATTGCTGGTGGAGTTGTGAACTGATCCAACCATTCTGGAGGGCAATTTGGAACTATGCACAAAGGGCGACAAAAGAATATCTACCCTTTGACCCAGCCATAGCACTGCTGGGTCTGTACCCCAAAGAGATAATGGAGAAAAAGACTTGTACAAGAATATTCATAGCTGCGCTCTTTGTGGTGGCAAAAAATTGAAAAATGAGGGGATGCCCATCAATTAGGGAATGGCTGAACAAAGTGTGGTATATGATGGTGATGGAAGATTATTGTGCTCAAAGGAATAATAAAGTGGAGGAATTCCATGGAGACGGGAACAACCTCCAGGAAGTGATGCAGAGCGAGAGGAGCAGAACCTGAACTTTATACACAGAGACTGATTCACTGAGGTACAATTGAATGTAATGGACTTCTCTACTAGCAGCAATGCAATGACCCAGGACAATTTGGAGAGACCTATGAGAAAGAATGCTGTCCACATCCAGAGGAAGAACTGTGGGAGTAGAAACACAGAAGAGAAACAACTACTTGATTACATGAGTTGATGGGAATATGATTGGGGAATATAGACTCTAAATTAATCACCCTGGTGCAAATATTAATAATATGGAAATAGGTCTTGATCAATGACACATGTAAAACCCAGTGGAATTGTGTGTCAGCTATGGGAGGGGATAGGAAGAGGAGATGGAAAGAACATGAATCATGTAAGCATGGAAAAATATTCTAAATTAATTAATTAAATACCTTTTAAAAAAGAAGAAGAAGCTCTTAGTCTAATCAGGGAGACTGCATGCCCAAACCAGCCAGGCAAGATAAATTGGAATGAATCATAAAGGTACTAGTGTATGTGTATATGTAATCTCATACCATTAAACTAGATACTATTATGGTATCTACAATGTGTAGACGAACCTCACAAATATTTGCATACATAGAAAAACACAGAAGTGAGAGGTTTTCTAAATTCTCTCAGGCCCCTTTCACCTTATCAGTAAAGCCCTGAGTCTTTTCCATGTCTTGGCTATCTTCCTCTCCTTCATTTTCCATGTGAATCAATCCCTCTGTGTACTCAGCATCATGAGTCCTCCATCATGGATTTCTTAATGGATTCTTGGTCTACCCTAACTACCTGTCCCATCTTAGTTCTCTTTTGGGCTATTTATTTCTACCTTGTCTATAGCGCGGGGCTCTCATTCTGTCAGACAACAAGCACTTAATCAAATGCTTGCTCTGTGACAAGCATTGGTAAAGGCTGAAGAATGGCTCCTGCCCTTGAGAAGCTCACATTCTAATGATACTATGATATGGGAATCCAAATATAGTTTTATTTTGTTTTTTGCAAAACCCTTACTTTACATCTCAGAATCCATACTTTGTATTGGTTCCAAAGCAGAAGATCCATAAGGGTTAGGCAATGGAGATTAAGTGACTTGCCCAGGGTCACACAGCTAAGAAGTTTCTGAGGCAAGATTTGAACCCAGGACCTCCTATCTCTAGGCCTGCCTCTCAATCTACTTAGCCACCTAGTTGCCCCCTTTTTTGTTTTTGATAATGAAAAAGGGTTGTTTTTTCAATTACCGTTCTTTATTACAAATACTAATAATATGGAAATAGGTTTTGAACAATGATACATGTAAAACCCAAAGGAATTGCTCATTGGCTATGGAAGGGAGTAGAGAGGAGGGGAGGAAAAGAACATGAATCATGTAACCATGGGAAAATATCCTAAATTAAATTTAAAAAATAATTTAAAAATAAAAAAATTATAAATTTTGGGGGCAGTTTAGTGGTTCAGTGGATTGAGAGCCAGGCCTAAAGAAGGGAGTCCTGGGTTCAAATCTGACCTCAGATAATTCCTAGCTGTGTGACTCTGGGCAAGTCACTTAACTCCCATTTCCTAGCCATTACCACTATTCTGCCTTGGAACCAATATACAGTATGAATTCTGAGACAGAAGGTAAGGTTGTTGTTTTTTTTTAATTACAGATCTTTTTCATCTCTCATCTGTTGAATTCCTTCCAGTTATATCCTTTAAAGCCCTTGGAACGCCTTTGCATAGTTGCCATGCTTTCTTTAAATTGGTCTTATTCTCCATTGCTTCCCTCTGTTTTATAAGGCCATATTGCTCATAATCTTCCATGATCTTGGCCCCTAAGATCACACAAAGGATTTTAGATTCTAAATTGCTCTTGTACCTGGCTGCATTCTCTCTCTACTTGGCAAGTAAGTCAAATGTCTGCTGAGTAGCTACTCTTTGGTATCCTTTGTTATGAATGAAAGGAAACAGGAATGAATTAATTTTAAAAATCATAATTAATCACTTATCCATCATATTGATGCTGTTATTGCTAGAATCAAATGAGACACTATTTGTAAAGTGTTCAGCATAGTGTCTGGCACTTAATAGACTCTTTTTAAATGATTGTTCATTGCTTAGTCCCTCTCATAGCCTCCACTTTAAGGAGAATACTCAGGCAAGCCATGCCTTCATTCCTCTCAAAGCTGCATTCTGGAGTCTCTGAACTTTCTCCTCCATGCCCTCATGTACCTTCATCTCCCCACCTCAAGCCCCACTCCCAGCCCACATTTTCAACTTGTTTTAATTTGTTGTCTTCCTGCATTGGAATGTGAGCTTCTGAGGAAACTAGGTGGGTTCAGGGATAGGACATTAGAGACAGGAGTCCTTGGTGCAAACGTGGACTTGGATACTTCCTAGCTATGTGACCCCAGGAAAATCACTTAATCTCACTGGTTAGCCCTTACCACTCTTCTACCCTGGAATCAATATTTAATATCAACTCTAAGACAGAAGATAAGTGTTTAAAAAAGAAAGAAAAGCCCCTTAAGGAAAGAGATTTATCTTGATTTATCCTTATATTTTAATTCCCAGAGCTTAGCACAGGGCCCAGCACATAGCAGGCCCTTTAAAAAAATCTGTTGATTTGACTCGATTGAGAGCAAGAGTACACAGCACCTATAGTATATGCAGGGGAAATGGCCATGGTGAAGATGAGGAGGTAAAATAATAGAGATTGATAATTAATTTAAAATGGCGCCAGGTGAAATTATAGGTCTATTTCTAAGTCCTTTTATCTGTCTATATCCCATTTTCCATCATTAAAAACTTATTTCAGTAGCTTGGGATAGCATAGTCGGTTGGTTGGTTTTCTGAGATTGGGTCTCCCTATCTCACCTAGTCTAGAAGTGCTCAAGTCACTCACAGACCTGATCCCAGAAGCTTTGACCTGATCCATTTTTTATCTGGGGCAGTTCCATCCTTATTAGGCAGCTAGGTGGCCTCCTTGCTCCCAGGGGCTCATCATAGTACTGTCAGTCACAGCGTAGAGCCCTGCTGAATCTCAAAAGTACTGAGCTCAAGTAATTCACCAGCAATGAGTCTCCCCAATAGCAGGGATGACTGACATAAGCTACCATATTCCATCCTGGTAAAGTGGTCTGAATTATATACCATCCTTTTCTCATTTTTATACTTTCATCCAGTTTTGTATTAATTTTGTTCTTTCCTCTGACAAGTTTCCAAACAGATAGTTGGCTCAGAAATCACTCCCACATCAGTAACGAGTGATTTCCTGTTAAAATATAATCAATTTCATTCTTTGTAAGATAATGCAGTGCTCATCATGTCTAACATCTACCAATTTCTTTCTTAATGAAAATATTCCTGATATCCAGACATGAAGCTTCTGGATGGTCTACAAATTTCTCATTGGGATCTCTCATTTCTTTTTCCTGATTCATGTTTTTCAATATATTTCTTACCATCTTTAACTATTCACAACTTTTTCATTAAAATTAATTAGGCATCGAAATTCACTTTGATTTAATCTGGAGCTTTTAATTAAGTTCTTCCTAAAATTTTTCTACCTCTTCATCCTCTGCAACAGTTGTTGGCACATAAGCTGCAATTCTTTTCATGATGATATTTTTTCAAACTTATAATAATTATCAGATACCCCATGAAATTGTTTCTTGTTGCATGATGAAACCCAACCCCGGCAATACCTTTATTTATCTCTCCAAGGAGAAACTATTAGCCATCCATCACATAGCAATAATTTCCTTCTTTCTTTTCATTTCAATTACAACGAGAATGTCAGGATTTATAGGATTCAGTTCCTCCAACAAGGTGTTCAGACATATTACTGTTGGTCATTGGATAAGGCTCTCACATTTAGAGCATTAAAAATTAACTTCAAATTTATAGAGGGTCTAAAATGCATGTGACTCTTAATACCTTCTTATCTCTTTTCTGTCACAGAACAAAGTCACCCTTGTATGTCTTATATAATAAACATTTATTAAATTACCTTTTTGTCCAAGCACCGTGCAAAGCATTGCAAATGTAGAGTCACAAATTAAAAAAAGAACTTACAGTATGAGAGGAGAGGGAGTGTGTACACAAAAAAGTATATATCTAACATCATATGCTGAGATTTGTGTTATCTCTTCTGCAGCCTCCATGACATCAGGACCTGGTAGCCCTTACTTGAACACCAAGCTCAAAGCTCTCTCCTTGAAAGGTCATTTTATCTCTTTGAATATATTTTGTGTCAAATTCCCTATGCACATGCTGTAATCCTCTTGTCAAATATAAGTACCTTGAAAACAGACTATTTTTCTTTCTTTGTATTCTTATTCCTTTCACAGTGTTTGGCATAGACTAGTGATTAATAAAAGTATTTGTTTGAACCACATAGATAATCTAGTTCATGCATATTCTCATATTTGTTGTATATGAGTAAGTGTTAAATTGTGTGCTACTGATTATAAAGGCTTTAGAAATTTGATGAAAGGGTGATTAATGACAATTTCATCAAGGAAGCAGAAATTAAGCTGGGCCTTAAATGGTATACAGAATTTGGAAAATAAAAGGGAAAAAGAAAGATACCATAGACAAAAACCATGAACATGGATACAGGAATTGACAAAACCTATCTGAGGTATAATGAGGATGATAATGTTCTTACGACCCTAGATTTAGAGCTAAAAGAGACCCTTATTCTCCAACCTTCTCATTTTGCAGATGATAGAACTGAGACCGGAGGAGTTAAATGACTTGCAATGTCAAACAGGTGGGAAGTCACAAAAGTGAGGTTCCAATCCAGCTATGCTCTTTACCATCAAAGTTAACACTTCCCCATTATGTCATAGTTGATTGAAGAAGGCAGAAATGTACCACTGGCCTTGAAAGAATTGCAGAATCAGGTAGTAAAAGCTAAAAAGGACTTGAGTCTCCTAGACCACAAAGAGTTAGAGCTGAAAGGTACTTAACACAGAATGTTAAAATAGAAAACATAGAACATTCAAGCTGGAAGGGATTTAGAGCACTGAATAGTAGAGCTAATTGGGGCCTTAGAGGTCAAGTAGAAGAAGTCCCTCATTTTCTAAATTACAAAACTTAATCTATACCAGAGACTGGCCTGCTTAGATCAGAGGGGATTGGTAAGAAATAAGATTGGTTCTCCAATTTGGGAATGTAAAACAAAGGGCCTTAAAAACTCAGGAAAAAAAGGAGTTTAACCTTAATTGAGCATTCTAGTTAATGGTATTAATTATGCTGCATTTTATAATTGGTTCAAGTTTCCAACTTAAGGCTGAAGACTGCCACAATCGGCTCCTATGGCTCTTCAGGTTCTGAGAATATAAGTGGGTGGGAGAATTCAGACATGTTTCTAGTAGGAACAGCAAATTGAAGGTTTCCTCTCTTCTGTGTCTTTAGAGGACATGCTGTTATGACACCCTGAAGAGCTGGAAGAGGCCTCCTCCCCACTGAGAGCTCAATGGTAATGCAAGAAAGTAGATGTTTTCTCAAAAAGTACTAAAAGTTCTTCCCCTTCTTATGTGTAACATGAAATGTGAAGAGTTACTTAACAGCAAACTCAACACCCAATGTCAACTAAGCAGAAACATCAGTGTGCATCCCACTGATCCTCTATAAGGGTAATTTTAAAAGGTAGAATGTCACTCTTTAAATTGGAACTGAGCCAGGAAACTGGAGCAGATGTTACAGCTTGAAATGAATATCTTGATTATAAATATTCCAGTTTACCTAAAGGTTCAATATTACCTTGATTTCATAGACTATTAGAAGTATTTTCCCAATTCATCACTTTAGCCAAAGAGCTATTCGTATTTATTATTGCTTATCTTTCCATTAAAATATAAACTCTTTTCAATTAGGAGTTTTTCCATTTTTAATATTTGTATTTCCAATGATCAGCACACAATAAGAGCTCTACAAGTACTGATTAATGGATAAATGGTCATTTTTATCATCTTTATCTCTATTCTATGCATTGTTCAATCCACAACAGCTCAAATAATCATTTAGTAAATTGTGAAGGAACATCTACATGGATGAACTCAGATTCAAGACAGATTATTAACATTGGTCATGATCATTGTAGTCTCTATGAATCATGTTATTCCTTGTCATTATTACCATTATCCACCACTAACACCATCATTATCATCGTCCTTTTGGGAAAATGAAAGTATGGCCTTCCAGCCCATGTTTCTTTGTATTTGAGCATGGATACTTCTTCATTTGGATTAAAGAAAGGCAGCCTAGTATAACAGATAGAGAACTGACCTTGGAGTCAGGAAAGATCTAGGTTCCAGATCCTCCTCTGACTTGTTATCTGACTCTGGCCAAGTCACTGAATTTTTCAGTATTCTAGACAGCTTTCTAAGACTAAAGGAAGCTAATCTTTTCCCTTGAAGGGAGTTTCCTAATATGGCAGAAGTTCCTTATACTAACAACATCATGGACCTGTGGATTCATTTCAAAGAAAACAAAAATGATGTTTTTAAGCTTAGAGTATTTTCATTCTAACACCACAGACTTGGGGTGTCATTAGCCTTCCATGCCAAATGTGATAGCCATCATGGTTACTACAGTTAATAATACTATTGTTGATGTTGTTTAGTTATTTTAGTCATATCCAACTCTTCATGACCACATTTGAGGTTTTCTTGGCAAAGACACTGGAGTGACACCATTTCCTTCTTTAGCTCATTTTACAAATGAGGAAACTGAGGCAAAAAAGGACTTTTCCAGGGTCACACAGCTAGTAAATGTCTGAGGTCATGTTTGATGTCGGGAAAAGAAGTCTTCCTGAATCCAGCCTGGCACTCTATACACTGAGCTACCAAACTGCCCGGAATATTAATGTAGAAGTTCATATTTATCTGAATTCATATTTATATGAATTATGTAGGATTCTACACAGCTTAAAAAGTCCACTCTTTTCTTTTAAATCCTTACCTTCCATCTTGGAATCAGTACTGTGTATTAATCCCAAGGCAGAAGACTGGCAAGGGCTAGGCAATGGGGGTTAAGTGACTTGCCCAGGGTCATACAGCTAGGAAGAGTTTGAGACCAGATTTGATCCCAGCACCTCCCATCTCTAGGTCTGGCTCTCAAATCACTTAGTCTCCTAGATGCCCCCTAAAAGTCTCACCCATAATAGCACTGCTATGTCACAGATAATGCGAATAACCCTATTTCACATATAAGACAATTAAGGATCAGAAAGGTCAAATGAGTTGCCTAGTGTTATGTGACTAGTAAGTGGCAGAGTCAAGACAAGAGCCCATGGAATTTTCAAAACTCATATTAAAAATGCAAATAAGAAAAATACTACTATATATGTTTTAATTACTCATAATATTGTATATTTGCCAAATTAAGGCTCCGGGTTTTTTTTCCTGAAAATGGAGTGAAAAAAGTAAAATGCATATAAGCTGATAGTCTTCATCAACTTTGCATTGAACAACAACAAAAAAAGCCAATGCTAACAGGCACCATAAAGGCTCCCTTAATGTTGCAGATAAATACACTCCTTCCCATCCTGCTTTATCCTTCTGTTCTAGCCTTGGCTAATTATGTACAGCGATGCTCTGATAGTAAGAAGCTGACAATTGGGATTCCTATGTCAAACGGGAAAGGCCACATTTAAGAACTGTCCTGTCCATTTGAAGATAAGATCACCTTTGTGCCATCCACTTCTTAGGAGAGGTGCTGCATTTTATCTTGCCTTACTGACAAAAGGAACATGCTAGCTAGTCATCCTCTCTGAAATACAGAGTCTTAGAAGAAAAATAAAAAGAAAAATCATTCTGACTACATAATGAGAAATGCTCCTGTTAAATTATTTCATAGATTCAGTAGAAACAACCAGTGATGTATTTATTCTAGAACACCTTTTGATTACTAGGGAAATAAGTTTTCTAGTGATATTAGAATCCAGTAGGTTCCTTTCCTTTTGCTGAGAGAATTTTTTTTAAATATCGTGTTCTCTTTTTCCATCTATGGTCTTTGCTCATTCTTTGTCCTTTTTGACCTCTCTGAAACCTTGATATTGTAAATCATATTCTTTTCCTTGATATTCTCTTTTCAAATTTTTGTGACACTTCTCCCCTGATTCTCCTATGAACTATCTGACTCATTCTCTTTGTCTGACCCATCCATATTCCACCTGTTAAAGTGGGTGTACCCCAATGCTCTTCTCTGGGTCCTCTTTTTTTTAATTTTATAATATTTTATTTGATCATTTCCAAGCATTATTCATTAAAGACAAAGATCATTTTCTTTTCCTCCCCCCAACCCCCATAGCCGACACGTGATTCCACTGGGTGTCACATGTGTTCTTGATTCGAAACCATTGCTATGTTGTTAGTATTTGCATTAGAGAGTTTGTTTAGAGTCTCTCCTCTGTCATGACCCCTCAAACGCTGTAGTCAGGCAGTTGCTTTTCCTCAGTGTTTCCACTCCCATAGTTTATCCTTTGCTTATGAATAGTGTTTTTTCTCCTAGATCCCTGCAGAATGTTCAGGGACATTACACCGCCACTAATGGAGAAGTCCATTACATTCGATTATACCACAGTGTATTAGTCTCTGTGTACAATGTTCTCCTGGTTCTGCTCCTCTCACCCTGCATCACTTCCTGGACGTCATTCCAGTCTCCATGGAATTCCTATACTTTATTATTCCTTTTTGCACAATAATATTCCATCACCAACATATACCACAATTTGTTCAGCCATTCCCCAATTGATGAGCATCCCCTCGTTTTCCAAATTTTGGCCACCAAAAAGAGCGCAGCTATGAATATTTTTGTACAAGTCTTTTTGTCCATTATCTCTTTGGGGTACAGACCCAGCAGTGCTATGGCTGGATCAAAGGGTAGACATTCTTTTGTTGCCCTTTGGGCATAGTTCCAAATTGCCCTCCAGAATGGTTGGATCAGTTCACAACTCCACCAGCAATGAATTAATGTCCCCACTTTGCCACATCCCCTCCAGCATTCATTACTTTCCTTTGCTGTTATGTTAGCCAATCTGCTAGGTGTGAGGTGATAACCTCAGAGTTGTTTTGATTTGCATCTCTCTGATTATAAGAGATTTAGAACACTTCTTCATGTGCTTATTAATAGTTTTGATTTCTTTATCTGAAAACTGCCTATCCATGTCCCTTGCCCATTTATCAATTGGAGAATGGCTTGGTTTTTTGTACAATTGATTTAGCTCTTTATAAATTTGAGTAATTAAACCTTTGTCAGAGGTTCTTATGAAGATTTTTTCCCAACTTGTTGTTTTCCTTCTGATTTTAGTTACATTGCTTTTGTTTGTACAAAAGCTTTTTAATTTGATGTAATCAAAATTATTTATTTTACATTTTGTGATTCTTTCTATGTCTTGCTTGGTTTTAAAGTCTTTTCCCTCCCAGAGGTCTGACATGTATACTATTCTGTGTTTACCCAATTTACTTATGGTTTCCTTCTTTAAGTCATTCACCCATTTTGAATTTATCTTGGTGTAGGGTGTGAGGTGTTGATCTAATCCTAATTTCTCCCACACTGTCTTCCAGTTTTCCCAGCAGTTTTTATCGAATAGTGGATTTTTGTCCCAAAAGCTGGGATCTTTGGGTTTATTGTATACTGTCTTGCTGAGGTCGCTTGTCCCCAGTCTATTCCACTGGTCCTCCTTTCTGTCTCCTAGCCAGTACCAAATTGTTTTGATGACTGCTGCTTTGTAATATAGTTTAATGTCTGGGACTGCAAGGCCCCCATCATTTGTGGGGTTTTTTTTTCATTATTTCCCTGGATATCTTTGATCTTTTGTTATTCCAAATGAACTTTGTTATGGTTTTTTCTAAATCAGTAAAGTAATTTTTTGGGAGATCAATGGGTATGGCACTAAATAGAAAAATAAGTTTGGGTAGGATGGTCATTTTTATTATATTGGCTCATCCTATCCATGAGCAGTTAATGTTTTTCCAATTGCTCAAGTCTAGTTTTAGTTGTGTAGAGAGTGGTTTGTAGTTGTGTTCATATATTGCCTGTGTTTGTCTTGGGAGATAGATTCCTAGGTATTTTATTTTGTCTAAGGTGATTTTGAATGGGATTTCTCTTTCTAGTTTTTGCTGCTGAGCTGTGTTGGAGATATATAGAAATGCCGATGAATTATGTGGGTTTATTTTGTATCCTGCAACTTTGCTAAAGTTGTTGATTATTTCAATTAGCTTTTTGGTTGAATCTCTAGGATTCTTTAAGTAGACCATCATGTCATCTGCAAAGAGTGATAACTTGGTCTCCTCCTTGCCTATTTTAATGCCTTCAATTTCTTTTACTTTTCTAATTGCTACTGCTAGTGTTTCTAGTACAATGTCAAATAGTAGAGGTGATAATGGGCATCCTTGTTTCACTCCTGATCTTATTGGGAATGCATCTAGTTTATCCCCATTGCAGATGATATTAGCTGATGGTTTTAGATATATACTGTTTATTATTTTTAGGAACGACCTTTCTATTCCTATGCTTTCTAGTGTTTTTAATAGGAATGGGTGTTGTATTTTATCAAAGGCTTTTTCTACGTCTATTGAGATAATCATGTGGTTCTTGTTGGTTTGCTTGTTGATGTGATCAATTATGTGAATGGTTTTCCTAATATTGAACCAGCCCTGCATCCCTGGTATAAATCCTACTTGGTCATGGTGGATGACCCTTCTGATCACTTGCTGGAGTCTTTTTGCTAGTATCCTATTTAAGATTTTTGCATCTATATTCATTAGGGAGATTGGTCTATAGTTTTCTTTCTCTGTTTTTGACCTGCCTGGTTTTGGAATCAGTACCATGTTTGTGTCGTAAAAGGAGTTTGGTAGAACTCCCTCTTTGCTTATTATGTCAAATAGTTTGTATAGTATTGGGATTAACTGTTCTCTGAATGTTTGATAGAATTCACTGGTGAATCCATCAGGCCATGGGGATTTTTTCTTAGAAAGTTCTTTGATGCCTTGTTGGATTTCATTTTCTGATATGGGATTATTTAAAGATTCTATTTCTTCTTCTGTTAGTCTAGGCAGTTTGTATTTTTGTATATATTCATCCATATCACCTAAATTGGTGTATTTATTGCCATATAATTGGGCAAAGTAATTTCTAATGATTGCCTTAATTTCCTCTTCATCGGAGGTGCTGTCCCCCTTTTCATCTTTGATGCTGTAAATTTGCTTTTCTTCTTTCCTTTTTTGAATTAGATTGACCAGTACTTTGTCTATTTTGTTTGTTTTTTCAAAGTACCAGCTTCTTGTCTTATTTATTAAATCAATAGTTCTATCACTTTCGATTTTATTAATTTCTCCCTTAGTTTTTAGGATTTCTAATTTGGTTTTTTGTTCCCTCCCTCCTACCCCCCTTGGTTTTCCCTTCTCCCTTCCCTTGTTGGGTAAGATAGAATTCAAGATCCCGATGAATCTGGATGTTCTTCCCTCTCAGAGTTGATTTCCCTGAGAGTAAGGTTTAAGTAAAAATTCTCTTCCTCTCCTTCTGATAGAAGTTTTCTTCCCCTCCCCTTCCCTTGTGAATCTTTGTGTGAGAAAGATTATTCTATTTGATCTTTTTTTCCTCCTATTTACAGATTACATTTTCCCCACATGTTAATATACATAGATTGATATAAATGTAGTCATTATAGAAGAGAGTTTGAGTGAAAGAAAAAGATAACATTTTTCTCCTTTCCCCTTTCCTTCATATTTATCTTTTCACGTATTCCATGCTCTTTGTTTTTCAATATCGAACTTTCCACAGAGCTCTGGTCTTTTCTTTGCAAAAACTTGGACATCTTCTATTTTGTTGAATGTCAATACTTTCCATCAGTTTTGATGGATAGATGATTCTTGGTTGAAGGCCCAGCTCTCTTGCCTTTCTGAAAATCATGTTCCATGCCTTATGGTCATTCAGAGTGGAATTTGCAAGGTCTTGTGTGACCTTGATTATCATTCCTTTATATCTAAATTGTCTTTTTCTGGCTTCTTGTAAGATTTTTTCTTTTGCTGGAAAGCTTTGGAATTTGGCAATTACATTCCTGGGAGTTGTCTTTTGGGGATTTAGTGTAGAGGGTGTTCTGTGAACTCTTTCAGTGCCTGTATTGCCCTCTTGTTCTAGGATCTCTGGGCAATATTCTTTGATTATATCTTGTATTACGATGCCAAGTTTGCTGTTTATTTCTGGACTTTCTGGTAGTCCAATTATTCTTAAATTGTCTCTTCTCCCTACATTTTCCAAGTCTATGACCTTGTCAGTGAGATATTTTATGTTCTCTTCTAATTTCTTGGTCTTTTGGCTTTGCTTTATTAATTCTTGCTCTTTGTCTTTGAGTTGCCTAATTCTGACCTTTAAAGCCTGGTTTTCTTTTTCACTTTGGTCAAACTGGTTTTGTAGATGCGTGAATTTCTTTTGCATTATTTCCCACTTTTCCTCCCAGAAGGCTTCCATCGTTTTGATCCTTTCCAATTCTAATTCTTCATGGGTTTGTGGAGAGTTTCCTTTTCCTTTGGAAGGTTTTGGAGCATTTGCTTGTGTTTCCTCTTCTGTCTCCTCTGTATTTTGTATTTTTGCTTCATAAAATGTGTCCAAAGTCGCCCCCTTCTTCTTGTTTTTCTTGGAATTTTGAGTCTTTTGTGCTTCTGTGGAGTTTGCCATCTCTATCTGAGTGGGGAGGACTAGCTTTTCTTATCTCTGTCTGGTGTTCAGAGGTTTTAGCCCTAGGCAAATTGTCCATTTCTCCTCAGCTGTTCTGTCTTCCAGGGGAGGCCAGGAATTGCTGGTGTTTCTGTGTTACTGCCCTCCTCAGTTCCCTCCCGATGCTTCTCCATTGCCTTACTTCCACGCTCTGAGCCTGGCTCAGCACTCTCCATGAGGTTTTTCAGTGCCTCAGCCAGCCAGAAGAGCCTACACTCTGAGGGGGGAGGGACCGCAGCTTCCTAGAGCTCTGAGGGCTCCTGATAAGATTAGCTTTTGCTGGGTTGAACTGAGTATGCCCTGAGGCAGGGACCTTCTGTGAGACTCGGATGGAAGGATCCAGCCAGGGGGTTATAGGCTCCCCCCGTCTCTCTCTGTTTCCCTGTTGTCTGGGTGCCCCCGCGACTGAGTCAGGTAGTTTTCAGGAAGCGGCCTTCAGAATAGCCTGCCCTGAGGCTCTGTAGGACTCAGCGCTCTGGGTTGGGGAGGGGGGGATGGATCCTGGGACCTTCCTTCTGCCTACCCCTTAGATCCAAGTAATCTCGGGTTCTGGCTTTTGGGTGGCCATACCTTTTGGACCAGGTCTAGGAGGAGGATTCCCAGGGTCTATGCTGTTGTTCGTTTTGAATTTCGGTGCCTTAGGAGTATATAGTTTGAGTTCGGTAGGGAAGGTTCATAGGTAGGTTGAGCTTACAAAATAAAAATTATAATCCTACCCAAACTTATTTACTTTTTTTAGTGCCATACCCATCAAACTACCAAGAACCTTTTTTACTGAATTAGAAAAAAAGTGTAACTATGTTCATTTGGAAGAACAAAATATCAAGAATATCAAGGGAAATAATGAAAAAAAAATGTGAAAGAAGGTTGCCTAAGAGTATCAGATCTTAAACTGTACTATAAAGCAGTGGTCATCAAAACAATCTGGTACTGCCTAAGAAAGTGGAGGGAGGATTAGTCAAATAGACTTGGGGTAAGTGGCCTCAGTAAGACAGTTTATGATAAGTCCAAAGATCCCAGCTTTTGGAACAAAAATCCACTGTTTAACAAAAACTGTTGAGAAAATTGGAAAACACTATGGGAAAGATTAGGTTGAGATCAACATCTCACATCCTACACCAAGATAAACTCAGAATGGGTGAATGACAAATATAAAGAAGGAAACTAAAAGTAAATTAGGTGAACACAGAATAGGATATTTGTCAGATCTTTGGGAAAGGAAATATTTTAAGACCAAGCAAGAGTTAGAAAAAATTACAAAATGTGAATTAAGTAATTTTGTTACATTAAATTAAAAAGATTTTGTGCAATAAAAATTAGAATGGAAGCAACAATTTGGGAGAAATCTTTATAACAAAAAACTCTGACAAAGATCTAATTACTCAAATTTATGAGCTAAATCAATTGTACAAAAAATCAAGACATTCCCCAATTGATAAATGGGCAAGGGACATGAATAGGCAATTTTCAGATAAAGAAATCAAAACTATTGATAAGCACATGAAAAAGTGTTCTAAATCTCTTATAATCAGAGAAATGCAAATAAAAACAACTCTGAGGTATCACCTCACAACTAACAGATTGACTAACATGACACCAAAGAAAATAATAAATGTTGGACTGGTTGTGGCAAAACTGGGACATTAATGCACTGCTGGTGGAGTTTTGAATTGATCTAACCATTCTGGAAAGCAATTTGGAACTATGCCCAAAGGGTGCTAAAAGACTCTCTGCCCTTTGATCCAGCCATACCACTGCTGGGTTTGTACCCCAAAGAAATAATAAGGAAAAAGACTTGTACCAGAATATTTCATAGCTATCTGTGCTCTTTGTGGTGGTAAAAATTTGGAATATGAGGGGATGCCCTTAGATTGGGGAATGGCTGAACAAATTGTGGTATATGTCATTGATGGAATACTATTGTGCTAAAAGGAATAATAAACTGAAGGAATTCCTTGTGGACTGGAACAACCTCCAGGAATTGATGCAGAGTGAAAGGAGCAGAACCAGGAGAACTTTATACACAGAGACTGACAATACTGTGGTACAATCGAATGTAATGGACTCCTCTACTAGTAGCAATGCAATGATTCAGAACAATTTGGAGGGACTTATGAGAAAGAACACTATCCACATCCAGAGGAAGAACTGTGGGAGTAGAAACACAGAAGAAAAACAACTGCTTGATCACACAGGTCAATGGGGATATGATTGGGGATGTAGACACCAAATGATCACCCTAGTACAAATTATTAATAATATGGAAATGGACCTTGATCAATGATACATGTAAAACCCAGTGGAATTATTCATTGGCTATTAGAGGGAGGGAGGGAGGGAAAGAACATGAATCGTGTAACTATGGGAAAATATTCTAAATCAATTAAAACTAAAAGAAATCTAACAACTGAAAATAATTCTACCTTTACAATATCTCTTATATATGCCCCTTTCTTTTTTTGGATACAGTCACGACCATATCGCCAGCCCTCATAACCTTACATTTGGACTTTTGTAACAGCCAGCTGGTTGCTCTCTCTGCTTCAAGCAGAGACTCTGTTCATCCACCATTCAGCTGCCAATGTGATTTTTTCTAAAAACAACAAATTAATATATATATATATATATATACACATATATACATATACATATAAAGCACCTTGCAAACCTTAAAGTGCTAAATAGATGCTATATATTATTATTATCATTATATGCATAACTATGACTTACTCCTAACCCTACTCAATAAATTCAAGTGGCTCCTATTACCTCCAGGATCAGATATAAAATTCTGTTTGCCTTTTAAAATACTCTATCATCTAGTCCCTTCTTATCTTCCTGGTCTTCTTATACTTGGTTTTCTTTCATATATTCTATGATTCAGTGACATTGGCATTCTTGTTTTTCCACACACATAACAGTCCATCTCCAGCCTGCAGGTATTGTCACTGGTTTCACCATCCCTGGAATGACACTTTCCCCTCCTAGCTTCCCTGACCACTTTGAAGCCTTAAATAGAGTCCTACCTTCTACAACAAACTTTCATATTCCCCTTAATTACAGTATTTTCCCTCTGAAATTAATTCAGATCTACATCATATATATATATATATATTATGTTGATCCATAGTTGTTTGTATATTGTTTTTTCCATAAGAATGTGAGATAACTGGTCATGTATCCACATTACTGAGTATAGTACCTGATACATAGTAAGCATTTAATAATTTTTTTATTGAATGACTAATGTTGTCAAGGATACATTATAGGACATGACTTCCGGAGACTCATTCAGAATATGACTTCTTTTATGATTTCTTCAGAGCCCACATAGAAAAAGCCATGTCCCTTCTGTGACCTTCCACAGATTACTGCTTAAATTGCCATTATTGCAGATAGTGTATTTAGACTTGCATTTTATTTATTTGTCTGCTTGTTTTATCTCTTCTAATAAGAAAAGTAAGTCTGGGAGGGCATCTCATTCATCTACATACCATCTATAATACTTAACATAAAAACTTAAGATTTAGTAAATAATGTAAAAGTAGAAAGGATATTGACCAGGAAGGAAGGACACAGGACTTCCAAACCCACCTCTGGCACTTAGCTATGATTCATGTCATTTCATTTATGTATGAAATGTGAAAATCCTCAGGACCTGACTCATGTCAGACAAGCTTACTTCTTGGATTTGAAAACCTCTTCCATTTCCAAAACTCTATGACCTCTTTATTTATTGAAGGTAAAAAGAATTTGTATAAGAAGATATATACATCTAGGTAAAGAGATAGGATTTCCACTTTCTCCAAGGAAGACTTTGAAAACAGAAAGAGTAATCTGAGGAGAAGATCAAGAAAGAGAAGAGAGGAGTTTCTGCCAATATCATTTTGTACATAGTATGAAAACTGACCAACAGACACTAAAGAAAAAAGGAATCACAAGTCCTGAGCTACTATCATTACAAAGGGGCCATGCCAAGAATATCACGTGACAGCTAGAGTACAGAGAAAGTTTTCTTTTCTCCTTGGAAATCTGTCATTTTTTTTTAGATTAAGCTGTCACCTCTAATGACTCCCAAATGTTTATATCTCCATTTCTGACTTCTATCCAACTTGCAGTTAGTTGCCTACAAAGCATATCTACTTGAATCTCTCAGTGGCAATTCAAAAATCATCTTGTACAAAGAAGAGATTTTTACATTTTCCTCTAAAATTCCCCTATTCTTCTTGTCCATGGCATCACCACTTGTTCACCCAGGCTCTCAGGTTGACAATTAATAATACTGTTAATGCTTCCTTCTCCACTACATTTAATAACCAATTGGTTACCAAGTTCAGTTGATTATGTCTTGGCATTAACTCTATATCCATCCTCTCATTTCCATCCCCATTTCTAACACTTTAGTTCAGACTCTTATTATCACCTACCTGGACTATATGAACAGATTCCGTAACAGTTATTCAGGCAAATACCATAGATTAGGCTCCTGCTTTGAGCCATGCACTGCACTAAGTGCTTTAGGTCTTCCTGATGTTCTCCTCATTCCATACTTCATTTGAAACCATTACTATGCTTCCATTGTTGGTGCATAAATCTGGTTCTGTCACCTCTGTGCTCCATTCTTTTTATTTTAATCCTTTAATTTAATAAATATTAAGCACCAACTATATACAAAGCACATGGAAATCTGGCATGGTGGAGAGAGGGACAGCCTTGGAGTCAGAAAGACCCAGGGTTGAATCCTTCCTCTGACCCTTATTCTGTGACCATAAACAAGTCACTTAGCCCCACATTATGTCCAACAACTCCACAAGAAAAAGATCCATATTAGTTTCTAATCTACACTGAAGGAAACAGCTTCCACACTGATAAAAAAAAAAACATGGTATTATGTGAATAACTGTTCCTTTTGCTTAACATTCATAGCCCCAAACACTCTAGCACTACCACACCACTCCATCTTTTCTCCCTCGACCCAGTATTCTACAAAAAAATGAATGTGTTCCTTCTGTGCACCCTTCTATATGTAGACTTTTGATTATACAGTTTCCTATGCCTTAAGGACCATGTCCCCCTCCTACACAATGAATAACAATCCTTTAAGGCTCAATTCAAAATGCCACAGTCTTCCCTAACCCTCCCATGGTCCTTCCAGTCTGCAATGACCTTTTCCCCCTCACACATTGATTGTCTCAAATTTCTCTGATGCATTTATCAAACTCTTTTTTATATGATACTGATTTATGCTTCATGGATTTCCCAGGCAAAGAATTCATCCTCCAATGACCAAATGAGCTGAGAAACTTGGGCAGTTCCTCAAATAATACAGTCAACCTGTTTCTGGGGTTGTATTTGGATTGCACTTTCCAACTTGATTGACACTGCCAGACCTTAGGCTTTGCTGGTATGGCCTGAGGATGCTACAATAAGGTAGTAGAATGCCGAAATATTTTTAAAGATCTAGAATTATAACTAGTAGTATATACTTTTGGAAAATTATTTGTGAGAGAACTGTGGGAAGATATGGATAAGAATCATACACACATATGAAGAATGAATGGGTTTCAATGTATTCTGACAATGGGAATAAATGCACATGTTGATGAGAGCTTAGTCCATTGGATACCACATGAGAGTTCTAGGCAATATGACTTTGGGCAAGTCATTCCAATGCTTAGAGCTGCAGGGGTTTAAAAAAATTAAAATAGAATCAATAATGCTTTAATTCATAGGGCTGTGATAAGCAAAGCAAATCTTAAAAATACTATATACCTACATAAATGTTACTTATTGATATTAAGATCACACATGTGCAGCCTTTTACAGTTTATAAATCATTATTTTGTAGTCATTATTTTAATTGATCAATCAATCAATGAAGAAGAATTTACATAGTAGCTATTATTTATCAAGTATTCTTCTAAGTAATGTGAACACAAATCCATAAAAGAAATCCCTATTCTCAAAAAGATATTAGGAAGGGAAAAATTCTATTTTATCCAGGAGTAAAGAGTAGTCAAATGACTTTTCAAAATCGCATGGCAAGTGAATGTCAAAACTAAGATCAATGCCATATCTCCTGATTGTAAAGTCAATGGTCTTTCTTCTACCTTGCCATTCTATCAAGATATTATTCCAAGGCATTGTCTTTGCCTTTCCTTTCATGGTTTGATTCCACTGATATAAGAGATTATACTGTTAAGGAAGAGACCTTGGGCCTTCTCCTCTATGAAATCAATATGTGGCCCCAGAAAATGAGCCTCAGTCCTTTTGTTTCACCACTAGTTCTTTCACATTTTACACAAAGCAGATTGATTTGGAGGGTCCAACTTTGTGAGTTGCAAAAGGTATGAAAGTGAGCTTCTGATGTCCAGTAAGCTAAACTTATTTGGGGATTTGAAACTTGTCCAGCACCAATGACCCAAAGAGAAATGAGTGAATTATATCAGGAATGATATTTGTGACCCTATCTTTCCCAATGGGTCACCAAGCTGAGGACTCATACCATAGTCATGCCAGTAGGTGAAACCAATGCTATTCAGAAACCATGCTAAGGCTGAACCTCCTCTCTCTAGGGAACAAACATGAGGCTATAGGAGAGCGTATGCTCCCAAGGGGTTGGGGAAGAATGTTGGTATTTTTGTTTCTATCATATCTTTGAAGTAAATGTTCTTTAGTTAAAGCTTAGAGGACAAAATATATCCTGTATATTGGCTATGTATGTTGGATTGTATCTTTATTTTGCTAAACATTTCCTAATATTTTTGATGAATTTTATTTTTAATTACACATAGAAACAATTGTTTAATTTTTTTCTTATTCCTTTGTGAAGAGAATTTATTTTTGTCAATTGCATCTATTAACAAATTTCTATGTAAGTTTCCTGAAGTTTTATTATCCAAATTATCTCCCTCCCTCCCATATACCTACCCTTTCCTGGAACTGGCAAACAAATCAATTTTGTCTATGTATAGACAAAGCATTGTGAATGACCAAAAAAAAAACTAGACTTCAAATTGAACAAGTGGAGGATAATAGCTCATATTGTTTTTAAACTGCTGAGGTTTTTATGATGCCCGAGTTTCTCTTTCTAACAAATGTTCATTTTTTTAAATTATCAATATCTAATAGTAATCCTTTAAGGTTGAAAGCCATGGAATACCACAGTCTTCAGAAAAGTAAAGTTACAAATCACTCAAAGAGCAATGGAGAGACAAATAGTGGGTTTGAATATATAAAATATCACCAAGACAGGATTATGCCAGAGGAACAGTAAAAGGGTTGTTATCAGAGAGATAAAAAAAAAAAAAAGCTAGTCACAAAATGAAAATAATCAGAAATTGTTTCCCAGGCAATGATTTCAAGAGATCTATAGACTATCAGGAAAAGATTGATGGAAAAAAAGTACTTTGTAAAGCACTCAGTAAAAGCAAACTATTCAATTCACTTAGTAAAGTCCTATAACCTGCAAGGCATCTGGGAAACAAACACAAAAATTACATACATCCGATCTTTAATAAAATTATACTTAAGAGGAAGAGGAACAATAACAGTAGCAGGAGCAATAACTATAATACTAAAAAGACCAATTTCTGCAGCTCACTGCCACAATAGGGAGTATATAATAAACAGAGGCAATTGGGTAGTCCAATGGATAGTATTGATGACTACAATGAACTTGTAGTCAAGAAGCCTCAAATTCAATCCTGCCTCAGATATTTAACTAGCTCTGAGTTCCTACACAAATCATTTAACCTCTCTCAGTTTTAGTTTATTCATCTACAAAATGGGGATAATAATAGTACCTACCTGATACAGTTGTTATAAGAATTAAATGACATAATATATCTAAAGTGCTTTGTAAAACTCAAAGTCCTATATAAATGCTAGCTATCAATATTACAATAGGTTCCCCTGTTGGTACTATTAACACTCCTCTGACTTCACCTTGAACCTTCAGTTTCTATGGGGCTACTGACCCAGTACTTTTGACAGTGCCAGATTATGGGGGGGGGGGAAAGAGAGACTGAAAAAAAGCAACTTTAAAAGAAGATAATGCTCCTAGAATCATGAGAAAGAGCAAAGAGATTTGACAAAAAGGGAATGTTGCTGTAATTATCAAAGTTATGTGGCTTGTCAATAAGAAGGAAAAATGAGAAGAATCAAAACTGATATCCAGAATTGAGTGTGTAAATACTTGCTGTTTTTTGGTTGACACAAAATTTAATTATCCAAGAGAAGGGCACATAGAAATTTACAAGGAAATACCTTTTGGCCATGTTAGTAAATTCTGACCAAAGAGTTTATGGGTAAGATGTATAATAAGATACAATATGCCTGTCTCTCAGTCACAGATGATCCCTCCCCTCAACAATGTTGATTCATGAGAAAGAATAAAACCCTTTCCAGAGGAAACTGGAAAACCTTGTTTTCTGGTACTACTATAAAAGCTGCCCAGATAAAAAACGATTTGAATGGATTCTTTACCATGAGTATTAGATTCCATCCTCTTGACTATATGCTGCCATGTCTGGTCTCACTAAAAAGTCCCAGTGTTATTGCTTGTTCTTAATTGAGTGATTAAGTCATTGACATTTATGGTTGTTAATGGTTCTTGACTTTAACATGTGTTCCCCTCAAAATAAAACAAGGAGTAAAATGTATAACCCTCTGTGGGCAGCTAGAGAAGGACCTGGAAAAATTAAAAAGGACAAAAGAATATTTCTAAACTTTTCTTGGCTAATAGAATATTCTCCACATGCCTTGGAAGAGGGATGATATTTGGATGTATGTTAAAATTCTGAATATCTGACATTTTTTATTTAATTTACATAAATTAACAGAATCCTTAGAGTTTCTTGGTGGGCCACAATTCAACCTAAAGATCCTTATGCCTAGTTTTTCTAGCTAGGAATATTAATAGTGTTCAATACTTTACCCCTTGGGGAGTACTGTTTTCCAGAGTAAAAATAAGACAGTTTCCCAGAGGGACTATCATTTGATTAAACAAAGGAACTTATCTGTACTACTCTATGATAGTGGTAGTTCCTACTGGATTTTTTTTTAATCAAGTCTGGGGGACAGCAAACCCAGATGCTGTCCTCCCTGTTGCTAATGGTAACGGGATTAGACTAGATGAGGAACTGTAATTAGTCTCTTGGCTTTTATATCTGACATGTTTACAGCCATCCGTGCTATTCTGGGGCTCTTACATAACACTTGTGGCTGATGCACTGAAGCTATAATGGTCATGTTTTTTATTCCCACCCCTTCCTGTTCCATCTAAGTAAAAGCAAGATGCAGCCCCTCCCTCTCTTTCTTGCTCCTGCAGTGTGGTCGAGTACAGTACATTCTCATGTATTCTACTCACACCTGGACAGTTAACATGTATTTGGCTTTCCATCTTCTACCTGAGCACAAATGCCAAGTCATGGCTTTGACCCACTAACTTCTTTTGTTTACTCATTTGTTGGTGCATGTCACCTTTGCCTTCTTCAGATGATTGCCACCAAATATATTTTTTAAATATTTTTTGTTTCTAAAAGAAGGAAGCCATTCAGCAGGACAGAAGACCAAGCTTGGATTTCAGAGTTGGGGGCTATTGTGCTTATATCAGGGGGCAGGAATTTTCTCCCCTGCCATGACCATGACATCAGAACCAATCCTGTGACTTGGGACTCTCATTCAGTTTAATATTTCTATTAGGCAATGACTATAGATAGACATCCCTAATAATGACCTTGAGGCAACATATGATTCTGAAATGCCAACACAGTCAATTCAATTCCATTCAAGTAAACAAGGACTTATTAAGAATTTACTATAGGGAAAACACTGTACTAACTCATAGGGATCAAAAAAATTTTTGAAAAAAAATTTCTTCCTTCAATGAAATTATATCCTAGGGAGGTAACTTCATATAGCAGAAAGACTATGGCATCAGATGATTTGGATTCAAACCCTGCTTTTGATAATAACTGCTTCTATTGCCATCAGCAAGTTACTAAACATCCCTTGGTCTCAGTTCCTCAACTATAAAATGAGAATATTGGACTAGATGGCCTCTGGAAAACTCCACCAACTTTAGAGCTCTTTTCCTATCCTATTAACTAACCAGCAGGTCTATAACATGAACCTAATCATGTATTCTACAAATATGATTAGGAAAAGGAGATATCCAGATAAAGTATTCTGGGAAGATTTGAAGAAGAAAACAGCTTGTAGCTGGATGCTGGATATAAAAGGAAGATATCAACCAACACACACATTGTACTACCAGACATGGGTAAAAGCATGGAATGTCTAAGGTTGGAGAGGAAGCAGGACAAGATCAGCCCTGACTTTATCAGAAACAAATAGCTCATGAAGGGAAATCAGTGGAAATATGGCCTTAAAAAGAGTAGTTTGAGTCATTCTGTGGAAATGTAAAAAAGTAAAAAACTTTACATGCCAGGAAAACAAGTTTCTATTTTCTTCTATTGGCAAGAGGGAGCCATGGTTTGGGAGCAATTTCTCACTAGAGAAATGACATGTTCAGTCCTGTATAATATAATGATTATTTTGGCAGCAGTGACAAGGATGAATAGAAAAGGGATACCGGAGGCAGCAGGATCAATTCAGAGGCTATTACAAAAATCTAGGCAAGAACTGATGACAACTGAAGTAGGAAGGTCAAAGTAAAGAAGGAACAGAAAGGAAGAAGTCAAGAACTCAAAGAAATCTCATGTTCAGCACAGTTTTAAGCTTCTCTGTTATAGTCTATTGAATAATATTGTATTCTCTCTGAGTAATAAGTGGATGGCATATCTATGAAGTAACTTTGATCATTTCTCAGAGCCCCCCCCAAAAAAGAGGTCTTGAAATGATGTGAAAATAATATGTTTAAAAATCAACCCTAATACCCTAAAATCTCAAAGTTGGGCATGCCTCCCCAACCCCAATATGGAGACATGGATATAGGGATGACCATCCTAATATCCAAAGTCCCCAACCTTTTAAGTAAATATAGATATGTATTTAATCTAGAGCTCTAAATTCATGGGTGTAGAAAACCCCTGTGAGGAAATTCCATATACCAAAGAGATGGCTAATTGTTCTTCCATTTATAATCTTAGAGAGCTGCCTGAGACACTGAGAGTTAGGCAGAGATGGCATAGATGTGAGAGTAGAGGGCATACACATATCTACATGTATTTCCAGTCCTTTATACTTTACTCTCCTCTACATACTCTGCAATCCAGGAACACCAGTAACTTTACTGTTTCCCATATACAATATTCCTTCCACTATTCCCCATGTCAGGAAAATCCTTCCTTCTCACCTACATCTCCTGGCTTTCTTCAAGTCTCAGTTAAAGACCTACCTTCTGCAAGAAGTCTTTCTAGTCCTCCTTAGTGCTAGTGCCTTCTTCCTGAGATCACCTCCAATCTACACTGTATACATCTACAGCTTGCATGTTTTCTCCCCCCTTAAAATATGGACTTGAGGGAAGGGATTGTTTTGGCTTTTGGCTTTTCTTTATATACCCAAGATAGACTTGTTTATTTAATTTTAGTGGGAAGAGAGAAGGGGGGAGGGAAGGAAAGAGAGAGAGAGAGAGAGACAGAGAGAGAGAGAGAGAGAGAGAGAGAGAGAGAGAGAGAGAGAGAGAGAGAGAGAGAGAGAGAGAGAGAACATATATGTACACTACCACCTGATAGAAAATATCACTGGGGACATAAGACACAGCCACAAAAACACCTCTCCCCAGATTCCCTTTGGACTTTCCTTGCTTGGATGCATTAGAGCACTTATTTAAGTAGAAAAGGCAAAAAAAAAATTCTGGGCCCCTCAGACTTCAAAAAATAAATAAATAAAAAGGAAGAAAAGTGATGGAGGGAAGAAATGCCCTTTAACTTCATTTCCAAGCCAGACTGTAAAAGAAAAAAAATGAGGGGAAATTTGCCTTTTCCAAAATAAGAAGCCAGAGGTAAACTAAAGGTTTAAGAGAGAAGGAAAATAAAAACAAACCAGTATAAAACCCCCACTCCCTAACAAACAGCAACAAGGTCTAAAGAGAGAGAGAAAGGACCAGACACTCTACAAATAGAAGCAACTATATAGCCTTCCATCTCCTACATCAAATATGAATATATATACACATGTTTGTGTGTATAGGTATATATGCATATATAGACACACATATATAATGTGTATATATAATTTACTTTTACATAGAGCTCACTGTATTCCAAGACACTATTGAGCACTTCACACACACACACACACACACACACACACACATACACACACATAAAACCTCCCCCAAACTGATATATCTGTTGTTTTTTTCTCAAAAACAGAAAATTCATACTGTAGTTATCAAAGGTAGCCCTTATATAACCAGGAAAGTTTATCTATTGAACTCTTCTTTTTCCAGCATATCATGTTCTGTTTCAGTTTGTCTAGTATTTCAAGTGTTCATTTGTCCTCTATATGGGTAATTTATACAGTTCTATAAAAGATCCTTATTGAAATGATTTCATAGATGCTTAGGTATGTTCTTCAAATACCATCCTAACCTATGTGGAAGAGGACAGTGCTGAAGGAGGGATAGAGTAAAATGTAGAAAAGAAGAATAGCTAGAAAATTTAGAATTTTTTCTACCAAATTTGGTTTAGTAATTAAAAACTGAAGTAGTGTATTTGTATTTTGTTTTTCTTCCTTTCTGAGTCTAGTTTATTTTAATATTTTTAAACCCTTACCTTCCCTCTTGGAGTCAATACTGTGTATTGGCTCCAAGGCAGAAGAGTGGTAAGGGCTAGGCAATGGGGGTCAAGTGACTTGCCCAGGGTCACACAGCTGGGAAGTGTCTGAGGTCACATTTGAACCCAGGACCTCACATCTCTGGGCCTGGCTTTCAGACCACTGAGTCACTCTTTCATTCTCTTTTTTTTCATACTCTTTCATACTGTTTTAACCAGAGTTTAGTTCCACAACTGTCAATTCATTCAGTGTACTTTCTGCTCTTGGTGTAGTAGTCCATCAGGTTTATAACCTATCCCTTTCACTGGAGAAAAAAAGAATAAACTTTCAGAAAAGTCCATCCTCTTGACTTCATGGAGATACTTCTCCAACCTTCTTACTATTCTCACTGGTTGTCCCTAATGCTTTGAACACTATCCCTCCTTAATTCTATTTCTTGGAATACCTAGATTCCTTTAAGACTCGGTTACATAAAGCCTCTCCTGATGGGCCCCTCCCTCCAAAACTAATTCATGTTAATTTATATATATATATATATTTATATATATATATATTCAATAAATACTTAAATAAATATATTTCCTCACCCCTATTAGAACATAAGAAGCTTGAGGGTAGTCACAGAAGACAATTTCCACTGGAAATATCACCAACATGATATAGTTAACTTCCAGTCGAGCTGGAGAATGGGATATTTTAGTTAATGAAATATTCTGGTAAGAAAATTAAAACTCCTGAATATTGAGGAGGTCCCTATTCCAATTATTCTTAATAGATTACCTGTCCCTAAAGTACTCTGCAAAGAACTATCCCTATTTAATATTGTATTAATATTTAATATTACTAGAAGTAAGAAATTTCCATGAAATAAAATGGGAACTATGCTTCACCCCTTAAAAGGTGGCTTAGCTCCCCACCATTGATTTCCCCTTTAGGAAGGGTAGCTGTTTAAGGTGCTTTTTCCTCCTGATCATTATAGATAAAGAAAACTAAGGTGCTCAAATGATAGAGCATGTAGACAAGTAAAGGACTTATTAGGGGGACAGGAAAGGAAATGGGGAGGATTGTTTTTATTTGAAATAAGTAATAATTCAATTCATAGCTGTTATTCATTCATTTCAGTTGTGTCCAACTCTTTGTGACCCCTTTGGGGTTTTCTTGTCAAAGACACTGAAGTAGTTTGCCATTTCCTTCTTCAGTTTATTTTACAGATGAGGTGACAAATCCACTATACCACCAAGATGCCCCTAATTCATATTTTAGCATTTACAAACTCACTTTTCCAAATAATAAACCTGAGAGGCAGATAGTACCAATAATAGCAAGCTCATTTTATAGATACAGAAATCAGGATTCAGAAAAGTTAAAGCTTACCCAGAATCACACAAGTAAATATTTAGTTTGAAAATTTTTGGTAACAATCATCATTAGCCTAGACAAAAAAAAAAAAAAAACCTGTGCCTCTGTTTCCCAAATTGTAAAATTGAGATTAAAATACCATCTATCTCCCAAGGATACTATGAGGACCAAATGAGATATTATTAAATTGTATCCTCTTACCTTACTTTCACTTCTTAAAATCTCCTCCTCCCTTCAAGACTCAAGTGGCCTTTTTTCAGTATGAAGCCTTTACTGATTTCTCTACCACCATGTGCCTCATCAGCTTAAGTACCTTCTCCCTCCCTTCAGCTGGTATCTATTTTATATACAGCTTGAATAGAGCAAAAATATTAAGCATCCACTATGTTCCAAGCACTGCACTATAGTTGTTGAACATGCAAAGACAATTTTTTTTAAATCTTGTCTTTTAGGAGTTTACATTCCATCCTGAAGACAAGAATATTTTTTTGTCTTTTTTTCCTTGTTCATTGATCCAGTGAGACAATGCGTATAGACAACACTTGAAAACTATCAGGTAAGTTACTATAATTAATGTGTAAATCATAAATGGAAATGAACGCTACGTCATTGAGCTAAGTCACATTAGCTGAGCCAGATCACATTTCTGGCTGTGGCTTTGCTAGTTACAAGCCCAGTTAAGAAGGAAACTTATCTAGGGAAGCTCCCCAAAAGAAAAGATTTCTTGACTTTTCACATGCAACCTTATAATTTATAGGCCACACAGTTTTCAAAATCTTCTTAGCTATTAAATGTTAACATGAAATTTGATTCATAATCTAGCATTTTAATTGAAATTTGTTTTATTTATTAAATATTTATGACTAGTATAACTCTATGAGTATGGGGGAGTTTAATCTCTCCTAACTCCATCCCCTTTCTCTGGATAAAACTTTCTGGATCAGTGCTTATACCTTCAGAAGCACTATGGCTTCATTAGTTCAGTCCTCAAAAAGAGGACAAAAAGAATAAAAAGACACATTTCATATCTACTTAATAGAAGGAGGGAGTAGGAAGAGAGAAGTAGAAGACATCCTTCAATAATTGGGCTTTACAGGCAAGGGTCAAAAAGGAGAAAATGGATAAATTTAACTGGTCCCACGTCAATGTTTAGGAATATGAAGAAGTTTAGGAAATTTTTTTAGGAAATTTAGGAAATGAGGAAGTTCTATCCAAACTGATCATTCCATGAGCAGAGCAACAAATTGGACAAGGCTCTGTTAATAGTTTCATTCAATTAACAGTAACAGTGACCTTTGCCTGAAATCTACTCACCACCAGCACGTATCTGTCCTGAACTGTGAGTTGATTTTGTTTTCTCATTCTCTTAACTATATATGATAGATCAAAAAGTGAAATCTGTTTTAAAGTGAGCACAATCTTATTGTAACATCTTATGGAGCTTTTATTGAGCTCAAAAGTTTGTGGGTTTTCCCTGGGTTTCTGATTTTCAGAATCCTTCAAATTCTCCTTCCAACTTGGAAAAACTACTTTTCATCAGTCTTTGCTTCTGATTTGTACCAGAACAGGGCAGTGAAAATGATAGCTTAAGAAGATAGAAGTTTGGCATCATGAATATCGTTTTAGTCTTGGAATCAAGGATACCTGGGTTCAAATACTAAATCTGACATTTAGTAGCTACATGCCCATGGACAAATCATTTAACTTCTTTGATAATCAGTATGCTGTGAAATAAGCATAATAGACCTCATGTTCCTATCTCACAGGACTTCTGGGAGGTCCAAATGAGAATATACATATACATAATATATGATATACAATAAACACGCACACATATATAATATAGTGATCAGGTGAGATAATGAGAAATAATATATATGCATCACATGTACATATATTACTTTAAATATATACATTTTACAACATATATTACTTTCTACATTTTAAAGCCTTCTTAAGTTTAGTTGTTGTTATTCTTAACATATTAGTACTGAAAAGATATTTAAAGGACCAGAGGGAGGCTTCCAGTGGGATGAGAAAAGCCTGGATGGCAGATTTAAGGAAATCCCTGGATGAGAATTATACAAGATGATTTGGTATGGGAGAAGTACCTACACCAATGAAACCACACATCCAAGAAACTATCAAAATAAGTCTAATAGCCCAGGAACTTGGAGCAATAAAGATTGTAGCAACAAAAATCATCCAAGATTCAAGTGCCCTCTGGAGATGATTTGCTGATTCTGCCAGCTGATCAGTACTGAATCTTATTTTCCACAGAGCAGGCAGTTTTTATAATATAAAGCCAGGATGTGTTGCCTTACAGGGAGATAAAGGTATTTTGGCAAATGTTAAGAAATAACTTTTTTTAAAGTCACTCCAAATCCTTTACAATCAAATCCTCTAGAAGGTCTTATCAATTTACACATTTCTAGCTTCACTCTTATAAGAGGTAAGAGGGATGAGGCACTGAAGCCAATTACCAAACAGCAATATGTAAATGGTTCTTGTCATGCAAAAGCATTCCAAGGGAATGGGGCAAAGTCTTAACAAATTCCATCAAATATCCAACATTTGAATCTGAATGATTCCACTGACTCGTTATTGCAAACTGCAATGGACCCAAGTCTGCTCATTGCACATGCCAGAAGTGCATGCTTCTGTGGTTGTTTTTTCCTCTCAAAATGCCCAGTTTCTGAAAATCCTGCAACAGCTATGATCATGCAGAGATAATAACTCTCATGAATTTAGGTGTCCAGTTGTGAAACTCATTGAGTTTTTTTCAAAGTAATTTTAAAATCAATTTGATGTCTAACAAGAAGTCAATATAACTCATAGAGAACTTGCAAAGCATTATCAACTCTTGATGAGTTAAATTTCCATTCATGAGTGATTTGGGTATAAGAAACAACTTAGCAGAGACTTTAAACAATTGTCTGAGATAAACAACAAATGTATTCTTTCTCTAATAGAGTATGACTTGCCCTGATTATGTCCCTACAGCAATTCTAACAAACAAAAGAGAAATTTGTCAGCTATACCAGAAAGATAATTTAACCTCTTTGGGGGGACTAAGTCATAACTAAAGCAGAATAATAGTATTTTTTTGTTCCAAGGTGCTGAAATTAAGGGAACATTCATAGCATTTACTCTTTCAGCAAGTGCCTAATAGCATCTAGTTAAAAAGACTGATTAGTTAAAATAGGAAGTTACCAAATGGCAGCTCTCTTCTTCTGCCACCATAACCCATGTAAGCACCTCCCCAATTTCTTCTCTACACTGCTCTCCTTCCAATAATGACCTTCCTAGTAGCAGCATTTTCAGTGAACTATAATCTCTCCTTCTCCAACCTAGGGCAGTATTCTTACTGCTCTCCCAGACCTATGTTCTCCAGTCCTCTCTATATACTCAATGACATTTGTCCTAAAGAATTGACTCAAAGGGCACCTGGTAGCTCAGTGAATTGAGAGCCAGGCCTAGAGACCAGAGGTCCTGGATTCAAATTTGACCTCAGTCACTTCCCAGCTATGTGACCCTGGGCAAGTCACTTGATCCCCATTGCCTAGCCCTTACCACTCTTCTGCCTTAGAACCAATACACAGAATTGATTTCAAGACAAAAGGTAAGGGTTTAAGAAAAAAGAATTGACTCAAACACTTTTTGTATTGCTTGTCCCAAGTGTGGCTTTCTTTGCTTGACTAGGACAACCAGAATTGTATCCTCCCTAGGTTTTCAGAACACTGCTCTGACACTCTCCTCTTCCTCACTGCCTGATCATTCTTTCTATCTCCTTTGGAAGATCATCAATCATCTATAGGTATAGTCTGAGCATCTGTACTGAATTCTCTTCTCCTTTGGTACAATCCCCCCAACTTTGGTTTTGTGTTCCATCCATTGGTCCCCTTGGTTTCAGCTATCTCTATGCAAATGCTACCTGACTCTACCTGTCTAGCCCCATTCTTTGTCTTGGGCTCTATTCTGCCTGCATGCTGGACAGGCATTTCTAACTCAACATATGCAAAACAGAACTCATTATCTGTTCCTCTAATTCACCTCTCATTTCCTTCTCTATATTGTTAAGGGCAACATCGTTCTCCAGACACCCAGGTGTATACACTTAAATCAGCCTGGGCCCCTCACTTTCAATATCTATCAGTTGTGAAGTATTGTTGAGTATTCCTCCTTAGTATCTTTGGCATCTTTCTCCTTCTCTCCACTCACAGCACAATTACACTCTAAATGATCACCCTAGTACAAATATCAATAATATGGAAATAGGTCTTGATCAATAACACATGTATAACCCAGAGGCACTGAGCATCAGCTATGGGGGGGGGGAGGGGAAGGGGTTAGGGGAGGGCAGGGAAAGAGTATGAATCTTGTAACCATGGAAAATATTCTTAATTAATTAATTAAATAAGAGTTTCAAATTAAAAAAAAATTATAGAACCAAACACAGACAAAGAAGGATATAAAGAATCAGTGTTCCCTTTTAAAGGAATGGAGATACATCTTATGGGTTGTAGGGGGCGATATGATGGGTTTATTTTTTTAAATTACAATAGGAGATAGAATGGAGCAGTAAAGAAAACATCCCTGAGTATATCTGGAATCATCAAAAGTATATCTCTGACTAATTAACATTAAAAACTAGGGGTTTTTAATCAAATAATTAGTTTAATCAAATAACCATCCAAATACCAGTGGGCAAAATGCAAGTAGTCAAAGACTTGGTGGTATTAAAATATTTTTTAAAATGCTAGTTAATCTTTTTAATTCACTTTGTTACAAATCACCAAGTATTATGTTATTTAATGGTTCTCTTTTTATTAGTTCTCTCCTCTAAATGATAGTTTTCTTGATTCAATTAATTTAAAATCATTTATTAAATATTTACTATGGGACCAGATATGAGGTATGAGCTAGGGATACAAACATAAAGAGTGAAATAATCTATGCTTTCAAGGATCTTAGTTTCAATTATTTAGTCCATTTAATTTTGTATCTGTAAGTATAAATGAACTGAATTTGATGTATATAAAGTAGAAATATCTATCTTATTCTCTGTAATTGTTCAGTCTTGAGTTTTTTCAAAACTAAATGACTGGCACAACTTGCTTCACTTGGCAGTAATCAAAGGTATAAAGGGAAAATACTGGCTAAGATTTGATCTAACCAAATAGAAACCACCCCAAATTTCACAACACACACAAAAAAAAAAAAAAACGGAGCCTATGTCACAAAAGACTTTGAAGAAAAAAGTAGTTTCTAATACAGACATGTACTAAAATGGACTAAGCCTTGGCCTTGGAGTAGGAAGGTCTGAGTTCCAGTCTGCTGTTGACCTTTCCTGGCAGTAAGACTTTGAGTGACTATCACTGTTCTTGCCTCAGCTTCCTGGGAGTTGAACTAGATGACATTTAAGGTCTCTTCTAGTATAAATGGTATCTAGAAGAAAACAAAACCAAAAAATGAAGAATTTAAGAAAACTTGGGAGGATGTGAATGCATTGATGAAGAATGTAATCAACAGAACCAGGAGAACAGAACAGCAATGAATTGGCAGCTAGTTGGTATGATGGATGGAGCATTAGGCCTAGAGTCAAGAAGACCTGAGAGTTCAACTCTGGACTAGTAGTAGAAGTTACTACTTGTGCAACCCCCTCCTCTCCCCACCCCCAAACAGGTCATTTAATCTCTGTCTGCCTCAATTTCCTCATCTGTGAAATGGGTTTAATAGTAGCACTCTTCTCAGGGTTGTTTTTTTTATTAAAAATTTTTACTTAATTAGCTAATTTAGAATATTTTCCCATGGTTACATGATTCATGTTCTTTCCCTCACCTCCCCTTATCCTCCTCCCCTCCATAGCTGATGCACAATTCCACTGGGTTTTACATGTGTCATTGGTCAAGACCAGGTTTGTTTTGAGAATAAAATGTGATGATATGTGCTATGTAGACCTCACAGCCCTATAAAAATGTCATTATTGTGAGTTATGTTCATGATGACATCAGAAGTCCTATCAAAGCAATAACTAATCATGACTTCATTAAGCTGATGTCAAACCATGCCTCCCCACTCCTCTCCTGGTAAAGAAGGGATAGATTACAGGTAAGGAATGAAGCACACATATGTCAAATCGGGACTATGTCTTGATTTCTTTTACACAACTATTTCTTTGCTGTGAAGGTAAGGTTGGAAGGGAATATCAATGGGAAGTATGAAAAGTGTATTAAAAATAAGAATATAGATAAAACATTAAAAAAAACTTTCAAAGGACACTGTTCTAGGCACATAGTGACTGTGTTTATTAGCAGGTTTTATCTTTTGTATATAAATTGGAAGTAATTCAAATCCTAAGAAATCTTCTCTCCAAGGTTCTCAGTCATGGTCTTGGCCCAAGGGCATTAATGGGGTAGAGCTGGACAAACTGGACAAAGAGGCAAACAAAAGAGGAAAGGGTCTCCTACTGATTACTATGAAGAGTTAGAGGCTTAATCCTAGGGACAGATTCCTCATTCTTTTCCTTGTGCCCTGGGGAGAAGTTAAAAAATGAAATATGATATTGTAAGAAGCTTATCGGTCCTACCCACCATAACCAAAAGAGAGAGAATTCATCTGAACAGAGTCAAAGCACTGACTTATCAACTTGATTGATCAATAATTTACCATTTTTAAGCTTTTTAATCTTCTGTTTTAAAACAGCTATCTATGAAACCAACCAGCTTCCACACACCTTCCTCACACATGGGCCTGCCTCCTCACCACATGATACCCTCATGGCCCAGAAGGCTTACTCCCTAGGCACAATTATTTATGCATGAGGGAATCAGGATCAATACTAATTAAAAGATAAAAAAACAAGTACAGAAACAGACACATTCCCAGCCCAGTAGGCTTATGATATAAATAGAGAGTCACAATTATAACAAAGAGAAGGATGGAAAAATACCCAAAAGATAAAACATAAAATAAATAAAGTAAATAAAATAAAATAAAGTCATTCTGTAATGACACATGATGGTTTGGTAGAAAGAACTCTGAACTTGAGAGCTTTGAGTTTCACATTTGTCCCAATTAGCTGTCATTGACTTTGAACAAGACATGAAATTGATAAGCCTCAGTTTCCTCATCTGGAGAAAGTAATATACTGTATGCCTCAGATCTCTGTATACAGTAGGAACTTGATAAATAGTTTTTTGTTGGTATTAGGTACCCATTAGGCACTCTGATAGCTGATGGAGATAGAAAGACAAAAAATAGGGGCTTACTTTCTGGTCCCTCCCCCTAGTATCCTTCCCAGTCACCATTGTAGCCTACATGCCAGGGCTGAAGTTAGGTAGTCAAGACAAATACAGATTCCAAAAACAAAAGTAGCTGAAGGGCAACTTATGTAACATATTAATGAGATTTATTTATTTCGCACTCCAAAAAAGTCTTTCACAAAAGCAACACTAGCTCCAGCTCTCTCCATTATTTGCAAATCATAGCAAGTTATTTCAAACAGGGAACATCTCAAATGACTAATTATATTAGGATTTTTAAATGCAAACTTTATTTTCTATAACTTAATCTGGAACTTAATGATCTGTTTCCTTTTATAAATTCCTTCTTCAGCACAATGCAGAGCTAAGCAATTCCTTTTAGCCCCAAATATAAGCATAGAATTTGGCATTTCTTAAACTCTTCCAAACCACAAGCATCTCTATACCCTTAGAGAATGGACATAAAGACATTCAAGATTTTTTTTAATCTTTTTTCCTAATGACTAGGTTTAGAATCAGCAATTTCTCTTCCCAGTTCATCCAAAACCATTAATATTGTGTTCTAACAACAACTGAGTTTAACTCAGAAAATAATCCTTGCATGTCATTAATTTTATGGCATGTTCCACCAATTGCTTCCTCACTGTGATTTTCTCAGGATTGAAATTCTTTATAACTACAAATATTTATACTCATAATCCCATGCTCTTGCTCTATAAATGATTTTATTAAGACCGCATCATATGATCTGTTTAAACAGTATCATCTGAATCTTGAAGAAAAGCCTCTTAGCATGTACTTCCAGCAATCTGGGCTGAGTTATGAGCTTGAAGCTGTAAGAGGATGCCATTTGTAAAGCACAGGAGAGCCCAGAAATGGTATGCAGCGGCTGAGCCGTTTGGAAGTTATTATGGCGGAAAATAAACAGCCTGCCAAGAGAGATCACCAAAGGACTATCTGTGAAGAAAGTCCATTGTGCATTAAATAACATCTAGAGTCAAATTCTTATTTGCAATTCCTCTCCCATGCTGAGTTGTACTCATGCCAAGAAAAAACTTGTGTATGCCATGGCAGCCTTCCCCACCCCCCCAACTCCTCTATTTTGGGGAAAACATGCAGAATAAATGTTCTTTGAAGTGTGGCTATCAGTTTTAGCTGGGAAGCTCCAAAGTGGTCATGTAAAGGGTCATGTAAAGAAGGATGCATGTGTGATAGAAATAGCCTGGCACTGGGGTATCCAAAGAGCTGGGATCAAATTCAGGCTCTGTTACTCTAAGTCTGGGTAAGTCCCTTAACCTCTTCAGGGCTCAGTTTCTTCATATGTAAAAAAAGGAAAAAGGAAAGAAAGAAAAAAGGAGAGAGAGGAAGAGATGAAGAGTTAGAAGCATAATCCTAGGGAGAGATTCCTCATTCTTTTCCTTTTGGGGAAAGGGGAGATGATTCAAACCTGAAGGGCACCAGGGAGTAATAAAAAGAGCATTGGATCTGGAACAATAGGGTCTAAGGATCCTTAGTTCATCTGTTTATTGTCTCTATGACCTAGGGGCATGGGGTTCTTCCAGACTCAGTTTCCCCATGTGTAAAATAAGAGATTTGGATTAGATCAGAGTTTGTAACCGTTTTTTGTCATGGCATTGTGTGATCTCCCTTCTCAGACTACTGTGTTTAAATGTATAAAATATAAAAGATTACAAGAGAAATCTATATTAAAATGTAATTATCAAAATATTAAAAAACAAAACCAAGCTCTTGAGCCTCAGATTAAGAATCCTAAATAGATGATCCCTTAGGTTCCCAGTCCTTAAATTTCTCCAAAGTAGACATTATGAAAACTTTAGCAATATTTGTCTTATTCCATTGTCCCTGCTAGGAGACCACTCTGCAATATTATTTTATTTAGGCCAAATGTACTTAAAATGTCTAGAATGGAAGAAAAAAAAGTTTTGACTCATTCATTATGATTATTTTTATTAATCTGATACTATCCCTTATCTGAACTCCAAAATCAATTGGAACACTTCATTTGAACTGGAGTCCTCATCTTGGAATCAGATCTGTTCAGGACTGGTTTAGACCTCTGGGACCTCAGACCAATTTGGCATCAAAGGCCATTCAGCTTGGTACTGCTGCCAAAGACTTTTCTGTAGCACAGCCACAGGGCGCCTTTTAGCCATTTGTTTTAAACTGTTCAAGCAAATGAGAAGGACAGCATTCATTAGCCCATTTAGCTTTAGGTTTATCATCTCAGAAGTTGTGCTGTTCCCTCTGACTCCTGCTTCTTCTCTCTCCATGGGGCCAAAGCCTGCACGAAACTTCATAAATGTGTTTTTTCTCCAGTTACAAGAACAAGTACTGAGCACCTACTATATTCCAGGAAGCGTGGTGTGAAAAGTAAGAGAGCAAGCCTCAGAATCAGAAGGGCCCACGTTAAATCTCTGGCTCTGACCCATGCTGGCTGTGGGATCCTGGACCAGTCACAGAACCTGTCACCATCCCAGCTAACTCTCCATCCCCTCCGAGATCACTTTACACCTTTTTTTTATCCTATATGTTCCAATTTATATATTATCTCCCACATTAGATTATAATTTCCTTGAAGACAGGAACTATTTTTGTCTTTTCTTCTTAATAATTGCGTGCTGACTGATAGATTTGCTTGAAGCAGCATGATGTAGGATATACAGTACTTGTCTTGGAGTCAGGAAGACCTGGGATCAAATCTTGTTTCAGGTGCCACTAACTTTGTGGCCTGGGGTAATTGAGTTCTCTCTGTCCCAGCTTCTTCATCTGTAACATGAGGGAAATTGGAGACAGCTGGGTGGCTCACTGGATTGAGAGTCAGTCCTAGAGACAGGAGGTCCTGGGTTCAAACCTGGCCTCAGACACTTCCTAGCTGGGTGACCCTGGGAAAGTCATTTGACCCCCATTGCCTAGCCCTTACTGCTCTTCTGCCTGGGGACTAATATACAGTATTGATTCTAAGATGGAAGGTAAGGGTTTTTAAATTTTTTTTAAATAATGGTAATGGCATCAATGAACTCTAAGGTCCCTTTCAATTCTATTTACATCTATGATCCCACGATTGATAAGTTATAAAAACATCTGCCAATTGATATTGATAAAACTTTCAGGTGGGGGAGGGGAGAGGAAAGAGGAGCCTTACATTTGTGAAACCATAGGTCTGAACCACGGGAAAAAATGTGAGTACAGTCCCTGTTGTCAAGGAGTTTAGTAGGAAGTGAGACAGACAGGTAAAAAATTTAATGCAAATTGGAATGAGATAAGCACATAGTCATTCAGAAAACCATGAAACATTTGGAAAGGAGAAATCATCTCCTCTATGAGCATCAAAAAGGAGTCCTAAAAAAGTGGCATCTGAGCTGGACATTGAAAGAAAGGGAGATTTTTGGACAGGCAAAAAAATTAGGAGAGTATATTTCAGACATGAGGTTAGGGGAAAGGGCAAAGGAGAGGGAGACCCATTCAAATAAGGAAAGACAAGAAAGGTCTGATGACCCAGTTTCCTTAGGGCATATAATGAATGAAGAGAAGAAGTGTTAAATAGGGTGGGAAAAGGAGGCTAGAGACAGACTGCACAGGTCCTCAGATTCCAAAGCAAAGAGTCTCCATATTATCTTGTTGCTGATGGGAGCCATCAAAGATTCTTGAGCAGATGAATGATGAGATGATACATCTACGTCAGGCAAATTATTTTGCCAGGAATGTGAAGGATAAATTAGAGATGAGAAAAAATAGGAAGTTAACTTAAGAAATCTGACTTTTTCTTGGTCTTTATATTCCTGGTCCATTGCCTAGCATATAGTCAGTACATGGCATATAACTGGAGCTTAATAAGTACTTGTCAATAAATTTATTAGTCTTAAGATCCTCAAAGACTAGGCTCCAATGGAACAAAAGTCTAAGAAAAAGTTATATTTCTCACAATCAATTGACATGTATTTGTGAAGCCTCTGCTCTTTGCCAGAGACCGTACTAGACTCTGCAGATACAAGTCCAAAGAATGAAACAATACCTGGTTTAATATTTTATTTCATTTAATCCTGAAAAGGACCCTGGGATTCATTAGGCCTAACCTCCCTCATTTTAAAGAGGAAAAACTTGATCAAAGAAAGGTGATATGACTTTCCCAGGGTTAAACAGCCAATAAGCATGATTTGAACCCAGATTTTTTGTCCAATTTCAAAACCCTACCCACTAGGCAATACTTTTTTCAGAAAAAAAATTACAATAATACTGGTAAGAGATGATAAAGGTCTGAATTATAGTAGTGGCAGGGGGATTAGAAGGTAGAGAAACATTTAAATATATATGTGTTTATGTATATATATATATGTATATATATATGTATATTTTAGGGGAAGAATCAACAGAATTAGCAGCTCATTCACTGTGGAGGTTATGGAGAGCAATGAATCAAAGTTGACTCCAAGGATCCCAAGGTTTTTCAGATATGGGAGACTAAGAGAATGGATTATCAGGCAAAAATGATAAAATCAGCATGAGATAGGATGAAATTGAGGAGAGGATGAGACATCTAATTGGAGATTTGGAAATCTGAGACTTTTTCCCATTAAGGGAAGAAGTAGGGGCTGAAGATTATATTCCAAGCAAAAGAGAATAATTTCCTTTCCTCTTAAAGAACCTCCCCCATTCCCACTGGTATTCAGCTACAAGTCATATAATGCTATTTTAATTTAACAGCACTTTTCTTAAAAGCTGAGGTTGCATTTAACAACTTGCAAATGCTACAATTGCTTTCCAAATGAACTGAACTTTTATCTTTTGCAATGGACATTCCATTCTGGACAATATTTTAAAACAAAAAACTCAACCATTTTAAAATCAAGATCTAAAGTAGTTTCAACTCGTATATAAAGAAAAAAAAAACTTAAATTAGCTAAATATCCAGGTGATTAATGGTGAAGGGCCCACTTCAATGCCTTTTTTTCTGTTCATTCAGATTAAAACAGAATGACAAAATCCTTTCCAAATTTCAACCTCTGCTAAAAGCTCACTAATAATAATAGTTGACCTTTATGTGACTGTTTAGTGTTTATAAAACACTTTCACATATTCTTTCATTAGACCTTCACAACAACACTGTGAGACAGGCACAACTGCTATTAATATCTCCATTTTTCTGATGAAGGAACTAATACTCAGAGAAACTAAATAATTTGCCCATGCTTACACAGCCAGTTAGGGTTACAGAAAGGATTTTAAACTCAATGAGACTAATTCCAAGACCTTGGCTACTTCTACTCCATCTATCTAAATAGAGCATGACATTTTGGGCATTAATCCACTTTCCTACCATGCTTAGTCCTGTATACTAATATCATCATCTTTCTTTGAGAAGCTAGTAAATAAGAGAAAAGGCAGTTTGAGAAGTAGGAAAAGAATCAGGAAACTAGGTTTTATCTTGAAAGTCAAGAAGAAAAGGAATATCCAGACAGGAAAAGGGTGGTTCATAAGGATAATTACTACAGTGAGATCAAGGGGTATGAGGACTGGAAAAAGAAGACTACTGACTCTGGTATTCAAGATCTCACTCAGAGGAAGCTAGGTAGCATAGTGGGTAGAGTATTGGACCTGCAGTCAAGAAGATCTTAATTCAAATTCAAACACTTCTTACTTGTGTGATCTTAGGCAAGTCACTTAACTTCTCTTTGTCTCAGTTTCCTCATTTGTAAAAGGAAGATAATAATAACACATACCTCCCAGGATTATTGTGAGAATAAAATGAGATAATACTTATAAAATGCTTGATACAGTGCCTAGCACATTGCAGATGCTACAAAAATGCTTATTATTATTATTATTATTATTATTATTATCATTATTATTATTTCATTAGTGAGCAATGCACCATGCTCCCCCCATCTAATCATTTAACTTGCCACATATTATGCGGGAGAGATTATTATCACATAGACCCTCTCCAAGGATTATAGCCAGGATGAATCATCAATTAATATTAGAAAGACCTAAAAAAAATAACCTTTCTATATGATTAGGAAACAATGACCCAAAACTCTGAGAACAAGATGGTTGGTGGCTGACATGCTTTGAGAAAGCTGATGGAATTGATGAAAAAAATCTTCTGAAGTGGAAGGATAACGGCAGTGATTACATCCTCACTATAGATGCTCCCATTAGAAGAACAACAGGGAGTGTTTCTGCAGCAAATGGGCTTTGAGCATAAATGCTTTTCAGAAACCCAAGATAATTTCAGCAGAGGAAATTAAAATGCAGCTACAAGCCGGAAATTCAAAGCAAATCTGTCACTGCTTTGAGAAAGCTGTTAGGAAGGAAGTAGCTCAAAGAAAAGTATCAGTAACATGTAATTATAAATAACTAGATAAAGAGAGAGATATAGACATAGTAAGCATACAACAAGTATTGACATTGACATTGACATTGAGCATAAAATATATATTGATTTTGTCCATATAGATATCTTCCCCATCTCACCTCCATTTCCAAAAATCTTTTGGCCAGCAGAGATGTTTAAGTGTGATTCCAGTTGGATCTGAAGAGCCTCTCTTCTACTCTCTATTGAAGAGCAAAATCTATTAGGTTGGTTTAGGATTAGTCCAGCTGTTTTGCCTTTCCTAGATGGCCATAACTGAATAAGGTAATGAGTTTTCCTTCAATGGAGGTATCCAAACAAAGGTTTTTTTTTTTATTTTGGGGGTTTTTTATTTATTGGTTTTTTTGTTGGGTTTTTTTATTTATTTATCTTATTTATTGGGTTGGTTGTACAGTAAATTCTTAGTCAGGTATGGACTGGACTCAGATACCTTCCAAGTAGTCTAATGAAATTAGTCACGTTGATCTAATTCAGAACATGGAAGTTGCTGCTTCATCTACTAAATAATATTTCATCTTGTAGGGATGATAAGGATGTAGGAGGGTAAGTTCTACATAAGTTTAATATGGCACCTAATATAAATATTATAATAGGAAGCAGCACAGGAAAGTACAAAGGACGCTGGACTTGGAGCTTGATTTGAAGTCCTCCTTCTTTTGCTTACTATGTGTGCAAATTTCTCCATCCCTTCAACCCTCATACTAAGAATCCCTCTGCCCCTAAAACCCCTTGCTCTGTTTGGTTATTTCCTCCTAGAACCTCCATTTTAAGGCAAGGACCCCCAAACCAGCCACATTCACACCCTCATTCATCTCTGAATCCCATTCTTGTCTCTCCAAATTTCTTTATCTACCTTATTCTCCTCCATCCCAACTCAGCTCTTTTTTCCTGATTTGTCTTCCTCCCTTAAAATATGACCTCCTCAAGGGCATGGATTGTTGTGTCTAGTGTACCCAGGATGCTTAGAATAATGCACTTAAATGCTTATTGACTAGCTTCTAAAATTCTTAAGACCTCTAAATCTGTGATACTATAGACTGAAATGACTGTGACTTGTTTTTATCTTTGTTTTTCCAGTACAGTACCTAGCATAGAGCCAGTATATGGCATATAATTGGGCCTTAATAAATGTTTGCCAGTTGATTGATTAGTGCTAAGATCCTTAAAGAGTAGACTCTAATGGAACAAAAGTCTAAGAAAAAAAGGGTATTTCTAACAATAAATTGACAAGTATTTATGAAAACCCTCCTGTGTGCCAGAGACTGTACTAGACACTAGGGATACAAAAACAAAGAATGAAACAATCTCTACTTTCTTTTTTATTTTTTAAACCCTTACTCTGTCTTAGAATCAATACTGTGTATTGGCAGAAGAGTGGTCAGGGCTAGGCAATGGAGGTCAAGTGACTTGCCCAAGGTCACACAGCTGGGAAGTGTCTGAGGCCAGATTTGAACCTAGGACCTCCCTTCTCTGTTCCAAAACTTCTTGTGAGCTTCTATCCATGTGGACTTGGGAGAAGTTACGTTGTGGTAGAACACACACGTGACTAACAAACAAGACACCTGGACTCCAAACTAAGCTCACTAACCTTGGGCAAACAACCAAATCTGGTAGAGCCTCAGACTCCTCGTCTATAAACTGAAGCTATTGAATTAAATGAACTTCCAGATTTAAAGCTCTACAGATTTCTGAATGACCTGTGTCCATTTATTTTGTCTAAATGCTTGAAAGGAATGGGGTTAATATTTCTGCAATGAAGAAAATCTGTATTTTTAATCTTATGTATTCAAAAAATATACCGTCTATTTCATGTGTATAAATTTTATCAGAATCACTGTTTACAAGATTAAGTAGGATTCATTGTTGATTTTTAACATTTCTTGAAAGAAGACATCAGACTAGGTGTTTTCTAGAGGTTTCAGTGTGTTGTGCACCCAGAGGGAGCCAGCTATTATTGAAAGCAATGTCCTGTTGTCAGAATTCTCTACGTCCTTTTCCTGTCTTCTGATGGCCTCAATCCATTACTTAAGCATTCTATATCTTAGTTTTGCCTTCTATAAAATGGTAATAATTATACTCATCGTCCCATGGCTTCATGGGGAAGTTGTTTAATTCAAGACATCACAAATGTAAATAATTTTCAGCTCCTGGGAAGACAGGTACTACATTATGTTTATATTTAGAGCATTCAAACTATTACATTTTCTCCTTTCTCCTGCTTTCAGAGGCAAACCAAACTAAATTGACTAGACTCCTTCAATTTATATTGTCAAGGCATTTTATATTATAATTTTTCTCCCTCCTCTTCTCAGTTCTCTATTTAGATTATATTATACAATGCTGCTTACTCTTACAACAGATATTTTGTACTGTGATTTATCATTTTCATTGCATTTTCATAATTTCCCAAAGTGCCTTCCATGTGCTTCCATTATGAATCTCAGAGGTTACATTCTATACCCTGATCGATTCATTTCTTATTTTGGTTCCATATTGCTGAGTCTGATTTCCTTTTTACATAGCATTATATGTATTTCTATTCCTACTTACTTTTTTTTTTCCAAACTTCGTTAAAGATTTTTTTAAGCATTAGCCAGAGAGGATAAAAAGCTGCTGATAACATCTAATACCATGCACTACTCTGAACAGAATGATCAAATTCAAATCAGATGCATCATTTAAAACCAAAAGAGGTAAATGCAGTGGTGAACGATATACTCGAATGAAACTGACAGTAATTCAATAGAGTTCTTTCTTTGTTCCAGAAAATCATCAGCCAGGCTCCTCCATTGCTTCAAGAGTAAAGCGCAGGATCACTAGCATAGGCATCTCTTACCCCTAAATGCTTTCTACATTGTGGTAAGTAAAAAGGCTTTATGCAGAACATTTTACAGGCCAGATCTTTTGAAATAAGTGCTCCTGTAGTCGTATGTCTATGTTGTAGCTGAATGGATAAGAAATCATTAGCATAATGGTGCATAAAGAAACCATCTCTGAGTATGTATATATATACACATATATAAAAATGCATGTGTAGGTATATTATACATACATGTAATATGTATATACACATATCTAATTGCTATTTGAATAGATTTAGATAGAAATAGAGAGATAGAAAGATATATATATATAAAGATATACAGATAGCTAGAGAGACAGAAACAGAGACAGATAGATAGAGGTAGAGGTAGAGATAGAGATAGATAGTGACCGAGATAGAGAAATAGAGATAGAAATAGAAATGATAGAGATAGACATAGAAATAGAGATGAGAGACAGAAATAGAGATGGTAGAGATAGAGATAGAGATGATAGAGATAGAGATAGAGATGGTAGAGATAGAAATAGAGATTAGAGAGATAGAGACAGAAATAGAGATGATAGAAATAGAGATAGAGATAGAGATGATAGAGATAGAGATAGAAATAGAGATGGTAGAGATAGAGATAGAGATGATAGAGATAGAAATAGAGATTAGAGAGATAGAGACAAATAGAGATGATAGAAATAGAGATAGAGATAGAGATGATAGAGATAGAGATAGAAATAGAGATGGTAGAGATAGAGATAGAGATGATAGAGATAGAAATAGAGATTAGAGAGATAGAGACAAATAGAGATGATAGAAATAGAGATAGAGATAGAAATAGAGATGGTAGAGATAGAAATAGAGATAGATAGTGACAGAGATAGAGATGGAGATATACAGTGTCCAAAAAGTCAGTGCAATTTTAAAGCTATTAAAATTTAATGAAGTTCTTTAAGCTATTTACATTTTAAAAGCTTTTTTTTTAATGCACTCAGACTTTGGAGACTGTATATCTGTATGTGTGTATCTTATACACAATACATATATAACACATGCATGTATTTGATATTGGCATATATGTATGTGTATTATATTTGTGTTTACATGTGTTTACATGTAAGTATAAATATATACATGTCCGTACATTATCTTTATGCATGCATGAACACACATGAAGGCACTGTCTTCTCACTTTGAGCATGCATGAAGCTCAGGGCATATGGCAAGTACAACAAGGAACTAGCCAATGAGCCCAGTCCTTTTGAGCACGTGCAGAATACTTGACTGATGCAATGAATTCCCATTAGGATTTTGGAATATCCACTAATGTTCCATAACTGGTTCTGCTAACCACCTGAGGAACAGGAGCCTCTCTGATTGTCTGGGGCTACAGGACCAGAATTAGGGGTGAATGAAAATGGCAGTAGTAGATCTTGAACCTTCTCTTTGACTTCTTCCAGTCTGGAGCACCCAGGGTGAGAAGACCCAGGGTCTTCTATAAGAAGAGGGGCCGAGATGCGTCCAGTGATTATGGACCTTGGTTCTTTGGCTTCTTTACTCTTTCATTTTAGGTGAAGGAAATTGGAAGCTACCATCATATAATTTTGGAACAGTTAGATGAGGGAGCCACCAGCAGCAAGTCATTTATTTATACATATGGAATTACTCTCTAGCTCTGTAACCCTTTGCAATCCATTTAACCTCTTAGTACTCAAGATCAGAGGATTTGAACAGAAAGCCCAGCAGGTTGTATGTGGCCCACCTCAATCTCAGGTACAGCTTCAAGAAGATTAAAATGGAATCAGGAAATATTTAACAAAATAAATTAAAATATAATGAAATATAGATAATATTCCATTTTAAAACTGCCAACATGCAATCTGCAGGGATTCTAATATATGGATTAGTGGTTCTGTTTCAATTTGAGATTGTCATTCCTGCTTGAGATAACTAAGACTGTATCCAGAGATGGTATTAACTTCCATTAGCAAAGGAAGTTTCCTTAGCTAAGAATTTCCTAACAAATGAAATTAAAGGTCCAGGTCCAATCCTTATCTAGAATTGTTGTTTATATGAGGAAATATTAATCTTCATACAATACATTATTTTGTTTTTATTTAGTTATTTTTGAGTCATGTCTGACTCTTTGTGATCCTATTTGGGATTTGCTTGGCAGAGATACTGGAGCAGTTTGCCATTTCCTTCTGCTGCTCATTGTATAGGGTGAGGCACTAAGGCAAAAAAGGTTAAGTGACTTGCCCAGGGTCACACATCTAGCCACCAGCTATTTGAACTCCTATTTGAACTCAGGACTTCCGGACTCTAGACCTGGTATTCTTTTTACTGTGCCACCTAGGAGTCCAGGACACAGGTGAGCAGAGGTCTCTTTAACATGAGGAAGAATACAAATCCCAATAAAAATGCTGTGGTAACCCACCTCCAAGTGCATTATCTTTAATGGAAATTCTTTCTGAAGACAAACGGTATGGAATTAATCTAGAATGGAAATACATAATCTACCATTGTTGCTAATATCATAAAATTTTATTTTGGTTTCTTAAATGCCATCCATCTTTCCCACATGGACATCATAGATTCTTAAATGGAAGGGACCAACCAGTGCAATCCTTAACTGAGTAAGAAAGTCTTCTATAACATGCCTGAGAAGCAGTCATCTAGGCTTTCCTGATGGCCTCCAGCAAGAGGAGCCCAGGATCTCCTGAGGTTGCCTAATTCACTTTAGGATATGCAATGTGAGAAAGTTTTTCCTGATGTTGAACCCATATTTTCCTCATTGAAACTTCTAATCATTTTATCAATTCTGTGGTTTCTGGTGCAAAAGAACAAATCTAGTCCTTCTTCTATTTAATGGCCCTTCAAAGACTTGAAGCCAAACTATTTGTATTTGCCCTACACACACAAACACACATTCACACACATCCACATGCACAGAATCACATATACTTATACATACACATAAGTTCTCACAATACATACAAGCACATCCACTTCACACACATGCACACACACACACAAGTGTTCAAGTGTTCTCTTCATCAGACTAAAAGTCTAGTCCTTTCAATTTATCTTACTATCCTTGGAACTCTTGGCCCTTCACCATCTCGGCTATCCTTCTCTGAACTCCCTCCATCTTATCAATCTTCCTAAAAGGTGGTATGGGATCCAACAGATCAGTCATAAACAAGAATCTTTTAGCAATGGGATGAATGTTTTTAATTGTCTCTCACATTAGGTACAGGCAGGAAATTTGTGCTGAATCTTCCATATATTCTTATGATTACTTTATATGACATGAGTGAGAGGAAGCATATGGTGAGCAGGATGGAGGTCAGGTTAAAGAGAGTGACCACGAAAGAGACCAAAGATCTCTGTTTTTTCAGGGTCCAAAGGGCTAATATGAAAGTATTTCCACATGGCCACATATTGGTTCTCCCTTAAAGCAAAGAAGACCTTTGTGCTAAACTAGTCAATCTGTAGAAAGAGATGTTCTTACTTTATTTAGTCTATGTTCAATCCAAAGATAATGCATTGATGTTCCTAACACCTCACAGCAAGAACTTTCTACCCACCCAAAGTGACAGTCAGGAGGAATTAAACAACCATCTCTCCACAACCCAGTTGTCATCTTATAACCTCCTTTGCTATGTAGGCTGACATAAAAGCAATGGTGTGAAAACATCCATGTTACCTGGATAAGCTATATCCTTCTAGAATCACATTCCAGTCATGGATTTCATCTTACCATATTTCAGTGACACTTGTAGCAGATAAATATATTCTCTTCTTAGTAGGCGAAAGTAGTTGAATTTAGCAAGGAAAAGAATGTAAAAGGTGACATGAAATTCAGAAAAGAAATTTGACCAGCTGATTTCAGAGAAACATGTGAATGAATGTATTAATAAATGAATGAATGAATGAAATCATTTAGTAAACATTTATTTTATTACATGCAAAGCATTGTTCTACAAAGCCCTGAAGGTACAAATAGAAAAGACAAGTACGAAGATTACACAAACTTCCTGTCCAGAATTAGTGAATTTATAATCCCAAGCTTCCTCATAGTCATACTACATCTGCAGGATTGTAAAATTTTGTGCCAAATTTTCAAGAACATTACAAATCAGAGTATACCCAACGGATGGCCTCCATTATGGTAAAATGATAAGAAGAAATTAAGAGTCAGAATTCTGTTTGAGAAAGAAAATCTTAATAATTTTGTTATTGTTCAGTCATTTCAGTCATGTTGAACTCTGAGTGTTTTCTTGGCAAAGATACTAGAATAGTTTCCCATTTCCTTCTCCAGCCATTTTACAAATGAGGAAACTCTTTTCACAGATGAGGCAGAGTTTAGTAATTTACCCAAGGTCCTGCTGCTTGTAAGTATCTAAGGCCAGATCTGAACATAGGTCTTTCTGATTCCAGGTTCAGTGCTCTATAACAATTAGAGATGACCAAAAATAGGAAGAACTACATTGGAAAATAGTGAATGCCCACAACTGAATGTCTTTTAAAAAGTCTAGATAATCACTTTTTCAGAATTTGGTAGATCTTCTATGTATGAACTGAACAAGAATTCAACAGATATCTGCCATTTCAAGAAAAAAGGATCATTTTTTATATCCAAAATTTTCATTATACTCCTAAATGTTCATTGTTTTGTCGGTAGAATGAACATATACTTGATGAAAATAATCTATGAGTTCATTAAGGCTTTCAAAAACTTTTCTATTTTGTTCATCACAACAGTATATGCAATGCACATATATTATTTTATTACAATCCAATTCAATACATATTAAGCACCAAAAAATGTTAAGATACCAAAACAAAACCATAAACAGTTTCTGTCCTTTGGGGACATGAAAGGAAAGAGGAGCTACAATATCTAGAAAAGTAAATATAAATATAGAAATTATATGTAACCATAGTCATGCCATAGAACATGCACATGGAGTTGTCTGTGCCTTGGACATTATTCTGGTGTGGGCCCTTGTTATGGAGTCCTGAGTATCAGTCCTGAATATTTTCAACAAGACATATGCTTTGGCCTCTTCAGAAAAGGATGGTGTAATGTTCCTGGTTGATCCCCATAGGTTGCTTCCTTCCTGCCTTTCTTGCTGCTAAGTTTGCACACAGACAGGCAAATCTGTCAGTCATTTTTTTCCTCTCCACCCTTGTATGGTACAGACTACTCTTCTCTTAGGACTTTCCTTTGTCTTTAGTCAGTTCCTCAATTCTCTCTCTTCCACGATTGTGACTTTTTTCTTTTTTTACTTTTTAATTTTCCAGTTTACATGTTCATATAATTTTCAACAATTCTTTTCTGACATTTTATAATTCATCTTCTTTTCCTCCCTCCTAGCCCTCCCCTTTCCCCAAGATGTCAGATGATATGATATAGATTGTACATGTGTTATTCTACAATACATATTTCCACATTCATCATGTTGTAAAAGAAGACATATCAATTACAATAGGAAAAAAAAAAACTCAAGCAGGAAATAAAATGAAGAATGGTATGCTTCAGTCTACATTGAGACTCCATTAGTTCCTTCTATAGTAGTGGATAGCTTTTTCTTCAGGAGTCCCTTGGCATTGTCATCCATCTTTTCATTTCTTATAATAGTTAAGTCATTCACAATTGATCATTATACTTTATTGTTATTACAGTGTACAATGTTCTCCTCGTTCTGCTCACTTTACTTTGTATCACTTCATTTAAGTCTATGTTTTTTGTGATCATTTTGCTTCTCATTTCTTATGGCATAAGTATTCCATTACAATCCTATACCCCAATTTATTCAACCATTCCCCAACTGATGGGAAACATTTCCAGTGCTTTACCAGTACAAAAGAGCTGCTATAAACATTTCTTTACAAGTGGGTACTTTCCCCCTAACTTTAATCTCTTGGGGATAGAATCCTAGTAGTGATTTTATACACAATTTGATGGCCCTTTGGTCATGGTTCCAGATTGTTCTCCAGAATGGTTTTTATCAGTTTGCAGCTCTACCAACAATGGATTCATATCTCAATTTTTCTACATCCTCTCCAACATTTATCATTTTCCATTTTTGTCATATTAGCCAGTCTGATAGGTGAATGGTGGTTTATTTTCAAACAAGGCAAAAGGTGAGGGTTTACATGTTCATACATGCCAAAGTCAACCAATTAACTTCCTATGGTGTTACCAACCTATGTTGATGCTCAGAGAGAGAAACCTTAGTCAAAGTATTCATTTCTTCATATACATATTTGTTTATTTTTTCTACCTCTCTGCTCTGATTTCTCTGATAAGCAATATAAACAATGCTAATGGTTCTCATGGGTCACACTCAGTCTTGAGGACTTTTAAGATAATCAGTGTTTGCTGCTGGGTCTGTACCCCAAAGAGATAATGGACACAAAGACTTGTACAAAAATATTCATAGCTGCGCTCTTTGTGGTGGCCCAAAACTGGAAAACGAGGGGATGCCCATCAATTGGGGAATGGCTGAACAAACTGTGGTATATGTTGGTGATGGAATACTATTGTGCTCAAAGGAATAATAAAGTGGAGAAGTTCCATGGAGACTGGAACAACCTCCAGGAAGTGATGCAGAGCGAGAGGAGCAGAACCAGGAGAACATTGTACACAGAGACTAATACACTGTGGTATAATCGAACGTAATGGACTTCTCCATTAGTGGCGGTGTAATGTCCCTGAACAACTTTCAGGGATCCAGGAGAAAAAAAACACCATTCATAAGCAAAGGATAAACTATGGGAGTGGAAACACCGAGAAAAAGCAACTGCCTGAATACAGAGGTTGAGGGGACATGACAGAGGACAGACTTTAAATGAACACTCTAATGCAAATACTATCAACAAAGCAATGGGTTCAAATCAAGAAAACATCTAATGCCCAGTGGACTTACGCGTCGGCTATGGGGGGTGGGGGGGAGGAAAAGAAAATGATCTATGTCTTTAACGAATAATGCTTGGAAATGATCAAATAAAATATATTAAATAAAAAAAAAAAAAGATAATCAGTGTTTGGCTTTTCCCCTTGCTGAAGATTTAGTTTGATAACATCATAACTTGGTTCAAGCCGAATTCTCTACAAAAATGGGAAATGACTTTCAGCTCACATTCAAATTGGCCAGGTAATGAGTATTAACTATAGGATGAGCTTTATTTAACCCAGTGATGGCATAAAAAAATGGCCTCTCACCCAAGCCATTGACCCATAGTCAAGATAATTGTCCTTCCCTTTTTGACAATCCTACCTTCTAGATATTTATATAATCTTCCCAACTAATGAAATTACCATTGGTAAAGTCATTTCCCAAAAAAGGAAAAGGCATCTAGGTCAATAAAGAGTTAATTTGCACCCCTGGACAAGTACAGTCCCCATAACTTAGAACACCAGTGCCAGGGAAACTCAATGTTTGTTCCTCCTCCCTTGTTTCTCCTCATCTGCACTTTCCTCTTGTTCCAGTCAGTCCTCCTGATAGTCCAGAAATTCCACAATGTCTAAAAACCCCTATACCAAGTTTAGTAGACTTGGTCTGGGAATTTACTCCACCATTGCTGCTGGAGTTGACACTCTTGGAACTCCTAGTTTAAGTTAGAAAACTCAGCTACTGCTTCATCCCCTACCATCTCTAGAACCATCTGATTCTCTACAGAGACTGCCAGAACATATAATTTTCCCTCCTGGGTAATGAGTCCAAGTCTCTGTGTAGCCCTCTTTTCTCTCTCTCATTGTCTCTCCAGGCTCCCAAGCTTCAATTAATTCTGGCACTTTTAAAAGGCCAAATCTCAACAGTGTAGCTTAGGTATATTACTATCAATGAATCATCAAGCCACATGGTATCAAAGGGCAACAAGTACCAAGGGCAGAGCAAGTTTATTCTCTATCAAAAAGTTAACTTCATCCATAGAATTTCACACCTTGTTAAGAAGGCAGCTACATGGGCTGAATAAAGGCTCCCTCAATGGAGCCATGGGCTTTACCCTAGAGAGAGAGATAAAATCAATGCCGAAATAAAGGACCACATCAGTGGGACAATTAAGAAGCAGGACAATGATAGGGTATATCCACTGGAATAATGCTATTCCAGTACACTGTATTATTATTATTATTATTCATGTATATATCTTAGATGAGTAGTCATGTTTGAACATCCCCTAGACCAAAAAGGATAGAATTTTTTTTAAAGATGATATAGGTGTTAGGTGCTATAGTAGGAGACCTGGAATCAGGAAGACCTGAATTCAAGTCTAGACAAACTATCTATCTCTCTACCTCTCTTTTTTCATCTATTTAATGAGGATAATTTACAAAGCTTGAAGTGCTACATAAAATCTAGCTTTATTATTCTAATGTTAACATCTAATATGTGCCATGAATCGGGGTTCTAGAGCACATAGTGAACAAAATGCCTTTCATCCTTATATTTCAATAGGCAATGTTTATAAGATTTCATGCATCAAAGGAATGAAATGAACTTCTGAAGAATCATTGGCTATTGGATTTTTTTAAAGAGTAGAAGTTGGGAGTTCTAAAGTCTTCAAAAGAAGAAAGAGAAACATACTATTCAGGAAGAACTCTATAAAGGCCATAACAATTGATGAAGATAAAAATCATATCTGAGGACTTTAAGCAACTATACTTCCAGACTGGAATTTACTTTTCCATTTCTATTCATAGTTCTCTATCTATCCTGCATTTAAAGTTAAATTGAAGCTGCATCTTTTTTACTGCCACGTACGGACAAGCTTAAGAAAAGATCTTCTTTTAAAAAAGCAGTAAAATGCCATGTTAGTCTTTTGTCACATAAATCAATACAGTTTAGTTATTCTAGGATTGCTATGCCACCTCTCCGTCTGACTCTTGGTGTTAAAGTGACTGTTAACTAAAATGATATCTTCAGGAAAGGCACTCACCAGAGCATCCACAAGTGGAAAAGAAGAACCATAAGAATTATTACTGTGACAGTTACCTTAAAAAGCAGAATAGGCAAACTAGAAGATGTTCATAATTTATAAAGGCTTTATAAGTCAGTATGATTGCAAACCTTATTAACAACTGAGTTAGATTGCCCTTATTTTGCAAGAAATGTTAATTAATCTATCAGTGTTGTTCTGAGCATTGACTAGGAGCCCAGATGCTTGGTATCCTGGGAGATTTTAAATTAGAGCATCAAATAACTTAGTCCTATTGTAGAGACCAGCCCTGCAGTGCATACAAACAATTGGACAAAATTATTTCACTTCCCTGGGTCACAGCCTCTTCATCAAAGTAAGGTTGGAGGATATTTCCAGTCCTTTTGTGCTCTCATAATCTCTAAGACCAGATCAGATCATAATCTCTAAGACTAAGATCAGAAAGGAATGCAAAGAAGAGATAAGACATGAAGGATGAGTTAGACTGAAGTCAAAAGAGAAGATGGGTGAACGTATTCCAAATAGATTGTTGTTCAAGAGCAAAGGCATTTATGATGCCCCACGGGGCTTTTTCCACATATTACCTACCCTCCCCCCACCCATCATCCCCCACACACACATGCTGTGGTCCCTCACTGCTCATCTGAGCATTCTTTGCTTTCTTGTCCAAGCATCAGGGATGTATATTATATTTAGCTTCACAAAATTAACAAATACCAATATCGACCCCTTAACTAAGTTAATTTGAACCAAAAATATCTGCAGATCTTTGCAAACTTTTTACCCTTCCCTCCTCTCTGAGCATTCTAAAATCCAGCTATACTGGCCTCCTTGCTGTTCCTTCCCACATGACCCTCCATCTCCCCTCTACATTGTCTGTCCCTTCTGCTCGGAAGCTCTTAGAATCTTCCAATGGATCTCAAAGAATTCTTGACTTCCTTCAAGACTCCATTCAAATGAACAGAAACAGAACTTTTACTAATGTCCCCAGTTGCTAGAGCCTTCCCCTCTAACATCACTTTCAAGCTCCTCCATATGTATATGTAGCTATTTATTCATATACAAATATACATTTAATACATACTTATTCATACATATATACATATACGGTTTCCCCTCTAACTTGTAAAATAAAATTTATTTTGAGAAAAGTCAGCATGAAGCATTTTATTGCAATAAAAAAAACTTGAAACTCATGTATGGTGGAAGGAGAGTGGGTGGTGGCAGTTTTTCTTACCAAATCACTATACAGGACAGCAAAAGGGAGATAGGAGGAGGAGAGAAGCAAGGTGGAGGTGGAGGGAGGGAGATTAGCAGTAGGGGAGCTGAGCATCAAAAACAGAAGATGCTGAAGACCATGGCTGGTTTTGTCTTTCATTATGTTTTTATTTATATATCTTTTGTCATATCTTTATTTATATTTATTTTTTCTTTTCTCAATACAATGTCTGGTACACAAGGCAGCTGGGTATCTTAGTGGATATAATGGAAAGACTTGGAATCAGGAAGTATTAAGTTCAAATCCTGATTCAGACACTTACCAGCTGTGTGAACGTGAGCAAATCATTTAATTTCTATGTTCCTTACTTATTTGTAAAATGAGAATAATATTAGAACAATTACAGTATTAGGATTGTTGTGAGAATTAAATGAGTTAACATGTAAAGTGCTTGGCAGACATTAAAGTGTTATATAGACTTGAACTATTACTAATAAGGACTTCATAAATATTTTGTTAATTGGTTGATCTTGATACAAATTTGGGGCTTCTGAATACAATTACACATGCCTCACAATCTTGCAGTTTTTACAACTATTTGGAGATAGTCTTCACTAAAGTCCAACTCCAATGCCTCAATGCACTTATACATAGAAGTGAGGTTGGTGTGCTGCTGATAGAATATAAATTCTGGAAGGTCTGACCAATTGGAGAAGATATAAGTACAGGTCCTGTGAGAAATTTTGTGACTTTTGTCCAAGCTCCAACCTTACTCAATTTGAATAAACTGTCTATAAGCCAATGAAAAACAGAATTTTATTATTCATTATTTTCATTGTTCTAGCCACAGCCAGAAACCATAGCAAGCTCATATGGACTCTTGAGATCCCATTGATAAACTTTCTGCATGAACATTTGCCCCCTCAAAAATCAGCAAATGCTACAAATCAGGGTCTAGTTTTATTGTTTTGTTGATTTCTAGATTTAAGAAGGTGTTGGAAAAAATTTAATGACGTAGATTAAACTTTAAAGTGTGTTGTGCTTACATTTTTTTTCAAAGCTAGTTGTCAAGCATTTGCCAGCACAGCATTATAGCAATGCAGGATACAGTCTGCAAAGGCATGGAATAATGAGTCCAATAAGGTGTTCTCTGTCAGTGGAAAGGGCACCCACATTGATAATAGTCTAGAAATTTTAAAGTATTTAACTATATAAACAGAGAACATCTATCAGATGTCACCAGAAGCAGCAACAGCAAAAACATTTCTGACGCATACTCTAAAGGCTGTAAGCCTTCCAGGTTTCTCCACTCCCCTTCATTCTTTCAGCCTAGGTTGTCACCGCATTCCTGATTGAGAAAATAGAACCCGCTCATGATGAGCTCCTTCTTTTCCTTTCTAATATATCTCAAAGACCTCTTTGACATCATTCTCCATTCCCTATTCCTATAAAACAAATCCCAGATCCTTCTCATCTTTGCCTTAGAATCCCTAATCTTTTTCAAAGCCCCCACTCAATTGCCATTTTCTACATGAGGTCTTTCCCAAACCTTCAGATGCTAATGACGCTCTAAAATTGGGGAGGAGGAAGAAGCAGAAATCAAGCATTTATTAAACACCTACTATGTGGTAAGCAATGCTCTAGAGCTTAGTCTGGAAAAGCAATATTACTAGTTTAATTAAAAATCAAATGGTGTAACATTAAAATTAAATTTCCTCATACAATCACTAGCTACATGACCCTTGGCAAGTCACTTAGCCCTGTTTACCTTAATCCATTGGAGAAGGAAATGGCAAACTACTCCAGCATCTTTGCCAAGAAAATCCAATGAACAGTACTGGTGTGTGATGGTCCATGGCATCATGAAAAGTTGGGCTTGACTAAACAACAACACGTGTCATGCACTGTGCTAAATAACTCTTTGCTAAAGATGATTAAGTTATAGCTCATACTCAATGGAAATAAGCTATCTAATCAACTTTAAGTTATACTAACTCGTTGTTGTCAAACAGCTGTGTTACTGACAGAGCCAAAACAAATTTTTTTCTGGGAGAACAAAAGGAGATTTTTGAGTAGACCTCTCAAGAAGAAGAAGCTGTTCTCTGTGTTCCAACCTGTGATTTAAACCTAAAAGGATTCTTTTTTAGAAGGTTTAGTTTGCTTTGATTACGAGAATATTCATGTAAAGTGCTAAACAGGCACCCCTGAAGGGCGCCATGTCTATCAATCCAAGTTGCCAGCAGAGGTGAAGAAAAAGGACGCTGTAGACAACCCTGGCAGCAGAGTCCTGACTGGTTCACTTTCTCTGCCTGACTACTCTTTGGTTTCTTTCATGCCCATACCCATAATGATTTGGCTAAGGAGGCTGTCCATTCACATTATTTGTCAGCTCTTCTCTCATCTGTGTTCCCATCTAAGAGAGGCTGGACTGTGACCCATTTGGTACAGATCACCAAACAGCCATCAACTGTAATGGCTTGGGCTATTTAGAATCAGTGACTTAGAGATGAAAGGATCTGCATCTTATTATCAATTCCCAAAGCCCTCCAAGTCTATCAAAGCAGCTTTCATAACCCAGTAATCAGGTTGTAAGAAAAATTGAGCTGAGTGTCACCAATTTTCTCCCTGGTATATTCCCCTCTACCTCCTCTTTGGGCTTGGAATTAAAAAGAATCTTTTTTCTCTTCATCCTCACCCACTGCATTATTTCCACATTCCTTTTTCCCCTTGTTTACACAAGACCCTTGGCTTAATGCTCCTCCACCCCCACCCCTACCCTCTTCAGCAGGGGCATGTGCCATTAACGCAGTATGGGAACGCATATTCTGAACTGCTTCAAACTGTGATATAATAGGATTTATGTTCTTTGGCTCACAATGGCAAAGAAAAAAGCTCTTACGCTTGATACTGATAGATTCATGTAGAGTTGGAGGCTTCCACAGAAATGGAAAATAATGGCCATGGAGCATAAGACTATGGCCCAATTTTCATCTCTTGGAAACAAATGACTGCAGGATATATAGAAGACCACTCTGTAGAAGAGGTCCACAAGTTGTTTTTACTCAAAAAAGTGAATACATTGAGTAGCTCTTTGAGTGATTTATTAATTCTAAACTCCATAATGATCCATTTAATTGAATTCAACAAGCATCTATTAAGTACCTAGTATGTAGAAGGCTCTGTGATATGCTATGGGAATAAAAAGATGGAAAATGAAACCTTTCAAACCAGAGATTTTCTTTTTGAACTTAAAAGACAGTTTCTGATCATTTGAATAAAAGGGGGACTTGCCAAGGTCAGAGACAATTCTATCTTACACAGACCCAGTCTATTTCATTCAGCAGGAGGCAATAGTTCACATTTACATGTGAATCAAATGTCTGGTACCAATATAAACAATTCCTGTCTTCATAATCATGTGGGTTACTAAGGAGATTTCTGAGGATGATCCAAAAAAGGAAAGGCAGGAAGATACTGAAAAGGCCAATATTTCAAGCTAAGAATTAACTCATTATGATCTCCATTTGGTATTAATTTATTAGCCAGTCTGACAGGTAGAAGGAACACTGAAGTCAGAAGTCCGAGGGTTCTAGTCTTGTCTCCCACCCTGGACAAGTCATTGAATCTCTATATATATGCCTCAGAGTTTTCATATCTACAAACCATTCTTCCTACTTTGTATGATTATTATAAAGGTCAAGATGAAATAATGAATATGAAAAGGTTTTGAAAAAAAGTTAAGAAGGGGCAGCTATGTGGTACAATGGATAGACTACTAGGTCTGGAGTTGGGAGGATCTATATTCAAATCTGGTCTCAGACATTTCCTAGCTATGTGACTTTGGACAAATCACTTAATCCTATTTGCCTAGTTTTTGCCTTTCTGTCTCTGAGTTGTTACTAAAACAGAACTAAAAGGAAGGGAAAAATTAAGAAAAATGCAATTTCTAAACATAAAATATCATAATAGATGAGGTATGGATTTGAAGTCACAAAGACAAAGGTTCAAATCTCACAATTGATAATAAGTTCTCTGAGCCTCAGTTACTTCATGAGGAAGGACTTAATATCTTTTATATCATCTCATAGAGTTACTCTGAGACTCAAATGAGTTAGTGAATTAAAGTGCTTTGCACTTTTTAAAGCATAATAAGGATGTTAGCTATTGTTATTGCTTACTCATTCTCCTTCTCTCTTAAAAAAATTCCAATGAGACTTAAGCAAAAAATGTCCTGCATATTTTTTAGGATGCTCTATAGTTAAACCATTTCTACCTCTTTTTTCTCTTTTCTATATCTTCATTGAAATCCCAGTACTTTACTTGGCCTCTTTCCTTTCCGAATAAAGACAATATTAGAATGATGACGAGTCAACAAATTAACATTTGTCCGATGTGTGTTTGTTTTGCTGAGTTAAGTTCCTTTCCTTATCCATTCATTTGAGAAACATTTATTGAAGTTGGGAGAGAAAACAGAGTAATGTAGAGAGGAGAAAAGCAGAGATAAAAAAGGAATAGAGGGAAAGAAAGATAGAAATCTTGAGGGTCCTATTCTCATGTATCTCCATGATGCAGAGGTGAATACTGACTTCTTCCAGTTTATGCCAAATGACCACAAACTCTGGAAAGAACCACCAATTTAGAAAACCTTCCCAATATGAACCCAATGATGTCTATTGTCCAAGGATCAGCCTAGCCAAGTTTGGAGAAGTCCATTCAAATTAGCTAAAAGATGACTTTTTAGTAGCTTCTAAAGACCATCTACTAAGTTCTTAATAGGTAGAAATCCATACCAATAGAGAATGTTTCCATATTACCAAAATCAGAGATCTTTAATGTACACAAATCATCTGCCTTTATTAAAGTGCAGAAGGAAGAGATAGAAAGTAAAATATCATTGAAAAGAACTACAAAGTGTATAAAATATGTCAAAGTCTACCCACCAAAGCATACATAGGAAATACAGGAATTTGTTGTTGTCATTCAGTCATTTCAGTTGTATCCAGCTCTTCATGATCCCGTTTAGGATATCCTTGGCAAAATACTGGAGTGATTTGCCATTTTCTTCTCTAATTCATTTTATAGATGAGGAAACATGAGTTCTATGCCTCATCCATCCAACTGAATACCATAATCAGAGGAACCTTATCAGCAACAGTGGAAGGACATGGAATAGTAAGAATTTATAGGGATTGAAGGAACAATCCAGTTGCTCAAAATGAACATGCTTTGGCCCCTTCTCTCCTGAAATTCAATATGGCTATACCAACTAGCCCTGGATTACCAGTTAGTATAAATGGAAACTGTTTTTCTGGAAGCAGATAAAACTTATTTTTGAAATGCTATCCAATTTTTAAAACTGAGAATGTCTTATTTTTGTGCCAACATGAAAGGGTGGGGAGATTGGGGGAACATTGATGTCCATGATGGCAGCCCAGAGCATGGCCTTGGGAATCAGACTATGCTGCTTTCTAGATATGTATTTTTGCAATGAGCTCTGTCTAAGCAGCTTCCTATGTTTGGCATATAGCCCACTGAGACAAGTGGATTAAGCAAGAAAGAGAGGGAATGAAAGAACCCAGTGATAGCCAAAGTGCCTTATGAACAGAAGGGTTTAAATAATCAATCAGAGAAGTACAATTTTCAGAGACAGGCAAACAACATTTACATCAGTATTTTGAAAGACTCAAAATATGAGTTGTCAATACAGCAACAAAGTTAATATGATCTTAAGCTACAGTCAAAGAAGTATAAAGTCCAAACCAAGGAAGGCAACCATTTCATTTGTCTTCACTAATCAAACCAAACTTCAAATACCTTACAGATGTGACGTTTTAGGAAGGGTATTGATCAGCTATAGAGTATCACAGGAATGATCAGGTGGTAAGTGATCTTGAAACCATAGTGATTAAAATTATCTCAAGAGACTGATGTTTATTAATTTTAAAATAATTTAATTAATTGACTGGTCAAAGCATCCTAAATGGGGTCAAATTAGTCTCTCAATCATCATAAGACAAATAGAAACCCTGGCCTAAGTACATTCATATAGTTGGGGGAGTTCCTTCTTCAGTCCTTTCCTTAAACATCCCATGGCATCTTTAATTGGTGATAGCTAATTAGAGGTGGTCCATCAGACACTCAGTCCTTCCCCAAACTGACATGGGAGGATGCCCATGTCTGCAGAAATGGTGTTATTACAAAACTTTTTCTGCCAGCCTGAGCCTATGAAAGGACCACATTCCTCCGGACCAAGAGAATGTAAAAATCTATAGCCTGAATGGAGCCAGGTCTTGACATGACTTAGGAATTCTCCCTCATATACAGCCTTTATAATCCAGAACCCTGATATAAATATAATACAGTAGATAAAAAATAAATTCTCACAAAACCATAGCATAAGATGGTTAACTAAAGAAACTAGGGATGTTTAGCCTGAAGAAGTGAACACTTAGGAGAGCCATGATCTCATTCTTCAATATATGAAAGGTTCTTTCATAGAAGGTGGAATACTAGGGGTGGGAATAGCACCATACTTCTTCTGCTTAATTTCAAGAAATGGATAGAAAAGAGTTGTTTGAATTTACAGTGACAGTGATCCCAACTCAAAATAGAGAAGAAATCTGCTAAAATTTAACCTATTTAGAAGTTGATTCTGCTATCTCAAGAGGTGGTGAGGGTCCCCAACTCTCTACGTATTGATGCTAGACATATTCAAGATAGATTGACCTCTTGTTTTGTAAACTTCACAGAAGATTCTTGTTCAAGTGTGGGTTGGACTGGGAGACCCCTGAGATCACGTCAAACTCTGAAAATCTATAATATGAATAATAATAAGGATGGGGGGATTTTAAAAGCCAATCATTCATACTCTCTGTCTTTAATATATAATAGGAATTAGTTGGGGCTATAAATCATGTGTGTGTAGAGTGTATGTATCCATTTATAGGTAAGTATAATAAAATGGGATACAAGTGAGGGGAAACAAGAGACATGATATATTTGAAGACAGAAAGATTATTTGGAAGACTTCACAGAGGAAACAATCTGGTTTAAGCCTTGAAAAATGGAAAGGATTCCACAAGGTGAAGCCAGGGATAGAGAAATGCATCCGGACATCTGGGATAACATAAGAGACACAATGTCCAAAGGAAAGGAAAGGATGAGTCCAGGGAAGCTCTGTAGAGTTTAGAGTGGGGAGAAGAAGGGGAGAGCCAGAGAAAGCTAGAGGGGTGGTGGGACCCAGATTGTTGGAAGTCAAACGAAAACCTATGGAGTTGCTAATATAGAACCACTGGAGCTTTTGGAAACAGGGAGTGATGTGATTAGAGGTTTGTACCATAAAAATTAATCTGGTAACAGTCTGTAGGATGGATGAGGGATGGAGGCAGAGGGGAAATGGAGAAACAGGCAAAGAGGCTTCAATTTAGAGTTGGAAAAAGTGCCTCCCAAAGTCTCTTTTAACTACTAGATTCTGTTGTATCACAAGCTCCAGGCTCTGTTCCCATGTACCTCTTCTTCTGATAGGAAGAGTCCCTTTATGACTGCTAACTACCCCTACCTTCAGGGTTCTAAGAATAATTGGGAAGAGGTTTCTTTTTCCCCTTTCTGATATCACTCTTGAACCCTTGATTGGGGTAAGTTCCCATACCATTTAACCTGTTAACATGTCCATAATATCAATTAATTAACTTATACCGATTAATTTTACTGGGGGGTATATATTGAAAAGATAGAGTGGGATTGAAGTGCAAAACATTTGCCCCAAAATTCTGGATCACACTAGTACATATGGAAGGGAAAGCTAGGTGGCTCAGTGGATAGAGAGTCATGCCTAAAAAGATGAGGTTCTGGGTTCAAATGTGACCTCAGATACTTCCTACCTGTGTGACCCTGGGCAAGTTACTTATCTGCAATTGTTTAGCCCTTACCACTCTTCTGTCTTGGAACAGAATTTTTGATTGATTCTATTACCAGAGAGAGGAGATAAGGTTTCTTTGTTTCTTTGTTTTTACATTCAAAGGGAATCCAGGAAGAAATAGCCTCAACCATAGAGAGCAAAATGGCAAAAGGGTAGCTCAGAGCTCATATTTTTCTCCTATCATTGAAATTCCTTTGAAATTTCCCTTCAGTGTATGTATTTTTCCCTTGGCTCCTGATGCTGATAAGTCCTAAATCTTCTGGTCACTTTAAGTTTTCAAGGTCTTCTGCTGGTCAACAAGGAGACTTAATTAATTTCAATACTCCCTCTAGGCACATTCTCTCCACTCCAACTCTCTGTTCCTTTAGAGCAAGGTATTTTGCCTCCTTGAGTTCTTAAAACTTGACTCTCAGGGGGCAGCTGGATAGCTTGGTGGATTGAGAGCTTAGCCTAGATATGGGAGGTCCTGGGTTCAAATTTGACCCTAGCTGTGTGACCCTGGGCAAGTCACTTAACCTCCATTGCCTAGCCCTTACTGCTCTGCTGCCTTGGAACCAATACACAGTATTGATTCTAAGACGGAAGGTAAGGGTTTAAAAAAATTGACTCTCCATGCCATTCCTGGAATCCTTTTACAAAAATCTCCTTCTCTTACATTCCTAGGTCCAGAGATGTCTCATTTTATCCAGGGCTCAGAGCATTTCACTACTTCCCTGCTGAACTGAGTCATTTACATCTAGCTTATGTCTTTGACTGACTGCTTGATTGACTAGAAGTTTCTAGGAATTGTCCACAGCTAGTTTACACATTTGATTGATGGATTCCATAATTCAATCACAGAGGCAGTTCTCACCTGTGTGCTCAGCACAATATAGCATCCTATTAGCTAAACTAATGGAGGTAGAAGGGATTGATTGATACAATTAATAAATCCAGCCTTCTGTTTTCAACTAGAGTGAGGTCGATACGCCTTAAACTATGATTATCTAAGACTTGAAATGGTTCAGGTGAAGTTCAGTGGTTCAAACTAGGTCAACAAGAGGAATAGAAAAGAGTTTAAGAGGAAATAAATACATATAATATATATGATTATGTATAATTATAGATTGCATAAATGTTATATGTGATATAATCTATATATTTGTATAATACAATGTTTACATTATACAATGCATTTATAAAGTATAATTATATATTTGTTTGTTATGTTTTTATTTTACATATTATAAATATATATCATATGAATATTTGATGTTCAATCATTTCAACCCTGTCTCCTCTTTGTGACCCCATTTTCTTAGTAGTTTGTCACTTCCTTCTTCAGCTCATTTTAAAAATGCAGAACCTTAATTATGTGACTTGCCCAAGATCACACAGTTAAAAAGTATCTGAAACTGGTTTTCAATTCAGGGAGAAGAATCTTCCTGACTCCAGATCCAATACTCTTTCCACTGTGCCAACTCACTGCCCCCTGCATGAATATAAATAAATATTATATCTTTGAAATTAAATAAGTGTATATATTATATAAGTCTATTTTATAAATCATATATGTATATATAAATGTTTATTTTCTCTGTCTTTTACATATCTTCTTTTTTATTCTCCTTTGTCACTCTCCTAGTTTAGACCACTACATACATATAAATACATGCATGTGTGCATGCTGCGGGTGCATACACTGCATGCACGTGTTTTGTACGTGTGTGTCACATGCATATGTCATACATGTGTGCATGTAATTGTCTAAACTAGAAGAGTGACAAAGGAGAATCGAAAAGAATGCAAAAGAGAGTACAGAGGAAATAACCATTTATATATAATATAAAATGTATATACATACAATTTAATTCTTGTAACATTAGGAAATATTATTAGCTTCATTTTACAGAACCGAGGCTATGGAAAATTAAGGGATTTGCCTCGAATCACACAGATTAAGCACCTGATGTTAGCTCTACCTCCTTTAATGAGAGGCTGGCTAAGGATAGAGCCTCTGGATTACCTACAGAAAGAGAGAAAAGATAAACACAGTGTGTACTTGATGAGAGGAACTTGCTAAAGGAAGAAAATGAATTTGAGTTTTCCCCCATTGGCATAGCCTTGTGAGCATTTCAAGCTGGAACCATGCCCACAGGAAGCAAAAAGTAGGAGTTTCTTATGGTTAGGAATCCAATAAAAGAGGAAATCAAGTGTATTACTCACAGCGGATAAATGTTTGCTGGGAAGAATAGTTGACCGCATTACCCACTTGAGTATTATGCGTCATGTCCTCTAATCCAAGGCCAGCTTTTCCCTAATAGCCACATCATTCCTATTGCAGACCCTACCATCTAGTCAGTAGGGTGGCTTGCTTTTAGAAAATGCAGACTAATTTTTTAAAATAAGTATATTTTGGTCCAGTCAGTTCATCACCCAACAAGCATTTCATGTATTTGTAATGATCTACTGTATTCCTAGAAAGAAGCAACTAGTTGGATCAGTAGAAAGAGCGCCGGAACTAGTGTCAGGAAGACCCGAGTTCAAATCCAGCCTCAGACACTTAGTTGCTGTATGACCCTAGGTCAGTTATTTAACCTCTGTTTGCCTTAATCCACTGGAAAAAGAAATAGGAAATTAATTCCACTATCCTTGCCAAGAAGACACCATGGATGGTATTGGCATGATATGGTGCAGGGAGTCTCGAAGAGTTAGACACAAGAGAAGAACCACGACATTCCTGGAACTATAAGACACATTAAGTATACAAAGAAAGGCAAAATCCAGTGTCTATCCTCAAGGTGTTCACACAACTACATACAAAGACATGTAAAGGCTAAATTTTTTTCAAGGGTTGAGATTCTCAGGATGGAAACTCCTTCCCTCAATCAGAGGGGAAGCTTGTCTGCAGCTTTCAGTCTTAGAATCCATGAAGTTGGAGTCCAGAAAGAGATTAAGTGGAATCCCCACATATCTAGTATGTGTAAAAACAAAGACCTGAACCCATGTATTTCCTGACTCCAAGGGAGGCTTTTTATCCATTATGCAGTAGTGATTCTCATTAAAATAAAAGAAAAGCTTTTTCATGTTGATATTCATCTAAGAAAAATAATTAGAACTACTGCTACTACTACTACTAATAACCCTTTGGGGCAAAAACAAGTATCACTCTTTTCATTTTACAAACAAGAAAGATGAGACTCAGAGAAATCAAATGACTAGCTTGTAAATAACAGAGGTAGAACCTCAACCCAGGCATCCTGACTCTGAGTTTCATGCTTTTTTTTCTACTCTGAAACTCTGAAATCCAATTTAAAATTAATTCTGTATGATCTGTCATTTCAAATTGCTTTAGCCCTTCTCCTCTTCTTTCATCCAGTGGTTTTCAGTTGTGTTGGACTCTTCATGAACCCATTGGGTTTTTCTTGGCAAAGATAATAGAGTGGTTTGACATTTCCTTCTCCAGCTCATTTTACTGATGGGGAAACTGAGGCAAACTGAGTCAAGCAACTTGCCTAGGATCACATAGCTAGTGAGGTCAAATTTGAACTCTGGTCTTCCTTGACTTCAAGCCACTTAGCACTCTATTCACTTTAACACCTGGCTGCCATCTCACCATCTCCTACATTAAAATGTGTTGAAGAGCCTTGTCTTGCAATCTTTAGATTCCCTATTGTACCTAGCACCATTTTGTACAAAGGATGCTGTCAATCAACATTTGTATTTGAATAAATTGCCCTTGGGTGGATAAATGACTATTGTGTATACTTGTAACATACTTTGTCTAGATAAATTACTTTAGAAACATCTTTATTCTGATAATGATGATGATGTTGTCCTCTAAATCTAAAAGTTTAATGATAAACTGGCTTAAGGCATTTAAAAAAGATAAATCACTATTAAATATTGGAATTAAAACAGCCTCTATTTCTATTCCACTTGAAGGTTTATAAAACATTTCCTTCATAATGATCCCGTGAGGCTGGTAATGTAATTATTATTATACCCATTATAAAGATGAGGAAACCAAGTTGAGAGTTTGCTATCCATCACACAGCTAATAAGGTTCTGAGGGAAGATTCAAACCCAGCTCACCTAACTCTAGCACACTTTCTAATACACTACATTGCCTAAAAAAAAAAAGTGGGTTTGGATTGACCAAAGAGAAGAAACCCATCCGACACATTTTCAAAACCTGTATGAGGCAGCAGCACATTGGACATTCTGGTCATGATGGACTGCTAGCCATGCGAGAGGCAATAATTAGCATGTTAAATGGAGCAAAACCTTGAAACACAATTAGTGGGACACCCTGGCAGCTTCTCTTTCATGGCAGGTTTGACTAATGGGAGAATGACTATATGAGAAGAATTATGGGCATTATAGTGATGTTTTATGTATGAGCATTGATACTGCTCAGATGAACCTGCCTGGATGCTGCTGCCGCTGTGTATTTAAATGAGCTTTCTGACAGCTCTTTTGGACCACATTCCTTTGGAAGACCGTTATTTATAATGCGGCAGAAGTGAAATATTAACTATCCATTTGAACGTGGCTGTTTGAAGAAGCTCTCAAACATTTTCTTACTATCAAATCTAAAAATAATGATATGAATGTGGGACTGAGATAGTCAGAGCAACCTCATTGATGCTCGCGGCGAACCAGCGGCACCTTCCCCCCACCTACTCCCCGTAAGATCAGGGATCTAAAAGAAATCAGATACATCTAGTGGACAGCAGACCATTGACCTTAAATTCGATATACTCGTTTTTTCTTCATTATTCTTTATGTGTGTGTGGGGGGGGGGTCTGCTTTTCTGGGGAACCTGCTTAAAGGGAAATTCAAATTGTGTTAGCTTTTATAGGAAGACGGCTATATGTTGTGTATCTCATTTTATGGAACTAAAAGAAGTGAGAATGAGAATAGGCTAACACAAGTTAGGGTTAATGTGAGTGGTGACAATGCACATCAGAAGATTTCGGACCCTAATCATTTTTAGAAAAACTACGTAAGAATACTGTTCTTGCACTAGAGTTGAGTTCAGTATGACATAGTTTAGACCAATGTTGTCAAACTTTAATAGAAATAGATCTCTGTAAGGCTACATACTGACTTAGAAAACCACAAATTAACATTATATACATATTGTACTACATTGTATATTTTTTTAAACCTTTACCTTCCATCTTGGTATCAATACTGTGTATTGGCTCCAAGGCAGAAGAGTTGTAAGGGCTAGGCAATGGGGGTCAAGTGACTTGCCCAGGGTCACACAGCTGGGAAGTGTCTGAGGCCAGATTTGAACCTAGGACCTCCCATCTCTAGATCTGGCTCTCAATTCACTCAGCTACCCAGCTGCCCCCTTGTATATTTATTTTGTTAAACATTTGGCCATTACATTTTAATTTGGTTCAAGGATCGCACCTTGGGAGTTTGATATTTCTAGCTTAGAGCCCATCTTAGTTGATTTATTTAGCAAAATGCGGAATTTAATTGTATATGTTATTATCTATAAAATAGTCTCAGGGTATGGTTATCACTGAGAATATTTAGGGAACCTTTTTGTTTTTGTTGTAGGAAAACTTGACTGAGCTTGGGGGAAAAGCCCTTGTGAGAGAACTAGCATAGGACAAACAGGGATCCCATGTAGGTGTTGACATCTATGGGGCCAATCTTCCTTTCCTAACAAGTCACCAACTCTGGGGAACAACCACTACCCTACTCATTTCAACTGCCCGCAGAATAGCCCTGTGCATTTCACATCCTCTCATCTTCTCATCAAGGCAAGGCGGTCCCCATCACATCAGGCTGATCTGAGAACCCACAGACTACTCCAGACACCAGGGATGGAGACAGAGAAGTGGCTAGCAGAAAGGATCAGTGTGAAGGCAGCACAAATCACACACAGACTCTTCCCCACAAAATGAATTCTTTGAATGTAGAAACTTTGTTTATTGTGTCTTTTTCTCTCCTTGGCGTAGAGCACACTGCCTTGTTTAGACTGAGTTTTCACCATGTTTGTCAGTGATGATAACAATTGAAATATCTTCTGCCAAGCCAATAATTTATCTCTCTCTTCCAAAATAACCCCCCTAAGGGGTTCCACCTCACATTCAAGGTTTCAGTCCATGCCAGAATTCCCATTCTATTGGAACCTCAGACTAGAGTGTTTCTCTACTTGGTTTTCCCCCATTACCTGCAGCTAAGAAAGTCCTTTCTCCTATTCTACTTTGATTCAGAATTACTTTCTGCCTAGAAAAGATTCTCCTTCCTCTCCTCTTTATCCCTACAACTCATCTTGAATCAGCTCAGCCCTAGGTAGGAATATGCTAAAGTCAGCTGAAACTGGCTTTGGAGAGTTGGTTGTTAAATTTTCAATCTAAGCAGTTAGAAATCATCAAACTATAAATCAGGGCTTAAATGACTGCTTTGTTAATTGCCTTCACTTAAGAAGGTGATAAAGAAAATGTTAATAATGCATATTAAACTTAAAAATACATATTGAGGTCAGAGAGCCTGTTGTTAAAACATTTATCAACACATTATTGGTCCTAGCCCTCCATAGTCACTGTCATCCACTGTTTTCTCCCTTTCCACTGTGCTCTGTGAAAATCTTCCTCAACTTTTAATGAAATCCCTTCCTGTTCGACATCTGGCATTTATTAAGGTCCTCTCTGAAACTGAGCTTTCTTCTGAACCACATTTCTTAGTACTCTTTCCAGTGCTGGCTACTTCTCTTCTCCCATACCCCGGCACACAAAATGGAAGAGAAATTGATCACCTCCTAGCTCCTCAGTGCCATTTTCCAACACTCCCTCTCCCACCAATCATTCTGCAGTCACTATTCCCACTATAATGTTCATTCGTTCCATTCTCTCCATTCATTTGTAGCTATTATCTGTGACCCCTCAGATAAGAGGCATTCAATATGCAGCCCAAAACACTCTTGAGTGGGCCCAATTCAGATTAAAATACAATTTGAAAATATTTAACAAAATCAGTAAAAATGCACCAAAACATAGATAATATTGCATTTTAAAATTAAATCAACATACAGCCCATAGAGATCTTCATGTCCTGATTAGTGGTCCCTGTTTCTCTTTGAGTTTAACACCACTGCCTCCAGATTTCTCTCTCCCACTAAGTTTACCACCTGGCTTATAATATTGGGGGTGGGGGGGGGGATTGGTTGCATCAATTGGGTAAAATAGCATAGTAGCATAGCATTCCTGTCCCCATCTCCTCTTTTTCTTGAATTATCTTGAATTCTCCTGATAAAAGAATTCATTAGAGTAACAGAAAAACAGACAAATAAAAGTGCCTACTTGTGCCCTAGTGAAAAATACAAGTGATAGGTAGTTCTGCCAGCGTTGATTGACCTGTTTTAATTCCAACTCTTAAAGCCCTTGTGGAGTAAAGGTTGAAGAGAAATTCATTTCCCTAATACTTTTATTTTATTCCCTAGTCCCAGATGCAATAAGACTTCATAGAAACGCACAGGTGCACAGACAAAACAACTTTATTTTTTGGCTCTCCTTGAAAGAAAGGCGTTATTTAAAATACAGTGGGTTCCACTTACTGGAATCACTTTGGGACAGAGATATTTTATTCTATTGTGCAACTTGCTAAATGAAAATAAGGCCCTATAAGTTCTTCTCCTCCACAGCAGACTCTTTTCCTGCTCCAATTTGAATTTTAATTCTGCACTTGTACAGCCTCAGGGTTTAGTCAAAGTAATTTTCTATACTTGTGTGTTGCAAACATATATACATACTCATAATCATGGTGTTTAGAGCTGGAAGGCACTTAGAGCTTGTCTACTACATCCCCCACATTTTAAAGATGAAAAAAACAGACACAGAGGGAATACACAATTTTTATTTTTCAAAGGTAAAAATAATAACTAACATTTCATTTGGGCCTCACATGACAACCCTGTGAAGCAAGTACTATAACAATTTTATCCCCATTTGATATTAAGAAAACTGAGGCTCGGGGAGATATTAATAATAATGATTCCTAGGGTGCAGCTAGGTAGCTCAATGGATTGAAAGCCCAGAGATGGGAAGACCTCAGTTCAAATATGGCCTCAGATACTTCCCAGCTGTGTGACTCCAGGCAAATTGTTTAACCCCCATTGCCTAGTCCTTACCACTCTAATGCCTTGGAATCAATACACAATATTGATTCTAAGATGTAAGGTAAGGGTTTAAAATAATAATAATGATAGCTAGCCTTCATAGAGCACTTTAATGTTTGCAAGACACTATATATACATCTCTTTTAAACCTTACAACAACTCAAGGAGCTGTTATCCCCTTTTTAATATATGAGGAAACTGAGACAAAGTTTAAGTGAGTTATCAAAGATTTTACAGCAAAAAAGTAATTGAGGCTGGATTTGATCTCAGGTCTATGCTAAGGACTGGAGATGAAAGAAAAGAAAAAAGAAAAAGGGAAAAGAAAAGGAAAGGAAATTATATAAGAAAGGAAAGGAGAGAAGGAAGAAAGGAAGAAAGGAAGAAAGGAAGAAAGGAAGAAAGGAAGAAAGGAAGAAAGGAAGAAAGAAAGAAAGAAAGAAAGAAAGAAAGAAAGAAAGAAAGAAAGAAAGAAAGAAAGAAAGAAAGAAAGAAAGAAAGAAAGAAAGAAAGAAAGAAAGAAAGAAAGAAAGAAAGAAAGAAAGAAAGAAAGAAAGAAAGAAAGAAAGAAAGAAAGAAAGAAAGAAAGAAAGAAAGAAAGAAAGAAAGAAAGAAAGAAAGAAAGGAAGGAAGGAAGGAAGGAAGGAAGGAAGGAAGGAAGGAAGGAAGGAAGGAAGGAAGGAAGGAAGGAAGGAAGGAAGGAAGGAAGGAAGGAAGGAAGGAAGTTCTCAAAGAACTAAGTTTAATGAGGGAGACAACATGAAAAGCATTAAGAAGACTGGGTAAGTCTCTGTAAAAAGTGAGATTTTTGCTGAGACTTAAGAGAAGAAAGTCAGGAGATAGAGATGAGCAGGGAGAGAATTTCAGATGCCAAAGAAAATTCAGAGTCCAGAGACACAGCGTCTCATCCCAGGAACAGTAAGGAGTCCAGTATCATCAGATTATAGAGGATGCAGAGGTAAAGTATAAGAAGATTGGAAAGGTTTGGAAATGTCAAACTAAGGAATTTATATTTGATCCTGGAAGTAATAAGTAGCCCCTGGAGTTGAATGAATAGGAAAATAACATATTCAAAAAGGAAATACACCTTGAACTTGGAGTTATAGATGAAGGTTTCTTCTTGGGGCCAAATTTGATCTAGAGGCAATGTCTTTCAAGACGATTGTTGGAGCCAAGTCCTTTGCTTAGGGCAGATCTACTAGAGACCTGGAGTCTTACTACCCTAACAACTGTTGGGTAGAAAACCACTGAGAGAAAAAGTGTACTTTCTCAAATATATACACCCTTGCTCAATTCATCTTTTAATCTCAAGTAGGTTATAAATCTGCTGTTGATGGCAGAACAATATCTATGAACAGTCATTCCATCACATTCTCCCCAGAATCTCCTCTTCTTCCTGGGGAAAAAGTTGGATAACGATACACAAGCTGAATCTTTCCAGGGTTAGGGTAAGGAGATAACAGATGGGAAAGAGCTCCACCAAAATATTATTCTCATTAATTTCTACAAAAATTATTTTAAAGAGGAGAAAAATGCCAAATGGGCTGAAATGTAAAGGAAAAAATCTCTATTAATCTTTTGTAGAGTAACAGGACACAAGCCAAGCATCAAAAATGGAAAAGCACCCTAAAGAGAAAGGCATCTCTGATCATTTTATAACAATGCTGAACATCAATATAGAGTGAATAATTACATTGTAACTGTGTTCCCATAAATTAATGAGATGAAAGCATCATATTTATAATACATACCTCACCATTGAGATACTCTTTCATCTTCGGTCATTTTTTGTGTTCCATATCTTTAGCACAGAACATGATGCTTGGGAAATATTTAAATACAGGTGGATTGATATTTTTTGAGACTGGGTCTCCCTATCTCACCTAAATTGTTGGTCCTGATACTCCAGGATTTTTAAAGGCATTTGGGGTTTTTTTATGATAGTATGGAGGTGGGTTTAGCAAGCTCAGAACACTCCTTATTCTGCCATCTTTGATCCCAGTAGTGAAATATTTCACCTAGGATGGAAGAACATTGACCACTCACAGGTCCAATCCTAATATTCATTAGCTCAAGAACTTTAACTCACTTTGGTTCTGACCTGGACCAGTTTACAGCCCCCTACCCCCCCGTAGGATGTCTGGTAGTCCCCTTCTCCTAGAAGATCTCCATATTGGTGTCAGACTTTGGGTGAATATCCAGTTGGCTTTAGCCTTACAACTTGGAACTCTCAAGCTCAAGTGTTCCAGGAGCTTTAGCCTCCCCATTAACTGAGATAACAATGAATAGTTATTATAAAAAAAAAGTTTTATGAAAAGAATAATTTTGTAATGGGCAAAATAATGCTTAATTTTTCCCCTTAAACACCCCACCAAGTCAAAATACTTATTAATGTATTGGTAAATATTTATTGACTTAGAGTCACTGGCATTTAGTGCTCCTGAAAATTTCCCGTGTTAATGATGTTTTTAATGACTCTTCTCGTGGTAACTGTTATGTCTAACAGGGAGGGGTCCTGTTCCTATTGTGTCCTTTAAAGAGAGTTTCATGCTCCATTAGTCTTGTGCCTCATCAGAGTGCATCAGAATAGGTGACTTGTAACAAACCAATGAGACCCCAAAGACCACGGTAGCAACAGGAGTATCACAAAAGCGTTTGGTTGAAATAAAAGCTTTGTGGGGTAGTAGAAAGAGTCCTGTAAAAGACAAGAGAGAAAAATCTCCATTCTGGCCTTGACACTAACTAGCTGTGTAAGCTTAGATCATTTAAGTTCTCTGGGCTTAGTTCCTTAACAGTAAAATTGATGGGGCTAAAATTGATCATTTTTCAAGGTTTTTCTCTAGCTCCAAAGTTCTGTTTCTGATCTAGAATAGTAGCAGAAGTCTAAGTCATGTCCATAACTATTTTCCAGGCACTATGCTTAAGGATTAGGATATAAAATCAAACAGAAAGACAATCCCTGACCTCAAAAAGCACAAAATCTAATGTCAGGGTGAGGAAAGACAATACATAAAAGGAAGCTGAAATTTTGGGATGGGGAAGATGTTTGAGAAAGTGAGTAGAATCAAGAGTTTGGCCTGAAGAAGAATGAGATTGAGATGAGATGAGATGAGATGAGATGAGATGAGATGAGATGAGATGAGATGAGATGAGATGAGATGAGATGAGATGAGATGAGATGAGATGAGATGAGATGAGAGAGATGAGGGAAATAGGACAAGAGGACATTTTTTTCAGTGAAATAGGAGGCAAAGAGGAGAGGAAGCCATGGGGGGTTTTAGGAGGCATTGCAAAGATTTGGAAAAGTTGCTATGATGAGAGAGTTTAGGAGTAAATTAGGAAGGGTTAATGATTCATTGGATGGAGCACTGGGTCTGAAGTCCAGAAGTCCTGAGTTCAAATCCAATCTCAGACATTCCCTAGCTGTATGACCCTAGGCATGTCATTTAACCCTATTTGCCTCAGTTCCTCATCTGTAAAGTGGGGGCACACTGGAGAAAGAAATGGCAAATCACTCCAGTATTTCTTTGCCAATTTTCATGGGATCAAGGAGAGTCATATACAACTAAATAGCTGAACAATAATGACAACAAAAGGATTGCCATGCTGCAGTGAGGACCCAGTTGAGATTATAGAATCACAACATGGTGGTGCCAGAAAGGACCTTACTACTAAGTTCCACCCCATTATCTTCCAGATGAGGAAATTAAGGCCACCTCAGTCATATGACTAGTGACAAAACTAAGTCTGCAATTCAGTTTTGGCTCCAAATCCCATGTTCTTTCCATTATATTTCATTTGTTTGCAAATGAGAGTTGCTAAAGTGGTTTCCCTTGAGTTTAAAAAAACTGTTTTCTTCAGTCAGCTAAACAAGACTGCAATCTTATACTTCTAATCTGCTTAGCAAACTCTTTTTTGATAGATATTGCAAAGGTAAACTTTACCCCAGCTGTGTTTGTATTTTACATCTCAATTAGTGGGAGCTGAGTTAATGTGATTTTACTGCCTTGTCACCTGCCACAATGTATTATGCTTGGCACTCATGCTTAAATCAGATTTATTTTTGCCTTTTTTTCCTATTGAGTCTTTAAGGTAGCTTTTGAGGCTCAACTTTTTTTTTGTTGTTAGAGTGCTAAATGGATAGTGTTGGACTTGGTCTCAGGAAGACCTGAATTCAAATTCAGCTGTAGCTACTTTCTAGCTGTATGGCCCTGGGCAAATCATGCAACTTGTCTTCGCCTCAGTTTCCTTGACTGTAAAATGGGGATAATGATGGCACTCCTCTTCTCTGGTCATTTTAAAGATCAAATGAGATAATATTTGTAAAGCACGTTGCACAGTGTCTAGCACTAAACCCAATATTGAGCACGTTAGAGGTAGTATAATATGATGAGAACCAAAGTCTCTGAATTTACATTCAGAAAAACTGAGTTTGAATCCCAATTCCACAACTCACCGGTCATATAACCCTGAGCAAAATCACTTAACCTTTCTGGGCATCAATTCTGTTAGCTCTAAAATGGGAATAATCATATTTGAATGACCTGCCTCACAAAGTAACTGTAAGGAAATTGTCTTGTAAACCCTTATAGGATTCTACAAATATGATCCGGTATTGTGAAAGTAAGTAACTGATAAATACCTAATTCTAACTGATGCATGTCCACTTTAGGGAACAAACTAAGAAGGTATCACTATTTCCTTATTTTTAAGCAGAGTGTATGATATTACAAATTAGGGGAGAGATGTGAAAATAAAGAAGATAGGGCCCTTTCCTTGCAAAAAAAAAAATTTAATTCTTGATCGTATCAGAGGTTTTCTCTGGTTATACAAAATTAGACTGTATGTTATGTAAATGACTGTATTTTATACAGGTCATCTTTTCTAAAAGGATGTAAGCTCTTTGAGGACAAGGACTGTTTTATTTTTATCTTTATCCTCAGAACCGAGCATATAACAAGCACTTGATAAACACATTTTGATTAAGTCAAACATGGCACCAATACTAAATGTACAGATAAACGACACTGGAATTGTTCAGTCGCTTTTTAGTTGTATATGACTTCCTGACCCCATTTGGGGTTTTCTTGGCAAAGAAACTGGAGTGGTTTGCCATTCCTTCTCTGGTTCATTTAACAGTTGAGGAAATGGAGGCAAACACAATTAAAGAACTTGCTCAGGGCCACACAGCTAGTAAACATCTGAGATCAGATTTGAATTCAGGAAGATGAGTCTTCCTGACTCCAGGCCTGATATTCCATCCCCTGCACCACCTAGCAGACAAATAAGCAATACAATAACAAATAAGCAATACAAATTAGTAAATGATAATTGCATATATAGGGTATAAGGTGCTAGGATATTAAGTGAAGATGAGATCACTTGTATCTGACAGATATCGATAAATGTTTCATAGAGAAGGTAGCATTGAAATTGGATTGTAAAGGGCAAGTCATCTATCTCTTCCAAGGAACATCATACGCTTGCTGTTCCTCAGCATCATGGACGATGCCCTGCAGTAAGTCCAAGTGAAAAAGGAATTCCCCAAAGAGAGTGAGGTTCTCCAGATGTTCCTGCTTGCAGATGACTTTGGGATCATTACATGGAGTCCCTAAGTCTGTCAGAGAGGCCTTAGAGATCCCACATCCATTCAGAAGAATTCATCCTGGGTCCATCCATTGGGGAATGGTTGAACAAATTGTCCAAGAGGACTTGGATGGTCCAGAGAACTCAGCATCTGTGACTCACTCTGAAGCTGCGAGGGCTACACTTCTCTCCTTAAAACTCAGGACCAAACAGCTGAGAGAGGAAGGGTGTAAGGGTAATTTTAGGGTTGTGACCTAATCTAAATTAATTTTTGGTCACCAAGGAATATCCCAAATAAAATACCCAAGTCAGCTTCAAATTTATGGTGGTTTAATTAATATAGAGGGAAGGAGTTAAGGAGAAAGGAGAAGGAAAGGGTGTAGGATTTCTCCAGGGGGAGTTCAAAAACCTCCACCACAAGGTCTCTGAAGATTAGTGGCTTTCTAAGAGGATAGTGTTTGGAAGGTAAAGGAGAAAGAATCACCCTAAACTCTGATAGAGTTCAGTAAAGATATCTCACCTGAACTAGGCTATTCAGTTTCCTCTAGTATAGTATCAAGGAAAACTCACCTCTAAACCGGACAATAGCAGCCGCCACCCAAGATGCCAAAATGCTCAGCACTCTCTGTCAGCCACCTCCCTGCCTCCAAAAAGACGCCGGAGAGAGGAAGTGATGCGAAATATATTGAAGGTTTTTACATCACTTTCCTGCATCTTATGTGTACCAATGGTAGCTTAAGCTTGAATTAGGACAGCCCAGGGTCCTAAGTTGTTTCTGATTGTCAGGCCATCCTCCTAAATACTTAATCCTTAAGTATGGGTGTAGACATTCCTGTTTTTGTTAGACTAACTAGGGTGGAGTAATCTAAAGTTCACAGGGGGCATATTGGGAGGTAAGCCTTTAAGCCAGCCCCTGCTTCAATGATCTTGGTTGGAGAGTGGCTTTCTGCTGGATCGCAGACCTAACAGTTGCTGAAGTCTCCTTTGAAGTGAAGCTTTATTTTTCATTTCACCCATACTTTCCCCCCACTTGGTTTTTATGGTGAAAATCTTTCTGTGAAATTATGGCAGCTGGACACCTCCAGCTGCCCCTAACCCTAAGGCCAAAGTCTCCAAGCAGAATGATAACCTTCCTGGCCCCCACATAGAAGAAGAGGCCATCTCACACCTCTTGTTTTAGAAGAGGCTGCCCCCTCCCAACTGAAGTGGGCCAACCCGGTCTAGTGCCTCCATGTGCCCCCAGAGATACCACCTCATTCCCTAACCTTTCCTCTCCCCATCCCCAAGACCGGCCTCAGGCTTTTCCCCACTGCATTCCCATGTTCCTAGTAGCTCCTCTCAATCTGTACTCTGTCTTTGACTTCCAAGCCTGACCTGCCAGGGACTGCCTGTTCCAGGGCTCTAGACTCTGACCTGCTCTAGCTTCCAGAGCAAGGTTTTCAGTGCCTCCATGGTCTGCCTACAGAAACCCTGGGTGGGGGGTTGCAGGTCTGTCCTCGTAAATAGGACTGTCCCTTGAAATCCACTTTTGCTGAATTAAAGTTTTTAAGTAAAAAACAATTATTATATGATGGTGACACTGTTGGACTGTAAGAAATGATAAACACCATGATTCCAGAAAAAGCTGGAAAGACCTACATGAACTGACACAGAGTGAAATAAGCAGAACCAAGAGAAAATTATACATAGTAATAGGAATATTATACAATAATCAAGTAGGAAAGACTAAGCTACTCTTGGCAATACAATGATCTAGGAAAATTCTGAAGAACTTATAACAAAGAATGCTCTCCACCTCCAGAGAAAGAACTGTTGGCATCAGAATGCAGATCAAAGCATACTATTTTTCACTTTAATTTATTCATTTTTATTTTGGGGTTTTGTCTTGGTATAGAAATGGATTTTTATTTCATATGTAATATATATATATATGTATATAACATATATAACCCATATCAAGTAGCTTACCATCTCTGGGAAGGAAGGGATGAAGGTATGGAGGCAATTTAGATCTTATAACTTCAGAAAACATATGGGAAATTATTTTTACAATTGATAAAATAAAATATCTTTAAAATAAAAAAATTAAGATTTCATTCTGGCAATCCACCCAGGAAATAACAACTCGATAGAGAAAACATATTGTTCAACATTTTTTTCTTTTTCTTTTTTGGTTCAGTCCTGGAGTGTCATTGTAGTAGGGATTCATTGATATGGAAGCTCCTTCCCTAGATTCAGAAAAGCAATCTACAACTTGGAGCCTTGGAGAACTTCCTGAACGTAGTGGAACATGAAGTGACTTCCCCTCGGGTCTTATGGCTGAAATGTATTAGAAGCAAGACTCAAACTCAGCTCTTCCTGACTCCAAGGCTAGCTGATCCACTATACCAAACTGACTCCTACTATGATATGAAATTCAATCTTCAGTCCATTGAGTTGGTCCATTTATAAACACACATACACACACACACACACACACACACACACAGATCTTTATGAATATAGATAACATACTGGTCTTAGTGTGAAACAGAAAGGCCCAGAACTGAACCCAACTTGGAAAATTAGACAGTATTGTTCTTTGCCAAATTAAGCCATTCTTTTAACTTCAATATTCTTGCAGTGATACTATATAGTTGCATACCGTGCAAAACTGAGGTCTCAGAAGATTCTCAATTGCCTAGGGCAACAGAAAGGCATATGGCAAGCATAAGTAGGCAGCAGCAAACTACAAAGATGATGCATATGTGAGAAATTGCATAAAATGCATCACCAAATAAATAATTATTAAAGGAAAATGGTTAGCAAGGGTCTGAGAATAAGGAAGAATAGACCGACAGCCTGAATTTACATTGATATCTAAGTGTCACCATAGAACTACTGGGTCCATAGCAGCTGAGGTGCCCTTATTCTCTGGTTCTCAGCTCTGGACTTATGCAGACCAGGTTCAGTCATAGACCTTTCTGGCTCTTTATTTCCCAGATGTCTGGGGAAAATCACTTAAAGTGTGTCACCCATATCTACTCTTTCCCTAAAAGAGAATAGAAAGGTCCTTAATGTGCGATGTTGATATGATATAGGGCAGCTATTTATTTTCTGCCCACAAAAGAAACACTTAAATACTTAAAGTAAAAGACTAATAAAATCTCATTAACAGAGATTAAAACATGAAACAATAGCTCAATTTCCTATGATTAAATTAATCATGAAAAACTAAAAACATTATTGTGAGATTGACGAATATCCTTTTCATGATCATTTTGGCTCTGTCAGATCAGCTCTCTCAAGTTCTTAGCTTCTGGCAAGTCAAGGCATGGTTTGGGTTTATCCTTCTGTTGGTCGATATCTTCCATGTGATTCATGTAGTGATCTAAAACTCCACTTGCTGCCAATATTCATGTAGTGATCTAAAACTCCACTTGCTGCCAGTCAGCTCTGACTGAAGAACTTAGACACTCCTTAACTCCAGGTGTGGCTCCTGATGAAAAATCTGTCTCAGATGATTGCTGCTTGTTTCTATCTAATCCATAAAGGAATAAAAAGCAGATGAGTCAGCAGAGGCAGGAAGTAAAGGCTCAGACTCATGAATGAGTATACAATCCTAAGTTGCCAGGAAGAAAGAAGCTTTATCTGGGTGACACTGGGCAACTTGCTTTAACCTCTTTCAGCCCAGTAGGTCAATAAAAATTACTAAATACCTTCTATGTGCCAGGTGCCATGCTAAACTCTGGGAATACGAATGTGGAATTTTTTCCTCATTTATAAAATGAGATAATAGTAGCACCTACCTTATAGAGTTGTTGTAAGGATAAAACGAAATAAAATGTAAACCCTTTGTAAACACTGAAACTATAAAAATGCCAGCTATCATTATTATTATTATCAATAAAACATTCATTTCTATATATTATATATAATTTCATTTTTCCTCATCTCACTTTATAAGGATCGATAATCTTCAACACTTACAATAAAGACTTCATTAGTTAAAAAACCAACTGAACTAACAAAAAAACTAGGATCATATGCTCAAGAATCTAATTCTAGGCTATTATTTAGTAAGCAACTTTGAAAGACTTAGCTACTCTGATTTAGACACCGATCCAAGAAAATTCCAAAAAATACTAGGTGAAAAATGCTGTATACCTTCAGAGAGAAAGATGATGAACTTTGAGTACAGAATGAAACTTTTTTTCACTTTCCTTTTCCTGTGTACCTTTTCTTTCATGGCTTATATGGAAATGTGTTTTGCATAACTTAAAATTTAAAATTGATAACATATTGTCTGCCTTCTGGTGGAAAGGCAGTAGAAAGAGATATTTTGAAACTAAAAACTTTTGAAAATTAATATTAATTTTTAAAAAATATAATCTAGAAATATTTAGCAAAACAAAAATATTTTTAAAAGCACAAGACCTAATTGCAAGCAGAGTTGTACTGAAACAAACAAATAAAATATCCCTTTTGTGCTTTTCACAAAATATAATTTTTGTAGCCCTTTCAGTAAATAAAATTATGTATGTGTATATATATACATGTGTATGTAATATTTGAAATATTTTACAGCATTGTTCATTGATAATAAATTATGATTGCAAGAATGCAACTTCACATTAATTTTAAATTAAGACATAGATGGATATCAAGGCTCTAAATCATGTAATATAGATAACTAGACAGCAAGATGGCTAGATAATGGTTAGATGGTGGCTAGATTACAGCTAGACAGTTATATGACTAGAAGATGGCTAGATGACATCTAGACAGCTAAAAACAGCCAGACAAGCTAAATGGCTAGATGTCTAGATGGCAAATAGATGTCTAGACAGAGGTTATATGTCTAGATGGCATCTACACGGTGTCTAGACAGCAGCTAGACATCTAGATAGCTAAATAACATATAGAGAGTGGCTAGAAGGCTAAACATCTAGACAGTATTTCAATGGCATCTAGACGATGGCTAGATGGTTGCTAGGTGGCTAAATGGTTTAATAAAATAGATAATCTGTGTGGAACTATTTCTGGTTGCAGTGACTGGATACTCTGACTTGAGACTACCTGAGGGATGCCTATTTGCTATGGAGATAGAAGTATTTCTGAGAGATAGAAAAATAGATAATGCTAGAGAGGTTACTCTGGAGCTGCCTATAGATTACTATTTGCTAATAAGTCAAGATATACCCTATGCTTCCTCCCTCAATGCCACCCTTCTCCTCCCAGGTTTCACCCAGCCCTTTTGACTCCCTTTCCCTTCCCCCAGTCTTAGCCATCCACCTTCTAAGTAACTCAGGGGAACTATGATATTTCAGAGAAATACTTTTACTCTTCTTTTCTCAAATAAAGGGGTTTATTGGTAACAAACAGAATGGGGATTGAGGTGAGAAGGATGAGGTTTGCCCCTAATCTACAAGGAGAATTAGGAGGGTGTGGGAAATGTCAGTCCAGCCACAGCTATGTCACAGAGACAGCCAAAGAGATGGAGGACAACTGTTAAATCTTCTTTCTTCTTCAGTCAGATAATCTCTGCTTGAGTAATTCAAGTCCAGGCGCTATCAAAAAACCACAAAGGTCTCTCTCTCTCTCTCTGCCTAGATCAGAAAAAGCCAGTCTCTTTTGATCAGGAACCCAGAGAAGAGGTTTCTCTCTTGGTCAGTCAACCCCAGAGAGAGCCCCAAAGTCCCAGTTTCTCTCCTCTGGCCAGGCTCCCAAATGCCTCTTGGGAACATTCCGTTTGGAATCTTCACCTTGATTTTGCAGATCGGGTCCCAGGTTGGTCTGCATACCTAGCTTGTCCTGCAAATCCTCTCTTTCTTCATGTCTCTTCCACAATGTTAACTACATGGCATCTAGATTGTGGCTAACCAACTAGATGGCTGGATGGCTAGACAGGGTCAGAATTTAGCAAGAAAGTGTGTAACTGTGCCTTTTTTGAGTCTTCTGCAAAGTCAGAGATCAACATTAACAAGATATTTTATGACTTTGTCAGACAAATAAATAAAAAGAAATCATGCCTGCTTTTTTAGACCCCACCAGGCAGCAGTTCTGAGGCAGATTATAGGAATGAAGAACTATTGCCTAATTGTAAAGTGCCAACATTCCAGACTTCAAAAATACATTAATTAATTAACAACATACCTGAAGAGGCTTCTCCTGTTTTATATATTATGTGAAGATTCTAGATCTTATAAGGATTTGCACAAATTCCCTGGAGAAAATATCACTCTGTGTATATTACTTAGAAAAATAAGGCATTAATATTTTGCTATTGCTATAGCAGTTATAACAGATATGAAAATAAATATATTTGATTCTATTATGTAAAATACAAAAATACATAATACAAAAGAACATGGATGCATTTTAAATGTTAGATATTGCTACTCTATTTAAATTATTTCATATTGTCCTTTTTCTCATAATTCCTCCCCATCAAACACTAAAAAGTTGATCCTTTATACTTTATATCTATAATGATATAGGTATAATATATGAAATTTCACCACAAACTCACTGCAGCAAATAACATGTTTGAGTTGTTAACTTCATTTTATTTTTAGAAGTTATGGAATATCTTCCTGCCATTATATCCTAATTAAAATTGTGCTTTGGAAAAATGGGTCTTTCTTTTATAAGAAAAAAACTGGCATAACTGATTTCAAGGGCTTTCAAAGCTAAAATATATAATACACTAAACCAAGTCTAATATTGCTTCTCGTGATTTACTGTCACAGATTAAATTGCAGCTTTTATGAATGATTTTTTAAAAGGTAGCTAGAATGGCTAGACAGCTAGATGGTGACTAGATGGCTAGATGGTGGCTAGACAGAGGCTAGAAAGCTAGATGGTGACTAGATGGAGGCTGGCTAGCAGGCAGAGAGGTAGCCAACTCTCAGGGAGTCATATAAAGATTGAGGCATCCACAAAGTTCTCCCTGGTATTGAGATAAAACATTTAATTCTATGATAGTCATAGAGTGAGAGAGTACCCACACTTGGCCTTCATCACTAAATGGAATCAGGTGATTAGACATCAGTGTTGTCAGGAATTAAAATTACTAAACAAATGAATATGTGGTCACCATTTTCAGTTCTTATTATAGGAGCCATCATTGCCACCAGACTCTCAATTCATCTTAAACTAGTAGGTCACAAAAATGTGTCATAATAATTCTTCTTTCTCAGAAACATCTCCCTTTATCCACAGTCATTGCTACCTGCTCCATTAACACTGGACTCAGGGAATCCAGATCTCTACACATTCTAAACACATTCCTGAATTCATATACATCTTTCCCATCTCCTCAAATCTTACCCAAGATTTATGGTCCAGCTTAAGGTCCTACTGTTAGGACCTAGATGTTTCTCTCCCTAATCTCTAGACTCTAAATTCAGGATTCATTGGCTTATCACTGAGCATCCTTTTATCTTGTTAATGTTACAAATAATGCAAAAATGCCATTTTTGTTATTAAAACTTTCACAAGCAACAGAATCACTCTGTGAGGACTGAACATTGGCTACTGAGAAGCATAAATTTGCAGATATTAGTCAAGAAGTTTTTATTTTAAACAGCCCCTACCCAGGACCCAGCATATTAGAGTTTTTAATTCCACTGCCCTAGGTCTGCAGTGAAGGTGGTTTTATCTCTACTCACTCAACCTCTGTGTTCTAACTCCTCACTTACTCTATGTTCATCCATAAAAAAAATACCACTACCTACACAGTCCTTGGTTTTTTAAGCTCTCAGCCATAACCATTCAGGGGACCAGTTCCTACTCTACTATGGAATGACCAGTTTCAGAAATTTCTCCTCTTGTGGAGGGCAAAGGATTACTCATAATATAGGTAACTGTGAACCTCTTTTAATTCCATTCAGCTAACAGGTCTTCCATTACAATTATATAGCACAACTTGTTTAGCCATTCCCTAATTGATGGGCATTCCCTCATTTTCTATTTCTTTTCCACCACCAAAAGAGTAGCTATAAATATGTGTATGTGTGTCACACACACACACACACACACACATATATATATATATATGTAAATATATATATATAAATATATATATATATATGACTCCTTTTTCTTTTTTAAAAAATAATTTGTTTGGAGTATAGACCTAGTAATGATATTGCTAGATCAAATGGGAAACATAGTGTCCTAACCCTTTGGGCATAGTTTCAAATTTTTCTTTAGAATGCTAACCTCTTAATTTTTATAATAAAATCTTGTTTTACATTGCATTCTTTTTTCCTGTGTACCTTTTATACCCACCTAGAGTGGGAGCTTCTTGGGGAAGGGAACTAAGGGCTCTTCTTTATCTATAATTCCTCCCCATAGCACCTAGGTGAATGTAAGAGTTGATTAAATAGTATGCTCTTTTCCCAAATAAAAGTGATTTGTTTAAAGTCTTTTCTTCTCACTGCCTTATTGTCATTAGGTCTCAGTGATTAATGTCTTTACTGACATGAATCTTATATTTTGCTATACATGATATAATATGTATAATAATTAAATGTTGAATCTTTTTTTCTAAGGAAGAATTGGAAGAGGGATCATAGATTTAGAAACAAGTCCTTAGAGATACCAATGTAATCTAATACCTTCATTCTACAGAAAATTCAGACCCAGAGAGGAGATATTACCTGCCTAAGCTTACATAGGCAGCACCCAAATCCTCCAGTTCCAAATCTGATACCCTCTCCATCATGGAGCATAATGGATAGAGTTCTGGGTCTAAAGCCAGGAAGATCTGAGTTCAAAAGCTATCTCAGACACTTCCTAGATATGTGATCCTGAGCAAGTCACTGAACATCTTTTTGCCTCAGATTATTCATATGTGGAATTTCAATGGTGTGGAATTCTATCATTATTGGTGGAGATCAGTGTCCCAAGATCATATCAGGGGCAGGACATAATTGGTAAGAGAAGAATTCTGGTCTCTTCAAGTTTCTTCGGTCTTTGAGTATTCATCAAGTCACTTCAGACCCTGGAGTCACTTTGGGGCATTTCTGGTTTCTAGCTTCAAGAGGAAAGACAGACAAGAACAACTCCCCATCAGGTTTACCAAAGGAAAACATTCTAGGAAGATATGAGGGTAGATTACAGTCTCCATTATATTCCTGTCCCCAGTTTGCTACTCTAAAGACTTCAGGTAATTTCCTGTTGAGTAATACATTGACCTTTTTCTCAGTTGAGCTGAGTTATCTCCCTCCTAATGAGAAAAGACTCTCATTCTGTATCGAATCATATATGTTCTCCTATGTATACTTTCTCTGAATTCTGTTTTGCTACCAATTTGCATAAGTGGGTTCTTGGCTAATGATGGTATGCATAACTGATATGTAACTGATAATTGATGAGGAAGAGATCAAGCCCCTAAGACTGACACACGTAGGGTACAATTTCTTCCCAATATTGAAACAGAAATGTTTCCTTGAACCAGAAAGTCTCATTACCTTGATTAATAATATTTAAGGGAACAAACAGATAAAATTCTAACCTACTAACCACTTTCTTGTTTTGTTTTGTTTTGTTTTTTTAATTAAACTTTTACCTTCCATCTTGGAGTGAATACTATGTATTGGATCCAAGGCAGAAGAGTGGTAAGGACTAGGCAGTGGGGGTCAAGTGACTTGCCCAGAGTCACAGAACTGGAAAGTATCTAAGGCCAAACTTGAACCCAGGATCTCCTGTCTCTAGGCCTGACTCTCAATCCTGAGTCTCTCAGCTGCCCCTGCTAATTCCTTTATGAAGAGAACAGAGAGGCTGCTCCATATCCACTTTCTGCTCTCCTTCCTGGCAGGAACTAAAATCACCCTTGAAAAAGGATAGGGAGAGAAGTTAGAGATGTCTATTCTTCCTTCCTTCAGACCTCACAATGACAATTACTGCTGCATGTAAATATCCCATTGGCAACACATGGATCATTGATGCTTAAAGTATTACTTTATTTTTAAATCACAATAAAAGTACGTGGGCACCTCTAAGAATCAGAAAACATCATAAAGTAGGATCCCCAGATAGTAATTTTATGTCCATATTTTGAGTACTATTCAAAGGATTAATGTTTACTTGACTTTTTAGAAATGATAGAATGGTGATACCTTGCTACTTGTCATTAATTCATTCCAGAAGGCAGGTCAAGTATCAAAAGAATTTTTCTCATAAGGAATAATGTAAATTGAAATAATCTGTTCTGAAAACCCAGATTTTTCAAGGCATTATAGGCATTAATAGAGTTGTATTTTACTGAGTAAATATCAATACATAGATATAAGTGAAAAACAATAATTAGATTAAATAAAATAATTTAAATTTTACTTTATCCATTTTGAGAGGAGTTCATGGCCTAAGAAGATGATGGGGAGGAGAAAGTTATTGTCTGGAAGAGCAGTCAACTTCCATAATAGCTGAGGGCAACTCCCCTTCTGAAATTCTTTCTCTTTCTCTTTTCTGTCTCTCATTACCCCTGAACACTGCTTGAGACTCACCAGGGGTAAGTGTCACAAAAATCGGATCCAGTGATGTTTGGTTTTATCTTCATTTCAAAATTCCTCTAAAGTGGGAAAGTGTCTGGTTATTTAATAACTTTGCAATTCTACCTCTTTTAGCTTTATCAGAGCAATATTTTTCAAACAAAGCTTTAGTGTTTTATATGCTTTTTCACACTGAATCCTATATTATAATAGAAACCAGTATCAGTCCTGGAAAAGGTATGTAGAAATATGTGTTTTTCTTTTGGAGGCAACACATGGATAACTATGGATGTAGAACTTTACATGTAACATTAGACAATCAAGATATCAGATGTTGTTGCTTGGTTGAGTTTTTTTCTATTTTATAAAACCAAAAGGCATTAATAAATACCAGAATTAGAAGGATACATTCCTATATCATGAGTCTGGTGGACTATTATATTCTCTAAGAATTCATAAAGAGTGCAAAGAGAAAGTTTAATGGTCCAGAGAAGCTGATAGCTATTAATGCTTTCCCTTTATTTAAATATCTTGAGAGTATTTTGATTCCTCCTCCTTTGTCTCCTTTAGTCTCTACCCTGTGCCAATCTTATTGCCCCAGTATTTTAAATCACTTGAGGGCAAGGGATATTCTTGGAGTAGCTAGGTGGCAGAATAGATATAGGTCTGGATTAGAAAGACTTGAATTCAAATCTGGCCTCGAATATTTTCTAGTTCTGTGAACTTGGGCAAGTCACTTAACCTTGTTTTTCTGTTTCTTCATCTGCAAAGTAAACTGGCAAAGGAAATGGCAAACTTATCTTTCTTAAGAAAACCTCAAATAAGTTCCTTGGCCTGGGATTTCTGGAGTTTGCCTATAATAATCCTGGGATTATTAAATGTAGATCTTTCAGGAGATGATTGGTAGATTCTTTCAATTTTATTTTTCCCTTTTTATTTAAGACTCTCAGGGTAGTTCTCTCATAATTTCTTGCAATATGGCATCCCGGTTTCTTTTTTATCACAATTTTCAGGAACTCCAATGTTTCTTAGATTATTTCTCCATGATCTATTTTCCATGTCAGTTATTTTTCCAGTGAAATATTTCATATTTTCTTTTTTTATTTCCATTCTTTTGAATTTGTTTTATTGTTTCATGCTGCTTTATCAAATTATTAGCTTCTATTTGTCCCATTCCAATTTTTAGAGAGCCATTTTCTTCTATGGGGCTTTGTACTTCTATTTTTAGAAAGTTATTTTCTTGTTCAGGGTTTTGTTTTCCTTTTTTATGGATCTGTTTTCTTCAGTTCATTTTTTGCTCTAAGCTGTTGCATTTTTCATTTTCTTTTCCATTTTTACTTCTAAGTTTCTTATTACATATTTTTACCCTCTTTTGTAGCTTTTCTAGGAATTCCTTTTGGCAATAGCTTACTTTCACATTTGTCTTTGAGGGTTCACACATTTCCATTTTGACATTATTGTCTTCTGAGCTTGCATTTTGGTTTTCCTTATTGGTGAAATAGCCTTCCAGGGTCAAGTCTTTTTTTGGCTTTATTAATTGTGAAAATGGGTGACTTTTTTAAGATTTGGGCTCAGATCCACTATTGGGGTGGAGGAAGTACTGTCCCTGGATTTCTCCAGTTTTCCCATGAAGTGGATTTATCTGGATTCCACTCCTCAACTACCGGCTCCTACCCAAAATATTTTAAACTTAAATGTGCATTATTGATATTTCATCCATCACTTTGTTAATTGTATTTATTTAATAAAATAATAAATCCAAATCCTGATTTCTGAGATGTAAATGCTTAATGAATCAATCAAAGAAGAGTAATTGTTTTCTATGGGAACAGGAATTGTGCTAAGCAACTGGGGACACAAAAAGAGGCAAAAGTGGGTCCTAAACTCAAGGAGTTCACAATCTAATGCAAGTGACAACAAGCAAACAAATATAGACAAACAAGATATATACAAATAGGAGAGAATTGACAGAGAGAAGGCCCTGGAAAGGGTTTGGGATATACTTCTTATGGAAGATAGGACTTTAACTGGGACTTAAAGAAAGCTAGGAGATCCAATAAGCAGGGAGGATGAAGGAGAGTGTTGTAGGCATGGGGAATAGTCAGAGAAAATGCCAGAAGGGGTGAGATGGAGAAGCCTGTTCTTGGGACAGCCTAGAGGCCAGTGTTGATGGATCAAAAAGTAGGTGAAGAGGAGTAAGGTGTGAGACTGGAAAGGTATGAGAGTAGCAGATTATTAAGGGCTTTGAATGCCAAACAGCATTTTATATTTAATACTGGAGGCAACAGGGAACCATGAAAGTTTATAGAGTAATGTAAAGTCAGACCTGTGGTTTAGGAAAATTCAGTCACTTTGGTGGCCAAATGGAGAATGGACTGAAATAGGGAGTGATTTGAATCAGACAGACCAACTAGCAGGCTATTGCAATAGTCTAAGCATGAAATTATTGGAGTAGTAGCAGTGTCAGGAAAGAAGGGGGGCATTTTTGAGAAATGTTGCAAAGGTAAAATCAACAACATTTGATTACTAGATTGGACATGTGAGTGGAAGAGAGCTGTGAAAATTTAAGAAATAGCTCTCAAAAATCAGTTGGCACTGTTTCAAGAACACCTGAATATTTACATGTGTTTAGAGAAAGACAGAGAGAAGCATAAGGTAATCTGATGTGAGGCATTAAAAGTATGGGGATGGAGGCGGAATGAATCAATAAGATTTATTAAGCACCTACAATATGTCATACACTGTGGTAGATGTGGATATCAGGAAAGACCTCATGTAGTGGGTAATTAGATCACAAAGAAACCAGATCTTTTACCAAATTTCTATTTTACTCCTCTCTTATTTATAAAGGAAAACAGTCCTAACACTACAAAAGGTAGAAGAAATATCCTCAAAATGAACAGAAATCCAAAACAGGTAAAAAGAAAAGACTCAATCATTTCCAATGAGTTCACTTCTCTAGGCCCAGACAAATTACCTACCCTCATATTAAAAGCATTTACAGATGGGCCAGCTGTCAGTAATCTTGGAGGAATTCTAGAGAGCCTCCCAAAAAGGAAGATAGGCAAATGTCTCAATTTTCAAAATGAAGGAAAGATGGATTTCAGAAATGACAGACCTGAAAGCTTGTAATCAATCCCTGGAAAAATAAAATCAAGACTGGATTATTAAGCAGATGGTATGTGAGCATTTAGGGGGGGAAAGTGATGATTTTTTGGTATCTAACCTTGACCATATTGTTCAACATTTTAATCAATGACTTGGAAGAATACATGGAAGGCATAATTCTCAAATGACATCCAGCTGGGAGGCACAGCAAATGTTTTGGCTCTCTGGCTCAAGACCCAAATGTATCTAAATATCAAAAACAGGTAAGAGACTGAAAGGAATGACCACAAAATTTTGCATTTGGTTAAAAACAAATTTAAATGGATAAGCAAGGAACAAGGAGATCTAATTTATACATTTTTTAAAACACCTGGATAATTTAAGTAGAATAAAGCTCAATGTGAGAAAATAGTGTAATATAGATTCCAGTTAAACTTCTTGCAATTTTAGGGATATGGATAGGAATTAAAAGGGTCATTTCATTTATACCAGAAGTTCCTAGATTTCTACCAATGCAATTTCTAGCATACCAGCGATTTAAATAGTTGAGTGACTTGACCAGTGTCGCCCTCGGCCAGTAAATGTTACTCACACGCATTGGACCTACATCTTCCTACCTTTGAAGCCCATTTACAACATGACACTGCTTCTCTCACACAATTTCAGAACACAGTAATATACATATAATGCCCAGATAAAGGAGAAACCAATACAAATCTATTCTAAGCTGATCAGTCCATAACTAGATATGATGTCAAATTCTGGGTGATGCACTTTAAGAGGGACATTCAAAAACTAGAGAATGACCAGAATACCGAAGCACCTAAAAACTGTGTGAGCACTTAACCTAGTCCCTGGTATAAAGCAGGTGCTTAATAAATTCTAGTTGAATTGATGACTAATATGAAAAGTTAGAGAGGGGCCTGTAAGTGGTTATTTATCCTAGAGAAGAGAAACCTTAAAGAACATTATTTTGTTTTTTTCTCAATCATTTCCAGGCATGGTTGACTCTTCATGACACATTTTGGGAGTTTTCTTGATAAAGATAATATACTAGTATCTTGCCATTTCCTTTGGTTCATTTTATAATGAGGAAACTGAGGCAAACAGGTTTAAGTGATTTGCCCAGAGTTATACAGCTAATAAGCATGTGAAACTGAATTTCAACTGAAGTCTTCCTGACTCCAGGCCCAACACTCTATCCACTGTGCCACCTAGCTGCCCAAAGCGACATTGTACTGAACCTCAAAACAGATTATCTTGCAAAAAAAGGAATTAGACCTTATTATATACCAGAGTAGCTCCAGTACCTTCTTTTCATGGCAGAAGTAGAGGACTGTGAAAATGGAAAACTGGATATGCCTTCATTATTAGATGGAGTTATTGCCTTGATTTGCTTTACTGAACTGTTTCTTTTTCCCAAAAGAATTTTTATTGTATAGAGAAAATATTTAGAAACGAATGTTATATAAAAGCAATTGCCTTCTAATATACAAAAACCCAGAAAGTTTCTGTATTAGTCAGTCGACAAGCATTTATTAAGTACCTACTATGTGCTAAGCACTTGGAAAGAAGGAGAGAGGGGGGAGGGAGGGAGGCAAGGAAGGGAGGAAGGAAGGAAGGAAGAAAGGAAGGGAGGAAGGAAGGAAGGAAGGAAGGAAGGAAGGAAGGAAGGAAGGAAGGAAGGAAGGAAGGAACGAAGGAACGAAGGAAGGAAGGAAGGAAGGAAGGAAGGAAGGAAGGAAGGAAGGAAGGAAGGAAGGAAGGAAGGAAGGAAGGAAGGAAGGAAGGAAGGAAGGAAGGAAAACTAGATGGACACAGCTTCATAATCATAAGATTCTAGCAACTTAATTACAAAACTAGTCCCTTTTAAAAGGTTAAAAAAAACTCCAAAGTTCTGAAATAGAGTTTAATTTAAAAATGTATACTACAGAATCATAAATTTGGTTTTTAATTGCTAATTTATACTACTTCCAAATATTTGTACAAATTAGTTCCTGTTAATATTAATATTTCAAAGATGACATTTTCTTGTTATAAAATTCTAACTGTTGAAATGTCAGAAAGAAAAGAAAATACTAAGCTTTTCTATTCATTACAAAATCTCCTAGGAAAAAATTAGGTTATATACTTTTAGTATCATAAGATCTTAGAACTGAAAAAAGACCTTAGAGATCATTTAGTCTAATTCAATTGTTATAATTTACTAAGTACCTTCTATGTGTCCCATAGGTGTTCTAGGCACTAAGAATACAGTAACAAAAAACAAAATGCCCCCACCCTCAAGGAGCTTTTATTCTTTTGTAGGGAAAGAACTTGTAGTGAGATGAGGAAATAAAAAACAAATTCCAAGTAATTCCTGGGGACAAAGAGAAAGTTAAGAACTCCAGGGAGGTATAAAGGGAGATGTAGTGGGCCCTAGCAAGTGGAAAGAGGAAGTTTCTTACATAGGAACTGACAGCTGAATTTACACTAGAAGGGAACTAGGATTCCAAGAGGAAAAGGGACAGCATTTCCAGCAAGGGAGACCACTTATTTAAAGACATAGAGGCAGGATGTATTTTCAAGGACAAATAAATCAAATAAAGTTTGGCTGAAATTTAGAATGAGGGAGGGTCATAGGAAATCAGTCTAGAAAGATAGGGCTGGAGCCAGATTGTTAAGGTCTTTAAAAGTCCCAATCTCATCCTTTTTAAAATGACAGAACTGAGGTTCAGTGACTTGCCCAAGATTACACAGATGACTGGTGGTAGCGACATAACTAAAACAGAGACCTCCTGACCCTTAGTTGAATATGTTTTTCACTGTGTCAGGCGCAAATGCATTATTAACTCTTTCTTTCTCTCTGACTCTGTTTTTCTGTCTCTCTTTTTGCTTCTGTCTCTCTGCATACACATATTACTTACATATATATATACATGTGATATGTATATGTATATATAAAATCCCATTTATAGAATATGTAAATAAATGTAAATACTATATATAAATGACAGAGATGTGGGAAAGAGAGGGAGGGAAAGGAAAGGAAGAGGGGGAGAAGGAAAGGAGAGAAACAAAGAGAAAGAGAGACAAATAGAAACAGAGGCAGAGAGAAAGAAAAAGAGAGACAGACAGAGAAAGAGCCAGAGAGACAGAGACAAAGACAGAGAGGGAGAGTCAAGGGAATAGAGGGATAAGTGGAAATAAAGGGGGATCTGTAATTTCACTGATTTGAGTAACTCCGTGGTCTAGAAACTACTCCCCCCAGCAACTATATTTTACTATAGTCATAGAGTTTTTACTAGGACAATAAAAAGTTAAATGGCTTCCATTATCACATTTAAATCACTCTAAGGCTGAACCTATTCACTAAGCCACACTTCCCCTCTCAATATAATTTTAATATTAATAAGTATTTGATCAATGAATGAAGTAAGTGAGACTTATGTTGACTGTTTCAGTTATTTCATTCTAAAACTCCATGAATAATATCAAAGCCAGGAAAGAACTTTTGAAATAACACTTCTTAAAAATAGGGCTTTCTCACTTTCCAATTTCACAAGCTAAATGCAGAGTGGGGAAAAAAAGAATTCTCTGAGTGGCAGGGATTGAAGGTAGAGTCATTTTAATGGTAGACAAATATACAAGAGGCTACACACATATTCAATCACTGAAGATGCAAAATTTCACAGTTAGTTTAATTGAACCTTGAAATATTTCATGGCAAATGCAATTAGTAGTTGTCAGAGTGGGGAGAGGGGAATCCAAAAACACTTCTTGGCAAGCATACAACCCATCCTACTAAGTAAGCATGTCTAAAAGACAAAGAAATTCAGTACTGTGTTCCCTGGGCCCAAGATGATCTGTCACATGGCTCTGATGTTTCGTGAAGAAGAAAGGCAGAAAACTTCGAGATAGCCTGTATTTATAATCTTCTTTAAATTTCCCAGGAGTTTTTTAGAGCATCATTCTTCTATCAAAGAAGCTTTCATATAGGTTAAATAATACTAGTGGGAAAGGGATGAGTGGGAATGAGGGTAAAAGGGAGGAGGATTTTAAAAACACCAAAGTGAATCTAAAGTGGTTTGCATTTTAGGTGAGGATTTTCTCTGCCTGAAGGGATGCTTCCATGATTGAACATGTTGGAGCCCAGAGAATTGAAGTATTTCTCTCTTGTGGAGGTCATATAGACATACATCTAGATAGAGCTCCAAAGGCAAACCCCAAAGAAGATACTTGAGATTTATCAAGCTCATTTCTCAGTCTAGTCATTTCAAGCATAACAATTTTTTTTTAATTGAGATCAGATTTAAGTGACTTTTTTAAAATTTGTGTAGTTCTAGGGAAAGACAGATCTAAACATATAAGTTATCATTGAGATCCTTTATTACATATAAAGATTTGGACCCAGAAAGGATAGGAATCTATCTGTTCTGATCTTTAAATGGATTAGGGCATAGATTATTACCAGTGTCAATAAAAAGCCCCCCTAGGATGCCAGAAATAGAGCCCCAGAGTATTTAATCAGTCCAGCAGTTCTAAAGACCAAAGCTACACCCACTGATTAGCCAGAAGCCACAACTAGATCAGTACAATTTAAGTGACCCTACGGCTTCCAAAGACACAGGGAAAGAACAGAGTGGAAGGCAGTGTCACCTGGAGCCACATTTCTCATCATCTGCTACCTACAAAGAAAAAAAAGTAAGCCTGGACTTTATAATTTTACCAATGTTGGGAACTTGCTCTATGTTGGTGATTAAATCACCACTTCACTCTCTTTTCTAGCTTTCTTGGGAAGGGTCAATACTTAATGTGTCACTCCACAGCTAGATGTTTACATGGTATTTGGTACCCTAACAATACCAAGGAAGGAGCTCCTTTCCTATAGTCTCTGGGTCTCTCCTCAACAAGCCCTTGCTCTAAGTTTGCATAGCTCTGAGTCACTGGCTCTAGGGAAATATTCCTTATCTTTGTGTTTCCAGGAGTGTGATGACTTTTGAGGAGAAGAAAATGCAACCCTGTGCCTAATCTATGAATGGCAGAAGGAAATATTGGCCTCAAACTGGCTATTTGATAAGAATTCCTTCCCAGGATTACTAATGAGCTTTGATCTGAGAATGCATTTCCATTGACTTCCTCTTTTCTCTTGGACAAGGAAAAAAGACAAGGCTAAATTCTAGCTGTGTAAATAGTAGACTTAATAATTCAATGAATATGGTATAATGAAAAGGATGCTCAAAATGGAGTCAGATGATCTTTGTTCAGATCTTCCCATAGTTCAGTTCCCAACCCTACCATTAATCACTTTATCCTAGTAAGCCTCAATTTCCTTATTCAAAAGATGAGGAGGTTGGGATAGTGGCCCCTAAGGTTTATGCCTTCAGCTCTAGATCAATGATATTAGGAACATTTATAAGTACCTATTGTAATTATACAAGTGATATACAGTTAAAGCATTATATTAGCTCTCCTGTCTGAGTTCTAATATTTTATAGGTTGATTATGACAATATTTTTTCAATACTTCATCAAATTAGCAACCTTGGAAGGGGCCCAAGCCATTCTACTTTATAGCAAATTCTGGTTTATTAAAAAGGGATTCTACTACTTTTATGAGATGCAGAATTTTGTATCAAATAGATGACAGTACACAATTAGATGGATTCCTTATTTATTTATTAAATGACTATATCCAAGGCATGATGTCAGCTTTAAAGTAGGGCCTCTCCTGGAGTGGCACAGAAATCTATATGTGGCTTTATGCTTTTTAACATTATCAGTGACTTGAATAAAAATATAGACAGAATCCTCATCAAGCTTTTAGATAACAAGGTTGTGAAATTGAATATAAAGTTTGTGAAATTGAAATTGATTCACTGAGTTCAAGGGTAATGCTTTTACATTTATGTCAATTAATTATCACTGGATAATTAGGACCCCCACTGGATGACAACATCCAAGTCCAAAATCATCTTGACCGCCTAGACTAGGGGGGTCTTACTTTTGGGTTCTTGAATAGATTTCAGGGATGTTCAGCAACTTGTATCAGAAAAATTAACATATTGTAATTGGTTTCCTCTAGAATTCTATTTATTCTATTCTTTATATTTAAAAACATTATTCTGAGAAAGGTCCTTAGGTTTAGCCAGACTTTCACAAAAGATGTGGAGAACCTTTGGCCTAAAACATGAAGCTAAACTGAAAAAGATGATAATTAATAGGCATGAATGTAAAAGTCTCACCCTTGAGCTCAGCAAATCAATTTCAATTTCACAAATCAATTTCACAAGTATAAGATGGTAGGAATATTAAAAGACCATAGTTCCTCGGAAAAAATATGTGGGGATTTTAGGAGACTAATATTTAGTGTCAGGAGGGGCTGCAGTGAGGGGCAGAGCTTTAAAGTATACGGGAGTGATTCCCTGGTAACACCACATCTGAAGGAGTGGGTTGAGTTCTTTGTGTGATAGTTTGAGGAGAACACTCATAAAACATGATGAACTTTTCTCAACATTTCCTGTCCTCTGGATGGAAAGCATCTAGAAAAGAACTTCCAGAATGGGTGAGGGTCTCAAATCCATGCCATATGTGGGTAATGGACATTAGAGGAAATGGGAATGTTTCTCCTGGAAAAGAGATACCTTGCTAAGGGTGGGATGGAATAAGGAGATATAATAGCTATCTGTAGAATGTGAAAGACTGTCATACGAAACAAGAATCCAACTTGTCCTAAGTGGCCCCAGAAGGCAGAGCTAGTTATAACAAAATGATATCATAAAGAAGTAAATTTAGATTGGATATATTGAAAAATTTCCTAACAATCAAAAAAATGGGCTGAACCACAGGAAATCCTAAGTTCTCCTCATTGGAGGTCTTTCTTCAAATAAAGGCTGGATAATCTACAGAATTATAAAGCAATAGTGTCAAACTCAAATAGAAAGGAATCTCTACAAGTAGCACATATGACTTAAAAAACTGCAAACTAACATCTCTGTTGTATTGTATTTTTATTTTGTTAAGGTATTCCCAATCACATTTTAATCTCTTTTGGGCCCTTCAGTCACAAATCTGATGCCTCTGTAGTAGAGGAAATATGGGGGAAGAGTGTGATGAGGCTCAACCTAGCTAGCCTCTAAGATTCCTCCCAACTTGGAAATTATAGATATCTATGATTATAATCATTGGACTTGGAATAAAGATAATCTCAGTTTAAATCCTGCTTCTGAACCTCATTAGATATGTTATTCTGGACAAGCTATTTAACATTTCTCAGGCTCATTTTTTCTCATCTGGGGAAAATATTTCTAATACCTACCATCTGTGTGGGTTCTATGTAGCTCAAATACGACAATGTATATAAAAAACATTGCATGACTTAAAGTACCATATAAAGGTTCACTGTTTTCTTTATAATCGCCAGTCCTAAAAAAAGTTCTAGTGATCAAAAGAAATCCACATTATAGCTGGCATTTATCTAGCAATCTAAGATTCACAAAGCCCATTATAGTGAGATAGATAATCTGGCTATGATTATACTTCTTTTCTAGATGAGGACACTGAGTTGAGCAGCTTAAATAGCTTGCCCAGAGTCACATCTAGTAGATATCAGAGGCAGTTGTTTGATTCAGACCTTTCTGATTTCAAGTCCATTAATCTTTCTATAACACCTAGCAATCTAAAGTCACATTGCTATTTCTTACACATTTACCATGCCATCCCAATCCCCTTTGTTATTAATAAAATTTAATTCGATGAGCATTTATGAAATGCCTATTATGTTCTAGTCACTGTGCTATGTGCTGAGGAAACACAAAAATTAATTGATAATCAATCTATAAACATTTATTAGTGCCTACTGTGTGCCAGGTACAGTGCCTTACAGGATTTTGCCTTCTACTAGGGAGGAGGAATATTATACACAGAGGAATAAAGATCAAATATATATATATATATATATATATATATGTATAAAGTGATTTCAGGAAAGATACATTAATATCTATGGTAAGGAAAGAATCAGAGATCAGGAGAGATTTCTTGTAGTTCTGGAGCTGAGTCTTAAAGGGAACTAGGTAGTTCAAGAACCAGAGGTGAGGAAAAAAGAGCATTCTGAACATGAGGCTCAGTTTATACCATGGCACAAAGGTAGGATATACTGGATATGGGGACTAGTAAGTAAGACAAACAAGAACAGAGCAATAAAGGGGTCTCATTCCCCTTATCTTTATGCCACATACCATTGACCAAAAAAAGTTGTTCTACATTTATTTTTTGTACTTTTTCCCATAAGAAAAACCTTTTCAAACTGGTCTAATTATGACCAGAATTAAAGAAAAATGAGGAAATTATTGATCTAACTCAAAGGGAATCTAAGATCAAGCAACAAGAAAGCTGGGAAGTAGATGACCCAGCTGAACATCTAAGAAATTGAAGATGAAGGAACAGACTCATTATTAGTTGGTCTAAACATGAAGCATATAATCTGGATGTAAGGGTCAGGCCATTCTCAGAGAGGAGGGAAAAGGGGGTAATAAGGTTGATGAATTCAAAGTTTAAAAAAAAAGTTAAAAGAAACAGAGAGTAGAGCAGAACAGATGATAAGATGGGCATAAAAAAGATGGGGGGAAAAGAAACAAGGGGAAAACCTATGGGACTGATATATCATTTGTTTACTAGTTTTATTCATTCTAACTCCACAGCATCTCTTGCATCCATCCCTGCTCCTCTTTCATCTCATGGTTGATAAGTATCCTAGTTAATGCCCAGCCTTCTAACTGATCCCTGCCTCAAATCTCTCCTTTCTCCAATCCGTATTCTACAAAACTGCTAAAGTGACCTTCCTTAAATACAGATCTGACCATGTCATCATCCTGTTCCACAAACTGCAGTGGCTCCCAGGTATCTCTGGGATAAAACACAAACTCATCTGTCATTGAAAATTCTTCACAGTCTAGCTCCAATCTCTTACCAAGGTAATTATACATTTCTCCCCTTCATGCATTCTATCACCAGCTAACTCTTATTTCTTCTTGTCCCTCATACACATGTCTTTGCACAGGCTACTTCCATGTCTGGCACATATTCCCTTTCACTTCTACCTCATAGAGACAGTACCGAGTGTCTAGGTATTGGTCAGATATCAAAGGTTCCAAAGTCATCCACCGCATCCAAACCAATGCTAGTTATCCTGACTTTTGCTTTGCCATTGGCCTTTGATGACTAGAAGAGAGAGTAAGGTTGATGACTTTGTTCACCTCTGTCTCACTTAAATTCATTTCATGCTCAAGTCAAGGTATCACCACATTATTGGCCTTTATTAAAAACTAAGGACAAACAATAACAAGAATCCCTAGTTTCGCCCAAATCTTGTCCCAGACACCTTTTTACTTAAAGCACTTCTTGACTCCCTGCAACTCCTAAGGCATCCTCACCAAGATTATATTGGACTCACTTTATGTATACATTCATAGATGTGCATGATGACTTCTTCAAAACAGACTCCAAGCACCTTGAAGGCAAGGACTATTTCATTTTTATTTTAATGTCACTCACACTAAATCCAGTGCTGGGCACATGATAAATAATAAATGTCTTTTAACAGAAAATTAAATGTTCAGAAATAAAATATAAGTTGTGACTACAAAAATAAAAACAAAAAATAATGCTAAGGGGGGCAGCTAGGTGACTCAGTGAATAGAGAGCCAGGCGTAGAGACAGAAGGTCCTGGGTTGAAATGTGGCCTCAAACACTAGCTGTGTGACCATTGGCAAGTCACTTAACCCAAATGCCTTACTCTTACTATTCTTCAGTTTTGGAAACAATAGTTAATATCAATTCTAAAAGGCAAAGGCTTATTAAAAACAAATAAAATAATGCTAAGTGGTGTGGATGCCATACTCGGACTAATTGTGGTGATTAATCTTGATGTAGAGAACATCTAATCAATGATACTTTCTTCTTCTCAGTAGAGAGTGAAGTGGGGATAGCTCCTTGCTGTGATGCTGGACATCGGTAAGTTCCTAGACAGGAAGGATTGCTTTAGCTTTGTCTTTGTTCTTGTTTCTGACACAGAGTAGTCATTGAATAACTGCTCATTAACTCAGTAGTTTTGTCCAAAGGTTTTACTTAAAAGTATATCTTTGGTCACTGGAGAGTTTTTAGAAGAGGGTAAAGTACACATATTGGGAAGAATCTGTGACATAAAATCCATAGATATCAATAAAAAATTTAAATGATCAGTTAAAACCTGAGAAGATGTGAACTGATGAAAAGTAAAGTGAGCAGAACCTGGAGAACATGTAAAAAGTAATAACAATACCATCATGATGATCATCTGTGAGACTTAGCTACACTGATCGAGACAAATTCCAAAGAATTCATAATAGAAATTCTTATTCACCTATAGAGAAAAAAAAATGGATGAATTCAATCTGATTACAGTTTGAAGCAACTTGTTTAACTTTATTTTTCTTGGGGTTGTGTGTTTTCTCTTGTAACATAGCTAAAATAAAAATGATTTGCATGACTTCACATATATAATAAATATTGCTTGCCTTCTTTAAGAGGGGAAGGGGCAGGAGAGAATTTAGGATTCAAATTTTTTTAATGAATGTTTAAAAAATTTTACATGTAAAAGGAAAATATATAATGAAATAAAAATTATTTTAAAATAAAAAAGAAATAACAAAATCTTAGTAATGAAAAGATAAAAATTACTGGCCAGAATGGTCAGAAAAGCATGTTGAAGGGTCAGCTGGGACTCACAGTTATTTTAGGAGCTCAGATTTATAAGGGCTTTGATTATGAGCATAGAGATTAAGGAACTGAGAGAAACAAGAGCTGGACTATGCCCTCAGATGCATCTTAAACACATGGTTTCATGACCATAACTCTTTCTGACTTTCTCCTCTAAACAGATCCTTCTTGTTTGCTCCATTTCTTTTTACTCTGCATGGTGATGTGGTTATTGGAGATCTCACTGGCAGCATAATTGCAGGACAGCTCTCAGCTCAGTATTACTAATGAAAATGGATGACTTATGTATAGGACCAAATGGCCCTGTTCTTTATGTTCATGATAAAAACAAAAAATTTTTGCACTTTCTTTTGTAAGGGTGAGCAAGAGGCAGATAACACAAGCCCACACAGGTAAATTTCTAGGGCATCATTATTAGCTCCTGAAAGCTCCTCTGTAACTGTTTCAAGGACGTTCTATGATATTATGAATCTGAGTTGAAAATGTCTCCTAGATGAATTATGTCAGCTTCTAGGTCTCATTGAATCTGTGGGTTTCTGTCAATTAGAGTGACAAGGCCATGCTTCACTCCACTGCTGACGGCAAGCAAGATGGATAAAAGCTTCTCCATCATAAATGAAACTGATGGGAATATTATGGAATACTCCTTCATAACCTTCTTTTGAATTTATTGGGAAATAGTGTTTAGTAAATATCAAATAATTAGCCTTTTGACCATGTTAAAGTCCACCATAAGATCAATAAATATAAGCAGCAAAGTATAATGGAAGGAAAATTTGACTGAGTTGGGTTCTAGTCCTAGTTCTGCTACTCACTAGCTATATGACTCTATTACACAACATCTCTGGACCTCCATTTCCAGTATTCTGTTGATACAAAAGTATTTCCCAACTGACTGGGAGAGAAAAAAAATGATTTCTAGTCCATTGATCAAAATTAAACACTGTGGAAATTTATGGAAAAATTACTGTCTGTGTCTTTTTTGCCATCCCAAGACAACTTTTGGATTATAAAGCAAAGGATTTTACTTCTGAACCTCTGGATTATATCTCTCTGAGGCAATGGGTAGAGTCCACCTGACCACGCTGGGAGATGTTGTTCTGGTGTGGTACGACAGTTCTGAGGAGCACATGTTAACTCCTGGTATGTGGAAGATCTGATTCTTTTAAACTCTCTGGACCTCCATTTCTAGTATTCTATTGAGACCAAAGCCTTTCTCAACTGATTGGGAGAGAAAGAATGATTTCTAGCCCATTGATCAATCTCTAAAAACATAACCCCAAAACTTGTTTTTCATTAACCACAACTATCAAATCCTTAGCCATAAGGCATGTAACTGTCAATGATCATCCACTAAGCAATTTAAAGGATATGAACCAGTAGTTCTAAAAAGAATTATAAATTATTAATACCCATATGAAACACTGCTACTGTGAAGGTTGGATTTGGCTCTCCCTTGATTGTAACAATGAAGGTACTTAGCTTTTCCTTTATTGTAAAGATTAAATTGTAATCCCATGTCTAGTTTTAGATTTTAATCCCCAAAGTGTACAACCAGTATTTAAAGTAGATCTACCCATTTTAACCACAAAAAGGTATAAACCAACCACAAAAAGGTATGAACAAACCAATAGAGGTGTGAACTAACAACAAGAGGTATGAACACCCATTTCATACATTGAGTGGGAGGTCTGTGAAAGAATGGGCAGTCCTGGAGAAAAACATCTGCTGTGATTGGAAGATGTAAAGTTTAGGGTAGGTAACACAATAGAAAAAAGTCTTTAAATAGTGGAAACAAAGACATATATGGAGTGATTTCAGTCTCTCACTTGGAGTGGGACTGATCAATCAAGCAGTTGGAGTTGGACTGGAAGACAATCACTGGGACTTGGAGTGAAGACACTTGGCTGTGGAACTGGACCCCTGGAGGAGCTTGTGCAGGAGACCTCAGACTGCTTTCCTTTTAGACAGTCACTGTGGCTAGTGTAAAGGCTGACTTAGTTCCTTGCCCTTTCTGGAGGTGTGAACCTCCAAGAAAGGTCCATCATCTTGAGACTCCTTTCCCCTGACTGGTGCCTTATAATTTCTAACTGGTTCAGAGGAAGCCAGAGCTCTATCTCTATCTCTATCTCTATCTCTCTCCCCTTTCCTCTCTTCCTTAATATCTTCCCTCTTTTATAAAATTAAACTACCATAAATTCCATTTACATGAGTAATTCATTTTAGGATTTAGAAATTAAATCCCTGGTGACCACCAATTTAATATTCAGATCCAACCATAAATCTAATACTACAAATTTCTAATGAGAGAAATATAAATTGAATTAATTTGAAGATCCAACCTCATATAGAATAGTTTGGCAAAGGTGACAAAAGAGAGGAATAGAAAATATTGAAAGCATAAGGGAAAAACAGACACCCTAATATAATTTTGTCAGAGCTGTGAATGAATCAACCATTCTGGAAAATCATCTGAAGTGTGCTAAAAAAAAGTATCTTAAATGTCCCTATCCTTTGCTCTAGAGCTCCTACTACTAAATATAAATCCTAAGACAGACAAAAAGAGAAATAAATATTTGCATTTGCACTTTTGGTAGTATCTAAGAACTAGAAACAAAAATGATACCTATTGATTGGAAATGGCTGAATTAATTTTGGCACATGAATATAGAATAAAGTGTATTGTTAAAAAGAGATTAATATAAATATTTCAGAGAAGTACATGAAGACTTATACAAAACAATAGAGTAAGAAAAAACTAGAGAAATGACATATGATGTAGATAATATAAATCTATAATATAAATGCAAAGAACCCAAAATTAAAAGTTGGATACTATATACTAATAACTAAGCCTGACCTTGGTATTAGAAAAATTAACCTCTATTTCCTCCTTAATAGAGTCCTAATACCCAAACCAAAGAAGGCTACTAAAGCAAAGAAAAAGACAACAGGCCAATATCATTAATGAAAATTGATTCAAGAAAATTTTAAAACCTGGCAAAGGGACTATGGTAATGTACTCAAGAATCATTCATCATGACCAGTTAGGTGGTATAATAGATAAAGTGCTGAGCCTAGAATTAGGAAGATAAGTTCAAATCCTGCTTCACATACTTACTAGGTTTGTGACTCTGGGCAAATCTTTTAACTTGTCCATCACACTTTCCTCGTCTGCAAATTTGGGATAATAATAGTATTACCTCACAGGTCTTTGGAGAGGACAAAATACTATTTGTATAGCACTTTGCAAACCTTAAAGTCTGATATAAATGCTACCTATGATCATTATCAATCAGGCTAGTTTACTTGTTAAGTAAAGATAGTTAAAAATTAGGAAAACAATCAACATAATTAATCATTCTTAAAACATTCAAATCACATGATTATCTCAATAACTGCAGAAAAATAAACATTTTTTGACACAATGTGACACTTATGTTATAGTCTCTTCAAAGTAGGGCATAGAGAGATCTTTTTTTGATATAATCAAAAGTGCCTATCTAAAATCAAAAGAAAACATTCTATAAAATTGGCATATACTAGAAACTCTCAACAAATCTAGTAGTAAAGCAAGGATGCTACCTTTCTCTATTTCCATTTGACATAGTTTGAGAAATGTTAGTAATAAAATAAGAGAATTAAAATATAGGCATAGAGAAGACAAATCCTTATTTGCTGATATGATGGTTTCCTTAGAAAATTTTAAGGAATCATCGAAGAACCTAAATTAGATAATTAATAAATTCAGCAAAATTTCAGGCTACAAAATTAATTCACAAAAATCAATAGCTTTTCTATGTAATAATAGCAAAATCACAAAACAATAAAAGAAAAGGAAAGCCAAATTCCAAGTAACTACAAAATACATGAAATTTTGGAAGTCAATCTAACAAAGAACACTCAGTATGCATATTAATTCAAAATGCATAGACTCAATTATAAAATGTTCATTAAAGAAATAAAGAGTAATAGCTGGAAGATTGGTCAATAGCTAGGCCAAACAATTTTACTACAAAAATAAATTTATAGATGTAATATGTACCAATCAAACTGTCCAGTTAAGACTTTAGAAAACTAGAGAAAATAATAATGTGATTGATTTATAGGAACAAAAGATCTAGCATACAAAGGGAATAACACAAAAAGGTGAGAATGAAGAAGGAATACTGCACAAACTATAACATAAAGCAGAAATTACCAAATTCTGATATAGTAACCAAAAAAATTAAATCTGGTATAGTTACAAATTAAAAAGGTCAATAGAACAGAATAGAAAATGGAAAATAAGAAATAAAGGAAAGCAATAATTTAGAGTTTGATAAACTCAAAAACAAAATTTACCTGGGGAATAGCTCCTAATTTGATAAGAATTAATGAAAAAATTGGAATCTGGTAGGAAGTAAGCCAAACAAATATCTGATGCCACATTCCACAAGGGACAGGTCTCCTTAATATCAAAGACCATACCACAAAAAATGGTGAAAGAAAAAGTTTGTGCTTTACAGCAATAGGTTGGAAATGAACTATTAATTAACAAGGAAGAGAAGAAATTACATAAGATAAAATAAATCATTTTATGACACAAAATTGAAAACTTTTGAATAAAAAAAATAAATGAATCAAGGACTAAAAGGAAAATGATTGACTATAAAAAAATTTTGTAACAAATATTTCTGAATGGAAAAAGGAAAAGAATCCCTATGTTCCAAAATATTTATAGCAGCTCTCTTTGTGGTAGCGAAGATTTGGAAACTGATGGGATGCCCATAAGCTGGGGAATGGCTAAACAAATTGTGGTATATTATTGTAATGGTACAACTGTGCCATAATAAACAATGAACACATTGATTTTTTTAAACCTGGAAAGAAAAATTTAAGATAATAAACAGTGAAGTGAATAGAACCAGAAGAATGTTATACACAGCCTTAGAACTAATACTAGAAGAATAAACCAAGAAGCTACCTCCAGAAATTGAACAGAAAAATAAAACAAAACTTAATTTATATGAACATGTTGGTCTCCACCATGAAATCCTATGTGATGCAGAGAGGGTAGGGAAAGATCAGTACACTTATGGGCTTCATATCAATTATGTAGATATGAAGAAAAGTAAGTAATGTAGAAAATATGTTATTTCATTTGTATAGTATCTTCTTTTTATATAAGGAAATGCTTGTTTTGCTTGGATTTATAAACATGTGGAATAAAAAATTAAAATTAGAAAATATATTTCTGAATAAGAGTTTTCTATCCAATTTATAGAGACAACTAATAGAAATATTTAAAACCAAAAGCCATTACCTAATAAAGAAGTGATCAAAGATATGAACAAAGAGTTCTCAAAAGAAAAATTGCAAGTTATTAACTACCATATAAAAGAATGCTCCAAAAATCATGTGGAAGAGAGAAATTAGAAGGCATGAAAAAGGACAGAAGCTGGAGGTTGATCAGCTGTCAATCAAAGGAAGATGCCATTTGGAATATTACTGGGAAACAGCTGAAGGCAAGAGCCAAATGCTGACTGATTTCTGGGCTTCTTGGCTGATGGTGGTGACTTTGAAGGAAGAAGCTGGGTTTATCTCTGGGACTTGGGATAATCAAGTTGGAGGTTGCCTGGCTGATTTGAAGGCAGAAGTAGTAGGCCAATAGTTCATTTCTCTCTCTCTGACTTGCTCTGTTTCATGGTAGGGATTGAATTGCCATTTTCTCTCAATATCCTCCAACCTAAGGCTCACTGTAGATAATAGGGAAACCTCCAACCCTCTTACCTCCATTCTCTACCCTTTCCTATTTTCCCCAATAGACTCTTACTTGAGATAAAGAAGAGAAAAGAGTATTTCCTCTGAAACATCATAGCTCACCCTGAGTGACTTAGAAGGAGGCTGAAGAAGAAGGGGGGGGGGGGAAGAGGGAGGTTAAAAAAGAGGCTGGAAGAGGGATGAAGGGAGGTATAGAGGGAGGAGGGTAGGCAAAACAAGATAGCTACCTGATTTATTGGTTTCCATTTATCCATCAAATATAACCCCCTCAATATTATCTATTACAATCACTAGTGGCAAGAGAAATGAAATTGAGAATAACTGAAATTTAATCTCCCACCTAGAAAATGAACAAAGATAACAAAAATAAAACGAATAGTCAATATGTGAAGGGCTATGGAAGAACAGGCATAGCAATGCATTGTTGGTGGAGCTGTGAATTGGTACAGTCATTCTGGATATAAATTTGGACTCACTAAATAAAACAACTTAAAGGTCCTTATATATGCTAATTTTAAAATGTCCACCTAATGATTCCACTGTTGGGCATAAACCCCCAGAAAGGTCACTGACAAAATAAAAGGGTTCTTCCCTTATTTATAGAAACATTTTTCTTAATTGTGGCAAAGAACTGGAAATGAAGTAGATATCCATCAATTGTGGAATATCTAAAAAAAAATCAAGTTCATAAATATAATGTAATAGTAATGTGCTATACAAAATGAATACAGAGAATAAACTCATATAAATGAAGCAGATCCTGGAAAACAATATGCACAATAGCTACAAAAAATATAAAAGAACCACTATAAAACAATTGAGATTTAAAGTTTCAGAAGTACAAAAACAAAAAAGAAGAAATATGGCATCTCCTCTTGTTTTGTTTTTGTTTTTTTGCAAAAGCCAATGGGTATCTATATATTGCCTATAACATGAGGTTTTTTCAATGTGTAGATAGATTTTGATTAATTTATTTTCCTTGGTATAAGAGATAGCTCTCTAGAAGAGGAAAGTAGAATATGTGGCAAACTTAGGGGAGATAAAAACAAAAAATCTATTTAAAATTAAATGAAAATGTGCTTAGTTCTCTCTGGAGAGGTGGAAAAATAAGGGTGTGGAATGCCATGTATATCGTCAACTTCAATCAAATGTATTGGTTAGCCTTGCTGAACTACTTTTTTTTTTCTTCTTACTCCCTTTTTTAAAATTACTTGTTAGAAGGGATGACTTTCCTGGTAGAAGGGAGAAGGATAACTTATTTTGGAAATGAAGGTGATACAAAAAAAAAACAAAAGATATGAATGTTTTATTGTTTAAATGTTCATGCAAGAGAAATATCATTGTGTAATAGAAAGAAGGCTAGATTTGGAATCAGGGGACCTATTAAGAATAGAGAAAATAAATGCTTAGCAAATGCAATCAATAAGACTCGGTAATTGACTGAATGAGTGATAAAGGAGTTAAAAAGAGGGAATAGTCAAAAATAATGCCATCCCAGGAAAACAGGAGAATGAATAAAATACTAGTATGAAGGAAGTAGTATAAGAAGGAGGAACAGGTTTTAAAAGGAAATGATAAGCTTTCTTTAGAACATACTGAGTTTGAGGCGCCAGTAGAATATCTAGGTGAAGAGATACAGAAGTCCATTAGAGTTACAGGTCTGGAGTTTAAAACAAAGGTCAGGATTTCAGGAGTCATCGGTATAGAGGTGATAGTTAAACTCCTGAGATGAAATGAGATTTCAAAATGAAAGGGTGTAGAAAGGTCAGTGACAGAACCTTAAGAAACCCCCACTTTAATGGGTTCAGAAGAGGATTAAGATCCAGGAAGAGAGATAGAAAATGAACTGTTAAGGAAGGGAAGACCAACTAAGAAAATATTATCTTAAGACAAGGGAAGAAAGAGTATATGGCAAGAGGGATAGCCAATTGTGTCAAAGTCAAGAGAATTCAAGGATATGGAGAATTTTTAAAAAATTATATTTTATCATTAAAAGGTAACTGATGGCTTTTGAGAGAGAAGTTTCAGACAAATAATAGAAGCAGAAGCCAGATTTCAAGTGATACTAAAAGTGGAGTCATCAGGTATATTAACTCTCAAGGGTAGGAACAAGATGGACTACAAGCTGGATGAGCTAAAAGCATCAAATTAAGTATTTTTTAATTAAAGATTTTTACACAAATAGAGAAAGAGCAGAAAGGGAGAATGCAAGGAGATATGAGAGAAAGGGGGTGTCTACTGGGATGAGGTTCTGGTAGAGATAGGAAAAAGTTGAATCAAAGTTAGGGAACTGACTTCAGTGAAATATAAAGGGACAGAAAGGAGAGAGTAGATGATTCCGCTAAGAAATTTGGAGAAACAGAGCATGGGAGTGAGAAAAGTGAGAGAAGAAAAGGTTTTAAAGAGATGATTTGAAAAATGAAATCAGAAGCTGAAGAAAGGTTGATGGAGATTGTCAAGGAAGAGGATTCTCAGGTAAGGATTAGCAAAAGGTTGGGGAGATAGAGGATTTGGAAGTAGTAGCCAGTAAAACATTAAACTGGCAAACCATGTAGTCAAAATTGGATATGAAGTTGCAGTGGATGAGATGTAGTGGGTCATAAAAAAAAGCAAAGAAAAAATTGAATGTTAATTTTTTTAAAAGTGGGAGAAAGAGAATGGAAGGATAAGAAGTTGCATTTGCAGAATGAAATTTAAAGTATGGGGGTTGGAAGGTGCTGCAATTTTAAGAGTTCATAAGTTCTCAATGTGATCCTGTCCAGGTGTACTATAAAAGGAACTCCCTACTTAAGATGGAGTTGGGGAAAGTTCTCATCCTAACCAAATAAATGGATAGTCACTGAGATATCACAAGAATTAATCAAATATAGCAAAATACCCAAAGTAATTGAAAAAATCATTGGTAATCAGCAACCCCAGCTTTATTTTTTAACTGCAAAGACATCAATAACTACTGATCCACATTCATATGCCAGCTTCCTCGTCTCTATAAAATCTTGATGAGAGAAGTTTCTGCATCCACATTAAAGGCATCCTTAGAGAAAATATAAGAAGAGAAAAAATTCTGAATTTTTGCATGCAATTTTCTATTACAGATCTCCATTTATAGTGACAGGACAGACAAAGGTGTGGAAGATATAAGATCCTGCTTCCTTCATAGTTCATTATTTTTCCTAATTTATAAACCATCTGTTTTCTAGCTGTATATTTACATGATGTCTTAGAGGCAGAGAGATGGCACAGTGGTCAATGCCACACTTGGAGTCAGGAAGAAAACATGCATTCAAATTTAGCTTCAAACATTCACAAGCTATGTGACCTTGGGCAAGTTGCTTAACTTCTGACTGCCTCAGTTTTCTTAACTGTAAAATGGGAACAATAATAGCAGCCATTCACCAAATTGTTTTTAGGGCCAAATGGCATAATATTTATAATGAGGTTAGCACAGTACCTCACATATAGCCAGCACTTAATATATGTTTATTCCTTATCTTCCCTGTAATCTCCTTGATGGAAAGGATTCTTGCATTGTTGTTTGTTGTTTACATTCCATCTACAGGAACTCCTGGAACATAGTAGGCACTCAATAAATGCATTTTTATTGAATGACTCAATAAACAAAATGCAGCCTCAAAGCTATCTCCCACAAATACATTCAAATCATATAAGAATCTATGATAGCTTCAACTAAAGAAATAATTTTAGTTATCCATAACATTAGTTATCCTTAGAATCCTATATCAAGTTAGTTATTAAATAGGGAGATAACATGTATGCTGTCAAGTGACTGTCAATTTCATGGAAAACATACCATGCAATATCCAAAGAAAAGAAAAACTTTGGAAAGAAAAGGAACTGGGACTAGTTTTCTAATAATCTTTCCAGCTCTGAGAAGTTACCCATTCTGATTTTAAAACATCCTTTTTAGCAGATTTTTCAAGCAAAAAAAATACCATGGCAGATTCTAAGTTGCTCTTCAAAAACAGTTAGTTTAGAAAAATTATTAGCTTCATTTTCTTCAAATATTTTTTTTTATTATTGTTGATGGTGGTTGGTGAGGGAGTGTCTGTGGTTGAATTCATCAGTCAAACTCTAAGCTGGTTTGATTATGTCCCTCTACCTACAGCTGTCCAGGAGCAGCTGTTCCTGGACATTCTTTTCCCTGGAGCAGATTCTTCTGGAATGGAACTGAGCATGTGACATGCAGAGCCACTTTAGGGGGAAAAAAGCACCAGAATCAATGTCATTTAAGAGAAAGCTGACATGTTTCACATCACACTTCACTCCAGTGGGAGAGGTTCACTGACCATTCAAAAAATAAATGCAGAAAAGCAAGAGAATGATTTCAAAATAAAAGCTAGCATAGTCTCACCCTTCATAGTCTATATTTGTGATGCCCATCCCACAAATGAATTCACAATTCATGCTACTATGTGTTATCCAATAATTTAATGGCATTATGGCTAAGAGTTGACATGCTTAGCTCCTATACTCATAAAAATACGAGAAGATTAGACTCCTTCAGCTATACATCCACTTTCAAATTTTTCAACATATTAGCCTAAGGAAAATAAGTGTTTTTAGTTGTTCCCCCTCAAATCACAGAGAAACATCACTTAGAAACAAGACACCTTCTACCACATTCCTCTTTAAGCTGATCAACTTTTCATGCATCATATTATGGTCAATTGTAATCTAATGCTTAAATCCTACGAAGATGAAACTCCCAATTAATGGTGGACCTCCAATATTTACATCAAGAAACCTAATCATTTCCAAAGCTACACACCAGCCAAGAAAGAATGCAGTACACCTCCTGGTAGGCAAAAGACAATGCAATTTCTAAGTGAAGACCCAAGTCACCAATCAACTTTGAGATTGTTTCTTAGAACTCACATCCGTTATTTTATAACTTCAAAGAGTGGGCCACCAATGTGGAATTTTCCTTAGCAATAAGCAAGGAGAAGGAGTCCAAGTAGAGCAAATGTATATTAAGGGAACATGAATTAAATATACATGATCAAATCATTAAGTATATATTTTAAACCAAGTACAGTCTCATTTTCCATCCTGAAGTCAATTAGAAAGTAAATTAAGTCACTTACAGTGGACAAGAACTTCCTTGGTTTCCATGGAAATGTTTAGAAGAGGGAGTTGAAGTTAAGCAGGCTTCTAAATACAAATGCTTTTGTTCCTAGAGGCTGTCATCACTAAGTGTGTTTTCTCAGCACACTATCCCAACCAACATTCCCACTGTGATGAGTGTTTAGTTGTGACAGCTGGTTTCTAATCCAGTTCTTAGGTTCATACAAGATCCCCTAGAAAATATATAAAACATACAAAATGTGTACACTGGGAATTGAAAGCACAGACCTCTTTTGGGATTCAGTATTCAGCTGGATTAAATCTGGGATCTTTTTAGGAAAGTTTTATTTACCACCTAACAGTGAATAAGTGAAGATTTACTAAATAGGGATGGGAGAGAGATAGGGAGAAGGATAAGAGAAGAGTGTAGTTGTTTAGTTGTTTCAACTGTGTGGGACTCTTCCTGACTCCATTTGGGTTTGGGATTTTTGTGTTGTTTTTGGCAACAAAAAAAAATCCAAACTGGAGTGGTTTGCTATTTTCTTCTTCAGCTCACTTGTCAGATGAGGAAACTGAGGCAAATAGGGCCAAGTGATTTGTCCAGGATCCCACAGCTAGTAAGAATCTAAGTCTGAATTTGAACTCAGATCATCCTGACTTCAGGCCCAGTGCTCTAACCGCTATACCACCTGTACACATTTCAGCTCTGTATACATAGCTGTACAGCTATACAGCTATCCACAGATCATAATAGCCTTAATAAAATCCTTTTTGAACGTGAGGATGGGTACTCTGGGATGTAACACAAATGTCAAAGCCATTTGGGTGCCACTACAGATGAAACATTAAGAATATAAAGGCAATGAGTGCAATTACCATATGTTTACTCAAATGAAAGAAATAACTTTGAAAACAGGCTTTCCCAGAGCAAAAGACAGAGCCTGCTGACTGAGAATGGTTCTGTCAGCTTTCCTAGATCCCTAGAGCACTTTTTTCATCAGCAAAAGGGAAAAGGAAGTTTTTAAAAGATTCATCTTTAACCCATCTAACTCTTCAAAAGAGTAAAATCCAAAAACAATTGGACTAGTAGAAATGAATAAAATAAACTCAAGGAGTTCATTAGCTCTTTCTTCTTTGAGGGATGCCGCAAATTCCCAAAGTTTAGTAGAGATTTTCTGCCTTTGCACCTTAACACTTCTTATAAAGTAGAGGTAAACCAATTTCAATAAGATATGAAGGAGAAAAAATGCAACCCAAAGCATAATATCCAATTCTCTCAAAACATAATCACACACACACACACACACACACACACACACACACACACACACTCATTAACACACAAACGTAGCAAAAAACTACCGTCAGCTAATGCTAGCTTCTGCCACTGATACCCTTAAAGGGATATAATAGAGCCAGCTCAAAATAACTCTATAAAGCATATTGTTAAATTTTCATTTAAATTGCAGAAATCAGTCAACTGTAAGTAAAGGTTTGACTTACTCTTTTGTTGACTGTCCAAATTTAAGAAACTAGTGGAGCAAATGTTAATACTGCAAATTAAACTTAAAAGTATGTCATGAATACATTTGGAATCTTTTTGGAGAATTGGTTATTAAACATTTACTAGCATGCCATTCCTATTCACACAATGAAAACTCTCCCCAAAATTTTCCTTTTCAGAAATTCTGAGTCAAAGAAATCAAAACCATTAATAAATTTTTTATACTCACTTGTTCTAGCAGCTGTGTCTTTAAGCCAAGTTAGCTGTTAAAAAGGACTAAGTGGTGAGAAGGTAGAGTAAAAAGGCAAGAAAATTCAGAAGTTTATTGAGAGAATTCTTTAGACTCCCATGTGGTCAGCCACAATGTGATATGGAAATCACATTAAAAGACTGATATATATTAATTTAAGGTTGCCAAGGAATTCGGCTATGTAATTCCTAAATGAAAACTCAAGTCAGCAGTCAACCTTTTATGGAGTCTTTAATTACTAACAGGAGGAAGAAAAGGTATGAGAGAGAGAGAGAGAGAGAGAGAGAGAGAGAGAGAGAGAGAGAGAGAGAGAGAGAGAGAGAGAGAGAGAGGAGAGAAGGGAATAGGGCTTAAATACCCCCTCTGCTTAGGCTGGGCCAAAGGCCCAAGGCCTTGGCTATCCAAGGCAAAGAAAAGAGATCAGTCCCTATCACTCATGTGACCAAAATGGAGAAACAGTCTCAGGGCCTCCACTCCAAGCACCAGGCTCCAACCAACAACCTTTCCTCCACACAGGAAGTAACCAGACTCCTCAGCTGTCCTCTACCTCACTTCCTGTGTGTCCCCTGTGCCAATGGTGGCTCTAGCTTCACCCAGGACCTCCCAGAGGTCTCTCCCCTTTGGACATGTCTGTTGAAGGTCATATTCTCAAATAATTAAATCTTGAGCTTTGCTGCAGCCCTTCCTAAATCCTGTTACCCTGAGTAGGGTGGAGATTGTAGTTTCCAAGACCTGATTCTGTCATTCCAAGTATCTCTATTGTTATTGATCAGGAAATAGCCAAATCCCATCCTCTAAAGAATGGTTTGAACAGGGTTGAGTAGTTTTGAAATTCACAGACCCACAGGTCTCCCTAGGCAGAGCTGAGGAAGAAAAGTATTCTGGGCATGAAGACTGTCTGTATGAAGGAACAAAAATGGAAGATGAAATATGTGTGCAGGGAAGGGCAAAGAAGTCATTTTGTCTAGAGCACAGAAGGTGTGAGGATGTAAATTGTACAAGCTTTTAAATGATGAAAATTAATTTATGTTTTATCCTAAAGACAATTGGGAGTCATTGAAGCTTCTAGAGCAGAAGAATGATAGTCAGGCTTATGCTTTTGGAATATTAAGTTGGTAACTATGTGGAGAATAGATCAGACTAGAGAGAGACTTAATGTTAGAAGGCAGATTATGCTAGTTTTTGTAAGAAGTGATGAGGGGCTGAACTGGGGTGGATATAGAAAAAGCTAAAATGTTATCATTATTTTGTTTCTACTGCAAATAGTCAATTCATCTAGAAGGAAAATATCCAAATCAGCTTTAAATGGCTCTATATTAGCCTGGGAGTTATCTACAGGCAGGTCTTCCAGAGGAAAGTTAGTTGTGTTTTCTTTCTGGCTGGTACCACTTTATCATTGTGTTGAACTAGAATTTGTTTTTTGTTTGTTTTTATTCTGTTTCCTTTTACCTTGAGGGTAAGCAACTTCTCCTATCCTATGTTCTTCAGCCTGTTTTTATTTTTAACCTTATTAAATTTCCATTTCTGCTGGTTGGAGAAGAAAGAGAATTATAAAGTGAAACCGGTTCAGTGGTGGAAAAAAACCCAACAACTTTGTAACTGGAACTGTCCAAAACTGGAATCAACCACTGAGTACTTATTAAATACTTCATCTGTGCCAGTTACTGTTCTAGGCACTGAGAATGCAAAGGCAAAGATGAAACAATCCCTGCCCTTAAGAAGCTTTCATTCTTTGAGGCAGGTGGGAACAGGACCAAAAAAAGCACACACACACACACACACACACACACACACACACACACACACACACACACAAACACAAATTAATACAAAGTTTTTTCCCCAAGGGAGGTAAAGTAATTTTCATTAATTCCAGAAGCATCTTAGTTTGTCCTTCATTATCTTGACAACAGCTAGGTGGGATCAGGAAAGACCATAAGTAAAAAGTGGCATTTGGACCCATCTTCAAAGGTAGCTATGAATTTTAAGGATTAGAGGTAAGGAAGAGTATATTCCTGGCATGAGGGACAAAGACTAAGTAAGAAGAAGGCAGATGGAACTCCATGTATGCAAAATAGCAAGAAGACCAATTTGGCTGCTTGGTAGAAGGAATTATGCATTTATTAAGCACCTAGTATGTGTAAGGCACTATGATAAGAGCTTTACAGGTAATATCATGTGATCCTCATAAGAGCTCTGGAGTCAGATGCAGTTATTACCCTAATTTATAGTTGAGAAAACCGAGGCAAACAGAGGTTAGGTGACTTGTCCAGGGTCAAATGTCTGAGAGTAGATTTGTACCTGGATCTTTCTGATTCCAGGCCCAATGTTCTATCCTTTGTGATGGAGAGTAATGTATGGTAAAACTGGAAAGGTAGATGGGAGCATGGCTGTGAGGGGATTTTTATAATAAATTTAGGACTTTCCATTCAGTGATAGATAGCATAGGGAGTCTCTCCCAAGGAATGGACTGCTTTGAGAAATAATGAAACTGCTGTCCCTGAGAACATTCACAGGGAAACTGAATGGGGCCAATGGGGTTATACAGTGCACTGTGGTAAAGTGGGGAGGGCCCTGGGTCTGTGTTTCTGGCTTTACTGCTTACTCTCTGGGTAGTTTTGGGTAAGACATCTCACCTCTGTCTACCTCAGTTTACTTAAATGTAAAATAAAGAGATTGGATTCATTGACTTTTAAGGCTTCTTTCCAAATTGAAATCTATGATCTTATGCTTCAGGGAGTAAGTAGTTAGACTTTTTATGGACCCTATGATCAAACTTTTGGACTTCAACTATGTTTTTTTCTTGAAACATAGGTGATTTCTTGATTTTTTTAAGCATTTAAATGAATAATTTTATTTTGCATATGAATAAGAAGTTGACTGAGATGAATTGAATATTTGATGAAAGACAGACTTTTCTCTGATAAAGTCCTTTGTGCTTGGTCAGGACTTTTATGGGTCAGCTCTCCTCCAAAGAGTCCTGTCCTCAGTGGCAATAGTCTGGAATTTCTTACGGCTGTTATCTAGAAGACCTCTGGAAACACAGAGTTTGAATTAGTTGCACGGATCATTCCAGGGTAGGTTCACTTAGAACTAGATTAGTTTTACTGGCTTTGGAATTTTGATGCCTTCCTTTATCCTTTCCCTTTCTCCGCTTTACTCTCCCTCTCCACATTCCTTAGTCCCTGTATTAATTGTACAGGATTTATCATAACAAAATAGGACATGTGAGCCTAATTTAGTTACAGAATTTCTTTTTTTTTAAATTTTTTATTTAGTCAATTTAGAACATTATTCCTTGGTTACAAGAATCATATTCTATCCCTCCCTCCCCTAACCCCACTCTTCCCGTAGCCCATGCACAATTCCACTGGGTATTACATGTGTCTTTGATCAGAAACTAGTTCCATGTTGTTGGTGTTTGCATCAGGATGTTCATTTAGAGTCTTGACATGCCCAGCCATATCCCCTCAAACCCATGTAATCAAGCAGCTGTTTTTCTTCTGTGTTTCTACTCCCACAGTTTTTCTTCTGAATTTGGATAGTGTTCTTTCTCACAGATTCCTCTGGGTTGTTCAGAATCACTGTATTACCACTAATGGAGAAGTTCATTACATTTGATTGTACCACAGTGTATCAGTTTTTGTGTACAATGTTTTCCTGGTTCTGCTCCTCTCACTCTGCATCACTTCCTGGAGGTTGTTACAGTTCACATGGAATTCCTCCACTTTATTATTTCTTTGAGCACAATAGTATTCCATCAACAACATATACCACAATTTCTTCAGCCATTCCCCAATTGAAGGACATCCCCTCATTTTCCATTTTTTTTGCCACCACAAAGAGCGCAACTATGAATATTCTTGTACAAGTCTTTTTCCTTATTATCTCTTTGGGGTACAAACCCAGCAGTGCTATGGCTGGATCAAAGGGCAGACAATCTTTTATCGCCCTTTGGACATAGTTCCAAATTGCCCTCCAGAATGGTTGGATCAGTTCACAACTCCACCAGCAATGAATTAATGTCCCTACTTTGCCACATCCCCTCCAGCATTCATTACTCTCCATAGCTGTCATGTTAGCCAATCTGCTAGGTGTGAGGTGATACCTGTGAATTTCAAAACTACTCAACCCTGTTCAAACCATTCTTTAGAGGATGGGATTTGGCTATTTCCTGATCAATAACAATGGAGATACTTGGAATGACAGAATCAGGTCTTGGAAACTACAATCTCCACCCTACTCAGGGTAACAGGATTTAGGAAGGGCTGCAGCAAAGCTCAAGATTTAATTATTTAAGAATATGACCTTCAACAGACATGTCCAAAGGGGAGAGACCTCTGGGCGGTCCTGGGTGAAGCTAGAGCCACCATTGGCACAGGGGACACACAGGAAGTGAGGTAGAGGACAGCTGAGGAGTCTGGTTACTTCCTGTGTGGAGGAAAGGTTGTTGGTTGGAGCCTGGTGCTTGGAGTGGAGGCCCTGAGGACTGTTTCTCCATTTTGGTCACATGAGTGATAGGGACTGATCTCTTTTCTTTGCCTTGGCTATCCAAGGCAGAGGGGGTATTTAAGCCCTATTCCCTTCTCTCCTCTCTCTCTCTCTCTCTCTCTCTCTCTCTCTCTCTCTCTCTCTCTCTCTCTCTCTTTCTCTCTCTCTCTCTCTCTTTCTGTCATACCTTTTCTTCCTCCTGTTAGTAATTAAAAACTCCATAAAAGGTTGACTGCTGACTTGAGTTTTCATTTAGGAATTACATAGCTGAATTCCTTGGCGACCTTAAATTAATATATATCAGTCTTTTAATGTGATTTCCATATCACAGGTCCCTTCAAGTTTCAACCCAGGCATCACCTGTCAAGAGTCTTTTCCTAGCTGCCTCCCAGGGCATCAGTGCTTTCCTCAATCACTGTTTTATATATTCATACACACATACACACATATATAGTTAATATATATAATACATATATATATAATAGAGAGAGTTTGTTCTTGTTCACTTGTTTCAGTTATATCCAAGTCTTCATGACCCTATTTCAGATTTTCTTGGCAAAGATACTGGAGTGGTCTGCCATCTCCTTCTCCAGCAGCTCATTTCACAGATATAGAAACTGAGGCAAACAGAGTTAAGTGACTTTCCCAGGGTCACACAGATGAGTCTTCCTGATGAACAAGTTATATTTCCAGAATAATGGAGGCTCTTTGAGGGCAAGGTATCTCTCATATTTATGAATGTATCCCTAGTGCTTAGTAGGCTACTTGACCCATAGTCAAGTCACAGACAGGGCAGCTGGGAGGTACTGTGGATAGAGTAAAAAGACTGGATTTAGCAAGACTTGAATTCAAATCTGACCTCAAACATTTACTGGCAATGAAACTCTGGTCAAGTCACTTGACCTCCATCGGGCTCAATTTCCACAACTGTAAAAGAGTACCTATCTCTCAGTGTTACTGGGAAGATCAAATGAGATTATATTTAACAAAGTATTTAGCACAACACCTGGGACACAATATGCACTATATAAATGCTTATTCCCTTCCCCCATAGTAGGTGCTTTATGAATTCCCATTGATTGATTGTTTGTATTGGTATACTGAGGATGCCATTATTCAGAAAATCTCATTGAAAAGAGTTGTGGTGCCACTATCAAATGAATATTTTCCCATCCTCTTGGTGAGCAGAATGACCTGAGATAAGTGAATGAGTAACAAGGATGCTAGGGACAGACAGAACAGATGCAACAATAACAGCTGTGAGAGAAATCTAAGATGCTTCTGGTTGTGGATTCCACCAGATTAGCCATGCCCTCCATGCCCTGAACTCCTGCTAAAGAGAAACTGAGACATAATTCACTCTTATTATGACTTTTACCACTTCCCTACAATCTATGCACCAAAAAGTGACAGTCACAAGTTACCATAGTATTAAATCCTTCTAAGAGCTGGAATTTGCTCTGAAAGTAAGGCAATCTGGTTTCAAAATGTCCTCATTTAATTAACTAAAATAGATTATATCCAATGAACTATTGATAGCTCTCTTTTTTAAATTATGCGCACCCATGAAGTCAAGAAAAGAGGTCTTTGACATAATGAAATTAGCTGGCTCACCTATTTGATAGTATGGCTCACAATATTTCATTAGTCATCTTAGTTTCAACTAGTCGCTTCAGGAAACAAAGGATAGAGTGAGCTTTGAAAACAAAGTAACAGGGTGCATTCATCATGGGCAATGGTCCATGGATAAATGGAAGATAAAGTATCTGAGCAGAAGTGGGCTGATGAGATCATCTGATCTAAGATCTTCATCCAGAGAGTGAAGGGATTGCTCAAGGTCACACAACTAGTAAATGGAAGAGCCAGAAATTAGTGTCAGGTCTCCTCCCACTAAGCAACACTGCCTCCAAATAACAAAATGGCAGGAGCCCTATGTCTATTTGATGCATTACTATTAATGCCGAAGTAGTCTGGATGTTGGAAAATATATAGCCTGGAACAGTAACAGCCCTAATTTCAATGGAGATAAATCTTTAAGCACAATTTAATATGAGTTTAGTCTCTGATTTTCATGTACAAGCATCAATAGGGTTCTAAATTGAATTGATTTTTTTTGGTGTACAAAAGATATTTTCTAAAAGTAAGGTTCAGGGGTGAACTACTACAGGAGTCTAGTCAGCCATCAAAGAGCCTGTTTATATGTGGAAATTGTAGAAGAACAAAACAACAAATGCACCTGTCCAAAAAATCCAAATCCTTTGTTTATGACTTTAATGATGAATCAATGAAAGGGAACTAATTTCTGACCACCAAGTGTATGCAAGAACACCCTTCTGCTTTCAGTCATCATGACAGTAATAGTTAAGTAGGAATCCATTATTCTGAGTCCATTAAACCCAAGTATAACTGCTGTAAAATCTAATTTAGTTTAAAAGGGAAAGAAATGATCCTCAAAACAGGACTATCAACACTAGAGATAAAAACATTTTTCCCAAATATGAACTGAAAATTTCCTCCCATTTTCCCTAGATTATTCTCTCAAGCAGGAGTTCTTAACTTATTTTGTGTCATGAACTCTTTTGGAAGATTTATGAAGCCTTTGGAGTCTTTAGAATAATTATCTTAAATGCATGAAATGCAGTATATAATATTACCCAAAGCCAGTTATAGTGAAATGTTTATTTTTAACATTTTTAAAGTTACTTAAAGTTTTTTTTCACAGACCCCAGTTTAAAAACTTCTGCTCTAAGACTAACTTATACAAGTCTTCTACAAATTAATCCCTCAAATTTTTGAAGATAGTTATATCCCTCCTAAGTCTTCTCCATATCAAAAATCCCCAATTCCTTCAACCATGCTTTGTGTGTTATAGAATCATATCCCCTCTTTAATTTGGTTGTCTTCTTATGATGTACTTCATTGAATATTTATTTCAATCCCTCTATACAGGAAAGTCTAGGTTAGGTTCCATTTATTTCATGAAATTTTCCCTTGTGGAAGCAGAATAGAGCCCCTCAGGTTCCTCTTTTTAGAAACATTAATAGATGTTTTTTAATATTATCCTTGTCTGAAGCCTTTGAACTAATCTGAAAGCAAAACCTTATCAGTCATTCTTTAACTATTAATTCAGAAACAATTTCCTGCTAGCTTCTCTCTGATCAACTCTTTCCTGAAGTAATCAGGGTGATGACCAAGGGCAAGGGGCCTTTGTCTGAACTGCCTTGCCTGGAGTAGGGTGATATCATACTAAGAGAAATTAGAAGTTTCTTTGATTACCTAAGTTAATGGAAAATTTCAATTTCACTTCCAACCAGTTAGAAAGGAGAATTCTTAAAGTGAGTAGTCAAAGAGGAATTGAATTACTTTATGAAAATTATTCTCCAAGGATATGCTAAAAGTTAAGTGACTAATGTTTCCTGTCATGAGGCAAAATGTTAACTGAATGTTGCCATAAGTTCTATACCTTTTTTAAGCTGATTGTGGAATTTTGTCCATTATGCTGAAGTGGGGTGGAGGAAGGAAGAGAGGGATTGAGAGAAGGGGGAGGGAGATGGGAGAAGAAAAAGGGGGAGAGGGAGAGGAAGGGAGACAGAGTTTTTCATTCAGAGGTGATTCTACCCATCCTTGGTTCTCTCACTAAGTAGAACTGCTTAGATTAGAATGGTTTGATTAAAAATTATTTCTGGCAGTCTTGTACCTAAAGAATTTTCTACCACACCCTACTTACCCACAATTAGAAGTGATACCTCCTACCAAACTAGAGATCCTAAAAATTAAGGAAGAAATTAATAAAATTCAAAGTGATAGAACTATTGAACTAATAAATAAGACTAGAAGCTGGTACCTTGAAAAAACAAACAAAATAGACAAAGTACTGGTCAATCTAATTTAAAAAAGGAAAGAAGAAAAGCAAATTAACAGCATCAAAGATGAAAAGGGGGACCTCACCTACAATGAAGAGGAAATTAAAGCAATCATTAAAAACTATTTTGCCCAATTATATGGCAATAACTATACCAATCTAGGCGATATGGATGAATATTTACAAAAATATAAATTGCCTAGACTAACAGAAGAAGAAATAGAATTCTTAAATAATCCCATAGCAGAAAAAGAAATCCAACAGGCCATCAAAGAACTCCCTAAGAAGAAATCCCCAGGGCCTAATGGATTCACAAGTGAATTCTATCAAACATTCAAAGAACAGCTAATCCCAATACTATACAAACTATTTGGCATAATAAGCAAAGAGGGAGTTCTACCAAATTCCTTTTATGACACAAATATGGTACTGATCCCAAAGCCAGGAAGGTCAAAAATGGAGAAAGAAAACTATAGACCAATCTCCCTAATGAATATACATGCAAAAATCTTAAGTAGGATACTAGCAAAAAGACTCCAGCAAGTGATCAGAAGGGTCATTCACTATGACCAAGTAGGATTTATACCAGGAATGCAGGGCTGGTTCAATATGAGGAAAACCATCCACTTAATTGACCATATCAACAAGCAAACCAACAAAAATCACATGATTATTTCAATGGATGCAGAAAAAGCCTTTGATAAAATACAATACCCATTCCTATTAAAAACACTAGAAAGCATAGGAATAGAAGGGTCATTCCTAAAAATAATGAATAGTATATATCTAAAACCATCAGCTAACATCATCTGCAATGGGGATAAACTAGACACATACCCAATAAGATCAGGAGTAAAACAAGGATGCCCATTATCACCTCTACTATTTAACATTGTACTAGAAACACTAGCAGTAGCAATTAGAGAAGAAAGAGAAATTGAAGGCATTAAAATAGGCAAGGAGGAGACCAAGTTATCACTCTTTGCAGATGACATGATGGTCTACTTAAAGAATCCTAGAGAATCAACCAAAAAGCTAGTCGAAATAATCAACAACTTTAGCAAAGTTGCAGGATACAAAATAAACCCACATAAATCATCAGCATTTCTATATATTTACAACACAGCTCAGCAGCAAGAACTAGAAAGAGAAATCCCATTCAAAATCACCTTAGACAAAATAAAATACTTAGGAATCTATCTCCCAAGACAAACACAGGAACTATATGAACACAACTATAAAACACTCTCCATACAACTAAAACTACACTTGAGCAATTGGAAAAACATTAACTGCTCATGGGTAGGACAAGCCAATATAATAAAAATGGTCATCCTACCCAAACTTATCTATTTAGTGCTATACCCATTGAACTTCCAAAAAAAATTTTACTGATTTAGAAAAAAAAACATAACAAAGTTCATTTGGAAGAACAAAGGATCAAGGATATCCAGGGAAATAATGAAAAAAAAAAATACAAAGGAAGGTGGCCTTACAGTCCCAGATCTCAAACTCTATTAAAAACAGTGGTCATCAAAACAATTTGGTACTGGCTAAGAGACAGAAAGGAGGATCAGTGGAATAGACTTAGGGTAAGTGATCTCAGCAAGACAGTCTATGACAAACCCAAAGACTCCAGCTTCTGGGACAAAAACCCACTATTTGACAAAAAATGCTGGGAAAACTGGAAGACAGTGTGGGAGAGATTAGGTTTGGGTCAACACCTCACACCCTACACCAAGATAAACTCAGAATGGGTGAATGACTTGAATATAAAGAAGGAAACTATAAATAAATTAGGCAAACACAGAATAGTATACATGTCAGACCTGTGGGAACGGAAAGACTTTAAAACCAAGCAAGACATAGAAAGAGTCACAAAATGTAAAATAAACAATTTTGATTACATAAAATTAAAAAGTTTTTGTACAAACAAAACCAATGAAACCAAAATGAGAAGAGAAGTGAAGCAACAAATTGGGAAACAATTTTCATAACAAAAACCTCTAACAAAGGTCTAATTACTCAAATTTATAAAGAGTTAAATCAATTGTACAAAAAATCAAGCCATTCTCCAATTGATAAATGGGCAAGGGACATGAACAGGTAGTTGTCAGACAAAGAAATCAAAACTATAAATAAGCACATGAAAAAGTGCTCTAAATCTCTTATAATCAGAGAGATGCAAATCAAAACAACTCTGAGGTATCACCTCACACCTTGCAGATTGGCTAACATGACAGCTATGGAGAGTAATGAATGCTGGAGGGGATGTGGCAAAGTGGGGACATTAATTCATTGCTGATGGAGTTGTAAACTGATCCAACCATTCTGGAGGGCAATTTGGAACTATGCCCAAAGGGAGCTAAAAGACTGTCTGCCCTTTGATCCAGCCATAGCACTGCTGGGTTTGTACCCCAAAGAGATAATAAGGAAAAAGACTTGTACAAGAATATTCATAGCTGCACTCTTTGTGGTGGCCAAAAATTGGAAAATGAGGAGATGCCCTTCAATTGGGGAATGGTGAACAAATTGCGGTATATGTTGGTGCTGGAATACTATTGTGCTAAAAGGAATAATAAAGTGGAGGAATTCCATGGAGACTGAACAACCTCCAGGAAGTGATGCAGAGTGAAAGGAGCAGAACCAGGAAAACATTGTACACAGAGACTGACGCACTGTGGAACAATTGAATGTAATGGACTTCTCCATTAGTGGCAATGTAATGTCCCTGATCATTCTGCAGGGATCTAGGAGAAAAAAGCCTATCCACAAGCAGAGGACAAATTGTGGGAGTAAAAACACTGAAAAAAAGCAACTGTTTGACTACAGGAGTGGAGGGGACATGATTGAGGAGAAACTCTAAATGAACACCCTAATGCAAATGCCAACAACATAGAAATGGGTTCGAATCAAGAACACATGTGATATCCAGTGGAATCACATGTCGGCTATGGGAGGGGTGGTGGGAGGGGGCGAGGAAAAGAAAATGATCTTTGTTTCCAATGAATAATGTTTGAAAATGACCAAATAAAATAATATTTTTTAAAAAGTGATACCTCCTTCCCTTCATAATTCTCATGGCACTCTGCTAGACCCCAGTTAAATATATATTGACCTATACCCATGATAGGGAACCTTTTAGAGACTGAGTGCCAAAACTGCAAATCTCAAGCTGCATGTGAACCACCCCTTTACTCCAGAAAGAGAAGGGAGGAAGCACTCCTACTGAGCTGCTGGGCAAAGGGGTGGGTGATGTGAAAAATGTCCTCAGGCACAGGGGAGAGGGGGAAAGGAGTAAGCCCCCTCTGGTATTGGTGCCATAGGTTTGCCAACATTGAACTAGATCACAGACCTTGTTGAGCATACAATAAACTTATAATATTTTTAATTGTGATTTGTATTTTTCTAGTAAACATGGAGTTTCTGCCCCTCCTGCCATCTCCACCCCAAAATGCAACAAATATGCAAAGTCAAATAAAACAAATTCCCATATGAGACACATCCAAATATATGTGTGTGTGTTTAAAATTCTTCATCTTTAATCCATTGTTTTTCCATCAGGAGATGAGTAGCATACTGAAATAATTATGGGTCATTGCATTGACAAAATTTCTTGAGTTTTTCAATATTGTTTGTCCTTTTAAATTTAATTTCTTCGATTAAAAATCTATATTTTCTCCCTCCTATCTTCCCAACTTTCCTAATTTCAATGAAAACAAAAGCAAAAGTCATAAAAATATACATAGTCAAGCAAAGCAAATTCCCCTATTTGTTGTATCTAAAAAGCATATATCTCATTCTATACCCTGGGTCCATCAGTTGTTAGGAGATGGAAAGAATCCTCCTGGACATTTGGCTGGTTGTTGCTTTAGTCAGTTCTTGAGTCTTTCAAAGGTACCTTTACAACAATGTAAACAAATGTAAACAATGTAAACAAATTGTTATCTTGGTTCTGCTTCATTACATTCATGTAATTTATTTATTAGGAGATGAGCACCCCACTTAGTTTCTTTATCACCAAAAAAAGAGTTGCTCTAAGAAATTTTTAACACATGGGTCTTTTCCTCTTTCTCTGACATTTCTGGGAGTATTACCCTAGAAATAATAATAATAGCTAACATTTATATAGAACCTACTATATGCCAGGTACTTTGCTAAGCACTTTACAAATTCTATCATGTGATCTGCACAAAATCTTTATGAAAGAGGAGCTATGATTATCCCCACTTTGCAATTGAGGAAACTGAAGCAAACAGAAGTTAAATGATTAGTCTAAGGTCATATAGCTTGTAAGGATCTGAATCCGGTTGGTGTTCCTTTTCTGTTAAAGCTATGCACAGTTTAGTAACTTTTTGAGCTTAGTTCCAAATTACCTTCCAGATTGGCTAGACCAATTCACAGCTTCAGCAACATTGCATTAATGTGCCTTCTTCCCGAAATCCCCACCAGCATATGTCATTTTCCTTTTATCATACTTGACAATCTGATCAGTTTTAGGTGAAACCTCATAGTTGCTTTACATTACATTTCTCTGAAGGATTTTTGAAGGATTTTATTTTTTTTTAAATATGGCTATTGTCAACATGGATTTCTTCCTTAGAAAATTGTCTGTTTAAATCATCTGACCATTTACTAAGTATGAAAAGGATCCTATTCTTATAAATTTGAACAAATTCTGTATGTCTCAGAAATGAGCCATTTACTTTAGAAAGTTGAAGCTAAAATTCCTCCAAGTTAACTGTTTTCCTCCTAATTTGGGTTAAATTAGATTTTGTTTAAGCAGAAATTACATAGATAGATAGATAGATAGATAGATAGATAGATAGATAGATAGATAGATAGACAGATTCAAAACTTTTCCCTTTATTTTGTGATCCTCTCAATCCCTTTTTTATTTTTTTTTTTCTAAACGCTTACCCCCCATCTTTGAATCAATACTCAGTATTTTTACCTCTTATAACTCTTTGCCTCATTCGTGTTCAGGTCATGTATCTCCTCCTACTAGATGCCTTTTTTTTAAACCTTTACTTTCTATCTTAGAATTCATACTGTTTATTGGTTCCAAGGCAGAAAAGAAGTAAGGACTAGGCAGTGGGGGTTAAGTGACTTGCCCCGGATCATCCAGCTAGGAAGTGTCTGAAATCAGATTTGAACCCAGGACCCATCTCTGGGCCTGACTTTCAATTCACTGAGCTACCTGGCAGCCCCCCTCAATCTCTTTTTTAGTCATGAATACTTTCCCTGTTCATAAATTCTTGCCCTTCTAATTTGTGTATGATGTGACTTTTTATGTCTAACTCGTATTTATTTGGTATGTATCTTATGATGTAAGGTGATAGTCTAATCTCATTTTTGTTTTCCAGACTACTTTCCAGTTTTTTGGAAGTTTTTTGTCCATTATAATTTTCTTATCCTAACAGTTTGGATCTCTGAATTTATCAAATAGAGTAGTGGTAGGTTCTTTAGCTTGTGGGCATTGTTTACCTTATCTGTTCCATTGATCAACCTCTCTATGTTTTGCACAATACCAAATCATTTTGATTACTATTGCCATGTAGTATGGTTTGAGATTTTGGTACTCTTAAGGAATCCTTCCTTCCCATTTTTTCTTATGATTTCCCTTGAGATTGTTAGCTGTTCTAGATGAATTTCATTATTCGTTTTTCTAGGTGAGCTCTAATATTTTTCCTAGTTAGTACTTGAAATTGATCCAGCCAATACCCACTACTTTCAACTGCAGGAGCCTATGACCCTTCTTCATTGTGGTTGTCTTCATCAGGAAACACTCTGGCTTTTCAATGTCTCCCCTAAAATGTGGCATTCAGAATTGAATACTATATTCCAGATTTGATGAGCCTCCACAAAAGTACGAAATAGGAGTCTCATCTCCTTATTCCTGAATGTTATGACTCTAAATGCAACCCCACAACATATGAGCTATCTTGACTTTAGTATCACACTTTCCAAGCTGATCTTCTGGTCAACTAAAACAACTCTAGCTTTTTCTGATTAATTAATCACTAGCTTTTCTGTTGTTGTTCAATTATGTATCACTTTTCCTGACCCTTTTCGGGGGGGGGGGGGGGATTAGAGGATTTTTGCTGGAGTTATTTCATTCCATACGTTTTTTGAAATTGTGTATTGAATGTTGTTTACTGACCTAGTCTGATACAAATTATAGTTTAGCCAGACAGGAATAGGAGCTATTCTCCAAGCTCTCTCTGCTGTCTCCTACCTCTGTAACTCAAACCTGTCAAAAGACTTATTTTCCCTGAAGGTTCAGTGAAGGTGCCAATGATCCCTGATCCTGCTAGCTATAAGTTCTCTCCCACCTAAATTTTTCTTATGCTTTTTGTATTTGTCATAACCCATCCTTAATTATAGTTCTTTGCATACATGTCAACTGGTAACCTCCATGAGGAACTGTATATTTTTTGTAGTGTCAGTGACTCATCAAATTGTTGTTTAGCTGTTTTTCAATCATATCAGATTTTTCCTGACCACATTTGGGGTTTTCCTGGCAAAGCTACTCAAGTGTATTGTCATTTCCTTCTTCAGCCCATTTTTCAGATGAGGAAACTGAAGCAAACAAGGTTAAGCAACTTGCCCAGGGTTACACAGTTACTAAGTGTCTGAGGCCAGGTTTAAACTCAAGATTAGTCCTCCTGAATCCAGACCTGGCTCTCTATCATCTGCTTCACCTAACTACTCCCACCAACTTTATCCTCCTCCCCTTATACTTCTGAAGTCAACTTTTCAAACACTGTCTAAAGATTTTGCATTCCCTTCCTTGACCTTGGAGTTGTTTAGCTCTATTTAATTGTATTCCCTTCCAGTAAGGAAGAAGAAATGTCCTATGAAGAGAAACTAGTTCTTCCAACCCCTAATAATAATAATTTCAGATGAGAAGATTAACAGAGAGATGATAAAGGGTGGAACCTTATAAGAAGCCTTTTTTTTTCCTTTTCAGTATCTCCAGGGGAGATGGATCAGCAAACCGTATCCTCACAGAATTTATTTTTCGATTTTTAAAAACAGGACATAAAAGTCTGCAGAGAGAAAGTGATTCCATTCTAGACTGCCTTTATAAATACTATATCTTCTATTGCAGCCTAAAGATTTTTATTAACAAGAACAACAATAATAATGAAAGTTTGTTTTTATAAAATGCTTATGGTGTGCAGAATGCTTTCCAGATCCTCACAATAGTTCTATTTTTTATTTATTTTATTAATTATATATATATAATTATATATAAAAATAAAAATATTAAATAAATATTTATTTTTTATTTATTATTATTTATATTATTTTATTATTAGACTTTTTTTAGCCCCATTTTACAAATAAGGAAAGTCTGATAGAGAGATATTAGCTGGCACAATTAGAAAGTGTCTGAGGCTGGATATGAACCTTAAAAGTCCATAAAAGTCACTTCACCTTTTCTCTCACTTTCCTATCACAGCTAGTAAAATGCTAGGCAATAAGGAAGATCTAAAGGTCCAAATTCTACTTCAGACACTAGCAGTGTGACTCTTGGAAATCCCACCTCAGTTTTCTCATTTGTAAAATACATATAATTTGACCTGACTAGGTTGCTCTAGCAAATGAAATAACATATGTAGAATATTTTATTAATTTTAATTATTTATATAATATATAATTTATATAATATAATTGCTATAAAAATTCTAGTTACTATTATCATATACTTATATGATGACTATTTGTATACACACCTCACTGCCTTTTACCTAATGATCTTATGGGGAAGGATTTTTATCACTCTATCCATAGTACTTAGAATACTATTTTGTATAAGATCATAAAGGGTTTTTTCCCCATTCATATCCCAGGCACCAAAAACAAACAAACAAACATTCAGACTGAACTCTGACCCTCCAGTTTGTCATTGTTGCTGGAGCTCTATTGATGTGCACTGTTTTGGCGTGTAGGAAACATCAGCAACCTGGTCACAGGCTCTTATGCACTTTGATGGGCCTCAAAGTCCATAGAAGAGAAGGGGTTCCAAGGCAGAACCCCGAGCTCCAAAACCTTCTAGTCTCTGCATCCAACCTTTACTCTCAAAATGGGCTCTACCTATGCAGTCCAGTGGTTGCTGGACCCTCCTCTTCCCCTCAGGCAGGTCTCTCAGGCTTCTCAATACACCAATCCAGCCTCAGGTCCACATTCAAATGCTCTCACTTTTATCAATCAAGTCACTTTGTCCTTTGTTATTGTTTAATCCTGTTGGACTATCCCTTTAAGAGCCCATTTGGGGGTTGCTTGGCAAGGATACTAGATTGATTTATCATTTCCTTCTCTAGTTCATTCCAAATGAAGAAAGTGAGGCAAACAGGGATAAGGGACTTACCCAGGGTGAAATGAATAGTAAGTGTTGGAGGCTAGATTTGAACACAGGTTAAGCTATGAGGATGAATTATCAGGAAAATGGGGGAGGAAGAGTTTGGCAGAGAGAGCAGCACTTGCATTGGTCTATCTCTCTCAGCCCCACAACATTCAAAGTACAGGACAACTCATAACCAGCGAGTCCTTAATAAAAGCTTATTGGATGGAATTAAATTGAAAGAGATTTTTCTTACTGGTTGAGAGGAGATAAGGAGAGCAAAAAGGGAAAGGCACCCCTAGCCCAGGGCTAAGCATCACTAAGTATTTGTTTAATTGAATTCAGTCCTTTATTAAGCTCCAACAGAATGAGTAACAATGTATTAGATAGTCCCTTGGGATAAACACATATTAAATAATAAACCTAGTCCCTGGAGCAACTTACCTTTTAATAGGGGAAAAGAGATAGAGAAGGAAATAATAAACAGAGAGCCATAAAATAATCACAAAACAAAGGTGCCTTGAGAAAGAAAGCTGGGACATGGATTATGCCAGCAAAACAGAAACAGGTATGACTGAATAATCAAGAAAAGCTTCACTGAAGGTTTGGGAAAAATGAAGATGTCATTCTATAAAGAGGTGGAATGTTCCCTTTGTTATCCTGCAGTTGAACTTGGCACCATTATATTTGACTAAATGATTAAAATTGACTTTACTGTGATGTTTCCTTGTGAGAATGTGAAAGTCTCCACATTCCCTGGATTGCATTAATTTTAAGTCAACAATTATAATCTTGCTACAGTGATAAATTTTACTGCACATGTCACAGGCATATTGAATTTCAACAGAATTTATTTTCCAATTATCTAGAGTTCCATGATGGACATAGAGAGAATAGACCAATGAGTGCCACAGTCCAGATGCTGAATTGAAAACTTATTTATGAGCTCATTGCAAGATTATATTTGGATATCTGTGGCAGTCAGGAGATAAAAAACTGGACAAAAGTATAATGGACTCTTTCTGATAGGGTCAGCTGGGGAGAAAAAGGAGAGAACTACACAGGGGGTCTACAGGAGCTGAGGTAAACATTACAGAGTAAAGGGATAGTTAGATTACATGAGAGAATCCTAGAGTCAGCATTCTACAAAAGTGAAAGGAACTCTCAAAGGAATTCTGAAAAAAAAAAAAGAAAACAAATTAAAAAGCTGAAAGCATATTCAACAGCAATGGACACTCTATCAAACCCAAGAGCTCTGAAGTCAGACCAGCTGCTGTGATGTGTCATTATGCCTCAAAGACTGAAGACCCAATTATGACTCTAATGACCAAATGATAGAGATACTGTGAGTGGGTAAATATGGTCACAAAAAAAGAGGAAAGAAAGAAAGAAAGAAAGAAAGAAAGAAAGAAAGAAAGAAAGAAAGAAAGAAAGAAAGAAAGAAAGAAAGAAAGAAAGAAAGAAAGAAAGAAAGAAAGAAAGAAAGAAAGAAAGAAAGAAAGAAAGAAAGAAAGAAAGAAAGAAAGAAAGAAAGAAAGAAAGAAAGAAAGAAAGAAAGAAAGAAAGAAAGAAAGAAAGAAAGAAAGAAAGAAAGAAAGAAAGAAAGAAAGAAAGAAAGAAAGAAAGAAAGAAAGAGAGAAAGAAAGAGAGAAAGAAAGAGAGAAAGAAAGAAAGAGAGAAAGAAAGAGAGAAAGGAAAGAGAGAAAGAAAGAGAGAAAGAAAGAGAGAAAGAAAGAGAGAAAGAAAGAGAGAAAGAAAGAGAGAGAGAAAGAGAGAGAGAAAGAGAGAGAGAAAGAGAGAGAGAGAGAGAGGAGAGAGAGAGAGAGAGAGAGAGAGGGAGGGAGGGAGGGAGGGAGGGAGGGAGGGAGGGAGGAAGGGAGGGAGGAAGGAAGGGAGGCAGGGAGGGAGGAAGGAAGGAAGGAAGGAAGGAAGGAAGGAAGGAAGGAAGGAAGGAAGGAAGGAAGGAAGGAAGGAAGGAAGGAAGGAAGGAAGGAAGGAAGGAAGGAAGGAAGGAAGGAAGGAAGGAAGGAAGGAAGAAGAGAAAAAGTGCTGAGGCAAAGAAAATCTTTCTTCAAAGAATAATCTCTATACCGTTGTCATCTATGAGTAACATGATTCATGTGATGCCTGCCATTTATCTAATTATTCTTCAAGGTGTATAATACCCAGACATATCATAATTGTTTGAGCTACAGATTGATCATAGTACACATAAGTGTCCAAGGAGGACTGTTTCCCCTATAAATTAGGCATACCTCCATGACAGCAGAAAGGTTAGGAAAATCACTGTCTTCAGAAGAAGAAGCCCTGGAATGTAATCCTGAAAGAGTCCACTAACTAAAGAAATAACCAGGAGCACAGTGCTTCCCAGGAACTAATTTCCTCATTTATAAAATGAGAATAATACTTACACTACCTACTTTAAAGGATTGTTGTGAAGATCAAATGAAAATGCATGTAAAGTATTTGATAACAAATAAATGTTATAAAAATGTGCACTGCTATCATTATTATTATTATTATCCATGCTAATTGACCCTAAGAGTAATCTATTTTATTTGCATAATCTATACCCCTACTCCAGGATATTATTGCTGATGAAGAAACTAAAGTATTTAAAAGATTAAGGATTTGCACAAATTCACCTCTGAAATAAGCAGTAGAAACAAAATCATTTGACTGCTCTGACTCTCAGTTTCTTCATCTATAAAACATGGCTAAGGGGTGATCATATGATCCCTAAGGTCTATTCCAACTCTAACATTTTTTGATTTTCATACACTTAACAATGTTGAGAGATACTAAAATCTAAAGATATATTAGTGGCAATCTGAGTGAAGAAGTGAGATTAGATTCATGGCCAATCCTCAAAAGATTGTAATTGATTGAATGCAAAGAAAGACAAGACAGGACAGGACAGGACAGGACAGGACAGGACAGGACAGGACCCGGACAGGACAGGACAGGACAGGACAGGAAAGGAAAGGAAAGGAAAGGAAAGGAAAGGAAAGGAAAGGAAAGGAAAGGAAAGGAAAGGAAAGGAAAGGAAAGGAAAGGAAAGGAAAGGAAAGGAAAGGAAAGGAAAGGAAAGGAAAGGAAAGGAAAGGAAAGGAAAGGAAAGGAAAGGAAAGGAAAGGAAAGGAAAGGAAAGGAAAATGACATAGACAGCTAGGTAGCAAAGTGAATAGAGTTTCTGACCTGGAATCAAGAAGACTCCACCTCCTGAGTTCAAATCTAACCTCAGATACTTACTAGCTATGTGACTCTGGACAAGTCACTTAACAAAGTTTGTCTGTTTCCTCATTTATAAAATGAGCTGGAGAAGGAAATGGCAAACCATTGCAGTTTCTTTGCCAAGAAAATCCCAAATGGAGTCATGAAGAGTCAGACAGAACAACAACAACAACAACCTCCTCCAATTTTTGGAGTATGTCTGACTGAAAGGAAGGTTGTGCTATCAACACAAACAGGGAAGTTGAGGAGATAGTTTGGTGGGATAAGCTCACATTTCTAGAGCAGTGCTTCAAAGTTTATGAAGCCTGTTTTATATATTATTTGTCCTCACAATTTCCCCCCTTGAAGTAAATTCCATTATTAATACCTCCTTTACAGAGAAGGAGCCTTAGAGAAGTTGTGACTTGCCTCAACATCACACAGTTAGTCAAGTGTCAGAGGAGGGATTAGAATCAATCCCTCTTTTGAATGTTTTGAGTTTGGTGTTTTGAATAGATACCCAGTGAAGATGTAAATCACACAGCTAGAATGAAAGGCAGAGTCTCAGAATAGAGGCTATTACTAAATAACTAGAATATGGAGGCATCTGCATATAAGAATTTAAGCCACATGGTATGGCCATGATGGTATAATACACTTTATCAATGCTGGGGCAGGACCTGACATTTTTTCCATGAAAACTGTGGTAAGTCTAATCTCTTTAGCTCCATATAGGTAGAAGGCAATGAGAAGAAGAAATTGTAAGTTCCTTGAGGGCTGGTTAAGCCTTATGACTTTCTATTATGATATGAGGCTCTTAGCAAAGCCTTGGAACATAATGACATTGAATAAATGCTTTAAGTAAAGGAGAGCAGTCCAAACCATTGCATAATAAGTGTCACTTTTGCAAAAGATATTTGTGTTTTGAAAACACACATTTGATGGAAGAGAAAAGGGCATTTTATTATCCTTTTCTCCATTCCTCCTATTGTTAGATGATCATAGTCATTCCAGTAAACATGTACCTACCAATCAGGTGGTTCACTGGATAGAGTGCTGGGCCAGGAAGTCTACTAGTGTCAGGAAAACTGCTTTTTGTGAGTTCAAATCTGGTCTCAGACACTTACTTACTGTGTGACCCTGGGCAAGTCATTTAACTCTGCCTTGGTTTCCTCATCTGGCAAATGAGCTAGAGAAGGAAATGGCAAGCTATTCTAGTATTATTTTCAGGAAAACCTCCAAGTGGGGTCAAGAAGACACAGATATGACTGAAATGACTGAAAAACAACAGCAATAAGCAAAATACTAGGTTAGGCACTGGGAATAAAGGACCAAAAAAAAGCAGTTTATATTCTACTGGAGATATGTGTACAGATAATAGGTAAACATAAGGAAAGAAAACTAGAACATAAAAATGGGATGGGAGAGAGGAGGAGAAAAGAAAAGACTTCCCATAGAAGATGGCTCCTGTACTGAGCCCTGAAGGAATATCAGGATTCTGAGAGGAAAAGATAAAGGAGCTTAGAGAGGCATTGGGAAATGGTTTTTACAGTCAGAGTTGGAAGATGGGATGTCAGGTTATGGGAACAGCCTACAATTGCTGTGAGACTGAAATGCACATGAAATAAGACTGGAAAGAAAAGTTGGTGAAAGATTGTAGAGGACCTTCAAAGACTGGCTGAGAAGTTTGTAGTTTCTCCTAGAAATAGTTATTAGTAAAATGGAGAAGCTGGAGCTTTTCCCTTCAGTCACCACCATCCCATGAGTGTACTTCTTCATAGCAATCATCCCTTCCCCCAGGCCCATATCTCAAGGTTTTCCATTCAAGTTGAATCATGTATCATCAACCCTAAAAGTTCTTCATTTCTTTAAGGATCCACTTTATCCCCTCATTGTATTCCTAAACTGTCACTTTTTCACCCTTCTCCTCCAGAATCAGGGGATTGGAAGTTATTGTCTATGCTAAAGGAAATGGTACCAGACTCTCTGACAGATGCTCCCTTTCCACTTAGGGTTGGGGTTAGGGTTACTATTGACTATACTGTATCCCCCAACCCCAATCAACGAAAGCTTCCTCAGGCACCAGAATTCTTGGTTTCTACTATGCTTAGAGACAATAAGTTTTCCTCACAGATTTCCAAGCATGGGATTGACATGATCAGATCTGTGCTATAGGAAAATTACTTTCATAGCTATTATTTTTACAATTCTATGGGAGATGCATCTAAGAAGGAAGACACTGGAAGCAGGGAGGCAAATTAAGAGGACATTATAATAGCCCAGGCAGAGATGATAATCATTCACAGATTATTGATATTCCAAATATAAACATTGCCTTTGAATTAACCAGCTAATTCCTAAAGACATAATACAATAGGGACCACATTTCTGTTTCAAAATTAAAAATAGCCATTCTATGAATTAACTGTCCAAAGCACAGAGAGAAAGTCCCTCTAGTGGGACAGAAAAACAGTACTTTAATCTAATTAGATGTTATTTTGAATGAAGTGATCATGATTAATGAGTCTGACTCTTCTTCTTCATGGCTATAGCCTACTGAATAGCTATTTTGGTCCCACTGAGGAGTCCAGACTAATTTAGAGGTTTTAATTTCCACAGGTAGAATATCTACAAATGGATGACCCCCAGGATAGCAAAGTATAGCCATTCAAAACTGATATAAATCTTAGATTCACTCATAGTTTTTTAGGTTTTTAGATTTAGAGTTGAGTATAAAGATATAGAATCTATAAACATATAGATCTAAAGATATAGTTTATATATGTAGTTTATAGGTTTCAACTCATCTGTTTATAGGTACAGAGTTGGAAGGGACTTAGAAGTCAAATCAAACACCTCCATTTTACAATGAGAAATCTGAGGCCCAAGGAGGTTAGATGAATTGCCCATGATCATACAGCTAGTACCATACTTCCTTAACTGAGTATTGAATCTCATTTTAGGGGTCTCCATTCAACAAATTATCAGATAGTGGGACCAACCATTTATAGCAACTGAGGAGTAAACCCCCCTTCTCCCTGAATATGTCCATTAAGCTGCTTTGCCCCATTAGAGTATAATTAGCATTTAGGACAGCACTGGGTCCTTTAGAGACCTCAGCATTCCTTTGTGGAATGGGAGCATCAGAAAGGAATTGTGATGGAATAATCCCAAATTCCAATCTGTAGTGTAAATTTCCTATGGTAAACTCCTCCAGAGAAGAGGGAAGAAAGGAGGTTCATTGAATTGAACTTGCTGAGAACCAACTCCAGAAGCAATTTGAGGCCAATGCAACACATGCAGATGGATTCCTTAAAATCTGTATGGTTAATTAATATTATAATTGATGCAAGAAAGTCTCAGCTGTGGTAATTTTCAAAAGAAATATTTAATCTCTCAGAACTGGAGAAATGCCACAAAACCCACTTTCCATTTTTAGCAATTGTTCAATTATCACCCTATTACATGATAATTTTGAAATGACTACTCATATTATCACAGCAAAAATTTACTTTAAAATTATGCTTCTAAGGATTCAGGTTGCATTTGACCTCAGATTTAACATCTAGTACAAATTGGAAATTCAGTGCAATGGTAGATATGTGGATTTTATCCTAAGGATAGGAAGATATTTCTATAACTCTGAAAAAGTTATACTTATGAGATTTCCTTTACTCATTTATTTTGATAATGCTACTGTGCTAATATGGGCATTTCCTCTCAAGTACATAGTGCAAATCCATAACATTGTCCTATCCTGTGGGAGTTCTTCTCTATGCATTGCACAAATCCTTCTCTAAGGATCCAGGCAACAGTCTCAATCGAGTCCTTCTGGCTCCTCTGCTATTCAGAGAGTACCAGTGTGGCTCTCAGACTATCCATTTATTTTCCTGGGCATCATGACATAATCAACTCACTTCTTCTTCCTGTTCTTTTCTATATGTCCATGGTGATACCTTTTACATCATTGGAAGTCTTTGTTAGAAGTGAATTATGGAAAATTTGTATCCACCATAACTCTTTTCATTGGCTTCATGTTTATGCTAAAACTGTACATTTTCATGATTGACAGGAATATGCTATTATAGGGAGGATACTGTCTAATTCTCTAAGACATCAATAAATCTATGATCACATCAATACAGATATAGTCCCTCCAGTGATGCAAATGGCAACCCATTCATGCCTGGTCATCCTGTATGACACATGTCCTCCTATCAATTTGCCAAATAAGATCCACTCAAAAAGTTGAGGACCTTCCTACTATTTTTAACATGGTAAAGATAGCAATGGAATATCATGTTGAAAATGTACTCTTCAATATCTGTCTCTTATTCTCATCATATGACTCATTCATTTATTTGTATCAGATATTTCTTGACCTTATTTCAGTATGATTTATGGCCCCAATGCTCCTCTAAAATTGCTCTCTTCAAGGTTACCAATAATATCTAAGTCACATTTAAGAGATCTAACATACTTTTTTCTTTTTTTAAAACCCTTACCTTTTGTCTTAGAATCAGTTCCAAGGCAGAAAAGCAGTAAGGACTAAGTAAACCGGGGTTAAGTGATTTGCCCAGGGTCACACAGCCAGGAAGTGTCTGAGGACAGATTTGAACCCTGATCTCCATTCTACAGGCCTAGCTATCTATCCACTGAGCCTCCTGCCTGCCCTTAATGGTCTTTTGGTCATCCTTCTTGATTTCTCTGCATCATTTGACACTATGGATCACCTTCTCCTGGATACTCTCATTTCTGAGTGTTGATAGCATGGCTCTCTCTTGTTTTCTTCCTACCTATTTTACTACTAATTTTCAATCTCCTTTAATGAATCAAGATCAATATTGTACCCCCGTAAGTAAAGGCATCCCCAAACCTTGGTCATGGACTCTTTTTTTCTTCCATTATACTCTTTAAATTGACTTCATCACCTCTGATGGACAAAATAACCATAGGTATATCAGTGACTTCCAGATCCATATATCCTGGCACCAAGTAGGCACTTCAAAAATTCTTCTTGAATCACTGGCATCATTTGCACTAAGCACCTTCCCATAACTCTCTGGAACATCTTCAACTTTCATTCTTCTAATGCTATTGTGGTCTATATCTCACAGCCATAGAACCTCACTAGAAGAATACTTGTATTTAAAAGATGAGCTTTTTCTTCAGAGAAAAGCCAGGGGTCATTAAAAGCACTTCTAAAGACAGGCACATTAATGAACTGTTAATGAACTTGTGAGTTAATAGAACCATTCTCGAAAATATTGTGGAATTAATGTAAATAAAGTCACATCTTTGGAGCCAGAAATTCAATTTTTAGGCATATAACTTGTGGAGGTCATTGACAGAAAGTAAGTTTCTATATCTACAAAAATATCTACAATAGCACTTCTTGTAATAACAAGGAATTATAGATAAATGCCCTATTGATTAGGAAATAGCTAAAAATTTCAGGTGCATCAAAATAGTGAAATATTACTGTTGTGCAAGCAGGAGTGGTTGATTTATGTTTAACAAGCCACTCTCCAATAATGTACAAGACACCTTAAATTTAATCTGCATCATTAACATTGTCACCATTATTTTCTGGTCTATGAATCAACCAAAAATAAGTCAAGGCTCAATTTTTAGCATTTGTCAATTTTTGAAGTATGTTATAAATAATCTGACATTTTTTAAATTAGCTCTTGTGATTTTTACAAATTGGTCCAACACACCCCTGGTTATAAGAAATTATAAATATGGTAGACAAAGAAGCATGGAAAGATTTTCATAAACTGATGGAAAGTGAAGTAATTAGACAAGAAAATGATATATACAATGATTACAACAATGCAAATAAGAACAACAAAGATAAAATAATCACAAAGAAATGTTATAAAAGGAAATAGAATAAGCTGAGTTCTGAATAAAAGAAATAGGGAACACTTCCTCCATTCCTATGTACGGGTGGGATCTACAGGAATAGAACATTATAGGCATTGTCAGATTTTTTTTTTCCAGTATATTGATTGGTTTTACAGATTTCTTTCTTTTTCCTCTTTTTCTTTTCAAGAACTCTTATTATATATTATAGTTCTCTGGAAAAAAAGGGGAAAGAGATAAGGTGATATAAGGATATTTAAGTGAAATGAAAAACAAAAGGGGTTTTTTTTTGTTTGTTTTTCAATGATTATGCTTTGTTTTAGGGAATACCTTGATCATTAAAGAAATTTGGCAATTTCCCAAAGGTAATCGTTTTCTTCAAGTTCGATACTAGGCCTAATTCATTGTCCTTTTTCTGTGCAGGTCATTAACAAATAAATTCTATATGTTGTCCATCTAGCTTCATATTGAAGTCAAGACAATTATGTTCTATAATTTCTAGAGGCCATAAATTGTACGTGATCATGCTGTAACTCGGTAGTTTTATAGCAGCCATATATCAAAAGATTTTCTAGCACAGTTCCAATTTCTATTATTCCGACCTGTTGTCCCAATGAAATGCCCCAGGAATTCTAATATTTCAGTGAATAACAAATGAATAGAACAAGCCACTAAACATTATGGTGAAAATATACATGTCACTAAAGATTTAATGACACAAAAGATGTCCAAAAAATCATTAACAAGTCCTCAAGAAACTCACTTTCTTTGGGTATGTCTACAGTTAAGTATATAGTATGCATGTGGTAGGTATATAATATAGAAAATATGTAAGGCAAAACAACAAGTGACCAATTTTATTAGAAATCAATGGGTAACTACATATGATTTTACCTTTATACTCCCTGGATTGTTAAACAAATATAGGAACAGGCACAGTCAATATTGCCTATGCATAGGCAGTTAGGTATAGATAGAGTGTTGTTGTCCCTAGAGTCAGGAAGGCATGAGTCTGAATCCAGTGTTGGGCATTTACTAGCTGTGTGACCTTGGGCAAGACATTTAACCTCTGCCGAGCTCAGTTTCCTTATCCATCAAATGGGAATAATAATTGCACCTATCTTCCAGAATAATTATGAGGATCCAATGAGAGATAATATTTTCAAAGTGCTTTGCCAACTTTAAAGCACCCTATAAATACTAGTTATTATTATTAAATTACCCATACAGAATTTTGGTAGACTGAATCTCACTCAATAAAACAAATATAACTTTGTAAAGAATGAGGTTATTTAATAAAGAACTTTTAATGAAATTTCTAGTTCAACACAAATAAAATCTATTCAAAATGACCTGTAAATTGAGAAAATAATTTTTAACTAGGTCTGAAAATGTACCTACAAAACCATTCATACAAATCAGAATGAATTAAGTAACAAAAGGGCAAAGAGTCAGACCATAAGACCAAACTGTCCACATAAAAGAAAGACTAAGCCCTGCCTACGTCTCTCCTATAGAATAATGGGTAAAGTGTTATATTTCAAGATAAGAGATTCCCAAGTTCAAATCTGGCCTCCGATATTTACTGGCTGTGTGATTTTGGGCAAGTCACACACACACAACTTTTGTCCACCTCAGTTTCCCCATCTGTCAGGGGGAGGGGCGAAGAATAATAACATCTATCATGAGATCAACCTGAGGATTAAGTTACATAATATATGTACTATATTTTGCAAACCTTAAAGTATTATGTAAACATTAGCTATAACTTTTATTACTTCCAAGCTAACAAGTCTTATATAAGAAACTATAACACCTTCCCTTTTTCCTGCTTTCTCTCATAGCTTACTTAAAACCTTCTGAATATTGTAGGTAAAACTAGGCATTCTCTAGTTCATGTTCTCTGCCAGACTTGGAGGGGATGGAACTGATAACATCCCTTTCAAAGTTGCAGACTGATTTCAAAATGAGCTGCATTCTTTTCTAAGACCTATTCTTCTGCCCAGAGCTGGTAATAAAAGTGGCAAACAGGACATTGTTGCATTCTTCGCAGTCAAGTCCTGTTTTCCCAAAAGCTACAATGTACTGAGCTGTCAGTTGGCAATGTTGCTGTTGTCAAGGTTTGCTGAGTAAGCAAGCACCCATTATGTACACTAAAGACTGGAGGTGGAAGAAACCTTAAAGGTCATATAGTCCAACCTAGTCGTTCAGTAGATGGGAAAATACGGTCCAGAAAAGGAGGAAGAAGATTGTTCGATGTTATATGTTTAGTAGTAAACATTGGTCCACAAACCAAATCTTCTGACCCCAAGACTAGAAATCTTTCCACTATATTCCATCACTTCCCTAAGCTGGATCTTAACTAGAAGGAACACCAATTGTGGCAGCATTTCATTTCTGATATACCTTTATATCTCCCAAAGCACCCAATTTAAAGCTTACTATATGTAGTAAAACATTTAATTAAAAGACTGCTGCAACCCTTACTAATACTCGCTGACAACTTCAGGGGTGCCAGAAACAAAGGAAAACTCTGATCTGAAAGTCTGACATTAAGCCTGACACATTTTTACCACTGGCCTATGAAATCCAATTGAATATTTCATTTTCTTTCCAGATAAGGAAGGAGATTTAAAGGTTTGTCATTAGGGTAAAGTCTGTCTACTGGCTTATTATCATGGACATTTTGCCAACTTGCTTCTTCATTAATTCATTCAAAAGCATTTAATAACCATATGAAAAATACTATGCTAAATCCTGAGAGGGTTACCAAGAGACAGTCTCTTCCCTTAAGGAACTTCAAATCTAATGGGAGTATCAAGGTATGTACATAAATAAATACACTGTAAAATATATAATATGGTATATGCACAAGAGGCAAAGAATAAGGAGATTATTTTGAGCCAGGAAAATTTCCTGAGAAAAGCAACATTTGATCTGGAAATGCATTAGACATAGAATCAAGACAATGAGAGAGGAACAGAAACATTAACTCAGCATATAAATAGGCAATGGGTACTTATGTTAGCTCTATACGTTAAAGAGCACACAAATTTGGGGCAATTTGTTCTATGTTGTTTCAGGGAAGACTACATAAGGTTCTTCGGTTCAACAATGCAGAAAACCTGAGAGAATAAGTTTCCTTTTTTTTTTAAAGCTTTCATAGTTCATTAATGTATCTTGAGGCAAGAAAAGAGTCAAGAAAGAGAGAGAGAAAGAAAGAAAGAGGAAGGAAGGAAGGAAGGAAGGAAGGAAGGAAGGAAGGAAGGAAGGAAGGAAGGAAGGAAGGAAGGAAGGAAGGAAGGAAGGAAGGGAAGGAAGGAAGGAAGGAAGGAAGGAAGGAAGGAAGGAAGGAAGGAAGGAAGGAAGGAAGGAAGGAAGGAAGGAAGGAAGGAAGGAAGGAAGGAAGGAAGGAAGGAAGGAAGGAAGGAAGGGAAGGAAGGAAGGAAGGAAGGAAGGAAGGAAGGAAGGAAGGAAGGAAGGAAGGAAGGAAGGAAGGAAGGAAGGATATCAATTATACACGTGAAGCCATGAAAAATGCATTAGCCATGTTTCAAAAGGAAATAGACCAAAAAAACAAAAAAAAACAATATAAAGAAAATGAAAAAATTCAGCTTCAGTCTGCACTCCAGAGTTAAAGTCCTTCTGTTGTTGCTAAGAGGAGGAAGAAGTTAGAAACTTCATAACCCAACTTAACATCCAACAGGTGAGAAAGCTTTTTCAGAAGTAAAACTAATACAAATCCCTAGACTCTTTGCTCATTATTACACTATTATCTTTTAATTAAGCATCAAATTGTTTTTAATTATGTACCCAAGGAAGTAATAAAGGTGTGACCTCGGATTGTGTGTTCTGGATTTTATTAAATGTTTATTTCCACAAAGTAAAGTTTCTTCTCAAAGTCTTCCCTTAAGGGGAAAAGAAATCAATTTTTTTTATTTTGAGTAGAGCTTTTTATTTGTTTCTTTTTCACCAATGAACTTTAATGACTGACTTAAAACTGCCTGCAAACAAATTTCCATTTTGATATTCTCTTCTGGGAATTTAACTTTAACCCTAATATCTTCCAAATAAGAGTTGTTTTGTTTTGTTTTGTTTTTAAAGAAAAACAAGAGAGCTTTTTTAAAAAAAAATTATTAGGGGGCAGCTGGGTAGCTCAGTGAATTGAGAACCATACCTAGGAATGGGAGGTCCTAGGTTCAAATCTGGCCTCAGACACTTCCTAGCTGTGTGACCCTGGGCAAGTCACTTGACCCCCACTGCCTAGCCCTTACCACTCTTCTGCCTTGGAGCCAATACACAGTATTGACTCCAACACGGAAGGTAAGGGTTTTTAAAAATATATTTCATTATTTTCAAATTAAATTTTTTCAAACATTAATTTAAAAATTTTCGAGATTCAAATTTTGTTCCTCTCTCACACCCCTCCCCAACTCCTTAAGAAGGCAAACAACATGATATCAATTATACACGTGAAGCCATGAAAAATGCATTAGCCATGTTTCAAAAGGAAATAGACAAAAAAAACCAATATAAAGAAAATGAAAAAATTCAGCTTCAGTCTGCACTCCAGAGTTAATCAATCATTTTCTTGATCAAAGTAGCTAAATCTTTCACAGTTGATCATCATTACAATTTTGTTGTTTTTATATACAATATTCCTCCAATTCCAATCACTTCACTTTGCTTCAGCTCATGTAAGAGTTCTCAGGTTTGTCTGAAACCATTCTGCTTGTCAATTCTTATAACACAATAGTATTCCATTATAATCATATGCTATAACTTGTTCAGCCGTTCCCTAAATGATGTGCATCCATATGAAAAAGAGCTACTATGCATACTTTTTAAGAATTAAACTTATTTATTTATTTATTTATTTGATTTAGAATAATTTTCCATGGTTACAAGAATCATGTTCTTTCCCTCCTCTCCTCCTATCCACTCTCATAGCCATCGAGCAATTCCATATTATTAATATTTGCACTAGGGTGATCATTTAGAGTCTATATCCCCAATCATATCCCTATTTGAACCATGTAATCAAGCAGTTGTTTTTCTTCTGTGTTTCTACTCCCACAGTTCTTTCTCTCTGTGTGGATAGCTTTCTTTTTCATTGATCCTTCAGAATTCTCCTGGATCAATGCATTGCTACTAGTAAAGAAGTCCATTACATTCAATTGTGCCACAGTCTATCTGTCTGTGTGTATAATGTTCTCCTGATTCTGGTTCCTTTCACTCTGCATCAATTGCAGGAGGTTGTTCCAGTTCACATGGAAATCTTCCAGTTCATTATTTCTTTCAGGACAATAGTATTTCATCACAAACAGATACCACAATTTGTTCAAACAGTCCCCAATTTGACGGCGTCCCTTCATTTTCCAATTTTTTGCCACCACAAAGAGCATGGCTACAAATATTTTTGTACAACTCTTTTTCCTTATTATCTCTTTGGGATATAAACCCAGCAGTGGTATGACTGGATCAAAGGGCAGGCAGTCTTTTAACATCCTTTGGGCATAGTTCCAAATTACCATCCTGGATGGTTGGATCAATTCACAACTCCACCAGCAGTACATTAATATCCCAATTTTGTCACATCCCCTCCAACATTTATCACTTTCCTTTGCTGTCATATTAGCCAATCTGCTAGGTGTGAGGTGGTACCTCAGAGTTGTTTTGATTTGCATTTCTCTGATTATAAGAGATTTAGAACACTTTTTCATGTGCTTATTGATAGTTTTGATTTCTTTATCTGAAAATTGCCTATTCATATCCCTTGCCTATCTATCAATTGGGGAGTGGCTTGCTTTTTTGTACAATTGATTTAGCTCCTTATGAATTTGAGTAATCAGACATTTGTCAGAGATTTTTGTTATAAAGATTTTTTCCCAATTTGTTGCTTCTCTTTGAATTTTGGTTGTATTGGGTTTGTTTGTACAAAAACTTTTTAATTTAATGTAATCAAAAATATTCATTTTATATTTTGTAATATTCTCTGTCTCTTGCTTGGTCTTAAAATCTTTCCTTTCCAATAGATCCAATAGGTAAACTATCCTATGTTCACTTAATTTACTTATAGTTTCCTTCTTTATATTTAAGTAATTCACACATTCTGAATTTACCCTGGTGTAGTGTTTGAAATGTTGATCTCAACCTAATCTTTCCTATACTATTTTCTAATTTTTGCAGCAGTTTTTGTCAACTAGTGGGCTTTTCCCTCAAAAGCTGGGATCTTTGGGTTTATAATACATTATCTTGCTGAGGTCATTTAATCCAAGTCTATTCCCCTGATCCTCCCTTCTGTCTCTTAGCCAATACCATATTGTTTTGATGACCACTGCTTTATGGTACAGTTTAAGATCAGGCACTATTAGGTCCCCATTATTCACATTTTTTTTTCATTATTTCCCTTGATATTCTTGATCTTTTGTTCTTCCAAATGAACTTTCTTATACTTTTTTCTAATTCAATAAAAAAGTTTCTTGGTAGTTTCATAGGTATGGCACTGAATAAGTAAATTAATTTGAGTAGGATTGTCATTCTTATTGTGTTAGCTCATCCTACCCAGGAGCAATTTACAGTTTTCTAATTGTTTAGATATAATTGTAATTGTGTGGAAAGTGTTTTGTAGTTATGTTCTTGTCTTGGCAGATAGATTCCTAAGTATTCTATATTGTCTAGGGGTCATTTTAAATGGAATTTCTCTAACTCGCTGCTGAGATGTGTTGGAAATATATAGAAATACTGATGATTTTTGTGTATTTATTTTGTATCCTGCAACTTTGCCAAAGTTGTTGATTATTTCCATTAGCTTTTTAGTTGATTCTCTAGGATTCTTTAAGTAGACCATTATATCATCTGAAAATAATGATAGCTTTGCCTCCTCCTTACCTATTTTAATGCCTTGAATTTCTTTTTCTTCTCTGATTGCTACTGCTAGTATTTCTAGTACAATGTTAAATAATAGAGGTGATAATGGGCATCCTTGTTTCACTCCTGATCCTACTGGGAAGGCTTCTAATTGATCTCCATTGCAGATGATGCTTTTAAATATATACTGTTTATTATTTTTAGGAAAGGACCTCCTTTTCCTATACTTTCTAGTGTTTTCAATAGGAATGAATGTTGTATTTTGTCAAAGGCTTTTTCTACATTTATTGAGATAAAAATGTGATTCCTGTTGGTTTGATCAATTATGTGGATGGTTTCCTAATATTAAGCCATCCTTACATTCCTAGTATAAATCCCACCTGATCATCATGAATAATCTTCATGATCACTTGCTGGAGACTATTTGCTAGTTTCTATTTAAGATTTTTGCATCTATGTTCATTAAGGATATTGCTCTGTAGTTTTTTTTTTCTCTGTTTTTGACCTGCCTGGCTTTGGAATCAGTACCATATTTGTTTCATATGAGGGATTTGGTAGAACTCCTCCTTTGCTTATTTAATCAAACAGGTTGCATAGTATTGGGGTTAGTTGGTCTTTAAATGTTTAATAGAATTCACTTATGAATCCCTCTGTTCCTGGGGATTTTTTCTTAGAGAGTTCTTTGATGGCATTTTCAATTTCTTTTTCTTATATGGAATTATTTAGGTATTCTCTTTCTTCTATTATTCTAGGCAATTTATGTTTCTATAAATAATCATCCATAATACCTAGATTGCCATACTCATTGCCATATACTTAGAAAAAGTAGTTCTTATTACCTTAATTTCCTTTCATTAGAGCTAAGGTCTCACTTTTCATTTTTGATACTGTTAATTTGGTTTTCTTCTTTCCTTTTTTTAATTAGATTAAACAGTACTTTATTTTATTTATTTTTTCAAAGTACCAGCTTCTGGTCTTATTTATTAATTCAATAGTTCTTTCTCTGTCAACTGTATTAATTTCTCCCTTAATTTTTAGGATTTCTAATTTAGTTTTTATCTGGGAATTTTTAATTTGTTCTCTTTCTAATTTTTTAATTTGCATGCTCAATTCATTGACCTCTGCCCTCACTGATTTATTAATATGTGCACTCAGGGATATAAATTTCCCCCAAGTTAGATTTTGATATATTATCTCTTCATTATCATTCTCTTCAATGAAAATATTAATTCTTTCTATGATTTGTTCTTTAACAAACCAATTTTGGATAACTGTATTATTTAATTTCCACTTGATTTTTGATTTGCCTCTCCATGTACCCTTACTAATTATTATTTTTACTGCACTATGATATGAAAAGGTTACATTTATTATATCTGCTCTTTTGCATTTGTTTGCCATGTTTTTATGCCATAGTAGATGGTCAATCTTTGTGAATGTACTGAAAAAAGTAGATGGTCAATCTTTGTGAATGTATGGCTGAAAAGAAAGTGTATTCCTTTTTGTCCCTATTCATTTTTCTCTACATATCTATTAACTCTAGTTTTTCTATGATTTCATTCACATCTCTTACCTGATTTATCTAGATCTGATAGAGGAAGGTTCAGGTCTCCCACTGGTATAGTTTTACTATGTATTTCCTCCTTAAGCTCCATTAGTCTCTACCTTAAAAATCTGGATGTTATAGCATTTGGTGCATAAATGTTGATTATTGCTATTTCTTAATTTTCTATACTGCCTTTAACCAGAATGTAATTACCTTCCCTATCTCTTTTAATCAGATCTATTTTTACTTGTCTTTTTGTCAAGTATCATGATTATAACTCCTGTTTTCTTTTCCTCAGTTGATACCCAGTAGATTTTGCTCCAGCCTCTTACCTTTACCCTGTATTTGTCCATCTGCCTCATGTGTGTTTCTCATAGACAACATATGGTAGGATTTTGGTTTATAATCTACTCTGCTATTTGCTTCCATTTTATGGATGAGTTCATCCCATTCACATTCAGAGTCATGATTATCACCTGAATATTCCCCATCATTTTGATTTCCTCTCATAAACCTGATCTTCCTTCTTTCACTGTCCTTCTACATCAGTGTTTTGCTTTTAAATAGTCCCCCAAATCCCCACCCTTTTTTTACTTCCCTTCCCACCACCTCCCTTCTTATTCCCTTTTTATTTTTCTTTAGGGTCTATTAAATTCACTCCCACTACTCTTTCCCTCCCTTTTGGTACTCCCCACCACACTCCCCACCTTGGTTTTTCCCTCTCAACTTCCCTTTAGGGTAAGATAGTTTTTTATACCCCAATGGATGTAGATTCTCTCCCCTCTCGGAGTTGATGGTTTACTTACTCCATTGAGAGTAAGGTTTAAGTATTATCTATTAGCATTCTCTTTCTCTCCTTCTTATAATAGTATTCTTCCCTTCCCCCTCTCAAGTGCCTCTTTATGTAGTATAGTTTATCCTATTTTTTTTTATTCCTTCAAGTTTTTCTTGGTGTCAAATTCTATTTTCCCCCCTTTCTTTTTTATATTTCATCTTAAATCACATATTACCCCCACTACTATCTATGAATAATTCTACTAACTACTATGATAGTTAATACAGTTTTTTGAGAGCTACAAATATCACTTTTCTATATTGGAGCATAAACAATTTGACCATACTGAAGCAATTAAAAAAATTTCCTCTCTTTCTTGTTTATCTTTTCATATTTCTTTTTAGTTTTGTATTTGGAGATAAAATTTTCTGTTTAGTTCTGATTTTTTCTTTACAAATACTTGGAAATTTTCTATTTTGTTAAATGCCCATACTTTTCCCTGGAAGTATATATAGTCATCTTTGATGAGTAGATGATCCTTGGTTGTTGACCCAATTCTCTTGCTTTCTGAATATCATATTCCAAGCCTTGAGGTCCTTTAGTGTGGAGGCTATGAGATCCTGTGTAATCCTGATTCATGTTCCTTGACATCTGAATTGTCTCTTTCTGGCTTCTTGCAATATTTTCTCCTTAACTTGGAAGCTCTTGAATTTGGCAATTACATTCCGGGGGGTTGTCTTTTGAGAATTTAATGTAGAGGGTGATCTATGGACTCTTTAATGTCTATTTTGCCCTCTTGATCAAGAATATCAGGGTAGTTTTCTTGAATAATTTCTTATAGTATGATATCAAGGTTTCTGTTTATTGCCAGGTTTTCAGGTAGGCCTATGATTCTCAAATTGTCTCTCCTAGACCTATTTTCCAAGTCAGTCAACTTCTCAATGAGATATTTCATGTTTCCTTCTATTTTGCCATTCTTTTTACTTTGCTTTATTAACTCTTGATGTCTTATGAGATCATTAACTTCTACTTTCCCAATTCTTGTTTTTATAGACTGGTTTTCAGTTATAATCTTTTGATTTTCCTTTTTGGTTTGGTCTATACTGCTTTTCATGGCTTCTAGCAGGTCAATTCTGGTATCCAGTATGCTTATAATTTCACTTGATTTCTGGGCTTCTTTTTCCAATGGGAGATTATGTCTTTTTAAATGTTGTTTTCTTTTTTAACTATTTCTCACTTTTCTTGCCAATTTTCCTCTATCTTTCTCACTTGGTTCATAATCTCAAATCTGAGCTCATCAAGAGCTTGTGACCAATTTCCATTTTGGGGGAAGGTTTTGATGTTTTTTCTTGTTTTTTCCTCTGCTGTCTCCTCTGTAACCTGGAGTTTTTCTCCATAGAAATTATAAAAGTGTTGTTTTTTTATTATTTTTTCTTGGTAGTTGTAGATTTTAGTTCTTGGATGTTGGTGGTCATTGCTGTGTTAGTTTTTTCTTCCCTTCCCAGTCAGAAGTCTGAGTGAAGCAAGTAGGCAGGTTGCTGTGTATCCAGCTCCAGAGAGGTTTTTGCACTGACACTATTTTTTGAGTCTCCACAGTTTCTGCTGTGTGCAGTCCCTCTCTGCCTTACCTCTGTGTTCAATCTCCACATTCTTCAGCCTCCTGGGGTCCCCAGTCATGCTTCTCTCTGGGCTAAGTCTGTGGTGTCCTACCACAAAACATATCAAAAAATTTTCCCAAATTACATTTGCTAAGACTTTCTCAACATAAACACTAGCTCATTATTTCCTGCAAAGAGCCTAAAAGAGTTGCTGAACTTAAAGATATTGTGCATTTTTCTTTTTCAAGAGACAAATGTCTCAATTATGATGGTCTTTTCTGTAATGATAAGTAGCTATCAGTGATATCCTATTTTGCAGATTTTTTTACAATATACAGACATTGTCTGTCTTTTCACATCTTTTCAAACTCTAGCCCAGGATTATCCCTTCATTTCTACTCATGACCTGCTGAAGAAAATCTAGAAATTATGCTTTCTGTGTGCATTATAAATCTATAATATCCAACTCCATGGGGCTCATATGGTTGTGTCCTTATTCCATATCCATTGTGGATGGACTTGAAAAATGAGCATCACTGTTTAATAAAGGTGGCCAACAACACAATTTCATTTAGAGCTCTGTATCTTTGCTGTACATCTTTTTCATCTATGGCAACCAAATATTGAAATAATCTGAATTTGGATCAATTCCTGTATATATAATTTATAAATAAATGTATAGCCATATGAAAAATGATAACATGCTCAAAAATATTACCAATTTAATTATGGCAACCTTTACTAAATACTTCATTGTACTTTTAGTACAACACTCTGACAGTGATTCCAACTGAGCCAAATGAGAAAGATTATAAAAGTATGATCCCATTCTTTTATAAGGATATGATTAATTCTGTTATACTCAACAACAGACACAAGAGTAATATTGGAAAAGATGCTGGACAGAGGACAATTACAACCAAAGCTTTATGGAACAATAAAAGCTGGATATCAGAGGGGTCAAATTGGGCAATGGTGCATTTATATTCACAATAGAGTAGGGTGTAGGAAAGATGAGATTTTTGCTTCATTAGTCAGTCACTAAATGTTTATTAAGTGCCAACTAAGTTCCAGGCACTGTGCTGAGCTCTGAGGATAAAAAGATTTTTTTTTAATCCCTCCTTGTCCCAGAAGCATGACAGGGATAGGTAGTGAACTTGTGGTTTCACTAGCTATCTAAGGTTCTTCTAAAAGAGGAAATTCCCTCTAGTATCACAGGCTAGCACCTTCTCTACAATATTTATATATAGTCTTACACAGTTGCCTAGCTCTTAGAGATTAAGAAACTTGCTCAAGGCCATGTAGTTAGCATGTGTCCACAGTAGGATTTGAACACCAATCCACTGGCTCTAATACTAGCTCACTATAGTTCTGCATCACACCATCTTGCTATGATAGAGTACATTCTTAAGTATTTTTATTTTTGTTATTCTGAATTTGAAAAACATAAACATTTCCATATATGAAAAATATAACAGGAATATATATGAAACTGTAAGTCTCTCTTATGTACAGTTTTCAAGTACATAATAAATTTGATGTGTGTTAACTCCAAAGCTATCTTTCTTGTTTTTTTCTCTGAACTTTCTTCTTTTCTCTGTTTTGCATTTATTGAATGTTTCATTGATGCTCTTTTTCTCCCTAAATAACACCCAATTGATACAATAAGAAGAGAATTGTATCTGGAGTCTAGTAGACCTAAGTTCAAATCCAGCCTCAGATACACACCAGCTGTGACCTTGACAGATTCTGTTATGCCTCCGTTTTCTCATCTGCAAAATGGAGATATTAGTGCATACCTCCTTTGATGATTGTGAGGATCAAAGGAGATATTAATTGTAAAGTGGTTAGCATAGTGCCAGGCTCAGAGTGAGGGCCATAATCCTTTTAGGGACATCATTATCACTAATTCCCTCCTTCTCTCTTCCCAAAATATCTTGTCTCCTTGAAAAAAAATTCTTTCTTATAACAATCAAGTAAATAACATCTGTAAATAGGTCATGTCTACACCTCTAATCCAATACTTCCTTGGCAAGCAATAATAAGTATTAGTCCTCTAAAAATATAGTTGGTTATTGAACTAATCAAATCGTAAGTGGTTTTTCTTTCCATTTTTAATGTTAAACTTACTTTTCTTCATACCTACATAATAAATTCTGTTCAAAAGTGTCCTATCCCCTTCCTACCCTCCCTGCATCACAAAAGATATTCTCAAGGTAGCCAACATGCACATATAAATTAAGTTTTTCATATTTCACCTTTCTGTTCATTTTCTAGAGGTAACATTCAATTTATTCAGCCAGCATTCAGTCTATGGTTGTGTATAATGTTCTTCAAGTTCTACTGATTTCACTGTTCATTATCTCCTGTAGTTTTTTCCAAAATTTTTTAAAAAAAATAATCAGTCTTCATTATTTCTTATGGCATAGTAGTACTACGACACAATCAAGTACCACAATTTTTTTCAGTCGTTCTCCTGATGGGCCTCCCCTCAGTTTCCAATTCTTTACCACCAGAGAGAGAGAGGCTATAAATATTTTTGAACACATGGGTGTTTTTTTTCCTCTTTCCTTGATCTCCTTGGAAACATACCTTGCAATTATACCCAGTTTTATAACTCTCTAGGTGTAATTCCAAATTGGTCTGCAGAATGGTTGGGTCAGTTCACAGTTCCACCAACAGTGCATCAGTGTCCTCATTTTTCCACATTCCCTCCAAAATTTGTCATTTGTCCTACTGTCATTTTAGATAGGCATGAGGTGATATCTCAGAGCAGTTTTAGTTTGCATTTCTCTAATCAATAGTGATTTAGAGTTTTTCCATATACCTATATATGGCTTTGATTTTCATCCAAAATTTTCTGTTCATATCTTTTGCCCATTTATCAATTGGAATAAAGCTCATATTCTTATAAAAATTTGACAAAATTCTCTATAAATTGTAGGTATGAGACCTCTATCTGAGAAGCTGTTTATAAAAGACTTTTCCCAATTTTCTGCTTTCCTTCTAATCTTGACAAGATTTGTTTTATTTGTACAAAATCTTTTCAATTTAATATACTCAGAATTATCCATTTTACATTTCACAATTCTATCTATACCTTGTTAACTTATAAATTTTTCTCTTACCTATAAATCTCTCTGTTTAGTATTTTCTGAACTCACAATAATATTCCATTACATTCATGTATCATAATTTGTTCAGCCATTTCCCAATTAATGGACATTATCTTTAGCAAGACTTTCTCAGCACAAACACTAGCTCATTATTTCCTGCAAAGAGCCTAAAAGAGTTGCTGAACTTAAAGATGTTGTGCATTTTTCTTTTTCAAGACACAAATGTCTTAACTATGATGGCCTTTTCTGTAATGATAAGTAGCTATCAGTGATATGCTATATTGCAGATTTTTTTTACAATATACAGACATTGTCTGTCTTTTCACATCTTTTCAAACTCTAGCTCAGGATTATCCCTTCATTTCTACTCATGACCTGCTGAAGAAAATCTAGAAATTATGCTTTCTGTGTGCATTATAAATCTATAATATCCAGTTCCATAGGGCTCATAAGGTTGTCTCCTTTTTTGTGTATAGTTCTTTTCCCTTGATCCCTTTTGGAATATATGCATAGTAGTGGCATCAATGGATTAAAGGTTATACACATTTTGGTAACTTTGGGGGATCAATCCAAATTGTTTTCCAGAATGGCTGAATCTATTCATAGCCACACTTGGGCCCCTCTTCCCACATTCCCTCCAGAAATAGCTATTTCCTTTTGTGTTATCTTTGTCAAACTAATGGATGTGATATAAGAACGTCAAAGGGTTTTTTTTTTATTTTTTATGGCTTTTATTATTAGTGATCATCAAGCATGTTTTCCTATATTTGAATATACCTTTAATTTATTCTTTTGAGAATTACCTATTCATGTTTTTAAATCATTGTCTACTGGGAGATGGTTCTTGCTTGTATATTGGAATCAGCTCTCTAACACAATATAGTTTTGATGATATTCTCCACTTATTCTGACATTTGATGGAGCCCTTTCTGTGCCCAAAGTCAATATTTTGTCTTAACAAAATGATAATTTAATATTTTAAAAGACAGAAGAATCAACATGGGAAAATTCTAATCTGGACATAAATAACAACAGCAAAGAGTAATTAATTGATTATTGGAGTGATTATATGAACTTTGAAATTCATATAGCCATTCCAACTTGGAATTTGTTTTATAAAAAAGGGAAAACTGGACATAATTCTACACGTATCCAACATTTATAGAGAGCAAATTTCATAGGACTCAGAGTAGGACTAATGTGGACTAAAATATTACAAATGAAGTTAGCCCAAGAGGAATGAGACATTCATTCTGAAGACACAAAGCAAAAGAATTTCAATGCAAAAGAAAAGAGAAAGTCTAATAAAAAGTGCAAGAAATTCACCTACATACTTGGGTTTTTAAAAGACATACTGAAAATGAAAGCAAAGATAGATAATAGAGTATGAATACTAAAAGTGTGCAAAAGTACTATAGAAATAACATCCAGAGAGTTCTAAAACAAAATGAGTTCAGACCGATGAGGAAAAGTAGTGGAGAACTTGGGATGCCAGTCATTCTCATGTGGGACTCTCAGTATTGTCACCCCAGTCTCAAAACATAGGTTCATATTCACTCAAAACAATCATTCATAAACTTCCAGCAATTTGTTTAGATTTTCAATAGTCAAACAGAGAACACAATTAGTTCAAAACTAAGACATTTATGAAATGATACAAGAACATTTCAATTCAAATATTTTACCCATAAACCATGGGCATAGTCTCTCATAAAAACACATAATATCATTGGAAAAGCAAATATTCACAAAAACCATGCATTAAATGACTTACTCCTCTAACACCTCATATATCCTGTTGATGCCATCAGATTTTTCCTTGGTGATCATGTTGTCTCTACTTGATAAGTGTAAACCTTAAAATTCCTTAGACTTATAAATGTTGGAAATTTCACCACTGGGATATTTCATACTTGGAAAATTTCTTACTGATAGTCTATTGGAATGGGAACCCCATTGGCATGGGAGGTTCCTCCTCTTCCCTTCTTAAGATTACTTTAGGACAGAAACCTTTTGCTGAACAATGGAAAGGACTTTGACCTATGTTTTAGCATAGAACAGGAATTTCTTTGAGTCATGATTGATTTTAGAATTGATACAATGGAGATACTTGGAATCAATCTCCACCCTATTCAGTCCTAACAGGATTGAGTAAGGGCTGCAGCCTAGATCAAAATTTAATTATTCCAATCTCTACCCTACTCAGGTTAACAGGATTTAGAAAGGGCTGTAGCAAAGGATCAAAGATTTAATTATTTGAAAATATGACCTTCAACAGACATGTGCAAAGCCAGAGACCTCTGGGCGGTCCTGGGTTAAGCTAGAGCCTCCATTGGCACAGGGAAATTGATGGACAGTGATTGGTAGATGGGAGAACTGAGGGGAGGCAACTTGGATGGTTTCCTTAAAGAGAGGGGGGTCTGAAGACTCAGGGGTTGGAGGTGGTTTTTTAGAAGTTGGTCGGTGTGATTGGTGTGTGCTCTGAGAAGCTTCCTCTGAAGGAAGCTGAAAGTGGGGGCCTCTGAGACTGTTTCTCCATTTTGGTCACGTGAGTAATAGGGACTGATCTCTTTTCTTTGCCCCAGCTATCTAAGGGCTTGGGCCTTTTGGCCCAGCCTAAACAGAAGGGGTGTTTAAGCCCTATTCCCTTCTCTCCCTTTTCTCTCTCTCTATCTCTAATTACTTCCTCCTATTGTAATTAAACTCCATAAAAGATTGACTGCTGACTTAAGTTTTCATTTAGGAATTACATAACTGAATTCCTTGGTGACCTTAAATTAATATATATCAGTCTTTTAAAGTGATTTCTTTGTCACATAAGCTACTCCATGGAACTCACTTGAACTGCTCTGCTGGCTCAATGGCCCTGCTCCTCACTAGGTATGGCATCTCTTTTAAGCATGTCACACTGTTGGGCCAAAAGGATCTAGTCCCTTTTAGATATGGCATTTTTGGCTTTGACTCCATAGGGTTCTTCGGGTCTTATGTAGTCTTTGATGGAACAATTCTCTTCTGGTCTCAATGTCTGTAGATAATATTTTCCCTAATACTATCTTTTGAGTTCATCTCTAAAGGGCCAACCACATCATCAGCTTCTATCAATATATTCTAGTTTTCATCAATATACCCAGCTAAATAAAACCCAGCAAAGTGCTCCCAGGATAAGATCAGGTTTTTCTTTCTTCAACTAAAGGAGAAACAAAAAATTCTGTTATAGATAACTACCTAACTTATGGGTTAGTCACTCCTACACATTTCACCAGGATTTTCTCTGGCTTGACCCCAAATGAATGTTAGTCAGGTCAAAAGGTAACTTGAGGCGACAAGGTCAATGTTCTGTGCTTCTGACTCTCTTGAACTTTGCCACTATGAACCCTGTCTCATCCTTGAATTTCCTTCAGAACTTCTTACACTGGAACATCTCTCTAATTTACTAATCCTTGTTCCCATTGTTGAGTTCCTTCTGGGAAATGGGTTTGGGCCCAAGTTGACCATGATCCATTGCACTTCTGGAAATGCTTTTGACTTCCATGAATATATCTTTCCCTTTCCTTTCAGTTCCTTTTCATTTGTTCTCTTCTGTTATTAAAATAGAAGCTCATTGAGAATCTGAACTCTTTCTTTGTGCTTGTTTATGTATATCTAGTATTTACCACAGTGACTGACACATAGCAAACTCTTAATAAATACTTGTCTCTATCAACCTAATCTGTATTTCTGTCTTTATTATTCATATAAGTTTACTGCAAAGACTAATTACTTTGGCACAGTATTTTGATCTTTGAAAAACTTGTATCTCCATACTGTGGACAATAAAACAGTGTGGGAAAGATTTTTTTGGTTTTGTTTATTTGTTGTTAGCATTGGGGTTTTTTTGTTTGTTTTTGGAAAATCTTTCATGGTTAAAAGAGGAACATCAAAGAAAGGTCTGCTACCAGAAATAGGTGAGACAATGATAACTGAGGACAAAGTGAATGCAGGACTACTCAATTCTTATTTTATTTTAATTTCTCGGCCAAGGAGGTTTCCTTTGAGCTGATAACATCACAATATATATGTCTGAAAAAAACAAATTGACAATGAAGATAAGGAAATAATAAGAGAGCATGTAGCTGTTCTTCAAGAGCTCAAGGCATGTGATACATATGAACTAAACCATTGAGTATTATAAATGGTAGGCATGATTACTGAGTCACTGTTATGATATCTAAATGGTATTAGATATAAATATTCCCTTTTTGAAAATTGGAACCTTTGCCTTTTTCCAATTTTACCTTTTACATCTTTCCCATTAATCTATGTATACCTTTACTAGTAGCTAGAGTACATATATGTGTATGTACTATAATGGATATAGGAACATATAGACAGAAATAGAAACAGAGAAAGAGAAAGAGAGGGAGAAAATGAGAGAACGCAATGGTAAAGAAAAGGTTTGAAGAGTAGAATTGAAAAAGGACAAAGCTTCCAGTTGTCAAAAATGAAAAAGAATGGTAGGATGGTGAGTTTGATTTGTTCCTGGTAAAGTTCTAAAACATTATTAAAAGGATGATTGCTGAATATCTATAACAGGAAAGTCCATTCACAAAGTGTCAACATAGTTTCATCAAAAACAAATTGTGTCAGACCTAATTTCATTCTCCTTTTTTTAATAGCATTACTAAACTATTATATGAGGGGAATGAAATAAATATATGGTTTATATTGATTATAGGAAACAACTTTATCAAATCTTACACTGTTTTCATGGAAAAGATCAAAAGATGTTGAATGAATGGTCAGAGTCAAACAGTACCCTTAAGAGGTCAATGTCAAAATGGCAGGGGTCTCAATGGAGATCACCAAGAGATGTTCTTGGTCAATGTGAATTTCAAAACTACTCCACCCTATTCAGATCATTATTAGAAGATTGGATTTAGCTATTTCCTGATAAATAACAATAGAGACACTTAGAATAACAGAATCAGATCTTGAAAACTACATTCTCCACCCTACTCAGTGTAACAAGATTAGGAAGGGCTGCAGCAAACTCAAGATTTAATTATTTGAGAATATGGTCTTCAACAGACATGTGCAAAAAAAGGACAGACCTCTGGGCAGTCCTAGGTCAAGCTAGAGCCACCATTGGCACATGTGAGACAGGAAGTGAGGTAGAGAACAGCCTCTAGAGTTCTCAGGACTTCCTGTGAGGAGAACTAGAGTCAGTTCCAGGCTGATTCTTGGAGTTAAAGGAGCCCTGTGGACTGCTTTACTTCAGAATGGTCACGTGGGTGATAAGGACTGATCACTTTCCCTGCCTTGGCTATCTAAGGCCTTAAAACCCACTATGGCTCAGCCTGAGCCAGAGTGGGTCTGAGTTAAACTTCTTTCCTTCTCTCTCTTTCTCTCTCTCTCTCTCTCTCTCTCTCTCTCTCTCTCTCTCTCTCTCTCTCTCTCTCTCTCTCTCTCTCTCTCCCTCCCTCCCTCCCTCTAATATTTTCTCCCTCCTGTTGTAATTAAAACACCATAAAAAATTTGGCAGCTGACTTGAGTGTTTCATTTAGGAATTACATAAGTGAATTCCTTGGCGAACTTAAATTAATATAGATCAGTCTTTTAAAGTGATTTCAATATCACACCCTGGGCTATTTAACATTTCTATCAATGACTTGAAATATAAACCATAGATGGCATACTTATCACATCTGCTAATGACACAAGGCTTGGAGTAATAGATAATATGATGGATGACAAAGTCAAGATTTTTAAAGATATTATCAGCCTGGGACATCAGAAAAATTCAAATTAGGCAAAATATAATTGAGATAAATATAAATTCTTGCTCTTTTATTCAAAAAAGACACCTTTACAAAGACAGAATGGGAAAGGCATGACTAGATATGGAGAAAAAAAACACTAAGGGTTTTAACTGGCTTCAAATTTAGTATGTACTGACAAGTCAGTCAGTCAATTAAGCATTTAATAAGCACATACTATGTTCCAGAAACAACTAAACATTGGACACACAAATAAAGGCCAAAGGTAATCCCTGCCCTTAGCAGTTCATAATCTGATTGGCGAAATAACAAGCAAACAAAGATGCACAAACAGGTTATATTCAGGATAACTAGGAAATATGTGACAGAGGGAAGAAACTCAAATCAGAAGTGTGATATGGCAGTCAAAAACATTATTGCAATCTTAGATTTTTGTAAAGAAAATCTTGACTTTGCCATCCACTATATTAGCTGTTCCTCCAAGCATGGTGTCATTAGCAGATGTGATGACCATGACAACAGTGCCAAAAAAATAATGATTTTTATTCTATGTCATTGATAACAATGTCAAATAATCCAGGGACAATGGTTTCCAGGAATAATAAAGTGAAAGTGCTGCAGTACTGGTCCCTTCTTAAACCACTTCTGGAATTCCTCTTTCCATTCTGGGTATCACATTTTAGGAGGGATATTAACAAGATGGAGAGTATCCACTAGAGAACAATAAAGATGATAAAGTGTCTTCAGTTGATATTAAATGGAGATGTTATTGGGAATTCAAGGAAGATATAATAAGCATCTTCAATTGCAAGGCTGTCAAATAGGAGGAGAATTAGAGTTGTTCTGTTTTAGGGCAATTATGTGTTGGTTGTCTCTGGAACCGAGGATGACAATTGTCTTTGTGCGTTTTTGTGCACAAAGACACCTGTGCATGAAGATTTAAATGGAAAAGTCGATGTACAGAGACAGTCCCACTCTCTCAGCGTTGGAAGCCTGGGTCCAGTGGCACAAAAAGTCGTTACACCTGGAGACTTCCTCAGCTGCATTGGATGGCCATGTTGTCTTTTGTGCTCCAACACGCCCTAAACACTCCACAGTGCCTTGCTGCATTGCCATCTCAGCCGTTGAACCTTCTTGTTGGTTTCTTTCGCCTGTTCCGCCGAAGCAGTCTTCACATGCTGGGTGAACAAAACCCTGGTTCACCAGGGATCGACGTCGACCCAATGGCTACCCTCACAAGGTTTAGCTGGCCTGTCGAAGCCGTTGCCTGGGGTGTGGCCGCTGCCCCATGCTAGCAGCTACTAGGAGCCACAAGTGAGAGTTGGGTGTCAGGTGAGGGTCAGTGGCTGGAGAGCTGCCCTAGAAGGGAACGACAAGCCCTCCATACCAGAGATATTACCCTATTATGTAGCACAGTGGATAAAGCACCAAGCCTGGGTTCAAGTCCAGCTTCAGACAATTCCTAATTGTGTGACCCTGAGAAAGCCACTTAAACCCAATTGCCTACTTCTTACTACTCTTCTGTATTAGAATTCATACAAGGACAAAAGGTAAAGGGTTAAAAAATGTTTAAAGAGTTAGTTTTTCTCCAGCATGCAAATTTAAGAATAATGGGTGAAAGTAACAAAGAGATACATAGAGGCTTTCTATAAGGGAAAAGTTCCTACATATCAGAACAATCCCAAAATGGAATGAACTGCCTGAAACAGTGGTAAGATCCTGTTCACTGGAGGTCTTCAAGCAGAGGCTAAAGAAAGACTTGTCAAGTAAGGTGTAAGGAGAATTATTTTTCAGATATGAGTTGTTCTAGATGGCTGCTAAGATCCCTTTGAGAGTCTTTGAATTACTGGACCCAAAGATTAGTCACTATGGACCAATATTAACATGGAGCAAATCATTCAACATTTCTGGACTTGTTTCAAAATGTGTAAAATGAAGGACTGAATTAGATAACCTCTAAAATTCCCTCTGAGACAGCTAGAGCTCTCTATCTTCCTGAGTTTTAATCTGACTTCAGGTACTTACTAGCCATGTGACCCTGGGCAAGTCACCTAATCTCATTTGCCTCACTTCTACATCTACAAAATGAGCTGGAGAAAAAAAATAGCAAATCACTCCAGAATCTTTGCCAGGAAACTCTCAAATAGGATCATGAAAAATGGGACACAATTTAAAGGACTGAACAACAAAATAATCCCCTCTAGGGACATAGATGCTTTCTAAGATGGAATTTAATAGGGATAAATGTAAAGTCTCATACTTGAGTTCAAAAACTCAACTTTACTGGAACAGATAGGAGAGATGCTGCTAAAGAGTGGATCAGCTAAAAAGGATCTAGCACTATAGTGTTTTCAATGCTCAATACACGTCAGCCGTGTGATATGTACAAAAATGAACTGAGTCATGAGTACATTAACCATTTGGATTTCCTCAAGATTCCATTCTTTCCAGGAGTCCCTGATCCTATTGAACCTTGACATAACAACAACACTTTGCAACTCTAGCTAAGTTAAAGAAACAGCAGCTGCTCATTGAGCAACAGCAACTGCCAGATCAACCCAGATCAGGCACAGCCTCAGAGACTTTCCAGATAAAGTAACTGGTCTTGCAAAACAACCAACCCAGCCTGTTTCTGTGTACTCAGTAGTATCCCTAAGCCTTATTCCATGAACTGGAGGCTATATCCCTACCTCTGAGTAATGTGATGCTGGTTATAAAAACTAGCAAGCCCCTGAAGCTGGTGGGCCTCTTTCTTAGGAAAAAAAGGTCCACATGGCATACCATTCTTCTAAGAATAAATAGCCTGTTCCTCAACCTCTTGTTCTTGGTGTCTCTTACTCAACTCAAATCTGGTCAATGGGGCCAGACACCCAGGAAGATAGGAGTTGACACATGGTAGTCAAAAAAGTAAAGCTAATGAGATCTTATATTTTATAAAGAAAAGCATAGTGTTGTGTTCATCTATGCTGGTCAAATCATATCTGCAATATCAGTCAATCATTAAGAATTTGTTACATTCCTACTATGTGTCAAGCACTGTACTAAACTGTGCCAAACACTAGGGTCACCAAAAAAAAGGCAAAAACAAAACAAAACAAAAAGTCCAGTTCCTATCCTCAAAGAGTTCACAGTCAAATGGAGTAGAAAACTTGCAAATAGCTTTGTACAAACAAAGTTCATGGATAAATTCGAGATAATCTCAGGGGAAAGGCACTAGCATTAAGAGGAATCAGGAAAGGCTTTTGAAGAAGGTAAAATTTTAACTAAGACTTGAAAGAAAGCGGAAGTCAGAGACAAAGGAGAGAATTCCAAGCATGAGATATAGCCAATAAAAATGCAGGTAGTTAGGAAATAAGAGTAAATGAGCCAGGTAAAACAAGGTTGTCAATTTCATTAGAAGAAAGAGTATGTAGAGGAGAGTAAAAAATTGGAGACATAAGAAGAAGCCAAGTTATGAAAGGCTTTAAAAGGAAGATAGGATTTGATATTTTGTCTTAGAGATGACAGGAAGTCATTGGAGTCTGTTGAAGAGAGAAAGAACTTGCTCTCCATTTTAGGAAGATCCCCATTAACTTGAAGCAGAGAGACTAGCCAAGAAGCTATTGTAAGATTTCATGAGGTGATGATGGTCTACACTAGAGGTGTGGTAGTATCAGAGGAGAGAAGGGGTGTAGGAGTGATTTTGCAGAAGTAGGTTTTGACAATGGATTGAATGAAGTTGGGAGGTGAAAGAGAGTGAGGAATTGAGGATGACATCTAAATTGTGAGCTTGGGTGACTGGGAGGATGGTAATGCCCTTGTGAGTAATAGGAGATTTAGGCAGGGTTTTGATAAATAGAATGTGCATAAAAGACCATGGCAATGATAGTGGAGTCCTCAAGTTCATACATTAATCAAGGATCAGCAGAAGAAACTAAGGATGTTTACTCTGAAGAAGAGAAGATTCATAGGAAACATGAAAGGTGCCTTCAAGTATTTGAAAGGATGTCATATGAAAGGAATGCTCATCCAGCTTTGCTCAAGATAAGAGATGAGTTAAAGTTGAAAAGGGGGATATTTAGGTTTGCTTTAAAGAAAAACTATTAAATTATTATTAATAACAATAAAAGCTATCCAAAAATGCAATGAATTGATTTGGTGATGGTGAATTTACCCTTATTAGATCTGTTAAAGCAAGACTTGGCTGATTGCTCACTTGACATATAGATGGGATTTTCATTCAGTTATAGGTTGTATTTGTATTGTATCTAAGGGCTCTTTCAATTTGGAATCTGAAATCTTGTCTCTACCACTTGATTATTCATAAAGTAATAGAATCACAGAATTTCAGAGTGAAAAGGAACCTCAGTGGTTATCTGGTCATTAACCTCTCTATAAAATGGATATAATAATAAGGATAATATCTACCTGCTCTGTCTCCATCACAGGATATCTGTGAGAATCAGATGAGGAAAAGGGATATAATATTGGATTGTGAGCATGAGCCATAATTATAAAGTTTCTGAATTTGTACCTAAGAAATGTAGGTTCTAATCCTGGCTCAGCTTTGTAAGTCAGGTAACTTTCTGCAAATCACTTAATTTAATGAGTTTTAGTTTCCTCCTCTGTAAAATGAAGGGAGTGGACCAGGTAATCTTATATTTCCCAATCCCATTCAAATATTTCTATTTTTTATTTGTTTCAATTACTCCTTATATTCAATCCTATTTGATACAATAAGCATTTATTATAAGTCTTCTATATTCCAAATTATGTGCTAGTGTTGGTGATATAAAGCCAAAAATAAAAGCATTTGCAAGCAAATGCTTAATATTTTACTGAGATGGGGAAAGGGAATGTGAGGAAAGGTAGGAAATCACAGCATAGACATATTTCAGTTTGGTAGTACAGTGATTAGAATATTGGTCCTGGAGTTAGGAAGACCTGAGATCAAATGGAGCCTCAAATATTTGCTAGCTGTATGACCTAAGACAAGTCACTTAACTTCCATCTGATTCAGTTTCCTTCTCTGTAAAAAGGAAGATAATAATAGTATCTACCTTTCAAAGTTGTTGTAAAGATCAAATATGACAATATATGTAAAGTGCTTTGAAAAATTTAAAGTTTTATTATATAATATATTTATTATAACATATTATGATAATATATTATTTATTATGTTATTATAAGAAAATTCAAAGTATTTTTAAAGTCATATGAATGAAGGATGTGAGTTATGTCTAACTATAAAAGCGATGTAGACTACAAGTGGCAAGAATGGATTTAATTTCGAGATCTTGCCCACCACCTTTGCGGAGTGTAGAAAGAGTCCTCTCCAGCACACTTAGTAGAGGGAAGAGCAAGTAGGGTCCAGGACCACCAAAGCTATGAGAGTACTTTCTGGTTTATAAGAGGAGTATCAGTATCTTCAGTCTAGGGTTACTAGTCAAAGTTTAAAATGGAAGTCACTTCTCTGCTCTGAAGAGGGAAAGTAGCCCTTAGTTTACACTCACCAATTTTGTCTCTTGCATAACTAGCAAATGCCAGTTACACAAAATACCATCACAAGTAGTGAATATCAAGGAAACCAATTACATTTGTAAAACATCAAATATTAATTAGAGTGCCAGAAATCATAAGATTAAATTAGTTCCTTAGTTGTGAGCAAGAGAAGATCTCACCTCAAACTAGGGGAGAAAGGGAACAATCTAGAACACGGGAGGGCTACTATCAACAGTCTCTAGAATTCCAAGCCATAGAGTCAGGAAACATGGCTCTGAGGGTTCCATTCTACCATAAAAAGTTCATGCTTCATCTCTGTTTCTCAACCATATACTTAAAGGTCCTTTCAGTCACCAATTAAAATAAATCCCTTACATCAAATATACATTTCCTTAGCCAAAGAGAAGTCATATACCCCTCCATATATGGAATCCTGAAGTACAGAACTCTCTCTCCCTCACCTCACTTGGGTAGGAGATGTTATACTAAGTAATTTCTAAGAGGTAAACATTAAAAACTAAATGGGTCATAAAAAGTCTCATAAAGGAAGTAGTACCTGAGCTATGCCTTAAAGGAAATTGGGGATTCTCTGAGGCAGCAGTGAAAAGGCAGAATATTCCAGACATAAGAACCACAAAAGCAAGAGATGGAATGTTGAGACCCAGGAACAGCTAGCAAAGACTTGAGGTAGCGCTTAAACAACCTCTTCATATTTTAGTTTCTTCATGTATAAAATGGGAATTAAAATAACCATCAAAGAGTCATAGAATAAAAGAGGTAAGCAAACTTTGGGGATTATCTTTTGCCCATTGAGTGATGTAATAAGGGTATTGATTAGGTTTTGATACGATGATAAAATTTAAGAATGGTGTTTTTGAGACTGCAGACAAGGCAGAGTTCTGGGCATGAGCTAAGAACTTGGAAGGAGGAACAGCAGGCAAAGTTCTGACAGTTGGTCAGGGTCTTCTAGGACTTGGTCTCTAACTTCTGATGAAGTCAGACTCAACTCAGACCTTGCTCTCCGCTAGTGACAGGGAAGAGAGAATTTTGTAACCATTTTAAGAGGTTTTCTACTTTCCTGACTGTGAGAATTCACTGTGAAGAGAAAGCTGTCAAATCTGCTGTGTTGGAAAACGGTTTAGGGAGAAGGACCGAAGGCCTGATTTGCCTGAACTCTAGGAGTCATCTCAGATCTGAATTCTGGCCAGTTAGCCTCTGCCATATTGGGCTAACTAACTATATTTACTTGGAGACATTTTTAATAAATTAAGTTATTTTAATAAGGATTCTAGATTAGGTTTTAGTCAGATAGCTTGTTTTAATAAGTGTTAAGCAGTTCAGAGTAGCTTGAAGAAACTGAAGACTTTGCCATGAGACAAATGTAGGAAAGTGGGTGGATATATAGTTTCCCTTTAGTGTAAAGACTTTCCTTATTACTAATTCTTATATTCATATTTTTATACGTAAACAAATAGATTTTTGTATAATTATTTAGTCTCCAAGTAATTATAGACTGGCCTAGTGAAGGGGAGTCACTCCAGGCTTTCCTTCAAGGAGGAAAGTTAACAGATACTTTGTAAACAGCAAGCAAAGAATTTTACCACAGCATCCTCCTCAATAACATCGTTTATAATCCTAATACTTCAGTGGGCTGCAAATAACATCATCCTTTGGTGAATCAATCAATAAAAACTTAATAAGTGCCAATGTATACCAGGCACTGTACCAAGAGCTAGAATTAGTAGAGGGGCTGAGATGAGAACTCACGTCTCCTGACTGGCTTCAGTGATTTTTCTACTACAAAAGAAATTTTGTACCCAAAGTAAGTGATAGATGAATCAAACATTTGTACTCTTTCCCCTAACACAGATCTAGATAGGTAGGTGGTACAATAGACAGAAAAAGCACTAGGCCTAAAAACAAAGAGACAAAGAGTTCAAATCCAGCCTCAGACACCTACTAGCTATTTGTCTCCAAGTCCCTTTATTCTTTGTCTGCTTTAATTTCTTCATCTGTAAAATGGGGTCAATAAGAGCTGCTATCTCCCTGGGTTGTTGTGAGGATCAAATGAAATAATAATTGTAAAGCATTTAGCACAATGCCGGGCACTTAGTAATTGCTATATAAATGTCAACTATTATTATTATGCAGATTTCATCATCATATCATACTTGATATGGTGTGTCTGGAGAAAAAAAGAATTAACTTGCAGCCAACCTGATATGGAGCTCCTGTAATATAAATCATAGATGCATAGAATATCAGAGGTACAAGCAACCTTAGGGTTAAGCTAATCCTATCTGTACCAAATTAAGAGCCTCTCTGTAGTTTACCAGACAAGTAGTCGTCCATTATTTCAAAGCTAAATGGTGAAATGAATCCTGTAAATGAATGGATTTTGGTTGCAATAGGATTTGGGTTGAGGTACAAGCCTCATGTACTGTTAAATCATGCCTTATAGCATTTTGAAGGGATGCGTTTAAAGCTAATGAATAAGATCTCTTTGTTTCATTTTTTATTAAGATGTTTAGCAATATATGAATCATTGCAAGGACAACAGAACAATGCCTCATTTTTTAGTGTAGACTTAAGGTATAACTCAAGTCTCTAATTCCTTTTCACATCTACTTGCTTCTCCTACTGCATCAACCTGTCAGGAAAATAATTTTTCATCTTTTAAACACCATTCTAAATAGAAGATGAAATGGATGGTGTTTTTCAATGCTGTCTCTGACAATAGACAGAAAGAAAAAATAAAATAAAAATCAACATTGACAATTCTTCTAAGAGGACTCCAGTGGAGGGTTAAGTCCATGCACGTCCATCCCTTCACGGCAGAGGTGTACCACTTTGGGAATATTGTCAGATGCAATGAATGTGTCCCTTGTTTTTGCTAAGCTGCTTTTTTTTCTTTTTAAATCTTTTTTTAACAAGAAATGGTTTAAAAGGGGAAATATACTCTGAAAGGAAAGAAATACATTCTGAAATAAATGAAAAGCCACAACAAAAGGCATCAATAACAGTAATGTTTTTAGGAGTTGATCAACACTTTTTTCCCAGTGATCTAACATCACAAAATGAGAAATATGTTGCTGTGGGCAAATTCTGACCCCCAAATGATGCTTGAGAATGCAGAAAATCCCAACAAATATATAAAGGATAAAATATTAATAATACACTAAGCAATGGATTTAAAGAACCGCAAATATTTATCTATGACTCATTCGCTATACATCTTCAAGAATTAAATAAGATACAGAAGAATTTTTAAATCTTGACTTTTTCTTCAATAAACTAACAATGTCATTTGGAAGATGAAAAGCACACATATGAAACAATTCAGGAAATGACAATGACAAGGTCACATTAAGTCATAATTGGATCCTACACCTTCAATACTGGAAACTTTTGCTCTGGACATACTTAGGGGAAGGGTTAGAAGGAAACAAGTATTTATTTATTTATTGAACTCCTACTGTTTGCTTTTACTGTACTAAGTTCTTTATAAATATTATCTCATTTGATCCTCACAACAACCCCCCTGGGTGCAGGTGCTTATTATCCTCACTTGACAGATGAGGAATGAGTCCAAAAGAAGTTAAGTGACTCCCAGGGTCACACAGCTAATAGGTATCTGAGGCTGGATTTGAACTCAGGATTATGAGTCTTCCCAATTCCAGGCCCAGTGCTCTATATATTGCACCACCTAGTTGCCACTATAATAGGCTGTCCAATATGAAATTCCCTGGGAGAGATGAAGTTCCAAAAGATGGTGGACTCCTCTCAGTGAAACACTAAGATGGAGCATGGGAGTCTTTCAATCAAAACAAATTAAGTTTCAGACTTTGGGTTATGAAAATAGATAGCACTGAAACAGTCTTTGTTTTGATTGATTAAAACCCACTTGAATAATTAGAATAATTGGTTTTGTAAATTGAGAGTTCTGATTAGCTAGCTTTTCAAACTGTAACTCTCAAGTAACCAGCCAATGGTGAACATGGAAAGGCACTATCTTTGTGTCAGGGACCATCTTTGCATTAGGGACTAGGATAAAAGGAGCCTGCCTGCTCCTATTCTTTGTACTTGGCTTTCTGACTGTAACATTTGTTATACTAGTATCTGAGTACCCATCTTCACAAAGATGAAATAAAAGAGCCTTTTACACAATGACATCAAGTTCAAGATTCTTTTTTGAGTAAGTTGTCATTCCTCTCATTCCCAAGTGTATTTTGACCAGAACACATCTGTAGTATAAGGAAAATGCCCCAATGAAGCTGTAAGAAAAGCTAAAAAGTCTGCAGAAGCTAAAAGAGGCATTGAAAAGTAAAGAGGAATGAATTTCAGAGAAATTTATATTTGATCCTTGAGACAATAGGAAGACACTGGAGTTTTCTGAATAGGTGTACCATGGACAGACCCATACTTTGGAAAGACCATTTTGGCAGCTGGATAGAGAATGGCTTGGAATGGGGAAAGGAATTAGACAGAAAGACCAGTTATATAGAAATTGAAGATATAGGTATGTAGACATTTTAGCCATTCAAACAATCAAGTGGATGAATACTGGGTTTTAATTATCAGTCGGAAAGAATGACCTATGATCTTGCTACCTCTCCAGTATATCCAGTAGCTTAGATGTGGTGTTTTAACTTGGGATTCAGTCACATAAAAAAGTATATGCTAAAAGTACGCAAGAGTTAAAGGAATCTGAAATAAATTTTTTAAAATAATGGATAATGTGAGTGATTTTGAGGATGATTCTGGTTATTAAAATATCAGTAAAAAAGAATTAAAAAGATGTTGTTTTATATCTTCAGTATCTCATTCTTCAGAAGGGGAAATTAAAGTGTTGAATTAATATCTCAAATAAAAAGTATAATTTAAAATTTTTTTTAATTTATTTTTTTGAAATTTTGGAATTTTTAACATAAATTTAAAATTATTTTGAAATTGAAATGGTCATGCTATGTACCAGTAATTTTAAGGACTGACAGAAAACTTCAATCAGGCCAAAATTACTAAATGTCTGTGTGGCTTACAACATAATTGAGTCATATATATTTGTGAACAAATATTCAAAGAGCCAATCACTTCCTATTGATTATAGATTTTTCATTTTCTTTTCTATCAATGAAATTGTTCCAAGAACCTATCTATTACAAAGTTGACTTCTACAAAAGAAGAAAAAGGATACTGGAGCCACATTTGGACCCTTATGACTTGAAAGACCTGACAAACTTTGGAAAATGGGATTGCTTTTATTGTTAAGATTTTGCTGAACACAAAATGCCTGTCTTCTGGCTAAGGAGTGCCCCCAGATGCCAATTGTCCATGCTTAGTTCTCTTATCTCACTCCTGCCTAGTAACAGGGGGTCAGATTCTCCTAGGCACACTGTCCTTTGTCTTTTTGTTATGGTCAATGGTGAAATCCACTCTGACCAAAAGAGGGAAATGAGAACCTTGTTTTATGGAACCCTCAAATTTACCTCTGTCCCTTGGGAACTTGCCTTCAATGAACTCTCAGAAAGGCCTTGTCCCAGACTGTACAATAAGCCATCAAGCACTCATTAAGCACCCAGAATAGGATCGATAGAGATAATCAAATCTTAAGTACCCTTTTGTCTTTGAGGTTTCTCATGTTGCATATAGGCCAGTTCCAGGTAGTCCAGACTCCTTCCCTAATCTCCATGTAAGCCAATGAGTTGTCCTTCCTTTCCTTTATTCCTCAAAGTATATATAGTACCCCAAGGTCTTCAGTTCCTTGGAAATTCCCATGAAGGGAATCTTTATGATGGATGTTCCCATTTGTGGTGCATTTTCCAGAAGACACTGTTCCCAGAGTCCTAGAGCTCAGTTCTGGGTGTAGTAAGTTTATGTCTCCGTGTGGTAGCCATAAGAACTCTGACTCCCTTGCCTTGATTAAAGACTTGTTCTTTGTAACTGTGGTTCTGTGTTTTTTCAAGTTGATATATTCATCCAGTTCTCCCTAGTACAGAGCAAAAAATATTAGATTTAGAGTTAGAGCTCCTGGGTTCAAATTCTGTGAGACCTTGAACAAAAATTTGTTCAGCTCTTAACTGCAGCTTCTTCATGTACAAAAATGAGGGGATTTAATTAGATGACTTTGAAATTCCCATATCTGTGATCCTTTCATATTTACCTCTGTGTGTGTATATATATGCTTATATATATACATATATATATATATATATATTATACCCTCCCCTTCCCCTTTAAAAAACTGTAACCTTCTCGAGAGTGCCCAGAACCATGCCTTGCAAAAAGAAGGCACTTAATAAATTTAAAGATGAATTCCATTAATCTTTGTATGGCTTACTTTTATGCCCCTTCACCTTACTCTGCAGGAACTCCAGCTAATCATTATGCCCACCTAAAAGACAGTGCCCCCATTAAATAAATGAAAGAGACATTATATAAATGAAAAACCACTTACTGGAGGTTACATACATTCTCTTGATCAGCAGTATCTTAAAATATAAAATGACTTGGAAGTTAGTCCAAGGGCTGCCAAGCTGGTATTGTATTAAAATTCTTTTTTAAATGAAAATATAAATTTATTTTGAAATTGAAAAACATTAAGGAAGCTGCCTTTATTATTACAGCAAGTCAGTGCAAAAAGATACATGATACCATCTTATTAAAACCATTTAGTCTAATGAAGCATGACCATTCTACATTCTTTGGAAGTACACAGGGAGACACAACAGGATGTACCCTGATTGTGTAAAAAAAAATAACAAAATTCCAGGCTAATTATTCAGCAGGCAGCTGTGCCACTTAATCTTTTATGTGTAACCAAACTGGCTTTTAAATCTAACTATTCATATGAGAAAATTGCCCCCTTTGTTTTCTTATTTAAGATAATTTTACTTTGTCATGTAAAATAGCTATGATTGTGCCTACAGTCTAGAAAGAATTCATAAGGGGGTGATTTGAAAAGAAAATGGGGAGTCACAAAAGTTTGAAGACTTTCAAATTGAAACACTTTGAAAAAAGTGGAGTGCCAGCTGCCAGGACTGTCTTGACAGCTGCTGGAAAGTTCATTATGTAGTAATGTAAAATATGTTATGGATTCCCTCCCCAAAACTTAACCTAAGCAAATATCAATTTCATATTCCAAGGAGACCCATTTTTCACTGGTGGATTCATATGGTACCTTCCCTTCCCACTTCAATCTCTACTTCAATTTCATCTCCCTACTAAGATAAAGACTGGTGAGGCAGGTTTGAATTTCAACCCCAATAACAATAAGAGCTGAGGCTTAATAGAGAGCTTTGTGGTTAAGATAAGGAGACATAAGGGATATCAGTCTAGGCTTGGCTTCAGGAAGAACCTGTTCCAGATCCCCTCTCAGACACTTTTTAGATATGTGTGTAAGGGAGCTTCCTGAGAGCTCTTCCCTAGAAGGAACTTGTTATGGTAAAAAACGCATTGGTCCAGGATCAGAGAAGGGAACAGATTCTACCCCATAGGCTTGCTACCCATATTATCTGGGACTAGTCACTTAACCTTATTGGGCCTCAATTTCCTCATGCCTGAAGAAGATGTTGACCTCAGAAATTCCGTCTATCTATAGATCTGTGATACTATGAGTTGTACTGATGGAGAAAATTATTTTATTTTTTATTTTATTACATTTATTAAGCACCTACTATATGCCCAGCACTGTGCTAAGCTCTGGAAATGCAAAAATATGTGAAAGGCAGTCTCTACCCTCAAGGAACTCACAATCTAATAGGGGAGAGAATATCAGACTATTTAACTCAGTCTTGGATATTGAACATTTTCTCAATTCCCTTAGCCTCCTCTCTCCTCCAAGAGTAAAGGACTTGAAGGAGAGAATACTAAACTCCTCTCAAGGCTTTTCTTTTGCAGGGGATAGTATCTGGATTTTCCAACTCATTCTCTAGTATTTTGAACTTCATAGAACAAGATGCCCTTGGGCCAAATACCCTCCATTCCCCATGCCTTTCCAGCTTTCTTTTGCTGCCTTACCCCATTGCATGGTAAGCTCCTTGAGGGCAGCGATTAAATCGTAGCACATATAGCAGTGTGTTGCATATGGTAGGTACATAGTATATGTTTATGGAATTGACTTGAAAGCACAGATGCTTTCTATATTCATCTATAATGGTTACATAGTAGTTTACATATATTATCTAATTTGAGACCCACAATGCTCCAGGGAGATAGGAGTTATTTTGTTTGTTGGTTCGAAGTCCAAACCATTAATGTCATTGGTGAGGGAAATTCTGTTGAGAAAATTCCTGACACCAATGCAAATCTGCCAGAGATCCATAACTTATGGTCATAGAGAGTTGTCTGAGGCATTCTGAATAGGTGTGACTTATCCAGTGTCACCAAGGCTCAAAAGGAAGTTGGACCCCACTATCTCATGTTGCCTCTTACAAGAAGGGTGGTTAGGGCTAGGTAATGAAATATTTTTAATTTTCCCTTTATAGGAAGGAAACTAAATTTCAGGAAAGTAAAAATGGCTCAAGTAAGTGGAAGAGAAGGAATCTGAAAACTCAGGTCTTTTAAGGTCTTTCACCTCCAAAAGTGAGCCTCTTCCTAACTCAGGTCTTTTGCCTCCCAGAGTGATGCTCTTTCTATCATAACTGGCAGCCTTCCAAAGCTCAAAGAAACCTGATGCCTAAATAACCCTGTAATTTCATTTTGTCTGCCTATTATTATTCTAGGAATTTAACTTCAAGGTTTATTATTTATTATGGTTACCTTCCCCCACTACCAACCCACAATAAATTCATTAGCAGATTTATAGCTGTAAGCTATCTAAAAGAACCTTGTATTCTGTGTTAAATTTCAGAGCTTTCAGAAACTCTAGTAAAGACCTCAAGCTTTCTTACTCTAGCACTTTAATTGAAACTTTTATACATCAATAAAAAAAAAAACATAACAAATAAAAGAGGTTCCATTCCCCCACACACACATAATTCTCCATTCAACTCCTTCAGCTTTCTTCCTAAATGACTCTATAAAGAGCAGGAATACCCTGAATCTGGTTGTCCAAGGACTGTTATTTATCTTGTTTATGGGGTTTTTTTTCATTTTCTTGTTCTCCCATCCTCAACGGGACTTTGAACATAGTGGGTGAGGATCAGTCAGTTAGACTTTCTTACTACATTCTTACTAAGTGCCAGGCACTCACTGTGTTGAACCCAAAACCAGTTCTCTCACTTTCCACTGCAGAGAAAGAGGAAATTGGCTTAAATTAGAATAGGAAGTGGCCATATACTCTAAAAAGGTAACAGACAAAGGTCTCATAAAATCAAAATATTCCTAATGTCAATCTTATTTTAATTCATTCCATTTCTGACTTTTTCAAGGTAAAAACAAAGAATTAAAATATCTAAATCAACTATGAATTCCTCTTACCTACTTCCCAGAAACTGGAGGACTGAATTTGAAAGAGGATGATCAAATCTGAAGAACCATAGACCTACTCCCAGCCACTCTAGCCACTCCTAAGGATAGACAAAGATTGAATGAGCTATGAATGGGTTTATTTCTTTCCCAAGGATTGAGTTTAAAGAAAACCCTTAAGCACCTGCAACCACATCTCAATCACCCTAGCATCTGTGACTGTGGGTGTATCCTTTTGTTACCAAGTATGAACTATTCCCCCTTTCTCTCCCTAAAACTATAGAGTGTAAGATTAAAATTAATATCCAATAACTCCAAGCAGTATATTTTATAAGATTTATTAATAATAACTTGAAGTAGAGGAAAGTAAAAATTATGAATAAAGATCAGTTTCCAGGACTTTGAAAGCAGGAGAAGAGAGGAAAAGGGTAGAGTTACAGAAACTTTATCTACAAAACATAAGGACATAATGTGGGGATGAAAGTAGGATTCTGGGAAATGAAGTCCTAGGGTAATAAATTCTAATTACACAATATCCCCTGTGATCCTTTGGGAGACTAGTCTCCCCAATGGATCATTTAAACATAACCAGTTTATAACTTTAAAGATTTTTAACTAAAGGTATATACAACATTGCAGTTTCTAAAGGGAAATTACAATAATTTAGGGATAAGAGGGAAATAAAAGAGAAAAAACCCAATGATTTCTACATTAACAAAAATAAAAACAATTTGGGGGCATTGTGCCCTTTGGCATAAGTGTACATTCAATACAAAATCATTCAATCTCCCACAGTTCAAAACACCACATCCCAAAGTTCACTGTGGATCTTTTGGTGCAGCATATGGTTTCTGCAGGCATTTTCATGACACCTTCTCCAAACAATGCACTTTCTGGATTCAAGGAGATAGCAAGTTTCTTATCCTAAAATTACTCTCAAAAGAATTTAAATTTTGCATTATAGGATAATAATACAGTAGCACCTCTCTTTTTGAAGATCAGTGAAAATTCTCAGTAATTAGGTTATTGGCTTTCTTTCCTGAGATCATGGCTATCCCAAGATGGTGGTCCTATACCATGGATTTGACTATAGTCTCCCTCAACCTGATTAAAGACTTATTATTATAACTACTACTCTGGAAATTTTTATTATTTTTAAGATTGAAAATTGTTATAAAGATTATTGATCCTTATAGATTATTGGCATTGATATGAATATTTTCAATACCTGTGTCCTGAGTGGGCAAGCTGTTATTTGACTGTTGAGAAAGATGGCTTCTCTAAATAGTACCTAAAGAATTCAGACTCAGGCCAGTAATATAAAAATATATTTGTTGTTGGCATATAAATTTGAGAAGAAGGGATAGTAACAGATAAACCTATTTCTTATAGTTATGTAGATTCCTATGCTAATAAATCTTACTACAACCAGCCAACCAATCTAGCCCACAAGAACCATCTTCTCCATCTGAATCAAAGCTGACCTCTCTTTCTATTCTATCTAAGACCCCAAAATCTTATCTAACTATCCTATTCTAAATTATAAACTTATAAACAAAAGGAATTAATCAGATTTCTCTTCCCTGATGTTCAGATGTAATTTTCAGCTGGTCAGAGATTCCACTGCCTTCTCCACTCAACAAGTCAGATTTTACTGACACCTATTGGAGCAGTCACAAGTACTGTACTCAACAAACTCCTCTTCTCTGGCTGAATAAAATGGATTATTCTCAGGAAAATCACCAAGATTTTCCAACCTCACAGGACTGCTCTTTGGACCACCTTCTTTGAATAGGGTCAACCCAAAAAGTGAGCATTTATCAACTACCTTTCTCAAAAGTCCTTGAGAAAATTCTCTTCCATCAATCATTCCTGAGATTCCATTCAGATTTAAACTTATTAATCTCTCTTATGTATTTATCAATAAATTATTGTATTTATCTCTATTTCCTAATGAACTCTTAATTAACAAATAATTCTCTACCCAATAGCAATACTTTAAGTAGAAGTAAAAAATCTGAAAATGAAGAGGGTGTCCACTGGAGAATGGACAAATTATAATACTGCCCAGTTAGAATCAACATATTTGATGAATTCCGAGAAGCATGGAAAGACTTGAAAGAACTGATATGAAGTGAATTAAACAGAACAAGGAAAAAAATGTGCAGAATTACTACCAAGGAAAATTAAAACAACACTTAACAGGCAGCTAACCTCTGATTAATTAATACAAAGATTAATTCCATCCCAGGAACCCTTACATCCTCAGATTTTCTTCTCCAGTTCATTTTATAGAAGAGGAAACTGAGACAAACAGGGTAAAACTGATCATGGGGGTACAAGATTCCCTCCTAGACATCCCAAACTCCAAAAGTGCTCCAGGTCAAAAGGGAGGCAGGAAATTCCTTTCTGATCCCTGGGAGGAACATCCACCCCATGGACTTTCTCCTAGATCTTCAATTAATATAGATATGTACTTCCCAGTTCCACCCTGATAAGCATTGGTTAGTACCATATCCAAACATCCCTTGAATTCCACAAATCATCCCAATGAATTATCTCATTCCTGATTCGCTACATTCCCCCATATCTTATCCCGTGACCCCTGTTGTCAAATGGGGTATAAAAACCCCAGGCTCCATTTCCTCAGAGGCAGTGCTCCACCTGAACCCTGTGACCAGGCCATTCAACACTGCTTCCAAGTTAATAAATTTCTCTTTTTATTTTTAAGCTGTTTTGGATTCTAGCATTCTTGCAACGGGCAACCTGTCCCAAATCTGGGGTTTCAACTTAAAGCTCTTCCACAACAAAATGACTGTAAGTCAGACAAAAGTCATCAGATCTCCTGGTTTTGGTTAACTACTTTTCTTTGTTTCAAAAGTGAGTTCGGTGGAAATTTGGGATTATATCATGAAATGACTATTGCAAAAACAGATGGCATCAATAATAATATGTTTAAAAATATAGTAGGAAGGTCAGATACTATAACAAAGATGAGTTTCCATCAATCAAGAAATTGACAAGCATTTATTAGTTTCTATGAGCTAGATAGTACAATGAATAGATCATAGGAATGGTGTCAAAAAGAACTGGGTTCAAATCCAACCTTGGACACTTTATTAGCTCTGTAACCCTAGAGAAATCATTTCACTATGTTTGTCTCCATTTCCTCATCTGTAAAATGAGCTAGAGAAGGAAGTGGCAAACCACTACAATAGCTTTGCCAAGAAAACTCCAAATGGGGACACACAGAGTCAAACAGGACTGAAATGAAGAAACAACAATTATGAATCAAGTCATGTTTAGCATCTCTAAATGAATTCAAGTTTCTAGGCTCAGATTAATTACTTCTTTGAGAATAGAATGGTTTTACAGGGAGTGGTGTCAATCTGGATGAATTCTACCAAGTCACTGGAAAGCATCTGTTCTCCTTATAAAATGACTTAAATGCCTTTTTAATATTTTAAACATCTTGGTTATTCTTCTCTAGAAACTCTTCAGTTTTTCCAGAAGCATCCCATTCAAGAGAGGCCCACTAATAATAATAATAATGAGAATGATAACAATAATAATAATGAGAATTCTGACAATCTTTCTTCCTATTTCAATATCAGGTTCATTCTTGGGGTTTCATAGTTGTTGGTCAGTTGTCTGGAAAGTGTGACTATAATTTTTCACAGACATGCTAGGGAGGTATTTTTCTGTTAGTAGTTTCCATCCACCCTTCAGCCTTCCTCTTTATTCAGAAGAAGCCATCATTTTAATTGGCTTTGGACTTCAGGGGGAGTTATACACAGTGAAGGATGAGGGAATCAAGCCAAATATAGACAGAAAAGCTACAGAATAGCTATATTAAGGTCATTTCAGATGACCCCATGTAAATTATCATCCTGTCATTTTTCTTTCTCATTTCTTTTACCAGCCCTAACTGTATTATATAAACATTTGAATGTGTCAGGATGTTTGCCAAATTCACTAGATATTCCAAAAAGAATGTACTTTAGAGGGAAAACTGCATTTTCTTTTTCAGGGACTCCGACAATTTGAAAAAGCCATTTTCCAGAGAAAAGTTAAGAAATAAAACACTGCACTTAATATTTAATTTTTTAAAAGCATTTCCTGAGCATTCATATGATAACAGATCCTTGCTATCCTGATACCTCTGAGGATCAATGCACAGGGCTGTGTTAGAGTCTTTGGGCAAAGAACACAATAGTTCATCTTTTTTTTTTTGCTTTTAATTATGTTTCACTTCTGAGGAAGCATGCTTCCCTTTTTCCATATTTTCTACTCTTTTTTCTCATCTCCCCTTCACCTAAAACCCTAAAGCAATTTTTGGGATAAAGAAGTCATGTCAGGCTTGAGAAAAGAAGTCAACAATTAGAAGGTAGGAGAAAAGCCATTCCGTTTCCAAAAAAAGAACATAACCTAGTAGGCCATAGAACAGTACTTCAAGGAAGATAAGGCCTGAGTTCAGATCCTGTCTCTGACAGTGGCTGTGCAACTGCTCTGAGTCTTAGTTTCTTCATTCATAAAATGAGCATAATAATCCAACTGAACCGCATAGAATAGTTATTTCCAAAGAGATAATGTATGCAAGGCACCTTAGAGACCTTAGAACCCTACATTAATGTTAGCTACTTTTAAGAATAGTCTACTGTATACTGAATTCTATGCTATATAAAATCACAATGATCCACTGAAAAGAATACTCTGCCCAAGTGTTCTTTAGGACTTAATTTAAGTATATTCCTTCCTTATGATACTAAAACTTTTAGCTCAATAATCAAAGCTTCATATATAAAGCTGGAAGGTTCTTCACAAGCTCCTCTACATCACTTAACCCCTATTGCCTACCCTTACTGATCTTCTGCCTTAAAATCATATTGATTCTAAGACAGAAGGTAAGGGTTTTTTAAGTATATTAAATCCTTCAGGCTACAAAAGGCTATTTAGTATATTAGTGTTGGGAAAAAAAGTAAATTACTATTTCTGAATCCTGGATGCATAAATGAACCAATGCATAGGTATTTAAGAGAACCATAGAACTATAAAACTGGAAAATGCCTCAGAAATCATCTAGTTATAATCACTCATTTTGTAGAAAAGGAAAATGGTGCCCAGAAAAATTAAGTGATTTTTCTAAGATCACATAGCAAATTAGTAGAATCCATGACTATAACAGATATCTCACCTCCCAAAATAATATCTCATTCTTTCCTTCCTTCTTTCTTTTTATTTTCTCATGGGGGGGAAAGATGTCTGTGCAAAATCACCCTTTGTGCAATGGTAGAGGGGAAAAAATCATCAGACTTAATAACTGACACATTCATTACAGGGTAATGTACATAGTGATGAATTCCCTACAAGACATAACTCTATAATATGGATGGCACTGATCTTTTCAGTCTTATCTCCCAGGACTGTCCTGTACAAACGCTATACTCCAGCCTAACTGATCTATACACTCTCCCTTAAACATGTCTTGTACTTTCCCTATTCCATACCTTTTCTCATGCCATTTCCTCTTCCTTCTCAGTTTTAATCTCCAGAATGTTCTCTCCTTTCTACTCTGCCTAACATAGTCCTACTCATCTTTTACAGTTCAGCTCAAGTCTTTCTATTCCTCTATGAATCATTTATCGACAAATTATACAAAATACTACTTACTAGACCATAATTCTATAGTCTTGATTTAACATGTTGTTTTTTAACTTTTCATATATGTATTCCTTTTATTCCCAACTAGATTGCAGGGCTTCTGACACAGTGTCTTTTTATATACAGTAGTATCTACCACAGGGCCTTGCATGAAGTAGATGATAGATATGTTTCATGAACACTCCAGCCAAGATTCACTTCATTCTCTCCTCTCTGCCTAATACTTTGCAACCTGTTCCAGTATACTTCCTTTTTCCCAATCCTCTCAAGATCTAGAACCAAGAACCATCATTAAATGACATCTGATATTATTTCCTTAATAAGGTATGTAAATCTATTCCTTAATGGCCATGCCAGTAACTTTCCAGCTACAATATTCATTCCTGGCCACTACTTCCTTGTGGAGGTTGTTTCCTACACCATAGTAAGCTCCTTGAAGCCATGATCCATCTTTGCTTCATATTGGTATCTCTAGTACTCAGCACAAGACAGAGAATATAAAAAGTACTTAACAAATGCTGCTTCATTCATTCCTTCTGTCATGCATAAAATCAGGTAGACTGAAGCATAAAGTTCTGAGCATGATCAGTTTATTAGTAAAGTACAAATTTACTAATCAAGAATGTCAAATGGCTACCTCAGTTAGGTCAAGCAGGAGAAGTAGCACTTCTATAAGCACAGAACAAAAAATAGAAGTTGGCAGCTGGAGATAACAATATGACTTGTTAAAGGACTGGCAGCTTCACTGATTAAAGAAAGGACTGACAGGGATAATATGATTCATTGAAATTATGGAATATTGGCTGGTTATAACTCATCCTTCTATTTTGATAATATTGAGAATTTAACACAAATCTGTACCCCTCTTTCCCTTTTTAAAAAGAAAGATTCTTTTTTAATTTGAAAATCCTTTTTGGTTTCACTCCCACCCTTTGCTTGGATTATAGACAAGGTTTGAGGCTTATTTGGATAAAGGGGACACATGTACATTTGGAAGGATGTCAGAAAGAAGCCTTGTGTTTCCCTGACATTTCAAAAGATGCTTGTCTCTTATTCCATGTGACTCCTGGCATCTAGAAGACTGGCTTCTGATTTTGACTGACATCAAGTCTGTTCAATCAGAGACTCAGAAAAAGTGATGTTGTGAGAGTATGGGACTAGGAAGCTCTCAGGTCTCTTTTCTGACCAAGTAGTGAAAGTTAAAGGAAGTGAGAGGTAAGCAGAGAGCTTGGAGCTGGCTAGAGAAGAAAGTGTGCAAAGGAGAGAGTCGGCCATGAGACTATGTGCCTTTTCTTCCTCTCATCTGCTTTTTACTACTTAACAAATAATTATAAATTAATTTGCAGTCTCCAGAGAGCTTTAATCTTAGTACAATGTTGAATGATATGGTTCACCTGGATCTTGAAGGAATAACTAATGGCAGATAACAAATTTGCTCTAATTATACAAAAACAGCTAGAGACAATATATTTCCTGAAATGGCACCATGTTGGCTGATAAAGATAACAACAGACATCCTGGAACTGAACCAGGGTAGTTAATGGTATAGAAGATATCAAATTTCATTGACATGAAGTGATATGCAATGGTGCCGAGATAATAATTTGAATTAAAAAGTTGAATTAAAAGTTCTGTGCTTGGACATCAAATTTTCTGTTCAGGTCTAGTCTTTTCTTTACAAATGCTTGGAATTCTTCTATTGTGTTGAATGACCATACTTTCCCCTGTAAGAATATAGTCAGTTTTACTGGGTAGTTGATTCTTGGTTGTAGACCTAGTTCCCTTGCTTTCCGGAATGTCATATTCCATGCCTTTCAGTCCTTCAGTGTGGATACAGCCAGATCCTGCTTTATCCTCACTGTGGTTCCGTGGTATCTGGATGACTTCTTCTTGGCAGCTTGTAATATCTTTTCTTTGGTCTGATAGTTCTTGAAGTTGGCTATAACATTCCTGGGTGTTTTCAGTTGGGGATTAAATACAGGAGGTGATCTGTGGATTCTTTCAATCTCTTCCCTCTTGTTCTAGGATATTGGGGCAGTTTTTCTGAATAATTTCCTGTAGTATTATGTCCAGGATTTTTCTTTTGTCATGGTCTTCTGGTAAAGCAATGATTCTTAAATTGTCTCTTCTCAAAAGATTTTCTAAATCGTCTGTTTTATGAATGAGATGCTTCATATTTTCCTCGATTTTTTCATTCTTTTCATTTTGTTTCATAGTGTCCTGCTGCCTTGTGAGGTCACTTAATTCCAGTTGTTGTATTCTGGTTCTTAAAGACTGGATTTCATTCCTGGCTTTTTGGTCATCCTTTTTCTTCTGGTCTGATCTTCTTGAAAGGTCATCTTTCATCCTCTTTACCTTGTCTTTCACCTCCTTTGTCTCATCTTTCATCTTCTTTGCCTCATCTTTCTTCTCCTTTGCCTCATTATCCAGTTGGTTGATTTTGGCTTTCAAGACACTATTTTCTCATTTTAGTTCAAGTGCCTCTGTTTCCAGATGACTTATATTAATTTTAAGTTCTTTTCCCAATTGTCTTCAGCCTATCTTAATTGTGTTTTGAGTTCTTCCACAGCCTGTATCCAATTCACTGGGATTTCTGATTTATCGTTTGCTGATCTCTCCCCCCCCCCCCGTTCCATTTGCTGAATAGAAGCTGTCTATTGTAGTTTCTTGCTTCTTTTTTCTGTTGTTTGCTCATATTCACCCCTTCTTTACTCCCCGTATTTGTCTGTGCTCTTGCTCCTCTCATTTTTTTTGGTTTTGGGGGCTTCTGTCAGTCTCCCCTCTTGGAGCTTTAACAGAAGATCTCTTCGGTGTAGTCTCTGGGGGAGGGTTGTTGGGGGGTTGAGCTTCCCTGTCCTCTGGAGGCTTTTGATTGGATTAAAGTCCAGCAGTCAATGAGGATGGGTGTGGAACCTGGGCTTCCCTGAGTTCTGGAGACTTGATGGGATTAAGTTCAGATTATTTGGGCTGGGTCCAAAACTTCCTGGAAGGCTGGGGCAAATACGGAGGATCTCCACAGCTCTGGCCAGGCTGCCAAGTCTATGATCCCTCTCTAGCTCCTTCCCCGCCATCTGTGTTGGACGCTCTGAACTTGGCACAGCCCTGCTCGCAAGGTACACCCTCCAGACCAGCAAGTTTGCCTGCCCAGAAGTTCCCACTGCCTCTGGAGTCTCAGCACTCTAGTTGAGAAGGGGGATGGGTCCTGGGACCTTCCTTCTGTCTTCCCCTTAAACTCGAGTGTTCTCGGATTCCGGCTTTTCAGGGGGCATACCTTTTGAATTAAGTCCAGCAGGAGGGTTCCTTGGCTCTGTCTTGTCGTTAAGTTTGATTTTCAGTCCCCTAGGAGCATTCAGTTTGTGTTCAGTAAGGAAGGATATTCAGAGGTCTGAACTTCTGCTCCTTCTAGGCGCCATCTTCAACTTTAAACTTTTCAAAGAAAAGGTATTATATAAATATGTAAACATCACTCTATATTTAATTCCGGAAAACAATAGAAATTTGCTTTAAAATTTCATAAATGGGGGTAGTTAGGTGACTCAGTAGATTGAGAGCCCAAATATGGGGTGGGGAGTCCTGGGTTCAAATCTGAACTCAGACACTTCCTAGCTATGTGACACAGGGCAAGTCATTTAACCCTATTGTCTCACCCTTACCACTCTTCTGCCTTAGAACCAATATACAGTATTAATTCTAAGACAGAAGATAAAGATTTTATTTTTTAAGTTCATAAATTAATGGGACTGGTGGCTACAAAATGCAGAGATTTTAATGCATCATGAATGTACATATAATCTTCTTGAAATCATATTTGCATTAATAATTATCACACTGACATATTTCAATCAACAGAAGGATGGGCTACAGGATGATAATTCACTAACCCTAAAATTGTCAGACATTTTCTAGCTGTGGGACCCTGGGCATATCACTTAACCCCCATTGCCTAGCTCTTACCACTTTTCTGCCTTGGAACCAATACAGAGAATTCTTTCCAAGACAGAAGGTAAGGGTTTCTAAGAAAAAAAAATATAGATAGATAGATAGATAGATAGATAGATAGATAGATAGATAGATACATGCATACATACATACATACATACATACATATATAAAGAACCCTAAAATTGATTTCACCCAACTCACTCATTTTACAGAATCAACTGCTATTCACAGATGTTCAGGGCACATAAGTCCTCCGTGGCAGAGCTGGGACTTGAACTCGGGTTCTTGGATCAAAGGGCTAACATGGATTCCACCATAGGCTGTTTCTCCAGTTAAATTATTCCCTAATAAATATCAACATACTGGTTGTAAATAGTAAACACTTTGTTTCTGAATTTTGAAGTTTATTTTAAAATAACTTGCGAGATCTGCTTCTGTGTATTTGAATGAGATTCTAATAGAATTAGAAGGATTGGAAGAGAGGTCACTGAGTTGAGTCTTCCACCAGAGGCAGAACTGTTTCCTACAACATCCCTTGCAGATTGCTTCTTTCAGGCTCAACTTGAATGCCTCCAGGAATGAAAAGATCACTCTCTTTATGACCTACGCTGTTTCATGGTTGGATAATTATGATTGTTAGAATGTTCTTTTTTAGGCTGAAGCAAACATATCTCCTTGTAACTTTCCCCAATTATTCTGTGTTATCAAGAGTAGGTTGATTTTATCTTCTAAGTAATTGCTCAGTCCTTAACATTTTCCTCTCTCCACTCCTTAGAATTTCCTTCTCTAGGCTAAACATAATGAGCTCTTTCAATTGTTTAATGTGTTACAGCTTCCAGTTCTTCTCAGATATCAAGAAAAATTATGAAATTCTCTCCCTCTAGACACCCTTACTTGTCCATGTCTGGGTTCCTCTCAATAATATCAATAATTTCTATTTATGTAATGCTAAGAGACAAAGAAGTGTATTGACCATAGAAGGAAAGAGGTCAGCGAGATAAGGATTCAAACTTAGGCAGAACACTTTCCTTTTCATTACTTCAGGCAACTGTCTAAGGCCATAAGTTATGAAGGAACAACTTATCTGCCTTGCCAGAAGGAAGAAAGGAAAAGGGAGTACTTATTATGTACCTTCTATATATGCCAGGCATTCTGCTAAGCACTTTATAAATATTATCTCATTCAATCCTCACTTCAAGAAGTTATTTTTTTCCTATTACTTTCCCCAGTTCTCAGTTGAGGAAACTGAGGCAGACAAAGGTTAAAGTAAGTGTCTGAGGCAGAATTTAAACTCATGTCTTCCTGACTAGTCAAGAAATGACTAATAGTCTATTCACTGTACCACCTAATTTCCAGAAGTGGCTAGCTTCTACTGTACCACTGACAACAAGAAGTTACTCCTACTCTATCCACTATACAATCTAGCTTCCAGAAGTTCTGCATACTAACAACATAACTGTTCACTTGGAAATATGCAGAGCTACTAATGTAATCATAAAATCTTTAAATAGGAAAAGAGACAGGTCTTTAATATTCAGCTGCCACACAGAGCCAAGCACTAAATAACATGAAGAGTCAAAACTTTGAGGCTCTGGGGTCAGTGTCTCTGAGAGAATCACCACCAAAGATGATTCTCCCCAAAACAATAGAACATAGAGATCTTATATACCTTTTGGGGAATTAAGTACAGCAAACACACACTGACAGGTTGTAAGCAGGCTTGGGAAAGAGGCTGTAGCCAAAGGTTGGGGTATCAGGGAGTGGTCTACTAAAATGGATACAAAAAGGATAGTTCCTACACAAGTGCTGATCTTCTTGGGAATGGAGTGTTGATACAATGGGAAGAATTTCTAAAACAAAAAGGTTGATTGAGAATTTGAGCATTTCTATCACTCTTATATAGGATATTTAATGGACGCTTGGTGATCCCTTGTTCAATCTAAGAGAAGGGCAGTTTGAGACTTCCCCTAAATGCAAATTCCCAAGGGACAAAGGCAAACTTGGAGTTTCCAGAAATTTAAGTTGACATGCCAGAATCAGACACTCCTCTCCAAAAAAAGAGGAAGAGACTTAACATTTACAAAACATTCCTTTATAAGAACCCTGTGAGGCAAGCAAGCTCAGAGGGATTAAGTGACTTGTCTATAGTCACAGAGATATTTAGTGACAGCTAATATTAAAACCCAAGTCTTCTAATGCCATCTTGAGTGCTCTTTCTTTCCAGACCACCCCTTAAAAATTGGTTCCCATAATTCAACACAATACTCTTCGTGTATGAGAATATTTTCAGGTTTGAGAAATTCCTATTTGAATGGAAAGTGACTTTTGTGAGCACTAAATAGCTCTCTAGGGTATGACATCTTCACCCTGAAATCTTTGTTTATACTAGGTAGGTTATTTGCATATAGGTTATCCTTTACCTGGAGGAGCTTTTAATTCCAGGTAGGTTTTGGGTTTCCTGGGACACGGGTGAAGTCTAGAACTGAAGTCTCTGATCCAGAAATAAGTAATATTTATCCCTGGAAATAACCCAAGCTGCTACAGACCTCTTTGTCCAAATGAAAACATAAGCCTGGATTCATGAAGCACTTTCACACAGTAATATATAGTAAAATATTTCTTTCATATTCTTAAAGCCTATAAATAGGAGAAATATTACATTGAGGGAAATGAATATTTTACATATGATTTCATCTCTTGTGAGAGGTGACTAGAGATCCAGGCTTTGAATAAGAAAAATCCAGGTTCACTACCTCTCATTCATACTGCTTATGTCGCCTTAGAAAAATCATCTAAACTTCTCTCTCTCATGCAATCCCAACTCTGAAAGACTATAAATTGTAATAAAGTAGCTGATTTACATTAGTAAGAAGATATTGTCTACAAAACAAAATGAGAAATAGCACCTGGCACAGTGAATAGAAGATCAAGCTTGGAGTTAGGAAGACCAGACTTCTAATCTTGCCTTGAGCACATATTAGTTTGTGTGACCCCCATCAGGTCATTTAACCTTCCAGTGTCCCCAAGCATCCCAATGTGAAAACAAGTTATTAATTAACATTTGCCGATCTTCATTCTCAAGAAAAATTCCCTCCCAAACAGAATTTCTCTATAGGTTGGGACAGCCTTTGGGAAGGCAGTGGGAGGTAGGAAAGGGAGATGAGAAAAAGAAGAGAAATGGAGAGGGTGAGGGAAAGGGAAGGAATGAAGGAGAAAGGGGTGGGAAGGAGAAGAAAAGAGTAGGGAGGTGGAGAAGAATGGAAAGCTGGTAATTCTAAGAGGCAAAAATCCCATAATCACAGAATGATAGAATTTAAAAGCTAGAAGAAACCTTATCCAATGCTCGCATATAAAAATGGACCCTCACTATCATATACCTGACAGTTGGACAGTCTGACTCTAACTTAAAGCCCACCACTGAGGGGGTAGCCAAGTCCTCCCTCAGCATTCCATTTCACTTCAGGAGCGGTAATAGAAACTTCTTTGCATCTGCCACTCTTTCCTTCTAGTTTTTTGCACTAGGACCAAACAGAACAAGGCTAATCCCTCCTACATGTGAAAGCTTTTCAAATTTTTATAATTGAATTATATCTGTATCTTCTTACAAAGCTAAACACCCACACTTTCTTGAGACCAGGCTTTATATGACAAGGACTAGAGGCCCTTCACAATGCAATTTGGGAACTGTCCAGCATATAACTGTCTTTCTTGAACTCCAACACTCAAAAAAAAAGAATACTATTCCAGATGAAGTATAAAAAAAGATGTAACATTTAGCTTTATGGTTTACAGAGCACTTTGCAAATATGCCATTTTATCCTTACAACTCAAGGAGATAAGTACTATTAGTATTCCCACATGAGAAAACGGAGGCAGACAAAAGTGAAGTGACTTTCCTAAGGTCACCCAAATGGTAAGAATCAGTGGCCAAATGTGAACTCAGGTCTTCCTCACATCAGATCCAGCACTACCTAGCTTCCTTTAAGAGGGCAGACTAAAGTAGGATAGGAATGCATTCACTTTTTTAGCTGTCATGTCATTGCTGTTTTATACTGAGCTTGTAGTCCACTAAAATGTCCAAATCTTTATAAAATTAAAATGTTTGTACCCAAGTAAAAGACTTTACAATTGATCCTATTAGATTTATCCCAATGCTCATGATCTTTGAGTTTCCTGAATCTGTCATCTAGTTCATTATCTGTGCCTCCCATATTTATATTATCTAAAAATTTGCCTAGCGTGCCATCCATTCTTTTTTCTAAGTTACTGATAAAAATGTTAAATAGTGTAGGATGAAGTACACAAGCCTATAATACCTAGGATCACCTCACACTGTTATCATCCAACCAGCCCTGAGAACTTTTCAGTGTGGAGTATCCCATTGTATGGGCCAATTCTTTTTTCCTATTATTGAGTGCTCCAATAGCCTCCATTTTTCAACATGCTCCAGGCTACCATTGTTCCCCTCTTGGCCCTCTTTCTGTCTTCTGGATGTCAAAACCATGATTTCTCCCCATAACTCATCCTTCTCACTTTTCACCCCTCTTTTGTATATAATCTTCTCTAATTAGAATATAAGCTCCTTGAGGACAACTATTATCTTTCTTTTTTTCCTTGTGTTTATAGACTCAGTACTTAGCACACTAAGCATTTAATAAATATTTGTTTCCTTCCTTCCTACTCACTAAAGGCCTCCTGATGTGATGTCATTCAATCAAAATCTACCACTTCTGAATCCAATTAAGTGCATTTTATTCAAGTCCATATTTCTCTTCAAGAATAAATAAGTTTAAGAAAGAGATTCTACCCATCTTTCCATCCAGCTTAAATGTAAATGTTAGAGAAGAATACTGCCTTATTGAATCCATTAGAACTAGATATCCAAACTGGGTGACAACTCAGAGACATGTGAATCCTAGAAGGAGAGTTAATACCTTTAGAGGTGAGAAGTTGATCCCACAGACACTGCCCCTGGGCAGTGCTGGACAATTTGGAAACTGTGATTGGTCCCTGTGAAAAGGGGCAGGGACAGGAAACCACCATAAAAGCCATGAAAATCCTTTAGTAGATCAGTCTCATGAAGTTGAGTTTTGTGGAGAGTGTCTCCTGGAGATAGTCTTCAAAGGAACTTCATTGGAGACTGTGGTGTGGATCATGACTTCAACTTAGACTCTGAGTCCTGGACTACTTGGTTGGGTGAGTGAAAAGGTTGACTCCCTTCCTAGTTTCCTAAGAGACTAGCTTCCAACTTGGAGGAGGCCTCATGGTTACTCACTACCAGCCCTCCTGGCTAAAGACTAGTATAAGTATTTTCTCTAAACTCTTTCACATTTCTCCACTTTGTTTCCCATTTATTTTGGTAAATAAACTTCTGACTTAAGATATAATCATTTCGGCAACCATGTTATTTCACATAATTTAAGTATAACCATTAAATTTAACCCTTACAACACTTAACTTGTTTTTTCCCCAATGTTTACTTCCAGTAACCTAGATTTTGCCTCAACAACATAGAGGCCACTGATTATTAAGAAGGTAGTTGAGAATCAAGTATTTAATAACTATTATGATCAAGGATATGGAAATTACAATAGTGCCTATGGTGGTGATAAAAATTATAATGGCTATGGCAGATATGATTATAGTGGGCATAACTATAGGAACTATGGATATGGACAGGGATATGCAGACTACAGTTGTCAACAAAGTACATATGGCAAAGCATCCTGAGGAGGTGGTAATTACCAAGACAATTTCTAGCCATATTAAAGGAGGACATGGAGAAAATAGGTGCAGATGCTACAGCAATCTTATCTTGCAGGATGATGACATTGAATGAAGAGTGGTCTTCTATTGATCTGAGATGACTATTTTGTAAAAGACTTGTAGTGTACGTGACACAATTGTATCCAATTGTATATAGAGGTCAATTTAGGGTTTTTTTTTCATTTTACTTTGTCCTTTGCCATCTATGTTATGACAAATTTGGATTTGTGTTTATATAAATTTTATTTGTATAATTTCATGTTAAACAATTCTCAAAAATAAATTACTTGTGATTATTAAAAAAGAAGGTGGTCCAGAAGTCCTAGAGTGTATCAGAGTACAATATCCAATAACCAGGTGCAATAAACAGATCTATAAGCTCACACTTCAATAGCCCTGTCTTAGGGGCTCTGGAGGTCCCTCTGTCCTGAGATACTAACAATGGCCCTGAAGATTCAGTGCTCTGAACCTTAAAGATCCAGGGGAACCTTAAATGGAAGGTGAAAGTCAATTCAGGAACCCAGGGAACCCACAATGAGACAGAGTCAGTTATTCCGCCCAAAAGCACAGCAAAAGGCAGAATATGGCCCAGGAAGATGTAATAGTTAAAATAGTTGTTTGCCTTTCACCATAAACTGTTAGAAGTAAAATAGTGGAAGACTTAAATTGTAGTAGATAAAAGAGTGGATGAGTAAATTGTGACCACAGAAAATGTGTTTTCACTACAGTGTCTTGTTTTAAAATCAAATATAAGGTGGTCCCCAGGGAAATATTCCCAATTATTCAAATATACCCAAGTCAGCTGGGTTTTATAGAGATTTTAATTAATACAAATGAGGAATTAAAGAAAAGGAGAGAAATAATAAGAAAGGAATAAGTATGAAGGGCCTTAAGCCAACATGGCCTAGACCTGAGTCTTAAGAGAGAGATCAGTCAGTCCTTAATCACTCATCACAAGATCTGTCCAAGCAAGAATATAGACACCAGTTCAGCCAGCCATCCTTCTCCAGAGAGGGATTCTTCTTACTGTCCTCAAGAGACTGTCCCAAGAACCTGTTTCCAGAGCTCTCTCCCCAACAGCCTCCTTTGAGACTGTTTTTTTCTTAAGAGCCTGTCATCTCCTTATATAGGGAATTTTCTCCTATGTCACTTCCCCTAAGTTCTTCCATCTACCAATCACAGTAGACGTTTTTCAAAGGACAGACCATTCTTAGTCCACACCTAAGAAGGTGTAAATTTTTGAGTAATTCACACCAGGAAAGCTCTGAGTAAGTTTCTCAGTTCTTTGTTCCTTGTAAATTCACAAGTTGCTTAACCTTTATAGGTACTTATCTTAAGAACTTTTATCTTAAGAACTTTTTGCCTTATTATAAGTATGGGTTTAAGTACTTTTCATTGTTCAAAAAAGAGTTTACAACTTTATCTTCCCCTAGGGCAGACTTAAGTAGGTGAAGTAGAGTTCTCACATTCCTGATCTAAGTAGAGTTCACTGCCCAAATGGGGAATGGTCTTAATCCAATCTTATGAAGTAGGGTCTGGGAATTTTTAAGGTTCACAAAGAAAACCCCAAATCAGAAGATGAGTACATCAAAGACAACCAAAACCAGAGGAAGAAAAATCATTACAAATCTAAAAATCCTCAAAAAGAAAGAATAAGTAATTCTTTGCAAGCATAGACTTTAAAAGGAAAAATAATTTTTTCCACAAGGATCACATGAAAACCTGGACAAAAAGAAACAATAGATTTTTAAAATGAGATAACAAAAATTAAAAAAATTAAAAAGTAGTATAATACAATAACATTCTCATCTGTTTATCCTTCCATTGACCGTTTCCTAAATGTTTTCTATCATGCAAACTTGGGAGATATAGTCATTATCTTCCTTCCCCCCCTCCACCCCCAGCCCCATGCTTTTTAGTATAAAATCCTTTTCATAAGATTTACAAGGTACCCAGCAAATACATTCTTACCAGCCTTTGTTAGGATCCTTCTACCTCTAGCCAAGAATCTGCCATCTCTATATTTTAAGCATTGGTTTAGAAGTCTAAATCACGCTGTCAGACACCATCTTTCACTTCTTGAGTCCTTTTCTTTTTCTCTTTTATATCCCTTGCCTTCAATAGAAAACAGAAGGAAACTGGTGTGTACCATGGTACCATGTTTAGCTTCTTGCCCAAGACTTTATAATCAATGACATACTTTTTAGATTGATCTGACAGTATCATTTGTCCCCATGAGAATCACCAGAAGTGGGTCATTGGCAGGAGAAATTGATTGACCCTCCCTTTCCTCACCAAGTGTCTCAGGAATGAATGATAAAAAGGATGGTATAATATCTTTCCACTGGCAGCCAAAATTAGGGGCCTCTTTTTCTCTTCACTACTCTGGAGATATACATTTCCTGATCTCCATGGGAGATCTGAGAGTGTCAGGGAGAAAATCAACTAGTCAATAATCATTTCTTAAACACCTATTATGTTCAGGAACTACGATAAATCTTGAGAGTGCAAACACAAGCAAAAGAAAAGGTAGTCCTGGGTAGACAAGGTAAGAGAGAGAAGGTACCTGTGAAGGACAGTAGTGGGAAAAGTCCTCAGAGTCAAGAGAAAGGAAAGAAGATATGGTTGCCCTGGACATGGAGGTTCTAGGAAGAAACAGTGGATTGGAGAAGAGGAAGGGACTTTGGAGATAAAGTATATTTCTAGTGTGAAAAGTCCAGTAACATAGATTTCCAAGGTGAGATGGCTTCTGCGACATGGTAGAGAAGTGTAGAGCATCAGTAATGCCACAGAAATGTGTCTGAATTCAAACAATCAATAGATTTGTTAGGTGTCAGGATTGTGCTAAGCCTGGGGATGCAAAAAGAAGCAAAAGTCCCTCCTCTCAAGGAGCTTACAATTTAATGAGAGAGATGATATGTAAACATATAGGAAGCAAACTATATTCAAGATTAAGAGGAAATAATCAACAGAGTGAGGATGAGTGAAGATACTGTTCCCTTTTAGAGTAACAATTCTATCCATGTGCCAGAAAGACTCAGAACCAGAGAAACTGGGCTGGTGGCTAAAGGAGAGTTTCACCTAGTAGGCAACTGACATACTACATTCCTTTACTGGATAATTAATTTAGTATACAAACTGATTGTGGCCAAATGCCACAAGAGTATTGTGAGCACTGAATAAATTTGGTATTACAGACTTTTTCCTCTCATGTTACCACTAGATTGCTCAGTCAAAGTCCCTTGTCACAGTCATTAGATCTCCAGTCTATCCATTCAATTCTTAATTCCATATTCAGGGGCCTGATGGCTCCAATCAAAACCATAAAGCATTTTAAAGCACTTAACCTTTGTAAGACATTAGTCTTTGAGTAGATTAAGACAAAAAAAAATGGCCCATGATCTCTACAAGATTACATCCTAAAAGGATACAACACAGAATCTAACACTAAACACAGTGTACATAAAAATGACTTTAAGTTCCTGAGATTATAATATAAATTTCCCTTGGAGAATGAGGAACCATTTTCTCCACAAATATGTTAAAAGTATTTTAAAGTTGTTTTTCCAAAATGATTTTTGAGAGGTCCCATCCAACTCATAATTCCATGACTCTAGGATCAATGTTAATTGACTGACCAAAACAAATTTACATACCATTATTGGAAAGAGAAAGAGAAAGACAGAATTTGGCAGAGAGAGACTGAAAGACAGACAGACAGACAGAGAGACAGAGAGAACATTAGAACATTAACAGATGTAATGAAGGGAGAGAAATGGGAGTCCCCCACCACTGAATTCAGGACCAGAGTGTGGTAGAAATGGAAAGGAGCCAAGAAGTGGAGAGAGGGGATAGATTGGTTTCCCTCACTCTTTCCCTGGTAAACCCCACTCTAGTTGCTTTCAGAATCACAGGTTACTATTCCCTCAGAGACTTGGTTGAAATAAAGTACAGGACAGACAGCTTCTCCCTCTCTGAGGAAAGAAGTGTAACTTCCTCCCCCCAAACTCCAACTCTCCTTTCTTGGATTCTATGAAGCAGGCACTTGATCTAGTAAACAACTACTTATTCTAAAGAAACTCATGAAAGGTAGAGCAAGTGAGTTTGTGGGATAAGGTAGTGGGAAGGTAGGAAATAGGAAGTCCCTAAAGATAGAAATTGAACCCCTTCTCCCCAAGTTCTGCAGGGTCAGGCTTTGCCTGCCTGACCTTCTGGGGTCAACTGTAAGAGCTGTTCTGACTCCTAGCTCTCCTAGCTATGATATTGAGTTCAAGGACTATTTAGAGGGATAAAGAGGAAATCTTCCCATTGTGGATAGCTTTCTCAAAGTCCTATCCACTCTTGTTTTCTTCCACTGGACACTGGGGTCTGGCTTCACGGGAGGATGCTCCAGGCTCAGAGGTTAGCTCAGACCAACCTCCCTAGTGGGCTTCCCAAAGAGAAGTGAGTTCAACTGTTTGGATCTTCTCAGTTCCTCTGTTCCTTCTCCAGAATTCTCTCCCCTTCCTGCCCTTCCGCCGCTTGAGTTGGTCTTCCAGCATGATGAGTCTGCTTTCCTCTCTTACACAGATAAAGCAAAGATGATTAACATTTTTTAATCAAAGAATCCTTGAAAGTCTGGCAAAGCCTATGGATTCCTCACAATCATGTTTTTACATAATTGAAGGAAATGTTAAGTTTCACATAGAATTTAGTGAAAATAAAGATTGAATTTCCTTCCCTTTCAGAATGATGGACTCCCTGAAATCTATTCATAGATCTCAGATTAAGAAAGCCTTGAACTAGAGAAAACAAGAAAGACATGCCATATGATGTGGTCCATGAGCTCAGCCTGGAAGGAAGCAGAAATCTAAGAGGCAGAACGGAGTAAGGAATATGTGCCAAGAATAAGGGACAATCTGTGTGAAGAAGGGATTGGGGCAGGGGATAGAATGGCAAGTTATGGGGAAGAGTAAGTAGATCAATTTGACTATAAAATTGTGAATAAAGAAAAGAAATGTGGGGTGTGGCTGGAAAGGGAGATTGGAGCCAGATTATAGAAGGCTTATCTTGCCAAACTAATGAGTTTATATTAGATGTAAGAGGGATCACATTTCCAGGGCCCTGGTTTAACTAAAAAGAAGGTGCTGAACTCCTGTAGATAGTTAGCTTATGAACCTAGATTTGCCTCTCTAAGCTAGTTTCACAGTGCAAAATTTGTTACATATATCTGAGAAGTTGTTGCAAAATGCAGAAACTAGTAAAAATGGGAAAGAGCAATACAACTTTCAAGTAAAAAGGAAATCTTTGGCTATTATTCTTAATATTACTCAAAAAAATACAAGTTTTCCTTTCTACAAAAATTGAAGGCAAAGACATTACCATTAGAGCAAAATCTAGACTGATTTTTCAGTATTCTGGGGAACAACTCAATTGATAGCTACATCCAGGATGGAAATCCTGCTCATCTATGGAATTTACTAGGTAATTCTACAAAGGTCTCCTTGGGATAGAAAGGTTGCTACAATAGAAACCATACTTGTGGTCCTGGTAATTAGAGGGCTTATAAAGTCCTAATATTTCTTTACTCTAACTCTTTGATGGTTGATTTTGCAAATGTACTTCTGAAGTGTTTAATTTATCATTTTTATGAGACTCGTTAATCTTCCAACTCTCCAAAGATCAAATATGTTTGAAGCTTTTTCTAGGAATATTTTACAAGCTTATATAATGGAAAACAAATATGTCAGCAGTCACAGCTAGGACACTTATCTCTCATTATTAAGGTGACAAAAATAAAATACAAATCTTTTACTTATTTGTTGAAGATTTTTTCTTTTTTTTTAATTTGGTCAATTTCAAACATTATTTCCTGGTTACAAAAATCATTCTCTATTCCTCCTTCCCTTCCCCCTTCCCCTCCTCTCCCATAGCTGACACACAATTCCACTGGGTATTACATGTATCTTTGATCTGAATCCATTTCCATATTATTGTATTTGCACTAGGATGTTCATTCAGAGTCTATATCCCCAATCATGTCCCCTTGACCCATGTAATCAAGCAGTTGTTTTTCTTTGCTGTTTTTACTCCCACAGTTTTTCCTCTGAATGTGGATAGTGTTCTCCCTCCAGGTTATTCAGGATCACTGCATTGCCACTAATGGAGAAGTCCATTACATTCGATTATACCACAGTGTATCAGTCTCTCTGTGTACAATGTTCTCCTGGTTCTGCTCCTCTCATTCTGTATCACTTCCTGGAGGTTGTTCCAGGTCCCATGAAATACCTCCAGTTCATTATTCCTTTGAGCACAGTAATATTCCATCACCAACATATACCACAATTTGTTCAGCCATTCCTCAATCGAAGGGTAGCCCCTCATTTTCCAATTTTTTGCCACCACAAAGAGTGCAGCTATGAATATTCTTGTACATGTCTTTTTCCTTATTATCTCTTTAGGGTACAAACCCAGAAGTGCAATGTCTGGGTCAAAAGGCAGACAGTCTTTTAGTGCCCTTTGGGCATAGTTCCAAATTGCCCTCCAGAATGGTTGGATCAATTCATAACTCCACCAGAAATGCATTAATGTTCCGACTTTGCCACACCCCCTCCGGCACTCATTACTTTTCTTTGCTGTCATGTTAGCCAATCTTCCAGGTGTGAGGTGATACCTCAGAGTTGTCTTGATTTCCATCTCTCTGATTATCAGAGATTTAGAGCACTTTTTCATGTGCTTAATAATGGTTTTGATTTCTTTGACTGAAAACTGCCTCTTCATGTCCCTTGCCCATTTATCAATTGGAAAATGGCTTGACTTTTTGTACAATTGATTTAGCTCTTTGTAAATTTGAGTAATTAGACCTTTGTCAGAGGTTTTTGTTATGAAGATTGTTTCCCAGTTTGTTATTTCCCTTCTAATTTTGGTTACATTGGTTTTGTTTGTACAAAAACTTTTTAATTTTGACTAAAATTATTTATTTTACATTTCATGACTCTTTCTAAGTCTTGCTTGTTTTAAAATCTTTCCCTTCCCAAAGGTCTGACATGTGTACTATTTGCTATTAACATAATTTACTTATTGTTTCCTTCTTGACATTCAAGTTGTTCACACATTCTGACTTTATCTTGGTGTCGAGTGTGATGTGTTGATCCAAACCTAGTCTCTCCCACACTGTCTTCTGATTTTCCCAGCAGTTTTTATCAAATAGTGGATTTTTGTCCCAAAAGCTGGGATCTTGGGGCTTGTCATAGACAGTTTTGCTAAGGTCACTTACCCAAAGTCTATTCCACTGATCTTCCTTTCTGTATCTTAGCCAGTACCAAATTGTTTTGATGACTTTATAGTATAGTTTGAGATATGGTACTGCAAGGCCACCTTCCTTTGTATTTTTTTTTCATTATTTCCCTGGATATCCTTGATCTTTTGTTCTTCCAAAAGAACTTTGTTATGGTTTTTTCTAATTCAGTAAAAAAAAAGTTTTTTGGAAGTTCAATGGATATGGCACTAAATAGATAAGTTTGGGTAGGATGGTCATTTTTATTATGTTACCTCATCCTACCCATGAGCAGTTAATGTTTTTCCAATTGCTCAGATCTAGTTTTAGTTGTGTGGAGAGTGTTTTGTAATTGTGTTCATATAGTTCCTGTGTTTGTCTCAGCAGATAGATTCCTAAGTATTTTATACTGTCTAGGATGATTTTGAATGGAATTTCTCTTTCTAATTCCTGCTGCTGAGATGTGTTGGAGATAAATAGAAATGCTGATGACTTATGTGGCTTTATTTTGTATCCTGCAACTTTGCTAAAGTTGTTATTTCCACTAGCTTTTTAGTTGATTCTCTAGGATTCTTTAAGTAGACCATAATATCATCTGCAAAGAGTGATAGCTTGGTCTCTTCATTGCCAATTTTAATACCTTCAATTGTTTTTTTTTTTCTCTAATTGCTACTACTAGTGTTTCTAGTAGAATGTTAAATAATAAAGGTGATAATGGGCTTCCTTGTTTCACTCCTGATCTTATTGGGAATGCATCTAGTTTATCCGCATTGCAGATGATGTTGGCTGATGGTTTCAGATAGATACTATTTATTATTTTTAGGAAAGACCCTTCTATTCCTATGCTTTCTAGTGTTTTTAGTAGGAATGGGTGTTGTATTTTATCAAAGGCTTTTTCTGCATCTATTAAGATAATCATGTGATTTTTGTTGGTTTTCTTGATGATATGGTCAATTATGTGGATGGTTTTCCTGATTTTGAATGATCCTTGCATTCCTGGTATAAATCACACCTGATCATAGTGAATAACCCTCCTGATCACTTGCTGAAGTCTCTCGCTAGTATCCTTTTTTTAAGATTTTTGCATCTATGTTCATCAAGGAAATTGGTATGCAGTTTTCTTTCTCCATTTTTGACCTGCCTGGCTTTGGAATCAGTACCAATTTGTGTCATAAAAGGAATTTGGTATAATTCTCTCTTTGCTTATTATGTCAAATAGTTTGTATAGTATTGGGATTAGCTGTTCTTTGAATGTTTGATAGAACTCACTTGTGAATCCATCTGGACCTGGGAATTTTTTCTTAGGGAGTTCTTTGATGGCCTGTTCAATATCTTTTTCTGATATGAGATTATTTAAGAATTCTATTTCTTCTTCTGTTAATCTAGGCAATTTATATTTTTGTAAATATTCATCCATATCACCTAGATTGGCATGTTTATTGCCATATAATTGGGCAAAATATTTTTTAATGATTGCCTTAATTTCCACTTCATTGGAAGTGAGTTCTCCCTTTTCATCTATGATACTGTTAATTTGATTTTCTTCTTTCCTTTTTTTATTAGATTGACCAGTATTTTGTCTATTTTGTTTGTTTTTTCAAAATACCAGCTTCTAGTCTTATTTATTAGTTCAATAGTTCTATCACTTTTGATTTTATTAATTTTTCCCTTAATTTTTAGGATCTCTAATTTTTAATTTGTTCACTTTCAAGTTTTTTGATTTGCATGTCCAAATCATTGACCTCTGCCCTTCCTAATTTGTTAATATATGAACTTAAAGATATAAATTTTCCCCTGAGTACTGCTTTGGCTGCATCACATGGAATTTGAAAGGATATCTCATCATTGTCATTTTCTTCAATGAAACTATTGTTTCTATGATTTGTTCTCTAACCGATTTCGGAGAATCATATTGTTTAATTTCCAATTAATTTTTGATTTGGCTCTCCATGTACCCTTACTGATCATTATTTTTATTGCCTTATGATCTGAAGAGGTTGCATTTATTATTTCTGCTTTTGTATGTCATGTTTTTATGACCTAATATATGGTCAATCTTAGTGAATGCACTATGTGCTGCTGAAAAGAAGATGTAGTCCTTTTTGTCCCTATTTATTTTTCTCCATATATCTATTACGACAAGCGCTCCATACCAGAGATACTACCCCTCCCTAACCACACAATATTAAATAATAAAGGTGATAATGGGCATCCTTGTTTGATTCCTGATCTTATAGGGAAGGCTTCAAGTTTATCCCCATTGCAAATGATGTTTTCTGATGGTTTTAGAAAGATACTGTTTATTATTTTTAGGAAAGACCCTTCTATTCCTATACTTTCTAGTGTTTTCAATAGGAATGGATGTTGTATTTTGTCAAAGGCTTTTTCTGCATCTATTGAGATAATCATGTGATTTCTGTCAGTTTGCTTGTTTATATGGTCAATTATGTGGATGATTTTTCTAATATTGAACCATGCTTGCATTCCTGGTATGAATCCTGCCTGATCATAGTGGATAACCCTTGTGATGACTTGCTGGACTTGTTGTGCCCTTCTAGGGCAGCTCTCCAGCCTCTGACCCTCACCTGACATCCAGCTCTCACATGTGGCTCCTAGTAGCTGCTAGCATGCGGCAGCTGCCACACCCCGGGCAACGGCTTCGACAGGTGGGCTAAACCTTGTGAGAGTAGCCATCGGGTCATACACCTCTAGTGAACTAAGGCTTTGCTCACCCAGCATGTGAAGACTGCTTTGGCTGAACAGATGGAAGAAACCAATAAGGAGGTTCAATGGCTGAGAGGGCGATGCAGCAAAGCACTGTGGAGTGCTTAGGGCGTGTTGGAGCACAAAAGACAACACGGCCATCCAATGCAGCTGAGGAAGTCTCTAGGTGTAATGATTTTTCGTGCCAATAGACCCAGGCTTCCAATGCTGAGAGAGTGGGACTGTCTCTGTGCATCAACTTTTCCACTTAAGTCTCCTACACGCCCAAGTGTCTTTGTGCACACTCATCTATCATAGATGAAAACACACAAAGACAATCGTCATCCTCGGTTACTGAGAGACTACTACTATATATTTATTAACTCTAATTTTTCTAAGATTTAATTCACCTCTTTTACTTCTTATTTTTTATTTAATTTATCTAAATTTGTTAGTGGTAGGTTCAGGTCTCCCACTATTATAGTTTTACTATCTATTTCCTCCTTCAATTCTACTAGTTTTTCCATTAGAAAGTTGGGTGCTATACCATTTGGTGCATGCATGTTGATTACTGATATTTCCTCATTGTCTATACTCCCTTTTATCAGGATATATTTACCTTCCCTGTCCCTTTTAATCAGGTCTATTTTTATTTGGCTTTGTCAGATATCATGATTGCAACTCCTGCCTTCTTTCTATCAGTTGAGCCTCAATAGGTCTTGCTCCAACCTTTAATTATGACCTTGTGAGTATCTACTCGCCTCAAGTGTATTTCTTGTAGACAACATATGATAGGGTTTTTTGGATTCTAATCTACTCTATTTGTCTATGTTTTATGGGTGAGTTCATCTCATTCATGTTTAGAGTTATGATTGTCACTTGTGCATTCCCTAGCATTTTGATATCCTCTCCTAGTTCTGTCCTTTCTTCTTTTGCTATATCCTTTTAAACCAGTTGTTTACTTTTAATCAATCCCCCTAATCCTCTCCCTTAATATGTTTCCTGTATATCCTCTGTAGCCTGGGTTTTTCCTCCGTAAAAATTTTCGAGGATCACTGCCTTTTTTTTCTTTTTTTTGGAAGGAGTTTGGGGCTCCTTTGCACAATTAGCCATCACTGTGGAAAACTTACCTTCCCTTTTAAGTCAGAAATCTGAGTGAGCTGGGCAGGTTCTCTGTGAATGGAGTTAAGGAGAAAGGATTTTGCTTGAGGCAAGCTCTCAAATCTCTGCAACTGTGCTACCTTCCCAGGGGAGCCCATGGTCTGTGCTTCCCTGCCCACTGGAGTTTCGAGTGTAACTGCTCTCAGGGGTAGGTCCTTGGTGGTCTTAGTCAGCTCCCAAGACCTAGATGTGCCCCCTTGCTCACTCCAGAGTTGCCCCTCGCTCACTTGCTGATTCTGGTGCATGCTGGCTCTGACTCTGATTCCATAAGTGGGGTGGGGGAGGGTAGATCAGCTCATATTTGGGCGGGAGCTTTTTCACCCCCTTATAATATGGAAATGCCCCAATCCCATGTACCTTCATTGCTGGGCCCTACTGTAGAGTCCCTTCATTCTTATGAAAATGTTTTTTAGGTCTTTTGAGGTAGTCTATATTTGTGGGTCTGGGGAGAGGAAGCGTCCCGCCATGCTTACCCAGAAGTTCCCTGAAGTTTTTTTTTTATTATATTTTCATTTTCAGAGATGAAGAGGAAGAATTGAGGATCATGGTAGCAAAACTTTCCCCAAATATCCACCACAGACATGAAACTGAGCCAAAAGTTTACAGCATAATTAATAAGTCCAAACTTAAGGAAGCGATTTTTTTGGAACTAGAATTTTCCAGCAAGGTTGACTTGTCTAAAAATAATACCAGTAAATGAACCTGAATATTTCTATAAATTTCATAGCCTCTAAGTTGGGGTGAGAGAAAGGAGATAGGAAGGGACAGGATTTGAGGGCAGAGAATCACCTACTTAAGAGACATTTCTTTTAGTAACATTATTCTGATTCTATCACACTTCCTATTTCCATCCACCTTCTCTATGGTGCCCACTATTTAAAGTTCAATAAGCCAAGAAATAAACCAGGTCCCAAGGGCTCTAGAACCCTATTTCTTTTTCTTCCTCTGAAACCCTAAATCTTGATCTTTGGTATTATAGTCCCTTTACCCAAGAATCCAGAATAAGAGTAAGTTAAGAGTAAGTAAGCTACATCAGGAGAGATTTCTGTCAGAAATGAGGAAGAACTCTATCTATTAACTTCCTGAAATTATAATATAAATTTCTCTTGGAGACTGAAAAACCATTTCCTCAACAAATTTGTTAAAAATATTTTAATGTTTGTGGGTTTTAAAAATTAATAATCAATAACTATTATATTTTATAAAATTTTATTAATAACTAAAACAAAAGAACTGCCTGAATTCATCCTGGTTGCAGGTCAAAGAGAGAGAAAGAGAAGCAGGAGTTACAGACACTTAAATACAATCACACAAAACATGAGGACGCAGGAAAAGGGAATTTGGGGAAATACTAGGGACTTTTGGGGGATGAAGTTCAAAGGTATAAAATCTCCATTTATACATACTCCTCTGTGATCTTGATGGGATACCAGTTCTCCAAAAGGATCATGAAAACATAACTAACTTATAAATTGCAATAATTTGTGGATAAAAAGAAAAGAGAACAAAACCAATGGTTACTAGGTTGACAAAAAGCCAATTTAGGGCCTGATGGCAAGCATCTCTATCGATTTGTCCAGGATTTGAGAGCTGTGAACAATCACCTTATAAAGAGGCACCCTGTAGTTTCCAACATAAATACTATTATCTCTTCTATTCCTAGTACAGCTCCATGCTTTACAGTATAAGACTTGTTCTCAGCTTTCTTTTCAATAACTATTCATGAGAATTACAGGCATATCTTTGCTTTCACCTAGAAGGGTTCTAAGTAGACCTGGGATCATTTGCCCCAGCAGTTTGTGGACAGTCCTACTTTGTTTACACAATTCTTAACTGTGGATACAGATGCCATAAAATTTAAATACAGTCATTTAATTCGGTGTATGGAAGATTTGCTCTTGGCTTTACCAAACCCTGAAGCATGCCAAGAGGATAGAAAGTACTTTCTTTTAGAGCTACATAAGAGAGGCCACAAGGTCTCCAAAGACAAAGTTCAGTGGTGTCTCCCCAAGGTACAATATTTAGTCTTCATTTTAACTCCTGGGTCTCATTTAATTTCTCCTGAGTGTATTTAAAGCATCCAAAAATTAAGTGCTCCTACTACTAAAAAGCAATTGAGGATGATTCTTGGAGCAACAGGATTTTGCCAGCAGTGGATCCCATGCTATGGGTAAATCACTAAGCCTCTTGTAGCACTCACAAAAAAACTCAGTCCCTGAACCCCTTAAATTGAAAACAGAATACCTTACAGCTCTTTCAAATTTAAAACAAGTCATCCTGTCTGCCTCTGCTCTAGGCATCCCAAATTATGATAAACCATTTATTTTATATGTCCATGAACAGAAAGGGGTAGTAGCTTCAGGTGTTCTAACTCAACTTTTGAGACCTTCTCAATGCCCAGTATCCTATTATTCAGCCCAGCTTGACTCATTAGCTTCTGGAGCACCACCATGCCTTAGCAGATTAGCTGCCAAAGCTTTATTGGTAACCAAATCTGCAGATCTGGTATTAGGATGCTCTCTTACCATAATGTGCCTACACAAGGTTGAGGCATTGTTATTAAGACATAGGGCATGGGCATTTACTGACCAAAGGATTACTAGGTATGAGATAACCCTATTAAATAATGAACATATCACACTAAAACATTGTGGAGTGCTTAATCCTGCAACCTTGCTCCCTGATTTGCCAGTTTCCAGAGAACCTTTACAGGATTGTACATCTTTAGTGTCCATTGCTGATAAACCTCATAATGATTTATTGGACACCCCTTTAGCTAATTTGGATTTAATATTTTTTACAGATGGTTCTTCCTTTATGAGGGATGGCATGTGCTATACAGGAGCTGCAGTAGCTACCAAATTTGATACTCTGTAGTCAGCTTCCTTACCCTCAAATGTAAGAGCACAAGGTACAGAACTCACAGTTTGAAACATGTCTGTATCATTGCAAAGGATAAAAGAGTCACAGTTTACACAGACTCCCACTATGTCTTTGGCATATGTCATGCTGTTGACATGCTATGGCTTCAGAGGGGATTCTTAACATCAGCTGGAAAATGTATTGCCAATGCAAACCTTAATACTGAACTTCTTTCTGCCATCCAGTTCCCCAAAGCTATAGCTGTCATTCACTACTCTGCGCCCACAGGTGGCACTGACCCTGTCTCCAGGGTAAATGACCAAGCAAATATCGCAGCCAAACTGGCAGCCTTAGAAGGACCTGAATTAATTATGCCACTAACAATTACTGATTGTTTGGATTTATCCCTTTCTTATAATGACAAGGAAGTGGAAAAATTGAAGCTAAGATTTAATGCAAAAGAGATTAATAGAGTATGGGTATCATCAGATGGCAAACCCCTGCTCACTAGAGCTTTCTATAGCCAGATTTGTCATTCATTCATAAACATGGTCATTTTGGTACCCAAGTCATTGTAGACTCTGTTAAAAGAGTATGGATAGCACCTAGAATAACTATAATTGCCTCCAAAGTACGTACAGTTTGTCCTACCTGCCAGGCCTTTAATCAACACACCTTTAGAGGAAAAGTTTTTGGTGGATGTCCTCTTGCTTACACACTGTTTAAGCATCTACAAATTGATTTTTTTCTCTCTATGCCAAAAGTTGGAGAGTATAAATTTTGTCTGGTCATAGTCAATCAACTGACCAGGTAGCCGGAAGCATTTCCTACTGCTCATGCCACAGAGGCTTTTGTTGCCAACATCCTTTTTGAAAGAAATTATTCCTCATTTTGGCCTGCCAGCATGTACTGATTCAGATAAAGGAACTCCTTTTACTAATTTGGTCTTATTGCAAATTTATTCATGTTTGGGGTTAACTCCTAAATTTCATACACCATATCATCCCCAGAGCTCTGGCCAAGTTGAATGAATGAATAAATAACTTAAAGCCATGATTGGAAAATTGTCCATGAAGACTCATTTAAAGTGACCTGAAATTCTTCCTCTGGCCCTATTTTGTCTCAGAAGCAGACACATCTCACCATTCAAGATGCTATTTGGACATCCACCTATTCATGCACAAACATTTGCCCCTGCCTATACCTGACTGTAATTAGGAAGAGATACAACCATTATTACATATATCAGATAATTACAAACAAAATTTCGAGAACTCCACAACTCTGGAGCTCCTTTCAAGCAAGCCCCATAGATTTCTTGCTTCATGATTTAAACCCAGGTGATAGTGTCTACATAAAGAATTTCAAACTTACTAGGTTGACTGAACCTGCTTATGATGAACCATTCTATATCCTACTAACTACACCAACAGCCATAAAAATTGGAGAGAGAGTCTCATAGATTCATTGTAGCCATGCAAAATGAGTACCTTCTGTTAATAATGAATAATTGCTTGTACTGATTGTATTGGACTACTGATTGTGATAAGACTTCTTTATTGCTGGATTTGTACTATTTTGTTGCACTTTATTTGGTTGATCCTTGTACTTGCACAAATTGCCTTGTAGGACAACACATATACTACTCCAAAGAAGAAAACTGTAGTAGTGACCTATATCGACCTGATGTGCCTTTTGTAACATTTTATGTCTTTTCTAATTTTTTTTGTATTTTCTTGAATGTATTATTGCTTTATCTACCTCATTTGCACTCACACTGTAGACCATGGAAAGTCTAAGAGGAAATGAATCTTATTTTTTGAAAACAGGTAGCCTCTATACTTGACCTATGTAATTGTGAAATGTGCACATTTTAATATTTTGTTTTCTTCCTACATGTGTCATACAGTATTTGATTTTTTCCTTCTTGTCTCATTTTTTGCCTTTGAAACATGTCACTAGTATTGAAAAGGTTTTTTAACTATTTTTACTTTATGCAATAGAATAAGCTAAGATGTCCTTTCACCTAGTATATAAAAGGACATCCAAAAAGCTTTGAACTATGGCAATCTGCCACTAGTTATTTAAATATTATGAGACTTTGCTTGATGACTATGTCTAATCCAAGGAGAAATGAACCAGAAAGGAGCACAGAAATTGACCTGCAAAGTGCCAACAAGCACAAAAAGGTAAAAGAAACCAACATTCTGCACAAAAAGCACAATGACTTGATCATGTGTGAGACTCAAAGTTGAAGCTGTTTAATATGTATTAAATGCAGGACTTCCTTATACCACACTCTATATCAAGAACATACCATCAATTGTTCTGGATCCATTATCCTGAAAAGCAAAGAAAAACTGAACTGGGGAATTTTATTTCCCATTTGTCTCGAGATCTATTCACTTTTTTCTATTTTCTTTCTTGATGTGGCAACTTACTGTAGTCTGGACTGCTAAATTGGGTTATTAAATGATTGTTGTTGCACGCTTATGGGACATGGATCACTACAAGAACCTGTTGTGAGTTGTGAAATGTTTTTTTCTTTTTTCATTCCTCCCAGAATTTTTTCAAGTTTTTTTTTTATATTCTATATTTCACTCAGAGGTTATTTTTTAATTTCTTTGGATTCTTTGATATTTTTGATAATCTGTTCATATGCCTTATGACTTGAATGCCCTGTATCCCTGTTGTAATTCATATGTGTATCCCTGTTTCCTCCTAAGGGGGGGGATGTATTATTGTTTTACTCGGGGGGGGGGGGCTATATTATTTTTGTGAACTTTGATTTGAATTTGAGCCTAATTTAGAACAAGAGACTACCTCCCAAAATCTAGAAGGCACCATGAAGATGCCTGCAGAGACCACATGCTGCACCAGAAGATCCAGAGTGAACTTTGAGATATGATAAAATTGAAATTTGGGGGGGAGGGGGTTGAATGCTTTTGTTTTAAATGTACATTCTTATGCAAAAGGGGACTGCCCCCCAATTGGGTTTTGTCAATTCACCCATTATTGGTTTTGTTCCTTTTCTCTTTTATTTTCCTCTTATCCCCAAATTATTGTAATTTCCCTTTAAAAACTGTAATATTTGTATATGCCTCTAGTTCAAGTTATAAGTTAGTTATGTTTTCATGATCCATTGGGGAGGCTGGTCTCCCAAAGATCCACAGGGAGGAATGGATTGATTGGAATCTTGAACCCTGGGGACTGCATTTCCCACAATTCCCCTTTTCCTTTCATGTATGTGTGTCATTACATTGATTTCATATTTAGTTTTGGTTTTGGTCAGGCTCTGGCTCTCTTACTCTGGGTAGATCCACATGGAGGCAGGGAGCAGCTTGCTTGGTTTCTCTATCTTTCACTTTTCCTTTGATTCAAGTTGAATTTAATAAATCATATTAAATATACTTGGAGTATTGGATATTAATTTTAATCTTTACAAATTGTTCTTCTGAAATGATTTGAGAGGTCCCATCAAATTCATAATTCCATGACTCTAGGATCAATGGTTTCTCCTACAGGGGCTGTTGTGCAAATTAAAATCTTTAAACAATTATGTAACATTTTATAAAATGATACAAAGATTTACATTCAGATAGAATATACATATGTGTATGTATGTATAAATATATATACACAAATATATTACAGATAGACAATATGGTATCCACTGATAGAAAATTGGCCTTGAAACCAAGAAGACCTGACACAAGCCCCTAACTGCCCAGCTATGTGAAGCTGGGCAAGTCCTTTAAATTCTCAATGCTCGAAACAATGCCCTAAGTCTTTAAATTACAAAGAAGGTACCAAACTACACTGATAAAAGAAGGTTCCTCCACCAATGTCATCAGTGATTCAGGCTCTATCCCTAGTCAATCTAAGAGCTATAGAATGGGGCTGAGAGAGATGATATTCTCAAAGCCAGTAAATGTTAGAGTCAAGACTCAAACTTCAATCTCTCTCTATGCCTAGTCCAGTGCTCCTTCCATGATATCACAATTATTTCCCAATAGAATACAAATAAATACAATGTCATTGCACAATATATTATAAGTGCATTAGAAAATGACAAAATGGACTTGCTAAGTAATATGAGGGATAAGGTTTCATGCCTGGAACCAGGAAGACGTGGGTTCATATCCGACCTCAGATACATTCTAAATGTTTGACCTTGGGCAAGTCACTTAACCTTATTTGCCTGGCTCTGGTCCTTCTGTCTTAGAATTATTACTAGGACAAAAAGTAAAGAAGGGTTAAAATGATTTTTTTTTAAAAGTACTCTGTGAGCTCTGAGAATAATGGTTATTTTCAAACCAAGGAATTAGCAACAAATAGAGAATCATAATTCTGGCCAAAACCTCATAGATCATATTCCCTAACTCCCTTGTATTTCAGAAAAAGAAATTGAATCCAAGAGAAGCTAATTGACTTGCCCAAGGCCACAGAACAATTTAATGTCAGAGCTTGGAATAGGACCCATGTTCCTGATTCTGAATCTGGTGTGTTTTCCACTAAAGCATCATGACTCCTAATTTCTAGGAAAACACTTCATAAATTGTAAAATTCTATATAGATATAAAATATTATTATAATATGGAGACAATATTATACATATTAAAGTAAAGTCTTACTCCAATGCCTCATCATTGTTTGATGATAATCCTGGGATATTAAAAGCCATGCCAACTGAACTGAAGTTCTGCCAGGTCCTGCCAAGCTGGAAAAGCTATGAATGTGTGACTGGAGACAGGCTGTCTTTCTGCCATCTGATGACCAGCCTGCTGACATTCAAATAGGCATGAGCCACCAAAGGAGTGATAAATATTGAAGGCTATAGTAACTCATTCAACTAGTTACTAAGTCAAGAAGGGTTTACAACAGAGCCATAACTCAGATTTATTTTAAATTTAGAACAAAGTGAAGGAGCTGGGGAAAGAGGAAGAGTCAATGGGGAGAAAGAAGATGATATCTTGCCTTAAGCACAATGCTCAGGAGAAAGAAGTATATGTTCAGGCCAATTTTAATTCCCAAGGAAATTCTCTCGTTCTCCCACATTTTCCCACCCTGGGTTTTAACCATTAGTGGTGGAACATGTATGCAGATGTTATTGCAAAATCTCTTATCACATATCTCATATCACAAAATCATACATATCACAAAATATTAATGTTGCAAGGAAATTTAGATGCATTCAACCTAGTTGAAGAAATAGAAAGTTTAACATGGAGAAAAGAAGATTCCCTGGTGGTGGAGTAAAACATGGTAGCTGTCTTAAGTATTTGATTGATATTCCACCTGTATACCAACAGTACTTTCTATTCTACATCACACATGTGGATGTGTAAACACACACATTCAGACTTTATTTGATCATCTCCAACTAGAGGGAATCTACTGTTCCAATTTTTAGAAAACTCTAAATTAATTGTCCACACTTTGCCACCATGCCTCATTTTTCCCATTGATGAGTTCCTCCATGTTAAGGAAGGGGCCTTCAATACTATGACCATAAGCAGATATCTCTGCCACTACTCTGCACTTTTCAGCTCCATTTTAAATATTGTTTTTTTCCCATTGGAAGTAAGCATCTCAAGATCAAGGACTTTCTTTTTCTTTTTTGCTTGTATTTGAATACTCAATACTTATCCCAGTGCCTGATCCTTCTTGCATAGTTAATAAAGGCATGTGGACTTGATTCTAATTGTTAGGAAGTTTTTCTTGACATCAGGGCTAAGTCTGCCTCTCTACAACCTTATCCCATTGCTCCTAGTTCTCCTTTCTTGATGCCAAGCAGAAAAAAAAAATATATATATATATAATCTCTATCACATGACTATCTCTATTCCAATCACTATTATGGAACATCACTATTCCAAATGACAATTCTTCAAATTTAAGACAACTAATACTCATACAGCATGAATATTTTAAGCCCTTACCATTTTAGAATCAATACTGTATATTGACTCTAAGGAAGAAGAGTGAGACAGTATAGGCAATAGAGATTATGTGACTTGCCCAGGGTCACATAGCTAAGAAGTGTCTGAGGCCAGATTTGAATCTCTAGACCTGGCTCTCAGTCCACTGAGCTATCTAACTGGCCACCATATAGCATGAGCTTGAACCCTGTCCACCCACCTTTAGATACTTTCTAGCTTGGATCCTTGAAGACTGAAATATTATATATTACACACTATATGTTATTATTAATACTATCATGCTGGTCATGATGACAGTCTGCTTAAATACCTTGTCTTCCTAACTCTCAAGTTAACATTTGTGTTATTGGGGTTGCCCAGAGCTGTGATTTCATAGTACAAGGCAGAGATGTCCAAACAGTAGGCTGTATGCAGTCTATAACACTACTTAGTGAGCCCAAGCCAGATTAAGATATAATAAAGAAATAAAGAAAAATACACAATTAAACCCAGATAATGTTACATTCTGAAACTAAGGCGATATGTAGTCTGAAAGGATCCTCATATATGAATTAATTGCCCCATTTCTATTGGAGTTTGACATCACTGCTTCAAGGAACTCCTGAAAAATTTACTCTACCATTCCACCTGGCAACTGTTCTTCAACTAACCCAGGGCACTGATAAGTAAAATGACTTACCTAGGATAATTCAGACAGTGCATGTCAAGGACTTAATTGGAAGCCAGTTACTCCTGACTCTAAGACCAGTTCTCTATGCAGTCTTACCTTCTGACTGTATTTGTTCCTATTCAAAGGAACATTTTTTTTCCTTTCCCCATTCTGTTGGGCACTTCTCCAATTCATCAAGGTTATTTTTAATTCTGATCCAAAACTTCAAGGCATCAACCTGGTGTCATCTCTGAACTAAATGTCCATGTTCCATCATCTGAATCATTGATGAAAACAGTAAATAAAACTAGATGCAAGACCTGCTTCTTACAGCTAGAAGGACATCTGGAAGGCAGTAATTTTCTGCAGAAAATGCATTGGATATATAACTGTAGCTCTGTTTAAGGGTCAGGAACATTTTCACTATGTATGCATAGAAGTTATTGTAGTTTGACATTGTGCTAGTTAGAGTTCAGCAAGTTTATAATTGATCTTGCATAAAAATATGGTTTTTTCTCCTTTCTTTTTTAGTTCATTCCCCTCTAGCAGAGGTTAGGTATTACTTGTGTTCCATGTCAGCCATAGATGATACCCCAAAGCCAATCTTTGACTTCTAGATTTAACCTATATATAAAAAGATGATATTGAAACTCATGTTACAATTCTCATTAAAATATGCCATAAATTTTATAGTGTATCTTTTTTCTGGACCTGTGAATTCATCCATGCTAGAAATCTCCATTGTACAGATGAATTCAGGTCAGCAATGGACCTAAAATTTATAGTATTTGATGTTTCCTGGGGTCCTGCATAGTTAAGTATCTTGCCTCTAGTTAGTCAGCTAGAATGTGTCAGAATTGGGCTTAAAAACCAAGCCTTCCTTTCTCTTAACCATATCCTCTGTCCAGTACTCTCTCTCTCACATTTTCTGTTAGCATTACTAAATGGACTACCTTCAATTAAGCCCTTAGACTTTCACAAAAATATAATATATTAATATTATTATGAATAAGGTAGGTAACATTCTTAATTTGCTTTTGAAACAGAATAAAGGAGGAAAAGGATAGTAGATAACCTTTAAAACTATCTACCATGAAGGATATCAGGTACAAAAAAAAGGAAAAAACAATGGAGAAGATAGTAATTCACTTGAGACAATATAGAATTGGAAATAATATTTATGGCCTTACACATCTATATGTCAATGAATAGAGAATGAGTAATTTATCATTTGAAATTGAGATTTTAGCAAAAGGAGGTAGCTATGAATTCAAAGGTATCACCATGATTTAGAGAGATGAGACCTTAAAGTATAATACAGGAATGAATGGGTATACATAAAACATGCATCCCTGACCTTTCCTCTACAATCTTGGGCCATTTGGGTCAAGTGCCCTCAGCTTGCCATGTGTTTTTCCAGCCAGTCACCATGAGTTATACTTAGGAAAGCTATACTGGGAACAGAAAAGGAGTCCTGAAAAGAGAACCAGTATGTCCATCCCCTTACTCACATAAACACAAAGAGCAGGGTTCTAGTTTATCCTTCCTTTTGGAAGAAGACTAATGATATCATGTAGTGATGTCTTGACTTGCTGATGAGTTGGATTTAAGTGAGACAGAATTGCACAAATTCATCAGCCTCACTTTCTCTACCAGAGTCATCCAAGTCCAGTGGCAAGATAAAAGTCAGGATGATTGACAGTGGCCAAAGATGCAAGGGAAGACCTTGCCATCTTCAATGTCTCGCCAAGCACTAAATGCTCTACCTTCATGGCCATTGGAACAAATTGTTCTCATCTGCCCATTATTCTAGGAAAGTTTCCATATTCTTGGGGTAGGCATCTCTTCAAAGTCACAAATGGGCATGGGGCCTATTGGTTACCCTCAACCCAGTTTATCTGTTGAAATAGTTTTACCACAGTGTGGTCAATGCACATACTACAGCTTCTTGGAGCCATAGATGAGATTTATGTGAGAGGAAGACATCAAGAATCCATCCTTACTCTATAAACACACAAGACAGAATAACTCTTTGAAAAGAGTCTATGTCTTGCAAGTCTCGATTGTCAGTCATCTTGGAAGAGCCCAGTCAAAAGGGACTAATTAGAAGAGTCTCCTGTGTCCTTTAAGCAAGATGCCAATGTGTATGCATAAGCTACATGGGGAGGTGCCCTTCACTCACTTCCAAAAATGAAGTCAGGTTCATTGATGAACTCATTAAGCCTTCCTGATCAATCTCTGTTTCAAAAACTTTTGGTTGAGGATAATAGGAAACAGAAACTATGGAACACTCTCATTGGATGGAGAAAATGGGTGATGAATTCCTGATACATATCACAAAATTATCAAGGAAGCAAGAAAAATAGTTATTGGAGGGTCTCAACTACTGTTAAGATTCTATAATTCAGTGAGAAATATAACTTAAAACTAGAAAGGTCTATAGAAATTGTAATTTAGGCCCAGAGATTAGTTAGTTAGATCTAAGTCTAGCCCTCAGTTATATAGATTTCCCTTCTTACTCTCAATATAATAACTGAGCTGTATAATTAAAAGAAAAATTCTTTAGTTTCAACTCTTATTCCTCAGAAGCTTTTCCTAATAATCAATTAAGGTTCCATATATGTATTTATATACATATATGTATACATGTATATATCCTCTGTGTAATAAAACATCAAAAAAGACTAAATACCCCGGATACAGAATTCTGACATCGTAGGCCCAGATAATCTATAACTACTGACAACTGGAGGAGCAGGAAGTGGTTAGTAGAGAACCAAGGCAAAGATGACCTGATTTTAAATGGGCATCTAACCAAGTTTATTTTTCCACAGTAATTAATGTCCCTCTCTTCCTCCTCTTTCTTCTTTTTCCCTTTCCCTGGGATGAAGAGAAAAAGAAAAGTAAGACTGAATAGGGAAGCACTGGATTAAACTATGAAGAGTAAATTAGGCAATTAAGATTGGAAAGAAAGCAAAATGCTGGGAATACATTTTTCCCTAGTATCTCTGGTAAAGGCTTTATTTCCTAACTTTATCAAGAACTGAGTCAAATTCAGAAGGATGCTAGTCATTCCCAAACTGATAAATGGTCAAAGAATATATAAACAGATGAATAGGCCATTTTCAGATAAAGAAGACTCAGATGAAAAAAAAATTCTCTAAATTTCTGATCCTGTTGTAAAGATTAAAATTTAGGGGAGAGGGGGAGACTGAGGCAGGTAGAAATTAGTTTCTCTCTGCAAGGAGTATTATATTTTTTTAGAGGTTTATTAAAGGTTAAAGATTAAGAATATACAAGTAAGAAACATGTGCCTAGGCCAGAGGCCTAGACAAAATAACCTCACATCATGGAAGAGACGCCTCTGCTCCAAAAAACGGAAGTCCAAAAAAAGGGGCCCTTCAAAAGCCTTTGCTTAAATATCTTCTCGATCTCGGCCCAGGTGAGATTAAAAGGCATTCTGGGGAAGTGGAGCAAAGGCTCATGGGGATTGTAGTCCTGTATTCGAGTCTATTTTTTACACTGTATCAATGTAAAATCAATGTGATTCCTATGTCCAGTCTCCACATTATTTTTAGGAGTACCAAGAAACAGCTATTGTTTGCATACCTATCTATTATTACTAAAAAAATTCTATATTCAAATACATGTATATGTATGTGTGTTCCTAATACCTATTTCTTTTCAAAATATTGTTTTCCGTGTTATTTTCTATTTTTTTAGATAGCTTTTCAACTAGTTACTTTATGCCCTCCTCTCTAACCTTTGTTACTTAGAATGCTTTGAAAGACAATTTACAGCATAATATTTACTGGGCTACTAGAATTGACTAAAGAAAAGTACCCAACTTTGGGGAATAATTTGTCTTCCAGATTCTGAGCTCTATGTGATGGATGACTCATCTATACTCAGGACTTGGAATGGAAAAGAGCTCTAAATTCTTGGGAGGAATAATAAATCCTCAATGGAAACTTGTATTTCAGGTGTCCAACATTTGGAATAATAAGTATGTTTCTAATATACTAAAGAAAATATTTTTATCTTCTTTTTTGCACAGGAAATGAAATTTAGTAAGGAAACATTATATTGGTATACTTTACAAAAATAGCTTTCTTTTTCTTATAGAAAATGGAAATTCATGACATTTAGAGGTTAAGAAATAGTCTTTTATTCACAAATATGAAAAAGGGAGTCATGAACTTCAGTGGAAATTAATTTGTAAGAACATTTAATTCTGTTCTTTGAAGCTGTCTATCAATATATTCAACATGAACCAATGGGATATGAGCAAGATATAATCACGAAATGTATTTACAAAAGTTCTGCTTCCTCCCTCCCCTAATAAAATTATGTTTTTTAATCCCAAAACTGAATTTTACCTATTTCTAAATTCAAATTCAACAAATTTTTATCAACTAAATCCAAGTTAGTGAGAATAATGAATACCATAAAGTGGTCACATATTTAAATACACATTATTTGAAGTAACAAGTATTTAAAATATGTCTATTGGTTCCAGCTCAATGGAAATATGCAGTCTAAATTGAATAATGTGGCTACTTCACTGGATTCATTATTCACACTAATGGGAAATAGCTAAGAACTATAGCTCCCAGAGGAAAACTGGGTCTATTCAATTCAATCCAATAAACATGAAGTATGGACTCAGTTTAGGATAAAGGGCTGCTTGGCTTAAGGGGTAGATAGTTGGTCTTGGAGTCAAGACCTAGCTTCAAATGCAACCTTGAACATATGTTAGATCTGCGACTCTCAGTAAGACATTTAAGAGCTAGGTATTCCCTCAGCAACCCACTAAGACTATAAGAGGCAAATAAGTTGTTGAATTACATTGATATAGATAATTTCCGAATTGGGAGGTCCCTGTTGTTATTCAGTCAAGTCCAAATCTTTGTGACCCTCCAGACTATAGTGTGTCATTCAGATGTCATATCTTTTAGAATTTTAATACAATCCATAGAGTTTTCTTGTTAAAGATGCAGGGGTGGTTTTCCATTTCCCTCTCTAGAGGATCTTTTGTTAGAACTCTCCACTGTAACCTATACATCTTGGATAACCCTGTGTGGCATAACTCAAAGTTTCATTAAAATACATTGTCATAACAAGGCAGTGATCCAGGAGGTCAGGAGGTCCCTACATTGATTAAATCACGAGTCCATTTTTTTTAATTTACAAGGCACTGAGAATATAAAGATACAAGGCATTTTCTATCAAACTTAGCAATGAAAGAAGGGAACAATAAAAAACTACTCTGCCAGGGAGAATGAGAGACATACAAAGAAGGGCCAGCAAAAGGATGGAAGCTACCTAAAGAGTAAGTACTTTTTCTTGAGGAATCAATGAAGCCTTAACAGAATAGGGGGCATCTGAGTTGGGTTTTAGAAGAAGTGCAGACGGGAGAGATTTCAACATGGAATGGATTGGAATAAGCATCGATTAAGTACTATTAAATCTATATTTTGGAAAGGGAGAAGGAAGGTAATAAAAGGGAAAACTGCATATAAATAATATTGAATTTATTAACAGAGAAGGGAGGAAGGGAAGAAGAAAAATGGGGGAAGGGAAATCTGACTGCTTTACCCTCTAATTAAACTCACTATTTCACTACCTTAACAAGTTACATAAATTCCTAAAGGCAAGTCCAACAGGTAACCCGATTTCTCACACTCAGGGAGTCCTTTGATGGGTCAGGTACAGGAATCCAGCTGAGTACTCAGATGTCCAAAAGAGAGACTGATTCCCTCCAGTTTTCCTCTCTGTCCACCAGAGGGTATTGGGGAAACTCCTGCTCACTCTTGCTTAATGGTATTCAAAGAGGCTGCTTCCAAGATGTCCAAGGGTCCAGAAGAGATCAGATCTGCACCCTTCAGGCTTCACTTCCCAGCTCCAGATTCTCAGTTGAAGAACTGTGTCTTCAACAGTTTGGAACTTTCCCTGTCAGCCCTGGGAGAATTCTAAGTCTTGAGAGCTTGTCAATCAAAACTCTTTGCACCCTGTAATTTCCCTCGCTAAAGTACCTAGCATGTTCCAGACACTATGCTAAGAGTTTAACAGTCATTATGTCATTTAATTCTCCCCAGAAATCTGTGAGGGATGTGCTTTTATCACCCCCATTTTACAACTGAGGAAACCGAGGCAGAGAGCAATTAATTAATTGCCTTGCCTAGAGCCACAGAGCTAGGCAATATCTAAGATCAGATTTGAGCTCAGGTCTTCCTTACTCCAGAACCAGCCCTCTGTCCACTGTACCACCAAAGTACCCAACATGGGGAAAGAGTGTTCTAGTCATAGTATAATGAATCAGGTATTGGATTGCAATCGGGAAGGCATGATTTCAGATACTTGCCAGCTGTGTGACCCTAGGCAAGTCACTTAACCTCTCAGTGCCTCTATTTATTCATCTGTAAAATGAGAGGCTCAGAATCTTTCATTTTAAATTTTAAATTTCCTTCTTTAAATTTCCTTCTAGATCCTAATCTGTGACTTTATATCAGACTTAATGAACAAAGGTTGATAATGAAGGCAGGACAGCTACATCATGGAGCTTCCCATATTGAAGAAAAGATAAGACAGATACCCAAAGAGCTAAAATATATAGTAGAATATGATGAGCCTTTAGGGAAATGGTATCGTAGTCAAAGAGCTGTCCTTGGACTTGGGAAGATCTGAGTTTAAGCCCTGCTTCTGACACAAACTATAGCTATATGACCATGGTCAAGGCACTTCAACATTCACTGCCTCAAGTAGCAATGCAAGACCACGTGTTGCATATAAGTTGCAGGTATGTATATAACATGTTTTTTTTTTCATACTAGCATTGCCCAACAATGCTGCAATCACAGCCCTGGATATGACCCACCTCCCAAGGGAAAAAAAAAGGAGTTCCATCAAAGACGTACAAATTGGTAAAGGAGATCTGAGTAGTTCAATATAACTTGAACAAAAAGGTAAACTGAAGCAGATCTCTGAGAAAGATACCACTTATTAGCAGGGGGCATGCTACATGCCAATAAATGGGTCAGTGGCTTCCCTCCATTCATTTTAAGGACCCCAAGGAAAAGGACAGTTCTCTTTCAAGAGGTTTTTGGAGAGTACAGAACAGAGTAGATGACATCCTGGGATTGAGTACAAAGTGACTGGTTACAAATTCAACACGATTGGAGGTTTGGTAATGGTGCTTACAATCACACACACACACACACACACACACACACACACACACACACACATATACACATATGCTCTCTTCTTTCATGTCACTAAGAAGTACCTCTTTTTAGAGTCCAGGTGTAAGAGAACAGCCCAGACTTTTGGAGAGCAAACCAGATATCCTTAAAGAATAGCTTGGTTGTGTAAAGATATGAGACCTAAATTCCCTTGCTTTTACATGTATTCTCCAAGGTTAGTTAACTTCCTTGATATAAGAAGAGATAGTTTTTTTAACTTAACCTATCACAGGTCAGTGGAATTATGAACTAGATTAAGAGACAAAGAATCATGGCTTAAGCAGTTACAAGACAAAAGCAATTACTTATAAATAGGAATAAGAAAATTATATAGGATCAATTTTAACCTTGTGAGAAAGGAAAAATCATTTCCAAGTTTGTTAGAAGATCCTGGGGAAGCATATAGCTAAATCTTAAGGAATTGGTAGGGTTTTAAGATGGGAGTCCACTAGGAGTCATTTATTCCACAGGCACAAAAAAAGTTAACATCTCTAGTAATTATGATACTACTTTTAAGATGAGTGGTATAAAGGAAGTCTGCTATGGAAAAGTGGGTCTGTGACAGTCAAGTAGTAAAAAAAGGAAAACACAGCCTGGTGAGAGTTACCAAGTCATGAGTTATATTAGTATTCTTCCCCATGCTAGAACTGTGGTAGAATTCAGAACAGGAAGGAAGAGTCTCCTTTTCTGGCTTTGTTTCTTGATTAAGCCATACATTACCTTTTTTTTCCTTTTTAGTGTTCTCCAAAGAGCTAAATTATATTAAAATTTAGCAGAGAGAGTCAATTTGTTTGATTAGGACAAGTAAATGGAAAATAGAACTTAATCAGTGAAATTATTGGGATTTCACCCTGCAAATTACAGAAATTCTTAATGCTATTTTAAAACAAATTACGTAACCTTAGACTGCAATCAAGCAGAGTTAATTCTATTTCTTTCCTGTCTTTTCAAGTTAGACTTGTACTGTATCTAGGCTGTGATAATGATTCATTATAAATGCTTCAGTGTGGGGCCTTTGACTCAGAGCAGACTGGACCAGCTCCTTTTGTCCTGAATCTCTTACTAACTTATATAAAAGCCACAGACCTCAATGAGAATGTTACATGAACAAGAATCCCAGAAGTGCAGCTGCTGCTCTTCTCTCCATGAAAAAGCCAAGACCACAGATCTGGGAAGAAGGGGCATTAACAAATACTAGTGCTTCCCATTTATTTTTCCCAAAAAACTTTTCTTCCAAATCCTTATCATTAACAGGATACTTTCCAACGGCTGCATGAAGGATCTGGTTCATGTACAGTACTGGGCAAGCAGTTATTCTTTGTCCTGATATCTCTGAAGAGTCAGCAAAAGAGGCAGGGATGCCAAGTCTGAGCATCTGAGTGCACCTGTTTCTCCTCTTTCCACTGGGTTATAACTGGGTCATCTGTGAATAGAGCTGGCTGCCCACAGGCAGTTGGGAACAGCGTTCTATTAAAACATGACAGCTGATATTCAAAACAAACTGTAATTTCTAGGTATGATTAAATCACTCATAGAATTCATAGAATCTCAGAGTTGAAAGGGAATTCAGAAATGATCAAATAGCCTCTCTAAATGAGGTTTCAGTTTGGAAGAATAGAGAACTCATTATTATTGTGTCATTGTTCATATTTAATAATAATAGCTAACATTTATATAGCACTTTCTAAGTGCCAGGTACTTTGCTAAACATGTTATAATTATTATTTCAGTTAGTTCTCATAACAACCTCTGAAATTAGGTGCTATTATTTATCAAATCTTAGAGATGAGGAACCTGAGGCAAATGGGTAAAGTGACTAACTCAGGGTCACTCAGCTAGTCAGTGTCTGAGGCTGGACTGAACTCAGGACCAGCATTCCATCTAACTGCTACATTTTACCCTTATCATTAGAATTATTGTTATACCTCCTATTACTTTACCTCCTAACATAATGATAATGATTAGCATTTATAAACCTCTTGAAAGGTTTGCAAAGCACTATATATGCATTTATAAAATGTCATTTGACCCTCACAATAACCTTGGGAGGTAGATACTATTACTATCCTCATTTTTCTGATTAAGAAAATTAAGTCTAACAGAGGTTAAGTGATTTTCTCAGGGTCCTCGGGTAGTAGGCTGAATTTTAACCAAAGTTTTCCTGACTCCAAATCCAGCACTCTTACCAATGTACCAGGCTGCCTCAAAATGTCTACCATTCCATTTATAGACAACTAGAATTGTTAGGAAATGCTTCATATTCCAGCCATTTTTTCTCCTGTTTGGGGCAACTATATTCTGTTGTGGAATAACACAAAGCAAGTGATAATCACAAAACTGGGTCAATTTTGACTGTCTTTTATCTTTTATACATTGAAATCCAAATTATATTCTTTACCAACCTTGGTTTCCTGGATAGAAATGAACCCACTGGAGTATTTCTAACATTCCTTTGGAATTTCAGCCATTATTTACAAGTTTCACTGAAGCCAAAACACTGGTCCTGACTTCACAGTGCACCCTGTTGTCCATCTGATCCCAATTCCCACTTTGTAACTTTCTATCCAGGTTCCTCAAAGATGCTAACGATGGCTGGAAGACTCAGTGAAGGGTTTTATTCTCCATATGTCCCCCCACCTGCAGCAGGTGTCAATGACAGCCCTGAGAGCTCGTTCCCTGGCATCTTGGTTGGAGGGCACATGTGGCCCATTTGCACCTAATAGACTTTCATGGGACAGCTGTTTTATTCCTCACTGTTTGCAATGTCTGTTTACCTTACTTGTCATCATGTATTCAACGTGACTGAAATACAACTAGGTCCTGATTCGTGCAAATAATCAACTCTGTGAAGAAAATCTAAATTATTTGAATTTGCACTGAATATTTCCAATGGACTGTAACAAATTACTATATTTTACATAATTATAATTTCAAACTGCAAATCTGAATACATGTGACCACTCCAAGAGATCCATTACTCATACTAATAGGGAACTAACTGAAATTACTTTTTTGTTTCCACTGATATCATAGAATCCTAGATTCCAAAATTAGAAGAAACCTCCAAGGTCATCCATGCCAACATTTATCAGAAGGCATGCATTCATTCTCCAATTTACCAGACAAGTGGTCTTCCACCCAGTTTCCCTGATGTGGTCATCTCTCCTCTGCTCAAAGCCATTCTATTATGAGCCACACATTACTCCATCTAGAGGGGACAGCGAGTTCTTTCTTATAGTCAAGCCAAGTCAAGAAACATTTATTAACCTCCTACAATGTACCAGGAACTGTGCTGAGTGAATGGAAATCTGCTTCATGATAAAGTTTTCTCATTAATCTTACTGCTTTCCTATATGGAAGGAAAGTAGAGAGGCAATGAAGAGCATAGATTTCCAACCACGGCTGACTCTCTTTAACTCAGTTAAATTCAATAAACCAATAACTATTAAGCATGTATAGAGAATGCACCATGCTAGGCTATGGGGAAAATATAAAGTTTAAACCAAACATGGTTTCTGCCTTCTCAAAATGTATAGTCTAGAAGGACTAACAAGAATTTCTAAAAGAAAAAAATTAATAAAAAAATCAATACCTGGTGGGTTTTTGCTCACAGCTTGAACTGCAGGAGGAAAGTATGGAATAGAAAAATAAAAAATTGTAAAGGCTTGGAATATAGACTCAAGCTGATAATCAGCACAGTTCTTCATAGATAAGAATAATAATGGCCATATTAATTAGATGGTGTTTCAGTATCTGTTGAGTTCCTAGTTTCTTGGTAATAATCCTACCTTATTCTTTTAGATGCTGGAGACTGTTATTTGTATGATAAAAGTAGAAATAATTGTCATGCAAAATGATACACAGAGTATTGAGGATGTATACACAAAGTGCCAGGTGAGGTTTGAGGAGAAAGATTCTAGTCAACTGTAGAAGATCCAGGAAGGCTTCATGGAGGAAATAATAACTTGAATTTGGCTTTTAAAAGATGCATATTAACTCAGCTAGTTGAAGAGGATGAGAGAGAACAATCCAGACAAAGGAGTTTAGACTTTATGCAGTAAGATATAAGAAGCCACAAAAAAAATTAAGAAGATTGAAATGACCACAGTTAATGAAACAACAACAATAAAAACAATATAAGTTACAGTAAGCATTTTACTTTTACATGTTATGATGTGCCAGGCTCTGTGATAAACACTGAGAATACAAATATGCATTTTATTGCATTAAGTTTACATTTTATTAAATTATGTTAAGTAGAGCTGAAAGATGGATGAAGAGAATGTGGGGAAGGTAGGGAAAAGAAAAGAAATCCAGAGAGTTAGGAGTGAAGTTGGGACAGAGTAAAGGAATGAATATGGCTAACCTGGGTTCTTTCTGTAGTGGTTGCAAGAACTCACTAATAGAAAGAGGGGACCACAAGCATCTTCCAAGATGAGACACTTGCTGCAACATGGAGAAAAAGCAGTCTGGAGAGTCAGGTGAGGAATCAGAAGAGCAGTGAAAGAATGAGTGTGGCTGACCTGGTAGTTAAACATGCCCTCAAATCAGTTCAGGTCAGAGTGGCAAACCCCAAAACCAGCCCTGTTTGGAGAGATCCAAAGGTACTACTACCTTGTAAGAGGAAAAGAGAATCAGTGAAGACCAAGACCCTAGGACACTGGGCCCATTGAAATACAGTGCTACTTCTGGAGATGACAACACTCTCAGAGAACAGAACAAAGCCCCAGTAGCCTCTCAGTATGTGATGAATAAAGCTGAATATAAAAGCTTTATCTGGGGAATAAAGGATGCTTTTAAGTTGGGAAATGGAATAAAGGCAGGAAGCAATAGTCCATGAGATTATCCCTGAGGACCTGTATTAAGATGATGGCACTGTGAATAGAGAAAAAGAGGTAGATATAAGAAATATAAAGGAGGCAACTCAATGGATTGAAAGCCAGGTATAAAGACAGAAGGTCCTGGGTTCAAATCTGGCCTGGGATACTACCTAGCTGTGTGATCCTGGGCACGTCACTTAACCCCTATTGCCTAGCCCTTGCCATTCTTCTGTCTTGGAACCAATACACAGAACTGATTCTAAAATGAAAGTTAAAGTTTTTTGTTTTTTTGGTTTTTTTTTAAGAAATACAGAGGTACAATTGATAGTACTTGGTAGCCAACTGAATATGAAAGATGAGAGAAGAGGAAAGGCACAAGTAATTGTTATATGCCAGGAATTTCTTACAAATCTTATTTCATTTGATCCTTATAACAACTTTGGAAGATAGGTTCTATTATTGTCTCCATTTTACAGTTAAAGAAACTGAAGCAAATAGGAGTTAAAGGGCATCCTCTGGCTCATACTGCTAGTCTGAGGCCAGATTAACACTCAGGTCTTCTTGACTCTAGGCCAGTGGTTCTCAACCTTTCTAATGCCATGACCCCATAATACAGTTCCTCATGTTGCGGTGACCTCAAACCAAAAAATTATTTTGGCGGCTACTTCAAAACTGTAATTTTGCTACAGTTATGATTCTGAATGTAAATACCTGATATGCATTATGTATTCTCATTGCTATAAATCAAACATAATTTAAACATAATGATTAATCACAAAAACAATATTTAATTATATGTTAAGAAATATTAATCCAGCAGGAGGCAGCCTGAGCGCTGGGGCAGGAGGTAAGTCCTGCCTGGGGAGGGGGTCTGCAGACTCTGCCTTCTTCTTCCTGTCATGTCCCTCCAGCTCGAGCTGAGGCTTCACTTTGCTGGGGTTACTCGGCTCTGTTATCCGCTCTAGGAGTTATCTGCTCCAGGACTCATTCTTAACCCCTCCGGAGCCAGGCCCAGGTGCTCTCTCTGTTTGAGTCCGGTCTCCAGGCAACAGGGTAAATCCACCACCCCTCATAGGGGGAGGGCTGATGATAAGTAACTAATATTAGTACAATGTGCGGGCAGCAGGGTCCCCGTTCTTTCCGAGATCTTGCTGTAATGTAGTGCAATTTCTCAGTGGCTAAAGCCATCGGATATATGTATTTTCTGATGGCTTTAGGTGACCCCTGTGTTTTGGTCATTTGACCCCCACTGGGGTTGTGACCCACAGGTTGAGAACCGCTGCTCTAGACCTAGCACTCTGTCTACTATTCCACTTAGCTGTCTCAGTGAAGGAGTCCAGAGACCAGAAAAGAGCACCAGAATCTCAAACACCGAAGACCAGATGAATGGTAGTAGGAGCAGGTTTGGGATCAAAGATAGCAAGCTGAGTTTCAGGAATGTCTGAGTATGAGTTATTGGGACAGCCAGGTGCAGATATCATCTAAGTATTATAGCTAAGGTCCTAGAGTTTAGGAGAGAAGTATTCTCTGCAAATAATCATTTTAGAGTAACAGATTAACAGATTTTAAAACTGAATCCATCAAGCTCAATCCATATCCCAAAAGGAATCCAATCCACCAATATTTACTAAGTACCTATTATAGTTCAAACACTATGCTAAGTGGTTATCTAAACCCTTCTTTAAGACCTTCAAGGAAGGAGGGATTCATCACTTATGAGACAATTCACTTCACTCTTAGATAGCTGTTATTATCAAGAAATGCTTCTAGGGGCAGCTAAGTTGGCTTAGTGGATACAGAACCAGACCCAGAGATGGGGGGTCCTAGGTTCAAATCTGACCTCAGAAACTTCCTAGCTGTGTGGCCCTGGGCAAGTCACTAAAACACCACTGTTTATCTCTTACCACTCCTCTGCCTTGGAACCAATACATAATATTGATTCTATGATGGAAGATTAGGGTTTTTTAATGTTTCTTAAGTCTAAGTTTACCTCTTATCAGCTTCAACCTACTTTTCTTTCTTCTGTCCTCTGGGATCAAATAGAATAAGTCTAATCCCCTTCCCATGTGAGAGCCCTTCAAATATTTGAAAACACATGTCTAGTCTCTCCTGAGACTTCTCCAGGTTAAACAACCTAACTTCAGTGCCAACTGCTAGTTCCCTCTTTTCCTAACTACCTTATATTTAACTACTTTGTACTTATTTGTATATACATTTTCTATGTACTTGCTCTTTTTTCCCTATCAAATGTCAGCTTTATTTCCATCACCCATAACAGTGCCTGGCATATAGCAGAAGTTTAATAAATTGTTGATTGAAAAGAAACCAGTGGAAAAAGCTAAAGAAGGAGCACTTGATATGAAAACCAGGAAACTGTGGTTTCTCAGTAGGAAAGGAACAAGTAGTATCCAGAAGAGAGAAGAATCAACAAATATTGAAAGCTGAAATGTATAACCTACTAAATCTAGTCAACTACAGGGAAAACTAGTGAGCAAACAAGGAAGCCAAAAAGGAAGAATGAGAGGATTGAACTATTAGAAAAGTGGGAAGAGTTGAATAAAAAGGAACCCCGAGGAGAAGTAGCTTGAGCCAAAGTAGAATCCTGGACAAAGACTTTCTGTATTTCCTTTCTGCATCTCAACTCAGTGGCTTTTGTTTTTCTCTCTTTAATTTAGGATTTGAGAGTCATAGAGCTAAAAGTATGTTGGCATAAGTGGATAGTATACTGGACCTAGATTTAGAAGACTGGTGTTCAAGCTCTACCTCTGATCTGAGCTATATGATCATGAGCAATTCACTCAACCTCACCAAGTCTCAGTTTCCCTATTTGTGATAACCTCTATTTCCTTCCTGTTCTAAAGCCATGATTTGTCATTCTACTATAGTTCAAATGATACTATGATCTTGGAACTCAGTTACCTCAGTAAGGAAAAAATACTCAGTCTTCAAGATCATTCCCCAGGTCACCCATTAACCCTATCCTGAAGTCTTGTCTCAGATAATTTCTGTTCTAATTCTGCTCTGTTCTGCTCTTCTTTCTCTGAACTCCTCTAGCATTTGAAGTTAAAATGGCATCTGATAGTTAATTTACTCCCTGAATGATTGGGTTCCCTGGTTCCTTACTATGTTAATATTTTATCATATAATAGGGAATGGGGAGAGTAATGTGGTAGAGAAAGTCAGGAGGGTCAAGAGTACTGTGAAGATTAAATTAACTCTCCCCTGATTGTGAACATGAAATTAACTCTCCTCTGATTGTGAAGATTAAATTAATTCTCCCCTGATTGTGAAGATTAAATTAACTCTCTCCTGCCCAATTTTAGATTGAATCACCAGAAGTGTAAACACTCAAAATTGAGTGGGGGAAGTCTATGATAGTAGGTGACAAATCAGAATCAACTGACTTCCCCCTGAATAGTCCTAAGCAAAGCTTTAGCTGTAATTGGTTGACATAAAAGTGGAAGAAGGCACAGGAAGTGACTCAAAATAAGCATCTTTAAAAAGGAGATACAACTTCCTGTGGAGAGTTCTTCTGGAGTTCAGAGTTTGAGCTGGAGGCTGGTGAAGAGTCTGCTTACTGGACCTGAGACCTTGGACTTTGTGTAACTGTTCTTAAATCTCTCCCTATGGACTGACACATGGTAAGTGAAAAAGACTGACTCCTTTCCTGGATTTTTTGAAGGGTCTAGCCTCAAGAGAGGCCTACCCTCTTGAGAGAGGCTTCCTGCATCCCTAGGTCCTTGGCTCAAAGCTGAGACCTCTCCAGCTAAGGACTAATTAGCCTAGGTTGAGCCAGAGGCCAAAGCAAAATACTTAGTGCATAAGCTAGATATCTTACCCTATCATCTCTCTGATTTCTTACTTCACTCTTTCTATATTTTATAAATAAATTGTTTAAATAAATTTCTTTGGAATTGATTAAATTTCTGGCAACCCTATTCTTAAATAATCCAGTCCAACCTTTTGTAAAAACCCCTCACATTTCTACCCATTACATCACAAGCCTGGAGAGGAATTAAATAGTGACAGGGGTTGGCCTGGGCACTTTACACTAAATGGAAGACTACTGAATTTAGACAATAGGAATGGGAATAGAATCATCTAAGCTAATACTTTCCTGGATGAGTCCATGTAAAATATGAAATGAAAACCCCAAATTACTTCGTATTTAATGACTGATAGAGATAACAAAATAACTGCTCAAGAATTTGCAGCTCATGTCATCAATGGAATAGCTATTCTAAACTACAGAGTAGAAGAGGTAAAAGAGAATGGGACATGAAATCTTAAAAGTCTGGATTCCTCTTCTGCCTCCCCACACTGATTAGCTAGATGGCTTTGAGAGCTGAAATCCCCTCACCTTGATCAGCTTTAGTTTTCTTACCTTTAAAATGGGGTTAAACAATACTTACACTAATATATCTCAGTGATTTTCTGTGAAAATGAAGTGAGATGATGACTATTATATACATATATATACTTTGGGAGCATAATTCTTTATGTAAATGCTACCATAATTATCTGTCAAAGATAGTTAAATGAGGGATTGCCTTCCCACAACTGCCATGTTCTTATAATTGACTGTTAAAGTTCCACTGCCCTCCTTGCTTTAATTTTCTTTAGATAATTCTTTGGGTTATTGTCCATGACCATAATTTTATCAGCCAAATTAAGTCATTTATTCCTTTATGTCTTGGCCTGATGCCTACTAAGCAAGAACTAAATCTAAGCTACAGTTTTCCTTCTTTACAATTTCTTTAATTTAAAATTTGAATTTAACTTTGAAAAAAAAAACAAATTTTATTCTGTATGCCAGGTGGCCATAACTTTTGCCTTTATGAAAAAAGACCAATGTCAAAAGGAAATTTTGAAGAATAATTTGTATATGAGCCATGAAATTTCTTGATATTTCATTTTCTCATTACCAATGGCTGTCAAAAATTGTGAACTTGTTTAACTTGCACCGATGACTGTTTAATAGTGAGGATAGCCTGAACTTAGAGGGAAGAATTTTAAGAATTGCAATAAATTATGTCTAGCAAATGAGGTCTTTATTCAACTAACATCTGCCTTTGGATTAATGCCTACTCATATTTCACTTGAAATATTCAAAGAAAGAAAGGGGCTCATTTGAAGCCTAGATTAATTCATACATCTGGCAGGGGGGTTGGACTAGATAATCTCTCAGGTTCCTTCCACTCTGAGATGCTATGATTCAAATTTCCTGGTGAGACAAAACTAACACATGAAACATCCCATGAGTCATAAAATTAAGCATTAAAGTAATATAGAAATGACTCTACAAGATGTAGGAAATCAAAGAAAGAGAGATGATTCATAAGTGAGTCACACTGCTATCATCATCACCAGATGACCACCAGGTATTGGGGAATGATGTAAAGAAGATTTAGGCTTTGGATATGGAATTGTAATGGAGGGTTGTGAAATTCCTCCTAACCCTAAGGTTATTTGGCCTTTTGATTCTTTTATAGAACCAAAAATGATCTTATATATCATTAGGACTTAAAGGAAGTTAGTAGTACAGTAAATAAAGTGTTGGGTCTACAGTTAGGAAGATAGGAGTTCAAAACCTAGGCTTAGCCACTTACTAGCTCTATGACCTTGGGCAAATTACTTAACCTTTTGGCTGCTGTTTCCTCAATTGTCAAGTAAATATAACAGCACTTAACTAATTGGTTTGTTTGAGGATCAAAGAAGATGATATTTGTAAAAATCACTTGGCACAATGCCTAGCACATGGTTGGTTGGTTGGTTGGTTGGTTGATGTCCTTCATTCACAAAGAGAACCAAAATGGCATCACTGGTGATGTCTTTTGACTTGCATACAAATGGGATTTGAGTGAAATAAAGCAGAGTTACACAAAGTCATCAGCCTCACTTTTTCTTCCTGAGTCTTGAAAATCCAATGACAAGACAAAAGTCAAGATGACTGATAATGGCTTGGAATGCAATGATGACTTTGGCTTCTTTAAAGCCTGATCGATCTTCCACAGTGTTCCACAGTACTTATTTCTACCACCTTCATGGTCATTTGAACAAATCGTTCTCATCTGCCTTTCAACCAGGGGAAATCTTCACATGCCTTGGATAGATATTCTCCTAAGTCCCTGAAAATTTTGAGACTTGTCAGTTACTCTCAAACTAGTTTAGCCCACCCATGAAGACAGCTTTCCTGAGTTGTGGCCACTATGCATGCTACAGATTCCTGAAACTGGGAGGCAGATGGATAGCAAAGGAGAAAAGCACCCTTGAAACGGAGTTTGGCAAGCACTTATACCAGAAGTACTAATGCTCTGAGTACCCCATTCACCTCTGGAATATAATAAGTACTAAATAAATATTTATTCCTTTCCTTCCTCTTCCCTTCTAGGCCACTTGAGTGAAACTTTGCTCCCTATAGCCTCCCTAAAAGTAATCATCCTGAAGGAGAAACATGCTGAAACTGGATGTTAACTTGCTCTGAATCCAATATCCCTCTTTAATATGATGAAATGATCTGGAAGGAGGCTTAAGAAAGCTCTATTCAATATACAATTGGTCTGAAGAAGTACTAGGGCAGGATTGAAAGTTAGAGACCCTGGGAAAAGGAAAGAAGCAAGGCTTAGGAGCTCTGAGACTGAAAACCCTTTTCAGATAAGAGGTAATTAAAATGAACTGTCCACGTGAATACCAACAACTAAACTCATCGATCTTCTTGTCAGCCATGGTATAGGAACATTTTTTCATTTCAGGTCTAAAATATCTCCCACCTCTTTCACTGTCACAAGCAAGAAAATTACAAGTTTCAGGAATTAGGCAAAATACAGAGAGTAGAAATCCAGAAACTCTTTGCTCTTCAAAGATATGTGTAACCTATGGAAAGTCCAGGACTTTGACTTTCTAATTGTTTTTGGAATTCTTCTAAATATGCATAGCTAGTATCATTCTCCATATTTCTAGTCTTACACTCCCTATGTAATAATGTTATGGTTGGCAAAGTAAAGACTTGAATACTAAGATATGTATAAGATAAATAGAGAAAAAAGGCAGCATAGTGCAGTGGATAGAAGGATGATCTTGGAGTTAGGAAGATATGAGCACAATGGCAAAATTGCTGGGCTTGTAATTAAAAGGATCCAAGTTTGATCATTTCATCTATTTCAGGTGAAATTTTGAAGATTAACAATATAAGCATCCATTCTTTGTTGTAAGTTCCTGCCCACAGTCCTGGGATCAAATATGACCACAGACCGATCCTGGCTATAAGACCCTAAACAAGTCACTTAACTCCTGTTGCCTAGCCCTTACCATTCTTCTGCCTTGGACTCAATTCACAGGATTGATTCTAAGATGGAAAGTAAGGGGGGTTTTTTAATTGGTGCAAATGACTTACCTTTACATACCTTTACACACACAAAAAAAAAATTCAAACCAGAAAGATCAGTGGAAATAAATATCTTACCCAAATGTCTTCATAGACATTCATAGGGGTCCAAAATGATACAAATCTGTGAAAATATGCAGCCCATAATTCCATTAAACATCCCCCTTTCCTTCTATGTCCCTGCCCCATCTTTTTCTTCTACTCCATTCCCCACGTGATCCCATCTTCAGCTCCAATTTCACCCAATCCCCAAACTGTCTAGCATGGACAGCTATATAAATAAAATACAAATTAAACAGAAAAGTAAAATTAGATGCAGTAATCCAGTGTCAATTGCATCCCAAAATTTCCTAATGGGAAGCAAGTGACTGAAAGCAGTCTATATAAGAAAAATATTTAGAAGATTCACTAACAATGATGCTCTTAAAAAGACTGTACAATTAATTTAAGCATCATTTTAACATTTCTCCTTTCTTCCTCATCTAACCTCCTTTTGTTTATTTTTTATTTTTATTATGTTTTAATTTTTTATAATATTTTAATAATAAATTTCCACAGAAGTTTTCTAAACTTATATGATCCAAGTTGTCTCCCTTCTTTCTTATGGATCTGGCAAGCAATTCAATCTTGGTTATACATGTATTATCCCACAAAACACATTTCCATACTATTCATTGTTGTTAGTGAAGAATCTATAAAACCAAAACCCCAAAACATATACCCAAGTAAACAAGTGAAAAACCATGTGCTTTCATCTGTATTCCTATTCTAATAGTTCCTTCTCTGGAGGTGGATAATATTCTTCATCATAAGTCCCTTAGAATTGTTCTGGATTAGTAAAGTCTATCACATTTGACCATTCCATAACATTGCTGTTACTATGTACATGCTTTCTTGGTTCTCCTCATTTAACTCTGCATCAGGTCATGTAGGTCTTTTTCCTTCTGAAATCCTATTCACCATTCCTGATAGCACAATAATATTCCATCACCATCATATACCAAAAATTATTCAGCCATTCCCCAATTGAGGGACATACCTTTAATTTGCCACCGCAAAAAAGCACAGCTATAAACTTTTCTACAAATATATCCTTTCCCATTTTTTAATCTCTTTTGGATACAGACTTAGTGATATTACTGGATCAAAAGGTATGTATTCTTATATAGCCCCTTGGGCCTAATTTCAAATTGCCCTTCAGAATGGTTGGATCATTTTACAACTCCACCAGCAATGTATTAGTGTCCCAATTTTGCCACATCCCCTCCAAAACTTATCATTTTCCTTTACTATCATATTTGCCAAACTAATAGGTGTGAGGTGGTTCCTCAGAGTTGTTATCACTTGAATTTCTCTAATTAAGAGGGTTTATGACATTTTTTCATATGATTATTGATAGCTTTGATTTCTTCATCTGAAAACTACCTAGATCTCAAGTCCTAGATTCCAAGTCAGTGGTAAAATGGCTCAAAAATGAAGGTGTGGCTAGGAGACAATAGGAATTAATCTGGTTTAATCTTGTTTGTCCATGTTTATCTTTTTCTAAATGGTAAGATTTATAAATTTTATATCCTCTCTTAAACTTTCCAGACTGAGTCCAAATTATTTTAGCTGAGCCTCAGAAAAACTGTTATTATCAACTCCTTTGCTTTTATCATATGCCTTCAGAGACAACTGATGTTCCTTCCCCATGAGCTGTCACTCACAACATTTTATTTCTTTCATCTACTTTAACAATTTATTTTGCATAGGTCCAGCTCACTAGGTTCTTTCAGGCTTTACTATTCAGTACCCTCAGCAACTGTGCTGAAAAATCCAATAGATATAGTAGAGAAAGAATGTGTCGGCTAGGGTAGGGGAGAGAAAAGTGAATAAGAATTTATAGAAGACCTACTATATGCCAAGAACTGTGCTAAGCACTTTACTCACTTATCTCATTTGATCCTCACAATAACCTTGTGAGGGTTATCATCTTTATTTTACAGTTGAGGAAGCTAAGGGAAACAAAAGTAATTTAAAAATCAATGTACCACAGTATCTAAATTCTTTAGAAGCCATTAATTTGGGTAACACAACTATCCAGAAGATAGCACAGAATCTTGAAATAGAGTTGGATCCTGGGGAAGTCTAAGAGCCAACTGATTAAGATGTAACATGCTGGGGGCACATTGGGGTCCTTTTAATATTCCTATGAATAAGTGCACACCACCTAAATGCCAGGATATTGCTTTCTTCGTAACTTAGAGATACCATTTATTTTGTGATCAGTCATTTTGCATATTATAATGGAGGATCATGGGAGGACAGTAACTTATTAGGTGGGAAGGAACATAAGTTTCAAACCTTACCCAAGAAACATAAATCATTGTCCTGGCTTTTCCCCAAACTAAGCAAAAAAAAAAAAGTCTGAGCTGATGGTAAAATAGATGGATGGCAAAAATAGCTTAATCATGAAGATGGCAGCTTAGAGAACATGTGGGTTTAAGGGGCAGGAAGAAAGAAGACCCCCGGGCCCCTTCCCCACCTACAGCACTCAACCTCCAGTGGTGTCTGAAATCTCTGGGTGGGCAAGAGCACTAGTCTGGAGGGATAACCTTGCTGGCAAAGCTATGCCAGGCTCAGGGCTTAGAACACAGGCAGCATAGAGACAGCTGGGGGAGAAACACAGAGCAGGCAGACCAGTCTCAGTAAAAAGGCTCCATCTTGCCCCCCCTTTTCTAGAGGTTTTGGCCTCAGGGCACAGTCAGCTATGCTGATCAACTCCACTCTGATTGAATCTCATGAATAAGGGCAGATAAGAAGCCTTCAGAGGGCAAGGAAGCTGAAGGTCCAACAACCCTCCCCACAGACTGATCTGAGAGCCTTGCTGACTAAGCTCCAAGGGGTAAAGGCTGCAACAAACTACAGGCAACAACTTTGAAAACAGGAGAGGAAGCCCAGCTCCCTCTCAGCATTTGCTTTCAGCTGGGGAAGATCACACTACCTGACCAAACAGCAGAACAGAGAAGAAGCCCCTTCAGGACAGAATAGCCCAAGCTCACAGATCCAGCACAAAATGAGAGGAGCAAGACTACAGGCAACTACAGGGGGGAAAGAAAGTGGAAATATGAGTAAACAACAGAAAAAGAAAAAAGAAATTACAATTGGCAGCTTCTATCCAGGCAATGAACAAAGAGCAAATGAAACAGAGGAGGATCAAGGAACACCAAACAAAAACACAGAAATTCCAGTGAATTGGACACGGGTTTTGGAAGAACTCAAAATGCAATTTAAAAAAAAAAACAATTAAGAGAGGCTGAAGACAACCGGGAAAAGAACTTAAAAAGCAAAATAAATCATCTAGAAACAGAAAACGGTGTGTTGAAAGCCAAAATTAATCAGCTTAAAAATGAGCAGAGGATATGAAAGGTGATGCAAAGAAGATGAAAGATGACCTCCAAAGAAAATCAGACCAGAACAAAAAGGATGACCAAAAAGCCAGGGATGGAATTCAGTCTTTAAAAACTAGAATCTAACAACTAGAAGCAAATGACTTCACACGGCAGCAGGAAACTATAAAACAAAATCAAAAGAATGAAAAAACTGAGGAAAATATGAAACACCTCATCCACACAATGGAAGATTTAGAAAACAGGCCAAGGTGAGACAACTTAAGAATCATTGGTCTACTGGAAGATCATGACAAAAGAAAAAGCCTGGACATCATCCTACAGGAAATTATCCAAGAAAATTTCCCTGACATTCTAGATCAAGAGGGAAAAGTGGAGATTGAAAGAATCCACAGATCATATCCTATACTTAATCCCCAACTGACAACACCCAAGAATGTTATAACCAAATCTGAGAACTACCAGACCAAGGAAAAAATATTACAAGCTTCTAAGAAGAAGTCATTCAGATACCATGAAACTTCAGTTAGGATAACACAGGATCTGGCTGTATCTACACTGAAGGACTGAAAGGCATGGAATATGATATTCCATAAAGTAAGGGAACTAGACCTACAACCAAGAATCAACTACCCAGCAAAAAATGGCTATATTCTTGCAGGGGAAAGTGTGGTCATTTAATAAAATAGAAGGCTTCCAAGCATTTGTAAAGAAAAGACTAGACTTGAACAGAAAATTTGATGCCCAAACACAGAACTCGAGAGAATCACCAAAAGGTAATTAAGAAAAGGGAAAAAACAACAAAAACAAAAAAAACTTTTTTAAGGGATCCAATAAGTTAAAATTATATGTATACCTACAAAAAAAGAGGATATTGTTAACTCTTAAAAATTCTTATTATCACCAGGGTAGCTAGAAGAATTATACATAGAAGGAACTGTGAAAAACTGTATAGGATGAAATGCCAAGACATAAACATGTATATAGATAAATGTATGCATAAATATATATATATATATATATATATATATATATAATTAGAGGTAAAAAATAGGTTAATACTAAGAGAAATGGGAAAAGAAACAAAATGGGGTAAATTTATATGTCATAAAGAAGTACATGTCAGGAGTTGGGGAGAACACCAATACACTGGAAGGAAAAAGAAGTTGGAGATAAGAAATGCTTAATTCTTAATGTGCATTGAAATTGACTCAAAGAGGGAAAAACAATCAAATTCATTGGGGCAGAGAATAGATTTGCATCATATAGAGAAGTAGAAGGGTAACAAATGGACTAGTGGGGAGCGAAGCATACAAGGGAGGGAGGGGGGATAGTTTAAAAGGGCTGTAAAGAAAGTAAGAGGGGAATAAGAAATGAGGGGGATTAGAAAGGGAAGTAAAATAAGGGTGGTAATTAGGGGGGACTGATTAAAGAAAACAATGGTAGGAGGAAATAGTGAAAGAAAAAAGGGCAGGGCTAGGAGTGGAAATCAAAATGTTGGGACATACACAGGTGGTAATCATAACTCTGAATGTGAATGGAATGAACTCACCCATAAAATGCAAGCAAATAGCAGACTGGATTAGAAACCAAAATCCTACCATATGTTGTCTACAAAAAATACACATAAGGAAGGTAGATACATATAGGGTAAAGGTAAGCAGATAGAGCCAAATCTATTGGGCATCAATTGAGAAAAAGAAGACAGGAGTCACAATCATGATATCTGACAAAACCAAAGTAAAAATAGATCAAGTCAAAAGAGATAGGGAAGGTAATTACATCCTGATAAAAGGCAGTATAGACAATGAGGAAATATGAGTACTCAACATGTATGCACCAAATGGCATAGCATCCAAATTTCTAAAGGAGAAACTAGTGGAGCTCAAGGATGAAATAGAAAGAAAAACTATACTAGTGGGAGGCCTGAACCTTCCTCTATCAGAACTAGATAAATGAAACCAAAAATAAATAAGAAAGAGGTAAGAGAAGTGAATGAAATCTTGGAAAAATTAGAGTTAGTAGATATGTGGAGAAAAACAAACAGGGACAAAAAGGAATACACCTTTTCAGCAGCACATGGTACATTCACAAAGACTGACCACATGCTAGAACATTACAAAAAAGTGCAAAAGAGGAGAAATAATAAATGAAACCTTTTCAGATCACAATGCAATGAAAATAATAATTAGTAAGGGTACATGAAGAGGCAAATAAAAAATTAATTGGAAATTAAATAATACAATTCTCCAAAATCAGTTAAAGAACATATCGTAGAAACAATAATTTCATTGAAGAAAATGACAATGATGAGGCATCCTTTCAAAATCTATGGTATGCAGCTAAAGCAGTACTTAGAAGGAAATTTATATCCTTGAGTTCATATGTTAACAAATTATGAAGAGTAGAGGTCAATGAATTGGACATGTAAATTAAAAAACTAGAAAGTGAACAAACTAAAAATTCGCATATGAAAACTGAATGAGAGGTCCTAAAAATTAAAGGAGAAATTAATAAATTTGAAATTGAAAGTCAAAGAACTATTGATTTAATAAATAAGACTAGAAGCTGGTACTTTGAAAAAACAAATAAAATAGATGAAGTACTGGTCAATCTAATTTAAAAAAGGAAAGAAGAAAACTAAAATGACAGTATCCAAGATGAAGAGGAAATTAAGACAATAATTAAAAACTATTATGTGGCAATAAATATGGCAATCTAGGTTATATGGATGAATATTTACAAAAATATAAATTGCCTAAATTAATAGAAGAAGACATAGAATACCTAAATAATCCCATATCACAAAAAAGAAATTGAACAGCCATCAAAAAACTCCCTAAGAAAAAATCCCCTGGACCAGATGGATTCATAAATGAATTCTATCAAACATTCAAAGAACAACTAATCCCAATACTATACAAACTATTTGACAGAATAAGCAAAGAAGGAGTTCTACCAAATTCCTTTTATGACACAAATATAGTACTGATTCCAAAGCCAGGCAGGTCAAAAACAGAGAAAGAAAACTACAGACCATACAGACTATCTTTAATGAATATAGATGCAAAAATCTTAAATAGAATACTAGCAGAACAACTCCAGCAAGTGATCACAATGGTTATTCATTTTGATCAGATGAGATTTATACCAGGAATATAAGGATGGTTCAATATTAAGAAAACCATCCATATAATTGACCATATTAACAAGGAAACCAACAAAAATCACATAATTATCTCAATAGATGCAGAAAAAGCCTTTGACAAAATACAACACCCAATCCTAATGAAAACACTAGAAACTACGGGAATAGAAGGGCCTTTCTTAAAAATAATAAATAGTATACATCTAAAAACATCAGCAAACATTATATGCAATGGGGATAAACTAGAAACATTCCCAGTACAACCAGGAGTGAAACAAGGACGCCCATTATCATCTCTATTATTTAAAATTGTACTAGAAACACTAGTAGTAGCAATTAGAGAGGAAAAAGAAATTCAAGGTATTAAAACAGGCAATGAGGAGATCATGTTATCACTCTTTGCAGATGAGACCATCATATATGGTCCAGTTAAAGAATCCTAGAGAATCAACTAAAAAGCTAGCCAAAATAAATCAACAACTTTAGCAAAGTTGCAGGATACAAAATAAACCCACATAAGTCATCAGCATTTCTACATATTTCCAACACATTTCACCAGCAAGAATTAGAAAAAGAAATTCCATTTAAAATTACCCTCAACAATATAAAATCCTTAGGAATTTATCTCTCAAGACAAACACAGGAACTATATGAACACAACTACCAAACACTCTCCACACAATTAAAACTAGATCTAAACAATTGGAAAAACATTGATTGCTCATGAGAAAATAAGCTAACATAATAAAAATTACAATCCTACCCAAACTAATTTACTTATTTAGTGCCATACCGATCAAACTACCAAAAAACTTTTTTACTGAATTAGAAAAAAACCATAACAAAGTTCATTTGGAAGAACAAAAGATCAAGGATATACAAAAAATGTGAAGGAAGGTGGCCTTGCAGTACCAGATCTCAAACTATACTATAAAGCAGTGGTCATCAAAACAATATGGTACTGGATAAGAGACAGAAGGGTGAATCAGTGGAATAGACTTGGGGTAAGTGACCTCAGCAAGACAGTCTATGCCCAAAGATCCCAGTTTGGGGGACCAAAATCCACTATTTGATAAAACTGCTGGGAAAATTGGAAGACAGTATGGGAGAGACTGGGTTTGGATCAACATCAAACACCCTACACCAAGATAAACTCAGAATGGGTGAATGACTTGAATATAAAGAAGGAAACTATAAGTAAATTAGGTGAACACAGAATAGTATACATGTCAGATCTTTGGGAAAGGAAAGATTTTAAAACCAAGCAAGAGTTAGAAAAAATAAAAAATGTAAAATAAATAATTTTGATTACATTAAATTAAAAATGTTTTGTACAAACAAAACCAATGCAACCACAATTAGAGGGGAAGCAACAAATTGGGGGAAAGTCTTCATAACAAAAACCTCTGACCAAGGACTAATTACTCAAATTTATAAAGAGCTAAATCAATTATACAAAAAATCAAGCCATTCCCCAATTGATAAATGGGCAAGGGATATAAATAGGCAATTTTCAGATAAGGAAATCAAAACTATTAATAATATAAAAGGTGTTCTTAATCTCTTATAATCAGAGAGATGCAAATCAAAACAACTCTGAGGTATCACCTCACACCTAGCAGATTAGCTAACATGACAGCAAAGGAAAGTAATGAATGTTGGAGGGAATGTGGCAAAGTTGGGACATTAATACATTGCTGCTGGAGCTTTGAATTGATCCAACCATTCTGGAGGACAATTTGAAACTAAGCCCAAAGGGTGCTAAAAAACTGTCTGCCCTTTGATCCAGTAATGACACTGCTCAGTTTGTACCCCAAAGAGATAATAAGGGAAAAGACTTGTACAGGAATATTCATAGCTGTGCTCTTTGTGGTAGCAATAAAATGGAAAATGAGGGGATTCCCTCCAATTGGGGAATGTCTGAACAAATTGTAGTATATGTTGGTGATGGAATACTATTGTGTTCAAAGGAATAATGAACTGAAGGAATTCCATGTGAACTGGAATGGCCTCCAGGAATTGATGCAGAGACGGAGCAGAACCAGGAGAACATTATACACAGAGACTGATAAACTGTGGTACAATCGAATGTAATGGACTTCTCCGTAAGTGGCAATGCAGTGATCCTGAACAACTCAGAAGGATTTATGAGAAAGAACACTATCCATATTCAGAAGAAAAACTGTGGGAGCAGAAACACAGAAGAAAAGCAACTACTTGATTACATGGTTTGAGGGGGATATGATTGGGGATGTAGACCCTAAACAATCACCCTAATACAAACATCCACCACATGAAAATAGGTTTTGATCAAGGACACATGTAAAGCCCAGTGGAATTTCGCATCAGTTATGGGAAGGAATGGGGTGGGGGGAGGGAAAGAATATGATTCTTGTAACCAAGAAATAATGTTCTAAATTGACTAATTAGTTTTCAAAAAATTTAAGTATTAATCATGATAATAATTGAAACTGAATGCCTCATTAATAAGTTAGAAAAGGATCTTTGTAACTGTTATAGAACTAACAGCTCATTCTATTATTGGAAGAAATAAGTAGAAATTAAAAGTTGAGGCAAGTGAAAATCTGATTTAATCCAATGAATGTGTTGATACTATCAATTAGTTTACATAAAAATTCCCAAGGAATATTACAAAGTGATCCAGTTGTCAGGAAACAACTCAAGAAGTAAAGCCCATTTGCTGTAAGAAATGGGAAGATCATCTGATCTGATGAGGATATAACTCCACCTAGCCTCAGAACAAAGAATCATAATTGAAGATGCTATTGATTTAAGGGACTCAAAGAAGAATGAAATTTTCTGATGAAATGAAAGCCTCCTCTTAGGCTATTTCATTCCAATTCACACTCACATGTTTAGGTTTTTGGTCACTAAGTCAACAAGAATTTATTAACTGTAAGGCACTATGCCGAGCAGGGAGTATTCAAAGAAGTCATTGCCCTCAGGGAGCTCACATTTTAAGTGAAAAAATAAGAAAACATATATTTTATTACATACATGTTTGTATGTGTGTATACATATATAAACACACATATATGCACATATACACATATATACATTTATGAGATTACCTCCTACTTATGATGTATATCCATCTATCCATCCATGCATCTCAGGCCAATTCTTACTCTAATCCTGTCCTTAACCCTAACCATCCACCCACCCATCCATCCATCCATCCATCTATCCAGCTATCTACCTATCCACATATCTAACTATATAAATATAGGTGTGTGGATATGTGGAAGGTGTGTGGATGTGTATACACATGCAAACTATAATCTCAGAGGTAAGTTACCAGCAGAGGAAGAGGCTCCTGAAAACAGTGTGTTATAAGCTAATTCTGCAGGAAGTCAAAAGATAGTGATATGGAGGACAGCCAGTGAAATGAAGTTTGGAGAAAGAATGTTATTAAGACCAGGAAGAAGTCCAATGTCACTGGAGAATATGATGCAGATAATAAAGAGTCAGAATACTGGCAAGGTAGGAAGGTACCATGTGTGGAGGATTTTAAAAGCCAGAGAATTTTATATTTGACCCTGGAGTTAATGAAGAGTCATTAGATCTTAGGCCATAGCAGGTGACATGGTTAGACATCCTTCTTTTAAATTCTTTGAAATCTGCTTTGCAAAAATCTAGTCTATGTCAAATTATGACAGGCTTTCCTCTTTCCTTTGAGAAATTCCATCATTTCTACTCCATTGATCAGGTCTTTCCTGTTCAGCAAAATCAGATCCAGAATAAAATCCCCCCTTGTTGGTACTTCAATCTCTTAAAAGATGGCATTGTCTTTGGGGGCAGCTGGGTAGCTCAGTGGATTGAGAGCTAGCCCTAGAGACGGGAGGTCCTAGGTTCAAATCTGGCCTCAGACACTTCCCAGCTGTGTGACCCTGGGCAAGTCACTTGACCCCCATTGCCTACCCTTACCACTCTTCTGCCTTGGAGCCAATACACGGTATTGACTCCAAGACGGAAGGTAAGGGTTTAAAAAAAAAAAGATGGCATTGTCTTTAAAGCAACTCAAGATTTTGTTGGCTGTTCTGTTTTTGAACTAGGGAAAGCTTCAGCAGGTCTAGATAATTAGTTTCCTATAACTACTACTAGTTCATACCTCTGTGCTGAGCTTCTGGTCTCCTTCCTGAATTCCTCATCTATTTCTTCTATCTGCCCCATAATCTGTAATACTCCACTGAAAAAATTACTCTCTCTGTTAATCTTCGCTCAAATGTATGAATGAATGAATGAATAAAGAGCATCTAGGGGAATTAGTGTCTCTTTGCACATTTACATTAAGATTGACAACATTTAGTTAATAAACTCTTAGTTAATGACTCCTGAAAAATTGAAATTGCATGTTCATTAGTGACTTAGAGTATCCTAATGCTATAAGGGAAATTAGAGATTGATTAATCTAGATTCTGCATCTTATAATCAATTAATAAACATTCATTTAATATTTACTATGTTCCAGGTATTGTGATAATCAATGGGCACACAAAAAAGGCAAAAACCCTTTCCCTCAACATGCTTACATACTAATAAAGAAGTTAACATATGTATAAATACTTAATAGATAGTATAGAATAGAAATAAACTTAAAGGGCAGGAGTTCTTGAACTGGGATGCATTCTCAAAGTCAGTGAATTTACATCTTTCCTTTCACTAACTTCAAATTGAAATCTAGCATTTCCTTCAATTATGAATGTAGCCAACAAACATTATTCTGAAAAGAGGTCCAACAAGCTTCACCAGAATGCCAAAGGCATCTGTGACATAATAATAATCATCATTTTAAAAGGTTAAGAACCTCTATTTTAGGGAGAGTCATGAGTGGCTAGGGGAACTGAAAGGGAAGACAGCTTCCTACTAAGCGAGGAATTTGCATTGGGTCTTGAAGGAATCCAGGGAAGCTAAAGGGTGGGGGTAAGAAGTATGAGCAGTTCAAAGCATGGAGGACAGCCAGTTCAAAGGCACAAAGAAAGAAGATAAAGTGTCCTATGAGAAGAACAGCAAGTAGAGTCAATTAATCCAATGTTGCTAGATAATAGAGTGTCTGAAAAGAAGTAAAGTGAAAGAAGCCTGGAAATATAAGAAAGGGTTAAGTGGTGTGGCACCTTAAATGACACACTGTTTTATGTTTGATGTTGGAAGTAAAAGAGAATAGCCACTGTTTATTAAGTAAATGGGTGACTTAAACTGATTTTATGAATTAAGCAATCTACTATTTAAACCTAAATTTTAGAACATCACTTTGGCAGTAGAAAGGAGGATTCAATTTAGTGGGGAGAATTTTTGAGGCAGGGAAACTAATTAGAAAGACATTGCAGTAGTCCAGGTGAGAGTTGATAAAAGCTTAGATTAGAGTAATGACTTTGTCAACTAAGAGAAGGAAAATGTGTATTACAGTGATTATAAAGATAAAAAAAGTCAAGATTCAGCAAAGCATTGCCTAGGTTTTTTGTTTGTTTTTTTAATAAAAAGAAGGTTGAGATGAAGTGGTCAGATCATTCCTAGAAGAAGAAAAAAGAGAAAGTTGAGTTAAGAAGACTCAAAGAAGAAAAGAAAAAACCTAGGAGTAGAATGTGATCAACAGTGGCAGCTTGGCAAGGAAGTCCATTAAGTTTTCCAGTTAAAGATTAAGAACATGTGAGTGATTTGTCCAGGATTGTGAATATAAGTACTAGCACTAGGATTCAAATAGAGGTCCCACAGTTTGAGATTCAGTGCTCCCTTACTACACTATGTTTCTAATCATGCCTTTTTAACAAGTTTTCACATGTGTGGCAGCATTTCCTAATCTGGAGCAGCACTGAGGGGACCAATGTCCTGAAATTCATGCCTTTATAGGAGAAGACTTTAGAGCTTATTTTTTTTTTCTTGTATTGTACAGAATTCTAGCAATATTAGTTATCTAGTTTCTGAGTTAATCTTTCTGAAGATTAGAAGCAAATTAGAGTCAGACAAGGACAAGTAGCACTGTTAGAATCAAGTATAATGACAGAAAGAAGTAAGAGCTCATCAAAATCACTATAGAAACTATAAAATATTTGGAAGCATATCTGCCAAAATTCACCCAGAGATTATATGAATCCAACTATAAATATTCAATTCAGAAATAAAGCCATCTAAATAATTAGAGAAACATTAATTGCTCATGGTTAGGTTGAGCAAATATAATAAAAATGAAAAATGCTACCTAAATTAATTTACTTATTAGTGCTATACCAATAAAACTCCCAAATAAGAATATTTCATAGAGTTAGAAAAAATAGTTATGACATTAAGATATTCATATGAGGAGGAGGGAGGGGGAGTAAAAAATCTCAAGGATAATAATGAAAAAAGTGAGAAGGAAACAGAGTCTATTAGTAGCAGTAATCATAAATCTATTTGACCCTTAAGGGAGGGAAGAACAGGAGGGGAAAGGGAGAGGGGGTGGAGGTAGAGAAGGAGGGGTAAGGAGAGAGGGAGGGAAGAAGAGGGAGAGAAATGGAAGGAGAGAGAGAAATTGAGCAGGTAAATAAATGAGGTATGTACCATTCATAAGCAAAGACAGTCAATTGATAAAGGTTTATTAAGCACCTACTATATACCAGGCATTATGCAAATCATTGAAGATAGGAATATGAAAAAAAGATATTCCCTGACCTCAAGGAGCATACAACCTAAAGGGAAAAGATAGCACTAAAAAGAAAGGCAAGTGGGATGAAGCAGATGCTCAGTTCAGGGGCATGTTGGAAAATACAGAAAAGTAGTAAGGTAGTAAAAGTGAGATGTTCTGAATTGAGCTCCCAAAACAAAGGGTGGTGATGGGGTAGAATACAAAAACTAATAGGATCATATAGAAGATGGTTTTCCCAGTATACAGTAGTATACAGTTTGACAAACACAAAAACCCAGTAACAAAAATTTCTGAGAAAATAGGATACAGTCCAGAGAAAATTACATTTAGACCAACAGGTTACACCACCAAGATAAGCTCCAAATAGATTAATGACCTAGATGTGAAAGGTCACATCATATGCAAATTAGAGGGACATGATATTCCATTTCAAATCTACAGATAGGTGAAGAGTTTAGGACTAAACAAGTGATAGAGATCAGATGAGATAAAAAGAATAATTTTCATTCTATTAAATTGTATCATTTTATATCATCTAATCAACTATAGTAAAAAGTAAAAGGGAAACAAGTAACTAGAAAGAATATATTTGAAGCAATTTTCTCTTATAAATGCCTTATGTCCAAGATATATAAGGAACTAATTTGAATTTATAAGACCAAAAAGTCTTTCCCTAGCAGATAAATGCCCAAAGGATATAAACCGAAAGTTTTCAAAGGAAGAAATCTACTCTATCAACAATGAAAATTAAAGTAACTTGAAGGTTTCATCTCACATGTAGCAGGCTGGCAAAGATGATAAAAGAGGAAAATGAGATGTGTTGGAGGATCTATGGGAAAATGAGTACATAAGTGTACTCTTGTAGGAGTTGTGAATTTAATAGTCATTCTTAAAAGCAATTTGGAATTATTCTCACCAAAGACTAAACTATGTATATCCCTTGCTCCAGCTATAGCACTACTAGGCCTATATATAGCCCCAAATAAATCAAAAAAGAAGAAATTATATATATATATATATATGTATATATATATATGTATACATACAAATATGCATGTATAAAGCTATCTTCATGGTATCCAAGAATTAAAAACTTAGAGGAGTTCCTTCTTATTGAGGAATGGCTAAATAAATTGTGGTATATAAATGTAATGGAATATTGCTCTGCCTTAGGAAATGATGAAATGGACCTGAAAAACCCTTAAATGCCCTGTAAATCATGAAAAATTAAAATTATAGTCATTATAGCTTTACCCTAATTACATTTATTTCTCTGAAAATCTTCCATCCTTATAAATCATGAAAAATTAAAACTATGGTCAGTATAGCTTTACTCTAATTACACTTATTTTTCTGAAAATCTGCCATCCTTATAATCCTTGATTGATTAAAATTCTCTTTAGCCAAAGCATTCTTTTCTCTAAAACACTCTATATAAAGAGGGATTTATTGTATTCACTTTGCATATATGACTTCAGAATATTGGACCTAGCCTAGGAAGGCATGCTTGAGGCCATCTAGTTCAATTCCCACATTTGACAGGTGAGGAAAAAGAGATTCAGCAAGTTTAAGTGTCTTGCCTACAGTTCATATATAGGATGAACAGTCAGAATTCAAACTCAAATCCCATGACTCTAAACTTAGTGCTTTTTGTTCTCAGCCAATAATGATAACAAAGATTACAGTTCAAACTTAATAGAGCATTCTATAGTTACAAAGTACTCACATATATTATTTTACTTATTACAAAAAAACTTTAAAACTTTGTAAGGTAGATATTTTTATCAGTATCTTGTTATGGAAGAGAAAAATGAGGCCCAGAGACATGAAGTGATTTGCCACAGAATCAATCAAGGCAGATCCAGGACTTCAATCCAGATTTTCTGACTCCCAAGTTCTATTCTGCCTCCACAAATCCAGTTACACCAACTGGCTGAACTTTATTTTTGCCTCGATTTTTTCCTCAAATCAGTTACTATACTGTATTATTTTCCAGTAAAAAGAAATAATTTTTTTATCAAATATTTGCTGTACCCCTGGAATGTCCTAGCTTAAATGGCACATCAGAGAACCACTGTATCCTTTCTCACAAGGGTTTCCATTTTCATATAAAGTGTAGGATGGAGGAATCATATTAAACATGGATTGTCATCTACAGCTTCCCACTAAATTAAATCAAGTTTTTTACTGTCTCCATATAGAGTATAATTCTTAGTGGCAGATCCAGAGCTGATTCAGATGGGGTGTAATTAAACATCTTGGGATTTTTTTTTAGCTACCAAAAAGGTTTTAGCCAAAATAGAGAGAAAAGTAAAGAATAAGCAAGCTGTATTTTGTCTAACATTTATTAAAAAGTAACAATCACAGAGATCAAAGGAGAAACAAGTAGAATCAATAAGTTAATAGATACTTGGGGAAAAGATGGAGATAAACAAATTGTTACATTAAAAGTATTTGAGGTAGGTGTATATGCAATAGAAACAGAGGCTTCACTCCTTACTTCTTATCTGTGTGACCTTGACTTCCCCTCTTTGGGATTCAATTTCTTCATCTGTAAAAGTGAGAGTGTTGGATCAGTGGCTCTAATACAATACCTCTTGTATGTTCTATGATTCTTAGTAATTTATCTTTTCTGAGTTCATTTCCTCATTTAGAATATGGGAATAATTATAATTACAGTTTATATTTATGTATTTGGCATTACTGTTAACACTGTAAAGAAAGCATATAAAAAATTAGATTCAGAGTTTGAAATATTAGTTCTGAAATTTTCTAGTTACATCTCTAAGGTTTCCCTTCACCTCTCTAATATGGCTTCTTCCTCCATAAAATGAGCACAGAAATATTTGCACTGCCTTTTTTTTAACTTAACATTTATATAACACTACATGACAGGCACTATGCTAAGCATTTTACAATTATTCTCTCATTTGATACTCACAACAGCTCTGAGGGGTGTTTATTATTATCCTCATTTCATAGATGAGAAAACTGAGGCAGAGAGTTTAAGTGACTTGCCCAGAATCGAAGAACTAATAAGTGTTTGAGGCTGGATTTGAGCTCAGTTCTTCCTGATGCCAGGCCTTGATGCTCTATCCATCAGGTCACCTAGCTGCCTACTTTACAAGGTTATTCTGAAGGAAGCACTTTATAAAACTTATTCACAATAGGAATCACTTATTATTTTTACTAATTGTTATTTCGTTTATTTTTAAATTTTATTAATCATTTTTATTAACTTACTTATCTTAGTTACATTCTATTCCAAAACACTTTCCTCACAATTCCAAGATAAGAAATGGATGATTTCTCTCCCCTATGTGTTGAAAAGAACTTTGCAGGCATAACCTAGGTCTTCTTCATCTCTGTTTACCGCCTAGAATATGTGCAATGTACATGTTAGGTTCTGAATAAATGATGATACATGAATAAATCCACACTTTACAAGTGAAAAAAATATGAAGGCTTAGGGAAATGATTTCTATTCAGCCACTCTGCTGTGGTCTTTATTGCAGATTTATTTATTTGTAAATTCCTATAACTAAAAAAAAAAACAACACATGGACTTGGGGTGGAAGAATTAACAGACCAGTATTGGTATTACCAATGTCATAGCATCTTTGTCAATATTAAAGGAAATATTGCATTGTGGGTCATGACTATAGTGGAACTAAGGTGACTAGAGTTAATCTCTTTCTCTCTCTCTGTCTCTGTCTCTGTCTCTCTCTCTCTCTCTCACACACACACACACACACACACACACACACACACACACACATACACACACACTGCCATACCAAGAACCAGGGCTGCTGTGAGCCAAGACACCATGGAGCAGCCCTGGGGTAATTTGAGTTAACTTTGCCCCTAAATAGATGAACCTAGGACCCCACCTATGGACTCTTTGGAAAAGGAGTTTATAAAAACAGGTCTAAGATTTCAAGTGCAAGAAGCACTTGAGATCCCAGAGAACTTCAACAGAGATCATTTTTATCTCCTTGTGGGATGCTTTTAACTGTGGGTTGTTGAATATATTTTTATTAAAGAAATTGCACCTATTAAGACTTCAGTCTCTGAGTGTCTATTGCACCAGATGTAGAACCTCAACTGAGGCACATAAACATAATGCCCATAAAACCGTTTGTGCATTGTAAAATGTTACAAAATGTAAAGCTTTTTTAATGTTGTAAATCTGATTATGTTAAATAGATATCATGGCCCAGTCACTCAGCCCTAGACAATATAGTGCTGGGTTTAATGGTCAAAGGACCATAAATCCATGCACACTCTGAACAAGCAATATCACTACTGGGTCTGTATCCAAAAGAAATCAGATATGGGGAAGAGGATCCACTTGTGAAAAAATATTTTAGCAACTCTTTTTTGTAATGGCAAAGAATTGGAAACCAAAGGGATTCCCATCAATTGGGGAGTAGCTGAACAAGCTTTGGAATATAATTATAATAGAAAACTATTGCACAAAAAGAAATGAACACAATTAGTTCAGAAAAACCTGGAAAGACTTATATAAACTGATAAAAAGTAAAATGATTAATCCAGGAAAATAGTATATACAGTAACAGAAATATTATATAATGATCAACTGTGAAAGACTAAACTAGTATCCGGAAAACAGTGTTCTAAGACAACCCCAAGGGACTTCTGATAATAAAAAAAAAAAAAAACACTATCCGCAGCCAAAAAAGCAACTGTTGGAATCTGATTGAAGATCAAAGCATGCCATTCACTTTCTTTCCTTCAGAAGTTATTGTACATGTGATATTTTACTTATGCATGACTTAGGGAATGTGGAAATATATACTGCATGAAAGCACTGGTATATAACCTTTATCAGACTATTCACTGCCTTGGGAAGAGGAGAGAGAATCTGAATTGCAAAATTGTCAGCAAACAATTGTAAAAAAACTGTTTCTTTGTGTAATTTTTCTAAAAGCAAAGGTCAGTAAATAAATAAAAGTATTGAGATTAGAGAAAATAGCTAAAATTTATTTAGCACTTTAAGGTTTTTCAAAGTGTTTATATATATATATATATATACAAATGTTATCCTCAAAACAATCATGGGAGGTAGATGCTATTATTATCCCTATTTTATAGATGAGAACATTAGGGCAGACAGAGGTTACATGATTTGCCTACACTCACACAACTAGTAAGTGTCTGAGTCAGGATTTGAACTTAGGTCTTCCTGACTCTAAGTCCAGTGCTACTTCAAAACCTACTTTTAACACTTACTAGTTGTATGATCCTAAACAAATCATTTAACCTTTATATGCTGCAAGCAAATTACTAAGATTTATCTTCTTAGTCAAAGGCAGATTGTAATCACTGTTGGCAGAGGATATTCCCAAAATCCCAGTTCTCACATTAATAATATCATAATATGTATTTGGTGGTAACTAAATGGTTAAATGGATATAGTTTGGGGCTTGAAGTCAGAAAGACCTGAGTTCAAATCCAGTTTCAGATGCTTACTAGTTGTATGACCTGGGGCAAGTCACTTAATCTCTGTTTACCTTAATCCACTGGAGAAAGTTATGGCAAATCACTCTGGTATTTTGCAAAGAAAACACCATGTATGGCATTAGTGTGCTCTGGACCAAGAGATCATGAAGAATCAGGCATGTCTGAATGACCAAACAACAATGATGTATATTTGTGTTAAACTTCACTATAGGCGTGCAATAAAAGCAGAAGGCATGATCAAAGGAACAAATTAATGTTGGAAAAATGTGGAAAGACCTACATGAAATTATGAAGAGCAAAACAAGCAGAACCAAGAGAACACTATATACAGTAACAGAAATATTATTTGAAGAATGACTTGTGTATGTACCTCCAAAGAAAGAAATGATACAATAATTACAAGTTTTAAATATATGTATATATATGCATATACATGTATATTTTTTGTCAAATGATACCCATACCCTTCTCTAAAGTAGGGAGGAATGGAGGCAGGAGGGAGTTAACTATGTTCATATTTTAAACATTACAAACACATAAATATTTTTTAAAAATAATACAAGACAATATTCTCTTTCTGACCAGATGATTGAGTGCCAATAAATGGAAAAGTACAGATGACTTCATTCCCTTAGATTAAGAACAATCCCAGTTATCTCCAAACTGCCTCTTAATGATCTAAGAGTATGACTATATCAACCATTAATTTATCCAAGTCCTTCTTGAATCTATTTACAGGTTTTGTCTCTATGGGTACTGAGTTTCAATAGTTTAATACTCACAGAGAAGTGACTCATTAATAAAACACTTTTTGTCATCAAATCTATGAGGCTGATGGGACCAGTAGAAGTATTTCCATTTCACAGTTGAGAAAGCAGACCCAGAGATTAAATGAAACTTTACTTGTGTTCACAAAGGTAGAAAATATCTTTAATAACTCAAATCTTCTGCCATCAGGTCAGTGACTCTACTACTCTAAATCTGCAAAAGAGATAATTGTGTTTCTCTAGAGCTTCATAGCTACTAAGAGTTTCAAGTTGTTATCAACAAGTATTTGCTAGTCACCTACTGTGTACCAGACACTGTACTGAGCACTCAAAATACAATCAAAGGTAAAACAGTCCTTTCCCCTAAGGAGTTTAGTCAAATATAAGAGACAACTTGCAAACAACTATGTACAAACAATATAGCCACAGAATAATTTGGAGGTAATCTCAGCAGGAAATCAGTCAAAAAGCATTTATTAAGCATCTACCATATGCCACGCATTTATTCTAAGTGCTAAGGATACAAGAAAAGGCAAACAACAGGCTTTGTTATCAGGAACTCACAATCTAATGGAAATTATATACAGGATAAATTAGAAATAATGAGCAGAAAAAAAGGCACTAGAATTAAGGGAGATTGGGAAAGGTTTCCTCTCTAATTGGGATTTTGTTTGGGATTTTAACTGGGACTAAGATCAAGGAGAAGAAAAGGAAAAAGACCAAGACACAGGCAGAAACTTGATGTATGACCAGTTGCAGGGAATGAGAGGAAATAGTGGAGAAAAGGTCAATAGGAAATAATAAAAGTTCAGTGTCAAAAAACTAAAGAGCATTATAAAATTCCAAAAATAGGGGGATCTGTAGTCCAGATGCTGCAAAGGGGAACACCAAGGAAGAATGAGAAAATTAATAATATTTGGTAATTAGTTGATCAATCATGATCTTTTCCCAATGCTGTTGAGAAATGCCATCTTAAAAAAGAGGAAAGAAGGAGAATTCAGGGAAGACATTATTTTTCCAGAATTTCCTTCACCTTGAGGTTTTCTTAATTACTTTTATGGATCCACTATATCATCAATGTGAGAATTCCTACCAGTGATGGAGATTACATAATTTCCATTCAGTGTGACTTCTAGCCATTTCTTCCCATAAATCTTCCACATATATGTGTATAACCAGTATTCTTGGGGTCTTTCCTCTAGAGTCCTTAAAAATGAGCAGAGACAATGGACATTTGGGCTCTCCATGAGTTGTCCCTAGTTTTCTAATAGAATGTAAGTTCTTTGAGAGCAAGGACTATCTTTTTTTTAACTTGTATTTGTAATCCTAGCATTTAGCACAGTGCCTAAAACATAGTACCTAATAAATGTTTGTTGACATTATGTGCCTATATTTTTCCATCATAGATCTTCTGACAATATCCTTTACATCATTTATTCCATATGACCTCTCACTGATAATGCTTGCCTCTTCCATGTAACCTTCTACTGATGAAAACGAGAAAAGGAAAAAAAGGACCTATTTTTTAAATTATTACATATTTAAGAAAGGTATTTATCTATTGCTCCTGCCTTTACTCTCTGAAAATTATTTATTAAAGGCTTCTATAAAATTAGTTTTTCTAAATTCCTATACTATAAGGAATTCAGGTGGTCTCTAATGACCAGGGTCCAAGGCTCAAAAACCAAAATATCAGTGCTTATAGCAAATGTTGCAACATTTGTTTGGATTTTGAACGAAACTTGATTTTCAAACTTGATACTTGGTGCTGAAAAGAAAAGTTGCAGAATATAAAACACTTCCAATGATTTCAAGATACATTGGCCAGGAATCCACCCTATGCTTCTATATCTTCCAGTAGGGATCCTCCCTACCAGTTCTTTGCTTGCCCTTAAGATCTAGGGCGAGACAAAAATTGGAAAATGAGGGAATGCCCATAAATTGGGGAATGGCTGAACAAATGGTGGTATATGTTGGTGATGGAATACTATTGTGCTAAAAGGAATAATAAAGTGGAGGAATTCCATGGCGACTGGAACAACCTCCAGGAAGTGATGCAGAGTGAGAGGAGCAGAACCAGGAGAACACTGTACACAGAGACCGATACACTGACACACTGATACACAATCGAACGTAATGGACTTCTCCATTAGTGGCAATGCAATGTCCCTGAACAGATTAATCTGCAGGGATCTAGGAGAAAAACACTATCCACAAGCAGAGGACAAACTGTGGGAGTAAAAACACCGAGAAAAAGCAACTACTTCACTACAGTGGTTGAGGGGACATGTCTGAGGAGAGACTCTAAATGAACACTCTAATGCAAATACCAACAACACGGAAATGGGTTTGAATCAAGAACATATGTGATACCCAGTGGAATCACACATCAGCTATGGGAGAGGTGGGGGGGGTGGAAAAGAAAATGATCTTTGTCTCTAATGAATAATGCTTGGAAATGATCAAATAAAATATTGTTAAAAAAAAAAGATCTAGGGCAAGAAACAAATGCTTGGCATACCTACCTCATAGGTTTGTTGTGAGGAGGTAATAATCAGGTGGGAGTTCAAAATTGTCCCCTATGTGAAATCTCTCCGAAAGTGAAGCAATTGGAATTTCAAAAGAGCTTCAAAAATATTTTAAAAGAAAAAAAAAACATATGATTGGGGGTTTGATGTTAAAGGGTAGCTCTACTGCAGATATGAATAATAGAGAATAATGAATAAAAGAGGGGGGAATCATGAATCATGTAACCATGGAAAAATATTCTAAATTTAAAAAAAAAGAAAAAGGAAAAAAAAACATGAGTTATCTTTCCTGAAAGTTGATGGGAAAAATCTTTCAACATGTTCTCAACTCCTCCTGTTTCTTGTTTCCTTCAAATTACTCCATGTTTTGTAGGCTGTGAGAATAATGGATTCATATTTGGAAATGATCACAGTAAATAGTGAAATAAAAAATGAGGAAAAATAAGAAAGCATGTCTACATACAGACAAAGCTTCAGATCTCAGCAGGCAATGAAGATTGTAATTTTTGAAAGCACTAGAGAAAGTACAATTGCTGATAATGATGACTCAGAAAATGAAACTGATTCAACAAAGTTCTATATGGTAATACAGGTTCTATTCAACAAGTTCTGCCCCCTCCCCCACCTTACTCATCTTTTCTAAATCCTTCTTTCACTAACACCATGGAGAATATTACCAAGAAAATAAAATAGGTTGTCTTATTATCATAGTACCCCTTCTGAGATACGTCATCAATTCAGCACTTATATGTGCCAATTGGGTCCCTGGGGAAGATGGATGATCAGATTCCCCAGCTCTAGAGGTTCATTATGAAACAATAATCCTAAAACTATACTTCTCATGAGCCCCAACCAGTGTGCTTAACCTTCAAGATTCACATGGCAGTCACAATTAGCTCAAAGCAGAGACATTAAGGTATCAAAGTAAAAAAACAATCCACTAAACCCTTTTTACTTCCATATGCCTGGGGCACACTCTTCCACAAATACAAATATGGCCCTAACAATATTCATATGTTTGGATACTGCTAGGTGGCCATCCTACAGCCACAAGCTTATTATGGTCATAAACATGAACTTTTCATGACCCAGAACATTTGACTCTCATCTATAAACCTAGAGATCTCTTTCTGAATTCACAATCCTAAGTCATTTATGAAAAATATTAACTAGTAGTTCCTGAGATAGCACATTATACTTTTGGGACATGAATTCCAAACACTGTCAAGACTATCTGTGAATTGAGTGCGGGGATAGGAATGAGAAGGTAACCTAGTATACAACTATTGGGAATGCCATTGATCTGAAAGAAGCTGTAATTAATTTAATTACTATTTATATAGAGTTTCAAATATATAACATTTTTTAAAATTCAAATTAGCAGGCAAATGTTTCCCTTTTGAAAAATATGTTCATTCAATGAACATTTCAGAAGTATATATTAGGGATCTTGATCTTTGAAGTAAATAAAAAGTATAAAGGGATAGGGATTGGACCTGTAGTTTCATCCCCATCATCATCATCTCTTGTGTGTGTGTGTGTGTGTGTGTGTGTGTGTGTGTGTGTGTGTGTGTGTGTACTTTAAAGTTTAGGGGGCAACTGGATGGCTCAGTGGATTGAGATCCAGGCTCAGAGTTGGGAGGTCCTAGGTTCAAATCTGACCTCAGACGCTTCTTAGCTGTGTGACTCTCAGCAAGTCACCTAACCACACAATATTAATTCTAAGATAGAATGTAAGTGTTTAAAAAATAAAGTAAAATAAAATAAAGTTTGCAAAGTACTTCATATATGTTATCACATTTGATCCTCACAATAACTTTAAGTAAACACTATTATTTATAGAAGATAACACTGAGGCTGAGATAAGATTAAAAAATTTGCCCAAGGTCAAGTAAGTATCTGAGTCAAGATTGGAAATTGGGCCTTTCTGATTCTATAGCCAGTTCTCTATTCAATTTACCTACTGGCATAGGTAGTCTCTGGATGAAGAAATCTCTTCTATCAAAACAGATGTACACCATCTCTTCAATTTATCATCTTAGGGAGTTTCCTAGAGCACTGACATCTTAAGTGACTTGTCTAAGGTCACACAGACTGTCTGTGAGAGGTAAGACTTGAATCTATGTCTTTTTGACTTCAAAGACATTTCTCTATCCATTATACCGAGATGCCTTTATGAATATACATAAAGGATTTAGAAAAGTTCCCTGAAGTTTCATAAGTTTTCAATGAGTATTTTTAGAAAACTATTAATTATACTTTGACAATCAAATGCTAATCATCAGAAAAAGAGGCAAAAGTAAACAGATTAGCATTAGTTTAAAATACCCTGGGGTTGAGGTAGATTAGGAATTGAATTATGGGGGCAACTAGGTGATTTAGGAGATAGAGAACCAGACCTGGAGATGGAAGGTCCTGGGTTCAAATTTGGCAGCTATCCTAGCTGTGTGACCCTGGACAATTCATTTAACTGTGATAGACTAGTCTTTACCAGCTCTTCTACTTTGGAACTGATACTTAGTATCCATTCTAAGACAGAAGAAGGTAAAGGTTTTTTTTTTTTTTTAAGAAAGATTTGAATTACGGGTTCCCCATCACAAAGCAATGACTCCATCAGTCAAATTTTATATTGTGTATTAATTCAGGACAGCTTATTTACCTCTCACTTCCTTAGGTAATTATTCTCATTCCCCCAACACTAGCTGTCAAGAAGAATACTAGATCAAATCCAGGGAAGAGGAGCACACTGGCTGGAGGTGGAGAGTTCAGACCCAAGTGGAATTGCTTTGAGTTGTTTTTCTTTTCTTGGTTTTTGTCATAATCTGAATTGATATGTCCAAAAAAGTGCAGATTTTTGTCACTACAAACTCCACAGACTCCATGGCCTGACAACTGAAATGATTTAAAAGGATAAGGAGGAGAAAATCTATGAATGTTTTATGGTTAATTTATTTACTACTATTTCAGTCTTAAGAAATTCCACCCACACATATATACCCACAGAGCAAAAGGAAGAAAAGAAGAAAAAGAAAAATTATTTGCAAAGTAGCATCTACTTTAATTCTTTGCTATAGTTTCCATTTCCTTTCCCCATTAGTTTTCTTCTTCATATGTAACCTCTCCAGGATTTGAGTTTATCATCCCAAAATTTACCTTGATTTAATATAAGTAGAAATCATGCCAATTAAGAGAGATTTTCATTTTAAACCATTTCCTATAAAGATATTCTTTTGGAAGATACCACCAAAACCTTTTGAATAATTCATGTTAAGCAGGGGCTTCCTACCAAACCTGGAGCATTTTGCATGGTGTTACATATGCCAAAGGATACTGATTTCTGATTGGTGGAAAGAAGGCTAAATGCAATCATAGTCACCTTCATCCCTATTATTTCCAAGTCTTTCTCTTCTCCCTCCCAGAAGGATCTTCTGTCTACCCAAAGTAATTTTGGTCCCACATCCTGTTATGAAAGTAGTCTTCTTTCAAGAACCACATATGTAGCGCCACAGGCTTGATTAAAAGCTGAGTTACTTGTAGGTATGAATTAACTGCAAATTAAATTAGATGATGCCTAGTTGCCTAGTCAGTGAGCTGGATGAGTCACTTTCAATTTTAAAATGGAAAACAAAGGAACCTTCATCAAAGAAAATATTGCCTCATCATCATTATCTCCATCATCATCATCATCATCATCATCATTACTGGTGATTTCTGTGTTTCCTAGCAAAATAATCCTATGTGTTTTCACATTTCAATTAATCAATTTACAAGCACTTATTAAGTCCTACTGTGTGCCAGATGCTATGTTAAGTGCTGAGTATGCAAAAACAAAAGTGCTTTGCCCTCAAGAAGCTAACGTTCTATTTGAGAAGGCAATATGTATATAGCTGCATACCCACACACAGAAAGATACAAGTTGATGGAGATTGGGAAGAACACTAGCAGCTAGAAAGATCAGGGAAGGAGGCAATCTTAAAGGTAACCAGAGATTCTAAGAGATAAAGGTGAAGGGAGAGTATGTGACAGGCAAAAACTCAGGAAGTTGGGGGAGGAAGTTTGATCTCTACCCAGATGTTATCTTTTCAAATCTGCCTAATAAAGTTCAGTGCTCTGAATTAGGTAAAAGGATCAGATAAATCAGGTAAAAGGTTCTTTCAGAGACCCAATTCCACTATCAATCAGCTCAGTGACCTTGAGTAAGTCACTTCTATGGGCCTCAGTTTCCTTATCTACAAAATTTTGAACTAGCTGATCTGAGAGATTCTTCTAATTTTAAAATGCAATAATTCTCCTCTGCCCAAATCAGACCACTGCAAAGACATTTTAATAGAATGTTTCATAGCCAAAAAAGGCAAAGCACACAGTTTTAATACTGAACTAATTTTCTAACCTGTAAAAAATACCTCTAGCTAAAGCTTTTCAAAAGATATGTAAATGACCAGTTTCATTTTATAGATAGATGCACCAGAGGAAAAGATGAAGAAAAAGTTAAAGGATCATTATCTGATAAATCCAGAGTGAGAAACTGATTTTAGGCACCCTGATCTAGACTTTGGTTTAATTGTATCTGGCCAAGGCAAGGTAGTATAAAAAAAAATCATTACTCCATCCACAGATTAGAGTTCAGAGCAAATTGTTTCCTGATAAGCAACTATTTCTTCAGAACCTCTAAAATGCTGCTAAACTCATATCATCTAATTCCATCCAGAAACATTTATTAAGCACCTACTTTATGCATGTATGGAGTGTTCTAGCAGAACTAGTACCTCTGGTGTAAAGGCAAGCTAAGCCCTTTTCAGGGCTGCTTATCCACTTTTGGTGCCTACCTTTCACCCAACTTTCTCCTTTGACTCCAAGAAACTGCAGCATAGTGCAACAGCCACATCCCCAGTAAAATAGTCTGGACAAATGGGCTAAACCAGGCTGAGGGTAACAAACAGGCCACAAACCTATCAGTGAGTTAGGGATATTTCTACTCCAAGCATATGAAGCCAACTATTCTGTTGGAAGAGAACAATTTATTCCAACGTCTATGAAGGCAGATAAAGTAGGCATTGTGGAGTGCTAAGAGTTTGGTCTTGGTCCTAGATTGGTCTTAAGACATCAAAAATGCCAATAGGGGAATCTAGGTGGCTCAGTGGATTGAGATCCAGGTTGTAGGTTCAAATCTGGCCTCAGACATTTCCTAGTTGTGTCACCTTGAGCAAGTCACTTAACCCCCACACACCCCCTTGCCTAGCCCTTATTGCCTTGGAACCAATACACAGTATTGATTCTAAGATGGAAGATAAGGGTTTAAAAAAAATTAATGCCAAGTCATCACCAGCTGTCCTGACTTTTGTCTTGTCATTGAACTACAATGACTCTGGAAGAGAGAGTGAGACTGATGACTGTACAACTCTGATTCACTTAAATCCAATTCATAGTCAAGTCAACATCTTGAGATGACATTGATCCTCTTCAAAAAAATTAAGAACTCTATACAAGATGTTAATCTATGTACTTAGGATATAAAAATAAAAAGAAACATCCCTCTCCAAAAAAGAGTTTATGTTCTATAGGAAGGATATAACTTGAATGCAAGTAGGATCTAAGGAAAACTGAGAATATGTTCTAACAACTGAAGATCAAGGACAAATTCAGGGGCATGCCATGCTAGTTGAAGAGCTCTGTTTAAGTTTTATTTCTAAAAGCTTTTACTCCTCATGGTGTATTGCTATTCCTACTATATAATATAAACTTCAAATCTCAACTAAGACAGATTTTTCAAAATCTGTATTTAATTGCCACCCACAAAACAATTTTCCTTCATGTGGCTATTTTCTTTACACTGCTGTTAGCTGTGACACTAGATCTGACCACTGGCAAGGTGGTGCTACACAGATAAGATACCTGCATTATTACTATTTTTTTCATCATTTTCTAAAGTCTAGACAATAGACACAATAATGAATCAAGCCTTGTTTTCTGAGTTGTAAATGCTCACACTGGAAATTTAGCAGTGGTTAGATAACTTCAACACAACTCTAAACTAGAAACTTGGAGAAAATCCAATTTTCTCCATTGAACAAAGGCTCAATGGCTACTTGTTCCTATGTTGCAGTGGGATTCTTGCTCAGATATGAGTTGGACTAGACAGATATTGAAGACACAATTCTAAAATTATGTGATTCAATGATCCTGAAAAGCAGCTTCTGGCTATAGTTGACAGCTTGTCCCAACCATACCACATGGGTGGCTATAATGTACCACCTGCACTCACTCTTCTTCTTGACCTCTCTGATATGATGGTAGAGTTCCATTAATAGTTACTGAGTGTTAAGTGTAACTCCCAGCAAGCTCTTGCAGATCTATTTATATCTTGCTCCTTCTGGGTTCTTCCCTAGGAAATCTTTGCTGGAAAGCTTCCTCTGTGGTCAGCTATGTAAACACTGAATCAATAGCATATGGATTTTATCATGAAGCTTTCCACATTGCAATTTCACAATAGCATCCTTTTGATCCTGGATGTGCTCAACAAAATGGCTCCCTTTTTCCCTGGCCACTGGTTCCCCATGGCAACAAAGTTATCCAGATATTTATATTGGATATGGTCTTCCTGACTTTTTCATTTCAGACTTAGGGACCCAATTTGTATCACATTTCAAAGTATGCTTCTTCTCAACTCTTGACATGAAGATTGTTTTATCCAGAGCATCCTCCTTGAGAATCCTACACCAATACCTCATCAGGGTACATAGCTAAGTCTGGTTCTTCAAAAACTGTTCTTCCAAGTTCTGGTCTTACCAACTTAGGCATTAGGGTTTAACTAATTATAATCACTGTCCCTCATAATTACATCATAGTATACATAGCTCTTTGTTATGAAATTTAATATAAAAATGTTACTATTATTGTCCCCATCTTAAAGTTGTGGAAACAGAAATCTTTGAAGATTAAGTCAATCAATAAGTAATTATTATGTGCCTCTAAGTGTCAGGCACTTCACTAAATGCTGAGGATATAAAAAGAATTAGAGAGGTTAGAAATTAAAACTGATCCTTTAAAAATATGTATTAATTCATTAAAATATAAATGACAGATCCTTTAACTGTTACCATATATGATATGTTAATGAAAATAACTTTATTTCTAAAGTGAAAATTTTAATAAGAGTGATATTTTATATGTTTACTTAATACCTGGCTTACACTTTAGCTTTAATATCTGGCTTACTACCTTTTATATACATTTTGCTTTAATATCTGGCTTAATAGAAGATATCTAGATTCTCACATCTGCTTCCACATTCAATATGTTGCCTTTAAATGGAGATACTAATAACATTTATCTCATAGGGTTGTTGTGACATTCAACATGTAAAGTGCTTCACAAATCTAAATCTTACAGCACTATATGAAATGAAAACAATTTTAATGCAGTATATATAAATATTAAACATAATTATTGTCATCTTTATTATTTGTATTACTATCAACATATTCTATATATTGATAAACTTCAATTCTTTCAAGTTCCATAATTTCACTGTTATGGGTAATCCTTGCAACTATGTGAATCACAGTAATTCCAGTCTTAGTCCAATGGTTGCTAAAAGTGCAATCTGTAGGCCCTTGGATGTCCCTGAGATCCTTTCAGGGGACTTGGGAAGTCAACTACTTTCACAATAACACTAAGCTATTATTTAAAATACTCCTCCCTTTTCCAACTACACATCCATGTGAGACTAGATTTTCTTCATATACTTCAACCAAAAGAATAGATCACAACAGATAGATTGCAGAAACAGTCCAGATCTCTTCCACCAAGTCAGATATGAGATTTGCAAAAATATATGACATTTTCCTCACTTGTAAAACAGGAGGAAACAGCTAGGTGATTTTCAAAGTCCCCTCTAGTGATAAATCCATGATCTCAAATTTGAGGAGAGGAAAACTAAGGTTTTAGAGTCCACAAAGTTAGCAGGTAGCAGAGGCAGGTCTTAAATTCAGAACCAGTTTTCTACTCTGTTCCCAACATTGCTTATAGCCTTTCTAGCTCTATACTACTCTTATACTAAAAAACCCTCCAGGAGGCTTTTAGAAAACCTAAGCCCTGGCCCATAAGCATTTCTTCCCAGGGCTCTGGTTCACTTTCCCTCTAAAGTCACTCTCCAATTGTAACCCCAATGGACAATGAGGCACAGTGGTTTATTTGTTTTTCCTGTAGACAGATCACTAACTTCCAACTCAAAGGATAGAGAACAGACCATGACCCCAGCAGATCCCAAATCACCTCAGGCATCCAGGCTGCCAGTAAGGTCAGGACAGACAGTCAGGACCATCAAGTGTCCTCAAACCACTCATTAGAAGGAATCACTTCACTAGGAGGCTATTCCTATGATTCATCCTCCCTGGGGAACCCTCAACTACAGCTTCTAATGCTTTGTTCTGTCCTAGTTATCTGAAATAGACCCAGCTCACTGCAGATTACTTCTGTTCTATGCTATGCTTAGAAGCCTAACTTAGCCTCTCCTTGATTTGCCCTATAAAGTCCTTACCAAATGCTGGCCCATGCCCTAGAATACTAACAACCTCCCTGCTTCCATATTCATGGCAATATGGTCATTATCTGTTGGCATCTCTTTGCCTTCTGTTTATTTGGAGTCAGGATGTATATTACAACTTTCCCCTCAATCCCAGAACAATAGGGGGGAAAGGAAAATACTGTACAAACTGTGTGACCCAATCAGAAGAGTAGTTTTCTTATGATAAAAGAATAGAAAACTTCTGATCCCAAATTGCCCTGTCCTTTTGGAATCAGAAGCCTTAGGATCTTATTGTCTGAGAAGCAAGTAAACTTGAAATGTGAAGTTGAAATTTTATTTCCAGCCACAAGGGGAAGCAGAAGGATAAATGACAGAGATAAAATAAAGAAAATAGTAATTTTATGAGACTCTCCTTTATGTGAATCTTACTTAGTAATTAGTTGATGGAAATTTAACCCACCAACGAAGGGGCATTAAAGGCAAAAAACCTAGCTTTATTTATTGATAAGAGCCAGAGGATATAAATCCCAAAAGCTATATGCCCCACTCAATGTCAATGCACCCTCTGTGGTTCTTGGAAATCTGGCTAACTAGCCCCAAACTCTGCCCTTTTCTGAGTTGTAGCTCTTGTTTCAGTAATCTAGATGGTGTTTTTATGAATATATCCAATTATTCTCTTGGCTTAAGCCCTGCCCACTGAAAGACACCACCCCTTCCTTACTTTGCTGTATTTCATTTTCTTCTAATTATATTCATTTGCATAATATAGTCAATTATATAAGCAAAGCTTTTACCCATGACCAATGAAACAACAAGTAATAGCCAAACCCATCAAAACATCTACCATTTGAGATGTATGCCATCTACTCCTTTCAAGACAAAGTAGACAAAATCCAGGATCAACCCTTAAACTCATAAGTCTTGACATAGCTCAGATGCATAGGTTTATATCTCCTATCAACTATTCCCTACAGGAGCTAACAAACATGGGCTTTTTATATTCACAGCCTAATCATCCCCAACTAATTTACAACGTTTAGCCTCCAGTAGGGTCAATGTCCAGAGAGTTGGGTGAACTCAGAACCAGAGCCCGTTGATTCCTCTTCTGGCTACTTCTTATTCATCATTCTATTGCTGCCTCAGTTTTCTTCTCTGGTTTCTTCCTAAAACGGTAACTCATTGGTTGAGGGGGCTATAAGGTAGCAATCAGTCCTCATGGCCTTCCATTGCTAACAGACTGGCAGAATTAGCTTAAAGGTAGATAGTGGCATAGAAAAAGAGAACTCTTGTACTCCCAATTCTCCCCTTGAGTGCTTTAGTCTTTGACTAGCTAGCTATGCCCTGTCTACACCATGTCCATTCCACCTGGAGCATTTACCCCACTCAACAGCTGAAAATGGGTTCACCTTCAGGAGTTTTACAGGCAGGAATAGCCTGAAATACACCCAGTGACTGAGGCATGGATAGAGACTCACAGGAAGAATATAGGACCAAGTGAAACAGGAATCTTCTTTCCTTCCCAAGCAGCTTTGGTAAAAGGTAGGCACTTGCTAAGGGCCAAACCTTTCCTTCTTTGTCTGTGACTTTCCCAAAAAGAAGCACTGTTCTCTCCTTTCTCGTTTTACAGAGTTATCAAGTCAGGAAGTTGTGTTGTTCCACTTCCTTTCTCTCTACAAACAGCTGTTCTTAATCATCTTTCTCCTCTCTTTACCACAGAATTCTACTGAAGTAAACCAAATTTTCATTCTCAGCAACTTTAAAGGCTTCCTAAGGTCGGTCTCTCTTTGTTTCCTTCTCAATCTTTCCCTCTCCCTCTCCCTCTCCCTCTCCCTCTCCCTCTCCCTCTCCCTCTCCCTCTCCTTCTTCTTCTTCTCTCTCTCTTGTTCTCTCCTCTTTTGTTTTACATTCCATACTTTTTGTCTAGAAATTCCCCCCTTCCATACACACCTCCTTTCATTATTATATTTTGAGGCTTGGCACTATTTAAGACATATGGTCTTATATCCAATGCATCTAATGGAAAAATGTGGAAACATGTATGTTTAGCATTATTCTATTTCTATACTATAAGTGCTTTTTAAAAAAGATTTACACATTTTTATTGAGCTTTAATTTGCACAAATTAATTCAACTATTTTCTAGGTCTTTGACACCACATAATTAATTATGTTTTCCTATTAAAATATAATTCTTTATTAAAATAACAAATCCCTTAACAAATGAATAACAAAGAGATGAATGGTGAGATGAAATTGGCAGCAAGAGTCAAAGAAAAATGAATACCAGTGTGGCACCTCTTCACTGTAAACTTGACCTGTAATTAATCACTATTTAACTCAATCTTCCAGCTACTCTGAATCTTTCCTGAGGATCAGCCATCTTTGAGACAAATATTTACTCTGACACTGGCATTATATAAGTAACCTCTGCTGAACTAAATTTAACTGAACTGAATTGAAATTAAATTATTTGAGAGGCAGCTGGGTGACTCAGTGGATTGAGAGCCAGGCACAGAGATGGGAGGTCCTGAGTTCAAATCTGACCTCAGACACTTCCCAGCTGTGTGACCCTTGACAAGTCACCTGATCCCCATTGTCTAGCCCTTACCACCATTCTACCTTAGAACTAATACACAGTATTGATTTTAAGATGGAAGGTAAGGGTTTTAAAAAAGAATGAAATTAAATTATTTTAATTGAATTGAATCAGTTATTTTCCTCCGCAATAAAACAATAATTTTCAGATAATGTATTCATCTTTCCAAACATTTTAGTTCCATTTTGAACACACATATACAAAAAGTGAACAGAACAACCCTTGAAGAAATGCTTTCTGCAGTATAACAACAAATATTTATTTAAACATGAATGATGTACTAGGCACTGTGCCAAATGCTACAAATATAAACAAAAGCAAAAACAGACCCTGCCCTCAAGGGGCCCATATTCTAATGAGAATCACAATATGTAAATATCTAGACAAATACAAGATTTAGAGGATTTAGAGGATCTGCAGTCTGTAAGGGGGAAAAACTAGCATCTAGGAGGATTAGAAAAGAAAAACTCCTTCAGTAAGTAGGATTTCAGCTAAATCTTGAAATAAGCCATGGAAACTAAGGCAAAGGTACAGGAAAGGATCATTTTAGGCATAGGAGACAACATATACAAAAGCAAAGAGATAGAAGATGCATTTTCATGTACAAGGTATAAGTAGGCCAGTATATATGGATCAAAGGTGCATGTGAAAGGGAATAAAGAGGAAAAAATAGAAGGTAGAAAGTGATATGGTTATGAAGAACTTTAGATGCCAAATAGTTCCATTTTATCTCATAGAAAGCCAATGGAGTTTACTGATGGAGGCTGGTGACATGGTCAGACTTATACTTTAAGAATATCACTTTGACAGCTTTGTGGGAGGATAGATTACAGTCAGGAGAAACCTGAGGCTGAGAGACCAATTAAAAGGCATTACAGTAGTTCAGGGAAGAGGGGATAAGGGCCAAAATAGATTGGTAGCTGAGTGAGTGGAAAGAAGGCAACATTTACAAGAGGAATTTATAAAGGTAGAAATGACAAGTTTTGACAACAGATTGGATTAGTAGTGTGAGTGTCAATGATACCATTGTCGTGAGCCTGGGTGACTAGTTGATGGTGCCCTCAACAGAAATAGGAAAGATCATATGGGGGGAGGGAGGCATAGTTGAATAATCAGTTCTGGTTTGGGATATATTGGGTTTGAGATGCCTGTGAAAAGTCCATTTTGATGTTCAAAAGACAGTTGGGGACATGGGAGTGCTTAAGAGATAGATTAGGACTAATATATATATATATATATATATATATGTATGTATATATATATATGAATCATCTAGAGATGATCATTGAATTTATAAGAGCTAATGAGATGATTAAGTGAGATAACAGAAAGAGGAAGGACCTAGGGAAATATTTAGAGTTAGTGGGTTGATTTGGATGAAACTCTAACAAAGGAGCCTGAGAGAAGTAGGAGGAGAATTTATCAATAGATTTATCAACTGAGAGATGTGAATCTTGAAATTTCTCAGACTTGTGAATGTTAGAAGATTCTCAGACTCTACCTTAGAACATTTGGTTAAGACCATTCCCCATTTTAAACAGTGAAGCTACTTAGATCTAAAATGTGAGAACTCTACATGGGTCAAAAATGGGAGGACCTCTACTCCACCCATACTTAGGACTGCTTTAGGGGAGAAAACTCCTTGCTGAACAATGAGAAATGCTTACACCCATACTTAAGCCATGCCTATTTTTAGAATTAATACAATAGGGTGATAAGTACCTATAAAGGTCAGGCAACTTGTGAATTTACAAGGAGCAAAGAAGTGAAAACTTACTCAGAAGTTTTTTCTGGTTCAAACTTACTAAAGGGATTAATCTACTCAGCTGTGAATTCAGAATGGGCTGTCCTTTGGAAAACGTCTACTGTGATTGGTAGATGGAAGAACTTAGGGGAGGTGACATAGGAGAAAACCCTGTATAAGAAAAAGGAATCGCTTGAGAAGGAGCTCTTAAGAGACAGGCTCTAAGGAGGGTCTCTTGAGAAAGAATCTCTTGGAGGAAATCTCTAAGGAGGTCTCTCAAGGGAAGCTGACTCTGGCTGGAACTCCTTCTGGGGAGACTCTGTCCCTCTGAATCCCTTGCTTGGACAGATCTTATGGTGAGTGATAACTGACTGACTGATCTTTTCTTTTAGGACTTAGGCCTGGGTTGGCCAGGGCTACCCTGGGCCCGTCTATCCTTTTCTCATTATTTCCTTTTTCTCTCTTTCTCTCTTTCTTTCATTCTTCATTGTATTATTAATTAAATTATCTATAACACCCGGTTGACTTGAGTATATTCATAATTGGGAATATTTCCCTGGCGACCACCTTATATTTGATTTGAAACAAGACACTGTAGTGAAACATATTTTCCGCGGTCACAAATTTACTCACCCACTCTTATATCTATCACAATTTATACCTCAACCATTTTAACTCTTAGAGTTTATGGCTCCCACTCCTTTAAATGCTACAGAGATCATGAGCTATTTTGGAGAGAACAATTTCATTTGAATGATGAGATCAGAAACCAGACTAGATGTTTTGAAGGCATGAGAGGAGAAGTGGAGGCACCTTGTATAGGCAGCTTTTTCATGGAAGACATTCACTAAGGTGATGGTAGAATTAAGTATTTATTAATAAAACATATTGGGGACTGCTAGGTGGTATAGTGGTCAGAGCCTGAAGTCAGAAAGACCTATTTATTTCCCTGAGTTCAAATCTAGCTTCAGACACTGACTAGCTGTTTGACTCCAAGCAGGATACTTAAGCCAGTTTGCCTCGGTTTCTTCATCTGTAAAATTAACTGGAAAAGGAAATGGCAAATCATTCCAATATCTTTGCCAAAAAAACAAACAAACAAACAAATGTAGTCACAATGATTTGGACATAACTGAAAATGAGTGAACAAAAAATTTATATATGATTCCTTTAATATCTCAGGGTCACCAAAATTCTTAGCAATGAGAGTGGTGTGCCATGGCAAAAGGAATCAGGAGACCTATAATTGCATATCAGCTCTAAAATTTTCTTTGTTATAGGACCATGACTCTATAATATGGAAATAAAACTGCTGGCCTCATTGTTGAAACAAAAGTGACCTGTAACCCTTAAAGTATTAAATAAATTTGAGTTATTCTATCAACAGTGAAAATTAAATGGTTCTGAAAGAATCCTCTCTTTGTCAAGTCATTCTGGTTACTGTTTAGGCTCTTGCACTCTTAAAGGTATATGAAAATTAGTTTAGAAATTAAGTTATTCTATTATGTGCTTCCAAGCCTTTTGACCTTAAAACAATACATCAGGCAACAGAAGTTTATATATTTTGTAGAACTAATTTTCTTATTTAGATTGCTTTATTCCCATAAAATCCAGAAGCCTAAGGGATCTAGAGCCCAGATGTGGCAGCAGATGCAATGAGTCAAACATCTGGTCAGAATGAACAACTTGGGAAATACTATAACTCCATCCATGTGCACCAGGTGATTAGTGATAGAGAAATCATAGCAAAATTCCATAAGATCTGATTGTAGGGCCCACAGAATCTCTTGGTTCAAAATGCCTAATTTCAATCAATCCATACCAACCAAGGCCATTCATTTTGTCATAATTATGTTTTCCTATAAAATATAATTTTTATTAAAGTAACAAATCACAATGCAAAAAATATAATTTTTACCAAAATAATTCACAATGCAAAAAATGAACAATATAGGTGAAAATCATTCAATTGGTTGTTCCTTTTTTAGAGATCTATAAAATAATTTATTTCATTTTTAACATTAGTGATGCCAAACTCAATAGAAACAGGGTCACTAATCCCTACATAAAGATATTTGTGGTCTGCCTATTGACTTAAGTTTTAAAATGTAACATTATCTGTGTTTTCATTTATCTTGCTAAATATTTCCCAATTCCATTTTCATCTAGTTCTGGCTACATTCAGGATTATTGCCTGCAGGTGTTTGACACCTCTGATTTACATAATGACTTTCTGCTGAAGAAGAAAACTGATCAAAATCCCATGTTTAGAAAAATTTAGATAAAACTGGAAATTTCTTGTGAATTATTTCTCAGTTACTGGCGTTGAGGTCCCTTTTATGGTGGTCTCACCTACACCAGGAGAGGAGGAAAGGTGCTATTATTTTTTCAGACTCCAACATAATTTATAGATCCATTCTTTGAAAACTTCTAGAAAGAAAGATTTTTCTCTGCAGAAAAAGCAGATATTAATGGTAGTACAAAGCAGAATGCCTTCCAGAACCAAAGGGGTTGAGCAAAAGTGGGGGGGAGGGGGAAATCAATAAAAAAGATACTGTGTTCTAGTGTAGTAGTGACACAAGCCATGAGAAAAGCAATTTACAAGAAAGAAATTGATCTTATAAATATAGCCACAGGATGTCACAGGTTTACATATCAGAAACTGAATCCTGAAAGCATAGAGATAAATGAAGCATCTACAGGAGCTAACACCCAACTCAAACAACATGGAAGACAAATAAGCTTGCCAAATTGATGAAGATTCCTTCTTAAACCACCCCCCCATCTCCCAACTTGAATGTGTGCAGGTGCATTTTTCTCCAAAACACTAAGTGCTGTTTTAATAGTAGGGTTTTTTCTGCCTCAAATCTAAATAGAAACTAAATTCTCATTTTGGTTACCATGTGAAATAAAAATACCAGCTTTCTCCATATACTCAATAATTATAAAGTGATATTTAATGACCCTCACTGCCTTTAATTACTGCACCGTACTTCCTGGGGATTCTAAAGTTTGAGATGGATGATAGACTGATTTTTCTGGAGAGGGAAAATAACTTGAAATTTAAATAGCAGTGTTAGTTGTCCAAGTTTAAAGAAGACTTCTAAATAGCTCCCTATTCCTCAGGGGACAATCAAAGCTGTCTATATCCCAAGTTCTTCTCCACTATATATTAATGGAATGCATCAATGGCAGAAAATGCCCTAACGTAAAACTCATGCTGTTCCCACTAAAGCTGACGATGGAGAAACAACATGAGGGATTTTCTAAGGAAGGTTCAAGCCATTTTGCAGCTGGCAGTTTAATTTTCAGTTGCAATTGAAGTAAGAAGTTGCTTGTAAACATCTGATTAATGAAGATGAAAAGTTCCACCTCTGGCCTCCGCACAATGTCTTTGCACACAGTAGGTGTTTAATAAATGCACCCCTATTCAGATATGAGCTTCTCAAGGGAAGGAAGTATTTTTGCCTTTCTTTTATAAGGCTGGGACTATTGCTTCTCAGCCTTTTGGCTAAGATCAAGTGTAGTATAAGGCTGGGACTAAATATAGTGCCAGACATAGTAAGCATTTAATAATACAGAAATAAATGTTTATTGACAAATAGAAGGAAGAAAGGAAAATTTAGTTGACCATCAAATTCACAATATAAGCAATTTTAATGCATGTAGAAAAATGTCAAGGACAGCTAGGTGGTGCTGTGAATAAAGCACTGAGTCTGAAGTCAGGAAGACCTGTTCCTATCCAGTCTCAGATATTTACTAATTGTGTAACCCTGAGCAAGTCACTTAACCATGTTGGCCTAAATTTCCTAATCTGTAAAATAAACTGGAGAAATAGCAAACCACTCCAGTATCTTTGCCAAGGAAACCCCAAATGGATTACTACACATCAGTTTACAAAATCTTACCTGTAGATGTAAAAGTTTTCTCAATCTCTAAAAAAATAATGTGGATTACTTTCATGCCAGAATCCTTGCTTGTATAAGGCTCATTTAAATGGTAATGGCTATAAAAAATTAGCTACCCTTTCTTTTGGTATCTTTTTTTTTCCATCTGGTAAATCTAGTAATTCAAAAACTATTTTAACACATATATAAGCTACAAGTAGATCAGTATCTCAGTGATTAAATTTAAGGATAAGGTCACAGTTTCATGGTAATGAAACTTTTTGTGTGGGGTCAATAAATATAATATGCAGTTCACAGGTGTTGTGTATAGATATGATCTGGAATCTCGTCCATATCTAAGGATAGTAAGATGAGGGCTATCCTGGCAGGCAAAAATCACCAGCCTTCCTGGAGAGAGGGGTAGGTAAAACCCAGGACTATCAAGGCTTACCTCCAGAAGAATTTCTGGCTAGAGTTATATCTAGCACTCCTAAAAATATTTCTAATCTAGAGTGTGATTCTAAGGGTTCAGATAAAAGCCAGCACCCTGATTACTGTCAAAGGAGAGAGGAGCCTTTAGTTACATTCACCAGCTGAGCCCATTACCACCATAAGTTGGTTGCACAAAAAGCGTGTCTCAAATAACTATGAAACTTTATCAAACAAAGCCATAAGATATAAGTTACACAAAGTAGAATACACTAATGAAAACACAAGATTAGAGGAATGCTTCAACCTGGAACAAGATAGGGTCTAAATTCAAACCTGGAGGGGAAATGATGAATCTACTTCCAACTGTCTTTAAGGTTCTAAACTCTGGAAATCAGAGGACACAGTGTGGACTGGATCTCCTCCACATCTACATCTTAAGGGATTCAGTCTGACTCATAAAATCCATGCTTCAATTCTCTCTCTCTCTCTCTCTCTCTCTCTCTCTCTCTCTCTCTCTCTCTCTCTCTCTCTCTCTCTCTCTCTCTCTCTTTGCTCTCTCCATCCTCTCTCCAAGTATATGCCCAACAAAATGAAGGAAGTCCTTTCTCTTCTCACTTGGAGTTGCAAGTTAGCATCCTCTCAAACAATCCAGTCAGACACCTTACTTCATGCATTGAAGCACCTGCAGGCACAGCTCACCAAATGGGTTGAGGTGTTACAATATTATTAGCCCTAAGAAGAAATCAATGAAATGGCAAAGGCATGAATCAATGTTGCAATATTGGGTTTTTGTTTTTAGAAGACCAACTCCTTACAGTCACTTAGGACCTATTACTGTCTACCCTTCTAACTAAAAAGTTTGCACTATTAGGAGCTTGCTGCCTTCATTTGTGCCTGGATCATATAAAAGCCATCTATTTCTGTGATAGCCTTTGTTAGGTTAGAAATTATTTACTTCCATCAATTCTAAACTAAATTTTGGAAATGAAATTAGCATATGCTTGAAAACCAGGTGGCTCTTTGAAATGGATGACTAAAGGTTATCTTGGGCAGATTCTAAATTGAAATGTACTTTTTATAGTACTTGTTTATAGAATCAAGAAGAATTCAAATAAATCAAATAATCTTGCAAGATAGTAATTAGTTGATCCTTCAGAGAAAGGTAGAAATTATTTTTTAAATTTTAAAAGAATCAAAACAGGTAGGAGAAAGCTCAGTGCCCAATCACCTGGCTTTCAGTGACAGATTTTGTAAATGGTTTGACAAGAGAATGATTTTAACTATATCAATTAACTGTTCCTACTACCAACTTCACCACAGAGTATAATAACATTTTTAAAAATCTATCTAAAAAGTGGGTTTTCATTCAAATTATGGTAAATAAATGATTCAGGAAGGTCCAGTAATAAATCACAAAAAGAAGAATTCAGAAAATGGACGACATGCCCCCAGCTATTCTGCAAAAACCTTCTCCAGTATCTGTAGGCAAGAAAAATATCTTGGGACTTTTCTAACGAAAACAATAGTCATTGTGCCAAATGTATGGTTAAGCAGAACCTGCACTTTAAGTCCAATTTTCATATTTAACAAACACCATAAAGATTTGTTCAGATTTATAAAGCATTGACCTCAAAAGAGAATCCAACAAACAAGCAAGCAGGATCTGCATGCTTTAATAGGTCTAGTAATTGTAGACAATGCTGCTTTGACTATAGCATACCAGCAATCTCCAAGAGACCACCCAGGCAAAGCACCAGCATAATTAAACTAATCTACTTTTATGATTTCATGAATTCCATTCTATGATACCCTTACCAGTTGGCACAGAGACCCTGAAAAAAATTCAGCTGTCATACTCTGACTATAAATTATTACTGAAAGAAGAAAAATTTTAAAATAAACATTTTCTCATATTCCTTTTTTACTGGTTACTTTTTTAAATTTCCCTTACTGCAGTGATTCCTATTATACCATCAGAGGTGAGTTGGTTGTAAATTAATTTTACTGAGAGAAGCTGATATCAAATAGCAACTAGATTTGATGCATAAAGCAAACAGAGAAAAAACTATAAACAATACACACAGATTTAATTAAAGCTTTGTAACCAATAAAGAAATCTAAATAATGGTAATTCACAATCTAAAGGACAATGTGTGGCAAAGTAAATCCCAACAATAATGTTGATGTGTCTTAATTGTGCTTTCGTACTTTCAGTCAAGGAGAGAGCTTGTCACCTGGGACTCAGAAACTGAGATCAATCCTTGTCCAGGAGGCCCAAGGGAAGGGGAAGGAGAAAGGTTTCTGTTTCATAGAACTGGTTCTGCTTCCCAGGAGAAAGAGAAAGCATCCAAAAAAAAGGACAATGCCCACCTATGGGCATCTCACTGACAACTTATCCAGATGAGAGTAAATGTTATTGGAGCTTAAGGGTTCCAAAATAGATTTCTTTCCCATTAGGTATCCATAAAAGATATTGGATGTCCATCTGTTGTTCCTCACCTGTCTTCTTTTCCTTACTGGTCATACATATCTTTGGTGATATATTTTAATGGCTTCATTTACATATTTGTCATTGACGATAGGCTGGAACAATTTCTACCTTTGGAGCCATCTCTCAAACCACTCTGTAGGCAATCTGCAATTTTGGTTCCTCAAAGATTATGCTATTCCAGGATTCAAAGCCATATAGAATCAGCAGAAGCATGTTGTTGTTTTTAAAAAGAGAGACCTTTGTTTCAAGAAGCTGAGGTCACCAAAAGTGCTGTTCATTTTCCCTGATACAATCGAGTTCCCTCTCTTATTTTTTTTTCAAATGTGGGCCCAAGCTACTATTCCCCTTCAGTGTTTGGACAAGTATAGGTAATATGAAAGCTTGTTGGTACATTGGATAGAGCTCTGGATCTGGAATCAGAAAGAGCTGAGTTAAAATCTGGTTTCAGACACTTATTATCTTGTGACCCTGGGTAAATCACTTAACCTCCATTTGCCTCAGTTTCCTCAACTGTCAAATGGGGATAATAACAACACCTCCTTCCCAGGGTTGTTGTGGTGTTGTGGGATCAAATGAGATAATGTTTGTAAAGTGCTAAGCACAGTGCCTGGCATATAGTAAGGGCTACATAAATGTTATTGAGGAGTAGGAGAAGGAAAAGGAGATGGAAACAATGGATCAAATCTATGAAGTAAGCAATCAACTGGAAAAGCATTTCTTAAGTACCTTCCATAAGAAAGTACTATGCTAAACCTGGGAGGCAGAATCATAACAGTTCTTGCCCTCAAAGAACTTATATCCTATTGGAGGTTGGAAAGGATAGGAGGTCAAGAGAGTAGCATCAAGTTGACAAGTAAATTAATATAAAATATCTAAGATAAATATAAAAGCAATTGTGATGTGCCATCGGCAAATCACTAGCTGCCTCAGTTTTCTCATCCATTAAATAAGAGTAATAATAGCATCTACTTCCCAGGGTTGTTGTGAAGATAAAATGAAATAGTATATATAATGTTCTATATAATCCATAATGTACTATATAAATGGTAGCTATTATTATCATTTGGCAAGAATATGTTCCCTCTCTCCCTTGATATCTGCTTTCTTTCAAGAAATCACCTACCCAATGAGATAAAAAATAGAAAGGGTCTATTTGTACAAAAGTATTTATATTTTAAAATATATTTTATATTTATATTTATATTTTGTGGTGGCACATTAAAGGTATGTCCCTCAATTGGGGAATGGCTGAACAAATTGTGGTATATGATGGTGATGGAATACTATTGTGCTTTAAGGAATGATGAGCAGGATGATTTCAGAAAGAGCTGGAAAGACCTACATGAACTGATGTAGAGTGAAATAAGCAGAACAGGAGAACGCTGTACACAGTAACTGAAAATATTGTGGGACAGCCAAATGTGATAGACTTTGCTACTAATAGCAATACAATGATCCAGGACAATTGTAAGGGATTTATGAAAAAGAATGCTATCCACCTATAGAGAAGGAACTGTTGGAGTAAAAATGCAAATGAAAATATGATTTATTGCTTTATTATTTGGGCATATTATTTGGGGTTTTAGTTTTGTAAGATTATTCACTTACAAAAATGAATAATATGGAAATGTTTTGAATAATAATACATGTATAACCCAGTGGAATTGCTTGTCAGCTCCAGAAGTGGAAAGGGAAGAAGGGAGGGAGACAATATGAATCATGTAACTTTGGAAAACTTAGGTGTAAATTTGTTATTGGAATAAAATTAAGATAACTTTTTTATAAAGAAACCATTTAAGGGGGAAGCTGGATGGCTCAGTGGATTGAGAGTCAGGCCTGGAGATGGGAAGTCCTAGGTTAAAATTTGGCCTCAATCACTTCCCAGTTGTGTGACCCTGAGCAAGTCACTTAACCCCCAAGCCAATACACAGTATTGACTCCAAGATGGAAGGTAAGTGTTTAAAAAAAAGAAAGAAACCATTTACACCTTAACACATAGGGTAAACACCGTGTTAGAGGAGAGCTTTTAAGACTACCATTTGTTCTACTGAGTCAAATATATTACTTTTTTAATTTTTTTTTAAACCCTTACCTTCCGTCTTGAAATCAATACTATGTATTGGTTCCAATGCAGAAGAGTGGTAAGGGCTAGGCAATGGGGGTAAAGTGACTTGCCCAAGGTCAGCTGGGCCTGACTCTCAATCAACTGAGCCACCCAACTTCCCCCCAAAATATTACTTTTTAATAGTCAGCCAACAATAGCAATAATGTCTAACTAACCTCTAAGGGTTTCACAGTTCCTGCTTCAGCCACTTTCGTGGCTATTGGGGAAAAAAAAAACATTCTCACCCATTCCTTCAGCCAGAGAAGTCTTCACCTGCTTGATTTAGTGTACTTGCTGAGATCATTTTAGTATTCACCACTGGCTGCTGGGAATGCTATATAGCTTCTTGGAGCCAAAGGCAAGAGTTGGAAAATTCTCATGTTTTCATCCAAGGCACTCCATATCTCCAGACTCAGACTCTTCAGTGGCTGCACTCCATGCCTGGATCGCTCACCCTCACTATCTCTGACTCCTGGCTTCCTTCAGTGTCAGCTACAATCCCATCTTCTACAGGAAGCCTTTCCCAATACCCTTTAAGCTAGTGCCTCACTTTTGGTTATCTATATTTTATCCTGTATGTAGTTTATTTGTACATAGTCATTTACATGTTGTCTTCCTCCATGATGTCATGAGCTCCTCACAGAGGGTAGGGACTGTCTTTTACCTTCCTTTGTATCCCTAGAGCTAAGAGAAAAGGCAAGAGGAGAAATAAGCAATTATATAGCACCAACTATGTGCCAGGCACTGTACTAAGCTTACAAATATGATCTCATTTGATCCTCACAACAACCCTAGGAGGTAGGTGCTATTATTATCCCCATTTCTCAGTTGGTAAATTGAGGCAAACTATGATTAAACAACTTGCCCAGAGTCACTCAGCTAGTAAGTTTCTGAAACCAGATTTGAATTCAGATCTTCCTGATTCGAGACCCAGCACTTCAGCCATAATGCCACCTATTAGTTCCAGCAGAGTACCTAATTTTAGTACCTATTTTAATTACTGTTGTGTATTTATAATTAGTTTCAATCAATAAATAATTTAACTAAAATTATTAATTAACTAGATATTGATAAATAATTATCATGGAGATTTTATATAAATGAGAATAATGTCCATGATTTTTTACTTAATCATTAAATGTTCTCTTTTCAGTTATCTCAACATCTCAATCAGTCTCTCAACATCTTCCACAGTATTCCTCTAGTACACACTGTATCGTTGTACACTTGTTCTAGAGCAGCTGTTCTTTCCTATGTTATTTTCTTCATTGCTAATTTTAGTCCCTCATAGAGCATGGGCTGTGATGTTATTGTCCAACTGTGGTGGCTCCATATTTGTGAGCAGAGCTTAAGATAAATTTGAGTTGTTTCTACTGCAGGCCAGTAGAATATTTAAAATCTTTACCTTAGATGACTTAGCCCACAGAAGCCTCTATGAAAAGGCTGTGTATTATTCAGAGACCAGAATCAAGAACTGGGGAAAGAAATGAAATCAAAGAATTTTAGAGCCAGTTCTCAGCACTCAACAATCTGTTAGTGGTTCTCCTCCCCAAAACTACCTTGTATTTACTTTGAATATATAATTAAGGACTCATCAAAGTTGTCTTCTTAGAGAGTCAAGAGGCAGACCAGACATTCAGTTCCTCCCAAAATGACTAGAGAGAGCAGGAGACATCTTTTCTCCCCCTCAAACTCTAAGCCCAACAGCTTCAACTTCAGAGTAATCAACAGGTTAAAGAACAAGAGAGACAAGTGGAGATGCTGAGAACCAGTTGTGGCCATTGCTGCTATGGCTGCCCATAATGTTACTACTCCTAAACCAAAGGTACAAACCACCTGTATGATAGCCAAGAGCCATCTGTGTTTACTGAGAATGTTGCTGAGCCTCTCCTCCTCATTCTCCCTCCAGCCTTCTCAAAGAGAAGTGCATATCCCTTCCTGAGCTGACCTCTATTTTTCTAAGGTATATATTTTTAATTACTGTTTACCTAATATCCAAAACCCAGCACTGGGATTAATCCAGGAGTTCAATGGATAGAGAGCCAAGCCTAAAAATGGGTTAAAATCTGATCTCATACACTTATGACTGTGGGTGAGTCACTTAATCCCAAATTGCCTAGCCCTTAACCTTCTTCTGTCTTGGAACCAATACTAAGATGGAAGGTAAGGAAGATTAACTCAAAAATGTTATCAACCTATATGTGTTTGTTCAAGGACAATTGAGAAGGTTGAGGTAGTCAAGAACGAGACTAAGGAAGAAACAGAAACAAAGAAACATAAAGAGACAGAGTCTGAGATAAACAAAGAGACAGAGAAAGTTCATAATTCTGGAACAGAGATTCTGAATTTTTTGAGTTATAGATCTTTTTGGCAGGATGACAAAGGTATGGATCTCTTTCTCCAAATAATAATTTTTTTAAAAAATCATAATGAAAAGAAATGCTAAATTTCAGTTCTATGTTAATGAAAATAAAAATATAATTTTCCCATTCCATTTCACAAAAATTCACCGACAAACTCAGTTTAAAACCCTTGTTAATAGAGGGATATCATAAGTCCAGCCTAGTGATCTTCATGGGTATAATATTATGGGAAATTTGGATCACGGTTGTGAATCCAAATTCATTAAAGAATTGGGAGGTTTCTAACCTAGAGGAGGGGAAGGTACTTAAAAAGAAGAATGTGTTTATGGAAAGCCTCAGGAGAGAAGCATATGAATTGGTACTGGGTCAAGCAGTCAGGCAACCTGATATCACATAGTATGGATGTGTGTAAAACCTAAAGAATCCATTCAGGAATAGTGAGATTCCATCAGAATCATGTAGTATTCGTCCATTTCACTCTTCAGTTCAAAGAAGAAAAGCCAAGTGACTTCATGATTCAGAAAGATACCATACTATAAAGACTTACATACAGAGGAACAATGGCACCTAAGGATGAGGATACAGCAGAATGCAGTGAGTAGAGGTATGGAGTACTACTGGGACATATATGCAGCTCTTCACCATTCTTGAAATGCACGAAATGCCATGTCACCTCCACAAATTGATAGGCATATTAGCTAAGATAAATGAAGAGGCATTTCCACTAGGAAGACCCAATCTCAACTACTCTGGAACATCCTCTCATGTGAAGACCATAGAATCAAGGAAACAGGGAAACAACACATTAGGAAAATCTGGCAAAAGATGGAACCATGGAAAAAATCCATTTTATCTGCAGAGGCCATAAAACTAAGGAATGGAGGCCATAAAGACAGGAAATAAACACATCACATATGCCACCAGGATATATCCAATGGGTAAGATCCAGAGTTCATTAGAATTGCAAAGAGGAAGGTCATGTATAGCTTGGATGTACTCATAAAGAGAATGCAGTTTTTTTAAACCCATACCTTCCATCTTAGAATCAATATTGCTCTTCTGCCTTGAAATCAATACACAGTATTGTCAGGTCAGAGATCTTATGGTGATCAATAGTAGGATTAGTAGGCTCAGACCCAACACTGGCTATTGCATTTCCACTTAATAGTGAGACCCAGTCTTAAGGAAAAAATGGAATCAGCAAATGGTCTCCTTTACTTAAAGTCTACTAAGGTAAGTACCCATCAATCTCATCCTGCTCCTCAAGGTATCTAGCTAACTCTCCTCTAGGCAATGAGTGGTAGGCTTGGAGCAAGTTATCTCAATTCTCTGGGTCTGTTCTCCCAGGTGTAAAAAGAAAGGGCTGGCTTGATTCATTGCTAACATTTCTTATGACTCTAAATCCCAGATCATTAGCATCAATCCTCAGTTTACCCTTTATTATCAGAAACAAACTATTCCTGAAGGTGTTTGCCTCTGTCTCTCTGATTTTTTTCTTTCTGAACTTTTTTTAATATTCTCAAAGAGAAAAGAATCATTAAAAACACATGTTCAGCAGTTTTTTTCATACAGAATAACTTCAGAATGTACACTTCCCAGGAAGGAAATACTATGGCAAAATCACTATCCTTCACCCTGCAGGTGCAAACTTTCAGAACATTACTAAGGAAAATTTTACCTGCTGACCAAACACAGTGAGGAGGTGAGGGTCAACAGGATCAAGGGCATAATAAATCAAAGACCTTAGCACCATCCTTAAAGAACCAGAGTGGATGAAGTATCTAATTACATTCCACATACTGGGACAGAGTTATTAAATCACTCCTCAACCTTCTCTTCTCCTGGCAGGATTTCTGTTTGCTTTAAAAGCCTTTCCTCTTAGGACTTTGGTCTTTCCCCTCTTGTGATATCAAAAATCCTTTGATCTCTTTCCAAAATCCCCAAATTCACCTTTGGTATTGGAGTCAAAAAACATGAATGATCCTCTTAGGGTGTTGACCAGTGTTTTGTACAATGGGGGATAACCTTATACAAGATTTAAAACAACTTAATCTCAATATTAATGAGGTAAACTTCATAGAGTGGAAAGAAATCTGGAATTTTGAAGTAAGTGGACCTAGGTTTGAATTCCTCCTCTGAATCGTACTGCCTCTGTGACTTTGTACAAACCTCAATTTCCTCAACTGTAAAATGACTAGACCTTGAAAGTCTGGAAAACCAGCTCCACATCTTTGATCCTGTGACCTTTACATACAAATCCTAATCAATAGGAATATAGAGAGGTATAAGATGTAGTGTATGATCTAAAGGGGCTATCAACTTAAAAAGAATAATGATGCATAAATATACTTAATTTACTCAGATATTTTATGAATATGGTACTTAATCAGTATGGGGATTCTGTCCACTCAAACAGACTAGAAATTCTCCATCCCTCCACATATTCTCATACTATGCATAGTTTTCTCTTAAGTCTTCCCAGAGCAACAAAAGAACTAGCCTGATATCTATAGGATTTCTCGGATAGATCTCCGGAGTCTATGAATTTGGTTTTTAAAAAGTAGTTTGATAACTGTATTTCAGTATAATTGTTCCCATTTTAATGCTATTTTTATGCCTTTAAAACCATTATTCTTAGAAGAGGTCCATAGGCTTTATGCGTAGTCACTAGATTGCTAAAAGAATCTACGGTATAAAAAAGGTGAAGAATTCCAATCCTAGACGATCCACTTATGGTGCTAAAAGTTCTTCCTATTGTTTTTTAATAATTTAATATTTTAATATTAATTAATTAATGATAAAATAAATGAATGAATTTAATAATTTAACAATGGACCAATGTAAACTTGGGGCTATCCATTCACAGTCTCCCATTCTGGTTACATGAGCTACCCCTACATGCTACCACCACTTAACTATAATTTCCACAAAGATCAGCAATGTGGCTTGGTTAAACTTTTTATTTAAACCAGCACCTAGCACAATGCTCTACAAATATGTAGCATCCCAAGCATATTCACATCTATGAAATATAGATGACTGTATGATTACTGTGTCTCCAAGCATAAGGTTATACCAATGAGGCTTGTGAATGTAACCTTGAACTGGCCATGCGGCCCTTGGCTAAGACAAACTCATTAGCATGCTCGGAGTCAATTCCCCAGGAAAGCACTGTTTGCAATGTACACGCCCAAAGGTGTTCCCTCTACCTTGCCACCCAATCTTAATTGTCTATACTTTGTGATGTGGTTACTAAGTGCTTGGGAGTACCGCCCAAGCAGGACAGGATTAAATTCAGAGGCAAACCCATGAACTTCCTCTTGGCCTTTCTCCCTTCCATGGAGCTCCACTGGGCTCCTCAATGACTATGTCTCTCTCTTCTTGACCTTCTCCTTCCCCGAGGCTGTAACCATCTCGGCCTGCATTCTCTATCTTAATCTCCTCAACCACCTTGTATTCCATTATCCTCATTTTCCGCCTTAAGGAAAATCATAGGGATTGCCTGCCCTATCCAATCACTGATTTGTCGGTGTCTTTCATTTCCACCCTGGTTCTCGGTTCCTACCTCTCCTTGGGTCCCATCACAAAGGTGAGCCCCTTCCCTTGTGGGACCCTGCTGGCCAGGGAAGTCCATCAAGGAAAACCCCACAAATACAGGTGCTGGTTGGTTAAATGAATGAATATCTGATAAATACCAAGATATTCCATTTTACATTATATGTATTTATGCAATTTTTATACACTCGTTAGGCTATATTAGTAGTGTGAGAGTAACAACTTTTCCATGCTCGATATTTTATTCCCTTTAGTACCCAAAATACGAGGCATTCAATAAATATGGATTGCTCAGAGTCCAAAAAAAATTGCAAAGCTAATAAATGCTAAAGGAGTTCAGAGTAAGAAAATTATAATAAGTGCTGCAAGAGTTCAGGGAAAGTAATGATTCAAATGGTTCAATACCTGAATAATCAGGATAGAAGGATGTCACAAGCAAATACAGAGAGGAAAGCATTCAAATGGTGTATAAGAGGGAGTAAAAAATTGCATTTTAAAAATTGAGTTAAGAGTGACCACACCAGACCAAACATACACCAAGGAAAGCTTCACTAGAGGTGACACAACCTTGCAGATATTGAGGGATTGTGTTAACAGCTATCTCAGGGAAGAGAAGATGCCCCAAAAATATGGGGGAAATACCAGATAATATTAATAACTCAAAAAATCAATTAAGAGGACATGAATAACGACTGATTTATATAACCTTCATCTTGTTATAAGATTTCTATGAGAAGGATTTGCACATGTATTAAAGATATTCATGGTGAAAATATGACAAGATATGATGACGGTAACATGCACTAAAACAATTAGGCAGTGCAACGGATAGAGTGCCAGGTCTGAAGTCAGAAAGATTCATCTTGCTGAATTTGAACTATAGCCTCAAACACTTACTTTGTGACCCTGGACAAGTCACTTAGTCCTGTTTGCCTCAGTTTCCTTATATGTAAAATGAGCTGGAGAAGGAAATGGCAAAACCTCTCCAGTATCCTTGCCAAGAAAACCCCAAATTGAGTCACAAGAGTCAAGCACGAGTGATAAAAATGAATGAACAAATGAATGATGAGTGCTAAATGAACAATGTATAATGTTTCCCTAAAGCCTTCGATGAACTCCCCATTGCTGTCTGGGTCACTTTGATTTTTTTAATATAGTATTTATTATTTGGGGGGAGAATAAAGTAAAATTTGAAAAAATGTATTTAATTTTACATGCATTTATTTATAGCCTGTCCCTCCCTCAGACCCCTCTATTAAACAATAACAAGAAAAATCTTCATAGAAACATGCATAGTTATTCAGTCCAACAAAACAAATTCCCACATTGGCCATCCCTGATAATATATGCCTCTCTGCACTTTGATTCTTCATTTCTCTGGCAAGAAATGATTGATATACTTCATTTTCAATCTTCTAAATTCATGGTTTATTATTGCATTGATCAGATCAGATCAGAGTTTGAAAGTTATTTTTCTCTTCAATATGTATGCTACTTCTGCTTCACTTTGCTCTACTTTAGTTCATATAGGTCTTCCTCATACCCTCTGAAACTCTCTCTCTCTCTCTCTCTCTCTCTCTCTCTCTCTCTCTCTCTCTCTCTCTCTCTCTCTCTCTCTCTCTCTCTCTCTCTCGTTGTTTCTTAAGGCACAATAATATTTTCTTCCATTTGCATATCATAATTTTTTTAACCATTCCTCAGTAGAGGGATGCTACCTTAGTTTCCTTTTTATTGCTATTATGAAAAGAGCTGCTAGAAATATTTTACATATATATGTATATGTAGTTTTTTTCTTCTTTTGTTGATTTCTTTGGGAAATAGACCTAGTAATGATATAGTTAAGTCAAAGGGTGTGCATGTTCTAATACCTTTGTAAGCACTGTTACAAATTTCTTTCCAGTACTACTGTGCCTATTTTCCCCTAGCTCTTCCAATATTTGCCATTTTCCTCTTTTGTCATTTTTTTCAGTTTGATAAGTATGAAGTGAAACTTCTGAATTGCTTTAATTTGTATTTCTCTAATTGTTATTTATTTAGAGCATTTTATATAATTGTTGATAGCATGGATTTCTTCCTTTGAAAACTATTTATAACCTCTGATGATTTATCTGTTAAATAATTGCTAGTTTAAGATATTTGAATTATATTTTTATTTTGGATAAAAAAATCTATTAGAAAAATATGTTGCAAAGTTTTTTCCCTATTTTATGATTTCCCTCCTAATTTTAACTACATGAGATTTAATTATGCAGATTTTTTGAAATTCTACCCAATTAAAACTGCTAGTTTTCTCTCATGTAATTCTTTCTTTTGTTTCTTTAGTCATAGACTCTTTGTCTACAAAGTGACATTGTATATATAGTTCTTGTATCTATTTGAACTTATTTTAGTATGGTGTGATATGTTGATATAGCTAATTTCTGCCAGACTGTTATCCAATTTTCTGAGAAGTTTTTGTATTATGGGTCACATTGATTCTTCAGAGATTATAGTATACCAGATTCACAACTATTCTGGCTCCACAAAATAACTGGTAAAAAAAAAAGAGGATTTTCTTCCTCCAAGAAAATAAAGTATTCTAATACCTTTTGCCTGGCTCCCTCTAACTTCCCCCCACTAGAATTCTTTGACTCTTGGATTTATGAAATCATCCATTCAGGAGTTCCTTTGAAGTATGAAGATCATGACAGTTCTATACCTACCCATTCTGTGAGATTTTTATCCATATCTCCCCAATGGGTCATCACATGGAATCTACCCATTTTGTTGGAGGTCTTTCTCACTTTATCTCAACATTATAAGGGAATCGGTGACACTCCTGCTCCCTACCTGTCATGCCTCTCTCTTGCCCAAATCTTCCTAACATATAATTCTTCAGTGATGTCCCTTATTCCTGTTCTTTGCCATTTGTTGTTGGCTATGTTCTACATCTACTTCATGTTTTTCAAGTGCCTCATACTGCCATTTGTGTGATACTCACTTTTAATTTTTCACAGGCAGTGATGTGAAATAGCAAAATAGCAATACCAGTAAAATATTAGTACTGACAAGATCAGCCTTTGCTTTCGTGGTAATTTTGGAGTCAAGATTTGGAATTTCAGGAAATTTGTAATTTGTAGTTGGATACCCATCAAATAGGAAGGGCACCAACTTTTCATCAGCTAAGTCCCATAAGACTGGGAAAGCCAGTCAGCCATTCACCAGTCAGTCAAACCTGAATAAAACTTTACTGGTTCACTGTTCTAGTCCTGACACTGGAATACTTGAGAATACTGTCTATAAGAAATAGCCAGGTCTCCAAAGGATAAAAGACAGTATCCTATTGCTTGGAGGAATATTCATTTATTAAGTGCCTACTATGTGTCATCCACAATGCTAAGCACTTTACAAATATTATTTCCTTTGAGACTTCCAGCTGCAAGGGGTAGCTGTCATAATTGTCCTTGTTTCGTAGTTTAAGAAATTTAGGCAGGTAGAAATCAAGTGACTTGCCCAGGGTCATACAGCTAATAAGTATCTGGCACCAAGTTTGAATTCAAGTCTTCAGAGAGCTCTATCCCCTGAACCATTAGCTATTCCTCTCCCTTTCCTCCCTTCTGAGTCAACAAGCATTTATTATTCATTCTTTGTTTTTAAGGAGGACCAATGGCATCCCATGGTGACATCTTGAATTGTGTGTGAATTGGATTTCAAGTGAGGCAGAATTTCTCAAAGTGGTCAGCCTCACTTTCTTTTCCAGTCATTGAAGTCCAGTAGCAAGACAAAAGTCAGGATCACTGGCAGTGGCACAGGACACATTGGATGACCTTGGCATCTTCAATGTCTGACAAAGCTCTAAACACTGGCCAGCACCTGCTTTGGCCACCTTCATGGCCTCTGGAATAAATTGTTCTCCTCTACCCATTGTGCCCGGAGAAGTCTTCAATGCTTGGGGCAAACATGCCCCCTAATGCAAGTATGTGTTTGAGACCTATCAGTTTCCTGGTTTATCCCACCTTATAAGAGAGGTTTACAGAGGTATAGTGCCTGGGCATGCTACAGCTTCTTGAGCCATAGGTGAGAGTTGGGTGAAAGGTGAATTCAGCAAACCAGAAGTGCTAGTCCTTCTTGAATAGTGCATACAACAAGCATTTAATAAGCACTTGTACATTGTGTATACAAAGAAAGATTGAAAAAAAAAACAGACCCTTCCCAAGATTTGCATTCTGTACTGTTGGAAAGCTCTGTAGAGTATCTATCCAACTCCATGATGAAATCTGATCAACAGACATTCTTCAATCAGACATTCTTCATCCACTTGGTCTTTGCTGTGTCGATAGGCAGGTTAGACTCTTCCAGGAGGCTCTGCTGTGCTCTGAGGCTGGATATAATCAACGTGATATGATCTTCAAACAAGACTATGTAGAAGACCTAACTACTCACAGGGAATCTTTTCTTCCATTTGGGTGAAAGGAGAAAGCACTGACAATTAGAGGCATCAGGAAAGGACTCGTGAAAGAAAACAGCACTTCAGCTAAGTACTAAAAAGCCTCTAACAGGCATAAATGAGGGAGTGCATCCCAAACACAGATAACAAGGGCACAGAGATGCTATATGAAGAATCAAACATGAGGAACAGTAAGAAGACCAGTTTGGCTTGAGCATTAGTGTTGGGGAAGAGGAGAAATGTGTGGTAAGGCTGGAAAGGTAGATTATGGCTAGGATCTGAAAGGCTTGAAAATATCAAACAGAGCACTTCTGTATTCAATGAAAAGAACTTGCACCAGGTCATAAAGATCGGGAAATAAAAGAGCTGGGACTCATTGCTCAGACTCTATTTTTAATTCACTCTCCAATCCTCTAAAATGCCTATTCCCAGATAGTCTCTTTCCTGGACATTCAAGAGTAACTCTGAATTATATGAAGTTTTTCATGACAGAGTATTTGCTGGAGAACAACTCTTTAAGTGACATTTTTGGGATTAACAAACAATAAAGTGGTAACTTGTAATGTCTGCACCTTTAAGTAAATTGTGTGACTATGAAGATGCAATCTGCTAGAGAAAATTGCTTGGCTATCCCTTTCAGATATGAGCTATGTCTGGTTCAAGATGGGGCTACAATTAAATGGAACATTATACAACCATGAACATTAAACAACAAAATAAAGTTGGTTTAACCACATATCCTTATATTATTCAAAGAATCCACACTGTTTTAGCTAGATTAAGCCCTATTCCCTAGCTATATGGAAATGCATCTAGACAAAATGGGGTATTGATTCATATGTCAAGACACTCAGCAAGTGTGAGGGACACCAATTCTTTATTGACTAGCCCTGTTAGGCTCCATGAGCCTGGGAAATCACATCAGCAGTTTAAGCCCTAGTCTCCTGGACCCATCAAGTCTCAAAAAGAACTTTTCTATCTTTTAGGGAAACATCATCCTACTTTATGTAATAAGTACCGTAATAGATGTCACCCCCACCACACCTTGTCATATTTCCATCAAGGATACTTTTAATGCAAATATAAATCTTTCTCATAAAATTTTTTAAAGAGATTATGGTTACTGATATTCTCTAAATCACTCTTTTAGGTTAATAATATTATATATGATCCTGCCCACCACATTTTTTTCAGAATCTTCTCCTCTCTGAGGTATCTTTTGAAACAGTTCTCAATGTTTTCAAGCTTGTGTCATCCCTATCATTGCTTTTCTTGGTGGGTGCTTGGTTTGGGGAGAGTGGCTGCTCTTTTTAATTTCATCTTTTTTAAGTTCTATTTCTATTTTCTCATGTGTAACACCCAGGACAAAATTCAAATATCTTGGTTCTATCATCACTGATAATGAAAATAGATTGTTACAAATATGGTGACAGATCTGTTCCAATTTCCTATCTATTTGTTGCTGAGCTGCCATTTTTACATGCTCTTAGAAGCATATGGCTTAGTTGAATCTCATGATAAGATTTCTATAGACTTGTTATCACTTCCATGGTTTTGTACCAATTCTTTGATAAGAATTTGCCATTTTTATCTGTAATATTTTGCAAACTACTTTATGTTCTAAACTAGCACTGACCATGGCTTCTTTATCATTCCATCTGGCAAGGAGATCAAGTAAGGAAGTTTCTCAGCCCTTTTGACTTCATTACTGTGGCAACCATTTCACATCAGTTATAGGAAATGTCAGTATTTTTATTTGTTTCTATTTCCTATTTTTTATATCCTCAGCATATCTGAATAGATCAGCTATTGCAATTGTATACAGTATCTTCTTTTCCTTTCCTAATTTGATGTCAGTTTTGGTCTTTGCTCTAACTAGTGAATTATATAATGTCACAGAGAACTAACTCTGATATGACTCCTGTATCATTAATCAGAATTTCCTGTATTGACAACTATAACAAAGTTCCCTTTTTTGTGAAGCTCTGCAGTTTGCCATTTTCAATAATGATTCTCTTTCTTGAAGAAATAACTCTTGATATGTAGGCATGACGTTTCTGAATCTTCAATCAATTGATCTCTTTCATGTCTTAAACGTGTACTGTATTTTGCAATTTTTTTTCATCATCATCTTCTGTGCATATCTTCCCATTAAAGTCACCAAGGATCTAAATGAGTGACTCTAGGCTGTGCCAATTTCTTAACTGGATTTTGTCACCTCTTCATTTTCTGCAACTGGAATTTACACAAACCATAATAATCTTTTCAAAGTCATGATAGCTCCTAAATCAAGAGTTAGACAGGACCTTGATGCCCATCTAATTCAGTAGCAGGACATACAGGTTAGGAAGCAATTAAAGAGAAATTATTGAAACTTGATTGAAAGATCAGAACTATAAAAGTAAATTTATTAGGCATAAAAATGAGTAAAACCAAGAAAGTAGGTAAGTATGTGTTAATGTACATATAGTTATATAGGTATAAACATATTTTAATTATTATAATATTACCTCATATTTATATATCATTGTACCATTTCCAAAATACTTTCCTAAATGACAACCCTGTACTTGTAAATAATTAGTGCAATCATCATTATTCTCATTTTGCAATTGAGAAAACTGAATCTCTTAGCTTGTCTCTACATCTCTATCCCTACCTCTTTCCCAGAGCAATCTCTGCCCACTTCTAGTGAGACAGACAACTCATAGTCATGTATCACTAGGCTGTCTCCTAATTGACTGCTGAGCCGAAACTCCATGGCTATAATAAAAGAGTACATTACCCTGTTTGCCACTCTCTTCCTTCAGGATTGAAAATAATATCAAGAATGACAATAACATTGATTTGTCCAGAGGAAAAAGTCACAATTTCATATCCTACCCAGCCATAACTTGCCATAATTTTGCCTAACAAAAACCAGTGCCAAGGATAAGGCTACCTCCCATTTGTATCTTCTTTCTTCTGCTACATGGCATGGTGAAAACTTAACAGACCCAGAATCCTGCCATTGGAAGGACAGCATTGGCAATAGTGATATTCCCCAGAGAGGCAGAGGCTAATGCCAGAGACAAGTGCCTGCATTGGGAACTTCAGCCACCTCCAGGAGAGAATATAATGGCAGGAATACACAGTGCTAATGAATGAATGTGTCAGAGAAAGGTCACCAGAAAGATCAAACTCAACTGATTGATCAGACAGTAACAATCAAGGTGAAATGAAGACAAATTATTGGGGCTGTTAAAATTTATTAACTAACATGGTTTCTATTTGAATAATTTATACTAAAATATATTGGCATATTAATATTAATTAAAAGTTGTCTATGTTCCAAAGAGATTTGGATATTGTCCTCCCTATTGATTGTGCTTGTAGTAATAAGTGAATTCTACTACAATCATTTTGTAACATGCACTGTGATTCTCTTATGCTTATTATGGCTTTCAAATAGGAATACATTGCTTGTACTATAATTGATTTATATTTGTTCACTGAGTTCCTCTTGTACTTAATTTTGAGGGGTATACTAGCAGGGGGAACAGGAACTAAAATCCCTTCAGTCTCTGGTTTTTGGTTTCTTCCCTTGATAGATATTATCCTGATCCCCTTAGTACATTAGATGATTAAGATGTTCAGTTTCTTCTGGATTAATAAGAACTATTTATTCTTTTTGGTATTTGGGAATGATAGGCTTAGGATAGAGGGAAAATTGGGAAATCCCTAATTACTATTTTTGCCCTAAATTTTCCTCAGGGGTTGAGGACTGGGGACCTTAGTCCCTGGTGAGATTGTGGAGTCAGGCTGGTGGATTTTTCTGATATAGAAGGATGAACAGTTATTGAAGAGATCAATTGAAAATCTTCTTGGGTGGATAGTCTCTTATCTTCCCCAAAGGGGAAACATTTCTATCCACTTCTGAGGAAGGATGGCTAATCTGATTTTCTTCGATGAGGGATCACATAGATGAGGGATCACAACAGGTGGCACTCAGCAAGATGCTCCTCTCTCTTCAAGTTAAAAAGAGAGAAGAACCCCCTCTCCAACTGCTGATCTGTTTTTCTTGGCTAGAGGTTCTAGCCCATCCCCTGTTGACATCAGAATTCCATTCTCTTCCTGCATGATGTTTTCCTGCAAACCAAGTCCTTGCAATGCAGTCTGTAACGCTCTCATCCACAGAGGAAACAGAAGCAAATACAGAATTGTCCCCAGAGTAGCAGGGGTGAGGGTGACTACCAATGAATTTCAGAGAAGGGAACCCACTCCTCTGAAGAAAGTCAAGCTCTCTCAATGGCTAGGTTACAGAACTGAAGGGGGTGAGAACCCTAAAGCCCCTGGCAATCCCTGTAGCATCTCTCTCTAGCATCTCTGCTAGAATGGAACAAACCCACTTCTTGTTCTGATTCCAAGTTCAATGTTCTGTCAACCACACTGTACAGCTGATATTGTTACAATTTGTATGTACAAAAAAATAGTGCAAATCCAACATTCCTTTTGACAGTCTGCACATGAAATGCATCCTTTGGTTAGCAGTTATGGCTCCTGTTTAAATAATTTGTTGATCTCTATAATTCTGCCTCTTATTAAATTTGTGATTTGCCTAAAAAGCCTTTGCTTAAAGCAACAAGAAACAAACAAAAACTGCTCGATTTGTAGCAGGGGGAACCCTACTTTTCCAGGCTATTACAGAAAATTTAAAAAAAACTAACAATAGACACATTAGAATTAACTGGCTACCATTTTCTGAATCAACCCCATTATACATTAAATCCCTCACTCCTGAAGATGCCCATCTAATTTATGTAAAATTCACTCAGTTACTGAGAAAATAACTTCATTCTGGTGTACTTCAATTCCATACTTGTTTCAGTTCTTCTGCCAGATAGAGTCATTTGTTTATCCTTCTTTCATAGTTCTTATGGCTTTTCTACTAAACAGAAATAGCCCTATCTGGGAGCAGTATTACATTGCTAGTTTATCAAATAGCAGAATTCATACAGGCCCTTGGACTCCATTATTAATGTATCATCCCACTACATCTTATAATGGTGATTTTCTAAAATAATTCTAATTTTTCTTACTTATTTTATTTTTTTTTTTGCTAGTGCATTTAGAAGTACTCAATGCAGGCTTATACTCTTAACAATATTTTTACCTCTTTCCCTGTTATTCATAGCAGTCATAGAAGGGCAGATTGCAATTGTGTCCCATTGTTTTGCTAGTTTCCAAATCAGCAAACAAGTTTGCCTTTGTTATGAACTGACAATCATTTTAAAAGGAAATCATCACATCCTTGAATTGCCACCAGCAGCTCTAGGGACCTACCAAACATGCTTTGTTTGAATCATGCATAACACAGTCCCCATCATTCCCCTGTCCACCCCCAGCCAAAGTATTTTTGGAATTCTAGGTGGCGTAGGTTATTTTTCTACTTCATCCACAGCAAATAACAAGTCCTTTTTTTTTTCATTATCTAGTTCTGTATGTATCCCAAAACATAAATTTAGTTAAATGGTGCCACCTGGTGACACAATACTTACATGTTTATGTACAAATTCCCAAATTGATTATGAAATCCACATGCTGTGGAAACTTTATATAAATGCTATTTGTCATTGTTGTTAATCCTGGGTAAGTCACGTAAGCTCTATCTACCTCAGTTTCCTCAACTATAAAATGGGAATTATAAGGGATACTTCCAGGGATTGTTGTGAGGATCAAATAAGACTACATTTATAAAGCACTTAGCAGAGTGCCTGGCACTCTGGTACTTCGTAAATGCATGTTTCCTTCCTTTAATGCCAATAAAAACTGTTTCACCTGTCAAAAAGCATAGCCTTAACTTAAATGGAGATATCTAAAGAAATATTTTTACTAGGGGCCTCTTTCTATCATTTATTGTCGTTATCTTTCCCCTGTGATTCAGAATCCTTTAGGTAAAACAGACCTTACAAATCATCTAGTCTGATCTCCATACCCAAATACAGAAATTTCTCCCAGAAGTATTCTTAGTCTCTATTTGAACACTTCTAATGAAAGAAACTTCACTAACTCAAACCAGTTTATTTCCATTTTTGAACCCTCTAATTGTTAGCAAGTTCTTCCCTATATAAGCCAAAATCTGTCTCACTAAAACTTTCACCCATTTGGTCCAGGTTCTATTCTCTAGAGTTACACAAAAATCAAATCTAACCACTCTTTCTGTGATTTCACTTTAAATATGTGAAGACAGCTATCATGCCTAGCCCCCAACAGGGATTCTCTCCTTTATATTAACCATTAATCATTCTTCCACATATGAAATGGTGTCCAGATATGCCAAGAATCCAGGTTGCCTTCTGCTGAAAATACTACAGAAGAATTTAAAATTGGGAAAGGAATTTAGAAATAATTTCATCATACTTGATTATGTCACAGAGAAACAAACTAAAATTCAATAAAGTTATTATTTGTTTTGTCAATTTCCTCTTAGCATATGGTGCCCAGAACCTGAACACTTTTTAATGTGGAACAATTAGTTCTGAGTCCTTCCTTGTTGCTCTGGAAAAAGATTTTTCTTAATAGGCAATGGGTAACATTAGCTTTTACAATATTATGTCTATATTGTGTTTCTAGTCAACTATAACTTCCAAGTCTTTTTCATATGTATTGTTAAACCAGCTCTGCAGTTGAAGTTTTTAAAACTTTGGTAAAGAACTAAGGCCAACAGAACTGGCCATCTTATTGTTCTTGACATATGACATCTATTTTTCATTGCCATGCCTTTGCACTCTGATAGTTCTCCCTTGGACTTCCCAAGTGGGAGAAATGAAATGTGGTGAGTTAGAAATTTATTTTTCCCTTTCCCCATCCCAAAAGAATTGGCAAATGCTCAACTATGGCAGCAAGAGTATAAAGTTATTGAGGTGAACCTGAGTCTGGATCTCTAGCCCCTGTCCCTCTTCATTTTTCTTTCTTGGAGCAAAAGTGGTCAAATGGTGATCTGAAATGGATGTTTTCAACCTGGGTGACAGTCTGGCAAGTTCAAGAGTTCTGGCAGTGCTGGCTATCCTGTGGAAGGTACTCCCAGTAACTAAATGCTGCTCAGGGGAGAAGATGACCTCTTAAAGGAGTATGAGGTCAAGCCCAACTTGCTAAAAGAGGGAATTGTTCAAAAAGTATAGATCAAAAGTGAAGGGGAAATAATAGTTCAGCAGGCCCCCAAGTGTCATGTTTTATACTTCCTAGGGGAGTATAATTAGAGTTATGAATGCAGAAGAAAAACATATGACTTATCACTTATTTGGGTAGATAAATTCATAAATGAATAATATGGAAATAGGTATCAAGTGATAACATTTGTATAACCCAATGGAATTGCTTGGAATGGAAATGGCTCTGGAATGGGGGAGGAAAAAGGGGAGGGAAAGAAAAAGAATCATGTAAACATGGAAAAATGTTTTTAAATAATAATTTAAAATGCAAAAAAAGTTATGTGTCACTTGTAGTTTAGTCATTTTTTAGTCATTTCTGACTCTGAAACTCTATTGAGGGTTTTCTTGGCAAAGATACTGGAGTAATTTGTCATTTCCTTCTCCAGCTCATTTTACAGATGAGGAAACTGAGCAAACAAGTGAAATGATTTGCCCAGGGTCACACAGCTAGTAAATGTCTGAGACTAGATTTGAATTCAGGTCTTTCTGACTCCAGGCACAACATTCCATCCACTGTACCATCTTGCTGCCCATGGGTTAGCATATCATGCTTTAACTCCACCAATGTATGTTCAGGCTCATGTCTAGGGAGCAAATTTATAAGATATGTCCTGTGTTCATAGGAATTCTGCCCTTTGAATTATAGTTGTGAAGTGGCTCATTTTTATGCCTCAGAGTACAGAATTCTCTAACAGTGATCTGGAATTTATTTTTCCCCTTCCCCATCCCACCCCTGTGATATAAGAATTCCCTCCTACCTCTATGGCTCCAGTTGTACAAGTTAGGCTCACTAAGTATAGAACTTACCACAATTGCTTATGAGAAATAATATTAAATCAGGTAAATATATTCTTAACATACTAACAAAAACCACAATTAAATAAAAACATACAGTCACACCTCTCTATGCTTTTCCCTGCATGGATTATCTCTCATAGTCTTGAAAAAAGGGACCTGCTAATGTTGCAGACACCAACTCCTGAGATAACTGACATCTCTCCCTTCTCATTCTCTCTTCTTTTTCCCTCCTCCAGAGTCCCAAAACTCCATGATAGCCCAACTGCTGCACTCTCATCCCAGAGGCAGTCATGTTAGTTTCTTCTCTTCCCAAATTGTGAAGAACTACTAATCCCAGGTTTTTTGTGGGTTCCCATTGCCAGAAGTTGTTACATAAGTCTTTTTATTTTAAGCATTTCTTTTGAATAAAGAAAATGAATAGCTGTCCCATACATGATCTACATTGTACATGGCATGCCTTTGTAATTTCTTCAAGGGAGATTTTAAATATGAACTAGACCTAAACGATGTTATTTTTCTCTGGGGCTTCAGGAGAGGGAGCCAGAGGGGAATGTAGGAAGAAAAGATCCTGATCCCAATCCTTAAAGGTCAGGCTCACTCAAGACTGAACCCAGTCCACAAGTTCAGATCTAGGACTCTTTAGTAGAAGATGGCAACACCTCAGACTCCCTGGGCCAACACCAGCCTGTAGTTTTACTTATATATGTTTGTGTTATCTTAAAGATTTTAAATTCTTTGAGGACAGGAATTCTTTTCTTTTTGTCTTTAAATTGTAGCTCCTAAAAGGCACCTATCCTACTATAAGTTCTTCATAAATTATTGTTGATCAATCAATTATATTTTTAAAAAATATTTATGCCTTTGGCTAGCTAGCACTCTATTTTCTCTGCAATCAGATTTAATCATAGGTCAATGGAGAAAAAACATGTCTAAGTCCATTCTTTATTCAATAGCTTTAAAAACTGCATAACTGAGCATAACTGCCACATAATTATCTCCCTTTCTCTAGAGTCTTCTGAATAAGTCAAACCCATCTTATCAGTGACCTATAAAAACAAAATGATCCCTCCAACATGTAGTTCTTTGTTCACTTCATTTTCTTTGCCTAAAATCCATTCCTTCTGATCTCCCACTTTTTCCAACTCTACCCATCCTTCAAGATACTACTCAAGTCTACCTCCAGCACAAAGCTTTCCTCAACTACTGCAGCTCAATCTGATCTTCCCTTCACTGAACTCTAGTAACATTTCTAGTCTAAACTACATAACACTTATTCCACTTATTCCCTCCATTCTTTCTATAATAAAGAGACTATAGATATAAAATACTACATATACTTTCAGATATTCTTACTGAGTAGTAGTTGACTTTGTTGAACTTTTTTCTCTTTTAAAAGAAAAAATAACAACTCCATTAAATAGAGGGGCTTTTATTCCTCTTGGCTGAATATCCTAACTGGTCTTCATTTTTAAGTCTTTCCCAACTCCAATCTTTCCTTCACACTGCTTCCAAAGTGATTTCACTTAAACAGATCTGATCAGATTATTCCTCTGTTCAACAAACTCCAGTGGTTCCCTATTATCTCTTTTAAAAAAGTAAACTTCCAAGTTTCTCTTTTAAAGTCATATGTAATCTGTCCCCAATCTAACTTTCTAGCATCATTACATATTGCTCCTTTTTCTATGTTTTCTGATCTGGCCAAACTGGTCTCTCAATTCTTCATGTTTGACACTCTAGCTTCTATCTCTGTGTCTTTGCACTAGCTATGTCATATGCCTACGATGTACACATAGAAAGTGATTAACAAATGTTTTGTGATTTGTTTTTTTGATTGATTGAAGGGATAACTCACTGGCTAGAAGAGAAAGATGAAACATAACTGTAAATAAAGATGATTAAAAACAAAAACTTCACAAAAACACATTAGGAAAAAATTGTTTCTTGGTTTCATTTGTATTTTATATGATCCAAACTAATCCCTAAACTTGTAGAAGGAAGGAACTAAATCTATATTCTTTGTTTTATTTTTTGCACAATGACTTAAGCAGTGGCGAACAAATGGTAAGCACTCAACAAATATTTGCTGTTTGATGTATTCTCATTTTAATATGGTAAAAAATAGGAGTACATAATCTATTTCTGAAAAGGGTTTTGTGAATGGAGGGATATTTTTCTAGAGTCAAATAAGTTTCCTAAATAGCTAAGGATCAGATAAATATTACAGCAATTGCTCATATTTAATGTTATAATATTCTCTCATGTATTAAAATAAAGTCTATATATGTTCATTTTAGCTCCTAAAGTTATCAGTACCTAAAAGTCAAGAAGAGATGAGAGCCAATTAAATACAAATCCATATGAAAATACAGAGAGAACATGTATTTTTACATAGTATATATTGTGTGCCAATATGACTGTAGAGACTGACTTTATGCTACAAACTCCAAGAAACTTCACTAAACCTCATTATGATCAGATAACAAAAATGAAAATTTACCATAAATAAATTAATAATGAGAGTATTAAACAGTTTTAGGAATATGCTATGCTATGAATAAAGTATAATTTTCAAAGGATTAAATAAAATGGCTATTTCAGTAAAATGTAGTTTGTTACATTAATGTATGTTACTAATTCAAAGTAAATTAAGAGTTATGCAGACCTTGATTCTGGTCCAGCCTCTATTACATAGCAACAAAGTAAACTTTCTTTCTTTAAATGCTTAAACTATTTAAGTCTGGGTTTCCTTATCTGTAAACAGAAGGAGAGGTAGTCACAGTCCTACACACACACACACATCCCACACATCCCTACAAAGATTAGACTAGGGTTTTTTTCCCTAAAAATCAAGGAATTTCTCCCCAAGACTTGATTGGCCCAGGGAATTAAGGCTTAATGATGTGGCTTCCCAGACATCTAAAGATATAAAAGAGTTCACCTACCTGGAGAGGAATCCTTCAGACTCGGAAGATAACCCAAGGCCAGGTGGGTTACCACACTCTGCCCTCCTGCCCAGGATCATTTCCATATGCAGGCAAAGGAGGTCCATGGTATCCTTTCTGCGGCTAAGTAAACTTCCTTTAGTTGATCATTTCATTCCAAAATCCCCTATACCAAGGGATAGCTCGATTCAGATTCAGTTCACTACAAAAAGTTAATGCCTGCTCAACCAGGATCGAGGAGATGATGGAGCATATAGAAATGAATACTAGATCTCCAGTTAAGGAAACTTGGACTCAAAGCCCAGCTCCAGTTTACTGCTGGGAATAAATAGGTCACTTCACCTCTCTTAGAAAAGATTTCCTCATCTATAAAATGGAGATATGAATTGTTATGCTAACTCCATCGCAAGGTATTGTGAGGAAAGCATTTTCATACAAATTCATACAAATATGAATTATTCTAACCATAATTGTCTTCCCCTTAGTAGCAAAGAACTAATTCAAATTTCTGACCACAAACAATACAACAATAAAAATAATTGCTAGCATTTATATAGTGTTTACTATGTGCCAGACACTATGATGACTTTTGGCAAGTTGATTCACTTCCCTGGGCTTTGGTTTCTCCATTTGTATTAGTGAGAGAGATTACATTTGATGGTCTCTGATGTCTCTTCTATATCTAAATATATAATTAGAAGCTTTGGAGTATATTGCCAATGATGGAGTTTCTGGACAGAAGGGTACATAGTACTAGATTGCTCTTTCAGAGAATTATAATTCTACCATCAATATGTGTATATCGTTTTCTCATAAGCCCTACTCCTATTTTGTTTTAGCATTTTTAATAATTTCTGCCAAATGGGTATGAAATAGCACTATTTTCTTAATAGTAAGGTTGAATATTTTTATGATTTACAATATATATTTCCTTTTTTAACTACTCCTATCCTTCAACCATCCATTTATGGAGACTGGGAGAGAGTTGAGTTTATTGACTCATATTTGTTTCTTTTAGATGCTGTATATCATATTACAATTTGATATGTTTGCCTTGTCATCTTTAATTCCTTTTTTAAGGTAGAAGGTTTATATGCTTTGATTTCTATGAAGAATTTATAGGTCAGTATTAAAACTACTCCTGCTCATTTTAAAATTTCATTAGATCTCTATAGAGATGACTTTTCCATATCTGTCAATAAATCATGAATTTTTCATATTACAGTAAATTGGATGCTGGTCTTGGAGTCAGGAAAGCTTAGTTTTAAATCCTGCCTCTAACACTTATAAACACAATGACCATGATCAATGAACCTCTTTGAACCTAGGTTTCATAATCTATTGTGAAGATGGGATTAGCTCTCCCCTCCCCTACTTTTAAATTTAATCACCAGAAGCATATACACCCTACTTAATGTCTAAGTTGGGAAGGTCCTCAACCCACATGCTAAAGTGGGTGACAACTCAGAAAAGACTGACTTCCCCACGGGCAGTCCTAAGCAAACTTATAGATGACAATCAGTCCCTGTAAAGTGGAGAAAGGGACAGGAAGTGACATGGAAGAAGCACTATCAAAACTCTGAACTTCCTGTCCAGACTCATTTTCTCCTTCGAAATTGATCTTGGAGAAGCTCCAGCTTGGGGACCTCAGCTTGGACTGCTTCTGGTAAAACAGCCTTGGATTTTCCCTTTGGACAACAATGTAAGTGAGTGAAAAAGGCTGACTCCTTTCCTGGCTTCCGAAGAGACCAATTGCTGGAGGAGGTCTTGTGGTCTTAATCACCACTGGGTCCTGTGGCTAAATGGCCCTCCAGCTGAGGGTCCTCCAGTGGAGGGTTAAGGGGCCCTGCCTGGTTTGAACGGGGCCAGAGTAATTATCTAGTGTGATAGGGTAGATACCTTCTCTACCTGCTTTCTCATTTCACTACTTTACTCTTTCCCTCCATTTTGTAACTAAAGCTGCTAAAAAGTTATTTGGCTTGGGATATATTAATTTCGGCGACCACATTCTCTTATATTTAGTCCAACCTTAATTTTTAACACTTACCCTATAAAATGGGAATATTAGGAAGCAGAGACAAGATAGCAGAGTAGAAGAACGGTGAGAATCAGCTCCAACCAACCTTAAAATAATGCTTTAAAAAAGTACTGGAGTAATAGAACCAACAAGGTGACAGAGTGAAGCAATTTTCCTGAAGAAAACAACTTGAAAGGTAAACAGAGAAGGTCTAGTTCACTGAGGTGAGAGGGGGGTGCAGCCCACAGCAAGGTTGCTCCTAGGAGTACTAGTGCAATCCAAGAGCAAGCCCCCTCACTGCACACCTACTGCTCCATGTTCTGAACCTGGACCCAAGACAACTTCAAGACCCTGAGACCCTACCTAAGCTAACATCAGAACACCCCACACCTATCCCTTAATGTTCTAAGCCCTAGCACAAGCCTACACTGAGGCATAAGCCCTGCCTGGCTGGTAGAGGGCCAGAATGAGGCTCTGAGCCCTTACCCAAGTTCAAGGTGAGAGCCCAAGCCCAGCTCAAGACAGTCTTCAGTGTGCCTGGCCTGTGTACAGCCAGAGTGAGGCCTAAATCCTTTGCCCAAGCTTGAGGTTAGACCCTGAGCCCCAGCACAAGGTAGCTCACAGTGGTCAGATCCCTGCAAGCCATCAGCAGTTCCGAGAGGAGACTAAATCAGAAGTGAGAGGTGGCATTCAGAGCTCCCAGCCCACAGGTCATCTTACCACTTTGGAAGAACTGAAACTGGCAGAAACCCAGAATCAGAGCTGAGAGGAACAGCAAGGAAAAACTGAAGTATAAGAAAGTGTCCCTTCTACCCTGAGAACAGAGCCCACCTTTAAGTTGAGGAAAAGGCTGGGGAAATGAGGAAACATTAAAATTTTAAAAAAAAAAAACCTAACCATAGGAAATTATTGTGGAGACAAAGAAGTCCAAGGCATAAAAGGATACAATGAGATGCAAAACTTCAAAGAAAAATGTTCAAAAGTTCAAGAATTATCAATGGAATTAATGAAAAAAATGTGAAGGAATGTGCCCTAGCAATACCAGATCTCAAACTGTATACTATAAAGCAGTGATCAACAAAACAGATTGGTACTGTTAAAAAATGTAATTGTAGATCAATAGAATAGAATAGATACCCACTATACTAAGGTAAATGGCCTTAGCAACCTAGTGTTTGATAAATCCAAAGACCTTCTCTTTGGGGATAAAAACTCACTATTTGACAAAAACTGATAGGGTTAAAATGTGTATCTGACTTAGACGTAAAGGGTGGTGATACCATAAGCAAGTTAGGGGAACATAGAATAGTTTACTTGTCGTATCTATGGGGAAGGGAAGAATTTATGACCAAACAAGGGTTATAATATTACAGGATAAAAAATTAATAATTTTGATTAGATTAAATTAAATTGTTTGTGTAAACAATGCCAATGTAACCAACATTCGAAGGGAAACAACAAATTAGAAAAAATATATATAGCAAATTTCTCTGATAAAGATCTAATTTCTCCAATATATAGAGAGAACTAAATCAAATTTATAAGAATACAAGCCATCCAATTGAAAAATGATCAAAGGAAATAAACAAACAGATTTCAGACAAAGAACTTAAAGGTATCAATAATCATATGAAAAGATTATAAATCACTCTTGATTAGAGAAATGCAAATTAAAACAATTCCTCAAGTACCACCTCACACCTATCAGATTGGCCAATATGACAGTAAAGAAAAGTGGTTAATGTTAGAAAGAATGTGGCAAAATTGGGATACTAATGCATTGCTGGTGGAGTTGTGAAGTGATCCAACCATTCTGGAAGGCAATTTGGAACATTGCCCAAATGGCTATAAAACTGTGTATATCCTTTAATCCAGTAATACCACTACTAGGTCTGTATCCAAAAGAGATTTAAAAAATGGAAAAGGACTTAATTGAACAAAAATATTTATAGCAGCTCTTTTTGTGGTGGCAAATAAATGGAAATTGAAAGAATGGCTGAACAATTTATAGCATATGATGATGGTGGAATATTATTGTGCTATAAAAAATGGATGAGCAAAATTATTTCATAAAAAGATGGAAAGATTTACATGAACTGATGCAGTGTGAAATAAACAGAAGACAATACAGAAGGACTTATGATAAAAAATGCTATCCATCTCCAAAGAAAGAACAATTAGAGTCAGAATACAGATTAAAGAGTATTACTTTTCATCTTAGGTTATTTTTGTTTTTATTTGGGGATTTTGGTTTTACATGAGTATTTCTCTTAGAACGATGACCAATATGGAAGTATGTTTTGCATGATAATACATAGAAAAACCAGATCAAATTGCTTATCATCCCCAGTAGGAGCAAGGGAGACAATTTGGATCTTATCATTTCAGAAAAAGTATGTTGAAAAATTTTATTACGTATAATTGGGAAAATAAAATATCATTTTTAAATGGAGGTATTAATACTTGCTATACCTAGATTACATGGTTGTTGTGCACCTCAAATGAGCCATTATATATGAAGCACTTTGAAATATTTAAAGCAGAACATAAATGCTGGTTATTGTAACTGGTTTCTATGTGTAATCAGTAATGTGTTTATGGTGTTAAATTTGCTATTATATGAATATGCATGTCCTTAAAAGTATTTATAGACACCAGTATTATAAAGCCACTTACAAAAGACTATTAATCCAATTTACTTTGTAGCCAACATAATACTCTCTATCAATCAAGAAATTAAAAGTTTATTAAAGTGATTAAAAGGAAGAGAGAGAAAAAACTAAATTAACAAAATAAAAAAAGGACCAGGGTGAATTTTTAAAAAGAGAATAAAATAAAAAGAAATGGCAAAACCTATCATACATAGTTAAATGTCAACATAATTGTGAAATAATTGAGAAATAACAGATCACTGGGATAACTAAGTGGTTCAATGTATAGAGTCAGGCCTGGAGATAGAAGATCTTGGGTTCAAATGTGACCTCAGACCCTTCCCAGTTATGTTACCCTGCTCAAATCACTTAATCCCAATTGCCTAGCCTTTACTTCTCTGCCTTGGAAGTGATACTTAGTGTTGATTCTAAGACAGACGTCTAAGAAGTCTAAATTCTAAGAGTTTATGAAAGAAAAGAAATAAAGAATTAGCTACAAAAATATAAAATGATCAAATAACAGAACACTATAGAGAAAAACTTTAATCTATTTTCAGAAAAGGAAATTGAACAAGCTAAGCCTTACTTTGAAGGAGAGCTAAGAAAGTCATTTGCTATGGAGAGGATAGGTACCATTTTCAAACTTGCCTAATATTCAGACTTTTTGCTGCTCTTTTTAGCCTGGACTTTTAGCCTGGTATAAGTATTTGGTACCTGATAAGGAAGTGTGGCTACAGCTCTCACAGGTATAGAAGTCAGTTATAGTTCATTGGTGCAAGTACTAATTATACATGTAACCCATTACCATAATTTACTTCATGTAGACCCTTGTATCTCATGGTATAATTATATACATGCATATATATATGTGTGTGTGTGTGTGTGTGTGTGTGTGTGTGTGTGTGTGTGTGTGTATGGACACATGGTAACAATACACGAGGTAATTAAAACAGAAGAAAAAGTCAATTCAAAGTTAGTGAGACAAGAAAAAGGAAGTTGGATGTGGATACTAAGGTGCCAACACAGTAAAAAGGAGATTGACAACTTCAGAGTTGATGATAATCCACAAAGAGCTCTCTAGGGAAGCTACTAGGAAATAAGACAAAAGTCCTAAAAATTTAATCAAGAAGACTTTCAACTGAAAAGCAAGGAAAGAATAAAATTGCCTACATATATACTATGCTCAGTACCATAGAGAAGTTACAATGCAAAAATAACATGAGATATAGCTTAAAGGTGGCAAAATCCAAAGCAATAAAACCCATGGTTTCAGGTATTTCTAAGCAAAGGATTTTTATATGAGTAACAAGCAAGAGAATCAAGAATTCCTATTATAAGGAGGACAATGTGATATTATAAGTAACATGGAGAATGTGGGATAAGACTCATAACTGGAATATGGCTCTGGAACTTTATAACTTAATTCAAAAGGAAACAGACTATGTAAGAGCGAGGATACAGAGAAGCACTGAATGTTAAAAAGATAAATTCATGTGAGGAATTCCAAGAATCAGAAGTGAAAGTATGTTGAAGAACACTTAATCAAGGATCAATAAAGGCAGAAAAACAAGCCATTTTTGTTTTTGTTTTGTTTTACTTCAGCTTACTACAGACCACTTGGACAGGAAAGAGGAAAGAGATAAGGGGTTTGAGTAAAAAGTTACAAGTCTGGCACAAAAATATGTACTAACAGTAATAAGGGACTAAGATTATCTGGACAACTACATCCTGTTCTTCCTTCCCAGAGGGAGTGGAATTGATATTACTATTATGGTTATGATTTATAATCTATTCCCTGTTAATATAAATGGAGGAAAAAATCAGGTAGTCACCTGATGGTTTTCTTTCTCTCTGCACAAAGCAGAACTCTTTTTTTTTTTTCACAAAAACCTAACTTTCATCTTAGAATCAATACTGTGTATTAGTTCCAAGGCAGAAGAGTGTTAAGGGCTAGACAATGGGGGTTAAAGTGACTTGCCCAGGGTCACACACTTAGTCAGTTTCTGAATCCAAATTTGAACCCAGGATCTCCCATCTCTAGGTGTGACTCTCAATCCATTAAGCTATCCAGCTGCCCCCTACCAAAAGCAGAATTATTAATAAAACCTTGAATTGGCTCAGATCATTTCAGTCTTTAGAAGTAAAAGAAAGCATAAGAAGAATTTCTATTTTGATATCTGATTCCCATCAACCAGGAAACACTTGTAGGTAGGTTGGAAAGGGGGGAAAGATTGTGGGGAAGAAGCAGCTCCAAAATAAAATTTACAACAGAAAAGGAGGGAAAAAGCCAGACATAATTCTGACTTGCATCCTAGATTTGGAGAAAGTATGTTTAAGAGTATAAAAAAAGATAGCAGTGACTTATATTTAATGTGTTTTAAAAGTTAAGTTGGAATAGGGGAACTCAAAAATAATGTTATAAAAATTAATGATTATGACAAATATAAATGCTATGCTTACCAGATTCTCAAGGCTAGTCAGAGTAGCAAACATTTTTAGATGGTAGAGTTGAAATTCACAAATGGTTGAATATGCCAGAATATGTACCAAGTTTAGTAACATTAAATAAGGATAAAAGTAATATCTTACATGCATTTTAAAAAATCAACAAAACAAATACAAGATGGAGGTAAGGGACACATGATTAGACTTCAGTTTGTTTAGGGGAAAATATCATGAGAAGCTTCATCCCACTCCTATAGATGTGCCTCCACAGAGTTCCTTTCATATGAAAACTAGAGACAGAGGGACTAGATCCCTTGAATCATTAACTCTTTTGTTTTGGTGGTGTAGAAGACAGAGCACTAGCCTAGAAGTCAGGAAAACCTAAATTCAAATCCATCTCAAGACCTCAATTCTAGGTAAATCATTTCATTTCTCTTTCTTCAATAATAAAATGGGAAAAATAGTAAATCCTATCTCATGGAGTTGTTGTGTGGATCAGATGAGTTAATGTATGTAAACTGTTCTGCAAATCTTAAGAGATAGGAATGAGACCTCCTAGATAAAGGAATTCCCTCCATTAAGATTGTTCAGCATCTACTTTGCAATTTAAATCTAAAGGAATTGTTTTACTAGCTCTTTAAAGTGTGGTCTGCAGGAAACCAGAACTATTTATATACTAAGATATATTTGCTTTTTCAAATACTCATTCGAATATGAGGCTGGATCTTCTTTACAGATTTCAGCCAAAAACATATTACAACAATGAATGCAGAACCGGATATGAGAATCCAACTGCCTTCTATTAAACCAGATAATAAACAGATTGGCCAAAATATGTAAAACAATGCCACTTTCCTCAGTCATTTTTTGGGAGAACATATAATTATTTTTCACAAAAATGTCATTTATATGAACACATAATGGGTTTTTTATTATTTTTAAATGAATCAATAAATATTTTAGGGTATCAGTTTTAATTTCCTTATCTTTTATGTTTTTTAAAACCTTACCTTCCGTCTTAGAATTAATACTATGTAATGGTTCCAAGGCAGAAGACTGTCAAGGGCTAGGCAATAGGGGTTAAGTGACTTGCCCAGGGTCACATAGCTAGGAAGTGTCTGAGGCCAGATCTGAACCCAGGACACCTTGTCTCTAGGCAGGGCACTCAATTGGTTGAACCACCTAATAGCTCCTTTAGTTTCTGATACAGTAAAAATCAACAGATGTCCCACAGATCAAGGCAGCTAGCTAGAGGGTAGATAGAGCACTGGGACAGAAGTCAGGAAGACCTGAATTCAAATCCTATCTCAGATACCTTAAGTCACTTAATGTCTGGTTGACTCAGTTTCCTAATCTATAAAATGAGGATGATAATAATAACACCTACCCTCCCCCCCAAGGTGGTTGTGAGGATCCCATGAATTTATATTTGTAAAGTATTTTTAGCACAGGGTTGGGCACATAGTAGGAGCAATGTAAATACTCAATATTCTTATTTATTGTTATAAAAAAAAAGCTCATTGATGTCCTCAATGGTTTTTAAGAGCATAAAGGGATCTATGATTTAAAAAATGATTGTATACCACTGACAGAGCATTGAGAACTCACATAACTTTCTCAGAGTCACATAGTCAAATATGTCCAAAGGCTGGACTTGAAACCAAGTCTTCCTGATTCTGCAGATAGCTTTCAATCCACAATTCCATCATGCATATAATCATGACATATAAATGTTATTTTTATTATAATTACTCTATTCTCTAAGCCCCTACTATGTGTCTAACATTGACCCAGGCATTATAAAGGAACTTGTGAGACAATCAGAATTCATACACATGAAAAAATTAGAGAGCTAGTGGCTGCTAAATTTTTTAGAAAGACTAGAAATTTAGTAGGAATGCAGAAGAGAAAGATAGATCGATAAAGCATTGCTGACAGGAATAATTAGAGAAGGTTTCATTGAAGAAGTGTCTTGCATGGTAGCTACTTAAATATTTGCTAAGGGAATGAGCATAGAATACGAGCCACATTTTAATGAACAATGAAGAAACATAAAAGAGATTGGGAGGTGGGGGACTAGTAAATAGGTCATTTGAAGGAAAGCAAATAATATAAATATAACAGGAGTCTTAAAAGCCATCACCTATAATAGTTAGCTGCTTTCTGACCTCATTACCAATAACAACTGAAGAATGGAGGCTACCATTTATTAGGACTAGCCCTGGGACTACAGAATGCCAGGAGACTTGGGCATGAATGCAGGAATCAAATCAGGAGTCACAGATTCATTTCAAACAAGTAGAGCTACAAGGCAGAGGCATCATGGTGGCAATAAATGCTATCTCGCCAGTCACAAAGAAAAATATTGAGAAGTGGAACAGTCTGATACAGTTTACCACCATGGAACATTTCTTATAGCCTTCATACAACAACTGTAGACTCTAGAGATTGGATGAATGGAAGCCAGGAAATCCGATCCACATGGAAGAAGATGGCAATCCAAGGCTGGAGTTAAGGCAAATCCTTGCTTCCAAGAAGATATAATAAGGATTTTTTAACCCATACTTTCTGTCTTAAAATCAGTACTGTGTATTGGTTTCAAGGCAGAAGAGCAGTAAAGGCCAGGCAATTAGGGTCAAAGTAACTTGCCCAGTGATACATAGCTAGAAGTGTCTGAAGTCATATTTGAACCCAGGACCTCCCATCCCCAGGTCTAGCTCTCAATCCATGGCACCACCAAACTGATCCTGACATGTGCTTTAATATAGTTACTTAAAAGATGGGTATTTACCACCACTCATATGATTTTTCATGATTCTACACAAAGAGTTACTTCTGCAGAGACGCTAACACAGAACTGACTGGGCCACTCCAATTCCAATTCCAATGTCTCCTTATGTCCTCTGGGATCAAATAGGAACTCTTTTATTTGGTACTGAAAGCCCTTCACAACCTGATTCCAACATGCCTATCCAGCCTTATGATCCATTGTTTCAATCAATCAACCAATAACGTTTATTAAATTCCTACTATGTGTCAGGCATCATACGGAGCACCGAGAATACAAAATGTTTCTGTCTGTCCTCAAGGAGTTTACAATCTACTGGAGGAGACAATGTGCAAACAAATATAAACAAATCAAGCTCTACACAAAATAATAAGGAAATAACCAAGATGAAGAGTGGTTGAAGAATAAAATTTTAATTGAGATTTACTTCCCTTCATGCACATTACACGTCAGCCAAACCAGTCTTTTCTCTCTTTTTCATACACAGCTCTCTGGCTCTCGTATCTTTGTCTGAGCAACCTTCCATACCACAAAAACATCCTCTCTTCACTTCCACTTCTTAAGATACTTCATTTCATTCAAGGCTCTCCTCAATGCCACCTTTACATGAAGTCTTTATTAATCCTTTCCTCATCTTGCATCTACTTTGATATAAAGTCTCCAAAGGCAGAAATGGCTTCACATTTTTCTTTGTATTTCCAGTATCTGTAAAGGACTTTGGCCCTTAAAAAGTACTTATTGGGGGCAGCTGGGTGGCTCAGTGGATTGAGAGTCAACCCTAGAGATGGGAGGTCCTAGGTTAAAATCTGGCCTCAGACACTTCCTAGTTGTGTGAACCTGGGCAAGTCACTTAACCCCCATTGCCTAGCCCTTACCATTCTTCTGCCTTGGAGGCAATACAAGTATTGACTCCAAAGACGGAAGGTAAGGGTTTAAAAAAAAAGTATTTATTGATTTTTTCCATTGTTACAGGTTGAACAATCATGCCTGGAGCATACAGAGACTTAAAAATAATACTACTGGGACAACTCAGTGGATAAAAAAACCAAGTCTGGAGAGGTGGGTCCTCAAATTTGACCTCAAACATGTCCTAGCTGTGTGACCCTGGGCAAGTCACTTAACATCCATTGCCTAGCCTTTACCACTCCTCTGCCTTAGAACCAATCCTTAGTATTGATTCTAAGGTAGATGGTAAGGGTTTAAAAATAATATTATTATTGCCCATTTGTTTTCCTTATAAATCACCTTGCTATTCCAACTTAATTAAATACTTCACTTTTTAGTGTGTCTCATATAATACCTGCAAATAGAATTTGCACTAGAATTACCTTACGTTGAATTTGTATTTGTATTGAGATTACCCCAAATAGTACACTGTCCCTAGTAATAACTAGTTGGCCCAGAGTTGAGGCCAGCACATGATTATCTAACCAAAGGCACAGAGTTAGCTTGGAACATGTTAATATATGGAGGAAATATGAACCAAAAAAGGGATAAATGTAGTAAAGGATCAGTGTTGGGGACAAGCAGAAAATATGGCTGGAGACATAGGCTGGGCCAGATTATGGAGGACTAAAATTGATGCTAAATATAATTTAATTCTTTTGCTAGTTTGTATAATTAGGAGCAGTAGATAAAGTGGATGAAGATTTGACCTCAGAAACCAAATGAGAGCAACTGGCCATCTTTCTTACATCCTTGTCCTCTGCCTGCTATACTAGAGTCTTTGGGAAATTTCCCCTTGGATAAGATCTGGAGTTCTCTCTGGTGGTGGAGCTGAGTTACCTTGCTCTCGATGAGAGAGCTCTTTCTGTATTTTCTGGTATATATTCTCCTATGTATACTTTTTCTAATTTCTGTTTTGTCATCAACTTCGGTGAATGAGTTTCTTTATTATTTTAAAAAATAATAAGCTTCAGAGTCAGGAAAACCTAGGTAACAGTGTTGACTTCTGATCCAGACAGACTGGGTCATACAGGGCAAGTAGTTCAGATTCCCTGCATTTCAGGTAATCCTCTTAAACTTGAAGCTATAGATTTGTATTGGGAAAAGGAATTCTTACACCAGGAGTTCATAACCCCAATGAAATAAGAGGTCCGATTTTTAAAAAATTAATGGCAAAAGAATAGCACATATTGGGGCAGTTAAGTAGCATAGTGAATAGAACACCAGGTCTGGAATTGGAAGGATTTGGGTTTGATTCTTAGCTCAGACATTTCCTAGCTGTGTGATCCTAGTCAAGTCACTTATCCTCAATTGTCTAGCCCCTGCCATTCTTGTCTTAGAACTGATACTAAGACAAAAGGCAAGGGTTTTTTTTTAAAGATAAATCTAGAGAAGTCAAAGAAAATGTATGCTAAATATGTGAAAACATTCTCAATTATACAAGAACTTTCCAGGATCCCTGCAGCTTTTCGTAGAGTAGAAAATGTTTTGGTTTTGGGATGGGATGAGTCACATCTGCTTTCTGATGAACTGGTGGGACTAAATAGTTTCTAAAGTCTTTTCCTGCTCTAAGCCTGTGACACTAGGATCTTAATGGCTCCCAAAACATTCACTGTGAAACTATTTCAAAAGAGCCAGGAACTTATATGATCACCACAAATATCCCATCTTACACTTAACATCAACAAAGGATTGATTTGACTTGAAAATGTGAAATTCTTGTTCAGCTAGTAAAATAAAAACACACATATATGCACCAAAATCAAAGAGAGTTCACATTTATTTATTTCCATACCCTGAAAAAATTTTGCAAACAGAATCCTATGGCAGATGTAGTTACAAAAATATTTTTTCACTAATTTTGCCACAAGATGTCACTCTATACCTAGAACCACCGCAGCTTCTCCAGAGATCCTCCAACATCAAAGATAAAGTCAAAAAATGTGAGGTAATTATTGCAGTGTTAATTATTGGTAAACAACAAATCAAAGTAATGAGAGGCAACCTGGGGGAAGAAGAGGAAGGGAGAAAATCAGCCAACAGCTCTCTCAATGATCACTTAAGGTTTTCACAACTTTCAGAGCATAATACCTTCATTGGCTCCATTTTTTTTCTCCTTTCATCACTAAGCATTACTGTAGTAAATATAATAATAATGATGATAGGTACCATAGAGCACTTTAAAGTTTAAAAGCTACATATACATTTCTTGTTTAATAATTGTTGTTCATTTGTATGGAATTCTTTGTGACCCAATTTGGGGTTTTCTTGGCAAAGATATTGCAGTGGTTTACCATATCCTTCTTTAGCTCATTTGACAAATGGCAGAGTTAAGTGACTTGCCCAGAATCACAAGGTAGTAAGTGCCTGAGATCAGATTTGGACCCATGAAAATGAGCCTTTCTGCCTTCATGGTCAATGCTTTATCTTCCGTACCACCTGGCAGCCCACTTAATGATAACTAGCATTTATATAGTACTTTCTGGTTTGCAAAGCATTTGGCCAGTTCATTTGATCCTCACAATAGCCCTACAGGGTAGATATTCATTATCATTATCTTCATCTTACAGTTAAGGAAACTGAGGCTAAGAGATTAAATGGCTGGCACAGGATCACACAACTGGTAAATGTCAGAAGCAAGTCATGAATTCAAGTATTCTTGACTCTAAGTCCAGCACTGTCCAGCATTCTAGCTACTGATTCACATTAGATCCTCCAAACAATTCTATGAAGTATTATTATTCCCATTATAAAAGCTATGTTTATACTATCTGATAGTCTATTAAGTACGAAACAGTATTATGTTTAAAATGCCATACCATAATATAAAAAGGTTTTATTGATGAAAATTCTAACCATCATCTAAGCCTTCAGTGAGTCATAATCTTTTTGCTGGTGGAAGGTCTTGCCTCAATGTTAAAGGCTGCTGACTGGCGAGGATGGTGGTTGCTAAAGATTGGGGTGGCTGTGCAATTTCTTTTTTTTTTTTAATTTTATAGTATTTTATTTGTTCATTTCCATGCATTTTTCATTAAAGACAAAGATCATTTTCTTTTCCTCCCTCCCACCCCCCATGGCCGACGCGTGATTCCACTGGTATCATATGTGTTCTTGACTTGAACCCATTGCCATGTTGTTAGTATTTGCATCAGAGTGTTCGCTCCGAGTCTTTCCTCTGTCATGTCCCCTCAGCCATTGTAGTCAGGCAGTTGCTTTTCCTTGGTGTTTCTATTCCCTCAGTTTGTCCTCTGCTTTTGGATAGTGTTTTTTTCTCCTTGATCCCTGCAGATTGTGCAGGGACATTACACCACCACTAATGGAGAAGTCCATTATATTCGATTATACCACAGTGTGTTTGTCTCTGTGTACAATGTTCTCCTGGTTCTGCTCCTCTCGCTCTGCATCACTTCCTGGAGGTTGTTCCAGTTCACATGGAAATCCTCCACTTTATTATTCCTTTGAGCACAATAGTATTCCATCACCAACATATACCACAATTTGTTCAGCCATTCCCCAATTGATGGGCATCCCCTCATTTTCCAATTTTTGGCCACCACAAAGAGCGCAGCTATGAATATTTTTGTACAAGTCTTTTTGTCCATTATCTCTTTGGGGTACAAACCCAGCAGTGCTATGGCTGGATCAAAGGGTAGACATTCTTTTATCGCCCTTTGTGCATAGTTCCAAATTGCCCTCCAGAATGGCTGGATCAGTTCACAACTCCACCAGCAATGAATTAATGTCCCTACTTTGCCACATCCCCTCCAGCATTCATTACTTTCCATAACTGTCATGTTAGCCAATCTGCTAGGTGTGAGGTGATACCTCAAAGTTGTTTTGATTTGCATCTCTCTGATTATAAGAGATGTGGAGCACTTCTTCATGTGCTTATTAATAGTTTTGATTTCTTTATCTGAAAACTGTCTATCCATGTCCCTTGCCCATTTATCAATTGGGGAATGGCTTGATTTTTTGTACAATTGATTTAGCTCTTTATAAATTTGAGTAATTAAACCTTTGTCAGAGGTTTTTATGAAGATTTTTTCCCAACTTGTTGTTTTCCTTCTGATTTTAGTTACATTGCTTTTGTTTGTACAAAAGCCTTTTAATTTGATGTAGTTGAAATTATTTATTTTACATTTTGTGATTCTCTCTATGTCTTGCTTGGTTTTAAAGTCTTTCCCTTCCCAAAGGTCTGACATGTATACTATTCTGTGTTTACCCAATTTACTTATGGTTTCCTTCTTTATGTTTAAGTCTTTCACCCATTTTGAATTTATCTTGGTGTAGGGTGTGAGGTGTTGATCTATTCCTAATCTCTCCCACACTGTCTTCCAATTTTCCCAGCAGTTCTTATCAAATAGTGAATTTTTGTCCCAAGACCTGGGATCTTTGGGTTTATCGTATACTATCTGGCTGAGGTCGCTTTCCCCCAGTCTATTCCACTGATCCTCCTTTCTGTCTCTTAGCCAGTACCAAATTGTTTTGATGACTGCTGCTTTGTAATATAGTTTGAGGTCTGGGACTGCTAGGCCCCCCTCATTAGTGTTTTTTTTCATTATTTCCCTGGATATCCTTGATCTTTTGTTATTCCAAATGAACTTTGTTATGCTTTTTTCCAAATCAGTAAAGAAATTTTTTGGGAGTTCCATGGGTATGGCACTAAATAGATAAATAAGTTTGGGCAGGATAGTCATTTTTATTATGTTGGCTCGTCCTACCCATGAGCAGTTAATGTTTTTCCAATTGCTCAAGTCTAGTTTTAGTTGTGTGGCGAGTGTTTTGTAGTTGTGTTCATATAGTTCCTGTGTTTGTCTTGGGAGGTAGATTCCTAGGTATTTTATTTTGTCTAAGGTGATTTTGAATGGGATTTCTCTTTCTAGTTTTTGCTGCTGAGCTGTGTTGGAGTGTGCAATTTCTTAAAATAAAACAACAATGAAGTTTTCCTCATTAATTGACTTTTTCTTTTATAAAAGATTGCTCTGCAGCATGCAATGCTATTTGAAAGCATTTTACCCATAATAGAAATTCTTTGTAAACTGGAGTCAGTCCTCTCAAACTCTGCCCCTGCTTTAACCACTGAGTTTAAGTAATATTCCTCAGTATTGTTGAGTCTCAGGAAATAGGGAAGTCCTGTGTGTGTGTGTGTGTGTGTGTGTGTGTGTGTGTGTGTATGTGTTTGTGTGTGTGTGTAAGAGAGAGATAGTGAAAGAGACAGAGAGATGGGACAATGGGCTTTCAGAACTGTCAAAACCCATAAAACATTCATTAATTAAGCTTGCTGTCTTATATAGCCTCATTTCATGATGCTCCAAAACAACTAAAATAGTGACATCAAAGATCACTTATCACAAATCACCATAACAGATACAATAATGATGAAAAAAAGTTTTAAATGTAACAGAGACATGACCTGAGCACATGCTGTTGGGGAAATGGTGCTGATAGATGTGCTTGACACATGGTTGCCACAAATCTTCTATTTGTAAATATATATATATATATGTATATATATATATATATATATATATATATGAAGCACAATAAGGCAAAGTACAATAAAACTAGGTGTGACTGTATTTCTTAAGTCTATTTAGTTTGTTCAGGTTATCACTACTAAAGCATCAGTTTTCAAAGTGTGGTGAGGATGAAACTATTTTCATAATAATACTAAGATATCTTAATTTCTAACTTATAGAATATAGCATATATATTACATATATTATATTCTATACATTATATATTATATACATACATATATACATATATATTATATACAATCTAACTAATATTATTAGATACAACCTGCATAAGTAAAATATAAGCCTTTTGGAGGATACTCAATATTTTTATAAATGTGTAAAGGGATCATGAAGCCAAAAAGTCTACATGACAGCAAGGAAACACAATCACAAACAATATACAGGTTCCTTATTTTAAAAAGGTCTTTAATAGTTCCATGTTCAAATGGAAGTATTTAAGTGTATTCCATGTGAGTTTTTCATTGCTTTTTCTTTTTGTTATATTAGATTTACTACAGTGCTACTGCTGCTTTCCACTAATGAATTGAAGGTTTATAATATTATTTCCATGACACTCCTGTCTGAGCATGGTAGCCAGTGTACTGTGGGGAGGGTCTAAGAAGGGAATCCACAGGCCAACTTTTCTACCAGCATATAGGTTACTATCTACCTATTCATTAGATTATAAGCTCATTAAAGATACATATGATATTTGCATCTTGCTGGGAAATTCAGAGAGTGCAGATTTAAAGTGTCAATAATAATACTGGAGATCTAGGTTTGGTTACCCACATAAAATGCAATATAAAACTATCCAATTGCCTGTTGTCATTCTCGTAGGTTAGTGAAATGGTACTGCTCTACAGTTTACCCTAAGATGACTTCTAAAAACTAGTCAGCACAGTTCCATCCATTCAAAGCTGGAAATAAGGATTACTTACATAACTGCTTTTTGCAGATTATAGTGGCTTTTCATTTTATTAGAGAAGTTCAAACTAGAGTAGCCTAGAGATTCGATGCACTCAGATGAGAAATAGGGTTCTGGCATTAGTGCCCAGTTGTTGAATGCTGTCACAGTATGGATATTACTAAAATGCAGGAGGATTATCCAAAAGGCCCAAAGATACTCTTCCTAAAACAAATCATTTATACAATCTTTGGTTCTCCAAGATCATAGAGGACTTATCCAGTCTCAACTACATAAGCCTAGTGCTTTTAAGAAATGCATGGAGGCCAACATTCTTCATGCACAGGGTCATGCATCAGGGGTTGAATAATCTCATTCTTAAAAGCAAGGAATTTTTGGTTTAAATTTTTTTCCAAATTGTCATTTATTAGAAACTGGATTTATCTGAATTTTTAAACGCTACAAAGAGATTAGTTTGTATTTAATACTGGTTAAGATGATTATTGTTATCTGTGGCCCATTAATTCCTTCAAGCAACAAAACAGCACATGCAAAACAACCAAACAAATTCTTTCTTATCTAGTTTAGCTCAGTGGAGCAGCTCTCTGAATTTCAAAATCTTGCATAGTTTCAAAAATTATAACTTCTTTATTCCACATCAAAGATCAAGAATTTCATGACATTATCAATTTCATGATAATGCCTCCGGACTGAGACCCGTTACTGTCTTAATAGAGAGTAATTCACAAGTTGCTATGACCAAAAAAAAATTTATCACCCAGGATCCAACATTCAAATGATGAGCCTATTCAAATTTAGCTAAACCAGTTAAGTCAAGAAGCATTTATTAAGCAGCTACTATGCATCAGGAATAGGCACCACCATCCTGCCAGTCATTCTAGTTCACAACTTTCCAGACATTCTCAACCCTTTCCTCTCCCTTATTCTCTGTATACACCAAGTTCTACCCCATCTCACATGTATTCCCTTTTCTCTACACACACCATGACCATTCTGGACTACTACCACCACCTCCTGATGTGTGTCTCTCATCTTCATCTCTTCGATCTGTATTCCACATAGATGCGTGTGATATGCTGAGATTATAAATCTGATTACATAATTTCTTCACTGAAGAAGCTTCAATAGCTCTCTATGAACTCTAAAGATCAACTACAAACTACTCACTTTCCAAGCTTCCATGGAAACACCCTTTCCCCAATCCCACCTTCACACATGTTCAGAAGGAGGTCCAGCTATAGCTTTCTATGAACTTGAACCAACAGTCAAGCACAGGTCTAACCATGTCACCCCATGACTTAAAAATATCCACTGGCTCCCTATGACGTCCAGAAGCAATCAATCAATATAAAGTGCCTCCTAAGTGCTGGTTACTGTGCCAAGTGCTGGAATACAAAAAGAGGCAAAAGATTGTCCCTGCCTTCTAGGAGTTTACAATCTAATGGAGAGAGAGAGTGTGCAAACTAATGCATACAAATAGACTATAAGAGAACAGAGTACTGAGGAAATAATGAACAGAAAGGGAGGTACTAGAATCAAAAAAATAAAATGCTCTACTTGACATTTAGAATTCTTCATTTCCTGCTCTCCCCCACAACCTTAATAATTTTCTTATACATTATATTCACACACACATAATCTTTGATACAGTTACACTGGTCTCCCTGTTGTTCCTCAAACAAGACACTTTTCTGATCTCTATGCATCTTTACTGGCTACATTCCATGCCTGGAATGGTATCCCTATCTCCCTATTTGACTATGAGCTCCTGAAGAGTAGGGATTGTCTTTCACCTTTCCTTGCATCCCCAATCCTTAACAATGACTGGCACAGAGCAGGTGCTTCATGAATAACAAACATTAATAAACATCTAGTAAGTGACCAATTAACATAAAAACTTGGAATATATGTGATGGAAGCAGTAAGGATCAAGAGCACAACCCTACCTTCCAGCTAAACTCACCCATCATTTCTCCAGGTGCTAGTTCTCCCCAAATTGCTTGGTATTTATTTCTTATATAGTAAATATTGACCTGGATATGTACATGTTGGTTTCTATTTCATAAAATGTAAGCCCCTTGAGGGCAGGAGCCTACTTAAGTTCTGTCTTTGTCATCACAATTGGTAGTAAAATACCTGAAACATATATAGCAAGCATTTTTAAATACTTAATTGAATTGAATGTACTCCCAAACCTCATTTTCTTCCTAGAATGTAACAAAACTAATGTGATAAAATAAAATAAGGCTAAATAAAGCAAAGGTGATTCAGAGTAGATAAGCAAGAAAATCAAAAGTTTTGAGCTTTGAAACTTAATCTAAATTCTGAATTACAAATTTTTCCCAAAGAAGAAAGAAAAGTAAAAACAAATAAGCAGAAATAATAATAATAATAAATAAATAAATATCATTTATAAAGGTCTTTGAGGTTTGTCAAGCATTTTACCCATTATTTCATTTGATACTTACAACAATCCTGTGAAGATGTTATTATTGTCCCCATTTTATAGATTAGAAAACTGAGGCTGAAAGAGGTTAAGTGACTTTCCCAGAGTCACACAACTAAGTAAGAGTATGAGCAGATATGTCTTAGGTCTTCTTGATTCCAAGTGCAACATCTTACCCACTGTGCCAACTAGTTCTGAGATTAGTAAAGAACTTTAAGCATAGCTCCCGGATGGAGCCTGAAAAAAGGCACATAAGCTTAATTTTTGCTGGTAATGCTTTCTTCATTCTGGCCTTTTTCATTTCGGTCCTTGTGCCGAAATCTCCACTGTGAAGTTATTCATCTTTGGGTTTTTCTCTTAAAGCTTGGTTAGCATCTGAAAATATGATTTTTTACACTATGTTATTTCTTATTTGGGGTATTGAAACTATCAGTCAAAGTTATGCATGCCCAGTGGTTACAGACAGACTTGGATGGCAAGTAAAAAGCGATATGTTCTGGTAATTACATCCCTAGCATTCTGCCTTCTCAAAGGTATCCTCTCAAAACTTCCCCCACATCATCAACTTACAGACTAGTTTTCACAATATATTTTGGTTCATCATACTAGAGCCAAAATTGCTCTCCATCAAAGAAACCATTGTCTATTCCCAAAGGAAGAATGTCTATTCCTCCTTTCATGATGTACTGTCCTTGAAGATACATTTTCGCAATCAAACTAGACAAACTCAGAGTATACTGCTGAGCCCTGGCAGACATGATACATTTGAGTCTAAAGCTATGAGAAAAATTAAATCTCACCACAATTCAATTCCAACATATTTGAAATTACAAATAACCCTCTGAGGCTGCAAACTGCTCTATTCTGAATCACCATCTGGTAAAGCAGCAAGAAAGTTTATGTTTATTTTTTTCTGTTGTTCTTTTGAAAATGAGGATTAAAGAACAGCAAAATGGTTACTATTAAGTAAGCTGTGACTCATTGGGTGCCTCTCTCCATCAAAGCACTTGGTCCCAATAACAAACTATTAATTTTTCTTTAATCAAATGATTCTGTCAAACCATTCATTCAGTATTTGTACTCATTAATTTGTCTCAATAATCTTTTTCCTTTTCTTCTTTCATAAAAGTAAATTTTAAGCAGCATAATCTAAATACACATAAAGTATATATATATATAAATGTCTCATAAATGTATATATGTATGATTATATATGTTACATATAACATAAAATTATTAGTAACCACATAACTGTCCAACAGAAATACTGATGCCATATCTATTCAGAGTACATATAGTTAAAAGGATTGTCCCATGTGCTGAATCATTCTAGCCTAAAGTCTAAAAATACCCCTGTTTCACATTTTTGAGAGTTAAGCAACTTCAGTAGTCAGTGAAAGTCCTCCTCCTGTCTCTTGTAGTGTGGGGATGACCCCCATTCTCAAAGGCTATGCAAGCAGGGAAGAGCTTTGGTAGGTCATACCAAGCTGGCAAGGTCTCAAGTGAATTGTGCCTGTCTTTCAAAAATAAACCTTCAAAGTTCAAAGACTCATCTCCAGAAGACTGACTACCAGGTGATGAATCTTTTGGCCACAGCCACTGACAAAGACAGTTACAGCATCTGCTTGTGACTATCATTTAAAAAAGAGAGTCTCAAAGGAATGAACTTAGAAATCTTTTTAAGCATTATATTAACTAAAATGACAGAATAATGACAGACCCTTTGACTCCATTCAATACTTAAGCCCATTTTGATCACTAAAAATATCACAAGCTTCTTTGAGAATACATACCCAGTAAAGCCTGAAATAATGAACTCTTAAAGATGCCCATCACTTTTTTGACCGCTTTCTTCAGTGGCTGTTCCTCCGGTTTCCTTAATTTTTTGCAATATTCTTCCAACAGTCTTAAAGCTCGATCAGTATCTGGAAAAATATGATTTTTAAAAATCTGTATTATGGTCCCAGAAAAATGCAAAACCACTATTGAATAGCCCCACAGTTGTTTTCTAGTTTTATGACACAAAAGATTATGATGAGGTAATTGGTCACATTTTCCTGTTATATATAATTCATTGTATTCAGCTTCTAATTATCAAATTCTCTTTTTTTCTTTTTGAACAAGAGCACTCCAAAAAAGAACATGTAGTTCTTTTAAAAAATGAAATAAATTTTAATATCTATGAAATTTGATTTTAAAAAGGCTTACAAAAAAGTATTTCATATTATAGCTATGATTCACCTGTTTCACAGAAGTTGACCGTAACTACTTTAAAATTCCACTCTTTCCTCAAAGCTCTCTCCTTGCTAAGTACCTAGTCAACTATTTCAATAAAATCAGATTTTGTTTTCCTTCAGCAGAACTGAAATGGGATGTATTTAGGAAACTGTACAAAGGTTTCTAATTACCCCAAACTTTTCAATTGCTGCAAAAACCTATACCTTTGAAATGCTTTTATAAAAATTATAGGTTTAATAAACACTAAATAAAATTAGTATTTCAGTATATAAATCAGAAAGAAAAAGGGAGGTTGTACGTGAAACTACAAATCTCTATTATATGCAGTTTATTCTTCCTTTTTAGGTATATAATAAAAACTTCAATTTTCAGAGCTCTTCTCCTTGTCTGAATTTCCTTCTGACCCCCCCTTTCTGTATTTTTCTATGTATTTGGGGTCAAGGGAAACTGCATCTCCCTCTTTCCCAAGTTGAATTTGAAGCAGCCATTCATGGGCCAATCTACTTGGAAGCTTTGATGATCTCCATTTCCAACCTGGACCAGTTTGCTCCTCTTTCATCAGCCTGACAGTCTTTGAGGAAATCACCATATTGGTTAAGTTGGACACCCAAATCACCTAAATCATCCCTACTAAATCTTAGAAGTCCCAAAGCAGCCCACCAACTTCAGAGCCTTATAAGAAATAGGCATTCATCCCTATGTCTGGCCTATTCTAGGCTTCTAAAAATATATATCTAGACAATTTTCTTCCTTTTCTTTCTTCCTTCCTTCCTTCCTTCCTTCTTTTCTTTCTTTCAGTCTCTCCCTTGTTTCTGCCTATCCTTTTGCTCTCTACTCCCTCCTCCACTGAAGGAAAAAAGAAAAAAAAAAGTCTGTTATAAATATGTATTGTCAAGCAAAACAAATTTCTACATTGGACATATATGTACAGTACTTTGAAAACCATAAAGCTATCATTATTATTATTATTATACTTTGAGCCCATCACCTCTCTGACAAGGAGTAGCATATTTCATTTTCAGACCCTTGAAACTGTGGTTGATCATTAGATTAAATATAAGTTTTAGGACTATCAAAGTTGAAAAATCTAGACCTTTTAACACTAATTTTCTCTGTCATGCTCTTTAAACTTTGAATTATAAAAATTTCAGGAGATTCAAAATTAGGAAAAGTCCAAAGTACAATGGAAAGATACATTGTAGGCTTAAGGAGGGGCAATGTCTTTCTAACAAAGACTTGCACATGAGGCACATTACTAAGGGCATAAGCCATTGCCCCATTCCTGATCTACCTGGCTCTTCTACTGTGTTCTCTCAATTTTCAGTTTCATAATTTAAAATTTTCCTATCACCTTTAAGCTCTCACTAAGTTTCTTACTCCATCCATCTTCTAGAATTCATTGAGCCTCAGTTCCTTTCCACTTTAACATCCTTCCTCTGCCACCATCATTAGGGCAAACCGCATCTGTCCTCAGTTCTACCATGTAGTTTTTCCCATTTCCTCAGTTAAAGAACTTACCAAAACATTAAATGTTGCTGGTTTGTCATTCATTTCATGGCCACTAACTGTGTATGTTTCCCAAGACATTCTCCCAGGTGCTTTTCTCTTTTCCATTTTCCAAGAGCTCCCCTTTTCCCCTCTCTCATCATTTCACACCATTCAGATATCCTTTCCTCACTATTCTCGCCTTCACTCCAGTCTTGGATAAAAAGATTGTCCTTCTTTCCAAGGTCAACTATTCCACAAGTGTCCTTGATCCCAAGCCACCCCATCTTCTCCAGCAAATTGGTCCCATCATCCTCACTCTCTCTATTCCAATCTATCAGCTACTTTTTTGATGCCTACAAATATGCCCATAGCTCTCCTCCCCTTCATGGCTAAATTCCTTAAGAAAGCCATCAACATTACATTACATGTCATTCTTTACTCTCACTCAACTATCAATTCTTTGTTACCATAGGTAGCATAGCTTCCAACCTCATCATTCAATTAAGACTGCTTTCTCCAAAGTCAGCAGTAACATCTTCACAAGATTCTCTCCTGAGTTATTTTCACTTTTCCCCCTATACTATCATAGTATATGAGGATCTTTGTATACTTGGTAATCTCATGAGCCCCTATGAGTTCTATTATCATTTCTATGCAGATGATCCTCACATCTAAATAACTAGCCCTAGTCTCCCTCCTGAGCTACAGTTTCCACATTTTCAACTGTCTTTTGGAAATCTTAAATTGGATGTCCCACAAGCACCTTAAACCCAAACATGCCCAAAATAAAATTCATTACTTTTTCCCTCAAAACCCTTCCCTCTTCCAAACTTCCCTATTACACTCAAGGGTATTACCATCCTCCCAGTCACCTAGGCTCAGAGTCCTAAAGTTATCTTCAATTTATGACTCTAATTCACTCTAATTCATATACAACTCATTGTCAGATCTTGTCACTTTGACCTTCCTATCTTCATAATATCTCTGGTATAGCTACTCTGATTTTCACTCACACAGCCTCCACCCTGGTTCAGGCCCTTATCACCTCTTCTCTGGACTATTCCAGTAGCTTGCTGGTGGATAAATCTCCCTACCTCAAGTGTCTCCCTATTACTTTTCACACTCCAGCCAGCTATCAAAATTATCTCCATAAAGTGCAAGTTTGACCAGTTCGACCCCCAACCCTTTCCATTCAATAAACTCCCAACAGTTACCTATGACTTCCAGGATCAAATATATAATCCCCTGTTTAGTATTAAAGATCTTCATGATTCCACCCCTTCCTACATCCTTAGCCTTTTTTGTATTTCATTTCCTTCCACAAAATATGTGATCCAGCTACCTTGGCCTCTGACATGACACTATATCTCTATCTAAGTCTCTGTCTCTTTGTATTGGCTGTTCCCTATGCTTAGAATGTTTTCTTCACCTCCAACTTCTAGTTTCTCTTGTTTCCTTTAAGATTCATCTCAAATTCAGCCTGTCTGATCCCTTTAGGTGTTAGTATCTTCCCCTCTGTGAGTATCTTCTATCTATTTATATCTAATCTTACACATGCCTTTTCCTGCCCAATGCAAGCTCCTTGAGGGCAGAGCTTTCTCTGTGTTCATAGAACTTAGCACAGTGCCTGCCACATACTCGGGAACTTAATAAATACTTGCTATTACTGAAAACAAGATGAATCAATCATGTGACAAGAATGAGAGATGGCAAATGGACTGCCTTAGTAGAATTGTACTCTTGGGAAAACAGAAAGAATGAAAGAAATGCTTTTCATGATGGATAAATCTTCTGAGAGCTTAGAGGAAAGTGTGGCTAAGAATCACATAGGATGAAAAGGCATAAAAGGGTTATAATCAATATCCATGGAATCCAGTGCCATTATGGATTCACTTAAAAATGAAAACTATGGTAAAAGTCTTAATTTAACTATTGGCCAGGAAAAACAGGATTGGGTAACTTGTTAATCAGGCCTGTTCCATAACTACTTTTCTTCCTATTAGTGAGAATAAAATGTACTTTTCCTCCAAAAAAAGAAAAGAGAAAAGAAAAGAAAGTAGAATAAAAGGAAGGGAGGGAAGGGGGAAAGGAAGAAAGAAGGGAGGGAAATAGGAAGGAAGGAAGGAAGGAAGGAAGGAAGGAAGGAAGGAAGGAAGGAAGGAAGGAAGGAAGGGAGGGAGGGAGGAAGGAAGGAAGGAAGGAAGGAAGGGAGGGAGGGAGGAAGGAAGGAAGGAAGGAAGGAAGGAAGGAAGGAAGGAAGGAAGGAAGGAAGGAAGGAAGGAAGGAAGGAAGGAAGGAAGGAAGGAAGGAAGGAAGGAAGGAAGGAAGGAAGGAAGAAAGGAAGGAAGGAAGGAAGGAAAGAAGGGAGGGAGGGAGGAAGGGAGGGAGGAAGGGAGGAAGGGAGGGACGAAGGGAGGAAGGGAGGGAGGGAAAAAAATCATCCTAGTAGTGGCCCTAAGCCTAGAAGCCCCTATGAATTCCAAAATAATATGCTCTGCCATTCAGACCCTACGTGGGACTCCTGATTAAACTCTTTAAAACAAAGGAGATGAGAATAGGACTTTTAAAATATGGGCTAGTTTTGAAGGAAATAGAAAGGAACAAGTCACAACTTGTACAATGAAAGTTATTGAACAAGGTTCTATATCTTTAAGGGATTAGCAAGAAAAAAAGGTTCTTGTGAAAATATTCCTAATGATAAGAAAAAGAACAACCTAAAAATAAATTGGAGTTCATTACTTGGGGAATAGCTGAACAAATTATAAGATATAAATATAGTAGAATATTATTGCACCATAAGAAGTATGAAGAATCTAAAGAACAAATGGAAGGCATATGAAAGCAGGAAAGAAGAACCAAAGGAACACTGCCTGCTGACTTTAAAATGCAACCAGGGAGTAATGAAGTGAGAATGCACCTGGAGTCAAGAAGATCTGGATTCACATTCCATCTCAGACAGGTACTAGTTATATGACCTTGAGCAAGTCACTTAACTCTAACTTAATTGAGGGACCTGGTCTCCAAATTCCCCTCTATAATCTATGACTATCGCAATGTAATTAGTGAAAGCATTAAAACAGCATAAATCTATGTTAGATACATCAAAAAGTCAGAGTATTACAAAATAAAGATGTAGATTCTCATGTTAACGTTTATACATCTTTTGTGTTGGGGTTAATAATCAGGAAATAACAGGAGTCTATTGGCATAACAGGGCAGCTAGTGAAGAAGTGGATAGAGTGCTAGACCTGGAGTCAAGAAGACCTGAGATTCATACATTTACCAGCTAGCTGTATGACTATAGGCAAGTCACTCTACCCAGTTTGCCTCAGTTTCCTCATCTGTAAACTAAGGTGGAGAAGGAAATAGCAAATCACTCCAATATCTTTGCCAAGAAACCCCAGCTGTGGTTGCAAAGAGTTGGACAGGACTGAAAGACAACTAAATAACAGACATACAATCTTGATTTTGTTTCATTGTTTTTTTCTTATTTTCTCTGCTTACATTTTTGTTTACTTTCTTTAATAACTGCATATCAGTGGAATTTTTTTTATTAGTGTATTTGTTTTGGAATTCTCTCTAACAATGTAAATCTTCAACTGGATCATTTTCCCAGGGTCATATACTCTAATAGTTGGTAAAAACAAAATTTGTGTGTTTATATGTGAAAAGTATATATATATGCATATATATGTATCATATGTACATAAAACATATGTGTAAGTTTTTTTAAATGACTCCTTTGCAAAGCTAGATCTATAGCTATGAAGCACTGCATATATTTTCAAAATTTTTCCATGTATTGATTTTTTTTCTCTTCTTCCTCTTTTTCTTTTTAAAAATATTCCTTGTTATTTGGCATTGCTCTCAGGGAGAAATACTAGGAGAACTTCAGTAGATGTAGAAAAAATAAATATATCAATAAAAATATATTTTAAAAACCAAAATCACTATTTCAACAGCCCTAAGCATCCTCATTCACCAGATTGTCCATGTTTCTTGATGGATATGCTAATTGTTTATTCAAGAGGTAGAAAGGGCTGCTAAAAATTCTGCAATCTATTTTTTGCTTTAAAATTACTGGAAATTCTCATCACATTTGCAATTAACATTCAGCTAGCATACATATAGATTTATTTGTTCCAGATTTAATTTGGCAAAAAAGTTGTGAAAAACAGTTGTGAAAGAGGCTTCCCTGACAAAGAGCTGGGGGGATTATCTGAGCTGTTAAATCCTGCTACCAATATAATACTTTTCAAAAATATCAAATCTCATTCCCACAGGGTTACCACATTCTGTCAATGGATCAACTTAGTGACTGAAATATAAATATAAAATATAAAAATAAATAAAAGCAAAAGCAACCATTAAATCTGGGGGTAGAGGGCAGGGGTTAATCTTTCTTTGTACATTTCTTTAGATAAATATAAAAACCAACTGTATTTTCTATATACTTCCTGCCAAAAGTCTTAGTGCAGTTTTAAGCTTTAATAAAGTCAAAAAACCCTAAGACCTTTGGGACATCCATTATTAATATAGTATATTTATATGTTCAATATATTATTCTTTGTATGTATGTATATGTATATACAATACACAGTATTGACTCCAAGATGAAAGGTAAGGGTTTTTAAAAGAGAGAGGATGTTTGGGGAAGGTTTTATAAAATAATCATGTATTTATGTTGAAGTTGTAAGGATTTAGGTAGTCATCTGGTTCAACATACACTACCAACATGCATCACTTGAATGCCAACCCTGTCTAGTGTTTGTCCAGTTTTGAACAACCCATTCTATTTCTGGACAGTTCTTATTATTAGGAAGTTTTCCCTTATGTTGAACCCAAATTCATCTACTTGATTTTCCAGTCATGGGTCCTGATTCTACCATCTATGACCAAGTAAAATAAATCACTTCCCTCTTCCAAAGTTGCTGCTGTTGTTCAGTCATTCAGTCATATCCAGTTCTTTTTGACTGTGTGGACAACAGCAGGCCAAGACCCTTCTGTTCTTCATTATCTCTCAAAGTCTTTCCAAGTTCATGTTCATTATTTCCATAACACTATCTATATTCTAATCCTCTGCTGTCCCCTTCTCCTTTTGCCTTCAATTTTCCCCAACATTAGGGTCTTTCCCGGTGAGTCCTGTCTTCTCTTTATGTAGTCAAATATTTAAGTTCAGCTTCAGTATTTGACTTTCAGAGGAAAGTCTGAATTAATTGAAGTACTGACTGACAATCTCTTTGATGTCCAAGGGACTCTCTCAAAAGTTTGCCCACCACCACAGTTCAAAAGCATTCATTCTGCCACTCAGAAAGCTGCTCAGCCTTCTTTATCTCTAACTCTCACAGCCATACATTGATACTAGAAAAACTAGAGCTTTTGGATCTACAGTCCTATGTTGAATGACCCTTCAAATAACGAAACACAATTATCTTACGTACCCTGAGGCTTCTCTTCCTCAACATAAATTTCCCAAGTTTCTTCATCTAATTCATGAATATCATAGCTTTTATTCCACCATGCATCCTGGCCACCTACATGCTACAGAATATTAATATCCAACCAGAAAAGGTGAACTCCAGAACTGGTTGTCACAAGAGTATAAACCTACTCTGATCTTTTCAGAAGTCAAGGAAATATCGCCTCCCCATATTAGTATAATACCTTTGTATTTAATGTCATAAATATTTTGGATGACAGAATTAGGATCTAAAAAACTATCAAAAGACTGGAATGCTGGGTTAAAGCTAATGAAACAAAATTTGTTAGGGATAAATGTAAAACACTGCCCTCAGGTTCAAAAGATCATTTGCAAGAGAAGGAAAAATGTATCTTTTTCAAATTAATTTTTAAAAAACTTGGTGAGGTCATGAGTTACATGCTCAATATGAGAATTCAGTAAGATGTGGTAACCAAAAGTGCTTAAACAGTATTAGGCTATATTAACAGAAAATTAATGATGAGAGAGAGGGGATGAAGAGAGAAGAGAAAGAGGGAGAGAGAGAGAGAGAGAGAGAGAGAGAGAGAGAGAGAGAGAGAGAGAGAGAGAGAGAGAGGAGATGATAATGATGATGATGATGATATGATTGTTCTTCAGTATTCCATTCTCATCACCTCTATTTGGAGTTTGTGTACAATTCTGGACACAATTATAAAAAATATATTAGCAGGGGGACTAGTTAGATGGCTCAGGGGATTGAAAGCTAGATTCAGACACAGAAGATCCTGGGTTCAAATTTGGCCTCAGACATACCTGTATGACCCTGGGCAAGTTACTTAATCCCCATATCCTAGCCCTTAGTGCTCTTCTGCCTTGGAACCAATAAACAATATTGACTCTAAGATAGAAGCTAAGAGTTTTTAAAATAAATTAATAAATATTATATACAAAACATGTTCTCCATTATCTCTCAAAGTCTGTCCAAGTACATTTTCATTATTTCCATGACAGCATCTATCTGTCTAATCTTTTGCTGTCCCCTTCTCCTTTTGCTTTCAATTTTTCCCAACATCAAGGTCTTTTGCAGTCAGTCCTGTCTTCTCATTTTGTCACCAAATATATGAGCTTCAGTCATGCAAAGATATATAGATAGATAGATAGATATAGATATACACATACATATATATGCAACCTAAAACATTTCAAAGGAAAGTCATCACGATGGCAAGAGACCTTGAATACATCATATGAGAATAGATTTAAGGAACTAGAGATTTTTGGCTTAGAAAAAAGAAGACTTGGAGAGACATGAGAACAATCTCCAAATACTTAAGGTATCATCAGAGGAAATGGGAATTTGAGCTATTCTGCTAGGACCCCCAGTGTAGGATTAGAATCTGTGGGTTAATGGGAGGCATATTTTAGTCCAAAAGAAGGAAAATTTTTGATCCAAAATGGACTGATCTGCAAAGTGGGCAGAGGAGGGGTGGAGACTAGGAAAGCAGGAGAACAAAGATACTAAGCAACTTTTTGCTGAAGGTCTTCAAATGAGTGTGTATGATTACCTATTGGAGATATTATAGGCAAGAGTCCAAGATTTAGGTTAAGCTTGGTCTAGATGTCCTTAGCTCCCTTCCAGTGGAATTATTCTATATTTCTTTTATTCAGTATAGGAAATCCATCAGGTATAGCTTAACAATTACATAACTATTTATAATGGTCACTTCTTCCCTAAATATGTATGAAAGAAATAAACATTTATTAAGTACTTACTATGTAAGTAAGTAAGTAAGGCTCTGTGATAAACATTTTACAAATATTATCTCATTTGATTTTCATAATAACCCTGGGTGAGAGAAGTTATTATTATTCCTCATTTTATAGTTGAGGAAATTAAGGCAGAAGTTAAACACAATTAAGTGACTAAGCCCAACTTTGAACCTGAGTCTTCCTGACTCCAGGCCCAGAGTTCTATCCACTGCACCACCTAGCTTCCTCTAGGTACACATCATCTTTTCAATAGTTTGTTCATATTGTTTATAGCATTTACATCAATAATATTAAGAAAACATTCCAGTATTTTGCTAAGAAATGACAATTTCATCAACCTATAGTTTGAAGAATTCACCTTCCTCCCTTTTCCTCACTTATCTTGAGTTTCAGTTTATAGGATCATAGGATGAATAACCTACAGGGATCTTTCAGGATGGAGTAGTGGGTATGTGCTGAGCCTGGAGTCAGGTAAATTGGGCATTCTACATCAGATATTTACTATGAGATGGGGAGAGTTTCAGTTACTCCTCCAATGGGGTCTATATTTGCTAGAGCATATATCATTTGATTTTCATTTCTTTTTTGTAACCCCAGCACCTCACATCATTTAGAACATAGAGTTTTGACACTTCATGAACACTTGTTGAACTGCATCTGTAAAATGTTACTAATAATATTTGTATTACTTATATCACAGAATTGTTTTGAGGAAAGTGCTTCCTGAGACTATATGGTTACCACTTCTCTCTGTAACTATCACCATATCAACTGCTTACTCCTTAGTGGTAGCTTTTCATTTAATCCATTTTCTATACTTACTAGCTACTCTGTTTTTATGAGAGAAAGATGTCCAGGAAGTATCTAGGGAGTTGAAGTCCTTTATCACAACTGTATCCTGTCTCATTTCTCAATGGCAAATTTATGAAGTCCATCAGGGACATTTCATCCAACTCTTCCTTTTGGATTCACTTATATTATACTCTACCACTCTATACCAACTAGTTCCCCTGCCATAGCTTACCACTGAGATTTGGTTGCCATATGGTTCTTCCCAACATACAATGCTATTGCAATGCTCTGTCTCCCTCATCTGCTCCTCTTCACTTGGATGTACCCTTCCATTCACCATACTGCAGTCATAAGCCCCACCCCATTCAAGTCTTAGGGATAACCTTGAGAGGTTCAGTGATACATAAAAGATGGTTTGGATTTTTGAGATGTGGAGATAGTCAAGGAATGGTACATAGTTCCTATATTTTATTCTCCCTATTAAAAGGAGCATCATTCTAAGTTGTTCAGTTGTTTCAGTTATATCCAATTCTTTGTGATCCCACTTGGTATTTCCTTGACAAAGATACTGGAGATATTTGCCATTTTCCTCTCTAGCTTATTTTACAGATGAGGAAACTGAAGCAAACAGGGGCAAGTGACTTACCCAATGTCTCACAGCTAGTAAGTATCTGAGGCAAGATTTGAACTCAGATCTTCCTCACTCTAGACCTAGTGCTCTATCCACTGTGCAATCTAGCTAAGCTACCATACTATTAAAACCAAGATGATTCCATTCTTGTATCAGTCTGTTAATTTCAGGCCCCTCCTCAGTACATAATGCAGTCCTAATCTCAGTAAATCATTATCCAAAAAAAATGCATGCTAATGGTCTCATCTGGACCAGACAGGATCACTGGACAGGATTCAGGAAAATCTGTCATTACCCCTGAAAAATAAAAGTAAATTCCCTATTGAAAGTTGTAAACCTCAAATTTCCTTAGACTTATAATTGTTGAAAATTTCACCATTGGGATATTTCATACTTGGAAAATTTCTTACTGATAGTCTATTGGAATGGGAACTCCATTGGCATGGGAGGTTCCTTCTCTTCCCTTCTTAAGATTACTTTAGGACAGAAACCCTTTTGCTGAACAATGGAAAGGACTTTGACCTATGCTTGAGCATAGAACAGGAATTTCTTTGAGTCTTGATTGATTTTAGAATTGATACAATGGAGATACTCCACCCTATTCAGTCCTAATAGGATTGAGTAAGGGCTGCAGCCTAGATCAAAATTTAATTATTCCAATCTCTACCATACTCAAGTTAACAGGATTTAGAAAGGGCTGTAGCAAAGGAGTATAGATTTAATCATTTGAAAAATATGACCTTCAACAGACATGTGCAAAAGCCAGAAACCTCTGGGCAGTCCTGGGTTAAGCGAGAGCCTCCATTGACAGGGAAATTGATGAAGAGTGATTGGTAGATGTGAGGACTGAGGGGAGGCAACTTGGATGGTGTCCTTAAAGATAGGAGGGTCTGGAGACTGGAGGGAGAGAGAGGATTGAGTTTTTGGTCGGTGTGGTTCCTGGACTCTGAGGAAGCTTGCTCTGAAGGAAGCTGAAGGTGGGGGGCCTCTGAGACTGTTTCTCCATTTTGGACATGTGAGTGAAAGGGACTGATCTCTTTTCTTTGCCCCAGCTATCTAAGGGCTTGGGCCTTTTGGCCCAGCCTAAACAGAAGGGGTATTTAAGCCCTATTCCCTTCTCTCCCCTTTCTCTCTATATATATATCTCTAATTCCTTTCTTGCTCCTATTGTAATTAAACTCCAAAAAAAGGCTGACGGCTGACTTGAGTTTTTCATTTAGGAATTACATAGCTGATTCCTTGGCGACCTTAAATTAATATATATCAGTCTTTTAAAGTGATTCCCTTGTAACATTGTGGCTGACCACACGGGAGTCTAAAGAATCCTCTCAATAAAACTTTTTCCTTGCCTTTTTACTATACTGTTTCACCACTTAGTCCTTTTTTAAAAAAAAAAAAAAAACTTGGCTTAAAGACACAGCTGCTAGAACACGTGAGTATAAAAAACTTTTTCTCTTTTCTCCTTAAGTTAAATTGGAATCAGCAGTTTTTTCTTTTTCTTCCCTTTAATCTTAAGGGACAGCTGGGTAGCTCAGCGGATTGAGAGCCAGCCCTAGAGGCAGAAGGTCCTGGGTTCAAATCGGACCTCAGATACTTCCCAGCTGTGTGACTCTGATAGACAGAAAACAGCTGTTTTTAAATCTCAGCAACAGGACTCTAAAGTCCTGGCTGGAAGAACTGTTTCTAAATATCCTTTCCCTTAAGGAACAACTTCCTGGATTTAAAAAAAAAAAAAAAAACCCTGTGGAAAGTTTGTTGCTTTGCCCTGCTCCCCACGTGTTTTGTGAAATTACAAAATATACATATAAAAATGAGTACTACATTCTTTGACAATTATATGGCAGCTGAAGAAGTAGGGGCATTGAGGAATGAAGGATACCTCCAAATTTTTATATTAATAGGTACTGTCATTTTTGTACTCCTCAATACTATATTTAGAGATGAAAAAATAAAAAATATTGAGGATAAAATAAAACAAAATGAGGATAAAATAAAACAAAATGAGGATAAAATAAAACAAAATGAGGATAAAATAAAACAAAATGGGGATAAAATAGAAAATATTGAGGATAAAATAGAAAAAAATGAGGATAAAATAGAAAATATTGAGGATAAAATAGAAAATATTGAGGATAAAATAGAAAAAATTGAGGATACAATAGAAAAAATTGAGGATACAATAGAAAAAATTGAGGATAAAATAGGAAATATTGAGAATAAAATAGAAAAACTTGAGGATAAAATAGGAAATATTGAGAATAAAATAGGAAATATTGAGGATAAAATGGAAGATATGGAAGATAAAATAGGAAAAATTGAGGATAAAATGCAAGCCCAATTAGAAGATCTAAAATGTTTCTTACAGGATCAATGGGAAAACACCCACTCTACCAGAAACAGACCTGTTTCTGAACCTTTGAATGAGGAAATTTCCTTCCCTGAAATAGAGATGGAAAACACCTTCCCTATAGCCCAGTTAACAGACTGCTTCTCTCGTGCAGTGCAAATCTTGTCTGAATTTAATCCCCAAAACCCTTCCCCTGCAATCCCAGCTTCTCATGTTCCTTCTCCTACAGAAAACCAAATTCCAATGCAAGGGAGATCTTGTCCTCCTAGAGAAACCTGTCCTTGTCAAACTGACCCACAGGTGCAAAATTCAACTAGAGGCCTGTTTCCTCTAAGAGAAGTACCTGAAATAGGACGAAATGGGGATGTGGTGACTTTAAGACATAGGATACCGTTTACTCCCCAAGAAATAAATGAATTTACACGAAATATCCCCACATATGAACAAGATCCTTTTCTAGTAACAAAAAAGATGGGAGACATATTTTTTCAATATAATCCGTCTTACAAGGACGTTGAGAGCTTACTACAGGCTTTTTTAAGTGAACGTGAAAAAAATAAAATAATTGCTCATGTCAACAAAACCCGGGGGCGTAATGCAGCACATTGGCCATCTCAGGATCCCGAATGGGACTATAATAATCCTGAGGACTATCTACAACTATACCGTTGTAGAGAGGCCATCCTCACGGCCATGAAGGAATGTGCGGACAGTACAGATAAGTGGATGGAACTGGAAAAAATTAAGCAAAAGGAAAACAAAACACCCTCCAGATTTATGGACAGAATTATCGAGTTTGGGGACAGATACTTAGATTGGGACTTAAATAAAGAGAATAGTTTAAGACAAGTTAGAAGAATCTTTGTAAACAATTGTTGCAAAGTAATTAAAAATTATTTCAAAACACAATGCCCAAGATGGTCAGATATGGACCTTGAAGAATTGCGAAAAACAGCTATATATGTTTTTAAGGGAAACGAAGAAAAGGAGAAAGAGAATAATGATGACATGGAGGAAATGAAGAAAAAAATGAGATGTGTAATAGATAGGATAACTAAATTAGAAAGTGGGCATGATAATGAATCAACGACAATTGCCCCTCTCCAGAAATCCAATTATCAATCCATTACTTGCCACTTCTGTGAGAAGAAGGGCCACAAAATGATGGAATGTAGAACCTTTCTTAAGATGTTTGGAAGGAATACACAGTTTAATAATGGTTTTAGAAATAATAACTATAGAAATTATGATAATGGTTATAGAAACCAGAATTCTAGAAATTATAATAATGACTATGGAAATAACTATAATGAATATAGAAATAAGAACTTTAGAAACCAGAATTATAGAAATAGGAATTGGGAATTTAATGACAATGCTCAAATTGAAGAAAATTTTAATGATAATACTCAACAATATATGAGAAATGGCGCTCGTCCAAAAATTACTCGAGGTACTAATGACCCTCAGAGAGGTGCCCTTCAGGGGGGTGCCCAAGGAATATCCCAAACACAATGATGGTGCCGGGGGGGGGCTGGGGCACAGGAATCAGAGGATACAACCTTTGATTTCCCAGACCCTGATGTCCTACTACCCGTTGTCCCTATCCACTGCCCTCCCCATACTAATGAACCCCATGTTACCTTAAAAGTGGGTAACACTTATTATGATTGTCTATTAGACACCGGAGCTTCCTGGTCTGTATTAAAGAGAACACCTGATTTACAATGTTATTCTATTGGCTCAGAGAATGTAATGGGAGTATCAGGAATAACCCAAAGAGTTAAAAGACTTCCTCCTAGAATGGTGTCTGTAGGACCCCTAGAGGTCCAACACTCCTTCCTTTTGATGCCTGACTCCCCTTTAAATTTGCTGGGGAGGGACCTTCTATGCAAACTCAGAGCCACAATAACCTGCTCCCCAGATGGCTCATTATCATTAGAAGTACCAGAGGAATCTTTAAAATTACTCCCTGTACTTCTCTCGGAAAACCAGGAGGCAAAAGAACCTTCCATTTTTGAAATACCTAAAGATATACCAGAGTCTCTTTGGGCCACATCTTCTTCTGATGTAGGCTTACTTAAATCTGCTGTTCCTGTGCAGATAAAAACTAAATCTAGCCCACCTCCTTCTATCCCTCAGTATCCCCTCTCAAAGGAGGCAATTGAGGGTATTACACCAGTTATTAACTCATTAATAGAACAGGGAATAATAATCCCTTGCAAATCTGAATACAACACGCCCATCCTGCCAATTAAAAAACCAAAAAAAGGACCCGATGGCAAACACATCTATAGATTCGTACAGGATCTAAGGGCAGTGAATAATCACGTTATAAAGAGACACTCCGTAGTTTCTAACATACATACTATTATTTCATCTATTCCTAGCACAGCTACATACTTTACAGTAGTAGACTTGTGTTCAGCTTTCTTTTCCATACCAATACATGAAAACTCCAGGCATATTTTTGCTTTCACCTGGAAGGGCTCACAATACACCTGGTGTCGGCTGCCACAGGGTTATGTCGAAAGTCCGAGCTTATTTGAGCAAATTTTGAGCCAAGACACAGACAATATAACATTTAAAAATAGCAAATTAATCAAATATGTAGATGATCTACTCTTGGCTTCAACAGATGCAGAAACATGTCAAGAAGATAGCAAACACCTTCTTTTGGAATTGCACAAAAGAGGACATAAAATCTCTAAGGATAAAGTTCAATGGTGTCTCCAAAAAGTAGAATATTTGGGATTCATCTTGACTGCAGGTGCTCGTTATATTTCTCCAAAACGAATTGAGAACATTCAAAAATTGAGTGCTCCTACCACTAAGAAACAGCTGAGAGCAATTTTAGGAGCAACAGGGTTTTGTAGACAATGGATTCCTTGCTATGGGGAAATCACTAAACCCCTTATAGCATTAACAAAGGATTCAGTTCCTGAACCCCTCAAATTAGAGCCTGAACACTTGTCAGCTCTAACAGATCTGAAAAAGGCTATCATGTCTGCCCCTGCTCTAGGCATCCCAGATTACAACAAGCCATTTACTTTATATGTGCATGAGCAAAGAGGAGTAGCCTCTGGTGTGTTAACTCAGACTTTGGGACCTTCTCAGCGCCCAATTGCTTATTATTCTGCCCAACTAGACCCAGTAGCAGCAGGAGCACCACCATGCCTTAGAGGAGTAGCTGCTACAGCCTTACTAGTAACAAAAACCGTTGATTTAGTATTGGGATGTCCATTAACAATAATGTGCCCACATGAGATTGAAGCATTATTGGTAAAACATAGAACACAGGCATTCTCGGATCAGAGAATTACAAGGTATGAAATAACCTTATTAAATAGTGAAAATATTACCTTGAAACGCTGTTCAACTCTTAACCCTGCCACCTTGCTTCCAGATTTACCCACTTCAGGAGAACCACTACATAACTGTGAAACATTAGTGTCCATGGCAGAAAAGCCTCGAGATAATCTCTTGGACACTCCCTTAGACAATGCAGATCTGATTTTATTTACCGATGGTTCCTCTTTTATGAGGGATGGCATACGTTACACTGGAGCTGCCGTAGTCTCAGAATTTGCCACTGAATGGTCAGCTTCACTACCTTCTAACATTAGCGCTCAAGGAGCAGAACTCATAGCTCTAAAACAAGCTTGTATAATTGCCAAGGATAAAAAGGCAACAATTTATACAGATTCTAGATATGCTTTCGGCATTTGTCACTCAGTCGGGATGCTATGGCTCCAAAGAGGATTTTTAACCTCAGCTGGAAAATCCATAGCTAATGCAGAAATTATTAATGAAGTTCTTTCTGCTCTCAAACTGCCTAAAGCCCTAGCTGTAGTTCATTGCTCTGCCCATACAGGTGGCTCTGACCCTGTCTCTAGAGGAAATGACCGAGCAGATGCCGCTGCAAAACTAGCAGCCATAGAAGGACCTGGATTAATTTTAACATTAACAACCACTGATAATTTAAATTTATCACTCTCCTATAATGAAAAGGAAGTGGAAAAATGGAAACAAAAATTTAAAGCAAAACAAATTAATGGAGTATGGGTGTCATCTGAAGGAAAACCCCTGCTCCCTAGAAGTTTCTATAACCAAATTTGCCAATCTATTCATAAAAATGGTCATTTTGGCACCCAGGGCATCGTGGACTCTGTCAAGAGAGTATGGATAGCCCCTGGTATAACTACTGTAGCCTCTAAAGTATGTTCAGCCTGCCCTATTTGCCAGGCATATAACCAACATGCATATCGTGGAAAAGCCTTTGGGGGACGTCCTCTGGCTTACACACCTTTTGAACACCTACAGATAGATTTCATAACAATGCCAAAGGCTGGACGTTATAAATTTTGTCTAGTAATTGTAGATCAACTAACCAGATGGCCGGAAGCATTTCCTACAACCCGAGCCACAGCAGATTTTGTTGCAAAGATACTTTTAAAAGAAATTATCCCTCGTTTTGGCCTACCAGCACGTATTGACTCCGATAGAGGGAGTCATTTTACCGATTCTGTCTTAAATCAAATATATTCTTGCTTGGGGATAACTCCAAAATTCCATGTTCCATATCACCCCCAGAGCTCAGGCCAAGTGGAGAGGATGAATAAAGAACTTAAGACTATGATTGGCAAATTATGCACTGAGACCCATTTAAAATGGCCTGAAATTCTCCCTCTGGCCCTATTTTATCTTAGAAGCAGGCCTAGAGGAGACTTACATATTTCACCATTTGAGATGCTTTTTGGACATCCGCCTATACAGGCTAAGCCTTTCTCCCCGGCTTATACATCGCTATTAGGGGGAGATATTACTATTGCTTCCTATATACAGGAGTTACAGCACAAACTACGTGAACTTCATGAATCTGGAGCTGCAGTACAAGCTGGACCATTAGACTTTTCTCTGCATGACCTGAACCCAGGAGATAAAGTTTATATCAAGAATTTCAAGCGAACTGGAGCAACTGAACCTTCCTGGGAAGGACCATTCCAAATATTATTAACTACTCCAACATCTATAAAGATTGGAGAAAGAGACTCTTGGATTCACTGCTCACATGTGAAGAAAGCATCTTCTGCTGAGACTGATTGACTCTATCCTATCATATGAATTGTGACTCTATCTTATCATATAAATTGGAGATAATAATCCATAGACAAATGGATGCTTCTTTTTTCTTTCAAGAATATATTGAATTACTGATTTTTTTTCTCATTTTTTGTACTGAAGGTACACATAATTAATATTAATATTTTTTTCCCTGCAGTAATACAAGTTAATATATATACTCTTGCTATAATATCAATATATGCCTAAAAGCTTTAAACTATCGGAACCTGCCATTTATTGATAAAATATTATAGGACTGTGATTAATGTTTGTGTCTGATTCCAGGAAAAGGGATAAAAACAAGGAGCACAGACTAAACCTGAATAGTGCCAATAGAGCACACAAAAAATATTAAAGTGAGACTCGAGGTTGCGACGCTTAACTTATGTTTAAGTCGTAGGACTTCCTTGTATCTACACTCTTTTCGAAATACTCAAACAAGTACAAAGCTTGACTATCATGCTGGCTCCCTATATCCCTGAGGAAAAAAATCAGACAAGGGAATGACATTTCCCCATCAAAATAGAATTCTAATTCTTTCCTTCTTATATTATGGCAACTTCCTGTAGTCTTGGCTACAAATGGCTAAGTGAAATATTACTGCATTCTGTCCTACATACTTGTGGGATAGAAATTACTTTAAACTGGACCTATACAAGGTCTATTTTGAATTTTTCTTATGTTTTTGATTATTTTTCTATTCTTTTGATAATTGACACATACACCCCCATAACTGAACATTGCATTCTGAGCTAAACTTGATATTTTTTTTTAAATACTTACTTCAGGGGGGATTGTATTTTAATTTAAAATCTAAGAATTTTTGAATTTTTTTTGTTTGAGATTGTATTTTTATAAAAATCCAAGACTTTTGTTTAAGATTTTACTGTTATAAAAAATTCAAAGACTTTGATTTTGTTTGAGAAAAGATCTTCAAGAAAGAAGCTTGAAACTTTTATATCCAGAGAATGAACTGTTGCAGAAAGATGCCGAAAACCTACACTTCATCAAGAAGATCAAGAATGAACTTTGGATGTGATTGATTGGACTGAACTTTTGATTGAACGTTTATTGTAACATTTATGCCAAAAGGGACTGCCCCTAATTTGGCTTTCTGTCAATGCGCCTAGCAAACATTGGTTTTGCTTTCTTTTCTTTTCTATTTCCTCTCTCACTATTCTAATTTCTCCTAGAAAATTGAATATTGTGTATATCTTTAGTTAGAAGTGAATTTAGAACTACAAAATGATTATGTTAAATGATCAATGGGGAGACTAGTCTCCCAATGATCATCAGGGGGGATTGTAAACCTCAAATTTCCTTAGACTTATAATTGTTGAAAATTTCACCATTGGGATATTTCATACTTGGAAAATTTCTTACTGATAGTCTATTGGAATGGGAACTCCATTGGCATGGGAGGTTCCTTCTCTTCCCTTCTTAAGATTACTTTAGGACAGAAACCCTTTTGCTGAACAATGGAAAGGACTTTGACCTATGCTTGAGCATAGAACAGGAATTTCTTTGAGTCTTGATTGATTTTAGAATTGATACAATGGAGATACTCCACCCTATTCAGTCCTAATAGGATTGAGTAAGGGCTGCAGCCTAGATCAAAATTTAATTATTCCAATCTCTACCATACTCAAGTTAACAGGATTTAGAAAGGGCTGTAGCAAAGGAGTATAGATTTAATCATTTGAAAAATATGACCTTCAACAGACATGTGCAAAAGCCAGAAACCTCTGGGCAGTCCTGGGTTAAGCGAGAGCCTCCATTGACAGGGAAATTGATGAAGAGTGATTGGTAGATGTGAGGACTGAGGGGAGGCAACTTGGATGGTGTCCTTAAAGATAGGAGGGTCTGGAGACTGGAGGGAGAGAGAGGATTGAGTTTTTGGTCGGTGTGGTTCCTGGACTCTGAGGAAGCTTGCTCTGAAGGAAGCTGAAGGTGGGGGGCCTCTGAGACTGTTTCTCCATTTTGGACACGTGAGTGAAAGGGACTGATCTCTTTTCTTTGCCCCAGCTATCTAAGGGCTTGGGCCTTTTGGCCCAGCCTAAACAGAAGGGGTATTTAAGCCCTATTCCCTTCTCTCCCCTTTCTCTCTATATATATATCTCTAATTCCTTTCTTGCTCCTATTGTAATTAAACTCCAAAAAAAGGCTGACGGCTGACTTGAGTTTTTCATTTAGGAATTACATAGCTGATTCCTTGGCGACCTTAAATTAATATATATCAGTCTTTTAAAGTGATTCCCTTGTAACAAAGTATACAAGGAATGTTTTTATTTAAATACATATGATAACAAAAGTATTAGTGGAAGTTTTCAGTAGGATTCCATCATTTAAAATCAACAAGTCATTAACAATGAGTTGACTAAATTAAAAAGAAAGCCTTGTTCTTTAGGAATGAAGCAAAATCAAGTAAACCAAGGAAATAAGAGCTTTCCAGAAGTTTGTTTTGAGACCTGACCAAAGTCTTCTACTTACATTTAATTAACGAAGAAGTATTTCTCTGAGTGTGATTATAAAAGCCTAGGAGAATGGGATTTTAATCTATAACTAGCCTTGACACTCAAAGAGGAAACGTGATCCATCCAAGGTCACAGAGAGAACAAAGGAATGACAAGAGGAGAATAACTGATATAGGAGGAAGAATCCTTCAGCTCAGGGCCAGGAAACACAGACAGTCCTAGCCCAGCTATTAACATATGACCTTAGGCAGTCACTTTAGTGTTCTAGGTTTCCATCATCTTAAATCCTGTCCTCAAAAAGCATATTGTCTGCTTGGGAAGACAAGATGCAAACCCTGAAAAACCCAAGAGTTAAAAAGCATTGTAAGATAACAATGGAAGAGATGTATTAACGCTTAAAAGAGAACATACAGTAGCTACTGGGTGTTCAAAGAAGTAAGAGATCCTAGGCTGCCATGGTCTAAGAAAATAACAAGAAAGATTGGGCATAGTAAAGAGCCATGTAGGATAATTGAAAGGTATCAGGAATCTCCAATGGAAGTCATTCAACAGCATGTCAAGGAATCTGTGCCTATGAAGGCTCTTTGAATTCTACAATTCTACACAATTCATTTATTCATTCAACAAGTGTTTGTTAGGAATCTGTTAGAAAGTATGGTAGGTGCAAGGAAATATAGCAATCAATAAGATAGATTCAGTAGTTTAGCATCAAGTAGGATTTAGAGCTCAGAAATACTGTCTACTCTCCTCATTTCACAGATAAGGAAACCAAGGGTCAAAGAGTTTTAAAAACTTGACCAAGAACCTCCAGGAAGTGATGCAGAGCGAGAGGAGCAGAACCAGGAGAACGTTGTACACAGAGACTAATACATTATGGTATAATCGAACGTAATGGACTTCTCCATAAATGGTGGTGTAATGTCCCTGAACAATTTGCAGGGATCCAGGAGAAAAAAACACCATTCATAAGCAAAGGATAAACTATGGGAGTGGAAACACCAAGGAAAAGCAACTGCCTGAATACAACGGTTGAGGGGACATGAGAGAGGAGAGACTCTAAATGAACACTCTAATGCAAATACTATCAACAAAGCAATGGGTTCAAATCAAGAAAACATCTAATGCCCAGTGGATTTACGCGTCGGCTATGGGGGGTGGGGGGGAGGAAAAGAAAATGATCTATGTCTTTAACGAATAATGCTTGGAAATGATCAAATAAAATATATTTTTAAAAAATTAAAATAAAAAAATAAAAATGCTAAAAATAAAAAAATAAAATAAAAAATAAAAAAAAAATAAAAACTTGACCAAGAAACACAAATAACAAGAAGCAGAGTGAGAATTTGAACTCAGTGTAGCTGACTCCAAACCCAGTGTTCTTTCCACCAAACAATAGTATCTCCTATGAGTGTAGACAGCTTACTTAATCATGATAGTTAACATTTAGATTATCCCCTTTTTACAGATGAGGAAACTGACACAGGCAAAGGTTAAGTGACTTGTTGGGATCACATAGTTAATAACTATCTGAAGCAGCATTAGAACTCTGGTCTTCCTGACTCCAGACCCAGTGCTCTACCCACTCCACCACCACCTGCCTCACTTCTTTGGACCTTAGGTTTCAAAATCTATAATTAAAAATATTAAATTAGATGATTTCAAAGACCCTTTTCAGTACTAAATTCTGTGATGCTCTGGTTCTATGAACAGAAACTAGAGATCAAAGTCCATCCCAGCTTTAGGTTCTGTAATTCTAAAGATAGATAAAATGTGATAAACAGCTTTAAGACTAATTTTTTTATTCTCTGTATATTTTGTTTTAAATTTTTTCCTTTGAAATAAAAATTAAAATCCCCAAACAAATTCATGACTCTCCTGATATAAATCAGGTTGCAGTCAGACCAGCACCTAGAGCTGAGAGAACTCTCTCCTGGTCCCAGAGCTATCTCCTCTTTTAATATGCCTTTGCTGGCTATTCTCAGCTGCGCCATAATTCCCTCATACCTTTAACTCTTTACTAGATTTCATAATTCACTTTAACAACATCTTCAGCTAGAGAATAAAAATGAAGTGTCAAATTTGGTTCTTCTGGGGATGTGGGAAACCAAAAAAAGGCTAGATGACTAGACTCCCACACAATTTAGAAAGCCTGGGCTAGCAAAGCAATGTGTAAAATTCAGAAAATTTTCCATGTAATTCAGGAAAATTTTACAGTTATATTCAAACAAGCAGGTAAAAATATACACTCTGCCCCTCTCCTCGCCACCCTCACCATTTACCTATGTTATCTCCTCAATTCACCATTTAAATTTGCCAATGGAATTCTACCTTTATGAGACTCCTGAAGTCATAATAATACTGAGACTAAATATAGATTACCTGAAGGCAAGCACAGGAAGATATGGAGAAGAGAGTTTATATAATTGAAATTTTAGTAATAAAAAATGTATCATGTGCAATAGACAATCCAGAGGATATAATGAAATGTTACATAATTGGAATTTTATGTAATTATGCTTCTGCTAATTAAGGTTCAACTCTATTGTATTCAGTTTAGGAAGGACTCTGCCATAAAGTTATAAATAAATTGGAACCAGGAAAGAAATCATATTTGAGAACAAACAGTGTTTGAATGTCTGCACATCTGAGAGAGAAACCTTTGTATTATATGGCTGAACAAAAAAAAAAAGGTGATACAAATAATTATTTACAATAATTTCCATGGCAGAAAAAGAAAGAAGGAAAATGTAGTGTGATACATGACTGTGTCACCTGGAAAAAAAGAGATAAAATTATAATCAAGAAAAATTATGTTTAATAGGAACTGAACAAATCTTTTGGGGAGCAAGACATTTTAAATTATCTTTGAGGGGAGCAAGACAATTAAAAATAGAGCTAACCAAGGTAGAATAATCCTGCTTTGGCAGACACTAATTGTATCAATGTTCTCACATTAGGGCCTCAGCTTTTCCATTAATAGCCTCTTATTTGCTGCCTCTTTGGTGCTAAGAGTGAAAGGAGAGAGTTCTATTGTTATCAAGTAGTAATAGACGACTGGGACTCTATTTCTTTTCAAAATTATTAAAACTGATGTCAGAGAATGATTGAAGTTGATTTGAGCCTTAATTTGTAAAACATTGTGATCTACAAATATGTAGGATCATGGTTTACAGCTAAAAATGACCTTAAATAGACATCTAATCCAGTGCTCTCATTTTGCAGCTGAGAAATCAGGATCAACAACTAGAAGGCTGAGTAACTTGCCCAAGGTCAAATAGGGACTAAGTAATAAAGGCCAGGTCCGCTGACTTCAAATCCAGTGCTCCCAAAAATTAGGAAGAAAAAAAAAATAATGCTTTAACATTTGGGCTTAAAGGATAGAGGTTACAAGTTTATTAAAACTGATAAAAATGTTAATTTTCTTCATCTTTTTTCCAAATATGATTAGCATTTTATCATTAATTTAATGAATTAACAAAGTAGTTGGAGCAAATAAGGTATATTTTGCTAAAAACATAGTCGTTGGAGCAAATAAGATGTATTTTGCTAAAATTTTAATTAGGCCATTCTAATTTATGCATGCACAAAAACAACCAGAAATAGATATTATTTATAGTGCCTCTTTTTGTGGTAGCAAAGAACTGGAAATTGAGAAAGTGTCCATCAGTTGGGAAATGGCTGAACAAGTTGTGGTATATGGCTGTGATGGAATAGTATTGTGCTATAAGAAATAACAAGTAGAATGCTCTCAGAAAAACCTAGAAATGATGCAAACATGAACTAATGCAAAGCAAAATGAGCAGAAATGAGAACATTGTACACAGTTTACAGGAAGCATTAGCAAAGCTAAAACTGACCTGATCCTCTGACCTGAACTCTAATTCTCATCCCATGACACTAAACTCCTTTACAAACTTTCATTATTATACATTTCAGGAGCATTCAAAAAATTATAAAATCAAACGATAAGATGAAACTATCAAAGCATATTCAAGCCTCCCAAAATCAAAGCTACAGTTCAAGATGACTCAACTATAAACATTTATTATTAAGTAAAGATGGACAGCTTTATTTACTCAAAGGTGATAAAATTACTTTCTTTTTACAGATAAAGTCTTCACCAGCAAATAAGTCTTTACAAATATATAGAAAAACACTTCAACAAATATTTATTGATTCAGATAGGATTTTTCCTATGGGTATATGTAGAGAAAATAATATAATTTATTTTGCCATCTCCCATACACAGGATATAACAAAAAAAAATCTCGCAGTTATTTCAATTAATTATTCAGCATAGGACACCAAATTTTTGGAAAGGCACTAACAAGTTAGTCAGGTCTAAAGAAGACCACTAAGATGATGAGGGGAATGAATGAGGATAAGTTGAAGGACCCAGGAATGATTAACCTATAGACAAAATGGAGAGGTCGAAGGCTGTAGGGAAATGGACTTTAGACTCATATATTTGAAGTGTCATTGTATGGAACTGAGATTTAATATTCTGTACGATTCTAGGGAACAGAAGTGGGACTGGGTGGTAATTATAGGGAGACAGATTTTTTGGCACAGAATGAGGAAGAACTTCCTAACAAAGAGAGTTGTCCAAAAATGTAATATGCTGTCTTGAAAGATAATGAGTTCCCTGGCCTTAGAGGATATCAAGCAGTAGTCAGAGGTCAGGGATATTGTAAAGAAAGTTTCCTATTTTATGGATGAACTTTATGAATGAATCACAGGTGATAGATTTAGAGCTGAAAGAGACCTATGACTTCAATAGTTCTTTTCATCTCTGAGGTTCTAGGAACATGAAGATATTGGAACCTATTTCCATCCTACATGGAAATGCATGCTGTTACTAATGCCACTAGTTTATATGGTATTTTAAATCACAATTATGATTTTACTGCAGGAGCTTGTAATGAGGAAACTTCATACTGTCAATAAGTTATAGAAAAAAACAGAAAATATGTAGACTAGGATTTACTTGCGGTTCATGAACTTCTTGGAATTAAAAAAATATTTTGATAACTATTTCAATATGATTGGTTTACTTCTAATAATATGCATTTTACTTTGTGCTTCTAAAAATATTATTCTGAGAAGGGATCCATCAGCTTCACCAGACTGGTCCAGGGCAGGGAAGTGGGGCAGTGTTCCTTGACATAAAAATATTTAAGAGCTCCACATTTTAAAAGTATATAATATGTATGGATAGTCTGAGAGATAAACCATACAAGTCATTTAAAGATTATCCTTTTATGTATACAAGATGCCATATATAATATACATAATTTAAGACATAAATGTATATTATACACATACATGTATATGTTTCTGTATATATAGTGTGTAGACATGTGTGCATATATGTATATGCACATATGTATATATAAATATATGACAGTGTATGAATGAAGGCAGTTGTATGTGTGTATTCATTTACTCAAACATTTAATAAGTACCTCTGTTCCTAACCTGTGGCAGAAACTGAGGGAAATACAAGGCCTGGATAAGATGCTGTCTCTACCCTCCTAAAGTAGGGGTAGAAATAAATAGATAACTAAAATATACAACACTACATTAGTGAACTAAAAAAAAAACAAAAGAAAGAGTTACATGAAGTCCAAGAACAAAGAAGGTTACCAAAAGCAGCATCAGGGAAGGCTTCATAGAGGAGGCAACAGTTGAATTGAGCTTAAAGAATGAGGGGGTGGGGGGACAGCTGGGTAGCTCAGTGGATTGAGAGTCAGGCCTAGAGATGGGAGGCCCTGGGTTCAAATATGGCCTCAGACACTCCCCAGCTGTGTGAACCTGGGCAAGTCACTTAACCCCCATTGCCTAGCCCTTACCACTCTTCTGCCTTGGAACCAATACATTGTATTGATTCCAAGATGGAAGGTGAGGGTTTAAAAAAAAAAAGAATGAGCAGGGATTAATTTAGCAAATCAAGCAAAAAGGAAGACATTCCTGGCATTAAGGAAGTGTAAGCAAACACACTTGGGACAGCATGGGAAAGTAGAAAAAGTACTGGATTTGAATTCAGAATATAATTAAAAGAACTGGATTGAAATCTCAGTCCTTTTGTTTATGTTCTTTACTTTTACATATTTGTATATTTTATACATGTCTATTTTATTTATTTTTATGTTTGCATATTCCATAGATATATACAATTTATTTTTATATTTTTGTGTTTTATATATACTTATAAGAGTTACTTTTGGCCAAGTATCTTAATCTCTCTGTGGAATACAATTTCCTTGAGAGTTGGGATTCTTTTGTCCTTGTATACCCAATGCCCCACATAGAGTAGACACTTGATTCATGTCAGTTGAATTGAATCTGCATAATGATAGGGCTGAACTAGATAATCTCTCAAATCTCTTCCAGCTTTAAATCCTATGAGCCTGTATGACAGAGAAGTGGGACTGTGCAGCGTGTGCTTGGGGACAGAATACTCCAGTTTGACTGAGAAATAGAGATTAGGCTATAAAATATAGGAGACTGACGGATTGTGAAGAGCTTTGAATGTCAGTAAAAGCTTGAAATGCATTCAATAGGCAATAGAGACACAATAAACATTTTTGAGTAGAGGTCAATATGTAAGAAATCTTAGTCTAGCAGCAGTATAAAAATTGAATTAGAGAAGGAAAACAGTAAATCAAGGAAGAATTGTTAGAAAGCTATTAGAATAGTAAAAGTAAGCAATAATAAGAATATACACTCTGGTTATGGCAACAGGAATATTAAGAAGAAAGTACACATGAGACGTTGCAGAGGTGAAATCAACAGGACTTTGTGACTATATAAGAGAGGGGAGGGTGAAAAAAGAATCATGTTTTTAAAAATCAGCTTCAATAAAAAGAGGTACTAGCTGTGTGACCCTAGGCAAGTCACTTAACCCCCGTTGCCTAGTCCTTAGTTCTTCTGCCTTGGAACCAATATATGGTATTGATTCTGAGATGGAAGGTAAGGGTTAACAAAAAATAGAAAAAGCCAAAGTAGGAACTGGTGCATGTTTGGAGAAAAGATAATTAATTTAGTGTCAAATATGTTGAATTTGATAGGTTTATGGGGATATAGGTAGAGATATCCAGAAAGAAGTTGGCAACTCAGGACTGGAATTCAAGAGAGATAAGAAGTGGATATTTGGACTCTAGAGTGATTTATATAGAAATAATAATAGAACCCATAGAAGCTAATGAGAGAACAAGTTAGCAAATATAAGCAGAGAAGAGGCTCAGGACAGAGTCCTATAATCCTGGAATGGCAGTTCATCTAGACTAGGGCCCTCTTGGCATCCTAGATGTATCTCCTTTGAAGGAAAAATAGGACATGAGGAACAATCAAAAAGAATGAGAGATTTTGGTGAGCATTCCTAGAAGTCGTATACATTGGTGAGAGCACAAATCCATCAAATAATGGAAGTCCATAAGGAAGGCAATGATGATAATTGTATTATACTCCAATATAATGAAAGGCCACCAAGATAATGAGGGAAATGGAAACTATATAATATGAGGATAAGTTGAAGGAACCAGGAAAATTTAGCCTATAAAAAAGAAATGTAAGAGGTAAAATAGGTTCAAATATTTGACAGGTCATCATGTAAAGCCAAGATTTGACATTCTGTATGACTCTAAGAGGCTAATTATAGTGAGGCAGAATGTTGACACAAAATGAGGAAGAATGTCTTCATAATGAGCCATCCAAAATATGAAATACATTGCCCTGAAAGGTAATTAGTTTCTTGGTCTTAGAGGCAAGCAAACAGAATTCAGATGTGAATGGGGATTATAAAGAGGGTTAATATCTATAATATTAAGATCAGTTCTAGGTACCACATTTTAGGGGTGGGGGGGAATCCTGATGAACTGGAATTGGTTTAGAAAGACCAGAGTGGTAAGAAGATGGGAGATTGTACCAAATAAGTGTCAATTAAAAGAATTTGGCAATGGGGGATTAGGAGATACTAATTTCCTTCAAATATTCAAAATACTACCATATTGAGAAAAGTTAGATTCATTTTGACCCAAAAGGATAGACTTAAGAGCAACAGCTTTAAGTTGCAAAGAGGCAGGGTTAGGCTCAACATAAGGAAAAACCTAAAAATCAGAGAAATGCTAAAGTAAAATAATCTACCTCAGAAGGTAAAGAGTTGACTATCCTTCAAAATATTCAAATAGAGGCTGACTACTTGCTGGGAATAAAACAGAGCAGATTCTTATTTAGGAAAAGAGCAGCAAAGATAACTACAGCGGTTTCTTCCCTTTTTGACACTCTGCTATTCTAGGAAGTTAGTTTGAGAATATTGGATTTCCAGTGTCAGTGGAAGTTGGAGATGAAGTGTAGACAGTTGGAAAAACAGAACTGAAACTCAGAAAAGAAGGTCAAAGCTGGAAGACAAATTAGGGAACTATCTTCATAGAGATGATGACTGAAACTATGGGAATGACTCAAATGGACAATAAAGAGTAAAAGAACAGGTCCTAAGAAAATCTAGAAAAAACCTACCTTAAGAAGGTAGAGAGAGAAGATAAAGAGTCAATGGAGAAGACAGGTCCGAAGTGGTTCAAAATAAACCAAGAAAGAATAGTATTTTTGCATTTGGGAGAGGTGAGGATATCCTGAAGGACTGAGTGATCAATAGTATCAAATGTTGTATAAAGGATGAAGATAAACATCAAGAAATGTTTTTTTGTTTAAAGAATGGAAATAGTTTCTAAGATCTAATGGTTTAGAAAAGCAAAAGAAATCAAGAAAATGAGTATTTAGATTTAACAAGAGCTAGATTTTAAAATGCATTTACAAATTTGAGAAAATGTATTTTCTATATGGTACCAGTTAAAAATTAGAGGAGTTGATACATTGGGTATATTAAGAACATAAGATCCAGATGCAAGTGCTTATGTCCCATAAATCCAAGATCCCAATTGATGAGGTAATGACATATTATTCAATAAAAACTACTAGACAAACTAGAAAGCAATATAATAGAAATGGGGTCTCTTAATATATATCACAATAAGCTCCAAATTAATACATGGCTAAAATATAAAAGGCTACAAGATAAACAAGTTAAAGGAACATAACATCCACAAATAGGGAAGAATGCTTGATGAATGAAGGGAAAGTTGATTATAAATGATAAAGTGGACAATTTGAAATTTATTTCCAAAACATCAGTAAACTGTTTTTACTCTTGACCCATTGACACCATCCCATGGCAAATATCTTGAAGAAAGAAAAGAACTTTATGTACAAAAAATATTAATAATAGCATTTTTCTTGTAAAAAAGAACTGGAAACTAAGGGAGTGTGCCACCAACTGGGGAATAACTGATCAAATTATCATATCTGAGTGTAATTGTGCCGTAAGAATGATCAAAGGAGAAATTATGGCAGAGGATGTTTTCCAAGGAAAATAATGGGAAGACTGGAATGAACTAATATAAAGTGAGGTGAGCTGAACCAACAGAACAATTTTTACAGTTAGTACAACATTGTAAAGAAACACAATTTTGAAAGACTTAAAAAATTTGACCAATGAAATTGTTAACTATGACTCCAGAAAGCTGTTGATAAAGCATTTTTCCCACCTACTGACAAGTCCAATATCTATTGGACTAGATATGCAAAGTGGCACCTACATTTTTAGATACAGCCAATATGTAGATTTGCTTTGCTTGGCTCTGATTATTAAAAACATGGCTTTTTCCTGGAGTAGGGCAGTAGGAGAGATAGGAAAGAGTGAAGTTAATATTATCAATGTCTAAAAAAAGGGAAACAAAAGAAAAGAATATCAATGAAATAGAGATAATGCAAAGAAGTCATTAAAAGTAGATTCAAAGAACAGAACAGATAAGTAAGATAGTTTGGGAACTGACATACTGAATTGAGTCTATATATTTTTTTAAAACTCAAGCTATATGTTATGAGATTCAAGGTTTCATAAGCAACTCTCTTCTTATGTCCTATTTTGTATATGAAACATTTACATTTATGGGGTTTGTCAAGTTCAGAATAACAAAAAAAATGATTTCAATTTTTAAAAAGAAAATATATTTCCTATTGAGGCAGAGAATAGTCATAGTAAAGTGGACTTTTAGAAGTTAATGATTAAAATTTCTTCAATATGATATGGACCAACCATAATTCTAGATATCCATTTTAAAGCAGGCTACCCATCTCCTAACAGGGAGCAGAATAGAAACATATACATTTCAGACACAACTAACATAGAAATTTATTTGCTTAACTGAGTATATTTGTTACAAGGGTTTTCTTTTGCTTTTTTCCATAATGAAGGAAAGTGGGAAGGAAAGAAAACAAATTTTTTTTTGTTAACTGAAAAAATATTTTTTTAATTAAATGGCCTGTCTCCCAAAAGAAATCGTATGTGAAAGGTAATAGGAAAGTCATTTTTATAATATATCTAGGTATTTGTTGATTTTTCCTTTTAACTACTTGAAAAGGGCATAACAAAAAGCCAAGAAAACATAGGGAAAAGATGCATTAATTAACATATATATGAAAGGAGTACAAGTCTTACAATTGATTATATGTTGACTGGGGAAGTACCACCATTAAATTTTTTTTGTTTCAGTCTAATTCTGTTAACAATTTTTTATTCTTCATTGTATTAGTAACAAATACATATAATAGAAAATAAAAATTAATTTAGCACTATTGCTCCTATCCCCCACAAAGTCCAAATGTTTCATTTTGGTGTAGAGCTGGCCCTGCATTCTCAAAGTCTATGCCAACAAATGGTAAGCTCAGGCATGTTCTACTATGATAGAAAGACTTCAAATATGGCTCCAGGAAGAGAACAAGTACCACCTGAGCTCTTCAGAGAGAAACACTTCATCAATTGTCTGACCACGTGTTTATGAAATGTTTCTGGTCATAACAATTCATGAAACAAAGAAATATTTTAAATAATAAAAAAAAACACCCTCAGTTTTGTGCAACATTCTTTCACTTCTATAATGAAGTTGTTAGTGGAGTAGGAAAGGGGCCAGAAGTTGTTTAGGATCACAATTTATAGACTATCAACAAACTTTAAATTGAATGTTGGTATTCTAAATGTGAGAGCTTTGTCTAATGACCAATGAGTAGTAGACATATTGCTGAAGGAGCTGAGTCATATCAATCTTGTCATTCTTGCTATAAACAAAACCAGAAGGAAAAAGTCGGAGCTAAATGGAAGAGTAGCATATGGGGACCTCTCACAGAAGTAAAGAATGTAGATTTTGAAATGTTTTATTATACACCCAAAAGCTTCAAGAAATACTATTTCATGGGACATTTTATAATTATATATTTTAATACTAAGGATAAACATATTTTAAAACATCATGAAAATAATTGTAGCTTATATACTAAAAATAATTGCTGAGGATGACACAGTAGAGAAATTCTATGAAGAACCTGACAGAATCCTCCAAATCAAATCAACTTTCACACTGTTACTTGGTGACTTTAATGCAACAGTGGGAAAGGGTGAGGATAGGGGGAAATATATGGGAGATTATAGTGTAAGAGAAAGAATGAGAAAGGCCAAAAAATTTTAAGTATACCCTGCATCTCTATATAATGACAATTTTCTTCAAAAAATGAAGGGAGAAACTAAGTTGCTCAATGGATTGAGAGTCGGGCCCAGAGAGAGGTCTTAAATTCAAAACTGGCCACAGACACTTCCTAGCTGTATGATGCTGGATAAATAACTCAACCTCTATTGCCTACCCCTTACCACTCTTCTGCCTTAGAACCAATACACAGTATTGATCCTAAGATGGAAGGTAATGAGTTTTTTTTTTAATGAATTGGTAGGCACTGGGCATGATAAGCATTAAATAATACAACAAATAATAAAATTCACTACATTTTAGTAGATAGTTTAAAGTTTCACAATATCTTGTTAGGGCTAAGATCAGAATTTATGAGAAGATGAAAAATAGTAAAAAAAGATGACAAAATTGTTTAGATTCTATGCTGAATTATTTAGACATGCTATTGAAGAACAAAAATGGGAAATAGACAACAGAAAGGGCATTAATGTTAAATATAAGTTCCATTACTACAACAAAGAATCTAAAAGAGCCCAGAAAGTGCCTCCAACAATAAACTTACTTGCCAATAGACTTACTTACCAAATGGGCAAAGATGACTTATCAGAGGCAATGCTGAATTGGAATAAAAACTCATCTATAAAGTCTTATGAAGAAGGAAAACATGATTTTAAACAGAATTTTCTCATAAAGCAGAAAAAAAAGTAGCTTAAAGAAACCTAGATTTATTGAACTAAGCAAAGGTCATTCCAGGAACATTCAAAGGTAAATATTGGAAAAAGGGGTACAAACAGAAGAAAAATGGAGACTATTTACAAAAATCATTTCAACAAACTAGTTTTTCCAGCAAGGACAATGAAACCACCTTACTAAGATTCTAATCACAGCCTCTGGATACCTACAGAGGAGACAGGAATGACACAAATGAGAACAAAAATAAGAAAAGCAGAAGAACTGAATCAATAATTTATAAAGATCTGTCCTGGGGGTGATATAATTGTGAAGACAGTGAGAGACTAATATACAAGGTAGCTAAAAAAGAGGCAGATACCAAAGACTTAGAAAAAATTTTGAAACTTGTCATTAACATCCCATAAAGTTGAATTACCAATTTGTATGCCTCCTCTCTCATCAATGCAAAATCTTTATGAGAGCATCGATGGACAAGCTGAAGCTACCCCTCAATGAAGGTATTAGTAGGAAACAAGCAGTATTTTACATGCAATCTTCAACAATGATCCGCATCTTTACCATCTCAAAATTGATTAAAAGGAATGAAAAATGTGAGCCCCGTTTTGCTTATTATTTGTTGATTACAAGAAACTGTAGTCATTAACTTTGGTTTGTCTTTTGTTTTCTAAGAGGATCAATTATATCACCAGGTGATATCTTGACTTGCACATAAATTGGATTTAAGTGAGACAGAGTTGCACAAAATTGTCAGTCTCTCTCTCTTCCAGAGTCATCAAAGTCCAGTGATAAGACAAAAGTCAAGACAACTGGTGATAGCCCAAGTTGAATGGATGACCTTGGCCTCTTTAATGTCTGACCAAGTCCTAAGATCTCCATAATGCTTGCTTCATCAGCCTTCATGGCTATTGGAACAAATTTTTCTTATCTGCCCATTTCACCAGGCAAAGTTGTCACATGCTTGGGGTAAAAACCCCTCCTAACTCACTAATGGTTTGTGACCCTTTGCTTACTCCCAACCTGGTTTGGCCCATCTGTCAAGATGATGTAGCAAAATTTGAGTATGTCACAGCTTCTTGGACTATATAATATAGACTACAGACTAGTTATTAGACTGTAGAACAAAATTCTCCCTTGCAAGCTCTTTTACAAGGATCATACATATAGGAAGATCATGATTCCTTGGAAGATATTACAACTATCCTACTCTGATCAAGCATTCAAATAATAAGCACCAGGTGATACATAAAACTTGTGATAAATGTTCACCCAAAGAATTCACTATTAATATAGGAGCTCTATCCCAAAGTCCAGGCCAAGCAAGGCTTCCCTGTGGTTGACTCATCAATCTTCTAGATCCATGATGGTGAACCTATGGCACACATACCCAAGATGGTATGCAGAGACCATCCCCAGCAGAGTTAGTTACTGGAAAGGCAGAGGGACTCCATCCCTTCTCCCTCTTCACCATGCCACCCTGCCACTCTGCACTCTACACTTACTCCCTTCCCTGAGCTGAGTGCTTAGGCCACTCCCCTACCTTTATCCCTTCCCTGTCTTGTCAGGGGCTCCCATGACCCTCCTCCCTTCAGAGAGGAGGCTGAGGCTGAGGACACTCCGGCCTTTGAGGTGGAGCAGGCCAACCTGCAACTACCCTGGGAGGTAGATAGAAAGAAAACAGAGGAGGGTCCCCACTAAATTCCCAGCCCCTCTCCACCTTCTGAACCTGCAGAGCCTCCCCTGCCCATCCCTGGGCCTCTTACTTTGCTTTCAAGATCCAAACCTTCCCAGGAAGAGCCTGCTCCAAGTCCCAGGGAGCCTCCCCCTGCTATGCCAAGATCACCCCACTTTCCAGGGGACCATCAAGACCTGCCTGTAGCAACCCTCACCCCCAATCAGAGAGTTTACTAGTACATCTGTGCTAGCTCACTGAAGGGAAGGAAATTCCAAGACTCCACTGAGGCCCCCTGGTAGCATCACCCTCACCTAGAAGACTTCAGGTCACACAGACCAGACCAGAAACATTGGTAAAGCAATTCTTGCAAGCCCAGACTTGACCTGAATCCAGATCAGTACTAGATGTCCCAAAGGATGATTTTTTTTTAAAAGGAAGCTCATCTTATTGTAGGACCTTGTTTAAGCTGCCTCTCCTCCCCCCAGTCAAACAGTGGCAGGACTTGCCATCCCAAGAATCTCTCCCACCAGACTTTTCCTGAAGAGAGCTGCCTAGGGTGGTCAACCACATCCTTAAAAGTGACCCTCCTCCAGAGACTTTCGGTCAAGATGGTGGCTTAGAGAAAGCTAAAGTTCAGATCTCCGGAAACCCTTCCTGACCAAACTCAAAGTATAAGCTCCTAAGGCGCCAAAATTCAAAACGATCAACAGCATAGACCCTTGGAATCCTCCTCCTGGACCTGGACCTGGATCAAAAGGTACTGCCCCCCTCAAAAGCCAGAACCCGAGATCACTCGGACCTAAGGGGTAGGAGCGCAGAGCCCAAGGCTCCGGGAAGCCGCAGCCCCACCCCCCTCAGAGAGCAGGGTCGTCTGAAACAACAGCAACCCTCAGGGCGGGCAAGACAGCCTCACAAGCTGGATCCTGCTATCCAAGTCTCAGTGAAAGTCACTGCCCTTGGAGCTCCAGGAAGCCACAGCCCCTTCCCCCGCAGAGAGCAGGGTCCTCTGAAACAACAGCAACCCTCAGGGCCAACAAAACAGCCTCACAGCCAGCTATTCTGAAGGCAACTTCCAGAAAGCAATCTGACCCAGTCCAGTCGAGGGGGCACCTTAGCAGCAGGGAAACAGAGAGAGCCGGGGGAGAGTGTGGCCCCCTGGTCCGACCCTTCCATTCCAGTTCCAGTGAAAGTCATTGCCTTAAGGCATACTCAGTTTAACACAGGGAAAGCTCATAGAACGGACAATCTGCCCAGGACTAAAGCCTCTGAACACCTGACAGAGATAAGAAAAGCTAATCCTCCCCATTCGGAGATGGCAAACTCCACAGAAGCACAGAAGCACAGAAGCCCCAAAATCCCAAGAAAAATAAGAAGAAAGGGGCAACTTTGGACACATTCTACGGAGCCAAAATACAAAATACAGAGGAGATAGAAGACGATACACAAGAAAATGCTTCAAAACCTTCCAAAGGAAATGGAAACTCTCCACAAACCCATGAAGAATTTGAATCAGAAATGACTAAAAAGATGGAAGCCTTCTGGGAGGAAAAATGGGAAATAATGCAAAAGAAATTTAGATATAAAGGAATGCCAATCAGGGTCACACAAGACCTTGCAAGTTCTACTCTGAATGATCGTAAGGCATGGAACATCATCTTCAGAAAGGCAAGAGAGCTGGGTCTTCAACCAAGAATCAGCTACCCAGCAAAAGTGACTATATACTTCCAAGGGAAAGTATAGGCATTCAACAAAATAGAAGATTTCCAACTTTTTGCAAAGAAAAGACCAGAGCTCTGTGGAAAGTTTCATACCGAAAAACAAAGAGCAAGGAATACCTGAAAAGGTAAATATTAAGGAAAGGGGAAAGGAGAAAAATGTTATCTTCTTCCTTTATTCAAACTCTCTTCTATAAGGACTACATTTCTATCAATCTATGTATACTAACATGTGGGGAAAATGTAATGTATAAATAGGGGGTAAAGAAAAACCAAATAGAATAATCTTTCTCATACAAAGACTCACATGGGGAGGGGAGGGGAAGAAAACACCTATAAGAAGGAGAGGAAGAGAGGGTTTTTTACTTAAACCTTAATCTCAGGGAAATCAACTCTGAGAGGGAAAAACATCCAGATCCATTGGGATCTTGAATTCTATCTTCCCCAACAAGGGTAGGGAGAAGGGAAAACCAAGGGGGGGAGGAGGGGAGGGAAAAGAAAAGGGGAGGGAAGGAGAGGGGGAGGGGGAGGGAACAAAAAGGGAGGGGCTAGAAAGGGAAACATATCAAGGGAGGGGACAAGGGGGAATGATTTAAAGTAAATCACTGGACTAAAAGGTAGAGCCGAAGAAGAAAAGGTCAGAATTAGGGAAGGATATCAAAATGCCAGAGAATTCACAAGTCACAATCATAACTTTGAACGTGAATGGGATGAACTCACCCATAAAACGTAGACAAATCGCAGAATAGGTTAGAATCCAAAACCCTACCATATGTTGTCTTCAAGAAACGCACATGAGGTGGGTTGACACCCACAAGGTCAGAATTAAAGGATGGAGTAAGACCTTCTGGGCCTCAACTGACAGAAAGAAGGCAGGAGTGGTAATCATGATATCTGATAAAGCCAAAGCAAAAATAGACCTGATAAAAAGGGATAGGGAAGGTAATTATATTTTGTTAAAAGGGACTTTAGACAATGAGGAAATATCATTAATCAACATGTATGCACCAAATAATATAGCACCCAAATTTCTAATGGAGAAACTAGGAGAATTGAAGGAAGAAATAGACAGTAAAACCATATTAGTGGGAGACTTAAACCAACCATTATCAAATTTAGATAAATCAAATCAAAAAATAAATAAGAAAGAGGTAAGTAAAAGAAGTGAATGAAATCTTAGAAAAATTAGAATTAATAGACATATGGAGAAAAATAAATAGGGATAAAAAGGAATACACCTTCTTCTCAGCACCACATGGCACATTCACAAAAATTGACCATACATTAGGTCACAGAAACATAGCACACAAATGCAGAAAAGCAGAAATAATGAATGCAGCCTTCTCAGATCACAAGGCAATAAAAATAATGATTAGTAATGGTACATGGAAAACCAAATCTAAAACCAATTGGAAATTAAACAATATGATACTCCAAAATTGTTTAGTTAAAGAAGAAATCATAGAAACAATAATTTCATTGAGGAAAATGACAATGGCGAGACATCCTTTCAAACCTTTTGGGATGCAGCCAAAGCGGTAATCAGAGGTAAATTCATATCCCTGAATGCTTATATTAACAAACTAGGGAGAGCAGAGATCAATCAATTGGAAATGCAAATGAAAAAACTCAAAAGCGATCAAATTAAAACCCCCCAGCAGAAAACCAAACTAGAAATCCTAAAAATTAAGGGAGAAATTAATAAAATCGAAAGTGATAGAACTATTGATTTAATAAATAAGACAAGAAGCTGGTACTTTGAAAAAACAAACAAAATAGACAAAGTACTGGTCAATCTAATTAAAAAAAGGAAGGAAGAAAAGCAAATTCACAGCATTAAAGATGAAAAGGGGGACATCACCTCTGATGAAGAGGAAATTAAGGCAATCATTAGAAATTACTTTGCCCAATTATATGGCAATAAATACACCAATTTAGGGGATATAGATGAATATATACAAAAATACAAACTGCCTAGACTAACAGAAGAGGAAATAGAATTCTTAAATAATCCCATATCAGAAAATGAAACCCAACAAGCCATCATAGAACTTCCTAAGAAAAAATCCCCAGGGCCTGATGGATTCACCAGTGAATTCTATCAAACATTCAGAGAACAGTTAATCCCAATACTATACAAACTATTTGACATAATAAGCAAAGAGGGAGTTCTACCAAACTCCTTTTACAACACAAACATGGTACTGATTCCAAAACCAGGCAAGTCAAAAACAGAGAAAGAAAACTATAGACCAATCTCCCTAATGAATATAGATGCAAAAATCTTAAATAGGATACTAGCAAAAAGACTCCAGCAAGTGATCAGAAGGATCATTCACCATGATCAAGTAGGATTTATACCAGGGATGCAAGGCTGGTTCAGTATTAGGAAAACCATCCACATAATTGACCACATCAACAATCAAACCAGCAAGAACCACATGATTATCTCAATAGACACAGAAAAAGCCTTTGATAAAATACAACACCCATTCCTATTAAAAACACTAGAAAGCATAGGAATAGAAGGGTCATTCCTAAAAATAATAAACAGTATATATCTAAAACCATCAGCTAATATCATCTGCAATGGGGATAAACTAGACGCATTCCCAATAAGATCAGGAGTGAAACAAGGATGCCCATTATCACCTCTACTATTTAACATTGTACTAGAAACACTAGCAGTAGCAATTAGAGAAGAAAAAGAAATTGAAGGCATCAAAATAGGCAAGGAGGAGACCAAGTTATCACTCTTTGCAGATGACATGATGGTATACTTAAAGAATCCTAGAGTTTCAACCAAAAAGCTAATTGAAATAATCAACAACTTTAGCAAAGTTGCAGGATACAAAATAAACCCACATAAATCATTAGCTTTTCTATATATCTCCAACACAGCTCAGCTGCAAGAACTAAAAAGAGAAATCCCATTCAAAATCACCTTAGACAAAATAAAATACCTAGGAATCTATCTCCCAAGACAAACACAGGAACTATATGAACACAACTACAAAACACTCTCCACACAACTAAAACTAGACTTGAGCAATTGGAAAAACATTAACTGCTCATGGATAGGATGAGCCAATATAATAAAAATGACCATCCTACCCAAACTTATTTTTCTATTTAGTGCCATACCCATTGAACTACCAAAATACTTCTTCACTGATTTAGAAAAAACCATAACAAAGTTCATTTGGAAGAACAAAAGATCAAGGATATCCAGGGAAATAATGAAAAAAAAACACATATGATGGGGGCCTTGCAGTCCCTGACCTTAAACTATATTACAAAGCAGCAGTCATCAAAACAATTTAGTACGGGCTAAGAAACAGAAAGGAAGATCAGTGGAATAGACTGGGGGAAAGGGACCTCCGCAAGACAGTATACAATAAACCCAAAGATCCCAGCTTTTGGGACAAAAATCCACTATTCGATAAAAACTGTTGGGAAAATTGGAAGACAGTGTGGGAGAGACTAGGAATAAAACCACACCTCACACCCTACACCAAGATAAATTCAAAATGGGTGAGTGACTTAAACATAAAGAAGGAAACCATAAGTAAATTGGGTAAACACAGAATAGTATACATGTCAGACCTTTGGGAGGGGAAAGACTTTAAAACCAAGCAAGACATAGAAAGAATCACAAAATGTAAAATAAATAATGTTGACTACATCAAATTAAAAAGCTTTTGCACAAACAAAACCAATGTAACTAAAATCAGAAGGGAAACAACAAACTGGTAAAAAATCTTTATAGAAACTTCTGACAAAGGTTTAATTACTCAAATTTAAAAAGAGCTACATCAACTGTACAAAAAATCAAGCCATTCTCCAATTGATAAATGGGCAAGGGACATGGATAGGCAGTTCTCAGATAAAGAAATCAAAACTATTAATAAGCACATGAAGAAGTGTTCTAAATCTCTTATAATCAGAGAGATGCAAATCAAAACAACTCTGAGGTATCACCTCACACCTAGCAGATTGGCTAACATGACAGCTATGGAAAGTAATGAATGCTGGAGGGGATGTGGCAAAGTAGGGACATTAATTCATTGCTGGTGGAGTTGTGAAGTGATCCAACCATTCTGGAGGGCAATTTGGAACTATGCCCAAAGGGTGACAAAAGAATATCTACCCTTTGATCCAGCCGTAACACTGCTGGGTCTGTACCCCAAAGAGATAATGGACATAAAGACTTGTACAAAAATATTCATAACTGCGCTCTTTGTGGTGGCCAAAAACTGGAAAACGAGGGGATGCCCATCAATCGGGGAATGGCTGAGCAAATTGTGGTATATGTTGGTGATGGAATACTATTGTGCTAAAAGGAATAATAAAGTGGAGGAGTTCCATGGAGACTGGAACAACCTCCAGGAAGTGATGCAGAGCGAGAGGAGCAGAACCAGGAGAACATTGTACACAGAGACTAATACACTGTGGTATAATCGAATGTAATGGACTTCTCCATTAGTGGCGGTGTAATGTCCCTGAACAATTTGCAGGGATCTAGGAGAAAAAAACACTATTCATAAGCAGAGGATAAACTATGGGAGTAGAAACACCAAGGAAAAGCAACTGCCTGAATACAGCGGTTGAGGGGACATGACAGAGGAGAGACTCTAAATGAACACTCTAATGCAAATATTATCAACATAGCAATGGGTTCAAATCAAGAAAACATGTAATGCCCAGTGGATTTATGCATCAGCTATGGGGGGTGGGGGGGAGGAAAAGAAAATGATCTGTGTCTTTAATGAATAATGCTTGGAAATGATCAAATAAAATATAAAAAAAAAAGTGACCCTCCTCCATACAGGATCCACTGTTAGGTGTAGAGGTGGGGAGTGCTGCATGGAGTCGTGGGGGGGGAGGGGGGAGGCATGGAGTATCTAAAAGGTTTGCCATCACTGTTCTAGATGCTTCTATTTCCAGATAATATTGTGTTGATTGCATCATCAAACTCCAAGAACCTCAGAACCTCATGGAAGAAATCTACAAACACTCAAAGATGTTTGGTCTGTCCATCCACATAGGAAAGATGAAATGAATAATGCCTATTGCTCAGATTTTAACATGATTATGAATAGATGTCCTTTGGAGGATGTCCACAAGCATATATATCTGGGAAAGGAAGAAGAGATGGGTAATGAATTAAGCTCTTGGAAAAGTTGGAAAAAGTTGAAAAAGTGGAAGAGATCAAACTAAGATTACTTTGGGGAAATTGAAAAGCTCTTTTACTGAACCTAAACATCTCCATCATATCAAAGGTTCATACTTTCAAAATAAATATTACACCTGTGTTGCTGTATAAAAGAAAGGCCTGGCACAGCACTACTCCCAGAAGACTAAAGATAAACATCAAAAGATAATGAGGAATAATGATAGAAGTGAGTAGGTTTCAACATAACCAAGAAGGACTCCAAAGAGCAAAGGATGTCACCAAGGAATTATATGAAAGATAAGATCACCTGATCTTGTGCCAAAAGAGAGGACAGAAAGAAGGTCAGAATGTTTCATTAGTCACTCAATAATGTTAGGGAAAAGTAAGGAAGTGAACTCTCTGTGTCAAATTTTAAGAGGGACTTGAATGAGGGCTTCACAGGACAGGTAGGCATGGATGTGTTGAGAAGTGTATCTTTAGAGGAAATTCTTGATCAATAAGATTATAGATATATTTGAATACTTGAGTACCTTAGTCACCAAGAGCCCAAATTGTCAGATAAAAGTTTCCAATGATGCATTTAAAAGGCTAGAAAGTTTAGGGACAGAGGTTACTTAAGATTCTGATTCAATTTTAATTCAACCTGAAAATAAAATTTTTTCATAGAATTATATATTCTAAGACTACACTACTCACTGCTCCACAAATGGGCATGAATAAGGTAACCAAGATGTAGGTGTACAAAAGGAGAAATAATAGTCCTGTCAAAAAAAAAAGGATCACAGAATTATAGCATCTCAAAGTTAGAAAGGTATTCCAAAGTATAGCAGGAACCCCTTCTATTATAAGGCCCAGACTCCCTTCAAACACTTTCAGAAATTTTTTTTAGTAATTCCTCCTTGGTCAACACATTTCACTTAGATCTAATTGTTTAGACAATTCTCATGATGTCTAGCTGAAAACTATCTTTCAGTCATTTCCAATCACTAGTTTCACTCCTTCCCTCTGAGCCAAGAAAAACAATTCTAATTCATCATTACTTCCTCCAAATCCCCCAATGTTTTCTCTTTTCCAAGTTGAATATTACCATCTCGATCAATCAGTCCTTGCAGAGCATAATTTGGAGTTGAGTTGCCTTTCACTGGACATGACCTAATTTGTAATTGTCCTTCCTAAAATTTTGGTTCCCAGAATTAAGCACTGTATTTCCAATGTGATCTACCAGTGCTGAGTACAACTGCATTCTTACCATATACATACTGCACAACCAGTCAAGAGCATTATGTCATCAGTGCAGACTAAGATTGCATTAACATTTTAAGCAACTATGACACCCTATTGACTCATATTAAACTTGAAATTCACTAAAAACACTAGGTCTTTTACATGATGGCCATGTCTCTCCAATTCTATATTATTGTAACTGATTATGTTAACTAAAATATGACATATATATATATATATCCTAATTAAATTCAGCCTGTTTCCAACTTATGAAGAGATATTCAGTGTTTTATTATGAACAGAAATTCATCAACAACAGCAAGAACACTTCCATATAAAAAGAAGTTCAGAAAATTGGAAACATATGCAAAACTATATATCTATTATATAGAACTTGTTTTGAAAATTGGAATTTGAAAATTTGTAAAATAAATTTATTTAATGTATTTAATTAAATATCATAGGACCAACATTCCCATGCTTGTCTGTTTCCCCTTATATTCTTCCTTAGTACAGCTACTCTGTGTATTTTTCAAATGTTGAAAGTTTTTTAAGTCCTAATTTGCCTATCTAGTATGTTATCTAATCCTCTCGACTTTGTGTCCCCTGTAAATCTGTTAAATCCAATGTCTGCACCTTTATTCAAGTCCCTGAGAAAATATTGACTAGAACTGGGTGTGGGCAAAACTAAAAACTTTCCCAAAAAAAGTCTCCCTTCATAGGGACATAGAGCTTTGGTTACCATCATTCAACTAAATTTGAATGCACTATCACTATTCCACCAAACCTTTTCATCTTATCCACATGGATATGAGGAGAGACTGTTTAATCCCTTGCTGAAACCTAGCTAGGTACACAAAATTCCCCTAATCTACAAGTCTAGTAGCCCTATCAAAAAAAGAATAAAAAAAAAACAAAGTCCACTATAATTTATTCTTGATAAATCCTTAATGGCTTGTGGTAACTCTCATCTCCATAAATATTCATAAATGATCTGCTTAATAATTTTTTCTAGAACTTTGCCAGGAATCAAAAGAAAGCTCACAGACCTATCATTGGAAGGTTCTAGGTTCTCTTTTTAGAAACATCAGAAAAATATATTTGTCTTTCTCTTCTGGCAGGAATCTGGTGCTGCTTTGCTATGCTGGACTGCCAAAAGGATGTCACTTTACCTATCTCTACCCTTGTGTGGGTAGATCTACTCCTACTCAGAAACTCCCAAAGCTTCTCCGCTCTGGCAGAATGGTTTCTTTTCAAATTAGCTTCCCAAAAAATGAAAAGGAAAGTCACCAAGCACCTACCAGCTAGTTCATTATAACCTCTCCCAAACAAAACTGCTGAATCATTTGCCTAGAAGATCATCTCTTTCTCTATGCTGGTATGATATATTTTTTTTAATTCAAATTTTAAAAATTCTTCACATACACAAAAATACTTATTGGGGAGGAGGGGGTAACAAAGACCTATAAGCAAAGTAGATGCCCACCAATTGAGGAACGGATAAACAAACTGTGATGTATATTGTAATGTATTGTACTTTAAGAAACAGCTAATATGATCAAAACAGAAAAATATCAAAAGAGTTACATGAACTGATACAAAGTAAACCAGTGCCAGTGAAACAATATACACAACTACAACAATGTAAATGTTAATAACCAGTACCATAAAATAGTAAAAATTTAATGTTATAAAATTATAAAGAAAAAGCTGAACCTCAAAGAAGACATTTCCCCTTCTCTTTTACAAAAATATGAAGTTCACAGATATGGAACTCTGTATATATTTTCAGGTTGTTTTTCTCTACATTGATTTTTTCTCTTCCTTTTTTTCTTTAAAAAATGTATTTGTTATATGGCATGGCTTTCTGGCAGGGAGGAAATACAAAGTGGGAAATTTAGGCAGTATAAAAACAGAAGATGTCAATAATTATCAGTTATTTTGTTTAATATAGAACAAAAGATATCAAAATGATGTTTTTTAAAAGGAAATAAAAATGAATCAATAATTCTCTTTTTTCTCAGTCTGAGACTAAACTCAGAAAAAGAGTACTATGTCAAAATTCTAAAATACACCCCCCCAAAAAAAAACCAGTTTTAAATCTAGATCTCCCTCCTCTTCTCACTTTGGCAGTCATCACTTGTCTCTCCCTTCTACATATGCACAGTGATACATATAGGCCAGGAATATAATACTTAACTATACTTAATATACTTTAAGATAAAGTAAATGTAAACAGTAAACACTAAATAAATGGACAATTAAGAAATTGGTACTTTCTTTCCTGAAAAGAGAAAGGAAAGTAAGAATGGAACTGAAGAATCATTAGCTTTGAGTGTGCCCCTCAGAGGTAACTCACCAGAAGTAAGATCTGTTTAGATCTGTCTTTACATGCTTTCTCCCATAGTGGCAACTCTCATTTGACTTCAGCTGCTCACCATAGGCTGGAGATAAAGATGGAGCACTTCAGCTCCCTCTCTGATTCTTTGATTTGGATACATTCCCAGGAGACCAAGTAGAGTACCCCAGAATTTTCATCTCTCAATGAGTATTATCTCCAGCATTCCATTCCATTTCAATCTTTTGACAACCCTTCTGTTTTCTTTTTTTTTAATAATCAAAGCCAATAAATGGTTCAATAAATACATTTGCAAATTCTCTATAGGTTCTGGATTATAGTTCATCTTTAACTGATGATTTGAACTCCTTAAGGAATACCATCTTTCCATATCCCCATGTGAAATTTCAATAGACCTCAGAAGTTGAACCTATCTATGCCTATGCAGTGATCCCCTTTACAAAATGACTAACAAGTGCTCATCCAGCCTCCACATCCAGTGAGGTAGCGTTCACAAGTCCTTGAGGTCCTTTCATTTTTAGGATAACTCTAGTTGTTAGGAAATGATTATCTTTATACTAAGCCAAAATCTTTCTCTCTGTAACTTCCACCCACTACTTTTAGTTCTGCCATCCTTATGCCAAATTAAGAAAATCTAATCATAGGATCATAGATTTAGAACTTAAAGGGAACCCTGAGGCCATCAAGTCCAATCCCCTCATTATATAGATGAAGAAACTAACATTGAGACTGTGATTTGTCAGACAGCTTGTAACTGAGGTATCCTTTTTTTCAATAATTATTGTCTATCAGGGTCTCCTCCAATTTATACTTTGAGGTCAGTTCTCCAAACCCACATGAAAGACTTTATATCTATCCCTTAGGACAGTGATGGGGAACCTTTGAGAAACCCCCAACAGAGTTCCAGGCATGCCCTGCCCCAGACTTTACCCTTCACAGGAGAGGAAGAAAGCACTCCAATTAGTGGAGGGGTGGGTGAAGTGAGGACTATCCTCGGTGAGTATAGAGAGGGGGAGAGGAGTGGCTCTAGCACTCCACTTCCCTCCAGCTCTGCCACCTGTGAGCTGCCCACCTTTCCCACTATGCACTCCCATTGGGCTGCTTGGCAGAGGTGTGGGAGGTGTGAAAAAATGTCAGTGGGCACAGTGGAGAGGGGGAGGGGAGCAGCTCTACCTGAGTCCCTCTGCCTTTCTAATAATGAAGATGGGGTAGCACACATGCCTGTAGAGAGTACTCTGCATGCCATCTTTGGCACCCATACCATAGGATCACCATCACTGCCTTAGGATACATGACTTGACCTTTGATCCCCAAGTTCTCAATCAACACGTTAATTAAGTGCTACTAAGTCAGGCACTTTCTTAGGCACTGATGGTATACAGAAAAAAAAATAGGTAATGCTTTCAAGGGACTTATAGTCTACCAGGACCAAGGGGCTTAGATCAGAGCAGTCAGGTCCATACTTTATACTTCATAGATAGTGTGGCAAGAATGGCATTTCTAGTTAGCAACTACCAAGTAATCAGAAATACCTATTCTTACACCATGAAAGGGTTCCGTATGTGTCATTTTTGTCCAGTTTTTCTCAGTCTCACTATTTCCCTTTGAAAGGGGGAAAAAGAGAAGTGAAATAAGAGTTAAGTAGTTTAGGCTTCTCTCTCTGACATTAGTTGGATTTTTCATCTTAGAAGATGGCATGTTAAGACCTAGAAGACCACAGATTCCCTAAAAACACCCCAGAAAAGTTCTAAATATGTACCAGAAAGAACAACAAAAAGAAAAAATAGCTACAAGCTCCTCCACCCCATCCAGGACTACACAAGAAGACTGACAGAAACTTATAAAAACTTTGAGCTGGAACAATTCAAGGTAAGTAGAAGGCATAGTGTGCAAATAATCTGGTCTCAGAGTTAAGAAATCTAGCCAGACCACCCCAGGCAACCCCTATCAAAGCCATACCATGAACCTCAGGAAGAGAAAAGGCAGCACCTACAAGTACCTCCTATTCTTGTAAGAGCCCTCTGTCATCTCCATCAGCAGCATTTGTTTGGGACCTGTCAGAGTCATGGCAGGGAATAGAGTCAATTCTGGGATCAAAGTCATGCAAGGAGAGAAAGGAGCCCAAGACCAATGTCTAAATCCAGTCAAGCAGGACCTATCTATACAATCCAAGAATATGAGAGGGAGCAGAGTCTGATCCAAACACAAAGCCCCAATCTAGACCCTGAGGCTGGAGATATTAACAGTAGAAAATACTGAAAACAATTAAGAAATATTATAGAATGAGAGAAACCTAAGAGCTTAACCACAAAGAAAATAGCTCTACCAGTACAAGTTAGAATCTCAGAGAAAAGGATGACCTGGCCATAAGAACTATAAGAGTAGCTGAGGGGAAAAAGGAAACAAGAGAAATAAAATTCATTGTTAAATTAAATGAGGCCTGGAGACAGGCAGTCCTGGATTCAGATCTGGACTCAGACACTTTCTAGCTGAGTATCCCTGTGCAAGTCACTTGACCCCCATTGCCTAGTCCTTAACACACTTCTGCCTCGGAATCAATACACGATATTGTTTCTAAGATGGGAGGCATGGGTTTTTAATTAATTAATTAGGTGAGAGCAAATGAGAAAAATGGGAAGGAGAATTAATTGCTTAAAGCAGGACATAGTAAATTTAATCTTATGTTTCCTGAAAATTAGAATGGAACAAATCGAAAGCAATGGCCCCATAGAACAAGAAGAAAGTGCAAAACAAAATCAAAAGACTGAAGAAAAAAAAAGAAATGTAAGGTATATACTGTCATTATTGTCTTATCCACCCAAAGCAGTATGTACTGTACCATATTTGTACCACATATTTCATGTACCATGTACCATATTTCAGCTCATGTTTATCCTCTTTCTTCAACCACCAACATTTACCAAAGAAAGTTCAAACTATAGCCTGACATTTAAGATCCTTTACAATTAGGTTCATTCTATCTTAAACTCCTACTGTTCTATATTGTATGCCATATACTTAAATGAAACTTATCTGCTAAAGGATCCAACAAAACTCTTACTTCTTCCCACGTTTACTTACACCTCTATACATTTGAAATCCTCTTTCACCCCATATTTGTTTTTTGAAATTCTACTCATTCTTCAAACTCTGCTTCAAATACTACCTGTTCTATGAAAATTCTAGATTTCCCTGTTGAAGATGATGTCCTCTTATAAACTCTCATAGTATTTTTCAATCATTTTATACTCCTTGTGAGTCTATTCTATACTATTTTATCCTTTGTCTTTGTATCGCTTTCATCGGAAATGGTGCTTTGCACACAGTAGATGATTAAGAATAACTTGCTGGATTGGATTACCAGTTCTCTAAGGTGCTTATCTCACTCTAACTTGCAACCTATATATTTGAATGTGTTTTTTTCTTCCCTACTATAACAAATTTTAAGTTTGTTAAAAGTTGGGGTCAGCCAGCTATTAGCACTGCTGGGTTTATACCCCAAAGAGATAATAAGGAAAAATACATGTACAAGAATATTCATAGCTGTGCTCTTTGTGGTAGCAAAAAATTGGAAAATGAGGGGATGCCCTCTGATTGGGGAATGGCTGAATAAAGTGTGGTATCTGTTGGTGATGGAATACTATTGTGCTCAAAGGAATAATGAACTGGAGGAATTCCATGGGAACTGGAACAACCTCCAAGAACTGATGCAGAGTGAAAGGAGCAGAACCTGGAGACCATTATACACAGAGATTGATACACTGTGGCACAATTGAATGTAATGAACTTCTCCATTAGCGGCAATGCAATGATCCTGAACAACTCAGAGGGATTTACAAGAAAGAACACTATCCACATTCAGAGGAAAAACTGTGGGAGTAGAAACACAGAAGAAAAACAACTGCTTGATTACATGGGTCGAGGGAGATATGATTGGGGATGTAGACTCTAATAGAACATCCTAGTACAAACATCAACAACATGGAAATAGCTTCTGATCAAGGACACATGTAAAACCCAGTGGCATTGCACGTCAGCTACGTGAAGGTGTGGGGGGGAGGGGAGAGAGGGAAAGAATATGATTCTTGTAACCAAGGAATAATGTTCTAAAGTGACTAAATAAAATTTTATTTTAAAAAAAGAGTTGGTTTCAGGTTTATTCAATTTTTAGTCTTCCTCAGTACTAAGCACAGTACCTTCCTTTTTCGTTGTTGTTTATTTTTGACTGGACCTGTGATTTTATTGGTGAGGAAATGCCATCTTTCAATAGATATCAGCAACTACCTTGCAATTTCTATTCTTAGAGAGCTATCTGGACAGATAAGTTAAATGAGTTGCCCAGCAGGATATGTTGGAGCTATGGTTCGAACCCATGTCTTCCTTATTCTAAGATCGGGTCTCCATCTGCCATAGTGTTTCTCATTTAATACATAGTTGGGCTTTAAAAAAATGTTAGCTGAGGTAATGAATGAGGCTAGTGAAAGAGGTCTCCACCTACATTCAGCAGTCAGAGATAAAAAATGGAGTTCAATCAATTATCTTTTCTATACTAAACAAATAGCAGATTTATATTCTCATGAAACCCATCAGTTCAGTATATTCATAGAAAATGTATGGGGGTCCTACTATGTTTACTGCAATGTACCAGGCATTAGAAAAATAAATATGAAAAAGTATGTCCTCTTTGCTCTAAAGGAATTTACAATATAATACAAAGTAACCGTAAGAATGGTAATACTTAGGGTGAGAACAAAGCAAGTAACACCACATTTGTAAAGTATGAGGGCACAAAATGCAACTGTCACCAAGAGGTTATAAACTCATAAACTATCAACTGGTTTCATTTTAAGAGCATATGTGAAATTCATATCCACATCATGTCTTGAGAAACCATGATGGTCTATAGAGAACTCTGCTTATTTTAAGAGCACACAACTTCAAAAAAGACCAATTTTATATGCAATAGCTTTTAACATTCATGGTCAAAGCAAGATTACACATATCACATTTCATCAATAAGAATAACTTTGAGTGCTCAAAGGAGAATTCAAAGGAAATAAAAGGCAGTGTCTGTATAAATGAAGAGCAAGATAATTTCACCCAGAAGCATATACAAGTTTGAAAGAACCTCAGAGGACAAAGAATAAAACTGGGGAAAGTGTATAGAAGTGAAATGTGGATTTATCTCAGATTATTGAAATTATTATGTCTTGTCACATAGTGAATATGAAAAGAATAATGACAGTCAAAAATGAAATAGCATTATCCAGAACAATTTTAAGGAAGGATATCTCTCCTCTTAAAGACATGATTAGTGAGTATATAGGAGAATATATAGAACTATCATTAATTTTCATTTCTTGCTTTAAATTGATCTGAAATGGACAGAGTAGTATAATTTTAAAAAATAAAAAGGTTGCTGTGTTTGTATTAAGAAAGTTAAGGCTTAAAGATTTGCATTCAAATTATGAGTCTTCCCCTTAATAGATATATGATGCTAAGTAATCCAATCAACCTCTCTAGACCTTAAGCTTCATCTTAAAATGTGTTTAATAGCTAGATGATCTCTAATAGTCCTTCATACTCAAATTCTACTAAAGTTATACTTAAGTAAGTTTATATTCAATCTTGGGAGACTGCAACCTATTTTCAAACCAGAAAAATATGACATGCAGTGGTTTCAGTTACCAATAAGAATGCCACAAATCTAATAGTTGAGTTTTTCATATGGGTACAACTAGTAGTAAATTGGGTTCTTGGCAAAAAGGAGAAATATGATTTTTTAAAAATCTATTCTAATAAAACAAACATTTTCTTTGCTGCTTAAGCAAATATATGACAAAACTTGGAGTGGAAAAGTTGCATTGGGGCCCTGAAAGAAGAGCAATTTACCAGAAAAGGGATAAGGTAGATGAGGTTTAGCAAATTCAGGAACATCAAAAAATAGTATATTAGCCAAAAAAAAAGTGACTCTCGAGTTATTAAAAACCTATAATGATGTCAAAGAGTTCCCTTCCACTTTGAATATAATTCGCAAACAAGAAACACCAAAATATATTTCATATGATTAATTTACATTCTAATGAGAATAGAAATAAATGAAATACATAGCTGTTCAATTCAAGGAATGTTAATGATGTTTTCTTCTTTAGAATTACAGTAATTCCAGCTTTTCCTCTAGTTTATCCTCATGCTCAAAAAAGAAAGGGGACATAAAGGATCAAGAAACCAGATAAGTACTCCTTTCAAATTTAATTAATTCAGGTTATGATTTAAAGTATACAAATATATACATGTATGTTGATTCATACACACATGTATATAATAGGAATAAAGTTCACTGTGTGAAGTCATTTAACATAATTTTAAAAAATCTAATGTGTATATAATGTACATCTAAAAAAGACCTATTTCTGTTTAGAATGGAAGAGAAGAATTAGGAGAGAGAGATGATGGGCCTTCATGTATTTGAAGATGTTATCACAAGTGAGATCGATTTTTACATATAAAATTTTTATATGTAAATTTTACACATTTATATGTAAAAATCAATCTCACTTGTGATAACATCTTCAAATATATGACATAACTCCAAGAAGGCTGAACTGGAATCACTGGGTGGTATTTACAAGGTAAGAGATATAGTTTCAGCATAAGGGATGAACTATCTAACAATAAGACTCATCCAAGAAAGAATGGGTTATAGACATGTTTAAGCACAAACTATAGAATATGTATCCGGGATTCTGTAGAGAGTTCCTTTCTGAGTATGATATTAGGTTTAATAACCTCTAAGATCCCTTCAAAAGTCAAGATTCAATGATTCAATGATTCAATGAAGTGTTTTGATAGCAGTCTTTAATATTGAAAAGTATGTCAATACCACGAACATTTAAAAACATATTAACATAATAAATATATATCCAAATAAGCCATTTCAGAATGTGGATTACATAATCCATTATGCCTTAAATAATAATCAAATACATACTTGATACAATACGTTGATACAAACTTTTGATCCCCTAAAAAGTGATGCCTGTTAGAATCAATCCATTTGTTTAAAGCAAAATAGAAACTAAAACACTAAACTTTCTTAGGATGTATAAACAACTTTTATATATACTTGTTAGCTATCTATAAACCTGTTCTTAAAAGGGAAATAACTTTAGACAAATTCAAAACCTGAGTAATTTTTAAATATCAGTCTGCTCCTTTTTTTAAACTAACCTGTTGTCCCTACACCGTTTTACCTACTCCAATCCTCCATTCTCTCATCCCTGGAACCTCATTAATACACAAGAAAAATATCTATTATTTTTTTAACAATCACCAACCCCTATAGGGTAGGGAAATATCAATATGAATATTATAGGTAGGGAAAGGGCATAGTAAGAAGAAGAAAAAAATTAAATATAGAACTCAAAAATCTAAAGGAATAATTATATTACCAAAGCCTGTCTGATTTCCAGACAGAATCATTTTTTGAGTTAGGTTTATGGTGGGCATGGGATTCCCATGGGTTCCCAAAATCCATTGACTAGCATCCTAATAAAGCTGAACCATCTCAGGTCATCTACCCCTTTAAATCCCTGTTAAGAAGAGGGTCAAATCTGGGACTCTTCAGAGGATCTACTGCCTTTCACTTCTAAAGGATTGGGTCTCACTTAATGTTAATATTTTTTAAAAGGTTCTGGAATTAATCAAGTTCTCCCATAGTCCTTCAAGTAAGACAGGATAAAAAGACAGGTTGAACTTCCAAAGCAATCCGCTTGGACATAGATCCAATTTGGGCCCAGAATTCAACCATAACTTTAGAGATGTCAGAATACAGTAAATCTAATGACTTGCTACCTTACTACATTTGACTCCAGGTTGACCAGCATTAATTATTCTTTTACCCCTTGGAGGTTCATTTATTGTTTGGTTCAGTATCCTAGAAAACACCCTTATAACAGACCAAATCATAGCAAAATAATAATAATCGTTAGCATTTATATAACAATGCACTTTACAAATATTCTCATTTGAACGTCACAACAACCCTGGGAAGTAAGTGCTATTATTATCCTCATTTTACAGGTGAGGAAACTAAGACAGATAAGAGGTTAAATGCCTTGCCCAAGGTCATATGGATAGTAAATGTCTGAAGCTATATTTTAACTCAGATCTTACTGCCTTTGGATCCCAGCACTCTATCCACTGCATCAACCCAAAACCTCTCTCAGGCAGTCAATCAACAAACATTTATTAGGTGTTTACTGTGTACCAGGCACTGTGTTCCACAGTGAAATAGAACACCAAATCTTTATCCCAATCAGGATCAGACTAGAATTCAGAGAATGAAAGATGAAGCATTCTCCCTACTTAGGAACTTCCTTACAAATAGAACTGAAGAGTCCACTTAAAACTTCATCACTTGCCAAGGATGTGCTCAGTCATATTTTTTAATTGAAAATTTATACTGGAGTGAAGCCAAATGTAAAATTTGTCCATTTTGATTAGAAAACCAAAAGATGTACTATAAATCTACCATTTTATTCATTACCAATACAGGTATTCAACATTACTGTCATAGTTTACAACTATTTCGTTTAATATTACATTCTTGAGTAATACCTTTTTAAATTCTTCTTTAGAAACATTGCTAGAAAAGTGAAATTTTGGCATTGAATCTACTTATCCCAAATGGTGACTGCAGACTGCCTAAGAGATGAAATCACAACTAACTACCCATTTTAGCACAACTTCATTTTAGTAACACAGCATTGTACAGTGCGCCACTAACCAGGCATTACCATAATAGATATCTGCCCCAAACTGAAGCAAGAGTTTCCCCTCTCAAATGTAACATAATTTACATTACAAGAACCAGCACCAAACAAAAGGGGATACAAATATTAGATAGGAAGCTTCATAGCCCACCTTTCTTCTTGATTGGCATTCTTGGATCTTTCAGTTTCCACTGGATTCAAGGACTTCTTTACAGGTATAAACTTTGTCCAACTGGGCTGAAGCCAAGAGCCAGGTGGCTGTTGCAAAGTACTTCTGCTGCTCAGTCTTGATATCCAAATTCAGTCTTCATTTTCACCAAGATATGAAGCAATGTTGAATATTTTTTCCACAATTAAACTTTTAACGCCTCCCACAGAATTTAGTGAAAAAAAGATTGGAGTTTCACAAGTGTCTTTCAATTCTTATAAAATATTTCTTAATCTATAAAAACAAAACTAAGAATGTTATTGTTGGTATAGAAAACATTATTAGAATTCCTCTTTAGGCAGAAAATTTGGAGTAATTTTAATGACTCAAGGCACAACCCAAATTTAAACTGTCTCACTACTCTACAAAATCAACTTCCAAGCCATCCAAATTTAATGTTAACAGATGCTCAGTTCTAGAGGATAAAAATTTTTAGGGGGGAAACAAAAACAAAACTTTTCTTTTTTAAAAAAGCAAAGTTCTTTGCCTCTTGTTCTTAAAAGGTAGGTGAGTTTGAAATGTTCCCTGGGACTGAAAGGCCCGTTTCTATTCACTGAACAAGAAGTTTCCAGTCTCGCCCCCTCAAATCAGACAGCATCCAGGTTGCAGTCCCTTTCATTTCCCCCCCCCTTCTCTGCTGTCCAAGCCACCCAAGCTTGTTCCCTAATGCCACTCTGATCCTCCCATGTATTAACGGAGGTGATCGAAAAAGAAGGCAAGCACTGCTTTGGCATGGAGACATTAAAGTGACAGTGCTTCTCAATGGGCACTTGATGCAGTATGAGTTGGCGGAGAAGCCTTCTTCACACTGGAGCCATTCACATCATGCCATCTCGTCTCTTCCAAGCAGCTGCCTGACCCGTGAGGAAAAACACAAGACCCCCTTCTTCCGAAGGGGAAAAAAAAAAAAAACCACCCAACCTTCCCCAGGGTTGTCGGAGATGCGGTAGCGTTAGTCTTGGAAGCATGAGCCATGCAATCAGTCCGCTCTCTCTTCTCCCAAAGAAAGGGCTCAGCTGCTTGGCCTCACCATCCACCCTTCCTCTACCCCCACCCCCAGTCCTACCCGCACTATCGCCTTTGCCAGAAAAGGGGAGAAGTCTTTTGGGGGGGCTGTTTCATCACTACCACAACACACACACACACACACACACACACACACACACAGACACTCTGTGCCCAAGCTCTGGGTGCCCACACCCGTCTTGCATGAGAGGAGCAAGGAGAGGTGGCAGAGCTATCGTGCAGAAGGAGCAGCAATTATATAACTCGCGTTTGGGTTCTCCTGGAAGATGGAAGAAGGTGCGGGCTTGGCTAGGGTTGTATCGACTAGGGCGACTAGGGGAGGAGGGCGGTGCATGACTACGCCCCGGGGGACCTCCACCCCAGCGAGTAGCAGTCTCGGCGATTGTGATGGGGTGAGGGGATGGAGCAGCCTCTCAAGTGGACTGGGGTCTGTAGTCCCTCCCTTTTGGGGACGGTGCGGTGGAGGGGGGAATGAGAGGAAGGGGCAAGGCTGACAGCAGAGGGTGCCGGAGGCACTATGTTGCTTCTGCATCGGCATTTGGGAGATCTGGGACCTTGTCTCTACTCCGGGCTCCAGTAGCCATAGGGACCCAGGCCTGAGGATGGGGTGAAGGGAGGAGGGGAAGGTTGATCCTGGAAAAGGGAGGGGGAAGAGAGCAGAGTGGTTGCCCGGCCAACGAAAAGTGGGCGGGAACGATTCTCCGGCTTCTTCCCAAAGACCAATGAGTGGCCGCCGTTCCAGGGCAAAAGAGGCCAATTGGAATCCTAAGAGAGGGCGCGGCTTTTGACCACGGTGGGCGGATCTCTCGCCCCCTCGTACTGAGGCCGCTTCGAGGAGGCGGGGCCTAGGGCGCGAGTTGGGGTGGGCCCTGTACCGCGGTTCACGTGATCATCCAAGATGGCAGCCCCCAGGCGTGAACATTGGGAATCTCAGTGAGGCGTTGGTCATTGTTGCAACGTGTAGGGACGCACGTGAGTTATTGTCTAGGACTGTCTGAGGGCGAGCTGGGATGGGAGGGATGGGCCATGGATGTCGAGGGTCAGGCTTTAAGCCTGATCGGATTCTCATAACTGGTTTGCTAGGTAGTCGGTGTGAACACATCTTTTGTAAAGGAGGAATTCCAGACTCTCAGCAAGGGCTTGCTTTGCCCTAGGTCACAGTAAAGCCTAAGTCAGTGCATGTCACAGGCGCCTAGTTTTTAAAAACATTTAATGAGCAGCTTTCCTGTGTAGGAAATTCCCTATCTCTGGTCATAGTATCTTAAATTCCGAGCTGGGAGGGTTTTAGAGGTCATCGAGCCCAATCCCCTCGTTTTACAGATGAGGAAACTGAATCCCAGCGCAGTTAAGTGACCTACCCAAGGACACAGTGTCCATTGTGTCTTAAAGTAGAATTTGAACTCATCTCCCAGCCTGCAAGTCTGGTCACTCTATCCACAGTGCTGCTTAGATGTATTCAGCAAGGTGACTGGGAGATCACTTGTCACAGAAGTGGTAGAAGGAATTTCATTTTAGAGATGGGGAGGAGGCCCTTAGGTGTGGCCTAGAGTCAGGAAGACAAATCAAATCCCAGCCTCAAACATTTCATAGCTGTGTGCTTCTGGGCAAGTCATTTAACATGTCTGCCTCAGTTTCCTCATCTGTAAAAGGGGATGATAACAGCACCCACCTCCCAGGGTTGTTATGGGGACCAAAAGACATTAAACTAAGTAACTGCAGAAGCTCTTTCCAATTCTGAGACACTGTGATTCTCTAGTCTAGCTGTTAAATTTGGGCAAGTCTGATATATAATAGAAAGGATCTTGGGTTTGTAGTTCAAAGACCTGGGTTTGGCTTAGGACCCAGGGTTTCCCTCTGGACATCTGGAACTCCAGAAGTGTTCCAGGTCAAAAAGGATGCAAGAAATTCCTTTCCTGTAACATTCCCCTTGGACCTTCTCCTAGATCTTAAATCAATATAAATATGCACCTCCCAGTTCTACCCTGATAAATATTGGGTAGTACCTAATCCAATTATCCCTTTAACTCCACAGATCATCCCTTGTGCCCTTGGGACACAAACCATCACCAGACATACCTTATACTCCCCAACCCAATGAATTACCTCATTCCTGACACCCCATCCCCACCTTCTGATCCTGTAATCCCAGTTGTCAAAGGGGTATAAAAAGCCCAGATTCCATTTCCTAAAGGAGACAGTGTCTGCTCTTGCATTTGTCTCCCGGCCATTCAACATTACTTTCAAATTAATGAATCTTTCTTTTATTTTTAAGCTGATTATTAGAGTTGTCAAGGGCACCAGTCCCCAAATTCAGGGCTCCACTTCAAAGCTCTCTCACATCAGGTTGAGATCCCAGTCCTGTACATTACAATGGCAAACCATTTCTCTAACCTTCAGTTTCATCATCTATAAAATGAAGCTAAAACCTCATTTTATTAAACCACAAGAATAATTTAACTACTGTTGTAATACTTTATATTGTAGCCAGTGTTGCCTCAGTAACAGACTTCAGAAAACAGTAAGGTCCCACACATCTTTAATTCTAATGGCTTCCCTCAGTTTATTATTGCATGTTTATCTTTTAGTTGTTTGTATGTCGTATCTTCCCATTAGATTGTGAGTTATCTTCCCTTAGACTTCCAGATACTCAGAGGTAGAGACTTTGTTTTCTTTTTTTTCTGTATCCCTAATGCTTAGAACAGTGCCTGATATATAGTAAATGTTTATTGACTGACCAGCAGTAGTCCAGGTGTGAAATGATAAGGACCTCTTCTAGTGTGGTGACAGTGGCAGAGGGGAGATATGAGAAGTTTTATATGCAGACACAACAGGACTTGGCAATAAATTAGAGAGGGATAAGAGAAAGCAAGTCAGGGATGATACATAGTAGTTTAGAGCCTGGATAACTGGGTGAATAGTGGTACCTTAACAATAACAGGAAAATTTAAAAGAGGGGACAATCTGGAAGAAAGTGAATCAGTTCTGTTTTAGACAGGTTGAGTTTTAGATGTCTAGAAGACATATACTTTGAGAAGTCCCAAAGACATAAGATTTGGAGGTCAAAAGAAAGGTTAGAGCCAGATAAATAGATATGAAAATCACCTGCATAGAAATGATCATTGAATCCATGGGATCTGTTGTGATTCCCAAGCAAAATAATGTAGAGGGAGAGGAGAAGAGCCCAGAATAGGGTCTTGAAAGACACTCATGGTTAATGGTCTGGATGAAAATCCATCCTGAGAAGGAGAAATTGACAGGTAGGGAGAGAACCAGGAGAAAGCAGTGCCATGAAAACCTAGAGAGAAAAGTTTAACAAGGAAAAGGTGATCAATCTATATCAAAGCTGCCAACAGACCAAGAAAGATGAGGATTAGATTTGATAATTAAAGAGGTCACTAGGCAGCTAATTGGTTTGAGACAGTTAATTGGTTCAGTGGATAGAGCACTGAACCTGGAGGCAGGAAAACCTGAGTTCAAATCCAGCCTCTTACATACACTTACTGTAGCTGTGTGACCCTGGACAAGTCATTTAACCTCTGATTGCCATTATTCTCTGGAGAAGGAAAAATGGGAAACATTCCTTTATTTTTGCTAAGAAAAACACCCAGTATTGGTGGGCTATGTATGACTCATGGGATCATGAAGAGTCAGACAGGACAACAACCACCAAAGTAATTTTGAAGCCAATAGTTTCAATTGACTACAGTTGGAAACCATGCTGGAGAGTTAAGAGAGTGAAAATGAAGGAATTGGAGACTTCAATTGTAGGTAGTCTTCCCAAAGAGTTTAACTACAAATATGAGAAAAGAAATAAGATGATAACTGCTGGGGATGGCTGGATCAAGTGAGGGTTTTTGAGGTACACTTGGTTCACAAATCAGGTCTTTTGGGTTAAAGGTCAGTTAGTTGTTGGGGGGGTTTCCCCCTTTATACTATACTGCCTTTCCATCCATGCTGTCTTTGATGTGATATTGTTGTTATTGAGATAATGGATAATGTTAAGGAGATAATGGAAAAGTAGATAATATGTTATTTCCATCATTTCAGGATTAACTCTTGGGTTCATTCTCTCAAGCCTCATAGTTTTAATGGGATTTTTTAATTATAAAAACTATATTTTACTATATATGTATTTACAATTAGTCCACAACTGCCAAGCAAAACCAATACAGTTGTTTTTAAACTCTTAGCTTCTGTCTTAATATCAGTTGTAGAGTGATAAGAGCTAGGCAATTAGGTTTAAGTGCCTTACTGTAAACCTCAAAATTTCTTAGACTTATAAATGTTGGAAATTTCACCATTGGGAAATTTCATACTTGAAAAATTTCCTATTGATAGTGGGTCTTGACTTTTGGAATGTGAATCCCATTGGCATGGGAGGTTCCTTCTCCTTCCCTTCTTAAGATTACTTTAGGACAGAAACCTTTTGCTGAACAATGGAAAGGACTTTGACCTATGCTTAAGCATAGAACAGGAATTTCTTTGAATCATGATTGATTTTAGAATTGATACAATGGAGATACTTGGAATAAATCTCCACCCTATTCAGTCCTAATAGGATTGAGTAAGGGCTGCAGCCTAGATCAAAATTTAATTATTCCAATCTCTACCCTACTCAAGTTAACAGGATTTAGAAAGGGCTGTAGCAAAGAGTAAAGATTTAATCTTTTGAAAATATGACCTTCAACAGACATGTGCAAAAGCCAGAAACCTCTGGGCGGTCCTGGGTTAAGCTAGAGCCTCCATTGGCACAAGGAAATTGATGAACAGTGATTGGTCGATGGGAGAACTGGGGGGAGGAACTTGGATGGTTTCCTTAAAGATAGGGGGTCTGCAGACTCCAGAGGGGAGAGTGGAGTCTTGGTCGGTGTGGTTCCTGTGGGCTCTGAGAAGGCTTGCTCTGAAGGAAACTGTAGGTGGGGGCCTCTGAGACTGTTTCTCCATTTTGGACACGTGAGTAATAGGGACTGATCTCTTTTCTTTGCCCCAGCTATCTAAGGGCTTGGGCCTTTTGGCCCAGCCTAAACAGAAGGGGTATTTAAGCCCTATTCCCTTCTCTCCCTTTTTCTCTCTCTCTATCTCTAATTCCTTTCTTACTCCTATTGTAATTAAACTCCAAAAAAGGCTGACGGCTGACTTGAGTTTTTCATTTAGGAATTACATAGCTGATTCCTTGGTGACCTTAAATTAATATATATCAGTCTTTTAAAGTGATTCCCTTGTAACATTACCCAGGGTCACATAGTTTGGAAGTGTCTGAGGCCAGATTTGAACCACAGATGCTTCCAACTCCAGGCCTGGCACTCTTATCTACTGTGCTACCTGGCTACCTGCAACACACTTTGTATTTAATTTCACATATCAATTCCTTATAAATTCAGTACTCAAATTTTCATTCATTCCCCATTACCTGTTTTATTCCTCTCACCTTTTTTCTACAATATATTTTGTTCTTTTGCTAAATTCTCCCCAGAATTATAAAAGGTTATAGACTTTAGCATTATTTTTTTTTGTCACAGAGAGAATCTTCAAATAACAATTGCCTTTTCCCTTTTTATTAAGGTTTCATAAAGGCATCATGAGAAACAGTTTGGTGTAGTAGATAGGGAACTTGCCTAAAATCAGGAAAACATGTCCTAGAAGTATCTCTGATATATACTGGCTGTGAGACCCAAGCCAAAGGTCACTTAACCTCCAGGTTAAGAGGTGGCCCAAGCAACTCTTTTAGGTCAGAGATGGCTTGGATGTGCTTTGGTAAAGAAAGTTCTTTACCTGAAGCTCCCAACTGAAATGAAATCACAGGTCTGGTCCAAAAAACTAAGGCATCATAACCTCATTGTGTCTCCCCTATTTATCTTCAGTAATTCCTTTCAACAAAATTTGTTATGTAGGAAGCATTCAAGATACAGAGATAAAGTGCACTGCATACATACACACACACACACACACACACACACACACACACACACACACACACACACACACACACACACACACACACACACACACACCCCATAGAGTCTTGGGAGACTAAGAAAGATGGGAATGTGGTACCTGAACTCATTCTAACTGGCTCCAAGTTATTTGCTGGAGTACCTTCCAAAACCAAGTGTTACTATGTGACCTCCCTAGAGTTTTCTCTTTGCAAATGCTATCTTTCTTGCCTATGAACATTGTATTGCCTTTAACCAGCAGTTTCTTATATAAGACATTGCACATGACACACCAGCATTGTCCTACTTCTATTTCCTGCAGGCTCTTCAGAATCTTTTTATGTCCTTACTCTCAAGTCCAATTTCTTTTTCTACATATAGACATCCTTTGAATATATATATATGTATGTATATATATATAATATTTTATGGTTTCCCATTTTAGGCCCATGGCCTTTATCAACACTCTGCTCTACCATATCTTCATCTTTTTTGCAGGTTGTCTGTTTCTTTTTCCAGAATCTTTTTCAGCAGGAAAATACTCCATATCTGACATTCAAGGAAGAAAGGCTGAATTTAAAGTACATCCCCCACCACCCACCAAAAAAGAAATTAACAGAATTTTTACAAAATAAGATCCAAGAGCCCATAATAGAAAAGGAAATTCTCTTCAAAATAACTACAAAATACACAAATATTAAGAGATTAATCTATAAGGTACACAAAAGACTTATATATAATTCAATACAAAATATTCCTCAAAGAAATAAACAACTGGAGGAATATTCAGTGCTCATGGCTAGGTCATGCCAATATAATAAAAATTACAGTATGACCAAAAGTTAATTTATAGTTTTAATGCTATACCAAGTAGTCTGACAAATAAAGCTTAGCCAAACTTCTTAAGCATATTCTACAATAAATTCAAATAGATACATGAAATGAATATTAAAGATACAATTTTAAAGAATCATATGCTGCTATGAGAATATATTTTCCTAACCTAAAAAAGGATAAAGGTAATTACAAAAGATAAAAGAGATAGCTTCACAAGAAACTTTTGCAGATGAAACTATACAAGAAAAACTTCTGCACACAATTTATTTAGGATTAGAAGAGAAGAACTCAGATGGGGGGGGGGGATTATGTAACTTCTCTGATACTAGTTTGGTATCTGAGATATAGACAACTAATAAATATACACACAACTAGGCAGCTCAGTGGATAGACCAATGGGCCTACAGTCAGAAAGGCCTGAGTTCAAATGTGATGTCAGCCAATTACTAGCTATGTATGGTAGGCAAGTCACTTAATTTCTCTCTTAGTTTCTTCAAATCTAAAATTGGATTGATAATAGTAGCTTTACCTCAAAAAATTGTTGTGAGGATCAAATGTGATGATACTTACAAAGAGATTAGCACAGTGCCTGGCACATAGTAAACAATTAAATGCTTATTCCATCTATGTATACATATATGTGCCAGGAAGATATTTCCCCAGTAGATAAGAGTCAAAATATATGAACAGTTCTCAAGAGTTACAGACTATTAACAATCCTGTATAACTACTCCAAATCCTTAATAAGAAATGCAAATCAAAACATTCCTAAGATTTCACCTTACATCCAGCAAATTGGTAAAGATGGCAAAAAACAGAAATAATGTTGGAGGGGGCATATAGGAAGATAGGCATTAAAGTGCATAATTATTAGCAGTACTGTGAATCAGTACTAAGAGTTTGGAAAGCAATTTTAAATTATCATTTCTTCTGTTCAAATTTTATCAGTTTCTGATATTAAGCCATTTGACAGTGCCAGGGTCTTTGGCTCTTCATTAGCTGTAACTGTAGGACCTAAAGGAGCATTAGACAGACTGATCTCATAGAGACTGCTTTCCAGGACAATCAATGGCTGAGGGACCAGTAGGCTTGAGGCAGTGCTAATGCCAAGGTTCTTAAGTTCTGGGTCCTGAGCTGTCTCTATCACGGTCTGAGGAAAGATGATGATATAGATGGTGGTAGTGGTTTGGTTTGGTTTCTTTTTTCTCTTCAGAGTACACTGAAGGAGTACGTGGTTGATTCAGCTAGGTGGGTCACCTGTGACAATTGGTGTGGATAGCTGACTCTTTTTCCACCGGAGTTGTTTCCCTGGATGACAGCTGAAAGGTCTAAGCTGGAAGCTGGACCAGTAATTGGGTGGGAAGAGGGAGTTCTTATGCAAAGAAAAGGAAGGACTTGATCTCAGAGTCCATACCCATTTACCCAGAAATTAATAGACTAGGCATATAACCCAGGAAGTCATTGATAGAAATTCCCTATCTACCCAAAAATGTTATTTTCTGTGTTAGCAAATAACTAGTAACAGGAAATAGCTAAATAATGGTTCAGAAATAGAATATTAATAATGTAATGTTGTAGCGTGTGTGTGTTGTAAGAATTGATGAATATGACAAATACAGAGAAGCATGGAAAGACTTAAGTGAACTGCAAGCAGGTTCAAGGAAAAAAAACCAGTACATACAATAAAGATAATCATATAAATGGAAAGGGCTACAACCACAAAACAAGCAACAGTGAATATTGTAAAATTACGAAGAATATAAATGGCTCCAAAGAAGAGATAATAGACAGCATTTTGAATTTACTCCTTTAAAGTACAGGGTCCCACAGTTTGTAGAAATTTTCTTATGTTTTCAGGCTTTTTTCAACATATTTCATTGTATTGCTGATTTTTTCTTTTTCTTTTTTTTCTTAATACTTCCTTAATGTTTTAATCCTCAAAAGATAGCATTTGTTATATGGCAGTGATGGTGAACCTAAGACATGGCTGCCAAAGATGGCACACAGTGACTTCCCCTTCACCACCACCCCCAACTTGGGCAGATCTACTCCCCTCCCCCTCTCCCCTGTGCCTGATGACCTTTTTTTTTTTCACATCCCTGCACCTCTGCCCAGCAGCTAATGGGAGCGTACAGGGGGTAAGGTGGGTGATTCACAAGTGGCAGAACTGGAGAGGAGCAAGCACTCAGGCCACTCCCCTCCCCCTCTCTATACTCTCTGAGGACATTCCTCACTTCACCCATCCCTCTGCCCAGCTACCCAATGGGAGTGTTTCCTTTGTTCCCTGTGTGGGATAAGGGGTGGAGGGCAATCCATCTCTAAAAGGTTTGTCATCACTGTTATATGGGATACTTCTCTGTGGAGAGGAAGAGGAGGATACTGGGAGAAATTTTGTCAATGTTAAAAGATATCAATAAAAATTTATTTTTTTAAACCCATACCTTCCATCTTAGAATTAATTTTTATGTATTGGTTCCAGGCAAAAGAATAGTAAAAGCTAGGCAATGGGGGTTAAGTGATTTGCCATGGGTCACACAGCTAGGAGGTATTTGAGATTAGATTCGAACCCAGGAATTCCCATCTCTAGGCCTCACTTTCAATCCACTGAGCTGCCCAGCTGCCCCCCAAAAATTTTATTTTTAAAAATAAAGCATGCCTCCCAATTTTTATTGTCTTCTATCTTTTAAAAGTTGGCATATAAAGACACTAAACTTGCAAAGTAATGCCATCTTTATCATAACTAATCCCTCCTTTCTCTTATGCCTGATGTGTGAGCTGCATTCTAAATTGACCCTGTTTTGCCATAGGACCTCATCTGAACTATAGAATCTGTTAGTAGAAGTCATCAAAAATTTATGTTTGACAAAAGGAGGAGCAGAAATTTCTTGATACAGTTTCCTAATGATAACTTTTCTTTTGCCTTTATTTTTATATCCAGTTTCTTGGTATATATCAAGAATGCTTCCTGGTCCTGTTATCTGCCTTTATCCCATTCTGGTATGCTTGTTATTATGACTTGTATGGTATCATTTATATAAGTTTTAAATAGAATTTGCATGACCATAACCCCCCTGCATTTTTTTTTTACCCTAAACCATCAAGCTGGACCAGACAACATGGGGGAAGCCAATTTTACCTTTATCCTAACATTTCTTTGTTTCTGTGTTTTTCAGGGCGACAGGATGACAGCACATACATATATTCAGTCAGATTCTTCCCCAGAAGTAACGCAAGGAAGATTAAAAACTGCTGACATTGTGGAAAAAAATTTATGGCGTCTCACAAGAAGTGATCAGTAAGAGTTCATTGCCTATAGAATTCCCCCTTACCAAATATTTTATGGGTGTTTATCTGATTTGTAGCACTTTCCACCTTTTTTTTTTTTGCTTCTAAAAACATAAGAAGATCTTTATTAACTATTTGATATGGCCCAGGAAAAAACAGGGTGTTGGTCATAGGGAAAGATAACACAGTGCTTCTCTAATGGCCAAGCAGAGATTTCTTTTTTTGCTCATTACTTCAAATTAATAATTAGAGAAGTTCTTAATCTTTAGAGTCATAAAGGACCTTAGAGATTTTCTGAGGGGGAGCTGCATATTTCAAATGAAAAATGTAACACCTAAGAAACAACTGAGGTGCATACCTGAGCCTCTTGCTTCAAATCAGTGTTCTCTCTACTCTGCCATGCTGCCTCTTCATTATAGCTCAGAATCATTTACCTATTCAGAATTGAATATGCCACCAAGAGGGCATATAATAATTGCTGTTGTTATTGTTATGTATTTTACATTTGTATTATATGGTTTGTGTGTTGTGTCATAATAATAACCAGCAGTTGTTATTTGAAAGCTTTCTACATTATTAATTTATTTTATCCTCAAAACATATATATATGAGGTTAATTGCTATAATTATTTATTTTATAAATAGAGAATCTAAGGTAGGCAGAGGTTAAGTGATTCATCAATGCCCTGCTAGTAAAGGTCTGAGGCCATATTTGAATTCAGGTCTTCATGACTTAAGGACCAGTGCTTATTCACTGCACTACTGGCCACACCTTTTCTCCTGAACAACAATTAACTGTTTCCTGTGTTCTGTGATAAGTACTTGGAATAGACTTAATATAAAAGTAAACAAAATGATCTCTTCCTTTTGGGAGCTGAAATTCTATTGGGAAGAAGACAGTATTTCCTAGGGGGGTTTCAAAGAACCTGGGGGCTGTGGTGTGGCCTGGAGGTCACTGCTCATCTATAGGAGGTAGGGAGACAGTCCCAGCTTCTACTGAGATGGAATTGGTCATCGATGTCAGGAGCCTGTGGCCACCAAGTCCATGTCTTAATCATTCTAGGAGCACCAATCCGTGGTATCAGGCCTTGGGTTTAGTAGACGCTTAATAATCTTTTTCGAATGACCTTGAATTCCATGGTAAAAGACTACAGTCACTGATTCCCTACAAATCGTTTCATTTCCTAGGCTAACAAAACTCAAGGATGGAATCACAGATCAGTTAAAAACTGGCCTTGTGCCCTTGCCAAGACCAGAATAGGCATGTGGCAGAATTTGGAAATAGGCAGTCTTTGGTGCTTTATCAGCTCTAGTAGTTTTAGGAGAAAATGAAATAGATCTCTGTTTGTCTGGTTTATTTGGTCTGGCAGTCTTGAACCACATTTTCTTAAGTATATCTAAGCTAATCAAGAAGCAGTGATTAGGGTTCAGGGGATGTTTTTGTAATTTTGTCCTTGCTCCACTTTCACAGCCAGGCAGTTAGGTGGCACATTGGATAGAGCACTGGGCTTAGACCCAGGCATGAGTTCAAGTCCAGCCTCAGACACTTAATAGCTATGTGACTTAACCCAGTTTGCTTCAGTTTTTCATCCATAAAATGAGCTGGAGAAAGAAATGGCAAACCAGTCTAGTATCTCTGCCAAGAAAACCCCAAATAGGGTCACAAAGAGTTGGACAAGAGAAAAAAATGACTAAAAATAGTCTCTTAGTAAATATCCATTTGCAAAAGCTTTTTTCTAAAAAGCAGTTAGGCAAACTGAAGAAAGCAACGCCAGTTATAATTATTACAATAAACAGCCTAGTTCTCAAGAATTAAAGAAAACTTCCTTTTTCCTCTCAGAGAGGAAGGGCCTGTGGATATGTTAGGGAGTATACACAGTCAGACTCAGTTGCTATGTCAGTTGGCTTTTGTTTAAATTATTTTCTTTGTTAAAGATATAGCAAACTGCTCTCCCACTGTTTTAAGCTTGTTCTCTCTCAGCTTTTAACAGTACTAGTAGTTTGGAGCTCCCCAGAGAAGCAGCTACTATATTAACCCTCAAGGTGGGTGGGGGAACTACTGCCTGCTCCCTTGGCTCCTGAACTTAATTATGGTAATTATGGTACTTCTCATTAATAAATCAGCCACCTGACTCAATGAACTTTCTTTTTTTTTTTTAACACTTACCTTCTTGTATTGGTTCTAAGACAGAAGAGCAGTAAGGGCTAGGCAATGGGGGTTAAATGACTTCCCCAGAGTCACACAGCTGGGAAGTGTCTGAGGCCAGATTTGAACCCAGGATATCCCATCTCCAGGTTTGACTCTCTATCCATTGAACCACCCAGCTGCCCACTCAGCTAACTCTTAACCAAGGCCTTTCCTCAGAAGGCAAAGCAAGAACAGTAACATCCCACCCATAAACCAAGGAGGCACTTCCTCTCTAATAGACTGAAGGTCAGTGGGGAAAGTAGGCCCATGTGGTCAAGGCAACACCTAACTGACCTTTCTGAGGTCACCATTTGGCCTGGTGGTAGCAGACAAGTGGCTTTGTATAAGCTGTCTGTCTGCTGCTTCACTCTCTAGGAATTACTCGACTGCTGGACCAGGTAGCCTAATTGTCTGGGAAGATAGTGATATATTCTTCTAGGAAGGGCCCCTACGTCTGTCCTGGAATTTTCATTTTTTTCTCTTTTGGCTGAGCTCTAAAGGGTTTTCCATCCCTGGCAGCAGGGTCAGCCCCAAAAGGCGCAGCATCCCTGGCACAACCATGGGCAGTAGGAGGAGTTCACAGGAGGTGGGAAAACAGTCCTCATTAACAGCTGGGTCTTCCTAAAAGAAATCTCACTAGCTTAGGATGAGTTGACCATCATATTTACTAAGTCCCCATCTCTGCCAGCTAAGTTTTAACCAGGTATTATTTGTTCAGTGATCACAAAACAGTCCTAGAGTTCATGATTCCTTACTTATTAACTCCAGAGTTCTCCTGCTGGTCATATACAGATAAGTAGCTGGCAATAATGCCATAGTCAACTTTGCCCTGAGTAGGCCCACTGGCCTTATAATCAGCTCTTTATGTTTTTCATAATCATACACACATGTATATATGTGCCATGTGTGAATTTCAAAACTACTCAACCCTGTTCAAACCATTCTTTAGAGGATGGGATTTGGCTATTTCCTGATCAATAACAATGGAGATACTTGGAATGACAGAACCAGGTCTTGGAAACTACAATCTCCACCCTACTCAGGGTAACAGGATTTAGGAAGGGCTGCAGCAAAGGTCAAGATTTAATTATTTGAGAATATGACCTTCAACAGACATGTGCAAAGGGGACAGACCTCTGGGCGTTCCTGGGTTAAGCTAGAGCCACCATTGGCACAGGGGAGACACAGGAAGTGAGGTAGAGGACAGCTGAGGAGTCTGGGGACTTCCTGTGTGGAGGAAAGGAGGTTGTTGGAGCCTGGTGCTTGAGGTGGAGGCCCTGAGACTGTTTCTCCATTTTGGTCATGTGAGTGATAGGGACTGATCTCTTTTCTTTGCCTCAGCTATCTAAGGCCTTGGGCCTTTGGCCCAGCCTAAGCAGAGGGGGGTATTTAAGCCCTATTCCCTTCTCTCCCCTTTCTCTTTCCCTCTCTCTCTTTCCCTCTCTCTCTCTCTCTCTCTCTCTCTCTCTCTCTCTCTCTCTCTCTCTCTCTAATACCTTTCTTCCTCCTGTTAGTAATTAAAAACTCCATAAAAGGTTGACTGCTGATTTGAGTTTTCATTTAGGAATTACATAGCTGAATTCCTTGGCGACCTTAAATTAATATATATAAGTCTTTTAATGTGATTTCCATATCACACATGTATATGCATGTATACATACATATATATATATATATATATATATATATATATATATATATATATATATATATATATATATATATATATACACACACACATATATGTTTTATTTTAAAAGGACCCTACTGGTCAAAGCAAAATTGCTAAAGTCTAGCAAAACTTTTACACAATAAAAGGTTTAATGAGGCTAGAGACTTAAAGAAAATGACTAGTATAAAACAAGTCAGCAACAAATCAACAGGCATTTATTAAGTTCCTACTCTATGCCAGAGATTCTGGTAGGCTCTAGGATGTAGAAAAAGTCAAAAATTGCCTCTCTTCTCAAGGAGCTCATAGTTTAATGGGGTAGGCAACATAGAAACATTGTACAAATGAGATATATGCAGGATAAATTAAGGGAGAATAGAAAAGACTTTTTGTAGAAAGTCAGGTTTTAATTGGGACTTGAAGGAATATAGGGAAAGCAAGAGACAGAGATGAGAAAGGATATCATTCCAGGATTAATGAAGAAAATGCATAACAATGGAGTCTTGCATAGTAGGAATAGAAAAACGGGCGTAACGTTTTAGAAAAAAATGCAGTTATTACTTTGTCAAGGGTCCATAAATCTAAAGACTTGTTTTCAGAGGTTAGGAAACTAATAAAAGCAATGACAACTTTTTTTCATATTCTTAGGAGCCTCATAAATTTTCCGTATGTTGGGTCTTATCTATCACTTTTGAAAAATTAAGAAAAATTGTTAATTAAATATGATCTCTCACTTGTATGTGATCTAAAATGACAATCAGAGAAAATACATACTATTCTTGACTTGCTTTTGTTCTCTTTCTTTACTTTCCTGGTAGGAACTTATATACTTATGGACCACTGTATATTGGAACAACTTCATCTTGTTGTGGAATTTTGGCAAACTACCTTTTTAGGAATTGTATGAAGGTTAAACAGCATCCATTTCAAACATTTGTGCCATTGTCTGCAATCCCATTTTTGACCACTGCAGTAACTTATAAGTTCCTTGTAACAGATTACATAAGTTCTGGTAAGTAGACATTTGGTAATGCTTAATTTGAGAGCCGCCATCTTAAGCAAAGATATGTAAGTGGAATGCCAAAATTTTATACACTCGAGCCATTTCACTTAATACAGAGTATCCCCAAATATGTTCAAATAACTACTAAAGCTTAAAACAGCACTTAGATTCTTGAAATGCCTTGGTTGGATGGATGATTGTACCTCCCTCTAGCTAAGCCTTTGAATTTTTATCAGTCTCAGAGTCTGTGGGTCAACTAATAAATAAGACTTTTCCAAATAATACAAGTGGCTGGCGAAAATCCTGAATTCCATGTAATTATGGATATTACTTATCATAAGAAATGAAGTATGCCTGGAAGACAATATGGAGGAGAGTTGGAAGATAGAGGGAAGGAAAAAAACGCCCCTTTTGGTCTATTGAACCTTTTAAATGTTAGTAGGAATGCAATTCTGCAACTGATCTATAATGGAAATGTGCTCTCATACATGAGTTCCTATCTCTTCTTCCCAAGTTTTCCTTCTCTAAACTCATACTTCCCCCTCAGGCTAGACCTCATTATGCCCAGTGTATCTTTGTGTAAACTCAGCTTTTATTAACAGTTCTACCTAGTCTTGGACATTTAGCCCCAAGCTATTCCTATAATGGTGCCAGCCTGCACCAGTCTAATGAAGCCTTCCCAGAAGGGTGGGCATACCCTTAGGGTGTTTGCTTAGCCTCAGCTATACAATTAATATAGGAATAGAAAATGGAGACATCTCTTTATACAAATACCTAAAACTCACAGCACATGGCTTTGCTGACATAGACACTTTTATATTTCAGGTGAGTTAACTGTGGACTCATGTATTTTGAGAGGTGCCTTTGTTTCTGCAATATGTGGTGTCTTTCATCCCTCTGCTTTGGCCTTTTTCAAAAATGGGCGTCTGGCAGTCAGGTAAATCAATCATTCTTAATCTCTCTCTTTTTCTTTCTCTTTCCCTCTTTTCCCTCACTTTTCTTTTCTCTATTTTCTTTTCTGCCCTTATTCTTTAACAGTCAATCACATTACTTTTAATCAAAGAAAAATATTTTTGTATTATAAATTGTTAAATTTAATTTATATAATAGTCCTACATTGAAAATAAGCTACCTGGTAAGAGTTAGCCATTTGGATAAGCTATTTGTCATATATGTTTGCAGGGAAACTGATTGGCTTTTTTTCTTTAGGTATGAAACTGTTCCATTACCTCCAAGAGGAAGGGTTCTCTACCACTGGACTCTACTTTGTCAATCAGCTGCAAAACTAATGATTATTCCTATGGTCATACAGATTATGTATGGAGGAAATCTTGCTTTTCTGCAGTATACAATATTTAAAAGATTATTTCAGTTGCTTGAACATGACTGACTTTAAAATTAATCTTTTAATGTTTACGATGAGATTTGGAGCATTTCATGAAAGAGCTAAATATAAATCATAAGCAAGCAACATAATGTTATAATATATGTGCAAATAAAAATTATATTGTCCTTGACTAAAATGCAGATTTTATGAAAGGACCAATAACAATGATAATAGTAATAGCTACTATTAATATGGAGCTCTAAGCTTTATAAAGTGTTTTGCAAATATTCCATTCAACCCTTTTTGAGAGCCAAGCCCGTGGTCTCTCAAAGGGGAGGATCATTCTGACTAGGTGGAGTGGTCAGGCAAATAAGAGGTGAGAGATGACTGAGTGCTCAGACCTGTGCTTAGGTATCACTCAGTGTTCTGCCATTGCATGGGGTTCATTTATTATATAGCTTCAGTGAGTTCATGTTCATGGCACACAATCATTTTTCAACATACATGACCTTCTACAGATAATTAGATATGTCACACATTAACAAATCACTTAATCAACATTCTGTGATCATTTACTATGTTGCTACAACAGAGATATTCTTGATAGTGATGAATGACATGGCTAGGGTAATCTGAAGGTTAGTTCCTCCTGACCTGTGGGATGAACAGATAGGAGAATCATTGTTGCTTTTGATCAGTTTTCACAATCAATCACAATTACTTAGGAGATGGGTAATGTAACATTTAAAATAGTTAGTTTCATAAACTGTTACAGATAAAAGAGTGGTTGGCTTAAATTGTGACCGCAGAAAATATGGTTTCAAGACAGTGTCTTGTTTTAAATCAAATATAAGGTGGTCGCCAGGGAAAAATTCCCAAATATTAAATATACCCAAGTCAGGGTTTTATAGAGATTTTAATTAATACAAATGAGGAATTAATGAAAGAGAGAGAGAGAGAGAAAGGAAATAATGAGAAAAAGGGCTAGACCAGCCTAGGCCAGCATGAGCCAGCCTACACTGAAACCCTAAGAGAGAGATCAGTCAGTCATCAATCCACTCACCACAAGATTTGTCCAAGCAAGATTCTAGTGTTCAGAGAGCCACCAGCTGCCTCCTCCAATTCAGCTTTTCCCAGCTGAATCTCCCAAGACCTCCTTTTTGACCTCCTTTTAAAGGGAATTTTCTCCTATGTCACCTCCCCTAAGTTCTCACATCTACCAATCACAGTAGACATTTTTCCAAAGGACAGACCATTCTTAATTCACACCTGAGTAGACTTAAACTTTTGATTAAGTTCGCACCTGAAAAAAACCTCTGAGTAAGTTCTCACCTCTTTGCTCCTTGTAAATTCACAAGTTGCCTGACCTTTATAGGTACTTAGTGCCCTTTTGTATTAGATCTAAAAATAGGCACAACTTAAGAATTTTTGCCTTACTATAAGTATGGGTTTAAGTATTTTTCATTGTTCAGCAAGGAGTTTCTTCTCCTAAAGCATGCTTAAGTAGGGGTGGAGTAGAGGTCTCACATTCCTGATCTAAGTTCCTTCATTGTTTAAAATGGGGAATGGTCTTAACCAAATCTTATGAAGTAGGGTCTGAGAATTGTTAAGATTCACAGTAACGAAACATTTTGTAGCTGGGTATGGGGTTAGAGGATAACTTAAGACAGACCGAAATCAGGAATTTTCTCAATTTCCTAGTTGCATTTTTCTTGTGTTTCATTAAGGCACTTTGACGATGTTGCCTGGTTATCGTAAACATAACGAACCAGTGAAATGTGTCAGTAACATGTTTTTCAGAGGAGTGATTGATTGTGATGCTTGTGTGTTTGGCTAACAGTTGGGTGTGAGGCCTCGGAGTGTACATCTGCTAAGAGGGAAAAGGGAGAGGTAATGGGTGATGATCTTTAGGTTTTAATTATGTGAATGTAATCTTTTTAGGGTAATAATTTGGGGGGGGATTAAAGTGGGACATATGTGTGTTAACTCTGTAAGTATTTGCTCTTATATTATTTCTCCTGTACTGAGAAGAGAACAATTCTATTAGTAAGGGAACTTAGAGGGAGAAGTCACACAGAGGTGGTTTAGTGGGTGCCTCATCTTTTCTGAAGGCTTCTCTGTAGCCTTCATTATCCCAAACTGCAACTCTGTCAGACAGCAGGAGGTATGATGGCTTTCCACAGACCCTCACAACAACTTCATGAAGTAGATGTTATTTTTAGCTCCATTTTCCAGAGAGAAAACTGACCCTGAGAAAATTAAGTGACTTGTCCAGGGTTACAGATCTAGTAAGTGTCTGAGCCTGAATTTGAAGTCACATCATGCCCTACCTAGCTGACTTTTCCATGTATATGTTCTCCTTAATACCTAGTATACTTAGCTAGAGGAAAGTATTGTTTGGTTTTTTAGTTAATTTTTTAAGTTAAATTAATTTTCTCTCACAATTGCTCCCCCACTGAAAAGAAAAAATGAAACTTTTCTAACAAATATGCATAGTCAAGCAAAACAAATTCCTATACTGACCATATTCGAAATACACACTCCACATAGATGTCTCATTTTGTACCCTGAGTCCCTCACTTCTTTCTCAGGAAGTGAGTAACAGACTTCATCTTGAGTCTTCCAGAAACATAGTTGGTCATTGCATTGATCTGTTCTTAAATTGTTCAGAGTTGTTTATTTTTAGTGTTGCTGTGATTGTATAAACTGCCCTTTTTCTGTTTACTCTATCAGCTCATTCAAGACTTACCAGGTTTCATTGAAACCATCCTTCCATGCCCATCAATAGAGGAATGATTGTCCAAGGTAGGGTATATGATTATGATGGAATCCTATTGTGCTATAAGAAATAACAAGCAGGATGGTTTCAGAAAAACCTGGAAAGATGTGTATGAATGGATGCAAAGTGAAGTAAGCAGAACAAAGAGAACAGTTCACCCAGTAACAGCAATCTTGTAAAGATAATCACCTGCAAAAGACTTAAATACTCTGATCAATACAATGATTCGTGATAATCCAGAAAGACTCATGATGAAAAATACTATTCAGTTCCAAAGAGAACTGCTGAACTTGAAGTACAGATTGAAGCATGCTTTTCATTTTTTCTTTCTTTTTTCAGGGCGAGAGGAAGCAATATAGCTTATATAGAAATATATTTTGTCTGGCTTCACATGTATAATGTCTATCATATTGCTTACCTCTTCAGTGGGTGGGGAAGAGTTCTAATCTAAATCTTTCTCTGTGACCTGGGCAAATCACATACACTCTCTTCTTCTCAATTTCCTTACCTAAAAAATCACAGGTTTGGGGGACTAAATGCTGTCTGTGGTCCCTTCCAACTCTACATCTGTGATCATTTAAATGTAAGATGTGAAGCCTAGCCATTTGAAACACTAAATTATTTAAAGCAGTGCTCTGTGTGTGTCTGTGTGTCTGTTCATGTGTAAGTGTAGCAGGATGGAAAAGGAGGGAACCTTAATATGATTCCTTTTGCTATTTTCTATAACCAGGACTTTAATATCTGTGTCACTTTGATATTAAGCTGGATTTTAAAAAAAAGTATTACTCTTTAAATGTTAGGTTCTAACATTTGACCTAATCCTTTGTCTATGTTCCCTAAATGACTCATAGTTCATACACATTTCCAAAGAAAAGAAAGTTTAGGGCTGATTCAGATAGACAAAGTAAATTGAAATTGATACTTTTTATATTTTGACCCAATTTCATTTATGCCCCATTCATTTAGTGGTGCAGTTGTGGCTATAATTTCATGGTCATCAATTTACAATGTCTTAATAATAAAAAATTTCATTCAGAAGTACCCCAAAAACTTGTGGTTTTACAAGGTGGCTTTGTCATTCCATTACTCCATTCCATATGATCCTTCTTTGCAAGAGAATGCATTATGACTATTTTCACAGCTTTCAACTTTTGGAAAAGTTGGATACTGTACTATTAATCTGGGGAAAATGAGCCAGTCACCACATCCTTAAAATGGAAACTAGAGGGGCCAGCTGGGTAGCTCAGTGGATTGAGAGCCAGGCCTAGAGACGGGAGGTCCTAGGTTCAAATCTGCCCTCAGACACTTCCTAGCTGTGTGACCCTGGGCAAGTCTCTTGACCCCCATTGCCTAGCCCTTACCACTCTTATGCCTTGGAGCCAATACACAGTATTGACTCCCAAGACATAAGGTAAGGGTTTTAAAAAAAAATGGAAACTAGGAGAACCAAAATGATGAAGGCAGAAAAACCTCCTACACCATAAGCCAGGCTTTGAGGTTTTTGTCATTTCCTTCTTAGTCTATAATATTATAGTACCCTAGGCCTAAAGGTAAGCAAAAGGGACTTCATATTAAATGTAGGATTGGTCATGATAGCTTCTATCACCTAGTTGTTTGTCCATTCAAAAACATTGATTTAGAACCTCATAGATAAGAGCTATGGAAAACTAAATTGTATTTTTTTTAAATTCTTTAATGGTTTTTTCTTTCTACTTGTTTTCTGTCCTTTGATTCCCCTTTCCATCTTTGTTATATTAAATGTTCATTCTTTGGAATGACCAAATTTAGCCACTATATCAGTTTGGTGAGGAAGTATATCACAGTGGTCAGAGAGCTGGCCTAGGAGTCAGGAAGACCATAGTAACCTTTGGCAAATGCGCCCAAGAAAGGTGAAGAAGGGCCCTTGGAAACAGACTACTTCAGTTAAATCCCAATTGCTTATCTATTCAGAGGGAGCTTCCTTGTCAGAGCTCCCTCTCCTGGTGAAATCAAGTTTAGTCCAAAAACTAAAAGTTAGTGTTCTGGTTGTAAAATCTGAAGAGTTGGAACAGGCTTCAGGTCGGAGTAGCAAGGGACTATAGTAGAAAGAACAAGAGACATTAATCCCCCAATACCTGTCTAGTTGAAAGGGACCTCAACAGCCAGCTAGGTCAAGCCCTATTCAAGTCATGAGTCCCTTCTACAAGATCCCTAATATGGAGGCTTCCGGTCCCCTGAAGACCCTCTAGGGATGGAGAATTCACACCCATTACACTTAAGCTCTTATGAGGGCTTTCTGATAGCTCCAAATGTCAGAAAATTCTCCCTTACAGTGCATTAAATCTGCTTGCCTCACCTTAAACCTTAGGTACTAACTAGTATTGGGTTGTTTTTTTGTTTTGTTTTATCTAAGCACAATAAATATAACTTCTCTTGCATGTGCCACCCATCTAAATGTTTGGAAGCAGCTATTAGACCGTTTACCTCCAAAGACTTTTCCAGGAGAAACCTCCTTGGTGCCTTCATCTCTTCTCTGAACCTACTCAAGCTATCAGTATCCTTAAAATGAAATGCCTAGAACTGACCATGAGATGCCAGGCGTGACCTCCCCATCACCGCCTATGTGTGGTTCAATTCAGAACACAGGTGGCTTCTTATCTCCTTGGACATTGTATTTTTATTAATGCAGCCTGAATTGATGCCATTTTGGAAATAACTTACATAATGCTCTTGATTTGCACTGGCCACCGTTGAATGTAAAGTCAACCAGTCCTCAGGTCTGTTATATAAAGTGCTGAACTTAATGCCATCCTATTCATGTGAGGTTGTTTGCCTCTTAACCTAAATGTGGGACGTGGAATTTATGTGTCATCCGAGGACTACTTCATTTTTATGGTCTCCCCACTGCAAGGCAGTCACAGTGCCTGAACCAAAATACTTGTTGATTAGATTATTCACTGTTGAACGACCTATGAATGTGTCGTTTTCTTCCAGTATCAAACTTGGACTCCCAGGGCACTAGACCCAGAATATATGCCGTATCTTTAAAAGCAATTGTCATTTGCTTTAAATATCCTTTAAAAGGTGCTTTAATATCCTGCTTGATACAGGATATTAAAGATTCTGTAATATTCTGTGATTCAATGCAGTCAATACAATGCAATCTCTAAACAGGAACATCAGTCTTCTCTATGCTGAAATTAAAGTGATGAAATATAATAGCAATAGGTCATTTAGTCAACAAGCATTTATTAACCAAGCATATGGGCGTGTACTGGCAGGTGAAAATAGACAATGAGATGGGCCCAGAATTGAAGAGTTTGGGCAAAACTATAATAAAAGTATTGTGCATTGCTGCCAGTGATTCCAAGCTACTCACTCCTGGAAGTGCCACAATTTTTAACACTGATTTTATCATAATGATACAAGGCTTTTTTGTTGTTATTTTTCAGTCGTTTCAGTCCTGTCTGATTCTTCATGACCCCATTGGTGATTTTCTTGGCAAAGATACTAGAGTGGTTTGCCATTTCCTTCGCCAGCTTATTTTACAAATAAGGGAAATTGAAGCAAATAGGATTAAGTGACTTTCCCAGGGTCACATAGCTAATAAATGTCTAAGGTTAGATTTGAATTCATAAAGATGAGTCTTCCTGACTCCAGACCCAGCACTACCCAGCTACATGGCCACAAATCATTCAAGGCCTTGATCAAAAGAATCAAAACTGCAGGTAACCAAAAGGACAGTAGAGGTTTGGATGGTAGATAAAAGCAGGCTGCAGCATATTAACAATGACTCGAAAGATAAGAATAAAAGAAATCATCCAGGATATCTCTGATCAAAAAAGAAGGTTTCATCACATAGAAAGAATCAAGGGTCACCTGGACAAGCCATGATTTGTATAGATCTCTAGGAGGAAGATCCCTCATACATTCTAAAGAATTTAGGGCAAGAATTGCACAAGGTGGGAAAGGATGGATGAGATGGACAAGTTACGCAAGTACACACCAGTGAGATCACAGATCTACCACAGTATCAAGGTGACATTCAGGTTCTCTTCCTTTACATCTTGTCAAAATCTTTTTGATTCCAAATTCTGTCTTCTAGTATATTACTGATTATTCTTAGCTTTTTGTCAATTGTCATTTTGATAAATGTGCTATTAATTAATTAATATTAATCCAAGATGCTGATAAAAATGTTGGTAGGCAAGAACCCTGTTAATACCAGAGACTTCCCTCCACTTTGGACCTGATTCATGATTCAAAACTGGATACAGAAATAGGTAGGTGGTTCAGTGGATAAAGAGCCAGGCCTGGAGACAGGTGGTCCTGGGTTCAAATGTGACTTCAAACATGTCCTCGCTGTATGACCTGGACAAGTCACTTAACCCCAATTGACTAGCCATTACTGCCCTTCTGCCTTGGAACTAACACTCAGTGTCAATTCTAAGATGGCATGTAAGTTTTTGGAAAAAAATAGATATAGTTGTTCAACTATGTCCAAAACCACATAACTATATTATCATCCAGCCTCTGTTTCTTCCATCTTGTCCATAGAAATATGGAGATAGTTTAATTCAAATATTTCCTACTATGTATATGGCATTATCATGTTAATCTTGTTAATTGTATCTGAAAAATGCTAGACCAACTTCTCAGAATTGAACTCTTCCCCTATCTTACTACATGATCCCTGCTCTCGCTCCCAAAAATTTTGAGATGTAATTAATTATTTGATTAATGTGCAAAGCCAGGAGGTATTTGGTATAAGATGTTGGGACAAAATGAGGTCTCTGTTTGTGTATGTGTGTGGGTATGTAGAGTTAAACAGTTTTCTCCCATCTTTTTATTATAATATTTTGCTAAGTAGGTTCTAATAAAACATATGCTTAGTGGAAGATTACAAGAATTACTTGGTATTTAAACAAGAGACAAGTATATTGGATATTTAAAGATGCATAAGGAAAATTATCAGTCTTTATGAAAACATTCCCCAAAAAGCGATGGTTACCATGAAAAAAACAGCACATAATTATTTTGGCAGCATGCAACTGAAGGGTGAAATCATCTTCTGGTTTCAGACAGCTCTTTGAATAATGATGCCCATATCCAAGCCAATGGTGGCCTAGATCCTCTTTGCACTACCAACTTCTTTCTGATCAAGGAAACGTTTCCTTTCCACAATTATATTTACATCAGAAGCCATCAGCCAGCCATTGTCTCAAGAGTTTCTCCATGTTTCCCTTTTAAATCTCTGTTTCTCCTACTTTGGGAACAGCTTGGAACATGAATCAAATGCTAAAGCTTGCCTTCTTTTCCATAGTAGTAGAGTACATGTCCTTCTGGAAACTATTTCTGGACTTCTTTAATGATATACTATCATAGTTCTACCTCAATTCAAAAAACATGTGTTCACTGTCATTAGTGATCTACTGGCCATTCACTGAGAGCTTCCTTTTCTTCTCACATCACTCAGATGCCTTCCCATACCATCTCCTTCTTTACCCTGAGTGGCTCTTCTCTTTGCCTTGGCAAACCCTTGTACATGAAAAAATTATTCCATTCCATCCCATTTTTAGAAGTTTACCCCATTTAATCCTGGCTCTCATTAATCTTCCTTCTCTATCTATTGACTACTTCCCTGATACTTATAAACATGCCTATATCTTCTCTATTGTCAAAAAACCATGACTTGATCCATCTATGGCAGAAAGCTATCCCCTTATATCTTCGCTCTTCTGTAGCTATCTACAATAGGTGCCTCTTCTTCCTTTAGCTTTCTTCTTCTAACTTCATTATTCAACTGAAATTTGTCTTTGCAATGTTCTGTTACACCAGATCTGGTAATCATTTCTCAAGACCTTTCTGTACACTCTCTTCTTGATACTGCCAAGTTTTTATAGCACCACCCTATCCTGGTTCTCCTCCTACCCAGTCTCTTTTAAGGGAACTTCATCCAAGACTTTATCACTAACTTTTATTCCCCAAGACTTTGTCCTGGGCCCTTTTCTTTTCTCCCTCTATCCTATTTCAGTCAGGTATCTCATAAGTTCCCATGTATTTATTATTATCTCTGTGAATTCTCAGATCCATTTATCCAACCCTAACCTCTCTCTTGACCTCTAGTCATATCTTCAACTGTCTTTTGGGCACCTTGACCTAAGTGTCCTATGACCATCTTAGACACATGTTCAAAACAGAACCAATTATCTTTTCCCAGAATCTTCCTTTCATCTATACTTTCCTATTACTGTGAAGGGTGCTAACCATCTGTACTCAGATCCTAGGTATCACCCTTCAACTACTCACTCTCTTATTTCCTATATCCAATTTGTTGCCAAATCCAGACTACTTTACCTTCACATTTCTCATCCCTTCTCTGTTCTGACCCTACCACCAACCTGGTACAGTACAACCTACTAGCCTGATCACATCACACCTGGATTATTGCAAAAGCCTTTTGGTTAGTCAGCCTACCTCAAGTTTCCACTGCAGTCAAGGCTTTGTTCAGCTGTCCAAAGTTATCTGCCTAACATGCATGTCATGTCCCTTATTCAATATATACTTCAATGGTTTCCCATTGCCTCTAGGATCAAATATAAAATCCTCTATTTGGTTTCTAAAGCCTTTCCTATCTTTACAATCTTCTTATATTTTACTCTTTTCCACACATGTTCTCTGATCTAATGATACTGAGTGCTTGCTATTTCTTACATGAAACATTCCATCTCCTTACTTTGAGCATTTTCCCCTTACTCATTCCCTTAACCTAGAATGTTCTCCCTCTTCGTTCCTCTGTTCTAAGTTCCTCAGCTGTGTTCTAAGTTCCCCAGCTTTCTTCAAGTCTCAGCTGAAACTTCTCTGCAGGAAGTTTTCCTTTGTGTCCTTTAATGCCTTCCCTTTAAGATCACCTCAAGGAGATTGGGCAAATATCTTCATTGTACATAATTGTTTACAAATTATACCGCACACACACTTAGATTGTGACCTTGAAAGCAGGACCTGTTTTTGCTTTTCTTTTCATCCCCAGAAGCACTTAACAGTTCCTGGCACATAGGAAGCACTTAATATTTGTTGACATGACTTGCAAAGCAGAATTCTTTGACTATAGCAACTTCATTGATTTCTCTTCCTCTCCCAACCCTATAAATGAAGGGTTCTTAACCTTTTTGTGTGTCATCAACCCCCTTTGATAGATAGTCCAGTGAAATCTATGGACCGTTTCTTAAAATACTGTTTCTGATGACATAAAATAAGACATGTAGACTGACAAAGGAAATAAATTACATTGAAATACATTTATCAAAATATTTAAAAACCTTGTGACACATGAATATGATGGAATATTATTGTGATGTAGGAAAATCATGAATGTGAATAAGACAGAGAATCATGAAAAGATCTACATGAAGAAATTCTGAGTGAGGTATGAAGAGCCAAGAAAATAATGTACACAGTTAACAATAACAATGTAAACAGAAAAGACCACAGGCAAAAAAAATCAAAAGTGAATATTATAAGATTAGAAAGAACAATTGTGGCTTGAAAGAAGAGAGGGGAAGTCACTCCTATCCTGTTTGTAGAAGTGGAAAGTCCACAAGTGGTGCAAAAAGACTGTACATTGCACACATTTTCAAACCCGACATTGATCAAATATCTGATTGTTTTCCTCTTGCTTTTTTTTAACATAAAAATATGATTTGTTATATGAGTGTAGCTCTCTGGAAAGGGAAGAGGGAGAAATGTAAAAATAAATCTGTGGAGATGTTAAAAAAAAAAGACACAAAAACATTTTCAAAGAAACAAGCATTCAGGGATTCCAGGTTAAGCAACCCTGACCTAAATAAAAACATCATTTTTTTTTTGTGAATTTCTTCTTGTAAAATTCTTTTGTGAATTTTAGATTTACTCCACCCTGCTTGGTCTAACAAAACAGGAATGCCTAAACCCCTGCTTAAGGATTAAGTGTTGAGAAGGATGGCCTATGACAGACATGTGCTAGCAAATGACAAATCAGAAACAACTGACAGACCCACTAGGCTGTCCTAAGTCAAGCTTAAGCTACCATTGGTACATGTGAGACACAGGAAGTGATGTAAAAACGATCTATATATTTCATGTCACTTCCTCTTCAGCCTCTTTTCACGGAGAGGTGGCTCTGGCTCTGGTGGCAGAGAGGTGGCTGGTGGCTGCATGCTGGGCATCTTGGCATCTTGCCGTGGCTACAGCTATTGTCCAGGTTTGGCAGTGAGCATCCTTGATACAAGACTGGGAGAAGCTTAGTAGCCTAGTTCAGGTGAGGCATCTTAACTGAGCTCTCTCAGAGTTTAGGCTGATTCCTTTTCCTTTAGTTTTCCTAAAAATGCCATCCTCCTAGGAAGCCCCTCGAAGGAGGCCTCCTGGTGGAAGGTCTCTGAACTCCCCTTGGCTCAGGCTAGGCCGGAGAAATCCTATACCCTTTTCCTTCTCTTTTCTTCTTAATTCCTTCCCTCTATATTAATTAAACCACCATAAAATTTCCAAACTGATGAGTATTTTATTTGGGATTTGAATTAAATCCCTGGAGACCAATTAAATTTATATTCAGTCTCAACCCTAAATTTACCCTTACACTTTGATCTTTTTGCACTCTCCATTCCATCCAATTGAGGTCATAGAATCATAGATTTAGAATTGAATAGGATTTTAGAGCCTAGTTTCTGCTGTCCTCTCAGATGAGACTGGAACCTGAAAAGGTGAAAGAGTAACTTGCCCAGTGCTATATAGGTGCTAAATTAAAAATAGTGCTGTAATTTCAGCCATGGTCCTCTGACTCCACATCATTCCTGCCTATCTTTGAAACATAATATATTCTCATTTTTAATCTGTGAGTAAGAAAAGTAGTGGGTCTGTTGTAGTGTGTGGGTCTGGATCCCAAAGAGATCAGAGATATCTACCAGTAACAAAATATTTTTAGCAGTTCTTTTTGTAGTGGAGAAGAACTAGAAATGAGAGCTTGTCCATCACTTGGGGAATGGATGAACAAGTTGTGGTATATGGTTGTAATGGAGTAATATTGAGGCATAAGAAATGACAAACAGGATGACCTAGAAAGATTTATATGAGCTGATGCAAAGTGAAGTGAGCAAAACCAGGAGAACAGTATATATACAGTAACAAATATTGTATGATGATCAACTTTGAAGGACTAAACCATTAACAGCAAACCAAGTTTTTAAGATCACAAAAGACATGATGAAAAATGCTATCCACGTTCAAAGAAGGTACTGTTGGAGTCTGATTGTAGATCAAAGCATGCCATTTTTCACTTTATTTCATGATTTTTTTATTATATGTGTGATATGTCTCTTCTTTCATAGCATGAGGAATACAGAAATATGTGTTGCATGAAAGCTCTGGCATAACCCATATCAGACAATTTACCACCTCAGGAATAGGAAGGAGAGAACCTGAATTCTAAAATGTCTGAAAACAATTGTCAAAAACTGTTTCTACATGTAACCAAATACATACAATTTAAAAAAAGAAAATGCACAGTATTATATGTCTTCATATAGGAGGAATCTTCTGGCAGACAATGAAGAAAGCAGCAGGACACAGAAAATTGGTAAAAGGTTATTTGTTATCTTTGGAGGGTGAAGGTCTGTGAAAACTGCAAGCATTAGGAAAAAATGATGATAGTTCATATGAGGTAGAGTTATCATCAATAGACATTTATGAAGCTCCAACTGATGATGATGCAGGAGAAGAAAACAGACACAATTATGAAATAGTCCTTATCCTATGTCAAAAATGGAAAGTAAAGATGTTCTTTGATTTTTTTTTCCCCACTGTTCTCTGGACACTAGCAAAATGTAATAGGAATTAGACATAGAAACAATTTTGCCATCTTTTAAAAACAATTCTACTGTCACCATAATTGGACCAATCCATAAGTTTATTTTATGACACTTCCCTAAATCACAGGGAATAAGTAAATATCCCCAAACAGATGATACTAGAATTTTAAAATATTGAGCAAATTTCATAACAAAAAATACTCAAAAATCATATCCACTCCTACTGCTTCAATTATTTATTATGCAGCATATAATTTCTATTGATGATTCCTAAATGCCCACCTTTATCCTAAATATCTCAAATTTCAGTGACAAAATTGACAAAGATCTAGCTTCAAATTCTAGCACGTCCAAAATTAGTTGTCTCTTGAGTCCTGCCCTTCATAGTAACAATCCCTGGCCACTTTCTGTTCATTCCTACTGCTCTGAAAACTTGTATAGCAGACAGAACAATTGGTTTGAAGTAAAATTTGGATTTGAACTCTGTCACCACTTACTAGCTATGTGACTTTGGGCAAATTGTCCAACCTTTATTTATGACCCTTAATTCCCCCAATTGAAAAAATGGGAATATTCCTCATTGAATTGTTTGATAGTTTCTTAGATGCCTCACGTGCTATATGCATAAAAGATATTTTCTTTTTTTTCTTATTCTTGAAATAGTTTGGTGTACTAGTGATATGCTGGAAAGAACCCTGGCCAAGGGGGTAGATTCCAGTTCTGAAACTAATACTAACCTGGTGACAGCAGGCAAAGGCATTTAAATTTCCCCTATGCACACTACATAAACTTTCAGTATGCACTAGTTTCTGAGAAAAGTGCTTTGTAGCCTTAAGGCAAAGTAGAAATGTTAATTATTTAAAAATCATATCTGGCAGCTTTAATCTTTTGGGAAGGAAAGGAATGTACGGCTGGGAAATGATTCCATTTGTCTAAACAAACTTTCTTGGCTACCAACATTTCCACTTGGACTTGCCATACTAATAGTATTAACAAATTCACATTTATATAACACAACAGCACCTTTTACAAATATTGTTTCGTCTGATCATTACAACAACCCTGAGAGGTAGGTATAATTATTAACCCCATTTCATAGACAAGAAAACTGAAGCAGATGGCAAAATAACATCCAAGGTCACAGTGTTAGTAATTAACTGAAACTGGATTTGAACTCAAGTCTGCAAGACTCCAGGAACAGCGTCCTATTCATTGAACCACCAGGCTTCCTTTGTTGTGTTCATTTTACAGATCAGTAATACTGAGGAACAAAAAAAGCACAGAATCTCCCAGAGATCCCTAAATCCACTCCAGAGAACGTGAATTGTCTTCCCCGCTGCTGCGTCAATCAGCGCCAGCGCAGAGCGCAGGCGCTCCTCGGCTTGCGGGGGTCACGTGAAGGGCAAATATGGCGGCGCCCAGCAGAGGCCCGCCCACGTTGCTGTAAACGCTGCAGAGGAGGCTACCCTTGCGACTTCTATGCTGTGGGCTTGGAGCCCTACCAGGTACCCGCACACCCGGGGCTAGGGAAATGGAGCCGTTGCCGGACCCAGCCTCTGCGCGTAGGCTGGGTCCGAAAAAGCGCTGCAGGCTTAGAGCCTACATTCGGACGGCCCCAGCTCTTCTTAGGCCTGGTTATCCCTTCCTGGCTTCCCCAGAGCTTTATTCATAATCTACCATCGACACCTCCCTGACCCCAACCACACCCAAACGTAAAATATTTTCTTTTCTTCAAAGTTTTGTTCGGGTTTCTTGCCCCGCCCCAGTTTATCCTGTCGAGGCCTTTCTTGTGCGCTTCTCTTTTAGTTCTATGCGCAAATTCATCTCTTGCTGAATTTATCTTTGTATCTGCCCAATCTTTGACCCATGCATATATGCTTCCTCATAAATAGTGAGAATAGGTTACTGCGTACTTGGTAGATATATGTCCACTTAAGCTCGTCACAAGTTCAGCAAGAGATGACTCCGATAAACAGTTGGTCATCAGATATTAAGACCCTGCTTTGTGCCAGACGCTGTGCTGGGTGCAAAGGATGCAGGTACAAGGAAACAACCCCAAATTTTTGTGAGCTTACATCAAGGGAAATAACATGTAAAGTGCTATATAAACACTGGCTTTTGTTACTGTCTTCTAAGGGGAGACAGACAAGTGCATATAAATACATAAAGTTAAATACATATATGTACAAGTAGCTTGGGAAGAAAGTCACTAGTATTTGGTGGAAACACTTAATGCAGAAGATTGTGTTTGAGCAGCATCTTAAAGAAAGAGGGAAGCTCCGTGAGGTGGCGGTAAGAAGGAAGAGACTTTTAGGCTTGGGGCATGGCCACTACAGAGGCATTGAGATGTTACCCAGTTTGACAGAATGCTAGAATGGGAAGCGGAAGTAATGCCCAGTGATGCTGGAAAGGTATTTGGGGCTCTGGATAGGGCTTTAAAAGCGAAGCAGAGGGGGTCTTATATATATTATTCTAGAGACAATAGGAAGCCACTGGTTTGGTTTGGTAGGGGAGTCACATGGTCAAATTTTGGACATCTGCAGGTAGGTTGGACCAGAGGGGTGGGAAACCCATTTTAAGCTATTGGCAGTTATATGGATAAGCAATGATGAGAGCCTGAAAAAAGATGTTAGCTGTGTGACTAGAAAGGAGTATATGTGAGTTATCATGTAAAGATACAAACAGCAAGATTAGCAACTAATAGGACATGTGAGGTTAGGGAGAATTTAGGAGGTTTAGGGTAGTTCTGATGTGAGCCTGAGACACTCTCTCCAAGGGAAGAGTCTTGCCTTTTACTTTCCTGATAATTTGAGGCTATGTTGCTATGCAAGGAAATCAGTACTTTTGTTACTATCCTATGACTCTTTGTGCCCTAGGCATGGCTATTAAACTAAAAGAGAATCAAAATTACTTAAAGCATGTGTGAGAATCAGCTATTAAACTATAACTATAAACTATAACATTGTTAAACTACAAACTACTTAGTATCAGTTGTGTATCTATGTCCTGAAATGCTCAGCAACTTTTTCAACAAGGAATTTGAATAGAAAGGAAGGTGATGGAATCTGACTCCTATAAATGTTAAATTATTTCACCTTAAATTTTTAGAAATGCTACCGCATTTGCTTTCTTTCAAAATATCGCTAACTGTATCTATGAAGCAAGGAACTTTATCTTTCTCTTATGGCTAGGGCTAGTGAAGTATATATCTAAATTTTATTTATTTATATATATATGGGGTGCTCAGGGAGGGGTAGTATCCCTGGTATGGAGGGCTTGTCTTACCCTCCTAGGGCAGCTCTCCAACCTCTGACCCTCACCTGACACCCAGCTCTCACTTGTGGCTCCCAGTAGCTGCTAGCATGCAGCAGCAGCCACACCCCGGGGCAACGGCTTCCACAGGCCAGCTAAACCTTGTGAGGGTAGCCATCGGGTCGTAGATCCCTGGTGAACCAAGGCTTTGCTCACCCAGCATGTGAAGACTGCTTTGGCTGAACACACGGAAGAAACCAATAAAAGGTTCAACAGCTGAGATGGCGACGCAGCAAAGCACTGTGGAGTGCTTAGGGCATGTTGGAACACAAAAGACAACATGGCCATCCAATGCAGCTGAGGAAGTCTCCAGGTGTAACGATTCTTCATACCATTGGACCCAGGCTTCCAACGCCGAGAGAGTGGGACTGTCTCTGTGCATCGACTTTTCCACTTAAATCTCCTTCACCCACAAGTGTCTTTGTGCACTCATCTATACACCATAGATGAAAATGCACAAAGACAATTGTCATCCTCGGTTACTGAGAGACTACTACCAGACCAATTTGAGGCTATTAGATGTGACTCTCTTTTTTCAGATTCTTTTATCTTAAAATTCCTTGACAATTTCTCTTTAATCACTCATTTTCCTCAGCCTGACAAAACTTTTAAGCAAGAATTGGGTGAATAAAGTTACATTAATTTCAATTTGGTTTGAGATAGGGAATCAGAATTAAAAAGGCTCTCTTATGGCCTAATGTACTCAGTCTGCACACTTCCTACACCTTTGTTCAACTTGTGATTATAATAAATGGAGGATGGGAGTAATTCAGGACTGTTTGGCAAAAAAAGCTTCAATAAAACAAGGCAGCAAAGAGTATTAAGAGAAGACAGTATAGAAGTGGCTAATTATTGGGATGAGGTTGTTATAGAGGACAATGAAGAAATTGAGAAGTGTATGGAAGTGAAACATAGGAAGATTGGGCTGCTCAACTTTTATTTCTTGTTTTTTTTTTTTAATTTGGGTATTTTATATTTTTATTAATTTTCCTCCAAAATTTCCAGTTTGTATCAGGGCCATTTACTCTCTTAAAAATTGAGGATTCTCCAATTTTAGTAGGTTATATTTATCAAATATATACCATTTTAGAAATTAAAATGTCTTATTTTGAAAATAGATTTGATCCCACTCCTAAAAGGGTTTTTGTAGACCCACCCCAGGAATTTTACTTGGGCAACTCTGTGGAGGGTAAATGGAGACTGATTAGGAGGGAGTTGCATTAGACCAGATGAAAGGAAATGAAGACCTGAACTAAGCCAGATGTCATTTTAATATAGTCAAATGCAAGTGCTGTTGTAGAGATAGAATTCACAACTGAATAGATATGCAGGATTGCTAGTGTGTGAAGAGAGATAAAGGAAATGGTAGCCATTAGTGTCAGAACAAAAGAGCTGGGAGGATGACAACTAAGTAGGAGCCACTGGACTTGGTAATAAGGTCAAGGGTTACAGCTTCATTCACTTAGATTGAGGACAGTGTTCTGAGACAATTACTTACCTGCCTTGTAATTCTTAAAAATGGGGAGTAGGTGAGTGAAACCACACAGGGACAAGATTGAAGGCCCCTTTTGTACCTCATTGTTTTTGAAAACTTAACCTCACCATTTTGTAAATCATTGATATTATCAATAAGCGGTAATAGCTCACATTTTTATTAAGATTTTCTAAGTGTTTCAAATTTTTCATTTTATCCTTAGCCACTTTTGTGATAGTTGCTATTATTAAACCCAATTTTAGAGAGGAAAAAACACTTTCTGATTTTAGGTTCAACACCCTTCCCTGTGCCACCCAGCTACCTCTAGATCTACAGGGTAGTAGAATAATGATCTGAGCCAAGACATCAGTGTGAATGTTTTCCTGGGTGTCCCATTACAATCTGCATTCCTTTACAGCAGAGATTGTTTTGCTTTTTTGTTTGTGATCCCAATGCTGAGCTCAGTCTCGTACATAGGAATCATTTCTTTCCTTCTTAGTCAATAGCTCTTGACTAATCACTATTGAGGTATTAGAATTACAAAAAGATCAATGGATTTAGAAGTCAAAACATTTAGATTAGAATATACCGAGCTGCCAATTTATGGCATAGAAGCTATTAGGTGGCAGTGTGTTGCTTTAGGTTGGGAGTCTGGAACACCCGAATTCAAACTCTGACCTTTACTATTTACTATTCAACAAGTGATATTTAGCCCTGACTGGCAAAAGAAACTTATAGGTGTTAAGTCATAGAGGTCAATGTTGGCTTTTTACAAGAAAATGGTTCCTAAGTATGAGTAGAAAACTATGCTGTGAGATCTTGCCCCTCAGATTGGCAAGTCGTGTGGACACTGATTACTTGGGAGCACAGTAGTAGGTAGCCCTCTTTGGGGATTGTTTAGACTATGGCTGCCTGAGATTCCATAATTAAACTGTCCCCTTTTTTGTTATTAATATCTTGAATTATTTTAAAACAAATATTTCTTTAATTATATTACCTGTAAATGTCAGATATATTCATGTAGATTTGGGGCTAGACCCCAAGACATTCTATGATTACTATAATTGTGAGCAAATTTTCAGACATTTACTTACATGTTTTACTTGAGTCCTATGTTAGAAATTACTGAAAACTAATCTTGTGACTTCTAAATTTTAAGGCCTCAAGATGGAACATAATCAAGAAGATACAGAGAGAAGATTAAGTATCAATGAAATCATAGCCAGAAGAGTGAAACAACTTCCACAAGGGGATCAGTAAGATGATCTTATTTGATATACACATCATAACCAGATAAATCTTCATTTTCATAATTGTTCCATTTTGAGGACAACCTGTCAATGTCCTACTTACCTTAGCAGGATATCCATCAAGTACATTTTTTAAAAAGGGAATATGGTAGTTTGATTTAAGCTGAAGCAGTTTTTAGGACTGGTTGAATTTGTTAGCCAGATTGTTTACTAATATCCTTAAACAGCATGGGTTACTTTTCTTCTATAGTAAACTGCTTGATAGGTGGGGCTTCTTTTTTCTTTATACTCGATCCCTTGCACTACAGATGGTTAAATGAATTCAATTTTAATATAATGTAGTGCTGTATACTTTTGTACAACCAGATTCCTTATGGCCTTGTTTCTAAATACTAGTGCAGAATTTTCTGAATCATTTTAAATTCCAGTTTTTGTAAAAAGTCTTAAGAGGTATATGCATAAAACATAATAAGCGGCATTATCTTGGGCACAAAGTTTTAACTGATTACATAAAATTAGTATTATAATGAATCAGGGCTCATTTACTGTTTAACATTCCAAATATAACTGGACCTGTCATAATCTTGTGTAATTATTTAATGATGAGACAAGAGAAAGTGTTTTTGGAAAGCTGCATCATCCAAGGAATTTAATGTTTTTGTTACTGGTGATTTTATGTTCATGTAGTATATCAAGACAAATGTTATGTCATGTTATTCTTGGTTAAATTTAACAACAAATATGTGCATTTTTATAAGTATGCATTAGTAATCTTAACTAGTTAAATCATCTTATTTAAGCAACGTTGATGATCATCAAGGACTTAGAAAAGGGAGTAGACTGGTCACATAGGAAGAGTGAAGGATAATACATGGACAACTTGTATATTGCACTGGTATCCACAAAACATTGGATGAATGTAGTGTGTGGGCAGATAGAGTAAATGGAGGATTTGTGAAAAGGTAGGGACAAAAATTGCCTACAATTAGATGGTATAGGTAGCTTGCACTCTTCACTCAGTGACAAGACTACAAAAACCCAATAAAACGCCATCTTTTAATCCTTAAGGAAATATAAATATCATAGAAAGGTTTACCAAGTAATTTTTAATGTTTTCTAGTTCAATCCTCTTCTATATCCTTTATGCTTAATAATCTATTGAGTAGACAGGCAGGAAAGGGCATAAAAGATACAAAAACCATTAAGGGAGAAAGAACATATTCAACCTTTGAACAAGACTTCATTGAGGACAGCTTGGACTATTATCTTCCCTAAAAAATTAACCCCATAATAAAAATGGTAGAGATTGAATGAGTGAGAAGATCCACTCTAGATTCTGTTATAGCATGGGTAACCCTGCAATATAGTAAAATTCTAAATACTTATTACTCATTCTTATGGCATGCCTTGCAGGTGGGTAAAGAATTGGGCAGCACTTGAATTCTTTATTCTCCTTTGGCTGAATTTCAAAAGTTGATATCAACACTAAGGGGTGTGGGGGGTAGAAGTGGGGAGACTTTATAATAAGAACTTGCCTTGAGCCTACCAGAGTTGGCACTGAAATCAAAGCTAGAAAAGTAGTTCTGTAAACCAAATGATAGGCAACCTGGTATAGCAGCACTAGGCAAAGAAGCAAGAGATTTTGCTATTAATTTTTTGTGATCGTGGCTAAGTCGTCATCCTCTCCCCACAACATAAGGAGTATAAAGGGTTAGGAGAAATTGAGAGGGAAGTTTGACCAAAAGTTTTCTAAATTTCCCAGTGCTGATATTATGTTCATTCTGAGTTTGGCAAAAAAAAAAAAAGTATGCTTTATACAGATTTTATTTCGGAGGCCAACCTATTCTTATTTGTGAAATGAATACTCCCAAGTAAAATCTTTCTATTTGAGGGTATTGTATGTGAAATATAGTAGAACCCTTTTAATAACCTTTGACTCCAAAGTCCAATCGTCTTCTTTGATACAGAAACCGTATCCGTGTATTTGCTTGCCAGTCCACAATATCTCATTCGCTGGCTCTAGTATACTTTCAAATCTAGCTTCATTAGAGAATTATAAACTTGGCTTACAAATCAAAAAATGGTAGGAAAGTACAAATTAGAAGTTGCACAGGCTCTTACTTTCTAGACATCCTCCAAAAGGTTTAAATTCTACAAAACATTAGCTGTTGATAACATTTAAGTATTTAGAAAAGTTCTGACAATTTTCTCTCTTCTTTCTTAGGAATTTATTTATGACCGGATCAGCTTATGTTGGACTAAATGCTGCTTTTTGTGGCCTAATAGCAAATAGTTTTTTTAGACGCGTTTTAAATGTGACACATGCTCGAATAGCATCAGCTTTACCAATGGCTGTTCTCCCATTTTTGTCAACCCACATAACTTACCAGAATGCTGTAAGTTTACCTTTGAGTTCAGGTAAATTATATTTAATATTTCCAAGGATTTTGTGTGGTTTTAATTTGCTGCAATTTTGTAAAATTAAAAGATTATAAAAGTTAGGCTTTAGTAGAGTTCATCGAAATTGTTCCCTGACTCCATGCACAGAAAATAACTTGGTTGCAACAAAAGCTTCATAGTGAATCTTGACACTTGAACACTTTGTATTGGCAGGTGTAGACCAAGATCTTTTAGTTGATTTAAGGTATATGCCTTATCCTCTTAATCAGGTTACTTAATATCTTGTGCTAAAATACACATACATACACACACACGCATAAGGAAAAGGACCATCTCAAGGGTACTTAGAAGTGTGTTGAGTATACAGATGGCAATTATAATGAAATACGACCAGTGTGCTCTCATAAGTTGAATGGTCTTAAATAAAGTGCTTTCATAGTGGCTATGTCTATAATATCTCTATCCCAACCCTTGAATTTGCTAGGTAAAAAACTGCACTTGCAAAAAGGAAAAAATAGTTTTAAGACTACTAGTAAACTAAAGGTTTGAAGGTGTACTAATCAAGGAAGCCAATTATAGGAAATGGGCAACTAGTAGAGTGTAGAAAACTAATTTGGCATTACAGGGATGGGATTTTGCAGCTTTTATTTAATTTGGGATTGGCTATTTCCTTTTCAGTCCCTTGGATGAGATTCCTTGAGTTTTATGACACTAGAAACTCTTAAGAAGTCATTCAAATTGAGAATATAAAACTGAGTTCAGATTATAGAATCAAATGATCAGAATCTTGAAGCATGTTCACATGTCAGCAAAAGAGGAAGACACTATTATTATCTGGACTATTTCTTGTACCTTCTATTTCTGACTGAAAACTTGACAAATGGAATGAACTGTATCATTTTTACATTTGATTAAAATGTTGAAAAAATCTTTTGCATAATTTAATGGTTTAAATCAAACTTAATGAAATTGTAATCAATTGTGATATACAATTGATAGTTCTGTGGGAAGTGGCATGTCTTTAATTCCTCATTCCAGAAAACAAAGAGTTTTATTTTCTAGGTAATCTAAGCTGTGAACTCTGTACTCTCTTAAGAGGCGGACTGACTGGTATGATAATCGGAGGTATCTACCCTGTTGTTTTGGCCATACCAATAAATGGTGCTCTGGCAGCCAGGTATGTTTGCTGTATTCCTACCACTAACTGCTCCCCTATCAAATTAGGTAACTTTGAACTGGGGTTGAGTTTATTAACAGTTTTCTTTTACAAAGTAAATGAATAGTAAATTCATTTCTCATTTTAAAAAAAAAACACATCAAATTAAAACTTGGGAGATTTAACTTGGCTGCTTGATATAAAATAACCTTAGGCAAATAGTTTACTTCTCCATGCCAGCCTTTTCATTTAGCTATAACTTTTTCCCCCTCAGAAGGCATTTGTTTTTTCCTTAGAAGGCTTCAATAATATTCTGTCACCCTGTAAAAACTATTCATCTAATGGTCTTGTTGGGCACAGCTACTAGATTAACTTTGGAATCATTTAGCTGGCCAGACACTGTTCTAGAGATCAGATTTAAATAAAAAAAAAAACTGAGCATCTCTTACAGTGTTAACTACTCTTAAAATAAAACATTTCCATTAAAGGAACAATATAATTTTGTCTGTGTTGATAATACTTTCCCCAATTTGTGGACCTCTAATTACTGTGACCCACACTTCTCCAATATGCCATTAATCATACTCACACTTGAAAGGTTTTAACAAGACTTGGGAGTTTATGCATTGAAGGCATAGCTTTCAAGACCCAAGAGTCACCTCTATGCAGGACCCACTTGAAGTTTCAGATTAGGTGATTCTATTCTAGTACTTTTTCCCTAACCCATTCTGGAAAAGGAGGCACTTTCTCAATAGTTAACCACTTTATTTACTAGTCTGGGGGGAGTGGGGGTTCATTTTATGAATAATCCTGTGGACAAATCATTACATTCTTGTAGACTACCTTTTCTCATCTTTATCCAGAAATGTATATATGACAAAATACCCAATTTCTACTTTGTAGATTGTCATATCCAACAAAAACTAACACATTTTTCCAGATTTTTGTAAATTTTTGGTTCAATCCTATTTTCCTTTTAGGTACAACTCAGCTCCATTACCACAGAGAGGAAATATTTGGACCTACTGGATTACAGTCTCTCAACCTATCTTTAAAAAGATGGTCTTTCCCATAATGCTGCAGACTGTGTTTGCAGCGTACGTTGGTTCAAGACAGTATGGAGTACTCATAAAAGCACTTGAATTACCTGAAACTGGCATTTAATTTCAGGATGTTCACAATAATGAAATCAAGTACACAGCTAAAGGAAGAAAATAACATTACGTAAAACTAAGATACTAATAACCAACAAATATGAAAATAAAATTGTACTTATTACAACTTTGCTGTGATTTTATATCTATTCCCTGAACGTCAGTGCCTCCCATAAGTAAGCAAACACTATTGCTAAACAAATTATCTACAGGGTGAGTCAAAGACTCAGTTACTCAACTACTGTCCCTTTCAAAATAACTATGATACAGATAACATTAAGCTGAGGGAGGAAAGCTACCAAATTATTAGAAATGATTTTTTAAAAGGCAGAAAAGTTTGACAGTTTCTCATAATACTTCAAAGTGGAAAAGCAAAATACAAGGAAATACTCTGTAGCCAGTACTAACATTAACAAAATCCATCTCCATTCACTTCAAGTTATTTCTATAGCATTTTACATTTTTCCTGAAGTTTTCCTGGAGTCCAACTAGTTTAATATACCTACCAAAGCAAAAAAAAAGAAAGAAAGAAAAACAGACAACCTGAAAAGAATGCATTAATCATAGGGAGCTCACTGATAGGCAGCCCACTAAAAATTTTGGAGACCTCTAATAAAGTTAATTTCGATAAAGCCAAAATATGCTTACTACGAATTTCCGGCCTCTGCAATACAAGAGAACAAATCTAATCTACCTTTGAAATAATATTCCCCTGAATGTCCATAAGTTATCAGAGCACTAAATCCTAACACTACTTAACAAAGCTGTACAACACATAAAAATATTACATTCACATGACTAGGCAACTCCCACCCTGCCACTGAAGGTCAGAGATTAAAGTTTTTAGTCCCTCAACATATATTACCACTGTAAAATAGGCAAAGCTAAACTATGGTTGATGTACGGGCTCAAACGGGATAAAACACTTTACAAGTTTTTTCCTATACCAATAATGATAATATAGAACGCTAATGTAAATTTTGAGGAAAGAGAATTAGCAACATGCCTGCTTAGTCATTCTCCCCCATTCATACAGGAGGCAGGATTTCAAAAAAACCATTAAGAAAAATAAAAAAGAAACTAGAACTCTAGAAAATGGAAAATTTTCAACAAGTCAGAATATGGAATAATGTTTTTTTTTTTTAAAGGAAAAGGTAGGAGTTGTTTTGTTTTGTTTTTTATGATTACTGAAAGCTAATTTGGGTTTTGTTTTTAAATAAACACAACTATAACTAATTGAGACTCCATGAATCATATCTTTAAAGTCTTTTTTTTTTTTTGACCAGAACATTTTGTCAAAACAGGCATAATTCTATCTAAAATCATTATAGACAAACCATGTTAAACTAGTATAACTACCTGTTAATTCAAACACCTATTCTTTCTTGAAAACAATTCAAATTATTTTAAAACTTCAATGACAAACTTTATGTCTTACAGGATTTGCATCTCCCTTTCATGGTTCCAATAGTAACACATAATTAGTGCTCAATGTTTGTTTTACACATAATAAATGTGGGTTCAGATCTTTAATATTTTGAATTGTACTCTTTTTTTTAATTTATAGCTTAAGAATTTTTACGTGCCCATATTTTCTTCAATGTTCATCTATTTTTTAATATTTGTTCTCTGATGTTTCTGATAGCACATTACTAGTATGAAAATTTCCATTGCTGCCTCAACAAAAAAATCAAATTGTATTATACTCTCCCATAATATGCAAACTTCATAAATATCCCAAGTTATATCAACTTCTAAAAGCCAAAGATGCAATATCTACAAAAATGATTAAAGTTGGCTTATTTCCTTGATGCTACCAATAATTTGCATAATGCAATTAGAAAAAACATTAATAACTTAGAGCACAAGTATGATTTAACTGATATTTACAACTTAGATTTTCAATGTACACTCAGGGGCTAGAGTATGTTTTCAATTGACTTCCCTGCAATTTAATAACAGACAACAAAAATCTCAGTTGAAAATAAAGCATAAAGGCAGCTAGGTGTTCAGCAGATAGAAAGCCAAACCATAGATGGGAGGTCTGAATCCAAACACTTCTGAAAGCTGTATGACCCTGGGTAGGTCACTCAACACCAACTGCCTAGTCCCTACCACTCTTATGCCTTGGAATTGATATTTAGTATCAATTCTAAGAAAAGGTAAGGGTTAAAAAAAAAATCACAAAATGTTTGTTAATGACACTTAGTTCTATATTTGCTCAAATTTAATTCCAGCTCAAAGAAATCCAAGAAGTCGCAGCAATTTAAGAGATCAGAGCAAGGAAAAAAAATTTTATAAATAGCAAGCTCAATTTATCCAAAAAGTAAATAACCAGATCACTTTTTCACAATACATCGATGATTAGTGTCCATATATAATGATGGCTATCCCTAAGGTACTGAAAGGTCCTTAAATACCTTCCAAATATATTCTGCTTATTTTAAGTATTTATTAGTATACTTTAAGGCATGAAAACAAAAATAAGGGACCTAAAGTATGACAAATCTTAAAGACTCCTGAAATTTTAGATTAAGAACAGTCCTGGGAAGAAATGCTTTTTAAAAAATCTTATTACTGATTTAGACCTGTCAGCCCCCAAGATCTCTAAGGTTCTAAGCTCTAAAATTCTATAATATATGTCAAGAAGGCATTGGTCAGCACAGCTCCAAAATAATAAACTGTAATTATCCTAAATATTAAGTGTTTTATCTGGTATCCTTTCAAAAAGAATTCTCTAGTCACCACAAGGGATTATGCCAGTGTTTTGTCTAAAAGATGACTGTAAATTCATGAAATTATGGCAGATGTGGTTCTGCTTTAACAACACTATACCTGGATAGAAATGCTCCTCAGAATTCCCTAGGCATCCCACTAATTTTTGGTCAGATTCCTCACTGCTACTAACAAGGGAATGAGCTGGGCTGATTTAAACTAAATTCTTATTGCTTCCCTCAACCTCTATTTAATGAATTTTATACTTGATGGAAAAGAACAGGTACCTATCCACTGATCTAATCCTATTTATACTGTAACTCAGTTCTCCAGTATGACAGAATCTGGCTGAATTCAAATTAGAACATACTTGTTAACATTAATCCCAAAGATGGGGGGGCGGGGCGGGGAGGGACTGTCCAACAAGTAAAACTTGTTGAAATCCAGACATTGATGAGGCTCCCTCATGGCGTTTAAACTGGGAAAATGTAGGTGGCATAAAACCATTTACTATAAAGTCATCACTTCTAAAACCCAGAATGCTAAAGCCATTATATAACAATAGACCATTTGACATGAAAGTGTGAATAAAAACTATTACAAGTTATTAGAAACTTCAAATTATTCCCAACATTGTCAAATTAATCATTAAGAAAAAAGCAATCCACATTTCTTGCCTATGTAATTCTCATAAGATAGTATCACATATTTTACCAATCAAAATTCTTCCAAGAATATGAAAACAAAATGATTCAACATCTATAAAAGGTCTACCCTCCAAATACTGAACTCTGCATTATTTTACTAAGTTCAGCAAAAGTTAATGCATCAGCTTCACATAGACTGCCATGTTACATACAGTTAAGTGAGCACAAATTATGTACACCGTACAACCATTGATGGCCTGTTAACTTAATCCTATTTTCCAAAATGTATTTCACTAGTCTGCACTCCTTCCTAAAGAAACTGAAATGCTAGGTAAAAGAATATATAATTTTCTTGTCCAATGGGCAGTTCCAATTTTAAAGGGTACTGCAAAGAACTGAATTATGACTCCTCTGAAAGACAATATTTTATCCAAAAATTAATCCAATAGTCTCATTTGTTTCTATTAAGTCTTTCAAGGATTCCAGATAATCTTTTCAAATCTCCACTTCAGGAAAGTAAAATCAGTATAGAAGTAATTTGGGGACTTGAAATGGCATTCATGTTTCAGCAGATGCCAAAATTTGTGACCGATAAGGCTCCCACAACTACTTTGTTACCATCAGTCCAGTCAGTTACAGGTTGTAGGAAAAGATTCGTTTTTGCAGACACTGCTAAGCTGTTTAAAGAGAAGAAAGAGAGATTAATTCAATGATTTTAGAATGCACAAATTATTTAATTTAAAATATCATAACAAGTTGGTTTGATTACATGAGATTTCATCTGACTAGGTTTTAACAGATTTTTAAAAAAATTTGGAGTTGTACATGTAAAGTAATATGTTATAGAATTCATTTAATGTTTGCAGGCTAAAGATATATATTGAAAACTGAGCACTGATTAGAATTTTTTTCCTTTCTTTAATAACAGATAAACATCTAATTATACTAAGGTACTGCATCGCTTTACTTTGTAAAAAACGTAAGGAATTACAAATCCTAACCATCAAGAAAAAGTTCCTTTATCCCAAAATATTAATTATTTCACAGTAAACCAGACTGTAACTATTTTCCCAAATCAATATTATTGTACTCCAAAATGCTTTTTTTTAATCCAAGTACTATTCATTCAGAGCACAACCTTATAGAAAAAGTAAGACAACAGCTTTATATTAACAATCATAATTTTTTTAATTAACAAGAGGGGACATGTGTTAGGATATTCTACTTACTACACATTGAAAGTAATCAGTTTGTTCTGAGTTTAAGAAGCCCAAACATTTATAGTAAAATGTGTTTACATATAAATATGACCATATTTACTAACACCTTTGCTGGTTCTAAAAACAAGTGATTACCATGTGAAAACAAGAACACGAAACTGATGTAATAAATGACACAAAAACAGTCTTCAAAATCAGGAAGAAGGAATGAAATGGAAACTAGTAAGGGACAGTTAATAGAACACAAGAAGCCTAAAATAAGCAGCTTTTAAAATGTATCAACTTTTTCCTCGTTTAAAGTTTTATAAAACTATTTCCAAATACTGTCATTTGTAAAATGACATTTTTTGCAAAGCAAAAATTCCAATGGTTGTGGTGATACTAAACAAACAGCATCCTAACTGAGAGATTTAATCGTTTCTCCTGCATTCTCCAACCCCAAATCAAAAATAATTCAAGAATTATATTGATGTCAACAAGAAGACATATAATAATGTTAGGAAAAAAACACCACACTTACTGTTTTCAGAACCCTTAACTGTTTAAGACCCAGAGCCAACGCTAACAAACATTTTTCTGATTTCCATTCCTGTTTTTTTTTTCCATTATTAAGGTAAGGATAGAGATGAACAAATTCTTTGAGCCCATAACTGAAAGATCAACAAACCTGGTTTTATTATGACACCATATTCTTATTGTCATTGGTACTGCACAAAATTATATACAAAGAGATATATACAAAATATTCAAGTATTGTTAGTTAAAATTCCAATTCAAGGCTTCTGTTTCAAAGCTACATTTAACATATTCCATAAAGATATCACAAGTTAGTCATGTTTCAAATAATTTTTCCAACTAATTTTGGTTTATATATGTATGATTCAGTAGGCACTAAAAATCCATGCAGTTGCATTTTGGGGACTTAATCCTGCTCTTAGGTATAAGCAGATTCATCATTTTGTATTGTAAGTGTAGCTATTGCCCATTCATGCTCAAGTGCAGTAGATGATTTTACAAAATATGTTGTGATGCATAATTGCAAACCAGAGACCAATATTAAGTCTCAAATACCTTATCTCCAGCAACAAAACATTTACAGTTGTGCAAAAAAGGATTCCATTTACAAAACAAAAACATGTTAAATGAAAGTTAACTACATCTTTGGACTGCTGGAATTAACTTTTTAATTATGCACAATTTTAAAATATAAAGACAGCAGAAGCCCTGATATTACCTCTTTTTCCTCATTTCTTATACTACCTTTTAAAATAAAGCAGGAAATGTGGCCAGCAGCTGGTCCCGTCTCTTCTGCCCCAACAGCTGTATCCACTTTAGCATAAAGAAAAACAAGGATGCTAAATACACGTATACTTTATCAAACAGTGATGTTTCACAAAGAATTTCTAACAGTCTCCATTGAAATGTACCATAGCCCCACTTATGCTAATAGGTATAACTACCTTTCAAAGGACTCTAGGGCAGCCCAGCAATGGGAGAAGCTTCTCTGGTAAATGTCAAATGTTTTTAATATCAATGGTTAGGAAACACCAAATTTTTTCATCTATTAAAATGGAGACAAATATCTTAATTTTTATATTTGGAGTTCTAAAATTCATCCTTTGTGAAACCTCACTTTACATTTTTTCATTCATTTAACCATCTTTAAAATCTCTAATGGTACAGACAAATTTAACCTATAAATTTTAATACAACAAAATAAAGATATTCAACAATTCATTCATATTCAGTGACTAATCACTGTGCTGGTCCTCAAAGAAACATTTTTATTTAACATTATTACTCTTCTCAATGGCTGCTAACTAAATAAAGGAGTCTGGTATGCATATTACTTCCAATTCTAACGTTGATATTTAGATCTGTTCATCTAAAGAGCCTGTATAAGTTTATATATCTTATATAGGAAACACTAAGAGGCATTCCTGAATATTCGAGATTTTACCATCTCTATTAGAACTACAGAATATTTGTGCATGCCCCAAATACTCAAAGCTGTTTGAAAAGTACAACAGAATTTAATTATATAGCCAACCCCTGTAAAATTGCACTCCAGCTGGAATTCCAATTTGCACCATGTACAACTGGAACTTCCATTCAACTTCACCTTTCCACTGTGTCCAAACTGTATGGCTATAAGCAGGTTTCACTGCACAGTTGGAAGATGTCATCGAAGGCCATGTCCACACTGGGGACAGAACAGCTAGGTACAAATAAGTTTGAACAAGGGCACACACATCAACAGCTGTTTCAGTAAGAGGAAGCATCTTAAACACACTAGTGGCCAGCACAAGTCTGTTTCCAGGGTGGACAGGGCCCAAATTAGGTTTGTTTTTTTTTTTGTTGCTTTTCTGTTTGTTTTTAAATCCCCCAATACAAACAATTGTGTATGTTTGCCCATTAAAGTAGACTAACCAGCAGTGCATGAGCTTTTAGGGGAAGAGATGGATCCTTACCAGGTTGTGAGGCGGGTACGACTGTTCTGTAACCCCTACAACGGAGCCTGGCAGGGAGGAAATCACCTAAAAAAGAAACTGTCAGAGAAATTTAATAGTCACATGTTATCATTAAGAGTCGGTTACTGTGTCACATTCATGCTTTTAGCTAAACACTTAATGATTCATTATTACTTTTCTTCTCTGAAATGTGTCCAGTGAAGATGTCCCACTAACGTGTTTTTTACATGGTGTAAGGGAGCTGAAAGGGGTAAACACGGATAAAGAGCAGGTTACTTGACCCTACATTTTAAGAGAAGACGATGCCTTCCTGGCACACGCCGAGCAGAACTCCACCGACACTTTATCCTTGTCCACGTGGAGACATACACCTCCCGCAGGGTCCTCGTCCTCCAAAGCTTCTTGTTGCCGCCGCTCGCCCAGGGGAAGGGCATAGTCGTGGTCCCCGGCAGGCGAGTCCCTGAAGAGGGAGGTGGTCAGTCGCAGTCCCCCGCCGCTCAGCCGGCTCAGGAGCCGCGCCAGCCCGGTCTCGTTGGCGAGCACCGCCCGCAAGTAGCGGCTCTCCTCCTGCAGTGCCTGTACGCGCTTGCCCAGCTCCCGGTTCTCGGCCCGCAGCTCCTGGTTCTCGGAGGCCAGGCCCCGAACACGGCTCTCGAGCCCCATCACGTATTCCTTCTTCTTCAGCCGGTTGAGCCGGGCCGCGGCGGCGGCCGCTTTGCGGGGGCTCTTGGCCGCCGCCGGGCTGTGGCTGCCGCCACCGCTGCCGCTGTCGCTGCCTCCCGCTCCTGGGTTCTTCCTCCGTCTTCTCTCGCCGCCTCCACCGGAACCTCCGCTGCTGCCGCCGCCGTCGCCGCTACTGCTGCTACCCCCGCCCGAGCCGGAGCCGCCGCCGTTCACCAATCTCTGTAGCAGGTCCGAGAAGCGCTGCATCTCAGCGGCCGCGGCCGCCATCTCATCGTCGTCGTCACCCCGCCACAGGCAGCCACTGTCCGAGCCGCCCCCCGAGGACAGCGGCCCCGGCGAGCTAAGACCCGGTTCCAGGTCCCAGTCAGGCTGCCTGGGGTCCAGCAGATCAGCCAGTTCAAGACCCGACAGAAAGTCCATGTCTTCCGGCTCTTCGGGGCGGGCGCCGGCCGCGGGCGGCTCCTCCTCCTCCTCCATCTTCTCCTCAGCAGGCGCGGCCTCCGGGGCGCCCTCCTGCCGCCGCGGAGGCCCGTCCCCTTCTTCCTCCTCCTCCTCGCTACCGCTACCGCTGCCGCCGCCGCCTCCCTCCTCCCCGGCCGCCACCCGGGCTAGGCCCGGGGGGCGCAGACAGCCCGAGGCCGGGGAGGGCGCCGGCGCTGGGCTCCCGCTCCGGGCCGGGGAGCCGCTACCCGAGGCCGCCAGCAGCTTCGTCAGGCTGTGCCTCATCGAGTCCCAGGGGGCCGAGGCGGGAATGGGGCCGCCCCCAGCCCCGCGGTGCAGGCCGCGCAGGCCCCGGGCCCCAGGGTGAGGGACGCAGGAGCCGCAGCGCGGGGATCCTACGCAAGGGAAAAGGACCGGGAACTGAGGGGGGCGGGGGTAAGTTGGTACCGCAACAGCAGCAACGCGAGGACAACTGGACCGAACCGCCTAGGCGACGACTGACTGGAGTGAGCCGGAAGTCTAGAATTCTCGCTCCTCCGCCCCCCTCCTCTGCTGGACATCGCGAGACTTCTGGGAGAGGCAGCAGGGAAAGAAGGAAGATTGGGGAATTCTCGCAGTGACCCAGCAGTCCTTTGTGTGCTGGATCCTTTAAGAGGGCGTCCTCAGGAAGCTTTGTTTTGTTTCTCAACCATGCGTTCCTTTGTGTACTGCAGCCTTTCTGAGGAAATCGGATTCCTCTTGGAGAGCTTTGTTTAGTTTCTCCAACCAACGGATTATTTTATGACACTTGATAAATGAAAGCTGCGCCTTTTATCCATGCTTTAAAATCACTCTGGGAGAGATCTCTCCTCCAGTGGGTTCCAGAGTCAGCTCTGCCCTGATTTAACAAAAATAAACATTAAGTATCCACCTAGTGCCAGACGAGGAGGACACAAAGACACAATAAAAACAGTTCCTGTGCTCAAGGAGCGCTCAGTCTCCAGAGGATTGGGGGGAAAGGTGGAGGGGAGTATTAATAAGTCAGTAACTAGGTACAAAGTTGTAAAACGACTTTTCAAGAGGGGCAGAGGACTGATAAAGAGGAATGTCAGGAAAGGAATTATCTTTAGGTGGGAGTCAGGAAGGCTCGAGTTCAAAATCTACTCAGGCACTAACTAGCTGTGCAACCATGAGCAGGTCATTTAACTTCTTCTCTAGAAGTTTCCTCATCTAGAGATAATAATACTACCTGTCTCTCCTAGGGCTGTTGTGAGGATAAAATTAGATACTATATGTGAGGTGCTACAGGAATGATAAAATAATAATATAAATGAGAGTTATTAACATGACTAAAGTAGCATCATAGCTCCCACTTACTTTTTCCAGTCATATTGCCTTTGATACCCACTCCAAGGATATGGGTTTACTTAGTGCTTCCTGTGCATAACATTCATAAGTTGTCTCTCATGCCTGAAAGGTATGGATTCTAGGAGTGGGAGATAATGAAGGAGTATATTCCAGGCCTAGGAACAGTTCAGGCAGAAATTCTGAGATGAACAAAGGACAGAGCAGCTAGCATATCCATAGGACTGGAAAGAAGAATGTGTCAAGGAGAGTAATAAATGAGACTAGGAAAGTAAGTGGCCCTAGGTCTGGGCCCTAATTGTCAAGCTGAGATGTTTAACATATGAAGAGTTTGACTGCCCATTTATGGGGCTATTTGTCTAACCTTAATTCTTGTCCTTAATTCCAATTCCAATTTGCCAACTACCTGCTAAATATCACCTCTGTGTTCCAAAGGCATTTCAAAATAACTCATCTTTCCCCACCTAAACCCACTTCTGCCCCATACTTCCTTATTTCTATTGAAGCCACCACCATCTTCCAAGCACCTCAGTTCACTCCCTTTGCTTCACCCTGATGCTTCCCAGACTCTCTACCCATACATCCAGTCAATCACCATGTCTTATTAATTCTTCTTCCTTAATATCTCTGTACCTTCTTTCCATTCACATGATAGCCATTATAATTCAACCTCTACCTCTCACTTGGACTATATCTGTAGCCTGCTAACAAGACTCTTTGTTTCCACATGATTTCTTCTCTTATATATGAACTACTCAGCTGCCAAAACAATCTTCAAAGTATAAATCTGACCTTGTCACTCACTCTCAAGAATCTTCAGTGGTTTCCTAACACCTCTAGTATAAAAATATAAACTCTGCAGCTTGGCATCTAAAACCAATTTGGCATCTTCACCCTATTCCAAAATCGAACTCCAACATGCCCTGCCTAATATTTAATATCATCACCTTTCATGAACTCTTTATTCTAGCCAAACTTCCCTACTAGTTATTCCCCCACATGGCATCCCACGTTCTGCCTATGTGCTTTTGCATAGGGTGATCCCTATGCTTGTAACATGCTACTTCCATCATCTTTTAGATTCCTTATCTTTGTTTCTGGCTTCAGAAGCTCAGGAGTCACCCTTAATAGAAAGCTTTTCTTGATTTTCCTAGTTCTTCTTTAATACTCTCTCCATTCTCAAAATATCTTGTATTTACCAGTGTACAAGATGTATCCCCAAGTAGAATGTAAGCTTCTTGAGGATAGAAACTTTTTTTCTTTGTATTCACTGATATATGGCTGCAAATTATGCAACACTATAGTCTCTTAAAAATTATGAATAAATATTACAGAAAGGGCAGTATGGAGAAGCTCATGGTCAGTATGAACAGAATGGAACTTAAAACAAATAGAACTTCAAAGAAAGGTAGTAAAGGATGTTGCTAGGGAAATGCTTCAGTGAAAAAATTAGCTAATTATAGAGCAAGTATAAGAAATAAAGGAGATATTCCAAGTACTCAACTATTTTTCTTTCAAAATTTTAGGAAAACCTGCAGCATATTGGACCCTGATGCCAAATTTATTGGAATGTATGGGTAAGAGTTAAACAGGACAAACAGGCATGAATAGGGTGCCAATCTGCTTTTTTGAGCCAAATTAATGAGATTTCAGTTCCATTTGTATGTTGAAGATCCCTAGTATCTAGCACAATCCAGTAGCATATAAACCTGGAGTTCAAGAGAAAAATTAGAGATGGATATGTAGATTTGGGAGTCATTTGAATAGAAATTACTTATATTTCTAGTAGGGCTTCATATAGACAAAAAGTAATACTAAACCTGAGACTCATGATGGGGTGGGGGGAATCACCTTGAGATCTTACCTCACCACCAAATATGAAAATTGATGGCTTTTATATTCCTACCAGGGACCTCTGACCCCTTTTGGCCATAGACCTTCCATCATAGAGCAGATTTAGCTAGATAATCTTGTAGTTACCAGTGCCCTGATCTCCCTCTCCTCTTACACAACCCTGAGCTTTTACAACCTCTATTCTCAACACTTCTCTACATCATTCTTTTCATGACTCAGTCCCAATTCCCCTTGTCCTTTAGAGGTAAAAGAGAGAGCTTCAAAGTGAGAGGTCATTCTGGGTTGGGCATGATACCTATTGCTTACACATTGCTCTTCTCCTCCTGACAATGAATTTTTTTTATGACAATGACTTTCATTTCTGTGGGAAAAGGATTAGATTTATTCTTCTTGGCCCCAGAAGGCAGAAGCAGGGGAGTCAATGGTGTGTTAGAAGAGATACTATTTAAACACAGATTGGTCAAGAAGGTCTCTGCCACCCTATCCAATTCTGAGATTTCATGAAATGATAAAAAACAGTTTTAAAGGAAGATTAATTTGGCAGATATGCCCAGAACAGATTAAAGAAGAGGGATACTGAAGGCAAGAGACTAGATAAAAAGGCTTTTGCAATAGTTTAGGTAAGAATTAAAGATAGTCAAGGTTATACTGCTACAGTAGGAAATGATACTTTGAAGGGAGAATTCAAGGAATTTGGTGACTGGGAGAGATGGAGAAGGGATAAGAAGGAGTTAAAGATGATTCCCATATTTGGAGTCTGGCTAAGAAAATTATATCATTGACAAAAATAGGGAAGGGATAAGAAAATCAGGAAGGCTGCCAAATTTTGTTCTGGGGGAGGATAACACTGATATTATTACTACATTGATCCAAATATAGACTGAACATCTCTTCAAATCTGGCCTGTGCAAAATTTGAGTAGGACTTCTAACTGAGCTCTTATGAAGAGAATGACGATTATAATTACCAAGATGAATAGAGCCATCAAAATGAAAATGAATAAAACATTTCTATTTGAGTTGAAAGTATTCTTTAAAGGCATTCATGTTAACTATATACTTAATATAATAATTCTGTGTAAATAATATGGAATAAAAATATAATTTTTTCCTTCCAAAGACACCTCATTTTAGAGATACAACATGATGTCATTAAAAGAGCTAAGAGTCCAAAGTCAAAAGACTTGTGTTCAAATTCTAGCTCTTTTACTTACTTTTTTATGTCAGACAAGTCACTCTGGTCTACCTCTGTAGATCTCAATTTCCTCATTTACAAAGGAAATCTGGATGTTTCTTATTTATAGAGGAGGGTGGTGGATCAGATGGCTCCTACTAAAGTCTCTTCTAGTTCTAACTCTTATGATCTTAGAATACTGCAAATTGAATAGCATATTTTACAACTATATTTTTTCTGTAGCAACAAATATACAATATTCTACAGCACTACTAATAGTATAAATTGTACATAGGAGACAGAAAAGTGGAATGGAAAGATTCATTATAACCAAGAAGAAAAGGCTAATACTTTGCTATTAGGGGTAAATGACGCTACATTGCTTTTGATGGGAGAGATTGAAGGCAATGGGAAAGGAGGATGGCAGAGGATGAGATGGATAGATAGTGTCATAGAAAAAAAAACATACATGAGCTCAGACAGACTTCAAGAGACAGTTAACAATAAAAGGACCTGATCAATGAATTGGACATGCAAATCAAAAAACTTGAAAGCGAACAAATTAAAAACCCCAGAAGAAAACCAGAGATCCGAAAAATTAAGGGGAAAATTAATAAAATCAAAAATGATAGAACTATTGAACTAATAAATAAGACTAGAAGCTGGTACTTTGAAAAAAACAAAATAGATAAAGTATTGGTCAAATCTAATTTAAAAAAGGAAAGAAGAAAAACAAATTAACAGTATCATAGATGAAAAGGGGGACCTTACCTCCAAGGAAGAGGAAATTAAGGCAATCATTAAAAACTACTTTGCCCAATTATATGGCAATAAATATGCCAACCTAGGCAATATGGACAAATATTTACAAAAATATAAATTGCCTAGACTAACAGAAGAAATAGAATTCTTAAATAATCCCATATCAGAAAAAGAAATCCAACAGGCCATCAAAAAACTGCCTAAGAAAAAATCCCCAGGGCCTGATGGATTCACAAGTGAATTCTATCAAATATTCAAAGAACAGCTAATCCTAATACTATACAAACTATTTGACATAATAAGCAAAGAGGGAGTTCTACCAAATTCCTTTTATGACACAAATATGGTTACTGATTCCAAAGCCAGGCAGGTCAAAAACAGAGAAAGAAAACTATAGACCAATCTCCCTAATTAACATAGATGCAAAAATCTTAAACAGTATACTAGCAAAAAGACTCCAGCAAGTGATCAGGAGGGTCATTCACTATGACCAAGTAGGATTTATACCAGGAATGCAAGGATGGTTCAATATTAGGAAAACCATCCACATAATTGACCATATCAACATGCAAACCAACAAAAATGACATGATTATTTCAATACACACAGAAAAAGTCTTTGTCAAAATACAACACTTATACCTATTGAAAATACTAGAAAGTATAGGAATAGAAGGGTCTTTCCTGAAAATAATAAACAGTATCTATCTAAAACCATCAGCTAATATCATCTGCAATGGGGATAAACTAAATCCATTCCCATTAAGATCAGGAGTGAAACAAGGATGCCCATTATCACCTCTATTATTTAGCATTGTACTAGAAACACTAGCAGTAGCAATTAGAGAAGAAAAAGAAATTGAAGGTATTAAAATTGGCAATAAGGAGACCAAGCTATCACTCTTTGCAGATGATATAATGGTCTACTTAAAGAATCCTAGAGAATCAACTAAAAAGCTAGTGGAAATAAACAACTTTAGCAAAGTAGCAGGATACAAAATAAACCTGCATAAGTCATCAACATGTCTTATCTCCAACACATCGCAGCAGCAGGAATTAGAAAGAGAAATTCCATTCAAAATCATCTTAGATAATATAAAATACTTGGGAATCTATCTCCTGAGACAAAGACAGGAACTATATGAACACAACTACAAAACACTTTCCACACAACTAAAACTAGATCTGAGCAATTGGAAAAACATTAACTGCTCATGGGTGGGATGAGCTAACATAATAAAAAATGACCATCCTACCCAAACTTATCTATTTATTTAGTGCCATACCCATTGAACTTCCAAAAAACTTCTTTAGGGAATTAGAAAAAACTATAACAAAGTTCATTTGGAAGAACAAAAGATCAAGGATATCCAGGGAAATAATGAAAAAAATGCGAAGGAAGGCAGCCTTGCAATCCCAGATCTCAAACTATACTATAAAGCAGAGGTCATCAAAACAATCTGGTACTGGCCAAGAGTCAGAAAGGAGGATCAGTGGAATAGACTTGGGATAAGGGACCTCAGCAAAACAGTCTATGACAAATCTAAAGACCCTAGCTTTTGGGACAAAAATCCATTATTTGATAAAAATTGCTGGGAAAATTGAAAGACAGTGTGGGAGAGATTAGGCTTGGACCAACATCTCACACCCTACACCAAGATAAACTCAGAATGGGTGAATGACTTGAACATAAAGAAGGAAACTATAAATAAATTAGGCGAACACAGAATAGTATACATGTCTGATCTTTGGGAAGGGAAAAATTTCAAAACCAAGCAAGACTTAGAAAGAGTCACAAAATATAAAATAAATAATTTTGACTACATCAAATTAAAAAGTTTCTGTACAAGCAAAACCAATGTAACCAAAATCAGAAGGGAAATAACAGACGGGGAAACAATCTTCATAACAAAAAACTCTAACAAAGGTCTAATTACTCACATTTATAAAGAGCTAAACCAATTGTACAAAAAATCAAGCCATTCTCCAATTGATAAATGGGCAAGGGATATGAATAGGCAGTTTTCAGTCAAAGAAATCAAAACCATTAATAATCACATGAAAGTGTTCTAAATCTCTTATAATCAGAGAGATGCAAATCAAAACAACTCTGAGGTATCACCTCACACCTAACAGATTGGCTAACATGACAGCAAAGGAAAGTAATGAATGCTGGAGAGGATGTGGCAAAGTGGGGACACTAATTCATTGCTGGTGGAGTTGTGAATTGGTCCAACCATTCTGGAGGGCAATTTGGAACTATGTCCAAAGGGCGATAAAAGACTGTCTGCCCTTTGATCCAGCCAAAGCATTGCTGGGTCTGTATCCCAAAGAGATAATAAGGGAATGGACTTGTACAAGAATATTCATAGCTGCGCTCTTTGTGGTGGCCAAAAATTGGAAAATGAGGGGATGCCCTTTAATTGGGGAATGGCTGAAGAAATTGTGGTATATGTTGGTGATGGAATACTATTGTGCTCAAAGAAATAATAAAGTGGAAGAATTCCATGTGAACTGGAATGACCTCTAGGAATTGATGCAGAGCGAGAAGAGCAGAACCAGGAGACACAGAGACTGATACACTGTGGTACAATCTAATGTAATGGACTCCTCCGTTGGAGGTAATGCATCGATCCTGAAAAACCCAGAGGGGTACAGGAGAAAAAACACTATCCATATCCAGAGGAAAAACTGTGGGAGTAAAAACATTACAGAAAAATTACTGCTTAATGACATGGGTTGAAGGGGATATGAATGGGAAAATAGACTCCAAATGAACATCCTATTGCAAATACTAACAACATGGAAAATGGTTCTGATCAAGAATACATGCGAGCTGTTGAAAATGGATGCCTAGGCAGTAGACTTCCGGGTAATCATGGCTGCAATCTAGACGCCGCACGCTTCCTCTCCCCAGCACCGAACGAAATAGACTACATCAAAGGAGCATAAAATCACCTTTGGAGGAACAGAAGGACTCCCCAGTACCCCACAGAGGCAAAGGTACGTGGGGCTTGAACATTTCCACACTAAAATAAGAAGGAAAAGCTTGCACAGAAAAGTGAACTGAGCCGCCCTTCCCCCACCCCACCTCCCCCACTAAACCAGAGTGAGCTACCTGAGCGCTCACCGGGACAGCGAGTGAGTGGGGAGCGTCTCTGTCTGGGGGGGCACTCCAGGGTCCTTGGGATCTGGGGACTGCCAGGAAAAAACGTCTCAGGGCGCTTTCACTGGAGAAGCCAGCGGACCTGGACTTGGGGCGGGCTGCGCTGAACAACGCGCGCTGATTATCTGGGCGGAGCTGAATACCTGGGCTCTGAGGCTGGGAAGAACTAGTCTGAAGCAACCTAAATTCACAGAAAAACCGCTCTTATAACCCAGACCCCAGACCAAAAAGGAAAGGGGAATAAAACCACCAAAGGGATGGCTCACATGGCCCAAAATCAAGCCTCCAGGAAGAAAGGGAAAAAAGTGACTATTGAAAACTTTTATGGTGGAAGTACCCAAGGAAAAGAGGAGAATGAGGAGGAAATCCAAAAAAATTCAGAACACGCCTCCCAAAATGGAAACTATCAACAAGCTCTGGAAGATCTCAAACTGGAACTTATCCAAAAGATGGAAACCTTCTGGAAAGAAAAATGGGAGAAAGAGATCAGCTGTCTGACAGATAAGACTGCTCAATTGGAAAAAGAACTCGAAGCATCCAATAGAAGGGCAGACAAGGCTGAAAAGCAAATCCAGTCCCTAATGACCAGAATTAAGCACCTCGAAGAAAGTGAGATGATAAAACAGCAAGAATCAATAAAGCAAACCCAAATAATTAATGAATTGGAAGAAAACATAAAATATCTCACTGAGAAGGTCACGGACCTGGAGAACAGAGGAAGACGAGAAAATCTCCGTATCATCGGTCTCCCAGAAAAACCAGAGGTAAACAACAAATTGGATATTATTCTAGAGGAGATTATAAAAGAAAATTGCCCCCACGTTCTGGAGCAAGGGGGCAAAATAGAAATAGAAAGGATTCATAGAACACCTTCTATACTAAATCCCCAAAAGACAACGCCTAGGAATGTAATTGCCAAATTCAAGAGCTTCCAAGTAAAGGAGAAAATCCTACAAGAAGCCAAGAAGAAGAGCTTCAGATATAAGGGGGCTCCCATAAGGATCACACATGACTTAGCGGCTAACACACTAAGAGACCGCAAAGCATGGAACACGATATTTAGAAAGGCAAGAGAGCTGGGTCTCCAACCAAGAATCAACTACCCAGCAAAACTGACTATATACTTCCAGGGGAAAGTATGGGCATTCAACAAAATAGAAGATTTCCAAGCATTTGCTAAGAAAAGACCAGAGCTCTGTGGAAAGTTCGATATCCAAGCACAGAAAGCAAGAGAAACATGAAAAGGTAAATATGAAAGAAAGGGAAAAGGAGATAAATCTTATCTTTCTCTTTAAGTCAAACTCTCTTCTATAAGGACTACATTTACATCTAATTATATATATTAATAAGTGGGGAAAATGTTTTGTGTAACTCTCATAAATTGTATCATCATAAGAGTAGTTAGAAGAAACATGCATAGGGAAAGATTGGGGAATTAAGAAGATTTGGGGAAAGTTGGGGCAAAAAAAGGAAAAGGGAGGGGGGAACCGTGATAATACTAAGATTAACTTCAAGAAATAGGGGGGGAATCAATAGAATAAACTTTCCCATATAAAGATACACATGGGAAGGGGAGGGGAAGAACTCTCATATGAGAAGGAGAGGAAGAGAGCGTGAAGTGGAATTACTTAAACCTTACTCTCAGTGAAATCAAATCTGAGAGGGAAGAACATCTAGATCCAGTGGGATCCTGAATTCTATCTTATCCATTAGGGCAAGAAAGAAAGGAAAATTAAGGAGGGGGAGGGGGGAGGGAGTACAAAAAAGGAGGGAAGGAGAGGGGGGAGGGGAAGGGAGCATAAAAAGGGAGGGGCTAGAAAGGGAAGCATCTCAAGGGAGGGGACTAGGGGGACTGACCTAAAGTAAATCACTGGTTCAAAAGGAGAAAGCTAAAGAAGAAAGGTCAGAACTAGGGGAAGACATCAAAATGCCAGCGAATCCACAAATAACAATCATAACTTTGAACGTGAATGGGATGAACTCACCCATAAAACGCAGACAAATAGCAGATTGGATTAGAACACAAAACCCTACCATATGTTGTCTTCAAGAAACACATATGAGACGGGTTGACACTCACAAGGTTAGAATTAAAGGTTGGAGTAAGACCTTTTGGGCCTCAACTGATAGAAAGAAGGCAGGAGTTGCAATCATGATATCTGACAAAGCCAAAGTACAAATAGACCTGATCAAAAGGGACAGGGAAGGTAAATATATTCTGCTAAAAGGAAGTATAGACAATGAGGAAATATCACTAATCAACATGTATGCACCAAATGGTATAGCATCCAAATTTTTAATAGAGAAACTAGGAGAATTGAAGGAGGAATTAGACAGTAAAACCATATTAGTGGGAGACTTGAACCAACCACTATCAAATTTAGATAAATCAAATCAAAAAATAAATAAGAAAGAGGTAAAAGAGGTGAATGAAATCTTAGAAAAATTAGAATTAATAGACATATGGAGAAAAATAAATAGGGACAAAAAAGAATACACCTTCTTTTCAGCACCACATGGCACATTCACAAAAATAGATCATACACTAGGTCATAGAAACATGGCACTTAAATGCAGAAAAGCAGAAATATTAACTGCAGCCTTTTCAGATCACAAGGCAATTAAAATATTGATCGGCAAGGGTACATGGAGACCCAAATCAAAAATTAATTGGAAATTAAATAACATGATACTCCAAAATCGGATAGTTAGAGAAGAAATCATAGAAACAATTAACAATTTCGTTGAAGAAAATGACAACGGCGAAACATCCTTTCAAACCTTATGGGATGCAGCCAAGGCAGTACTTAGAGGAAAATTCATATCCCTGAGTGCATATATTAACAAATTAGGGAGGACAGAGACCAAGGAATTGGAAATGCAAATCAAAAAACTTGAGAATGAACAAATTAAAAACCCCCAGAAGAACACCATACTAGAGATCCTAAAAATTAAGGGAGAAATTAATAAAATAGAAAGTGACAGAACTATTGAGCTAATAAACAAGACTAGAAGCTGGTACTTTGAAAAAACAGACAAAATAGACAAAGTACTGGTTAATTTAATTAAAAAAAGGAAAGAAGAAAGGCAAATTAATAGCATCAAGGATGAAAAGGGGGATCTCACCTCAAATGAAGAGGAAATTAAGGCAATCATTAAAAACTTCTTTGCCCAACTATATGGCAATAAATATACCAACCTAGGTGATATGGATGAATATTTACAAAAATATAAATTGCCTAGACTAACAGAAGAAGAAATAGTTTTCTTAAATAATCCCATATCAGAAATTGAAATCCATCAAGCCATCAAAGAACTGCCTAAGAAAAAATCCCCAGGGCCTGATGAATTCACCAGTGAATTCTATCAAACATTCAGAGAACAGTTAACCCCAATATTATACAAACTATTTGACATAATAAGCAAAGAGGGAGTCCTACCAAACTCCTTTTATGACACAAGCATGGTACTAATTCCAAAGCCAGGCAGGCCAAAAACAGAGAAAGAAAACTATAGGCCAATCTCCCTAATGAATATAGATGCAAAAATCTTAAATAAGATACTAGCAAAAAGACTCCAGCAAGTGATCAGAAGGGTCATCCACCATGATCAAGTAGGATTCATACCAGGGATGCAGGGCTGGTTCAACATTAGGAAAACCATCCACATAATTGACCACATCAACAAGCAAACTAGCAAGAACCACATGATTATCTCAATAGATGCAGAAAAAGCCTTTGATAAAATACAACACCCATTCCTACTAAAAACACTAGAAAGCATAGGAATAGAAGGGTCATTCCTAAAAATAATAAACAGTATCTATCTAAAACCATCAGCTAATATCATCTGCAATGGGGATAAACTAAATCCATTCCCATTAAGATCAGGAGTGAAACAAGGATGCCCATTATCACCTCTATTATTTGACATTGTATTAGAAACACTAGCAGTAGCAATTAGAGAAGAAAAAGAAATTGAAGGCATCAAAATAGGCAAGGAGGAGACCAAATTATCACTCTTTGCAGATGACATGATGGTCTACTTAAAGAATCCTAGAGACTCAACCAAAAAGCTAGTCGAAATAATCAACAACTTTAGCAAAGTTGCAGGATACAAAATAAACCCACATAAGTCATCAGCATTTCTATATAATTCCAACACAGCTCAGCAGCAAGAACTAGAAAGAGAAATCCCATTCAAAATTACCCAAGACAAAATAAAATACTTAGGAATCTATCTCCCGAGACAAACACAGGATCTATATGAACACAACTACAAAACACTTTCCACACAACTAAAACTAGACTTGAACAATTGGAAGAACATTAACTGCTCATGGGTAGGACGAGCCAATATAATAAAAATGACCATCCTACCCAAACTCATCTATCTATTTAGTGCCATACCCATGGAACTTCCAAAAATTTTTTTTACTGATTTAGAAAAAAACATAACAAAGTTCATTTGGAAGAACAAAAGATCAAGGATATCCAGGGAATTAATGAAAAAAAACACAAAGGAAGGGGGTCTTGCAGTCCCAGATCTCAGACTATATTATAAAGCAGCGGTCATCAAAACAATTTGGTACTGGCTAAGAGACAGAAAGGAGGATCAGTGGAATAGACTGGGGGCAAGCAACCTCAGCAAGACAGTATATGACAAACCCAAAGATCCCAGCTTTTGGGACAAAAATCCACTATTTCATAAAAACTGTTGGGAAAATTGGAGGACAGTGTGGGAAAGATTAGGCTTAGATCAACACCTCACACCCTACACCAAGATAAATTCAAAATGGATGAATGACTTGAACATAAAGAAGGAAACTATAAGAAAATTAGGCGAACACAGAATAGTATACATGTCAGACCTTTGGGAAGGGAAATACTTCAAAACCAAGCAAGAATTAGAAAGAATTACAAAATGCAAAATAAATAATCTGGATTACATCAAATTAAAAAGTTTTTGTACAAACAAAACCAATGTAACCAAAATCAGAAGGGTAGCAACAAATTGGGAAACAATCTTCATAAAAACCTCTGACAAGGGTTTAATTACTAAAATTTATAAAGAACTAAATCAATTGTACAAAAAATCAAGCCATTCTCCAATTGACAAATGGGCAAGGGACATGAACAGGCAATTCTCAGCCAAAGAAATCAAAACTATTAATAAGCACATGAAAAAGTGCTCTACATCTCTTATAATCAGAGAGATGCAAATCAAAACAACTCTGAGGTATCATCTCACACCTAGCAGATTGGCTAACATGACAGCTATGCAAAATAATGAATGCTGGAGGGGATGTGGCAAAGTGGGGACATTAATTCATTGCTGGTGGAGTTGTGAATTGATCCAACCATTCTGGAGGGCAATATGGAACTATGTCCAAAGGGCGATAAAAGACTGTCTGCCCTTTGATCCAGCCATAGCACTGCTGGGCTTGTACCCCAAAGAGATAATGGACAAAAAGACTTGTACAAAAATATTCATAGCTGCGCTCTTTGTGGTGGCCAAAAATTGGAAAATGAGGGGATGCCCCTCAATTGGGGAATGGCTGAACAAATTGTGGTATATGTTGGTGATGGAATACTATTGTGCTAAAAGGAATAATAAAGTGGAGAAGTTCCATGGAGACTGGAACAACCTCCAGGAAGTAATGCAGAGCGAGAGGAGCAGAACCAGGAAAACATTGTACACAGAGACTGATACATTGTGGTACAATCGAAGGTGATGGACTTCTCCATTAGTATCAATGCAATCCCTGAACAATCTGCAGGGATCTAAAAAAAAAATACTACCCACAAGCAGAGGATAAACTGTGGGAGTAAAAACACCGCTGAAAAGCAACTGCTTGACTACAGGGTTGGAGGAGATAAGACTGAGGAGAGACTCTAAATGAACACTATAATGCAAACTCCAACAACAGGGAAATGGGTTCGAGTCAAGAACACATGTGATAACCAGTGGAATCATGCGTCGGCTATGGGAGAGGGAAAGGCGGGGGGGGGGGGGGGGGGGGGGAGGGGAGGGGAGGAAAAGAAAACGATCTTTGTTTCCAGTTAATAATGTATGAAAACGACCAAATAAAATAATATTAAAATTAAAAAAAAAAAAAGAATACATGCGATACCCAGTCAAACTGCGCATAGGCTATGGGAGCAATGGGTGAAGGGAAGGGAGGAAAAGAAAATGATTTTTGTAACCAAGGAACAATATTTGAAACTAAAATTAAAAATAAAAATAAAATAAAATAAAATAATAAAATAAAAGGACCTGACATGCCCTGGGTCCACAGAATCAGGAAGAGCTGGATATGACTGAAGTTCTGAACATAACATTTAAAGATGTCTAGACATTTTCCTAACGACACAGATGGTAAGTAGAAGCTCTAACAAGATAATTATCTCATAGAATATAGTTGTCATTTTTTTAAGGAGACCAAAGATATCACAAGGTAATGTCTGGACTTGTGCATGAATTGAATTTCAGTAAGGCAGAATTGCATAAAGTCATCAACCTCAGTCCTCCAGAGTCATCAAAGTCCAGTGTAAAGACAATGAATATGTAACCACAGATAGAATAAAATGCCTGGGTGTGTATCTGCCAAAACAAACTCAAGAACTATACAAACATAATTATAAAACACAAATGAAGTCAGATCTAAATAATTGGAGAAATGTTCATTGTTCATAAATGGGCAGAACCAATATAATTAAAATGACAATCCTACCTAAACTAATCTACTTATTCAACGCTATCCCAATTAAATTACAAAAAAAATCTTATTGAATTAGAAAAAAAATAATTCATTCAAGAGAAAAAAGACCAAGAATATCAAGAGAATGAAATATGTAAAGGAAAGAGGCATAGGAGTAGTAGATTTTAAACTGTATTATAAAGTAGTAATTGTCAAAATTATCCAGCCTAACTAGGAAATCGAATAACAGAACAGACATACAATAAACAATAGTAAAAGACTATACTAACCTTGTATTTGACAGAAGTATATATCCAGGCTATTTAGATAAGAGATCACTATTTGGTAAAAATTGCTAGAGCAACTAGAAAGTAGCTGGGCGGAAACTAGGAATAGATCAATGTCTTATACCATTCACTAAAATAAGATAAAAATGAGTACTTGATTTAGACATAAAAGGAGATGTCATAAGCAAATTGGAAGAACAGGGAACATAGTACCTATCAGAGTTACAGATAGGAGAGAAATGTATGAGTAAACAAAGCATGTGAGACATAAAATGGATAATTATGAATGCATTAAATTGAAAAATATTTATACAAATAAAACAATTGTTTCCAAGATTAGAAAGAAAGCAAAAAATTGAGGAAATTTTTCATAGTCTCTCAGAGACTCTCAGAAAGCCATATCTAGATACATGAAAAAGTGTTCTAAATCACTACTGATTAGGGAAACACAAAACAAAATAATTCTGAAGTATCATCTTACACCCATCAAAAACCAAAACAATTCTGAAGTTTCATCTCACACCCATAAGATGGGTTAAAATGACAAAGATTGGAGGGAATGTGGAAAAGTGGGACACTAATGCATTATTAGTGGAACTGTGAAGTGACCCAAACATTTTGGATAACAATTATACCCCAAAATTATAAATTACATTATAAATTATAAATAAAAAGTATAAAACTGTATACCCTTGGACCCAGATATACCACTGACTGGGTCTACTTCCCAAGAAGATTAGGGGAAAAGGAAAATAGTTTATATATTCCAAAACATTTCTAGCAGTTCCCTTTGTGGTTGCAAAGACTTGAAAACTGAGATGTTCACCAACAGGGGAATGGCTAAACAAATGATGGTATATGATTGTGATGGAATATCATTGTGTTGTAATAAATGATGAGTAGATTAATTTTTTTTAATTTGAAAAGAACTTCATGAGATAATTAAGAATAAAATGAATAGAACCAAGAAAACCTTATATATAGCTCCAGATTTAATATTTGAATAATAACTTGTAAAATGTTTACCTCCAGAGAATGAACTGAGAAGTAGAAACATGAAAGACAATCTACATATACATATTTGTTTGCCAGATGATACCTTCTGTGGTATGGGGAGGGGAAGGAGAGGTTGAGATACCTGAAAATAAATTCTATTAATTAAAAAAAGGAAAAAAAAGTCAGAGATGACTGGTAATTACCCAGGATATAGTAGATGACCTTGGCTTCTTTGATGTCTGAATAAGCATAGCCTTCCATACCTCCTACTCTAGCTACTTTCATGGCCATTGGAACAAATTGTTCTCATCTACCCAATCCTCAGGGAGAAGTCTTCATATGCTTGGGATAGACCCTCCCCTTCAACACGCAACCAGTTTAGCCCATCTGCCAAGAGTGTTTACCAGGGTGTAGCCACTATGCATGCTACAGCTTCTTGGAGCCACAGGTAAGAGTTGAGTGCCAAGTAGACACCAAAGGTGAATAAGAAGCACTGAAAAAGACTCAGTAAACCCTCACACCAGAGATGCTAGTCCTCTTAATACCCTATAGGATATAGTTAACTATAATAAGTAATTAAAGAGAGGTGATAACTATATGGTCAAGATTACAAAAGGAGGGAAGGTAAGAGCATGAATGAGGAGCACTGCTGAAGGACAGGAATAGTTGGTCTAAACATCATAATGAAGATGAAGAATAGTTTTATAAGGAGTAAGCCAGAAAGATGGATGCATAGGAAACTGTGATCTAAGAGGTAAGTTTCAGAATTCCAAATCTTGGAAGTAGAACAACTGAAGGTGATGGTGAGATCAAGGTTGTTATCATCGTGTGACTGAGGGAACAAAAATGTAGTCATGAGAATTGCAAAAGTTCATGAGTTGGAAGTCCAAAATGTTTGAGGGATCATCAATGTCTATATGGAAGTTGCTAAGAATGAAGAATAGATTTACACAGAGGTAGAGTTAATGGAAAGATTGGTGAAAATCAGAGAGGATATATCAGGATTCAAACTCACGGAGGGAGCCCAGTTTCAGATGATGATGAGAACTAATTATTGATCATCCCTGAGAGTGGCTGCAGTAGATTGAGATTTTTGATCCTGAAAATTGAGGCATATTTGTAAACTAGAAAGGCAAGGTATTTGAGAGGATATCAGTGTGTTTAAAGGGTTGAAGTGGATAGGAAGACTGAGCTAGGTACTAAACTCCTGAAGAAAGAAGGAAGGATGATGCTGTAGAAGGTCAGCAAATGACTACAATCAGAAACTGGAGAGGGTTACATAGGATGAGGGAGTAAATTCCATTCATAAGGCAAACTCTCCACTTTAGACCATGTCTCCTCTTATAGCAGTAGCTTAATTTGTCTCCTAGCCTCTGGTAGGAATTAATTATTGATCCTGTATTTTATATTTCATTTTACTCTGCAATTTTATTCTGTAACCATATTCTGTATTCTGTATGAGAAACCTAAGCCTCTTCTTTGTCTGAGTATAGAAACTCATGACTTCGAAGTTCAGCCTCCCTCTTTGGAGTTAGATGCTTAAGGTTTAAGCTTTTTCAAAACCACTGTTAGTTACTCTGTTATCTCTGCATTACTCGTAAAGTTTGCATGTTATCCCTGAGAAGCAGACTAGCTGACTTTGTCCCATTTTTAGCTTCATTCTTGTTGATTAAAAATGTGTTTTTTACATAATCCCTAGGCATTGATGAGTCTACATCCCTGGGTCTCTATCAATGACTTTAGGGTGCAGCTGGAACCCATAAATTCTCAAAAGCATTCCTTAGAGTCAGAAAGAGGTGATCTTCATGCTATGTGTATGCTTTGTCTACTTTCTTTAATGTCATTAATCATAATCCCTCACCCTTGTGATGTTGGCCAATCATATAGTTGTTTGTTCTATGCTTATAAAAATGAGTTCTATCTTCAGTTCTGGAGCTTGGACTGGAAACTGAAGTGCCCATTGACCCTTTTATTGACAAGTAGCATGGCCTTGTTTGGAAAGTTAATACTAATTTGTACTTCAAATGGTCTGATTTTAGACTGAAACTGGAAATGGCTTCTCCTCCAGGCTGAAGCTATTGGTGAAGTCCTCTGTTCTTTTGTCTAGATCTTTTGTCTTCCATAAGGGTGGGCAGGGTGGAGAACCTTTTGTTGTTTTACCTATAAACAGGATTCTCTTCAGTAAGGAAGTTAGTCAGCTATTGCCATGTTGAGTTATGTGGCAAGTGGAGATCTTCTAATTGTAATTTGAGGTCTGAGTCCTCCAGTAAGAGATGCTTAAGAGCATAAATTGAAGGAAGGGACAGGAAGTTGCTCCTTTTTTCCTAGAAACACAGACTTAAAAAGTTCTTGATCTGGCTCTAGGCTTGCTCAAGTGCTCCTGTAACAAACTGCTAGACATGCTGGCTGGCCAGGCAACTCATGCTCTTTCTCTGGACCGCCTTTTTGATATTTGATAAAAAAAAAAATTCTAAAATTAAGATGCAGTCTCCAAAGAATTTTAATCATAGCATTTGTTAATAAAATGACATTTTGCTTGGAGACATGTGCCTCATTTTGCCTTTTTGTTAAATTTCAATTGTGATGCTCTAATTCATCCTCCACACAGCTGCCAAAATCATATTCTGAAAGCAATGTATTGACTTTGTCATTCCTCTGCTTAGGAAGGTCTAGTGGCTCCCTGTTGTTTCTAGGATAATATATATAAATTCTTTATTTTGGCTTCAAAGCCCTTCACCATTTAGCTCAAACTTTCCTCTTTAAACTTACTACATATGACTTATTACATATTACATATTCACCCACTGTGTTCCCGCTAGCTTACTTGTTATTCTTCATATGCAATATTTCATCTTTTATCTGTGGGCCTTGGACAGGGTATCTTCTGTGTCCTTTTCAATTCCACCACTTAGAATTTGTATATTCTCTTCAAAACCCTGTTCAAATGATAATATCTCTTACAAAAGAGTTTTTTCCTGAAGTCCCTCAACTTCTTTTGCAAAATCAAATTAATGTATAATTAGAATTTTCTCCCCAGGGACTCTCTTTCCCAGCATTCCAGTTTACTCACTAACTAGGGAGGATATAAGTTTTGTGTAGCTTCGCCCTCTCTGTCTTCTGGAAATGCAGCTGTGGAGGTGGGATGAGATGAGAGGCAGGAGAATTTTACTTGGGTGTTTTTTTACTCAGGCTTTACTTTTGTTCTTTTTATTTCTTCTATTTCAAGTGATTATTAATAAATCTTATAAAATATGATACTTGGAGTTCTTGTATATTAATTTTAATCTTAAATTACCTTGCAGTTGTATATATAGTAGAGCCCCCATTATCTGAGATTTTGCTTTCTGAGGTTTCAGTTATCTGCAGGTAATGGAAGCACTGAAGGGCCCCCCCCCCCCCCAGGAAGCACTGGAAATCCTCTGGAGAAGTATCAGAAGTCTGCCTGTGGCTAGGCCAGTGCCTGCTTCCACTTTCATTTTTTTTTTTAGTGGAGGCAAGAGGTGGATGGGAGGCAATGGAACTCCAAGCTGAGGAGCATGAGCAGTGTCAGGTGTGATCTCCAGACTGTAAGGGGTAAATTTAGGGTTGAGACTGAATGTAAAAATTATTGATCTCCAAGGATTTAATTTCTTAAATCCTAAATGAAACACTCAAGTCAGAATGGAATTTTATGGTGATTTAATTACAATAAGAGGAGGAAATTAAGAGGGGGGGGAAGAGTTAGTTTAAACTGTTCTCAGTTAAACTGGCTCAGGCTAAGCCAGGCAGGAGTTCAAGGTCTTGGCCAAGGTTGGCTTTCCCCTGAGAGCCAAGGGAAAGGTAAGTCAGTCTTATCACTCACCATGTGACCATCTCAAGGAAGCTGTCTGAGGCAGCTCCTCCAGGCTCAAGTTCCAGGATGGAACTGGCCCCCAGCCTCCTCACAGGAAGTCACGAGAACTCCAAAGGCAGTTCTCTACATCACTTCCTGTGTCTCACATGTGCCAATGGTGGCTCAAACTTGGCTTAGGACAGCCCAGGGGACAGTCAGTTGTTTCTGATTTGTCACTTGCTAGCACATGCCACTGTAGTGTGGATGTGTACATTCCTGGATGCTAGACTAAGAAAGATGGAGAAAATCTAAAAATCAGAGCAGGAAGAAAGAGAGTGTACACACACACACACACACACACACACACACACACACACACACATTCATCAGGATTTTGCAGGTACTCAAGGTTTCATCCATCAGCAGTAGGTCTTCAAATATATCCCCTCGGAATATGGGGGCCTACTATACTCTGAATTTACCTATATGTGAACATATTATTTCCTTAGAAAGAATGTAGTCTCTTTAAGGGAAGGGACTATTTAATTTGTCTTTGTATGCCCAAAACATAGAATAGTACCTGGTATATTCTTATTGTTTCAAAGGACGTTCAAAGGGTTAACCTTACACAAGAGATATTTTCTTTGAGTTTTTTCTGGGAAACGAGAAGAGGATTGGATACAGAGTTTGTTGAGGAGGAGAGGGCCAACCACTTTGAGTCATAGTTTCTTTATGAATGTGGTTGTAGGATTCAGTTACATTGAATTTTGAGGTAAAAAATTTCTCAGAGGAATTTTCATTTTCAATAAGCATTTTCTGCTCCTGGTTACCATTTATTCACTCACCCCCAAAGATGCCTCATATAGTCTAGGGTTTTTGAAGGTTTTCTTTGTCTTTTCTTTTTAATTATAAAAGATAAAGAGGCTGAGCTTTTTCTTCCTCTTTTAAAAAAAACGTTACTGATGTTCTACATATAATCTGTTCTACTGGCTTATTGAAATGTTCATGAAGAAATATTGAGAGGACAGCTGGGTAGCTCAGTGGACTGAGAGTCAGGTCTAGATAGGGAGGTCCTAGGTTCAAATGTGGCCTCAAACACTTCCCAGCTGAGTGACCCTGGGCAAGTCAGGGTCACATTGACCCCCATTGCCTAGCCCTTACCACTCTTCTGCCTTGGAACCAATACATAATATTGATTCCAAGATGGAAGGTAAGGGTTTAAAAAAAAAGAAATATTGAAGATATAATAATGGTCTTGAGTGGCACATCTAAATGTTAAATTTGGTCTTTAGATATATAGATATAGATATAGGTATAGATATCGATATCAGTATCGATATAGATATAGATATGGACTCTAAGAAGGACTAGAGGCGCTGTGTTAAGGTGATGATAAGGCTTTTCTGAAAGCTTCATTGCTCTCTTCCCTTGAAAGGCTCCTCTATGTTGAAAGGGGCAGACCCACAGGCCCTTGGAATGGCATGAAGACAGTGAGTGAACTGACAATCCTGGGACCAAACCCTACTCAGGATAAAAACAGGATTAAGAGAAACAAGTTACAACAAAAATCTATCTGTAATTCCCTGAGTGGGATCTGATACAAGACAAATGTAAAAATGTCCCCCCCCCCCATGCTAATTCCCTTCTCTGCAAAATCCTCTGAATCACAGAATTGAACAGCCATATAGTCTAACACATGATGAGAAAAGCATTTCCATTCTAGACTACAAGCCCAATGGCTATCCAATCTTTGTTGGAAAACCTCTAATATGAGAAAACTGACTATCTCGCAAGACCTTCCATTCTAACTTCCGATAGTTCCAAGTGTTAGGAAGTTTTTTTCTCATATTTAGGCACAATTTTTCCCTTATAGTTTCTTGCTCAGCTCTTCTATTCCTGCTTTCTCAAACTAACAAATCTAATACTTCTTCAAGGTCCTTCAAATATTTTAGATTGGCTGCCACATTCCCCTTGAATCCTTCTTCTCCCCTCCCCTCCCCTCCCCTCCCCTCCCCTCCCCTCTCCCCTCTCCTCTCCTCGCCTCTCTTCCCCTCCCCTCCCCTCCCCTCCCCTCCCCTCCCCTCTCTCCTCTCCTCTCCTCTCCTCTCCTCTCCTCTCCTCTCCTCTCCTCTCCTCTCCTCTCCTCTCCTCTCCTCTCCTCTCCTCTCCTCTCCTCTCCTCTCCTCTCCTCTCCTCTCCTCTCCTCTCCTCTCCTCTCCTCTCCTCTCCTTTCCTTCTTTTCTTTTCTTTTCCTTTTAAACTCTTACCTTCTGTCTTAGAATCACTACTGTGTATTGGTTCTAAGACAGAAGAGCAGTAAGGGCTAGGCAGAGGCAGTTAAAAGACTTGCCCAGGGTCACACAACTAGGAAGCATCTGAGGACAAATTTGAACCTAGGACCTCCCATGTCTAGGCCTGGCTCTCAATCCCCTGAACCACCGGGCTGCCCCCCAATCCTTTCTTTTCCAAGCTAAACATTCCCAGTTACTTCATCTCATTTTCATATGACATCAGATCAAGATCCTTTACTATCCTGATCGCCTTCTTTGGCTACTTTCCAGCTCATTAATGTCCTTTCTTAAACTGTGTCACCTAGAAGCAAACACTACATCAGAGGTAGTCTGAGGAAAGCCTCAGAGAATACAATTAGTATTTCTTTATTCCTGGAAGCAATGCCTCTCAGTTTAGCTGTTATCAGCATTTTTGGCTGCCACATCACACTGCTGACTTATATTGAGCTTGTAGTTCACTAAAATGCCTAGATCTTTTCAAAGCATTACTATTTAGTCACACTTTTCCCATCTCATCCTCCTGAACTAATTAAAAAACCCTCAATTGTCACTAGACTCTTATCTTGTTAGATGTTGCTCCCTCACACTTTTTTTTAATAATCTTAAGGGTTAGCCAATACATTAGCTCTCTCTTCAAGCTTCTGTGGCTAAACATTTGATGAGCATTTTCATCTATGCTATTATTCCAAGTCACTGATAAAACTGTAAAATAACCAAAGACACCAGATTGCTCTTTCAATGACTGATTTTCTGTAAACTAGCTATCTTGGATAAATTGAAAAGAAACAAATGTTTACAAGGACAAACTACAACAAAAAGAGATACAATAGAACAAAGAGCCCTTCCTAGTACATACATACTTAGATGGAAAAGGAGGGAGTGACAATGATATCTATGGTTTCTGCTCCCAATTCAATACCTCAAGGACCTGAAATTTTATTAGTATGGGTGCTCTCTTCTCCAATAGACTTGAACTCCTCCATAATTTGGTCTCAGTTCTTGTGACCAAAAAAAAAAAAACAAAAACCAACTCATCACCCTAGGATTAACCTGGTGACATGATATATTCTGCAGCTTGAAAAATAGTATTGAAAAACAGAGATAGACTTTAAGTGCTATGTCTCTCTTTCTCTTTTTCTTGGATTCTTATTTTTTCTTTTGTTTCTTATCTGAGAAATGTGATTTTGAGTTTTTGTTTTTCCTAGCTTAGAAGGATCTCTAAGAACAGTTGCAGAGTTCAGGCTCTTCCATTTTATTTTAGAAAAGATTCTCTGTGTGTGTCTCTCTGCCTGTCTCTCTCTCTCTCCTCTATTCTTTCTCTTCTTTTTCTCCCTCCCCCTTCTCTCCCACTTCTCTGTCCTCTCTTTCCTCTCCCATTTTCTGTGTATTTCTATCTCTACTTCTCTGTTTCTCTCTCTAATCTCTTCCTTTCACTTTTAGAGCTTTCTGACATCACCTTTCTCTCCTCTCACTCCAGGGACTGAGAGACTCTTTCACTTTCTTCCTGATGAAGGTTTTAAATACATTCTCCAGAGGATCAGTGTTCAAAGAATATGATGAGAATTGTTGAAGAACACAGCATAAACCCTTAATAATTACATGAAGGCCAAGAAAAGCTCACTAAGAGAACATCAATGTACCATTAGAATAGCAAACATAAGGGAACAAGTGATAAAAAATGATGTTAGACTTTGGAAACAGGCATTCTGATCAATCTTAGTGGGATCTGTAGATTGATGCAAACATTTTTCCTAGATCTAGAAATTAAAGACATATCAATAGTTCTCCATGCTCCACTTTTAGGACTTCCCCCAGGGAAAATAACTTGCCTATGGTCACAGACATTAAGTAGTAAAATTTGAACCCAGTTTCTCCAGCTCCAAATCCAAAACTTTTTTCCCATTATACCTTGCTTGTAAAAGAATGATCATATATTTTAACCCAGCAATTTCTTTACTAAAATATTTAATCCTAAAGATATCATAAAAAGAGTGGAGGGAAAGGCATATTAGTTCCAAAATATTCATGCTCTATGAAAATATTCATTCATTCTATTAATAATAAGAAAAATGAAAGCAACCTATTGTGCAATGCCTGAAGAAGAGTTGAATAAATTATGTTAATGTAGTAGAATATTATAACTTTTAAAAAAAACCAATGTCAGCATGAAATTTGGATGCCTCAGTTTACCCCTACCTTTTTTTTTTTTTAAAATAAAACCCTTACCTTCCGTCTTGGAGTCAATACTGTGTATTGGTTCCAAGGCAGAAGAGTGGTAAGGGCTAGGCAATGGGGGTTAAGTGACTTGCCCAGGGTCACACTGCTGGGAAGTGTCTGAGGTCAAATTTGAACCTAGGACCTCCCATCTCTAGGCCTGACTCTCAATCCACTGAGCTACCCAGCTGCCCCCTACCCCAACCTTTTTTGAGAAACTCTGGTACCAGGTTTGAACTGTAGGCTTTGAACTGTTTGGAGACCCACGTGTGAGTGGGTTTTGTGGACATAGTCCCAAATTGAGTGTCTTTTATTTTTGTTTTAGAAACTTCTCTCAGGAGCCCAGCTCCTGAGTGTGTCCCTTGCCTTTGTAACTGCTATAGTGACCCCTGGGTGATACCCCTGAGGCTGGCTACAAATCCTTTTGCAACCCCTTTGTGGTTTGTCTATGCAGATTTGCCTTACCTAATTCCCCGAAGGCATAAAGGGACCCCCAGGATCTGTTTCTCTAGGGGGTTGGCACTTAGCATGGTGTTCTCTCCCAGGGCAGAGTTGGCATTGGAGCTGGCATTTATTAGGCTGCCTTCTCCCAGAGATACAGTTCCCAGAGCCCCCAGGATGTAGGCTCCGTGTGGTGGCCAATATTGGACCTTATCCCTATTCCTGATTGAAGAGTGGTTTTTCTGACTACTTTGGTATGTCCAACTTAACACCAAGAACTATAAATATAAGAAAATCTTGAAAGGCCTGTTTATGGTAAAGAAGTGTGAGAATGATAGAACTAGAACAAAACTTGCATATACATTGATACAAATTATACATTAAAAAAGAAAACAAAACCAAAAGTAACAGAATTTCAAGGGGGCCAAGAATAACAGACAATGCCTGACTTTTTTGTTTTCTATTGTTAAAGTTAAATGAAAAACTCCTGGTTCTTCTTTTCCATAGAGTTTATTAATATATTACTTGAATAAAGAAAGCAATTTTTTCATTTGATTCATAAGATTAATCATAGTACATAGTCTTTGTTTGACTTTTAAAAAATAACTTTTTGTCAGATGTTTAGATGTTTTCTTTCTTTTGGGAATTCCTAAAAGGAAAACCACACATTAATGATGCCTTTGAAAAAATTCTTCAGTTTTCCTTGATGTTACAATTTAGGAATAATCAGAGTTCCTTTAAATTTAAAAGTACTGTTAAACTGAAACCCAGGAAACTATTTACAATATTAATACTTGGGCCATTTTGACTTTTGTATTCATATTTCTACAGTTAAAATAAAGACAATGGACAAAGAAAAAAAGAATTTTGTCTTCTTCATTAGAAGCTAAAGTCTTTGAGGCAGGGACTTTCTTTTCCCTTTTTTTGTGTCCCCTAGCACTTGGCTCATTGCCTGACACCTGGTAGGAATTTAGTATTTTTTAACTAGTTAGCTGGCTATGTACCTTCAGGTAGGTCCTTGCTGCTACTCTACAGTCCTTGTATTTCTCTTTTGTTGACTCCCTATCTTATTTCCCACAATGCCTCTGCCAAACTTTTCCCTCTCCAATTAAATGTCAGGTCTTACTTATCTCCTTTTTAGCTATAAACCCCAATTTGTTTCCTAGCCCATGTATCAATGTTGTGAACAACACTAGTTGGAGTAGTCAGTGAAAAAAGAAATCTAGATGAGTTTAATGATGAGAGTAGAAAAGAGGAATAAGGAAGACTCTTAAGGGCCTCAGGTCTTTATGGCAATGTGCAAACTAGAAACATAGGGAAACTTAGACCTATCAGGTCTACTGAATTCTATTGATGGGAGACAATTTGAAAGAAATCTGATGGAGAAAATTATAATGAGCATACTGTACTATATACACATCCACAAGGTGTCAAATGCCTACTAGTAATTACCAAAGGCTGTGGCAACTCAAGAAAAGAATTAACTTTTAAGTCATGAAGGAGTAACCATATGCATTGGTAGAGGAAATATCCTCACCTGAAAGTATCTAAATGTTATTCATTTCAGGAAATTTCTGTGTGGCTAATAATAATAGGGACTATTTGGGAGAAGAAACAAATTTCTCTCAGATGCAGTCTACACCTTGAAGGACCAGACATGTCCTCATTTGGAAATAATTAAGTATCCTCCGGTGGGTAAATTCTGTTCAATTTGGGGAGTGGTGGACAATTACAAACACCTAAACTATAAATAAATACTCTTACCCCTCTGAGGGAACATGAACTCTCTCCTTATGGAAATGGAGGGTGAGGGTGGGAGAGGGACAACATTGACATATAACAGCTGCCACCAAGGCTGTTAAGGAAATAGCATCATGGATAACAAGTGTCCAGGAACAAAACAATAAAAATAACTCCTATTTCTAGAGCATTTTATAGTATAAAAATTACTTTCCTTACAATATGCCCAATGAAGCATGGAATACAAGTGCTATTCATTCTCACTTTACAAATGAAGTGAAGTGACTTTGCCTATGGTTGGACTTGCAGTTTGAACCCAGCCTGATCCCAAGTCCAAATAGACTTCTGCCACTACTCTATGGTACAGAAACAAAGTGCCCCAGCCACAGCTACCAGTTGCATGGGAAGAGGGTAGTTAGAAGCCATCCACTTGTCCCCAAGCCTGGAAATATCTAAAGCTTTGCTTTAGGGAATTTAGCCTGGCAGCATGTTATATTTGGATTGAAAGGAGAAAAGAGTAGAGGGCAGGGAATCTGGTTAGATAATGACAATAGACTCTTCTTCGTCACTTCTCTGCCTCCTGGAATCCATAGGTTCTGGAGGGTTTAACTCACGTACCATCCCCTATAGGCAGCCTTTCATGATTCTGCCTCCCTCCCCCAAGCTGTTAAATGTTCAAAGGATCATCCCATGTACACATTATCTCTCACCATATCCCTTCCTCTAGACCCATATGTTCAGCCCTTAGTTCTCACCTGGACTCTTATAATAGCTTCCTAATTGGTCTTCTGACAAGGGTGGTCTCACCTTTCTATATACAGCTACCAAACTGGTATTCAGAAAGCACAATTCTAATCACATCAGCTAGGCAGCACAGTGGATAGAGTGATGGCCCTGGATTCTGGAGAATCTAAGTACAGATCTGGACTCAGGCACTTACTAGCTATGGGATCCTGGACAAATCAGTTAACCTTGTCTGCCTCAGTTTCTTCATCTGTAAAATGAACTGGAGAAGGAAATGGCAAACTGTTTCAGTATCTCTGCCAAGAAAACCCCAAATGGGGTCACAGTCAGACACTACTGATCAACTAAAGAACAATCACATCGCTCCCTTGCTTAAGAAGCTTCAACAATTCTCCCTTTGCTTCTAGTATGAAATAAATTCCTTTGTTTGGCATTTATGATGTAAGCTCCTTAAGAGCAAGAACTGTCATTTGTCTCTGTAACTCCAGCACATAGTAGGCTCTTAATAAATCTTCACTGACTTCATAATGTCTCTAGCCTTTCTTTTCAGACTGATTTCCCATTATTTCCCATTCATACACCAGTTTCCAGCCAAGCTGGCTTGCTTTCCATTCCCCATATTTGTCATTTTATCTTCCATCTTTGCACAGCTGTCACTCATACCTAGAATGCTCTGCTTCTTTTCCTCCTCTGCCTTTTGGAATCCTAATTCCCTTCGAGACTTAGTTGGTGCCATCTCCTCTAGGAAAACCTTTCCTATGCCCTCTAGATAGTGCTGATCCCTCATTTCCATCAAAATTATTTTTATGTCATATATATTTTATATAAGTTGCAGTCTTGAGTCAAAATGATATGTGCTGAAGTCCTGTTTCTGACATCTGTTGGCTTTGTGACCCTATATACATCATTTTACCTCTTAGTGTCCTAGACAATTATCTAATAAACTGAATTGAAGGAGAGTTGCTGGTCTGTTCCTTATAACAATGAAATCACACATCCCAACAGGGAAAAAATAGGTATATATTGATTTATCTGTATATTGTACTTTTTCCTTCCAGCAGAATATAAGCTCCTTGAGAGCAAGAACTGTCTCTTTTTTGCCTTTTTCTTTTTAAACCCTTGCCTTCTGTCTTAGAATAAATATAGAACAGTGGTAAGGGTTAGGCAAGGGAGATTAAGTGACTTGCCCAGGATCACATAGCTGGGAAGTATTTGATGTTGGATTTGAACCTAGGACCTTCCCTCTCTGGGTCTGGCTCTCAGTCCACTGAGCTACCTACCTGCCCCTACATTTTTGTCTTTGTATTTCTAGTACCTGGTGAATTCCCTGACATATAATAGGTACTTGCTACATGCTAATGGATCCAAAATGTAGACTGAAATATTTTCATACAGTGCCTTCTTGGAACAATGTGGGTGTGATAGAGGAATGATCCAGAGACTCTGAAGGTCCGAGCCTGGAAGAAATGCAGAGGTTTCGGTCCACAGCGGCATGGTTGAGAAGGGGCAGCTAGGTGATATGGTGGCCAGTGTGCTAGTTATGGAGCTAAGAAGACTTTAAATCTGGCCTCAGAGAATTACTAGCTGGATGATCCTAGGCAAGTCACTTAACCCTATCTGCCTCATTTCTGCTTTCTTAAAATGAGTTGGAGAAGGAAATGACAGAGCACTGCAGTATCTTTGTTATGACCTCCCTAAAAGGCATCACAAAGAGCTGGACACAACTGAAAATGACTAACAAGGATGACAATAGGAGAATATAAGTGATTTGATGATTGGATTTTTCATTTTGTATCTTTGACACCTATCCAAGTGCTTTGAATATATTAGGCACTTAAAAAATGCTTTGTTAGATTAGTTACAATAGTTCAGGGAATGAACTAATGATTTAAACTAGAAGGTAACAATGAGGACAGAAAGCAAAAAGTGATGAGAAAATTGAAAATAGGCAGATTTGGGTTTAGCATAACAATTTGGGTGTGCCTCAAAGTTGTTTAATTCTGGAACGCCTCAGTTCCTCACTTATAAAATCGGGGTGGGCAGACTAAACCTGGGGTTGGCAAATTATAGCTAAAGGACCACATCCTGGTGATGCTTTTTTTTTTCAAATTAACTGCCCCAGCTAAGAATGATTTTTACATTTTAAAAATACAATAAAATTTTAAAAGGCAAAAAAAAAATCATTCTTAACTCTTTGGGATACAAAAAGTGATTTGTCATTCCCTAGGCTAGATGATCTCTAAGATCCCTCTACCAAAGGCAAAGGGACACTGAGATCCTAAATGGGTTTTTCCTTCTGATTCCTTGATGGTGTGGACATTTCAGACAGCAAGAATTTCTGTGAGCTGTGAGCATAGAGAGCAAGTAGAACTGTCTCCACTTAGAAAAGTGAAAGCTGAGAAAATAAACAGAGCCCCAGAAATGTTCCAGGGTTGCTTTGTACTCAGTACTTATGTGAGGAGTTCCATTTTGGCATTCAAGGCCTTCGCCAGTCAGGTCCCAAGCTGCTTTGCCCCTTATTCCTCCCCCACTAACCAGATTAGACAGATTGAGTCCCTCTTCTCCCCACACTATGCATATTCCAGTCCCTGTGCCTCTGCCTATGACTTTCCTCCTAACTGGAACACTCTCTTCTGCCCCATTTGAATCTTTCGCATAGGTTGAGAGCTGGAAGGTGCTTAGAAATCATGTAATCAGGCCATCTAATTTAACTCCATTTGGCAGATGAAAAAACTGAGGCCTGGGGAGGCTCAAACTCTACAGTCCTACAGCAAAAGGTAACCCTTTCCAGCTCACAAATCCTATAATTCGGAACAATTAAGATGACATGTCTACTAAACTGATGGAGGGCTTCAGTGAGCTTCCAATCTCTAGTGGAGTTCAGGAAGAGGTAATGTGATTGCTTGAAAATGTAGATTTATGTGCCAGGGGCTGGACAGGATGACTTCTAATGACCCTTCCTTCCAAACCTAAGATTCTAGGACTTTATTACTGATTAAGTTTGTGGGATAAGGGCGAAAGGAAAAGCAGAGATGACTAACATTTCCCAAGTGGATTTAACTACTAGAATCTTTTCATGAAGAGAAATTGGGAAATTAAGAGAAAGATCATGTTTTGAGGCAGGAGGAAAGGTGGAGTTTGGACGTGTTTCATTTTAGGACCTGCAGAATACCCAGATGAATAGAACCAGTTAGCTAGCATGAGAGATTTGGTTCTGGAACTAAGAAGGAAAGTCAAGGTTAGAGGTCTTTTCACTCTTCTTAACAACCCTTTATACCTCTCTGTTGCAATTCCACATTATATCTGAAATTATAACTAAAGGTTTTAATGTAGATTATCTTCCCTTTTAGACTTGAAGCTCTATGAGTGGTTAATTCAATAACCATTAAACACACTATATTGCCAGGCATCCTATTAAGTGCTAGGGTTGGAAATAATCATTGTAATAGCATTTATGTAGTGCTTTTAGGTTTGTAAAACACTTTACAAATATTTTGCACTTGCAACAGCCCTAGAGAGTAGGTGCTATTATTATCTCTATTTTTATATATGGGAAAAGTGAAGAAGATGGAGAGCAAGTGTCTTACCCAGAGTCACACACCTAGTAAAGTGCCTGAGATCAGATTTGAACTCAGGTCTTCCTGACTTTGTGTCCAGTACTCTATCCTGTATAGTTGGAAATTCTTGAATCCCTAAAACTACATGATCCCAAATTCCTTTCTGTATTACCTAGAATCCTTTTCCCTTTTCCTGTGCCTCCATGTTTGCATGGTTACATTATTGTTTTATAACTTCTGTAGCTCCTCCCTCTCACTGTCTTCTCTCGTGACCAGACTGGGTTTAGGTAGTTCTTTTACTTCAGTTATTATTAATAAAACTTTAAAAATATAATTTACTGAATATTAATTTTAATCTTTAAAATCCACTGTGTCTTTTAACTGCCTAAAGATGAGAAAATGACAGTCACTGTGCTTAAGAAACGTAGAATCAACAAGGAGATGCTATTGTTTAACTTATACTTGGTAAAAGCTCAATAAATAATTCTTGAATGTTTAAAGGACCCTATGAGTACCATTATTTCATGTCAGATTAGTAACACATTGTTGACATCAACCACGTTAGAGATGAGATGTCCATTTGTTAGGGAAGTATTAGAGGGCGTTTATGTTTTGGATAGGGAATGGGACTAGATGGCCTCTACAATTTAATTGCTGTATTTACAATGCCACAGTGTTGAAGTTTTATAGAGTAGCAGCTAAGGCAGGAGGATGAAGATAGATTGGCTGGGGAAAATTAATTGGCATCATAACTCTTGTTAGAAAATTGGCAGATCTTTATGGCAAAGAATGGAAATATAGTCTAGATGGAAGGGTGATATAAGAAAAATCAGACATGTGATACCCAGTGGAATCACACATCAGCTATGGGGGGTGGGGGGGGAGGAAAAGAAAAAGATCTTTGTCTTTAATGAATAATGCTTGGAAATGATCAAATAAAATATTAAAAAAAAAGAGAAAAATCAGGTGATTAGAAATGCTCCAAAGCCAAGGACACATGTGATACCCAGATGAATAGCCCATCGGCTAGGGAAGGGGTGGTGGGGGAGTGAGGGGGGGAAGAAAATGATCTGTTTCCAATGAACAATGTATGAAAATGACCAAATAATGTTTTAAAAAAAAATGTTCCAATGCATTCAATTCACCTCTGAATTCTGTTGATCCTAAAATTCCATCATACTTTTCATTTCTGTCCTCTAAATAAGTGTAATCACTGAAGTGTTTATATTTAGAAATATTCACCATTCAATAAATCAGTTTTTATCAATTATTTCTCAGCTTTAAAGAGATTGATTTGTGGGGTCTGCACACAAAACAGAAATAGTGTTAATTGATGTGGATATACTTTGGGATCTGTTGATGACTCTTCAGTGAGCTGTAACCCCCCAATACTAGTGCTGCTTAACTTGCCAGTTTCACTATTTCATCATGCAGAGATTCAAAAAAGAGCTACCAACTAACAATGGTAACCTCATTCTGATCTCTGATATTATTATCCAATAAAGTCAAAAGACAAGATATCCCAAAATGTTTGGGAAATGTGGTTGAAAAACAAAGCACAAAAACTTGAATTCCCTAGAACTTGAAACTAATAAAATTTCAGATCATTTCTTTATTAAGCTGCCACCAAACAATGTTGCCTATAAAACATGAAATAATTGCAATCTTTGGTTCTCTAGAAAGATGATACTTATAAGGCAACCATAGAAGGGGTGTCAGGCCTAGAGAGATAGAAAAATACTATAAAATAAATTAAGGAGTATGCATTATAATGCCTCATTACTTTATCTGATTACATGGATTTGGAGAAATAGACATATAAGTATATGCTACCTTAAAGACACAAGAAATTTCCAAAATATATATAGAAATATTCTTTATTTATAGCTCTATTGTTGTCCAGATAGCCCTATCCCAATACTCCAAATACATAAATATTTCAAAGCAAGAAGTATACTAATAGAAATAGAAAAGCCCAGTATATAATGTGCACAGTATAGTCAATAATAACAAAACTTACGATCTCACAAAAGGCACCTCCTATCACAACCATCATAAAAAAATTTGTATTCCCTGAGACATCATTTATTAAGGTCTTTTTCTCCCATTAGCAGAGTGTGCTGGCAATGTTAGACCAATTTGTAGCTTTTTGCACTATTTCCCATTTGAAGACTCTATTAAAGAAAAAACACAACTGAGAACTTACTGAGTTAGTTCTAATCTACCTGAGAAATGACTATTTTACTGACATGGAACACAATTCTTGTACTGATTAACTGTGGCAAGGTCTATTTACTCTAAGTAAAAATTAACAGCATTTGCCCTCCCCAACAAGACATTCTTGACAGCATTGCCGCTGATGCATCTATAATACTACCTAAGGAAGATAAACTAGACAGACACACAGCCATCAAAACCTCCCTCGGTATGTATTAAACGTATGAATCTTCATTTTTGAAACAGGAAATCTCATTACATATGAAGAATAATTTTACATCCCTGAAGATTGTAACCAGTTGAAAGTCTCACCCATTATGGACAACTCAAGGTTCAAAATGAATTTCCAGGAGCTTGGAAAGACCTTGCCACAAGTTGCTGGGAAGATACTCTGAAAAGGATCTAATTTCAGAGGCAAACAAATGAATGCTGGCAAAACTGTATTCTAGGAGGTGGAACCAAAGCTAAATGATGGAAAAAGAGTGGTGACAATAAAGTAAGTCTCAAGACTGCTCTTTGTGTTATAGAAATATAATAAATGGAATGCTGGTAACTGTTCCAATAAAGGAAAAAACACAAATTTCAGTCCAAAGAAGTAGGCCAGCAGAAGTGGGGCCTGCCTTAGGGAAAGAGGTGTCGGAGTTTGGCATTGAGCTCCCTCTCTTTGGTTAAAAGATCCAGACTGTGCTTTTTGAAGGCTTCAGACTGCAACCAAAGCTCATCATAGGCATTCTGGATTCCCTCCACCTTTCGGCTCAATTCTTGAACTTTCAGGTTGCTATTCACCAAGGCGGCCTCTTGCTCAAAACGATCCAGGGCATTTTTCCGGCCAACCTCTGCTGCCTCTAACTTTTCTTCCAGCTGCTGGATCTCCAGCTGTTTGTTCTGAAGCACTTTGCCCCTCTCCATGGACAGCTGCAGCAACTCCTCTTTCTCTTTGGTCACTTTTTCCAGACGGTTGCTCATGTCGGAACTCAAGCCCTTCTGCTTCTCCTCGCTCTTGATCATCTTCGCCAGGGTTTTTCGATGCAGGTCTTCCAGAGCCTGTAGCTGGTTTCTCAGGTTGCTGGTTTCCTTAGCATGGGAGAGGGCTTGCTGTTGCTGTAGGTCCAAGAGCTCCTTCTCCCGGGCTTTGGCTCGGCTGGTGTCTTCTGCACATTTCCCCTTCAGAGTCTCCAGCTCTTTGGACAACTTTTCCCCCTGGGCTGTGAGATGACATACTTTGGCCTCCTGGTCTTTCAGGGCTTGGCTGAAGTGTTCTCTATTCTCCCTCCTCAGCATTTCATTCTCTTCTCTCAGTTTGACATTCTGCCTCTTGTGTTCATCCTTAAAACGGATCATCTCCTCATGATTGGAGGCCAGGTCCATGAATCGGGACTCCAGCTTCAGCGTCCGCTGTGTCTGGGCCTCCAGCCTCTCAGCATCATTCATCCTTTTCTCCTCCAGCTCTGTGTTAAGCTGCTCCAGGACCCGACAGCGTTCTAGTGTTTCATCAGCCCTGCGCTTCAGGATGCAGATGAGCTGAGACTGTTCCTGAAGGCGTGAGCGGAGCATCGCCTTTTCATTTTTTTCCTCACTGGACAGACCGCGGAGGTTCTCCAAGGCTTCTTTCAAACCTTCCAGTTCCTTGCACTCCATATCGTCATCGTCGTCGTCGTCGTCGTCATCGTCATCATCATCACCATCCTCATCCAGACTTTCTATTGTATCTTCTATCTCTGTAACTTTGGAGGATGAAGTAGAAGAACTCATCCTGGGAGTTTTCTCTCTCTGAGGCATAAGAATGCTAAGTATCTCCCTAGACCTGAGCTTGTCTCAGTCTCTCTCCAGCTGTAAATTTCAAATGCTGTTTAGGGTTGCTATGGATGCTTCTATACTTTCAAACTGTTTTATTATTCCATAGGCAGCACTGTGATTGGTTGAAAAGCCTCAGAATGCTGTGATGTAATGAAGGAAGGCCTAGACAGTACAAAGACAACTGAAGTCAGTTGGCCCTTGGCTTTTTCTGCAGTTAGTAGTATGCTGCTCTGTCTGCTATCCACTCATCAGCTCAATTACCAGGCTAACTTAGAGAAAGAAAGCTGACAGCCTAGTTTCTAACCAGAAATAAACAAAGCAAACTGGATGTAATCAATCTTCCCCTTTGCCTTTCTCCTTTTCTTCTCACAATGAGAATGAGAAAACATATCAGATTCCTTGATATTTTATAATGTATAAATACTAAGTAGCAAATGAGCTCCGAGTAAAGATTATAACTTTAAAAATATCCTATAGATCTACAGTATTTAGATACTTTTCATGTTTAAACATTCATAGGAAGAAGGAAGACTCAAAGCTTGAAAAAGAAGGTTTGAAAATCACATGTACATAGAAGCAGTCAAGAGTATACTTAGGCAATGGAAAGAAACTACTTTATTAATCTTTTAGTTGGATTCCTGTACCTGTCTCATGAGGAAGTAAAGGTGTTTTGGATTTGAGAAACTATAGGAAGCCCTAGGTCCCAAGAGCCCTTGGCACTTTGCTGAAAGAGTAGTATTCAAATGGGTACAATGTCCAAAAACAGTTCAGCAATTGCAAATTAATCAATGACTTCAATGACTTGCATGGACTTTCTGACCCTAAGTCAGACAAAATTCTTGTACAGAAATATAGTCCTTGATGACCAGGATATATATGAAAAGAGATATAAACCTGGCAGTAGCTAGCTGAGATGACACTGTGTTCTAAAAAGAGAGGTGCCTGGGTGAAGAACCTTCTGGAAAGAAAATGCCCATTCTAGTCTGCCAAGATTCAGAGAAATAGATTCCCTATGGGACAAAACCCAAGTTTTTCCCCCTTAAGTCTTATAATGGGTATTTGAGGCTTTTGCTTTTCTTTTTTTTAAATTTTAAACATTATTTTATTTGGTCATTTCCAAACATTATTCACTGGAAACAAAGATCATTTTCTTTTCCTCCTCTCCCCCCCTCCCACCACCTTTCCCTCTCCCATAGCCAACACACGATTCCACTGGTTATCACATGTGTTCTTGACTCAAACCCATTTCCCTGTTGTTGGAATTTGCATTAGAGTGTTCATTTAGAGTCTCTCCTCAGTCATATCCCCTCCAACCCTGTAGTCAAGCAGTTGCTTTTCATTGGTGTTTTTACTCCCACAGTTTATCCTCTGCTTGTGGATAGTATTTTTTAGATTCCTGCAGATTGTTCAGGGACATTGCATTGTCCATCACCTTCGATTGTACCACAATGTATCCGTCTCTGTGTACAATGTTTTCCTGGTTCTGCTCCTTTCGCTCTGTATCACTTCCTGGAGGTTGTTCCAGTCTCCATGGAATTCCTCTACTTTATTATTCCTTTTAGCACCATAGTATTCCATTACCAACATATACCACAATTTCTTCAGCCATTCCCCAATTGATGGGCATCCCCTCGTTTTCCAGTTTTTGGCCACCACAAAGAGCACAGCTATAAATATTCTTGTACAAGTCTTTTTCCTTATTATCTCTTTGGGGTACAGACCCAGCAGTGCTATGGCTGGATCAAAGGGTAGACAGTCTTTTATCACCCTTTGGGCATAGTTCCAAATTGCACTCCAGAATGGTTGAATCAATTCACAACTCCACCAGCAATGAATTAGTGTCCCCACTTTGCCACATCCCCTCCAGCATTCATTACTTTCCTTTGCTGTCATGTTAGCCAATCTGTTAGGTGTGAGGTGATACCTTAGAGTTGTTTTGATTTGCATCTCTCTGATTATAAGAGATGTAGAGCACTTTTTCATGTGCTTATTAATAGTTTTGATTTCTTTGGCTGAGAACTGCCTGTTCATGTCCCTTGCCCATTTGTCAATTGGAGAATGGCTTGATTTTTTGTACAATTGATTTAGTTCTTTGTAAATTTGAGTAATTAAACCTTTGTCAGAGGTTTTTGTTATGAAGATTGTTTCCCAATTTGTTGCTACCCTTCTGATTTTGGTTATATTGGTTTTGTTTGCACAAAAACTTTTTAATTTGATGTATTCCAGATTATTTATTTTGCATTTTGTAACTCTAATTCTTGCTTGGTTTTGAAGTCTTTTCCTTCCCAAAGGTCTGACATGTATACTATTCTGTGTTCGCCTAATTTTCTTATAGTTTCCTTCTTTATTATGTTCAAGTCATTCACCTATTTTGAATTTATCTTGGTGTAGGGTGTGAGGTGTTGATCTAAACCTAATCTTTCCCACACTGTCCTCCAATTTTCCCAGCAGTTTTTATGAAATAGTGGATTTTTGTCCCAAAAGCTGGGATGTTTGGGTTTATAGTATACTGTCTTGCTCAGGTTGCTTGCCCCCAGTCTATTCCACTGATCCTCCTTTCTGTCTCTTAGCCAGTACCAGATTATTTTGATGACCGCTGCTTTATAATATAGTCTGAGATCTGGGACTGCAAGACCCCCTTCCTTTGTATTTTTTCATTATTTCCCTGCATATCCTTGATACTTTGTTATTCCAAATGAACTTTGTTATGTTTTTTTCTAAATCAGTAAAAAAATTTTTGGAAGTTCCATGGGTATGGCACTAAATAGATAGATGAGTTTGGGTAGGATGGTCATTTTTATTATATTGGCTCGTCCTACCCATCTTTTGCTTTTCTAAAAGAGCCAAAAGCTAAAGTCAAAAGATTAGAAGAGAAATAGCAGAGCCCACTTTTCTTCCTCAAAGTAGGAGCTAAGTAAGTACTCCAGCTAAAAACTCTAGCTAAAGCTGGAAGCTAGAAAAATAGAAAAATTCTGCAGCCTTGTGCTCATTAGAGCTATACCTGGAAATTACTATTGGCTTAGCAGGACAGCACTGAGCAGTATCTGATTCACTTGAGACAGCAACACCTAGCAGAACCTGCACAACTCATGAGATCATTGGGGAGTAAGTAAGTAGTGAGGGCAGCATAATGGTATTCCCAGAAATATCAGTGGTCTTGTAGCACTGGAGACTTGACTTATCCCTAACAAAATGTGCTACCTCTGTCCGGGTAGAAAGATAAATATTCAATTTCAGTGTGAGTCAAAGAGAGGTAGCAGAGGGAGTAACTGGAACTAGATATCACAAATATATTGGAAGTACAGTTGTAATAGCATTCCTTAGCTATATCAAATTGACTTATAGGAAAGATTATAAAAGAGAGATTAATAACCAAAACTGAACCAAAAATCCTTAGTAGAAGTAAAATAAACTTAAGAGTCAGGATCTGGAAAGATTGATCTATAATAGGGTATTCTGCATTGAGTTTAGATTCTTTGGGACTTATATGAGAACCCCCCCCTTTTCTAATGGACACTTCAATATATATGTAGGTAAGGATTTTGATGAGAAAGACACCCCCCCCCCATTCTTTTTTTTTTAAACCCTTACCTTCTGTCTTGGTTATTACTGTGTATTGGCTCCAAGGCAGAAGAATGGTAAGGGCTAGGCAATGGGGGTTAAGTGACTTGCCCAGGGTCACACAGCTGGGAAGTATCTGAGGTCAGATTTGAACCACGGGCCTCCCATCTCTAGGTCTGACTCTGAATCCACTGAGCCACCCAGCTACCCCCAACCCCACTCCATTCCTGATCATTAATTACCTATATTCTCATTTAGCATAAGAATTAGAGTTGGAAGAGATTTGAGAGTTCAGCTAGTTCAATCTCTATTCCATCAAAAGAAAAGCATAATAGAATATGGCACATATGAGACAAAGTTGTGAAATATCCATAAGACTTCCCAATAATTGAAATATAGGCTTCTATGGGTTATAGAAAGTTTCCTATCATGGTAAGTGTTCAAATGGAGTAAGGGTGGAAGGGATGTTAAACAGAAGATTCCTATTCAGATTGATTCTTTCCATTTTCCTGGAAAAACATTCTGATGCATAATATTCCTTTTTAAAAAATGCTTTTTTGGGGGGGGGGCAGCTGGGTAGCTCATTGGATTGAGAGCCAGGCCTAGAGATGGGAGGTCCTAGGTTCAAATCTGGCCTCAGACACTTCCCAGCTGTGTGACCCTGGGCAAGTCACTTGACCCCCATTGCCTAGCCCTTACCACTCTTCTGCCTTGGAGCCAATATACAGTATTGACTCCAAGATGGAAGGTAAGGGTTTAAAAAAAAATGCTTTTTTCCAATAAATGTAAAAATAGTTTTCAACATTTTCTCTTCAAAATTTTGAATTATACATTCTCTCCTTCCCTAACCCTCCTCTCTAAGAAGGCAAGAAATTTGATGTAGACTATGCATGTAAAGCTATGCAAAACATATTTCTATATTGTAGCAGGTAAAAGATGAAATGATTGAGGAAATAAAGGTTCAGTCTTCTGAGCATATCAATTTATTAAGCAATGCATACCAATTGCCCAACAAATCAGGACCAAGCTCCTTTCTCAGTTTACAGCTGGGCCCCAAATACAAGAGGAGATTAAGCAAATAAGACCAATTTATTAAAAGAAAGCAATACAGCGTTAGGTAATTTGATTTCTAACTGGAGGAAAAGTTAGGCACTTTCCAAATTGGGAGGGGAAGATACATGCAATTCCCTGAATTCAAGAAATGAGATGTCCCACTCCTCCCCAAGAAACTCTAAAAAACCAAATGAACATGGTAACAATAAATTATTGATCAGTATGGGGCCAGTTTTCAGATAAGACCTACGGATTGCCAGAGGTGTACAATTATGAGAAAACTATTTGCATCAGTCTTTGGATTTGACTATGTTTCTAGTCAACATAAACTAGATCCTTAGTTCAGGGTCTCTAAACAGCAGAGAGAGTTGGTCCTTTCCCAGTCATGTATGTAGGGCTTGGTTCAAACAATGCAATAAGGTTTTCTTGCAATTCTCACAATAAAGTTTTTTTTAGAAGACAGAATTTGGATTATGCCTACAATGGAATAGAAAGGGAAATAAGTTAGCTCCAGAATTGAGTCACAAGATGGAGTCAGTGCGGTTTACTCAATTCTCACTATCATTTGCTATCCTAATTCTCTAAATTTTCTTCATTTTTTATTTTTGGGGGAACATGTAGTCCACTCCCTCCATGGATCACCAAATCCATAAGATTTTCCATGTATTTGTAATCATTATTATATAATTCCTTTATTTACAGATACTTGGGAAGGTAGAGTAAACCTCTTTTCTTGAATTTAGGGAATTGTACCTGTCTTCTCCTCCAAACTTGGAGCCCTAATCTTTCCTCCAATCAGAAACCAGTTCACTTAAGATTCCAATAGCTCCTTCTTTGGCTATGGATAGCATTTTCATCATGAATCTTTTGTGGTTGTCTTAAAGGTGCTAAGGTTAATGTGATGGAAGAGTCTAATCAATCAACAGCATTTATTAAATGTCTATCATATACTACACATTTTTACATACAAAGATAAATATAATATGAAGTAGGTAAATGATTGGGCAAATGAAAAATGCATAAAGGGCTATAAAACCATCCATACCCTTTGACCCATCAACACCACTACTAGGTCCATATCCCAGAGAGATAAAGAGGAAAAAAAGGAAAACCACCTATATATACAAAAATATTTATAGCAGCTCTTTTTGTGGGGGCAAAGAATTGCAAATGAAGGGATATGGAATGAACAGAACCAGGAGAACAATGTAAAAAGAAATATTATATGATGATCAACTGATCTCTTTCTCTAATTGACTGGTTCCTCCAAGAACCTCCTTTAAGGAGGATGCCCAGACCAGCCATATCTCCATTCATTTCCTGGTTATACTCTGGAACCTCTGGACTTTCCCTACTCAACTCTGAGATGGGTACCCCACTCCCACAGCCTTTTTCAGTCTCCTTCCAGAGTTGGTTTCCCCATTAGAGTGTAAGTTCCTTGAGGGCATCAACTGCCTTTCTGCTTGTATTTATGTTCCCAGCACTTAGCACAGTGCCTTAGAACATAAGATTCACTTAAAGAAATTTGTTGACTTGTTGACATAGTACAATTATGAATCAAATCATTTTGAGCTTAAGAACTCTGTTGTGCTAAAGTCTAAAGTCAACTTGTTCTTTCTGGTTCCTCCTTGAATATATCATCTGCACAGCAAGGCTCTCTTGCCTAGGAGGTCCTAGAGAAAATAATTCATTTTCATGTATATTAAGTACCTTTTGTATCTTAAAGGTAAGGACAGTGAGATAGAAAAGGTAATTCTAACCAGTCAACAGCATTTATTAAATACCTATTATGTACTAGATATTTTGATGTACATAGATAAATATAAAATGAAGTGGGGGGGCAGCTGGGTGACTCACTGGATTGAGAGCCAGGCATAGAGATGGGAGGTCCTAGGTTCAAATCTGGACTCAGACACTTTCTACCTGTGTGACCCTGGGCGAGTCACTTGGCCCCCATTGCCTAGCCCTTACCACTCTTCTGGTATTGACTCCAAGATGGAAGGTAAAAGGTTTAAAAAAGGTTTAAAAAAATAATAAATAAAATGAAGTAGGTAATGATGGGGCAAATGAAAGAGGGAAAGTGTTTTAAGGAAGGTTGAAGAAGAGAGCATGAATAAGGGGTGTGCCTGAATGACCAGCCCAATGTGCCAGCATCACCCTCATGGCAGTGAGGCTGTCCAAGGGTCTGCTAGAGGTGGACAGTGGTCTCTGGGCAGCTACTACTACTACCTCTGATACTGATTTCTTCCTCTGCTGTCCACTCCTTTTTCATTGCTTCTGGAAGACTTTGGAGCAAGAGAAAGACTTTAGTGACTCAATTAATAATATGTAATTGGGGGGGGACTCCTAATAGGTCCTTTCAGATTCTCAGCAGGGCTGCCTCACTTGCTCAAGTGGCTCTTATGTAGCTAGAGCCCAGTTCCTGTGCACCAGGTAGAGTATTTACCCTCCTCCCTCCCACCCCCCAAAAGGCTCTCTGCTGCTTCCAAAACTCCAGACTACTATAGTCAGGTCAAGGAAGAATCAACTGGACCATTTTTTTGCCTTTTCTAATTGTTCAGGCTACTTTTTTCTTCCCAGTGGCTCAACCTGAAGTAGGTAGCTTCAGGACTCTGGTTAGTTTGGACAAGGAAGGGAAAGCAGTTAAAATGTTTCGGTTTAGAAAAGTTAGTCCCCCCCCCCCCCCAGTTATTAGCCCTTAAACTAGGTCTAGTAATGGAAACTGGACTTTTAAAAACCAAGAAGATTCTTCTGTATTTTAGGATAAGAAAGAAATATTTGATTTATAAGGACTGTAAAATTTGCTTTTGGAAAAATTAATTTTCTCAATTCTTTAAAAAGTAAGTTTGGGTTTCCTTGTTTCTTTAGTTCATCAACAAAAATAGTAGCCTTTATTACTGAAGATGCCATACGTGTTTACCATAAATAAAATGAAATTCTCTGGGTTTACAGCCCCCCCCCCAAGAAAAGGAGCATTAGGGTAGGCTTCATGCATATTTAAGTTTAGAGGTCTCATTTTCATTGCTAACCAAATCTTTGTTTCTCTTCACAAAGACTTCTTAACCTGAAGACCTGGGTCTGAACCAAGGGATCAAATGATACATGATACATCTAGGAGAGGAAAAGCTGTTGAAGGTCATGATATATTTGCTTTATGCACAGTTCATAGGAAACCTGCTCTTCCAAGCAACCTTTCAATAGCTTCTACTGGTTGCTCTTACACACAGAAATATACCTCTTGTCATTTCTTTCCTTGCCTTCAAGCCTAACTCAAGTGCCAAATAAACTAAGTACATTGTTATTATTATGATTTTTTAAAAATAAAGAACCCTTACCTTCCATCTTGGAATCAATATTGTATATTGGTTCCAAGGCAGAAGAGTGGTAAGAGCTAGGCAATTGGGAGTTTAGTGACTTGTCTAGGGTCACACAGCTAGGAAGTATCTGAGGCTAGATTTGAACCCAGGAACTCCCCATGGATCTCAACCTTCTGAGCTACTTTGTATTATTATTATTATTTTAAACCCTTACCTTCCATCTTGGAGTTAATACTGTGTATTGGCTCCAAGGCAGAAGAGTGGTAAGGGCTAGGCAATGGGGGTCAAGTGACTTGCTCAGGGTCACACAGCTGGGAAGAGTCTGAGGCCAGATTTGAACCTAGGACCTCCCATCTCTAGGCCTGGCTCTCAATCCACTGAGCTACCCAGCTGCCCCCAAACTACCTTGTATTATTAAAGGAAAGGTTAGTGAATATTTAGAAGAGGAAGCAGTGAATGAAAATAGTCTAGTCATGACTGACTAATGCCATTTTTTATTCTTAAAAAGTAGGATTACTTCATTGGTTAATAGAGAAACTGCATTTGATAAAGCTTAACATGTTGTTCTTGTGAGAAAACTGGAAGAAGATATAAGAAAAATTCCCTTTCCCCCAATACACTCAAGAAGAGGCATAAGAGGAAAAGTAGAATTATTTCCTCTGATTTAAGCAGGTGAGAATTTGGAGAGGTAAGAGTTGAGTTCAGTTTTGGACATGTTGGGCTAAAGATATCTATGAGACAATTTGAGGTGCCTAATGGATGGTTGGAGATGTGAGATTGGAGGTCAGTGGAGCAGCTGGGCAGGACAGGTAGATTTGGGTCATCAGCATAGAGATGATAACTGAATCCATGGAAGCTGAGATCACCAAGTGAAGTAGGATAGAGGGGAAAACAAAGAAGGCTGAGGATAGAGTCCTGTGGGACTCCTCTGGTCAGAGGACATGATTTAGATGAGGTTCCATGGAAGGAGACTGATGAGAGCAGTCAGATAAGGAGGCCAACCAGGCTTGGTATCTTGAAACCTAGAGACAAGAGAGTATTAAGGAGAAGAGGGCGATCGATAGTGTCAAAGACTGCAGGGAGAACAAGAAGAATTAGGATTGATAAAAAGTCACTGAATCTGGCGATTAGGAGATCACTGGTAACTTTAGAGAAAGTAGTTCCAGTGGAATGATGATGTTGAAATACAGATTGTAAGGGGTTGAGAGTGAGAGAAGTGGAAGCACCTATTATAAATGGCCTCAAGGATGTTTAACTACAAAGGGCAGAAGAGAGATAAGATGATTGATAGTGGACCCTGAAGAATCAAGTGAAGGGTTTGGAGGAATAGCGGAAGATATGGGAATGTTTGTTGAAAGTAGGGAAGAAGGCAGTAGACTGGGAGAAATTGAAAATAACTGATAGTGAGGATGACAGAAAAGATAATATATTGGAGAAAATAAAATGGAATGTGATCACCTGTGCAGGTAAAGGAGTTTGCCTTATTAAGGAGTAAGGCTACTCAGCTCTTTTTGTGGTATAAAGAATTGGAAACTAAAGGGATGTCCATGAATTGAGGAATGGTTGAACAAATTGTGGTACATGTTGGTAGTGGAATACTATTGTGCTATAAGAAGTGATAAGCAAGATGATTTCAGAAAAAGATGGAAAAAATCTACAGAAACTGAGGCAGAGTGAAATAAGTAGAACTGGGAGAACATTGTTCACAGTAACTAACACAAATATAATGATCAGCTGTGAAGACTTGGCTATGCTCAGCAGTGCAATGATTTGGGACAATCCTAAAAGACTTATGATGGGGAAGGCTATTCACCTGTAGAGAAAGAATTGTCTTTCACATCAGTGTATTTATGGTTTGAGTTATGTATGAGTTTATTTGCTCTTACAATGACCAATATGGAAGTGTTTTGCATGACAATAAAATAAGATTTTTAAAAATGAGTAAGGCTATTTCTTTTTGGGATATAAGTGGAGGAAATTAGGAATAGGTTGGGAAATTGAGTGGTCATGGTATTTAAGGGAAGAGTCTATATTTATGTTAAAGTCCCTTGATAAGAGGACAGGAGTTGGGAAGGAGAGAAAAATTGTGAGTCAGGCACTGAACAAGTTGAAGAAGGAAGTGAAGTGAACTGAAGATCTGTTGACAACAGCTACCAGGATTTTGAGTAGGTAGTAGAAACAAATAACACTGGCCTCAAAGAGGGAGAGTTATTGAATGATTTGGCAATGGGGAGCAAAGAGTTATTTGGTCTCCCCTTCCTCACCTAATGAGTAGAGGTATAACCAGGACTGGAATGGATGGCCAAGGGGGCTACAATTTTAGGGGAATGCATGTCTCAGTGATTGCTAAAAGCTGGGAGTGGGAAGAGAAAAAAATTAGGATGAAGTTTTTTTTGTTGCTTATTTATGGAACAAGCATTCAAGAGGACACAGTATAAGTGATAGATGATGTTAAGTTGGAACTTTGGGGTGAAGCAGTTGAGGGGGATGCAAATTAGGAACTGAGGGTGGTAGGGAATGGGGAATAAGGTTTAGGTGATGATCTACTGAGGTTCAAAATAACTGGAATGTGTAGGCTACAATCAGGAGTATTCATGTTCATTACTCCTCTGGCCAGAGGAGGCAGGAGATCAGGCAGGAGGCAAAAGTAGCAGGAGCTAGGAGGCATATTGAGGCTTCTTTTCATTCCTCTTTCCTCCAAAGATGGGAAATTAGCAGGAATAGAAGTTTTACACCTCACAGCCTTTCTTTTTCCTCTTCTCTCAGAGGATAGGCACAGCAAGAGATGGAACACTCAAGGTCAGAGTAACTTCTTGTATTAGAGACTCTACATTGGGAGGCAAGTACAGCAGAAGATGGAAGCTACGTTGTACCGGTACAGATAGTGATGGTCATGACTGTCCCCTATCTGTGGCTGGAAAGTAAGTAAGTGCATTGGAAATGGAAATCTTGATCCCGGGAGAAGTTCTACTGTGGAAGATGGAAGCCAGCCCAGGCACGTACTCTTAGAGTAGCGGTTCTCAACCTGTGGGTCGTGACCCCAGCGGGGGTCAAACGACCAAAACACAGGGGTCACGTAAAGCCGTCAGAAAATACATATTTCCGATGGCTTTAGCCCCTGAGAAATCATGCTACTTTACTGCAAGAATTCAGAAAGAACGGGGACCCTGCTGCCCACACATTGTACTAATATTAGTTACCTATTAGCAGTCCTCCCCCTATAAGGGGCGATGGATTTACCCTGTTGCCTGGAGACCGGAATCAAACAGAGACCCAGACAGAGCACCTGGGTGCTGGCTCTGGAGGGGTTAAGAATGAATTCTGGAGCGGATAATGGAGCCAAGTAACCCCAGCAAAATGAAGCCTCAGCTCGAGCTGGAGCAAGACGATAGGAAGAAGGCAGCATCTGCGGACCCCCTCCCCAGGCAGGATTTACCTCCCGCCCCAGTGCTCAGGCTGCCTCCTGCTGGATTAATATTTCTCAATATATAATTAAATATTGTTTTTGTGATTAATCACTATGTTTAAATTATGTTTGATTTGTAGCAATGAGAATACATAATACATATCAGGTGTTTACATTCCAAATCATAACTGTAGTAAAATTACAGTTTTGAAGTAGCCACCAAAATAATTTTTTGGTTTGGGGTCACCGCAACATGAGGAACTGTATTGCAGGGTCATGGCATTAGAAAGGTTGAGAACCACTGTCTTAGAGTATGCATGTAGCAGGAGCTGGAAGGCTCCCAGTCGAAGGAAGGCCATTCTATCATTGCTCTAGGCAGGCACTTTCCCTTGCCTCTCATGTCTCTACAGGACTTACCTTGCCCCTACCCAGGTATCCTCTACACATCTTCCTTCCCCATTGAAAGAATTTAATAACAGCTTGCACCCCCTTTTCATTGATACCCTAAGATCAGTCTTGGGGTATTAAAAGTTTTATATTATATTTGAAAACCCATGAATTGGGTTTTGGTTCAGCCCCCAACCCTTGATTAGTTTAAGACTGAGGCCTGAGGCTTATCTGTATAAGGAGCACTCATGCAAACTCATGGCTCGTTGGCATCTCCAAAGACACTTGCCTGTTGTCCCACATGACTCCTGGCATCTGACCCCAGATTGAGGTCAAATCTGACCAATCAGGGAAATCTAGAAAAAGTGATGTCACAGGGGTATAATTTATGTATTAAGATCTCAGGGGTCTTTCTGGTCAAGTAGCAGGAGTGAACAGAGGCATAAGGTAAGCACCTAGGGAAGAAGGCAAGCTATCAGACATGTGGCTATGTACCTTTTCTTTTTTTGAGCCACTTTTTACTATTTAATAAATGATTGTAAATTGATATGTAGTCCCTGGAGAATTTTAATCATAACACCTGAATTGCCAGCCACACACAGCTAACAGACACTCTGGGACAAGTTCACCCAAGAATAATCCCCTGTGCAGTAATAATTTATCTAAACTCATCTTTCAAAGAGTAGCATAATCCCACTCTGAAATAGCCATCTTATCCCAGCAATTCTGAACCCCTGGTTGACATTTTTCAAACCCAAATCTCCCTTCCCCACTGACTGCTCCTTTATTTGCACCCCTATCAATCTGCCTCCTTCCCAATCTCCCAATCTAAGCTAGCTAACTCCTTCCACTCTGCTTTCTAGAATGCCTGATGGGTAATTAAACTAAATTTCAGCCTAATCCCCTTGTCTAAGTTTCCTATGAATTCTGGGACTGAAAACAGCAAAGATTTCAATTCAAGTGAAAGGATAAGCTAATTGACCAAGACCACGGTATAAATGAAGTCGTTGTATATTTTATTTTGAAGACTAAAGGTTTTATAAAATACATTATTAAAATTACACATACACAGGAAACAAGAATGGTATAATTTAGCAATTATGTTCTAATTCCAAGCATATCTATAACCAGCGTCCTTTGCTTTCACTTAGCCAAGTTACAGGAGAGAGAGAACCTTATAGGCTCAGAGTTTTATATACTCTATTACAAAACTTGTCTTTAAGACCTATTTGAGAAAAAACTTTGGCTGAAGTTCCATCTGTGTCCAGTGGGAGGTATCACCATGCTTCTAAGATTTTTTTACATACTCAAGAACTCGCCATATGCAATGTGTGTCTATGTATATATCCATATGAATATGATATATAGATGCACACACGTATGTCTAAAATGAAGGTTTACCAGATCTTATCAATACATTTAGCATCAGTGAACACAGACTCCCCCCCCTTGAATATCCGTAACAACTAGATGTCCACCTCAAATGTGGCCAAGTCTTTGTCTCATCATCATGGCCCTTATCATTGTGCTTAGTTGTTTTGTTTCTAACAAGAACAATAATTAATTACCTTCCCTTATCATCGATTGCTTTCCATACCCAAAACATCTGTAACTAATGAGGAAATATGTGATGATCAAGCAGTGGATACAGGGGGCAGGGGGCCCATATTGTGGCAGATTTAGAAAAGGCAGAGAGCACTGTAGCGTCAGTTCATCAGCAATACCCCAGATTCCCCATTTCTTTGGCAGCTTTCCCTCTGGTGCAACGTCATTAGTTCATGCAGATTGCATGGCCCACTGAGGGGGCTTCTGCTATTGTCATCTTGATCACAGGATTTGTTTGCTGTTCAAACTGTTCTGGCTTTGGAGCACAAGGAAACATGCAGGCTAGCAGTTCGGCATGTCTTGGATGTCAAGGGAAGTTACGTGATGGTCTTTGTCCATGTAGTGGGATTTCTAGCAATGCCACCTCTTCTATACTTTCTAAAACAGGGAAATGAGGATACTGTTTTTCCTTGGATCCCTTTGGTCTTGAGAGGCTCCCTCTTACTTAGTCAGCTTGGCAATGAGCAGCATCCGGAGTGGGAGGATGTCTTCAATCCAAGTGTTGGGTGAATTCACCATCCTCTCCCACAGAGAGATTTCAGCTGGTGTGGAGTCCATCCAGTCTACTTCAATCTCATAACTTTTACCTGAAAGATTGGAAAGATGCATTTGAAAAAGAAGTGGCATGTGGCAGAGCCTGGGGAAACCAAGACAAAAAAATTGAACATTTCCTCCTCTCAAAAGGTCTTATAAATGGATGCATTTTTAAATGAAGTTAAACACAAATATATGTCAAACCCAATTATTGTACTCTCAATTATTCTCATTAATGGAGGAAAGCTGTGGCATAGATCTTGGGGAAGTAACAAGCCAAATTTCAGCTCAAGATAGGAATGTTTTTAAAAATTAATTGTATTAAATAATAAAATTTATTAATTTAATTGTTTTATATATTATTAATTTTAGTTAATTTAAATTATTGATTAAATTACTTTTTTTAGATCTAGATTTCCCTCTAGATTTTTACCCTTCTCTTCTTGGCGAAACAATCCTTACAAACATTTTTTAACTTTTACAGTTGGTCTTAGAATTGATATAAAGTATCAGTTCCAAGGCACAAAGAATGATAAGGGCTAGGCAATAGGGGTTAAGTGATTTGCCCAGGGTCACTTTGCTAGGAGGTATTTGAATTCACATTTGAACCCAGGATCTCTCATCTCTAGGCCTAGCTCTCTCTATCCACTAAGCCACCTCACTGCCCCCCCCCCTTATAAAAATCTTTAAACTTTAAAAAAATAAAAAATTAAACCACTTTTAAAAAATTCAACAGAACCAATTTATACACTGAAAGAGCAAAAGGGAAAGAGAAAAAGAGGAAGAAAGGAAGGAAGAGGAGAGAGAGAGAGAGAGAGAGAGAGAGAGAGAGAGAGAGAGAGAGAGAGAGAGAGAGAGAGAGAGAGAGAGAGAGAGAGAGAGAGAGAGGAGGGAGGGAGGGAGGGAGGGAGGGAGGGAGGGAGGGAGGGAGGGAGGGAGGGAGGGAGGGAGGGAGGAAGGAAGGAAGGAAGGAAGGAAGGAAGGAAGGAAGGAAGGAAGGAAGGAAGGAAGGAAGGAAGGAAGGAAGGAAGGAAGGAAGGAAGGAAGGAAGGAAGGAAGGAAGGAAGGAAGGAAGGAAGAATATTCCCCAAGTAGCCAAAGGATCTGAACAGGTAGTTTTCAGAAGAAGAAATCAAACTTATCAAATAGCCATGTGAAAAAAAATGCTCTAAATTAATGGCATTAAACTCAAATAGAAATGGATCCCAGCAGCTACATATTGACTTAAAAAAACACAAATTAACATTATCTGTGTTATTATTTTTATATACTTTGTTAAACATTTCCCCATTATATATATATATATATATATATATTTTGGGGGTTCAAGTTAAAATTGGGAGTTTTTCAGGGCCATGAGAGCTAGGCAGTTCCGTTTTAATCATTAGTAATTAGAGAAATGTAATTTAAAACAACTGTGAGGTATCACACGCATCCATCAGATTGGCAAAGTTGATGAAAAAGAAAAAAGACAAATCTAAGGGACCACCATTGGTGGAGATGTGAACTGATCTGGTTGTTCTGAAAAGCAATTTGGAACTATGTTCAAAAAGTTACTAAATTGTGCATCCCTTTTGACCCAGTGATAGCACTACAGGTCTATATACCAGAGATCACAGAAAACAGAAAAGGACCTATATGAACAAAAATTTTTATACTGTCTTTTTTTTGTGATGGCAAAGAATTAGAAACTGAGAACACATCCATCATGTTAAAGTCTTAGGAACCCCCGGGGAAGCTAGCTGGCAAAGTGGATAAAGTGTCAGGTCTGGAGTTTGGAGGACTTGGGTTCAAATCTATATTCAGATACTTCCTAGCTATGCGACCCTAAGCAAGTCATTTAACCTCAATTGCGTAGCCCTTGCTGCTCTTCTGTCTTTGAACTGATACTAAGACAGAACATAGGGGTTATTTAAAAAAAAGGTCTTAGGAACTCTTATCAACACAATCACCAAACATGATTCCAGAGGACTCATAGCCAATCTGGGAATTGATTTTGCACAACTATATGTATTTATAATAGAGAATTTTTTTCTTGCTTTCTCAGAAGGAGAAAGAGGCAACTAAAATGAAGTTTCACTTTTAAAAAATTGAAATAGAAAAAATACAAGTGAATTTTAACAAATCCTGATCTCCCTGGAGTTTTTGGCTCACATTAAACTGAAAAACCTAAGAAGTCATACCTGTTCCAAAGCCTATCCGTAGTCCTCCCAAAAACTGATTGGTTAATTTGTGGTGGTCCCAGACTGTCAGCTCTACACAGGCTTCTTTCAAGTCTTCAGGCCGAAAACCATCATAGACCATCGTGTGGTTGAAGATAGGATTGTTCGTTTTTCCCACAGCCCTTGTCTTCTGACGACTTTTCCTACTTGTGTCTGGCAGGATAGTACTTCAAAGAGAAATAATATGGTGAGGCCACATTTCTTGAGTTAGTCAATTTGTTTGCATCCTTTCTTCTCACAATATAACTAAATAACTCAATACAAAAATAAAGGACTAGGAGAGAATGTTAGACAAAGGGCAATTATGACCTTTTCAGATATTAATATATAGCTATATATTAATTATCTAGGGTAGAGGTTATCATGGTTTAAAAAAATAACAAATATTTATTATATGCCTACTATGTCAGGCATTGGGTATACAAATTTGGCAGTTTGGTAGTTTCAAATGAATTAGATGATTACCCCCCCATTTCTATTATATTTCTCTTAAGCTAATATTAAAATGCATCTCTGAGTGCAAGTCAGCAGGGCTGATGGGGCAGCAGGTGGCCTGCTAATATGCTAAAGAGATGATGAAAAACTGCCTATAGGGAGCATCTGGGTAGCTCAGTGGATTGGGAGCCAGGGCCAAAGATGGGAAGTCCTGGGTTCAAATTTGGCCTCAGACACTTCCCAGCTGTGTGACCCTAGGCAAGTCACTTAACTCCCATTGCCTAGCCCTTACCACTCTTCTGCCTTAGAACCAATAAGGCAGAAAGTAAGGGTTTTAAAAAAACTGCCTACAAAATCCCCCATGGAGATCACTGACAAAGCAAAAAGTTAATTGTATAAGGTGCTAGTAAAAATTATTTGTGAAATTACCTTCTTTCTTGCCAATTTTAGTGCTACATAAAAGCTTTATGTGTATACACTTCACTACTTCTCAAAAGTAAATTTGTTTAACCAAGGGACTATGAGATTCAAGATCTCCCAGTAGAAAAATAAAACTGGCTACCCAAACCTGTTCCACAACAGCCCAAAGATAGAAGCAACCCTGAGAATGATGTTACCATTTGACAAAAGAATTCAGGTGGTTTCCCCGAAGGTGTGGTAGGTCAATGCATTCCTTCACCCAGATGTGCACTTCTCCAGTTGTAGCAGGTTTTTTACCTGCAACAGTCAGATGGGAGAAAGATCACTCTCAAAAATCTCTGCCTGGCTTTCCCCCTTCTGATAGCTCTAGCTCATAGGAAGAGTGTTTACATTTTACTGTCCTCTCTCCCAGAATTCAGAATCTTATTAAGGTCCCAGGAAAAGGGGCATCAATCTAATCCAGCCCCACAAATATTTAGTAAATGTCCACTCTACCCAGGGCACTAGGAATACAAAGATAAAATGATAAAAGGTTCCTACCCTCAAGGATAATAATCATATACTACAATATATTGGAATATTCCAACAAAGAAAAATTTTTAAATGGCCCTAATTGCTGGTCAGCCCTTTACAATGATTGTGAAAGAGGAGCTCAGTGACTCCCAATATCTTTTTGTTCCTTGAATCTATTTCAATAACAACAAAATGAATTATGAATTCTAAAGATAATTTACAATTACTCATAAATTCTGTAATTCTTCACTGCTTAAGGTGCCATTAAAGAATTTTTAGCATGAACTCCTTGGACCAACAACTCAAACCCATTAGAAAGATCATGAATAACTAAATAGGAACCACTGGCCAGTAGGTGGCTGTGGGGAGAAAGTTACTAAGAATTGCATAGCCTATAGCCATTCTCTCCTCATCATCTTAACTGGTGGCACTCTCACTGTAAAGTTCTTGCCCAATGATCCATTAATTGCTATATTATTCAGAAAAAAATAGGTCCCACAAATAGTGATGCTATTGGGGGTTAGTCATGTAGTGAGCAAGAGAGACGAGATAGGAATTGCTTAAGTTTTTACTGGTACCCAAGTGGAAAAGAGAAGCTATTTCTCTTCTGCATGTGGGTTAGATCAGCTGTGGACACACCACAGGAGACTCACAGAATGGCCTGTGATCAGAGAGGCATAGAAGTAATGAAGTATATCTCAAAACTTCTCCATCCTCTTGGAGTCTCATTTCTATGTGTGCTGCAGGGAGAGGGAGATTAAATGGAAGACTGGGGTATATTTGAGTATCTCGGGGAGATGTCACTTCTTATTGGCAAAGTGCTATAAGGTCTGGGTAAACTCAGGGACAAAGATGCTTCCCTTTCCTTTGGAAGAAAAAGTCCCAGTGCTCAACTAGCACAGAATTCTCTTTTTCACCTGATCAGCCCTTAGGAGCAGTATCTTAAGTATTGATTCTAAGACAGAAAGTAAGGTGTTTTTTTTTTAAAGATTATGACATAGCATACTTATCACATTTCCAGATTACACAAGGCAGGTAGATATTTCAGCAAAACATTTGACAGTCTCTCTTTCAATTCTTGCATACAAGATAGAGAGTCATACATTACAATTTAGTACTTATAAGTAGACTTGGAACTGACTATATGAATGGAATCCCAAAGTAGTCAATGAAGATGTCGCCTTGGAATGGAGTCTCAAATTTAATATTTGATCAGAGACTTGATTAAAGGCCTAAATAGCACATCTACTAAATTTGTAGGTGCCCTAAAGATGGAGATATCTGGAACAATGGATAAGAGAGTCAGAATCCAAAAAGATAACGGCAAGCTAGAATTAATGTGATGAAATGTAACAGCATTACTGTTTCTTTGGTGCTAGTACAAATCATTTTAATGTCAACTTCAGAAGTATAAGATGGTGGAGTCATTCCTAGATAGTAGTTCTGGGATTTTTAGTGGACTACATGCTCAATATTAATCAACAGTGGCAATCCAAGTGAAATCCAATGTGATCTTATTTGGGATGAAGTGATGCTAAGTCTTATGAATGAAGGAATATTCTACTCTGCCCTGGTCAGCCTGCATCTAGAGAAGAACTTTCAATTCTGGCCATCCATGTTTTGAGGATATTGGTTGGCTGAAGAGATTGAAGAAGAAGGCTAAAGACACTGGCAATAATGCTTTATGAGAACTGCTGCAGAAAAATGGGAGACATTAGCCTGAAGACATTAGACTTGAGGAGGGACAGGAAAGCTGTCTTCAAATATAGGGAGGGAGATCAAATCAAAGGATGAGGTTTTCTCTGCTTAGACACAGAGAGCAAAAAGGAGGAAAAAATATTTAGGAGGTAGAGAGAGAGGCAGATTTAGACATGATGTCCAAAACCCCTTTTTAAGATGAGAAGGAACTGGGAATGAAAGTGCAAGAGGGGACTTTTCCCCTCACTAGAAATAATGAAGTGACCACTTCTTGCACAGGACTGTTGTTTGGAGCCAGGATTCTTGGGCTAGGTAAGTACAGTTTAGATGAAAAGGCTTCTGAGATCCAGAGCTCAAGAGAATCTTAATTGCTGCCATTCTGGAGAACTAACACACTGGATATAAGACTTAGAATCTAAAGGACATTTGAAGCGCTGGAATAATGGGTCAAAATAAATAAAGTGAAATTGAGCAGGATAAATGTACAGAGAGATGAAGCCATGACCCACATCATTTTAGAGAGACCTTGTATACTAGTTCAAACTGGTTCCAACTCCGTTCAGTAGATCCTTAATAAAAGGACCACACAATATCTATTTGAGTATCCCTGGTGCCTTGAACACAGCAGATATTTTATGATATTTAATGAAAATGAAAATTTCCTCTATAGAATCTACATGATTTCTATTTTGGGTCACAAAGAGAAGAAAACATACCCCTTCAGTTATCTGAGGTATTAATGGATACTGTATTGTTAAGTGACCCATGATAATAGTACCTATCCACATCCAAGAAATAGCATCCTCAGTGAGGTCTTAGTATGAAGCAGAGATATCTGCCACATCCAGTAACCAGTACCATTACATCACGGGGAAGCGTAATGCTATCTTCAATAGTGTTTTGGTCCACCTGGGCTGTGAATAACTTTTCTAGAAGATGATGCTAGGAAGGCATCCATAACCGTACCCAAGACAATGTAGTAGAAGTTCATATACAGAGAATGAGGGTATAGGACATCATAAATCTAAGAGAACCATCATGGACAGAAGTACATACCTGAGACTGGGTCTGGAACATACTGCAGGGCTAATTTCATTTCACCTCTGTTTTCTGCTTCAAGGGCAACTGGTGCTGTCTGGAAGTTTATAAACATTTGTGACAATCAAGCATAGCTTGTCTGTAATTCACCTGAGATGAGATATAAACTTACAGGGTCTTCTATTTTGGTGCAAGGTTAGAAGTCTGAACCCATCCCTTACAGAATCTGAATGAGGCAAGGCACGAACATGGATGCTAGAAATGTTCTCATAATATCAGGGATAGAACTTGTGCTATCCAATATCTGGACAAAACATAGCTAAATATCTCTAAGTCCATATTCTTAAGGTGGGTGGATCTTAAATGTGGCTCCCTTCACTTTTCTTGCTTTGACAGTGAAGACTTTTCTTGCTAGATGTTTTCTGACACTAGGGTGGTTCAGCCCTATCCATAATCCAGCACACATTGCTAGCATTGCCTATGATTTCTATAAGTCAGGATAAGAGAATGGCAAAAGTATGTTGCAGACTTCTCAAAATAAAATTCAACTCATTGATTTTTCCTAATGGAAGAGACACAATAAAAATCAGGATGAATGAGAAGTAATGAAGTCTTTTTGAATAATTAGAGCTATATTATTTTAAAATACAGGTGAAGTTTTATCCTTTTCAAATCTAAGGGAAACCTGTACAGAATACTGTATTTCCCACCACCATTACTTTGCCCTGGCTGTTCCCCACGGCTGCAATACTCTCCCTCCCACCCTTGTACTCTTAGACTCTCTTGAAACTCAAACACTACTTCTACTAAAGAAGCTTTTTCTGCTCTGCCTAGATGCAAACACTCTTTTCCCTCTTTCCCTTCCACTTATTCTGCATAAATCTTGTACATTTGAATTTATCTTTGTTGTTACCCCCATTAGAATAAAGGCTCCTGGAGGCAGGGGGGTGTTTTTGCTTTTTCTTTCTTTCTTCAGGGCTTTGAACAGTGCCTAGCACAGATTAAGGATTTAATAAATGCTTACTGATTTTGAATCATTAAATATAATTAGCACTGTTAAATTACTAATATAATAACACCTTCAATTGAACTTTAAAAGTTTACAAAGTATTTGAAATATATACTAATGGAATTCTCACAAACCATGTGAATTAGGTTGCAAATACTACTATCTCTATTTTGCAGATGAGTAAACTGAGGTTTAAAGAGGTACATGACTTGCCCAAAGACATGAAACTAGTAAGTGGCAGAGTCCAGACCTGAACCTAGGATACTGGAGTCCCAATCAAGCAATCTTTCCAATATACCAAGGTAAATAACAATGATTTGTAATTATCACTTTAATTCATTAGCTTGCTAGGTCCATGCCTTTTAAAGGCTCTTTCTGAGTTTCTGTGACCAAGACCCGATTCAACATCTGGTGGCTGATTCTCCAGATTGAACCTATGTCAGTTGGTAAATAAACATTTATTAAGAACCTGCTAAATTCCAGGCGCTGTGTGTTAAGTGCCGGCATACAAAAAAAGGCAAAAGACAGTCTCTGCCCTCAAAGAGCTCATAATCTAATGAACACATCCACTGAACCCTTAGAAAGAAGACATGCACAAGGTTTGTACTTGGAATTTTTCTACCTTGGCAGGGCCCATCTGGTCTTCTTGAGGAGGTAGAAGGGAGATTACCGTTCATAATCCCAAGAGCAACTCACTGGAGTATTTTTTCCCTCCAGATGACATATTGATAACAATTTTTAATCATCATTTTCTGATGCAATTCATGTTCTCTCCCATCCTATCCTTCCCCCCCCCATCCCCAAGACAGAAAATAATACAATGTAGGTTGCACATGTCTTATCTTACAATACCTATTTCCACCTCTACCATATTGTAGAACAAGACACCATTCTCAACAGATTTTACGTGCAAAATCCAAAGTGCTGAAAGTCAGCCGGAGTAGTCTGAATATACTCACCTTGTTTACCATATTGACTTACTCTAAAATTAGTGTTTGAAAGAGCGTTGAAGATCATCCAGGCCAAACCCTTCCTGTTAGGGCTAAGGAAACTAAGGCTCAAAGAAGATGACTTTTCTAAGACCATTTAAGCAGTAACAGAGCCAAGATTCTCCAATTCCAAATGCACCCCTTTCTACTACTCCTTGTGGTCCTCTAGACAAGCCCTAAACACATTACCAGATATACAGGAACAGAGAAATTAGCTCTATCCCAGACTGCAAAGATTGCCAATGGCAAATTAGTTGGGTGTCTATTAATCAGGTTTTACTGCAGTATCACTAGATGCTGCCAAACCAGAATGCTAAAAATAACTTAGAACTTACCCTGCGGTTCAAAGGGTACCACTTCAACTGTTTATTCTGTTTGTTGTCCCAGTCCCATGTTTCCAGGTCAAGTTCTACTTCCCCAAGAAAACTATTGCGTTTGAATGTGTCCCGATGCCAGACTGAGAGGTTCAGTTTTTGATTCTTCAAGCTCTGCTTGTCAATTTTATACTGCAGCAAACAATTTGAGAATTAGTTATCTTTATGTCTATTCATCCCAAAGACAACTGAATATTTCTATTGTGCTTTACCATTCATAAAATAGACCCATCGTGATGAATGAATTAGGACATATAGTATTATTATTTTAAAAGTTCTTACTGTCTATCCTACTATTAGTCCTAAGATAGAAGGTCCCCAGGTGGCTCAGAGGATAGAGAGCCAGGTCTCAAGTCAGGAGGACATGGGTTCAAATGTGATCTTAGACACTCTCTAGTTGTGTCCCTGAGCAAGTCACTTAACCCCAATTGTCTAGCCCTTACCTGCTCTTCTGCCTTGAAATTTAAAAAATTTCTTAGGGTAGGAAATAGGACTTAAGTGACCTGCCCAGGGTCACACAGCTAGGAAGTGTGGCTAGATTTGTACCCCAGACCTCCCAACTCCAGTCTATTGCTGTTTGGTGTGTAGAGTGTTCATTATTACTGCCATTTTTCAGAGGTAGAAAAAAACTCTGGGAGGCAGAGAGATTTGGCTATGGTCACACAGTTGCTAAGTGCAAAAGTTAAAGGACAGTCGGGATGGAGAAAGAAAGTCATCAACACAGAACATGGTTTTTTTTAAAAACAATATTTCAGGACTTTCTGGTATTCCAAAGTGGGGCCAAAAACAATGCTGTTTTCCCTGTAGCTGAAATACATTCTTCTTAAAAGATGAAAAAAAATTTCCTCTCTAGAAAGAGAAACCATGGCATCCATCCATCCATCCATCTACAGCAGTGGTTCTCAACCACCTTTCTAATGCCGTGACCCCGCAATACAGTTCCTCATGTTGCAGTGACCCCAAACCAAAAAATTATTTTGGTGGCTACTTCAAAACTGTAATTTTGCTACAGTTATGATTTGGAATGTAAACACCTGATATGCATTATGTATTCTCATTGCTACAAATTGAGAGGTTGAGAACTGCTGATCTACCCACATATACGTACGTATATAGTATAGATGTGTGTGTGTGTGTGGTTCTTTGAAATGCTTCAGCAGGGAATTAGGGCCATTGGTGCAATTTTAAGGAACACATGCTTCTGTTCATAGGCAATTAATCCATATGGTAACCCAAACTTTTTTGTTTTTCTTTTTGCCAATAAAAAGATGAACTTTTTTTCCAATTAGAAAATCAGGATTTCCTGCTTCTCAGGATCATAACTTAACTTAAAAAAAATAAGCTGATAAGTTCTTTAGCTATACAGGGTATTATAATGATCTTAGTGGCATTTTAAAGCTTTAATGGCTTAAATATAAATAATGTTTATTTTTAGACACAAACATAATATCTTAAAATTACACTAAGACTTCTGGGGATACCCTGTATTTCCTCATCTGATCCTCACAGCAACCCTTGGAGCTGGGTACTATTATTATCTCCTTTTTACAGATGAGGAAACTGAGGCCAAGAGAGCCTAAGTGACTTGCTCAGGGTCCTGTGGTTGGTGAAGATCAGAAACAGATTCTAGTACTCTGAGCCTTAGAGCTTTTGATTTATTTCTTCAAACGGTTCTAGAAGAGTAGTGAAATGATGAAAAATTCCCAAACTGCTTACACTTAGATTCAGAGGTCAGTTATCTATTTTCTTTTTTTTCTAGCTGATTTAATTACTAGTTAAAGCTTTTGCTAAGGCCATTTAAATTGGTCTATTTCCTTGGCTCAGAGGAAGAGGAAGTGTCCCAGAGGCATGTACAGAGATGCCAGGGAATGTCAGTTGGTTTGTGACTTAAAATTTTCCACAGGGTTGATGATTTACACATGGGCATTTAAGAATTGACTGGTTTTTTCCTGGAAGATAATAGAATTTAAGGCAACAAAATATGAATCTAGTGGAGAGCATTTCAGTTTAACCTTCACCTGGATAGAATTCTGTGCATTTTTTGGTTCATGGATATTCTCCCCTCTTCATTAACTTTTTCTTATAAACAAATTATCTCTCACGTTGGTCAGACCCATAGAACTGACTACTTTATCTGTATCAGGTAATACCAGAGAACCTAGACTCCATGAAATCTACAATGGCCTCTGAACCTGCTGCCTCCTACACTCCTAACTGCAGGCTGAGCCAGATTAAACTTGTAATTGGGAAATATTTAATGAAAAATTTAAAATATGACAGAACAGAGTTAATATTAATATGTGGTTTTCTTTTTAAACCCTTACCTTACGTCTTGGAGTCAATACTATGTATTGGTTCCAAGGCAGAAGAATGGTAAGAGCTAGGCAATGGAGGTCAAGTGACTTGTCCAGGGTCACACAGCTGGAACATGTCTGAGGTTAGATTTGAACCCAGGACCTCCAGTCTCTAGGACTGGCTCTCAATCCACTGAGCTACCCAGCTGCCCCCTAATATGTGGTTTTCTAAATCAATTGGGCAGCCCCTAGGGATCCTTTGGTAAGGTTTAGTGGTCTCCATTTCTGTTCTTGATAACACAAGCAAACTGAACTACTTCTTCTCTTGAAGCTCAAGGAAGTTCCCTGGTATTCCTGTTTCCTGCTCTTTGGCTTGGGCCCAGAATTCCTTCTGAATGAACAAACTCCCTCCCTGGCTTCCCTCTAAAATCTTGGGCATCCTTTGAAGTCCATTCCAAATTCCACCATTTTAAAGAAGTTTTTTGAGATTCCCCAATTACAATCATTGATCCTTTGGCCATTATATAGTACTTTTAAAAAAAGATCCATTACCTTCTGTCTTGAAATCAGTACTAAGAATTGATTCCAAGACAGAAGAGTGGTAAGGACTAGGCAGTTTGGGGTTAAGTGACTTGCCCAGGATTGCATTGCCAGGGAGTGTCTGAGGCCAGTTTTGAACCTAGCATCTTCAATCTCCAAGCCTGGTTCTCTATCCATTGAGTCACACACCTGCCCATACACAGTATTTATTTTGGTTTATTTGTAGCCTTAAAAGAAATTTGTTTACGTCTCATCCCCATGAAGATTTTAACTTTTGTAAGGGCAGTGATAGTATGTTAATCTATTTCTAGTATGGAATATAGTGCTTTGCAGGTAGTTGTACTTAATAAAAACTTGTTAAATGAATAAACAAATTTAAATGTATATACTATCATTTCTATTTTGGAGCACTGGACTTGTAATCAAGAAGACCTCAATCAAATCCCACTCTAGACCAGAGTCACTTAATTTACTCTCAATTTCTGTTCTTTATCCATAAAACCTGTAAAATAACTACCTCAAAGGATCACTGTGATGACCAGATAAGATAGCAAATGTGAAGTGTTTTGTAAACCTAAAATGTAACAAACATCAGTTATTGTAATTATATATTCTATTCCTACATACCCGCAATATCTCATTATACACAGGATTCAAGGTTTTCTTCATCACAAGTGTTTTCTTCTTGCCCATTTTGCCTTTGTCTGGTAACAAATAGGTCTTTACATAGCTAGAAATTGAAGAGATAAGGTAATCAGAAGAAAAAAGTTATTTTATTTTCTGATTCAACTTTTTAATGTGAAGGAGAAACAAACCATATCCAAAATCCTTTTGATATTTTAGAAAGTACATATTCCCACTAGTGCTCATCCAAATTTGCCAATGGGCAAGTAGCTGGCTTGATCAACTAACATAGGAATGGACTATCTTTTTCTGTGGTCCTGTCCTGTTGCAATAGTTGAAATTTGCTCCTGATTTAGGATAGTTTGTTCTTTATTAGTAAAAAGTTTTGGAGCCTGCACAGAAAGATTTTCCATGTTACCACTGCTAAAAAACAACAAATTAAAAAATAGCCTCATTCAACAAAATCATATTTAAAGAAAAATGAACTGATGGAGGACTAGTTCTCCATGAAGGTATTCTCTACTCTCCCAAGTCATCTCTCTCCCCACATTAACTTGAGAAAGCAAAAATGAAAAATAAAAACAAAAAATGGTGTGTGTATGGATGGGGTGGTTCTTTATGTTTTAATAAATCTGTGATCTCACTGATGTGGGTTACTCCCTGCATCAGCACAGATTACAATCCATCCATGCTTTCTTCTCTTATATCAAGTCTTTTTTTAAACCCTTAACTTCTGTCTTCAAGTCAATACTGTGTATTGGCTCCAAGGCAGAAGAGTGGTAAGGGCTAGGCAATGGGGGTTAAGTGACTTGCCCAGGGTTACACAGCTAGGAAGTGTCTGAGACCAAATTTGAACCCAGGACTTCCTGTCTCTGGGCCTGACTCTCAATCCACTGAGCCACCCAGGTGCCCCCTCTTAGGTCAAGTCTTCATTTTACCATAGATCTTCCAAAGAAGGACTCACTCAACTAGAATAGGGCACTTCTTATAGATCTTTTTTATTTCATAGGAACCAATGAAACATATAGATTGTCCTTGATCTCAGTGAAAATAACCAAGACCACATATGGACTTTTCCTTGTCAATCTTTTGGGAAGGGCAATCTCATGCTGGAAAGGATTTAGAGAAGGGCAACCATGATATTGACAGCCCTCAAGTTAGATGGAAGGAAGTAGTGATATTTAATCTGGAGAAAAAAAAGGTTTGGGTGGTTGTGAGAGCCATAATGTATTTAAAAGCTGCCACATAAAAGAAAGATTATATTTGCTCTGTTTGTCCTGGAGGAAAGAGTCAGGAACCAATGCAGGAAGTTGCAGAAAGACTGATATAGGCATCATGTAAAGAAAGAATTCTTAAAACTTTCAGCCAGCCAAAAGTAGAAGGTGGGTGGTAGTGGTTCTCCCTCCCTAGAGGTCTTCAAGCAAAAGTTGAATGACCATTGGTTGTATGTTGCTAGAAGATTTTTTTTCCAGGTATAAATTGGACTAGAGGGCCTTAGAAGTCCCTTTCAACTCTGAAATTCTATGATTCTGTGAAATTACTCTATTTTTTTTAGGGCAGAAAAGACCAAAGGTAACTATACTTTGGGATCTGAAGTTTCAAAGACTTTCAATAGGAATTCATAAGCTTCTCTTCCTAAACATTAAAAAGGGATTCTCTAATATGCTATTAACTTGAAAGAAAGCTTGAGGACTTTTGTATTTGATTTAGATCTTTAAGAAGAAGAAAAAAAGGTCTCCTGCCAGAAAGCGCAATAGCATTAAACAGAATAATAAAGTATCACACAATCTAATAACACATTCCTCTTTTCTTTCAAGGAACCCAAAGAAATGAGTTTAGTAGATCACATGACATTTTCATAATTAAAATATGAAAGAGAAAACTCATTGCTCAGTTTCTCACCATTTTAATACATTACTTTGTGAGCAGCTCTGTCTATTCATCTCACAAAACCTTCCACCTTAGGAGAGAGCCTAATAACAGTCTAATTTTTTTTGACTATGGTCAAAAAAAGGATCATCATTTCATGGTCAACCCTTAGGGATTAGCCTCTGTAAATTTGCAAATAAGGAATCCTAGGAAGTGGTTGCATTATTCACGCTACGTATTTCCATTGGACTGGAACCAATTACATTCACAACATTACACCTTCAAATTGTGCCAATTTCAATTTGCTGACCACTTCAGAGGTCATTCACACTAAATGAGAGCTAGTTGTATTTACGCACCATCATCAGACTCAGATTCGAAGCTTTTCCAAATTGATATATGGTGCCAAATCTTAGGCTCCATTGGCACAAATTTTTGAACCAAGGTTCACCTCAATACCACAAAGAGGTATCAAAACAGCATTTTAGAACAGCAACATAATCATGGGCAACAAATCAATTAATGGAAGTCTCTTTTAAGATATGAAAATTTATCCACATAGACTAATCTCAACCTTCCGCCCCCAGATTTTGACCTTGGATTGACCATTTTTCAACAAATCTCCATTGGTTTAAATAGCTTTGGTTTGGGTTAGAGAGTTCAGTCCTAAATGAGTCTATGAATTGCCTTCTTCAAACTTCTTTTTCTTGGACTTCGCTCCCCAGAAAATTTTAAAAATAGAACCACTGTCACCCTAATTTCCTACTTGAACATGATATGACAAACTTGTTGGAAAAGAGGAAGCTCCAAAATTTACTTACGGGTCAGAGCGCTGTTTTTTAACATCTGCTGCTGCTAAGTCTTTGCACTGGGCCACAAAGACATGGAACTCCATCAATGAATCAATGTAGTCAATGGCAAACTGAACACTTCCTTTAATATCCAGATTGCCAAAGTCTCCACTATAAACACTCATTGCACTTCCGCTCACCTGAAGGTATCAAAAATGACATTTTTATGAGTTTAGCTTCTGAGTATATAACAGGATTCTAGAAATAACCCTGTTGAGTGTAATATACATCTGTAGGCAAAATAATCATTTATTTCAGATTAGAACAGAAAGATTTTAACTCCGCAAACCAAACATAAAGCACAAAGAAAGAAAAGTTAGCATTTCTAACGCACTTTGATATAGTTGATATAGTTTTGTTTTGTTTTTTAAGAGAGTGTTCTTTACAGGATGGCTCATTTGAAAGCAAGTTTAAAAATCATGTGGCTTTGAGCAGGCTTATTTTTGGGACTTTTTTTTAATGGTCAAAGAGATACTATACAAGATATACCAGACACAGTGACCATAAATTCTTATATCAAATTTCTAAACTGTCATGGAAGAATTTTGCTATTTAGCAAGTCACTAAGTTTGTAAAATTGCTTACTGAGCTTATACTCTGAAAGTCCAGGAAGGAAGGATAATGAATAATGAATAAATGATGGAGGGAATTTAAAAATTGCATAGCAGGTAAGCAAACAGATCAATATTGATAGGAATTCAATACAAACAGGTTCAACAAAAATGAGGTTTGATAAATCCAAGGTCAATCAGAGTTTAAGCATAGTCTCAGAAGCTGAGTGAAATACCAGGAAATTTCATAATGCCTAGCTAAATGTATCTCTCTTTAGGAAAGAGATTCTTCTGGTTTGAAAAAATTATATGATAATCAGTTTCTTATTATTCAAATTATCACCTACCCTGTTCTTTTTTCTTTAATCCTTATTAAATGGTAGGATCATTGAGGGTAGTATTAAATTTCCTCTTTGGATCCTCAGGTCTTAGCATAGTGCCTTGATACATGCTGGACACTAATAAAATGTTTTTGGCATTGAACTAAGTCTCTTAAATATATTAGGGGAGCTTTATGTTGATTGGGGTTCTACTGTGAATTCTATGAAAGAATGAACCATTTCCAGAATTTCTTTTCTGTATCTCTGGATTTTTAAGAATTGGGTGTTTAAAGGGAGGGATATACACACACCGCCACACACACACACACACCCAACATCAAAACTAAAAGCCATAATGTAATCTAGTAATGAGTAATCTTGTGGTATCACTGCCATGCCATCATCCTCTTAATCTATCCATGTACTCCAAGGTTGAGGGATCAAGATGCCTAACCCTTAGGAGTCAGGGGAAGCTGCACTAGATATTGATGTAATATCTAAATCAGAGATTCTTAATTTGGGTACTTAAAGAGATTTCTGGTGGTCTGTGAACTTTGGATGGGGAAAACATTACATCTTTATCTTCACTAGCCTTTGGTTTCCTTTGTAATTCAATGTATTTTTGTAAGTGTTTTTTCCACTTAGAACATTATTCTGAAAAGAGGATCTATGGAATAGACCAGATAGTAAAAGGAATCCAGGGCAAAAAAAAAAAGGTCTTGATGATGCCATAACCCAAATGGTAGCTATCGGGTCAATACGGGACCATTCAAGGATCCTTATCAGCAACTAATTCCTATAATAAAATACCAGTCAAGCCTGTCTAATTCCAGCCAAGTAGGCAATATGAACACATGCATATATACAAATACAAAAATGCATGTGTGTACACAAAAACGCACGCACACATGCACACACTATAAGGATGCTTCTCTGTGATTCTATCAAGCATTATACAGGAAATATTAGTATTGCCATTGTTGGCCATCTGAAGTCATATATTTTCAGATATATACAGACATTTAAATGAAACTGTTTCTTTTGGAGTTGATGCACAATCAAGAAAAAAAATTTCAGCTAGTTAGAGGCCAGTTGCTAAGTAGAAAGGCATTCTGGTGCTTGGGGTTAAGGAAATGGCAAAACAAGCAGCGCAGGATTATAGGGGGCAAAGAAATGGCAATGAAAGACTGAGCGAAAGCAGGGAGCCATTAGAACTGAGCCTTTGTTTACATACAGAAGAGAGGGATGTCATGCCAGAGGAGCTGCTAAGATTGGTTAAAGAGCTCGGGCTCTTCTTGTGTCTGCCAAGCTGGTAACTGCTTTCTGATGCGGTATCGGTCTCTCTGTCATCACTCTACAAGACATCACATAATGCAGAAGTTATTCAGGGCCAGGGCAAGTTGTGGTCAGAATCCGTGTGGAAAAGTAGATTGGTAAAGGCTTGTCTCCTAGAATCCCATTGCTCTGCGGCATTTCCCTAATACACTGGAAACTCATGCTAAACAATGTTTGCCGTGGGAAGGAACCGAGTACAACGCAGACCTCTGGCTTCAAACCCATCTAAGGGGGGTGAGTTACTGAAATATTGAGGATGGTCTCACCCATAGGCTAGAACCGAGGTGAGGGAATCCAAAAGTCACGCTGTAATTCAATATTAACATTCCACATTCCATTGTCCTGTTTTCCATATAGGATATTAATTAACTTTAACCCAAATGAGAGGAGGATTCAAGGGTCATGGTCAAGATACAAATATCTTGCTTAATTTCTTTCATTATTAACATGCCTTTAACTTAGAGATCAAATCATTTACTTGAGTCTATAATGGGGGAGAAGGGAAGACATCTATTTTTCTTCTAGACTAATCTCCTTTCTTAAAAAATTTTTTTGTGAATTTCTACATACCATTATGCTTATATATTATATTTAAAATTCAGAAAAGTAGTAATAAATATATTTAACTCACATAAGGTGGTACAGATGCCTTTCAAAACATCAAATCAACATTAATGCTTATTTAAAATATTTTCCCGGAGACTGGGAATTTAAGGGATTGTAATTTATATGGGAAAATATAAAATAAAATGAAAACTGGGAATATAGGGGCAGGGAAAGCACGTATAACCTAATTTGGGGGCATGCTTAACATTCATGAGTATATATGTATAGATAGATTTGAGTTGAAAAGGGCTTTAAAGGCCATCAAGTCTAACACTCTCATTAAAAATGAATAAACAGAGAGGCTGAATAATTTTCTGATTCCCCATCCAGTGTCCTTTTCACTAGTCCTCACTGGATCTCTGTATCCTAGTCTTTATAGTACTACCCTTTTCTAGGCTTCTCTTATAGCACAGTGTTAGGGATGAAGGCTATACTGGAAGCCAAAAGACTAAGGGGCACCAGTTCTGACTCTGCCATTATCTTGCTATGGGATCTTTTACTAGGTCTCATTTTTTTTTAAACATTTACCTTCTATCTTGGAATCAATACTGTGTATTGGCTCCAAGGCAGAAGAGTGGTAAGGGCTAGGCAATGGGGGGTGACTTGCCCAGGGTCACTCTAGGTCTTATTTGTAAAAGGAAATGGTTAAGTTAGATGGTTCTCTGACGTTCATTTCAGCTCAAACATTCGGGTTTTTCAGCTTAAGCTTCCAATATGAGGTCCTATTTGGGGAGAGTTTAAGAGGCAATTAGGTAACTGAAGGTAGGGAGAGGGAGCCATTAACATCTTTTTAGAGAAAGAAATTAGTTCATGCCAACAGACTCTAATGCCATGCCAATCAGGATCATTGTCAGGAAACCAATTCTCACACAGGGTGAGAAGGGGAAAGAGGAAGAATGGAATCCATCACTGAAAAAGAAGAAATGTCTTCTATACAAAGTCTTTTCTTTTTCCCCATGGTTTTTTACCTTAGTTCAGGGCTGAAGAGAAAGGAGATAGTAGAGATGATCCCATTTCATTTTCTTCTCCCCTCAATAACCCATTCAGGCTTATGTCTACATTGCAATGTTAGATGATTCAACTGGCTTCTTATTTAACATTCTGATGAATCTATGATCTCACCAGTGGAGTACTGCTTACACTGGTACAAGTCACAACCTATACAGACCTGATCCTCCTCTTCAATTCTTGTCCATTCATTTGCTGAAAAATCTGTCAAGGATTCACCTGGTGCACTGGAAGAATTCTTTTGGCATTCATTTCTAGACATTAGTCCAGACCTCAGGTTACACCTCTGCTAGTCTTCACACTAGTTTTATCTTGGCCCCAATGTCTTCTTTGGTCCTGTATGTTCTTGATGATATTTTATCTATTATATCTCGTGTGCAAGTCATCATTGTTCTTATGACCACCATGCATCTGTTCACACATGTGATGGTCACCTGAAATTATGAATCTTCTGAGACTGAGATGCCTCATGGTTCACAGTCATGTGATTTTGATAATTTTTATTCTGCATAAATACACATTTATTAGTTTGTATAGAATTCATAATGATGTAATTTATGAATTATGAATCTAAATTTTTTCTCCCTGCTGTTACTAATTTTTCCTTCCCTCCCCCCCCCAATTTTATTGTTTGGCATATAATAATTTTTATTACATGATCTATTTTTGGAATTTTTTTATGTGTTGCATTAGTTGGTCTATTTTTAGTTACTTTTGACAGCTGGTGATTATTTCATATAGTATGAGCTTTCTGATACAATTCAGCCACATACTTCGCTTTTCATTTCATGTATCCTTTATGTATTTACAGTTCATCATTCTTCCAAATCTACTTACTAAATATTTATTTCCCATTTTAGCACTGGTTTATTACTCACTCTTTTTCTCTCAAAATTTATTTTATTCTCTTTACTCCTTTTGCTTTTGTGCCTCATATTTTGCAGTATTCACCAAGGAACTTGCCTACACAAAGGCATTGAGAGGATCATGGAGGAAAATTCCCTAACATCATGCATGTTAATCTTATTTCTTAATTTTGAGGAAAATAATCATAGAAAAGATAATGTGCACTTTGATTTTTTAAGAAGAGACACCATTTTGTGATTGCTGCATATTTTTTCAGAAATTAGAATTATGTTAATATATACTATGCAAGTGTGCAGATAGATAAATCTAAAGAAAATTGTTTAACAATTCTGTGTCATCTGTTATTTTTTTGCATATGTTAATGAATTTCTGTCAGTGCTTTATCCTTTATTTAATGTCTTTTCTCTTGTACTTGTATCCCTACTGCATAGCACAATGTTTGGCATAGAGTAAAAGCACTTAATAAATGCTTTTTCATTCTTTCAAAAAAAGCTGTTGTCATATAATTAATTTTAAAATCTAATACTCTGCCTCCCTTCTATCATCACCTTGTCAATCACCAATTGGCATTGATTTATCTTTTTTTCCAAAATACATACATTTCCATACAAATTAGAGTGCAACTTTTCCCAGGCTTAAAAAATGCTTCATTGGGATTTTAATAGCTACTCCTCAGATAATTTATTTTTATAACCAGCCATGAATGTGGTATCTCCATTTAGTCAAATCTTGAAAGTTTTGTGTTTCCTCTGATATATAGGTTTTTGTGTCTCATATTGGACTGACCTTAAATATTTTTGTTTCTACTATGTATAGGAATTATTAACATAACTACTAGTATGCCCTCTCCTATATGTTGGTATATAGTATTTCCAATAGTAAACTAAATACAAGTGATTAGTAGGCATCTTTACTAGGAATATTAGGAAAGATATTGAAAAACTTGAGTCTAGAAGTGAACAGCCAGGGTTTTGAAGAGAATGAAAACTTGCTAAATGGTGATGAGTTTCAAGGAAGTGGAGATGATAAATTATCATTCGTTAAAAGTGTCAACTATGTGCCACATACAATGCTAAGAGTTGGGGATACAAGAAAAGCAAAAGATAGTCCCTGTTCTCAAGGAGCTCATAATCTAAGCAGGGAGAGACAAGAGGCAAACAGCTATGTCTAAAAATTATACAGGATAAAATGGAGATAAACTCAGAGGGAAATGGGACCTTAGCTGAGCATGAGAGTGAAGGAAGGTTTAGTTTGGAGAAGAGTTGATAAAGGACATAATATGTCTTGAAGAATTTGATAGACTTTCATGTTTGCTCTCAGAGGGCAGAATTACGGGTAATAACTGAATGTTGCAGAGGCAGGTCTAGACTTCACATAAAGAGGAAATTCTTAAAGATTAGCACTATTTGAAGGTATTAAAATGGGTTGTTTGAAGACTTAGTGACTTTCTTTTCATTACAAGACTTCAACTGAAGGTTAAATGACCACTTCTCAGGGACAGAATATATATAGACAGAATTCTTGGTCAGGTATAGAGTAGATGAGATGATTTCTTTCAACTCAGAGAATCTGTGATTATCAAAGAGCAGATACTGATATTGGATAAATAGGACTTTGCTGTCAATAAGCATCTCAGGATCAATAAATGTAGGACACATATGACAAATGTAGTCCTCTCTGATGTTGTTCTATTCATTTCCTCAGTCATGCTCACTGTCCATCTTGTAGCCCCTTTCCAACATGGATATATTGATGGAGTCATTCAATGGGTTGCCCTTTCAATGGCACATCATAATACAATCTTCATTATGAGAGATTTTTCCCATTTGGATTATTGGTTCGGTCTCTTGCTGGAGCTCCTGTAGTGTTCTAGAACTTATGCAATTGGCATGAAATAATCCACAAATGAGGTTTTGTTTTGTTTTTAAATCAAGTCATGAAAAGATTTTTAAGTCTTTTTTTATAACTTTCAAAATACCAATGCACATAATCTGTTGTGACTTCTGCATAGTCAGAATCATAGAGACTTATAATTCAGGAAGGGGAAAAACATAGCAGCAATCCTTATTATCTCTCTCTCCAATTCTACAGGGAGACATAAATTTATATGGCCACTTCACATATCCAACTTTGTCAGGGACCAAAATGTCAGAACGAGAAAGGCTTTCAAAACCACATGAACTTCACGGGCTCCTTTCCAGCTTCCATTCTCGAGGTACCCAAAAAGCAGGTTATGTTGCAATGGAAATCTTAATTTGCACTCCTAAAGAAATTCAACCACTGAATGGTTACAGAACAATGAATCTCACCTAAGGATACATGGACATAATATTTAATTTCAATAAGCTGGAAAGGTCCTCCTTACCCCCCAAATGTACTTCCCATTCTGGTTCCCAAGATGCCTGGAACTCTTAATAGGAAATGAGGTTTCTTATCTTAATGAGGGGTAAAATTCAAATAAAATTCCAAGAAGGAACACAGTGGCTTAAATTCATACTAAGACATAAATGATTGCTATCAGGACTTTTCTTTGGAGGTTTTGATGAAAGAAGTAAAAAGACCAAAGAGTACCACATAAAAAGTAGGTATGGAAGGAGGGTATAAGGTACTCTATGAAGGTGACTAAAAGGCACAAGTAGGGAAGATTCGGAGCACTGAATGTCATAGAATTTAGCTTAGGGACAGCCAGGTGGGAAACTCTTCTGTCTGAGCAAACCTGGATAAAGATTGGCTATATTGTCTGAAAATAGGGACAATAGGCTAGGAGACAACAAAGATTCTATAATCAGAGGCTCGTTTCTAACGTCTTTCATTCTTTATGTCTATAGGAGAATATTCTAGTTTGTACAGTTTTTAGATAATCACCCTTCAGATGACAGATTAAAAAAGCACTGCTTGCTTTGCATATATTTGTTTCCCTGTTTTGTTTGTAACCTTGAGGGTAGGGGTTGTCTTTTGCTTCCTTTTGTGTCCCCAGAGCTTAGCACTACAACTTGCACACAGTAGATGCTGAATCAAAATTTATTGAACTGGGTGGTAATGGAGGCAGAAAGAATATCTACCTTATAATCCTTGTAGATGACAAGGCACAGCTTCTAACCAGTTCCAAGAAACCAGTAAGGTCAGTAAATTTGTTATTTCTTGAGGATTAAGATTTTTAAAAATCATCTCTATACTTTTTCAAAGTTAAAAATGGGAAGCTTTTAGCAACCTCACAAGACTAAGAATAATTGGGCTTAAAACAGTTGAAGGCACTCAGCAGTACTTAAATTACCCTTTAAAAAAATCAATGGACATATTTTAACCCCAACATATTTATTTTAGTAAACTAATACTTTCATCAACAACATGGATGGATTGCCCAAGCCAAATCACTCCAGATCAGTTCCCAAGGATGGAAAACAATATTTATCTTTTCTGTTTTCCCATGACAAATGCTTCTCAGAACCTCTACTTTTTACCCACTTAGGGGACAAGGGAAGCTTTTGTGGCCCACATGGGGCTCCACTTGACAAATAAACTGGGGATAGTCAAATGTGAAGTGGTTTTCCTCTCTCCTGAAATTGAGTCACTTTCTGTTGACCAGAAAAACACTGACCACTTCCATCTGCAGTACCACAAAGTACCACCAGCACACAAACCCAGAGGGATAAATTCACCTATCAAATTTCATTTTTCTTATATTTAAAAATTCAGACTTGCCTCATCTTGGAGGAATGCTGGAACAGACTTGCTCATCCTTTTGAGTTTTTCGGGATGTGCAAATTGGTTATCAGGATGTGAAGGCACTGTGGAAACTAAAGAGTAGCAGGTCTGTTTTCAAAATATTCTTACCATTCTTAGGCAGCAACATTTTGTTCAAGTTAAAATTAATCATTTCAATAGAGATGTGTTTGATCAGAGACTAAAGGAACAGAGGTCCACATGCAGAAATAGGATGAAGTTACATGCAGTGTTGATAAATTATATATAGATAATCTCACAAGGAGTTGAACCAAAACCAAATGAAAATAGTATAAAATATTAAATTCAAAGACCACTGGACTTAAGAGTCAGGGGATGTGGGTTCACATAGCTGTGCCAGTCACTGGTTGTATGACTTTGGGCAAGTCATATTCCCTGTCTAGACTTCAATTTCCTCAGCTTGAAATTTTAGAGGTTTGAACACAATTATCTTCAGAATCTCTTCCAGGTCCATATTTGTGGAACTGGACCTGAATTTAGTAGAATTTTTCCAATGCAAATTGATATTTAATTATTACATATATTTATTAATTTATATACATTACACACAATTAATTCATCCTAATAGAGCAGGCTCACCTTTGCTTCTTATAGAATTTGAAGTGCAATTAATTAGTTCGCCTCCCTGAGATACACTATACATTTCAAACATGCTACAGGGTGAGAAACTATTTCATGTGGATTGTCTGAATCTTCTAACATAATTCAGTTCTAAAAGCCCTCCTGCCCTTAAATATCCAAGGATTTAATCTATTTTATTTGTGCTTTTTTTTTCATAAAACCAACACCTAGTCTTATTTATTAGTTCAATGGTTCTCTTTCAATTTTATTTATTTCCCCTTTGAATGTCTACAGATTTAAATGTAAATATATTGATATTCTTTAAGGGAAATAGCAATAACTGCTGTAAACACATATAGCACCTTCAAATTGATAAAGCACTTTACATATATTACTTCACTTGACTCTCAAAAGAGCCCTGAGAATTAAGTTCTATAAATGTTATTTTCTTAATTTTACAGCTGAAGAAACAGACTGAGGCTATACAGTTTTTAATAGTTTGAAGTGGGTTTAGAACCCAGGGCTGCCTGACTATGCGTCTAGTGCTTTCTCTCTAAAGCCCCAAAGATGGAAGTGGGAGAAGTGATTGCTCTTTTGTAGCTCAACATGAGAAAGCTAGTTTCCTGACAATGGTTCCCTCAGAACTACAAAAAAAGGGTTAATTAAAAATATTTTTTTCTTTCTTCAAAGAATCAAGGTTTCTCTGCCAATTATCAGGCACTGAGCCAAAACCTGTGGAGAAGCACTCAAGGCCAAGGAGACCTGTCCAAACAGCTTACTGAGAATACCCAAGGAAATCCCTGAGCCTGAAAATGCTGCCCAAATACTCCTAAGATTGGATCACAAGATATTTGATAATTATGTCAAATTCCCAATTTTAAAGATTTACATGCAAAAACTATGGGCTCTTCTCTTCATAACATTAAATCTTTTGCTACCACAAACCATAGCATTTATATCACTGGCACATAGTTTTTTGTTTTTAACCCTTACCTACCATCTTGGAATCAATACTCTGTATTGGTTGCAAGGCAGAAGAGTGGTAAGGGCTAGGCAATGGGGGGGGGTCAAGTGACTTGCCCATGTTCACACAGCTTAGAAGTGTCTGAGGCCAGATTTAAACCCAGGACCTCCCATCTCTAGGTCTGGTTCTCAATCCACTGAACCACCCAGCTGCCTCATGGCACATAGTTTTAAATAGAATGAATGCTGAATTTGGTAGGAGAGGGGCTGGATTCAAATTCTTGATCTTGCTACTTCCTATCTGTAGGTCACAGAACCTCTCTGGATCTTAGTTCCTCTTCTATAAAATAATTAAAACCTCTAAAATTCATAATCCTATAAAATTAGATTGAAATAGTCAAGTAGGCTCGGGTTGCCTTTCAGGATGCTGACACACACACACACACACACACAAAAACGCCCTCAAATTGAGCCCTAGTTCTTAATACTATACCCTTAAACAATGTATAAGGGATAAACTAAAAATTCATATTTTAATGACTATCTCACCAAATTTTCCTTTCATTATTATATGATGCTTCTTCTAACATATAATATATATTATATAATCTAATTATATAATATATAATGTAACTTCTAAGTATTGTAATTATATAAAGTATCTTCTAACTAATGTAAGGGATACAGAAGTATAATTAGTAGACAAAAAAATTAGGAGAGATTCAAGGCTAGACTAGCTGGTTTCTGGGGTCCGTTCTAAGTCTGATCTTTTCTAATGGAAGGTAGTAGCTTTGCTTCCATGAATGGACCATTTATTTCTTTACTAGAATGGTACCTACTTTGCTAAAATTCTATTTTATACAAATCCCATGGGGACTTTGCTGACGTCCCCAGGAGTTTGGGCTTCCTGAAATCAGAAAACGGCTCTTGCTCAGCTCCTGAAAACTCTTGTTTGTATATCATGTGGCCCAAAATAAGTTTCTAAATCATCCCAATTTCTCTTTCTTACATATTAAAAAAAAGCACTGCAGAATTGATGGATTTAGGACTAAGTTAATAGCCTCGAGAGTCAGAAAGCCATGAGTTTAAGGAGAGTTTTCTTTCCATCCTAACTGTGTGATCTTGGGACAAACTTGAGTAATACTCTTTGTACTACCTACCCCAAAAGGCTGATGCCAAATTCAAATGAGCTAATACAGGTAAAATGCTTGTGTGACTCTATGGGATCATGGAAATGCATGATTCTGTTCTTCTTGCTCAGAATTTAAATATTGCAATTACATCCCAGTCAACTGATTTTTTTAACAGGGCACCAAAGGTTGAATCTCGAAGATAGACATTGAGCTGTTAGTTTAGCTATAATAAAGAGTGGCTGCTGAGCAGAGCATGTGTTGGAAACAATTTGTGAAGGAGAGCCTGGACCTTCTTTCCCTGGGGCCGACATTCTACTTCCATTTACAGAGAAGCTTAAGTACCTGAGCTCACACTAGCCTCTGCTTTCTTCAAGTGTTCAGTCAATTAAGTAATTATGGGGGGGGGGCGGGGAATGCCCATTATTCCACTTTCCAGACCAAATATTATTTGGGGCAAGAGCCAAAAAGAGGCACTAAAATGCCTTACTGCAGACACTTCAAAAGACAACTGGAAAAGCCAAACATCTGCAGGCAGAAGGCTGTATTTTCGCCCCCAGCAGGGCTCGGAACCTGGGCTTCCTTCCCTCTTTTTTCTCTCCTAGTTTTTTTGTCATGTCATAAGTTGAAGCAGAGGAAACAGAACTTTCAACTAGGGTTTAGCAGGAAAACTGAATAGGCCAACCTTTGATTTTTGGCTTAAGCTATAGCTGATATCCCATCAAGAGTGGCTCAAAGGAATTGAACTATTATTTACAGTTCTTAATAACTACTTGCTAGTTGGATGGTGATCATTGGCTATACCATTTATGTTTGTTCTCATGAGATCCTAGACCCAGAGCTGGAACAGACCTCAAAGGTTCAACTAATTTTATAGAAGAGAATCCTGAGGTTCAGAGAGGCTGACTTTTTAAAAAAATTTTCTATTACTTTATTTTTTAAATTTTATTTAGATGATTTAGAATTTAGTGTCTATCCTACAGGGTGATTGTAAAAAGAGCATTTTTAAAAGTGCTAAAAAATCTAAAGGAATTGAACTATTATTTGCAGTTCTTAATAACTACTTGCTAGTTGGATGGTGATCACTGGCTATACCATTTATGTTTCTTCTCATGAGATCCTAGATCCAAAGCTGAAAAAGACCTCAACGGCTCAACTCCTTATTTTATAGAAGGGAATCCCAAGGTCCAGAGAGACTATATCTACAGGCTATAAAAGGAAGAGATAAGATTCAAACCAAGGTCTCTTACCTTCCAAATCCAGAACTGCATTAGTGCGCACCAAATACCAGGTATTTCAATTCAAATTTAACTTCCTTTTAAAATCCAAATTGATCAAGGTGTGCAAATAGAAATTAGACACACCTGAACTACATTTAACCAACATCCTTTTAAGTTACGAGTTCATGGGATATTTGGGAGATAAATTTTGCTGAAACCCACACTGCAGGGCTTTTGGGCTTTTGCTCTGGTAAAGCGTTGCAGGTGTGGGTCTTTGGCTCTGTGCTCTGCTCACTTAAAGGCTGAATTAACCCCTTTCTCTCTCACTTTGTTATTAAAACCCTATAAAATTAAATACTTAGAGAATTAATTCATTTTTACTCTCACAAAGGTCAAATTAAAACTATGAGCTAGAATTATACACAATAGACAGATGGCTTACATATGGCTCTAAACATAAATCCAATCTCATGTTTACCTATGAATTGGAAATACCCTTCTTGTTAAAGACCCATACAAAAATAATCAAATTGTTCATTCTATAGTCTGACACAAAAGTACAAGAAATCTACAGCTGATGGCTATTATTGAAAGATAGTTGTACGAGGTGTCAGAAATACTGGATTTCAGTCTTGGCTCTGCCAGTGACTAGCTATGTGACTGTGGGGCAGTCATTTGACCTCAGTTTTCCCATCTGTAAATTGTGAATGTAAATATTTTGATGAATTAGTTTACCCTTACTCTTGATCATCCCAGTATTGAGCACACCTATTTTGATTTAAATGTTAAGCACCTTTTTGTTTTGAAGGCTTCTCTATTGGATGAAAGTTTTCCTCTCATGAAGCCCAGTTTCTTAGTTTGACCTTTGCCTTTAATTTGTTACAGCTGACCATTCCCTAATGCCCTGCCTATAGGCTGCAAAGAGTTCTCCACACCTGTTTGGGATACCTGATTATCCAGAGGATATAAGGACTCCCAATTTCCTTTCCTCTTTGGAGAAAGCGTCTAGTATGAAGTCTTCTCCCAGGGAGGAGTTGGTACTTGGCACAGGACCTTGGGTTTTGCATGGTGTTTAGAGTTTGACTCTGTAATGACCAAATGATAAGCCTACCCTTCTTCCTGATTGAAGAGTGGGTTTTCTAACTACTTGGAAGTTCTGTATTTATTTCCAAGTTAACAAAATGGAGGTTGGAATTTAGGATCTCTAAGGTACCCTTCCATTGTTCTAACATTCTATGTTATGAAGGGACCTTCTAAATCAGAGGTTCTTAACCTGAGCTCTATGGAAAATTGCCGAGGGGTTTATGAATTTGGTTTTAAAAATATTTTGATAATGATTTCAATATAATTGGTTTCCTTTGCAATCCTATGTATTTTGTTGTATGTATTTTCAAACATTACTCTAAATCTGGCCTCAGACACTAGCTGGGCAAGTTATTTTACCCTATTTATCTCCATTTCTGCATCTGTCAAATGAGCTGGAGAAGGAAATGGCAAACCACTCCAGTGTTTTTGCCAAGAAAACCCCAAATGGGATCATAAAGAGTGGGACTTGACTGAAACAAATGAACAACAAAAAATGAGGTTCGTGGAAAAAAAAACCCACAGGTTTTTCTGATTCTAGAACTGTGTTCTAATAGTCAACATTCTAAGGTTCCTTCCAGCTCCAACATCCTATGAACATGTGGCACTAAACTCTGTTTAACTGCAAGCAGGTCACCTAGACCATTCTACCCTATGGGGCTCAGGGATTATCAAATATACTCCTGGAAAAGTCAAACAGCCCTCAATATTAACACATTTTTCCCTTTATAAACCCTACCCTCAAAATGTATGCACTAATGTCCTCTAGAAAGCCATTTCATGCTTGCAATTCAGACCCTGACAATGAAATAGTTTTGTGAGCAGCAAGTATTTAGTGACAAACACATAGCATTATTAATGGAGTTAGTTATTTTAATAGAGCTAGACACTTAATATGGTGCCAAGATTCTACTCTTTGAGGTGTTTGCTATTAGGGTCCAGCTACTCACTTTCTGGTATGTATTCATTTGTAGTTTGTTGATCTGTTTTCTGATCTGCTCAGAAGAGCAACATTGAGAATAACATTTTAACAAAATGATTAAAAACACATGAAAAGAAAAGAAAACACAATATCTACAATCGAGACTAAGGACTCTTGATAGAATCAGAGCTTATGTTCTCCTCTTCCCCAGGGTAATTCCTCATGGAATATTTTAGACTGTTTCCGACCTTGGAGAAATCTGTAAAATAACCGACCTATAAAAAAATGTTGATAACCAGTAAAAAAAAAAAGCCCATCAAGTGGAAATAGGCATGAGGAACCTCTAGCTTCAATGTCCAGGGGGAACAGCATGACTCAGCAGAAAGGATACTCGATCAGGATCCAGGAGACCTGGATTCCAGTTGCCACCCTTTCACTAAGAAAGCTATGTGACCTTTGAGCAAATCATATGAAGTTTTAAAATGTCAATGTCATCCTCATCAGTAAAATGGAGATATGGCTCCTGCTTGCTCTACCTGATTGTTTTAAGAAAAACGTAAGAATTAGTCAAATACCTTTAAAAAGGTAACACTAGAGCTAAATGTCAGAGATGGAAAATGTTCGAATCGTGGTAAAATCAGAATCAAATTCTTTCTCTTTGTGTCTGTCTCTGTGTGTGAGTGTGTGTCTGTCTGTCTGTCTGTCTCTCTCTCTGAGTTGATGGGGGGGAAATATCAGAGAAAACTGAGATTTGGAAGGGTGGGTTGTCATCTGCAATCAGTCAAGGGAATACCTGTACGAATGACATCATGGATGTTTTAAAGTTTGATAGTACTGGGCTTTTAAAAATGAATCCTCTTGCTTTGATGTGGCAAGGCTTATAAAGCCTTATGCTTCTTTGATTTAACTCAAAACTGTAGCAAGCAAGCAAGCAAGAACAATAAAGAATCTTCTGTGTGAATGGAGATTCTATATCAAATCACATTTCTATGCCTTAAAAAAAATTAAGATTCATTCCAGGTCTTTCTTCTTCCCTGCTCCTGATGAGGTAATGTATCCAAACTGACTTGAAACTGCACCAAATTCTCTCACTACCTCTTTCTAAGTCTAAAATCTATATTCATCTTTAGACTAGACAATCTTCTGGACTGCTGATGTTTCAAAGCAGAGGTTCTTGACTTAGGGTCCTTGGATCCCCAAAGAGTTTACCAGATTTCAGGGAGCCTATGGGGGAGTGAGGAAACTACATCTTTATTTAAATGAAACTCTAAAAAAAATAATAAACTAACCTCAAATTGAAATTTAGCATTTCCTTCAATTATGTATTTAAAAACATTATTCTAGGAAAGGATCCCTGGGCTTTACCAGACTGCCAAAAGCATCAGCAACAAACAAAAAGGGTTTTAAATCAAGTCTCTTCATTTTCACGAGGTTCTGAGCTTTCAGTAATCTGGGTTTCCTCACTGTGCTAGGGCATGCATGGTCTAAGAAGGTAATTGGAAAAATTACATTTTGCTTTCTTCACCACAGCCCCATAAAGGAGGTGGTGCCGGTCTTATTAGCCCCATTGTACAGATCAAAAAACAAGGTCAGAGAAGGGAAGCGATTTGCTCTGTTCCTCTGTTACCCTAATCCTCAGATAGCCCCAGTACAACAGTAGCCAAATGCATGAATAATTCACCCACAGAACCAGTCCCACCCAAACACAACTCCTCACTGGCTCCAGAGGCTCTCGGTTTTCAATGTCACCAAGGTAGAATGGAGAAGAGCATCTTAGAATACAATTTCCTTTTTTTTTAAGCCCCCCACCCCCGCCTTCTCAGTCGACACATTTAGTCTTAAAGAGTTTCTCACCAACCTGAAGGAATCGACATCAGAAGCATTTGGCATAAAACCAGTCATAAAGAAAGCAAAAATTGCCCCAAATCCAGGTTACTTGGGCATTTCTGCTCACAGGAGGCTCTTGTACCTGCCAAGAGCCAGTGTCACTATGGCTGCTGTCAGAGGGACCCCCAGAGCCTAAGCCAGGCATGCAAAGACAGATAAGATATTTACCATCTTCAGCACTACGTACTAAGTCTTCTGGCAGAGAATCTACTTTGCCTTGATCTGTGCAGGAGAAAGTAACACGCGGTTAATAATATGCAGCTCAAGAAGGCGGACGGTTCATCGGCTGCCCCCCCGAGGAGTTAGCAGAAATTACTCAGGATGGAGCGAGGGGGCTGAAGGCAGGCTAGAGGACCAAACAAGATGTCTTCCCCCCAAATACTTCCCCTCTGGATTAGCCACTCAAGCCGGTGCCACGGCAGGAGTTCCCGTCTCAGAGCCGATGCAGTTTACATCAGTACAATGCTGCAAAATGACTCCCAAGGGTCAGTGGGTTAATGCAGAACAAGCAACGGCCCCAGCAGCAGCAGCAGCAAGCACAGGGCTGGAACGCTGGCTCTCCGTTAAAATGAACAAAGAAAAAGAGAAAATGCTGGTCATGACTAACACCTTCCCAAACCCACGGCCCATGACAAATATTTGTGTGTACGCATCATCCTTTCCACAAGCCTTGGGAAGGCAAGTAAAGGGACCTCGCTTGGGGACCAGCTGCTAAGTGGAATTTTGGCAGGCTGCAGTGAGAATGGGGTATCAGGATTTGGAATGGAGCGTGCAGGGATACCAGGCAGTTTGAATATGATTTTGGTTTAACCCTAAATGTCCCTGAATGCTTTAAAACAGAAATGGCCACCATACAAAAAGACAGTTTTCCAAATGGAAGAATAATCAATCCCTTGGCTGTGCTCCTATATGCCAATAATAAAAGGAGTTGGGGAGGGTGGCTTCCTGGCCATTAAAGTTGTACCCAAAAGAAATGGGCTGCCTTGGAAAGCATAAAGCTCTCCTCAGTCCAGCAGAGACCACCTGTTGTAAAGCTTGCAGAGAAGATTCCTGCATTGGGTGAGTCAATCTCTACCAGGCTGTCTAAGATTCTTTAGGTGACTGACACTGAAATCTGAGTCAGGCAGATGAGTTTCATACATCTGTGATGCTCCAGATGGAGGCAGCTGTTTGATGGGGAGGATGTTGCTTTTAGTCTCACTATTGATTTTACTAACAGAGAGGCAGACAGGAAAAAGACTCTGGAAGAGACAATGACTATTGGACAACTGGATGAATTTGACACGGTTTAGCACTGAGTGACCCTTTGCTGGTAGTGCACAATGAACATAAACTCTTACTGAGATTTAAGCAAAAGGGGCAGCCAGGCTTCCCAAATTTGTCTAAGGGATATCTGAGCTCCCCTTTGCATTACTTCACTCTTTGTAAGTACTCAATACCTAGTGGCTGGTGCACTAGTCAAAGGAGCACATGCTCATGGCAATATGATCCACAGCCATTGGGAGATGAGGGAAGCATGGCTAATCATGCTTTGAATCACTAAGATTCATATTCAAATAGAAGACAAAGAGTGGGGATGGGCAGGAGAGGAAGAGAAATAAAGACTATTTAGAAAAAAGATCTCTGTGACCAGGAATTGGATCTCCAACTCCACATTATGCAACAGTGGCATGGCACCCAATAAAAGGGCCTTGTGCCACATGCTCACTCCACAATACATGGAAAAGCAGAGGTGCAAGTAGGGAAAACTGTAGATGGAGAGTCAAGGCCAGAGTTTGAATCTAGACTGCCACTTATTGGCTGTACACCGCAGGTCACTTATATCACAACTTCTCTGAGACTTGGTTTTCTCATGGTAAAGTATGAAAAATAATACTGCTCTGGAGAGGTGGCATACTGGACAGAGAGTTGGCCTGGGAGTCATGAAGACCTGTGCTCAAGTCCTGTCTTTGACTGACACATATTGCCTGTGTGGCTCTGAGCCAGTTATCAGGCTCTCTGTGCTCCTAGGCAGCTCTTTGAGATTCTAAGGAGCAAGGAAGGTGCTTAATTACACAGTTCTGAAATCATAGTTCCAAAAAATATATACAGATATATGTATATATTTTCCGATCTGCCTTAACAAGGTGGTTGAAAGAGGACTGCTTTGTAAATAGGGATGTGATGTTGTATACTAGCATTATTTCTAAATTTAAAATTTAAAATTTAAAATTAAAATTTTTAATTTAAATTTTTAATTTGGTAGTGAGTAAATAAGTGCTCAAATTAAGATGTTTGAAGAGTCAATGGTGACCAGTGGAAAAAAGGACTTCACAGAGATTTGGGTTCAAATCTCATTTCTGCTTCTTTGCTATGTGATTTATGGACAAGTCACTTCACCTGTCTCAGCCTCAGTTTCTTTTGGAAAAGGAGGTCAGATAAGACCGCTAAAGTTTCTTTCAGTTCTAAATTCCAGGTCTCTACAATACCATTCAAGAAAACCAAAAGATTCTAGAGGCCCATCCCCATGCTGTTATTTCATAAGCAAAGCTTCAGCCATCTTTGGGTGAGCTTCATGAAAGTCACTTTGCTGGTTCCCACTGGCAAGGTTAGTCTACCCTGCTAAACCCAAGTTAGGGACTGGTGTGTAGAACTCCATTTAGCTGGGCCAAAGCCTAGCACTTAAGCATGTGGAAGCTCAGATGAGGCATGAGCAGCAGGGCAAGCTTTATCCTCACTTGATGTGTCTGATGGAATGTCCTCTAGGCTTTGGGAAGGTATTTTCCTATCAGCATCCCTTTTCAAAGCCTTCAAAACAGCCTTTGATTCATCTTCTGAACCTGTTATGAGACAAAAATGGTGAAACACTGCCCAATAGCTTCCCTTCCTTTAAGCATCAATTAATGCTTAAATTAAAGATGGAGGGGTTACTCACTGAAAAGTATTAAGCCCCTTTTGTCTATTATGTTAAAGAATGCCAAGTTCCTTTAAGAAAGAAATTTTATCCCTATGAAGAATGGAGGGGGATTGTTGGGGCTAGCTTGTGGTGGCACTGCTGCCTGAGTTGGTACTATCAACAGAACCAAAGGCTCTCTTCTTTTTCATAATTAGAGTTCTCTCATTGTGGGCTATTTTCAGAATCAGAGAATTTTTAGAGTCCAAGGGGACCTCTGAAGATGTCTTGTCAATCTTGTTTGTAAAAAGGATTCTCCAACAAATGGTGATTTATCCTTCTTTAAAGACCCCAAGGGAGGGGGAACTCCAAAACTCCCAAAGCACCCCTTTCGACTATGGGATAGCTCAAATTGGATGGCTCTTATATTGTTTCAATCTGCCTAGTTCTATCCTCCTACTTCTATCTCACTGGAAAGGATTAGATTTTTTCTGTTTGGCCCCAGAAGGCAGAACTAGGAATATTTGATAAAATCATCCTGACTTTCTATGCTGATTACACACTCTGTACCTTCCAGAATAGCTTTTTTTGTTCCAAACAAATTAACCTACAAATTGAAAACGCATTGAAGCAGTGGACAAAGTGCTAGATCTAGAGTCAAGAAGACCTTAAGTTCAAAACCAGCCTCAAATCTTACAGTTGTATGACCCTGGTTTAACTTCCGATTGCCTCAGTTTCCTCATCTGCAAAATGGAGATAATAATAGCACCTACTTCCCAGGGTTGTTATATGGATCAAATGAGATATTTAAAAATTATTTAGTAGAGTGTTTGCATGCAGTAGGTGCTTAATAAATGCTAGTTCCATTCTTTCTCTTCCTTTTTTACTCTTTGCTATTCCTTGAATAGAACATTCCATGTCTCACCTCTCTGTCTTTATTACAAGCTGTCACCTATGCTTACAATGTCCTACCTCTCCACTACTGCCTCTTGGAGTCCCTAAATCCCTACCTGGCTCAGCCCAAGCATCACCTTCCCTGATACCTACTTGGTATTTACCCTCCTCACTGCATCCAATCCATAACTATCGCTGCCACTGCATTTACTTTACATTATTTCCTTCATTTACTTAAATAACTCTGACTTCCCTTTACTAGAGTGTAAGCTCTCTGAGGTCAGTCAGGGAGTGTCTGATTTGTATCTCCACAGATCTGGCACATGACTGATACTTAACAGACTTTTGTTGACTGATTAAAGCTGCACAGAGGTAGGTTTCAAGCCAAAATAAGGAAAAACTTTTTAACAATTAGAGAGATCCCAAAGAGAAAATGAGTTGCTTTGAGAAGACAACGAGCTCCCTCTCATAAGAAGTCTTTACACTGGATGGCCACTTGTCAGGGATAATGTAGAAAGGATTTTTATTCTGGTATTAGTTGAGCCAGATGGCTTCTGAGGCCCCTCCAACTCTGTAATAATGTGAATCATTTGGCACAAATGGGTGTAATCCCCAATTGGCTGCTAAAAGATGAGCCTAACAGCTGTTGGTCAGATTAACCTCAAACTTACAATTTTGCCACACAGTGAAGTCATTCTATTTCTATCAAGAATAAGAAGGGTAATGGAAAATGATTGAAATTCTATCTGCCCATGGGGGTGGGGGGAAGAAAATAAGTTGATTATAGGAAGTAATGGTACCATCAGGCCAAGTCCTAGAGCTCCCTCCATGACCCATGATTCATGCTAATCGCTTTATTTCTCACTAACTTTTTGCTTCTGATGACTCTGCATCAAGCTGGGACTGAGGATACCTCCATGTTTGATGATGAAACTGAGAATGGCTTCCCAAAGCCATGGAACCATGGGATTGTTTGTTGGTTGTGTGGGCCAGGGTTAGACTCAAAGATTTAAATAGGGCTCAGAGTTTTGTTGCCATGATTTCCCTTTCCTATTCTCCCAAAGATGGGATAGAATAGGTGGATGAGCCTGTCCAGTGAGACCAGCACACACTCCCAGGCAGGGGAGATTATTAGGTTCTCTCAGATAAAAATGACAATTATTTCCCATATTTCAAATGATCTCAATAGGAATTATTTTAGGATGTCCTTTTATTTGAGGGATTGGAGATAAAGCATTTCTGTGGCTCTTGTTCCTTGGTAACCAACATTATAATCAAAGGATTCTTGAAACCCCAAATATTGGGCCCATTATGGCATAGAGGTTCTCACCACAGCTCCACCTAAAGAAGCTCCATCATGTCAGTCATTTTCTCACAAATAAACAAAAAAATACTTATCATTCCCCGTCAGTCAGGAAAATGTTTCAGCAAGACTCCCTAGCCCTAATGTCATTGGTTTTTTCAAGGAAACCAAAGCAAGAAAAATTCAAATTTAATGAGTTTGCAAGGGAGAATAAGTAATGGGATATCAACAGATGATAGTTAATGAAATCACCGTATCTCTATGTCAACATGTGTCCAAACATATAGAATGTGTCTATGATATATTTTTCCCCACTAAAGTATTCACCATCCCCCCCTCAGCATGTAGCATGGAATTGACTTTGGATCCCTGAAGGCTTTGCCAATACAGCATAAGCCTTGTCAGATCCTATCCTAGAGGCTAAAGTTCCAAGTATGAACCTGGCAGTGGATTGCGTGTCTGCTGTCCAAGGATGAGTTTGGTCCAGAAAGGCTCATCACCTCAAGTCTGGCTACCACTCTGATGAATTTTGAAGAAGCCCTGATGCAGCTATAGCAACCCATAAAAACTTGTCTCCCCAGAGCCCAGAGGGCTGCTGTAATCTGGGTCAGTGGAGGTAGAATCTAAATGGAGGGAATAATGAATCTTTTTTGGTTAATAGTTAATATGTATATACATGAAGGCAGCTGTGTGCTTAGTGGATTGAGAGTCATATCTAAAGATGGGAGGATCTGGGTTAAAATCTGGCCTCAGACACTGACTAGCTGTGTGACTCTAGGCAAGTTGTCTGCCCCTGTTTGCCTCAGTTTCCTCATCTGTAAAATGGGATGGAGAAAGAAATGACAAACCAGTCTAGTATTTTTCCAAATTTCCAAATGGGGTCATGAAGAGTAAAACAAGACAAAGAGGGATAATTTGAGATGGTTATATCAAAAGAAAGAGAAAGAGATGGAGAAATAGGCAGATAGAAATATATGTATATATACATACACACATATATATGCAGAGAGAGTGAGACAGAGACAGAGGCAAAGATAGTGGCAAAGGCTGAGACAGACAGACAGACAAACATGGACTTCTCAAAGCTCTAGTCATCATGGTATCTATCACTATGGGAACAGAAGATCATAAATTCAGACCTGGGAGGGCCCTCAGAAGCATTCTTTTTACTGGCCTTTGCTGCCTTTTACAAATGAGACAAAAGTCTAGACCCCACAAGAAGACTCATTTTATTTAATCCCTTTCCACTCTACAGATAGGTCTATCCATTCTTGACTCAGGAAACAAACATAGAAAGGGTTTTAAGTTAAAGAAAGCAAAATGAGTCTTGGTGTTTTTTTTTTTAAGTGATCTCATACTTAATAATATTTGGGGGAAAGATGCAGTGGTTTCCAGAAGTTATTTCATCAGCATAGAGAACTCATAGAGAGAAAATCTATACTGATGTAGAGAACAATTTATTTAAAACTTCCCAATCTCAAAGGGTGGTTTGGGGGACTTAAACTTTAGGAAACTTTTCCTTTTGTCACACAGCTAGTTGGTGCCAGAGGTAAGACTTGAATCTAAGGCTTCCTGGATTCCAAATCCAGCCCTTTGTTCACAGTTACCTTTATGTAACAATAGCCACATTTCTCTTTAAACAAAGATTAGAGATTTTTAAAAATTGAAAATGCTCACGGGAAGAGCTTCTCTGGCTATCCGTATTAGAACCAACATATTCGTCTGAAACATCCGAACCAGAAAAGCTTTCTCTTTCTTCTTCTCCTCTTTTATATGGTGATGCCAAAAACAGTTCAATTCGGCTCATTTTAGAATGTCTCTTTTTCCTGGGAAGTGACTCATTGGTGATCTGAAAATTCTCTTCTCTTGTAGTTCCATATGCATCGTCACTAGTTCCATTGTCAATGAAATTATCCCTAATTTCATTTTTTCCTATTTCAGGGGACATATGAACTGGCAAGATTTCAGGAATATGTATTCTACTTTCAGAAACCTGAGGCCTTCCTTCCTCACTGACATTTGCTTTGTCTTCAAACTCCTGACTTTCTGGTTTCAAAACCTCACCCTTAACCTTCTTAGCTTTCTTAGCCTTAGCATCTCTTTGGCTCCCTGAATCCAAATGGGTCATTTTTCTCGACAGCTTTCCCAGCTCTGATGGCAAGTCTTCAGTCCTGATGGTTTCCTTTTCTAATGTCCCTGTGGGCAAAGATATAGAGAGTTCTCTAAGGATTTTCTTGAAACCTATGTCAAAAGCACTTTCAACTACTGAAGGAGCCAAAGATTTTTCTATTGTTTCCTTGATTTTTTCAAGGAAGTCTGAATGTTGGATTTCAGAAGCAGCAGTTTGATGGGGAAGGGCTGATTTATCTATCAACTCAGATTGAGAGTTCTTTATTATATCATTTCCCTGTTTCAAAAAAGAGCTTTTGGAGGATTCTTTAAGGAGTTTCTCTGTCCTGAAATGGAATTCTCTGAGCTCGGCTCTAGACTGAACGATGGTTTTTGTCACGGTTTCTGATATTTCCTGGGGTAATTCTTTGGAGTCCTGGCAACTAGTAGAGCCAGGCTGAGTAAGAGGTGTGCCCAGATAAGGTGAATCAAGACTATTTTCAGAACATATAATCAATGCTTCTTCTCCAGGTTCTTCTAGGCTCGTATCAATGGGTTGGGAACTTTTTTCATCTGGAGCCACTGACTCTCCTGCCATGCAAACTGAAGAGTTTATCTGGTTATGTGTTATTGCCACTCCTTCAGGGAACTCTGGCTTCCCCTCTCTAGAAACTGCCTTCTTTCTAAGGGAATTCAATTCATCTTCTTGAGCTTCCCGGTGAAGCCTCTCTAAAGCAATGTTCAAATCGTTCAACTCAGTTTTGGGGAGAATTGTTTTTTCTATAGTCTCTGAAATTTCCATCTGAGGAGGCTCTTGCTTATCCTGGATGGCAGCATAAGTCGAGTGGAAAGTAGACATCTTTTGGGAAGAGTTGGCTGCCTCTTCCAAAGATTCCTTCTTTATAAGATCAGCAGTCTGATATAATGAAGGGGAAAGAGCAGGAACTCTCTGGAATAGTTTCTCTTGACTTATTTCATAATCACCACTTTTTACTTTGGGAGGGACCACAGTATTATTTGAGGCATCTTCCACCTCTCCAAGAGGTATCCCCACTTCCCACTTATAAAATGAATTGTTACAACTGCGCTCCATCACTTTTTCAAAAAACCTTCTTTGCTTTGACAAAGATCTAGTCCCAGTGGAAACAGTTTCAGACTTGACTTGATTAGAAGAATCTGGAAGCTCAGGTTGTTCCTTGAGTGCTTTCTCTGAACTGGATATATGTGATTTATATTTAACTTCTGGTGGATCTAGGGTGTTGGTCTTGCTTGTCTTTGGGTCCTGTTGTGGAGACTCAGCCCTTTCCTCAAAGTCAGCCAAATCTGTCTCCTGGAGACGTGTTCTACTTTCAGAAAAGTTTGGCTCATTCGCATTTCCTGAACTACCCTTGTCATGCACAGGCGGAAATGATAATGATGGAGTCTCCTCAAGTAGTTTCTTTAAACTTCTATTAAAATGGTCTTGGTATTTTTTAGGTGAAACATTTGTTTTCACTACTGACTCTTTCACTTCTTCCCTTGAGATGTGATCTTCCTTAAGCTTTGGAGAGATCAACATGTCTAGATGCTCATTCACATTTTCCTTTGATGGCACATTTCTTGTCAATTGAATAGACTCTACTGGTGATTTTGATGGAAATGTGGCTTCATCTGAGAGTGTCTGTGGAATTAGCTTTGAATCCCACTTCCCTATTTCCTCTCCATGTAATGCTTTGTTTTGTCTTAGAAGGTTCTGTTCTGCCAAGGCACTTTCTTCTTTTAGCTCAGCTTCATCAAACTCCTTGTGTTTCTGATTATTTAAAGGCAATGAACTTTTACTACTTGGAAGAGTGCTGCTGTTCATACTATCTGAATGGGTTCCCATGTCCCAAAAGTTTCTCAAAGTCTGAAACTGTAAAGGATTATTAACTTGCTTTGGGAAGTTTTCATTCATTCTTTCCTTCAAGGACCAAACCTTAAAGTTAGGGTTAGGCTGGGCTACAGAAGATCTGTCATTTTCGAAGCAGGAGTAGACTTTATTATTTCTAGGAGAATCATGTTTTGATGCTGGAAAAGTCATGTTCGTTTTGAACTGCAAGTTACCTGTCATGGGAAGACTGATAGATTCATTCTGAAATGAAGGTATTTTTCCTGGTTGGTACATTGAGGTATACCTTTGGGATGTTCCCATTATTTTGGGCTTGAACTCTTCACGTTTAAATGAAGAATACAATCTAGGGGCATGAGATGTCTGGTCATTCTTATTTAGGTCTACCTTTTTGGCAATGATCTGGCCATACTCATTTTGATCTTCAGTCAAATTTCCCACAGACAAATCCACTGACTTCCTAGGCCAAGTTCCTAATGTAGACACTTGTACCTTGTTTCCTGCTGAATTGGAACTCTTATCAGTCAGTTTAGCTGTCTGCCCTTCTCCTTCCCAGAAGGATATCCGATCACTTACTCTTTTATATTTGCTCCTTTGCAATTGGCTTACAGGTAGATGACTGGCTTCTTCTTGATGCAAACCCTCTGGCTTTTTGTAAGGAGAAGATAGCCCACCTTGATTGGGAAAATTAGATTCTTTGTTTCTAAATTCCTCACTGGCAACAAGAGTTGGTGACTTGGTATTCTCTCCCTCTAATGGAAATGACAGATGATCATCTTTTTTCACTTTTCTACTTTCGGCTTCCATGTTATACTTTAATTTGGGTTCTCGAACATTCTCAAAAGAGTCAATTGTCGTCTTTGAGTTTCCTCTATTCCTGTATGAGGAATCCTCTATTTTGGATGCTACTTGGCATTCGGCATTTAATCTTTTGAAAATGTTTAAGGGACTATCAATGTTTAGGAAATGTGTTTCTTTCCCCTCATTTAGATTTTTTGTATCTTGAATAGGAATGGTTCTTTTACTTCCTTGATTTTGACTTTTGAGTGGTTGTGATGGCTTTTCTTTCTCTTTACCAACTTGTTTAGATAAAACACCACCATTTGATTTCTTGAAATCTTTGCCACTGTCTTTACCATTTTCAAAAGATAACAGGTCTCCCTTTCCCCAAAATGGATAACTATTTTCTGTAGTCTTTATTTCACCTTGCATGAATATTGGAGACTTTAAGGCATTTTGCTGGGGGATGGCATTTTCTACATCCATAGTGTTATTATTCTGCCATTTGGAGCCTGGTTTTCCTTTAGACTGAATCTCTTGGGGATGGAGAAAGGATGGCATTTTAGCATCAGGATTAGAACTTCTGCTAAACCAGTCTAGGACTTTAGAGATGGAGTTGTCAGTTGCTTTCGTTATCTCAGTGGTTCTTTGATCATACTGAGAAGAGGTCTTAGCGTTCAGAGCCTTGAAATCAATATGCTTACCTTGCTGATGATCTGCAGAATTATTGAGATCTTGTACCTGAGGTAATTCAGGCTCAACCCAATGTGGACACTCATCTGTAATATAAAAATGCTTTTCTAAATTAAAAAAGAGCAAACAAGTTAACTGATAATGAGCTTTGGCTAAGAGATGTTCTTCACTGATTTGGGCACAATAAAGCTCTTTTTTTCACCTGGAGATCTGTATTTGTACTGTCAATACTGTCAGCAATACTGGGAGATAATAGAGAAAAGAGTAGCAAAATACATTAGAAGGCTATTAAAACAGTACATGCAGCAAATAAATTCCTACCAATCCTTCAAATTCCAATTCACAACTACAAATTTTTTTGTTATCCAGTCATTTCATTCATGCCTAACCCTTTGTAAACCACATTTGGGTTTTTTTTTTTTTTTGGCAGAGATTCTGGAGGGGCTTGTCATTTTCTTCTCTAGTTCATTTTACAGATGAGGAAACTGAGGCAAGTAGGGTTAAGTGATTTGCCTAGGGTCACACAGCTAGTAATTGTCTGAGGCCCCATTTGACCACAGGTGAGTCCAGGCCCAATGCTCCATATACACTGTGCCACTTAGCTGCCCTACAATTGCTAATAGGTAGGCTAGTAATAGCCTTTCCCCGCTCAGATTTCACAAAGTTCTTTGTTTGAGCCTTCATGGATTTAACATGTACAATTCTGTATATAGTTACTTGTCTGTGTATCACATTCCTGACTAGATCATAAGCTCTAGGAGGGTAGGAACTGCATCTTACCTATATTCTTCATTTCCCCAACATAGTGCATTGCATACAATTGGCTCTTAATAAATGTTCATTTAATTGAAATGGATAAAAGTTTATTGAACTGAAACTACTTCTTCAATTATTTAAGTGATACCAGATATTGGAGAAACGTGCTGCCTATCAATGCTAGTGTATTCCAAAATGCCCCAAAAAGAAAGGAATGAGGAACAATGGCTAGAAAAATACTACAACATCTGAGCTGATCATCAGATTGAACTCTCTTCTTCCATTCTAAGTACTTCCTACAAAGAATACAGGGCACAAAGAAGATAAATGCCTGACACAATGAAGAACACAATGGGAAAAATGTTCCTGCCCATTTCCTGCTGCCAATAAGCCAACAGCTGTGAGACTAGGATGGCACAAGACAGTATACTATGAGATAAGGGTGGAAGATCAAGTTATTTTTGATAAATCAAATAATTTAAACAGAAATTCTGGTTAAGAAATATTATCCTGTTGGTTTTTTTCTTTTTTTAAAGAAATGAATCTACCAGGAAGAGCACTAAATACTTCTTATCTCTCTCAGATCACCACAATCACAACGCAGATGAAGAGGTGGAAGTTGTCTGGGAATGGGCCCAACATGCTTGCCACAATCACAGAAACTCACGCTTAAAACACAGAGGGATCCAGCAGTGGCAGAAAGGCTTCTACAGATTATCCTCCCCCAAAGAATCAAGGTGCTGGTAAAAATGCAGATGGGTCAGCTGAAGCAACTCACAAAAGTACTGGAGCTGTTTCTCAGTATTTTTATCTTGGGGAGAACTCATTTCACTCTTCATAATTTTATATAGGTCTGTGTTTTTTCCCCCCAAAATTAACGTGTTCATCATTTCTTTTCAAGAAATAGTATTCCATCACAATCATATACCACAATTTATTCAGCCATTCTGCAACTGATGGACATCCTTCCAATTTCCAGTTCTTTGCCCCAACAAAGAGAGTTGCTATAAATATTTTAGAACATATATATTTTTTCAGTTTTCCTTGATCACCTTAGGAAATAAATCTAATAGTGGTATTGCTGGATCAAAAGTTATACACAATTTCATAACTCTTTGAGCATAATCTCAAATTTTGCCTTCCAAAATGGTTGCATCAGTTTACAGTTCTACCAACAGTGTATTAGAGTCTTACTATGATCATTAACAATAAATATTTTTCTCCTATGACTGAATACTGGTATCTACCTTCCAGAGTTATTGTGAAGATAAATAATATTTGTAAAGGGCCTTGGAAATCTTAAAGCATTGTTTCAATGCCAGTTTTCATCTTCAAAATAATTTTTAACAAATAACTATATTTTTTCTTATGACTAAATGCCATTTATCTTCTAGGCTCTTTTTGTAATTATGAGATAATTTTCATAAAATACTTAGAGTATTTTATATTTTTATCTATTTTTATATTTTTACTATTTTATTATATATTATAAATAAAATATATTTATATTACATATATCATTATGTATAATGTATATTACATAGAAAGCAAACCTCAGAGTGTCATAAATGCTAGCTATATTTTATTATATTGATATTAACATTTTAAATGAATAAAATACTTTAATTATATTAATATCTAAAATTGAATATTAATATTTTATTATTGAATACCATTATATTTTTTCCAAAGACTGACTGATAAGCAGCATGATATTATGGAAAGCATGCTGGATTTACAGTAGAAAGATCTGGATTTTTTATTCCTGACTCACTGACTAGAAGTCTCACAGATTTTCTCTGACCCTCAGTTTCCTACTCTGTAAAATGAAGGCATTGGACTAGATCAATGATTCTCAAAGAATGGTCTGGGGACTGCTGGAACTCCCTGAGACTCTTTCACTTGGTCCTAAAGATCAAAATTGCTTTCAGAATAATACTAGATGTTTTCATTTTTAGTTTGGTAAATATTGTTCAACATAAGCCCACAGAAACAAAAATTCTTTGGGGGGTCTTAAAATTTTTCAGAGCAAAAATGAGATTCTGAAAACCAGCAAAATGGATGATCCCTAAAATCCCTTCTATCCCCAAGCCCTATTGTCCTTCTAAGGGACATCAAAAAACAACTGATGTGGGACAGTGAGGTGACTTAGTGGATAGAGAGCCAGGCATGGAGATGGGGAGGTCCAGGGTTCAAAGTTAGCCTCAAATACTTCCTAGATATGTGATCCTGGGCAAGACACTTAACCCCCACTGCCTAGCCATTACCATTCTTCTTTGAACCAATACACGGTATTGATTCTAAGTCGAAAGGTAAGGGTTTTTAGAGGTTTTTTAAATTGATGTGAGACTTCTATATTGAAACTTTAGAATTATTTCTTACAACATGACTCCACCTGAGACTTCAAGCAAATTACTATATAATTGTGTTTTTTATAATGTTCTGTTTTATGGTTGAAGGTTTAAAATATTCTAAGAAAAAAGCTTGTCCCCTTTAGTGATAGTAATAGCAATAATTTTCATTCCTATTGCCTTTTAAGGTAAAGGACCTTCCTGATAGCACACTCAAAAATAGCACTGTCTCCTGTCTTTCTAAAGAAGAAATTGAGAGACTCAGAGCGAAATGACTTACCTACAATCTCACAGCTTTTAAATGTGAAAAAAGGCTGTTTTGAGAAAATTGTAAAACTACGGGGTTTAGTAAGGTCCACGATGAAGTTTTTTATTTTCTTGTTGTTGTTTTTTAAAGGAGAAGTTAAATAACATAATTTAGTTGCTATGGTGGTAACTTTTGTTTTCTGACTAGAAGAAAACTATCATGTATTTACATATAGACATCATACCACCAAAGAAATACCTAACAAGATGTCTTCTTCATTTTCTCTCCCTATTTTGCCACAGAAGGAGAAAGAGTAGAAAATGAGAATGGGGAGAAGTGAGGAAGGAATTGAGATGGGGCAGGGTGGAGTGTGTGGAGCTTCCTTTGAGGGCCTGGTTACTTCAGGAGAGCTCAGTAAGACCAAACTATCTTCAATTAACGAAGATCCCAGAAATTTTAAAAGCAACCTGCTGAGCCATTCAGAAAGTGGGACAATCGTCTGGGGTTTTTCAGGGGCAGATAGTTAGTGCAGTGGATAGTGTGCCGGGTCTGGAGTCAAGAAGACCTGAGTTCAAATGTGACCTCAAACACTTTCTAGTTGTGTGACTCTTGGAAAGACACTTAACCCCATTTGCCTCAATTTTCTCATCTGTAAAATGAATTGGAGAAGGAAAAGGCAAACTATTCGAGGATTTGTGCAAAGAAAACTCCAAATGAGGAGTATCTGGACCCAACTACACAATAACAAGAACTGGGTTTTTTCAAAGCCTAGAAGCATTATAGAAGAGGTGGGAAAGGTTTTCCTGAGAGTGAAAAGGGAGGTTTTAGTCAAAATTTACCTTAGATAAAAACAATGTGAAAAATTTAAGTTTAGGAAGGACAGAATGGTTTTGGCTTTTGCTGCTACTAAGCCACCACCTTGGCTCTGCCCCCAAAAGTTTAAGTTTGGGGAACTAGGGATTTATTTTGTACCTCAGAATTTATGTGTCTTGAAATTTTATTGTTTTATATCTACTTTATTTGAAAAACCAAAATAGTACTTTAGTTAAATAAATGTTAAATAAATACTGCATGCTATTGTTTTACTAGAGTTCATTTTTTGTAGAAAAACACAACTGACTGGCTCATTTCGGATACATATGATTCTCTTAGACCCTACAATCCTTTCTTCTCTAACATTCTATGATTCCATCTGTGTAGTTTTATCCCTCTTCACAGAAAATGCCCATCAACCCCGTTAACTGGTACAATACCAGATCATAACTATTAGAATTGCAGACATAGTCCTAGAAGGAAAACAATCAGATTTGGGGAGGGGCCAACTTTGCAATTCTAAAACTCATATGAAGATAATGCTTATCACATTCTAGTTAAGTTAAATTTCTTACCAGCAGGGTTTGCGCATAATTCTGATTCAAGGCTCAACTGCTTTGATGGTGCCTTTGGGGACTCTTTGTTAGAGGACAAGTTCTCACTGGAAGATAATCTTTGGGTTAAAGTCTCTGAATGAGGATGGGTTTTCTGATCATAGGTGTTTGCAGTTGATGGGCTAAATCCGTTACTCTGGTAAGAGTCAGGGGCTGGATTCTGTTGGGTTGGTTTTCTGAATTTGGAAAACACAGGTTTGTTTGGAAACTCCTGAAAGTCACCTGAATTTTCCATTCCATTCCTTGATATGTCAGCCTCCAAAAGGCCAAACTCTCCTACTTCCTTGCCTTGGTTTAGTTCAGGACCCTGAGAAACTTCTTCCTTCACTGCTGAAAATCTCACATGTTTTAATGGCTCCAGGGGGTTCTGGGAAGATTCATTTTCTATGGATTCATCCTCTGAATTCCCCTCATGAATGATGAGTTTGGATGGCAGGTTTTTGCTTTTGGGTTCCAAGGTGTGATTAAAACGGACAGTCTCTGAATCAGTGCTGCTGGAGCTGGAATTCCGTTTCAGGATCCCTCGAGGGGCACTTCTGCTCTTCAGGGAATCTGTTCTTTGGACCATTTTAGAATGAGACTGGTTATCTTCTGGCTGTTGATCAGATGTATTTTTATAAGTCAATTTCCTTGCTTTGGGGATTGGAGGTTTTATAGGGGAACCATCCGCAGATCCTAGAACAGCTGGTCTTGGTTCCTCTAATCTTTCTTTTGGAACATATGGGGTAGATTTGTTTTCCTTTAAATGAAACAATGCATCTGAAAATTAAGCATAAACATGGCAAAGTGCCTGATGAGTGAAAGAAGCAGCATTTAAACTATAAGGTACCTGGGGAAAAAGGACACACATGTCATATTTACAGATAAGGCACAAGCCCAAGTTTAAGGCTAACCTACTTGCAAAAATTCATGTAATTTAAAATAATTGTATCTCTATGGGAATCAAAGGTTTAGAGCCAAAAGAGACTAGACTTATCATCTAATCCAATGCCCTCATTTTACAGTTTAGGAAACAGGTCCAGAGAGACCAAGCAACTTGTCAAAGGTCATACAACTGGTAAACAGAGAGTGGGGACTAAAACCCAGGTCCTCTGACAATGTCCAAAGCCTATTTTAGCACACCCCACATCCTTTGAAAAAGAGGAAGATGAGGGGCAGCTAGGTGACACGGTGTTTCAGGCCTGGAGTTGGGAGGACTTGGGTCAAAACTGGCCTCAGACACTTTCTAGCTGTGTGACCTTGGGTAAATCACTTAGCCCCATTTGCCTAACCAGGTTGTTACTAAGACAGAAAGTAAAAGTGTTAAAAAAAAAAAAGAGGAAGACAAGTTTGTCCCCCAATCCCCTCTATAACTTTTCCCTCTCTCAAATGTATCTTTTCTCCAAACTTATTGAGGGCATTAGTTTTTGCTGAAGATGTTGCCAAGCCCAGGTCTACTACCTCAGAGTGATTCTCAGTTCGTCCTAAGCCTCTTACGCATCAGTTACATTCATTCTACTGCAACAATATTTCTTGCATCCATCCCCTGTTCTCCATTCACACAGCAAACTCTCTAGTTCAAATCCTTATTTCCTCTTGCCTAGGCTATTGCAACAGCTTCATAACTAATCTCTTCTCTCTCTGTAATCTATTGTTACCCCGTGGCTAAAATAATATTCCTACAATACAGGCGGCAGGCCCAGAGATAGGAGATCCTGGGTTCAAATCTGACCTCAGATACTTCCTAGCTGTGTGGCTCTGGGCCAGTCACTTAACGCCTATTGCTTAGCCCTTACTCTCTTCTCTACTTAGTATTGGTTCCAAGACGGAAGGTAAGGGTTTTGTTGTTTTGTTTTAATACAGATCTGGCTATGTAACATTTTTCCTTTAAAAATGTGCAGGGTCTTCCTCCTACCTCTAAAATAAAATGTAAAACCCTCATGTGGAACTGTCTGCTGATCCTGCAATCTTGCATCTCTAACTGGATGCACAGTAGACATCTTAAACATTATCTCTCATCCCCCACATCCAAGCTGTGGCCAAGGCCTGCCAATTTCATCTTAGCAACATCTCTGGGATATGGCCCCTTCTCTCCTCTGACCCTGCTACCACCATGGTACAGGCTCTGCAATAACTTGCTGAGAGCTCTGCCTGTCACATCTCTCCCCACTCCAGCCACTAAAGCGATTTTCCTAAAGCACAGGTCCAATCTTGTCACATACACTCCTACTCAATCATTACCACTGCCTCCCTAGTGCTTCCAGGAACAAACACAAAATCCTCTTTTTGGCAGCTCCCTCCTACTTCTCCAGCCTTTCTGCACCTTGCTTTCCTCCTAGTCCTCTGACCCAGTGATACTGGCTTCCTGGCCATTGTGCAGATACTACCTCTCAGTTCTAGGTGTTTCTCTGGCTGTCCTTATCCATGCCTGAAATGCTCTGACAAGTGACCTCCCTGGTTTCCTTTAAGTCCCAGCTAAAAATCCCTTCTTTTACTGGAAGCCTTCCCCAACTCCTCTTAATTCTAATCGATCCTGCTTATAGCTTCCTTTGTGCATATTTGTTTGCCCTGTTAGACTATAAGCTCCTGAGGGAAGACTCTGTCTTTTGCCTCTTTTTGGATTCTTAGCATTTAGAAGAAGTGACTTTCACATAATGTGTTCAATAAATGTTTACTGAGTAAGACCCGCCATCATATGGAACACTCCATCTTTCCAGCCTTGTTTTCCAGACTCCCCTTCTAGCACTGAAACACTCAACACTCTATCTAGGGTATTTCATCACTTTTCTCTATTCTTCCCCAGGTGATCTCTTAATGTAGAATGCAACTCCTCCTCAGCTCTGGCTTGTAAAATCTCCCTTAGCTTTCTTTATAGCAGTGGTTCTCACGCCTTACTATCTTAGAATCCATCTACATGCTTAAAAACTACTGAAGAGCTCTAAAGAACTTCTGTTTATGTGGGCTTTCTCTATTGACATTTACTGGTTTAGAAGTTAAAATGTCTTTGAATTTATTATTAAAGTAGTTTTGATCTTAAGAATCCCATGATGATTGGTTTGTGGGGGTCCCCACACTACACTTTGAGAACTGTTCATTTAGAACATTGGTCAGGTGCCGCCACCTATATGCAACCTTTCCTGACCTCTTTCCTTTTTGCTACTATTTTATATTTCTATGTCTCTTATATGACCTTGGTAGAATTAAAGCTTCTTGAGAAAAGAATTATTCTGTTTCAAATTTTGATTAACAGTCCAGTGTAATATAATTATAGGCACATTCCTATAATCTCTGCTATGAGGAGAGGGTGAAGCTGATGGATTTGAGCTCAACTTTTGAATTATTGTAAGACTAAATCTGACCACAAAAAACCTAGAACCAAATTTAATAAGCCTCCAGGAGATGGAAAGAGAGGAAAGGGAGGTTACCAGATTACCTACAAACTGGCCCAGGTCAAAATTTCCCAGCTAATCAGCAGTGGCATTGTCCTGGACCTTGTGTTTCTTTGATGAGATGACTGGGGAACCTTCTAGTTCTTAGATTCCAGTGTCTAGACTATGGAAGGTGGTCATAAGAGGAAAGGGGAATACAAATATATACACAATTAATCAACGAGCCTGATCACCTTTGGATGATTCAGTTGGCTGTTATCAGTTAAGACATCATAAAACTATTTTGAGGCAGTATTTTCTACAGAAATTAAATCATCCTACCCTTCCCTGCCCCTCCCATTGTCCACTGCCAAACATGTTAATAGGGAGAAAAAAATAATCACCAGTTCATGTATGGGAGTTAGGGAGAGCAATGAGTGAGACAGAGAAACAGAGAGTACCCACCATAAGGGACAAGACCAAGATCAGACCTACTTCAAGTCAGGGCAGATCTAGAAAAGCATGAAGAATCTAAATTTTCTTTTGGAAGTCATTTTTTGCAAAAGGAATTCTGAGAAGATCCCTTAATCCTCAGAGCACAAGCATAAAAATAGCCAGACCATAAAAATAATGTTTACCCTCTTTTGAAGTATGATGTAAGCCAGTTTGTCCATTTTCTGATGGTTCATTTGGGATTTCGAAAGATAAGTTATCCTCTGGCAACATGGAACCATTAAATGGATTCTTCCTTAGCTGAGGAAAAATACTGTTTATTAAACTTGTTTCCAAAGTAACTTAACTGAAATTTACTGTTTGCAAATGCATATTATATCCAAACGCATTCAATACTTTAGCAATTCCAATAAACTCACTGATTCCTAGCATGGTTAGGAAATAGGCATGCTAGTTAATCAATTACCTTAGTTAATGAAGCGCTATAAAGTACAATTCACAGAAAATATCAATTTTCAAAGAATATTGGGATCCCATAAAGTATAATTAATGCTTCAATCATAGGTTTTTATAATTGGACAAGACATTAGAAATAATAATACCCTTTGACATAATGAAAATTTCCCCACAAAAAACCTATGAAGTAGTGTGTATAATTATCATCCCAGTTTAAGAGCTAAAGAAAATAAGGTTTAGTCAGGTTAAGTAATTAAGACAAGGCCACAGTATTAATTAGAACCTGAACTCAGGTCTTATGACACATGTCCTTATTCCATTTGGTATGAAGTCTCTTTGTAAATGTATCTAAAACCAAAACAAATGTAATCCCACCTTTCTTTGAATACTCTGAAATTGCTAAAAGGTCCTGATTATTCTGAAATTGTTATAGTAGGACCCTAGGATTGCCACCATGAATATGAACAATAACCACAGTGGGACAGACCATAGTGTTAGTCAAGAGAGAGGGAGTACAGAGATAATACCAGCTTTGGGGAGAGTTTCAATCTGTCATTTTATAAATCAGAAGTTCCTCTTATGAAGCAAAATCTGATAAAGACTTAAAAGAATAATATAATAGAAAGAAGGATGGGAAATTAAATTTACATGGAACAAATATGACATTTTCCCTTTTGATACAGAGAAAGTGGCCTGAATAGTCTTGAATAAAAAATGAAAAGCAGATTTTCTTCTTTGTGGATTGAATAGACAAAGCATTCATCCAATGTAGGAAAAAGAAAGACCTTTTCTTGCACAAAGTAATAATAGTACTAATAAAAGCTAACATTTATATAGCATTTTAAGTTTTTCAAAATACTTTACATCTATTTTCTTATCACCATAACCCATGAGGTAAGTACTAAGGATTTTTATTCTCATTTTAGAGATGAAGAAACTAAGTTTGAGAGATTATGTGTCTTATTCAAAGTCACAAAGATGATGTCTATATGGGATTTGCACAAAGACCATCTTGACTTCGAGTTCAGTACTCTATAGATTATTCCACACTACTTCTCTAATAATTATGTATTCAACTATATCTTTTACTGTATACATTTTTGTTTCGTTGGGTTTTGGTAAAATAAGAAGCAAAGTTTACTACCAAATGACTTTTTGTTATAAAAGACTGAATTCAATCTACCTTTGTAGAAGACATAGATGACTTTCTTGGATTTTCCTGGGCTTTATCTGATGTATAAGGATCTGGATTCAATATAACAGTCCTGCAAAAAAATAAAATAAAACATTTATTCAGAGAATGAAACATCTATTGTAAAGAAAGCATAGACCCAAGTGAGAGACCAAGAGAGACGGAGAGGATTTGTGTATGGGTGTGTGATCTAATGTGGAGGCAGTAGCAGGTAAAGGATACTGGGAAATCAAAAAGGGACAGGAAATCAGGGTTTAGAGAAAACTGTTCGATTGGAATCAGCATGAGTTATCAGTGTCACAGCAGAAGGGGAACATGAGATCGCATGTGACAGACTTTTCAAAGATCTTAGAGTCCAAGTCAGGTGCTAAAATTTCAAGAGTGCAATGTACATGCAATTGAAAAAAAAATAAGTAAAACAAAATAAAAGGATATGGATCGATTTTTTTAAAAGAGTGTGATGGAGAATTTTTCAAAGAGTAGAATGCAATAGTTGAATCATGAGAGAAAGACTTTGAAGAGGATCTGAAAAGAAAGTAACCAAGACTGAGCAGACTAAAATCTAGATAAGTCACTTGGCAGAAGGACAGAGGAGATCTGAGAAGTTACTTGCAGGAAAAGCCAGTGGGACTGGTTGACTGATTAGAACCCATAAAGTAAAATGGTGAAAGGACCTTTCAACCCAGACATGGGCTTACATATTGTATACCTGAGTCTGGGTAAATGCCTCCTTAGAGGTACAGGATATGAGATAAGGAGGGATGGGGCAGGGCTCTGAGGATCAGACTGGCTTCTCACTCCTGGAGAGGGCCTGGAGGGAGTAGCAGGTGGCTGGGGTGCTGTCACTACCTTAGGGAAATGAGTGAAAGACAATCTACCTATTTTAGAGTAAACTCAAATTTAGTTCCCATAAAGGAACAGAATGGACCCCGGAGGTAAGGCCTGGTAACAGACAATCTCAGGGAATGGGCAGGCAAACCCAAGAATCAATATCCTTGGTTAGTGGGAAAGATGGGATCATGAGCATAGGATTAAAGTCATATTCCCTCGCTGGATTTAGCTTTCCCTTCTATAAACTGAAGAGGATTAAATAGCTAGATTTTGATTAAGTTCCCTTCCTATTTTAAATTCTAGGATTCTAGCCTGAGAGAGGAGGGTAAAACTCTAGCACATAGTCATATGTCAGCCGGAAGAAAGATAGAGATCCCAACAGTTGAGTCACACAACTGGGGAACAATTTTTTCCCCAACCTAATGCTACTGTGTTCTGCTTCTAAGGTCTCTATGACACCCCAGCTTTCTTCAGTTATCTTCCCCCACCCTCCTTCCACCTCCACCCTTCTAAAACCATCAAGACCACAAAACAAACCAGCTTCTGGGAAGCAATTCTTGCCTTTTTATCCCTCTTCTGGGGCCTCAGCCTCCTCCCCCTTCACCCCCAACTCCCTTTAGGCCACTGGGGCAGCGCCAGAGGCATTTTATGTCCCTCTCCGACTTCACTGTTTGCAAGACCATAAAATGGTACCAGTATTTCTCTAGTAAACAAAACGATTTTGGTTTCTAGTACTCAGAATTACTGAAGAGAGAAAGGAACCAATTGATCTGTCAGAGATAGATCATGGGAATGGCCAATCATTGAAATCCCACAAACATACAGTATTGATTAAATTGGAGTTGGGGACATATCTATGTGTGGCGAGGGAAAAGTCTGGTAAATAGTGATGGTTACCTAAAACTCTCACTTTCTACCTAATTGGGAAAATTGTTTGCCTATTGTGACTCCCTTTAGAATGTTGGCTTCTGAAAGCCTAAGATCATGTTCTTGCCTTTTTCTTTGAACTAGCCCACACTAGGTGCCTAATAGATGCTTATTGGCTGACTGGAAAAAGTTATTATTTCAGTCAGTCAATCAATTATTCACTAAGTATTTATTAAGTATCTACCATATGCCAGGCACTTTCTTAAGCACTAGGGTTACAAAGAAAGGTAAACTCAGGGTAGTTAAGAGGCTCTAGGTCTAGAGAAGGAGGTCCTGAGTTCAAATGTGACCTAGCTATGTACTCCTGTGCAAGTCATTTAACCTCTGTTGCCTAGCCCTTACCCATCTTCTGCCTTATAATTCATAACTAGAATAAAATGTCCATTTGTTACTATGTTTGTTAACCCTTTATCTCTTAGTGTTACAAAACCCACTTAAAACTGATTTAAGTCTCATTCTTGTAAAAAAAAAGAGAGAGAATAGATTCTAAGGCAAAAAGGTAAGGTTTTAAAAAATAGACAAAGGCAAACTCAAATGCCAAGTGTATGGCAAGTCTTAACTTTAGCCAACTCTAGAATTCTAGGCTTTAACTTTTGTTCCCCTGGTGAACTGAAATGAGAGCTTATTTGTCTTTTTACAGAGTAAATTCAGTTTAACTCAACTTCCACCCACCCAAAAAAAGATTGTGTTTGACTTTACAGAAAATGAGAGAGCTAAGAAGAATAGCAAATACAATGAATTACAGAATTGAGATGCAAAAAACTATTAGGTTGGAACAACTGGCCAAATCTAATAAGATGAAATTAATCATAGGAAAATGCAAAGTCTTTTACTTAGGTTAAAAAAAGTCAAACTATATGAATGCACAGGGCAAGGTATGGATAAAAAGTAATGAATGTTTGTATTTTTAAAGATCTGAGAGTGAAAATGGCAGTGTAAGGAATGCTTTGAGTTTGGTCAAACCTACCTCCAAACAACCACTCTCAAAAAGAGTCTTGAAACCAATTCTGGAGCAGCAGAACCAACCAAAGACAGTGTGAAACAGTGTTTTAGCATAAAGCAAAATGAAAGAACAGTAGGAGAGACCCATCTCACTCAGGTAAGAAGGGAGAGCAATACAGTACATGCTGAACCTAGAGGAGTTGGGAGTGACTAAAGCAGAGCCTAGTCTAGTTTTCTGTACTCAGAGGAGGGGACCCAGCCCACACAGGCAGTTTCTAAACAAAGAGAGGCAAGTGGCTCATTTGAAGTGCATAATACAAGCTCAAGACATTACTCTTTCCACTCCAGGAATAGAGCTATATGCAAGGTCATGAAAAATCCCAGAAAAATGAGTAAAAGACAAAAAAATCCTAAACTTATAAAGTTATTTAAGTGATGGGGAAGGTTAAGCATTTTTTTAATCTGTGGGTTTTTGTGGACCTCAAATTCAATATTACTAAACAATGTGTCATAGCAGTCTCCAAAATGCTAATTCTATCTCAAGTACCTTGGGGGAAGAAATGTGACCCATCTCTCCTGGCTTCTTATGAGGTCAGAAGGGAAGAGAACCAAAGTCCTTAGTCCCAAGTTCGGGTATTAGTGAAGTAAACTGAACAGATTTCAGGGAATCTATAAACTTGGGGGGGGTGTATGTCTTTATTTTCACTAATTTCTAATCACTCATTTCTTTCATTTATGACTTTATAAAAACCCTATCATTTCAAGAACAGACTTCACCAAAATGCCAAAGAGGTAACAGAACAGGTTAAAACTTTGGTCTATAGCCTTTTTTGTAGAAGGGAAAAGAGAGAGGAATCATCACGAAAATCTTAAAGGGAGTGGAAGGCAAGTGAAACAGAATAAAGGAGGAGATAAAGCTAAGAATAATCATAGCTAGCATTCATGGACCTACTTTGTGTCAGGAACTAAGTACTATATACAATTATTATCTCATTTGATCCTTACAAGAACCCTGGGAGGTAGGGGCTATTATCAATCCCCAATTTTACAGTTGAGGAAATTGAGGTAGACAAAAGTTTAAGTGACTTCTGCATCATCCAGCTAGTAAATGCTCAGGACTCTATCCACTGTACCATCTAATTGCCTGGAATCAGGAAAACCTGAGTTCAAATCCAGTCTTGAGCATTTACTAGCTATATGACCCAGGACAAGTCCCTTAATTTTTGTCTTCCTCAATTTCCTCATCTGTAAAATGAATTGGAGACGGAAATGGAAAACCACTCTAGTATCTTTGCTAAGAAAACCTCAATGAGGTCTGAAGAGTTTGACATAATTGAACAATTTACTGACTCCAGGTCCAGGGCTCTGTGCACTATGGCTCCACCTAGTTGCCTCTAAGAACAGGGACCAAATTAGGCAGATAGGAGACAATTTTATCTAATATCCTAATTTTGCCTAGTTTCGACATAGGAACTAAATGTTGGAGCTAGGACATCAATCCAGTTATTCTGTCTCCTATTTTCATGGAGACCCAGAATTTCAGAGTCGGAAGGGATCTCAGATATATTCTAGTCCAACCCACAACTAAAATTAATTTATTCTATAATACACTTTACCAGTAGTCATTCGGCCTCTCTTTAAATGCCTCCAATCAAGGGAAAGCTATTAACCCCCTCCCTGGTATAGGTGTAACCTATACCATGGATAGCTCCAACTTCTATCAAGTCTAAATTTGTCTGTGTAACTTCCCTTTGTCTCTGGTGCCATACTAAGCAAACTGAATCCTTCTTCTAATGGCCCGTTGCCTACCTGAAGCAGCCCTTCTGTCCCCTATCTAAGTCTTCTCTCAGCTAAGTATCTACAGGTCCTTCCTTTCACATCTGCTCCTCAAGGGGGTAATTAGTAGCACTGTGGGTAAATGTAGCCCAAGATCACTCTAGCTTTTGGGACTCATACCACCTAGGGCAGCTAGATGGCATACTAGATAGAATGCCTGGCCTGGAATTAGGAATTGAGTGCAAATCCAGCCTCAGATGCTTACTAGTTATGTGAACCTAGGCAAGTCACTTAACCATGTTTGCCTCAGTTTCCTCCTCTGTAAAATGAGCTGGAGAAGGAAATGGCAAACTACACTAGTATCTTTGCCTAAAAAATCCTCAGATGGGGTCTTGAATAGTCAGATACAACCAAATGACTAAACAAAATTACTATTAGAACTCATTGAGTTCACAATCCTCCGACTCCCCAGATCTTCTTAGGGCAAACTACTGCCTAGACTACAACTCTTTCTACTATACTACATGGTTGTTTAATAAACAGGAAAATATTCTAGTACTTATTATTCAGAAAAATTAACTTAAAAGAAGAATTTCTATTTATTCTTTAAAGCCCCCAAAGTTTGACACCAGGAATAGGGTTTGGACTTATGAAGTCCCTATAAAGCTCCCAAATGGGGATGAGGGATAGAGATTGGACTTGTGAGGCCCCTATAAAGATAATACTAAAGGATGGGTTTTGGATTTGTGAGGTCCTTTTAAAGCTGCTAAAAGAGGATGCTGGATAGGAGTTGGACTTGTGAGATCCCTATAAAGGCCCCAAATGGGGATGGGGGACAGAGATTGAATTTTGAGGTCCCTTCCATATTTAATGACTCCATGAACTGAAATGTTACCTCCTCCCTGAAGCATTCACTGATTTCCCCAGCTACCAATGGTTTTGTTTGTAGTACACTAATGCATCTACCATATAATAATGTAAAAAACAGTTATCTGTGTTCCTTGCTTATTCCCCCACTTCTAGTCTAAGAGTTTTATGACAGATAGATTCCTTGATTAAATGTTCTATCTTTCTCAGTACTCAGCAAAGCCCCCTGCACATAACAGGTGTTTAATAAATTTTTATTGAATGCAAGGAATGGAATTGAAAAACATGACATTTTTCAGCTGTGCCTAGAACTAGGCTAAACCCTGGTATTATAAACAGAAAAGGGACACAGCAGTTTTTGCTCAAAAAGCACTCAATTTCTGATTGGAAAAGACAATATGAAAGAATGAATGAAGAAAGTATGGTAAACTATTTCAGTTTTCATTTCATGGTCTCTCTAATTATGTTGCCATCAAGAGATCTGGTTACTTAGTTAGCTAACATCTGTACCATGAATACCTTACCTGGTATATTAAACTAATTTTTCTGAATCTAGACTAGAATTATGTACACGTCTAAACTGGGTTGTTATTCATCTGGGCCTAGGATATCTACTCCACTAATGATGAACTTCCCATACCTGACTGCCAATTTTCTGACCAAATCTTAAGACATTCTCTCTCCATACAAAGTATTTGGAATATTTTTAATTTTTCAGTTTCCTCCTTAAAGGGAATATCCCATAGGACTCTCCTACTTTGTATTGTAACCATTGGGACCTTAAAGTCCTAGCAGTGAAAATTCTAAATTCTCACTTTGCCACTGTACATTGGACCCCATCTCTCTATTCCTCTGCTCAGGCTGTGTAAGCAAAGATGACTTCATGCTGTCAGATGGTCTTCGAAAGGTTCAGAATGAGTTGTGCCTCTTTGAATAAACATTTGGCAAGATTCAATTCTCCAAGGGCCAAAGCCCCACATGACAGATATTCATTGGGTCCAGTAACAGGAAGAAATGTGTCAAAGAGCTTCTTGGGGAGAGCCCCCAAGCCTATAATTTTCCATCTTCTACCTGTGGACTGGATCATCGTCTCAACTCCCAACTTTTGGCTAAGAAAATATTGACAGATAATGAGTCATCCTATTAAAATTCAGTCTATTCAAAGGTAAACTTCCCCAAATACACTTCACACACCCAGTTTACAAAGGTTAAAGTTTATGTGAGAAAGTATCATAGGAATTTAATACCAGGTAAATTGTTAAGTTAGTTTCTGAGAGGAAAAGGAGGAAGTGAGACAAACTTTACAGTTCTAGGAGATTACCCACCCACACAAAATATTTACAGGTGCCTGGCCTTTTAATGAGCTGTGTCATGAACTCATAGACTGAGATGGGCCAGATGAGAAGGGCCAGATGGCCCTTACAGGTCATCTTATCCACTTCCCTCACTTTTTTTACAAGTGAGGAAACCAAGGTTTGGAAAAGCAAAGTGGCTTGCCAAGCCACCCAGGTGGCAGATGGCAGAGTTGAGGTTTTAATCCAGATGGCTCTGACTACAAATATCCATGACTCTTTCTTCTAGGTCAATGCCTTCCCTACTAAGATATATTTTACTCGGGTTATAATAAATACATGACATCTCAAAATTATATGGCTCCTATTTTTCCAAAACCTGCTAAATGGTTCACATGTAAAATTTTATTTACTCTCCCAAAATCTTGGTGAATCAACTCAGGCAAGTCATCAACCCCAACTTACTGATAAGACACAGAGTAAATGGAATACCTGAAGTGATCTGGTGACTAAGGCAGAATCAAGATGAATACTATGACTATATCTAAATTATGCACAGATAAAAGAACTGGATAGGTCTAAGGTTTTGGAACTTGGAGATCACTTAGTCCAGATCATTCACAGAAGCCTGGAAAAAGGAAATGACTTCTCAAAGGCCACAGACAGTAAAGTAGCAGGGTTAGGATTCAATTGCTCATCTTTTTTTCCACTACCCCATATTGCTTTCCTCCTTAACCTGTTGCAGAAAAGCACAATAGAAAGAAAGGCATGAGGATTCCAGACTATTCCTTTCCCCAATCACCAAAGAAATAAAGATGCAGAGTTCTTGTGTTCCCAGAAGTCAGAAGTAAGCCTTCATATACAGCATGTGCTTCATAAAACTTACTGAAGAGAATCAAAAATATTTAACTCTGTGGGCTCTCATTTGTCTTTGATAGCAGAGGAGGGAAGAGGTAGGTTATCCTAAAGTTACTTATAGATTACTTTTAAATGCATTATATATACATACACACATATATATACACATGCATTTGTGTATTTATACAAGCATGCATTTATGCTTATGTCCATATATAACAAAGAAGAATTAGTGAAGGAAAAAATAATTAAACACACATTTTTAAATAAAATTTTGTATATAAGGTATTCCAAAGATCTCAGTACAATTTTAAGCTTTGAGCTTAAAACTATCCTTAGACTTTAGAACATCTTTATATAGAATGCACACATATACATAGACGTAAATGTGTGTGTATATAAACAGATATATTTTGTAGATTTATAATCAATATCCTATCTATCTTGAATCAGGAAGGAAAGAAGCAATAACAACTCACAGTAGTTTCTCTGTTGAGTAAGCTCTTCTGCTTGAATTCAAGGCCTTTCACAATCTGGTGCTACCTTAGTTTTTGAGATTTATCTTCCTTCTCTTTGCCTGTCACAGTCACTCTAAGAAATCTCAGCCCTTCTTTCTTCACTGGTGATTGACTTCCCCTTGACCACTATTTTAAGAAGGGTGCTGGCCATACTTCATCTTACACAATCACTTATACCTAGGCTTGAAGTCCCTTCAAGCGACTATCTTACTTGCCGACAATTGAATCTCTAACACCTAGCATAGTGCCTGGCATGTATGTTGTTGTTCAGTCATTTCAGTCAATGTCCAACTCTTTGTGACCCCATTTTGGGGAGGTTTCTTGACAGAGATAGCCATTTCCTTCTCCAGTTCATTTTAAAGTTCTCTAGTTCGTTTTAAAGATCTAGAAACTATGGCAAACAAAGTTAAGTGACTTCCCCAGGGTCACACAGCTAAAAAGTGTCTGAGGCCAGATGAAATCTTTCTGACTCTAAGCCTGATGCTCTATCCACTGTACCATCTAGTTGTTTACCTGGCACATAGCATTAATAAATGTTTATTGATAGACTATTTCTTGCTAGTCCTATGTATGTATGTATGTATATATGTATGTATATATGTATCCATCCATCCATCCATCCATCAATCTGTCAGTCTGTTTATCTTTCTATCAATCTGTCAGTATGTCTGTCTATCTATCCATCCATCAATCCATTCATCCATCCATCCCTTCCCTCCCTATCTATCTATCTACCTACTTTGATTCCACTGCATTCACTTAATATTTTGGACAGTAGAGATTACTCTGCCTCCCTAGACACACTCTTCTGGGCTTTGCTTACCCTCTTCTGTAATGCCCAGAATGGCCTCCTTCCTCTTCAATTACTGAGCTCAATTCAAATGTCACCTCTTCTATAAAGCTTTTCCTGCTCCCTTCAGTTAGTAACAACCACTGGGAACTCCCCTACCACTCTCTATCTCCTGTAATATGACATACAATACCATCATGCCATATAGCATATGACAGCGATACTGTATGTGTCCTGTTCTCTATTAGACTATAAATTTCATGAGAAGAGGGACTTTGTTTCATATAAACTTTTTATCCTCAGAACCTAGCATAAAGTCTCCATACAGTAGGTGTTTCCCTATTAATATGTGCTAAATGAACCCTCTGGACTGCTACCAGCGGGACACCCCAGGGATCTCATATATAACTCTAGTGTAGAGTACACATAGGAGAATTTATTCTGTAGATAAAGAATAAATCTATATTATGATCCCCAACTTAAATGATTGGGATTATAATACTTATCTAATTGCACATCGAGTAAGTAGGAGAGCTGTGTCAAGGAAGTTCATTCCCTCCCCCTCCTGAGTAGCTTGACCTGTCCATCAAACATTCCTGACATAACACAGTTGCGCCAGGTTTGCATCCCTGTACATACTGTATGTCAATAAAAGTCAAGGCTTTGGGCTTGAGAGAGGGAGAAGTGAGAAGAGAATGAAGATGGAAGAAGCAGGAATGGAGCAGGCAGGGGTAAGAGGGAAGGAGGAAGAGTCTTGCAGGCTAGGCACCACTGGTCAGGTTACTTAGAGGAATAATTGTCTGCCCTTTCTAATAAACTTTATAAAATGTATATCTGGGTAGAAATATTATTTCAATTCTTACAGAGCTGAAACTTGAAGCTATAGATAATGTATCGCAGGACAGTTTTTTTCCACTACGCCAAAATGAGAAGACATACATTTACTTACCTACATTGATAGAGCACAGAATCAAAAACTGGCAAACTTAGAAAGGAACACAGTGAAAATCTAGTCTAGTTTGTCCCTGAAAAAAAATCCTTATTATTTGCCTTTGCTTGAAGACATCCAAAGAGGAAACTATCTCTCTATCTCTAAGGCAGTTTGTACAGTTAGGATGTATTTTCACTCTGAGATTGAGCCTCAGTTTCCCTCTTTCCTTTCATGCATTGCTCCTAGTTCTTTTGACTGGGTCTAAACAGACCTCTTCCACACAAGAAAGCCTTTTTATGTCCTTGAAGATGTCCTATCTCTGCTTATTTGAACCTGGACAAGACACTAGACAACTCTCTGTGGTGTAGATAAGATGCCAAACTGTATTTTAGATGGAGTCTTCTCCTCTAAGAGTTCTCCCCACAAACAAAATCATATCTCCAGTCTTGATCTATCACCAACGGGAGTCAGGAGACCTGGGTTTAAATCCTGACTCAGATATTGTATAGAATACATGCCTTATTAAACCTTCTGAGCCTCAGCTTCCTTATCCATGAAATGGGGATAATAATACTTCCTTGACAACAAGAACTATCTTTTAATTTTCTTTGTAGCATCAGTACTTAGCACAGTGCCTGGCACATAGTAGACACTCTGCAAATCCTTGTTGACTAATCATGTGACTTTTGTCATAAGGTTGTTGTGAAAAACAAAAATGGCCATTTTTGCCAACTTGAAGGCCCTGTACAAGTCTGAGTTGCTCTCCTTATCATTGCTTATGAGTCACATCAGTGCCTTTTTAGGAAAATTAAAATGAAAAGGCTGAATTGCCTAATGATTAACTTCATGGAGTAATAGGCCAATGATCATGTTTGGCAGGTGCTTTTTATTTTCCTCATTTCACAGGTAGGAAAACTGAGGTTTATCAAAGTTAAGTGACCAATGTTCAGAATTAAAAGTGTCTACAAATATCAGAGGCAAAATTAGAACCCAGAAGTCTCCTGACTGCAAATCCAATACCAGCATAGTTGCACAAAATCATAGAAAAACAAGGCTGTGAAACTAAGAATTATTCCCCTCTTCAAAACAGTATTAAGGGATGGCTAGGATGCTCAGTGGATAGAGAACCAGGCCTGGAGAAGGGAGGTCCTAGGTTTGGATCTGACCTCAGACACTTCTTAATTATGTGACCCTAAGCAAGTCCCTTAACTTCAATTATCTAGCCCTTACTTCTCTTTCACCATTGAACCAATACTTGGTATCAATTCAAAGATATAATGTAAGGGTTTGAGAAAAGGTACTAAAATAATCAAGAATTGACCGAGAATTAGACCAAGGCATAGCTTTTAATGATCCTGAAACGACTTCATATCTTTCAATCCTGGAATCATTAAGAGCTTTGGAAGTTGGCTATAGAGGGCTATGCATGGTTCATGTCTTGTCCCATCCTTCCATGTACTGGGATACTCTCTGCTCCAAACTGGAGCCAGTCAGACATTTCCAATGAATATGACCAGTCTGAAATCTTCCCACTAAATCCCTCATTCCCTCCCCAACTCACAACCCTCTCCACTGGGTCCTTCTTTCTCTCCAAATCCTCTGTCCAAGTGTGGCAGCTTTAGACACTGTCTCAACATCTGTCTCAGCTTTCAGGCAAACACTGGGATGATTCAAAGACAAAGTTTCAAAACCAACAATTGGCTCCTCCCCTCATCAGTCTTTTCTTACCTTGAATTTGACAGCCCGCTCACATCATCCTCAGGCTCTTCCCCCAACAACTCGGAGGGAAGGAGAATGTCCCTGTCGACATTATTCACCCAGGTTTTCTTCACTCTGGCTGTTCTGTTCTGATTTGGCTCAACTGAAATATGAACCAACAAAGACAGCAAGGTTATTGCCTCCACAATCCTATAAAAGCTGTTACTGGCCAGTTGCTGATTTGAGCTATAAAGCTAGGCTTCTGGAGCCCAGTTTAGACTACTGCCACTGACCACATCAGGCAAATTCCACCTCCTAGTTCATAGTCTAGTTCCCCCTATTTTGCCTGATTGCCTCTGCTAGAAATTCCACCTTTCATGGTCTTAGAGCACTTAGTTTGTGGTGTGCACATGATATTGCAGGATATCCAAGTTCTAGCTCTGGTCTTACAAGCCATGTGACCTCAAATGACTCACTTCATCTCTCTAGGGCTCAGTATAATCATCTGGAAAATGGGAGTGTTAAAAACACCTGTCACTCCTGCTTTCCATTTTTTCTGTAAGGGCAACAACAGAAGTAAATGCAGCTGACATTTTGCACCTTTTGGTTCATAAAGTATTTCCATACATCACTAGTTTTAATCCTCAAAAAAAAAAAATCCCCACCTCACTGACAAATAGGCAGTTTTTGTTGTCATCCTTCTCTTTCACAGATTATGAAACAGGCAAAGAGAGGTAGAAAGTAATTTGCCCCCAAAGCACACAAGCCAAGACTCATAAACCCATAGATTTGGAAAGTACTTTAGAGGCCATTTAAGGAAGCCAACCCCTCCTGGCAATATGCCTTCCCTCTACATCATCTCAAAGAAGTACTAATCTAGTCTTTCCTTGACATTTCCAAGTGGAGCTGAGGAGAACTAGCAAAACAATTTATATACAAAGACAACATCATCAAAAACAACTTGAAAAATTTAGAACATTGATCAATGCAATCAATAATAAATTCTAAAGAAGGCTGGGAGTGGCTCAGTGGACTGAGTGTCATGCCTAGAGATGGGAGGTCCTGGGTTCAAATTTGACATCAGACACTTCCTAGCTATGTGACCCTGGGTAAGTCAATTAATCCCTATTGTCAAGCCCTTATTGCTTTTCTACCTTGGAACTAAAACCCAGCATGGATTCTAAGGCAAAAGGTAAGAGTTTTAAAAAATACTATTATATGAAACCCTAATGCCAGAGGACTGAAGATGAAGCATGCTAGAAATGAATTACATTCTCCTGACACAGAGATGATGACCTTAAAATGAAAAATGAAATCTATCTTTTTGGGCAGGGCCAATGTTGGAAGACGTTTTGATGGCTGGTGTGTATTTTTTATAAGGCTTTGTTTGGTTTTTTTAAATTGATCAGTTGAAGGAATGGGGAAGGGGTAATAACTTTGTATAAAAACAAATAAATGAGTAGTTTAAGTAAATAAATGAATGAAAGAATGAATGGGTAGACAGACAGACAGATAAAAAGATTGATAGATAGATGGATGGATAGATATATTAAAAGTCCATGGAGGGTTGGGATGGGAAGAAGATATTCTCAAATGATAGGGAATTTAATAGCGCTCTAGGCAGTTCACTTCAATCTGGAAACACCTCTGCTTATTGTTGAGCCAAATTATGGCTTCCCATTGGTCTTAGTTATGTCATCTGAGGCTAAGCAAAATAAAATACATAACTTTTCCACATGATAACTTCAGCTATATGAAGATATGATCTCCACTTTCTTGAGTCTTCGCTTTTCCAGGTTAAGCAATCCTAGTTCTTTTGACTTTTTGTGGTTTTTATTTGTTTTTGAATTGGAATATTCAGTCCCCTCACTATTCCACATACTAACTCCTAGATATGCTCCAGGCTATAAATATCTTTCTTTGAAGGTAGTATAAAAAGGTAGTAAAGTTAATATAAAAAAGTTTTTTTTTAACCCTTACCTTCTATCTTAGAATCAATACTGCATATTGGTTCCAAAATAGAAGAGAGGTAAGGACTAGGCAACAGGAGTCATGTGACTTGCCCAAGATCACACAGTTAGGAAGTGACTGATTTTAGTTTTGAATACAGGACCTCCTTTCTCTGGACCTGGTTCTCAATTCACTGAACCACCTACCTGCTCCCAGATACTATAAATTTTTATTGCAGGCTAAGAGCACATGAATTTTTTAACTCCCCTGCCTTACTGTTGACTTGTATTGAGAATAGAGAGATGCAATGATGAGTCCTCTATCCCTAAAGATCTTCCATGAATTCCCATAGCCACCCTTTCCTACTTTTAAAACCACTTCATGAGATGTTGCTATCCTAGTTTAGGGGTAAACTCTAGGATAATGGTGTGAATTTTAGATTTACTCCACCCTGCTTAGTCTTTAGAATTCTAGCAACCAGTAATGTATACATCCCCACTTAAGGATTAACTATAGGGAAGGATGGCCTATGACCGGCATGTGCTAACAAGTTACAAATCAGAAACAACTGACTGACCCCCTGGGCTGTCCTAAACCAAGTTTAAGCCACCATTGGTACATACATGTGAGACACAGGAAGTGATGTAAAGAACTGCCTATATATTTCATGTCACTTCCTGTGAGAGGCTCTCTCAACTTTTGGTGGCGTTTGGCATGCTTGCAGCTTTGGTGGACTTTGACGGTGGAGTTTACTGGGAGGAGCCAAAGCAAATCTTCTACCCTTTCCCTCTTCTCCTTCTTCTTAATTTTCTTCCTTCTATTGTAAATAAGCCACCATAAAATCCCATACTGACTTGAGTATTTTATTTGGATTGAATTTAAATCCCTGGCAACCATTAAAATAATATCTTCAGTCTCAACCCCTAATTTTATTCCTAACAATGGAAAGTAGCTCTAAATTTAATAATAAGATCATAAATTTAGAGCTGAAATGGTAGAGGAAGTCAAGTCCAACTCTTTCTTCTACTTTTGAAGAAACTGAGGCAGCTTAGGGTCACACAGGTAGACAGTAAGTGTCTGAGGCAGGATTTGAACTCAGATTTTCCTGACTTTGCTCCTGGTCTTCTTTATTCCTTGCCCAACCTCTGATTCAGAGTCAGAGGAGCTGGAATAGCATGCTGGTTCTCCCACGTACTGCCTTTGCGACCATGTGTAATTTATTTCATTTTCCTGGGGCTCAGTTTCCCTATTTGTAAAATGAAGGAGTTGGATCATATGAGACCTAAGTTTCTGCTGGGTCTAAATCTACTATTCCTTATGCAAAGATCTGGTCCCATCATTACTCAAGAATGTTCAGTGGCTCTCTTATCATCTATTGAGTAAAGCTCAAATTCTTTTGACATTCAAGACTACATAATCTAGTCTCAATTTGCCTTTCCAGCTCTCTCCTAGGATTTCTCCACAGTACCCTGTACACTATGGCCAAATGAGCCTGTCCTATGTGTCTCAATTCCTCACACTTTCTGGTCTCTGTCAGGTGTTCACAATATTTCCTGTTCCTAGAATGGCCTGACTTCCCCCCTTTGTCTATTGAATTCCTACTCATTTGTTCAAGTCCAATTACAATGCTCTTCCTTCTGGAAAGCCTTTCCTGATCCTCAAGGAAACAATGACCTCCTTCTTGTATTACATACAGAACTGTACTTGTTTTGGCTTTTTTTTCTTTTTTTTTTAGTTCAGACTTGTGATTTCATTGCTACAAGGAGTTTCCAATAAGGAAACTCCCTTTATCAATACAGATTGCAACATCAGCTGCTTATAATCGTAGGGAGTTACCTGAGACTTTGAGAGATAATAATAATTATTATTATTAATGGGCACATTAACATTTGCAAAGTACTTTCTCTGTGCTATCTCATTTAGCCCTCACAATAATCCATGGCTACAATCAGAAAGATATGAATTTGAGTTCCATCCATTTGAATCAGGAAGAACTGATTCCAAATCCAGTCCCTGATGCTTATTAGCTATGTGACTTAAGTCACTTAACCCTGTTTGCCTCAATTTCCCCTTCTATAAAATGAGCTGGAGAAATAAATAGCAAACTATTCCAGTATCTTTGCCAAGAAAACCCCAAAGCAGGCCACAAATAGTTGGACATGACTGAAGAACAACAAACTCAGATACTAGCTGTGTGACCTTGGGTAAGTCACATGGTACTTAGTTTCTTAAACTGTAAAATGGGAGCAGTTAGACTCAATGGCCTACAAAGTCAGTTCTAACTCTCAAATCTGTGGTCCACAGAGTCTTCCACTATGCTATACTGCATTTTATCATAGAGTATTTAATTCTGGAGTCAGAAGACCTGAGTCTAAAACCAGCTTCTGACACTTACTACCTTTGTGGTGACCTTAAGGAAGTCATTTCGTCTGTAAAATCAGGGAATTGGCTTCAATGATTTCCAAGCCCTAGATCTATCTAGAGCTAGATTTCCAAGCGCTAGATCTGTGATCTTATAAATTGTGAATTCTTTTATATTACAATCATTTGTATACAGGACACCGTTTTCTGTAACAATACATTCCAAGATCTTTTTGCTGAAACTGAAAATTATACATAATAGTTACCCCCATTATTTAATAAGTATTTCTCATACAAATATACAAACTTTACAACTGTTCTTGGGCTTATCAGAGCTACCATCATCACTACTCTTGTACTTTGGGGGCCGTTATTATACTAAATAGCATTAATGAAACAAAGAGAACAACTGCTCTGAAACAGTTATTGCCTAGGACACACAGCTATTAAGTATCTGAGGCCAGATATCAACTCATGCCTTTCGACTCTAGACCAAGGCCACATGCAAATGTGCCACCTAAAATCTTTCTCTTTAGATATACATTTATTTCCATGGTACTTAGCTTTTGCAAAGTTGTGTGTTGTAAGCCAGACCTCTGCACAAAGACTGATGCAGGAGCTAATGTTTGGTGCAAGACAGTGTAATGAGTTGGGGCAGCTATGTGGCTCAGTGAATGGAGTACCAAAGTCTGGAGTCCAGAGAGCCTGGGTTCAAATCTGGATTCAGATAGTTCCTAGCCATCTGACCCTGGGCAAGTCACTTAACCTGGTTTGCCCTAGCCCTTGCTCTTCTATCTTAGAGTTGTTACTAAGGCAGAAGGTAAAGGGTAAAATATATATAGATTACATATATTAAATATTTTATAATAAATAATATTTTTATTTTATTATTTTATATATTAAATCTTATTTATCTTTAAACATATTTTATTTATATCATACATGTATATTTTATATGTATTATTTATATATTATTTTATAATAAATAAATAATATATATATATATATATATCACACTAAAGCTTCTTGGGTGAACTGCCACTTGGCAAAATGGCTCAAATTTATCATGTAATTAAAATGTTTTATTTTAAGTATTTTTCTGCCCTAATTTTTTTCAATTACCAGCCACACATTTCTGAATTCGTGTATGCTGAGTTTTCATAAAATAAGCTCCTACTGTATATGCCAGCTTCCCTAAATTCTAAGATAGAAAGAAGAATGCTTTATTTAAGTTTTTGTTCCCCACAGTGCCTGATATACAGTAAGTATTTAATAAATTTTGAATGAATTGAAGAGTAGGAAAACAAAATAAATATCCACATCTGTAAAAGGAACTCTAATATAAAAGATTCAAAGGAAAGGTCTAAACAGAAGAGGATGAGAGATTGAAGATAATAGAGAAGAAACTGCTAATGGCTTGCCATTAAGAGTAATGAAGCCACACACCTCTTGGGAGCCTTTCATCTAAGGCTTTCAAAATATTTTCCCAATATAATCCCAAAGGAAAACCAAGACTCTGACAAATAGGAGAAAAGTCTGTTCAAGGCTCACCAAACAGCAAAGAGGAGGTACCGTCCCATCATGTACTCTGAGACATTCATTAATGGTTCCTCTGCAGCGTCAGTGACAAGCTCCCATTAATCTCTATGGCAGTCATATGTTTATCCTAATGAGCCAGATCTCATGAGGACGCTGGGGACTGGCTGAAGTTAAAAGCTCAAATCAAGTTCTAAGCCCTGAAGGAAAACAACCAGCAAAATTCTGCTGCAGCCCAAAGTTTGCAGAAATTTTAGACAGACAAGGAAGAGATGTTAGGAATCAAAACACACTTCTCAAGAGAAAGAGCTGAAAGGGAAATAGAGGTCAATTTCTTCCACATCATTCTTTCTAGTTTCTAAACCAGATTCAGCAAAAAGCCCCAGGGCCCAGACTTATCTGTTCAGGTTCTAAAACATCTGGAAAAGAACACTTTAGACTTTGCAAAAGCTAAGCACCATGGAAATATATGAGCTGAGGAGAAAGACTTTAGGTGGCACAGTGCGTACACTCCTTGGTCTGGAGTCAGGAAGACAGGAATTGAAACCTGGCCTCAGATACTTAATAGCTGTGTGACCTAGAGCAAATAACTTGACCTCTGTTTGACTCAGTTTCCTCATCTATAGAATGAGGATAATGATAGTACCTACTTTCCAAGGTTATTATAAAACAAAAATATGATGATATTTGCAAAGCACTTAGCACAGTGCTGGTATATAACAGTAAGCACTATATAAGTGCTAGAGGCAGCAAGGTGGCATATTGGGCAAAGAGTACTGGGCCTGGAGTCAGGAAAATATGAATTCAAATCCAACCTCAGATGTTTAATAGCTGTGTGACGCTGAGCAAGTCATTTAACCCTGTTTGCCTCAGTTTCCTAATCTGTAAAATGAGCTTCAGAAGTGTGAACTTTAGATTACTCCACCCTACTTAGTCTAACAAAAACAGGAATGTCTACAACCATACTTAAGGATTAAGTATTTAGAAAGATGGCCTATGACAGACATGTGCTAGCAAATGAAAAATCAGAAACAACTGACAGACCCCTGGGCTGTCCTAAGTCAAGCTTAAGCTACCATTGGTACATGTGAAACACAGGAAAGTGATGTAAAAACTGTCTATATATTTCACATCACTTCCTCTCTCTGGACTCTTTCCATTGAGAGGTGGCTCTGGCGGCAGCTTGCTGAGTGTTTTGGCATCTTGGCGTGGTGACAGCTATTGTCCAGGGTTGGCAGTGAGTTTTTCTTGATACTATACTGGGAGAAGCTTAGTAGCCTAGTTCAGGTGAGGCATCTTCACTGAGCTCTCTAAAAGTTTAGACTGATTCTTTTCTCCTTTACCTTCCAAACACTATCCTCTTAGAAAAGCCTCGTGGCGGAGGTCTTTGAACTCCCCCTGGCACAGGCAGGGTGGGAGAAATACTACATCCTCTTTCTCTCTCTTCTTCTTAATTCCTTCCCTCTATATTAATTAAAATCACCATAAATTTCCAAACTGACTTGGGTATTTTATTTGGGATTTTCTCTGGCAACCAAATTAATTTAGATTAGGTCATAACCCTAAAATTATCCTTACAGAAGGAATGGCAAACCACTCCAGTGTCTCTGCCAAGAAAACCCCAAATGGTATCACAAAGAATCGAAATGACTGAAACTACTAAACAACATCACAACAACAAAAATGTAAATGCTAGCTATCATCATCATCATTATTTTTAATGATCTGCTTCAACTCTGGAATCTGGAATTCAAATGACTTCAGTTTCAGTTCCAACACTCATTTGCTGTGTGACCATTAAATCAACCAGCATTTAATTCTTTTTTTCTAAATAGTATTTTATTCCCCCCACCCTCCATTACATGTAGAGACAATTTTGGGCATTCTTTTTTTTTACTTTAAAATCAAAATTCTCTCCCTAACTCACACCTTTATTGATTATTCTGATCTAGATTTTATATGTGCAATCAAAGCATTTAATTCTTAAGCTGAGATCATGCAACTTGGTTTAAAATTTTTTTTGATTAACTATTTCAATACAGTTTCCTTTTTTTTTTAATTAAACATTTATTTTCTTTTTTCTTTTTTTTTTACTTTTTAAACATTATTTTATTTGGTTATTTACAAACATTATTCATTGGAAACAATGATCATTATCTTTTCCTTCCCCCGGCCCCCTCCCACCATTTCTCCCATAGCCGGCCCACAATTCCACTGGGTTTCACATGTGTTCTTGGTTCGAACCCATTTCCATGTTGTTGGTATTTGCACTAGAGTGTTCATTTAGAGTCTTTCCTCAGTCATTTCCTCTCAGCCCCTGTAGTCAAGCAGTTGCTTTTCATTGGTGTTTTTACTCCCACAGTTTATCCTCTGCTTGTGGATAGTGTTTTTTAGATCCCTGCAGATTGTTCAGAGACAATGCATTGTCCCTAGTGGAGGAGTCCATTACCTTTGATTGTACCACAGTGTTTCAGTCTCTGTGTACAATGTTTTCCTGGTTCTGCTCCTTTCGCTCTGCATCACTTCCTGGAGGTTGTTCCAGTCTCCATGGAATTCCTCCACTTTATTATTCCTTTTAGCACAATAGTATTCCATCACCAACAATTACCACAATTTGTTCAGCCATTCCCCAATTGAAGGGCATCCCCCCATTTTCCAATTTTTGGCCACCACAAAGAGCGCAACTATGAATATTTTTGTACATGTCTTTTTCCTTATTATCTCTTTGGGGTACAAACCCAGCAGTGCTATGGCTGGATCAAAGGGCAGACAGTCTTTTATCACCCTTTGGGCATAGTTCCAAATTGCCCTCCAGAATGGTTGGAGTGGTTCACAACTCCACCAGCAATGAATTAATGTCTCTACTTTGCCAAATTCCCTCCAGCATTCATTACTTTCCATAGCTGTCATGTTAGCCACTCTGCTAAGTGTGAGGTGATACCTCAGAGTTGTTTTGATTTGCATCTCTCTGATATAAGAGATGTAGAGCACTTTTTCATGTGCTTATTAATAGTTTTGATTTCTTTGGCTGAGAACTGCCTGTTCATGTCCCTTGCCCATTTATCAATTGGAGAATGACTTGATTTTTTGTACAATTGATTTAGTTCTTTGTAAATTTGAGTAATTAAACCTTTGTCTGAGGTTTTTATGAAGATGGCTTACCAATTTGTTGCTTTCCTTCTGATTTTAGTTATATTGGTTTTGTTTGTACAAAAGCTTTTTAATTTGATGTATTCGAAATTATTTATTTTACATTTTGTGACTCTTTCTATGTCTTGCTTGGTTTTAAAGTATTTCCCTTCCCAAAGGTCTGACATGTATACTATTCTGTATTTACCTAATTTACTTATAGTTTCCTTCTTTATGTTCATGTCAGTCACCCATTTTGAATTTATCTTGTTGTAGGGTGTGAGGTGTTGATCTAATCCTAATTTCTCCCACACTGTCTTCTAGTTTTCCCAACTCCCAGTGAATTATCGAATAGTGGATTTTTGACCCAAAAGCTGGGATCTTTGGGTTTATCATATATTGTCTTGCTGAGGTCACTTGCCCCAATTCTATTCCACTGATCCTCCTTTCTGTCTCTTAGCCAGTACCAAATTGTTTTGATGACTGCTGCTTTGTAATATAGTTTGAGATCTGGGACTACAAGGCCCCCTTCCTTTGTATTTTTTTTTTCATTATTTCCCTAGATATCCTTGATCCTTTGTTATTCCAAATGAACTTTGTTATGGTTTTTTTTCTAAATCAGTAAAAAAAATTTTTGGAAATTCTATGGGTATGGCACTAAATAGATAGATAAGTTTGGGTAGGATGGTCATTTTTACTATATTGGCTCGTCCTATCCATGAGCAGTTAATGTTTTTCCAATTGCTCAAGTCTAGTTTTAGTTGTATGGAGAGTGTTTTGTAGTTGTGTTCATATAGTTCCTGTCTTTGTCTCGGGAGATAGATTCCTAGGTATTTTATTTTGTCTAAGGTGATTTCTCTTTCTAGTTTTTGCTGCTGAACTATGTTGGAGATGTATAGAAATGCTGATGACTTATGTGGATTTATTTTGTATCCTGCAACTTTGCTAAAGTTGTTGATTATTTCAATTAGCTTTTTGGTTGAATCTCTAGGATTCTTTAAGTAGACCATCATGTCATCTGTAAAGAGCGATAGCTTAGTCTCCTGCTTGCCTATTTTTTTTGCCTTCAATTTCTTTTTCTTCTCTAATTGCTACTGCTAGTGTTTCTAGTACAATGTCAAATAGTAGAGGTGATAATGGGCATCCTTGTTTCACTCCTGATCTTATTGGGAATGCATCTAGTTTATCCCCATTGCAGATGATATTGGCTGATGGTTTTAGATATATACTGTTTATTATTTTTAGGAACGACCCTCCTATTACTATGCTTTCTAGTGTTTTCAATAGGAATGGATGTTGTATTTTATCAAAGGCTTTTTCTGCATCTATTGAAATAATCATGTGATTTCTGTTGGTTTGCATGTTGATATGGTCGATTATGTGGATGGTTTTCCTAATATTGAACCAGCCCTGCATCCCTGGGATAAATCCTACTTGATCATGGTGGATGACCCTTCTGATCACTTGCTGGAGTCTTTTTGCTAGTATCCTATTTAAGATTTTTGCATCTATATTCATTAGGGAGATTGGTCTATAATTTTCTTTCTCTGTTTTTGATCTGCCTGGTTTTGGAATCAGTACCATGTTTGTGTCATAAAAGGAGTTTGGTAGAATTCCCTCTTTGCTTATTATGTCAAATAGTTTGTAAAGTATTGGGGTTAGCTGTTCTTTGAATGTTTGATAGAATTCACTTGTGAATCCATCAGGCCCTGGGGATTTTTTCTTAGGGAGTTCTTTGATGACCTGTTGGATTTCATTTTCTGATATGGGATTATTTAAGAATTCTATTTCTTTGGGGGCAGCTGGGTAGCTCAGTGGATTGAGAGCCAGGCCTAGAGATGGAAGGTCTTAGGTTCAAATCTGGCCTCAGACCCTTCCCAGCTGTGTGACCCTAGGCAAGTCACTTGACCCCTATTGCCTAGCCCTTACCACTCTTCTGCCTTGAAGCCAATACACAGCCAAGGAAGGTAAGGGTTTATTTTTAAAAAAAAAAGAATTCTATTTCTTCTTCTGTTAGTCTAGGCAGTTTGTATTTTTGTATATATTCATCCATATCGCCTAGATCGCTGTATTTATTGCCATATAATTGGGCAAAGTAATTTTTAATGATTGCCTTGATTTCCTCTTCATTGGAGGTGATGTCCCCCTTTTCATCTCTGATGCTGTTAATTTGCTTTTCTTCTTTCCTTTTTTTAATTAGATTGACCAGTACTTTGTCTATTTTGTTTGTTTTTTCAAAGTACCAGCTTCTTGTCTTATTTATTAAATCAATAGTTCTATCACTTTCGATTTTATTAATTTCTCCCTTAATTTTTAGGATTTCTAGTTTGGTTTTCTGCTGGGGGTTTTTAATTTGATCGCTTTTGAGTTTTTTATTTGCATTTCCAATTGATTGATTTCTGCTCTCCCTAGTTTGTTAATATATGCACTCAGGGATATGAATTTACCTCTGATTACCGCTTTGGCTGCATCCCAAAAGGTTTGAAAGGATGTCTCGCCATTGTCATTTTTCTTGATGAAATTATTGTTTCTGTGATTTCTTCTCTAACTAAATGATTTTTGAGTATCATATTGTTTAATTTCCTATTAGTTTTTGATTTGGTTTTCCATGTACCGTTACAGATCATTATTTTTATTGCCTTGTGATCTGAAAAGGCTGCATTTATTATTTCTGCTTTTCTGCATTTGTATGCCATGTTTCTGTGACCTAGTGTATGGTCAATCTTTGTGAATGTGCCATGTGGTGCTGAGAAGAAGGTGTATTCCTTTTTGTCCCTATTTATTTTTCTCCATATGTCTATTAACTCTAATTTTTCTAAGATTTCATTCACTTCTTTTACCTCTTTCTTATTTATTTTTTTATTTATCTAAATTTGATAATGGTTGGTTCAAATCTCCCACTAATATTGTTTTACTGTCTATTTCTTCCTTCAATTCTCCTAGTTTCTCCATTAGAAATTTGGGTGCTATATTATTTGGTGCATACATGTTGATTAGTGATATTTCCTCATTATCTAAAGTCCCTTTTAACAAAATATAATTAGCTTCCCTATCCCTTTTAATCAGGTCTATTTGTGCTTTGGCTTTATCAGATATCATGATTGCAACTCCTGCCTTCTTTCTATCAGTTGAGGCCCAGAAGGTCTTACTCCATCCTTTAATTCTGACCTTGTGGGTGTCTACCCGCCTCATGTGTGTTTCTTGAAGACAACATATGGTAGGGTTTTGGATTCTAACCTATTCTGCGATTTGTCTACGTTTTATGGGTGAGTTCATCCCATTCACGTTCAAAGTTATGATTGTGACTTGTGAATTCTCTGGCATTTTGATATCCTTCCCTAATTCTAACCTTTCTTCTTTAGCTCTAACCTTTTAATCCAGTGATTTACTTTAAATCATTCCCCCTTGTCCCCTCCCTTGATATGTTTCCCTTTCTAGCCCCTCCCTTTTTGTTCCCTCCCACTCCCCCTCTCCTTCCCTCCCCCCTCCCCCCCTTGGTTTTCCCTTCTCCCTACCCTTGTTGGGTAAGATAGAATTCAAGATCCCAATGGATCTGGATGTTTTTCCCTCTCAGAGTTGATTTCCCTGAGAATAAGATTTAAGTAAAAACTCTCTTCCTCTCCTTCTTATAGGAGTTTTCTTCCCCTCCCCTTCCCATGTGAATCTTTGCGTGAGAAAGATTATTCTATTTGATTTTTCTTTTCCCCCTATTTACACATTACATTTCCATATATTAATATATATAGATTGCTATAAATGTAGTCCTTATAGAAGAGAGTTTGAATAAATGAAAAGAGCCTGGTTTTCCTTTTCAATTTGGTCAAATCAGTTTTGTAGTTGCGTGAAATTCTTTTGCATTAATTCCCACTTTTCCTGCCAGAAGGCTTCCATCTTTTTGTTCATTTTCGATTCAAATTCTTCAAAAGTTTGTGGAGAGTTTCCATTTCCTTTGGAAGGTTTTGGCGCATTTGCTTGTGTTTCCTCTTCTATCTCCTCTGTATTTTGTATTTTTCCTCCACAAAATGTGTCCAAAGTTGCCCCCTTCTTGTTTTTCCTGTTGTTTTGAGGCTTTTTTGCTTCTGTGCTGTTTGCCATCTCTATCTGAGTGAGGGGGGCTGGCTCTTCTGTTATCTGTCTGGTGTTCAGTGGCTTTAGCCCCAGGCAAATTGTCTGTCTTCCCCAGGAAGCCCAGAATTGCTGGTGTTTCTGTGTTTTGGTGTTACTACCCTCCTAAGTTCCCTCCCCATGCTTCTCTGTTGCCTTACTTCTATGCTCTGTGCCTGGCTTGACACTCTCAGATGTCCAGTTTCCTTTTTAATCCTATTTTATGCACTTAAAAAACATTATTCTGAGAATAGATCCACCAGTCTGCCAAAGGGATTCATTACAAACCCAAACAAGTTAAGAATTCCTGACTTCTTCTGTGCAAGGCACTGAGGATACAGAGACAAAAAAAAACAACTCCTGCCCTCAAGGAGCTGACATTCTACTGGGGAAGCAACATGTACCTATTTAAATATATATATATATATATATATATATATATGAAATATATACAAAATAAATATTAGGTAGTGGTAATATGATTAAAAAGAAGAGGATCAATGCTAGAAAAGGCAGAGCAACAGTTCTGAGAATACTCTGTGGAGTATAGGGAGTGAGGGATAAAAGTCAAGGGTGACTCCAAGATAAAAACCTCAGTGACCAGAAGGTTGGTGGCACCTTTAAAAAGAAATTGGAAGGGGGCAGCTAAGTGGCTCAATAGATAGAGAGTCAGACTTAGAGATGGGAGGTCCTGGAGTCAAATCTGGCCTCAGACACTTCCTAGTTGTGTGATCCTGGACAAGTCACTTAACTCCCATTGCCTAGCCCTTACCAATCTTCTGCCTTGGAACCAATACTTAGTATTGATTCTAAGATGAAAAGTAAAGGCTTAAAAAATAGGAAAATAGTAAAGAAGAATGGGTTTTATTTTGGGCAGGGGAGATAACATTGTTTTGGACAGGTTGACCTTGGCATGCCAGTGCATCATCTAGGAAGAGATAGCCAAAAGGCAATGGATATATGACTGGACTTTAGTCCAGGAGAGAAAATAAAGCTAGATAAATAGATCTGGGAATCACTGCATATATATAATTGAATTACTAAAAGCTGATGAAATCTACTGAATGAGTGTGGAGGAGGTAGACAGAGCCAAGTCTATGGGAATGTTCATGAATTCTGAATGGGAAGTGGATGATAATAAAGTACAGGAGACAGATGGAATTAGACCAGTAGAAGGAGAACCACAAGAGATTAATATCAAAGTAACTAAAGGAGGAGAAAGTGTCTAAGGGGTGAGAGTGGGAGGTAAACAGTCCCCAAAACTGCAGAAAAGTCAATTAGAAGACCAAGATGATCCCTGGCTTTAGCAATTAAAGAATTATTAATAGCTTTAGAACAACTAAAAGATGAGGTGAGAAACTAGGATGCTAGAGGCTGAGGAGAGAATGCAGACGAGGAAATGGAAGCAATAAGGAGATACAACTCTTTCTAGGAGACCCAATATAGATTGATATTGGAAAAGCAGTCAGCTTGAAGAAGTTCTCTAAGACTGGAGGAGACCTAAGCAGTGATGGAGGAGACAAGCTGCTTTACTAATATACATGAGAAAAAAAGGAAACTAAACCATTTTGTGGATTACAAGGCTTCTAGCCTCCCTTAGGATCTCTTTAAGTTTCCAGTTTATGGTTTGAATGAAAAACAAAAAATAGCAAAATGGAGAGCAGCAGACATCCCCCATTTCTGAAACATTCTAGCTGTGTCTCTGGGTCTGTCCTTCCCTCCTTCCTCTCTTCATTCCCTCCTTTTCAATCAATTGTATTTTTATTTTGTTAAATATTTCCCAATTTGATTTTTAATGTGTTTTTTCCAGTTATATGTAGAAACAGTTTTTACAATTGGGGTTTATTTTGACAATTATTTTTTGACATTTAAAAATTCTCATTTTCTCCCCATCCCCAGCAGTAAATAGTCTATTATAGGTTATATCTGGGTCTTTTCTTTTTCTTTCTTTTTTAAATTTTCTTAAACCCTTATCTTCCATCTTAGAAACAATACTGTGTATTGATTCTAAGGCATAAGAGTGGTAAGGACTAGGCAATGGGGGTTCAGTGACTTGCCCAGGGTCACACAGCTAGGAAGCATCTGAGGTCGGATTTGAATCTAGGACCTCCTATCTCTAGGCCTGGCTCTCAATCCACCAAGCCACTCAGCTACCCCTATGGGCCTTTTCTTATCCATAAAAAGACGAGGTTGAATTCAATGACCTCTTAGTTCTCTTCCAACTCTAACTATGATTCTTGACCTTTTAACCTCTATAAATTAGTTTACTTATCTGTACAATTAAGGGGTTAGAGTGAATGACTTCTTAAGTCCCTTTAAATCTATGATGCTATGACACAAAAGCAAGGGTTCTTCCAGGGTTCACAGACTCTAAAAAGGTCTATGGATAGATTTGGGGGAAGGAGTCTACTTGTTTTAAAAATATTTTGATAGGGGGCAGCTGGGTGGCTCAGTGGATTGAGAGCCAGGCCTAGAGATGGGAGGTCCTAGGTTCAAATCTGGCCTTAGACACTTCCCAGCTGTGTGACCCTGGGCAAGTCACTTGACCCCCATTGCCTAGCCCTTACCACTCTTCTTCTGCCTTGGAACCAATACACAGTATTGACTCCAAGACGGAAGGTAAGGGTTTTAAAAAAAATATATTTTGATAACTTTTATCTCAATGTAAATGGTTTCCCTCATAATATTATGTCATCTCTTTTATGCATTTAAAAACATGATTTGGAGAGGTCCCTAGGCTTCACCAGACTGACTGCCAAAAGGGATCCATGACCTAAAAAAGAAAGTAAAGAACCCTTGTAGTAGAGGACAGCGTCAGTAGATTATAGATTGAAAATTCTCCTCTGAGTTATGAAGACACATCATTTTGCTTTTTGACCTACTTTTTTCTTCCCTGCTTAGAATAAATGCAAAAGACCACCTTGACAGATTCTACTATCCATAGCAATCTGCTTATTGGATTTAATTCAATCACAGAGGGTGACTTTGGGGGGAAACAAGCCAGCGTAGTTTGGGTACTTTGCTGCCCACTGGACTATATTCCTTAGGCATTTAGTAACTCATTTTCTCTAATTTAGAATGTCAGTTCCTGGGGCTACTTCGGTCAATGGGGAAATAGCAAGGGGTTGGTGCTGCCTGGGCACTGGCTGTGTTTAGCTCTGGGCAAGTTTCAGGCAAGTCAGGGATAAGGCATTTGGATGCCCTAGGCAAAGTTGAAAAGTTATGCCTTTTGTGCATTACTGTCCATCTGAGGCTTTGAGCAGTCTACTGGAAAACACACATGACATAACACTACATAAATATCTATTGGCCATAGAGAACAGAATTTTCTGTCATTAAAATATGTGCATTTATTTAAAAATCACATTAAAAATGTCCTTCATTGTGCTATTCTCCCCCCCCCCCTTCACTCCTATCCTCCACGATACTGAATCATGCCTTACCTGCCTACTCCTCCTGCCTCTAATTTCAGGGATGCTGATGTAAGTCAAGAGGCTTTATCCAAATCTGAGCAGGCTTTTTTATGTTTCAGTTCAATAGTAGCATCAACAAAATTATACTACTATGTGCTATCTAATTTCAGAAGCCTCTTTCTTGTTTCTGTCATAACTGGGGCCCGATGATTTAGAGACTAACCTGACTTTAGGAATAGTTGAATATTATTGGACATCACATGTTGCTTGAGAACTCTCTAGTAAGCTTATATAGTATGGGATAGGGAAGCTATCAGTGCGTTTTTTCTATCTTCATATGAGGCAATGAACTCCGTAAGGGCAAAGACTGTGTCTTATATAAACTATAGCTCTTCCAATATCTAATAATAATACATGCTTAATACTTAATAAATAACTTAGTAAATGTTTGTTGGATGCATATATGAATAAATGAATTTTATAGGTTCTGAGTTTTAATGAAAACTAAGAATTCTAAGAGGTAAAAGTGAGAAAGAAGTACATTTTGGCTGGAAGGGAATCTGTAGGAAAGTATGGAGATACGAAATGGGATATCATGTGTGAAGGCCAATTTGGCTATGTTAAGAATATTAAGGGAAATACTGATTAATAAGTCTTGAAAGGTAGAATGGAGCCAGGTTGTAAAGGGCTTTAAATGCCAAAAAGAGGACTTTGTCCTTAATCCTAGAAGAAATGGGGAACCAGTAGAGTTGGTTAAGGAGACAGCTAGGTGGATAAGTGTCTAGAGCACTGGGCTGGAGTCAGGAAGACGTGAATTCAAATCAAAGAACTGGGCAACTCAATCTCTGTTTGCCTTAATCTGTTGAAGAAGGAAATGTTGAACCACTTTGATATTTTTGCCAAGAAAACCCCATGGACAATACTGTTGTGCTATGGTTCACAGGTTATGAAGAGTCAAATCTAAATGAAGGATGCAACAACAGCAAAGAGTTTGTTAAATGGGGAAATGACATAGATCTGTACCTCAGAAACATGACCTTGGTAATCATATGGAGAATGGACTGGAAAAGAAAAAGACTGGAGTCAGGAAGAACAAGTAGGAGGCTATTATAATAGAGCAGATCAGAGAGGATGAGGGACTGGACTAGCATCAATGAGAAAATACTGGCATATTGCAGCAGCAAGCAGTTTAAATTAAAGTTTATCATTTCTCAGTGCAATCTAAACCACCAAGATCTTCTTATTCAGTCCTGGATCCTTTGGTAAAAAAAAAATACAAGTTGGATATGGAGAGAGATGTTCATTTTTCTTTAGCCCCATAGAATCTTAGGGCTATCATTTGACAAAGGCCCACAAGAGTCTAGTAATTTGTTAAAGATCACACAGTTTATTATTGGCAGAACCGAGTTTAGAACTCTTATATTCTGACTCCCAGTACATTATTCTTTCCACTAATGCCCATTGTCTCCTTCAATCATCCAATGATGAAAATAAAAGGCACCAGTTCCCACTTAAAGTCTTTCAGAGATGGAGGGGGCTGTAGGTATCTACAGCTTTAATTTAAACATATCTCAATTTATTGCCATAGAATCTTGAATCGTAGGCTTACTGATCTAGATGGGACCTCAGAGGCTAGCTCTCCAACTCCCTTATTTTACAGATGAGAAAAATGAAGCCTAGAGAAATTAAGTAATTGTTCAAGGTCTTGGAGACAGTGTCAAGGATAGGGCCTTTGAACCCAGGTCCTATGACTCTAGAGTCAGTCCTCTTTCAGGTGTAGTATGTGGCCTTTTATCGTCTGTCTCTTTCTCTGTGTGTCTGTGTGTCTGTCTCTCTCTCTCAGCAGAGAACTGCTTTCTGTTTGCTTAATTTGAAGACTGGATGTCCCTCTCTAGCTGAGACTGGATGGGCCAAACTCTCTTGGACCAGCACAGGAATTCTGACCTGCTATTTACAATCTGAACCCAGTTATCCCTCCTTAGGCAACCTCCCAAAGCTAAACTTAATATGGAACCTGTCATCTTAGTCTATGGAAGCTGATCTTTAAAAATCCACCAACCTCACCTCTCAAGCAGCAAGGATTATAGGCATTTACAGGGATTTTAGGCCTGGCTAAAATCAAGTCTTTTAACATTTTTTAATAACACTACCTCCCATCCCTTTAGTAGTCTAGCAAATAATAATTATTCTAAGAATAAATTTTAAATACATCAATTATGAATAGGATTGCAAAGGAAATCAATTATATTAAAATGTGGTTAACAAAAAAAATTTTTAATTCAAGTTTTCAGACCCCAAATTAAGAACCCTTGGTCTAAATAGATTAATGTAAGAGGCCTAAGTGAGTTTGAATCTTAGGTCCATAATCTTAGATCATAAAACATTTTGTTGAATAGAATCATTCAGCTGTAATCTCAGAATACTTCAAATATAAACCTTACCTGTACTCCTAAACCCTTTCCTTGCTCTCATGACCATATGCTTTTCCTTCTTATCCTCCCAAATACAAGGTAAGTAATCAAAAAATTAACTTACCAATTATTTGTGGTTTCTTTTTTCTCATCGATTCCCGAATTATGTCTGCTCCATGGATTTTATCTCTGTGTCTCTTAGACTTGGCTTCATAAAACCATTGGCCACTCATATTCTTCAGCTGTTGGTCATCCTTAATTTTGTCAGGCAAATGTCTGGAAAAAGAGGGGGGAACAAGGTTTCACTTGGTCAAGGATGCACACTGGATAAATGACTTCATTGTGCTACTGTTTAAATAAAAATATAAATACCCCACCCAGACATACAGGATCCAATCTCTCAGATGGTCCCACAAACTGTCCAGACGTCTCATAAATAAATGTTTGCCCCTGTTTGACCAAAAGTTAAGGAAAACAGAGCCAAGATTTTTAAAAATTCAAAGTTCTCATCATCCACGATCCCTGAAATTCCAGAAACAGAGATTCTTTTCTCTGGCTTAAAACTTCATGTCCCCTCTAAAAACAAAAATCCCTGGGGGAAGAGTGACATATTAAGACCAGATGAGGCATTTTTACATTCTGGTGTGAATGAGTATCTCAAGACTGCTGTCTGAGATCAGCTTTTGAGAGAAAAGAAATACTGGATTCAGTGCCTAGCACTAGAAGGGGAAAACAGGGTTACAGGAAGCTGAAAGTACTGAAGATAAGTTTGTGATTTTGCCTGGGGCTAGCACTCAACTCCTTTCCCTCACTCTTCTACCTCCCTTCTTGCTGGATATTAAGTTTTAAGCAAAGCCTTATTTTTACTCAAAACTCAGAAGGAGCTCTGGGACAAACCTCTCTCAATGAGTCCATCCAGAAGTCAAAGAATGCCATTACATTAAGTTTGTAAATGGAACCATAAGCTTCTCTAATAACCACTGTTGCCTGTTCCTAATTCCCTTCCCCATGGAAAACACAAACATCTAACTCATCTCTACTCAAGTCTCTTAACCCTAAGCCTTGTCACCCACGTGTCCAATAGCTCATGCCAACCCTTCCCACACTCTTCCCTTCTTTATTTCCATTAATTAAAATAATTATAGTAGAGAGAATTGGATGTTGTGAATAGAAGGTCAGCCTTGGAGCCAAGAAGACTTGGGGTTCAAGTTCTACTCTGCTAATGTAGTAATAGCTGGGTGACCATAAGCAAGTCACTTTCTAAGATAATCAATTTCAGATGAGTTACTTGTCTTTGTTAATAAAGAAAATTTCTAGTCATTCTTTCAATCGCTAACCATTTATGGAGCCCCTACTAGGTTCCAGGCACTGTGCAAAGCCAATGCAAAGAAAGGCAAAAGGCAGTCCCAGTTATCAGAGAACAGAATAAACAATACAAACAAGATATAAACATGATAAATTGGAGATAATCACCAGAAGGAAAACGCTAACATTAAAGAGGGTCAGGAAATTCTTCTTGTAGAAGATGGCATTTTACCTGGAAAGTCAGGGAAGCCAGGAAATTGGGATGGAAAAAAAAGAGAGAATATTCTAGGAATGGGGCCAATGAAAATGCATGGAATCTGGAGATGGAATTTCTTGTTTGAAGAACCTCAAAGGAGGTCACTGTAACTGGATGGTAGAGTAATTAGGGAGAGTAAAATATAAGAAGACTGGAAAAGGTAGGAGAGGGCCAGGTAATGAAGGTCTTTGAATATCAAATGGAGGATTTTTCTATTTGATACTGGAGGTCAGAGGGAACCATTAAAGTTTACTGAAGATGGTGGCAATGTGGTCAGACTTGTGCAATAGAAATATTAATTTTACAGTTGAATTGAAGGTAGATTATAATGGGAAAACACTGAAAGTATGCTACATAGACGAAATCATAGTCCTGGACAAATAACAACTGGTGTGTGTGTGTTGTGGCAAGCTTCTTTAAGGTTTACAAAGCACTTTATACACTTTACCTTACTCTATTCTTGCAATACCATTTTGTTTTACAAATCCAGAAACAGAGACTCAGACAGGTTAAATACTTTCCCATCATAGTAAGCATCAGAGGGAAGATTTGAACTCAGATTATCCTCAGTCTCTTCCCCTAAATAGTTTTTCTACTCCTTCACATAAACTGAAACCTGGTTTTCCCACAGGACCTAGTGGCCACTTTTAAAGAAGGATTGTTCCCATTTCCTGTCTCTCCATCCCTAGGGTCTAGAGGGGAAGTCAGTGTATAGGGGAAGTTAGTGTATCCCAACTCCCTGCTGCCACTTCTTCCTAAAGCATATATGTCTAATCATGTTACCCCCTGCACAAGAAGTTTTAGATGTTTTCTATTGCTTCTAGGGTAAAATATAAATCCTCAGCCTGGCATCTAAAGACCTTTGCAGACTGGTTGCTACTTCCTTTTTCAGGATTATTAGACATTGCAGTTAGCTTCATATGATGTACCCTCTAGTCAAACTGCTTCCTGAACACAATATTCCTTTCTCCTTTGCTTCAGCTGTTTCTCCATTCCTGAAATGTACTCCTATCTCATTGTTTGCTGCTTTTAAAATATACCTAGCTTCCTTCAAGGTTCCAAACATTTATCATCATCTACAGGAAGCCTGGAAGTCTTTTTGGATCTTCTATTGGTGTTGCTAGTGATCTCTTGCACTTTCTTAAATTATTATGCATATGCTTATCGTATTCCACTCTGAATTCCCTTTAGAGTGCAAGGCTCCTTGAAGGTAGACACTTTTTTTCCTGTTAATGTCCATGGAGTTTAGCTCAGTGCCTTGCACAAAGTCATCCCTTAGTAAGTCCTTGTCAAATTGGACTAGATTCTAGATCCTTTGTTTTACTTTCATAGTCACTGGTGAACCTCCCCTTTCTTTGAAGTTTCTAACTGTATCACTGTGTCCAAATATCTGTTGCTGTCCCTACTCACCTCCTGGACACTCTCCCCATAGTCTCCATAACCAAACAAGAAGAGCTAGCTTTGGATAGAAGTCAGCCTTCAAATAGTTCCAGGCAGACTGGATTCAAGCTGAAACTAAAAACTGGAAAGCCCTATATTTACATTAAAAAAATTAAAGAAGCCAAGTAAAGGATAGGAGAAAGGGGACTAACTTCCCTCAGAGGTGAAGAAAGATCTAGATCAGCGGTTCTCAACCTGTGGGTTGTGACCCCGGTGGGGGTTGAACAACCAAAACACAGGGGTCGCCTAAAGCCATCAGAAAATACATATTTCCAATGGCTTTAGCTGCTAAGAAATCCAGCTACTTTACAGCAAGATCTTGGAAAGAACGGGGACCCTGCTGCCCACACATTGTACTAATATTAGTTACCTATCAGCAGCCCTCCCCCTATGAGGGGCAATGGATTTACCCTGTTGCCTGGAGACCGGACTCAAACAGAGACCCAGACAGAGCACCCGGGAGCTGGCTCCAGAGGGGTTAAGAATGAGTCCTGGAGCAGAGAACTCCTGGAGTGGATAACGAGCCTAGTAATCCCAGCAAAGTGAAGCCTCAGCTTGAGCTGGAGGAAGACGACAGGAAGAAGAAGGCAGCGTCTGCAGACCCCCTCCCCAGGCAGGACTTACTTCCCACCCCAGCAATTAGGCTGCCTCCTGCTGGATTAATATTTCTCAAAATATAATTAAATATTGTTTTTGTGATTAATCACTGTTTAAATTATGTTTGATTTGTAGCAATGAGAATATGTAATGCATATCAGGTATTTATATTCCGAATCATAACTGTAGCAAAATTACAGTTTCGAAGTAGCCACCAAAATAATTTTTTGGTTTGGGGTCACCACAACATGAGGAACTATATTGCGGGGTCATGTCATTAGAAAGGTTGAGAACCACTGATCAAGATAATTTAGTGAACTTTTAAGCTTGATATGAATTAACATGTTAGCAAAGCAGCCTAAAAAAAACTAAGGCTATCTTTATTCATCTATCCATCTATATGTATCTATGTATCTATCTATCTGTCTGTCTGTCCATTCATCTATCCATCCATCCATCCATCCATCTATCTGTCTACCTATAGCAATCCACATCTATTTCTATCATTTCATATCTCTCTATCAAATATCTATCCACTCATCTGTCTATTCATATTTATTGATCCATCTCCAATATTTATCCTTCTATCCTTTTGATTTTTATGCTTTATTTTGAGAGTAGATTTCCCTATCTCACCTATGATGGAAGCACAGCCCCATCTCAATACTGATCAGCAAGAAAACTTTAAACTGTTCCATTTTTCTGACCGCGGTCAGTTTACTCCTCCAGAGGCAGGGCCCTCTGCTCCCAGGAGCACAGCATATTGGTACCAACTTTAGTGAGGACCTTTGATTGCCTTTAGCCCTACTGCAGCTCAGAACTCGCAGGCTCAGGAGGCATTTGGGTGGCTCAGTGCATAGAGTGCCAGACCTGGAGTCAGGAGGTCCTGGGTTCAAATTTGACTTCAGACACTTCCCAGTTGTGTGATCCTGGATAAGTCACTTCACCCCCATTGCCTAGCCCTTACCGCTCTTGTGTCTTAGAACCAAGGTTAAAAAAAAAAACCCAAACAGAATTACTTCAGCATTGTAGCATCGGGCATCAACTGCCTGACACCCATTTTACTCCATTTTACTGACTCTTTCCTAAAAGGGATTTTTGAAGAGACCCTTGTCCAAATCTTGGTCAGCTTCAATCCTGAATTGCTGTCAAACACAAGGTAAATATGTAGTGATTATAAGGATAAACGTATATGGACCATGAGAATGAAACTCACAAAACCCGTGACTGCCGGAATTCAGTTCCTCAGAATTCTTAGTCATTATACACAAGAAAAAGATTTTGGGTTTCTTGTTTGTTTATGTTAAAGTAGAAGGAAAGAGGCAAAATGTTGTTAAAGAGGAACATGACTTATTCTCCTAAATGGCTGCCAATCCTAAATTTAATAAAAACAATCTTTTCTCCTCCCCCTTTCTCCACTACTTTGGAAGAAACAATTCATCTGGAAGACCTTTAATGTCTCTTCCAATTCCAGGATTCACTGGAAGATTTCATATATACCTTTGAACTACAAAATTCACAAGGATAAAGATTCTTAGAAATTATAGATCTAAAGCTGGGAGGGCCATTAGAGGATATCAAGGTCAATCCTTCATTTTACTGTTGAGGAAACTGAGGCTAAGAGGTTAAGTGACCTGCCCAGGGTCACAGTTAATCAACTGTCTGATGTAAGATGTGAATTCAGATTTCCTGACTCCAAGCCCAGAACTCTTGCTGTCCCTTAATAGAAAAGTAATTAACCCTAAGGCTTTTTACAACATATACTCATCTGTTTCTTCCTTCTAAGACTACCTACTGAACTTCCAAATAGTATTAAATAAGAATAATAACATTTGCAGTGGTTTTTTTTTCTTTAAACACTTATTTTCCATTTTAGACATATACTGTGTATTGGTGCCAAGGCAAGGAAGGTAAGGGCTAGGCAATAGAGGTTAAGTGATTTGTCCAGGATCACAAAGTTAGAAAGTATCTGAGGCCAAATTTGAACCCAGAACCTCCCATCTCCAGGCCTGACTCTTAATCCACTGAGCTATCCAGCTACTCCAATTTTCATAATGTTTTGAAGTTTGCAAAGTGCTTTACAGATATCATATCAATTGGTCTTCTCAAAATCCTGGGAAATCGGTGCTATTATTATTATTCCCATTTATAGTTGAAAAAACTGAGGAATACAGATTGAATGACTTACCCAGGGTCAGATAGCTAGTAAATGTCTAAGGCAGGATTCAAAGTCAGGTCCTTGTGACTCTAAGACCAGTTCCTCTAACTAATACATAGCTGCCTCATAGTATTGCAATTAACTTTCCTCTAGTTGTTTGTTCTAAAAAAATATTATTACAGTTTATTTTTACAGTTCTTTAAGCTTTATAGCAAGTAGATGGCACAACAGATAAAATACTAGGCCTGGGGTCAAGAAGAACTTAATCAAATTCACTCTGTGACCCTGGGTAAGTCACATGACCCTGTTTACCTCAGTTTCCTCATCTGTAAAATGAGCTAGAGAAGGAAATGGTAAACCACTCTAGTATTTCTGCCAAGAAAACTCCAAATGGAGTCACAAAGAGTCAGACACAACCAAAATGATGAACAACATCAACAAAACTTTAAGCATCTTCCTTCACAACATTCCCACAAGGTGAGGAATTACAACCATTCACATTTCTTCAGCACAAAAAGGAATCATGATGTCCTGGTAAGATCATGGGATCTACAGTCAAAAAAGGCATGTGAGTAATTCATTGACAATTACCATCTACATTTTATATCAACTAATTACACTACCATCACTCAATTTTACAGAGGAGGGAAACCGAGGCTCACGCATTTTAGTGACTTGTTCAGGGGACACAGTTTTTAAGCTTCCAAGGTGAGACTTGAAACACTGAAATATTTTCCTTTGAAACTGTTTTATCTTTTCAGTTAAAAGGCTCCCTTTTAAAAGGCTCAGACTTGGGGCAACTAGGTTCAGTGGATAGAGAGCCAAGCTTAGAGATAGAAGGTCCTGAAATTTGACCTCAGATCCTTCCTATGTGGGTGATTCGGGGTAAGTCATTTAACTATCTGCCTAGCCCTTTCCACTCTTCTGTCTTGGAATTAATATGTAGCATGGATACTAAGATGGAAGGAAAGGTTTTAAAAAAATAAAAGCCCAGGCTGTGTTTTTTTATTTCTTTTGTTGGTCACTGGCACCAGCTAGAGAGTCAACATGATGCTGTGAATAAGGAGCCAGACTCGGAGTCTGGAAGATGTGGGTTCAAATACTACCTCTGACACATCTGAGTTGTGTAACCATGGGCCAGTTTCCCGGTACCCTCAGGTAACTTTCCTAGATGACAAATGACCAGAGTTGCCAGTCTGTCCAGATGGAGAGAGTCTCTATGTGGAAAGCTCTTGGCAAGAAAGTAATCACAGGTCCAGACTCAAAATAAATGGCAATTAGAAAGACACCTGAGGATACAATGAACTCTCAAATACTTGCGTTACTGAATCAAAGACAAAAAATTAGCACTTTGCTAGAAGACAGTGGCCCCTGACATGCCTTCATTTGAAGCACAAAGATGGAAGAAGAAGGAATGGGGAAAATTGGACTTTAAGGGAGTTGCAATGGTTGAATCCCAGAATTGAGACCTGGAAGGCACATGAGAAGTCACTTAGACTAACCTGCTTATTTCAGCTATCATAAAGGCACCCCTAGAATCCCAGAGAGTACAAACATTCCTATGAAAAATTAAAATAGTTAAATCCTCCAGGTTTAGCTCCAATATGCTCCTCTAGAACAACCACCCTCCTCTCCATACATCTTTGAGTTCACTAGACAAGGACCATATATTTAGTGGTGTGCCTAGAGCCTAGTTAACAACATCTAGAAAATGTGATCTAAGAAAATGAAACAAGATCTGAATATTTCTTATTCTTTTTACTCAGGAATCTAATCTATAGAAAACAATTGGAAAAAGAAAATAAGAATAATAACAAATAAATAAAAATCAAAATAAAATATGGAGCAATAACAATTAGGGAACTAACCAGAGAGATTAATTAATCTGTGCTCCTCATTAAAAAGAAAAAAAATTGCAGAAAAAATTCAAGCAGAGCTTAATTATTTGAAAGATTTTCATTGATATCTATTTCAATCCATTTGTAGTGATCTGAATTTTAACCAATAAATAATATCAGGCCATTTTCACAAGAATAACACTGTTATGTATATGTGGTCTATTAATAAAAGATAGGTCCATCACATTTGCCTCTTAGGAGAAAAGGCACTCTGTAAGTCTTGACCCTCTCTTTTATAGGGATCCTTTTTCTGATTGGTCCAAGAGTTCATCCATTGGACCCCACCCCCAACCCAGCAGTCCTGATTGGTGGATATTTTAAAAAGGGAGGTAGACATAGAGCAGCAGTACTAGTGAGTGGTGGAAGGCTACTCTTCAGGTGGCTACAGTTTCACCCAGCTAGGGAAACATGGTGAACAGGCTCCTCTTTTACATGCCTGAGGGAGGTTATGTCTGTTTATAGATAGAGGGGCCTTTATCCAACAAAAGACAAAAGGTCACAGCCCAGTTGGATGCTTTGGGGACTGGGAGTAAATTACTTTAGCTAGGGAGCAGGCTGATTTTGAGAGATTAAGGGATTTGGGGGAAATGAATGGTTTCCCATAGAAATACCAGTAATAAAAAATACAATTCAACATGATTTTTCCTCCCTATGGGAAGTCAGAGTTAAAAGGGACCTTAGAAAACATCTAGTCTAGCCCTCCATTTTACAAATGAGGAAACTGAGACCTCGTAGGGTAAAGTCACTTTTTTGAGGTGACAAAGTTGGACCAGGGCTCATGATCCCAGTCCAAGGTTTTACTACTCTTTTCATACCACGCCATGAGGTCTAGGAAAACTAAACAAGACCTGTATATTAATTATATCTTATTCTTTTTATTCAGGAATCCAACCTATAGAAAACAATTGGAAAAAAGAAAATAAATAAAAATAATAACTCATAATAAAGAAAAGAAAAGAAAAAATTGGGGGAAAAAAGAACTCAGGCTTTGGAGTAAGAAAAAGTCTGAGTATAATTCCTGAACACACTTCCTTAGGAACAGATTAAGATCTAGAAGAGTTTTCAGATGAAAGATGTCAAACCCAGGGCCTATGAGCTACAACTACAATGCCCTTCAGTGCTACCTGGACCAGATTAAAACATAATTGGGAAATATTTGATAAAATAAATAAAAACAAAATAAAATATATACAAATCTCTTATATAGATATGATTATTATAATAACTTAATATGAAATATAATAAGTAAATATATATAATGTCCTAATAAAATAATAACTCTCCATGTGGAGAGTTCCTCAGAAGTAAGAAATCACAGGTCCAGGGTTTTTCTTTTTCTATTTGAGTTTGACACCACTGCTTTTGAGCATCTAGTTCACACTTTTGATTTTACATTTATTAGCTATATAAGGGGCTCACCCCTGTGGGCCCCAATTTCCTGATTTGTAAAATGGGTCTGGACCATCTAAGTGGTGTAGTGCTGTGCCTGAAGTTAGAAAGACTCATCTTCCTGAGTTCAAATCCAGCCTCAGACACTTATTAGCTGTGTGATTTAACCTTGTTTGCCTCAGTTCCTCATCTATAAAATGAGCTAGAGAAGGAAATGGCAAGCCACTCCGGGATTTTTGCCAAAAAATCCCAAATGGGAATAGTATGAAGAATTAGGCACAACTGAAACTCTTGAACAACCAGATACAAAAAATGGAGATTGCAAGAATTATATTAACACCACACAAATTTGCCACATTGAGAGCACTTCTGCAATCTTTTAAGCAGAATAAAATAGAAATATGACTTATTAATCAAGAAAGCTTCATATTTTTGGCAATTAGCCAATGAAACTGGAAAATGAGAAAAAAAACTCACATCTAACCAACTGTAGTCACAACTTAAAACTATCAGTCCATGTGAATTTTAGCCAGAAACCTGGACTTGAGAATATATTAGTAGCATTGACAAAAAAAACCTCACTAAAGTCTCTGAGGGACAAACCCCTTCTTTTAGAAAACCTTGACTTTGAGAAAGGCAGCTGAGGATAATCATGAGATGAGGTCTGTTGAAGGCATCTAAAGAACAATCAGCCTGCTAGATGTGGGGGGCTGGTGGTGTGGGGATGTGTGAATGTGTTTATGTTTATACAAGTACACATTTCCTTCTGAGGGTGTGAAGTTCAAAACAGGAAGACCAGGTACCAACCACATATGAGAGAGACTCATCTGTTTATAAGAACAGTCATAGTTATTAGAGTGTTAACTGCCTTGTTTGGTCTCTAGTCTTCCTTTGTCTAATAGCTAAGTTTAAGGAAAGAAAAACTTTGCTATTAATGCAGCAATTCAGAGCAAAGGTTGCCAGCTCTACCTATCTTCAGACTCTGCCCTGCCACCTCTAGCATCATTAAGTGCCTCCTGGAGGCTTATGAAAGCTTCAATCTCATTTATATGGCCAAGTACTAGCTAGTTAGGTTTAAGGAAGGTGAAATTAGTTCGCCTGGCTTTAATAAGGGCTCAAAGATTTTCCAATGGGAGTGATGGATGCTTTCTCATAGAGGAGCATAAAAAAAATCTGCAAAAAGAAACCAAAAAAGTAGTTAACATCTCCAAAGCAAGTAACAAAAAAAAATTGCTATTGGCTACACATTTTCCCTCCTGGAGGGGGGGGGGGTGGACATGGTAGTTTATTGCTCTTTTGTGAGGCTGTTTCAGAGTTCTCTCTGGCCAACATGCTTTGAGAATTGATCAATACATTTCAAGTCTTCCAATTAGAAATGGAACAGCTAGGTGATATTGTGGATAGAGCACCAGGGTCTGGAGTCAGGAAGACCTGAGTCCAAATCTGACTTACTAGACACTAGACACTTACTAGCTATGTGATTTAATCTTGCTTGCCTCAGTTTCCTCATCTTTAAAATGAGCTGGAGAAGGAAATGGCAAAGTGATGGAGATGGGCAGTACGCACTGAAGGGCAGCAACAGAAACAGGACTCTCATACTCTGAAATCCTGTATTTCTTATCTGTTACCACTAGTTAAACATGAATTGCAAGGTCTGTGTTAGTCAAGCATGAATTGCAGAATCTATATTGTTGATCAGTTATCCATTCTGTATCATCAATCACCTGTATAGGCTCTTTAATGTTCTACCCCAGGCATCAGCTTTGTTCCTGCTCTACATTATTAATTATTTATATTGTTCTATATTTACTTTAGTTCTGGATTGTTAGACATTATTAATTACCTGTAGTGCTCATCTACCATGCTATATCCCACCCCCCCTGTCCCCCCCACCCCAGCCATGTTCCCATTCTAGAAGGGTAGCAAGACCTCTCCCAAATTGACAATTGATGGCAGGTGGACAATTGGGGAAAACATAGGACATGTACATTAAGGGTTCTGGTCTTCCAGAAGAATCCCCCAAACCTACACATGTTCCTTATTCCCTTTCTGGTGCCTTCAAGTTTACCTATGACATGTACCCCAAAACACACTTCCACCTGAATTTGGTGGTGCCCGTTTTCCAGGGTTTGGGGGAAAGGTGGAGATTTCACTGGAATGGGAGATGACTAGCTCCCAGACCCTCAATGAATATGCAAACCCTAATCCACACCTGGGGCTGCTACTCCTTTACCTAAGGGGCAATTCCATCAGTCCCAGGGTCTACCCTATTACCCCAAGAGCTGTTACTCGAACAACTCCCAGGCTTCTACTCCATCAGCCCAGAGCTTTGGAGCTGCTATTCCAGCAGCTCCAGATCTGCTACTCTACTGAGGGAGCTACTACTTCACACCAGGAGAACTTCTATTCTCAGCTCCAGAGAGGCTACTTTATAACACCCCCTGCCCAATCCATCAGCTCTAAGGCTATCTGATTCGGTCCCAGGCTATTCTACCAGCTATTAGACTACTTCACCACCTTAAAACTTTTCTTCAAATAAATTTCTTTTCTTACTTCTGTATTGAACAGGGTTTGAACCTCCCATTCTTGGGGTAAAACCCTGCTACAAACTTGGGTATGTTTCTCCCACAACAAAACCACTTCAATATCTTTGTCAAGAAAACCCCAAATGGAGCCACAAAGAGCAGGACAGGATTGAACAACAATAACCATTTGAAATGACTCATCCTCCACACTCAGCTGAAAGAGAATAGAGTTAGCTTAAGTTAGCAGTCAGGAGTTTGTCGTCTTCATTTGCTTCTTCCACTCCCAAATGGAAAGTTCTCTAGTTGTCCTAGGATTTATTTGTCTTGTAGAAAAGGTTTGGTTTTTTTTCTCCTAATTATCACCTGAGGATAATTAGGAGCATTGGGTAAAAGCTACAAAGAAGCCAGTGTAGATCTAATGCCAGGAAAAATTCTTTTACCGATTTTTTATTTTACTAATTTATTAAAATTTACTAGTTAGAATAAATCTCTCACTAATATTTACAGTCATTGTCCAAAAGTGAAATGGGCAGCTTTGGGAGATAATGGGATCCCTTCTAACTGAAGGTGTTCAAGGAAAGGTTGTAACCGAGTTGGGTATGTTACCACAAGGATTCCTTTTATGTATGGGTTGACACAGAAGAACACTGAGGTCCATTCCAACTCTCAAATTCTATGATTTTGATTCTGTCGTTTCCAAAACATCTTATCCCTAAAACCCCTAGAAGTTGGATTATGTGGCAATTAGTATCTTCATTTTACAGATGACGCAGGGCCATTGGTAATCAAATGGGCTGACTTTGTCACAGAGCAAAAAAGGATTGGAGCCAAGATTTGAATCTGGGTCTTTTGGCTTGAAAACCGGTGTTCCTCCCACTACACCAAAATATCTGTTCAAAAATACTTGCTTGAACTTTGCATGGATGGGATGTCTTGCTAGAATGTTAATATCCTGTGAATAAGAGCTATTTCTTTATCTCTGCGCATCCAGTACCCAGCTGATATCTGGCAGGATTTAATAACATCTCATCTTTTGCTCTGGATGAACTTCTTACTCCCTTCATTGTACTCTATGGTCCAGAGCCCCTTAGAAGAGAAATCCTAGGGAAGCTGCCTAAAGGGTACAGTTTGAGTGATTTGCCTAGGGTCATAGACCCATTTAAGAGTTTAGGTAGAATTCAAATTCAGGTCTTCTTAAGAGCAACCTACCACACTATTAATTATTATTAGCAACTAGCATTTATATGGTACTTTAACCCTTGTAAGGTACTTTACAAATAATATCTTATTTTATCCTCAAAACAATGCAGAGTAAAGAATAATAATTATTTTTACATAATAATAATAATTACTTATTATTCTCATTTTACAGGTGCTCTTATTATTCCAATTTTACAAATTAAGAAACTGAGGCCAAAAGAAGTTAAGTGACTTGCCTAGGGTCCCATAGCCAGTCTAGATTTGAACTCTGGTCTTCCTGACTCCAGGTCCAGCACTCTATTTACTGCCATGTAAATGGTAGCTCTTCTTAGAGCACAGGGGATAAAGTACCAGGCTTGGGACAGGGAGGCTCATTTTCCCACTTTCAAATAGATGGAACAGAGAGGAAAAGAGACTGCAGAAGTTCTCCTTCAGGCTGTTCCACTAATTTGCTATGTGAATCCTGTTTGCCTCGTCAGGAATCTGGTTTTAAAATAGTGTACAGCTGTCCTTTGTTCCTCCCCTTTTCTGGCTTCCTCCTGCCAACAGTCTGGCAAGGCTTAAGTCTTCTTTCCTTGATCACAGATCCTTTTTACCGCACTGCAGCTCTTTTCCTATGTCCTCTAAGGAGTTCCTTTGCCTTCTCTCCCAGGAGGGAAGATCAGCTTCTGCTTGGACCTCAGATCTGCTGTGGCTCCTTCAAAAACATTTGAGTCTTCAAGTCTGAGATACTACAATCCCAATGCTAATGACCAGCATTTTCCGTAACAAACTTGATTCCATGAATGCATAGTGAGCATTTCCTATATTTCAGAATATTATGCAACATACTGGAGATCCAATGAACAAATACATATGAAAGCGTTCCTGCTCTCCGAGTCTAATAGTTTTGTTTTTAAATACAGATACAGTTCCGATCCCACCCAGCAGAAGAGAAACATTAACATCCTACTCCCCAAATTCTTTGGTAGAAAAGTGCTACAATACTAAACTCGAATTCCAGACTCCAATAGGTGCAAGGATCCTTAGAGCTCAACGAATCCAACCCTTATCACTGAAGCAGAGAATAGGAGACATCTTTTGCACCAGTTACCCCAACTTGCTCATTTTACAGATGAAGAAACTGAGACCCAAAGGGGGGAAGGACTTTGCCCACCCTGAACACAGCAGATGCTTAATGCCGAAATTCCCACAGCAAGTTAGTGGAACAGCCTGAAGGGGAAGAACCCAGATCTCCGAACACCCCCCAGGCCATGGGTTCATATTTTATAAACGCCTGGCAGTGTTTAGTCTTCCCTCTTCCATCAAGGATCATGTCCTGGCTTTTTTTTTGGGGGGGGGGTTCTATTCAGTTGTGTTTTTTTGTATCCCCAGGGCACATAAGGGGTGTCCATCAGCTTTCAGTGAAGTCCATCATTCTTATCTTAACTGTCCTGACCACACCTGAGTCAATAGAAGGTGCTTGGCAGCTGGTAGCCAGGCAGCACCCAGAGTCTGAATCACGTCAGCTTTTCCACCCTCCTCCTTTTCTCGGCCAGCCCTGCCGCCTTCTCAGTTGATAGGAGCCAAGAAACAAGGGCCACACCAACAGAGGCCACCCCATGCCCCACCCCTACATGCTCTTCGAAGCAGCTGATGGAAAGAAAGCCCTCAAAACCACAGGCCAGCCCTGGGTGCAAAGGGAACCACAGCATTTCTGCCTCTGTAGACTCCCCGGTGCCAGTGGTGACACACTCCCCACGCACACAAGGACCAGTTCCAGGGGGTGCTCTGCATTTTTGAGGCCATTTTCATCATATATCACAATGTCCCAAGAGGTTCCTCCAATCTATTTATACTGAACCACAGAAAAACAGGCAGGAGTTAGAAGAAGGGCAGACTGGAGCCCTCAACATCAGACATATTCAAGGGAAAGATGGAAATGACAGCGTCTGACACCATTTGAGGTGGGAGGCACCAGTGAGAACAATTGAATCTCACCCTGTCAGTTTAGGAAGAGATTTCTCCCCTCACTGCAACACTGCTGGCCCTGGATAGATATAGAAGATCATAAAATGATGAGATTTATTTCTTTATAATTTTCTTTATAAATTTATTTAAAATTTTAAAATTTTATTTAAATTTCATTTAAAAAATCTATAAATGGGGGCATCTGGGTGGCTCAGTGGATTGAGAGTCAGGCCTAGAGACGGGAGGTCCTAGGTTCAAATCTAGCCTCAGACACTTCCTAGCTGTGTGACCCTGGGCAAGTCACTTAATCCCCATTGCCTAGCCCTTACCACTCTTCTGCCTTGGAGCCAATACACAGTATTGACTCCAAGATGGAAAGTAAGAGTTTAAAAAATATATACATATATGTAAATAAAATTTATTTATTTATTTTAAATAATTTATTTGTCTTTTAAAAGATTCAAACATATCTTCCATATGTTATCTCATTTGTGCCTCACAAACCTGAGAGTTAGTATAGTTGTGAGGAATGAATGAGATAATATTTGCAAAGCACTTTGTGAAACCTTAAAAGCACCTTAGAAATGCTAATTGTTATTGTTGTTATTACTATATTCAAAGTACACTGTAAGATTTAAATTAATATCCAATAACTCCAAGTATTATATTTTATAAGATTTATTAATAATCACTTGAAGTAAAAGAAATAAAGACAAAAGTAAAAGCCTGAGTAAAGAGAAATCTTCCCAGCCACTTTAGCAGGAAAAGAGAGAGAGGAGTGGGGACCCAGAAAGCTTAATCTCCAAAACATAAGGACCTAAGGTGAGAACAAAAGTGGGATGCTGGGAATTGCAGTCCTGGGGAGCAAATTCTAATTATACAATGAAACTGAGGATCAGAAAGAGAAATGACATGTTCTAGGTCAGGGGGCTAATAAATGCTGAGATGGGATTTGTTCCCAGGTCTTCCTGATGATAAATCCAGGGTAGGAGTAAAAAACATTCAGTTTATTCAACTTTTGCAAGCCAAAGGTCTTACTGGGGGGTGAATTGTAGTGGAAAGAGCAAGGAGTTAAAGTCAACTGATCTTGTCATTGCCACTCACTACACTCATTACCTTTGGTAATGGTGGCAGCAGTAGTGGTAGTACTTTAGTCATAGTAGTAATAAAAGTAGTAGTAGGAATAAAAATAGTAGTAGTAGGAATAATAGTAGTAAAAGTAACAGTAGGGGGTAGCTAGGTGGCCCAGGGGATTGTGAGTCAGGTCTAGAGATGGGAACTCCTGAGTTCAAACTTGCCATCAGACACTTCCTAGCTGTGTGACCCTGGGCAAGTCATTTAACCCCCACTGCCTAGCCCTTACCACTCTTCTGCCTTGAAACTAATGTATAGTATTGATTCCAAAATAGAAGGTAATGGTTTTTTAAAGTAACAATATCTTATGGCATCATGTATCACTTATTTATATGGGTATTTGATTTGGGGTTTTTGCTTTAAGATTGCTCTATGATAAAAATGAATAATGTGGAAATAGATATCAGGTGATGATGACATTTGTACAACCCAGTGAAATTGTTTGTCGGATAGGGGAAGGAAAGAAAATAAATCATTAAACAGGGAAAAATATTTTTAAAAAATAAAAGTACCTATAGGAGTAGTACTGTTATTGTTCTATCCTTTCAATTGTATCTGACTCTTTGTGACCCCATCTTGAATTTTCTTGGTAAAGATACTGGAGTGGTTTGTCATCTCCTTCTCCAGCTCATTTTATAAATGTGGAAATTGAGGCACACAGGTTTAAGTGACTTTGCTCAGGGTTACATAGTTAGTGTCTGAGGTCAAATTTGAACTCTGATCTTTGTCACTCCAGACCCAGTACTTTATATAATATATGATGAAAATATTCCCTTATACACTACTGAACCTTACCACTTTATTTTTTATTTATTTTTTATTATATATATATATTTATTGCCTAGAGTAATAGTAGTAGTAATAAAAGAAATAATAACAGGAGTAAGAGTAATAAGAGGAGGAGGAATATGAGTTGTAGTATAAAAGCAATAGCAATAATAAAATAATAGCATTAGTAAGATAGTTATAATACAAAGAAGTAAGAGTAAGAGTAATAGCAGTAATAAAATAATAGTAGCAATAAGAAGAATAGTACTAAAAGTGAGAATAATTGTAGTAAGAATAATAGTGTTAGTAAGAGTAATAGTAGTAATAAATTGAATAGTAGTAATAAAAGTAAGAATAGTAGTAGTAAGAATAATATTAGTAAGAGTAATAATAATAAAAGTAATAGTAGTAGTTCTAAGAATATTAGTACTAAAAGTGAGAATAATTGTAGTTAGAATAATAGTGTTAGTAAGAGTAATAGTAGTAATAAAATCAATAGTAGTAATAAAAGTAATAGTAGTAAGAATAATAATATTAGTAAGAGTGATAATAATAAAAGTTATAGTAGTCATTGTAAGAATAATAGTACTAAAAGTGAGAATAATCGTAGTAAAAATAATAGTATTAGTAAGAATAGTAATAAAATCAATAGTTGTAATAATAAAAGAATAGTAGTATAAGAATAATAATATTAGTAAGAGTAATAGTAATAAAAGTAAGAATAGTAGTAGTAAGAATAATAGTACTAAAAGTGAGAATTGTAGTAAGAATAATAGTATTAGTGATAGTAGTAATAATAAAAGTAAGAATAGTAGTAACAAGAATGATATTAGTAAGAGTAATAGTAATGTAATCAATAGTACTAATAAAAAAATAGTAGCAATAAAAGTAATAGTTCTTAGTAATAAAAGCAATAGAAATAATGAAATAATAGTAGTAGTAAGAATAATAGCAGCAGTAGTAGTAATAGTAGTAACAATAATAGAAATAACCTAATAGTAGTAATAATAGTATCCATATTAATAGTGGTAGTTGTGGTAATAGTAATAGTCATAAGTAGCAGCAAAAATAGAAATAGTGGTAGCTACAGTAGCAATCAGATTTATAGAGAGTTTTAAGGTATGAAAAGCTCTTTATATTTATTATCCCATTTAATCCTATCAACAACCCTGTGAGGTAAGGGCTCCTATGTCCCCTCATTTTGCAGATTGAGGAAATAAAGGCTGAGAGAGGTTTATTGACTTGCCCAGGGCTCCCAGCACCAGGAAGAGTGGAAGCCAGGTCCAGCCAGCTCCATCAGCCACCCAGTGTCAGAGCCCAGCTCCCAGAGAGGAGGCTCCTGACCTACATCTGACAGCCTGTGCCATAGACCTTGAGGCACATGATCTCCTGATTCTAGAGAAGTGATTATGGGGCAATCCCAGCTCCCCTTAGCTCTCCCTGCCTAACCTCTCCAGCGGCCTGGAGCAGAACAGTGAAGGTGGGACACTTCCCATCCCTTCAAGAGCTTCCTGATCCTCCTAATGAGGCTTGCATTCCAGTAAGAAGTCCACCCTTGCAAGAGAAGGCAAATGGGCAGCAAAGAAAGTCTCCTTTCCCTTTTACACCCTTACTTCTGTCTCCAATTGTTATAGAAGAATAGAAGAATCTTCCTTCAAAAATACCTCTGCATCAACTTACCTCTAATTTTATTGTGAAGAAAGAAACAAATTATTAATTAAGTGCCAGTCTTTGAGCTGAGCACTTTACAATTATTGTCTCATATAATCCTTACAACCACTCTGGAAGGTAGGTGTTATTAAATTATTATCTCTATTGTACAGATGAGGAAACTGAGGCAAAACTAGTAGTAAGTGAATTAAGTGACTTGCCCAGGGTCATAGCAGGTCCTAGCTCTCTATCTATTTGCCATCCCTCCTAGGGGCTTCAGAGAAAAACCCCTTGCAAACTTCAGGATCCAATGGGAGCCGGGGCATTAGCATTACTTCTCCCTTCTTTGGACAAGCTGATTCTGCAGACCAAGCCCATCAAATTGGTTGGATTATCTTTCTCCAGTGGCTACACTAAATAAATATGTATTATTTATTTATTATATGGATGATATGTATGATACAATAAATGATATAAATAAATAACAAATGATTTAATAAATAAATAATAAAGATTTAAATAAAGATTTAGTTGGAGCACAGCCTGATCTGACTGAGGCCGCCATCTTTGTGAGTGGCCCACTCAATGGGTAAGACTAATGAGGCTTAGCATACTAAAAGCAATGAAATGATCCAGGACAGTTCTGAGGGACTTATGAGAAAGAATGTTATCCAGACCCAGTGAAAGAACTGTGGAAGTAGAAACACAGAATAAAAACATATGATTTATCATGTAGTTCTATGGGTATAGGATTGGGGGCAGAGGGTTAATTTTAAAAGATTGCTCTATTACAAAAATGAATAATGTGGAAATAAGTTTTGAGTGATAATACATGTATAACCCAGTGGAATTAATTGTCAGATCTGGAAGGGGGGAGGGAAAAATAGGAATCATGTAACTATGGAAAAATATTTTTATGTAAAATATTTTAAAATGTTTTTTAAAAATTACAAAAAATAAAATGTTTTAGCACAAGGCCTGACATAGTAACCTCCATATTAAACATTACTTATCCTTATTATTAATTACAAAGTTCTTAGCACAGTGCCTGACACATAGTAAGTTTTATTTAAATGTTAGCTATTCTAATTATTAATTCTAAAGAGCATAGTATATAGTATCTGGCACATAAGAAGCACTTTATAAATTTTAGCTATTTTTATTGTTGTCTTGCTCACTTATTTAACAGGGATTCTTAACTTGGGTTCACAGTTAGATTTTCAGGTGACCCATAAATCTCAATGAAAAAATACATCTTTATTTTTGATTAATCTCTAACTGAAATTTCTCATTTTCTTCAATTATGAATGGTAACAAATACTATTCTGAGAAAGTCTGTAGACTTCACCAGACTACCCAAGGCATCCACAACACAAAAAAGCACAAGAACCCCAGATTTATAATAACCACACTGTTGATATAGCACAACAGCTAGGTGGCACAGGGGATAGAAAGCTGGTCCTGGAGTCAGGAAAATCTGAGTTCAAATCCAGCCTCAGATATTTACTACTTGTGTGACCCTGGGCAAGTTCCTTTAACCTTATTTATCTCAATTCCTCATCTGTAAAATAGGGATATTACTGGAGAAGGAAATGGCAAACTACTCCAGTATCTTTGCCAAGGAAACCCCATAGACAGTCTGGTCCATAGAGTCATGAATAATCTGACACAGTTGAATGACTAAACAACCATAAAATTGATGTTGCCTTTAAAGTTTGCAAAGTCTTTTATTAACCAAAGAGGTCAGCTTATTCTATTCATATCCTACAGCTGATGCTACTCTTTCCTCCCCCATTCAGTGGTTGTTTGGGACTCTGAAATCTTGATTTTGATTCCTTCTTTAAGACTTCCCTGAAAGTTCCACTAAGAGAAGCATCTATTTAGAAATGATCATCTGCTTCCAAAGAGCTGTCCCAACTACTGAATAGCAGCTACTGTCCTTTGGGAGCTCAACCAAGTGTTGTGTTTCTGGAATCTATGTCTTAGTCTGTTCTTGTAGTTATAATAATAATAATAATAATTACATTTTATAAAGTGCCTTAAGATTTGCAAAGGCCTTAATGTAACATTAACTCGTTTGCTACTCACTAAAACTCTGGAAGGTGGGTACTATTACTACTCCTATTTGACAAATCCTGCCACATACTCCAGGATCACCACAACTCTAGTAAGTAAGTGGCAGGATTTGAACTAAGATTTTCTACACTTCAAGTCCCTTAATCTATTCTGCAAGCCACTCAATTGCCCTAAATCTACCACCTAGATCGCTTTTAAAGTAGTCAAGTAACATCAGTAACATAACTTATTACTGAAAGCAAGTCAGTCATTATATACCTCTAAAGGAATTCTTGTCCAAATTTAAGCAAGCTTGGGAAACAGTATATAGTGTCCTTTTGTTTGTAAAATGAAGAGTCTGGAATATATGACCCTAAAAGCAGAACCATAACTAAGATTTTCTGGGTCGGGAGCAAGCACCACTGTGCCTGGAGAAAAGCTATACATAGCACAATCTCAGAAGAGGAATCAAGGGGATGAGAAATAGCTCATTCTACTCTACTATCTGGCAGTTTCCTATTTAATTAATTATTCTTCATAACTGTTTATACATCGCTAAAGACTATGTTATCCACACATGAAGTTCAATGCCCCAGGGCTAAGTTTCAGCCACTAAACCCTAGTTATGGCTCAGCTCTACAATCCCCCTCTCTGCTTCTGTCATGCCATGCTATTCATTTATGTTGTTTTCTGGTTATGTGCTACAGAGTAGAAAAGAATAACAACTGAACCAGTAAAAATGTTTGCAGCACTTAAAAAAAATTAAATTCTACCATACAAGACAAGTTTATGCTATAGTGCAACTGTCACAGATGCCAGTATCATTTTGCATTGAATTCTACAAAGGTATAAACCTTATCATGAATTTGGACCAAGGAAATAAATATGTCCAATTCAAAGACTTTGGAAAATGTCTTTATACCCACTCAGTAGTTTTAGAAAAGTACATAGGTTCCAGTTTGAACTGGTTCGCCTGGCATTTTAAAGAAAACGTTCTGATTCGGTTTTTTTGTTCACTCATTCAGAGCAGAAATACTATTATTAAGATTATATAATTATTATACTTTATATTATACATTTATAACATATTGTTATGTATATTATAAATTATTAAGGTTAAGAAATCATGCTTAGGGAATAATGTGGAAATAGTATCTATTAAGTAGTCCAGATTTCTTGTTTCATTCACCACTGAAGGTTGGAGGAGCCAAAATTTCTCTCTGGGTTAACATCTTTGGGGACTATTCTATTCTCTAGCAGAAGCTTACCTGACTCTCTCTTCTTCTGCCCTCTTCAGTTCAGCATCTCGTTGAAGCACCTTCATGATGGCCTCTTGCTCCTCCTCTGTAAGGAAGCTTAGGTCAATCATCTTGGAAAAATTGAAGTAAAAACTGGTAAAACCAAGTTCAAAATGATTAAGGCACAAACAGCTTTAGGCTATATTCAGAGTCATTAAAGTTTTAAAAAAATTACTCCGTGATACTTGAGAAGGTTGCCTTTGGTGCAATACTATTGTGGGCGGATTGTTGATGGGATGCTGGATTCCTCCTGGTCAAGTCACATGATCTTGGGGTAGTTTTCTCTTTCACTCTCTAGTCTAGTTGCAGACCAACAGTTTCATCCGGTCAGTTGAATTCAAAGCAGTAATTGTCCAGCATCGCCTGATGAGATTCAAGAAACAAACATTAAGTATATAGGATCAGAGGCTATTTATTTATTCCTAGCCCATGACAAGATTTACAACATGCCTTCAAGAGATCTTTGACAAATCCAGATGGTCTCTAAGCTCTGTGAAACCTCTTTGTCCTGCTTCCCAAGAGAATGAATGGCCAGCCAGTTGGTTATAGCTTCAACCCTCCAAAATCACACACACACACACATACACACTGACAGTCAATGGTTAACAGCCAAATAGGAAAAGAAGATTAAGAAATTTTTTCTTTCTTTTGACAAACTTTTAACACTTTGGAAAAAATAAATATTTACGTAGGACAGGTAAGGCCTGGGAAACATGATATTGGCAATGGAATAATGATAATTGGCAAGGACTAGAAATATGCCAAATATAAGACTATGCAGTGGTTTGTTTGGTTTTTTCCCAGAGAATTAAAATGTTCTTCTGGAATTCATCCATACTACTTAAAGAGTAGAATTTCAATATTAGGTGAAAGAAGGTTCAACAAATACCAGGTATTTACTATTCTATTCCCCTATTACATCTTTCACCAGAGCTATGGTCTGAGACAAGCTCCCAACCCTGTCTCCCCTTTACTAGGGAGAATAATGAAAGGAAAGGGGAAATGAGATTTTAAAAAACATGGCTTGCATTTACCAAAAAAAAAAAAACGGAGTGGGATAGCCAGGTGGTTCAGTGTATAGTGATAAGCCTAGAGATGGGAGGTCTTGGGTTTAAATCTGGCTTCAGACACTTCCTAGCTAGGTGACCCTGAGCAAGTCACTTAACCCCCATTGCCTAGCCCAATGATGGCGAACCTTTTGGAGACAGAATGCCAAACTCCATCTCCACCCCTAGACCAAGTGCTGTGCTAGCCCCCACCAAAAACTGAGTACCATGCCTTGCCCCCTTAACTGCCCCCAAGAGAACAAGTGCTGTCCCGCCCCTTACCCCAGACAGGGGAGGGAGGAAGCGCTCCCAATGGGGCTACTGGGCAAAGGGATGATGTGAAAAAAATGTCATCAGGCACAGTGGAGAGGGGGAGGGGTGCAGCTCTGCCCACATCCTTCTGCCTCTCTAATAATGAATGGAGGGGGAGGGGAGTTTTGGGGGGAGAGGGTGGCCAGGTGCCCACCAAAAGCGCTCTGAGTGCCATCTTAGGCACTGTGCCATAAGTTAGCTATCACTGATCTAGCCCTTACCACTCTTCTGCCTTGGAACCAATACACGGATTCTAAGACAGGAGATAAGGGTTTTTTCAAAAAAATGTTTTGCAACATAAGGTAAATAAAGGGCAAGATCATGGGTTTAAATACTACTTCCTTGTAGCAATGTACAACACTTAATAAAGAGTGTATCCTGGAAAGGCTAAACCAATTACAGAAGAATAATGTAATGAACTATTACTATGCTATAAGAAATTATTACGAATACAAAGGAGTATGGAAAGACTTATGCAAACTGATGAAAAGTGAAGGAGGTAGAGCCAAGAAAACTATATGCACATATACTGAGACATATATTACATATATACTTAATGATTTTATAAGATACATAATAAACAATATATATTATATGTATGCATTATATGTATGTATATATACACACATGTAACATATATAACGACTACACCAATGTAAATAGAGAGAACAACCACCATGAAATAATCAAAAGTTAAAGTTAAAAATGATAAAGAATAAGTCTGGCTCCAAAGAAGAAACATGAGAAAACTTTCTTTTCTGAGGTAGGAATGTCCTACAAATATGGAACATTTCATTGTCTATCAGATTTTTTTCTATCTATTGATTAATGTCCTGATTTTTTTTCCTCTTTTTAAAAAAATCATCATTCTAAAGAATAGCTCTCTAGGAGTGGGGAAGAGAAGGATAAAGAAGGAATTTAGGGAATGTAAAAATAAGATAGTAATAGTTTTTTTTATTTAGAAAATAAATCACTGAGCAAACGACACTGAAAGATATCGAATCACCAATCACTCGAGCAATATCTTCAGGTACCCTTCTGGTAGCCTACTGCTATACAAAAGGAAGGAAACTGTACCAGGATGAAACTCGAGTGATCTGAGTTTGAGACCTTCCTTCCCCCCACTCCCATCGCTGTTTGACCTTGGACAATGTACTTAAACCTCAAAGACACTCAAGTTTTCTCATTTGTAAAATGGGGATAATACTTGTCCTGCATCTCAGGATTATGAGTAGGAAATTCTTGTGTAAAGTCTAAATGGTTAGATGGAGCAGCAGATAGAACTCGTTACCCAGAGTAAGAAAGGCCAGAGTTCAAAATCTCCCCTTAGACACTTACTACTTATGCAAGTCACAGCAACGAATCCCCAGGGTTATTGTGAAGATCTATATTTGTAAAGCATTTGACACAGTTCGAGACATATTACAGGCACTTAGTATATACTTGCTCTCACCCTACCCGCAGTCCTCCCCCAACCCCCAAAGTGCTATACAAATATTATGACTGGATACTTTTTGGTAGAGGTGTTACAACAGTATATTAGTCAGCTCTGCAGAATACTGTTACTGAGAGCCCTGTGTGTATAGTCTCATCTTCCTTACTCTTTGAGAAGCTCTGTGTTTCATATCCCCATTGTAATCCCAAGACTCCTAGACATTAGATAAATTCTTGATTGATCAGTGGCTCATGTGGAGGTAGTTTGTTTTAGGGGCAAGTGGGAAGAAAGAAGACAACACAAGGACAAAGGAAAAAAATTAAATTAACCGTCAGGTTCATGAGTAGGTAGGCTGCAAGGAAAAAACATGTTTCTACAGCTCAGTAAAGCTGCAAACCAGCAGGTAATATATCAGGTTCAGAGCAAACACCCAGGGTTCCCCTATATTTCTGAAATGGCACCAAATAGCACCATCACCCCCAATTTGAAACATCCCAAAGAGGGTTCCATAGTCCTCCTTAACAGCTATCCAAAACATTTTAGTTAATTTGCTAGAGTATGGAGGGGGAGATATGGATAGATGGATAAAAGGATAAATGGATGGATGGATGGACAGACAGTAGATAGATAGATAAATAAATAGATAGATAGATAGATAGATAGATAGATAGATAGATAGAGCAAATATTTATTAAACACTTCACTGTGGGCAAAGCATCAGATTAAGTGCTAGGGGCACAAATACAAGAAAGTCTCTAACCTCAAGGAACTTATATTCTAAAAGGAAAAAACAAGAACAGAAATCTAAAAGAGGATTGGGGAAACCAAGTTTATTAAGGTTGTTATTGGAGAAGTTTGTAGAATAAATGACCTGGGAATAAAATGAGCATGGCTAGGGACTCAAAGAGACAGTCTGGTAGGGACTCCACAATCAGGAGAGTGGACCTTTGGGCTAAGGCATCTCTAGGATGCGGACAAACATTAGTTCTCTCTCAGCACCTCTCCTACTTGCCAATTTATGAAAGGTGATCCTCTGTGTGTTTTTAGGTACTACTTTTGTTATCCATCACTGATAAATCTTATTTTCTTCAGCCAAGGACAGATAAATTTTTGAGTCCTTCAAGTCCTCACCATTTCACAGAGGTTTCACTGGGTTCTCAAACTTTAAGCCAGTAAAAACAAGTTCCTCCTTGGCCAACTTGCTTGATCTCTCTGGGCCTTGGTTTTCTTTCAATTCCAAATCCTGAGGCCCTGTGATTCTGCAAATGCTGGAAAAGCTTCAAGACCTTGTCCAAGGAGAGGTCTAGGAAATTTGGAGAGATGGTGTCAACAAAAGGTTTGACATCAGGTGACAATTTTTTTTTTTGGCAAAGCAACTCATGAAACTATCTGGGGAAAGGAAACTTACCCAGAGTTAGAGGCCAAAATTATTTGAAGGAGGTTTTTAATAAAGAGATTAGCCTGAGTTTTTTGTTCACGTGATCATATAAAGGTTAACTGAGAAGTCCTTGGCTGAAGAGGCCCAACACTAAAACCAGAATGACCAGGAAGTCAGTTCAGTAGGCTAAAGTGTAGCTAAGGTCATTCCTCTATGGATCAGTTGGTTTTGTGCATAGAAAAATTTTGTCCCACTGCTAAAGCCACATCCTTATACCTAGACAATTATCCTAGGCAGGAACTCAACATCACTACTACAAATACAACTCAAAGTATCTTTCCCACTGGCTATGGATCAGAAACATTAGCTTTTTATTAAAAGGAAAACTAATCATTTAGTTCTTACAGACGAGGGAACTGGCATTTTATCCACCCCACTTCTGTCCCCTCCCTCATTTGTTTCTTTAAAAATAAAATCAACTCATTATTTAGAACCAAGAATAGTGTTTGGGAATCAAGAAGGTATCCTCAGTCAAACTTACTAAACATTAAATATAAAATACTTGGCTACAGATTAAATAAAATAAAAATGAAAAGCGAGTCTCTGCCCTGAAAGTATGACTCTTAACCAGTCTATCTCAGTTTTCTCATCCATAAAATGGGGATAAGAATAACACCTACTTTTCAGGGTTACTGTGAGGACAATATGAGATATTTCTGAGCACTTAGCAAACCGTAAACCCCTATATAAGTGCTAGCTATAATTAAAAAGTAAAATGTGTCAGGTACTAAGGAGGAATCCAAACCAAGTACTATAGGAAAATGTGAAGGAGGCACTTTTAACTCAAGGGGACCAGTGAAGGCTTCATGGAAGAGGGGCCCTTTGGGCTGAGACTTGGTATGGATTCTAAATGGCAAAGATGAAGAGAAAGAGTGGTTCCTGGAAAAGTCCACGAGAATACAAAGAGGTGAGGAAGGGCAGGATGAGAATCTCTTTTTTCTAGGTCTCTACACTCCAGACTAGTCAGTTTGGTGAGAAAGTAAAGTGTGAATGAAGTAAATGAAGTAAAAACAAAGCTGGAAAAGTTGAATTGAAGTAGGGTGTAGATAGTCCTAGATGCCAGACAAGAGGCTGTATTTTCTCCTTGGGGTTATAAGGAAGCTTCTGAAGATTTGGGGGCAGGAAAGCTGGCTTGCTCAAATGTGTATATTAGTAAGATGATTTTGGCAGCTGTGTGATGGATGGGTTGGCAAATGGAGGTGGAGATTGAAGGCAAAACGCCACTTAACACACTATTTTTTCAAATAGCAATCAGAAGCAATTTGGAAGAAGAATCAGAGGCCAGAAGTGAATAAAAAAACCACAGAATCAAATTGTTTAAATTATTAGGGGCTTCAAAGTTCACATAATCCCTCCATCTCTTTTATAGAGGGCAAATTGAGACAAGAAGTGTATGACAAAATGACATTTGTTGAAACTCAAGCCAGAGTGCCTTGGATAACAGCAAGGGGATAAATGGAGGCAGAGCCCTCCTCATCGCTGCCACAAAGAATCCTTAACTCTCTCCAAAATATCTCCTGCAGCACGCCTTTCCCAATTTTCCCTGTTGTTAATGCTCTCCTCTCATTTCCATCACTTTGTATTTGCTCTGTATATCTGTATCTGTTTAGGTGTTTCAGTCCCTCAATGGCATATAGACTTATGGAGGGCGAGGATTATTTTGTTCTACTGTTTTTAGTGTCCAAGAGGCAATGATATTCCATTGATTTGAGGCAACTAGCTGGCTCAGTGAATAGAGTGCTGGCCCTAGTGTGGAAGACCTGAGTTCAGATGTGACCTCAGATTCTTACTAGCTACATGACCTTGGGCAAATCACTTAACCCGTTTGCCTGGGAGGCAGCTAGTTGGCTAAGTGGATAGAGTACTGCTGCCCCCTCAGGAAGACTTGAATTCAAAATCTGGCCTCAGACGCTATCTGTGTGACTCTGAGCAAGTCCCTTATCAGCTTATCAGCTGGCTCAATTGGTAATTTTAGGTCTCAGCTGAGATAACACAGGTGAAATGCTTTGCAAACTACAACAAGGGTCCATCACACTTATATGCACAAAGTTTAAGAAACCCTGCCTAAGTTTTGGTTTTCTTTTTCTATTTCTTTCATATCATCCTCCTATTTCTAAGGCCACCTCTGGACATGCTCCAGTCTGTCAATTTCTTTCCTAAAACAATGTGCCCCCAGGACTGAATTCAATCCTCCAAAAGTGACCTAAGGGAGGCCAAGGAAAACCTGATATCACCTCCCTCATTCTGGATCCCATTCTTTGGTTAATGTAACCAATTCTGGAGGGTTTTCCCTCCCTCTAAATAATTAGGATTATTTGTGCTGATTAGATGAATAATGCACTTTTAATCAATGTGTAAAGACCTGTGAGAAACCAAGGCCACTCTAATACTACAGAAAATGGTATGTCAAGAATTGAAGTTTCCCAAACCTCTCTAGATGAAAGAAAGAAAAATTGCTAACTCAGTGACTATCACATGAGAAGTTTCCCTGAAAAGAAACAAATTGTTCTTGACAGTCCCATGACACCAAGAATGAATGAGTGGAAACTTTTTCTGGGGCAGGAGAAGAAGAATTGGAATGGGAATAACAGTTAAGAAAATAGCTTTGGTCACTCAAGAAACAGAACCCTAGTATCCATAACACACAAAAATGATAAAGTACAATCCAACAGTGAACACATGCTCAGGTCTCTATTCTTGGCCCATGAGATTTAGAACTTGATGGGAACTCAGAAACCACTAGAGTCAATCCCCTCATTTTATAGATAAGGAAACAACATTCAGAGTTGGAAGATATCTCGCTGGCCATTGGATCCAACTCACACAGGAACAAAATCTCATCTGCAATATACTCAACAGGTGATTCTGCAGCCTTTGCTTGAAGACTTCCAAAGAGGGGAAGCCCACTACTGCCCAAGGCAGTCCATTCTACTTTGGGGGGTGTTGCTTGTTGGGAATATTGCCCAAGGCAGCCTGTTCTACCTCTGGATAGTTCTGCTGGTTAGGAACATTTCCTTACATAAAACCCAAGTTTCTTTGAAACTTCCACCCACTACTCCCTAATTTAATCTACATAAGCCAAACAGAAAAAAGTCACCATTTTCCAAAGGGATGACCCTTCAAATACTTTAATACCTTTTCTATTCCTCTTTGCCTGCTCTTTTATTTGTTACACATCCCCACTCCCTTCAATGAATTCGCATGTAGCATGACTTGATGCCCTTCGTTGTCTTGGTGGTGTCATTCACTGGATGATCTCCACCTTTTTGGGGTTCTTCTTAAAACAAATTGTCTAAAACAAATACAATAACAGAAATGGGGTCTGACCAGAGCTGAGTACAAGTGGTCTATGGCCTCCTAATTCCTGGAAGCTAGATCTCTCTTAATACAACTTAAAAATGAAAGATATGAAACAGCAAAAACAAAATTAAAACCCAGGTCTTCTTATTTCAAACCTGTGCTCTTTCTCCTATCCAATATTGACTTTCTCCAAAGCAGGGGTAGACAGACAAGCCGGAGGGCCAAATCTAGCCTGCCTTTATGGACTGTGAGCCCAGAATTATTTTTACTTTTTAAAGTACAATAAAACTTTATTTAGAAAGATAAAAGCTATTTTTAGTTTGAGGCTGCACAAAAACAGACTGCATTGTCTCCTCTTATGCCATATGGCTTCTCTACCAGCTTGTAAACCATCCAGAATGCAATGGGAACTTTAAGGACAAATGAAACTATAGTCATCTGGAGATTAAACTCTTTAGATTTATTCTGGGCAAACCAGACAGGAGTGGACAAGGACCTTGAAAGGACTGAATAAGTTAATTCAACTAAATAAACACCAAGTACAAAATGGAAGAATATAAAGCTAAGAGGTCGTATGAAACACAAATTATTGGGGGTAGCGGAAGCCTTGGAAACTGGCATCGGGGTGTGGAACCAAAAAAGGCTTTATGTAGAAGGTGGTATTTGACCTGATCTTGAAGGAAATGAGGGATTCTAAACGATGGAGGAGGGAAGGAAGTATCTTCTGGGTTGGCACAGCATCTGTAAAAGCATGGAAGTGGTAGTATTGCCTATGATAAGGAGCAAGAAAGCCAGTCTGGCTAGACTGTAGAATTTGTGGAGGGGAATAATGTCCAGATAGATAGGTTGGAACCAGGTTTTAATATGGATTTTAAATGCCAAACAGAGGATGTGAAATTGGTCCCAGAGGCAACAAGGAGCTACTGAAGTTAGAAGGAGAGTGGCCTAAGCTGGAGCTGCACTTTATAGACACTTTGGCAGCTGTACAGAAGATGAATTGGAGAGGAGAAAGGCTTAAGGCAAGATCAGACAAGACATGATGAGGGCTTGAACTAGGTCGTGTGAAGAAAAAAAAAGGGACAAGTAAGAAAGATGTAGAGATGGAAATAAGATTTGGCATTGATCACATATGTGGCACAAGTGCGAATAAGGAGTCCAAAATGCTACTGAGGGTTCAAATCAAGGTGGCACAATGGACAGAAGATTGGGAGTGGAGGCAGGAAGAGTTTGGATTCAGCTCCAGACACTTACCAGCAAGTCATTACCTCAGTTTCTTTTTTTGTAAAATGAGAATAAGAGTATCTAGCTCCCAGAATTGTAAGCAAAAAATGATATAATAATTATAAACCACTTAGTATAATCCTAGCACATAATAAGCACAATTTAAATGTTAGTTATTATTTGCGGATCCTTATATATCTATAAGGGCAGCTAAGTGGTACAATGGTTAGAGTGCTGAGTCTGGAGTCAGGAAACTCATCTTCCCAAATTCAAATCTGTCCTCAGACACTACTTGTATGACCCTGGGCAAACCATTTAATCCTGTTTGCCTCAGTTTCCTCATCTGTAAAATGAGCTAGAGAAGAGAATGGCAAACCACTCCAGTATCTCTACCAAGAAAACCCCAAATAGTGATCATGAAGAGTAGGGCACAACTGAAACAAGTGAATGACAAGATGAAAGTTATAAGGAATGAAAGAGACAGCTAGATGGAATTGTGGAGAGAGAGTGTTGGACTTGAGTTGTAAACACCTGAATTCAAATTCCTCTGCAGATACTTATTAGAATCAACTCTTAGTAATCTTGATCAACCTCAATTTTTTTCACCTGTAGAATAGAGATAATATCATATGTTAATACTTATGTAATAATAACTGCCCTATGAGATTGTTGTGAAGATCAGGATGTGATAACACACATCAATGAAATGAATGCACTTTGCAATTTTTTTTCCTTTTTTTCACTTTGCAAATCTTTAAGTATCACAAATTCAAGATTTTTTAATATTAAATAATGACAACATATAGAGACATGTGTATATATGTATACACCCATAGGGAATTGAACTAGGTGACCTTTTTTAACCCTTACCTTCCATCTTAGAATCAATACTGCTAGCTAGGGTGTGTCTGAGTCCAGATTTGAACCCCAAACCTCCCATCTCTAGGTCTGACTCTCAATCCACTGAGCTACTTACCCGCCCCGGAACCAGATGACTTTTAAGGTTCCTTCCATTTTTTTTTTTTAATATATTTTATTTGATCATTTCCAAGCATTATTCGTTAAAGACAGATCATTTTCTTTTCCTCCCCCCCACCCCCATAGCCGATGCGTAAGTCCACTGGGCATTAGATGTTTTCTTGATTTGAACCCATTGCTTTGTTGATAGTATTTGCATTAGAGTGTTCATTTAAAGTCTATCCTCTGTCATGTCCCCTCAACCTCTGTATTCAGGCAGTTGCTTTTTCTCGGTGTTTCCACTCCCATAGTTTATCCTTTGCTTATGAATGGTGTTTTTTTTTCCTCCTGGATCCCTGAAAGTTGTTCAGGGACATTACACCGCCCCTAATGGAGAAGTCCATTACGTTCGATTATACCACAGTGTATTAGTCTCTGTGTACAATGTTCTCCTGGTTCTGCTCCTCTCGCTCTGCATCACTTCCTGGAGGTTGTTCCAGTCTCCATGGAACTTCTCCACTTTATTATTCCTTTGAGCACAATAGTATTCCATCACCAACATATACCACAGTTTGTTCAGCCATTCCCCAATTGATGGGCATCCCCTCGTTTTCCAGTTTTGGGCCACCACAAAGAGCGCAGCTATGAATATTTTTGTACAAGTCTTTGTGTCCATTATCTCTTTGGGATACAGACCCAGCAGTGCTATGGCTGGGTCAAAGGGTAGATATTCTTTTGTCGCCCTTTGGGCATAGTTCCAAATTGCCCTCCAGAATGGTTGGATCAGTTCACAACTCCACCAGCAATGAATTAATGTCCCTACTTTGCCACATCCCCTCCAGCATTCATTACTTTCCTTTGCTGTTATGTTAGCCAATCTGCTAGGTGTGAGGTGATACCTCAGAGTTGTTTTGATTTGCATCTCTCCGATTATAAGAGATGTGGAACACTTCTTCATGTGCTTGTTAATAGTTTTGATTTCTTTATCTGAGAACTGCCTATCCATTTCCCTTGCCCATTTATCAATTGGAGAATGGCTTGATTTTTTGTACAATTGATTTAGCTCATTATAAATATGAGTAATTAAACCTTTGTCAGAGGTTTCTATGAAGATTTTTTCCCAATTTGTTGTTTCCCTTCTGATTTTAGTTATATTGGTTTTGTTTGTACAAAAGCTTTTTAGTTTGATGTAGTCAAAATTATTTATTTTACATTTTGTGATTCTTTCTATATCTTGCTTGGTTTTAAAGCCTTTCCCCTCCCAAAGGTCTGACATGTATACTATTCCTTCCATTTTTAAGTCCTAGGATTCTATAGGAATATGAACCCTATTAATGAAGATTCTGTGAGCCCTGCCTCTAACACTTGTTCCCTTATGCCTGGAGCAAGCTTCACCTCTCTGTAGTTAAACTAAATGGTCTCTAAAGTCTCTTCCAGCTTTGGACACTCTTAATATGATCCTATAAAAATGAAATCCACAGAAATGAAGAGACTGAGAAAAAAATTTATAGACAATTTTTCAGCTAGAGTTCTCATATCTAAAATATTTAGAGAACTCTGTCAAATGCATAAGAATATGAGCCATTCCCCAACTGATAAATGGTCAAAAGATACAGACAGTATTTGGATAAAGAAATCAAAGCTATATATAACTATATTAAAATTATCTCCATCGTTGTTGATTAGAGAAATTCAAATCAGAACAACTCTGAGATATCTCACACCTATCAGATTGTCTAAAATGATAAAAGGACAAAATGACAAGTGTTGGAGGATATGTGGGAAAATGGAGACACTGCTGGTGGAGCTGTGAACTGATCTAATCATTTTGGAGAGCAATCTGGAATTATGCTAAAAGAATTATAAAACAGTGTATATACTTTTTGACACAGAAATATCACTATTGGGTTTATTTCCCAAGGTGATCAGGGGAAAAAGAAAAGAACATGGGTATTCTAAAATATTCATAGCAGCTCTCTTTGTGGGGGCAAAGAACTGGAAATTGAAGGGATGCCCATCAATTGGGGAATGGCTAAACAAGTTGTGGCATATGATTGTGATGGAATACTTACTACTGCACCATAAGAAATGATGAGCAGGTTAATTTGAGAAAAACATGGAAAGATCTATACGACATATGAAGAGTGAAGTGAGCAGAACCAAAAGAATACTATATGTGGCAACAGAAATACGTTTGAAGAATGACTTGTGTATGTCCCCCTTCAGAAAAAGGACTAATAAGCAGAAACAAGTATGAATAGTTTATATATGCACATATACCTTTTTGTTAAATGATGTCTTCCCTAATGTGAGGGAGATGAAAAAGGGGAAATACCTTGGAATTTTAAAATAACCAATTAATCAATTGATTAAAAAAAAAAAGAAATGAAGAGACTTGTCCAAAGGAACAGAGCAAGTTGGACCCTGAGACTCCTAACTCCTCAATCTAGGATTCTTTGCATCCCACCAACTAGACCATCTCTCAAAAGCATCTAATGATATGATATGATGAATGAGTTTATGATGTAAGTCACAATCCCTGACACTACCAATTGGAATCCTCAACAGCTTTGGGACCAACTCTCAGCTAAGTCAGTCTGAAAGCTGAGTTGTATTTGTGAAGGACAAATACCCTGAAACACTAAAAGGCATTCAATGTTGATTCTAAAGATTTTCCACAGTTTTCAGATTCCTAGGAATGGGGATGGTGGGAAGAAGGAGGGAGAAAGAGCTAATCCATTAACTAGACTGTAATTAGAACCTAAAATCATAAAGTTAACTCAACTGTAGAAATGACCTTCTCTTACTCATACACTCACACACACACACAAAACCTTATGTAGTCTATTTGCATCACAATGTATAAATAAGTCACTAAACTAACTGAATAAATTCACTTTTCCCAGAATGTTGCCTTCTCTAATGATCAGATTTCTTTGGAGAAAAAAAAGTGTTTTTATGATACAAAATGGCTTGTCATTTACCACTGACCTCCGCCTCTTCCTTGCTTCCATCCAAAGCTTAAGTCAAACCATCACAACTTATTTCAACTACTCCTTCAGCATCAACTTTGCATCATCCTAGGTTTGAATTATTTAAGATTCCAACAGAGTTTTTTAGCCTTCAATTTTAATAATGAAATAAGCAACATACAAGTTGCAGTGTACTCATCTTTTAATAATTCAGCATGGTTCAATATAGAGAAGGCATCAGAGTTGGATTCAGAAGCCCCAAATTCAAATCCTACCTCTTCTACTTGTTAGCTGCATGACTTTGGGGCAAGTCACTGAACTTTTTTGCCACCTTCTTTGTATCTGAATGGTGCCTGGCAAAGAGACTTGACCCAGTTTCCTCATTTGTAACATGAAGGAGTTTATGACCTCTGAAACTCCTTCAAGTGCTAAAATTGTGACCATATGACTTGATAGATACTACTTTATTTATAGCACAAGTTGTTGAGATGCCATTTCCACTTCAAAGAAGTAGAAAACAAGGTACTGAAAGCACAATGTGAATAATGATCATTACCACTATCTAAAACAGAGGTTCATAAGCTTTTCTCTGTCATGGCCCTCTGTGAATGTCTGGCAAAGTCAATGCCCCTTCTCAGAATCATGTTTTTAAATACATTAAATATAATATGTAGGATCACAAAAAGCCAGGCTTGGAGATGGGAAGTCCTGGATTCAAATCTCACCTCAGAGACTTCCTAGTTGGGTGAACCTAGGCAAATTACTTAACCCCCATTGCCTAGTCCTTGCCACTCTTCTGCCTTAGAACAGATGGTAGGAAGAGAGGAAGGAAGGAAAAGAGGGAGGGAGGGAGGGAGGTAGGGAGGGAGGGAGGGAGGGAGGGAGGAAGGAAGGAAGGAAGGAAGGAAGGAAGGAAGGAAGGAAGGAAGGAAGGAAGGAAGGAAGGAAGGAAGGGAGGAAGGAAGGAAGATGAAAGAAGCTATTAAAATATTAAGCAAAACAAAAACACTAAATTCGCAGATCTAAAGTGAAAAATCTAAATAATGCCTTTTATCATATCAGTTTATGCTGCTTCCCACCCATACCAAGCCCTGATTACTTTGAGCCCCCACTATATACTCTCCCCAGTAAGGTTTATATAAAAGTCAGTACTAAAATGTCATTGCTGGAGATGAAAGAACAGTCTCTGCTCTCAAGGAACTTATATTCTACTGGGAGACTACACAATATAAAGCATTAAGTCCATGCATAATAATCTGAAGAGGATGGCAAAGACTTTTTCTAGGTGTACATGAGCCAAGAGCCTTGAAAGAATTGAGAAGTGGAGACTTCAAAAAGAATTTTCCAGCAATAAGTACTGTCCTACAATAAAGCATTTAGCTTAAGAAGTGGCATATACATTAATATTGGAAATTTATTGGATTTTAAACTGTACTTTAGAGTTCATTTTGTCTAATTTTTCCTGATCTGTGGCTACAGACACTGAAAGGTCTACAACAATTTGTCTGAGGGATAATCCCATTAAATGACTTGTTTATATTTGTATAACAAATATACCTTCTGTAGGTTGAGTAAATATCTGTGGTGTGGGCATTTTTCTTTTTTAAAATGAGTTACCATTGATAACTTTGGTTTTTTACAGAAGTTGTTTTCCCCAGGATTCTTCCCTTTCCCCCTCCAGAAAGCCATCAAATAGAACAAATGTATTTTTTGAAGAAAAAAAAAGAGGAGGAACAACACAGCCAATAAATATACTGACAAAGTCTGAAAAAACAAGCATGCAACACACACCTTTGGGCTCCTACTTCCTTGAAGGGCTTGGTTGGGGGTATCCTTTCATATCTCTCCTTAGAAGCCACATTTTTTTATTCTTCTCCTAACCATAAATCTGACAAATGATATGTTCCCTATTCTGATCTTATCTTAGTGAATGGTAAGATATTGGTCTATACCTAGTTTCTGTGAAACTACTTTCCAGTTCTCAAGTCATTTTTGTCAAAAAGTTATTTCTTGTCCATAATCTTTTGTTCTGTGTCTGTCCTGTTCCCCGACCACGCCTTCTATTTCTTAGCCAACACTAGATAGTCTAAGAATTACCATTTTACAATACAGTTTAAAATCTGGTACTGCTAGACCTTTTTCCTTTACATTTTTAATTAATTCTTTTGATATTCTTAATCTTTGTTCTTCCAAATGAACTGTTATTATTTTTTTCCTAGCTTCATAATTTTGTGGTAATTTCTAACAGCTTAGTAATATCCCGTTACATTTCTATACTACGATTTGTATGACTTTCTCAAATATATGTGAATGCTCTTTTGTAAAAGCAGTATTAAATTCATAGTAGAATTTTCACTTTTTAAAACATTGATACTTATGATACTATCATGGTTAGGGGCTGAATTTTTTTATTTTCTAAAGGGGTCATAATACTCAAAAAGTCTCCCATCCAACTCCTTTTAAAGAGGAGCAAAACTAAGTCTCATATGAAGGGACTATCTAAGGTAATATCCCACTGATCTAGTGTTTGAACCCAGACCCTCTGTGCCCCTAAACCCACAAGCTGGATGTCTCTTTGGAGGCTGAAATCTGCCTTCCTAAAATTGCTATCAGCTTTCTCTGTCAACGCTTGGGGCAACTCAACAACACAAAAGGTTATCAGTAAGTGCTAATGAGTTGGATAAGCCTGGGAGAATTACTCAGCTCTTGGCTCACTGCCTCATGGACTGTAGTAAGGAAAAGAGATCCTCCAGCTAGTACCTCAATAACAATGCTGAAAAGGCAAAATACTTTACACACAGTCAACTAAGGAATTTTATTAGATGCCTGAGATAAGTGGGTAGCAGTTTTGTTATTTTTGTTGCATCACCCATATCTGACCGACTCAGCACATCAAGATCAAAAGAAAACTGATATGTAGCTCTATGACCATAGGCAAAACATTTAACTTGAGTTTTAGTTTTCTCACCTATAAAATGGGGATACCTTTGTACTTCCTATCTCACAAAATTATTGTGATGATAAGATTTAACAATTGTATTCTGAATTATGATTATTATAAGGATGAATGTAATGGAATACATGCCACAAGAAATTAAGTTGATGGTTTCAAAGAAACCTGTATGAACTGATATAGAATGAAAGTGAGCAGAACCAGAAGACCAATATATCCAATACACTGAAAAGACAAACAACTTCAAAAAACCTGAGAACTCAGATCCATGCAATGATTAACCAAGATCCCAGAGGACCAAGGATGAATTATGTTGCCCCACTTCCTGATAAAGAGGTGCTGGATTCATGTCACATAAAGAGTAATACTTTTTTTACATAAAATTTTTTAAATGGACAATGTGGAAATTTGTTGTACTTAACTTTGAAAGTTTGTTACAAGATTTGGCCTTTAATGGGGGAGGGGGGAGACAGTGGGAGAAAGAAAATAATTGCTACTTGAATATAAAATAAAATTTTAAAAAATAAAGGCAATAAATATATACTAACTAAAGACTGAAGGCAGGCCTCTTGGCATGTAATAAAAAAAAAGGTAGAAATATAGATTGCCATATCAATTTATAGTCTAATCTCCCCAACAGCCCCCTCCCCCATATTTTTCCTTCTGATACCCAACAATATTAAGCACTAATTATAGAACTAACCCACATAGTTACATTATGGATAAATGACCAAAACCCTAATGAGGCATTCCCATGAAACAATCCAATTGGTCCTTTGAGGAAAATAGTTTAGACTGACCTTATAAATCCCCTCTTCCCCTCATACCCCAACTAGGCAATCTAAAAATAGTCAAAGCATTTTCAGCCCAGATAGCCTGTCCTTTAAAGGAAATGAGATTCAAGAAGGAATGCTGGGGTCATTACCCCACACCATTGTCACCACAATAAATCTTCTTCAAAGTGTTATTATTCTGCCTCCAGAAAGGGGCTGAAATTAGCAAAAATTTACACTTCTAAGTCCAATCCATTCACTCTAAAAAAAAGTAACATGGATACCTGAATACAGAACAAAAAATCACTAATTCCTCATGACTCTTCTCTGGGCTGTTTTCTCGTCTTTCCAAGGAAGGAAATGAAGTAGAGGACTTCTACTGTTCCTCCTGTCTACAGCTACTTAAGACTCATGGTTTACCATATACCTGTGAGAGTTGGGAGCTGTCCACAGCTGAAATTCATCAGACAAATAAGAGGTACAGAAAGGACAACACACCCCAAGCTTAATCTGCAAAATGGTAATAAATAATGGTACCTACTTCCTGGGGATGTCTTAAGAATAAAGTGGGATAATATTTGTAAAGCATTTTGAAAACTTTTAAGTGCTATATAAATAAATGCAAGCTATTGTGTTCATTGATAATGGCAAAATTATATATTATGGCTAAGCCTTATTGGACAGCCTGAACTGACAAAACCCCCTCTGGTCGCCAGTTGTTTTCTGTCTGTCCCTTGGAGCTCCACTGGCCTCACTGCCTACCTTTTCTTTCCATCCTCTGTACAAACTTCAGGCCTCAAACCCTTATTTACTTTCAATTTAGTGACTATTATTCCTTAACTGGCCTTCATGCTCTCTAAAAACTGCCTTTTTTTAACTAGTTATCTGTTTTCTAACCTAATCCCAAGGAATGGGTAGCTGAAGTATTTATTTAAAAGTCAAATACCCCAAGTAAGTAAGGTTAAATCAACAAAGAGACTGGCAGATGTGAAGACACATTAATCAAAATTCAACTCATCAAGCATTCACTAAATGCTTCTTTCTGGTTTGCCTAATTGGGAATGTGCTGGAAAGGTGGGAAGGCGGGAAGGCGGGAAGGCGGGAAGGCGGGAAGGCGGGAAGGCGGGAAGGCGGGAAGGCGGGAAGGAGGGAAGGAAGGAAGGAAGGAAGGAAGGAAGGAAGGAAGGAAGGAAGGAAGGAAGGAAGGAAAAGAAAACCTTAAGTTTAATTTGCATTAATATCTTCTCTATCATTTCCTTAATTCTAAATCATCAATTAAATAAGAACTCATAATTTGTAGCATTTGCCAGTTTCCAAAGTATAAATGCTCATATTGAAAATTTAACAATTGGCTCTATGCTAGTGTTGGCTCCATTAAGCTCTTGTCTATAATATATGTTTGTTAAATTTCACTGAATAGATTTTATCCAAAGAAAAACCACTCCAGTATCTTTGCTAAGAAATCCCCCCCAAAAGTCATGAAGAGTTGGATACAATTAAATGACTGAACAACAAAAATGTGTATAAATACACAAATATTCCATTAATATTATGCATTAATATGTAAAAAAAGAACATGATTTCAAGAAAAAGGAAATGGACTAGGAACCAGGAAATCTAAATTCTATCCAAGCTCTACCATTTATTCTTTGTGTGACTTCCACCAAGTCAATTCTCTCTCAGATCAGTTTACTCATCTGGGAGGGTGAGATAATACCTGCCCTGCCTAGGTATGCCATAGGGTTGTTGGAAACAGCAAATATAGCACAGATGTGAACATACTTTGAGAACTATACAAATATAAGGAATATTACTTCCTTTTGGAAGGAAATGCAATATGACCTAGCAGAAAAAAACCCAATAATTGGTTTAAGAAAACCTGAATTAAAAGTTTCTGCTGCTACTAAAAGGTGCCATTTCTGACCTTTGATTTTTCTATCAAACCAGTATAATAGCTCTATTAACTACATCACGAGGCTATCTTTCTTTTCTGTAAAATATGAAAACTAGAATCTGTCCTTGGATAACAGATGTAGATCTGAAAAAAAACATGGAAGTCATTAAGTCCAATCTCTTCATTTTTACAGATGGAAAAACTGTTAAATGGCTTATCTAAGTATCTAAATCAGGATTTGAATTCACATCTTCCAGACTTCAAATCCTTATAACCTATAAATAAATATAACCTGAACTATAATTAAGGTGGAATACTTTATCATTCAATCTAAATTTTCCCTTCTTGAAATGCTAACACCAAATAATACAGAAATTTGCAAGAAAGGAACATTTCATTCAGCAGATTACTTTCTTTTTTTTAAATAATATTTTATTTGATCATTTCCAAGCATTATTCATTAAAGACAAAGATCATTTTCTTTTCCTCCTCCCCACCCCCCATAGCCGACATGTGATTCCACTGGGTGTCACATGTGTTCTTGATTCGAACCCATTTCCATGTTGTTAATATTTGCATTAGAGTTTTGTTTACAGTCTCTCCTCTTTCATGTCCCCTCAACCACTGTAGTCAGGCAGTTGCTTTTCCTCGGTGTTTCTATTCCCATAGTTTATCCTTTGCTTATGCATAGTGTTTTTTCTCCTAGATCCCTGCAGATTATTCAGGGATATTACACCACTACTAATGGAGAAGTCCATTACATTCGATTATACCACAGTGTATTAGTCTCTGTGTACAATGTTCTCCTGGTTCTGCTCCTCTCGCTCTGCATCACTTCCTGGAGGTTGTTCCAGTCTCCATGGAACTTCTCCACTTTATTATTCCTTTTAGCACAATAGTACTCCATCACCAACATATACCACAGTTTGTTCAGCCATTCCCCAATTGATGGGCATCCCCTCGTTTTCCAGTTTTGGGCCACCACAAAGAGCGCAGCTATGAATATTTTTGTACAAGTCTTTGTGTCCATTATCTCTTTGGGGTACAGACCCAGCAGTGCTATGGCTGGGTCAAAGGGTAGATATTCTTTTGTCGCCCTTTGGGCATAGTTCCAAATTGCCCTCCAGAATGGTTGGATCAATTCACAACTCCACCAGCAATGAATTAATGTCCCTACTTTGCCACATCCCCTCCAGCATTCATTACTTTCCTTTGCTGTAATGTTAGCCAATCTGCTAGGTGTGAGGTGATACCTCAGAGTTGTTTTGATTTGCATCTCTCTGATTATAAGAGATTTAAAACACTTCTTCATGTGCTTATTAATAGTTTTGATTTCTTTATCTGAAAACTGCCTATCCATGTCCCTTGCCCATTTATCAATTGGAGAATGGCTTGATTTTTTGTACAATCGATTTAGCTCTTTATAAATATGAGTAATTAAACCTTTGTCAGGTTTCTATGAAGATTTTTTCCCAAGTTGTTGTTTCCCTTCTGATTTTAGTTACATTGGTTTTGTTTGTACAAAAGCTTTTTAATTTGATGTAGTCAAAATTATTTATTTTACATTTTGTGATTCTTTCTATGTCTTGCTTGGTTTTAAAGTCTTTCCCCTCCCAAAGGTCTGAAATGTATACTATTCTGTGTTTACCCAATTTACTTATGGTTTCCTTCTTTATGTTTAAGTCATTCACCCATTTTGAATTTATCTTGGTGTAGGGTGTGAGGTGTTGATCTATTCCTAATCTCTCCCATACTGTCTTCCAATTTTCCCAGCAGTTTTTATCGAATAGTGGATTTTTGACCCAAAAGCTGGGATCTTTGGGTTTTTCGTATACTGTCTTGCTGAGGTCACTTTCCCCCAGTCTATTCCACTGATCTTCCTTTCTGTTTCTTAGCCAGTACCAAATTGTTTTGATGACTGCTGCTTTGTAATATAGTTTAAGGTCTGGGACTGCAAGGCCCCCATCATATGTGTTTTTTTTCATTATTTCCCTGGATATCCTTGATCTTTTGTTATTCCAAATGAATTTTGTTATTTTTTTTCTAAATCAGTAAAGAAATATTTTGGGAGTTCAATAGGTATGGCACTAAATAGATGAATAAGTTTGGGTAGGATGGTCATTTTTATTATGTTGGCTCGTCCTATCCATGAGCAGTTAATGTTTTTCCAATTGCTCAAGTCTAGTTTTAGTTGTGTGGAGAGTGTTTTGTAGTTGTGTTCATATAGTTCCTGTGTTTGTCTCGGGAGATAGATTCCTAGGTATTTTATTTTGTCTAAGGTGATTTTGAATGGGATTTCTCCTTCTAGTTTTTGTTGCTGAGCTGTGTTGGAGATATATAGAAAAGCTGATGACTTATGTGGGTTTATTTTGTATCCTGCAACTTTGCTAAAGTTGTTGATTATTTCAATTAGCTTTTTGGTTGAATCTCTAGAATTCTTTAAGTAGACCATCATGTCATCTGCAAAGAGTGATAACTTGGTCTCCTCCTTGCCTATTTTGATGCCTTCAATTTCTTTTTCTTCTCTAATTGCTACTGCTAGTGTTTCTAGTACAATGTCAAATAGTAGAGGTGATAATGGGCATCCTTGTTTCACTCCTGATCTTATTGGGAATGCATCTAGTTTATCCCCATTGCAGATGATATTAGCTGATGGTTTTAGATATATACTGTTTATTATTTTTAGGAACGACCCTTCTATTCCTATGCTTTCTAGTGTTTTTAATAAGAATGGGTGTTGTATTTTATCAAAGGCTTTTTCTGCATCTATTGAGATAATCATGTGATTCTTGTTGGTTTGTTTGTTGATGTGGTCAATTATGTGGATGGTTTTGCTAATATTGAACCAGCCCTGCATCCCTGGGATAAATAGTACTTGATCATGATGGATGACCCTTCTGATCACTTGCTGGAATCTTTTTGCTAGTATCCTATTTAAGATTTTTGCATTTATATTCATTAGGGAGATTGGTCTATAGTTTTCTTTCTCTGTTTTTGACCTGCCTGGTTTTGGAATCAGTACCATGTTTGTGTCATAAAAGGAGTTTGGTAGAACTCCCTCTTTGCTTATTATGTCAAATAGTTTGTATAGTATTGGGATTAACTGTTCTCTGAATGATAGAATTTACTGGTGAATCCATCAGGCCCTGGGGATTTTTTCTTAGGAAGTTCTTTGATGGCTTGTTGGATTTCATTTTCTGATATGGGATTATTTAAGAATTCTATTTCCTCTTCTGTTAGTTGAGGCAGTTTGTATTTTTGTATATATTCATCCATATCACCTAAGTTGGTGTATTTATTGCCATATAATTGGGCAAAGTAATTTCTAATGATTGCCTTAATTTCCTCTTCATTGGAGGTGCTGTCCCCCTTTTCATCTTTGATGCTGTTAATTTCCTTTTCTTCCTTCCTTTTTTTAATTAGATTGACCAGTACACTTTGTCTATTTTGTTTGTTTTTTCAAAGTACCAGCTTCTTGTCTTATTTATTAAATCAATAGTTCTATCACTTTCTATTTTATTAATTTCTCCCTTAATTTTTAGGATTTCTAGTTTGGTTTTCTGCTGGGCGGTTTTAATTTGATCGCTTTCGAGTTTTTTTATTTGCATTTCCAATTGATTGATCTCTTCTCTCCCTAGTTTGTTGATATATGCACTCAGGGATATGAATTTACCTCTGATTACTGCTTTGGCTGTATCCCAAAAGGTTTGAAAGGCTGTCTCGCCATTGTCATTTTCCTCGATAAAATTATTGTTTCTATGATTTCTTCTCTAACTAAACGATTTTGGAGTATCATAGATGAATTTCTTTAATAAATAATGCCAGTGTTTAAAAAAGCTTATAATCAATTATTATTTATGGCCTGGCTAATATCAGGTTTTTATCATATGTTGTGAGAAGAAAACTTTTTTTTTTCAGTAAAATCTCTAAATATATTTTAACCAAATGAGTTCTTTGAGAAACTAACTAAGGGAAGTGATAAAACATAGTAATCAGAGAACCAGAAAGTGGAGTTTGAAGGAATACAAGTTATGAGATTTCTATATGCCATTTTGATTATCTTTAGAACTAAAAAAATATTTCTCCTTAGTTTGTTTGAAGGTAAGACTGAGTTCTTTAGATCAAATATAGTTAGCGCATTTGCCTTCCAGGTTTCAGATGGAATATACATTGAGATCCCCTTTCTTTCATTGTCATTTTGGTGTAGAATGTTATGTGTAATTCAGAAAAAAAAATACAAAGAAGAAAGGGAATACAGCATTCCCCTCTGGTCTGTGGCAAGAATGAGTGAATTAGCTCCTTGACTAGAAGAAATGGAAATATTCAGCCCTTTCAGATTCTTTTTTTCATTATAAGAAACGGTGGAAAGTCGGAGTCAGCTTGTTAATAGCATCTTCCCCTGACTGTTGAGCCAAGTAATCCTATTATTCCGCTAAAATAGTAGCTTTTAAGAATCCTGGCAATATAGGCCGAGATTTGTGACCTCACACATTCAATAATGCAAATGAAAAACCATCCATGCCATAATTTCACTACAGGGAGACGATCCAACATGGAATCAATAGGGAAAAGATGTTCTCATCATCTTAACTAAACAAATGAGCTTTTATCAAATTCCTTTATAACTAGAGGCACCACTGCATTGTGGAAAGAGTTCTAGAGTCTCTGAGCTCAGCTTCCTCATGTATAAAATAGGTATTAGAGTACTTGCTCTGCATGCCTCACAGGGTTGTTGTGAGGGAACTGTTATAGCTGTCATGTCAAAAGTTGCACTGCCAGCAAAGACACTGAACACATTAATAAAAAATTCAGTCTGGGATTAAAGGAAGGAAAGAAGGAAGGGAGAAAGGGAAAGAAGGGAGGGAAGAGAAGAAGGGGAAAGAATGAAGGAGGAAGGAAGGAAGGAAGGAAGGAAGGAAGGAAGGAAGGAAGGAAGGAAGGAAGGAAGGAAGGAAGGAAGGAAGGAAGGAAGGAAGGAAGGAAGGAAGGAAGGAAGGGAGGGAGGGAGGGAGGAAGGAAAGAAGGGAGGGAGGGAGGGAGGGAGGAAGGAAAGAAGGGAGGAAGAAAAGAAGGAAGGAAGGAAGGAAGGAAGAACGGAAGGAAGGAAGGAAGGGCGGAAGGAAGGAAGGAAGGAAGGAAGGGAGGAAGGGAGGAAGGAAGGAAGGAATACTGAATTTAGAATGAAAGAATCTGGATTTAACTCTTTTTTTGCCTCTTATACTATGATCCTGAGTTGGGCCTTGGTTTCTTCATCTGTAAGATGAGAGTGGAAAGAGGAGGAACACATGATTTCTTAGGTTCCTTCTAGGTCTGAAATCTCATCTTAGGTATTGGAAATTACTTTGGTTAGAAACATTACACTACCTACCAACAATGTCCATTGCTACACACCAGCATCTAATTAGGTAAGAAATAAATATTTTATTTATTTGTATATCATGACTCACATGAACGAATCAAGCAGGGGCCTTTGGGTAGGAAAAGACAAAGTGGGAGGTAAGAAGAGTGTTTCAGAGGCCAAATAAACACCCACACCCATTCTACACTGAAATCACAATAGAGGAAAGGTGACCTCAATATATACCAACCCTAAACTTGGAAGGCAAATACTCTAACCAAATTTGGTCAGACAAACCTAAGGAGAAACATTCTCATACTTATAAAGAGAATCAAAATGTCCTGACAATAGTTAAAACACTAAAAACATTCAGAATAAACTGTCTGAACTTTTTTTTAGATCAATCCTGCAAGGTTTTTTAAATTTGTATTATTATTTTTTAAGAATTTAAGTTTATTTATTTAATTTAGAATATTTTTCCATAGTTACATGAATCATGTGTTTTCCCTCCCCTCCTCCCACCCCCTTCCCATAGCCAAGGCACAATTCCACTGGGTTTTACATGTGTCATTGATCAAGACCTATTTCCATATTATTGATCATTGCACTATGGTGATCATTTAGAGTCTACATCCCCAATCATATCCCCATTGATCCATGCAATCAAGCAGTTGTTTTTCTTCTGTTTCTGCTCCCACAGGTCTTCCTTTGGGTGTGGACAGTGTTCTTTCTCATAAGTCCCTCAGAATTGTCCTGGATCATTGCATTGCTGCTAGTAGAGAAGTCTGTTACATTCGATTGTGTCACAGGATATCAGTATCTGTGTTTAATGTTCTCCTGGTTCTGCTCCTTTTGCTCTGCATCACTTCCTGGAGGTCATTCCAAACTGTCTGAACTTTAATAAATGTTCAAAATAAACATCTGAGCTGCTATTTTTTCCAAATGAAAATGAGTCCTCTTTGAGTGTGATGGCCTAGCCAAACTGCACTAGTGACTACCATTCTTGGAACCTTTCCATCCCTCTTCAGCCTTCAAGAGTACACACCTTTGAACACACATTCTCCCGGGACCTGGCAAATACCTCCATCTAGCTTTACTTCCTAAAATCCTTCCCAGCCTTCAAGGCTAGGCTGAGCTCAAGTGTCAAATACTCCAGGAAGCCATCCATGATCATTCCATCCAGGAGTGATTTCCTCCTCCTTGGACAAGTATCATCAATTTGCTCATACCTCCCTCCTGTACTCATTGAACACCCTACAAGGCACTCTCCTCGATACATCTCTTTCTACCTATACTCTTAAGCAATCAGTGAATCTGGTAAATCTTGTGTCATTTGAAAAACTTATTATGATATTTCAATATCTAATTTTGCTTCTTAACCTGGATGAGGCAAAAAAAAAAATCTGTCCAATTTCCAGTCTTCAAACTTCCATTGGTCATAGGCACTGTTGTCTCCATAACTCCCTTCTATCTCAGTGGCTCCAAAAAAAATCTGTCCAATTCCCAGTTTTCAAACTTCTCTTGGTCATAGGCACTGTTGTCTCCATAACTCCCTTCTATCTCAGTGGCTCCAAAAAAAATCTGTCCAATTCCCAGTTTTCAAACTTCTCTTGGTCATAGGCACTGTTGTCTCCAGAACTCTCCTCTTCTCTCTCAGTGGCTCCAGCCTCTACCAAGTGGCTTGTTGGCCCAGGAGAATTACAGAAATCAGCACCTAGCTGGATATAGTTTTATCAATAATACCCAGGAGACCTCACCTATAGGAAACATTGAGCACAGTCCATCCCAAGACTCTACACCCTTGACTCAAGAATAGCAATCAGGCCTAGAGATGGGAGGATCTGGGTTCAAATCTAGCCTCAAACATTTCTTAGCTATGTTACCCTGGGCAAGTCACTTAACCCCCAATGCCTAGCCCTTACTGCTCTTCTGCCTTGGAACCAATACACAGTATTGATTCTAAGATGGAAGACAAGAATTTAAAAAATAGCAATCCTGTGTTCAAGTTTTCAATGGCAGCTTCCCTCCTCAGTAACTCAGTAACAGCTCACCTAGGAAGTGACCCCCATTGCTGAGACCCTCCTCAATCTCTGGTCACCAGCAGCTGATCATAAATTAGAATCTTGATCCCCATAAAGAAAGTACCAGCCATATCCCCTGCCCTCCATGGAGAGCAGATGCTTGGGCAATTGCTTTCAGATGAAGAAAGCTGATATGTTCCTTTAGTGAGTTTAATAGACACTACTGGATTTGGTCCAGCCACAATTAAACAATGCCCAGTATTCTTCCTTGTTTGAATAGTCATTTTCTCCATCACGCCATCTGAACAGAGGCAGCAAAGGGCCAGTCATATCAACCAGGTACTCTTAAAATCCAGTGCCTAATACATAAGGAGATTTAAGAGGTATTTCTCAAGTGTGACATTGAATCTGGCCAAAAAAAATTCTTAATTGCAATACTTGCCTAGAGAGTGGTGGTAATAATGACCAACTTACACTCATCTCATGATAGCCTTGGTGATAACAAAGCATTTGATATCCATTCCCTCACCTGGCCCTTGTTAAAACCAGCGAGGGGAGGAAGTCCTTGTTTGTTGTCAGACATTTCAATCGTGTCTGACTCTTTATGACCCCATTTAGGGTTTTCTTGGCAAAGATTCTGGAAGGGAGGAAGTGCAAATGTTATTATCCCCATGTTATAGATGAAAAAACTAAGGCTTAGCATACAGCTAATAAACAGGGAAGCCTCAACTCGAGCTCAGGTTCCTGACTCCAAATCCATGTTCTTTTTACTACCCTACAAACCTCTCAAAAATAGATCCTGTCAGGTGATCAAGATTCCCACTTGGTCTTGTCATGAACCTCAGTGAGTGGTCTGACCAAGCCAGATTACAAGTCTCTATGACTCAGTTTTCTCAACTTGAAGGGGTGGTGGCAGAAGGAAACAGATCCTGTCCTGTCCATGTCTTGACATGAGTAATGCCATTTCGGAATGAGCTTCCATTTTCAGTGTCCACCGAAAGTAGCATCTAATTCCTATATTTTGTCCTCTTTTGCCCTAATTCTTATGCAAAAACCAAAACAGAGTCAAAACCCGTAACTCATGGAAGATCTTTGGAGAAGGGAAGAAATTTATAACCAAACAAAGAGATATGAGCATTATAAGATTTAAAATAATTTTGATTATATTAAATTAAAAGGCTTTTATACAAAGGAAACCAATGTAACCAAGATTAGAAGGGAAACAACAAACTGGGAAAATTTTTTGTAGTCAATTTCTCTGAGAAAGATCTAATTTCTCAAATTTATAGAGAACTAAGTCAAATTTATAAGAATACAAGTCATTCCCCAATTGACAAATGGTCAAAGTATATAAACAAACAATTTTCTGGTGAAGAAATCAAAGCTTTCAATAGTTATATAAAAAATGTTCTAAATCACTCTTGATTAGAGAAATGCTTACTGAAACAACTCGGAGATACCACCTCACACCTATAAGATCTGCCAATATGACTGGAAAGGAAAGTGATAAATGTTGGAGGGGAAATGGCAAAATTTGAGGTCCTAATGCCTTATTGGGTGGAGTTGTGAACTGATCCAACCATTGTGGAAGGCAGTTTGTGGAACTATGCCCAAAGGCTATAAAACTGCACTCCCTTTGATCCTATAATACCACTATTGGGTCTGTATATCTAAGAGATTATAAAAAGGGGGGGAGACCTCCTTGTTCAAAATTATTTATAGCTGTGCTTTTTGTAGGGACAAAGAATTGGAAATTGAGGAGATGTCTGCCAATTAAGGAATGGCTGAACAAATTGTGGTAGTATGATAGAGATGGAATACTATTGTGCTGTAAGAAACAATGAGCAGGATAATTTCAGAAAAAAAGCTGGGGGGGGGGCAGTTGGGTAGCTCAGTGGATTGAGAGTCAGACCTATAGACAGGAGGTCCTAGGTTCAAATGTGGCCTCAGACACTTCCCGGTTGTGTGACCCTGGGCAAGTCACTTAACCCCCTTTGCCTAGCCCCTACCACTCTTCTGCCTTGGAATACACGGTATTGATTCCAAGACAGAAAGTAAGGGTTTAAAAAAAAAGCTGGAAAGATTTACATGAATTGATGCAGAGCAAACTAAGCAGAACTGCGAGAACATTCTACACAGTAACAGCAATATTGTACAATGATCAACTGTGAAAGACTTAGCTATCAACAAAACAATGATCTAGGACAATTCTGAAGGACGTATGACAAAGAATTCTATCCACCCTCCAGAGAAAGAACCATTTGGTGTCAGAATGCAGCTCAAAGCATATTATTTTTCACATTATTTATTTGGGGGGCTTTGGCTTTATATGAGTATTTACTTACAATAATGACCAATATGGAAGTAAATTTTACATAACAATGCATGTATAACCCAGATCAAATTGCTTACCATCTCCAGAAAATGGGAGGAGGGAGAGAGACAATTTAGATCTTGTAATTTCAGAAAACTTATGTTGAAAATTGTTATTACGTGTCATTGGAGAAATAAAATATCTTTGAATAAAGGGAAAAAAAATTTTTAAAAGAGCCCTAGGTCAACAAAAGACTAGGAGATGAATAAAAGAACTAGGAGAAGGTAAGAGTTTGTTTGTTTTTTTAATTAAAAAATTCAATTCTCTCTTGTCCTCTCCTGAAACACAAGAAACAAGCCAGTAGTCAATCATTTGTGAACCTAGAATGATTACGGGTTTTCTGTAAACTATAAGGACCTGTGGAAAAGGGTTCTTGTTCAAAAGTCCATTTGTCTCACAGAGGCAGAGACACTTTTCTCTACATACCAAATGACTCTTCTCCCTGCCAAGGTTTATAACAACAAGGAACAATAAGAAGGCCTTTTATTGACTTGTATTCCAAATGAGTTTTCTTGCCACAATAGTGAGCAACAATAGCAACTCATAACTACCCCTGATGATTCATTTAACTGTGTATTATTGTTGTTTTTAATGTGGATGAGAATAGGATCTGATTCTATGAGAAGGAAATATATATTTTTAGTTATTGCCAGTCTAGTCATTCTTTTAGAGTGCTACACTTAGGGAATAGCAAAGAATTTTGAATTAGAAGGGACCTAAGAGATTATAAAAATTTGCCACTTCATTAAAGTGTTTAAGGTATGTTATCTGATTTCATTCTCATAGGAATCCTGGGAGAATAGGTACTATGTGGTCTAGTGGCTTCTTATTGTTGGATTTTTAAAAATTTTTATTTAATTGATTAATTTAGAGCATTTTTCCAGGATTACAAAAATCATGTTCTTTCCTTTCCCTCCCTGCAACCCCTTCTCATATATGATGTATAATTCCACTGGGTTTTATGTGTGTCTTTGGTCAAGACCTATTTCCATATTACTGATATTTGCATTAGGGTGAGCATTTAGGGTTTATAACCCCAATCATATCCTCATTGACCCATGTGATCAAGCAGTTGTTTTTCTTCCGTGTTTCTACTCCCACAGTTCTTCCTCTGAATGTATATAGCGTTATTTCTCATAAGTCTCTCAGAACTGTCCTGGGTCATTGCATTGCCACTAATGGAGAAGTCCATTACATTCAATTCTGCCATAATGTATCCGTCTTTGTGTATAATGTTCTCCTGGTTCTGCTCCTCTTGCTCTGCATCACTTCCTGGAGGTTGTTCCAGTCTCCATGAAATTCCTCCACTTTATTATTCCTTTTAGCACAGTAGTATTCCATCACCAACATATACCACAATACCTTCAGCCATTCCCCAATTGAAGGGCAGCCCCTCATTTTCCAATTTTTGGCCACCACAAAGAGCGTAGCTATGAATATTCTTGTACAAGTCTTTTTCCTTATTATCTCTTTGGGGTACAAACCCAGCAGTGCTGTGGCTGGATCAAAGGGCAGACAGTCTTTTAGCACCCTTTGGGCATAGTTCCAAATTGCCTTCGAGGATGGTTGCATCAATTTACAACTCCACCAGCAATGAATTAATGTGCAACATTCATTACTTTCCTTTGTTGTCATGTTAGCCAATCTGCTAGGTGTGAGGTGATAGCTCAGAGTTGTTTTGATTTACATTTCTCTGATTACAAGAAATTTAGAACATTTTTTCATGTGTTTGTTTATAGTTTTGATTTCTTTACCAGAAAATTGCCTATTCGTATCCTTTGCCCATTTTTTAAACAGAACTGTGATTTCACAACTGTAGAAAAGTACAAGTGAGCAAACTTCTAGCAATGCATATTTACATCTTTTCAATAAATTAGAGACTTGCTTAGAGAGTAGTCTGGGTATTGAGAGGTTAAGTGACTTACCTGAGGTCACAGAGTGAGTAAATGTCAGAGATGAGATATGAACTCTTGAAGTCTTCTTAAAAATCCAATTCTCAGAGCATCTAAATAGCATGGTAGATAGAGAGCCAGGCCTGGAGTTAGAAAGACCTGGGTTCATATTTGGCCTCAGATACTTCCTAGCTGTGTGACCCTGGGCAAGTCACTTACCCCTCATTACCTAGCCCTTACCCCTCTTCTGCCTTAGAATCAATATTGATTCTAAGGTAGAAGGTAAGAGTTAAAAACAAAACAAAACAAAACAAACAAAATAAAAAAACCTTGATTACCCAGTCCTTGCCTCTCTTCTGTCTTAGAATTGATATTGATACTGACAGAAGGTAAGAGGTTGTGTTTTTTTTTTAATTAAAAAATTCAATTCTCTTTCCATTTCCTTCTTCCAGATCATATAGCAAGCAAGTAGCAGGGCTAAGACTCAAACCAAAGCCAAATGCTGCTGGTCTTTCTGCTACATCACATGGTCTTCTCCTGAAAATGGAGGTCTTTCTTAAATGACTTTTGTCCTTTCTAGAGATGAGCCATTTAAGAAATTGATATATTAGACCTATACCCAAGGAAATAAAAAGAAAGAGGGAAGATCCTTCCTAGATGTACAAATGTATTTGTAAGCAACTCCTTTTGTGGTAGCAAAAAACTGGAAAGTTAAGGAGCAGCCATCAATTGGGGACTGGCCAAGCAAATTATGATAAATAAATATGATCAAATACTATAGTATTATAAGAAATGAAATAATTTCAGAAAAACAGGGTTTTAGAGTAAAGAGAGTGTATGGAGTGAAATGAGCAGAATCAGGAAAAACAATTTATATTATAACAATTTTGTAAAAACGAAAAATTTCAAAAGACTTAAGAACTCTCATCTATACAAGGACCATCCATGATTCCAAAGGACCAATGACAGTGAATGTTACTCACCTCCTGAAAGAGAGGTGCAAAATGAGTTGAACATTTTTGAACATGGCCAATATAAGAATTTGTTTTGTTTAATTCTGGTTGACTATTACAAAAGTTCTTTCTTTTTTTTTCTTTTTTTCAGAGTGGGGGAAGGTGGGAAGGAGAAAACAATAAAAATATCATCATTAAAAATAATTAAAAGAAATCATTATTATAACAACACTAGGCAGCTTTCTTTGGCAAAACTCAAAGCACCATACCAACTTTGGCCAGATTTCCTAATAATAGCAACACTCAAAAGCAAAAGGTTGTTAGTAGAGGAAATCACTGGCAACAATGGAAGACAAGAAAAAAATAGAGGGAGTAGTGACAGCCAAAGAGGAAAAAGGAAACTAAAGAAATAACAAATAGGAGACTGCACTAAATTTAGATGCAAAATGCTGCTATTCATAGGTTCCAAGTTCAAGAACACGTAAGTTCTCACAGGTCAAGTTCTGCCTTGTGTCCCAGAGAATCACAGAACTTGAATTAGAAAGAGTATCAGTCCACCTAGTCCAATCTATATCCAATTGAGAATCTCCATCCATTCCCTAATACTCCTGACTTCCATTCCAGAAAACCTATATCTGAAAGGGAGTCCACAACCTCCAGGGCTAGTTCTTTCTACATATGCACTCTAAATTGTTAGGAAATTCTTCATTGTGTTGGCAGAAATTCACCTACCAATAAATTGTATCCTTGACTCCCAAGTTCTGCCCTCTGGAGACCAAGAACAAGCTGAATCCCTCTTACGAAAACCCTTCAAATGTCAAAGACGACAATCACTCCCAGTTCTGGAGAAACATCATTAACACAGACCAGTCTCTCAGAAAACATATTTATCTCCCTAAGCAGGGACAAATGTTGAATCTTGAGACAGAACATGTTTATTTTCTTTGCTGGGAAAAATATTTGCTTTTAGGATAAGTCTGCATTGCAGCTGAGTTCTTGTCTCAGGAACAGTTGTCTGAAACCATATTTGCTGTAGATTTGTTATGATCCTCTCTGCCTCCCCTCCACCCAGAAATTCTTGGGTGTCTCCGAGAACAGATATTTACTGAGCTATAATAATGTTGGGCTGGACAGATACACAAGAGAGAATCTTGAACCATCCCAGGGAATGTGTCCCAACTACAGGTTTTATATAAGTTCCATCTTTTTTTATTTCTCTTTACAATTTTTTTAGGTTTTATTTGATAGGATTATGAACACTACTGTGGCACATTCAAGACAAGTCAATAAGCATTTATTAAATGCCAATTGTGTGCAAAGCAGTCTGATGAACACAATACAAAAAAAAAAACAGGCAAAAACATAATCTTTGTCCTAAAAGAGTTCATCATCTAACAGAGGATATAATATATAATCAAACATGTAGGGGCAGCTAAGTGGCTCAGTGGACAGAGTACCAGGACTAGAGATGGGAAGTCCTGGGTTCAAATTTGACCTCAGATACTTTCTAGTTGTGTGACTCTGGGCAAGTCACTTAACCCCAATTGCCTAGCCCTTATTGCTCTTCTGCCTTAATTGATTGATCAACTGACACTTAGTATCAATTCTAAGACAGAAGGTAAGGATGTATATATTTATATGTATGTATGTATATATATATATATAGACACACATTTATATGTATATGTTATATATATTATACATACACACATACTATATATACAAACAAGATGCATATATGTATATACAGATATATATGCACACATACAAACAAGATGTATAAAAATAAAGTAGAAGTAATCACAGATTTATACCAGATAAATTAAATTAGAGGCAACCACTAATATTAAGTGGGTCCAGCACAGATTTTGAAGTCAAAAATCAAAGCTAAATTCCAAGGGAACAGAAAACACACAAAACAGGATCACTTATAGCAGGCATAGTCATCAGGACTATTTGAAAATATTCTACAACAATATTATTTCTGGTCATTGTTAGCAATTGTGATACCAGCTATTTATAGAACACTTTAAGGCTGACCAAGCACCCTCCTCTAGTGACCTGGATTTAGGCAGTGCAAATGTTATCTCTTTTGGTGATGGAGAAACCAGGGTTCAGAGATTAATAGACTTACCCAGGGTCACAAAGGCAGAAAAATAAAGCACCTCGGGGAGGGGGAGAAGGGAGAGAGGGAGAAAATCCAAATCCGAAAATGGCAGAAAACGATTGTCAAAAATTGTTTTTACATTTAACTGAAAATAACTATTTTAAATAAATTATTTTTTAAAAAATATGAGCAATGAACAAAATCAAATGTTATGAGAGGCGCCAAGAGGAAGATCATTGCCAACTTAAGGGAGTCAAAGGAAGAAGAGGTGGTATTTGAATTCAGTGGCAGCATAATTTGGAAAGAATCTGGGTCTCGATTTTCTGTTTGGGGTTTTAAAGAATAAACAACAGTTTTATAGGTGGAAGGCATAGAAAGGAGCTTCTAGGTACGTGGAATAGGACCAGCAAAAGCACAAAGATTGGGAAACATAAAGTATAGATGGGAATGGATCATATAATCCTATCTGACCAGAGAGCAGAGTACACTAGAAGAAAAATGGACAAAATAAGGCTGGAAAGGTAGAGACACTGGATTTTAGAGGAGTAGGGACTTTCCTTGATAAACACACACACACACACACACACACACACACACACACACACACACACACAAATAAGAGATGTGTATATTGCTTACAAGGGTCCCTGGAATATGGCAAGTACTAAATTTAAAAAATTATAAATAAATAAATATGTGTTGTTGATTGTTCAGTCACTTTTCAGTTATGTCTGACACTTCAAGACTTCATTTGGAGTTTTCTTGGCAGAGATACTAAAGAGGTTTGCCATTTCCTTCTTCAATTTATTTTAGAGATAAAGAAATTGGGACAAATAGGATGAAGTGACTTGTCCAGAGTCATACAGTTAGTAAGTATATGAGGCCAGATTTGAACTCAGGAAGATGAGTCTTCCTGACTCTAGATCTGTAGCTTCCTCCACAGTGCTACCTAGCTGCCCCTAAAAGTGTGTGTGCGCACACACGTGTGCATCCATGTTCCAGGGACCATGCTGAGCAATTTACAAATATTTCATTTGAATATCACAAACAAGGAACCACTGAAATATTTGAACAAATAAATGTTACTACCACATCTATGTGCACATATGTACCTGTGTATGGGGAGATCAGTTTGCTAAGGATGAGGAGGATTTGAAGTAGCAAATGGAAGAATGAAAGCCTGTTCAGAAAATTCTTTTAATAATATAAACAGATGAGTGACTGAACTAGGAGAGTAGCGATGGGAAGAGAAGGGAGGAAACAGATATGAGATACTGTGGTGATTAATCCATCAGCCCAGATTCATTGATTGGGCCTGAGAGATGAGAGAGAAGAAGAGTCCAAGTTAACCAGGAGGCTTCTAACCCAGAGTAGAGACTGTTGCCAACAGAAATAACATATAGTCAGGATGAGGGGCAGGGCTTGAGAGAAGGATGGCAAGCTCCCTCATCACAATGATGCCTTTTTAAGTACATCCTTGAAGACTTATAAGACGCCACTTTACCATCTCTCAGATCTGCAGCTAAATAAATGAGCCAGGTCAAGTGCTATGCTTTGGCTAAGCAATCAGAGTTCTAGATATAAAATGGCCCATCTAAAAATGAGAATTTGTTTGAATGGAACACTAAATTTTTAAAAAAGTTGTTGATTTTTGGAAATTCCTATCAGTCCCATTTCCCATTCCCATTTCCATCAGTTTATTATTGCCTGAGCATCTGTTAGGTGTGCAAAAGATAAAGAAGGCTATGCGTATTGCCCTCAAAGGACTTCCAGTCTAGTTCAGGAGACAGGATTGACATATGTTTAAAGGTTTTAAGTCTTGTGGGAATTTGGAGATGATAAAAGTGGGATGACAGTATCCAATGAAAAATCTCAGGAAAATGGGCTTCAGCTGGCCTTTGAAGGATGGACACCATTTGAAGTGGAGTAAAGGATAGAGGAGAAGGGCATTCCAGGGAAGATGGACAATACACTTGAAGATTTGGAGTTGGGGGATTCAAATTTCAGCTCTCTGAACCAGCAGCATGGAATGTAAGCAATTATTATCACCTCCATTTTACAGATGAGAAAAAAATGAGACAGAAAGAATTCAAGTGACTTGACCAGTGTTGAAGAGCTAGTAAATGTCCAAGGCTGGGTGCTAATTTATGCTTCCTTCACTCCAAGTTCATTACTCTAGACACTGTGCCACCTAATTGCCACATCAGTGAGAATACAAATCCACTGAAGTATACAAAGACCTTGGGGCAAAGTACATAAACTTCTCTGGACCTTCTGCAATATAGAGTGTCAGACTGGATAACCCTTTGTTAGCTCTAAATCCTATGCTCCCCCAAAGGGTAACAAAGGAGATAGTGTCCTCCCCCTAACGCTATAGCCCCCTTGACTGTATTGGGGAGTGGTCAAAATCGGGATGGATAAGTACTTTCATCTAGGTGATGGAGAGCCTTGACAACCAGAGTGTGGAACGAAGATTTGATGCAACCAGAAATCCCTAAAAGGTTCTGCCCAGGGATTGGGGTTATGGGGGAGGAGGGAGAAGGGTCATCCTTTAGCTGCCAAGAATTTGAAGATTAGCATGAGATGATGTATCTCATCACTGGAGTCTGACGGCTTTGCCTTCAGATAGCAAGCACATGATCTCACATTCCTGTCATGGGAATTGCTACAGAAGTCAGAGTGGGAGAGTGAGTATCTCACAGTCATTATGTTATTCAGTAAGAAATAGACATTAATATAAATGATAGCTGAGTGCTTTATTTTTGTTTATTTTTATTTTTTAAACCATCTTGGAATCAATACTGGAATTACCATTCTTCCAAGGCAGAAGAGTGGTGAGGGTTAGGCAATGGGGGTTAAGTGACTTGCCCAGGGTGACCCAGCTAGGAAGCATCTGAAGCCAGATTTGTACCCAGGACCTCCTGTCTCTAAGCCTGACTCTCCATCCACTGAGCCACCCAGCTGCCCCCCCCATTCCCTTTTTATTTTTAATTTTTTAAAAAACCCTTACTTTTCATCTTGAAATCAATACTGTGTATTGGTGCCAAGGCAGAAGAGTGGTAAGGGCTAGGCAATGGGGGTAAAGTGACTTGCCCAGGGTCACACACAGCTAGGAAGTGTCTGAAGCCAGATTTGTACCCAGGACCTCCTGTCTCTAAGCCTGGCTCTCCATCCACTGAGCCACCCAGCTGCCCCGAGTGCCTTTTTAAAAAAGATTTGCAGAGCTATTCAGCAACATTATTTGGGATGTGCATATTTTTACTTTCCATCGATGGCAGAACAACCTTCCAGGTGGAGGTGGCATTGGAGTGGAGCTTCAGAGTTCAGCATCATGCAATTGGCCAACAGTGTGGCCGTAAGGTTAGCAATGTTCTTATTAGTGATGCTTTTACCTGTGTTCCTGGTCGCCATTTTAACACTGCCTCTACATGTCCATAATTTGCTCCAGCCACAAGACTCAGATCCATTTTGAGGCTTATTTGACAAAGATGCTGGAGTGGTTGGCCATTTTCTCCTCCAACTCATTTTAAAGATGAGGAAACAAACAAAAAGGATTAAATGACTTGCCCAGGGTCACATAGCTACTAAGTGTCTGATTTGAACTCAAGTTCTGGATTTAAACTCAAGATGAGTCCTTTTCCCTTCAGATCCGGCACTCTATCTATCAAGCTACCTGGTGATAATAATAATAGTTAACATTCGTATAGTAATTACTATGTGCCAGGCACTATTGCTAAGCGCTTCACAATGATTATCCCATTTGATCCTCACAGAAAACTGGAGGTAGGTGCCAAAAAGAAGATGGGGAATCTGATTCCGGAAGTTATCCGGGCCCTTCCCAACTTTGTTAAATAGGAAGCCGGAGCAAATTACAATGAACAGTACCATCCTGATTTACTAGGGGGGAAAAAAGACTCCAGCTCATCTGATGCAATAGCAAAACTGAGGTTAATTGACTGCCCTGGTTAATTAGCCACATTATGCAACTCCTTTTAAAAACAGACATGCCCCTAGTTTTTTCCTGAAGACAAACTCCCAGTGACTCAAAAGGAGGGCTGTGAACTTGAAAGGATAACAGAAGAAGCTATAAAACTACCCCCTTATCTTGGATTGTGGCAGACTGTCATCTTCAAGTCAAAAGAATTCACGTTCCCATCCACCCTGCAACTTGTTTCTGGGTGATCTCTGGCTTCTAACCAGGGGATCTGAGTTCATAGAATGATTTTCTATTTGTTTAGGGTTTTGTTCTTAGAAGTCATGGCATTTGGTGCTGTTTTGTTTTAAAATTAGCCTGGTAATTAAAGGAAGGGAATTGTCATCAGGAAAAATTATGAGTTAAGAAACAAATGTTAATTTTTCATTATTTTCCCCAAAACTGTCTAATTCTGACTGAGGGTGTCAGAGAGAAGAGGAAGAACTGGTTTTCTGAGAGCTGTACAAGGAAGACTATGGTATGGTGAAAGAAATGCTGAATTTATAGTCAAAATACCTGGGTTCAAATATTAATTCTGATACTTACTTCTTGTGAGACCTTAAGCCCCATTACTTAATGTCTCCCTTCCATCATCTCTGCAGTGAAATCTTCTATGTTCCTTTCCACAATAAAATCCCATGGTCTAAGATCCCATTCAACTTTAAAATCTTAAGGAATGTGCTATCAGAGGAGCATAAAACTGGAGCTGGAAGAGACCTCGGAGTCATCTCCTTCACGTTACAGATTAGGAAACTGGGGACCAAGGATGCTGTGACTTGTCAAAGGACACACAGGTACTAAGCATGCAGTTGGTGATCTAAACTCCAAAGTCAGATCTTTTTCTTATGGGCCACAGTAACTTCTCATAAAGTTGAATCTCCATCAATACTTCTGATGAATAAAAAGTGGTCACTGAAAAGAAAAGACACCCACAAGATTCACTTCCATCCTCCATCCTCCTATATATAATTTTAAAAACTCACCCTATACTTTTCAAGTTTGATAATGAAGATTGCTCACAGACGACAAAAGCATCAACCCAACTTCTGCCAGAAAGGAATGACTAAAGTCCAACAACACTTAAAATTGTAGGGTTGATGTAATGGAAGCCCAGACTGAGCAGACCACCTCCCCCTAACCCCATTCTTCAACCCCACCTACCCATAACCACAGCAGCATACTCAGCTGGCATCATTAATAACAAGGGGAAAGCTGCCAGGTCTGGTTAGAACCACATGGTCCAGAGGAAAAGATGTGGACTCATAGAATGTTGGAGCAAAAAGAAGTCTTATAGAACTGCTAGACTAATCCTGATTCTTTTACAAAGGAGCCAAATGAAGCTCAATGAGGAATTTGTGAGCTTTAAAAGTTACTATGTAAATGTCATTATTATTAAGGTTATCATGGAAGTAACTTGTCTAATATTCACAACTAGGAATAAGAAATAAAATTGTTCTTGCCTCAAATGTGCTTGACCAAGCCCCAGGCTCTCCCCTGAGTTTGAGACCCATAGGACCAACTCCCTAATAGACATTTCAAATTGGATAAAATGGCAGTATCTCCAACTCTCCAACTTTTCCCCCCAAACTCTCTCCTCTTACAAATTTCCCCCTTTCTACCAAAGGCATCACCATCCTTCCAATCACTCAGGCTCATCATCTTTGCATTATCCTTGAGTCCTCCCTCTCCCTTACCTCCCTACATAACCAATCATTTGCCAAATCTTGTAGTTTCTACCACCTCGATCTCTCTCACTCACATCTGACCACCCCCTTCAATTCAAGACATCATCATATCTTACTCAGATTCACAGAAACAGCCTTCTAATTGGGTTCCTTGCATCAAGTTTCTCCCCAATCTAGTTCATCCTCCACAAGTGACTGCCAAGTGACCTTCCTAAAGAGCAGGTTTGACCATGTCACTCCCCTACTCAGTGAATTCCAGGGGCCCTTCTATTACCGCTAATATAAAAGAGAAAAATCTTCTGTTTATCTTTTCAAGTTCTTCATAATCTGGCCTCAGCCTCTTTCTATCCTCATTATATGCCCATACCTGTTCAATTGCCCCTCAGGACTCTTCTCAGAGAATCCTTTGTTTCCTTTAAGATGGCACTCAAGCAGCACCTTTTTACTTGGAGTCTTTTTTGACTTTTTCCCCAGCTGCCAAAACCTTCCCTCTAAAATAATTTTATATTTGCATTGTGTATGTATTTGCATTAATTCCTTTTTTGTATTTTTTATATTTGAATTTTGTACTTGTGTTTATTCTTTTTTGTATTTTGGTATTTATTTGCATTCTGTATTGCATATTGTATGTATAACTGTATATACTCAAGTATTTATTAAATACATGCCATATGTCCAACACTGACCTAGAAAACAATCTTTGTTCACAAGGAGTTTATATTTTAATAGGAAAAACGATAAGGATCTGTGCATGTGTATCTAATCAATTAATCCATCGGTCTATGTATCTATTAATAGACTCATATATGTGTACATATACGTGTGTGTGTGTGTGTGTGTGTGTGTGTGTGTCTGTAGCTCCTAGCTACCCAGATCTGTAATGCACATGGCAGGTGTTTAATAAATGTGGATTGATTCAACACAGGAAATCTTCCCCTTTAACTAAATAAATGTTACATAAAACAGACACAATTTAGAGTCAAGAAAAAAAGTCCAAATTGCTAAACTTTATGTTAAGATTCTTGCTGATTAGCAACTGATTTTAGTTAACTAATATATAGACTGCTTATTGTGAGCAATAAGAGTCATATTCATTTTAATCAACAAGCATTTATTCTTGTCCAGAAACAATGGACTAGTTTCAAAGGCTCTTAACCTGGAGCCTACAGACTGTCAAATGGATAGATTCTGTGAAGTTGAAAATGGAAAAAAAATCATCCTTATTTTCCACTAAACACTTTTTGTTTTTTTGGTAACCATAAGTACTTTACTTTATGTTTTTAAAATCATTATTTTGAAAAGAAGTCCATGGGCTTCCCCAAACTGCCAAAGGGGCCCATGCCACAAAAAAAGATTAAGAACCTCTGGAATAGATACTTAGTTTTTTCTAGCTCTAAATCCTGTGAAATATATATATATATATATATATATATAAAAATATATATATATATTACAAGGGAAAAATACAGAGAGGCAGAGAGGCAGCATGGTATAGTGGAAAAAATACTAAGGCTTGGTCTTGTCTCTGCCACTATATGACCTTGAGAAAGTTATTTAATTTCTCTGTATCTTGGTTTCTTCATCTCTTATAAACATTCTATATAATAAGTTCCTTTTTAGATCTAGCATGCTATGATTAAATGAACCTATGATTAAGTCCGATCATTTACTACCTAAACTGGCAATGAAAATCCCAACCACTCCAAGCCAAGTCAACAAAGATACTTGTCCCTCCTCTCTATTTTGTAGAAGGGTAATAGCTGTGACATCTTTAATCTCTCCTGGAAGATCTCTCTTGGTTCTAAAGAAAATACACATCCAAAAACAATAGAGTTCCCCATACTGTTCAGCTTTTCCTCCTCAAGTACAAATTCTTCCTTAAATACAGGAACCTTCATCATCATCATCATCACCATTTCTCCTCTCCTTTGATTTGTAGTTGGGGATAAATGAGATGCTGGCATTGTCAACCTTTTTCAACTAACTCAACCCTGGTCATTCTCATAGACTAGAGGAACAAGATGGGGAAGATTAAAAAGTTTCAAAGCTGCTTTTCATCTTTGAGGATCATAAGAAAACAATTTTAGAACTGGAAAGAATCTCAAAGTCCATCAAGTCCAAACTCCTCATCTTGCATACAAAGAAAGTGACACCCAGGGAGATTTAATGACTGGCCCAAGGTCACACAGTAAACTTCAGAATCAGGATTTGAATCTAAGATCTCTGACTCCAAAGCCACAGCAACAAAAATAAGCCCTTTTCTGCTAGATTTTTGCACTAGACCTGTAATTTGAAGGACTTGTCTTTTGATTTTCTCTGTATCTCCATTGTTTAGCACAGTACCTAGCATACAGAACCCTTAATAAATGATTTTTTTGTTTTTAAACCCTTTCCTTCCATCCTGGAATCACTACTGTATATTGGTTCCAAGGTAGAAGATCAACAAGGGCTAGACAATGGGGGGCAAATGACAGCTAGTAAGTGTCTGTGGCCAGATTTGAACCCTTGTCTCTAGACCTAGCTCTCCATCCACTGAGCCACTTAGCTGCCCCCATAAATATGTATTAAAGAACAGATTTCTTTGATGAAGGTAGTTCTATGTGAGGGAACTTCTTCTGCCATTAAAAAATCTGGAACTATTCTATAGCTTATAATCAGAATTGTTAAGAGTACTAAGAGGTTGCCTATGGTCGCCCAATCATTGTTTGACTAGCTGATTCAAAGACAAGGCACAGTAGAGTTCAAGGAGAAACATATATGACAAAGAAAACAGAATCAGGTTGGCTCCATAATGCCTCCTCCCATAAGGATATGAAGACAGGAAAAGATGATAGGAAATAGAACAGTGGTCAGAACCATTCCTTTCAGGAAAAGATGATGGAACTGGGGGCAGCTGGGTAGCTCAGTGGATTGAGAGCCAGGCCTAGAGACAGGAGGTCCTAGGTTCAAATCTGGCCTCAGACACTTCCCAGCTGTGTGACCCTGTGCAAGTCACTTGACCCCCATTGCCTAGCCCTTACCACTCTTCTGCCTTAGAGCCAATGCACAGTATTGACTCCAAGATAGAGGGTAAGGGTTTTTATTTAAAAAAAAAAAAGGCTTTATGTAGAAGATTGTCCTTGACCTGCATCTGAAAAGAAACAAAGAATCTTGAGTGGCAGAGTTGAGGAGGAAGGGCATTCCAGGCATGGACAATAGCCAGTGCCAAGGCTCAGGATTGTCCTATAAAGCTTGATATTCTCCTCCTCTCTTCCCTCTCGCTCACCCCACATATCCATTTGGCTTCCAGATGTTGTCATTGCTACCTCCCCACCATCTCTCACATTCCTTCCTTTTCTCCGTCCATGCATAGTGACCGCCCCGGGTCAGAGGAGAGGTAAGGAACACTCACTTGCACTACTGCAATAGCCTCTGAATTTAGCCTCCCTGCCTTAACTCTCTCCTCTTGTTGTGCATTTTATGGTATCCCCAGCACTTCCCTAGCACACAGAAATTAATTCCTGCACTCTTTATTGTTTGATTGTGGTATCCTAGTCAGTGGGTCAAACGATAACTCCCAAGTCCTTCTAGAAGGTTATTCTTGTACCATGGAAACTCTGGCAGATCCTTCAGAGCTGAAAAAGCCTGGCCACACTTGCCTGAGGACCTGACTAACTAAAGTCAGAGAGCCTGGATGGACACTTCAGAATTCACAATGAAGGTACAGCAATTTATGAGATAGAGTGCTATGATGTGGGAGGGAACTGTGATCTGCTCCTGTTGGGACCATATGTAAAAGAAAGTTGGCTGAAAAGACAGAACTTTGCAGCCAAGTCTAGAGATGGGAGGTCCTGGGTTCAAATCTGATCTCAGACACTTCCCAGCTGTGTGACCCTGGACAAGTCACTTGACCCCCATTGCCTAGCCCTTACCACTCCTCTGCCTTAGAACCAATACCCAGTGTTGATTCTAAGATGGAAGATAAGGGTTTAAAAAAAAAGAATTTATAAGTTGAAAATACTCTATCTGATGATAATCTGTGAAAACTTGGCTACTCTCAGCAGTGCAATGATCCGGGCAATCCTGAAAGATTCATGATGGGGAACGCTCTCCACCTCCAGAGAACGGTTGGAGTCTTCTTTCGCATCAGTGTATCTTTGGTTATATTTTGGAGTTTTGGTTATGTGCGAGTATGCTCTTACAATGACCAATATGGAAGGGCGTTTTGCATGAAAATTAAAAAATGGAAAAAAAGAAAATACTCTATCAATGGGAATGATGATCCTATTTGTATTTTATTTAGAGTAAAATTTGTGCGTTGCCATGACAGTTGAATTCCCTTTGCTCAGTATAAACTACAATGGTACTGAAGGGCAGTTTTAAATATTTCCTAATTAATTAATATAATATAATTAATATAAAATAATTAAATAATTCCTAATTTCCTAATTTTCCTAATATTTCCATAACATTAGCATATTATGGTCCAAGAATTTAGTGGAAAATATACACCAAAAATGCTGACAAAAAGGTCTCTTCGAAGCCTTAGGTGACTAGTCACTATTCAAATCCTGGCCTCTTAACCTACCTGTAAAAACTTGCTTAGTCATAGCTTCTCGGGCCTCAGTTTCTCATCTATGAAATGGCCTACGTGGCCTCCAAAGATCCCTTCCAGTTCTAAAGCTGAGGCTCCATTTCCCCCCCCTCACTCTTGGCCAAGGTAGGGAAGCTTTGCCAGATAATAATGACAAAGGAGTATTTATTTCCATGGACAGTAGATAGTATCTCAACCACACAAAACCCTCTCTAGAATCTCTCCTCATTCCAATGTCCAGACACCACGTTGCCAAAATACAGCTCCTACTTCATGGCCTACAATTATACCTCAGACTGGTTGGCCCTTTACTCCTAGAGAGTAAATCAGTTCTTTTCTTTAAGAATAGTCTTTAAGTATCCTAACAAGTTGACCAAAAAGCAGCATTAATGCAACTTCAAAAGGATTTGAGGGTTGGGAGAAAAGACACAGAACAAAAACAATGAAAACAAAATTCAGACATATTGGGGGGCAGCTGGGTGACTCAGTGGATGGAGAGCCAAGGACTGGAGACAGGAGGTCCTGGGTTCAAACCCAGCTTCAGACACTGTCCAGCTGGGTGACCCTGGGCAAGTCACTTAACTTCCATTGCCTAGCCCTTATCACTCTTCTGCCTAAGAATAGAACTGAGTCTAAAACAAAAGGTAAGAGTTTCTTTAAAATTCAAACATATAGAAGTTGGATATCTTAATCATCAGAACTCTGAGGTGACTATGCCAAGAATGTCATTTTAAAGTTCCTTACATATCACAAGGCAAACATCTGACTTTTAAATATCTCTTTGAGGTTTGTGGAAGTATTTAAAATTCATCATCTTATTAACCATCACAACAGCCCTGTGAGGTATGTATTATGCTCTTCTTTTTCTCATTTTATGGAAAAGAAAATAAATCTTGAGAAAGATTATGTGATTTGTCTATCCTAAGAAATACCAGAAATGGAATTTTGAACTCAGATCTTCTTGACTCCAAGGCCACTGCTTTTTCTGCTAGATCATGGTACTTCTCAGGGAATTTCCACAACTATTCTTTGTTACGTTAGATGTTCCACTCCATCCAGTATAATGCCCCAAACTGGCATTAAACAGAGCTTTAACTAAAGCCAAGTGTAAGGGAAGCATTACTTTCCAGTTTTTTCAGGTCATACTTCTAGTCCGTCATTGACTGTCAGTTCTAACATTATTATACCAGTTAGTGGTTTACTCTAACCACCAGATTTCTCCTGACATTGTTATATTTAACCCATAATTTCCCCAGATGAATTCCTTTGGTTTTCTCTTACTGTCTCATCTTAGTTACTCTCTAAGGAGGTTTATACTTTAAAATTTCATAAATCTGGTTACTTCCTCCAATGATACTGATTTCCAGCCTTCAGCTAAGTGTAAGGCCATAGATTCATACATTTAGAACTAGAAGGGACCAAAAGAGATCATTTAATCATTCAACTAGTACTTAACAAGTGTTTCCTATGTATGGGGTCCTAGAGTGGATTCTGGTGACACAAAGACAAATTGATAAAGTTTCTGCTTTCAAAGATCTCACTTTTTACTGGGAGGCCACAATATCTGCCCAAATAAGTATGAGACAACTGGATGAATAAAAGAATGCTAACAATTGGGAAAATCCACAAAACTACCTGTGAGAAGTAGCCCCAGCTGACCCTAAAGGGAAAGGAAAGGTAAGAAGAGTCAAGGTAGAGAATGCCCTTGAGGCAGATAGGGCATAGGCATGTCCACATGGAGCCTATGCAAAGAGAAATTAGAGAAACTACAAGCAGGTGAATTCAACTGAACCAGAGAGTGCCTGTAGAGTAAAATTGGGAAACGTTTGGAAAGAGAGCCTAGTCAGATTGTTTTTCATTCTGGAGCAAACAGGAGAGTGACTGAAGATTTTTGAGTAGGACAGTTATGGGAGTAGATCTGTGCTTTAGGAAGATTATTTTGATAACTTGATGGAAAGATGAACTGGAGAAGGGAGAATAATTATAGTAGGAAACTTCTACAGTCATCCAGGTGAAAAGAGATTAAAAAGCCTGAGTGAAACAAGAGTGGTGGTTATGTGAGTGTCAAGAAGGAGACAGAGAGGAGAGATCGAGGCACAAGTCTTGATCATTGATAAGATGATAAGGTGTAAGGAAGAATGAAGAGTCCAAGATTGTGAACCTGGGTCACTGGAAGAATGATGAAGCAATCAGCAGAAATAGAACATTTGGAGAAGTGATGGAAATAAAGAGATAATGTATTTAATGACCAATATGGTCCACTACAAATTTGTTATCTAATCTCAACTGGACCCTCACTGGAACAAGGCTATCATATTACTGCTACTAAATTGATACTCTATCTCAGTTCTCAGAGTGGCTCTTCTAAATCTTTTTCCTCATCAAGCCATTCAGATTCTCAGCTGAGGTCCTCAACCTTATATCCTAATGAGAAAATAAAGGCCATTCACCTCCTCTCCCTTTCTTTAAATCTCAAAATCCCTTAACATCAGCACCCTATCCTCTTCTCCTCTACTCCAGTCTCTGATGAATTGATGCATCTTGACAAGTCAACCCAGTATATATATATACCCTTTTCCACCTTCTCCAACAGGATACCCTATAATCAATTTTTAATCTTTCTTATACATGGGCTCATGCCATAATCCCTACAAATATTCTCAAGTCTCTCTCTCTGTCTCTGTCTGTCTGTCTGTCTGTCTGTCTCTCTCTCTCTCTCTCCCCTTGAAAAACCCTCAAAAAATGCTACCATAAACTCTAGATGTTATCCTATAACCTTCTTCCTCCTTCACAGCCAACCTCCAGGAAAAAGTTTTCCACATTCATTGCCTTCATTTCCTCTCTTCTTACCCAATTTTCAATTCTCTGCCATCTGGCTTCCACCCTCATCTTTCAAATAAACTGCTCTCTCCAAAGTTAGCAATGATCTCTTACTTGGTCAAATTTGAGGGGTGTTTCTCATGTGTAATCTCTATTGGACCTTTCTGAAGTCCTTTACTCTTTTAACCACCTTTTCCTTCTGAACACTCCCCCCTCTCTGATATTGCTCGCTCTCTCTCTCTCTCTCTCCCTCTCTCTCTCTCTCTCTCTCTCTCTCTCTCTCTCTCTCTCTCTCTCTCTCTCTCTCTCTCTCTCTCTCTCTCTCTCTCTCTCTCTCTCTCTCTCTCTCTCTCTCTTTCTGTCTCCCTTTCCTCTCTCTGACTGTCTCTTTGTCTCTCTGTCTCTCCCTCTCTCTCCCCCTCCCTACTTGCATGATCACTTCTCAGTCTCATTGGCTGGTTCATGACTGATTGTTATGGGGGTTATGCCAGGCCTTCTTGTCTCTTCTCAGTAAACTCATCAGCTCTCCAGTGCTTAATTACAATCTTTATATGAAGAGAACTTTCAGATCTACATATCTACCACTAGTTTCTACCCCTGGGCTTCACTCATGTGTCAACAATTTACCACTGGACATTTCCAGCTGATTGTCCCATTAGCAAATTCAAACTATCCAAAGCAAAACTCTTTATCTTGCCCCCCAAATCCACCCCAAACTTCTTTTTTTCCTTTGAAGGTCATCACTATCCTCCCAGATCACAATCTTGATCTTTTTCTTGACTCCTGATACTTTATCAGTTACCAAGCCTGTTGATTCCCTTCCACAATATCTCTTACATTCATCTCTTTCTCTTCACCCCTTCATAGTGTCACCACTCTAGTTCAGCCTGTCTCTTTGTGCCTCTTGCCTGCCCTAACACAATGGCCTGCTTATTGGTTTCCTCAATTCAAGTCTTGCTTCCAATTCATCTGCCACGTGACTGCCAAAGTGACTTTCCTGAAGGGCAGGTCTGACCATGTCATTCCCCTTATCAATAAATTCCAATGGCTGTCTATTGCTCTCAGTAGCAAATACAAGGTGTCCCAAAAGTCTTAGTGTCATTTTAAGCTTTAAGACATATCCTGAATAAACTGGCTTTTGAATGCTTTCACCACCTGGCCTCAATATGACTTTTCCAACCTTGTTACAAATTATTCCCCTCCCTGCATTCTGTGGTTCAGCCAGAGGTGACTTCCTCACACACCAGATTCCATCTTTTCTCCCCATTCTGTACTCACTCCTAACCACTGCTATTTAGAGTTCCTTCTTTCCTTCCAAACTCAGCCCATGCCACCTTCTGCATGAAGTCTTTCCTGATCCTCCCACCCTTACATGTAAATAGTGCCTTCCCCCCGCAAAATGATACATGCTTTTTTTGTTGTTGTTGTTAATATACAAGCTATTTCCTCTACTAGAATCCTTTAGATCAGGGACTATTTCATGTATATCTTTGTATTCTGGCACCCAAGGGTATGCTGAAGTCAACTCAAAAGAACTATTAAAATTTTAATATGAGCATTTATACCTCGGAAATCAGTAAACCACAAACAAGGGCTTGATTTAATGTTATGCTGATTGTCTAGACTTGAGAAAGTTTTGTGTGCACATTTTCTCCCCTGGAGAATTGGTTGTTAAATATTACCAACAAACTCTTGCTAGGACTTACCATAGTTCCTGGGACATCATGGGTACTTAATCAACATCAGATTGTTTTATAAACCTTACAGATTGGAATTAAGTCTTAGAGTTTGATTTGAGCCATCTCATTTAAAAATAAACAAAGCTAACCAAGGACTTCTGGTTTCCCCACAAGTTTAATAGATTTTTTAAAGTACATTTGTTATGATCCTATGCCTGCATATATTTCAAATACATTTAAATATTAGGGAAAAAACCCTTTTGACCCAAAATTTCCTCTTAAAACCTTTGTATTTCAACATCTAATATTTTCTCCCTGGAAGTATTAAATAGAGACTTGTGCAAGCATCCCATCATGATCTAATGATTTCTATAGCAATCTCTTTTTTTAAAACCCTTACCTTCCATACTAGAATCAATACAGTGTATCAGGTCTAAGGCAGAAGGACAGTAAGGGCTAGCAAAGGGGTTTAATTGATTTGTCTAGGATCACACAGCTAGAAAGTGTATGAGGCCACATTTGAACCCAGGTTCTCTAATCTCCAGGCCTGGTTCTCTATCCACTAAGCCACCTAGCTACCCATCTCATACTTCTTCCTAAAGTAAAACTAAAATTCACAGGATTCTTAGTGATGGAGTTGGGACATAGGGACCTGAATAGAAAACCAAAAGGATCAGTATTTAGATTGTACACAGTTCACTCATTGGCAGACTAAGAAAATTGGAAAAAGTAATATGGACTTCTCAAATTTCTATATCCTCAAAATATCAGCAAGTGATGCTAACCCACCTCTTCTCTGTCCAGACCTGATGTGTGACCTTGGGTAAGTGACTTAATTTCTTTGGACCTCAATTTCTTCTTTTATAAAATGAGGGAGTTAAACTAGATTATCCCTAAAGTCTGGTCTTTTGATGCTCTAAATCAGTGATATCGAACCTTTTAGAGGAGTGAGTGATGTGAGAAATATCCTCAGGCGTGTGTGGCGAGGAGGGGAGCAGCCCAACCCCTCTTCCCTTTGGCTTTCTAATTCTGGCAAACTCTGTGCTGGGGCTATGGTGCACGTGCCTACAGAGAGGGCTCTGAGTGCCCCCTCTGGCACTCATGCCATATAGTTTGCCACCAAGGCTCTAAATCATAAAGAACTCAGCTTGGGGAACTTAAGTGTGAGAACTCTAAGTGGATGCTGTAACTAATAAGCATATCTCCTAGAGAATTGTTGGAGGCTCACTGAAAATAAATGAATTGCTAGAGTCACTCAGCTAGTGTCAGAGTAAAGATCTGAACCCAGGTCTTCCTTTCTCAACCCTATTCAATAAACAATATAGCCACTGCAAGCTAATAATCAATATTATCAAGAGTAATAACTACACAAAAACTGACTCGTATAGTGCTTTAAGTTTGGCAAAGCTTACTTACTTACATTAACTCATTTGGTCACTTCAACCACTCTATGAGATAGATATTACATTTTTAATATCCCCATTTTAAAGGGAATGAAACTGAGGCTTGGAAAGATCAAGTTACTTGTTCATGAGCATAGAGAGTCACAGGGTCAATGGTGGGGTCTGATTCCAAGGTCTTCCTGACTCCAAGTCTAAGACTCTATTTTCTCTCACTTCTCCCAGGATTAGCCCAACCTATCAAGAGGAGGAAGCTCAATTATTGTGTAATATGAAGTAGAAAAACTAAAATGCAGAGACAAACTCCAGTCAAACAAGACCATCTGATTCTTCTCTTCTCCAACCTCAGAAGGAAGTAGGGACAACACTAAATCATGTTATCTCGCATAATAAAAACCAGACATGCCCCTTCATGCTGCCTTTGGAAAACTATTTGGATAGTCAGAAAGTCTATCACCAGTGAACTCGAGGCAACACTAACAACTCTCAAAACTCATGCAGTCCCACTCAGGCCAGCCTTTCCTGACAAAAGTGTGGTGTTTGGTGGTATCGGAGTGGTGGTACCCAGACTGACTTCTGTATATATTTCTGTAGGTCAGGGCAACATTAGGTAACAAGGTGGTCATTCATGCTCTCAACAAATATTTATTGAGTATGCTTAAGGCTGCACACATTGAGAGAAGTCCCTAAGGCGACACTGGGGATCATTCAGAAGCCAAAGACTAGGAATGGGTTCCTTGGTTGAGAGAGTGCCAGACAATCTTTCACTTGAAATAGAGACATCCCCAGACCCACCCCACCAGCATCACACACAAGGATTCTTTTGCTGGAGTTTCAGTTATGTTGATTCAAGGAGGCAGTTCAGGAGTAAGGGAGAGGATGCAGAAAGTGGTTCCAAAGAGAAAACAGTTTATTTCCTATCTCATCACACTTAGATTCAAAGGCCCTGGTGCCAACAATCAGCTTATAACCTCCCTCTTGTCCCTAATCAAAAGCCATAAAACTGTTCCCTTTCCGGGTACACACCCTTTTGTGGTATTAAATCCTTTTTACAACTGTATTCCCCTCTAAGGCTGCTAAATGTCCATTTTAATCTAATTACACCTTGAAAAAAATGTGAGTCTGTTCTGGGCAGGTATAGGGTTATTTTGCTGTGATCTTATAGCCACTTAGAATGACCCTAACCAAAACTAAAAGAAGGGGGCTGCTGGACACCCACCACATTAGCCCTTAAAAGGACTATAAGTCTTAAAAGACTGGGCACCAGTTACTAATAGCCTGCCTTCTTTAGCTGATGGCTAGAGCTATCTCCCCATCTTAGAAGGGCAGTAACTGAGAGATCGAAAGGCAGTATTAGTTCATCCTTCTGAGACTCAAGTTCTGCTTGTCTAAAGACTACATCTGTCTTTGAACCACAAAGCTCCATTGAATTGGTCAGGAGACCTAAAGCATGATTCATGGTGATCATGCCACCCCTAATCTCTCCTTCCATCACAACCTACTGTGCAGTAGGGACTGGCAGTCTGTGACCTATGCTGTATCTAGCAAGTAATTGCTCTTTAGGATTTAATACTCAATTTATTTTCATTGTTGGCATTTTGTTGTTGTTTTTTTTTTTTTTAATTTTAAATTCAGTAGCCTCTGGTTCTTTAAGAGTTCTAGTGAGGTAAAATAGAGGCATGTCTTAAATCTCTCTGTAAATGGGTTCTAAATATTTTAGGCTCTTTTATTGTTCTTTTCCTCTCTGAAGATGGTCAGATTCCAAGCCAGTTGTAGAAGAAAGAGCATTTGACATCAGAAGACCTGAGTTCCTAAACCACCTTTGTCACTTAAGTATAGCTGTGTTACCTCCTGCAAGTCTCTGAACTTCTCTGGATATCAGTCTACTCTGTAAAATAAAGGTGTTTGACTGGATGGGTGATCTTTAAGGCCACTTCCTGCACTGACTGTTGGTGGTTCCTGGGTATGTGTCTGGGTGGAGAAAGCATTTGAATTCTCAGATAAATGCCCCTTTTCTTTTTTCCTTTTAAAATGTATTTTCTCCCTTTTAAATGATACTTTATTTCCCTCCAATTACATGTAAAAACAATTTTTGGCATTCTTTTTTAAAAATTTGAATTCCAGTTTCTCTCCTCCTTTCCACCCTCCTTTACTCCCTTCTCCTATGCTTCCCTCCTCCCTGAGATGGTAAACAATCTGATACAGATTTTACATGTACAATCATATAAAAACAATCAATGCCCATTTTCAAAGAAAAAATGAGCCCCATTTATATACCACCATTTCTATTGTAACTTTAATTTATGTCAATATTTATACTGTGTACCATTTTTCTCTCTTCACTTGAGAACTTTGAATAAATTTTCATTTTTTCCCACTTGGGCTTTAGTAACTCAGCAAACACGTCTAGATAGAAGCATCCTGCTTGAAGTCAAAAGGCTCCTCCTCAAAAGCCTAAGAAGGACCAGACCAAGCCCAACCCTAATTTTACAGGTGAGGAACTTTGGACGCAGCCCAATCTCTGACCCACCTTGGACCCTGCTCCATTCTGCTCAGCTCTTAGGACAGCATGCAAACTATCGCGGGGGTCCCCATCACTTTCCACTCCTTATGCCAGAACTCGGTCGAACGCACCCCATGGCACCCCTTTCCCCCTCGAGTGACTCCCTTCAGTCCCTTCTTGCCCTCTGCACGCCCCGGTCGGGGAACCTTGGCTGTGCAGCGCCCCCAACCTCTAGTGCCTCAGATTCCTCACGCAAACCCGGCGACGCAGAGCGCTTTTTACCTTCCTCTGGGGCTCAGCCGGCTACTGCCTCCCTTCCCAGGCGGTTGCCGCGGCGCCGTCTCCTCAGCCACTCTCACCCAAGCGTTCTCCTCCGTCCAGGTGCAGCCTGTGTCTCTAGTCAGAGCCAAGAAGGTGTGCTCCTCTCCCCGAATTGAGACCGGAGGGCAGGCTGGATCGATTTCACCAATGAGCGGCGACCTCCTAGAACTCGCCCCGCCCCGTCCCACCCTCCTCCGAACTTTCTCCTCTCCCAAGTCTCCTTCCCTCTGGGGCGCAGCCCTTCCCCTCCCTCCCTCCTTTCCTCTCTAGGGCCCCTCTCCGTGCAATCTTCTCTTCTTAGTTCTTCCCCTTAGTTCTACCGTTCATCTAGCTTGCTCTCTTTCTGCCCTTTTGTCCCTGCGCAGGGTTTCCCAGCTTTCCACCTCCCATCTTTCTTCTCCTTTTTTTCTGTCTCCTTTCCCAGAGATCTTCTCAGCTCCACCTTACCTTATTATCCTCTTCCTCTGGCCACACTTCTCAGTATTTTTCACCCTTCTTCAGCCTTTCTTCTGCCTCTCATTGGACAGGCTCACAGTATTGAAGTTTCGTTTTCCGCTATTAATTATAAGACCTGAATATAGTACTTGACCATTACCGAGCCCTTCACATGTAACTTCACATATATGATTTTTCATTTCATCAGAGAAAGGCAGTGCAAAGAGCAATGGACAGGAACCACCTGCGATGCTCACTACCTGGAGAATCATGAATAAATCACTCAACCTCTCTGGACCTCAGTTTCCCTATTTGTTAAACAAGTTGGATTTCAAGATCTCACAGGGATTTCCCAGTTCTAAATCTTATTAAGTCATCTTTTATGACAAAAGTGTTGTTTTTCACTCCTTCCAATAAATATGTTTCTAAGTAAGTAGAGGGAGAGGGGAAATGCCCTTTCCCCTCTTCACCAAGTCATCACACATAGCAACCTTTGAGGTCAACTGGTTAGGTAGTGCAATGGGTTAAAGCCCCTGAGTTTCAATTCATTAAGATAGGAATTTGAATTCAAGCTCAGAAACATCCTGGACCCTGGTCAAATCACTTAAAACGCTCTTATTTTTGGTTTCTTCATCTGCAAAATAATAACAGCACATGGATATTTAATAAATGCTCCGTTGACTGAGTGACCTACCTTACCCAATCATTTTGAGAATCAAATACATGCAAAGTTCTTGGAGAAAGAACCAACTGAACAAAGAAATAGAAGCCCTGGTTTCCAGACCAGACTATTATTTGTTAATCACTTACCCTCTGTGAGACTTTTACTACCCAACTCCAAGAGTTATTGTGAAGGTCAGAGGAGTGAATTCATGTTAAAAATGCCTCTTTAGCTACCGGGGAGGAGGATGGAAAAAAGGAATGAAAGTTGCTATTATGTAATTTGTATACTGTTAAATGACAGTATGTGCCCTCAGAAATCCTGGGACTGAAATGAACTTTTGCTCTTCCCCATTTCCTTCCTTTCAACATTAAGAACCCCTGGAGTAGATACTTTCTAAGTCTGATAAGATACTTTCAACATTACCCTCCCCCATCTCTTGTCCTGGGATGATTATTCCGAGTCTTGGCTGCCCATTGAGGTGTGCCAGCTTTTTCTTTCATAGATTCATAGAATGCTAGAGGCAGAAAGGACCTTATCAGAGTTAAAATGGACCTCAGAGGTCATCTCCTCCACTCACTTCTGAACTGGAATACCCGATGTAGTATTCCTACCTGATAAGTGGTCATCCATCTCCTACCACAGATCTCCAGGCAGAAGGAACCAATCCATAATATTTGAGAGAGCCCATTCCATTTTTGAAACTAGTTGCCAACTTCCTTAAAAAAAAACACAGCCTGATTGCTTTACAACTGAGGAACTAAATAATAATAACAGCCAGTCTATACACAGCACTTTAAGGTTTGCAAATTTAACAATATTATCTCATTTTATCCTCATGGCAACCCTAGAGGATAGGTGCCATTATTATCCCCATTTTACAGAAATGGAAGCAGACAGATGTTGAGTTATTCACCCAGGGTCACAGAGCTAATAAATTTATGAGGCTGGACTTAAAACTTGGGTCTTTCTGACTTCGGACACAGAGCTCTATCCAATGTACCTAAGTATATGAAATGAGATCCCTGAAATGAAGTAATAAATATGGGATTGAATTTCCATTTTACTGACTTACTTGGAAACATATTAGTATCTGTTCAGTCAATAAATATTTATTAAGTACAGGCTATGGTGAATGCCCAGTGCCATGTTTAGTGTTGGAGTTATAAGACAGAATTAACTAGCTGCCCTGCCCTTCTCTTGGCCTCTCATTGGAAACAGTAAAATGAGGAGACTAGTGTTAGCATAAAGGGAAAAGAAGTAGAGGAGAGTGGGTGGGAGTGGCATGAATTCACTTGGAAATTGTCCCAGAGTCTTTTTCTTGGTGCAGTACCTGCCACAAGCCCAGATGATTCTATCTACTTAAGAGAAGTAGCCTCAGGAAAGACTATATGTTTTAGGAGCTGTGCCATGATTTCTGTGGTTGCAGAGTATCCTGGAATGAAGCAGGAGTCTGGGGAGTTTTGTGGCCATGACCAGGCAGCAATCAGGCCTTTGGCGTATCCCATCATTGTGGCCTTTTAGAAGCACTCCTGACTGCCCTTCCCATAAAAATGGTAGCCACAATATTTGTATTTGGGGATGAGGCTGTGATGACGGGTGTTGTAGGTCATTAGATTCTGAACATTATCTAAACCCTCCCTAAACAACTGTCCTGCCCCAAGATTGTGTCCAGTCCAGCTGTCCAGCGATTTTTGTTGTTTAAAGTTTGAGCATGCTAACAACTGAACTAGATGGCTTTTAAGCTACTCTAGCATGCTGTGATTTTATAGTCCTGATTTCAAGGAGTTTATGGCGGAGTTATCCGTTTATACAGATTAAATTTGGAGTGTCTGGATAGGAACAACAGAATCTCAGTACTGAAAAGAACCTCAGAAAGCTGGACAAACAGGTAGTCTTCCCTTAAATCATTTAGTGATGGGGTGTTGAAAATGGGAAGGATTTTTTAAAAAGAATAAAGAACTGGAAAATGGTCATTGTGTTAGGTTGGGGTGATTGATGTTAGACCATAATTTGGGGTTTCTCAGGTGGATTGATGGTGGTTTGGTGGGTATATTGGAGTCACAATGATATTTCATAAAGCAAATCTAGAGTATAGCTCTTCAAAATACCATGATGTGCCATTTTTTTCCCAAGTAATAAGGATGTCGCAAAAATGTTCTATTTTATCAGCAAGGAGGCAAATGTTTGCACAATGGAAGGGTGAGGTATAGTAAGCATTAACAAGTCTTCCGTGTACATATTATCAATATGGTATAGAAAACTAAGTTGCCACCCTTATTACTATTTTTGATATGATACAGAACATTGAATTGCCACCCACATAAACTGGGGGATTTTTTTTCCATTTAAGGATCATGGGATTTAAGAGATGGAAGCTATTTTAGAATGAATAAATAAAGCAATTATTAAGCACTTGCTATGTCCAAAGCACTATGCTAAGTGCTGGGGATACAAATAGAAAAAAGGGAAATGATTTCTAATGTTAAAGAACTCACATTTTAATGGAGGAGAAAACACATATGGAAGGTTTCAGCTACAAGTCAGATGAAAAAGTCTCTCTTGGTCCTTAGAGTATATCAGCAAAGCAGTTGGGAATGTTAGAGGTCATCTAGTTCAACATGCTCATTTTGCAGATGAGGAAACTGAGGCCCAATAAAGCTAAATTATTTGCTCAAGATCACACAGGCAGTAAATAGCACAAACTCGAACTAGGACTCTAACTGAAGTCCTTTAACTCCAAATTCAGTCCTCTTCCTACTACTCCCATGACTTCATCTTTAAGCTATGTATTTATATGACTACTTCCCAACAGAGCTTGTTGATGTTTCTGAAACCCTATAAAATTATGTCTAGCTTGGTAATGTGGTTAGATCATTTCCAGCAGTAAGTATCATATATATGGCATTTAAGCACAAAAATCAGAAATGAAGCAGGCTTAGAAAAGCCAGAGTTCTGTTCTTATAAATAATATCCCAAACCCACAAACTACTTAAACCTTTTGAAGCAGAATAAATTCTGCATTTTTAGCAAATTTGAAATTATGCTGGAAACTCCTCCACAATATTTAATGATACCATTCATTTGTATGCAGTTTTATATTTTACAAAGGATTTCTATGTTAAATATCTTTTTTGAGCTTCGTATCAACCCCAACACATGGAAAAAGTATGGATAGATTTTATATTATTTTTCCATCTTACAGATGGACAAACCAAGGCTCCCACAAATCCATGATTTGTATCAGGACAAATGCATGGTTTTTGATCAAATTATGACTAGAACCTAGGTCTCAGTCATCTGGTCTAGTGGTCTTTCCACTATAATGCACTGCTTTCAAGTGGTTAAGATGATTTTGGTCTAATTATTTACAATAGTTATAAGCTATGCTCTTGTGCACTGATCATGTTTTTAAAAACTTAAAAAAAGATCATGATGTTTACTTAGTTGTGAATCTGTATTCATTTTTAAAAATTATTTTTGTGCCTTTCATCCCAGAATCTCCAGTTTATGTATGAACATTAATTATCATGCCACTCTGAAATTTCTGGATTCATTTGGACAGTGTTTAGAATAAATCTTTTCAGAATTTTGATTTCCATAGATAAAAATAATATTTATTCCTAAAGCAGGGAAATTGCTTTATTTAATGTATGATCCTTACTGATCAAAAAGTCATAAAAATATCTGAATTGGAAGGAATTTCAGAGGCCATCCAAAATTGTTTTGTTTTTATCTTAATATTCTTAGCACCGATTGTAATGCTCAAGATATAGGAGGAAAGTAATATAAGCTTGTAGAATGGAATTGAATCTAAGTCAGTTCAAACTTTTGCAAGAAAATTCCTTCTACTCCATAATCAAAAGGTGGTTTCACACTTTCTTTGCAGCCCTCCAATGATGCTGAATTTATTGCCTCCCAAGATGATCCAATTCCTACTTTTGGATAGCTCTATATTAGGAGGTTGCTCCTTCCCTCAAGCCTACATTGGTTTCTTTGCCCCTTTCAACCATTGCTGCTAGGGCCAAGGAAAACAAATCTAAACTCTCTTCAGTGTATAACCCCTTCAAGTACTGGAAACAGTATTTCCTAACACCTCTTTCCCAGACAAAACATGATGCATTTCTTTAACAGATCTTCAGATGGTATGAACTCCAATCTCTTCACTACGCTGGTGGCCTCCTCTGAATATCCTCCAGTTTATTCATGTCCTCCATAAAATATGGCATCCAGACTTGAATACAATATTCTATTAGAGTCATTGTAGAATAAATACATAGATCTCTTACCTTGCCAGTTTTGAATACTGTACTTCCTAATGCAAGCTTAGATTGTTTTAGGTCTTTTGAATGCCATATGACACTGCTAATTCATATTAAGGAACCCATATATCCAATTCTATACTTGTAAAGCTGATTTTTAACCTACCCAATCATAAAACTTTGCATTTTTTAGCCCTATTAAAATTTTAGCCTTATTAAATTTAATCTGACTAGATTCAACCCAATGTTCTGACCTGCTGATATTTTTGAACTATGATTGTCATCAGTGTGTTAACTATACCTTTCAGCTTTATATCTTCAGAAAATTTGGCAATAATGCCTTCTGTCTTTAATCAAATTACTGTTAAAAATGTTAAATGGCATATGACAACATTGATCCATTAGAGATCTCCCTCCATGTTGACAGTGAACCCTTAATGACTTTTTGGAACTGACCATTCAACCAGTTCTGCAAATATGAAACCATCCTATCATCTAGCCCATAATTTTCTGTCCTTTCCACACGAACAGTTTGTGGCCACATCACATGCTTTGCTAAGCCTATGTAAGCTCTTCCAAATAATTTCCCCAGTTTTAATAGCCTTAAAACTGTAAAAAAGCAATAAGGTTATTCTGGCATAACCTGCTGTTGGATGAAACCATTTGTGATCATTGCTGCCTTTTCTAGATATTTGCTAACAATCCTTTTCAAAATAAGCTCTAGAAGTTCTTCAAGAATCAAACTATTTTATAGACTCCATTACCTTCCTTTCTAAAAAATGAGACAATATTTGTCCTTAACCAGTCTTGTGATATCTTTACTCGTCTTTGTTATTTGTTAAGCATTAATGGCATTGATTTGTCAATTACACCTGTTCTTTCTTGTACTACCCCAGTATATAGTGTTGATGGTGTTTTTGTAGTTGTTGTTTTCTGAGTCGATAAACACAAGTCAAAAAAAAACCAGAGGATGCTAAATAGCTAACAGGGACCTTAGAGTCATCCAATCAAATCCCATGATTTTATAACCGAGGAAATTAGGTCCCAAACAGATGGAATTACTTACCTAAGGTCACATAGATAGTAAGAAGAGTCAGGATTTGAACTTATTAACTAATCATGTTCCATTTTTCTTATCTACACTCCCATTTCTTAAATTCTGGTTAACTAAAAAAAAAAGACACTTTGCACTCAAAGTAGAAGATAATGATTTGTTAAGAAGTTTATACTAAACCTTTAGTACACAAAGTCTGAACCCAATCTTAAGAGTCCAGGGTGATCTACAGACTAGCATTATAAAGTAGAAATGAGTAAGAAAGATTTCAGTTAAACTTAAATTTCTTAGGTGAATTTTGAAACTCCGTGTAACCAATAAATGCTCTAGATCATTTTTATCCCAACTCCCACCAAGGAATGTGGTCTCCACAATTTATGGAGCTATATTTACCCCTCAGGGTTCCAGGAGTTCTCTTGAAAGGTCAGGGATCATTCTTCCCATCATCTTGAGCCCACAGTGGTATGTTTTCCCCAAAGATTATCACATAAGAATTAATTTACTCAAGACACTTCTTAGCTGTGTAACCCTAGGCAAGTCACTTAACCTCCATTGTCCGGTCTTTAACACTCTCCTGCCTTGGAACCATCACACACCATTGATTCGATGGAATCCAAGTTTTTTAAAAATTAATTTAATCGGTTAGCCTTAAAAAATTTTAATGGAATAATTACTAAGAGGTACACTAAGAACAATTGGTACAACGCATTCTCCTAATACTCTCTCTCCCCAAAGCATACAAAGCCCAGAGGAAAGGGGACTCAAGTTTAGAATACAAAAGGTTAACATGGCTTCTATTGCTGGAAATCTTCCTGTCATTTGTGAGGTGCTCAAGAAGTTCTCCTTTAAATATAATCAGCTTCTCTTCTGGGATCTCTGTAGAACTATGGCTCTGGCCTGCCCTTGGCTCTCAAAACATACCCTCTCTCCAGCCATGGCTGTCATGAGAGAGGATGCAAAGACACCAATGCGAAGTCAAAAATCCTCCAGACTCTGTAAAACTCCCATGGTCCTCCTCTGGCCACAAGGAATGAGAGTGGAGAGGGGAGTCCTGGCGGAGGCTCTTCCTTCCCTCCTACAGTTCCTCCTGAAAGATGTGCTCACAAAGCCACATTTCCTCCAATACCTGGAAGTCTATCCCTTCTCAACTTGTTTGATGATTTATAGACAATCCTTGAGACACAGCCAAGTTTTCTCGGCCTTTCTGGACACAATTCTTGTGCAACATCAATCCATTCAAAGGGTCTTTAGCATTTAGTCTAGGGCCTATGAGGGGTCAATTGATTTAGACATTTTCTCAGCTAGTTAATATATCAAAGTTAGAGGTAGAGGGCAGCTAAGTCATTACTAGAGACAGGAGGTGCCAGTCCATTTCTGACCATGGACACTTCCTAGCTGTGTGACCCTGGATAAGTCACTTAACCCCTATTGCCTAGCCCTTAACACTCTTCTGGAACCAATACACAGTATTGATTCTAAGATGGAAGGGAAGAGTATTTTTTTAAAATGAGGTAAGATGGTTTCAACCTCACTGTTATACTTGGAAATGACTGCCTAGAAAATCATGGAAGTTGGTAGAATATCTTCCTATAAGTATGAGGGGGGAAAAAAAGCCCTTTAGTCCGATGCATTTCCAGAAAAAAACTTCATGCGGTTAGGATAATACAGGGAAAAAATCTTTATGTAATATTCCCTCTGGGCTGTTTTTTTTTTTTAAACCTGGCACTAATCCTTGAGAGTTGGGTCCCCTTAGGGTTGCTGCCTTTGCTAAGATCTACAGTATACCTTGTGGATTTGTACTCTGCTATTATTATTCACAGGGCCTAATTGTATGCTTACTATCAACAGCTAGCTGGTAGGGAAAAAAGTGGCTCAAAACAAGTGTTGTTGTGATGAAAGAGTCAGGATAATAAAACAATGTAAAACAACACCGCTCACAATCCTGTGGGACATTCAGCACAGATACAGGGTCTGCATGAAGAAAGGCCACAGATTTTGAGTCCGATGGTAATGAGAACTTGTGGCCAAGCCTTCTCGGGCCTCTTGTGCTGATTCACGTTCTTCCCTCTCCTTCGAAGTCCTCCTAAAACTCAGCTCTCAGTGGCCAGGCAGCTCTCTCCTGTGCTGCTGGGGTTCTTGTTCCTGAAAGCTGCTGCTGCTGGTCTCAAGCCTTTCTACATCCAGAAGTCCTGGGAGGGGGGTCTCTACTCCCTCAGCTGGGACTTGAATGCTCTGAAATTTTCTCCAGTGACTAGGTGGGGTATCTTCTTCCTCAGTTATTTAAAGCCTTTAAGGAATATGGCCAGTTTTTAGCCCAGCTGATTTTCAGCCCAGTCAATTGTGCTACCCCTTCTGACGCAGAGAAAAGTGTTTATACTTTGTACAGTGTTAACACTTTTTTGCTACATTTAGTATCTTTGTCATCTCTGCCTGTATCCTTACTCTGTCAACTGTATTGGGAAGGGTGAATCGAATCCCTCTCCCAGGATACTAAACATCAAATATTTCTAGTAAGTGGCTGATATCTAAGATTTAAAGAGAGTTAATAACAACATAAATAGGTAGGGCCCAATTCCATTCTCCAATGGATCATGGTCAAAGGATATGAATAAACAGTTCTTTAAAAAGAAAGTGTAAACTAGAAATAACCATGTGAAAGATTGCTCCAAGTCACTAATAATAAGAGAAATTCAAATCAAAATAACTGTGAAGTTCCAGTTCATACCCAGAGAACTGGAAAAGATGACAAAAGATAAAATAAGCAGAACCAGGAAAACATTGTACATGGTGACAGCAATATTGTGGAATGATCAACCATGACAGACTTAGCAATTCTCAGCAATAATGATCCAGAATTATTCTGAGGGACAGATGACAAAGAATGCTATCCACCTCCAGAGAAAGGGCTCTTGGAGTAGGGATGCAGATGGAAGCATATGATTTTTCACTCATTTGAGTATATGCTTTGAGGGTTTAGTTTTATAAGATTATTCACTTACAAAAAGGAACAATATGGAACTATGTTTTGCATGATATATAACTGAGATTGAATTGCTTGCCAGCTCCAGGAGGTAAGTAGGAAAGGAAAGAGGGACACAATTTTGGATCATATAACTTTGGAGAACTTATGTGGAAATTTGTTATTAAATGTAATTGGTAAAATAAAATAAAATGAAATCATTTTAAAAAGATGACAAAAGATGGTACTAGTCAATGCTGGAGAAGCTGTGGAAAGACAGGCTCACACTAAAATTTGGTTAGTGGAGCTAAGAATTGATCCAACTATTCTGGAAAGCGATTTGAAATTGTTAAAAATTAAATAATATGTCCATACTTGATGAGCCAGAGATCTATCTCACCACTAGACCTACTAATGAAGTAAAAAACAGAAAGAATATTCCCATATATATTATCAAAATAGTCAAAGCAGCATTTATTTTGGTTGGTACCTATGATGTGAAAAGGAAGTATTCTTTGGGTTTTTATTATCTTTTTTTTAAGGAGATGTTCTTTGATAAAGGAATAGCAAAGAATTATGGTTCATGAATACAATGAAATATTGCTCTACTGTAAGAAATGATGACTGGGATGAATTTGGAAAAAAAGAGTAAGATTTATATGAAATGATACAAAATAAAACAAAAAAAGCCAAGAGATCAATATAAGTAGTGACTACAACAATGCAAATTAAATGCAACTCTTTAGCTGACACCCCAGTAACTCATAATCCCCACCTCCCACAAAAGGGCTGGGAAAATGTGTTTCATTCCCTTCAATGCAGAGGTGGTAGGCTAGGTATGGAATATTGCACCTATAGTTAGGCACCATAACTTGATGATTGTTTTATTGAACCAGGACCATGCTGGAACCAGCTCAATTTGGAGAGTTATTTGTTAAATTTTCACTATCTATACTTTGGGAAATTGGAAAAGCTACAAATTGATTATTTTGTTAATTATCTATATGTATCATGAATTTTTGGAAAGCTGGTTGTCAAATGCTTACCAGCACAGTCCTGGTTATATTGCTTTTTTTTTCCTCTTTATTTTTAAACCTCTGTTACAAGTAATGGCTTACTAGGTAGGAGAAAGGAGGAATATATTCAGACAAATTTGATATAGCAACAAAAACCTCAATAAAGTTTTTTTTTAAGATTTGCAATCATTTTTTAGATATATGCAATTATAAAAAACAAATGATTACTGGATGAACATAATGGGAAGATGTGAGTTGAAGTTATTAACTATGTGACCTTGAGGAAGTCTCTGAATCAATCTGGGACTGAGTTTCCTTAACTTTAAAATGATGGGATCTTGCTAGTTTCTTTTGATTACATTTAAAAATTTTTGTTAAATATCTGTTGTGTGCATAACCCTGAGATAGATGCTGGTGAGACCCAAAGTTACAAGGATGGTCAGTACCACATATCTGGCATGCCATATCTAGCATAATAGAAGAATGCAATTCTACAATGCTAAGGCCTCCATACCTTTGTATATAGCCATCCTCACACCTGGAAAATTATCTTCAGATAGATAAAGCATTTATTAAGCTCTTACTAGTCATTGTTCTAAACTCAACTTCTCCTCTTGTAATCTTAACCATCCTACAAGCATTAGTTCAAAAGTTACCTCTTTGTGCTAGGTGACAACAGAATGCACCGAGCTCTGGATATGAAATCAGGAAGATCTGAGTTCAAATCCTTAGAAACTTACTAGCTGTGTGACCATGGGCACGTCACTTCACTGCTGACTACATCAGTTTCTCATCTATTGCATGGAGATAATAATAGAGCCTACCTCCCATGGTTATTTGAGGATCAAAAGAGATAATATAGGTAAGATGCTTAATATAGTAGATGCTATTATATTATAATTATTATATTTTTTATAAATTTATATATATAAATAAATATTTATAAATAAATTTATAAAATAATAATAATATAAATATTACTGTTATTTTTATTATTGTTATTATTATAGCCTTTCCTGATTCCCCCAGTCAGAAATGACCTATCATTTCTTGGGCCTTGCACAGGACTTTTTTTAACTCTCCACATTCTTTTCATATTATATTTATATTATAATTATCTTTTTGTGTATTGTCTGTTTCCCTGCTTCTCCCTGTAAGCTTATGAGGGCAGGGGTTATGTCTTACCCAAATCCTGACTTTTTCTCTCAATGCCTGGAAAAATGCTCTACAGTAGTAAATTTGTTTGAATTTTTATAACAAGTGTTACAATATCCATTATGAACAAGACTACTCACCTTTACCAGGGACAGATGTGAATTCAAGGTTTTAAGAGAAAAGAGCCCTTCCCTAGAATTGTTTTAGAATAACTTTGTGAAAACTTAAATTATAAAAATAGGTATTATAATGTTTTGTATATATTCAAATAAAGACTTATGTTCATGTCTTCCTCTCTCCATTAGATTTATAATATCTGTACACTTATACATATATGTCTATGCACACACAGAGAGAAAAGACAGAGGGAAGGAGAAAGGAAAGGGAAGGAGACAGGAGAGAGAAAATCCCTTGAAATCCTGAGCATTCCTTAGCTCCTTTACAACCAAATGAGAACTGTTGACCAAGGACATTCCAGAACTAACCATTCCATTTCTTGGAAACTGACCACACCCTGTTGACTTCACTTCATGGCCAACTACACAGACTGGAGAATACCCATCCATCTCTTCTTCTTTTATCCCTTTATTAACTTTTTTTAAACCCTTATTTTCTGTTTTAGAGTTTATACTAAAAATCTATTTCAAGTCAGAAAAGCTATAAGAGCTAGGCAATTGGGGTCAAGTGACTTGCCCAGAGTCACATAACTAGGAAGTGTTTGAGGCCAAATTTGAACCCAGGACCTCCAAACTCTAGGTCTGGCTCTTTATCCACTGAACCACACAGTTGCCCCTATTAACTTTGTTTTATAAATCTAGAATCAATCTTTTTTCCATCTGCACACTGTTTTTTCCATTTCTAGATGGGCTAACATCTGCAAATACAAGTTTCTTCCAGTGGGCCACCATCATGGGTGGGCTAAGGTAGCCCCTGGTGACATTATTGTTTGCCATTTTTTCTTACCAGCACCAGGTTCTAGAGATTCCTCTCAAACTACCTTATAGTTTGTGCATATGTATATAGAAATAAGTTTGCTTTATATTTATGCCTTTTATTTTGGGGTGCACACTTGTTTTCTCTTTTAGAATGTAAGCTTTGTTAGCATGTTAACATCAATTGGTTTGTTGTTTCATTATTTGTACTTGTATGCCCAGTGCCCAGTACAGTGTGTGGCACATGGTAGATATTTAATACATATTTGTTGATTGGTTTATTTCCTGCTTTTTGATACTATAACTTCATGAAGAGATGAAAAGGGGTACATCTAGTTATGTTTGTAGTTAAAGTTTTCAGGTTTCTTAGAATCTCTAGCTTTCTCTAAGACTCAGTTCAAGGCCTACCTCTTATAGGAAGTCTCCCAGATTCCCCTCAATTGCTGATGTCCTTCCTCTTGGAAATTACTTTCTCTATATTTTAAATTTATTTATTTTTGCACATGTTGTTTTCCTCCAGCAGAATATAAATTCCTTGAGGGCAGGAATTGTTTCAATGTTATCTCTGTACCTCCGTGACCTAGCACAGTGCCCAACACCCAGTAGGTATTTAATAAATGTTTGTTGAATGAATAGTTTCTTGCTAATTTAACACATTTATTAAATGCCTTCTATGTGCAAAGACATTGGGCTTAGATGCTGACATGCCCAGCACAGATCTTACTCCTACTCCTCAGGTGCTAACAAATCTAATGAAGGAAGAGGAAAAGGCATGAAGGCATAGTTTTAGTTGAATGACTATTTGACTATTTTATTCAATTCCCTTCCTAGGTCAAATAGAATTTCAAGTAAATTATGATGGTTAACATTTAGCTACAATACAATTAGACATTTGGGTAGTTTAGCAGCTGTCATCATGAGTAGTAATTACACAGTCACCTAAGTTTTTAAGACAAGGAACAGGCAGGCCTTGTGATAGGATCGAGGAATAGGAAGAAACAAAATTATGCTTCAGTTTATTGGTGGTAAAAATTTCAAAAATGTGCAAGTTAAAAAAATTTTTTTTGGTTCAACAGCCAATTTGGATCTGCTAATATTTGCAATTGGTTTCAGAAGAATTTTCACCAAAAGAATGCCAAAGAATTGCCCCCCCAAGCCAGAATGTGATGTTTTGACCACAACTTTATTTTGACTTGTGTGAGGTCCTGAGGGGCTTCGAGAGACTTTGGAGGGTTACCAAGGAATCCAGATCAAGCAAGACTTGTGAGGTTTTCGAGATGCCTGTGACCATAAGCAACCTCCACCACCATCCCCAGCTAGCTACAGGATGCTGTGGTTCTCTGGGGTGAGGCAGCAGCAGTCATGTTCAGCATTTCTCCAGCAAGCAGATAACGTGTAAAACTGAAAAAGAAACAGTGCCATACCCAATGGGGGCAGTGGGCGGTTTTAATTCCTTAAATGAAACATGGAAACTACCACACATGATTATTAAGATGTTTAAACTTTTAGCCTTGTTGATCAGGTTACCAAAAGGAATTCAAGATGTTTTTTAGAACCATTTTTCATGGCATGGAAGGAGAAACCGAATGAGCAGAGCCCAAGCAGCATCATTAGCCTCCACCTGGGTCATGATAAAGCATTAGCTACAACAGGACAGATCTAGACTGAAAGGCCTCAGATCAGGAACTTGGAGAGTTCCTTGGGTTGCTTAGTCAACATCCTAGGTCAAGTAGTTCAGAGGCCAAGTTCCAAAAGAGGTGGACAGGACAGGAAGGGTCTAGTAGGGTTGGTAGGTCAGGCAGGTCAAAAAGCAAGTCCAGGAATATCAGTTAAGCTTGGAAGTGTCAAACAGGGACCATAGATCTAGGCAGGTAGGGTCTAGAACCTTGAGAAAAGAAAGTTAGCAAGAGCAGCGCTGGGAAGCAAGGAGAAAACACTAAAGTTTCATTGGGAACCCAGGAAAATTTGTTCTCTACTTGTCTGCTGTGTGGACAAAGTCCCATGGGCATGTTTCCATAGCTAGAGAGAGACTCAAGCTATAGAGCTTGTTCTAGATTAATGTAGAAGCAGAGGGTCAGGCCTTCTGGTAGCTTCTTAATTTATGACTTAAGAAGAATGTTCAAATGTGACAAGAAGTTTAAAAAAATCAAATCACAAAGTTGGAAAGGGTCTCAAAGCTCATCTTCTATCAATTGATCAAGTCAACAAATTGATCAATTTTCACTAATTGACTATTATGTGTCAATTATATGAGGGCTCAGTGGGAGCCACATGGGAATGAGGGACCTTTCCTGTCCCAGAGCTGGAAGCTCTCCCCTCAGACCATTGTTTGAAAGTTTTGCTCTCTAACTAGGGATATAATCATGAACTTTCTCATAACTATATTTTTAAAAGCAGAATTGGTATAAATATGGACCCTATTTTATAAATTTGGTTTGTTGATGAAATTCAAGTTTGATTGAGTTTTTCAGTAACATTTTGGGGTAGTTATTTTTACATGGAATAGCATTTTATTATTTCTCCTATTCCATGTAAAAAAAATTTAATATTCATTTTTTAAAGTTTTGAGTTCAGATTCTCTCCCTTCTTTTGACTTCCTTCTCTCCTTCCCTGCCCTCTTCCCACCCTACTCTCTGATCTAGATTTTACACGTGTTTGAGGTAATTATTATAAATTGTTTTATCTCCATATGATGTCCATCGAGGGTTTAAGCCCTCACTACCTCCCTCCTGGGCCATAAGAATACCTTCTTAATTGGTTTTTCATGCCTATTAGATAAAGGATTCTTTACTATTTGTGTGTGTGTGTGTGTGTGTGTGTGTGTGTGTGTGTGTGTGTGTATCTTGGGTACCTTTGGCAGTCTGATAAAGCCTATTTTTTGTTTATTTGTTTAAGTGCTGGAGATGTAAAAAGAGGCAAAAGACAGTCCAATTTAATGGGGGAGACAACAAACAAATATATACAAGCAAACTATATATAGTTTAAGTAGGAAAATAATTAACAGAGGGAGGGTACCAGTATTAAGTGGAATTGAGAAAGACTTCCTGTATAATATGGCATTTTAGTTGGGACTGAAAGTCAAGGAAGTCAGTAGTTGAAATTGAGGAAGGATAAAATTCCAGGCATGAGAGATACTAGTCTCTTTGACCAGTGATGGTGAACTGATGGCACATAGAGTGCTCTCTGTGGGTAGGTACTCCCACCCCCTCAGAGTTTATTGCTAGAAAGGCAAAGCTCCCTTTCCCCTCTCCATGGTGCCTGATGACATTTTTTCATATCATCCACTCTTCTGCCCAGCAGCCCAATGGAAGCACTTTCTCCCTCCCCTGTGTGGGGTAAAGGCAGGGAGAGCAGGGCACTCCCAGAATGTGGTGGGAAGAGAAGCACGGCATGCAATCTAGGGAGGAGTAGAGGGCAGGGTCCCGTGCTCTGTCTCTAAAATGTTTGTCATCACTGCCTTAGACACTAACTCCTCTTTAAACATCCCCAAGATGTAGACTCTAAACGATTACCCTAGTACAAATATCAATAATATGGAAATAGGTCTTGATCAATGACACATGTAAACCCAGTGGTTTATGTTGCTCTTTGGCTACTGGAGGGGGATGGGAGGAGGGGAGGGAAAGAACAGGAATCATGTAACCATGTAAAAATATTCTAAATCAATTAATTAAATAAAAATTTTCAAATTAAAAAAACATCCCCAATAAATGGTCATTCAGCCTCCACTTGAAGGTCTCCTGTGATAGGGAAATAACAAAGTTACCTTCCAAGGAAATGTTAGGAGTTTCTTTCCTTTAAGCTGAAATCCTACACCTCTGGGATGTCCATCTATCATATGATCTCTAGTCCTCTTACTCGCCTGAATCTCCTTCCTACAGATTCCAGTTTCTCACTGTCTTTCCTAAAATGTAGCACCCAGAACAAGACCATATATGGTCTGTCCAGATCAGAGTACAGTGGGACCATTTACTTCCTTCAGACCGTGCCTTAATGTAGCCTAAATCTGACTTTACCATTTTTGTCTGCCACATCACATTTGGGATAATACTTTAACCAACATTTTTGGATTTCAGTCATTCAACTGGTTAAAAATATGTAAAACTGCCCCATCACCCATTTTACATTTCTCCATCTGTTCTACAAGGATATTTGGAGAGTTGTCAAATATCTTGCTGAAATCCGGGTATACCATCTGTCCAGAATTTTCTTGATTCACTAGTCTAGCATTTGAATCGATACTCAAGGATTTGTGATTTTATCTGACTATGTTCCCTCCACCAAGGTAAGTAAACTTTCTATAATTTAGTAGATCAGCTTCAAGAACTGCTGTGGCCAAAAAATCAATTGCCCTGCAGCCTACTAATTGAAAAGGCTGTGTAAATTTAGTCTAGTCGCTGGCCAACAGACATATGAATCCATTACTAGGCCCATTTTAAAGGCTTTTCAGACTAACTGAATCACCTGTGGGGACTCAGGGTCATTTCCAAACCACAATGAGATATAGGACTTCCTTGAAGTTATACTAGTCGAGTAATTCCTTTAAAATGGGGTTAGTCTGGCATGATCTGCACTTGATAAAGTAGTTTCAGCTTATAGTGTTCATTGCCTCCTTTTCCAAGTGCTCTTGAACCCTCCCATAAATTTATTCAGAGTCAGTTAAATTCAGTAACCTGAATCCACAAAGAGTACAGGAGTTTGACACTCACATCCTACAATTCTTTCAGGACTGTTATTTGGTGGGACCAGTGAATTGCTGTGATAATCAAATGAGATATATAGAAATCTCTTTGTAAACTTTTAAGCCCTAAATAATTGTCAGGTTATATTATCTATTCCAACCAACATCTAAATACATCCCTTTTACAACATAACCAAGGGGGCGGGGGGGGGGGGGGTCATCCATCCAGGGAGGACTCTCTGAAAGTATCCCAGGCCACCTTTGGATAACTTTAATAGTTAAATAAATTTTCATTACATTACGACTAAACTTGACTCTAAAATTTCATCCCTGTTAGAGGAATAACAGCTTAAACATTCCCCTATTCATTAGGCTAATTTTTTCTTCCAAAAGATATGAGACCATCTTTGAGATTTGATTATGTCAGGAGACAAAAACCTCAAGCTATTGACTTCATTGCCTGATCACCAGGAAGAGCTCCAGAAAACCTCTCTGATATTTGCCTTGTGGAAAACAATAAACTTGAGGGCAAAAGCTATCCACCACCATAGAAGGAATTATTGGAGTCTGAGTCTAGATTGAAGCTTACCATTTTTCATTTCATTTCTTTCATGAGTTTTTTTCTAATGTAAGTGATATGTATCTTTTTTTACAACATGAAAAACATGGAAATACATATTGCATGATATACATGCATATCCTATATCATATTGCCTGCCATCTTGGGGAGGGGGGAGGAGAGGGAGGGAAGGGGAGACATGGACCATAAAATGTCAGGAAACGATTTTGGAAAATAGTGAAACATTGTATCTACATTTAATCTGGAAAAAGTAGAATAAAAAATTTAAATGAGAGAAAAGCAATGGACAATTCAAGCAAGGGAGCCTCATTCAGATGAATTAACCTAAAATGTCTTCATTGTCTATCCTTCTGGAACATCCTTTTCTTGCTATGGCTAGGAAATCTCCTTTTTTTAATTGATCAAGAGAATCGTCATTTTGTACCATTATTGAACCTTAAAGTATCGGGAGATTGGCCTGAGCCAGACAGAGTCTAGAACCTATACATTGTTTCTAGTTCATTCCTTTAGAACCAGAAAGAACAAGTCTAATGACTTCTTCCTTCAAATGCCTGAAAATAGGTATCAGGAATCTCTTAGATATTCTTTTTAAGAATAGCTTCTTCAGTTTCATCAACTGGTATAGCATGGTCTTAACACCTCTAGCCATCTTGGCCATTGATTTCTGAATGTACTGCAACTTGCTGATACCTATCCTAAAATGTGGCATCCAACAGGAAGCAAAATGTTTCAGATGTAGGCTACTAGGATAGAATGGTTGTATAGTGAATAAAATTCTAGGCTTGGAATAAGGAACACCCAAGTTTGAATCCTAGATCAAATACTAGCTATGTGACCTTGGAAAAGTCACTTAATTTCTCCTGGTCTCAGTTTCCTCACCTCTAAAGTGGAGATAATAATAACAACCCCCACCTCAGGGTGTGTCATGGGGATCAAAATATATGTAATGTACTTTGTAAACCTTAAGTGCTATATAAATATATTATAATGTAGTAGAACTTTCACATGTATCAAGTAATAGGGGCAATATATATATATATACACACATATCTATTGACTTGACTTGCCTATATATCTATATCTATATCTATATACATATACATATATTGGCAAGAGAATATGCACCTAAAAATCTAAACTCAGTCCAGGAAAGCAGAAGGTGAATACCATGACACAGACAACGAAGGAAAGACCGTGGAACCCAGGGAGTTGTGTAATCAGCTAAAAAGTAGTTAATGTAAGGTTCACAGAACATCAAGGGGGAACAATGGATAGACTTCAGAGATGTCTGTGAGCTTGAAAGGGGGAGGGGAACACAGCTTTATATTTAACTAATATCTTGCTGAAATTTAGCATTTCCTTCACTTATGAATGTAGGTAAGAAAACATTATTCTGAGCAGTGGTCCACAGATTCCATTAGACCATCAGCAAGGTCCATGACAAGAAAAGTTAAGAACTCCTTGTTTAGATCTTTCCATAGGAGACGACATGGGATCCTCTGAGAAAGAAACAGCTTCCCATGTTAAAGGACAAAGGTTGATGATCCTGCAAGAGGCTGCCTTCATCAAGTTGTCATCATTTCTTTTAGTTGTCAGTGGTGACACATCCATCTCTCATACAACAGGGCAAATAGGCAACATCATGTGACTCTACCAGTGTACTCAGAAAATTCACATATTATAGTAACTATTGGATGGACAAAGAGTGAGTTTCTATTGAGAACTATGAATTATCAAATAAGTCTCTTAATAAGTTGGGTGATTTTTTCCTATTGGGGAATATATGGGAGCACATGGATGGAATGAAGAGTCTCTCCTGAGGTCACAAATTCATCAAAATAACTAAATTCTGCATTCTAAGTACATAGTCTTCCATAAGCTACAAAAATTTCCCTTGTATTGCCATCTGCCTTATCACTGAACCCTAAGGAACTTTGAACAAAATTTTCCCTTTCTACTTCATATGAATACACACACATCTATCTATCTATCCTTCTGCCTATAATCTTCCTCTATTAGATCTGAGTTCCTTGAGAGTAGGGACTCTTGATTTTTATTTGTATTCCCAAATACTCTGCATATAGGAAGTGCTCAATAAATGCCTGCCTTTTCCTTCCTTCTGTCCACTTCCTTCCTTTCTTTCCTATTCCCTTTTTTCTATTTCTTGTTTGCTTTCTTTTTTCCTTCCTTCCTCTTCCTTCTGCCTCCTTTTTTCTTTCTTTCTTTCTTTCTTTCTTTCTTTCTTTCTTTCTTTCTTTCTTTCTTTCTTTCTTTCTTTCTTTCTTTCTTTCTTTCTTTCTTTCTTTCTTTCTTTCTTTCTTTCTTTCTTTCTTTCTTTCTTTCTTTCTTTCTTTCTTTCTTTCTTCTTAAAAAAACCTTACCTTCCATCTTAGAATCAATAATGTGTATTGGCTAGAAGACAGAAGAAGGGTAAGGGCTAGGCAATGGGGACTAAGTGACTTGCCCAGGGTCACATAGCTAGGAAGTGTCTGAGACTAGATTTAAGCCTAGGACCTCACATCTCTGGGCCTGGCTTTCAATACACTGAATCACACATTTGCCCCTGGAAAGAACATTAGAAGGTTTGAAAAATATAATGTTAGAGCCTTATTAGTAATCAAATAATACCATAATAACAATAAATCTTGGGGGCAGCTGGGTGGGTCAGTGAATTTAGAGCCAGATCTTGAGATGGGAGGTGCTAGGTTTGAATCTGGCCTCAGATACTTCCTAGTTGTATGTTCCCCATTGCCTAGCCCTTACCACTCTTCTGCCTTGGAGCCAATACACAACAGTATTGATTCTAAGATGAAAGGTAAGGGTTTAAAAAAAATGGGGGAATCAACCATGTTGGTTTTTGGCTATTTTCCCATGTTTCTTTGTAGTAATTTTCTTTCTTAAAAGATTCTTTTGTTATAAGAAATGCTAAATTCACATAGATTTATAATAACAATTTTCTAAATACCTGGGTGGAAAAGGTGAGATTAATAATGCTGACTCAACATAAACTAAACAGTGATCACCACCATATATGAATCATTAAGAAAAACTCATTCTCTGTGTAATTAAACACGGGTCACTTTTACACTCTGTACAATGATTCAGCTGATTAACTTTAGTCTTTCCTTAGATACTCTTCTACTTCTGGTGAATCATCTTGGCAAACAGGTTCTTATTTAGAAAGGAAAATTACATGTTACTTTGAAGATAAGAGCAAAATTAACAACTCTTCTACTCTCCATATTCCTTATCAATCTCCACAAGCCTATGGCACCAGTCACAAAGATGACAAAGAAAACCTTCACCAAGCCTATCATCAGATTCACAGATGAGGAAACCGAAGCTTCCAAAAGACCTATTGGCAGAGAATCACAAAAGCAGTTAATGTTAAAAGCTTTAACTCGGTATCCTATTCTTAGCCCAATTCCTATTCTACTATTCCACAATAAAGGATAGAAAAAAATCAGTACATCATGCAATTGTTTTACTATACAGAATACCAAAAAATTAGATTTTGAAAATTAAATCAACATTTAGACTACACGTCCTTGTTCTAGAAATGACAGGAAGAATGATGGAGTAGATAAAGAACTGGTTTTGGGGTCAGGTCAATTAGGATTCAGATCCGGCCTCTGACACATAGCTGGACAAATCACTTAATCACTCGGTGTCTCCCACTCCCACTCCAAGACTACAAATTAAACAATGTTTGCTGAGCTGCATTGGTCCACAGTCAATCACAAAATCAGAATTTGAGAGTTCAGAGTTCAAAAGAGTTCAGTGTCCATCTAGTCCAACCATACCCAAAGAGTATTCCTGTTAAAGGAAATTTCCTCACTAGGGGATTCCTGTAGCATTAACGTTACATGTCCAATCCCAATAGTTAAAGAAGGGCTTATCAACTTAGGGATGGGGAAAGGAGGGAAGCAGAGAATTTAAAACTCAAAATTTGTTTCAATGAATATTACAAATTGTTTTTACAGGGAAGGTAGGTGGCTCAGTGGGTGGAGAGTCAGGCCTAGAGATATGAGGTGCTGGGTTCCAATGTGACCTCAGATACTTTTTAGCTATGGGCAAGTCACCTTAACCTAACCCTTATGCACTTCCGTCTTGGAATGAATACACAGGTAAAGGCTTAAAAATTGTTTTTACATGTGCCTGGAAAAAATAAAATATTATTAAATTTTTAATTTAATTTTTAAAAGAAAGGCAAAAGAAACTCTTTCCTAGCTTTATATATTAACTGCTTTGATCATTGATCATTTGACCCCTTCTTCAGGTTCCAGTGTTGGCAACTCAGCACATTATAAGTACCAGTCTGAAGTCCTAATTATTTGCCTCAAAATCTTTCTCCAAATTTATATTGGTCAGTGCCTGCCACCTGACTCAGTACAGCTTCTATCCATCTTTCATCTCCATTCCAATGTTTTATTTAAATATATTTGATCTGATTGACCAGAGTCAGGGTACTCTTGGATCATAGAATCTCAAAGTTGGGAGTGATATTAGCAGTGGTGTAGTCTTATTCACACCCAACCAACAAGGTGATGCCACAGATAGAGTGCCTGGCCTGGAGTCAGGAAGATCTGATTTCAAATCTAGATAGAGATACAAACTGTGTGATCCTGGGCAAGTTACTTAACCCTGTTTGCCTCATTTTCCTCATCTGTAAAATGAACTGGAGAATAAAATGGCAACCACTCCAGTATCTTTCCCAAGAAAACCTTAATTAGAGCCATGAAGAATAGGGCACAACTGAAACAGCTGAATAACCAACACTACTAACTTTTAATAATATCACTAAATGGTCCTCTAGCTTTCAATTAAAGACTATAATGAGGAGGAAGTTCCTACTTTTCAAGGTAGCCCCTTCCACTTTGGGACATCTTTACTTGTTGAAAAGTTTCCCCATCTATTGAGTAAAAATAGACTATAACATCTTCACTGATTTCTGTTAATACCGTCCTCTGGGCTATCCAGAACAAATTTTCTCCCTCTTCCATACACTAGTCCTTCAAAAACTTAAAAGACAGATATCCTATTTCCTTTCAGTTTTCTCTTTTTTAGGCTCCATCTACTGCTTGTCCTATGATGGAGTTTTGTTTTAGACCCTCCACTGCTCCTCTTCAGCATCCACCATTCTGATGTCTCCTCTAGGCATATTCTAGTGAGGGAATGAATACCTGCTCAAATATGGTGAATAGTATTGAACATGATATTCCAGGTGGAGTCTAGCCAGGGCAGAGTGTGGGATGGCAGTACTGACTCCTCCCTAACTGTGGACATTATTTCTGAATGTAAACAAAGATTACATTTACTTTAATTATTATGTCATGCTGCTAATTCATATTGAGTCTGAAGTCCTTTAAATACCCCAGATTATTTTCACATGAACTGTCTTCTAGCTGTCTTGTACTTGTCCATTTTATTTCTCTGAACCCCAAAGCAGAATATGACATTTATCCCAATTAAATGTCATCTTGTTTGATATATCTCCATAGTCTCAACCTGTCAAGATGGTTTTTGGGTCCTGACTTTATCATCCTATGCGTTGGCTACTTTTCTCAGCTTCCTGCACATTCAGATTAGACAAGCATACCATCTCATTTTCATTCAAGTCATCTCACTCTCTGGTGCCGTGACAAAGAAGCAGACAATATAGCATCCATTGCTTCTCCAGCTTTGGGAGAGGACCGGGCTGCCAAACATGCAGACCTTTCAGGTCTGACATTCATGATTCAGAATTCAAAGCTGAAAAAGTCACTTTGGAGAAAGACATCTAGGTTCATAAATGTCAGGTCTAGGGTTATGAGAAAAGTATTGGATTTGGAGTTAGAGAAGTTGGATTCACAAGATAGTTCTACATAGCACATATCTGACTTTGGCTATGTTGTTCTTCTCTCTGGACCTCAGTTTCCTCATCTGCAGAATGATGGAGTTGGATCTGATGATCTCTGGTGTTCCTTAGACCCTCCAGATCCTAAAGCTGTGTAGAATCACAGAGGATATTTTATACATGCCTTTTAGAGTTCTTCTATTAAAATGAAGCTGTCTATTTTTAGAGGTAAATAAGTTTTCATTCATATTGTAGGAGCAAGATTAGCATTCAGCAAATATTTAAGTTGGAGGAGTGGAGTTTCAGAGATAATATACAGCATTTGTCAGACCACAATGCAAATCTTTTAAAATAAGGAAAAACCTTCTTAGAAACAACTGAATGACCCTCAAGTAGGAGCCAAAATATAGAAAAGAATCTTCTTGATTATATGGTACGTCAATTTAACTCTAAATAGCTAAGGACATATATTTTTATATTCAAATAATCAATTTTTTTAAATAACATTTTTGCTTTTTTGGAAATATTAATTAATTAGATGCAGTTGGTAGTGCATTGGAGAGAGTGCTAGTCCTAGAATCAGAAAGAACAGAGTTCATATCTGGCCTCAGACACTCATTATATGGGACACTGGGCAAATCATGATCACTTAACTTCTGTTTGCCTCAGCTTCCTCAGCTATAAAATGGAGATTAAAATTGCATCTATCTCACAGGTTGTAGTGAGGATCAAGTGAGATAGTACTTTTCTTTTTAAAAGGCACTTTAGCACAGTGCCTGCCACATATAGTAGGTGCTAAATAAGTGCTCATTCCTTTTCCCTACTCACCTAATACTTAGTGTTGTCATAGGAAAAGAACAGGATAAGTTAGAAGACCTGGATTTTAACTCTGGCTCTTCTAATTAGTTGTTACAAGGCCTGCGGTGAGTTTCTTGACTTCTGTAATTGGGTAATAAAACTTCTACTACCAACTCACAGTATTCATTTGAGGAAAGTGCTTTGTAAACTGAAAATAGCTCAATCCCTAACTGGTGATGGAGTACCCACAGTGGAGTCAGAAGACCCATCTCCTTGAATTAAAATCTGGCTTCAGATGCGTACTAGCTGTGTGACCCTGAGTAAGTCACTTAACCCTGTTTGCCTCAGTTTCTTGGTTACATCTTTTGGGTTTAATTTTGGATGCAGCAACATTTGAACATCGACAATTCAGTAGTGGGGGAGTTATGACCTGCCACATTGTATAGACTGACTTCCCACACTCAGGAAGTCATGGACCTGAGAACTGCTGAAGTAACTTGTAGTGTTGTTGTCATAGTCGTTACTATATATCAAGAGCACTCTGTGAGGGCTGTTTTTTGTTGTTGTTTTTTTTTAAGTGAAGAAGATAGCTACTCTGTCTAAGACGGCCCCTTCCCTGGGAATAGGCTCCATCTAATCTTTTCTAATTGCTTCCTCTCTCCTCTGACCACACTGTCCCTGGGTTCACCTTTGCAGGAGAATTTTTGAGGGCACGGGAAGGGGAACAATGAGAGGAAGGGAACAATGGGTAAATATCATGTTACCGATTTAATGGCTCAGACTTACCAGATAGCCATACTGCTATTTTTTATGTCTCTATGATTTTAGTCTAGGGCAGAGATGGGCAACCTTTTTGGAGATGGAGTGCCAGCTCTGCCCCCCCCAACCACATTTTGTGCCCCTCCCCCCACTGCTTCTCCCCCTTATCCCCCCAGGGGTCAAACCTGGGGAGGGGGGAGAGAGACAAGCACTCTACTCACCTCTAGTTATGTGGAGGTGACACAATTAAGGAACCAACTTTCAAAATTTTCTTCCTTAGAATGAAGAAGATACCAAAAGAACAAAGGGGGAAAACCACCAATGACAGTTATTATATTCAAAAAAAGATACTCGGAATTTATATACTTATTTATCTCTTTAAAACTTTCATTATCTTTATGATCTACATGTATGCTTAAAGTATCCTGGATTAAAGTATCCAAAGGGTATAAGTAAATCATCACAGATAGTTCTTGATGGAAAGATATAGACAGACAGGAGGAGACCGTTCTCTGATTTATAATTTTGGTTGTAAAAAAGCCTCAGCAAAATAAAACTTAGCTCTAATGTTTCTTCCAACAAAGGGTCTCCCATGCATATGTTAACATCATTCAAAATTCTTTGGTAGATCTCACCACATAGATAACTTGTTTAATAATTCTTGGGTTATCATTACCAATTGAAGCATAAACAAGGAAATTTATGCTTGACAGAAGTGTTTGCCACAGCCATGGAAAATATCCTGTTCACAAAAGAAATGGAAGTGGGAATTTCTGTAGACAGTGATGTCTTCCAGATGTTACTGTTTGCAAATTATATCATCAGTACCAGAACTACTGAAGATAATTGGAGTTTTGTCGCAAGAGCTAAAACATAGAGGCTGCAGTCTTCAGATGGAGAGACAACTGAGTGTGGCAGCTCATTTGCAAGAATAATTATTTAAAATAGCAAGCTATGGGGCAGCTAGGTGGCTGGGCGGACTGAGAGCCAGGCTCTCAGAAATGGGAGGTCCTGGTTAGTTTAAATCTGGACTCAGATACTTCATAGTTGTGTGACCCTGGGCAAGTCACTTAACCCCCATTGCCTAGCCCCTCCTGCTCTCCTGCCTTAGAACCAATACACAATACTGATTCTAAGATGGAAGATAAGGGTTTTAAAAAAGTAGCAAGCAAGTTACATGATAATACAATTTCTCCCCACCTGGGAATGTATCCCAAATGAGCAGTTCCTTGGCCTGCTTATGCCCTGCTCTCTTTCTTATAAGACAATCTCCCCAGAAGAAGATAACATAATGTCCTAGGATCTGTTTCTTCCCTAGAAGTTAATGTTCCAGTATCTTTTTCCTCAACCCTCAACTGAACATCCTGACAGGTTTATTTGGTGGAGTGTTTCATGCTACTTGTCCCAGGTATATTTCAGGTGTGTTTTCCCTGGGTTCAAAAATGACTAGTTCTTGTTCTGATTGCATCAAAGTCCAGAATATAGGACTGCCTCACTGGGATCCACAATTACTCCAAAGAAATAGGATGAATAATCTATAAAAGGAAGATGAAATGGTGGAAGAGATGAGTATGTAACTCTTTGACAGGTGAACTCTAGGGATGGATCTATTCCAGTAGGTCAACAACTAAAAGGAGGAAAGAAGATTAAGAAATGCCTATATTTGGGAAACAGTATCATATTTTCAGCAATCCCAAAAGGTATACACAAACATACAAAAACAAACAAAACCCCACATATTTTACAACTATGAATCATAGAATAGAATAACCTCTAAAGAATCACAATTGGAGGTCCCCCAAAGAGCAATGGAAAGATTCAGGGTGGGCATGAGTAGGCTACATAGTTTATTACCAGGATGCCTTGTATGCAAGCATGCAAGGATATAAAATATATACCAACCATGAAATGGGCTACTAATGCAAAAAGAATGATGGGTAACTTGAGTTCCATTTTGATATTCACAGAATGATTTTTTAAAAACCCCAGAAATTTGAATAGATCCTCTGTGGATTGATGGCAGGACATGTACAAAAATCTCACAGAATGAGAACATAAGAGAATACTGGGCCTGGAGTCCAGAAGTCTCCTGTTCCCGAGTTCAAATCTAGCCTCAGACATTTACTAGCTGTGTGACCCTGATCAAGTCACTTTATACCTGTTTGCCTCAATTTCCTATCTCCAAAATTAGTTGGAGAAGGAAATGGCAAACCACTCCAGTATCTATGCAAAGAAAATGCTAAATGGAGTCACAAAGAGTAGGACACCACTGCAAAATGGCTGAACAAGTTGAATAAGTATCCATAACAAAGAGACCATTAATCTATTCAAATATTTAGATGTAAGGGACCTTTTAAGAGTAAGCAAGAAGCAGCTTGATTTAGTCAGAAAGATGTAGCATTGTCTCACCTACTCATATCTTGGCTGTTTGAACTTGGATCAGTTACTTAAACTCTGCTCCAGACAGCTCTCTGGGGACTAAAAGTTGTAGAGCAGGTGTTGACCCTCTTGTTAGAGGGAATTCCCTCATGGGAAGTTTCCTGTCATAGACCCCAGTGAAAGGGGGCAGAGGGAGGGAGAGAAAGAAGATTGAGAGAAAGACAGGAAGGAGGAGAGAGGGAGGGAGGGGCAAAAGGAAGGAAGGAAATGAGAGAGAAGGGGAGGGAAGGAGAGGGAAGGAAGAGAAAGAGACAGGGAGGGGGAAATGGAGGGAGGGAAAGGAGAAAGAGGGAGAATGGGAGGGATGGAAGGAGAGATGGAGGGAGGAAGAGGGAGAAATAAAGATGAAGGGAGAGAGAGAGACAGAGTTAGAGACAGAGACAGAGAGAGACAGTGAGGGAAAGAGAGACAGAGAGAACTTCCCAGTATCTCTTTAGCAGATAGGCTGGAGACTGGGAGATGGGATCCACAGAAGGAAGATGTTTTAAAAAGGAAGGGGCATGCATGCACCCAAGAAAGTAGTATTCAATAAGAAAGAGAGTGAAAAAGTTACAGAAGGAGAGACTAAAACACAGCTGAGAGGATATAGTTCTAATTTCTTGAACCTTTGGTGCCAAAGAGGGGGCTACTAACTGCAGTGGATGGTGGGAGGCCACTCTCATGTTCTTGAGGGAGAGTACCAAGGCTCTGCACAATGGTCCACATTTCCTGTTCTAGCAGATATATGACACTGTGTCTGTGGCATTCATGTGGAAAGAAATAGCGCTGCCCAAGAAATGCGCTTATCTATTGGATAAATATCTATGTCATTCTTTACGGTACAGTTATGACAATAAGCCAGTATGGAAAGTAGAAACTAGTAGACATGGGCACCTTTTGAATTTCTCCATGCTTCTAGTTCAATGCCCCTGATCAATAAGCCAGAAAACAGTGGGCTTACTTCCTTCAGCCCCTGGAGAATGTGGAGGTGAACATTTAGGAAATGGGTGGTGTGAGCATTTGCCATTTGATTTCTAGTTGTTTTCTTACAAAAACCCCTTCAACATCTGGGGAAATAATCTGAAAGATTAACAGGAAAGAGCTTGTGAGAGAGCAAGATAAAATTAAAACCCTGTTGGTACACGATTTTCCCACTGAATCATCACCACACTCATTCTGTGGTTCCTCTTCTGACTGAGGGAGACCCAATGTAAATTCAGTTCAAGGCCTAATGTAGTCTGAAATCTGTTTCTTCATGTTTTCTCAGAGCAATTCCCTTCTAGCTGATCTATCAGTCTTCAGTCTCTCCCCATGCCAGCCTATTCTACATAATAATTTATTATGTTAAATTAATCCAATTTAAATATCACCTTCTACACAAGGCCCCCATGTTAGTGACCTTCTTACCCCAATTTATTTTGTCTATATTTTATATCAACTTCTCTGCATAAAGAAGATAGGCTTCAAGGTGGTATAAAAGATAGAGCACTGGACCTGAAGTTGGGAAGACTTGAGTTTGAATCCAATCTCAAACATTTTCTAGCTTTGTGGTCCTGGACAAATCAGTTAGCCCCATTTGCTTCAGTTTTCTCACTGTAAAATGGGCTGGAGAAGGAAATGACAAACCAGGCCAGTATCTCTGCCAAGAAAACTCCAAGTGGGGTCAGGAAGAGTTGGACACAATTGAAACAACTGAACAACAACATCTGTATACATATTGCTTCTCCTCCATAGAATATGTTTCTTAAGGGCAGAGACTGTTTTGTTTGTGTATGCTTACTGCTGATTAAGAATGTCAAGTCTGAAATCAGGAAGCCTCCTCTTCCTGAGTTCAAATCTGGCCTTAGACACTTACAAGCTATTTGACCCTTGCCAGGTCACTTAACCCTATTTGCCTCAGTTTCCTTTTCTGTAAAATAAGCTGGAGAAGCAAATCATTCCAGTATCTTTGCCAAGAAAACCCCAAATGGGGTCACAAGGAGATGTGACTGAAAAACAACTGAACTAAAATGCTTATCTCAGCATGTGGCACATAGCAGTACTTAACAAATGTTTGAGAAATGAATGAAAGAAAACATCACTTTAGTCAAATCATTCCTCTGCTCAAAAATCATTTTATGGCTTCTCATTGCCTTTAGGATAAAGTCCAAGCTTCTGAACTTGGCATTGACCCCTCCTGTTATAACCACCTGTAAGTTTCCATGGTGGCAGACAGATGTGACTAAGATCTGACACGGCTGCACCTGTTTGCTCTGCTTTGTATGTGTTTCTATTTTTTCTCTCGACTGAGCTCCTTTTCCAGAAAACTCAGCATGCATAGCCAAGAAAAAGAAGAAAAGACGGTGGTATAATTTTTGCAAAAAGATAAAATTCTACACTCTCCATTTTATTTTTGGAGTCCAACCTGGAGACCTTTGAACAGCACCTGTTCTTTCATCTGCCATTGTTTGAGACGATCTCCCTGTATTGATTTCCTAGCAGGGACAAGCCTTATACAGTATTTTCTCATCAAAACAATCATCCTGAAGACTTAGTTTTTACTGAAGCTAACAAATGCTTATTCCCCACAATATGATAGGACTGATCCTATCCATGCCCATGTTTTACCTTTTTACTGAGCTCCTCTTCTTGACAATTTATGTGCTGCTCACAACCAGAACTGAATCCTGGGTAGGGATAAAGTTCTGAATTCTAAGTTTTATTTCTAGAATCTAACCTTGGGTCCTTGGACACATTGTCCTTCACCCACTACTGCTAGATAATATAAACCTGCATGTATTTAGGAATATACAAAAGAGCTACAAGGTGGATTTGAGTAGAAGATACTAGACACTGGCGGGTACCAGAAAAAAAAATGTAGAAAGGAGTATCTGAGCAGTACCTTGAAACAAACAAGCTATTTTGAGAGATGGAGGAGAGAAAAAGTCAATTCCAGGCACAGGGAACATCCAGTGCAAACATCTGGAGGTAGAATATGGAGCAACAGTGAGAAACTTCATTTTCTGAACCATAGTGTAGGTAGAAAGGAGAAATAAATGTTCAATGATTCAGGAAAAGTAAAAGGAACCATCATGTGAAAGGCATTAAAAGACAAACATAGGACTTTAGATTTAATCCTGTATGTAATAGGAAATTGGTGGAGTTTACTGAGTAAGTGATATTGTCAGGTTTGTGTTTTTGGCAAATTATTTTGGCAGCTGAGTGGAGAAATTATTAAAGAATACAAACATGAGGCAGAAAGAGGGAGAGTGTGACACCAATTAGGGGGCTATTGCAGTAGCCCAGGAAAGAGGTGATTAGGACTTAACTGTTTGGGGGAGAAGGGGATAGATGCAATGGTATTTTGGTAATTGTCTAACACTCAGATCTCCAGGTGGGGCTTTGTGAATGTATACAAGATATTTTTATGGTTAATCTTCATTATTGACATTTTTCTCACTTTCTAAGTCTAGACAGTCAACAAAACAATAAACCAAGTCTAGATTTATAGAATTTGCTGAAATTTAAGATATAAATTCTCACACTGAAAATTTAACAGTTAACTAGCTTCTTTGAATTGGTAATAGAACCCCCCAGGATATGATAAAGACATGAGGACAGGTGAAGAACATATTTTGGGCATTATTGTGATGCATATTCCCCGCTCACTTGAGCCTCAAAGTAGGGTTTTCTTTAAGAGGATTACATATAGATATCAATTGTTTGTCAGTACTAATATTAGCCAAAAAAAAAAAGCATAGGATAAGATCTGCTCCCATATCGCCTAACAGGTACTAAGGATGATGTGTGGAATTATCTGAATTTAACACACCAGGGCAAAAACCATAATCAGAATTGTCACAACATTCTCATTTAAATTCCTTACTTCTTTAGGAATAAGGTGCATTTGCATAATAATTAAAATTTTACCTGGTGAGAGCATCCATGTACAATTAATGTAATATCCTTGGTCTTTGATGTCTATCTTTCCACTTTTCTATTCTTTAAATAGTTTCACAGAAACATAAGCTTTCATTCTCCCTTCATCGGCACTAGAGTCTTCTAATTTTTCTAGCTTCTAATTTCTAAATGAAATTCCTTTGGTTTGCAATTTGTCTTATCATATTAAGAAAGCAGATACAAACATCTTCATAAATGACTAATTTTCTTAGCTTAATCTTCTGCACAAAATAACATACACTGTTTTCTCAAGGGAAATATTTCATCATGCCATCAAAATAGTAGGGAATGTCCACATATTATTTACCCATCCTTTAAAATGTTTGGGGTATTATAATGGGCAGAGCCCAAGTCAGTCCATTTAAAAATCATCAAAACCAATATTGATTCACTCATTCAGTGTACGTTCAGTGCCCAAATACTGTTTGAAGCACTGACAGGAATAAAAGGATATTTAACACAGTACCAAATGTCAGGATGATCTTATCATAGAGGGAATGGGGAGTTAAGGAAGCTTTCTGAACAGAGGATTGACATGTTTAATCTTTGCCTTAAGAAGATAATTTGGAGAGTTGTATGGAGCCTGGATTAGATTGGGGAAAGTGAAAGAAGAGAGAACAACTGGGACATTTTTACACAGAGGTGATGAAGGGTGGTTTATATATGACTTCAAATGAGGGAATGGGCATGAGTGATCGTGTAGAACTAGTATCTATAAATCTTGGTACCTGGTTGCATATGGCTTGAAGAAGAAGGAAGAGTCAAGAATGCCTCAGAGGTTCCAAATCTGAGTTCCTGGAAGGATAGCAGTGAACTCAACAAAAATAGGGAAATTTGGAAATGAAACTGACTTAGAGGCATAGATGACAATTCTGTTTGGGGCATGTCAGATTAGAGATAACAAAGGGATGGCCCAATATAAAAATGTCCAAAAGTCAGCGGATAAAGTAGAACTGGAGGTTAAGAAAGAGATTATGGTTAGACATATCTGAGAGCTGCCTTTATAGAAATAATCATTGGACCCATAAGAGCAGAGGAGTATATCAGGAGAAAGAAGGTAAAGAAGAAGAGTTTTGAACATTGCATATACCGAGGAATCTTATACGATTTTTAACATATTCATGGGAGAAACACCTTGCCAGATCTTTTTTTAAAAAGCAAGATATTGTATTCTTTACACTTCTTAGTAGATTATGAAATTGTGTTCTTTTCTATAATTCCATAGATTATTTTGGGCATGAAGAAAATGTAGACCACATTGGGTCAGTATACCTGGCCCACACTCTAAGACTGCTTATGTGCCTAACTTGATGCCTAATTATGGTGTGGCATTGACCCAAGCTCTTGAAGGATAAGATAAATGCAAAAAAACTTTGATCTAAGTTTCAGGCATGACTGTCTGCCATTAGAGGACAAGACTAGTAATTGTAATATTCTCACTATAAATGAAACTAGAAAACAAGAGGAATTTGAAGTTCATAAAGGATTTCATTTTATTGTGTGTCCAGAGAAAACAGGGAAATGTTATTTCACAGGGCATTTTGGTCTTCTTGTGATAATTATTTGCAGAAAGAAAACCATAAAAATAAATGAAAGAGGGAAGAGGCAGAGAAATTCTTCGACTCTCCAAATTAAATCAAGATATTTGTTCCTATTTGGTAACCTCATTGCAAATGAAGGTATAGATGAATATAGACAAAAATAGGTTTCAAAATATACTTCATAAATAATATATGAGAGGGGACACAAAAGCTTGTAGGTTACACAAGTGGCATGATGACATCATAAGAGGACAACTAAGTAACACAGTGGATAGAGTCCCATAGCCTAAAGTCAGGAGGACCTGGGTTCAAATCTATCCTTAGACACTTCCTGGCTATGTGACCCTGGCAAGTTACTTAGTTCCAATTATCCTTGTGTCTTAGAAGTAATATTAAGATAGAAGGTTAAGGGGAAAGAAAGAAAGAAAGAGAGAGAGAGAGAGAGAGAGAGAGAGAGAGAGAGAGAGAGAGAGAGAGAGAGAGAGAGAGAGAGAGGGAGGGAGGGAGGGAGGAAGGAAGGAAGGAAGGAAGGAAGGAAGGAAGGAAGGAAGGGAGGGAGGGAGGGAGGGAGGGAGGGAGGGAGGAAGGGAGAGAGAGAGGGGAAGGAATATATTGAATATGTTGGGCACTATATAAGACATGAAAGTGATTTTTGATAGGAAAATAATGTTAAAGATGATAGAGTCATTCTCGAATCAGCTATAGGTGTACAACTACATCACTGACTTATTAGAATAAAGATCAGAATTGGGACAAAGCTAGAAAAATGTTCAAATGCTCTAGGAGATATATGATCTCATGATCCTGTAGATCCCTCCAATGATGCAGATTATAACTCATCCATGCTCTTTCCCTTTGTGAATTTTAACTAAATCCTCACAAGAACTCAACTAGGTGTCACAGTAGCTAGAAGGTTAGGCCTGAACTCAGTTCTAATCTAGCCTCAGATACTAGCTGTATAACCTGGGCAAATTAAACAACGTCTACCTGCCCTAGTTTCCTCAGCTATAAAATGGGGATGATAATAATAGTACCTATGTCCCAAGTTATTGTGAGGATCAAGTGAGATAATATTTATACAGAGATTAGCACAGAGCCCAACATGCTTATTAATTATTATTTCCCTCCTTCTTAAACAAGAGCAAATAATATAAATCATTTGTCATAACAAAGAGATGAAAACATAAGAAACTAACTCTACCAGCAAATATTTAATCTCCTTGCAAAGGCGAGAGGTGTGGCAGCTGAGGTCTTCCCATTCAGAACATGAACATAAAATCTTACGGAGATGGTGGTGGAATCATGTGAGAAGATTCGTGTGAGAAGAGAGGGAAAAAACATGTTTAAAAAAAAAACATGGTGAGAGGCCCAATTAAGCAACATTATCCCAAAAATATTCAAGGATAATAAACAGATGTAAAATACAAAAAAAAAAAAAACTAAATAGGTTTTATAATAAACTTTTAAACATAAAAGATGGTAGAGTCATTGAGGCACTTAGTTCCCAATATGCTATATGAAGAAGTACACTGCAGTAGGAAAAGATTTTTTAAAAACGGTTATACTAGAGCAAGTATGTACAGAAATAGTTCAACATGGAGGTGACACAAATTTGAAAGGACAAATGGATTGATTCTCATAAAAAGAGGAGAAATAATGATTGAGTGGACCAAATACTACCTTAATGGCTCTCCTACAAGATGTCTTCAATACATGTGAAAATCATGCACTCCCTCCCTTTGTTCCTCCTCTTCCCCTCTTTTAGAATAGATCATTCTTCCCTCAGCCCTAAAAATGGTGGCAGCCAGTGGTTTTGTGGTGAAATACTAAGATTTTTTGGATTCAGAAAGTAGCAAAGTGGCATTGCCCTTATATGTACTAACACATGGTCCCATGAAACATATGTAGAAAAAACTTGGGTTGTAATGTTTCCTTTTTAAAAGATAGAAACTACAAGTGACTCAGTGGGTAGAAAATTAGGCCTAGAGAGAAGAGATCTTCAAAAACTTCCTAGCTGTGTGACAATGGGCAAGTCACTTAATCTCAATTTCCTAATTTCTGTTGTTCTTGTGTCTTGAAACCAATACTAAATATTGATTCTAAGATGGAAGATAAGGTTTTTTAAAAATATGATAAAGAATATTTACTAACCCATATGCTTACATTTTATTCTCTACAAATTTTTTATTAAGATAAGCTACACAGGTCTCAATGGTATCCCTGATGAAAGTACTGTATAATGGAACAAACAGGATTCCATAAATTATATTCCACATAGACAATAGCTTGACAGTTACACAATTAACTGATAGGTGCCTCAAAATTCAAAATCCCATTTTATTTATTGTTTATTGGCTTTTACAAAAGAATAATGATTGAGTGGACCAAATACCACCTTAATGGCTCCCCTACAAGATGTCTTCAATACATGTGAAAATCATGTACTCCCTCCCTTTGTTCCTCCTCCTCCCTTCTTTTAGGACTGATCATTCTTCCCTCAGCCCTAAAAATGGTGGCAGCCAGTGGTTTTGTGGTGAAATACTAAGATTTTTTGGATTCAGAAAGTAGCAAAGTGACATTGCCCTTATATGTACTACCACATGGTCCCATGAAACATGGCCAAGTGTTGAGAATCCCTAAAACAAAGCCTACTAAATAGGGTAGTAGGGATTTCCTGGACAATTTCAGTAGGGTTTGAGGACTGCTTAAGAAAGGGAAATATCTCAATAGTTACTCTTTAGTCACTCCAAATTTGAGAATTTTTGGATATAGTTTTGTAGAGAAAGAAAGAATTTTCCTAACTAGTGCCAAGGGAGAAGAGAATCAATTACAAGGAAGAAAGGAAGGAAATTGGAAAGGAAGGAGGGAGGAAGGAAGGAAGGAAGGAAGGAAGGAAGGAAGGAAGGAAGGAAGGAAGGAAGGAAGGAAGGAAGGAAGGAAGGAAGGAAGACAGGGAAGGAGAAAAGAAGGAAGGAAGGGAGGGAAGGAAGGAAGGAAGGAGGGAGGGAGGAAGGAAGGAAGGGAGGGAGGGAGGAAGGAAGGGAGGGAGGAAGGAAGGGAGGAAGGAGAAGAGTATGAGGCAGCAAAAGACTAGGACTTTGCTCTCTACTATTATCATGAGTTATTTGACATAGGTCTGATGAGGAGAGGGGTACCTCCCTAGCAACCCCAAGTTTGTTTTTCTTCCCAGAGAATTCAAGCTCTTTATGTAACATGTGAAGACTTTGAAAGTGCTATGTAAATGCAAGCTAGCAGTTATAGTAATCATAGTAGTAATAGTCGTGGTGTTGGTGGCAGGAGCAGCTGCATAAGACTGGAGGTTTCTATATGGCCCTAGAGTAATTAAAAGACTCACCAAAATATTGGAATTCCTTCCCTCTTACCTACCCTAAGACTGATTTTCTTTCCAGGATTGTCCTCGTTACAAAGCTGAAAGCCTAAATACATCTGTGAGATAAAAATGGGCTTCACCAAAGCCCCACAAAGTAGGATCCACTCACTGTGTGTGAGTGAGGAAGTCTCTGTAGAAACTTCAAGTTCATTTCCCTTTGCAAAGCAGTCCCAACTATAGGTCAGTTTATAAGTCTGTAGAACTATATTGGGACCTGGGGGTTGGGGTGGGGGCCTAGAGTGACTGCTCCCAAGATTGAATTTAATATGTTTAAGCCCATAGAAGCCAGCAGGCTATCTCGAGTTGAAAGCAAGTCCCATAGTTCACTGAAATCAATAATTTCAGAAGTAAACATTTTTTTAAAAATGAAACCAAAAGAAAAGTAATACAAAAATAAAGTTGTGATTTTTAAAATCATCACCAGATTTCATGGATGGTGAACTGTACAAGAGAAATGCAAGACATGGTGATCCTTCTCCTCATAAAGCCCAAGTGTGGAAGTTTTGCTTGAGGAAGGCAGCACTAACTTCCCTGGTAAGGGCACTCTTTGCAGAAGCCCTGCTTTTTACCACCCAATGTGGCAATGTGCAAAGCTCACAAAAACCAAGGTCAGATGAGGAAACTTAGCAAATGGTTTATATTTGGCCTTGCTGCCTGACCACTAATTGGCAAAAACTCGAAGAAAATACCATGTAAGAGATAAATGATAGGCTGAAAGGAGATTTTTGAGCAGAGGCCCAGGATCTTGCATAAAAAACCAGCATAAGATTTTTAGAATACAATTTTGGAATGAATTTAAAATGCTGGATTTCATTTAACTAAAAGATTCATTTCAATCCTTTATTTTAAACTCTTGGCTTATAAGTGTTTCTCTTCTTGATAAAAATATTTCTAAATTATTGAATGATTTTTACCCAGTAATTTTCAAAGTGTTGTATAGAATGAAAAGTAAGCACTTTCAAAGTCTTCGATGTGTTACTACTGTCTGGTGTTGGAGTAAAGAGCTCTGGAACTGAATATTAGCTCTGCTACTTTGTCTTTGCATGACTGGAGAAAAGTCATTTAATTTTTTAACCCCTATTTTCCATGTTAGAATCAATATTGTGTATTTGTGTATTGGTTCCAAGGTAAACGAGTAGTTATGAGGGTTAAGTGGCTTGTCCATGGTCACACAGCTGAGTGCAAGGTCACATTTGAACCCAGGACTTCTTATTTCTACACCTGACTCTCAATCCACTGGTCCACCTAGTTACCCCCAGAAAGTAATTTAATCTTTCTGGATCTTAGTTTTGGGGTGAGATAGGGCTGGATTTGGAGTCAGAGGACAGGATTCTAGGATGTAACCTAGTAACAACATCTCTGGGTCTCTGCTTTCTGAGTTTCAAAATGAGAGGGTTGGATTAAATAATCTAGATACTCCTTTCTGGCTCTAAATAAATGATTTTTTGTCGAGGAAAGAAATAAGAGAAGGGAATGGATATGAGAAGGGATGGAGGAAGAAAGGGAAGAAAGGCGAGGGAAGGAGGGATCTGGAAAGTTAAGTGCCTTGGTACGGTGCAAACAGCTCTTCATTTGGAATCAGGACTTCGGTTCGTTCCCACCTCTACCCGGGACTTTGGGCACGTTATTTAACCTTTGAAAACCTCAGTACAATAAAATGAGGAGAAGGCATGAGTGATGCCCACGATCCTCTCTAGCTAATCTGTACATACCTCTGCAGATGCTTCAAACATATTAGGCACAGAATTAGTGTACATTGTGGGGTAAAGAAGTCTGGGTCAAGCAGTTCACTGCGCCCCACTTTCAGGGGTCGTCCAGCCCCACCTGGACCCGCGCTGAGTAGGGGAAGAAGGTGGAGGGCGGGAGGAGCATGCGTCAGGGGAGAGGTGGACGTTGCCTTGGTAACCCAGAGCTTCCACAAACTCCCAGAAGCTCCCAGAACAGAGTTGACGGCTGAGAGCGAAGCTCGGGTAGGTTACTCCTTTCTCCCAAGGGTGGAAGAAGGAAACAGCCTCTCAGAGTTATCTGTCAGGTCCTGAAGCAGAAAAGACGGCAGCTGGGGTCAGCCCTAAACTAAGAGAGATTGGTGCATGCCCTATCAGGGTCAGGGAAGCCTCTTCAAGGCGTCTTTGGGCATGCGCTCTAACCTCTCTGCGTCAATTCCTCCTTTGTAAAATGTTCGAGTTGAAAGATTTTGGACGACTCTTCCAGCTCTAATTTTCATTCCATCGTCAGTGATCCCAGGGTCACCTTGGGAGGAAGGTGGATGAAGGATGGAGTACAGTGATGGGTTCCAGGAGGCAGGGATGAGTTCGAGATGTGTGATCTTGGACCAGTCACTTAAGCCTTTCCTTCATTTCCTCATCTACAAAGACAAAAGGTTGCATTAGAGATCTCTGGGGGTACTTTCTCCATTGAAATCCCATGTGTGTGTACATATTTTATAAAATATGTACATATACACATATACACACATTTTATTATCCTTGAAATATATGTATATAAAGGATTTTTAACGTTTTGGGAGTCATGGGTCCCATTTGTAGTCTAGTAAAGGCTATGGACACTTCAATACTAATTTTTAAAAATTCCTAATTTAAGAAAATGCTAGATTTATTTGGTAGTTAGTAATGATAAAGATAAAACTTTTTTCCCATTCAAGTACATAAACCCCTGAAATCTATCCCTGACCACCCAAAAAAAAATAGGAGGACTCCAGTTTGAGAACTTGTTTCTGAACATAGACTCTGTGCTTCACTTAAAAAAAAAAAAGATTTTCTGTAGAGGATGTTAAAGAAAAAAGAGAGAGGATAGTACTGAGGAGCATAGACAGAGACAAATAAGAAGTAAAAATGTAGCCGTAAGAGGTGAGATTATAGGACCCATCAGTGTCAGGGGGAGAGCAAGTTTTCTAATTTAATTTTACATGAATATAACAGTTTGTGAAATATTTTCTTCAAAAATTTAAAAGACAAATCCTCCCCCTATACCCTACTTATTGGCTCTTCTCATTCCAGGTGAAAATGATAATAATTTCACTTTTGTATGGTACTTTATGGATTTAAACACATTTTTATATACATTATTTCATTTGATCCTTAAAATAACCTTCTGAAGTATACATTACAGGTGTTGTGACACCTGTTTTATAGATGGGAAAAATCAGACTGAGTTGGTGATGTGCACAAGGTGGAGTAATGAGGAAGAGAAGTGGGAACTAGAATCCTGCTTTATTCTGCTTTGGCGAGATTATACCTATAGCACTATATTCAGGTTTGGACACCCTTTTAGGAAAGATACTAATAAATTAGAAAACCATGGTGACATATTCATCTATTCACTTTCACTCACCTCATATAGCCAATCAGTTATCAAATTTCCATTTCTTTACATCTGTCTTGTCCCTTCTGTCCACTAGCACAGCCACAGCTATAATTCAGGCCATTATCAACTCTTGCCTGGATTATTGTAATAATCTTCTAATTGGTAACCCTATAACTTCCTACTTTTCTCCCTTCCTCAAGGTTCTCTTTGTCCTAATCTGTTCTCTCCATAGCGGTTAAATTATTTTCCTATAGCACTGTTCTGACCTTGTCTTTCTTCCCTTCCCCTGACACTCATTAAACTCCAGTGACTCCCTTTTACCTCTATATACTCTTTTTTGGCACTCAAAGCTATGACATCCTGACTCCTTCCTATCTGCTTGCAATTTTTGTCAGCTTACCTTCCTGAAATTCTTCATCTATAAAAAGACAGGATAGGATTGAATTGCCTTCAATGTCTCTTTCAGATCTAAATTGATGATTCTTGTTTCTCTTTCCAGTCTTCTACTACATCATTTCTCTCTACACACTTTATGGTCTGGCCTTACTAGCCTACTTAGTATTTCTTGCACTCACTGCTCTTCTCTGTGCCTTTGAACTGACTGCTCTCTATACCTGCAACACTCTCTTCAAATCGGCCTTTTAGAATTCTTGGCCACCATTGGCCTTCCCTGTCCCTGTCCCTTTCTCCAGGGCAGCTAAGTAGTATAGTAAATGGAGTGCCAGGAGTAGAGTCAGAAAGATATGAGTTTGAATTTGACCTCAGATACTTACTAGCTGTGTGTCCCTGAACAAGTCACTTAACCCTATTAGCTTCTGTTAACTCATCTGGAAAGTGAGATGGAGAAGGAAATGGCAAACTACTCCAGTATCTTTGCCAAGAAAACCCCAAATGGGGCCATGAAGAGTTGGACACAATTGAACAATAACTGAACAAAATCCAGCTCCAAATGCTTTCCCCACTAAAGTTACCTATTTATCTACTTTTGTGTGTTTTTTTTCTGTTGTTACATACTTGAAAGACTATCATCTGAAAGACATATTATATTTGTTCTGTTTATTCCTCCTAGAAGAGATTTAGGATTAATGGATAGAGGATACAAAGAAGCGAATTCTTGCTTAATATAAGGGAAAACTTCCTGACAACTACAGCTATTCAAAAGTGGGAGAGAGTAATGTAAAATAATTGCGAATTAAGTCATTTGAAGCAAGACTGGCTAGCATCCAGAAAAGTAAGGATTTTGTATTTTATGCTAGACACAAAAGAGAGCTGCTAAAGATTTTTGAAAATGAGAGTAATGTGGTCTCAATTGAGCTAAAGAAGATTATTTTGGCAAATATGGAAGACAAATTGGAGAGATGAAAGACAGAAAGCAAAGAAACACAACTTAAAACATCTAAAAGTTGAAATGGATCTTGGGCATCTAACCTAATTCTTACCTAAAAAAAAATCTCTCTCTAAAACATAACCAATAAGTATCTCAGTCATTTATGCTCTCAACAAGCTTTAGTAAGCATTTATAGTCGCAGTTGATATATATTGCCATCTAAACCTTTATATAAAAAAACCAGCTTTCAAAATGGCCTTGTATTTATTTTTTATATTTTTATTTGGACACATTCATTCTCTAGATAAAATGGAGTTTCCTTAAGGGCAAGGACCACTTTTTGTCTTTGGGTCTCCAGCACCTAGCACTTTGCTTAGCACATAATAAACACTTGGAAAATATCTTTTTATTCATAGTCCAGGTGAGAAGTGATGAAGACTTGAACTAGGTTGGTAGTTGTGTGAGTGGAGAGAAGAGGATAAATATGAGAAATGTTTTATGGGTAAGATTTATAAGATTGGGTAATTAATTGGATATTTAAGGAGAGAGGGGAAGATTCTGAGATTTTCAGCCTCTGCAGCTATAAGGATAGTGATCACCTATCCTTAAGTCAACAAAATAGGTAGAATTCAGAGAATTCAAAGATTTGATGGAGAAAATGGTAAATTCCATTTTGTCCATGGTATTGATGGAATGACAATATAAATGAGGATAGCAGATAACTGGAGATGTGTACTAGTTGCTCAAGAGAGAGATTAGACCTGGATACATAGGTTTGAGAATCATCTTCAGAGAGAAAATAATTGAACCCATGGGAGTGGATGAGATCATCAAAGAGGAAAGTATAGAAACTGAAGAGAACCCAGGGCAGAACTTTGAGAGTAACTACTCTTAGCTGACTGGACAGATAATAGTCAAGCAAAAAAGACTGAGAAAGGGCAGCTGGGTGGTTCAGTGGATAGAGAGCCAAGTTTGGAGATGGGAAGTCATGGATTCAAATTTGACCTCAAGCATTTCCCAATGACCCTGGGAAAGTCACTTAATCCCAATTGCCTATCCTATCCCTTACCACTTTTATGGCTTGGAACCAATACACAGTATTGATTCTAAGATGGAAGATAAGGGTTTGGGGGGGGGGGAAGAAGGGGGAAGAGAGAGAGAATGAATGAATGAATGAATGAATGAGAAGGACTAAAGAAAGTAGAAGGAGGAACAAGTAAGGAACAGTTAAGGAAGACAAAGGAGGTGAGAGCATATACTATGAGGGGTTAACAATGCTGTCAAGGAAGGAGGAAAACTGAGGAAAAGCCTTTGGATTTAATCATTAATACGTTGTTGCTAACCTTTGCGCAGAAACTTTGCTCATATAAGAGACAGATGCCCTGATATGACACATTTTTTCATCATCATAATAATGATAACAATAGCTAAGCTTTATACGGCACTTACTTTGTGTCAGGTATTGTGCTAAGCACTTCACAAGTATTATTTCAGTTGATCCTTACAAACCGTGAATGGTAGGTACTATTACTACCCCATTTTACATATGAAGAAACTGAGGAAAATGAAGGCTAGATGACTTCTCCAGTATCACACTCTAGTCTTCCTGACTTCAGACCCAGCACTCTATCCACTGTCTCACCTAACTACCTGTAGGCACATTTCATGCACATAGAAAAGATTTACTGCTACACAAGTGTCCTTCAGAACCTTCTCTAAGCCCCTGATGCAGTCATTGAAGAACTTTAGAGCTATATCCATGAGAAAAATTAAGCAAGTTATTGGTAGTTTTCCAGAGTTAAGTAGAACAATGCGCAAATATTAGTTCAGAAATTACTAAGGAATCAGTATGCTTTGTTTTGTTAGAGATGGCTATTATTCTAGAATGGGAAGCCTGTAGGGTATGACTTCTCACAGTACTTGGGATGTTATAGATAGAAAAAATTACTAAACTTTTAACCAGCAAGCAAAGATATAACAATAAACTTCACATAATGCAAACATTTCTTACATTAGGGATAGAGTTTTCGCAAAGTGTAGGTCTAACTAGCAGCTAAATATATGACGATAAAAAAAATAGATCTGGTCAAACACACATGGTTTTTCTTAGCTTTGAATAGGAAAAAAATTTCACATCAAATATCTCTGATAACTCTGTTATCCAAGATATATAGGAATTAACACAAATATATAAAACCAAGAGCCATTTCCCAATTGATATCAAAGGATACCTATAATCAAACAATTCTCAAAAGAATTTTAAACTGTGAACAATATTTGGGAAAAGGCTCCGTTCACCAATAATGAGAGAATACAAATGAAAATAACTCTAATGTTTCACCTTTAGTGAAGCAAGTAGGCAAAGATGATAAAGGATGGAAAAGTGTGGAGATACTACAAAAATATATGGCCTGCTGATAGATTGTTGTTCCAGTCATTCTGTGAAAAAATTGAATGATGTTTAAAAAAAAAAGGCTAAAGTATCCATACCCTTTGCTCCAGTTATTCCTCTGCTGGATGTATTCCCAGAATGTCAGAAAAGTAGTATATATTAAAAATATTTGGAGGGGAAGCTGGGTGGCTCAGTGGATTAAGAACCAGATCTAGAGACAGAAGGTCCTGGGTTCAAATGTTACCTTAGACACTTCCTAGCTGTGTGACTCTTGGCAAGTCACTTTACCCCCATTGCCTAGCCCTTATCACTCTTCTGCCTTGGAACCAATAATACACAGTATTGATTCCAAGATGGAAGGTAAGGGTTTTTAAAGGATGAAGAATTATGAGCTAGACAATAGAACAATTTGGATGGATTCCAAATTGGTTAAATAGTCACACCTAATGAGCAGTTTTAAATGTTCAAAGTCAATTTGAAAGAGGTTTCCACTGCTCTAGTGATATATACTTGGCCTAGGGCTGTTGAACATTCTCCTTAAAATTTTTGAATAAAATAATTAATTAATGAACCAAAAAATGCCATTTTGTACTAAGTAAGCCCTAGGGATATAAATTCAAAATCAAATTCAGTTTCTGCCCTCAAGGAATTTATAGTCTAATAAGGATATTGAGGTAGCACAGTGGATAGAGTGCCAGATCTGCCTCAGGAAAACTCTTCTTGAGTTCAAATTTGACCTCAGACACTTACAATTGTGTGATCCTGGGCAAGTCACTTAACCCTTTGGCCTCAGTTTCCTCATCTATAACATGAGCTGGAGAAAGAACTAAAAAACCAAACAGTTCCAGTATCATTGCCAAGAAAACCTCAAAAGGGGTCACAGTTGCATATGATTGGAAAAAACTGGACAAGAAAAGAGATGGATAATATTTATAGGGAAAGGATAGGGAGGAATAGTACCTGGTCATGCAAGTTCAGGAGGTTGATCATCTAGAGGAATATTATGTTTTAATATACAGCTATGTGTACTTTTGAAGGATTAAATTCTTTCAGAAAGGAGAGTTAATCATTTGGAGCAGTCTAGCTCATAATTCTCCATTTTTTCTAAGCATAGCAATGATCTGGATAGGTTAACATAAATGAGTGAACCTCGAGGGAGCAAAAGTTGCTAAATGATGGAGACAAATTGTCCAAAAGTATCTGTGGGAAGCAAGGAGTGTGCACATTCCTCTTCCTGACCCATTCTGTCACTGTCCCCTCATCTCTCCTTTCCACTGACATGGGTGCCACCTTAATTCAGGTCTTCATCCTTCCTCATCTGGGCTCATTATTTGTCTTTCTGCCTCAGTGATCTCTTTTCTCTAATCCTTCATTCACAGTTGCCAAAGCCATATTCCAAAGTCTCCAAAGATATTCACAGTCTGACTGTCACACCCCTGCTTGATAAATTCCCAGTGGCTCCCTAGTAGAGTTTGTGTCCAACCTACCTTTTTAGTCTTATTATACATGACTTCCTTTCAGTCATTCTTCAGTTCAGCCAAACTAGTCCTCTGGCTGCTCCACACACTTAGCCTTTTAAGTCTTGCTTCTTTATCCTGCAATAGGTTCTGCCCTTTACCTTGAATATACTCCCTCATCTCTTTCTCCTAGAATCCCTGTTTTCCTTCAAAGCTCTGCCCAAATGTCACATCCTACGTGAAACATTTCCTCATTAGCCTCACTTTTAGTTCTTGTTGCCCATATATACACTTCATTGTGTGTATGTTCCTCTCCTTGAGAGAATGGAAGCTCCTTCAGGCAGGGACTGTTTCATTTTTGCCTAGCATAGTGCCTGACATCCTGACATATAGTCGACCCTTAATAAATATGTGTTGATTGATTGATGAGAGAATGTGCGCCCATTTCTGTGTAGGGTAACCAGGGATGAAGTGGCTTGTGGGTGGGTGGGTGGGGAGATAGGAAATGAAGGTCTGTGAATGTCAGAAGATTCAATGAAGGATGGTTTGTTTAAAATAGAATCAGGATTTCTGGGGGCACTAGGGAAAGAGAAGACAAAGGCAACTAGGAGGCAGAGGGTTGTATTGGTGAGGGGGATAGGGCTGAGATTAGGGAGTTGTAGAAGAGGAAGGTTTCTCCTCCTTCTTCCCAGCCTCCCAGCCTCTGATTCATGGTTATTAGAAGAGGAAGAAATGGGAGTTTGTTTGCTTTTAGGGCCATTAAGAGCTGCTTTGGTTAATTCTGTTATTGATCCTCTTGAAATATACTGTCTTTCTCCCTTACCAATCTCATCCATTCCCATGGTTTCAAATATCACATCACAATGAATGAACTCCAAAATTTGGAGTTCTGTCCCTATTTTCTCCCAGAATTCTAGTCCTGCATTTTCAATACCACCTGAATTTGCCCCTGAAGCTTCAGCTTAGACATGTTTGGGTAAGACATGGGTCCCTTTCCTCTTTGTTCTCTTTGAAGCAGTAGTAGTATCATTGGGTCAAATATGCATAGTTTGGTTGCAATAATTCTAAATTGCCTTTTAGAATGTCTGGACCAATTTATAATTCTACCAACAATGCATTTGTGGGACTGTTCCTGAAGTCCCTCTCAACATTTGTTATTTTTCTCTTTTGTCATCTTTGAAAAGTTTAGAACTCTGACCTTGGTGTTTCTTTAAATGTGCATTTCTTTCATTCTTAGTGATTTGGAGAATTTTTTTGTATGATTGTTGATAGCTTGGATTTCATTCTCTGAAAACTGCCCATTCATATCCTAGTATTTACTATTGAATGGTTCTCATTTTTCCTTATATTTTTGGAAATGGAATCTGTATTTTAGAATCAAGGTTTTTCCCCCCCAGTCAACTATTTTCCATCTAATTTTAATGGTACTGGATTTGTTTGTGTAAAATTGTTTTATGTAATCAAATTGTCCATTTTGTCTTCTGTAATCCTCTCTATCCTCCTTTGCTAATGAACTCATCCCCATCCAGAGTTCAAAAATATATTTTTCTTTGCTGCTTATCTAATATTCTTATGACATTGCCTTTTATATCTGTTATATATGTGTTTTTCTTGTTATATGGTGTGCATTTGTTGTTCAGTACCTACTTTCTGCCAGGTTACTTTCCAGTATTCCTGATAGTTTTTTGCTAAATAGTGAGTCCTTACCTCATGACCCAGGATCTCTGGATTTTTTTATTTGTCAAACAAATGTACATTTTATTGCAAAATGGTACACTGCTTCCAACTTTACAGATAACTGAGTGGTTAAAACTTTATTAAATTATAAATAGATTGGGAGAATGACTCAATCCCAATGGTTCTTTGTCACAGTCCTGTTATAATAAATACAGCTTTTCACAAAATACTTTTCCAGTATCTACTAATTGCTTCTTTATTGCTTACATAAATTTGAATTCATTACAATTGGTATCAGAACTTTCACATAAAATCATAGCCAGACATTTTACATAAAACTAATAAAATATATTTTAAACTGGTATCTAATACTTTAGGTGTTTGGCTGATTGAACTAAGTAATGGGACAGCCTATAGATTTATATAGATTTATGTAGAATATAAAATATGAGGTTATGAATAAAATAGGAGCTTATTCACTGTATTAATGGAGACATCCTCACAGAACAGGACTACCTTCACCACCACCAGCATTTATATATATATATGTATATATGTATATGTATATATATACACACACACACATATATATATACATATATATATATATGTATATATAAACCAGCACTATACTATGAGCACTTTACTTTTGTATTGAGCACTATACTACTATGATGGTTTTTTCCCCCTGTAGGATGTATGTTCAATATGTCCCACTGATAATCCTCTCTATTTTTAACTAGCACTGTTATTCTTACTTCAATGTAATATAATTTGAGATCTGGAACTGATAGGTCCTCTTTTTTCTCCATTTTTAACCCATTATATTACTTGAGATTCTTGATCTTTTGTTCCTCCAAATGATTTTATTAATTTTTTTAGCTCCATAAAATTGTCCATTGGGAGTTTGATCAGTATTCCTTTAAATAAATTAATTGATGTAGTACTATCATATTTCTTATGTTGGCACAATCTATCTGTGAACAAAATATTTCTCCAATTATGTGTGCCTCCTTATTTTCATAGTGGTTTGAAGTTGGCTATATGTAATTCCTGGGTATGTCTTAATAGAAAGACTCCAAAATATTTTTAAATTTCTGTAGTTATTTTGAATAAAATGTCTCTTTCTCTCTCCTCTAGGATTTTATTGGTCACATATAAGAATGCTGATGAGTTCTGTGGATTGGTTTTACATCCTGCAACTTTCTAACTAGACCATCATCTAACTGCAAAAAACCGGTTTTGTTTCTTCTTTGCCCACATTTATTCCTTTAATTTCTCTTTCTGATCTTATTGTTATAACTAATATTTCTAAAGCTATGTTAAATAGTAATAATAATGATGGGCATCCTTGCTTTTCCCCTGATCTTGTTGGAAAGATCTCTAACTTTCTTCATTACATATGATATTTGCTCTTGGTTTTGGATAGATGCTATTTTCATATTAAGGAAAAGCCCACTTTTATTCCTAGCTTTCTGGTATTTTCATAAGAAACAATGTTAGATTTTTTCAGAAGTCTTTTCTGTATCTATTGATATAATTTTGTGATTTTTATTATTAGAATTATATATGTATATATAGAATCTTCCTTATATTGAACCAGATTTTAATTCCTGGTATAAATCCAAGATGATCATAGTTGCATAATCTCTCAAATCTGTTATTGTTGCCTATTTGTTAATGTTTTATTCAGAATTTTTGTGTCAATAGTCATCAGAGACATTGGTCACTGACCCACTTTTACTTCTAGGGTCAAATACAAATTATTTTGTTCAGCATATAAGGCCTTATGCAACCTGGCCCTTCCTATCTCTCACATTACTCCCCTCTACACACATATGGCCCAATCAAATTAGTCAACTTGCTATTCCACCCACATGAAACTCCATGTCTCACCTGAATCTTTTCAGTGGTTTTCTTACATTCCTAGAACCCTCTCCTTCTTGGACTCCCTGGATTCCTTCAAGACTCAGATGTTTCTTCCCCTCCAAAGTTATATTGCATCTACTTTATCTCAAATTTAAATATATATGTGTGTCTGCATATATGTGTATATGTATACACACTATTTATTATTAGACTTGTACCTACAATATGGAATACAGAGTTTTCTTCCATAGCTTCTGTAAGTGAAAGGGCTTGTTTGCTCTTGGTATTTTGAAACTGGAATTGATATCCATTTTCCATATTATATGAGAAGAGGAAAATGTGTATGGAAAACTATTAGATGCTTATCAAAAGCAATTATTATTTATTAAGATAACTAGAATTTGATAATACTTTAAAGTTTATAAATGTTCTAAATAACTTAACTTATTTGATACTTTAAAAAATCACAATAAGGTAGATTCTGTAGCTATTATTTTCTCCATTTCATAAAAAAAAAAAACAAATTCAGAGACATCATGACTTACCCATTGGTTGATCATTCAGTTAGTGAGAATCAAATGTGAAATTCAACACCAGGTCTCTTCTGACTTGTGTATTCAAGTCAAACCCTCTTTTCACTACATTACAGTCTTACAAATTCTATAAAATTAGCACAATTACAAAGACACCTATAACAGATATCCCTATAACTAATTCTCAAACTTTTGAGCCTCAAAATCCTTTTATACTCTTAAAAATTACTAAGGATCTCAAAAGAGCTTATGATTATGTGCATTACATCTATTGATGTTTACAGTTAGAGGCTAATAAAATTTCTAAATATTTATTAATTTAAAATAATGATAAATCCATTATATTAGCATAAATAGAATTTCACAAAAATAACTAAATTTTCTAAAAAAGATTTTAGTGACAAGAGTGTCACTGTTTTCTATATTTTGGCAAATCTTTATGTCCAGTTTAGAATATGTATTGCTGAAGCAAGAACTTTAATGTCTATTTTAAAAGACGTCATTTGAATTCTTACAACTGTTTCTGCATTTAGTCTCTTGTAATCTATTGTTTTGGTTGAAATATGAAGGAAATTTGGACTTTCACAGATATGTAGTTAGGAAAGGAAGGAGTACTTCTAATAGGAAAATCTAGACTCATATAAATATGTAGATAGAAAATGGAGAAATACTTTAATAAGAAAATAATGTTTTAGTATTATTATGAATATAATTTTGATCTCAGAGACTCCCTGAAACAGTTTAAAGACCCCTCCCCACCAAAGAGACTGCTTATTGTCACAGGGAGGGGAGAGCTGTGAAAGGAAGGGAGGAAGGGTGGGAGGGAAGGAAAGAATCTGGAGTTCAAAAAAAATTTTTTAAACCCTTGCCTTCCATCTTGGAATCAATACTGTGTATTGGTCCCAAGGCAGAAGAGTGGTAAGGGCTAGGCAATGGGGGTCAAGTGACTTGCCCAGGGCCACATAGCTGGGAAATGTCTGAGGCCAGATTTGAACCTAGGGCCTCCTGTCTCTAGGCCTGGCTCTCAATCCACTGAGCCACCCAGCTGCCCCCAAGCTCAAATTTTTTTAAATGAATGTTAAAAACAGTTTTAAAATGTAATTGGTGAAAAATAAAATATGATTTTAAAAATGTTTAAATGAAGGGATGACAAAAAAAGAACCCCCATGAGTCTGTAGGCATTTTGAAAATCATTGGTTTACAAGAATGAAGGAAATAACCTGTTATATATGATAATCATTATTAATATTTCCTGTTTCTGTTAGCTGCATTTATTAGTAGTTAAAATATCAATACAAGGAAAAAATATGGTGAAAAAGAAGAAAAAAGAAGTTGTAGAAGAAGAGAGTAAGCCTCCTGTCAGCCAAGCACTGCTAGAATATTTGTAAGTTTGAATTTTGAATTGGAACTGTTCATTATTGTCATTAGTGTTTTTTTTTAACCAATCATTTTGAAACCCATGGACCATGAAAGGACAAATTTCCTGATCCTAGTCTCTTTATGCAAATCAAACTTCTGTAAACTTGTGAGGATGTTTTATTTGATTGAATGAATATGGATGCCTGTTATTTCAATATTTAAAGAATCCCAGTTTTTATTGGTATGGTTATTGCCTCCACTAATTCAGATTGATCCCATTAGGAAGGAGATGGGGGAGGGAGAAGGGGTGAGACAGAGATAGATAGACAAAGAAACAGAGAAAGAGAGAGAGAGGTTTTGTTATTATTTGGGGAGAATATGCAATTTTTGAGATAAAATACAATAGTTTGGAAGCAGATTGAGAGCTGATTTTATTTCTATGTAACTACTATAGTAACTAAAGATAAAGTGTGTTTAGTTTAACATCACCTGTTAGGTATGCTATTTTAGGGAGCAGCTATTTGGCATAGTAAATAGGCTACTGGGCAAAGTCAGGAGGATCTATATTCAAATCCAGCCTCAGACACATAACTAGCTAGGTGATCCTGGATAAGTCACTTAATTCTTGTTTGCTTCAGTTTTCTATCTGTGAAATGGAGATAATAATAGCAACTACCTCCAGTATAGGTGTGTGGATCAAATGAGATAGTTAATTATAAAATGGTTAGACAGTGCCTTGCACACAGTATGTGCTTTATAAACGTTAGCTATTATTGGTGTTAGGCTGTCACCATATAGCATTTGAATTAACTGGATAGTTCCTCTCAGAAAACTCTCAGGATCATCTATTTTGAGAAGCTTCCACTAGATGGCGTACTTTTCATTAGTAATCTAGATGTCTTTGGCTAAGTAGGAACAATTTGAACAATCTATGTATCTGTCAATAGACACAGAGAAACACTTTCCCAAAAGAATTTAATGTGATTCAATGTATGTTTAAAAAATGTCTTCTCTTCATTCATTCAACAAGTATTTGTTAAGTTTCACCTACTATGTGCCAAGCTCTCTGCTAATTCCTGAGGTCAGAAAGGCAAAAATAAAATAGTCGCCTCCCTCAAGAAGTTTATATTCTATTTAATATATTTTATTTGATCATTTCCAAGCATTATTCGTTAAAGACATAGATCATTTTCTTTTCCTCCCCCCCACCCCCCATAGCCGACGCGTAAGTCCACTGGGCATTAGATGTTTTCTTGATTTGAACCCATTGCTTTGTTGATAGTATTTGCATTAGAGTGTTCATTTAAAGTCTATCCTCTGTCATGTCCCCTCAACCTCTGTATTCAGGCAGTTGCTTTTTCTCGGTGTTTCCACTCCCATAGTTTATCCTTTGCTTATGAATGGTGTTTTTTTTTTCTCCTGGATCCCTGAAAGTTGTTCAGGGACATTACACCGCCACTAATGGAGAAGTCCATTACGTTCGATTATACCACAGTGTATTAGTCTCTGTGTACAATGTTCTCCTGGTTCAAGAAGTTTATATTCTATTGGGGTTTTGGGAAGAGACCACATATCCATAGAAAGTTAACACAAAATCTTTGTAAAATAATTACTCTGGGGGGCAGCTGGGTAGCTCAGTGGATTGAGAGCCAGGCCTAGAGATGGAAGGTCCTAGGTTCAAATCTGGCCTCAGACACTTCCCAGCTGTGTGACCCTGGGCAAGTCACTTGACCCCCATTGCCTAGCCCTTACCGCTCTTGTGCCTTGGAGTCAATACACAGTATTGACTCCAAGACGGAAGGTAAGGGTTTAAAAAAAAATAATTACTCTGTGCAAGACTGTGCATTAGGTATTGAAGATTCAAAGGCAGCTATAATCCATTAATGGACCTAGGACCCCCAAGAATCTGAATTCACACTGATTGTGTTTGATTCTAGGAGACTATTAATTCTTTGACTTATTAATTCTGCTTGGTCCAACACCAGAAAAAATCTCCTTATATATTCAAGACAATAATCAATTATAGTTTCTTAAATATGGGTAAAAGGACACCCAGGTCATTTATAAGCACCCAAAGTACCAAATAATTAACCAGTCCAATGTAGTCTTCATTTCATCCCATAGAAAAGCATGGCAAAACCAACTGAAAGAGATAATAACTGAACACTCAAATAGCCTTGTTAGCTCCTTCAGCAAGGAAGGATACTGATTTGAGATTGCAGTTGGACCAACATCTTGCCATTCCGGTGAAATCTTTCTCTCCTAGGCATATATAACTCCTTCCAGACTCATAGTGCCACCTTGTGTTCTAGACCATTTAGGAAGATAACATACTTTGGGGATAAGGAACAAGTGACACTCTTCTAATCAGACTGGCCCTGACCTAGTAACTCACTGACTTTGCTTTCCAAGTAAGATGCTGCACATAGCAATAGGAGTTATCTTCTTCTTTCTCCAAGGAACACATGGCATTAGTAAATCTCTTTATAAGGTCTGATCCTAAATTTTTTTAAAATCCCCACCTTCTGTCTTAGAATCAAAGCTAAGTATATCAGTTCTAAGTCAGAAGAGCAGCAAAGGGCCAGGCAATTGGGGTTAAGTGACTTGCTTGGGGTCAGACAACTAGGAGGTGTCTGAGTCTGAAGCTGAACCCAGGTTCTCCTGACTCCAGGTCTGGAGCTCTATCCACAAGCCACCTAGCTGCCTTTGAGCCTAAACTCTTAAACTTGAAATTGCCCACAAGCCATTCCCCAGAAAATCTTTCTCTGATCTCTTCAAAATTGTCAACAATCTATTAATTTTGTCTATCTGATGATGGTCTTTTCTCATAATTTCTCTTGAGCTCCCTGCTGTATTTGATACCGTTGAACACCCTTTCCTTCTAGCTTTCTCTTCTATGTTTTTGTTTTGTTTTGTTTTGTCACATTATAATCTGGTGTTTCTGCTGTTTGGCTGGCATTCCTCAGTCACCTTTGCTAGCTTGGTATCCATAAACTTTAACTCTGAGTGTTCCTAAAGCTCTCTCTGATGCCTTCTTTTCTTCCCTCACTTCCTTTTTTCCTCTTAATCGATCAGTCCCCACAGGTTGTTTTACCATCTTTTTGCAGAGAAGTCACAGATGTAGCCAATCTCTCTCCTAGCAACAGCCCAGCATAACCAGTTACTTATTGAACATTTCAAATTTGATATCCCAGAGTAAGTTCAAAATCAATAAAATATGAAATAAAATCAATAAAATTTAAAAAAATCTGAAACTCATTATTCCCTCCCACCCCCAGCTTCCAGATTCTTTCCCAAACTTCCCAGTTTCTCTTAAAGTCACCACAATTTTTTCAGCATTTCAAGTTCATATTGGTATTGTTCCCAAACCCTCATGCTTCCTCATCCAATAGATCCTCTCTTAGTTCAGACCTTTATTATTTTTTGTCTAGACTATTTCAGTGGCCTCCTAATTGCTGATAAATGTCAAAGTGAATAGAGTACCAGGCTTAGAGTTAGAAAGGCTGATCTTCTTGAGTTCAAATCTTACCCCAGACACTTACTAGTTATGTGACCCTTGGCCAGTCACTTAACCTGTTTACCTCAGTTTCCTCATCTGTAAAATGAACTGGAGAAGGAAACAGCAAACTATTCCAGAATCTTTGCCAAGAAAACCCCAAATAGAATCATTGAATTGGACACAACTGAAAAATGTCCGGACAACAAGTTGATTAATATTAACTCATTTCAACTTTCCAACAACCTGTGACTCTCTAAAACCAAAAGTTACCTTAATTCTTTTCACTGCCATGTTCCCACACTGGCTGGCTTTGAGCTCATAGTTCAACAAACCTCTCAGATATTCTTCATAGAACATGTTTTCTATTATTTCTATTATATAATTATATATTATATTTACATATAACTATGATATTAACATTTACATTTATTAAATATATATTTTATTTATATTATCTTTATTTGTGATATATTTAAAGTTCATAGCACAATCCTGGCACATTGTAGGAGTTTAATAAATATTTGTTCCCTTTCTCTTGTTTCCTCCCACTCTTCCTAATAATACATTCCATGGTTCTTATGACTATTGAATATTATTCACTTAGGGTTTTTTGCTTTTAAAAAAACCCTTAATTTCTGTCTTGAAATCAAGTGTTGAACCCAAGACAGAAGAGCAGTAATGGCTGGGCAACTGGAGTTAAATGTCTTGCTTAGGATCACATAGTTAGGATGTGTCTAAGGCCAGATTTGAACCTAAGACCTCCTATTTCTAGACTTGGCTCTCTAATCACTAAACCACCTAGCTGCCCCCATTTTGTTTTCTTTTTCTTTTTTTGGGGGGGGGGGAGCTTTAAAAAAACCTCACTTTCTGACTTATTAACAACTCTTAAGACAAAAGGCAAGGGCTAGGCAATGGGGGTTAAGTGACTTGCCCAGGGTCACACAGCTAGGAACTGTCTGAGGTCACATTTGAACCCAGGCCTGGATAAGCAGCTCTGTCCATTGTGGCACTATGATTTTCATTTTGTTTTTAAATTATTCCTTTGTGTCTCTGTTAACTGTGTTCTAAGGAAATGTTTCTGAAATATCATTTCATCTTTGTTTATCCTCAGCTGTGAAGTAAAAGGAGATGCAATAGAGAGGCTTATGGTTCAAGTAAGAAGACTTAGGGATAAAAATAATAAGTTTCAAGAACGGGTAAGTTGTGCACTGAGATCCCATCTTTTCATTAAATACAGTTAGTTTTCTTAAATGGCAAATTCCATTGTTATCAAATATACTTTAAGAAATTATCTAAATTTTTGGTACTTAATTATTTGTTTCCCACTTACTTGTTCCCTCATATATTTGAGATGGAAATTGATCCCTTTTCCCACTACAAAAATATTAAAAATAAGTCAATTTTAAAATCATATGTTATTTGGTAAATGGAGACATTGTATTTTAGACTTAAGATGTAAAACCCTGAACCTAGAGCAGTTCTGAACTCTACCAATGGTAGAGAAGTCTTTATCATTACAGTAAATTGATTTGTAGATCTTTTTGCACTTGATTCTGGTTTGTTTTCAAATTTGTTTTTTTAAAAACATGTTTTAAAAGTCCTTCATGTGATCGCTGACAAACTGGACTGGAAGGTCTTGATAAAGTGGTACAATGAATGGGGATCATCATGGCACCATGATCTACATCCTGGCTTCCAAGTGTCCCACTGGGTAGCATGGAATTGGCAGGTTACATTAGGGCCAGCAGAGGGTAGCAGCGGTCTCTGCCTACACATGCCAATAGGAGAATTCACCAGTCTGAAATAGATGTCCCTTCTGCAGAGAGGGGAAAAAGAAAGGGGGGAAAAAAGAAAAAAGAAAAAGTCAGCAGGAAAAGTGGGAAGCAGAGCCACTTCAGGGCATCCTAGCCCTGATACGATAAGAAACTAGGAAGCAGGGAGATGGGATGAATGCAAAGTCACAAAAACTGAGTGAAAAGAAGCAAAGCTGTATTGTAAAACCAAAGAAAAAGCTGTAGATACAGGACTGAGCCAGCCAGTTCAAAAGAGCTGCTAGGAATAAAGATGGCTATGAAATGCACACTGCTCAGTCTTTTGGGGGAGAAGGAGCCTTTGGGCAGGTTTGTGAAACTTGGAGATCCGTGTCTCTTTAAATCTCAAAGGAATATGTAGTGGTTCTTAAAAGACCATATATAGAAATTCTTAAAATATCTATAGAACTAAGACAAATAGTTTATTTTTACTGTTGCTTCCCTTTATATAGAATTGTGAACACTTATTCTGTCAAATATCTCAAGCACTAAACTCTGACATTTCTTTTCTTTTTTTTTTTAAACTCTTACCTTCTGTCTTGGAACCAATACTTTGCCTCCACCTCTACCATTTCTTAACAGTGACTAAACTAACTTGTTGGAGGTAGGGAGCTAGAAGATGGTTAAGTGGATGGAGAGACACTTCCTAGCGGTGTGACTCTGGGCAAGTCATTTAAACCCCATTGCCCAGCCCTTACCACTCTTCTGCCTTGGAACCAATACACAGTATTGAATCTAACATGGAACATAATGGTTAAATAATAATAATAATTTCAAGGCTGAAGACCAAATTTGGTTAATAAATTCATCAATTAAGATTGATCTGATTGAGTCTTATTTTTATATCAATCTGAATCACCGGAAGATTTATTTACATTTATTTTCTAATTTCTTCAAATATTTGACTCTCACTTCTCATATACAGGATATCCCAAAAGTTTTAATGCAGTTTTAATACCTGAGTCTGATAGGTAGTGTGTCCCCAAAGTCTTAATTTGGTTGTAAGTTATTAATCACTTAAAACTTTGATTGATCCAGATCAGTTCATAATGCAGTCATAACTAATAGCTTACAACCACTTAAGACTTTGGGGACACCCTGAATAACAAATACAACTAATATTTTAAAATTAAGACATCTATAGGACCCTGCTTGCAACCAGAACAAATATAATTCCCTGAAGGTAGCCTTGTGACATGTCTACTTCTTATGCTGAGGGAATCATGACTTATGATTGACTGAGAGACCTCTGAGCCAACACTGTGTATGTCCTTGGGGCTACTACTGTGTGTGCAAAGGAGTGATGGGCTTGACACTTTGGAGAGAGGTCAGCAAAGGTCTTATACTATTATGATTTTCCTTCATAATAGAAATTTTAAATTGAACATGATACATGATTTGGGGGTCTTCTGCTACCTTGGTCACCCTCCTTTGGATATGCTAAATCAATGTCTTTCCTAAAATGTGGTGCCCAGAACTGAACTTCTTGTTCCACACGTTGTTGGACCAGAGGGGCCAGAAGCACATTAGACCTGAGATTTCTTGGAGCTATCTCCAATTGTATTCCTTCTCTGGCCTTTTCCACTACTCCTATGGGAATGTTGGTCTCTGGCCCCAGGAGATGCTCCCCTGATGGCAGCATGAGGTCAGTGGACTGCTCTCTTTTGCAGGTGTCGATTTAAGCCCCAGTGTCAAGTGGGACAGGGGAGGAGACATCAGACTGCCTGACAAGCCTTCCCTTATCCCTGACTCCTCTTATTCTGGATGTTGGCTTTAAGACAGTTTTGTAGTTATGACTTTGCTGTTTCTTAGCCTCTTTAATCATAAGCACAAGTGAAATCATTCACTGAACCTAGTTAGTTCTTTTATATGTTTTAATAATTTATCTCCACACAGGTAATTGTGGCTATGACTCCCAGTCCTTTAAGTTGGTAGGGGCAAGCATAATTCAGGCTTCCATGTAAGATCTCTGTGTGTGTTTCCTAGTGTGATCAGGTCTACTTTTTTCAGATTCTTGTTGAGCCTTTCTACAATAGTTTCTGCAATTGATTATTCACTCTGCTTTCTAACTATGCACCCCCCCCCATTTTGTACTTGTAAAGTTAATTTTCATATAGCAAAGCATAAGACTTTATAGTTTTCCTACTGAATTTCATCCTATTAGATGACCTAAATAACTTAATTTAAAGACCTATGTTTTGGGATACTAACTCTCTCATTAATTAACTATCCTTCACATCCCTGTGTTTCCTAAAAACTGAGGAACATGTCATCTATCCCTTTATCTAACTCAGTGATAAAACCAGGTCCAAATACTGGCCCTTAGAGACCTCCTGCCATGTTGACATTAAGTCATGATTTAGCCTTTGCCTCTAGCCATCTAATTAAATCTGAATGCATCAAATTGAATTTTCATCTGGTCCACAGTTCTCCAACTTCTCTTCAAGAATGGCATGAGATTCTGCATCGAAAGCTTTCTCGACATCAGTGTAAACTCTATCCAAGGCATTTTCTTCATCTACTAGCTTAATGATGCTGTTAAAAAGAGAAACGAGGATAGTGTGGCATGACTTGTCTTTGATGAATCCATTGCCCTTTCTTGATGTTCGCCAAACATTTCTTTAAATATCCATCCCCTCAAGAAATTTCCTAGGAATTGAAGTCAAGCTTATTAATAGTTCACATACCCCATTCTCTGCCCTGCCCAAATTTTGTTTTTAAAATCAGGACATTAACCCTCCTCTAATCTTGTTGTACCTTTCCCATTCTCCATGATCTTTCAAATATCAACCATAGTGGCATAACAAACATATCTGTCAATTCTCTAAGCAAAGTAGTTCATTTGGATGAGTTGACTTGAATTCATCAAGAGCAATCAGATGCTGTCTTACTATACTCCCTTGTGAGTAAATTGTAGGCTTTTGTTTTTTCCCCTGACTTTTCTGGGGTACAGGTCATTCTCCTTGTCAGAGAAAATAAGAGCAAAATGATTAAACATTTTGGCTCTTCTTTTGTTATCAATTATAGTGATACATCTAGGCTAAGCAAAGGACCTATCCTTTTTTATCCTTTTTCTCCCAGGAGAACTTTTTTAAAAGCCCAACTTTTTAGTTGTTCTTACCTTTCCTCATCAATCTCACCTTGTTTTGTGCTTTAGCATTCTTGACATCTTTTAATATGATCATACTATTTCTCTTTCCTGACTTTACTTTCATCTTCTGTACATTTCTTTTTAAAAGTTAACTTGGGAGCAGCTAGGTGGTTCAAATCTGGCCTCAGACACTTCCGAGCTGTGTGACCTTGGGCAAGTCACTTAACCCTAATTGCTTAGCCTTTACTGCTCTTCTGCCTTGGCACCAATACATAGTATTGATTCTAGGACAGAAGATAAGGGATTAAAAAAACAGTTAAATTAGTTGCTTAGTTACCTGTGCATACATATCAGTCTCTGTAGACAAGTCACATTTTCCCTTCTCATTAGAACTGTTTATTTTTACTTCTTCAGAATTTCATTTCTGAGTATCTCTAGTGCATCTTTGGCCAAATCCCACCATAGCATTATCATCTGTAGGGTCCTGCCTATCTTTCTCTGAATCCTTTGAAGTCCACTTTCCTAAAATCTAGGTTGCATACAAGACTATGCCTGGATTTCCTCTATTCTGTCACAAACTCTCCCTCTCTTGTCAGGAGGTTCCTATCATTTCCATCCCTGCAATCAGTTCCCCCTGGTTAGTGGATAGAATTTCTCCTTGTTGATTCTTCCACTTAAAAAAAAAATCCTTATCTTCTGTCTTAGAATCAATACTAAGTAGTTGTTCCAAGGCAGGTCAATAAGAGCTAAACAGTGGGAGTTAAGTGACTTGCCTAGGATCACACATCTAAGAATGTTCTCCTGGTTCTGCTTATCTCATTTTGCATCTATTCACATAGGTCTTCTCAGCTTTTTCTGAGACTATCCTTATATTTTTTTCTAAAAAGTAATGGAATTTATTTAAATGGTTCATCTTTACAACATGAAGTAAAAACTTAAGCCTTTAGAAAAATAAAAGCTTAACAGCTATATGCCAACAGGAAAAAAAAGACATACAATTTAATAATCTACTACCTAGAATAAAATACCTGGAAACAATTAAAGCCCCAAACAATTTTCTTTTTGTTCTTTGAAAAATAATTTGACTCCACCATGACAAATACCAGCAAGGGTTCATGATGTTAAGATAGCCCTCATCAGTTGGAGACAGAAAAAGAAAAAGAAAAAGATCCACTACTCAAATTCCCTCAAGTATTGCTCTAAATGTTATATTCAGGCCACCTCCCCACCCCAGAAGGAGTTTAAAATATTATTCTAGCATTTAACCATACAGCAATAGGACTTCACAAAGATTACATTTTGCCCAAAGCAAACCTAAACTTTAAAAACAATAAGAAATTCAAATTAAATTATGCTCATTCAGCAAACTGCCTTCTTTTTTACGGCAGTTACTTCAAGGAGGCAACTAGGTGGCTCAGTGGATTGAGAGCCAGGCCTAGCAATAAGAGTTCATAGGTTCAAATCTGGCCTCAGACACTTGCTGACTGTGATTCTGGCCAAGTCACAACTCCTATTTCCTAGCCCTTACCACTCTTCTACCTTGGAACCAATATAGAGTATAGAAGACAGAAGGTAAGGGCTTAAAAAAGGAAAAAGAAAAGACAGATATTTCAAAACAAAGAATTGTCATTTACAAAGTTATATGTGTTTGTTTAGTGTCGGAAAACAAAAAGCACCAAAATAAAGTATTTCTACAGGCAAAAATAAGCTACTTATAATTATTTACGAGATTCATTTTCATTGTATTGATGGAGTTTTGTGCATGAAATGACAGTGTACAAGAGTTGCAAATGAAAACAGAGCTATCCATTAGAAAGACAATAGGATATAATTTAGCCCTTGGGGAAGGTAGGCAATAAAAAAGTGGCGCCATTTCTATTTTCAGGGACCTGTCACAGACACTGTCTCTTTATGCAGTCTCCGCTCATGCTTGGTTCTCTGTGTGTTCCCCTACCACACTTGTGTTTCTTTTCACCTCTATACTCTCATCCACTGGAGTTGCTGGATTCATTCTTTCTCTTCCACTCTTCACTCATCGCTGGAACTCCATCTTCATCTCTTTCTTGCTTGTCTTGGCCTTGAATTGCTATGACCCGCTGTCACTCTCTTCCCTGCTTTGGCTTCCACCATTCCTCTCCTTCCTCTGAGATTCTCTCTTGTCTGGGCTACTGCTCTGATTGCTCCATTTGTTATTCTCCCTAGAATTCTCTTGCTTTAAAAATCTCAACTTCTCTTTTGACCTTTCCTTGTGACCTTGGCTACTGGAGGGCTCTTCATCAGACTTCCACCAACCCTGTCCCCCACCTCTTCCTTCAGTATCACTGCTGCCACTTTCTGGAAACTTGGCTTTTCTTTTTCCTTCTCATAAGCCATCTTCTTTCATCTTTTCCCCTCTCTTTTGTCACTCTCACTCTTCACTATGATTTTCTGAAGTTTCACTGGAGAAGGAGGAGAAAGGGGAATGTAAAATTGGACTTGAACTCTGGACTTGAATCCCCACAATTCCTTGCTCCACTTCCCCAGAATGCTTTGTAATCTCACCTGGGCCGAGATTGAGAAGGTATTTAACCTGATTGCAAAAGCTTTTAGCGCTCTTTTGGACTTCTGTTTTGGAGCAGAGGCGTCTCTTCTGTGATGTGAGGTTATTTTGTCTAGGCCTTTGGCCTAGGCATGTGTTTTTTCTTATCCTGTATTTTCTTTAATCTTTAACCTTTAATAAACCTCTAAAAAAAAAATAATACTCCTTGCAGAGAGAAACTAATTTCTAACTACCTCAGATGCCTCAGTCTCCCTGTCTCCCCTAAATATAAATCTTTACAGGAGGAGGAGGAGGAAGAGGAGGAAAAGAGGAGGACTTGTTCTTATTTTGTTTGTGTGTGTTTATTTATTTTGCAGCTGCTGCTTCTTTCTTTTTTCTTTTTCTCCTCAAGGTGTTCTGATTGCCTGAGTAGTTTCTGTTTTTGCTTAGTTGAGAGTGAGTTTAAGAATTCCATTTCTGGATCTTCTTCATCCTCACTTGCAGCATATTCTTGTGGTGGATCATTTGCAGTTGTTTCTTTCCTGCATTTGATTTTAGTGCAAAGTCTCTGTTTATCATTTCTGCTATTAGCTCCAAGGGGTGTATTGATGGCCCTGAGCCACCACTGGAAACTGAACTTGCATTGATTCTGGAATGACCAAACAAAGGACACTTTCTATCAGTGTTGACAGTGACCCCATTTAATGCACCTCACATTCTGCACCTGAATACCAAATAGCTGGTCTCTGATATTCATGTCATCCTTTGCATATTTTTCTGTGGGGTTCCTTTCTGCCATTCAAATTTGTATTCAGTCTCTTCTTCTGCACCTTCTCATCCTTTATTTTATTTTTAAGCTCCTGGTGGGACCTCATACATAAAATTAAGGCCATTATTTACATATTCTGCAACCATAAGCAATCTATTATCATGGGATTCTGGTTCCTTAAGGTATTATTGCATTAATTCTTCTCATTTCTTATCATATGATATTTTTTGTTAAGCTATATATACTTTTTTAATGTTGGATCTGAGTGCTGAGTGGAAGTCCTTCTTGCATAAGAAGTTAGTGAATGATTTTTCCTATCTTCGAGCTGGACACAAAGTCTGAGCAGCAGTCAACAATCTTCCACTATTCCCTGCTCATCATCAAAATTATATACCACAGTTTGTTTAGCTGTTCCCCAGTTGATGGACATTCCTTCAATTCTCAGTTCTTTGTCACTATAAAAAAAATTGCTACTATAAATATTTCAGTAAAAAAAAAAGGTTCATTCCTTAATTCTCTGATCTCTTTGGGATACAGATCTAGTAGTAGTAGAGCTGAATCAGCTTTAAAGCCTTTTGGACATAGTTCCAAATTGTTCTCTAAAATGGTTAGACCAGTTCACAATGCCACCCACAGTACATTAATGTATCTATTTTCCCACATTCTCTCCAGCATTTGTCATGTTTTTTCTGTGGTGTTAGCCAATCTGAAACTCGGGGATGGCATATCAGAGTTGTTTTAATTTTCATTTCTCTAATAAATAGTGATTTGGAACATTTTTTTCATGTGACTATTGGAAGCTTTGATTTCATCTGGAAACCACCCTTTGACCACTTATCAATTTCAATGACTCATATTTTTATAGATTTGATCTGAGCAAAGTCTTGAAAAGAAGGATTTTAACAGGCAAAGATAAGAGGGAACATGTTGTACACATGGCAGCTATCTGTACCAATGCAAGGAGATGAGAGTAGAACAGCAAGTTGTCCAATCTAGCTGAGCTTTACAGTAAATAAGACTGGAAACGTAGGATGAAGCCAGCTGAGGAAGGAGGGTCTCTTATTCTCAAATCTATGGAGGAGATAGACTGGAGGAAGGATGGAGTTAGGACACCAAGATAGTTGCAGTGTGAGTGAAAAGGAGGAGACAAATTGATTGTGGGAGATGAGCAATAAGAAATGCCTATTTTGTGCTGAAAGAAAGAAACAAATATTTATTAAGTACCAATTCTGGATCAAGCATTTGGCTAAGTGCTTTACAAATATCTCATTTGATCCTCTCAAGAATCCTGAGAGGGAGATGCTATTATTACCCCCATTTCACAGTTGAGAAAACTGAGCTAGAAATAAGTTAATTGGCTTTCTTAAAAATCACACAGCATCTGAGACCATATTTGAAATGCAAGTTTTCTTGACTGTAGGTCCAGGGCTCTTACCCACCATGCCACTTAGCTGCCTAGATACCCCAGGGCACTATGATAGACACTGAAGGGACCATAATTCCTATAGGAGTTTATATTCTAAAAGGGAAGGTAAGACATACACAAATAACTATAATACAAATATGAGTATAATAAATATGTGAAGGAGGTACAGGAAAAAAACAACATTAAATAAGGTCTGTGGACTTAAAAGATTATTTCTGGCTTTGAGAGATCAGGAAAAGCTTGATGAAAGAGGTGCCACAAGCTAGGATTTGAAGGATTGGGAGAAGTTCAACAGATAAAGAGTGGGGGTGGAAGTCAGTTTAGAGATGGGGAAGGCAGAGAAGAGATGTTAGGTTTGTGATGGAAGAGCATGAATTTATTTCAAGGGGTAGTGAGCAGTCCTTCTTAGCTAGAAGATGGAGTAGAATACATGATGGGAAATGATCTGAGCTAAAGCTGAAAAGGAAGCCAATATAAAATTAATAATATTTGGCTTTTAGTCATTTAATGTACAAGTTACATAAGTCAAAACTGGAAGCAAGACTTGTAGAAAGACATTTGTCAGACCCCAAACCATAAGCAGAATTTACTAAAATTAAGTAAATATATTTCCTGGTCACATATTAAGAGGCCACAACATAATGAAGGCAAAGAAATGACAGCGGCCACAGTGAGAATACATCTCCACCTCAGCTTCCTGAGGGTTAGGCTGTCTCTTCTCCACTTCCTCTGCCCTTCCCCAGCACACATACATACAGCCCACAGATTGGAGGTCTTTCCATCCATATTGTACTTGCTGAAAAACCCAGCATGGGCTTAACTTCTAGAGCTCAGCTGATTCCCTTTATTGATATAAGATCATAGCCTCCCAGTTCTTTCACCTAAAATGAAAAAATAAATGCCAAGACAAAAGACTGAGGCACATATTCATGGGCTCCACATTTGAGGAAGAGGGCCCCAATGCCTCTCCCATTACAGTAGTGGATACCACAAGTCACTAAGATATCAAAAAAAAAATGGTGGCAGCTAGGTGGCTCAGTGGATTGAGAGCCAGTCCAGAGATGGGAGGTCCTGGGTTCAAATTTGACCTCAGATGCCTCTTAGCTGTGTGACCCTGGGCAAGTCACTTTACTCCCATTGCCTAGCCATTACCACTCTTCTGCCTTGGAACCAATACACAGTACTGATTCTGAGACAGAAGGTAAGGGTTTAAAATAAATAAATAAATAAATAAATGAATAAATAAATAAATAAATGAATAAATGAATGAATGAATGAATAAATAAATGAATGAATAAATGAATGAATGAATGAATGAATGATAAATAAATAAATAAATAAATGAATAAATGAATAAATAAATAAATAAATAAATAAAGAGAAGATGGGGTCTCTAGACTCACTCAGTCAAAAATCCTGTTCTTCACCATATTGTTATCAGATCAAAATCAATACAGATTGTCTAAATAATGCTCCAAAGTCTCTCAAAGGCACTTTTATCAAACCATCATGATTACCCTCAAAACAAGTTTTCCCTAGCCTTTTCTATATGAGGAATTGCATCCATGACCCTCTGTGCAAGCTCATGAGAATTAGGCTCAGTGGCCATTCCTTAATTACATTTCTGAGTCATTATTTATTAAAATCTAGAGAGATTTGTCACATTAAACATCCTACTCTGCCTATTGAATGAAATTTTTATGAACCTCAGTCTAAGATTAGTTGGCCAAAATCAATATGACTAACCCTTGCTTCTGATTATTTATTATAATTTATTTTCTTTTTTTTTTGTTAATTTGTTTTTGAAAGCAATAGCATTTGAGAAATAGTAATTTTGGTTTCAAGAATTCCAGATGTTAAATTATAATAAAGTTATTAATTGTATTGCTAATCACTAAGCGATTTGGATGGTTGAAAGGAATTCTTTTCTTGTAACTCATTAATTAGTGTGTTCATCTAACTTTCAGTCATGGTACTTTCTTACTTCAGTTAAAAATCATGGGATTGGGGGCAGCTGGGTAGCTCAGTGGATTGAGAGCCAGGCCTAGAGACAAGAGGTCTTGGGTTCAAATGTGGCCTCAAACACTTCCCAGCTGAGTGACCCTGGGCAAGTCAGGGTCACATTGACCCCCATTGCCTAGCCCTTACCACTCTTCTGCCTTGCAACCAATACAGAGTATTGATTCCAAGATGGAAGGTAAAGGTTTTAGAAAAAAAAATCATGGGATTCACTTAACTGGGTAAATGATGATAAACTTTTTTTTTCCTTTGGCAATGCAGTATTGGGTGAATTTTGCTAAGTTTTGGCTTCTGCAAATATCTCAAAATTTCAGAAAGTCAATGTTTAGCAAATATAAAGAGTTTACTGCCAATACTTTTTCCCTTTGTATAAATCTCATGTGTGCGATTATAAATTTTATGACATATCCAGCAGTAAGTATTATTTAGTAGGGTATAAGGCTATTTAAGACATTTTCCCTTCTCCCCCAAAACTGTCACATTTTTTTCCAAGTAGAAAATCCCATCTCCTAAAAGGTATCAAGCTAAAACTAATCAGATGAAATTCAACAGGGATGAATCTAGTCTTATAATTTGGTACCAAAAAACAAAAAAACAAAACCACTTGGACTCCTCCATAAATATAGGATGGAAGAGGTATGATAAATTGCAATTATTCTGGAGAGGCTCTGGATAGGGGAAGTTAGGGAACTGCAAGCATAATGTGAGTCAGCAATGTTATATGGGAGCCTAAACTACTAATGCAATCTTGGGCTCCATTAGGAAAGCCACAGCTTCTAGGAACAGGGAGGTGATCATACCATTGTACTCCTCCCATGTCAGGACTCATCTGGAGTACTGAATTCAGTTTCTGAAGGACATTTACCCAGAGAGCATCTTCTAGCCACAGGGAGCTGATCATCTGATCATCCCACTATAGTCTACTCTTGTCAGAACTCATCTGGGGTATTGCATTTAATTTCAGAAGGACATTTATCTGGAAGAGTGTCTAGGAGCGGGGGACCAGGATTGTAGAGCCTTGAATTTGTGATATATGGGAATGAGTTAAAAGAACTGGGCATGTTTAGATGGGAGAAAAGAAATCTCTGGAAGGACATACTAGCTGTCTTCAAGAATTTGAAAAACTGTCATGTGGAGGTGGGATTAAACTTGCTCTGTTTCGCTCCAAAGGGCAGAAGTGGGAATAATGAGTAGAATTTGCAATGGGACCAATGGAGGTTTGACACCAAGAAAAAATCCCTAATGATGAGAGCTTTCTGAAGAGTGATGACTGACCTCAAAAAAGCAAAGGCTAGATAAGCATGTGTGTATGGCACAATGGGCAATGGTGCATGTATGAGTTAGACATGGCGGCCTCTAAAGCCAGTCTAGGAGCTGAAATCAATGTTTGGTCACCTTGGATCAGGCAAAGAAGCACAAAACAGAAGTGGCATTCAGAGGCTCTGGCTTAAGGTCACTCAGCTGAGCCCTAATCCAGCTACATGGGAGCAGTTGACATGCTTTAGCCCTTCATGGAAAGTCTCAGGTTAACATGAAGGGCACTTTGAGAGTTAAAGGAAGAGTACTGCAGGGGGGTAGAAACACTGCCTTTTCAAAAGTGGAATTCCTTTATCATCCCCCAAACCTCCTTAGCATTGAGTTACTCATGTCCAATTGGAAGTGACCAGTAAGTTTGCCATTCCCAAAGCCCCCAAGGATGGATCAACGTAGGTCAGAAGGAAGCAGAACAGCTTTGTACGTGGCCTATTACAGTACTGTATTGGAAAAATCACTGTTATTTTTAGAATTTTTGTTTATATTATAAATTTTGGAATTTTTTTTTGGTCTGGACCTGTGATTTCATTGGGGTTGGCATCTCCTAGTGAAGAAACTCCCTTAACCAAGGCAGATGGGCAATTCTTCTGATATGTATAATCATAGAGTTGTCTGGGGTGTTCGAAGATTTCAGGGATTTGTCCAGTATCACAAAACATGTGTCAGAGATGGAATTTGAACTCAAGTCTTCCTATTTCCAAGATATTTCTTACCTTCTTTCTACCCTTAGAAAAATTGACTAATATCAGTAAAAGATGATCAAATGAGCTCATGAAAGCCTACACATTATTCAAAATGAATTTAATTGTCTTTTTTTATTAACACAGATTTAAGTTTTAAGTTATTTGAAAAATGTGGTGTTAGCAGTAAAGTTGTTTGAAGAAAAAAGAAAATAGCAATATCTACTAATTGATTCAAGCTTAATAAATTTGTTATTTTACTTCAATTTCTACAATCTTTTATAATCTGTGGCCCAGATATAGGTTCATGTGGAACAAATTCAGAATTAATCTTCTTTTTTTGTTACATGCCCCAACCCAGGCTTTTTCTTCAAGGAATATAATAATTTGACTCAATTTTCCCCCATTTTTGTTTTTTTTTCCTTAAGGAACATCACAATTTGCCTTATTTCAAAATATTTGTCAAAAAAAAAAAAGGAAAAGGGGGACAGCCAGATGGCTCAGGAGAGCCAACCCTAGAGACAAGAGGTCCTGGGTTCAAATGTGGCTTCAGATACCTCCTAGCTGTGTGACCCTGGGCAAATCATTTAAACCCCATTGTGTTTCTCTTACTACTCTTCTATTTTGGAACCAACACACAGTATTGATTTTAAGATGGAAGGTACAGCAAAAGAAAAGGAAAAGGAAAAGGCACTCAAGCTAACAAACACCAAATAAAAGCCAAATTTTATTTAACACAATAAAAACTGTATAAGATTTCACATTCAAGCCTATAACCAGTTAAAACAACTCTCCTACCCTCTCTGGTGAGCCCATCTCCCCCCAAGAGCCCATACAATTCTCCAAATTTATAGGATCACCTTGAGGTTTATTCTTCCTACCCTCCCAACCCAAAGGGAAATTCTAGCAACACCACCCATCTCGAGCAACCTTCACTTTTCACAGGGACCTATACAGTTCTCTAACTTATAGTACTATACTGAAGTTGAGATCTTCTAGCAATATGAAGATACTCAAGGACCTTAGGGCATTGAGCCCTTTCTCTGGCACTCACAGTCCACATAACTCACAGTGACAGCAAAGGACAGTTCTGAGTTGGCTTCTCCCCATCATCATCACTTTGTCTCCTGCTGCTCCTTGACTGGAGCTTCAAAGTGGTTCAGGAATTCCTTTGCTGGGTACAGTAACTTGGTGCTATTCAGAAAACTCATCTGCCAGGTCCGGGAGATACAGTTTCAGAATACCTCCATCACACTGCCACTGCCAGCCGGCATTCTTGTAGCTCCCAGCTGGGTCCAAGAGCTCCTCTCTGTCCTGCTGCCTATCAGCTGCCATCTTTAAATCAGTGGGTTTCCCTGAGGCACGGTTTCTTGGGACATTTTATGTAGCCCATGGGTACTGGTGTCCTGGTGTATCTGACTGGTTTCCTTCCACCTCTACCCAGCTCTGTGTACTTTCCCGTACTTAGTCAAGTGGCCATTGAGAAGAAATGTAAACGCTTCATTTGTTATTGTTTTTCATCTTAGAATGCACGACTCAAGTCAGAGCAGCTGTGGCACCTCAAGAATGTGATATCTGAACTATGTGATGAGCAAAAGCAGTTAGCATCATTGCCTCTTGTGACAAGGGAGCAAGTTGAAGATGCCCTCAAAAAAAAATGGCAGTTTGTTAGAGACCAGGAGCAAAATTTGAAAGGTTATATAATAAGGATTGGAATTTATCAGTAACAGTTTATTTATTTAGCAATTTGCTGGATGTATCTTTTTCCCCTCCAAAGGGATCAAGATGCTATTAACATTTCTTAATTACCAATTAGTAATTTCTTAATTCACTCCCTAATTACCACCTCTGTGATTAGACTATATAGATATATGAACAGGAGACAGAAAAGAAAGAAGCGGGAAGGAAATAGGGAGTCTGGAGACTGGAATGGAAAGGTGGGAAGTAACAAACAGTGAATTCAGGGGACAGCTGGGTGGCTCAGTTGATTGAGAGTCAGGCCTAGAGACAAGAAGTCCAGGGTTCAAATCTGGCTTCAGATACTCAGCTGTGTGATCACTTAACCTCCATTTCTTATCCCTTACAAGAGGAACCAATACATAGTACTAATTCTAATACAGAAGGTAAAGACTTAAACAACAAAACAAAAACAGTGAATTCAGACAATCATGCAACATTATTAACACAGGACAGAGTTCTTTGGGCACTATGCTCTCACTTTACAAAATAATGCCAAAGCATTATTCTCTCATCTAAGAGATGAAGCTAGTGCTGACATCTTTCATTTCTCTTGTATTGGTTTTTACCAAAGCTCACTTGGATGTGGGATGGTTTAGGAAGAAAGGGTTGGAAAAGCATTTATTTAACAAGTTCTGGACACCATGCTAAGCACTTTGCAAATATTATTTTATTTAAATCCCACAACAACCCCAGAAAGTAGATGTTATTATTGCTTCCATTTTACAGCTGAGAAATCTCAGGCAAATAGAGGATGAGTTGCCTAGAGGGAGCAGCATGGTGGCTCAGGGGAAGAGTCAGGCTTAGAGGTGGGAGGTCCTGGGTTCAAATCTAACCTCAGATGCTTCCTAGCTATGTGACCCTTGGCAAGTCACTTAACACCCATTTCCTAACCTTTACCACTCTTTTGCCTTGGAACCAATTCTGGATTTAACCAATAAAGCAATCTCCTCCTTTCCCTGGACCCAGAACTGAATGTAGAAATGTAGCCAAGTAGCATGAAGTCTACTTGGCTCAGTCATCAGGACTTAGCAATTAATATCTAACAGAGGCAATGAGATTGGGCTCAGAAAGTATTAAAAGATACAATTATCATTGGCCTTGTGACACTAGTAACATGGCCCAAACTATTGTGTATTTTTCATGCCTGAGACTTCAGGAAGCAAAGGCACTCAGTGCTCAAGACATTCCCAAGGATATACTCCACCGAAGAAAAGGTAGATTTATAGATTTAGTCTTCCCAGAGCCATACTGCCAGAGCCGTCCTGCTAAAAGGTCTTAACTTCTCTTGTACAACTCTTTTGGTTGGGGCACTCAACTATAAAAACAAAATGGCTGGCGTAAACAGCCCAGAAGCCTGCCCATTTTTTATTCAATTCCAACAGGCAACTTTGGAGCAGTAGAGTGTCTGAGGCTGTCATTAGGGCTGTTGTCAAATTTCCTTATATAGTTATCATTAGATTGCTTACTCTGGCTCGCAGGAGTCCATTGTTAAATTTTCAGAGTCAGCATTTCTACCTCAGAAATTGGCACATGTTACAAATCAGGGTTGTTGAATGTTGAGACTTAAAATGAAGGGGGTAAGTTAATAATGAAGATTAACCTAAAAAGTATATTAAATATCCTTTTAACCCCAGAGAACTCGTTGAATATTTATAGACACACTGATGTCTATAATGCTCCTTTTAAAAAAACTATTCGTCCATGCAATTAAAGATGGACATCTATCAGAAAAAAAAAAAAAACTTAGCAGGGTCAGGAAGAATTTATATAAATTAAACTTCTCCCTGTTGAACTTACCTATGTGGCTCTGTAAGCAGAGCACTGGATGTAGACCTGAGTCCAAATACCAACTCAGATACATAATAGTTCTGTGACCTTGGGTAAGTCCCTGAATAACCTTTATTTTTTCCTCTGTAAAATGGGATAAAAATAGCACCAGTTTCCAAGTTTGTTGTTAGGATCAAAGAAGGTAATAACTGAAAAGAGCTGAGGACAGTCTTTGGCACACAGTATAGCACTATACAAATGTTAGCTACTGTTATTTTCAATGTCTTACTAACATTTGGGGGGGGGGGCAGGCACATGTGTCAAATGCCTCGGATGGCACCTCTTCCTATGGCATCTCCTGGTCAACTGGAGCCAGTTACTGAACTGGCTCATGCTCCAAGGCTTCTTCTCAGCGTTTCTATTGCTCATCCTCAGAGCTCTCCTGAAAGCAGGCTCCTCAGGCCCTCTAGATGGGGAGAGATTGTTAAAAGCTTTTGGTTCACATGCCAGACCCCAGGCACCCTGGCTTTAGGGGTTTTAAGTTGTTTGCTTTTGTAATAGTCCCATGAGGGAAATTCAGTACCCTCATTTTATAGGTGAAGAAGCTAAAGCTCAGAGAGATAAAGAGACCTCCATACAGCTACAAAAGAAAAAAACAGATAGGAATTAGAACCCAAAGTTTTTCTTCCAATTCCAGGGGTCTTTGCAATGTGTGGTTGCTGTGATTTGTCTTTGTTTTAATTTTTTAAACCTTTAACTTCCATCTTAGAATCAATACTGCATATTGGTTCTAAAGTAGAAGAGTGATAAGGGCGAGGCAATGGGGGTTAAGTGACTTGCCCAGGATCACACAGCTGGGAAGTGTCTGAGGTCAAATTTCAACCCAAGACCAGCTCTCAATTCACTGAGCACCCAGTTGCTCCCACAATCTTGGTTTTTTAAGAAGACCAATGGCATCCTAGGGTGATGTCTTGACTCACTGGTGAATTGTATTTAAGTGACAGAGAGGTGTGCATATATATGATATATGTGTCTACAGACATATACATATATACATAATATATGATAATATGTCCAATATATAAGATTGGGAAATACTAATTTATATGATTGGGAAAGAAAGAGGTTTTCATGATGAACATACCTATTATTTCTAATGAGGCAACCCAGAATTCCAATTTTGTGTTTAATTCATCAAAGACTTAAAAAAAAAATGCTTACCTTCTGCCTTAGAATCAGTGCTATGTAAGGTGATTTGATTTGTACTCAAGCTGTGTGTTTGTGTGTGGGGTCCTATTCCTCTATTTAATTTAAATAAAAAATTCAACTGTTATTGGAGTAAAGAAAAGAAAGTACACATAATGCAACACATTGTATAAAATAAGATCATAATCTTATTAGGCAAATAATATAATCATTGGAGGCAACACTAGGTGCACCATGTAAGCTCTCAGGCTGGCCAAGAACCTGCACTACAGCTCTGTAGAAAGCAGTCTTCTTGAAATAATTAAAAGAGGAATGACAGATAAAGAGATTCCCCCCCCCTTTCAAATGATGGTTTAAAACAAAAATATCATAAAGTTGTTTTAAAATGACAACTGAATTTTTCAGTTACTCTTCTTTACCATGGGCACCTACCTGGTACAGTGGATAGATAGTGTGCCAGGATTGGAATCAGGAAGACTCATCATCCTGAGGTCAAATCTGGCCACAAACACTAGGATGGAGATCCTGGGCAAATCTTTTAACCCTGCTTGCCTTTAATTTCTTCATCCATAAAAAGGACTGGAGAAGGAAAAGGCAAACCACACCAATATATTTGCCAAGAAAATCCCAAACATGGTCATGAAGAGTCAGACACAACTGAATGGCAACAATTCTTTAGCCTTCTAAGTCAGATTGTAACCTACTGGTAATTGTAGAAGGGTCATTATAATTCTAAGAACAACGTGGTAGAATACGTGAGTATAACGTATCTTCATTTTCTTTGAACAGACATGCGCTTGCAGATAAGTAGTGCTGAGAAAAGATTCCTTGAGAAACTTGGAGAGAGGGAATATTGGGAGGAATACAAGAATGTAGGGAGTGAAGTACATGCTAAGCAAATTGGTTCCTTGGAAGATGACATCAGTTCAGTTAAAGAGAATACAAAGAAAATGGCAGGTCAGTTCCTCCAAACCAATCCAAGTACATATAACAAATTCTTAGAAAGCAGACAAATATTGAAGTACCCAAATTATGTATTACTATCATTAACATAAGGAGTAGAGGAGCTTCTCTCTTTCTGCCATCTTCCCTCCCTCCATCCCTTCTTTCTTTCTTTCCTTTCTTTCTCTCTCTCTCCCTCCCTTTCTTCATTCTTTCTCTCCTTCCTTCCTTCCTTCCTTCCTTCCTTCTTCCTTCCTTCCTTCTTTATGTCAATTCACCAAGTCACCTAGCTATCCCTCAGATCAATTTTTAACATTTGTTGGCTTTCTGGTTATGGATTCAATAAAATTAAATTGGTTCTTTAACTATTGGTCTGCTGGAAACCTGTGAGATAGCTAAAAGTGCATCTTTTCCCCACTTTAAAAAAATTAACAAACATTGTCTCTTCCTACAAAATCTTGTTTGTAATAAGTTTGTAGTTATGAAACAGATTCCCAGATTGATCAGTCCAAAAATGCAAGTCACATTCTGAATATTTAATCCATGCTCACTCACTCTTGTCCAGAGGTAGATAACATTCTTCATCCAAATCACTGTGTTGATCACAGCTCTTAAACCTTTCAAAATTGTTTATTTTTTACAGTGTTATTATAATATAAAAACTTTTCCTAATTCTACTCCCTTCACTCCTTATCATTTCATATAAAATTTCCCAGGTTCTCTGAAACTATCCCCTTCATCATTTTTGTAGCACAGTAATATTTTACATTATCTACTTTAAATTGTACAACTGTTCTACAATTAATGAGCAGCTCTTAATTTCCAGTTCTTCACCTCAAAAAAAAGGTATAATAAATATTTTTTAATATATTGAACCTTTGATATATCTTCTTTGATATCTCTTAGGTGTGTATAAACCTATTGCTGGTATTGCTTGATTAAAGGGTATTCACATTTAAGTAATGTTTTGTGTGTAGTCCCAAAGTGCCTTCCAGAACAGTTGTACCAATTCACAGCTCTACCAGCTGTATACTAATGGGCCTGTTTTCCCATAACCCCTTCAGTATTTTTCATTGTCTATTTTTGTCAACTTTGCTAATATGATCAATATAAACTGGAATCTCAGGATCTCTATAATTTGAACTTCTCTAATTATTCGTTATTTATAGCATGTTTCCACATGACATGGATTTCTTCCCAAGGAGGCATCTTAAGCAAGGGCCAAGCAGACAGCCAACATGTGGCATGATTTGGTGGGCACCCAACTGCAAAATATTTTTGCTACTCAGATGCCATAGTATATGAAATTCTATCATTAGAAATTTATTCCTTTGTATTTTCTCTCTGATGCCATTAAAAACATTAAAACTACTGAGAAAGCCATCATCAAACTAATTCACAACAAGTTTTGATCTTTTAGGTCATGCTTCTTTCTAATAGTGGAAACTCTTTTGTGAGAACTCTGACTTGTTGGAATAGGTAGGAGGTGGGAGGGGAGAAGGATGCTAAAAATCAGGACACAGAAATGAGAGGAAGAGACTCTCAGCAGAAAAAAGAGAAGAAGAAATTTGGTTACTTTACAACTTTGCCTAAAATTAGCCCTTCTCATTGTTTCTGGTCTTCTTTTAAAAGAATTTTATAGAGCTTCTCTGGAAGAAACCAAAAAAAGAATTACCAATGAAACCTTGAAACAAATGATTGAAAAGAAGGAATTGGCCACACAGGTATATTTCAGTTTTGAATATTTTTTCTTTTGTCTTGTTTTTATATTTTTTTATTTCAGATACACTGGAAGTAGTTCAATGGCTTTATTTCAATTAAATTAAAACTATAGATGCAGTTAACCGGCTTAGTGGCTAGAGATTCAGACCTAGAGAAGAGATATCTTGGGTTCTGAAATCTGACCACCAACACTTCTTAGCTCTGTGACCCTGGGCAAGTCATTTAACCTCAATTACTTAGCCCTCTTCTGCTTTGGAACCAATATTTAGTATTGATTCTAAGATGAAAGGTAAGAATTTTTTAAAAAAAATCAATACCATATATCTATTATATCGAGGAAGTATTCAATTGAATGGATTATAAATAAAATTGTGAATTGTCTAAAATGTGACAGTAATCACAGCCTTTATTGTATTTAACACATAGTTTACAAGTATTTTAACAATGAATCCACAAAACCTGTGAATTATATCAGCTAGAATATATAACTTGCCCATGGATTACACCTAGTGAGCCATAAATCCATTACTTTTCCCACCACCATGTTTTATTTGCTTGTTTTTAAAGAAAGCCAGGATAGAAAATCTTAAAATGCAAATAAAATAATTGTTTTGAAAAATTTTATCCTGGCAACATCAAGCTAAAAAGTCAGTTTCTAGTTTTGACTCATTGATCTCGCTTGATTTAATCCAAGGTCATCACCAAAATAAAGCTTAAGTGTAGCTCGTGTACATGTTTTGCCCATAGATGTGCAAACTAAATCCCCATTCATACATATGTACTAAATGTATATATGGTTTATGGGACCCTCTTTATTTCACCCGTCACCAAAAATTCATTAAACATAAAGGACGCACAGAACTTGATGAACAAATACAGAAACATAAATCATTCAGATAGACCATTTGGCTCATTAGATTTTATCCAAAGGTATTGAGACTTTATGGTAATACTAAGCAAATACCTACCCCTTATCCCAATTCACCTTGGATCTAGTCTAGACTAGGTAAGCAATTCTCAGCAATATAATGAAAAGTTGCTATAGCATCAATATCTTTGACCCCCTCTCCCCCAACATAGTTTTAGTTTGTAGAATAATTCTTTTCCTTATTCAAACTTTTCAGGTTTGCGAAAATTTATTTCTTCTAGGAGGCCAATGTCTGATTCTCAGACTTAGGAACTTTTGATAGCTTTGAAGTTCTCAAATTTTTAGGAACTCTCAAAATCAAGATTACTTACATGGCAACACTCAAACCTTCAAATATCCATCTTTAGAACTGTTAGTCTCTGACCTATGTACAGAAAAAGGAGTGTAGGGGGGAAGTATTCGGCAACAGCTAGGAACTAGAGGTCCAGGAACTCCCCTGTCAGGCTTGACTAGGCAAACACAGACTTCTCACTATTCCTTTCTGCAAGCTTTTTTGCTTTTAGAGGGAGGGGGGAGGTAGAGAGAGGCAAGGAGAAAAATCTCATTCAAAAGGAAAAAAGAAGTAAACCTTTTCATATCTCATTTTTATAGATCATCATTTATATATCTCTTTAAATATAAATTTATCCATTTCTCATTTATAAATGAGACTTATAAATATGTCATTTATCTTCACAACCTCATGGGAGACATTGATTTGCCCAGGGTCACACGCCTAATAAGTGTCTGAGCCCAAATTTGAATCCAAATCTTCTCAGCTTCAGCCCATTTTTCTTGCCTTTGTTCAAATGTAAATGATATAGTTCAACAATTCTCATGTCTAGATGCATGAAATGAATGGACTACAATATGGTTCACCCATGACTTCTCACCGTCATATTAATTGTTATAGATTGCTGCATGATTTACCAGTAGCAACTATCAGTCATGCAAATGGTCTCAAAAATAGCCATTTTGTCATTTAGTTCATAAATACTCTCTATGGACATACAGCCAAAATCATAGCTTGAAATCTTTCCATTTACATGGAAAGAATGATCTTGACTACATCTCAGTATTGCAAATATAAATGTAAAAGAATGACCAGAAATACTGATATCAAAAGAGAAATATTAGTCATTTGAATTTATAATATTGCAAGTATTATTTTTACACAGAAATATCATTATTCTTCTTTTAGAATGCTGTAAAGAACATTGATAAACAAAGCAGTCGAGAAATCTTGGAGAATGACTGGCTTAAAAAAGAAGTAAGTAGAATATTTAACATAAAATTAGCTTCATTTTAAGGTGATGTAACTCAGACCATTAAATTCCTTTATTTAGGTGAAACAAAGTTATGCAAAAAAAAAACACAGAAGCCTGACTGGAAGAAGATAATTATATATGTACATTTGTCTTAAATTTGTTACTACACAAATCTTTTATAAAAATTTTATTGATATTAGGTCCTCACTGAAACAAGACTGTTCTATTCCTCCTTCCCAATTGACTCTCTCTCTCACTCATCACCCAATTTCTCTTTACTGTTCAAGCCACTAATAGCTCCCACTTCTTCTACCTACCCTTTAAGTTGAAGATTTTGTCTCATACTTCACCAAAATAGCTGGTAGCTCTACGTAAGTAAGCTGTGAGCTCCCTCTTCTCATTTTATTCTTATTTTACATCCCTCTGATATGAGCCCTCACTATCTCCTCTTTTCCTCTGTGTAACCATGTAGCAACTACAAGATATTCTTGTGTGGGTTGAGCACCTGAAAGAGAAGCTGGAGGCTGAAGGAATATGGGTGGAAGGGTTTAAAGATTAAGGTAGGGAAGAACCCTTAAACTGCCTTTCCAAAATTACCAGTGATATTAAACACCCTTTACAAAAAAATGCTCAGTTAAGTAGTACAATGGATAGAGTTCTAGACTTTAAGCCAGACAGATTGGAGTTCAGATTTGACCCCGCACATTTATTAGCTGCATGACCCTAGGCAAGTCAACGTCTCCCAGGGCCATTATGAAGTGAAAGGAGTTGCAAAGCTCAATGTTGTCCACTACTATATCATCTTTATAATTATTTATTTTAACTGCTATGCAGAATTTGACACTGCTGACCACTTTCTCTTGAATACTATTTCTATTGGTTTTTTTGTGACAATGTTGTCTTTTGGGTTTCCACCTACATATCTAACCACTCCTTAATACTTCTTGCTGATTTTCAGTCAGTTTATATCCAATATCTTGGGTGTGCCCCAAGACTCTTCTGGATCAACTCTTTTTTTCCTACATTCTTTTAATGATCTCATCAGATCCCATGCATTCAATTACCATCTCTAGGCAGGTGGCTCCCAAAGCTACATATATCTTGTTCTAGTCTATCTCTGCATCACTAACTGCCTATTTGACCTGTTAAATGGAATATTCCATAAATATGGACCTCAACAGGTCCAAACTAGAATCTATTATCCTTTCTCCCAAATCTACCCCTTGTCCAGACTTCACTTTTACCTAATATATACATCACACATTCATATATGTATACTTATATATGTACATTCTTAGGGCCCTGAATAGGCTGTAAACTTGAGTATGGAAATGGTTTCTTTTTTGTCTTTGTATTCCTAGTGTCTAACACAGTGTCTGGCATAAGGTGCTTAAATTTTTCTTAATTGACTGAACTATCTCTCAGCATTATAAGGCCTTGAAATGTCAGTCCCTTAGGTCCATGATGGCAAACTTATGGCATGCATGCCAAAAAAGGCATGCAGAACCCTCTCTATGGACACATCTGCAGTCACCCACCAGAGTTCATTACTAGAGAGCCAGTGGAACTCTGGGTGGAGCTGTTCCCCTCCCCTTATTCATGTGCCCGAGGACATTCCTTCATCCCCCCTCCCTCTGCCCCCACCCATCTGCCCAGCAGCCCAATAGGAATGCTTCCTCCCTCCCCTGTTGGCGGTAAGTATAAGGATGATATTAGAAATTAAGTCTTGTTATATTAGTTTAGAGATAAGAAGTAGAGAAGCTGGCTTGAGAAAGAATTGAAGTTTCAAACAGAGCTAAGACAGAGTGTCAGTTTCAAGTCTAACAGTTTTTCTGTGACAGTTACTCTCTCTGAGTGTGGCAGTTGGTCTCTGGCATTGGCAGAGTCATGGTCTCTCACTGAGGGCTTGGAGGAGTTAACATCTTTTTTTTTCCCCTCTCTCTCACTCTCTGAGGTAGAAAGAAGGGAGAGAAAGACCTGAAGGAGCTAAGTGTTTTCCTTTCCCAACTTAGAAAACACTAGCGACTATCTATTGCTATTTTTTTTTATAGATTGTTTTAACTTTGAGAAGATCAAAGAAAGACCCGGTCTTTGGTTTGGACTCTGAGTCTACTAAGGCTCAGAGTCCTAACTTGATTCTTGCTTAGACTCAGCCAGTTAGCCTTTGTTATTTTTATAACTTGGAGACAGAGTTAAGAATTATAAGGCTAATAGTGTTAGTTTATTTAAATAGTAAAAATTTGGGTTAGTCAGATCAGGAAGCGATGATCAGTGTAGCCTGTGGAAGCAGGAAAAGTGGTTCCTTGTGGAACCAGGGCATTTTATTTGAGTGGAGTTAGAATACTTTAGAGTTAGAAATCATTTTTTATTCTCATACATTTCAATAAATATTTTCTTTTTTATAACAAGAATCTCTTTAGCATCCTTGTGCCTGGCCTGAAGAGTTCATTTATGAGCTTTGTTTTACTTTTATAAACTAAAGATACTTTGTAAGCACAGCAAACAGAGTATCAAAATCAGTTTATAATCAATAATCAATTCATTGCTGTATTATTTTTATAGTCTCCCTTTTATTTTTACATAAAACACTGGAGTGGGTGGCTCACATGCTGCATGAGGGTGTGGTGGGGCATGGAGGCACGGGGCTTGACACTCCATCTCTACAAGGTTTGCCATCAATGCCTTACATCATTCATTTCTATTATATACTTTATAGATTTTTGTTGAATTCAATATGTTTCTGGTTTGATGTGGAAAAAGATGTTCTTTAATGGTTTAATTAGACAAAAAAACAAGTACTTCTTCCTGTTTCATAGAGACCAAGAACAGTCCAACTGTTCTCTAAAAGATATGGGTAAAGGGGGCAGCTGGGTGGCTCAGTAGATCCAGAGTCAGGCCCAGAGATAGGAGGTCCTGAGTTCAATTCTGGCCTCACAAACTTCCCAGCTGTGTGACCGTGGGCAAGTCACTTAACCCCCATTGGCTAGCCCTTACCACTCTTCTGCCTTGGAGCCAATGCACAGTATTGATTCCAAGACAGAAGGTAAGGGTTTAAAAAAAAAAAGATATGGGCAAAGATGTGTTTATATTATTTTATGCTTGAATATATTATACTAAACAGGAAGTAGTTAAGATTTTTTTTAATGATTCCTAAATCTAGTAGTTAAAAAACTATCCAGGGGGCAGCTGAGTAATTCAGTGGATTGAGAGCTAGGTCTAAAGATGGGAGGTCCTAGGTTCAAATCTGACCTCAGACACTTCTCAGCTGTGTGATCTTGGGCAAGTCACTTGACCCCCAATGCCTAGCCCTTACCACTCTTCTGCCTTGGAACTAATACACAGTATTGATTCCAAGACAGAAGATAAGGGTTAAAAAAAACTATCCAATATTATCAGCCATTGACTCACAGGTATAGTAGTAGTTAATAAAACTCATTTAACATTTCCTCCACTTAGGAAGTTGTGACACTGAATGAGGCTGATTCTCCACTATGGATTATCTGGTTTTTGACATTTTCAGATTTGTTTTTTTTCCCTTTAAGGTTTCTCTAAAAGAGACAGAGGTGGATATCACACATATGATATATTCTTATGTGACACTGGACAAGTCACATAATTTCTCTAAGTCTTAGATTCCTCATCTACAAAAAGACTAATTTACCTATAGTATATCCTTAATAGGGTTGTTTTGGAGCTTAAAGGAGATAACACATGCAAGGGGTTTTTCTAACTTTAAAACATTTTATAAACATTGTTATTTATTTATTTAAATTAAATAATTTTTAATTAAATTAACCTTTTATTTTAATAAATTATTTTCATATTTATGCTTTAACTTATAATGTAATATCAATTTTTAACAATTATGTTTATATAAATTATTTAATAAACAATAAAATCAATAATTTAATTTACTCTAATTTAAAATTATTTAAATTAAATAAATATGAATATTTGCTATTGCCACTTTTCCTCATCTTCCAATTTCCTAATTTTTAAAAAATTTCCTCTTAATTTTCTATAATCCTTACTTCTTGTTTTCACTCCCAAATACAATAGTTTCTTTTCTATTTTTCCTTCTTTTAATTCTTACCTAGTCCAATAAATCTTAAAAACTACTGCCAGAAGTCTTGTAAACTCCTCATATATAGGTTCTTTGTCTTATTTAATTTATCCTTTGATCTTGTCAATGTGGGCATTTCCTCCACTAGTCACAACCTGCCTTTTCCTCCTTATTCATGTACTTTTATAAATGCCCCTTAAAAGAAGCTATCCGGTGTGCTAGAGGCTTTCCTCAAAATCTTTTAATATTTTGTGGGCCTTTGGAAGCCTATTAATTCCCCCTCCTTCTAACTATGTGACTAACCAACCTCCTTTTCCTGTCCTAGATGCTCTTGATCATTGTTTTATACTACTTCTTCTACATAAGGCATCACTGAGAATATTTACATGCATCTTGTATTTTTTCACATTCCTTTGAATTAACCATAGTTTTGATTCTTTGATGATGATGGTATACCAAGACCAACAGGCATATAGACAGTAGTCAGAGGGCATATGAATATTAGTGTGAAAGGATGAATCTTGGGACTACTGGAAAAGCTCTTCAGTTTCCTATATTCTCTCCTGTTTGATTCTGGGCCCAGTTCAGTATCTTATCTGAAGAGTCTGCATGCATATGTACACACATACACACATATAAACATGCAAATTCATATCTACAATAAAAACCCACATGTGTATAAAATATATGTGGGCTCCTGTAATATATACATGTTCGTAGGTACATGCATGCATTCATATTGAGAAACACAGCATAGTGCATAAATGGCTCAGTGGATTGAGAGCCAGACCCAGAGATGGAAGATCCTGGATTCAAGTCTAACCTTAGACGCTTCCTAGTTGTGAGACCCTGGGCAAGTCTCTTAACCCCATTTCCTAGCCCTTACCACTCTTCTGCCAATACATAGTATTGATTCTAAGATAGAAGGTGAGGTTTTTTGTTGTTTGTTTTTTTTTTAAAGCTGACCTCAGAATGAAAATCATCAGTTATTAGAATCAGGTTGGGGGACAAGTTCTGCCTGTAACATATATTGTCTCTGTGACACCTGGAAAATTATTTAACCTCTCAAGGATCAACTACTCTTTAAGAATATCATCTGAAAAAAAAGCCAAATTTTGGTAAAAGAAATTTCTTATTTTTTTAAACCAGACTTTTCTTAGTAGTATTTTATTTTTCCCCAATTACACGTAAAAATAATTTTTAACATTTGTTTTCTAACATTTTGACATCCAAATTCTTTCCCTTCCTCCTTCTTTCCTCTCTTCCTTCCCTGAAAACGTTAGCAATTTGAGATAGGTTATACATGTAATAGCATGCAAAACATACCTCCATATTCATCATGTTGTGGAAGAAGACACACATATCCTCCCAAAAAACATGAAAAAATAAAGTGAAAATGATATTCTGAAATTCACATTCAGACTTCATCAATACTTTGGTGTTGGGTAGCATTTTTCGTGAGTCCTTTGAAGTTGTCTTAGATTACTGTGTTGTTGAGAATAACTATGTCCATTCATAGCTATTCATCAAACAATATTAGTTACTGTATACACTCCTCTGGTTCTGCTCACTTTACTTTGTATCAATTCATATGTCTTTCTAGGTTTTTCTGAAAGCAAAGTGCCTGTCATTTCTAATAGCATAATAGTATTCCATTACAATCATATATCACAACTTGTTTAGTCATTCCCCAGCTGACAGACTTCCCCTCAATTTCCAATTCTTTGCCCCTACAGCTGCTATAAGTATTTTTGTATGAATAGGTCCTTTTCCCCTTTCTTTAATCTCTTTGAGATACAGACCTAGTAGTGGTATTGCTGGATTAAAGGTTATGTACAGTTTAGATTCCTTTTGATATAGTTCCAAATTATTCTCTAGAATAGTTACTCCACCAACAGTAGTGTCCCAATTTTCCCACATTCCCTCCAACATTTACCATTTTCCTCTTCTGTCCCAGTCAATCTGATAAGTATGAAGTGGTACCTCTCTAATCAATCGAGATTTGGAGCATTTTTTCATATAGCTATAGATAATTTTGATTTTGCATTCTGAAAACAATCTGTTCATATACATTGCCATTTATCAACTGAAGAATGACTTGTATTCTTATGAATTGGACTTAGTTTTCTATATATTTGAGAAATAAGGCCTTTCAGAGATACTTGATATAAACATTTTCCCAGTTATTTTTTTCCTTTCTAATATTGATTGCATTGGTTTTGTTTCTGCATCATTTTTCAGTTTAACATAATCAAAATTATCCATTTTATACCCTATAATAATTTTTCTCTTATTTAGTCATAAATCCTTCCCTAATCTATAAATCTGATAAATAAACAATTCCATGCCTCCCTAATTTGTTTAAGGTATGACCTTTTCTGTTTAAAACATGTGCCCATTTTGACATTTTTTGGTGTAAAATGGATGATGTTGATCTATAACTAGTTTCTGTCATACTGAAGAAATTTCTTCAAGAGTTGCTTATACCAATAAAATCACAGGTCTAACATTATTCCCTCCATATATATATTCATCCATTCATATACATTTTGTGTTCCTGCATGTTTGTGTGTATGCACACATCTATAGATATAGACATATACAAATGCATATATACATGTTATGTCTAGGCATGTATGTATAGATATATAAATACACACATATGACCCAGAACCATTGCTTTGAGCTTATATGGATTCATGTTGTAGGTGCAGTCTTGTGGCTTCTTGCTAATTCCCCCCTTTTGACTCATGTCTCCAAACAGAGTTTCTACTACAAGAGTCAGAAAGTGACTATAAGTGTCTATGGAATATCTTCGGCTTCTATGCAAACACCAAAGCTAAAAACAAATAAACATCAACACTCAGATATGCCTTATTTAAAAGATAAGACAAAAATAGAAAGGATGCATTTCCAAGATTATAGTCAAATAAATCTCCCTTCTTTTATGATCACCACATCCCAGACATCTATAAAATCATCAAGAATTATAATGTTGCCTTGAATTGGCATACTCCTTCCCCATCCCAACTGTCCAAGGTAAATAAATCAGGATTGCTAGAGGGTCAAGCATCTTTTGAGCTTATCTCCAGAAAACTTTATATTTTTCTAGCCTTATAATACCCCCTAGGTAGGACTTCCATCAAGGGAGAAGCACTTGACATTACTAATCTGCCTCTCTCTCCAAGACCTTCAGAGGTCATGAAATGTACAATGCAGTGAAGGCCACCATCTGGTTGTACTCCTTTACTTGGTGGCTCTGTCCTTTGCACTGCTTCTTGCTTGATCCAGAAATTCCTAAATAGAGTCCATCAGGCTTGGACCAGGAACTCTTCTGCTGGATCTCTTGCTTCATTGCTACCTTTGTCCATTGCTATCTCTGGTGCCACAGGGATCTATGGTACCCTAAAGGAACCATGTAGCATGAGTTTTCCTCCAAGGAATGGAGTGCATGTATATATAACCAACTTCTTTCTGTTTTATCTCCTAACTCTTGCTCTCTGCTCTCACTGGCAAGCTTCATACTCCTGAGAACCTATCAATTCTCCCAGATATATTGCCATATTGAGAGTATAACTCCATACTCCTGAAAATGGAAAGATTTAGAATTTCTTGAGCTAAGCACCCCAACTCTCTGGAGAATCCCATATCTCAGAGAGCAATACTGTCCTCCAGACTTATAGTGTTTTCTTGGGTTATGTAATAGGTTGTTTGGTAATTAGTAAGCAATAACAAAATTTCTTGATAGAGGGAATAGGTGGATAAAAGAGCGGAGTTGAGTGAGTTGGATTTAACTCAGAGTGGAATCTCAAAGAAGAATGATGGGAAGAGAACTTTCCCAAGAAGTCTTGGGAAAGGCATTTGAACCAATTAACACTCTTTGGGCTGTTCAGATCAAGGAAAGTTGTCTAAGGAGTTTGCTCAGAAAATTGGAGAAGATCTGGTGAATTTATCTCTTGAAAAACATCCTAGCAGACAAGAGAATAGAGGTGCTGCAGTACCTCTTTTGCCAGTGGTGGCAGGAGAGAGCAAAGGCTGAGTGGAAAAGTCGTGAAATTCTGTCAAGCTGAAATTTTCATCTGAGTGGCAGGAAAGAAATCTGACTCATTCCAAAATAAGTTTATGTTTTAGTTTAGGATAGAAATTTAGTTAATGTGGGGGATTAGAGTAGTCAGTAAGAGTAGCTAGGTCAGCCTTGACTTTGGTCAAGGGAGAAGAAAATCTCTTGTGGGTCAGATTTAGGGTTGGATTTAGTTAAGATAATTTAGAATTAGGGAATTGTATTTCCTAAATTTTCCCATTTCAATATCTCCAATTTCCTTTTCCTATCACTGTTTCTGTAGAAATAAATGTAATAAATAAGTTTTTATAGATTTGTCTCCAATCAAGTCTCTTCAACTACTGGTCTACCCAACTCTCAACCACCACCCCAACAACTAAATCTGATTATAGTCTATGAATAGGCTGTTATATCTACAATTTATAACTGCTCTAACCCCCCAAATAACAATTATGAGGATCATGAGATGAGTGGATTGCTTGGTGTGGCAAAGATCAATTTGCAAAATGGGAAGCAATGCAATTCCCTCCAGGGAGGTTGGATCAAGGAACTAAAACCAGGTAAAAAGGAATATTGAAAGGTTTAGAGACTGGTGAGGTTGCCTCTGTAGGAAGTTCTTTGAGAATTTAGAGACATCAAATATCAGATATCCTGCATATTGCAGTCCTAGTGTTGTCTTCCTGCCTGAAGACATTACTCAGTCAGTTCTTTACCCTCAGGAGTCCACAGATATGTTTCCAGGACTGAGGTCATCACAGTCTGTAGTAACCAACTATCCTTGTTGAAGATATATTCCAACTTCTGAATGTCAGTTAACCAAGTTAACCAAGAATTTAATAGGATTATTATTCCCACCGATACTTATTTTTTTCAAGACCCTTCAATACACAATAATACAATTCACTTTAGAACAGCTATAAAGGAACCAAATTTTCTTATACTGTTAACAAGATTTATGCTGAGTAGAATATAGCTAAAACTCTATAGACTAGACCTGAACAATTTTTTTAAACAGTTGTTTTCTAAATCTGAAGCTTTAGTGTAGCCCAGATTTTTTTAAAAGTGGATCTCTGCAAATCAAGTACAAGTATTCTTAGTTTTATCCAACTTAAAAAAAAAATTATTACTGCTTTCCATCTCCAAGAGCAGGGAGGGAAGGGAGAGAGGGAGACAATTTAGAACTTATAATTTTGGGAAATGCATGTTGAAAATTATTATTCCTTGTAATTGGAGAAATAAAATTTTCCCAATTACATTTCTGAAATTATAACATCCAAACTATCTTCCTGCCTACCTTTCCTCCTCTTCCCAGAGATGGTAAGCAATTTGATCTGGGTTATACATGAATTATCATGCAAACTCACTTCCGTATTGGTCATTGTTGTAAATAAATATTCATATAAAACCAAAACCCCCAAATAAAAACACAAATGAACAAAAGTGAAAAATAGTATGTTTTGATTTGCACTCTGATTCCAACAGCTCTTCTCTGGAAGTGGATAGCATTCTTTGTCATAAGTCCTTTAGAATTGTCCTAGAACATTTTATTTTTGATAGTAGCCAAGTCTTTCACAGTTGATCATTAGACAATATTTTGTTTTATTGTTTAATGTACACATTACTGTGTACAAGATTCACCCAGTTCTGCTTATTTCACTCTGCATCAGTTCCTGTTGGTTCTTCCAGCTTTTTCTGAAATCATTCTGTTCATCATTTTTTATAGTACAATAGTATTCCATCACCATCATAACCCAAAATGTGTTCAATCATTCCTGTTTTCTGTAAATAATTTGTAAAGATCTAAAGTCCCAACAATGTCTTGTGTACCAGCCAGTACTAGTACTTCAAAGGCTAAAAATTAATATTACAATGGTGACCTCTTATAAGTGTACCTCCCTTTCTTGCAAGTCAGCATTTCTCATAATATGGAATTTCATGTATTTTGCTCTAATTTGGGTGTCTTTACTTCCTTTGCAGCACCAAGGTATCATGAGATGGAACATGGAAGAAGTTTATTAAATACAACAGACAATTATAAAAGGAACCCATAGACTATTAAGGGAACTTTTCCCTGTGTTGAACTCTCCCTTTCCATTCTCTGCCATCACTCTGGAATCATAATTCCACCTTAAAGTTGAGACCCCACAACTGGGGAACAACAAAAACATCATTTCATGGAGCATTTGTTCATCCATTTTGTGGTGTTTATAATAAGTTTTTAAATTTTTTTTTATTTATTCAATCTAGAACATTATTCCTTTGTTACAAGAATCATATTCTTTCCCTCCCTCCCCTCCCCCCACCCCTTCCCGTAGCCGACCTGCAATTCCGCTGGGTATTACATGTGTCCTTCATCAGAACCTATTTCCATGTTGTTGATGTTTGCACCAGGATGTTCATTTAGAGTCTACATCCTCAATCATATTCCCCTTGACCCATGTAATCAAGCAGTTGTTTTTTCCTCTGTGTTTCTACTCCCACAGTTTTTCCTCTGAATGTGGATAGTATTCCTTCTCATAGATCCCTCCAAGTTGTTCAGGATCACTGCATTGCCACTAATGGAGAAGCCCATTACATTCGATTGTACCACAGTGTATCAGTCTCTGTGTATAATGTTTTCCTGGTTCTGCTCCTCTCACTCTGCATCAGTTCCTGGAGGTTGTTCCAGTTCCCATGGAATTCCTCCACTTTATTATTCCTTTGAGCACAATAGTATTCCATCACCAACATATACCACAATTTGTTCAGCCATTCCCCACTTGAAGGGCATCCCCTCATTTTCCAATTTTTTGCCACCATGAAGAGCACAGCTATGAATATTTTTGTACACTTCTTTTTCCCTATTATCTCTTTGGGATGCAAACTCAGCAGTGGTATAGCTGGATCAAAGGGCAGGTAGTCTTTTAGCACCCTTTGGGCATAGTTCCAAATTTCCATCCAGAATGATTGGATCAATTCACAACTCCACCAGAAATGCATTAATGTCCCAATTTTGCCACATCCCCTCCAACATTTATTATTTTCCTTTGCTGTCATGTTAGCCAATCTGATAGGTGTGCAGTGATACTTCATAGTTGTTTTGATTTGCATTTCTCTAATTATAAGAGATTTAGATAGAACACTTTTTCAAGTGCTTATTGATAATTTTGATTTCTTTATCTGAAAGCTGCCTATTCATGTCCCCTGCACATTTATCAATTAGGGAATGGCTTGACTTTTTTTGTACTTAGCTCTTTATAAATTTGAGAAAATAGACCTTTTTCAGAGGTTTTTATTATAAAGATTTCCCTCAATTTGTTGTTTCCCTTCTAATTTTGGTTGCTTTGGTTTTGTTTGTACAAAACCTTTTTAATTTAATGTAATCAAAATTATTCATTTTACATTTTGTAATATTCTCTATCTCTTACTTCATCTTAAATTCTTTCCTTTCCCTTGACTGACAGGTATACTATTCTATTTTCGCCTATTTTACATTCAAGTCATTTATCCATTCTGAATTTATCTTGATATAGGGTGTGAGATGTTGATCTAAACCTAATCTCTCCCATACTGCTTTCCAATTTTCCCAGCAGTTTTTGTCAAATAGTGCTTTCTTGTCCCAAAAGCTGGGATCTTTGGGTTTATCAAATACAATCTTGCTGAGGTCATTTATCCCAAGTCTATTCCATTGATCCTCCCTTCTATCTCTTAGTCAGTACCATATTTGATGACCATTGCTTTATAGTATAGTTTAATATCTGGTACTGCTAGGCCCTCATCCTTCACATTTTTTTATTGGTTCTCCTGATATTCTTGATCTTTTGTTCTTCCAAATGAACTTTGTTATAGTTTTTTCTAATTAAATAAAAAAAGTTTCTTGGTAGTTTGATAGGTATGGCATTGAATAAGTAAATCCATTTGGGTAAGATTGCCATTTTTATTATATTAGCTTGCCATACCCATGAACAATTAATGTTTTTCCAATTATTTGGATCTAGTTTTAATTGTGTGGAAAGTGTTTTGTAGTTGTGTTCATATAATTTCTGTGTTTGTCTTGGCAAATAGGTTCCTAAATATTTTATATTGTCTATGGTGATTTCAAATGGAATTTATCTTTCTAATTCTTGCTGCCTGGTTGTGTTAGAAATATATAGAAATGCTGATGATTTATGTGGATTTATTTTGTATCCTGCAACTTTGCTAAAGTTGTTGATTATTTCCACTAGCTTTTTAGTTGATTCTCTATGATTCTTTAAGTAGACCAACATATCATCTGCAAAGAGTGATAGTTTAGTTTTCTCATTGCCTACTTTAATCCCTTCGATTTCTTTTTCTTCTCTAATTGCTACCACTAGCATTTCTAGTATAATGTTAAATAGTAGTGGTGATAATGGGCATCCCTGCTTCAGTAATTGTTTCTTTGATTTTTTCTTTGACCCACTAGTTTTGAAGAATTAGATTATTTAGTTTCCAGAAACCAGATGGAAAAGAATTCAGAAGTATATGAGAATTGAGGAAGTAGAGGTAAAGTATATAGTTGGTTTTTTCAAGGAATTTGGTTGTGAAAGGGAGGAAAGAGAAAAGATGATAGCATATGGCCATGGCAAATAAAATCTTTCTGTAGGATAATGCTTCAAATATCTTCCTCTTGGTATAGTCCACTGGAGCTTATGTTCCTTGTATTTGGGCTTTGAGGTCATTTGCACTCCACAGTAAGGCACTAGAATATTACCCTTGTGGAGGGACTTAATGAAAAAGACATCATGCTCTTAAGGTGAGTGTTATCAAAATACAACTGATGAAGACTAATCTAAACATGAGTTTCCAAAGCATTAGCAAGTTCTTTTACAATTTTGAATTTAACTCTGTTTACTAATCCAGATTAAAAATATATTTAGCTATCTTCATTATCTTTAAGGGATCAACAAAACAGGAAGCATGAAAAATGCTTAAATATTAAAGGCAGCCTAGAGTGCGTAGAGTGTCTGACAGTTAGGAAGACCTGAGTTCAAATATCTTCCAAGACACATAATATCTATGGACAAGTCAATCTTTATGCTTCAGTTTCCTTATCTGTAAAATAAAGAAATTTGATTGAATTGGCCTCGTTGGTCTCTTTCAGCTCTACATCTCTGATCTTAAGGAATGATAACTAAAAACAACTTGAATTTAATTTTGTGACACAAAGTTAGACATAGAAAATACCTGGAACACAGAATTACACACATCCTTCTATGCCTATTTTCAACTCCTATCTTGGTCCTAAGTCAGGAGCATAATAAGAGAAGAAAAGGCCATTCCTGAACCAGATGGGCACCTGGGGGGGGGGGAGTTCATTCAGGTCACTATAAATGATCTTATGATCCTATTTCCAATTAATCTACTCACTTTCTCCAATTCCATTTCATGTGATCAGATCTGGCACAGCTCAAAATGTTCCCACCACAAAGATAAGCCTTAAATATATTGTATAGAAAGTTGAGAGGTTTACAACTTTCACTTGTCTAACAAAAACAATTCCATAAATCATTTGGGGCATAACTAGATTCCTTTGTGCTGCATATAGTTTGTAACAGATGAGGTCTATGGGTAGCCCTGCCATTTTCACCTAAAAAGAAATGCCCACATTTGATATCTACTCTTGGTTTCCCCATGCCCCAAATCCATAGCTTTGTCACCAGGGTTTAGAAAAGGTTAGGGATGAAGAAAGCAAGGTAGAGACTAATTCAAGGTTTTAAGAGAAGGAAACTTCTCTAATTTTGTGGTCATACCTATATATTGTACAAATCATTTTGAAAAGATCTCTATCAATTCCTCCTAAAGTGAGTAAGATCAAAGCAAATGCAGAAATGAGTAGAGAGATTAACTTTTCTCTAAGATGAATATACCTTCTATTCTAACAGATGAATTTCTTTTAGAAAAGCTGACAAATGTATAAAAATATAAGTCACTTTCCAATTGATAAATAGTTGAAGGATGTGAACAGGTATATTTCAGATGAAAAAATCAAAGTCATCTGTAGTCATATGAAAAAAATGTTCTAAATCACTCTTGATTAGAGAAATGCAAATTAATACAACTTTGATACCAGATTTTTCAGGTCAACCAAAAAGACAGAAAAAGAAAATTAGAAATATTGGAGAGGATGTGGGAAAATTTGGACACTATGCACTGTTGGTAGATTTGTGATCTGAACTAACAATTCTAGAAAGCAATTTGGAGCTATGCCCAAAGAACTCAAAAGTTGTTCATACCCTTTAGTCCTGCAATACTACTAGTAGGTCAGTATTTTTAAAAGGGAAATTAACCTATTTGTAAACAAATATTTATAGTAGCTCTTTTTGTGGTGGCAAAGAATTGGAAATTGAGGGATTGTCGATCAACTGGGAATGTCTATACAAGTTGTAATATGTGATTGTAATTCAATACCATTGTACTATAAGAAATGATGAGCAGAATGATTTTGGAAAAACCTGGAAATTCTTATGTGAACTGATGCAAAGTAAAGTGAGCAGAACCATAAGAGCATTGTACATAATCACAGCACTATTTTTGATGAACAACTGTGAATGACCTAGTCCTTCTAAGAAATATGTGATGGCAATCCCAAAGACTCTTGATGAAAAATGCCATCTGCTTTCTGAGAAAGAACTGATAAGAGTTTGAATGCAGAGATCAAAACAAGCTATATTTCTTTTTTTGTTGTTGTTTGTTTGAGATCTCTTTCATAATATGATCAATATGTAAAAATGCTTTATTTGATTATATATGTAAAATCCATGTCAGATTGATTACTATGTCAGGAAAAAGGAAGGAGATGGGAGGGAGAAAGAGAATTTGAAACAAAAAAATTTTTAATAAATATTTAAATTTATTTTACATATAATTGGAGAAAATAAAATATTATTTTAAAATTTGATAGAACTTGGCATTGTATAACAATTAGTGAAAAGAGAACTTGGTGTCAGAAGACCTAGATTCAACACTTGTCTCTACCTCTTCCTAGCTATGTACCCTTTGGCAAGACATTTCCTCTGAGGGTTGGTTTCCTTATTTGTAAAATGGCAGTACTGATAATATACCAGCTCATTTCATAGTTGTTGTGAAGACCAAATGAAAGGTTGTTTTGTGATCACAAAGCACTACATAAATATAGACTATTATTAAGATATAGATATTCTTTCTTTCCTCTCCTTTTGGGGTAGGTTGAAGTTCATAAGAAAGAAGTAGCAGAATTGGAAGCTACTGTTCACCTTCTAGAAGAAGAAAACTTATTGCTTTTAAGTCAACTATTCAATTGCAAACTTGTAGATCTCAAAATACCCAGGTGAGGGTCATTAATACATTTAGAAATGTCATTTTGTTCATTTAACTGTGAAAGTTAAGTTAGTTTATTTAAGTGCTTAAGTCTATCCAGAGTTCAATAGACAAATGGAAGGCAAGGGCTGATGCTGCTATTATTATAAAAATAATATTTTTTGCATGGCAAGTAGAGGATAATATTGATTTAGCAAGAGTAAACTAAGAGCTATGGGAAGATTTTCTACTTATGCTGATAAATCTGAACTCTTTTTCTTGGTTCTCTTTTAGAATAAAAACACTTACTTGCAAGACTTCTGGCCTCTGTTTAGCCTGTGGTCCTGAAATAGAGTAAAACGAAATAACTCATATGCATATCAGACTCATGACCTTGGCTTCAATTGCACTGTGCTCTAAGATGAACCAGAGAGATAACTGGTACAATGCACAATTTGGTGAAACATTATCAGGGTTAGTGTCAGAGCCAGTAGTTATTTTAGATTTTATGAAAAGGTTAGCATTTAGCAAAATTGCTGGAAAGGCATTTTATGGAAAGAGTTCATTGAATCTCCATTCCACAGGATCTTAGGAGGATCCTGCTAATATGGGTCATAAAACTACTTGCTTGAGGATTAGGAATAGAGTCAAAGCAAACATTCCAGAATTTTAAAAAATTATTTTTTTAAAACTATGCTTGACTTTGAACATTCTATTTATTTTGGTAACAAAACAGTCTGTTATTCCACCCTGGAAAAGGGGCTAAATAGTAGAAAATTTAGAATTCAGAATTATATTGGCAAAATGAAATAAAAAATAGTTTATTAGTCATATATTTTTAAAAGGTGGTGGGAAAAACAAATTAAACAAATACAATATGATTTTTTGAGAGTATAAAATGATCGAAATGATAAGAATTCATAACAGGTAAAGCATTCTATATGAACTTGTAGTATGTGAAAAGTCAGTAAGAAAATGGGGATCCAGGCATAAAGACATGTTAGGGCCATTTGGAGAGTTTTTACCTGAGTACTTTGTCCTATCACAATGTAATATCCTTTAAGGTTCAGCCCAAGTGGCACCTTTTTCCATGATGCCTTCTCTGCCTCAGCTGGAAATGATCATTCAAACTCATAACACTTTGGTTGTATTTCTCATATATAATACCTCAGTAATGAAGATGATAAAAATAATTTATAAAGCACTTTCCTCAAAGCCATGTGAAAAATATATATTGCAAGTATCATTATCCCTATTTAATGGTTCCATGATATTTGAATTGTTTCTTTCTGGCTGTTTGAGGTATTTTTTCTTTAACCTGGGAAGTCTGGAATTTGACGATAATAATTCCTAGGAGTTCTCATTTTGGGATCTCTTTCAGCCTGTGATCAGTGGTTTCTTTCAATTTCTATTTTACTTTCTGGATCTAAGATATCAAGCAGTTTTCCTTGATGATTTCTTGAAATATGATTTCTAAGTTCTTTCTTTGATCATGGCTTTGTTGTCATAATAATTCTTAAATGATCTCTCACCTTGATCTATTTTTCAGATTAATTGTTTTTCCTATGAGATGTGTCATATTTCATTCTATTTTTTCATCCTTTTAATTTTATTATTTCTTGATGCCCCATAGTTTCTGCTTGCCCAATTCTAAATTTTAAGGAATTATTTTCTTTAGTGAGATTTTTTCCCATTTAACAAATTTTGCTTTATAAAGAGTGAACTTTTTAACCACCTTTTCCACTTGGCTGAGTCTGCTTTTTAAGGTGTTCTCTTAAAATATTTTAGGACCTCTTTTATCAAGCTGTTAATTCTCTCTTCATGATTTTCTTGTATCATTCTCATTTTTCTCCAACTTTTCCTCCACCACTCTTATCTCTTTCTTTAACTCTTCCAGGTATTTTTGTTGGGTTTGGGTCCAATTAGCATTTTTCTTTGAGGGTTTTTAGGTAGCTATTTTTACATTATCTTCTTAATTTGTTTCTTGATCTTCCTTGTCACTACACCAGCTTTTTATGGTTGGTTTCTTTTTCTGTTGTTTGCTCATTTTTCTAGCCTATTTCTTGACTTTGAACTTCATGTTCAAATTGGGTTCTATTTACTTTTGGACAGGGAGGCACTGTTACAAACGTCAGGGAGTTTGTGCTGCTGTTTTCAGAGCAAATTCTGAAGGACTACAGGTTTTTGTTGCTTCTAATGTGGTATAATTCTGGGAGAAGTATGGTCACTATTTTCTTGGTCTGTGCTCTGGTCTTGCCTCAGGAAGGGCCCATTATCCCCTGAAGTCGAGTGGTTGCCCCTAATCTGCCATTTTGACTCTGCCCTATCCCCTTAGGTCTTACAAAATATTGCTCTGTCTTAAATTATCATGTACAGACTTTTCTCTTTAGATCTTATGCCTTTCATTAAGTTCCCTGAAGGCAGGGACTTTTTTTTCATTTTAAAAATGTATTCCCAGGGATAATCTGGGTAGCTCAGTGGCTTGAGAGCCAGGGCTACATATGGGAGGTCCTAGATTCAAATCTGGCCTCAGACACTTCCTAGCTGTGTGACCTTGGGCAAGTCATTTAATACCCATTGCCTAGTCCTTACCAGTCTTCTGCCTTAGAACCAATACATAGTATTGATTCCAAGGTGGAAGGCAAGGATTTTTAAAAAAAATTATTCTCAAAATCTGGCACAGTATTTTACACATAGTGGGCACTCATTACTTGCTTGATAGTTTTAGCCAAATTGGTTTGGATTGGATTGCAATATTTTAATTCATATTATTTCTTTTTTGTGCTTAGAAATTAGGTATACAAAGGCAAAACAAAACAAAACAAAATTCTTGACCTCAAGGAACTTCCATTCTATGGAATAGGAAGAGAATACAAAATTTCAGTACTTTGACTTTGTTCTGTCCTTTTTATTTGTCAATTAGTCTTTTTAAAAATAGCTCTTGGGTTTAGCTTTTAATTGTTTTATTATTTTCAATTGCATTGAATATCTGTTCTAATCTTGATTTTTTTCCCCCTCATTTGGTTTTTATGTTCAGACTCAGTTACCTTTCTCTTCTTTTATATATATATATATTTAAGGTAAGAAGTTCCCTTTAGGTACTCCTCTGACTACATATTGCTTATTTTGATATACATATAAGATTTTTGTTTTTATATTATCTGATGTGATCTATTAGTTTCATTAAAATTGAAATTAGCAAAAGATTAATTTGGGGGGGGGGTTCTGTTGTAGAATTAAGAGTGAAAATTTCAGAATTTTCCTGGAGTAAATATGTAGGAGCTGGGTATTCAATCTCCTATGTTGATAGCAGTCTTGGCAGAAAGTCTCTGGTGTTTCTATTCATTGTTATTGTTGCTATTTTGGTGTATGAAGAAGTTGATTCCATTTGGTGTTCTCACTTCAACATCTTGGATCCATCTGTCCCCTTATTTTTATTCTGCTTGCAGTGACCTTGGATTGGGATCTAAATTCTTCTTTAGATTATTATAGGAAGCTCCTTCCTTTTCAGTCCCTTCTCCAATCTGTCCTTCACATGTCTACCAGTGTAATCTTCCTTTGCTCCAAGTTCCGTAATCATTACACTAAAGATTTTACTCTTCCACTCAAAAACCTGCAATGATTCCCCAGTCCAAATAATATAAATTCTTGATCCTGGAACTCTATAATATTGTTTGATATTACCTTGATAGGTTTTTGTTAGTATATTTCTCTTCATATATTGTTCCTTATAGTCAAACTACATTCCTCCATATGCTTTATTTTTGTCCGTCTTGTCCTACCTCTGAGACTTTGTTCTTTCCATCTCTTATTCCTTTAAGGGATATCCCCTCTCTTAAATTCCATTATTTCCTTCTACATCCAACTGAGATGTCTCCTCTTCCATGAAGTCTTCTTTCCCTTCTCAATGTAAAAGTATTCTCCTCCTTATATTTCCTTTCTCTAACATTTAATAGATTCTCCCTTACATTATATGTTTGTGTGTGTGTTTTGTCCTTATAAACTCTTTGAGAGAAGGGTCTGTAGTATATCTTTTTATTTCCATTGCCAAGAACATATATATATATAATCCTTAATGAATGCTTCTAAATTATTTCTTTTTGTATGTAATTTATATATAACATGTTTTAGTGAATAAATATCAAAAATTGCCTATTAACAAAATAGAATTCAATTTTCTTCCTTTATTATTTCTCCTTTTAGGCCTCTTTTCCTTACCCAAGGAGCTGGCTTAACTCACACGGAAGTTTCGCATGAGGAAGTACAACCAGGTATTATTATTTAATGATGATGTGGAACTTAAAAGCCACCAAAACCATAATTATAGGTTTCACTTACAGTCCTAGACTTTCAAGGAAAGTTGATAAAAGAGGAATGATTTTGATAATAGACAGTTGCTTAAGTTCCCTTTGCTTCCTAATAGGAGGAGCAGGCTATGATTTGGAGAGAAAGTGGATGCATCATTACATGTGGACAGCCCCTGTACAAAATTTGTGGCAAGTTGAACACTTCTCAGTTACAAGAACCTGAGGATGTTGGCAAAGACAGAACATTAAGTGTACCTTAAAAACATTAGTACTCACAAATTATTAGTCCCTTTATTACCTTAGGAGGCATTACTAAATGCCTTTGGTCCTAATGCCAAAGCATGGTGGTAAAAATTGGTCCCTGGAAAAATAAAGAGGTTTTTCAAGTAAAGTATGTTCTTCAATGGTAAAAGTGAGTAGAGAATACAGAATAAGAAAGTGAGTCTGTGTAAAGGAGATAGAATATTGGATGTATGGGTAATATGGAAGAAAGAAGTCTCCTGGATTTATGCAAAGATGGTGGTCAGGGCTCACTATAGACTGATTCTGACTCTAAAAGAATTGGGTATGGAGGGATGGATGGGTAGGAAACAAATATTTATATAGTATTTATTATACACCAAGAACAGCCAAGTTGCCTGTGTATAGAGTGCTGGACCTGGAGTCAGGAAGATTCATCTTCTTGAATTCAAATCTGACCTCAGACACTTAACTAGCTGTGTGACCCTGGGCAAGTCACATAACCCCAATTGACTCAGTTTCCTCATCTGCACAATGATCTGGTGAAGAAAATGGCAAATCACTCTTTGCCAAGAAAACCCAAATGGGGTTATGAAAAGGCAGACACAGGCTCTATCCTAAGCACTTTACAAATATTATCACCTTTAATCCTTGCAACAACCCTTGGAGGTAGATGCTATTATTGATCCCCATATTATAATTGAGAAAGCTGAAGAAAACAAAGATTAAGTGACTTGCCCTGAGTCACACAGCGAGTGTCAGAGGCCAGATTTGAACCTAAAGAATATATCAGTGCTCACTGATTAGTAGTTTCTGCATTGCCTTTGGAAGTTTTAAGTCTTTTCTGGTTCTAGGCCCAGCACTCTATCTAGTGTACCACTTGCAGCAATACCAGTATTGGAAAGCCTTGATGAGAAAATCCACTCAGATTCTGTATCCCACAGCATGTCTGAACGGCAAGTTTCTGAGCTCCCTGAAAGCTCCACAGGGAGAGAGTGCCTGGAGAGCACAAGTGTACCAAGTGCTCAAAGTGTGAGTGAATGTAAATGATCACCCATAAAAATGTTAATTATCTGCAAGACTGAGATGAAATGTGTCTGCTTCAGGGAAGAACTTGAATCCGATCTCTGCTGATTTTAGCTCAATATTAAGAAAAACTTTCCAATAGAGGCTCTTTGACTACTTGCTTAGAATATTGTAGAAGCAATTCCTGCCAACATATGGATTAAATGAAATAATTTGATGTTCTTTGTACTAGAAAACAAATAACCAATATCATGCTTTCCTCAATCTTCTCAGCTGCTGCTCCATTTCAGCAAAACCCAGAACTAGGAGGCCAAACTCTTGAACTCACTCACCATCATCAACAGGTGTGCTACTTCCATGATCAAGATTTCTGGAATTCTTTGCTTTAGCCATAAGCTCCTCTCATCATTTCTATTAAATCTATTTGGCTTCCTCACCATGACTTCCAAAATCTCTACACCTCAGAACTCTCTTAACCCTCACTCCACTTTTGGTTTCACTTCCTTTCCCTATAGTTAACTATTCCATTATATACTGGCCTCTATATCAAACCCCTTTGCCCCCTTGTCCTGCTTATATAGTGAAAAACCCTGACCAGACTCAGGATTATTGTTACCATCCTTTCCCACTCCTAGTCATGTGGTATTAATTGAAAATGGAGAAATTCACACAATTATGTTGATTGGGTCCACTATAAATTTCTGTCATATAATTTTAAATGGACTCTCATTAACCCATGGCAATTCTTGCCCATATTTCTTTCTAATGGATTCTCTATTGTACACTTCAAAGTAACTATAGTATTCTTCTCTTTTGTCTTGAAGCCCCTCTTGGTACCTTCTTAATAGAGTACCTTACCCCATACTTGACTGAGAAAATAGGAGTCACTTGTGAGCTTTCTCATCCTTCATCTCAATTAGTTCTTCCTTTATTATAGTTTTTGATCAAGTGGTCCTTCTCTTAATTAAGGATAACTCTTCTACTTCTACACTCAATAGTATCTATTTTGATTTACCCCAGCAGACTGGCCCTTCAGTACTCCTGACCTCTCCAGTTTTCAGTCTCTATCTCCCCTGCTGTCAGCAAACAAATAAATTAACACAACCCCCAATCTTCCCCCCTATTTTCATCCTCTCCTCTTATTACTTAAGTACTGAATCACTCAAACCTGCTCTCTCCAAAGGTATCAGTGACCTTTTAATCACCAAATCTAATGGCCTTTTTCAAGTCCTCATCCTGGTAAATCTTGAAATTTCTCAGACTTGTGAATGTTAAAAATTTTCCCCAATGGGGAATTCTCAATTGGAACAATTCCCTACTGGGAACATTCCCCATTTTGACTGTGAGAACTCGCCAGGATCAGAAATGAGAGGACCTCTACTCCACCAATACTTAAGACTGCTTTAGGGGAGAAAACTCCTTGCTAAACAATGAAAGTACTTAGACCCATACTTATAATGAGGCAAGGAGTTCTTTGAGCCATGCCTGTTTTTAGAATTGAAACAATGGGATGCTAGGTACCTATATAGGTCGGGCAACTTGTAAACTTGCCAGGAGCAAAGAGGTGAAAACTTACTGATGGGATTAGTCGACTCAGCTGTGTTTTCTCTGGTTCAGACTTACTGAGGGGATTAGTCTACTCAGCTGTGTTTTCTCTGGTTCAGACATACTCAGAGGTTTTCTCCTAAAGGGATTGGTCGACCCAGCAGTGTTTTTAGAATGGGTTGTCCTTTGGAAAACATCTACTGTGATTGGTAGATGTAAGGACTTAGGGGAGGTGACATAGGAGAAAACCCCCTATATAAGAAAAAGCAGAATCTCTTATGGACAATCCTTTTGGAGAAATCTCTGATGAGAATCCTTTTGAGGAAGATCGCTTGAGGAAAATCCTTTTGGGGAATCCTTTTGGAGAAGGCTCTGATGAGGATCGCTTGGGAAGAATCTCTTGAGAGAGGCTCTGGAAAAGGGAAGCTCTTGGAGAACAATCTCTAAGGAGGTCTTGCTCGAGCTCCTCTGAGGGGACTCTGTCCCTCTGGAGGCTCTGGAGAGAGGCCCTTTGAAACAGTCTCTGACTGGATCTCTCTTTGAGGAGGACTCTGGCTGGAACTCTCTCTGGTGAAGTCAACTGAGATGGAGCTGGCCTGGTGTCACTAGAATCCTTGCTTAGACAGACCTTGTGGTGAATGATAAAAGACTGACTGACTGATCTCCTTCTCTTAAGACTCAGGTCTAGGCCATGTTAACTTAAGGCCCTTCATACTTATTCCTTTCTTACTCTCTCTCTCTTTCTTTGATTACTCATTGTATTATTAATTAAATTCTCTATAAAACCCAGTTGACTTGGGCATATTCATGATTGGGAATATATTCCCTGGCGACCACCTTATATTTGATTAAAAAACCAAGATACTGTAGTGAAACATATTTTCTGCAGTCAAATTTACTCACCCACTCTTATATCTAATATAATTTATATCTTCCACTATTTTAACTCACTACAGTTTATGACATCAACAATTTTAATTATAACGGTTTATGGCTCCCACTCTTTTAACTGCCACAGTTTATGGCAGACAACTATTTTAAATGTTACATCCTTCTTAATTTCTCTATAGCATTTGACACTGTTGACTACCTTTTCATACTATATCCTTTCTTTTCTTTAATTTTCATGTTATTTCTTTATGTTCTGCTCTAGTATGACTGATCCTTCACAGAATCCTTTATTGAATTATCAAAATCTTACCCTCTAAGTATACTCCCAAAGATCTGTTCAGTTCCCTCTTTTATTCTTTCCCTACAATATTCCTGAGACACTTCATCAGTACCTGAAAGTTTATTGATCATCTCTATGCAGATGACTCCCAGATTTTTAAATCTGGCTCCTAATCTTGGAGTTGAGCACAGGTCTTCCTAACTCCAGGTCCCATACTCTGTCTACTATACCAGCAAGTAAAAAGAGTAAAGAAGAATTGAACATTGGAATTGTACTTTATGGAAATGTTCTTTTTCACTGTAGATACTACAGTACCGTGGTCTTGCCTAGATGTGGTGGTAGCTTTGAAGCAAGGTATTATTTACCAAGGTGGAGCTGCAAAAATAATCTTCAACTTAAAAATTCGCCTATCCCCAAGTTACTTGAGAAAACTAAGATCTCAGTCAGAGAAAGCCTGCCAAGGCTAAACAATGGAAGGAGTAATAATATGTCTGTATTACATGATGGTGGTAATGTTGATGGTTTCAAAGTAATCATGAAAAAGCAGAAACAAATAATATGCATGGGAAACAAGAGTGTATTTTGCATAGCTATTGGTCTTTCCACATCCCTATGTATGGGTGGGGGGAGATGGCAGACCCACAGATGAGAGAAGTTTAGAGTCTGGAGTGAAGGAAGTTATGAGAGCATGGTTAGGAAGACAAATATACATTCAGAAACCAATAAGCTCTGCACCAGGAGAAGTGATAGCAGAGGGCTCATGGAACATAACTTTTGCCATTGTAAGAAAGGAATAGACTTCAGCTAAAGAAAGAAACATTTGATTCATATCATCTTATCAGTTATAATTGTGCCTCAGAAGTTCACCTTACTCCTCTAATCATCCTCAGCCTTGTTGTCATAATTAGACCACTAAGGAAACTCAGCATACCACTTGACAAAAATGGTCATGCAAAGTATGAGAGACAGATTTCTAGATATGCCTGCATTCTCCAGAGAAAATGAAAGGGGGAGCAGAAAGAGGTCACAGTGGTCTAGTCTTCCAGCATTAGAAACTCATAGAAGAAAATAATGTATTAAGAACTAGAATTAGACAAAGGGAAGCTAATGATTTCCTAAGACAATAAGAAATAATAAAGCAAAATCAAAGTAAAATAATAGAATATGAAACATTATCACAAAAACAAATTACCTGGAAAATAGATCCAGAAGAGATCTGTTTATTGGACTACCTGAAAGCCATTAACAAAAAAAAAAATAAAAAACCAGCCTAGAGAAAATATTTCAAGAAATTTTCAAATAAAACTTTCCTGACATTCTAGAATCAGAAGTTAAAATAAAAATGAAAAAATCCACTGATCACCACCCAAAGAGACCCAAAGATGAGAATGCACAGGAACATTATTGCTAAATTCTGTAGCTCCCAGGTTAAGGGAGAAAACTACAAACAAGAAGAAGAAAAAACAATTTAAATTTTATGGAGCTTTAGTCAGAATAACACAAGATTTAGCAGTTGCAACATTAAAACAATGCAGGACATGAAACACAACACTTCATAGAGCAAAAAAACCTGGCCTTACAACCAAGAATAACATATCCAGCAAAGATGAGCATAATTATAAAAGATAGAAAACAGATACTTAATGATCTAAAGGAGTGTCAGCTATTCCTAGGGTGAAACCCAGAACTCAGCAGACATTTTTATCTATAAGAAACATACAAAAGTAATGAAAGACTAGTCATAAGCAATCCAAAAGGCCAAATTAATTCCTGTATGGGAAAATGTCATCTATGACCCCTGGGAATGGGGTATAATGGAATGGAATGAGTCAAATGGTAGTGGAGTAGAATAGGAATAGGCAAGGTGGAATGGCTATCTCATATGAAGGGGAGAAATGAGTGGAAGAACTGCCATAAAAAAGGGGAGAAGTAGGTGAGGGGGCTAGTAGTATTAGAGCTCTACTCTCATCAGACCAGGGATAAAGAGAGAATGGCAAGGTTAAAATCTTAACCTACAGAGAAATAGGAGGGAAGGGGAATAGGAAAAGGAAGGGACTGGTGTTCCCCTTAGGCAAATTGAGGAAATAAGAAAAGGAAAAGTGGGTTAAGAGAAAGGTAAGCAAGTGGATAAGGAGTGGATAAGGAGAAGATAAGAATAAGGGGAGGAAAGAGGAATCTCAAGTAGTAGGAGTGTAATATGAGAGAATAGGGAGGGACCTTTAGGACAAGATAGGGATGTTATTTTTGGAACAAACTCATAACAAGAAGTAGGAGGGCATGGTTGGGGAGATATGGAAAGGATTTTTGGAAAAGTGTATAGAATAAGAATTAAAAGATAAGAGGGAAGGAACAAGGGAGGTACCTTTGGAAAGGTGGGTGAATTTGAAGCCAGGAGGGCAAAGGGAGAGGATAAGGAAGGATTTGGGGGAATAAATTGAAGAGGTTAAGTCAAAGGAAATTAGATACCTGAGGAGGGATATGTCAAAAAGAAAGGAAGAGGAGAGGAAACAGTGAAGAAGAATAAAATAGATGTAAATGCATGGCTTGTAACTATGACACAAAGTGTAAATGAGATGAATTCATCTACGAGAAGAAATTGGATAACACAAAGTATAAAAAATCAGGACATGGCAAGGTATTGTTTATAAGAAATGCACTGAAAAGAAGAGACACTTATTTTATAACTGTAGAGTGAATGTGAGGGACTGGAGCAGAATATACTATGCTTCAGCTGGTTCAGAGAAGGCAGGAATAGCAGTCATGGTCTCTGACAGAGTTGGAACTAAAATGCATATTAATGAAAGGGATGGACAGGGTAACCATATTATGTTGGGAGGCAAAGTCTAGGAGAAATGAAGCATTATGAATAGTAGACCTAAATATACCAAAATTTATAGCATCCAGATTTTTTTTGGATAAAATTTTACTTTATTCCCCTCCCCAATTACATATAAAAACAGTTTCCAACATTTTTCAAAGATATTGAGTCTTGAATTCTCTCCCTCCTTCCTCTTCCCCAAACTTCTATCCCTTTGAGATGATAAGCAATCTCATATAGATTTTACTATGCAATCATATAAAACATTTTCCCAAATTAGCCTTTTATGGAAGGAAACTCAAAGAGAAAAAAAATTTAAGGAAGTGAAAAAAAGTTTGATTTGGTTTGAATTCAGACTCATTTCTTTTTCTCTAGAAATAGATGGAATTTTTTTTATCATGAGTCCTTTGGGATAGTGTTAGATCATTGCATTGCTGAGAATGGCTGTTATTCACAGTTGTTTATTGTAAAATATTCCTGTCACTGTGTGTAGTGTTCTCCTGGTTCTGCTTATTTCACTCTGCTTCAATTCATGTAAATCTTTCCAGGTTTTTCTTATCTCTTCTTGCTTGTCACTTCTTATAGCACAATATTATTCTAATACTATAACTTACTCAGCCATTTCCCAATTGATGGGTGACTCTTCACTTTCCAAATCTTTGCATCACTAAAAAGAACTGTTTTTAAGTATTTTTGTACATATAGGTCCTTCCCTTTAAAAAAATCTTTTTGATATATACAAACCTAGTAATGTATTGCTGCGTCAAAGGGTATATATACTGTTTTTATAGCCCTTTGAACAGAAGTCCAAATTGTTCTCCTGAATGATTGAATCAATTCGCAATCCCCCCACAATGAATATGTGTCCCAGCTTTTCCATATCTCCTCCAAGTTTTGTCATTATCCTTTTTTGTTATAATAGCCAATCTGATTGGTGTGGCATGGTACCTCAGAGTTGTTTTAATTTGCATTTCTCTAAATAATAGTGATAAAGAACATTTTTGCATGATTATAGAGAGCTTTAATTTTACTGTCTGAGAACTACCTGATTATATCCCTTGACTATTTATAAATTGAGGGATGACATATTCTTATATATTAATCTCATTTTTCTTTGTATTTGAGAAATAAGGCCTTTATTGGAGAGACTTGTAAAAAAAATTGCACCATTAAGATTACTGTCTACTACTTGACATCCTATTCAGCTCTGCTTAGTTTCTGACCTCCATTTCCCCCAATTTTTGCTCTCTTTTCTATCAGTCCTACTCTTATTACCCTCCTATTTTTCTGTAGGGATGATAGATTTCCATATTAAATTGGTTGTGTATGCTCTTTTCTCATTTAGCCAGTTCTGATGAGAGAAAGATTCAGATGCTCTCCTCCCCACCTCCCCCATTTCCCCCCTCACACTGTAAAAGCTCTTTCACGCCTCTTTTATTTGTGAAAATCTACCTCATTCTATTTTTCCTTACCCCTTCTTCCAATGTATTCCTCTTTCTCATGCCTTAATTTAATTTAATTTTTTATATCATCTCATATTCAAACTAATACTCTTGCCCTCTGTCTATGTATACTCCTAATTGTCCTAATTAAAAAAATAAAGTTCTTTGGTGTTAGAAGAAACATCTCCCCATGAAGAGATATGTGAATTTCAAAACTACTCCACCCTATTCAGACCATTCTTTAGAAGATCGGATTTAGCTATTTCCTGATCAATAACAATAGAGATACTTGGAATAACAGAATCAGGTCTTGGAAACTACATTCTCCACCCTACTCAGTGTAACAAGATTAGGAAGGGCTGCAGCAAACTCAAGATTTAATTATTTGAGAATATGGCCTTCAACAGACATGTGCAAAAAAAGGACAGAACTCTGGGTGGTCCTAGGTCAACCTAGAGCCACCACTGGCACATGTGAGGTGCAGAAAGTGAGGTAGAGAAAGCTCTGGAGTTCTTGGGACTTCCTGTGAGGAGGGCTAGAATCAGTTCGAGGCTGGTGCTTTGGGTTGGAGGAGCCCCATGGACTGCTTTCCTTCAGATTGGTCACGTGAATGATAAGGACTGATCCTTTTCCCTCCCTTGGCTATCCAAGGCCTAAACACCCGCTTTGGCTCAGCCTGAGCCAGAGTGGTTCTGAGTTAAACTTATTTACTTCTCTCCCTTTTCCTTCTCTCTCTCTCTCTCCCTCTAATACTTTCTTCCTCCTGTTGTAATTAAAATACCATAAAAATTTGGCAGCTGACTTGAGTATTTCATTTAGGAATTACATAAGTGAATTCCTTGGTGACCTTAAATTAATATATATAAAGTGATTTCAATATCACAGTTATACACAATTGACCTTATTGAATGTCTTTTGTTTTCTCTTTCTTGTTTACCTTTATATGACTCTTTTGAATCTTGTATTTGAGAGTCAAATTTTCCATTAAGCTCTGATGTTTTCATCAGGGATGTTTGAAAATCCTCTATTTCATTGAATACCTATTTTTTTTGCCATAAGCATTATGCTTAGTTTTGCTAGATACGTGATTCTTAGTTGAATTTCTAGCTCCTTTGCCCTCTGAAATATCATATTCCATGTCCTTTAATCCTTTAATTATAGAACCTGCTAAGTCCTGTGTTATCCTGACTGTGGCTCTGAACTGTTCCTTTTAGGATGCTCACAATATTTTTCCTCCTGGGAGTTTTAGAATTTGGCTATATTATTACTGAGTATTATCCTTTTGGAGTCTTTCAGAAAGTGATCAATGGATTCTTTCCACTTATACTTTGTCTACTGGTTCTAGAATATCATGGCAGTTTTCCTTGATAATTTCTTGAAAGATGATGCCTATGTTCTCTTTTTGATCATGGCTTTGAGGCAGTCCAATAATTCTTAAATTATTTTTCCTGGATTGATTTTCCAGGTTAGTTGTTTTTCCTATTTTTCTATTTTTTTCATGCTTTTGACATTGTTTCATTGTTTCTTGATATCTCATGGAATCATTTGCTTTAACTGCCCAATTCTGATTTTTGAGGCATTATTTTCTTGAGTGAGCTTTTGTATTTCCTTTTCCATTTAGCCAATTTTACTTTGTAAAGAGCTCTTTCCTCAGCAAATTTTTGTACCACTTTTTGCAAAGGTCCAATATATATATAAAGTTTTTTCTACTTGGCCAAATGTGCTTTTTAAAGAGTTCTTCTCTTTTTTATTTTTGTGCCTCTTTTACCAATTGGCCTTTTCTATTTTTAAAATATTAGTTTTTTCAGTATTTTTTGAGCCTCCTTTACCAAGCTGTTTACTCTTTTTTCATGTTTTCCTATATCATTCTTATTTCTTCTCCAAATATTTTTTGTACCTCATTTATTTGATGTTAAAATCCTTTTTGAGCTCTATTAATTCTTTTTGGGCTTAAGGGTGATTAACATTTTTCTTGGAGTCTTTGGATACAGCAATATTGACTTTGTTGTCTTCTTCTGAATTTGGGTCTCCCCTGTGCCACCAAAATAACTTTCTGTATTGAGTTTCTTTTTGTTGTTGTTCTTGTGTGCTCATTTCCCTCCCTTTTTCTTTTCTTTTAGTTTAAAAAACTGTTCAAGTTGGGTTTTATAACTGTGGTTAAAGGGACCATTCTTCCAAGTTTCAGGTTCTTTGTACAGCTGCCTTCAGAGCTGGCAATGGAGATCTATCTGCTTTCAATTCTTCCAAGGTGGTGTGATGTAAGGAGAAATGTGTTTAATATTCTCTGGGCCTGTGTTGTGGTCTGTGACCCAAATGCTCTTTTACCCCTTGCAACTGTGACCAGGGTCCCTTGCTCCCCTGTGGATGATATATGCTGATGCTTATCTTCCTTTTCCCTGGCACTGTGGCCCAGGATTGTGACCTGATTTTGTGTTTGGGCAATATGACAAGAGTCTTGTACCCAGAGCCAGAAAAGGGACCCCTGTAATCTCCATCTGAGAAGTTTTCTGACCCCCCCTTCCCCTTACTGTCTGTGGTTGGGAGTTCCAGAAGCCTTTGCTGCTATTTCAGCTGTGCCCAAGGCCTTTTGCCTAGGTGAGTCCTACCCCTGGTGCTCTGCACTCCACCTCCACCACATTGCATTAGATCCCTCAGGCCAGCCTTCTAAGTTGCTTTGGGCTGAAAAATTATTTCACCTTGTCTTTTTTGTGGGTTATGCTGCTCCAGAATTTGTTTTGAGGTATTATAGCTTTTTGGAGGGTAATTTGGTAGAAATCAGATAGGTTCCAGCACCTTCTCCACCATCTTGATTCTACCCAGTATCCAGATTTTAGAAGAAAAAACTAAATGAGAAACTGATAGAAATAGATGATAAAATGATAATAGTAAGGGACTTTACTTTTCCCCTCCTAGAACTAAATAAATCTAATAAAAAAATAAATAAGGAAGAAGTTAAGGAGATTAATAGAATCTTAGGTAGGATAGCTTTCTAGAGAGCCCACACACACCTGCATGAGTTTAGTAGTAAATCTAAGCCTGAGCATACACATAATCCAAATATAGTTTCTGGTGGGACTACAATGGTTTAGAGAACATAAATACTCTGTAAAAACCTTCCATGAATTCATCACACTATAGAGCTAAGCCTGCATTCCTGAAGGGTGGTGGCATTAGAACAAAAGTTCTCCTGGGTATGAGCAAGCTGGAAAGACTTGGTTTTGAAGAGTATTTTCCTGGCAATAGATTGTGTCTGCTGCCCAAGGACCAACCTAGCTAACTATGGTCCCGGTAATGTTTGTTAACTGAGAACCAGATGGATTCATTAAACTGATCAAATTAAGTGCTGATAGGAACATGGAGAAACAGACTTAATATTACATTGCTAGAGCTGTTGTGAATTGTTTTTTAGAAAACAAGAAGGAAATATGCCTTAAGAGTTATAAAGCCATTCATGCTCATTGTCTGATCCCATTACTAGGATTAAGCCCTAAGGGATTTATTGAGAGGGTAAAAGGCTGTTAATGCATGAAAATATTCATGGAAACTGTGTAACGACAAAATAACTAGAAATAACACATGAAATGAGTGTGAGAAATGGCTGAGTAGATTATGATATTTGAATGTAATGGATTCAATTATGTTATTAGAAATGACAAATATCAAAAATATAAAGAAAATAAGGGAAATATATGGAGATGAAAAGAGAATTCATACTATGATTACATTTTAAAAAATAAGCCACAAAGTTAAGAGAAAAAAGTATTTAAGTAAAATAAATCCAAAGAGAACTCAAAAGCAGAGGGTATTTATATTTGCACACATATATAATTTATATATTTTAAAACAAATTGTAAACAATGTGAAGTTTGTGTTTTTGCACATACTTTTCTTTATGCATTTGTTAATTTAAATGTTTTGTGGTGGTGGTGGTGGTTATTAAGTCTATAATTTTTCAAATTGGAAAAAATAAGTCTGGAAACATAGTCTGGTAATAGGTTGTAAAACATTTTTAGTACCAGGCTGAGGAGCTAGAAGTTCACATCAGAGGCACTAGGGAGCTTTGTTTATTTTTAAATCCTCACATCCACTAATCTAGATAACCAGTCTCTGAAGTCTGTCTTTCAAAAAGATTTCTTCTCTTTTGCACTTAGAAACTTTTCTCATATGTTTCAATATCATTACTAATATTTCACAGGAAGAAATGTTATTCAATATTTCTGAAACATGGGAATAATTCTTCCCAAGACAAACAATTCTGTACTTTAATTCTTACATGCCAATTTAAATCTTTCTAAAGACACATAATCTTTTTTATTTTTATTTACTCAAAGTTCTATATAAACATTATTGTTCTATCTTTCCCCAAAATGAATTTAGAACCAGAACCCTTAGAGAAAAAAGACTCAGAACAACTTACATTGTCGGAAAGATTGGCTTTTCTTTATGAAGATGAGGAAGACAAAGCAGAAGAGAGTGAAAGTGAATCATTTATTGAATTTGGTGCTTCTGATCTACATTATTTGTTATGTGAAGATGAAAAGGATTTTGAGGTAAAGCTTCATAATACTATAGACTAGTTAATTTTTTTTAAACCCTTACGTTCTTAGTGTCAACTCTTAGATGGAACAACAGTAAGTACCCCACAATCAGGGTTAAGTGTCTGAGGTCACATTTGAACCCATGTCCTCTCCACTCTAGATCTGGTGCTCTCTCCAATGTGCTACCTCGCTGCCCTCTTGTTTAATTTAAGATAGTATCTTATTAGTGGCTAAATTATTATAAGAAAAGGGATAAGGGACTAGACCTATGATTTCATGTCTAAAAAACAATATACCAAGGATCACTGTGTGACCCTGGACAAGTCACTTGACCCCCATTGCCTAGCCCTTACCACTCTTCTGCCTTGGAGCCAATACACAGTATTGGCTCCAAGACAGAAGGTAAGGGTTTAAAAACAACAACAACAACAACCAATATACCAATATATAAATAACAGTTTACAGTGTAGAAAAGTGCTTTTAGCCCAGGGTCATATAGCCAGGATATGCCAGTCAGGATCAGAAGCCAGAACTTTCTGGCTTGCAATCCATTACATTTTCTGAGAGCTCTCAGAAAGCCAATTCTTAAAAGACACATTACAGTATTTGCAAATCTAAGGCAAAACGGACCCACCGTTCACACACATTACTCTGGAGAGAACCTTTTTTCCCATACATGCATAGCTGGCTTTGTTTGATTCAATTCAACAGTGAACATTTTTTAAAGCACCTTCTGTGTGGAAGTTCCCGTACTAGGAAATGTTGATATAACATAAGCTTGACTCAAGGTACTCACAGGTTAATAGGGGTAAAGAACGAATATTACAAACAACTGGGATGCAAGGAAAAAAGAGGGATGATGGTGATGGCAAAGGAGAAATCTGAGGAAAATGCTAAAGAAATCTGAGCTCGTTTTCAGATCTGGGGAAGACTTCATGAAGGAAGTGGCATCCTAGTTAGTCCGTAAAGGAAGGAAGAGATTTTGATTGGTGAATGGATGGGGAAATCTTTCCCAGGCCAGGAATGGCTACAGAACGAATCAGTTCATCAGTTAACATTATTAAGGACCCAATTTGGACCAGACATTGTGCTAAGAGATAAGAAAGATAGGAGCAGAGGACTGAGAATAGACATGAGGGACTACATGGCCATTTTGGCTGAAATCTAAAGTGGAATCCCCCCTCTGGATGCAACAACATCCACACTCTGTTCCATCCTTCTTCTCCCTCTTGACCTCAAAACAGAGCCCCAAGCTGGAATGAGAGCCAGTGATAAAGAGTAATGAATAAGTGGGATCTGCATTTTACCTGTAGCTCACTCCTAACTCCAAAAGCATTTGCTCAAAGTCCCTGAATTCTGGCCTCATTTTTTAGCTCCTTTAGGGACCTAATGCCCAGATAAAGGGATACTGGCATGAAATCAATTGCACTAACTCTGTATCTAGCAATAATATATTTGGATCAGCATATTCTACAGGCTTCCCTTGATAAAGAATACTTGGATTTCTATATTTTAGATGCCACTAGGTATCTCATCTGTCACTTGCCTACTTTCTCACCATTAGAAATGTTTTATAAATATCACCAATTCTCCATTATTGAATGAAGCTAGGAAGCATGGTGTAAACAATCTAAAGTCGTAAGTAATCCAAAAAAAGATTTGGGTATTTGCTTTTGGAATATACTGTGATTACTATGACTCACTCTCTTCTCGGAAGATTACCTTCTTGAATTATTATTCAGTGTTGGAAGCAAGGTATGGAGAAAACATCCCTTTTTCCGGATTTAGAAGTCCTGTGTTTGAGTCCCAGATTTGTCTCACCTACTAGTTATGTGAGTTTGGGAAAGTGAGACAAACTTTTGTGTGTCTCTATTTCTTCATCTGTAATGTGGGGGCAATAATGGTTACGCTGTCTACCTAATGGAATTATTTGAGGAAATTATTTGATAAACTTTGAAATACTAGAAAATATGGGCTCATGGTAATTTCTGTGTACTGTTTGACTTCTGATATAGGAAATGGTCCTAGAAAGCTAGGTTTCTGGGCATAATTTTCCCCCTCTTCACAAAATACCCCAAGATTCTCAAGTGATGACTATACATACAAATGAAAGGAGTAGCAGATTCCAGTAATTCCAGATCACCTTTACATATGAATAGGACACAACTCTATTTTAAGAACATTTATAATAAAAAAAAATTGTATTAAGACTATGTGTATTCTAACAGTCATCTTAACAATGAAAATTATTATATGTGCAAAGAACAAACTTGTTTTGTTTAACTATACATGGCTGTAATAGGTTTTGTTTTCCTTGGCTTTCTCAATGGGGAGAAGGGAAAGGGAGGGGCATGATGGAAGGAAAGAATTCAGATCTTAAAAAATAAAATTGAATTTTGAAAAGTAAAAAATGTTGCATGACGCATGAAGAAATGTGTTGATTTAAGGCCATCTAGAAATAGAAAATTACTGGAGGGAAAAACCTTTTTATCCTACAGAACAACACTTCAGATAAAGGATGACTCTATTCCAAAGAAACCTCAATCCCTGATCAGTCTTGGATTTGTCCTGTAGTTGGATAGATAACTCTTTGTCTTCCCTTTTCTTGTCTTGTCCCCACAGGAATATACTGATTTGGGCCCATTGGAGGTGAAGTTAATGAGTTTGGAGGGGCAGAAAAAGCCTATTCATAAATCTATAGAAGAAGTGACTAAGAAAGAGTGGGAAGATGCTGGGAAAGAAGGGAGTGTCATCACATATAGGATGATTAGTTCTTTGAAATAAATATAGACTAACAAATGAAAAAACACTTTTCCATTGTCAAGGTCATATATTTTATAAATTCACTGTTTATTGAAGTTTTGATCTATTCTCAAACCAGTTTTTAAAAACATTGCTCTTTTTAAAAGTATATCATAATTGTAATTAAAATGAAAGTTTCAGTTATTCAGCTATTCATTTCCAAGTGGGTGAGTGGCACAGTGAAAGGCTATTTCCTTAATACCATACTAAAATCCTATTTTAGATATCAAATGAGATCATATTTGTAAAGTGCTTATACAGTCCCTTGTACATAACAGACACTACAAAAAAGCATATTTCCTTCCCCCTCCACCCCCCACTTTCCTATGTAGGATTGAACTGCACTGGTTGGTCCAAATATAGACCAAACCCTTAAAATAAAATTTCTTTGAAAGGAAAATCTAAAAAGATAGATAAAGATCCCAAATTAGGATGTTGTAAGGCTCCATTGATGTTTGATGGAAGCCAGGTGTGGGGAGGAAGGGCAGCATATATTTGGCCAATTATATATTATCTTTTATTTTCAGAGTGCCCTTCATTTGACAAGCTTTTGTATTTGTTATCTCATTTGATTCCTTCTTTCCTTGAACAAAACACCACTAGACAATGAAGAGATGGCCATCCATACAAATATCATTAGGATCCAATGTATTAAGTTCATTTAATCTTAATACTATACCTGTGGGGTAGTTATCATAGTTATTAAACTCCGTTTACAGATGAAGAAATTGAGGCTCAAAGAAATTGTGACTCATCCAAGATAACAGTTCATAATTGTAAGAGGGACAGAACTAAAACTCGGATCTCTTAACTCCAGTATAATGATAGGATTCCTACACTGTGTCCTGCTGCCTGAGTACTGAATAAGGGAATTATCCATTTCAAGCTGTAAGGAGGATCTAAGAGATTAACTAGTCCTACTCAGCTCCATTATACAAAGAAACGGGATTGAACAACAAAGAAGATCATCTTAGAGGGGAAGCTCTATCCATGGAGGGGACTGGAAACGGTCTGATGAAAATAGGATTCAAAGTGAGCCTTGACAAAGGCTTACAAAATGGAATTACAAAATAGATAAACTGTATTAACAACAGAATTTGGCAGATAATTTTTTAAAATTGTAAACTGTGAAAGGGAATTTTTATTAACACACCTTTGATTAGATGTTTTCCTTGGAGAAATGTTGTCACTGCTCTCCAGGTCTGTGCCCTGTACTTAACTCAGGAAGGGACTCTGCTCTATTGAAGCTATAGAGGCTAGTGCTCCTCACCTTGTGACCAATTGCAACCACTCCTCTTCATCCTGAAACTATGACCCAGGGGTATATATAGGCAATGGAGTTGCCAAAAAGCACCTGGTCCTATACTCAATGTCAGCTCAAGGTCCCGTCATCTCTTTCTGACCAATTGTCCAATCCCTTTACTATCTCTGGACTCATAGTTCCCCAAACTGCCATTGTTGCTATTGCTGCTGCATGTGCTCTGGGCTAGCCCCAACTTGTGTCACAGACTTCTCCTTCCAGTCTCCTAAATTGGTGAGGCAAACCTTTTAGAACCTTTTAGACACTGCATGCCATGCCCCCCTCCCAGACTGTGTACCATGTGCCACCCCCCCAAACCAAGTCCCCCTCTACCTTACCTAAGATAAGGGAGAGAGAAAGGGAGGGGAGTGGCCTGAGTGTTCCACTCAGGGGAGGGAGTAAGTACTTCCATTGGGCTGCTGGGAGATGCAGTGGGGAGGGAGAACAGCGCAGTTCCAGCTAAAAGTTCTTTGGAGGAGAATGTTGAGGAACTTTGGCTGCATAGCTGCCTCTATGCCACCATTTTGGCTCCACCCCACCTTTTAGTCCTCAAATTTCCTTTTAAGTTTTACTTGGATGTGAAGTTTTCCACAAAGTTTCCTTAATAATCAATCCAATTAAAAAATATATTTTTATTTTTCATATATAAAAATAATATATGTAAGATCAATAACAATATATGATTTATTATAAATATGTAATAAATTATAATAAATATGCTTATCCAAGAGAGATAAATTCTTATATTATCTATGTTCAAAAAACTATCTCATTTTTCCTCTTCCTTTTTATCCCTCTGCCTTCTCCATGAAGACAGGTAAAATTATATAGGTTGTACACATATTATCACATAATAGATATTTCCCTATTCATCATGTTGGAAAACAAGACATTGGTCATACTAGAGAAGAATTCATAAGGGAAATAAAGTGAAGAACAGTATGTTTCCATCTGCATTCAGATTCCAACCAGTTTCTTCTATGGTGGTGGATAGATAGCCTTTCTTGTCATGAGTCCCCTGGAGTTGTCCTGAATCTTTGTATTGCTGATAATAGTTAAGCCATTTACAGGTGATCATCATACATTACTATTATTGTGTACAGTGTTTCCTGGTTCTGCTTACTTCCATTTTCATCAGTTCATAGTGATCATCTTGTTAGTCATTTCTTATGGCACAATAGTATTCCACTGCAATCATATACAACTTATTGTCACTCCCCAATTATTTCTAAAAAGGATTTTACTGGTATCTTTTGTTTTTATATTACCTGCATTTCACACACACACACACACACACACACAAACATCGCCTGCTCTTTATCCTCTTCCAGAGAACTATACCATATAATAAAAAAATTTTAAGGGAAACAGAAAAAGTCAACAAACGTTTATTAAGCTCCTATTATTGTACTGTGTCATTTTGGAAAATACAAAGAAAGGCAGAACAAAAACCAGACCAAAAAAAGTCTCTTCTCAAAGAGCTAACAATTTAATAAGGGAAGCAATATGCAAATAAACTTTGTATAAGCAAGATGCATAGTGGTAAATGGTAGGTAATTTAATAGATAGAAGGTATTAGTATTAAGGGATATTTAAAAAGGCTTCCTGTAGAAAATGGAATTTTATTTAGGATAGGAAGGAAGGAATGAAGGAAGAAGGAAGGAAGGAAGGAAGGAAGGAAGGAAGGAAGGAAGGAAGGAAGGAAGGAAGGAAGGAAGGAAGGAAGGAAGGAAGGAAGGAAGGAAGGAAAAAGAAAGAGAAAGAGAAAGATAACAGAATTCCTGATGTGGGGAACAGATAGAAAAAATTCAGCCTAGAAATGGAATGTTTTTTGGGATAAATAGCAAGGAAACCAGTGTCACTAGAGTGTAGAGTATGTGGAAGAGAGCAAATTTCAGTGGTTTAGTCTTCCAGAATTAGAAACTCACAGAAGAAAATAACATAAAGAACTAGAATTGGACAAAGGGAAGCTAATGATTTCCAAAGACAATAAAAAATAATAAAGCAAAATCAAAAGTGAAAGAATAGAAGAGAATATGAAACATTCTCACAAAAACAACTGACCTGGAAAATAGATCCAGAAGAGATACTTTTAGAATTTTTTAGAATCAGCCAGGACCCTCCAGATTCTCATTTCAGGATGCCTAGGCTCTCATTCTGCTGAGGGTTCTGATGGTGAGTTCTAATGATCAACTCATATGATTAAGTTGTTTTAGGTGTAGTGCAAAACTGAGCAGCAGCAAACAGAAAACCTAGGTCTACTCAATATGTTGGACAGAATTTGTGTTTTTGAACACTCCTGACCTACAGATGCCAAGACAATAATCCTCTATCTCCTTTTTTCTTTAAGTATCTTCATGGGACCTAAAGATTTTTTTCTCTAGGCATGAGAAAATATATTTGCTTTGCTTTCTCAAAAATATTCCTTTTGTCTTTATAAACAATGTTAACCAGCAGTATTTACTCATCAGGGTATGCTTTTTGGAAATATAATTGGGATGAAGCAACTAAGTGTAAATATTCTCAAAGGATTGATAGACAGATATAGCCTTGAAGTGTTGTGTTTTGTTTTGTTTTTATCAGAAATGCTCTTTTCTATGTAGATGACCAGAGCTAACAAAAAAGGATAAAGAGAATTATGGATCCTTTAAACTACTTCCCAGACTAGAGAAAAACTATTTATATTGAGAAATTTATCTGGTCAACAAGTCAGTGTATAAGCATGTGGGGCAACTCAGAAGGATTGCACAGCCCCAGTTATCACCACATCCCCCTAAACATTGCTGCATTTAGATATTAAGCCATTCTATAAAATGAGAGTATATTCTTAAAGATTATTCAAATTTCATGAAAAGCAAATAGTAGAAAGACTTCTCTGTCATTGACTATATCTTCCTCAAATGTAATCTTTCTTTTTTCTTTTTCTAAATCTTTAATTATTTTAGAATTGATACTCGTAAGTATTTGGTTCCAAGGCAGAAGAATGGTAAGACTGGGATTAAGTGGCTTGCCCAGGGTCTCATAGCTAGGAAGTATCTGAGGCCACAATTAAACCCAGGATCTCATGTCTTCAAGCCCGATGGCCTGTCCACTGAGTCACCAAGCTGCCCCTAAAGATAAGTTTTCAAAAGATATTTGAAAACAAACTGTCCTTGGAAAACATGGCAAGAATAATTTTTAAGATGTCAGTAATTCGTATAAATAAAGATATCTTTACAAAGACATGACATTCAGGGAAAATGCTAAGTGGTCTTCTTCCACTCGAAATCTCCAAAGCTTCTGGTGAAATAAACTGTCTGTGAGAATTTCCTGATTCTAGTAGGTCAGCAGAAACAGAAATTGCTTTTCTTTATCAGTCAAAAAGGGCAATAGTTCACCCCATGAGATTATTAACTATGACAAAATGAATACATGGAAGAATTCCAATGAATTTTTGAGCTGGTCATTCTCTTTCCATGATTCACAATCTAAGGGGGAAGAAAATTTCAAATAACTTAAAGCATTCCTCTTGCTGCCAAGAAAATGTCAGTGTTGAAAAGGTAGCACTTGGGGGAAAAAAAGAAAAAAGAAGAGTAGGGGGGGCAGGGGGGTTCTCTTCACTTAATATCATTGCAGTTAGAATTTGTAGACAGTAATATTGCCATGACAAATTATCAGGGCTTAGTTAGCACCCTATCCGAAGTGATTTCCCACATTTGGATTTCCTAGGGAAATAAATTCTAATTTACTACTTTAAAATTAGTTGTGTATTCTCTCAAGTTTAATCTCTGATTAAACTCAGATATAGTTTCTTATTGGTATCTCTCTTTAAAGTTTTGATAAGAGTAGAAACTGAGGCTATTCTGTTAGTTGAGACAGTGCCTTTGACCTCATCACTTGATTTCTCTAGGCTTCATTTATAAATTAAACTAACTCCGTTCTGAATCCCCTTCTAGCTCTGATATTCTTTGAATCAACAAAAAGAGATAGGGGGATTTTGATTGCCCTTGCTATCCTGATTTCCTTATTAAAATTCTGTAATTGGTAAAATCATCTTAATGTTTAAGGTTGGCATGCTGCCATTTAAGATTTGTGGGACAATATGTGAAGACAGGAAGGTACATCTCGTCTTTTGTTCCCCAAACAGATTAAATCAAGAGATCCTCTGCCCCAAACCCCTTACCCAATGAGTTATCCTAAACTGGTCTAGGATGGCATAGAGAAGATAGAAGAATCTCATCAGTGTCATCAATAGGTGCAATCCTGGAGCACAGCCAGGCTACTAGTATGGTAGCTATATCTGTAGTATTCTAAATCCAGATGCCTGGACACAGGTGGAGTTAGATAGGAGCAGACATTCGATTTATTTCCAAAGTTCTCAAAGTAACCTTCTAGAACTCTGAGGACCAAGATAGCTGGTTTGACTCTAGGAGAGTGCACCAGGGCATACTTGTTAAAAATCCATAGCATTTTCCTCAGTGGCAGAATTATATGGTTTTTAATTTTAATATCAAGAAGAATCTTTTAGTTTTCTATTACTTTGTATGTGAAGGATAACTACTTTCATTCCAGTCACAAATGACAGACTCTCCATACCTTAGTATGAGGTTGGAGTTAAAGGAGAAAAAAAATCAGTTCCTAGTGGTCAGTCCTCTAGTAATAAGCCCTTTTTAGTCTGATATTCAGGGTTGCGGCACACCAGGTCCATATGCAAAACTTCCAGCTGCTAGAACTCCCATCATGATAAGGTATCCAAAGAGGATTGTCAAGGAGGAAAAAGTGCCCACTGCTGTTTTATAGATAGGTCACTCAATAGATCTACTAATTAATTTATCTATTTAGAAAATTACATTCTATCTATCTTTCTTTATACCTATCCATCCATCTAGCTAGCTATCCATCTAGTCCTCTATCTGTCTGTCTGTCTATCTTTCCATCCATCCATCCATCCATCCATCTTTCTGCTCTTGATAGGGTAGCCCAAATTGCTGCTTTAGTATCCAAAAAAATAAAAAGACTTAATAGGTCTCTCATTTTTTCAAATCCATCCACCCAAGTCATCTTTCCATTTGCCCTGCTGCCATTGTCTCTCATCTCCTCACCTAGATCAGTTCCCATCATTCCTGAGCTCCCTAATACCCTGGGCAAGGTAATTCACTTAACTCTGGGACTTCCTCTCCAGTCAAACAATTTAAATTAGGGACTGAATGAGTAAAAACTTACTTAGCCCTCTTTATCTAGCTGGCCATCATACCTTTCTTGGCTTCACATCTTATCAGGTCCCAACCATACACTCAGGCCATCTTTCCACCTGCACTGATACCACAGTGCATCCCTTTTACTCGTCTTGCTCTAACCACATCACAATACCATTATTTCTGTAACAGGCCACTCAGCTGATTAATTGGTATGTAAAGGAAGAGGGCACACCATTCCAGTGACCCTCCTGATCAAAGTTTTGTCTTCCCAAAAATGTTTTCAGGGCCAGACTACCTCAAGTTTTGTATTGTATCCTAGGTCATGTTACTTTGCATATAATAGGCATTTAATAAATACCTTTCTGTCACCTCATTGTTCATAGCAACACTGGCCTACATTGAGTGCTCTTATATTCTCATTCAGCCCACACAAGCCAGCACTAAAGAAATGTTTGTTAAATTGGGTTAAATCATAATTCTTGATTTAAATAATAGCTCTTGCACCATTGGAAAAGTGGCCACAAGATAGTACATAACCAGCCACTGAGGACACAGGCTGCGAGTGCTATAGTTCAGAGAAAAGAGGGCTCTGTGGAACAGAGAAAACTTTACTGAGAAGGTAAGGATTGAGCTGATTTCAAAGGATGGGATGTAGATTGGCAAATTGTGGAATGAAGTCAGTGAGAATGCAGAGCACAAAAATGAAAAAGTAGAGAACGGGGAAATATATTCAGAGGATAGTAGTATATGAATGAGAGAATAATGAGAGAGACCGAGCGGAAAAAGTGTATTGAAACTGGAATGTAAAGAACCTTTATGGCCAGGCCAAGTGCAAGCTATTCTACAAGTAAAGGAAAATCATTGACATTTTTTTTTTGGATAGAGCAATTAAATAATGAGAACCTTAGAAAGCATAATCTGAGCGTCATTTACAGTAGTAGGTACAAGATGCATTCAAAATATTATTCCAGTATTCCTTATGGAAAGACACAGAGGCCTAGACCAGGGTTGAAACAGTGGTATTAGAAAACAGACATTTTGAGATATAAAGATTGCCAGGAGTTGACATGGAGGGGCAGGTAGAAGAAAGACTTAGACCATCTAGATTTGGAAACTGAATGGGAAAACAGAAAAGGGCTATGAAGGGAAGAATATACCACTGGCCAAAGGAAGACCTCTTCTGTCTTTTAATATTTTAGAGATAAGAGTATAGCACTTGGTCTGCTTATATACTATCCTATTATTTCCATGCCCTCCCTTTACTTTTATTTTTTTAACTTCACAAACAAAACCTTGCTTTCATAGCTTCTTTCTCCTGAACGGTAATTTTTACATAGCTTCTTGAATAAAAGATAGTCCTGGTACTAAGCTACAATCCATACATTTTAATTGGATTTTTAAAATTACATATACCATATTAACCCGAATAAAATGTGATCTTTTTTTCCCTTGATATGTATCTTTGAAAGTCGCATTCACTATATCCGAGCACTTCCAGCTTTGAAACCTTAGGTTGTGTATTGTGTGCCTTAGCATACGTAAAAAGTGTGGCTGTCTGGCAGATAGGAAATGCTGGCCTGTTTGTTTTGATATTCCATCAAATGTCACCGTTAATACTAAAGACACCAAATCAGTGTTGACTAAAACTACTGTAAATGAGAAAACTAGAATGACCAGGATGCTCGCAGTCAGAGCTGGTGGGCAAAAACTGACTCCTTACGTAATTTTAAGGTGTAAAACATGACCTGAGGAAAAGTGACCCTCAGGAGTGATCTTCTGTGTGCAGGAAAAGGATGAAGAACTTGTGTGTTAGATTGGGTGAATGTGGTTGGGGGGGTGGGGGGGGGCAGGCTTCCAGCTGTGTTACTGCAGCACAGAGGAGAATTGCTGAAATGTGCACAGATCTAGTTGTTATTCCAGTAGGAATGATGTTGCAATTACAAGTGTTAGAGGTAGTCATAAATAAGCCGTTCAAAGATCATTTGAGGAAAGAACACAACACGTGGATGTTGGCCAGAAACCATGTGTTTACTCCATCGGAAAAATAAAGAAACCGTTGGTCACTGTATTAGAGAACTGGATCAAAACCACTTGGGGCAAAATCTCCATTGAGCCCACTGTGCTTGGGTTTTAAAGGTGGTTGTATATAAAATAGTATGAATGGCAGTGGAGACGGTGTTTTGTGGGAAGAAGAGGGTGACATTGATGGTTTGAATCATGTTTCCACTTCAGGAGGTGAGGAAATAGGAGGGAGAACATGATTAAATATTGGAAGGTAGCTTCTCATAAGTCTCTATAAAAGTAATCCATATTTAATAAAAGTGTTGGCATTAAAAATTCCTCAACTTGTTTTCAGGATCTTGAAAAAGCTTCGAATATAAAGTGCCTGTATGATTCACTAGTTAAGAGAAAATTGTCATTTAAATGGAGAAAAGAAATGGGTGTTTCCTCTTTTGCCCGGGGCCATCAAACCATGATATTTTGACACGGTCACTTGTGGAAACCAGGAGGTCACAAAGTGGCTCCTTGGAAGGATGGAGACATTCACTTAGTCCCCCTCTGTGTGACTTCTTTCACTAACATCCCTTACTATTGGAATGGATATAATCATTGTTCTCTCCCTAATAATAATGCAAAATACTTGCACCACCACCCCCAGAATGTCACCAAAAGATTAAACTTATGAAATCAAACCTAAAAGACTCGTATGGGTTAACTTCTTACAGAGCTGTACTCAAAATTCTCCACCCAATGTATAGGCCTGGAACAAGCTCTCCTGATCAAGTTTATTAATTACCCTTCAGGGAGAGGCCAGCACAGGATGCCTCAGTGACTTGATTAACCAACTAAAATCCATCATGGAAACTCCCCATGAAACACTGAAAAATGATTAGTCTAATATTAAAATTGAATTGTGTTTCTATTACCCTTTTGATTCCTCAACTTGGCCACAGTGTTTGTTGATGGTCTTCAAGAACTTATGATTATCTATTTTATTAAAAGTAACAAATGATTTTCTTTGATTTTCCACAAGTCCAAAGCACCTCACAGGTTAATGAAAAAAAAAAACTGACCTCTAGCTACTCTGCCTGTGACAAAATCATTTATCATTTGCAAAAACTTTGTGTAGGTTGTGTGAATCTTAAACATTCTCAGACCCTACTTCAGAACACTTGGTTAAGACCATTCCCCATTTTAAACAATAAAGTGACTTAGTCAGGAATGTGAGAACTCTACTCCACCCATACTTAAGCATACTTTAAGGGAAGATAAAGTTGTAAACTCTTTTACTGAACAATGAAAAAGTACTTAACTCATACTTAAAGCAAAGCTAAAAAACCTTAAGCTAAATCTATTTTTAGATCTAATACAAAAAGGTGCTAAGTACCTATGAAGGTCAAATTAATTACTAAAAGGTCAGGCAACTTGCAAACTTGCAAGGGGCAAAGAGGTGTGAACTTACTCAGAAGTTTTAGTCTACCCAGAGAAGTTGAGAACTAAAAAAGGTGTGAATTAAGAATGGTCAGTTCTGTGAAAATGTCTACTGTGATTGGTAGATGTGAGAACTTAGGGGAGGTGACATAGGAGAAAATTCTTTTTAAAAGGAGCTGTCTGAACCAGTTCAGGGGAGTTCAGAAAAAGAATTCAGCCTTGGAAGCTGGAGTGGAGCTCAGGAGCTAAACTGGAGGGTCTCTCTGAATACTAGAATCTTCCTTGGGACAAATTTGTGGTGAGTGGATTAAAGACTGACTGATCTCTCTCTCTTAAGGCCCTCGGCCTAGGCTGGCCTAGCCGTTTTCTCATTATTTCCTCTTACACTCTCTCTCTCTCTTTCATTCATTCCTTATTTATATTAATTAAAATGTCCACAAAAACCCATTGGATATATTTCATATTTGGGAATTTTTCCCTGGCGACCACTTTATATTTGATGTAACTCCAGACAATATCTTGAAATCATATTTTCACTGTCACAATTTAAGGCAACCACTCTTTTATCTGTAAGAGTTTATGGCAAACACTACTTTAAATGCTACAGTTGTCAGAATCAATAGTAACAATGTAAGTATATAGAATGATGACAGAATGTTAATCAAACAATTTGTTAAAAGTTAATGTATCGGGAAGCTGGGTAGCTCAGTGGATTGAGAGCCAGGCCTAGAGATGGGAGGTCCTGGGTTCAAATCTGGCCTTAGACACTTCCCAGCTGTGTGACCCTGGGCAAGTCACTTGACCCCCATTGCCTAGCCCTTACCACTCTTCTGCCTTGGAGCCAATATACAGTATTGACTCCAAGATAGAAGGTAAGGGTTTAAAAAAAAAACAAAGTTAATGTATCACATCCAATTATCTGCATTTGAACATATATGTTGAATAATGTAACTGTGTGCCAAGAAAGTACGTAATCACTGAGGTATAAAAATAAAGCCAACCCTGGGCCTAGAAGAAGCAAAGCCTGGCCCAGGCTGCCGCTCCCAACTGTCTTCCATCATTCATTATCCACTGACGCTGCCACACCCAGTCAAGGACCTCCGTACTCTTTCTGTTATCCTTCAAAACACTTGGGATCACACTCTGTTGGGGTTATATTATATTCCAGCTAATATGGTAGAAACAATTTTTTTTGTGACAATTTTTGATTCAGGTTCTCTTCCTCCCTTGTCTCCCCAAGGTGGTAAATAGACAGATACATAGGTTATGTCAGTTTTTTCATGAAATCCATATTTTTCAATTCTCTATGGTGGGACTAAAGACACATATCACATATATAATAGACAACTCATGAAGAAAATAAAGTTAAGAATGGTTTACTTTGATCTCCAATCAGATTCAAATAGTTCTCTATTTGGCTATAGATAGCATTTTAATTTTTGAGTCCCTTGGTTTATCTCTGATCTTTGTTTAGCTGATAATAACTTAGTCCTACAGAATTGATCTTCCAAAAATATTTCTGTTACTTTCTATACTGTTTTCTAGGTTCTGCTTACTTCACTTTGCATCAGTTCATAGAAATCTTTCCAGGCTTTCCCATCTCTTCATAGGTCTCTTTTCATTATTATGTAGGTCCCCTACAATTTCAATCCTTTCAGAATGGAGATATTCTTTAATTTGCAGAGAAGAGCAACACTGGGTGAATAGTCATGTTTAACATATAAGTCTGTGTTAAGGAGAAGTATTAAAAGCATTGTAAAGGGCGGCTAGGTGGCTCAGTGGATAAAGAACCAGACTTGGAGTTAGAAGGACCCAGGTTCAAATCTAGTCTCAGATACTTTCTAAATATGATCCCAGGTAAGTCCCTTAACTCCAGTTACCTAGCCCATATTGCTCTTCTGCCTTGAAGCAATTTGAAGACAGAAGGTAAGGGTTAAAAAAAAAGAGTGAACATATTTGAAATTGAGAGGGAAGAAGGAAGCAATACTGACTAAAGGAGATGGTGCTTTCACCATCACATTTCACCACAACAAAATAAGTTATTTTAAGAAATTTTTTTAAACCCTGAAAAATATGCACATTTCATATATGATATAGAGAATAAAAAACATGTATAAAATTGCAACTTCACTTAAATTCAATGTTACTATCAAAACTGTCTTTCATTTACTTCCTTCTGAATCTTTTTGTTCATTAATTCATTTTTAAGATTCTCAAATTCTTTTTAATTTTCTTTTTTTAATTCTTTTTTTATTTTTTCAGTTACACATTGTGACAAGGAAATCACTTTAAAAGACTGATATATATTAATTTAGGTCGCCAAGGAATTCAGCCATGTAATTCCTAAATGAAAACTCAAGTCAGCAGTCAACCTTTTATGGAGTTTTTAATTACAAACAGGAGGAAGAAAGGTATGAGAGAGAGAGAGAGAGAGAGAGAGAGAGAGAGAGAGAGAGAGAGAGAGAGACTGAGAGAGAAAGAGAAAGGGGAGAGAAGGGAATAGGGCTTAAATACCCCCTCTGTTTAGGCTGGGCCAAAAGGCCCAAGCCCTTAGATAGCTGAGGCAAAGAAAGAGATCAGTCCCTATCACTCACGTGACCAAAATGGAGAAACAGTCTCAGGGGCCTCCACCTCCAGCCTCCTTCAGAGCAAGCCTTCTCAGAGCACCACCTCTCAGAGCAAAACCTCTCCAACCCTCCAGTCCTCAGACCCCGCTATCTTTAAGGAAACCATCCAAGTTCCCTCCCCTCTGTTCATCACTGTCCATGTCTTCCCTGTGCCAATGGTGGCTCTAGCTTAACCCAGGACCACCCAGAGGACGGTGGCTTTGCACATGTCTGTTGAAGGTCATATTCTCAAATAATTAAATCTTGATCCTTTTGCTGCAGCCCTTCCTAAATGCTGTTACCCTGAGTAGGGTGGAGATTGGAAGTTCCAAGACCTGGTTCTGTCATTCCAAGTATCTCTATTGTATCAATTCTAAAATCAATCATGACTCAAAGAACTTCCTGTTCTATGCTTAAGCATAGGTCAAAGCCCTTTCCATTGTTCAGCAAAAGGTTTCTGTCCTAAAGCAGTCCTAGGTAGGGAGAAGGACCCTCCCATGCCTAGGGTTTCACATTCAAATAGAGTTTCTTACTATCAGTAGGAAATTTTTTCCAGTATGAAATTTCCCAATGGGGAAATTTCCAACATTCATAAGTCTAAGAAAATTTAAGGTTTAAAACATTGAAAACAACTTTTGACAATTGTTTTCGATGTCTAAAAATTCCGATTTCTCGCCCCACCCTTTTCCTCCCTAAGGAGATGAATAGTCAGATATTGGTTATTCTGGTACTTTCATTTAATATATTTCCATGTTGTTCATGTCATGATAGAAAACACGTATCACTCATACAACAGAAATAGAAAATACATTGGAAGATCATGCCCCATTTTCTGAGGCAGTTTTTTTTAAGGTCGTTTTTATTTTTTTCCCCCATTTGAATTAGTTTATTTAGTCAATTAAGAACATTATTCCTTGGTTACAATAATCCTATTATTTCCCTCCCTCTCCTCCACCCACCCTTCCTCCAGTCAATGCTCAATTTCATTGGGTATTACTTGTGTCCTTGATCATAACCTATTTCCATGTTGTTGATGTTTGCACTAGAATGTTCATTTAGAGTCTACATCCCCAAACATATCCCTTCGATTCATGTATTCAAGCGGTTGTTTTTCTTTGGTGTTTCCTCTGAATGTGCATAGTGGTTTTTCTCATAGATTCCTCCAAGTTCTTCATGGTAACTGCATTGCCACTAATGGAGAAGTTCATTAAATTTGATTGTAACAGTGTATTAGTCTCTGTGTACAATGTTTTCCTGGTTCTGCTCCTCTCACTCTGCATCAATTCCTGGAGGTCAATCCAGTTCCCATGGAATTCCTCCACTTTATTATTCCTTTGAGCACAATAATATTCTATCACCAACATATACCACAATTTGTTCAGCCATTCCCCAATCGAAGGGCATCTCCTCATTTTCCAATTCATTGCCAGCACATAGAGTGCAGCTATGAATATTTTTGTACATGACTTTTTCCTTATTATCTCTTTGGGGTACAAACCCAGCAGTGCTATGGCTGGATCAAAGGGCAGACAGTCTTTTAGCAACCTTTGGGCATAGTTCCAAATTGCCCTCCAGAATGGTTGGATCAATTCACAACTCCACCAGCAATGAATTAATGTCCCAACTTTGTCACATCCCCTCCAACATTCATTAATTTCCTTTGTTGTCATGTTAGCCAATCTGCTAGGTGTGAGGTGATACTTCAGAGTTGTTTTGATTTGCATTTCTCTGTTTATAAGAGATTCAGAACACTTTTTCATGTGCTTATTAATAGTTTTGATTTCTTTAACTGAAAGTTGCCTAATCATGTTCCTTGCCCATTTATCAATAGAATGGCTTGATTTTTTGTACAACTGGTTTAGCTCTTTATAAATTTGAGTAATTAGACCTTTGTCAGAGGTTTTTGTAATGAAGATTGTTTCCCAATTTGCTGCTTCCCTTCTAATTTGGGATGCATTAGTTTTGTTTGCTCAAAAACTTTTAAATTTGATGTAGTCAAAATTGTTTATTTTATATTTTGTGATTTTTTTCTTGCTCTTGCTTGGTTTTAAAGTCTTTCCTTTCCAAAAGATCTGACAAGTATACTATTCTGTGCTCACCTAATTTCCTTATAGTTTCCTTCTTTATATTCAAGTCATTGAACCCATTCTTAGTTTATCTTGGTAAATGGTGTGAGATGTTGATCCAAACCTAATCTCACCTGTACTGTCTTACAATTTTCCCAGGTTTTTATCAAATATTTAATCAAATATTCTTTGGTTTTGGTTCCCAAAACTGGAATATTTGGACTTATCATAGACTGTTTTACTGAGGTCATTTACCCCAAGTCTATTCCACTGATCCTCCTTTCTGTCTCTTAGCCAGTACCAGATTATTTTGATAACCACTGCTTTATAGTATTGTTTGAGATCTGGGACTACAAGTCCTCCTTCCTTTGCAATTATTTTTTCATGATTTCCCTGGATATCCTTGATCTTTTGTTCTTCCAAATGAACTTTGTTATGTTTTTTTCTAATTCAGTAAAAAAGTTTTTTGGTAGTTCAATGGGCTTGGCACTAAATAAGTAAATTAATTTGGGTAGGATTGTAATTTTATTATGTTAGTTCATTCCACCCATGAGCAATCAATGTTTTTCCAATTGTTTAGATCTAGTTTTAATTGTTTGGAGAGTGTTTTGTAGTTATGTTCATATAGTTACTGTGTTTGTCTCAGGAGGCAGATTCCTAAGTATTTTATATTTTCTTGGGTGACTTTAAATGGAATTTCTCTTTCTAATTCTTGCTGCTGAAATGGGTTGGAGATATATAGAAATGCTGATGACTTATGCGGGTTTATTTTGTATCCTACAACTTTGCTAAAGTTGTTGACTATTTAGACTAGCTTTTTGGTTGATTCTCTAGGATTCGTTAAGTAGACCATCATATCATCTGCAAAGAGTGATAGCTAGGTCTCCTCATTGCCAATTCTAATACTTTCAATTTCTTTTTCTTCTCTAATTGCTACTGCTAGTGTTTCTAGTACAATGTTAAATAATAGAGGTGATAATAGACATCCTTGTTTCACTCCTGATTTTACTGGGAAGGCTTCCATTTTATCCCCATTGCAGATGATGTTTGATGATGGTTTTAGATATATACTGTTTATTATTTTAAAGAAAGGCCCTTCTATATCTGTACTTTTTAATGTTTTCAATAGGAATGGGTGTTGTATTTTATCAAAGGCTTTTTATGCATCTATTGAGATAATCATGAGAATTTTGGCGGTTTACTTGTTTATATGGTCAATTATGTGGATGGTTTTCCTAATATTGAACCATCCTTGCATTCCTGGTATGAATCCTGCCTGGTCATAGTGGATGACCCTTGCGATGACTTGGAGTCTTTTTGCTAGTATCCTATTTAAGATTTTTGCTTCTATATTCATTAGGGAGATTGGTCTATAGTTTTCTTTTTCTGTTTTTGACCTGCCTGGCTTTGGGATTGGTACCATATTTGTGTCATAAAAGGAATTTGGTAGAACTCCTTCTTTGCTTATTCTGTCAAATAGCTTGTATAATATTGGGATTAGTTATTCTTTGAATGTTTGATAGAATTTATTTGTGAATCCATCTGGACCTGGGGATTTTTTCTTAGGGGGTTCTTTGATGGCTTTTTCCAATTTCTTTTTCTGATATGGGGTTATTTAGGTAATTTACTTTTTCCTCTGTTAGTCTAGGCAATTTTTATTTTTGTAAGTATTCATCCATATCACCTAAATTGCCATATTCATTGCCATATAATTGGGTATAATAGTTTTGTAATGATTGTCTTAATTTCCTCTTCATTAGAGGTAAGGTCTCTCTTTTCATCTTTGATACTGTCAACTTGATTTTCTTCTTTCCTTTTTTAAATTAGACTGACCAGTACTTTATCTATTATATTTGTTTTTTTCAAAGTACCAGCTTCTAGTCTTTTTTATTAAATCAAAATTTTCCTCATTCTGGTTACATGGTATCTGAATGACTTCTTTTTGGCAGCTTGTAGTATCTTTTCTTTGGTCTGATAGTTCTTGAATTTGGCTATAACATTCCTGGGTGTCGTCAGTTGGGGATTAAGTACAGGAGGTGATCTGTGGATTCTTTCAATCTTCACTTTTCCCTCTTGTTCTAGAATATCAGGGCAGTTTTCTTGAATAATTTCTTGTAGTATTGTGTCCAGGCTTTTTCTTTTGTCATGGTCTTCTGGTAGACCAATGATTCTTAAATTGTCTCTCCTTGAATGATGTTCTAAATCCTCTGTTTGGTGAATGAGATGCTTCATAATTTGCTCAATTTTTTCATTCTTTTGGTTTTGTTGTATAGTGTCCTGCTGTGTGAAGTCACTTAATTCTAGTTGTTGTATTCTGGTTCTTAAAGACTGGATTTTATCCCTGGCTTTTTGGTTATCTTTCTCCTTCTGGTCTGAATTTCTTTGGAGGTCATCTTCCATTCTCTTTACGTCATCTCTCATCTCCTTTGCCTCATCTTTCATCTTCATTGCCTCATCTTTTATAAATCCTTTGCCTCATTTTCAAGTTGGTTAATTTTGGCTTTCAAAACACTATTTTCTGTTTCCAGATGACTTATGTTAGTTTTAAAATTCTTTTCCCAATTGTCTTCAGCCTCTCTTAATTGTGTTTTGAATTGCATTTTGAGTTCTTCCAAAACCTGTATCCAATTCACTGAGATGTTTTATTGCTTGCCTCCTCCTCTGTTCCTTTTGTTCTTAGATCGTTGCCTGTACAGAAGCTGTCGATTGTAATTTTTTTTCTGTTGTTTGCTCATATTTACCCCTTCTTTGCTCCCCATATTTGTCAGAGCTCTTGCTCCTCTCATTCTTTTGGTTTGGGGGCTGTCAGTCTCCCCTCTTGGAGCTTTGTCAGGAGATCTCTCCGAGCAGTCTGTGGGGGATGGGTGTTTGAGCTTGGGATTTTTTTGTTTGAGCTTCCCTGACCTCTGGAGGGTTTTGATTGGATTAAGGTCCAACAGTCTGTGGGGGAGGGGTGTTGGAGCTTGGGATTCCCTGAATTCTGAATACCTTTGATGGGATTAAGTTCAGCTGGTTTGGGTTGGGTGTGCTCTGAGGCCAAAACCTCCTGGAAGGCTGGAGCAATATGGAGGGTGTCCGCAGCTCTGACCAGGCTGCCGGCTCTATGCTACCTCTCCACCTCCTTCTCCACTGCCTGTGTTCAACGCTCTAAACCCGGCACAGCCCTGCCCACAAGGTATACCCTCCAGACCAGAGCCTTTATCTGACCAGAGGTTCCCTCTGCCACTGGAGGCTTAGTGCTCTAGGTGTGTGTATGGGGGTAGGGGTCCTGGAACCTTCCTTCTGCCTTCTCCTTAAACCCCAGTATTCTCGGATTCCAGCTTTTGGGGGCATGTACCTTTTGAATTGAGTCCAACAGGAGGGTTCCTTGGCTCTATCTTATTGTTAGGTTTGATTTTCAGTCCCCTAGGAGCATTCAGTTTGTGATCAGTAAGGAAGGATATTCAGAGGTCTGAACTGCTTCTTCTAGGCCGCCATCTTGACTCTGCCTCCTCTGAGGCAGTTCTAATTTTCTTTTTTTTGACAACACTTTTGCTAACTCCTCTATTCTCCCCAATTGCCATTTCCAAATAGAAAAAAAGGGGAAATAAAACTTTGTAACAAATATTCATAATCAAGTAAAACAAATACATTGGTTATGTTCAAAAATACATCTCACTGGGCACCCTGAAATCATGACATCATTGTCATATGGTAAATGGCACATTTGCTTCTTTATCAGGCCTCTGGAGTTACAAAATTTATAGATCAAATTTCTTAAGTCTCTCAATGTTGTTTTTCTTTACAACATTGTCATTATTACTTAAGTAGTTCACCCTGTGCTAGTCTCTTCCTTCTGTATCAGCTCATATAAATCTTTCCAGATTTCCCTGAAATTATCCCTTAAATCTTTTTATTATGGAATAAGAATATTTCATTACATTCACATTTTGTTCAGTCAATGCCGAGTTGATGGGCACCTCTTTAGTTTCTAGTTTCTTAGCTATAAGAAATGAAGTTAATATGAATATTTTCCTACATAAAGCTCATTTTCCTTTTTATTTGATCTCTTTAGGCCTGGTAGTGGTATTGCTAACCTCAGGAGTTTATGCAATTTGGTGTATTTGGGGGTATAGCTCTAAATTGTATTCTAGTTTGAATGGACTAGTTCATAACTACACCAAAAATAAGTTACTGTGAATGTTTAAAGTGGAATCAACTATTGCCATTTTTGCTTTTTGTCATCCTTGCTAATTTGATGCAAGTGAAATGGAACCCGAGTTATTCTAATTTCTCTACATATTAGTTATTTGAAGTATTTTTTCAATATAGCTGTTAATAACTTGAATTTGTTTTTCTACAAATTACCTAGTAATACATTTTGACTATTAATATATGGAAAGTGTCTCTTGTTCTATATATTTGAATACATTTCTTATATATCTTGGAAATCAGACTTTTGTGAGATGAATTTCCTATGAAGTTTTACTAATTGCTTTGCTTCCAATTTCAATTGAATTGATATTGTTTAGGCAATTTAAAACCAGTCGAATAAATAAATCCTGATTTTGTGGGAAAGACTTCTAGACTTTTTCGATTACACAGAATGTTGACTCAAATTTGGGTAGAAGATATTTAACATATTAAGCAAAGGTGCTTTTATTTCTATTGTTTTTAGAGTTTTTAACAGAAAATGATGATTAATTTTGTTAATACAATCATTTAAATTTATTAACACCACCCATCATATTTATAGTTCTCCTTGTACACAAATTAAATTGTATTTTAGTATACGGAACTCTGAATTTCTTGCATTAAACCAACCTGATCATAGCCTATCTATCTATATTTTAATTTAAAACATTTTTATATGCCAAAACAATTTTTAATAGTTTTTGACATTTTGCAATCCTTGTTCTCTCCCTCCCACCACTTCCCCCTCTCCAAGACAGCAGGTAATATGACATAGGATGTAAATGTATTCTCAATACAACACAATTTCCATATTCATTCATCGTGTTGTAAAAAAGACATACTGCTTTAATTAAGAGAAAAATTCACAAAGGAAATAAAGAATTTCTCTATAATCTGCATTCTGTCTCTGTCAGTCCATTCTGTGGCAATGGAGTACCATGACGATTCCCCTTTGAATTGTCCTGGATCCTTGCATTACTGATAATAGTTAATTCATTCAAAGTTGATCATCACATATAGCATTGTGGTTCTGCTCACTTCATTTGCATCAGTTCATATATGTTCTTCATTGCTTCTCTGAAGAATCTATATTATCTCATGGTGAAGTAATATTCCATTACTTTATTGTACGACAATGTGTTTAGTCACAGTATCAATCAATTGTTTCTAGCACTTTTCTAGTACAAAAAAGTGTTGCTATGAATATTTTAACATTTTAGTGCCTATAAGATCTTTCTTTGTTCTCCATGGGACATATCCCAAGCAATAGCTTTCTGAGTCAAACAGAACAAATATTGTAGCCACTTTCTTATCATAATTTTATTTTTCCCAAATGGTTAGGAAAATTTAGCTCCACAAATGTATTAGTGCTTATGTCTTTCTGCAGCCTCTCTAACACTATTCCCATTTTATCACTGCCATTTTGTTGAAATGTGAATTCATTAGTTTATTGCAACTATTGGTTATTGGTGATAAACAATCCTTAATGGTAGCTACATTTAGTAATGCTCTCTTTTGGTTTCAGGTTGGTCTAGTCCTTTGTAGGCTTTTTTTGTTTGTTTTTAGCATAATTAAGTGTTGTACATTGTTAAAGGTTTCTTTTCTATCCAATGATGTAATTCTTTGATTCAGGGTTTTGTTTTTAATATAGTTACGGGAATTGTTTTCTGAACACTGAAAAAACTTTGTATCTCTGGTATAAATACAACTTCATGGGGAATAATTTTGGGGTGACTAATTTAATTTTTAACAAGGGTTCTATTTAAAATCACTATTCATTAGTGATATTGGCCTATTCTTTTTCTTATCCTTTCTTGGTATAAGTATGAAGATTACTTGTGTCTTAAACAGATTTATAGTCTTTTAGAGTATTTCCAATTTTAAAAATTGGTAGAGCATAAATATTAATACAGTGATCCCTCACCTATCACAGGAGTTATGTTTCAGAGACCCCCATGATAGGTGAAAATCCACAAAGTAGCAGGAGAGAAAAACAGTCGCTGAGCCAATCAGTTCCCAGGATACAGAACACAGTACTGTGGTTGGTCACCTTTGCACAAATGGTAGTGGTGTACTTCATTTCCACTGTGTACAGTATGGTATTCGTGCACAAAATCCTGTGATATAGTGAAAACTCTGCAATGTAGTTAAAAAAACAACAACCCTGCAATAGTGAGGCTGAAATAAGTGAACTGTGATATAGTAAAGGACAACTATAATTCATTAAATGATTGGTAAAATTTATCTGTAAATATATCTAGATCGGGTTTTAAAAACGCTTTGTTTTTATTTTTATTTTTTTGAGATTAGATTAAAATTGTGTTCATTAGTTTAGGAATTTTGTCTTTTTGTAAATAATCCTTTTTAAAATTCTCATTTTTGTTACGATTGGATAGATTCTGAATTCTCTATTTCTTCTCTTCTTGTGATTTTGCTTTAAACATTTTGTATTGGCAATTTGATCTATCTCCCTCTTATTTTTGATGAGGTTATCTACAATTGTAAATTTCTCAGTCTTTTATTTTAAACTAGCTTTTGGTTTGATCAATTCTTTAGTCTTTTTCATTTTTTTAGTACACTATTTTTCTCTAATTTCCAAGATTTCCTCTTTTTTGTTCATTCAGATTTGTTCCCTGAACTTCCTCTTTAAAAAGTAAGTTCACTAATCCTCAAATTCTGTTAATGTTTTCAGAGGCAAAACTTTTTCTATAAGGAATACTGTACTTTCGTTTTAGAAAATGAGCCACATTTTCTCATAATTGTCGTTCTTTCAGTTATTATTTCTATCACTCACTTATTATTCAGGATGCCAGCATCAAAAGTCCATTGCAGTTTAAATTTTTTGATGGTATTCCCTCATGACTAGTTTTATTATGTCTGTAAAGGTTATCAAGGAACACATACATGGTACAAATGGATAAAGCAATGAGTCTAGAGACAGGAAAATTCAATTTCCTAATTCCAAATCCGGTCTTGGACAATTACAGCTATGTAACTGTGGGCAAGTCACTTAACCATATTTGCCTCAGTTTCATCATCTACAAAATGAACTGGAGAAGGAAATGGCCAACCGCTCTAATACCTTTGCCAAGAAAACCCCAAATGGGGTTATAAAGAGCCAGAGGCAGCTACAACAACCTAAAGAAAGGATATTTCTCTTTTAATTTTCGGTGTCCTAGTCAATTATAACAAAATTACCATGCAATGCTGAAGAAAATTAATCTTTTCCCAATATGAATATTCTATAAGTAAGTTATAAAATCTCTAGCAGGTTGTTTCATTTTTAATTTTTCCTCCTTTTGGTGGTGAGAAGAGGGTAGTGCTTGTTATTCTGGGCTTTTGTAAAAGATAAATTGTGCTACCTCATTTTTTTTTGTATGTATTTATTTTTAGCTATTTATTGGACACAGACTGCTGGGTTTTGTTATCCATTGCCTATTCTTTGATTTTGTTAAGTTGCTCAATATATTCATATTTATTAGATTTGAATTTTCCTCCATTTCCTTCTTTCTTAATTTTAATACCTTTTTCCTAAGTCATTATTTTCTTTTTGAAATCAGTTTTGCTTCTACTACATTGCTGTTGGTTAATTTCTCAGGCTTTCCCCCTTTCCTGATCCCCTTTGCCTAATGCCTTAGGTCTTGATAAGTTCTTTTGAATTTTATCTTCTTCCTTTTGTTCCCCCCCCCTCCACCTCCATTAAATGTCATTCAAGAATCTTTCTTCCAATCTGTTTACTATTCTTTTAATGAAGCTTTTCCTATGCTGTCATTTGTGCCATCCCCATTTTTGTTTCTAGGCAAATGGAATTTTCTGTTCTGGTTCAGGGGCTATGCCAAAACTTGGTTATTCAAGTAGTTCTGATGCCCTACGTCTGAGCTCCTTCTCCTATATCCAACTTACTGATTTTATAGAACTGACCTCACCCTCCTGTTTTCTATTGTGTCTCAATCTTTTTCCCCCCTTACTTTTTAAAATGGCAATTCATAACAAAAGCAGTGTCAGAGGGGAGCAGTAGAAGACACCTTGTGTTGTAAATGGCCTACTGCGGGGCCTTAGCATGAAGAATCTCCATTCATTCTATGTCCTTCCTGCCATTTTGACTATTGGCTGTGCTTCAGTAGGATGCTACCCATTCTAATATGCCAGGTTCCACACACACTCCTCTCTCCCTCTCTCTCTCTCTCCCCACCAATGATTGGTTTTTGATGGGACCCTTTCTGGGGGTGCCCCCCCTCAAATGATATTAAAAAAATTAACGCCTCCTCACATAGATTTGTAATAGGGTATGATTTATTATTCTTCATTCATGCAATTTGCCATTGCTCTTCCTTGGAACAAAAGATATTAATTCTCCCAATTTCTCATTATATGGAATAATCATGTATCCTTTACCCAGAATCACTGTTGATGAGCAACATCTGAGGACATCTAGTCCAAATATATTTATTTTATATATAAGAAAACAATCTCTCCCAAAAGTTGTGCCTTAATCAGGCTCACAAAGTTAGTGACAGAGATGAGCTTTAAATAAGTCTTCAATGTCGAACTTGCAATTCTTTCATATTGGAAAGTCATTACAACTTGTTAACTATGAGCATTAAGAGCTTGATGCATGTTATTTTCTCTTCTGGTGTATAGCTGTGAGTTCTCAAAATTAAAGCTTTGTTATCCATATTCAGTACTGGAATGAGTTTTTTGTTATTTCCTGAATTATGGCATTAAGTTTATTCATTTGTGGTGTTCCTTATCAGTGATCTATGATTCTTAAGATTCTTACACATCTTGAGGTCAGTTGTTTTAGCTTGTATAGACATAGGACATTTAAACATCATTGCCTTTTGTTTTTTGCCAAAAATTTCCCTGTCTCAGTATTATTGTGTTTCTAATTTGCTATTCTCTTTCTCAGAGCTTCTACTTTTGGTGAAAATTTGTCATGCATCATATGCACTTTTTCTTATTATGTTGATTGTTTTAACTGTGTTGTCACTTTTAAATGATATTTTGCCTCAAAAGAACTCGGTGCTTAAATAATTTTGTTCCAAGGTATTCCAGGATAGTAGAAGGAGCTTACATAATAGCATCTATACTTGACAACAGAAATTGGAGCAAAAATCAGAAACTTGATTTGTCCAACGTAAAAGTAATAAAACTACACTCTGTTGAGAGCTCTACGTTTGTCCTAAATCCCTTTCTTTTGAAAATTTTATTTTTCTTGTGAGTTATTCTGAAACTTGCATGATCTCTGAGGACATATAATATTTTTCATCAGGTTATATTGATTTTCTTTTCTCCTTCACATTGTATTGTATTCATCACTTGTCTTTAGGAATCCTCTTCTTCAGCTCCACTAATAGGACCAAGTCTTCATAAACAGGGAAATATAAGGGCTGCTCAGGGCTGTGTCCTTATTCTGAGAAGACTATCTCCTAGCAGGTTAAAGCATTAAAAATCCTTCTTCCCTTAGGCCCACACTCTTCCCCTAAGTATTGTGGATAACATGACTTCTTTTCTCCCTCTTTTCTTTCAAATCTGGGTAGAATCAGCATCTCGCAGAGTAGTGGAGTTTGGGTACTGCTATTATGTTATCCCTATAATCAGAACTTGTTTCACATGCCTGTGCCCACTGCTGGAGGGATATGGGTGGCAAATAAAAAGAGATCAGAGCATTAGAGTTCTCATGGTTTAATTCCCAAGATTTTTTGTAATATCATGAGATGTTTTTTTTTAATTTGAAGTTTTGCAAGTGAATTTTAGAACAAGAAACTTTGGTCATTTTGTTAACAATGACACTAAACACCAGTTTTTCAGGTGGCTTTATATGTAAATTCTTAATGATAAAACAAATGTATATATTTTGGAAGATCAAGTTTTCCATACTTTCCCCTCCTCCTTCAACAGCCAACTCAATCAACAGCCCGACCTATTGTTGGTTTCTGATTAAGAAAACCTCTTCTCCCTCAACATCAAATGATGTCTTGGCAAGTAAAAAGTAAGAATATGAATAAGACTCACAAACAAGTTCCACAATTGGTACATGAGGGGTATAAGGATCACTGACTAATGAAATATCATACTTAAGGTATTCATTTCACATCCTCAAATGCAATCCTAGCAGTATACCTGTTGCCACATCAAAATTTCATACTATAAATCCAAGCTAGGAAAATAGGAAATACCTCTATTAGTAACATATCAAAGTAGAATGTCTCCATTTAAAATAAGACAGGATTCTGCTTTTCATACCTAAATAGACCAAAGTAAGAAACCCTTAAAAAAAGTTATAGGTGAGTTCTAGATAGCAGAATCCTACCCAGTAAGGGTTTTAGGAACCTCAGAGCATAAGATCTAAACTTTTATAACTGACAACCCCTGACTTCACACAAAGACCAAAGGAATATGTTTTGGCTGAAGATGTTTAACACTGCTGTACCTAAATGTGCTCAGGGATATGGAGGGAGTATGGCATAATGTATAACTTCTGGGATGTGCAGTTAGGAAGACATAGCTATGAATCCAACTTCTATAACTTACTTTGTGGCCATAAGCATATCATTTAAACTCTTTAAGCTTCCGTTTCCATGTTAGTGAAATGTGAATACCTGTAGTAGCCAATGGTGTTGGGAAGCTCAAAAGAAATTGTATTTCAGTTATTTTGCAAACCTGAAAGCAGAAAATGTCAGGTACAATTATGCATATGTGACTTCTCAAGGTCTCTTATACAAGATCCCTGACAATATGATCTAGTACAGTGCCAGAGCATGGGCCATTTTCTCCCTTTTGTCAAGAAATTCAGTACTTAGGTCACCATTTTTTTTTCCTACCCCAACTCCAATCATCACATTATAATGAAAATGGCACTAAATAAAATACATGATCATCTATTTTACCATTGTACCCTGTGAATTTTAGATATACTCCACCCTGCTTAGTCTTTAGAATTTTAGCAACCAGGAATGTATTCATCCCCTTTTAAGGATTAAGTGTGGGGGAGGATGGTCTGTGACCTGAGTGTGCTAGCAAGTGACAAATTTGAAACAAATAACTGACCCCCTAGGCTGTCCTAAGTCAAGTTTAAGCCACCATTGGTACATGTGAGACACAGGAAGTGAGGTAAAGAACTGCCTTTGTATTTCATAGCACTTTTTTTGAGAGGTACTTTTGTGGTCTTTGGTGGTAGAACTTTGACTTGGTGGAGCGTGGGTCCTGAGACTGCTTTCCTTAGGCAACCACATGGTGAGTGTTAAGGCTGACTTCCCTTTCCCCTGACCTTTCTGAAGGCACCAGCCTCCAAAGAGGCCCCTCATCTTGGAGGAGGCCTGGTGGCTGGAAGCAGAGCTAGATTTAATCTTCTGGGAAAGTTCCTTGGCTGAGGCCTCTGAACTCCCCCTGGCTCAGACCAGGCTGGAGCAGTTCTTCCCTTTTTCTCTTTCTCCCCCATTCTTAATTTCTTCCTTATATTGTAAATAAACCACCATAAAATTCTATTCTGACTTGAGTTTTTCATTGGGATTTAGAATTTTAATCCCTGGCGACCATTAAATATATATATTCAGTCTCAACCCTAAAATTTACCCTTAACAACCCAAAGGGATCTTTTTGCCTTTCCATCCACTGAACACATGCACTTTTTTGCATTGTTGTTCAGTTATGTCTGACTCTGTGTGTCCCCATTTGGGGTTTTCTTGGCAAGAATACAGGAGTGTTTTACCAATTCCTTCGTTAGTTCATTGTACAGATGAGGAATTGAGACCAACAGGGTTAAATAATAACTTGCCCAAAGTCACTCAGCTAGTAAGAGTCTAAGACCAGATTTGAACTTAGGAAGATGGGTCTTTCTGACTGACTTTGAACCCAGCACACTATATCAGTGATGGTGAACCTATGGCATGGGTGTCAAAGATGGCACACAGAGCACTCACTGTGGGCACCCAGCTGCCCTCCCCACTCCCATCCTACCCTGAGTTCGTTATTAGAAATGCAGAGGGACTCAGGAGGAGTTGCCTCTCTCTCCATTGTACCTGATAACATTTATTTATATCCCCTCACCCCTCTGCCCACAAACTCTGGTGGGCGATGGCAGGCACACCCACAGAGAAGGCTCTGTGTGGCCTTTTTGGCACACATGCCTTAGGTTTACCATCACAGTTCTCTCACCTAGCTGCATATTTATTTGAATAGTTTTCCCCTAATGAAATATAAGCTTTTTGAGGACAGGAGCTATCTGGTTTCTTAATTTGTAGTCCAATCATTTTACTCAGTATTTTCCATATGTTAAATACACTTTCCATTCATTCCTTCATTCATTCTAGGAGACTTCTTTTTACATGTTGATATTCCCACGGGCACTTTTTAAGCTCCCAATTCTTATAACTGCTTCCCCCTTATAGTACCATAACTACCTATGAAGAAAAGCCTACCTCTGAATCTAACATCATTGTATTCCACCTTCATGAAAAAGAATTATGAAATTCCTTTATCTAATAATATTCTTTCATTAGTTCTCTGCTCATACTTCATTCTATCTAAGGCTAGGTAGATTATAAACCTATTCTCACTGTGAAGTCTAGTCTCTCCCCAGATTAGTACTCTCCCAAGCCATGACTCACATTCCACTTTCATTTTCCTCCCTTCCCAATCTCAGCCTATTCTACAGTCTGTCATCCAGTTGGGTATTCTCATTGACTCTACTTCCTTTCCTTTCCTTTTCTTCCCAGTCCTTTTTATTCTGGCAAGAATTCTTGCCTTATCGAACTGAAACTGCTCTCTCCATTGTTACCAATCCCATATCCCTTTTACCCGGCACTACTGGCTCTTACACTTACAGCCTCCTAATGGATCTCCCTGTCTTGCACAAGAAACTCAAATGGCTTCTTATTACCTCTAGTCTCAAAAGTAAGCTCTTGTTTGGCAGTTAAAGGCTTTCACAACCTTGCTTAATCCTACTCTTCCAGGCTCATTCTACATCATTTCCCTTCATGTAATGCATGGTCTAGCCAAACTGGTCCTTTTTGCTATTCCTTATACATGATATTCTAGCTCAGTCTTTGCACAGCCTGTCCTCCATACCTGGAATCCACTCCCTCCTCACTCGCAATTCTTAAAATCTTTAGTTTCTATAGTAGGAGTTCTTCACCTGGGATCTGTGTACTTTTTCTTATAGTATTTTGATAACTATACTTCAATATAATTGGTTTATTTTTTAATACTATATATTTTATGTAATTAAAAACATGATTCTGAGAAGGTTTCACTTGACTGATAAAGGGGTCTACAACACACCAAAAAAAAAAAAGGATTAAGCTTCTAGGAAGTCTTTCCTCATATACTCAATTTGCCTCATGTTCATTTTACATATAATAACATATTATGTAAAATTTAAGCTCTATAAGGGCAGGGATTTCTCCATTTCGGTCTTTGTTTTCCCTGCATCTAGCATATAAGATAAGGATTGGCATTAACCTTGTGATTTCACTGGACAATAAACTCCCAAATAAGGAAATTGCCCCACCAATACAAGTCTTAGAGAGCTGGTTGCCTAGAGCACTGAGAAATGAAGTGATTTGACCAAGGTCACTAACTGAGAATATGTCAGAGGTAGAATATGAACATAGATCTTTCTTGCTTCAAGCCCATTCTAACCACTCCACCAAACTGACTCTCACCTAGAATATACTAGGTGCTTAATAAATACATTACTGTTAATATAAACTTTATAAACAACTTTTTAAATATTTCTTACCATGACTATTTAGAAGAACCATTACACCTATGGTTGCAAAGGCTTTCAAGTAGTTTAAATTCATTCATCTTAAATTTTTTTGAAATGTATCTTTTTAACTGAAGCAAAAAGAAGTGCACAGTTATGACATAACTAAATTCTTGAGAGCAGCAGTGAAAATCTTGAAACACTTAACTGTTTTTTTTTAATTATCTATCTCAGACTCTGTTCACACACTACATGATATGAAATCCTAATTCACCATAGATAAGTTACATAGGTCTGAAGGCACCTTTGTTACATTCAATCATAAAATATCCAAATCTCAAGAGAAATATATGCTCTTGAACTTTACATTATTTGGATTAAAAAAAAAAGTTAGGGACATAAAACTTATAATTTTAGTGATTTATTTGGCTTGTCAGTAAAAGTCCAGAATGCAGCCAAAAAATATAGAACTATACTGTTTGCCTGGACATTTTAAATTTAGATAGTTGACGTTTTATTCTATGAGCAAAGCAATCAACTAAGCACATTTAAAAGAGCAAAAAGAAAAAAAATAAAATAAAACACCTCAGACCAAAATACTGTAACAAAAGTTTTGTGGAAGCTGCATTTTATTTGAAAATCCACCCATTTTTGCTAACATACATTTTAATATTGTAAACAAAAATAGAATCTGCAGAGACAATGCAACAAGTATGCTTAACTCATGTATAGAATTGCTTTCCTACTACTGACTGTCCTTCTTAAGGCCCCTCTCACCCAAATGTTAAGATGTATTTACACAAAGCACCGATCAACAGTGCAGCTTAATTCTCCATTAACTAAACTCTTGCTAGACATCTGTAAAGACACTATTTCCCCTTATTTAAAAGGTACATGATCATAAACCTGGCACAAGCCAAATGAAAGGTTTCCAGGATTTTGCCCTCCCCCCACATAATACCTCCTAGAGTTTTACTGAAAAGAAGGAAAGTCTTTAAAGTGAAAGCAATTTCTCACATTCATTTTGGAGAGGCCCTAATGTCAAATGTAGAATAATGACATGCCAAGCACAAAGCAATAAAGTTCCTTCCAGATGCACTAATGTGGAATTAAAAATGTAGTGCTTTTCCTAGTCAGTGAACTGTTCCCTTGCAAAATCTAGGCACAGAATTGACTATATGGATTAATGCATTCATAACTCTTCCCTAATTCCCATACAGACTGAGAATTTCTAAGAGATTCATATCTATGGACTTGCTGTAAAATATTTAGTGCTCTGTATGTCAGCTGAAAAGCATTCTGAATCAGAATCATTCTTGTGGATAAAAATCAAACATACTGTATACATCCATACTCATTTTCATAAGGAGGTTTGATACCATATTAATGTTACTTAAATTGATAATCATAAATAAATACAAATACATAAGGAATGTCTACTGCAAACTGAATATATAATTTTTAAAAAGAAAAGTTAATTTTAGTTATTGTTTCTACATTTGAAGATTGAAAAGAAAGGTACTGCATAAGAGTTATGATTTTGATCCCCGAAAAGAGTCCTGTTAAATTACAGTCAAGGACACACACAGCTCTTCATTCCATACAGCTTTTCCAAATACAAATTTCACACTTTCCAAATAAGGGCTTCTCTTGCTAGGTTACTGATTATGGGTATTAATAAGGAGTTGAAAGAACTGAAGGGTTAGTCACCAAAAAGACAGATCTTAGTCTTAAAATCATGGCAATTCTTGGCTTTATACTGTACTGATGCTTTCTCCTACAGACTAGTCCCAATTGCTGTCATGGGCCCCTCATTGGGTTCCTGCAGCATTCTAATGGAAGAGAGGAGAGTTTATGAGACAGCAATTTGGATCTTGCTGGAAGTAGGGGTTTGCTGCTTTAGCACTTGTCTTTTTGGAACAAACGATTCCATTCTCTTCCACTGGATTACATAAACTGTATCTAGAAAAAAGAAAAAAAATCTAAAATTAACTCATGGAATTACAGGATCCTTTCTCAGAAATAAAAATGTTTTATGACCTTTGGCATTCAACTGTCACTGAAGTGTTCATAGCATGGTTTTCAGAAGCTTTATCTGTAAAGTAAAGTAAGTATTATCTTATTATTATTATCAGAGCAAGAATTCACCATGTTGACACTTGTAGGAAAAAAAAAATTTTAAGTAGGACAACTTTTCTATTACAAGATCAGAACATCTTCCAATGAAAACAAAATTCCGTTATTTCAGTTCTATTAAAACACAATTGGGGGTGGGAGTTTAGAACCATGTTTCTAATTAATCAAATAATAAAGTACATATGCACACACACCCACATACTTACCATTAACCCTAAATCCTCTCACTCCAATTCTCTCTCCCTCCATATATAGATATACCTATATATCTCTATCTATCACCAACAGGAAACTAGAATTCAATGTTCAATATAATTCTTTTATAATTAGGGAAATTAAAGTGATTTGGAAAGAGTAATTAAGAAATACTTTTTCAACAGGACTTCTTTCATTCACTCAAAATAAAAACAAAATACACCTGGCACTGTCCTTAAAACTGCCATCCAAGAAAAAAACTAAAAAACTGCTGCAAAATCTATCAAGTGCAAAGCCCCCCAACATGTAGGAAGTATATATAGCCAATTAGAAATGATAATCTTTCAGAAAACAAAAAATATCAGGTTAAGTATCTAACACTTTTATTTGCGGTTTTCAAGTACCCACCTGCTTTTTATGCAATACTGGGGGAGGTGGGTGGGTGGGGTGATTCTGCCAAGTGTAGAAAGTTCACATACAACAGCGATCCTTGAGAGATTCTTGTAATGAATTCTTCCATTAACCATGATCATATGAACATTATACTAAAAATTTGTTCTAACCAAGAACTAATACAAATCTGCCAAAACTGCATTGCTCTCTTTATTTCTTCCAAGGCATTGATCTAGACCACCTATTTTTATAGGATGCTATATTAACGCAAACATTCACTGTCAGTGATTTGATGAATGAATATGGATATGAAGAATGATATGCTTCAATCTCACACTTTTTCATTTATAATTAAGAATGTTCCCAAATATTCCCTCTATTTATTATGGGAAAGAAAAATTATATTCCTTTAAAGAAACAAGCAAATGGAGAAGGGGAGAATAGTGCTTAATGGCAATTTAAAAATATATAAATATGTATATTTCTTAGAGTTCCCATGTCCCCCAACAACAAGCAATACCTAAAGTGTTTTATAAGAAATCCTCCAAAGAGAGCTCTGCAAAAGGGTCCTTTCCTGAAGCTCTGTGAGGACTGTGACTGGAGGGACTGGATGCTGCAGATAGCTGGGGGAAAGAAGACAGAGAAAGGGAAAGAAAAAAGGTCTCAGAATGACAGAACATGAAAGTAGGAAATGTAATGAAAGAAGAAGTGGCTTTGGTTTGTTGATTTTGATAAATATAAAGGCAGCCTTTGGAGAATGAGAGTAAAACAAAAAAAAAATTGGTGATATGTGAAGTGAAAGATTATCTAGTGGCATGTATCGTTCAAAAAACAACTTCTTACAACTTACTTACAAAAAGAAAATTCTTTCAGCTAAAAATGGTCAACATAAACTGAATTCTTGTTATAATACGAGTTGTTCTCTCTGTTCTCCTTCCTTTCCTCTTCATCATCCCCAATAGTAAAAGGAGATGGGACTCATTTTGTTTTTTAAATGTCAGTCTTAATTTCAAAACACAAAAAAAAGTCCTCTATCTTCTCAAAGCACTGTTCCTTAAAGCACAATTACATAATATTAATGAATATGACGTTCTTCCTTCCTATCTCTTGGTCTGAATGTCTTTCAACTGGATCACATTATTTTAGGAGTTGGAAATATCCTTGGAAAGATCATTTAATCCAACATTCCATGTATTTAACTTAAAATGCAAAGTTGAAGTTAACTGTTGATTTTACTTCTTGTACTTAGATAAAAGTTCTTTTGTTAATTGTTGTTATTGCTAAACTGGACTGTGCGTGTAACCTGAAGATTAGATGAAATCAGAAGTATTATCAAGAATCTGTCTACTTTACAGACCTAATTATTCATATTTTCACAGTTTTCACCAGGCTACTTTCTTCAAATTTCAATCTAGATTTTGGCTTCAATTAGCACAAAGCATCTGAGGAAGGTAAGCTCCTCAAAATTAATCCTCTATTCTAATCCTAATGACTTTCTATAGTCTTATCAATCAAATAAAAGCAGAAAGTAGGAAACAAACTTTAAGCTATCTTTCTGCTAAGTCTTGCTTAGTTTTTCCTAAACAGTACCATAATATTTGTTACATTTATATTCTATTGATAGAGCATTTCATCGAAGATGACTAATTGGAAAGTATCAATTATGATTGAATATTGAAAATCTATATGGACTATAAAACTCAAAGGCTGGTAGTTCAGATTTGAATGTCTTTCTTTTTTATCTTTCTTCTAAAACAAAAACATAAACTAGGCTTGGAAGCCAGTAGTGATGATTTTTAGTAAACCTAAGAAGTCACTTGAATAAATTCCAAAATTTTAGATACAATGTACTTTGTAGGCTTAGAAAACCTTGAACTGTTACATCTATTATTCTTTTTCCTAATCCACATAATGGTCTCATTGTAAGATGTCCAGTAAAGACAATTTTAATAATTGTAAATTTAATAATTATAATAGGTTGGAGAATACAACATGATATTGCTTAGGGATATTTTAATGATACAAATATATTTTATACATATAGGTGTATATATGTACTAATATGTATAGATATATGTCTGTGTGCAAGTGTAGAGTTTTAAAGAAGCAAAGTTTTATTTGTTCCCTCTTTCCAATAACAGGTAGCTCTAATATCATTGGAATGATATAGAAATCCTCAAGGGGATTACATTCTACCTTCTTAAGTCTAGTTTTCTCTCCCTTTTGTTTCAAAAATGAATTCTCTGCTTGTTGTAAATTAAGTAGCTCCAATTATTAATATCCTTGAACACATATAACATTTGAAAAAAAATGTGCTCCATGACATTTCTCTATCAGAATTTTTTAAGCGATATTTTAAAAAATGTTTCTGAATTTGCTCTGTGAGACTAGCTTTTTGCCTTCTTGATGCTCAAGAATTTTGCCATCAACTTACAACTGATGATTCATGTTGAAGATGAAGTTACCTTTTGACAAAATGTGGCAAATGAAAACCAGATTTTGGCAAAAACAATTGGCAGGAAAAAAAGAGAGACAAATTAGGAAAATAGTGTTTAACATAATCATATGCCACTTCCATGTTACTAAGACTAAGGGTACCTTCAATACTATGCCCAGGTGAAAAGAATAGAAATAGCTACAGCTTTAAGGTTCTCTTTGGCTTTCATGGTTACCTGATACCAAGCATCAGCACAGCAGGTACCACTCATAACTCTGTAATCCAAGGGGGAACAGAAAAGTTGGCAGTTTAAGGGATTAGGTAATGGGAGAAGCAGAATATAACAGTAATAACACAACTATTGCCAAAGTCAGGTAGAATTAAATGTGGTCAAGCTAACAAGTAGAAAGTAGAAGCTGGCCTCCATATGGAAAACAAGAATTAGGTTAATAGGCCTTTAAAACTTCATGGAAGTATAAGTGGCAAAATCAAGATTAACCCTCTTACTAAGCTTTTGAAAGGAATATAAAGGGAAGGTCAGTAAGGAAACAAAGCAAGGCCAAGAAATCATATTAAAATATATGGTCTTTTAAAGAACGATTACCCTTTATGATCACCAAATCATCAGCCTATAACTAATTTTATGATCACCAAATCATCAGGCTATATCTATCTATATCTAACAATTAGCATAAAGTGTTCTTATATACACACCATTCCAAGAATCTCTATAAATAAAATCTAGCCCTCAGAGCTACTGATTTCAAGTAATGTCCTCTACACCAAATGTTCTGTTTGTGGCATGATGTCTGAAACAGGTCTTTGAACCAAAGATGGAAGAATAACTAATCATTTCATATGCCTCTCAAAAAAAACCAAACATATAACCACAGTCTTAACAGCTGGAATTATTTTCCTCTAAGCAAAATCCAACTTTATCCCTGAAAAGAAACTGATCTTCAAAGAAAATCTTCCAGTTCAAGGAAAATTAACATATGCAATGTCTCTTCTTTTGGTTCATAGTCCCAGAAAAGGATTTTCATACAATTAGCATAAAGTAATGAAAGATTTTCAAAAAATATATTGTATCTTTAGAGAAAATAGAGATACAAAAAGCATAATTTCAACTGTTGATTATATATGGTGCAAAAACAAAAACGGGCATAGCATCACTGTATTATAACAGAATCTTTGAGGCCAGAATAATACAAGGGGCATTACTGAAAATATCACTGACAAAATTAAAAGTTACTTTTAATAACTTTTCCCAATTATTATGGGGTCAGCAAGGAAGCACTGTTTTAAACCAAACTATGTAGTACTGGGAAGTTCTAAAAATCCTATTAATCAAGATATTTATCAAGACTTAAATTTCACTTCCAAAAAAAAAATACTTTTGACATCAACACTGTTATGTTGCTTGTACAGTTGATGTAGATGGACCATGTTAAAATGTGAAAACAGCCTATCATTTTGAAATACATACAACTCAGTTTCTGAAAATTCTCAATTCACAACTGTACCATTTTGGAAGAAAATATATAGAGGTGGAATTGGGCTACAAATATACATATAATATTATGTATTGGTCTTCAATATTTAAAGATTATGTTATAAGCTACTCCTATGTGAAGAATGAGCAAGGATAGATGTTTGATTTCTATAACATATGCCTGTAAAGTGGTTGCTATGTGGTTTGATGCAAGTGATATCCATTTAAAGTGGGAGTTTGTGGCTGGCAACTCTTTCTCTTAAATCTATGTTCTGATGCCTTTTAAAGCAGGAATCTCATCTAGAATTACTAATATTACACAGCAAGTGTATTATGCACCATAACTATACTGCAATATTTGAAGTTATCATCTATCCCATTTCCAACTGCCCCAATGGCTCTCCATACAAAATTCTGTCCACAATGTTCTTGATAGCCTTATGACAATGTGCTAAAGCAAACAAAATATAGGTTTTAGAAATTAGTTATACTTTAATACCTTCATAGCCTTCCCTGTCACTTAATAGTCAGCAGAGCTCACTGAACACAACGAACTACTCCAAGTAACCAGAAATGATGTACAAAATGTTGGTGAAATGGAAATTTATTCCTAGGTGTTAATCCTAGCTTTTCTTTTTTTTTTTTTTAATTTTTATTTGGTCATTTCCAAACACAATTCATTGGAAACAAAGATCATTTTCTTTTCTTCCCTCCCCCCTCCCACCACCTCTCCCATAGTCCACGCACGATTCCATTGGGTAATACATGTGTTCTTGATTCAAACCCATTTCCATGTTGTTGGTATTTGCATTAGAGTGTTCATTTAGAGTCTCTCCTCAGTCATATCCCCTCCACCCCTGTATTCAAGCAGTTGCTTTTCATCAGTGTTTTTACTCCCACAGTTTATCCTCTGCTTGTGGATAGTGTTTTTTAGATCCCTGCAGATTGTTCAGGGACATTGCATTGACACTAATGGAGTGTCAAACAACCTTTGATTGTACCACAGTGTATCAGTCTCTGTGTACAATGTTTTCCTGGTTCTGCTCTTTTCACTCTGCATCACTTCCTGGAGGTTGTTCCAGTCTCTATGGAATTCCTCCACTTTATTATTCCTTTAGCACAATAGTATTCCATCACCAACATATACCACAATTTGTTCAGCCTAACTTTTCTAACTACCTTTATGTCCCTGTGAAAATCACAGAATCTGTAAGGCTTAAATTTCATTGTGTACAAGACTGAGAATAATTGCTATACTATCTACTTTCTAAGCTTGTAAAATTATTTCTAAACAAAATGCTATATAAATGTGGCATGACCTTTCAGTGAAGCTTGGCAAGGCTTAGAGCATGGGCTCTAGAAAAAGACTATCATTTAAAACTCAATCTACATGTAGGTGATCGTGTGTGTGTGTGTGTGTGTGTGTGTGTGCGCGCGCGCGCGCGCGCACATAACAAGAATGGGATGGAAATGAGAGATGTAGTCAACAACAGAAAGCACAATATATGTGATGAAAGAGAGTAAGGAATAGAAGGCACTGTTGATGGCATAACCCTGGGAAATAAAGGACAATGTAAATTCCTTTGGGGTTACAGAATTTCAGAAAAAGTTTGGACATGAGGTGTGAACTTTTGATTACTCCACCCTACTTAATCTAACAAAATCAGGAATGTCTCCAGCCATACTTAAGAATTAAGTATCTAGCAGGATGGCCCATGATAGACATGTGCTAGCAAATGACAAATCAGAAACAGCCAATAGACCCTGGGGCTGTCTTAGTCAAGCTTAAGCTACCATTGGTACAGGTGAGACTCAGGAAAGTGATGTAAAACCGCCTATATGTTTCGCATGACTTCTTCTCTCCAGCCTCTTTTGCAGTGGACAGGTGGTTGGCGGCAGCTTGCTGAGTGTGCTAAGCTTTGGGGCATCTTGGCATGGCAACAGCTATTGTCTAGGGTTGGCAGTGAGTTTTCCTTGACACTATACTGGGAGAAGCTGAATAGCCTAGTTCAGGTGAGACATCTTAATGAGCTCTATCGGAGTTTAGGCTGATTCTTTCTCCTTTACTTCCAAACACTAACCTCTTAGAAAGTCACTAATCTTCAGAGACCTCGTGGTGGAGAACTTTGAACTTCCTTCCCCTGGTACAGGCCAGGTGGGAGAAATCCTACACCCTTTCCCTCTCCATTCTCCTAAATTTCTTTCCTCTATATTAATTAAACCAACATAAATTTACTAACTGATTTGGGTATTTTATTTGGGATATTCCCTGGCAACCAAAATTAATTTAGATTAGGTCACAACCTTAAAATTATCCTTACAAAGGAAAAGGTATTGGGTTCTAATCTGAACAATTTAACTTTAAGATGCCAAATGAATGTATCTGATAAGAACTCAAATCATGTCATTTCTACCTCTGTAATCTCTCACACATCTTTCCTCTTTTCTCTATTCACTTAACCACCAACCTAGTTTAGGCCTAATCACATCTTACTTTGACTGTTGCAACAGTTTCCTACTTGTTCAGAACTTTGCCTCTCTAATCTTCCACAGAGAGGCTAAAATTATTCTCTTAACAAGTCTGACCACATGGCTCCCTACAACTGCTAGATCACATATAAATAAGCTCCTCTGCTTGGCATTTAAACCTTTCACAATTTGGTCCTGAGCAACTTTACCACCCTTATTATATATTATTCTCCTTCCTTCATACTAAAAATATAGCTAAATTGACCGTCTCACTGTACATTATATATGATACCATCACCAATCTCCATTGTCATTATGGTTGATTATTTTCCATGCCTGGAATGAACTTTTACCACAACTCTGCCTATTAGAATTCCCTGTCCTTCAAAACTCTATTCAAGGAGATAGCTAAGTGGCTCAAATGATTTTGTAGTCCTTGCACCTCTTTATAGAAAATAAATTTGCTTTACAAAGTATATCTTGAGGGCTGGGTGGGTCAGTGGATTGAGAGTCAGGCCTAGAGATGGGAGGTCCTAGGTTCAAATCTGGCCTCAGATACTTCCCAGCTTTGTGACCCTGGACAAGTCACTTAACCCCCATTGCATAGCCCTTACCGATCTTCTGCCTTGGAACCAATACACAGTATTGACTCCAAGACAGAAGGTAATGGTTTAAAAAAAAAAAAAAGACTTAGATTAAAATCCTCGCTCTGAGCTCAGCAAGTGAACTTACTAGCTATACCTCCTCATTATAAAATGGAGATATATGCATTACACATTTCACATCATCATCATGAGGAAAATGTTTTGAAGGACATAATTGGTCACTATTCATAGTGTATTCTGAAGCAGTAACTATGAAATCAGGACAGCAATACAGTAAAGAAATCAAAACTAGGCAGTATCTACCACATACTAAGTCTTATAGAAAACTGAAGATTTAAACATGTTCCTAAAAATGATTTTCTTTTGTAGCTAAATGTGACATAATACAAGTTTTTCAGGTAAATAAGTTTTATAAAGTACTTATTATGTGTCAGGCACTGTGCTAAATGCTTCATAAAATATTTCACTTAATCCTCACAACACCATTGTGTTCTATTACTGATAGACAAGGAAACTGAGGCAAGCAGAAGTGAAGTGTTTTGTTTAGGGTTGCAAAGATAGTAAGTGTTGGAGGCTGAATTTGAGCTTGGGTCTTTCTGACTCTAGGCCCAGCACTAGCTCCACCCAACCTTCTCACAAGGTCAACTGGTTTCCAATGAATACACTCTATATACACCATATACCACAGACACACAAAATTTGTTTACCACCCTTCTTTTACATTATTCTCTTTCCCCTACTCTATGGAATAGCTAACTGGCCTTGTTTATCCATCATATATGACAGTCATCTCCATTGTCAAGGAAGTAACATGGTCAGGTCTATCCCCTAGGAATAGCATTCTGATATCTATTTGGAGTATAATTTACAAAAGACAAGAGATCTGAGGCAGGGAGATGGAGTAGGAGGCTATTATAATACTTCAGGTAGAATGGTCATTAGGCCTGAATGAAGGTGTGGAGGTAGAAGTAAAGCTTGGCATCTGAATGGATTTGTGTGGTAGGTGATTTCAGGATGAGTCTCAGTTTGTGAATCTGGGTGAATGGAAGGATGACAATGGGTTTGAAACAAACAGCAAAGTTCAAAAGTAGGGGTGAGTAGGAGATAATGAACTCTGTTTTGGACATGTTAAATTTGATATGCATGAAGAACATTCAGTTCAAAGTATCCAACAAGCAATTGGCAAATTGGAACTAGAGCTAATTTGGAATTAGACTGAAATTGGATATATGGATCTATAAGTCATCTGCACAGACACAATAAACCACAGGAATTCATGAAGTCACTGAGAATGTAGATAGAAGCGAAGTGGGTCCAGGTTTACTTCTGAAAAACAAGGTATCATTTGTAACACTAAAGCAGACATTTCAAACCGAACTTTTTTGTGGTATCAAGCTAAAGCCTAGAATGAATGAGCTACACTGCTGACAATGCAAAAGGCCTTTTTTTTTGTTCAGGGGGGAAGTAAAAGAAATCTACTTGTATATAACAGCTGACAAATGAGGTAACTGCCAACAGTAACTATTCACACAAGTACAAAAACTAAACCTAAATATCAAAGAAGTTAGTTCTTACATATTCAAAAAAAAAATCAGTAAAAGAGACCATTTTTGTAGGATACATTATTTCCATATCAAGAAGCAACAGTGCCCCCCATTTAGAATGTCCAACGGTTCTCACAAAAAGACTTTGTTTCCATTCAGACACTTTACTGATGTCAGACTTACTTTAAAATCAGCCATCACAAAACAAATAAAACAGCTGAGCCATTCTGGATCTCTAGATAGAGCCCCTGTAAATGCCTGACAAAAGATCAGTTATCATCAGTACAATCAGACAAACTAAAAGAACCTACCTATTTCTGACCAAAGGAAAGGATACAAATTGTTAAATGCATCATTTTCCAGACTGCTCTTATTCATTAATTGAACCAATTATTTATCAAATAATTCAATTCAAATAGAAATAAGGGAATGACATTTTTCTTTATAAAACATAAAATAAAGCTTCTTAAAAAGCAACTGAACTATTTTTTAAAATAAATGATAAAGACCCATTTTCCTCATAAAGTAGGGGGCTTACAGTCTCTACAAGTCACATATATCTTCATGGAAATTAGAAAATTAGCAAAATTTTGATTAAAGTACTTAATTAAACACATTCATACAAGTACTTCATTGATTATAGGCAAGAAGAGGCTCAGAAACTGTACCAATCAGTGATAGAATCTAAGGTGGTTTAATCGGCAACACAGCTGAAAGAAAAAAACAATCTCATAAAGAATATCTTTCAAGCCAACTTCAATTTTTGAGTTTCAGATTTAGAAACTATTTAGAAAATAGTTATATTTTAGATTAACATGTGTATTTAAAATCGACACCTCAGATATAAAAATAATGAGCCTATACAGATTGGAAACAATGAAATTAAGACTGAGGATCAGACATGGGAAATTTTTCTCATGCTTTTCTTATGGAAAAAGTGGAAGGACACTGACAGTAACATAATTAGGTGGATTTGACAAGCCAGACTCACATATGAATGGTTTGAGATAAACTTAAGAGAAACCTTTAATGGAGTGCCATGGGAATTTGTACTTAGTTCCTACATATTTTATCTGTGGTTTGGAAAGGGACATACACGGATAGTACAATTTATTAAATTTATAACTGACAAAAAAAGCAGGAGATAATTAAAAAACTGACCAGCAAAAGTCAAAATCTAGAAAGATCTTTACAATCTGAAAGACTGGGACAAATCTCTAAGATAAAATTTAGTAAAATGACAAGCACAAGTCGGGGAAGCTAAAGGTCAGTTCAAAAACAAAGTTCCAGAATCACTGCAATGCATGCTAGTGATATGCCAGTCAAGAAAGATATGCCAGTCAAGATACTGTTACCAGACTATAGTTAAGGGAGAGAAAACTTCTAAGGAATATGAACATAGTTCTAATAGTACTCCACCTTTGTCAGGTCATATCTATTATCATTAGAATTAGGCATCATATTTTAGGAAAGGTACTGATAAACCAGAAAACTTCTAGAGGAAGAAAAAGTAGGTTGTGTAAAACCCTTAAAGTTTATTCTGTATGAGTATCAGCTAAAGGAACTAGATTGTTTAGCCTGAAGAAAAAGGCTCAAGGAGAACCTAACTATCTTCAAGCATCTGAAACACTATTCATTTACAAAAGAGGAATTTAATAAAAATCAAAACAAGATAATCATATCTACACTTCAGATGTAAAAATTTTATATTTTTCTTGCTTTACTTAAAAAAAATTAGCAAGATATATTTAATTTCTGACTCTTTTCCACTAAGAATTATCTAATGTTTCTGGTTTGTTTTCACAGTGAACACTTGTGCTACCATGCTCATTATCTGCCATTATGCCACTACTAACCATTATAATAGCAATACATTTTAAATTATTTGTTGAGTGAATGTGGGAGAAATGAGAGATCAGAAAGCAATGAAATTAGCCAGCAAAGGATTCTTTTTTTTTTTTTTTAAACCCTTACCTTCTGTCTTGGAATCAATACTGTGAATTGGCTCCAAGGCAGAAGAGCTGTAAGGGCTAGGCAATGGGGAGGTCAAGTGACTTGCCCAGGGTCACACAGCTGGGAAGTTTCTGAGGCCAGATTTGAATATAGGACCTCCTGTCTCTAGGCCTGACTCTCAATCTCCACCCTCCCCACCCAACCCCAGCCCACCACCCTCCCCGGAAAGGATTCTTGGAGGATATAAGTTTTTTAAACCAAGTTTTTGAGGAAATGGATAATCTATTATCTGTTAGATTGGGAAGAAAACAGGAAAGAGAAGAATATAGAGATTACCTTCTACACAAATGTGAGCAAGAACATTATTTGTAATAGTTATTAATTATTAATGAAAATTAATTTATCAAGTATGAATAGCTTACATTTATACAGTTATTTGCTAATTAAGGAAAGTCTCTCAGAGCAACTTGGCAATAATAATAAAGATTGGTGTGGGTGGAATAAAGGACATAGAAGAGTGAGGAAAATATTCACTTAATTGTGGAAATCAAGTGCATTACTATTTTCCCATTTACATACTTCCTAGTACTCTAGTAGAATCTTGTGAAGAGATAGGAAGGCAAAAAATAAAAAGCTGACTGAAGGCCTATATAATAATGTATATATTAACAAAGCAATAAGGAGTTATTGTAGGCTTAATTGGGAGAAAGAAAAAGTAAAAATATTGTTTACTGAACATAATTCTAGCAATTGTATGAAGAGCAAACTAAATGGAGGTTGTTCAAGTAAAGATGCTGAGGAAACCTGAAATAGGTTAGACTCTATGAAAATGAACAAAAATAGATTACACTGTATGTAATACTTTCATCACAACAACAAAAAAAGACAGTGCGAGACTTTTCGTTTTCATAAGGAGAAACTTAGGCTCAGAAAGATCAAGTGAATTGGCCAGGTCACAAGGCTATTATAAGATAAAGTCAGGATATGATAATGTTCTAGGTTCATAAGAGACCCTATAGATGAAAAATAAGAACTGTACTTATCTGGGCTGCTTTAATATATTTAATGAGTTCTGAAGAAAAAGAGTGGGTAGAAGGAAAGAGGACAGTGGACTATGTGGTGGTAACAAAGTCTCATTCATCCACATTACCATCATTAGTATGGATTTCTCCTAGTCTTTTATGCCTTCCCTGTGAGGATTCTCTTTAAAATGAACAATATTTTAGGGAAGTTCTCATTCCTTAGTAGATTGTTCTCTTTTTATCACCTAATTTCCTGGGTGATAATATCTTTTTTCAGTTAAATCACTGCCTTTTGTTCTTACCCCTCTTATTACATTCCACTTTGAATTAGTTATTTGTGTGTATCTTTAACTATATGCTCTTTGAGGAAAGGGAGTGTCATTTTTGTATCCCTTTCAAGTAAGCTCTTATACAACAGCCTAATGCTTATTGAATGGAGAAATGGATCAAAAGAAACCAAAGAAATAATATTAAATATAAGGAATCAGATATTAAAAGACAAAAAGAATGAGTGGTTTTATAACTACATAGCAGGAGAGAATGGACAAATTGACTAAAGGTATGAATTTATAACTTTTTTAAAACAAGTTTTTAGAATAAAATTGCTATAGTTTAACATTTTCAAATGGCAATCAATACAAATCCAACTACTATTGAAAGGCAGAGGATCAAATACTTTTCTAAAAAAAAAGGCAATGAAAACTATGAACTTCAGGGGAAAAAAGAAAACCAAGTTAAAATTTTTACAGACAAATTTAAAGCAATGTAACTAGCTTTCTTGTAAAACTTACTTTGAAAATTAACTCACAAATGATCAAGTGTTTGGCCAATTTAAAGACCAAGTTGATCAGATCAATTTCAATATTAAATAGAAAGAAGATATTACAGAGCAAAAGTATTAATTTAAATCAATCCAAGCTTTATCTCAAGAGTCAAGACTGAAATCAGTTAAATATAAAATTACAATGTCTTTTCAAAATAACAAAAAAAAAAGATTAAAGATCTATAGAAACAGAAAAGAAACTCAATTCAAACTGGAAAATACAAATTTAAACACAAAGCCAATAATAAACATATATTCATCCTTCAAACAGAAAAAGAGGCAGCATGTAAATTAGCCAGTGCTAGAGGGGAACTGTGCTCATAGATCATACTGGTCTGCAACACAAGTAGAATAAAAAGTATTCATTTATCATTTAGGATTAGGTGACTAAACTTCTGTCAAAAGAAAAAGACTTTTTACGAGGAAAGACAATGTATACAGACAACTTTTCAAGGCTTAAAAGCATTTACTATAAAATTAACAAAAGAGAAAAAGCCAAAAAACTTCAAAAAGGAAGCAAAATTGAAAACTAGATATCAATAATTTGGAATTCAGTCATGGTTTTTCTCTGAAAGCACAGAAAGAAAATCAAGGGAGTGGAGTTATAAAAAATAACCATTTAAGCTAAACAGAGAATAAGATGTTAAGTTGTAATAGATCAACAACCTGAGAAATATAATATTAAGTCCCTCATTTAAGACGAACAAAAATGGACTAAATGCTGTTACTGAGAATATTATCCTTAGGTGGAGGAAGAAAGACATTTCAAACGTTAGCCTCATTATAGAGGGTAAAACTAATGATGTATTTGGGTTCACACAAGAATATCATGCATAAGTGACAAAATAACTTTCTTAACTTCCAAATAGTAAATCTTTAAATTCCAGATAACCAATTCATCTTTCTTCATTTCTAGAAAAGTTAGTATTAATGAAAGGCATCCTTAACTAAGCAAATTCTCATTTACCGTGTAGTAAAGTATTAGCTTCCTGACTCTTAAAACAACAAAACTGTCTCTGCATTTAGATGAAATCAATCATAGTAACTTTAACTGGCTGGGTTACCTGTGCTCCTGAAACAGGGCCGAAGGGGTTTGGTGGTCTCATGACAGGTTGGCTGTATATTAATGTTGGTTGTGTCATTACAGGTACATTTCCCATCTGAGGTGGCTAAAAATAAATCACAAAGTTAAAGAACATATTTTTCAGTGAACTCTTCCTTTAAAAAAAAAAAAATCCACCACCACCAACAAAAAAAGGATTGAAAGTACTATAGAACTTTTAATCTTTTCCAGAGTAAAATTAAGTTTGAATACATACAACAGAATAGAAGCTATAAATTCCATGAAGGTAAAGAGTCTTAAGTTATCTTTCAAATAAAGTCTTTCAGAGTCCAGTATTATAAGAGATGGATGGCTCAAATTATAGACCTTGGTAAGGACCAAGGATAACCTGGAATTCTACATTTACTGGCTACAGAATCAAAGGAAAATTTAGAAATGTAAAGATTTCTTCCCAAGCATACTGAACCAAAGTATTTCTATTAAGATGTTATAAATCAAAGTACAGTTTTTAAATCCACTAGCTGTATGCCCTCAATTCAAGATGAATTGAATTAGTTCCCAGGGGTTCCCTCTAATTTTGACACCCCCCCCCCACCTTTTTCTTTTTGGAAATAAAGTATCAGGAGGCCTAAATTATCTATAGAATAATTAAAACTATAGAATCAATCATTATTTCAGAGTATATCAATACATACTGTCATTAAAAATCACTACCATCTGCTTAAAAATTTAAATTCATGGATGCCATCTATTAAAAGAGTACATAGAGGCTATGTTCATTTGAAAAAAATTGCAGATTTTGAACTCATTATATAAGTTATAATTACCAGGGGAAGCTGGTGGTGCACTGGGCCTGGATTTCAGGAAGACTATGTGACTCATGTCAAGTCACAACCTCTGCCTGATTCATTGTAAAATGAAAATTGTAATAGCAGCTACCTCACAGCATGGTTGTGATGATCAAATGAGGTAATATTTGTAAAAAGCCTTTAGCCTAGTGCCTGCAGGCACATGGTAAGCTCCATATACATGTTTATTCCCTTCCAAGCTGTCAAATTATCTCCAAAAGAATACTTACTATTCCATATCCTATCATTCCTGTTGGTGTTGTAGCAGGATATGCCATTACAGGGGGTGCCTAATGAGGGGAGAGGAAAAAAAATTAACTAGGAAGTGATTCAGTTGTATACAATTTAAGGACAATAATAATAGCAATTATAACAAAAAGCTTTGCTAACACAGCCAAGACGAAGTGGCACTTAAGAACATTCAAAACTAGGAAAACACATTTCTTTTAATGACCTGCATGTGTTATGCTATTGGAGTAAGGAATACCTGGTAAAAAAAATCTCCCTCCTCCAATGTAGATGACACCTGCTCTGCAACTTACATTACAGATTAAGTTATCTGCCCAGTGTCACACAGCCAGTATACACTAGAAGCAGAAGTTAAACCCAGGACTCTCTCCACTATGTCATACAATCTTATATTAATGGTCAACTATTTATAGTTTTTCCTAGGAACGAAAAGATTCCTTTAAGTTAATTTTTTTAAAAAAGTAATTACAAACTAAAAAAGACTCAAACTTGGATAAAACAATTACCCAAAGAGTAACCATCTATATACAGTTATAAATAACCAATGAAGTTATTTCTGAAAGCCCTTAATTATGAAAACCTATAAAAATACGATAAAGATATGTATATTTAAGAAGACTGGCTATAAATCAATGTTAGATCCTCAATTCAGCAAAACATATTCTAATGAACTCAAAATGAGAATTTAACCAAAAATTAAGTTGCTAATAAACTTAGTGGCTATTTAAAATGTTTTTAAAGTGTCATGCATTAATTGTGTGATTTAAGTACTTATATCAATTAATTATAACTGTCAAATAAAAGGCTTGTATGTCACTAATTCACTACTGACAAAAAGCTATCAATTTATTGGGGAGGGGGAGGCAAGAAAAAAACCCTAATGTCTTACATTTAAAAACCAGTTGAAACTAATATTTTTTAAAGTTGTTGCTCCTTTTAATTGGGGTCTTATTAATATATATATATATATATATATATGTATATTCCACTATAAAAATAAGCCTGTTACATTACTGGGGCATTTAATCTTTGAGGAAGATATTTATCACCTTAGTAAGATCCCATACATATATCATCATACAATGAAAACAAAGGTGAAAGACCAATGGCACTGCTGAGATTATAAAAAAACTAAAATGGAATTCTGCAATTTAAATGAATGCATAAGTTAAATGAAGCATGAATTAAAATAACAGGCTACTTTGAATAAATTTTAGTATTTAGTTAGCAAAAATGACTTATTGGTCTGTCTCTACTTTAAAATTAAGATCTGCCAAGTTTAGTGAACCAATTGTCAAATATAGCACAAGCCTGTGAGATTTCATGCAATTATTATTTTAAACACAACACCACAATCAACCTCCCCCTTCATTCAGAACTCATCAAGTGCATTAAGGCAGCATAGACACATACAAACAACAGACACCCAGCTATCTGGAAGCAAATGGCAGAATATTAAGCAAGAAATAAATTTTTATATTTCCCATGCCACCACTGGAATCAAGTCTGCAGCATACCCATGAAATCAGTATATGCTAGAAGAAATTTTTTGGCACACTGAAGATCTGAATATGAAAAATATGTAATAGCTGGAAGGTTATGAGATTCTGCTACAGCAGTGGTTAATAACATGCCGATTTTATTGCAAAAAGGCTAGTTTTTGGTCACTTACGTATTGTGGAAAATGCATGCCATTCTGTTTTCCCCAGGGAGAACAATTACATAATGCAATAACACTGGATTAGAACAAGTACTTACACAACAGAAAATACACAGAGAGCATTTTAGTTCACATGTACATTTACTATCTACCTAAAATACAAATGCCTAGAATTCAAGTAATTTAACAAAGGGACATCTACATTAAGACCAACACTGCCAAGGTTAAGAACAATTTCCTCTGCTTTGGGCTTTTCTGTTTACATGTTTTACAACAAAAAAGCCCACAATCTGTTAGTTGTATAAAATTCAGAAGCCACACAGTAAAATTGATAAGCATGTTACACTAAATCTTCAGCTATTGTCCATCGCAAGGAAAGAATAAGTAGAAAATTCACTAGCAAAATCTGGAATACAAATAGGCTTTATATATCCTGAAGGAATAATTACATTTTTTTTAAAAGACTTAAAAAAACCTTGACAGTGTTTAAGTATTAATGGAATAGGTTAGAAATGTAGAGAAATGTTACAAGCAGCAATTTTATTAAAGTACTAAAAATTACATATCACCAACACTGCAAATAAACTAATAAAATCTATGACATTTACTATACTAAAACAATAATGGGAGGAGAAAAGGAGGAAGGGGAAGAAAAGGGCAATGGGAGCATGAGATTTTTCCCAGTCTATTGATATTATTGTACAAAATTATCAATGTAAAAATTAAAAATTACTTCCACCTGTATAAAAAAATTTGAATTGTTAAGTACTTATTTTAAGATCTTAATCAACAAACTTCAAAGTGCCTATGTTAATTCCATGAATATTTGTAAGAAATTAAATGATGTAAAATTTATTCAAAATTGGAAAACACTTTCATGATACATGAATATTTTTATTAGTAAACTGCCCATGTTAAAGTCACTGAGTAATTCTAATCTCTGATATCAGGAATACCTTTAGTGTATGTTTAGTGAGAATTTTTAATAAAGACTACCAATGAAGAACATGGCCTTAAGGAGGTTTAAGTTATTTTATTTGCTAATTTATGAACCTTGATGAGTACTCAAACAATATTAAATACAGACATTTTAAGCTTAGTTTCAGAATACTATTTAATAACCCTTATCTTTAATCCAACCACAGACAGGTAACATGTCTAAAGCCAAGAAAATATGGCGATGAAACAAAGTGAATAAAGGAATTATCTTGAAGTGAGAAATTTTAAGGACAAGATTAGGGATTAGACCTATAATTTCATTAATCTTGGAAACTCCCTCTACAAAAGGTGAACAAATCTATTTGCCTACATGGGCAAAAATAGTTGAGCTCCTTATTCAGGTTGGTACCTTACAATATCAGAGGTACTTGGAACTCACAGAATTTATACGATTTGCTAGAGGGTAACTGAGTCCATATGTGTCATAGGCAGGACTTGTACCAAAGTTCTCTTGCCCTTTAGGCTACTTTTCTATCCATCATTACATTTTTCTCTGGAAAATTAAAAAATAACAATGCAATATATTGTTCTTTTTACATGAGCATGTTTCTACTATTAAATCAGAAGAAAACATTTATATTTTTCTAACAATTCACTGAAATCATTCAATATTCAACCAACATCCAATCAGACAGCAAGCCAAATGACATGGTAGTTATAAAGTAAAGCTTCTTTATAAAAAGCTCAGCTGGATAGTCATTAAACACCTGACCAATTTGACCTCTTTGGCAACACAGTCTAACTAAATGAATTAATCTGTGCAAAAGAGACCATAATGACAAGTAAAGATAAATTTTCACATCAATTAAATGTAAAACTGACTCTTAGGAAGTAGATTCTTCTCTCAATCTTCCCACAGTTACTTTGGAGGTTATGAATAGCAAAAGAGTTGTGTGGAATCAATTTTCCTATCTAATTATATTGATAGCCATTTAATCTATTTTCTAATTTATGTGAACTCTTTCTACACTTTAATATTAAGAATGGATCTAAAAACTCACTTAGCTTACTTATTTATTGCACATAAAACTTACTAAAGATTATACATGCACTACTCTATAACAAACTTTATTTACTTACCATTGTTGCAGCATTCCAAGCAGTTGTAGGTGCAACTTTTGGTTGCCAGTTGGATCCTCCAGTTAATTTCTTTTCACCTGGTTGACTCCAGTTTACATCACTTTAAATAAGCACAAGTCACCACATAAAACTCATTTAGATAACTTTCTCAAAGGACATTAAGATTAAGCAAAGTAAAATGGGGAAATTCCTTTCACTGAAATATATATTTTTAAAAGCTACCTAAATATAAGATCTTTAAAAATAGTATATATAAAATGGAGGTAAATATGTAAAAGAAAAACTCACTTCTTAGTGGTTCCATTTCCAATGCCCAGATCTATAACATAAGGAAGAGAGATTAAATACTGCTCTTACCAAATGAATCAATTTATCTTAAAAAGGAAAAAAATAATACTTACTGCCTACGAGGTTGGCTAAGGATGAATCCAAGTCATCTGACACTAACTTGTTCGGTGGTAGTTTGGCAATGGGAAGACTCTGGTTCTGAGAGGCCACTGTTGGTTTCAGAAGTCCACCTAGTTCATCAAAGCCTTAAAGTTATAAATAAATGAAATAGGATTTGTAAGGAACTTCACTGTACTATAACTTTTAAAAGGCCACTCTTTGCTGGTTTCTTATAATTCTTTTCTCAACTAAACTCTCCAAAAGGAAAATCACATCAAACTAAATTTTGTATTTTTTTCTTTTACATAATTAAAAAAGAAAAAAGAGGGGAAGAACTTATGGACAAATGCAGTTGCTTATTAAGGCTTAAAAAGGACAAAGGAAGAATTATGCAGACAAATGCAAATCTTCTGGAACTCCTGGGTAGATGAAGCAAAAAATAAAGTTCTCTTCTTCGTATCTTCTTCCAAGACAACTGACGTGATAGATGGAAAAATACAAATAGTACTTAAAAATTCCTTTTTCTTTCAGTAGAATCATTATGCAAATTGATTCTTTAAGTAGGTTGTATTCTCAAAGAAAATGCACCTGAGCAAAATTAAAAAGCTGATAGAGGCTAAAATAAACCAAGAGATAATCAAGTATATTCTTTAACTTAACAGACAACACTATGCCTATCTATAACAAAAATGACTAGAATTTAACCTTAGTGTAAAATAAAACAAACAAAAAAAGGCATGTTCACTGAATAAGGGTAGTCAAGACTCAAAGTAGGGGTAGTCATTTAGCTTTGTATCCCAAGTTCCTAACATATATCAGGTATTTAGCAAATGTTGAACGAAATTGAAAAGTAGAGATCAATTTGGTATTAAAAAGAAACATTAAATTTGCTTCTTTTCTTAACAAAGCATAACAGGAAGAAAAGTGAAGCAAATTCAACTAGTCAACTCAAAAGACCTGCTGATGGTTGTTTTATAATAAAACTATTTAGGTCCATAAGAAAAACGTGTAATATAGTACATATGACTAGTGTCAAAATAATCTGTTTCTTTGTATCATCCTTATTTAAATAAAAGAAAAATTATTTAAGGATATTAAAATATGAATACATAAGCATTGAATTTCTTGTATCCAAAAATGAGATGCAGTAGAAAAAAACAGAATTTGGAGTCAGAATTTGGGTTCAGATCCTAACTATTTACTATATACAAAATTTTAGGGCAAGTCATTTTACCTTTAAGCATTGGTTTCCTCATCTATAAAACTGGAGAAGGAAGTTGAACTAACTTCCCAACTAAAGCTAAATGTGGTTTTATTACAAATTTGGAGAAAAAAACGAACCTACTGAATTTTAACAGCTTAAACTTAATAAGAAATAGAATGGTACAGTGGATAAAATAATGAGTTTGGAGTAAACAAGATCTGGGTTCAAATTTCACTTCTCATATATACTTGCTGTGTGGGACCAGAGGCCAGTAATTTATGCTACCTAAAACTAATCCTCTAAGTTACAACCTGATTTGCACACTCAGAGAATTATAGATCTTTGACATAAGCTTAGAGTAATTATTAACCACATCCACTGGCCATTACATGGCAGAAGTTTTACTGAGTGACAAAAAATTGTTAGTTTTCCTTTATTTTCAGCTACTATATAATCCTACAGAGAAATAGTCATAATTAAGTTTATTTTGTAAATGCTCTGTCTTTGAGACAAATCAGTATACCATAAGGAAATATTCATTCAGGGGACAGCAAGGTGACTCAATGGATTGAGAGCCAGGCACAGAGATGGAAGGTCCTGGATTCAAATGTGACCATAGGCATGCCCTAGTTGTGTGACCCTGGGCAAGTCACTTAAACTCCATTGCTTAGCCCTTACCTTTCTTCTGCCTTGGAACCACTACACAATATTGGTTATAAGACAGAAGGAAGATAAAAAAAAAGAAATATTCATTCAAACAAAAAATGTTTAAAAAGCCCCTGATTCTCCACATCAATTCAAATCCTAGAAAAATAACGAATACAATTATTGTTGCCTCTTTAAATGTGTGCTGAGAGGACTAGATGGATGTCATTTATTTTTTAGAGATTCTTTATGTAATATCTAGTAAGCTGCTGGTAAATATATTAAAAAATAAGTTTCCAGGTAGTTTTCTCATTTTTTAAATTAAGTATTCTCACATTTACTTCGTGTTCTTGTTCTATTTAAATATAAAACATCATGATATGTTAAGAAGTTGCATGTTTCAAGAACAGGGCGAAAAGGGGGAAAAATAGATTAAAACAGAAGAGAAAGCAAACAAGGATATCTTACATCATTTCCAGGTTCACATGAATTACAATTCAAAATGTAAGTCAGTAAGTTAGTCTGTTTGGGGAGAAGATAAATAGAAAGCTAACACACACACACACACACACACACAGTATTTAAGATTATAGTGCTATAGCTAGTTGGAAAGGGCTCCAGAGGCCATCTATTACACTTTTCTCATTTTACAGATAAGGAAACTGACATCCAGTGAGATTAAGTGACTTTCTCATGGTCATACCAATGGTAAAAATCAGAGGCAGGTCTTATCTCTAGATACTCTGACTCACAGTGCTATTTCCATCATATTTCTTCATTAAGTGTTAGGTAGATAGTAGGCATTTAATAAATACTTGTTGACTGACAAGGGGAAAGGAGTGTATGAAAGGGAAGTGAACTAATAATATAGGGGCAGAAAAGGAAAAAAATGAACTTCTTAGTGACTAAAAAAATAACCAGTGGGTTAAACAATAACTTTCCATTTCTTTGGGTTCCCACCAAGAGATTTCAGAACTCCTTCATAAAAGCTCAATATAATTCTTAAAATTTGAACGTTAACAACAAAATTAAGGTTTTTCTAAATTTACCTGCAACACTTAACTCAAAATGGGATCTCACAGAACCCAAACTTGAAAATTATAGTAGTATTTTTAATAAAGTATAAATTTTCTCTTACCGCTAGAATCTACAATCACATTTGTAGATTTATTTCCAAACACGGACTCAAAGTCAACATTAAGGCCAGCTGAAGGTTGTGGCTGTGCAACTGGAGAAGGAGTAAACCCTGAAAAGAACCAAAAAAAAATTTTAAATCTATTCTTTTATAACTCAACATTTACTGTTCTTTAATAAACATTATAAAACAAAAAAAACCAAACTTTTCAAAACGAAATCTTTTCAAAAACTACATATTAAATGGGGATTATATACAACAATATTTTCTATTATAAAATGCATCTCAATGGAAAAGAAAAAAAAACAGAAACGATAGGTGTTTAGATCCCTTTGCTAAACTATATCCCTCAAAATAGTGCTTATATTGTAGCTTGTCTAAAGATACTTTGTCAAATTATTTTTAAAATATTTATTTTACTTTTAAGTTCACATATAAAGAGACCATAGGCTGTCTAGAATTTATGTAAAGCTAAGTTTATAATGTGTGAATTTTCCTTCTAGAGCATTTTATTACAATACTGAGAACTTTCTGGAATATGAACGACAATAAATTACAAGTCTTACCCAGTTCTCTATATCATCAACAGGTAATGTGGTTTGAGTTCATTTGGTGGCAAAATCTCGAGGTTTCCAACTCACCAAGATAAATGAAATATATAAAAATGGGCAAGAAACATATAACTCCTTTGACAACTAACCATACAACTATCTCTAACCTTCTGTCTCACACATTCCAGCTTATGCATCTATTTCCTGGAGCTTGTCAAAGGCTCAGTCATAACCATTCATTTCTTCTGTAACTGGGATTCAGGCTCCTACTGTTCAATAACTAGAGCAAAACATTAACTATCCAATGTTGGATTTTTGAGCCCTTTATTATATGTGATCACAGACTTTATTCTCAGATTCAAAAAAATTTATTAAAAACTTTTGTACACATGCACACATGTTCTCATTGTGTTTCAATATAACTGATTGCAATCTTGTCAGTCAATAATTTTTATTTTATGCAATTAAAAATATTATTCTGAGACAAAGTTGATAGACTTTACCAAATTGGCAAAAAGATCCATGACATACACACAAAAAGCTTAAAAATTCCTAGTATAGGCCATGGTTATGAAACTCAAAAGGGGCATTACCCTGGTAAAGAAAAACTACTGAACCAAACGTCTTTTGTAGATTAAATCCTGCTTAAGATCACTGCCATATCATAATATGGCCACTCTACTTATAAGCAAAATCAGTTCAGAAACATATACCCAAAACTAATTAAGAATATGTCAACAATGTTAAGTGAACAGTTTTAATGAACTGCTGACAAACAAAAATGACTTTTAAGAAAGGTGACCAGAATAATAAAGGCTCTGTAAACCAAAGTACATAAATAACAAGTAGAGAAAGTTTATATAGAAAGAAAGAAGACTTAAGTGGAGATGTAATAGCTAAATAGTTAAAGGAGTATTCTATCAAAATGGAAGTAGACAAATATGTCCTGTGTTGCCCTAGAAAGTAAGGGTTGGTTTGGGGTGTTTTTCCCACCGATACAAATAAACACAAGTTTTCTGACCACAGAGTTGCCTAAAAGTTGACTGAGCCACCTTTTTACACTGGTCATCACTTTCAATTTTTTAGCAGGAACTAGCTGTCAGATTCACTATAGGAAATACACTTAAATAGGTAACCCCTAATCTTTTTTTTAACATTCTCCTCTATTTCTCAGATAACATTTTGATTCTGTGACTTGTATAATTCCATATTCACATGATACATTTTCTTTAAAAAGAGAAATGAATATGTTCTAGTTTGTCAGAAGAGGGCAACCAGAATGGTGAGGCACCAAAATGGTATATAATTTGAAGAAATAAATAACGTTTAGCCTGAAGAAGAGAAGATTTAGAAATGGACATAAATGGGATCTTCTAACATTCCAAGGTCAGTATACAATTAAGACTTATTCTACTTAGTTTCTGAAAGCAGAACCAGTTACAACGGGTAGAAGTTGAAGAGAGGAATATATAGATTAGATATAAAGGAATCTTAAAAAAAAAATTATCTGAAACCATTCAAATCATCCAAAAGTGAAATAGGCTAACCTTGAGGAGAGATGGAAGGGAAAATTGCTTTTTCACTGGAGATTTTAAATTTGAGATGTTAGATGTCAACCTCTTGTTGAGGATGTTGTACAAGAAATGCCTATTCAGATACAGATTGTACTAGAGGATCTGCAAGGTAGTTTTAACTCAGATTCTATAAAATGTGCAAGAATTGAAAATTCAGAAACTAAATGACAAAAAGATAGAATTTATGACCCCCATAGGATGGGATTCTACATTATCAGTAGAGTCAAGTTCATGATTCAATGATAAACATCTTTCCCACTTTTTTTGTTAGTGAAACAATTCAACCACAGTAACAATGTGAATTGTTTTAAGTGACCAAAGTTCAGGTTGGTAAATTGATAATGTTAGGATAGAAAGAATGAAATAGGGAAAAATATCATCATACCATTAATAAATAGCTCACGAAACTTCCAAACAGTGAAGCATGCTAATCTGAGTAATCATATCAAAAGTTCCAATTTATTATGATACAATATTTGATGTTTGTTAACATGTAATGAATATCCTATAGGTAGTAAAGGTAAACAACTCAGACTTTGTTCAACAATTGCTTAGCCTTTAGATTAAGACCCTTCACTATGTTGGGTACATACATTCTAATTCTAACCTTGTGTTATAAATCAAAATAATTTGGCATATAGTCTTTCAATACACAGAAGTACTTGAATTTGCTGGGTCTATAGATTCAACATGTGCTTTAGGTTCATAAAATATAAGAAATACATCACAGTAGGACTTTATTGGGAGTGCTGTTGGCATGGGATGGGAAAAAAATGTATCATCAACAACAACAAAATCTAACCTACAGATACGAGAATAATTTAAGACTCTTTAAAGATGTACCCATCAACAATTATGAATACTCGACATTATTGGCATTAGTAGAAATTATAAAACTATGCCAAGAGATAAACTCCATTCAAAATTACTCTAAAGCTGTACTTTCCATCTTCTTTGCTCCAAAATGCTAAATAAACCCGTAAGTAAAATCAATTCTCTTTCTATAACCTACAACTGAGAATTTTCATAGCTTTAAAAAGGCTATAAAACATGATATACAATATAACAAAGAATATATCTTTCATTTTCTTATCTCAATAAACTCAAGAGGCTAGGGAGCAAGGGGTCATCTCTAAAGGTCAGTAGGTACCAATGTGTGAAAGTTAAATATCAAGTCCTTTAATTATTTATAGCATAAGAAGAAAGAAAAGGCTGTTTCCCCAGAAACTTTAACTTTAGAAACCCTGATATGGTGAGAAAAGCTAAATTAGGTTAAAAAAGGGCAGTCAAGATCTTCCAAAATTATATACCATTTCAGGATAGTAAATGAGAGCCAAAGATTCTTGAAGAAGTAAACATAATAACTTAATGGAAAAGCATAATATAAATACGTCCTCCATAAATCCCAAATCATTTGATCTGGCTACTAAATATTCAGAGGACCCTACTTGAAATTTGCCTCACTCCTTAGTATTAATAAAATCTACTTACAGATATTTCGTGCTAATATTTCTATTAAAACATTTCTATAGTGAATACTCAGCAATTATACATTACATAAATACCAACTGTTCAATGTTTGGAAAAGACTAGTGAAAAGCTTTTTTGGACTCCTAAATTTTAAAAACTATATGCAAAGTTTGATAGATATAACAAATTTAGGATTCTGGGATTTGGGCTGAAAAGACCAAAAGCCCATTTAGGTCCAACTCTCTCATTTTAAAAATGAGGAAACTGAGGCACATTGAGGTTAATCGGTCACAGAGTTACAAAGTATCTGAAGCAGAATACAAACCCAGGTCTTCTTGACTCCAAGCTTAGTATCCTATCTACTATATCCCTTTGCCTACTACCTTGAGCAACTGATTTTGAAGAACCAAATATGGATTATGTTGCCGTGACAACTGAACTTCCGTATTTGTGAGTTTCAAATGAAATAAAAGTGCTTCTTGTGCTGTAGAGTCATGGTAGTAGTATTACCAAAAGCCACAATTAACTTCTTTTAATCCCATATAACCCTAACTTCTACCACAAAGGGAAGGAACACAAGTAAATCTAAGTATCTCCCAAACTGAAGGAAAGCCTAAAGAAGCTGATAAAAATGGCTAGGCACACTACAAGTATGCAATGCACTTTATAGACTGAATCAAAAACCTCAGAGTTCAATGTCTCTTAAGCAGAGTAGCAAGAAAGCACTAGTGGTTTATGAAAATAGCCATGATTCTAATAAAACTTGCTTCCCACTTTCCTAACCATTTTGAGCATGATCTTCCCCAATGGTTTCTCCTTTTTCCCCACTCTGCAATCCCAATTCCATAGCTGTTTTAGAAATAGTCAACTAGTAAATGAACATGAAATTTGCACATGCCTCTTAATTTATATGGCTAAATAAAAGTATGAAAACTTTTAGAAGTATATCTAATGCATAAGGTTTAGCAAGACTTAAACAATACACTGTTTTGAACATGTGCATTTAAAATAAAATGTGATATGGTGTAAATGATAGGCAGTCACTTATAAAACTACCACATTTTTAACCAAGGCAAATAAATAGAAGGCATTTCAAACTATAGGTCTGTGAAAGTAAAGGAACTAGAAATAAATAAATCCCAAACAAATTAAAGGACTTGGCTTTGAGGGGAAAACAAACAAACAAACAAAACTTCCACCTATATAACAGATTTATTTTATAAACATACCATTACCTACCTCCAAATAGACCGGCTACAGTAGAGGGCTCATGGCGCACATGAGTAGTATTAGGATAAGCTTGAGGGCCACAAAAAGAATCTGACAAGGCACATCAGGCAACAAAAGAAGCAGAGAAAGAAGAGGAGGAAGAGTTACAGAGAATGGGAAGGGGGCAATTAAAAAAAATTAAGGGTTCTACACAGTAACTACTTTCAAATTTTAACTTATAAAACAGAACCTAGATTCTATCAAGTATAAAATACAGGAAGAGGGTACATTAATTAAAAGAGAAAGGCTACTGGCAACAAAATTATACTCAGCTAAAAGAAACAAATAAAAGTCAAAAGCCATGCTTGAAGAAAAAATTTTTTATTATTTCCCAAATGTTTTAAGACATTTAAAAAATATCCTTGGCATAATGATTTAGCCAAACTAAATTTTCATTTAGTGGTCAAAAAAGTATATGAATAGCTAGATAATCCAGGCAACCTTCAAACTGCTTTAAATACATAGGTTCATTGCTATGTCACTGTACTCTCATTGTTATGAATATGCCAGCTAGTATTTATTATTATGAAAACTATTGCTTCAGAACTAATATGAAAAGTAATTTATAGAATCAATTATAACTGAGGCCTTATAGCACTTAAAATATTAGGTATTACTCCCAATCCCACATCCCATAACAACTTTTATTGAAAAAAAAATTATTTGTTTTAATCACTTGTAACAAAATCAACAAAAATCACTTAAGTTACAATCTTAAAAGAAACTATCACTCTGTAGACTCTAATGGAATCCATGGACCCCAAGGTAAAGAGCTCCTGCTTTATCAAATTAGGATACACTAGAGGCAGGAGTGAGCTCAAATTCTGGTTTCTATTCCATTACTTCTTAATGCTGAAATCTTGAGCAAAATAGAAAGTTTGGATTGAAGTTACCACATAGTAAAAAACTATGAATACCAATGACTAAGCTTTTAAGTCCCATCTACTTCTAAGATGTATGATTACAAAAATTTCATTTAGACTTACTTAACCTTACCTAATTTATCTGAAATTTGCTATTTTTTCTTTTTAGCTTCCTTATGTAAAACATTGCTTGTAAAAAGCTGGCCATAAATGACACATTCTCATTCACTTCCACATGACTTCAGGTGCTTCTCTCTCATTTCTGAACTTCTATGGCTATGGTTGATCTTGATAGCCTCTGATATCCTCTCTAGTTCTATTGTTTACTAGAAATAACTTCTGTTCATTTAAGCCTGGGCTTTTTTGGTCATATAGAAGTTTTCTATTACAAATTACAAATAAGTTATTCTGACTGCAAACTCACATTTATCACTTTTACCAATTCAGATTCTTAGTTGAGCACACCTGAACATTTTGAAAAAAGAACCAATAGCTGTATTTTCTCTATTTTAAAGTCTTAATTAAAAGACCCCAACAAGGCTAATTAAGTCTTAGAGGTATTTTAGTGGCATATAGAAAAAGCTAGACTAGAACATTCAACTTGGAGTCCTTGTCCTAGCTCTGTTACTAGCTATGCAATCTCAGATATAGTTCTAGGCTTCAGTATTTCCATCTGCAAAAGTGATAGACTAAGACGTTTTTTTAAATTCAGATTCTAGAATTTGGTCTTATGTGTAAGGCTTTGAGGAAATAAGAGTTTTCAAAGAGGTAAAATTTTAAAATGTCATCTGACAGGACATAAACTGGTTTAGATTTGGCAAATATAGGTTTCAAAGGAAATACCAATGGAATTCAGTAATCTGGCATGGTTGAAAATGAGATATTCTGGACTGATAAAAGTAGTTTGGTTTTGCTTTTTTAAAGGTAAGTGCTGCAGCTTTGTTTTAACATTTTGACAAAATTTCAAACTTTTTAATAACTTCTCACCTTAGTAAAAACCAGTATCAAGTTTTATTTAATTCAAAGTATTTTTTATAATCAATTACAATGTTCTTTAGCTAGTTATATTTGGCTATCTTTAATAAACATTAGATATATGTCCTGAAACTTACTTTCTTAAAAAAAAAATGGGGGGGGGGGGTTATATCTTAACATTTTAGAGCAGAAAGGAAGTTTACAGATCACATAATCTAATTTCCTTTTTTTTTTATGAAATAACAAATTGAGTTTCATGAATATACATGCCTTGTCCCAAACTTCATAGAAAATAAGTAGAAGAATCTGAATTAGAACTTAGGTCTTCTGACTCTGAATACAACACTCTTTTTATTATATATAACTGGCTAGCTTTTCTTGTCAACTGTCAGTTTCAGAAAATACGAATGTAAAAATATTAACTATTTTTGTACAATTAATAACCCTCTTTCACTGTCTCAAAGGCAAAAGCGACATTTCTTACCCTCAAATGTCTTCATTCTCTTTACAATTATTCTTTGCTATATTCAAAATATTGTTATCAAATGCTATACAAATGCAGTTATTATTATTACTCCAACTAATCTGCTTCAATAAGCATTTAAACCCACTCTCACTGGCATTTACTTTATAAGGGAGACAACACCATCATGTGGACCTCTTCTAATAGTAATGAAAACCATTGAAGCCAACTTTTCCTTTTTGTAACTATAGGAATAGCTGCATAATTTATAAATTATTTTTTTAAACTTTCAGGTTTATGGCAGAACTAAATATTTCAGGCTGGGAGTTTCTACATATCAGTTAGTGGATGCTTTGTTATAATATGGTTAAGCAAAATATAAGTTTAAACTAAAATGATAAAGACATTTTAAGACAACCTGTCTTTTTAAGACAACCTGTGTCTTCTGGCTGTGTGTTAGAGTACTACAATATACCATGTAACACAATTGAAAATAATGAAAAATTCTTTTTATTTGAAAGGCACTTTCCCTAAATCAAATGAAACTAAAAACTAATATATTTCAAAAAGTAACCTTATTCCTTTTAATCTCTATTTTTATGATTTGTCAATGAAAATCAAACTGATTATGGCACTTTAAAAAAATTACCAAGAGTATTTAGACAATATCAACAATAATGGGGGGCAAGGGGAAATATGTTAAATAGTACTTTACCAACAAACATTTCATGAGTAGGTGTCCTAGTAGTAAAAGTGGATACATCTGAAGAAATGGGGAGGTGAACATCACCACTAGATTTTGTGAGGAAAGGATTTAAACTTGGAATGGCATCATCAACAGCATCTACAGTAGCAGAAAAAGGATCTGTGTAGTCCAAGTAGGTTAGAGCAAAATGAAGAAAGGAAGTAAATGAATTAGTAGTGATATTAGTCAATAGGTGCATTTTAAGTGAGAAAAAAAAAAAAGTAGCTTCATTTGTTAAAAAAAATCTTAAGTACCAAGATATTGAAATTAGCAAAATGGAAAAAAAAAAAAACCTTAGCAATACACTTTAATCTGTGCACTCACCAGACTTGAGTTTTCACTACAAGCAATTATATATTAAGGATAGCATCTTTGATCTTAATATTAAAATTAAGGATTACAAATCATTCTAAGCACATAAAAACAAAAGCATCTTAGAAAAAGGAATATTTTGGATAATGGCAAATGAACTGGTTCTGATTGCTGAAAGCTTGGAAGAGGAAGTAAATTTCCAATCACATGACAAAGATCAATAGGAATATGATTCAGCAGGTAAGAAAGCAAAAAATAAAGACTGTGACTTGAAGAAAAAACTGTGCCAAAATCATAGTATAGAAGAGAGAACATTGGACTAAGAGAAGACAACAGTTCAAATTCTGGATCTATCACTTATTAGCATTGTAACCTCAGACAAGTTACTCCAGGCCTTAGCTTACTCAGCAGAAAAATGAGTTGGATTAGAGGTCCCTTCCAACCTTTAAAACAAACATAACTCTTGAAGAACATTTCAAAAGTAGGGAGACATATGACCTTATGATCAACTCCAAAATTATACTAGCAGTAGGTATGTGCAACTTCTCTTCTATAATTTAATCACTTCAGTTACTTAAAACTACTCCATGAACTGGCTTAAAATTTAAGGTTCCAGAAAGTGGAACTAGGAAAATTAATAAGTAAAAAAATTTCAGTTTTGAACACCATTCACAAAAATGAATTAAGTATATTATTTCTAAGGGTCCTACTCTCACAATACTTGTTTCAGCCCAAAGGAACATCTCTGTGGTGACTCTTTTATTTAGATAGAATCCTAATAATTACAATCTCAACAGTATATCACAATACTTTAAATTTGGACTTAATTTTCAATTAAGAAATATTACTACCTCTATTTCCCATTATCACCCACCCTTGTAAATTGAGAAAAAAAAAACACTTTTCTAACACTTGTGTATGGTCATGCAAAAACAAATGATCATATACAAAACCATATGCCTCATGTGCATCCTGAATCCATCCCTCTCTTTCAGGAAGTAGTAGCAGGCTTCATCATTGGCCCTTTGGTATAAAAATTGGCCACATTTCAGAGATCTTAAGTCATTCAAAATTGTCTGACTTGACAATCTTCTTGTTACTATGACATGTTCTCTTGATTGTTTTCATTTCACTCTTCTCATCATTTCTTTAGTCTTTCGAGATATCTTTTAGACCACCCCCTTAACACTTTTGACATTTCAATAATATTCCATTGTATTCATAATACCATAATTTGTTTAGCCTTTCTCAATATTAATGTGTACACACTCCCACTTAGTTTGCAATTCTTTGCCACTCAAAAAAAATGTTATAAATATTTTTGTGTGAATACTTTTGTTTTTTTCTTTCCTCTTTTTTGGTGTGAAAGGGAATTCTTTACTCTTTGTCTATTTTGAGTTTATACTTGGTTAACACTAACTTAAGTTCTCCTTCTTAGTGCCTCACCAGACTATGAAGTATGAATCAGACTTTCTTTTACTTAGTACCTCACCACGTGGGTTAACAAGTCATGCTGGGCTCAGTTGAGCACCAGAGCAATATTTAGGATAAATATCCTCTCTACTCTCTTTTTATGTTTCTCAACTTTCACTCTCTCCACCTATTTTGTAAATAAAAACTATTGAAAGTCATTACGACTTGAGCTATAATATTTTAAATTGATCACCACGTTATTTGTAATTTTCATATATTTTAATGAAACCCTTAATTTTAATTCCTTACAATGGGATATAGGTATAATAGTGGCATAGATCTAGTAGTAGAACAGTTATTTAAAAGAGTACACACATTTTACTGACTTTTTGAGGAAGAGTTATAAATTGTTTTCCAGAAGAGCTGGACCAACCTGTTCCCTGTTCTATCAGGGAACGAATAGGCACTTTTCAGAGGAAGAAATTTGTACCATCAACAAACTTGCAAAAATGCTCAAAAATTACTAAGAACTAGAGAAATGTAAATTAAACAATTCCAAAGTTTCACTTCATATTCATCCTTGTTTTTACCCCTTACCTTATCACATTATAAGGGTCTCCAATTTATTCTCAATGAATTGTGGGGGTTAAGGGGAGTGGGCACAGATACAAGCATTATAAATGTAACTTCTGTGCCAGGCCCTCTGCTCAAGTTCTTACATATATCTCATTGTATCTAAACAACCCTGAGTGGTAGGCATTACACAGTTGAGAAAATTTCAAGGCAAATAGAAGTCAAGGGAGTTGCCATGAGTCATTAGATTTGAACTCGCGTCTTCCTGACTTCAAGCATAGCATTCTATCCAATTAATCACCTAACCATCCCAATTCCCCAAATAATGCTGGCTTTTAATTTTACTAAGATAATATTTACCATATTAAGGAAAAGTTCATTTATTTGTATGTTTTCATTACTTTTAATAGAAACAAATATCCTACTTAATCAAAAGTTGTTTTTTTCCCTCCCCAATGATATAATTACATTTCCATTTCAGTATAAAGCCAATGGTTTATAGTGTGTGATCTATCTATGTAGCAGTCTGTGCTAAAATTTCATTTAAAATTTTGCATAACTGAATCAGAGATATGTCTATAAGTTGTTTTGATAAGTATCAACCCCAGAATTTGGTAATATCTGATCTTTTCTACAAACAGATTTGTAGTTATTAAAATTCATCATTTCTTGAATAAATAGTATATATCTGTCTAGTCTTGGATTTTTTAGGGGGAAGGTGTTCATTTACGGGTTATTGTTTTTTTTCTATTTCTTACTATGTTAACCTAACCAACTTTATGTTTTTGCAAACATCAATCCATTTCCTTTGGTCTGTTAGTATAAAGTTAGGAAAGATCATTTTAGGCATCCTCTTCATTTGTTGTTAACACCTTCATTTTTCATGCTAACAATGTGGTTTTATTCTTTCTTTAAAAAAACCTATTAGCTGATCATTTATATATTTTGTTACCTTTACAAAAATTTTAAATTACATTAATTCAATAGTTTTTTAAATTTCAAGTTTATTACTTTTCTTTGATTTTCAGAATTTCTCTTTTGTTGTTTAATTGGTATTTCTTGCTGGTTTTTCTAGTTCTTTAGTTGCAAGCATAGTTCACTGGTATGGATTTACTATTTCTCCTCATAACTTGTTTAGATTTTCCTTAATATTTTTAGATCAGTAGCATAAAATAGAAACAGGGACCAAACTAATATAATATATAATATAATATATTAATAATAATATAATATATAATATAACTAATATAATAAGGTACTTGCAGGTGCATACTGACAAGTTTCATGTTAATTAATAATAAAACATATTTATGTTTTACTGTATTTTTAATCCCAATTACACTTTAATCTGGTTTAGGTTGCACTTGGGAGTTGTGCAAGTCAGAAGCCTGATGGCTACATGTTTGATACCTATGGTTTGTATGCTATGCCATTTAGTACATATATATTAAGCATCAATATAATTTCTTTATGGCACCTTTCAGCAAAATGTAATTTTCTTGTTTTCTCTCTTTCAATTGAGTCCATTGTTGCTGTTGGTTTTTCTTAGATTATGATTGCTATTCCTGCTTTTTTGAGCTCAGCTGATACATAACAGATTTTACTCCAGTCCCTTTTTAAAAAATCTGTATAAATCTTTGTTTCAAATGGTTTTAAAAATTAATATAATGTTCTATTTTAATTCAAATCTTTTTATTCTCTTCCATTTTGTGGATAAGTTTACCCAATTCAAATGATCAGTTTTTATTTTTATTTTTTCCTTTCATCCTATCCTCTTGACTCTCCTCTCCCCACTCCAGTTGTGAAAGAAGAATGTGCTATATATAACACTAGAGATCTATAATTAGGGCAATTTTACTCAACTGCTCTCTTTTCTATCCCAATTCATAGGTTTTTAAATCTTTCTTTTCAATTGTCCGTTAACCATCCACCCTTGATAACTAATCTCTCACCAATCCTATCCCTTCCCTCTCAAAATCTCATTTTATTTCTTTTAAGATTTCTCTTACTTCCTCATTTATTTCTATGTATTTCTATAAACTTTGCAGGGGGAAACAGAGGGGTTCACCCTCTTCTGATTGATTTTGATCAAAGTGAGGTTCAAATGCTGCTTGCCCAAGGTCACACAGCTAGGAAGGGTCTGAAGCCACATTTGAACCCAGGACCTCCCATCTCGGGATCTCTCTCTCAATACACTGAACCACCCAACTGCTCCCCTGCCAAAGTCTTTTAGCACTTTCTTCTTTGTACAGTACCTTTAATATCTTCTGTGATTCTTGACAGAGTTCAGAGAGGATACTAGGTTTTATTCTTTCTTAGGATACAGATACATTATCCTTATAGAGTCCATTTTGATTACTCAAACATATTTGCCATTTTATTTCTCCAGAACCATGTGTGCATTTCAAAATTTCTACTCCATTCTGGTCTTTTATCTTTTCCTCAGAGATACTTGAAGTCCTCTATTTTAAGACCCATTTTTTCCATATCCTATGAGATTTTGCTCAATTCCTGCTGAATGAGTTGTGTTTTTTGTTGTTGCAAAATCTTGGTATTTTACAACATGATATTCCAGATTCACTTTTTATGGCAGTTAACTGTGAAATCTTGTGTGATCTTGACTGTAGCTACTCAGTAACCCCCCCCCCAAAACACACACACGCTCCCCCCTGGATATTTAGATAAAATATTTTCATTTGACCTGGAAGTTCTATTTTGTTACAATGTGCAAAACAATAGTATTCATATTAGGGTTTCTTTCTAGATTTGCAGATGGATTACACTCAGTAGACTTGACGTTTTATTCCTGTTTTTTTGTCTGGTACATAGCCTTAGGTTCAGTTTCTAATGGATCTATGACTTTTTCTTGACCTGTTATCTAGTCACAGGCTCAGTCTTAATCCATCCTGATTCCCAGCACCAGCCTCAAAGCAAAAACAAAACAAAAAACCCAATAAACAAACAAAAAAACACTAGTTACCCAAGTACATAGCATATAACCCAATGCCCAATTTCCATAGGCATCAGACTAGTTCCCTGTCTAGAAGGTTCTATGTTAGCCTTCCTGGCTGGACTTCTCTGTCTCTTAATGTCTACAAGTCTCTGACTATCTTTCTATTTTGAGCTTGGCTAGAAAAATTCCATTTAAAGGAAGGAAAATACACCCCCCCAAAAAAATATATATATATAGTAATTACCATGTGCCACAAATTGTGCTAAGTGTTTTACAAATACTTCATTTGATCCTCACAACAATCCTGAAAATAGGTGTTATATATTTATTTCTATTTTAAAGCTAAAGAAACTGAGACAGACAAACAACTTTTCCCAGGGTCCCACTGCTAAAAAGTCAGCTCAAATCTGTACCTAGGTCTTCCTGACTAAAGGCTCAAGATTCCATTCACTATATCACCTAGCTGGAGGACTTTATAAGCCATTAAAAAGGCCAAGTCAATTCTTCCTTATCTATTCAGCTTCTTTCCCCCTCTAATGATACAGTATAAAGTAGACCAGTGTTCATGACCATGGCTGAGAAGTCCCATAAGGAAGTATTATGAGTATTATTCCTTCTTTACAGAAGAGGAAATCGAATGTTTGCAATATAATCTAAAACCTAAAAAACATTTGCTGATTTTGTCACTACTTCTCAATACTATATAAGACTATGAACTTGTCTTCAAAGAAATATTTCAAAACTTTCATAAGGCAAAAAGCTCTTTATTTCTAAATAAAAATATGAAAACAGAAATGTTTCTATTCTCATCACAGGTTCCGGATCCAACGTGCAAATTTGTGTATTTGTATTTATGTAATTATGCCTTGATTTCAGAACAATTACACTTTTTAGGGTAAAGTATTAAGACATAATTTGAAATCTCCACAGATGAGAAACTTCTTAACTTTCAGAACTGACTACAATGAATTTTCATTGTCATAAGAAGCCTAGTTGTTTGAAGAACTACATAAAACCAAGACTACCAAAAATCTCCTAATAAAAATGACATTTTCAAAAATATTCCATAATTTTGTATTGAGTTAATTGCACTGATGCATTTAGCATATTAGTATTCAACCAAGAGCTTGTTTTGACTATAGATCATTTTACCAAAAATGAAAGACTCATTAATAATATAGTAAGAGTTACACAGGAAACCTTCTATTCTCATTCTCATGCCCATGATAGAGTGCATCGTTAATTACTTCAGAAAGAAGCACTGAAACTGCTTTTTAACTTTTTCCCCTTTTGACATCTTAACATTTGCTGCTGCAATTTTCTTTGTGGCTTTAGTGATTTGCATTTAACTATATTTCAGATAGGCATCTGCACCTAACACAGGCAAGAGGAAAATATCTCAAAATTTAGGGAGCTTGATATCATGACCTTACTTTGTTACTTGCTGTTGTAATAACGTTCAAATAACAGGCACTTCTTTGTTTTCAGGATTGTCCAAACTAGTCCTGTCACTTAAAATGGATACTATTTTTTAATTTCATTTTTTCATCTGTTTAAAAGTTCAAAATCTTTGATAAAAAAAAAGTTCTGACACATACCAAAATTGTTTTAGCAGCACTTTTAATGCTAACTAAAAACGGGAGAAAAAGTAGATGTAGATCAAATGAAAATGGCTAAACAAACTGTGGAACATGAAAGTAAGAAAATTACTTATACTGAAAGAAATGATGAATATGATGAGTACAACAAAGCATGAAAAGACTTACATAATTATGATAGTGAGTGAAGTAAACTAAGCCAGGAAAATATATGCAGTAATTGTAATAAGGTAAACCAAAAGAACCACCACAAACTCTAAAAAATGAATGTTATAAAATTATAAAGAACATATATGCTTTTACAAGAGAACTTCCTCCATTCCTTTGCAGAAATGAAACATGTACAAGTAGAAAATACTACATATATTTTCAGATTTTTAGATATGTTGGTAGGTTTTCCTTATTTTTAAAAATTTTCCTTTTTAAAAAAGTAAAAGTCTTTATTACATAGGATGACTCTGGCTGTAGGTGAGAGTGGGAGGATGGATTTGGAGGAAATTTAGTTGATATAAGAGCTATTACTAAAACTTAATTTTTTAAAAAGCTCATTACCAGAATTTGACAGACTATACAAATTAGGACAGTACTGAAGCACTGAACTGAAATCTTAAAACTGTCATTTCCCAAAACTTGTTTAGAATCAAATTACTTTTGTATCATCATTCTTGCAGTCAAATGTACCTAACAAATGAAATGCTTTGAAAATACAAGGTAAGTAAGTCTCTCTTGGTTTCTCAAATGTGATGAAAACAAACTTTTTTCTCCCCCCAAAAAATTAACAAACAAAATAACAGCTTTGATAAGTATAAAATAAAATATCTTTAAATTGGCAAATAACAATTGGTGGACTCTGATAAGTATTCCAAAATAGGCAAGATATGATCGATGTAATGTATTTTAGACTATTCAGTTCTTATCCAGTTTTTAAGAAAATTTCTTCTAATACAGACTACATTCTGTATTTGTTCCATAACAATTTACTTCCAAGAAGTTACCTGTGCTCTTATCCCATGTATTTTTGCATATACTCTCTAAGAACTCTCTATTCTTCATGTAATTTAGAAATAGTATCATAGAATCAAAGATCTACTTATACTACTTCACAAAGCATTCCAGACATTGGGAAATCCAATCTCCAGAAATACTTCAATACTTTTATCAACCTGTAACCTCTTCAATGTGGTTATCTACTTTCCAATGGTGCTATAAACATATGCCGTATACCTATCAGCATACATAAATCTCTATGACCCCTCAAAGTCTCCAAAAGGGAACTTTTTTCAAGCTCATTTATATTTGTTTTATGAATTGCTTAATGTTAAATAGGCCTAAGCTCTCTCTTACTATCTTCACAGGATAAGATGCTACAGAGTATATTTTATAAAATTTTCTTTGTATCTGTCAACTTCCATCAAGGACACCCTTAATACATAGATACTTATAAAGATTTTGTATAGATGGGAAAATATATTTACATGTCAGTAATTACTGAGCTTATTGGTCAGTTTTTTTTAATAAGAATCCTGTTTCTTTCCTACTTTTGATATTTGTCACTTTCAGACATATTGGAAACAGACAAATAAGCACAATCAAAATTGTGCACCCTCCAGCTTATGCCTTCTCTGTAAATATTTTGTCTGTTCTAGCTGTTGTTTCCCCTAAAGACATTTTTATTATTTTGTGTAAAACATTAAGCCATATGCTATTAAGAGTCTAAATGTGGTGACTGCACTGTCAATAATGGTGAAGAGAAATATAAGAAAATTTTTTAATATTATTTGGTCTATTTGGTCATTTTTCTTGACCTTCCAGTTTTGTGCTTAAATATATCCATCGATCTCTTGCCCAACATTATGAATACTTATTTCTCCTTCCACAGTATCCCATTCTGTTAAAAGGCAATGGCCTTCATACTACTATAAAATATTACAAATAAGATTATAGTCTAAAATGGTGTTGCCCCCTTCACTGACATGTGATTTGAGTTATCTAGTGGTGGTTACTGGCTTATACCCATTAATATTCCAAACAGTGATGTGTGTTGATGCTTGTTTTTTTATCAATTTTTTTTTAAAAGCAAAAGTGACTTGCTTGAATTGATCAGGATGAAGTTACCTCAACTACAAACCATATCTTCACATTTGGTACTGATTTTAATATTTGCTCTAAATTGATAGTTTGACTACACAGAGTTGAATTAGAAATTGTTTACCACACTTCTTAGCAGTAATCTCCTTTGGTTAAGAAGCAATAAATTTTACTTTAAAACTTTTTTTCATTGATTGACACACTTAATATCTTAACTTTTAAGATATTCATGCTACAGGGCATGAGGTTTTATAATCTGTGAACCTTGAACTTCTCTTCTTTCTTACTCCTAAAATCATGTTTTCCAATTTTTGTTTTGCAATGGTCACCAGGTCTATCTTGTTCAAATCACAGTATTGACAATCTAATTTAATCTGGATGATCCATTATAGAATTTCTCTGCCTTCTTATCCTCTGCATCAGATAGCAGAACAAAAGGTGCAAGTACCTTCATAAATGTCTTTTGGCCAATGTTTATCATGAGTGATATAATGTGAAATGACTACATATCCTATGAAATGTTTCTTGTATTTCTTCTTAGGATAAGACAAACTAATTCTGTCATAGATGAACTACTACATTCTATAGTAATAAAAGACCTAGATAATGCAAATGCTGGGCAAATTGCAATTTGTTATCTTTGATAGATCCTGGAGAAAAGGAGAGAAACTACAGGATTGTAGAAAGGACAATATCCTCATTTTAAAAAACAAAAATGAAGAGAATAGTCTGCAAGTGCAGATCAGTAAAGTTGACATATTGAAGGAAATATTCTGAAAAACAATTAAAGGAATTATTAGGAGGTGGCTAGAAAAAGAATCAGTAATCAAAGAAAACCAGCATTACTTTATCAACAAAAGGCTCTAACCATTTCATTTTACCTCATTTTTTTTTAAAGGGATACTAAATTGGTATTACAGGGAAATTACAGAAATAGCTTACCTAGTTTCTGACAACGATTTGACTAAGTCTCTCATACTTTTTTTTAAGAAAAGAAGGAAAGACATAGGCTAGATGATTCTGCAATTATGAATTTGTTACTGCCTAAACAGCAAGATTAAAAACACTAGTTATTAATGGATAAATGTTGATATAAAGGCCATCTCCAGCACAGTGCCCCAACAATTGGTGCTTAGTCTTATACCATTTCTAATATATATGGGTAAAAGGTAAAAATGGCAAATCAAAAAAGTAAGAATAGCTATACCTTGGATGACAGTCAGGATCCAAAAAAAGATGAAGACAGGTTAGAACAATAGGCTGAATATAAGAAGATAATATTTAATTGAGATAAGTGTCTCCTCTTATATTTGGATTATAGAAATTGACATTTCAAAAACAATAAAAGAAACATGAGAGCAATTAATCTAAAAAGCAAGCAAAAATTTGGTATACTCAATAAGTATACAATTTGATAGAACAGATTATATTAAGCCATAGTGTCTAGAACTAAAAGGGTGATTATACCACTATATCTTTGATAAGATCACATTTAGAAAAGTTTGTTTAAGAAGGGTGTCATTAAGCTGGGCAAAGAATAGGAGGGGAGGGCAACTAGGACATTAAAGGGCCTTGAATTCAAGATTCAGAGCCTTTAATCTAGAGAAGGACATAATAATTATCTACAAATATTATGAATATCACTTGGAAATGGTTATTAAGACTTCTATCTGGCCCCAGAGGGTAAAACTAATTGCATAAGATGGAGGCTGCAAAGAACTTAATTTAAATAATGTACAATATAAAAAGAAACTTCCTAAAAATTAGATCATAAAAGCATAAAATGAATTGTCTTGGGAGGTAACAGCTTTCCCTGCTCTGATGACCATAAAGCAAAGGAGAGATGACCTATTTGTCAGTTTTGTCTTAGTACAAATTGGAATGGATTGCTTCTGAGGTCTCTGACAACGGAAGAACTTTTCCATTTTTTTTTAAGGAATTCCAAATAGTGCTTCAAAAAAAATCAATGCTGAATGAATTCCTTTATTTGACTACAATTACTGCCTCTGAGTCATTCACCCACGTAGTGGTAACTTCCTTTTGTCTCCTGGTTACAGTTATAATGAGAATGTCAATACCAATATAAGTTCATAGGTTTCTAGTTGTAAAGAACTTCAGCAATCTTGATTGATCTGCGATTTTTCAGATAAGGAATGAATCCTGGGGGAATAAATAATTCTACTAAACCTATCTGAGAAGAAAGCATGGTTCAAAATCAGGTCCTGTGACTCCAAATTAATGGTTTTTTTTGGCCAAATTAGTGAAGCTTCTCCTGTAATATGCCTGTTCATCTGTCATTAGACAACGATTTCATATTTGAAGAATCAATAGCTAAATTGGTACTTATAGATGGCCTACGAACTATTATTCTTCCAACATCTAGCTCCTATTCTGCCACTATCATTATAGAGGTGAAAAAAGGCCAAACAAAATAAAGGGCCATTTTGATTTTTGTTTTCTCTTTTAAAAACTGCCATAGGCAAAAAGAAGTTAATTAGTAATGGTGTAGCTTGTCTAAGCATAAATTCTTTATGCTTAGCTAGGTTGGTGCTCAAATAGCATAATATGCTACAACCATTATTCAAAGCCTTTCTATTCTAGCATGATAGACACTATCAAAATTTGTGTTCTTGGACAAAGCCCGAAAGAATCCAGACTTGACTTCATGTAAAAATGAGATATGACAGTAACATACTGCAGAAGCAAAAAGTACCGATTACCAACCGAACACTTCAGATTCTCACAGTTCGGTGTTTTGTTTTTTTAAGCAGTAGGAACAAATTTTGAATAATTCATATAACTATTTCATATCCAAAAAAGATTTACCATGAAAGGAACAGGTTAGGGAACACTTCTAATCGTCATGCTGTAAAGGATTAGGAAAGTTCGCTTATTAATTTAGATCCAATTTGTGAACTAACGATATCTGAAGACAGTATGGCTTGTCGCTCTTCACTTAGACATTACATATCTTTTTTGATGTTCCCTTTCCCTCCTTCTAGATGCAGAGGATGGAGGCAGGGATAGAATTCTGGAATGCTGAAAAGAGGGTTGAGCTTAAAAAACTGGGAAGCAGTTAGTCTCTCTGGTAGTTTGCTGACTGTAAGCAACTGTGAGGCTTTACTAGCAACTTACTTTCTGGATTATCTTTAACTGTCCTTGCTGTTAAGACTTATGTTTCCCGTGAAAAAGATCCCTGAACTACAACTAGCCTGACTCATCATCCTGTTAAGTGCAGCATCTTTCCCCTTGGCCCTGCTAATCTTGCCACAGACCATCAACCTTCAATACTTACCCTCTTTTTTCAACATTCCAGGATTCTTTCCCTGCCTCCATCCTCTGCATCTGTCCCCTGCAGACCCTCCTCTCATGCTTATAAACTCTCTTACTTATAACAGTAATGACAAAAAAACCAAACAAACAAAAAACGTAACTTGCTGAATCAGATAAAGAACTTTATATCTGGATCCCTTTTCTTATAGAATACAAGAAAAATCTATAATCATGGGCTCGTCAAATATTAAGGTTCCTATATATTAAAGATATTATGCAAGTATTTCTGATTCTAAGAGCCAAGAATCTTAAATAGCCATTATTAAGCTGTTGGTTTGAATCAAGCAAACATTTAAAACAAAAAGCAAATCTCTGTTCATTCACCAGAAAATCAAAGCAAATATTCTGTTAATATCAACTGTGTATACTAGTCATAACTATTACACATTCTCCAGTTTTTCTGACGGGCAAGTGTACCTTTAAAAAAACAACAACCTTACCTTCAGACTTAAAATCAATACTAAGTATCAGTTCCAAGGCAGAAGAGAGGTAAGGGCTAGACAACTGGAATTAAGTGACTTGCCTAGGGTCACAAAGCCAGGAAGTACCTTAAGGCTAGACATGAACTCAAGACCTCCTGTCCAGGCCTGGCTTTCTATCCAATGAACCACCTAGTTGCCTCTGCAATTTGATTAGCAAAAAAAGGCTCAGTTCTCCTTAAGTTATGGATAAAGATTTAATAAGTAGCTAAACTCTAAAAGCACATGACAAACTCAGTAGTGCGGCATAAAAATTTTTTTCTATGGCATTTTATCTTACTTTGTAATTTAGTGTAGACAAATAAATTATGTATTTATTAAGTTTCTTCAAAAACCAAAGTGCTCCAACACAATTATTTGATATCATTCATATTCTCATTTATCAAATCAAGCCAAAATCACCTAGAAAAAGCAAAAGCAATAGTGACTAAAAATATAATTTATACAATGTTCCATTAAGAATTCACTGACTGCTTACCTCCCCATGTACTTGCTACCTGAGGTGCAGTTGATAAAGAATGTACAGATGGATGAAAACTTGGCTGTTGCAAATCAAGTAGATCATTTGGCAGCTTTGATGTGCTAAAAAGAGAAATTTCAGGGAAGTATTTTATTGTCTCATGCTTGGCTATAGTTGCATACAAATTTAATATCAAGAGTATAAAGGGTTCCTTTAGTAAGACTAAAATTCTGCCAAATGCAGAAGAGGTCACAAGGGATGAGATGGCTTTAAGATAAGGCAACATTATGTACTAAATAGGCATATAAACACTTAAAACTTTATATTCATATTACATACATATGTAAATTACTACAAGCCTTTAAAATCTTAATGCCTGTCCCACTTCCCCATTCCCTAAATTGATAAATGGTCAAAGGATATGTACAGGTAATTCTCAGATGAAGCAATTAAAACTATCATATGAAAAAAAGGCTCCAAATTACTACTGACTAGAGAAATACAAATTAAAACTCTAAGATACCATTTCACACTTATCAGATTGGCTAATATGACCCAAAAGGAAAATAAATTTGGTAGATATGGAATTCTCTCACATAAAAATAAAAATAATTCAAACACCCAAAATGAAGAAATACCAAATCACATAAGAGACCTGGAAAACAATATTCCAAAAAAGTAAAGGCTTCCAAACCAAGAGAAGCTTACCATGAAAAGCTGAATATAATACTATAGGGAGAAAAAAAAAGAACTTTTTTGGAACAGGTGATGTTCAAACATTTCTAATGAAAAGACTAGAAATGAGTGGGAATTTTGAAATGCAAACTCAGAGTCAGAAGAAAATAGCAAAGTCAAATATATTTGGGCAATTGGAACTATGATGCAATGCAAACATTCTAATAGAAGGAAATCAGAAACACTATTCCTTCAGAACATTGATGTCTTCATAGGATATTGAAGAAAATAAGAAAAACAAAAGAATGGACTAATTCTGTTCTATAGTATTTAAGAGGGAAAGAGAAAGGATGGCAAAAGTAGTATAACCAGTATAGAAGAAAAAGTAGAATTAATCTTCTATTTCTCATAACCGGGATGTGTACAAAAAAAGAGTACTCAACCCAGTAGAAAAAGTGGGAATGGGCATCAAATGAACTCTACTCTTATCTGAAACTGATAAATGAGAGTTCAACATACAGTTTGCTGTAGGGAAACAAACACATGAGGTGGAGGATGTTTAGAGGGAGACAAATCCTTGAGATGGAATAGGTACTAGCGAACATTAAAAATAAAATAAATATACGACTAGATTCTAAGACGGAATGATAATCTACTGGCAAAGAGCTGAACAAACTATGATATATTAATGTAATGGTACTCCTCATGAACCAAATACGCTCATCTAGAAATACCACATTTTGGGTTGCTTATATATATTTTAGGCATAATAATTAATAATTTTGAAGAGAAATTAACATAAAACAAAAATGTACAACACTGGAGTGCTTTGTGCCATAATGTGTATCAAGTGAAATTCCCCAAAATGCTATGCTTTAAGTAGAATAGCTATGATGCCCATACGAGAAAAAGTAAATCTTTAAAGAATAAACAGCAAGTTGGATAGAAGAGCTAGACAACACAATAACTATAAGTGACTTGCAAAGGAAGTATACTGAGGCAAAATGTCAATTTACCTATCTATTATAAAAATTTTTTCTCTCTACTACTAATATTAATAATAAATTATATATAATATTATTATATAATAATAAATATAGGAAATATTTCCTATAAGTTAATTATATAGAACACAAATATCAGACTAACCAAGTTCCATATAACAACTGTCTTACTTTCCTTGTGCATATAACAAAAATCAGTGCCTGTTTCCTGCAATGTCAAGGATGTGTAATTCTAAATTCATCTGTCTTGTAATAATTTGTCTACCATTAGCACCAGTTTGTATAAAATATATACATAAAACAACTAAATCATTTTTCTTGATCATTTTCGATCCCTGACAAGGGAAATTACAGGTTTTGAATTTAAAACTTTCCTATATCAACAATATTTAATAAGATATATTTTTAAAATTACTTAGTACAGAATGTCAATCTTCAATCCCAAATAAGCTCTTTTGTGTATGAAAATTAGCTACTGAGATAAATCATATGTATTAACTTTTAACTTATTGATGCCTTGAGGAAAAAAATACTGTGTTATAAATATCCTTTTCACATTTTCTATACTACCTGGCAGTATCTTAGGACTTTTCATAACCAATGAAAAATTAGAATGATGACTTTTCCCCTCCAAAAGTCATAAATAACATTATTACTTTACCTCTTGAACACTTAAATAAAAAGTGGTTCAACAGGCTTGCTTTATCTTCAAATTTTTCCTTCTATCTCCAACAGAGCTTTGTTATTTCAAGAGTCCCTTTCTTAGTAATTCTTAGTCATCACTTATGATTCTTTAAAATAGCCTATTCATATTTAAATCAGCACTAAAACATTAATCCACATGACTTTAATTTTATTTTCTGATACTTTTTGACATACAAAAATTCAAATTTCTTCCAGCAGAAAATGGAATAATTCCATCACCAATATTAGTAATAATGAACATAGATAATATAGTACTTTAAGATTTATAAAATGCTTTACATGAAGGGTAGTTCAGGTAATTACAGGTATTATCTACCATTTACTAGTGAGGAAATGACCTTAGTGGATTTAAGGGATTTGCCTATGATCATATAGCGGGTATCAAAAATAGAATATAAAACTTAGTCATGGTGCCTGTAAATTTGTTTTTTGTTGTTTTAGTTTACATTTTGATAACTTTTTAAAAAAATATAACTGGCTTCCTTTGCAATCCTATGTATTTTATTAATTTAAAAATGGAAATATTATACCAAAATGGACTTTAAAAGACTGCATGCCCTTTGATCCAGCAATATGACTGTAGGGTTTGTACACCAAAAAGATAAGAAAAATGTAAGTACAAAAATACCCACAATCTTTGTGGTGGCAAATTGGAAAATAAGGAGATGTCCCTGGATTGGGGAATGAACAAACTATAGTGTCTGGTGGTGACGGAATACAATTGTGCTAATAGGAATGATGAATTGCTTGATTCTATAAAAACTGGAAAGACCTCCATTAACTGATGGCAAAGTGAAATGAGCAGAGCCAGGAGAAGATTGTACACAGAAAGTGAAACACTATGGAATAATCAAATGCAATAGACTCTGCTACTAGTCACAATGCAATGATCAAGAACAATCCCAAGGGACTTATGAGAAAGAACGCTATTCATAGCCAAAGGATAGGAATAGAAACTCAGAAGAAAAAACATGACTGATCACGCAGTTCAGTGGGTATATTATTGGGGGTTTTGGTTTTAATAGATCATTCTATTACAGATATGAATAATATAAAAATAGATTGAGCAATAATACATGTATAATCCAGTGGAATTGCTTGTCAGCTCTGGGAAGGGGAGAGGGAAAGAACATGAAACATGTAACTATGGAAAAATATTCTATAATATATATATATATATATATATATGTGTGTGTGTGTGTGTGTGTGTGTGTATTTATTTAGATATGAAACTTAGATATATATATATATATAAAAATAAGGAGATTCTGAAAAGAAATCTCTAAGTTTCACCAGATAAAGGGTCTATATATCACAAACCTTTGCTTTATATCAAGCTACTATGGAAAATGACAACAGAATACAATAAAGTCTGCTAAATGCATAGAATACACAACATGACTTTTAGTAAACCAAATTGATGATGTATTAAGTGTTTGGTTTTTGTTTTTGTTTTTTTTTTTCCAAAACAAAAAAGGCTTCATTGTAATTAATGGTTCCAAGAGAAGTGCTTTGCTCAAAGATCTAGTTTATAATGGTCCCATTTGTCTATGTTAATGTTTTAACTATTTGAGTTGCAGAGAAGGTAGGCTTTAATTGGTTAAGGGAGTTTCCCCACCACGGATTTCTGTATACTAATGAAATCATAGGTCCAGTTACTATCAAACTTGCCAGTTCCATCTCCTACTCTCTTCAAATGGAATAACAACCTTCAGAGATCAATATCCATGGAGGCAAAGTGGTGGTCAGAAGAGAAAGTGTTGAGGAGTTAATCAGCTGGGCTTTAAGTGTTTGCCCTATGTCAATTCAGCTTGACTATGTGAGTAACTTCACCTGACCCACTATATTTAAGCCAGCCTTTCATCCATTCTTCATCCTCTTGACCACTAATACCAGGATCTGTAAATTATTATTTACCTTAGTACACAGTTTTGCTGCCCTTTCCCATTCACCTCACTTTCTATATCTTGTTCTTACTCTATAAATTGTAATCAAATCAGTTCTACTGTTGCTACTGAAAAGAATAAGACATTATTTATATCTCTACTAACAGTCCCAATGAGTCCACAGACCAAAACTCTCTTCCTTTAGCCACCATTCTCCTGTGGGATCTACCTCATTATTAAAATAAAAGCTCTTCAAGGTTTTTATTCCACTCTATCTGCTTCCAAATCATGGTTGAGTTCATCTCATTTAACATTCACATTATGGTTATCATTTGTGTATTCCCTTCCATCTTGTTTTCCTCATTTAATCTTGCCTTTTCTTCTTTCACTCTTTCCACCCACACCACTTTTTTGCTTTTAATCACTCCTCCCATTTCCCCTCCCTTATATTACTCCCCTCCTCATTGCTCCCTTTCTTATTCCTCTTCTATTTCCCTTTAGGGTAAGATAGGTTTCATTACCATGTAAATCTGGCTTTTCTTCCCTTTGTGAGACAATTTCAGTGAGAGTATAGTTCCAAGTATCACCTGTCACTACTCTCAACCTCCCTGCAGCTCTTTATGTGATATAATTTACTCCATTTTACTTCTCTTTTCCCATTTCTCTTAGTGCAATCCTCTTCCCCCAACCCATGGTTTTTTTTGCATATCATCCTACACATCCTGACATGCTCGGTCTACATATACTTCTTCTATTATAAGAAATTTTTAAGTTATAGAAAGCATCATTCCACATAAGAATATAAAGAATTTGACCTTATTTGAAGCCTTTAAATTTTTTTCTTTTTCTTATTTACCTTTTTATGCTTCTCTTCAATTTTGTATTAAGTCTGGTCTTTTCTTCAGGAATACTTGAAAATCTTCTGTCTTATTAAATGACCATACTTTTCCCTGAAAGAATATAGTCAGTTTTGATGGGTAGGTGATTCTTGGTTGTAAACCCAGTTCCCCTTCCTTTTGGAATATCATATTCCAAGCCTTCCAGTCCTTCAAAGTTGAAGCTTCCAGATACTGTGTAATTCTGACTATGGCTCCATATTCGGATGGTTTCTTTCTGGATGCTTACAGAATTTCTCCTTGGTCTGGGAGCTTTTGAACTTGGCTATAACAATCCTGGGAGTTGTCATTTGGGGATTTATTGCAGGAAATGAACTGGGGATTCCGTCAATTTCTATTTTACTCCCTTATTGAAGAATATTAGGGCAGTTTTCTTTGATAATTTCTTGTAACATGATGTCTAGACCCTTTTTTTAAATCATAATTTGCAAGTAGTCCAATTAATTTGTAAATTGTCTCTCTTGGATCTATTTTCCAAGTCAGTTACTTAATATTTTCTTCTATTTTTTTCATTTTTTAATCTAATTGCTGCTACTTGATTTCTCATAAAGTTGTTAGCTTCTATTTGCCCAATTCAAATTTTAAAAAAACGAATTTCTCCCATGACCTTTAAATCTTTCTTTTCCATTCGGTTCATTCTACTTTTCAGGACTCTTTTCTTCACTGGATATTTTGTGCTTCTTTTTCCAGTTGACCAATTTTGCTTTTTAAGCTATTTTCTTTTTTATTATTTTCATTTCTTTTTCTTGTTTTTCTTCAAACTATTATTTGAATTTTGAATTCCTTTTTGAGTTCTTCTAGCACCTGAGGCCAATTCCCACTTTTCTTTTAAGTTTTACATGTGGTTTCTTGGACTGCACTGTCCCCTGCTGATTCTGTGCTTTACTTGTATTTCTTCGTTGTTTTCTCATTTTCCCATCTTTTTTCCCTCTGGACTAGGAGTTCTGAAAGCTGTTGATTCTGTCTCCTATGCTGATGGCTTGCAAGTCTCAGCAATTTGAGCCATTTTGTCATGGGGCTAAGGGCTTCACCATAAGGCACTATAGACTTCTGGTCCTCATTACAGGATGGTGCCAGGGCCTGGGACCTCAAGGAGTGGGTTTTGGGTGCCCTGTTATTGGTGTAGGCAGGGTCCCGAGATCCCAAAGTTGGCCCATGACCAAAATCAGAACTTGACACAGTTGGTGAGGTGTGGTCGGCCAGAACTCTTCTGTGAGCAGTTTTGCTTCTAATTCCACCCCCTCCCCCCCAATTCCATGAAAGTAGACTCTTATCCTCCTACCTTTCAAGTTGCTTACAGTGGGAGAGTCCCCTCTAACCATCTTGTTGATTTTTGACTCCTAAGGTTTTGAGGTACTTTTTAAAGATTGGTTTGGAAGGATTATCAGAGCAGTTTCAGGTTTCACTCCTACTAAGCTGCCATCTTGGCTCCACCCTCTCCCTTCAAGGCAGGATTATTTTACTTTTATGTCTGCATTTCCAATGACTCATAAATGCTTTCCTTTCCATTCAATCTAGAATAATTTTTAAAATTTCACCAACCAACTTAAATCTAAGGAAAATTCTTATTGCTACTTCCCCCAAAATTTGAGAGGTTGAGGCTTAAAACTCACTCAACCATCTATTATCACTACTTGAGGGTTGTTTCTGTTTGACTTTGTATCCCCAGCACCTAGTACTCTGTTTAAAAAATTCTTATTGACTGAATTACTAAAATGCAAAAATTTAAAAGAATAAGAATCTCTGCACAACAAATACTAGTAATCTGTTTTGCAACCTAGAAATCCATAACTTACCTGTTAGAAGAACTAGGGGTAGAAAATATGTCAATGGCTGGTGCAGTCATTATACTGCCTGCTGAGGTGGATACAGGAGAGGCTGCCGTTGTTAAAGAGGTATGAGGTTTCTTTGCAAGTTCTTTTAGACGCTGTTCCTACAGAGAAAATATAAATCCAGAAAAAGAATTCTTACAAAAAATAAAACTTAAAACATTCTATCATTCATTTGCAAACATGTTATTTTCTGGCTACTATATTTAACTATTTGTCGTAGATAACAAAGAACTAGGTTACCAGATTGTTTCACATATTATCAATATCTATCCAATGTTCGAGTTCATATTATTTACAAAGAATCATAGAATTACCAAGCTGGTAAGAACCCTGGAGGCCACCACGTCCAACCCGCTCATTTTACCGATGAAAATTGGAGAACAACGTTCATATAGTTATCATATACCTGAGGCAGAATTTGAATTCCAGGCTCCAAGTTCAATACTCTACTACACTATGGTTATTCAGTAAATAAAACATGCCTAGTTAGTTTTAATTTCTATTTCTATCTTCAGTCTACACTTACTTTATTAGAAAAAGAAGTAAGCATTCTTAAACAGAAAGATACACTTGCCTTTAAAGCTTTTAAACGAGCCTGTTCCTCCTCTAAGGCTGCTTGCTTTTCCCTTTCATCCACTTTGGTTAGAGACAGGCCGGTACTTGCCAAAGAAGAGACAGCATTGGAAAGGGTTGTAGCCCTAGAATAGTTGAACAGAAAAAGAGATGAAGATTGCCTGAATGTTTCATATCACAGTAAGAGGCGAGAGAAGAAATAGTCTGGACTGCTCCCAACATTTAACATAGTGCCTAGCACACAAAAGATTAAATGTTTACTGGCTGACTACTGCAACACTGCATGTCAGACTTTTTTCAACAAATTAGTTTTGCTGAATTGTTTTCTAACTCCTTTTTACTCATTATAAAGAATGCATTTCTGAGCTAGGAAGGAGAATGGGAAATACAGTTAATATAAAAATAAAATATATCAATAATTAAAAAAAAAGAAAACTTAGTAACCTTTTAACAGATGCCATTAAATTTACACATTTAAGACATCAACATAACAATACTTTCTGGGATAAAATTTCACACAGATCAGATTTTTATAAATTTACAGTTAAATTCTGTCATTTTATTACATTCCCATGAATATTACACAGTAATGTAAGGGGGGAGAGGTGTTGGAAGGAGTTAACATCATGCAGTATTGTAACAAAAGGCTATCAGAATTCAGTAACAAACAGCCTTTTATTCGGTTCTATTTATCTGTAGGCCATATTTCTGTTAAACCTCTAGCAGGTGTTAAAAAAAAAAAGTATAAAATTTCATATTGTCAAATTAGTCACATAATGTCTCCCAACTCTAAAGGTTTAAAAAACATTAATGACATTCTAATAAACTATAAATTATACAAAGTTTTTCCAAATGACAATTTAACCATTTAAAAACATGGTTTCTCTGAATGAATTGGACTTTTTAAATCTTTTTTTATTAATTTTATCAGAAAATTGAATGGGGAAATCTGAAGTACTAAACATTAAAATTATCTAATCATAATAGTTAGTACAATTTCCTCTAAAAACTAAGGTGTTATATAAAAAAGACAAGTCCAAACACGAAAAAATTAGCTCAGTTATCTAGGCAAAGACATATCGAAATGCCTTATAGAGGAACAAAGGTATCTGACAAAACAAAATTGAAAAATTATCATAAATCATAATATTGTATAAGAATTTTATGGCCATGTGAAGATATTTTTATCACTTATTTAGTATATAAATACAACAGCTTAGAAAATAAAAAGGCTTGAAAGCCATATACCTATTAAAATGCTTAAAACAGCTATAACTTGGTCCTATAAAAATGATATTGAAGTGAAATCTTAAAATAATCAGTAACAAATTACCATTTGGAATTTTAAACAAACAAAGGAGAGCTTTACAAAGGTACCTGCTTGCAGCTGTTGAGTCTTTGATTTTTTTTCCTTCCAAAGAGGCTAAATGTTGTTCCAAAGCATCAAGAAGGCTGCTGGGAGCCTGAAAAAATATATAATTATGAAGAATTTTACAAATCTAGCTAAACATAAGTGATAAATAATATGATATAGCTGACCAAAGTATAAATTACTCTACTACTCCAGTATTCATTTATAAAGCATAATTTCAAGGTAAATGTTAAAACACTAATAGCCCCCAAACAAATTGGATACTAAGCAAAACATATAAAAAACATTGCATATATGGCCATCTCCATAAAATCCTCACAAATGGAGATCGTAAATCAGCTTTTGATAAGCAGTGTTCCAGATTTCTCTCTCATTAATAATAAGAAACCAAAGTCATCTTTATTGGTACCTCTATCAAGTCATCTATTCAACTCTGTCATAAGTGATTGCTTGTGGTCAGAATCCCTTTAAGGATGCATTTTCATTTAATTAAATGTAATTAAAGAAAGGCTTACATCCTTTTGTCTTTTCATTTCCTGTTTTCCAGTATAGACAATTTGTCTAAATCGATTTATTTTAACCACATATTATCTTTTACTTATTTTTGTTCCTTCAGTTGTATATTATCTACTTTTCTCTTACAAGTTAATAATCTATTCTAAACCAACAAACAATCTAGAAATAAGTGCAAGGCAATAAGAACAATTTCCTTTCTACTAAAATTAAGTTGATTTTATTTTTTGTGTTGCTACTATTCCCTGTGATTAACAAAGCACCTGGAAATATACTGTTGGAAAAATGCTTATTGACTCATGCCTTACTCTTAAAATCATATTTCCCAACATATTTTTTACCACCTTCTCCTATGTACACCTTTATGTTCAAACATTAATTAATAAAGTATATGCTGATTTAATTGACCTGTCTCAATAAGTTCACCATACAATTTCTCTGCTTCCTTATATTCTGCAATTAGTACTAGTATCTAAGCTACAATTTCATGATGATCTTAAAAATAATCATTACATTTCCTAGATGTTCTTGCTTTCCTCGACTTACTCTTCCCAAAGAGCTATCAGTTATGACAAAGAATTTTTCTTAAAAACAAAAAAGATGGAGAAAAAAATTCAATATAACCCATCATCAGCATATAGGAAAAAAAATCTGAAAATATATTCTTTTTTCCTATCTGTGCACTTCTGAGTTCTGGAAAAATGGAAGGGGATGAATGGAAAGGAAAATTAAGTATCATAATACCTTAAATTTATATAGTGCTTACTATGTGCCAGGCACCCAACTTAGTGCTATATAATTATTATCTCATTTGATTACAACCCTATTAGATAGCTGCTATTATTCCCATTTTACAAATAAGAAAACAAAGGCAAATAGATATTAAATGACTTGCTCAGGATCACAACAGAGGTAGTGTCTTGAGGACAAATCTGAACTCAGATATTCATGACTACAGGTCTAGCAGTCTATCTACTATGCCACCTAGCTTCCAAGTTTAAGATTGCTAGCTTTTATAAAGCAATTTCAGAATGTAATTTATAACATAATTCAGTTTTGATTATTTTGGAGCTGTTCTTTCCATTTATATCACTATATCCATTGTAGTTTTTTTTTTTGGCTGAACCGACTCCATGCTTCTCTGAAATTGCCATGCTCATTACTTCTTTTAGCACAAGACTATTCAGATTAGCACATTTTTTATCATTCCTCAATTGATGGAAATCTACCTCGTTTCCAATTCTTTGCTACTATAAAAAATGCTGCCATAAATATTTCAGTGGGTATGTAGCCTTTCTTTTATCTCTAACATTTTTAGGGTATATTCCTAGCAGTGGAATCAGTGATAAAAGAAATTGAAAGACTACATTGCATGAGGACATAAAACTTTAATAAAAAGTTACCTTTCCTCAGAATTCCTAACCAATAGGGAGGGGAGAAAAAGCTAAAAGAAGTCACCCAATACAAATGGAAAATAAAAGATAAACAATACAGAAATTAAATACATTAGGTTGCATATAATTTAGTCTAATAGTTGCTAGTTAGTTGTAATTCTGATCTGGAGCTATTCTCTAAATTTCTAATTATACTATAGTGCTGGGAGTTTGATGATGGAGAAAATGCTGTCACATAACCTTCTAGTCTTTCAATTTACCCTAGAATCTCCTTTACCAAAATCACAAAACATCCTTATAAATCTAAAACATCTTCATTTCTATAAAGTTCAGAGTAATTAATTTTCAGGTCACAATAATTCTTAAGCTGTGATCTGCTTCAGTGAAGGGAGTGTCCACACAAAAAGACTATAAACTAAGCAATTGGGTTAAGGAAACCAATATTCCAAAGTAATCTTGTATAACTCTAACACTATGTACGTCTACTAAGGGAAGAATGAAAACTGGGTGGGCACAGAACAGCATCATAAAATAGATGCTCAAAGGATAGGTCATAAGAGACTGGTGCAGTTTGTCTCAGATGACTCATAGTAGTTGGTATGAAAAAAACTAAAACTTAGTACAGAAGTACTAACTAAGCCGCTATCAAGATTGTAATAACAAACCTGATTTCCTGACATTTCTTAACATTTGTATTAACATGCAAAATAATTTGTTTTAATTGAGTGGCCAACCAATGGAAATTTTAAATCAGGAAAAATTAAAATGCATATGTATAAGAAAATTATTTTTATGGCCTATGCACAAGAATTGTCAGATATCCTTATAAGAGAATTAATTTATCTTTCAACTGTTAGTCTCATAAAAGAAAGAGAAGGCCTGTTTCACCTTTAGTCCTCTGGAATTCTGGCTGAGATCAGAGTACTTAAGTCTTTCAAAATTGTTTGCTTTAAAATGTTGTTGTTGTATAGATTGTTGATATTTTGCTTTCTTCATTCTATATATCAGTTAATGTAAGTAATCCTAGCTTTCTTGGTTATTTTGGGGGAAACAATAGTATTCCATTATATTAATAAGTCATAATTTATTCATCCATTGACCAATTGATATATGGGGAGTTCAACTAGTAGTTTTTAATCTCAGGACAAATTCATTAGGGGTGGCAAGTACAAAGGACAGTCAAATTAAGTTGTACAGGTTGGGGGTGGGCGTGCTTATCCCTCAAGAAGTCTGTTATAGCTATGGCAAACGCCATAAACTTCCTAACTCCCTAGAACAGTGAAAGCAAACCTTTTAGAGATGGAGTGCCAGGCACTGCCCCCACTCCACCCTTTAGACCAAGTGCCACACCCCTACTCCACCCCTTTGATCAAGTACTTCACCCCTACAACTCCCCCACAGGGAAGGGAGGCAGAACACCCATTGGGCTGCTAGGTTGCAGGGCTTTTTTTTTCTCACATCCCTTGCCCCTCTTCCCCTCAGCCCAATGGGAGCCCACAGTTGGGAAAGTGGGCGGCTCACAGATGGCAGAATTTGGAGGGGAGCAGAGTGTTTGGGATATTCCTCACTTCACCTAGCAGGTGAAGTGAGGAAATATCCTTAGTGAGTGTAGAGAGGGGGAGGGGAGTGGCCCAAACACTCTGCTCCCCTCCAAATTCTGCCATCTGTGAGCTGCCCACTTTCCCAACTGTGCTCCCATTGGGCTGAGGGGAAGAGGGGCAAGGGATGTGAGAGAAAAAAAGTCCTCAAGCGGGGGGGGGGGGGGGGGGGGGGGGGGGAGGGGGGTGGTGGTGGTGAAGGTTGGGGGAAAGGGTAGCCACATGCCCACAGAGAGAGCTCTGCATGCCATCTTTGGCTCTTGTGTTATAGTTTCACCATAACTGCCCTAGAATAAGATAGAAGAGGGGAAAATGGCACAGTAAGGAGGTAAGTGTTAGGAAAACAAACTTCCTTCAGATGCAACACAGCAATGGAACCCTAGAGACAGTGGCCACAGACTCGGCAAGTTAACTAGCACAGACTAGACCAGACTAGAGGAACATCAACAGAGAAGGAGCAAACTCTAATGTCTCATTATAACAGTATCCTAGGGAAAATGTTCTGATTCCATCTTAATGATATAAAATACTATAAAATTTGTCTTGATAAAACAATGAGATATTTCTGTATGACCTCATAATATTGACTTCATTCCATGAACTCTCTGAATTACCCCTCATTGCAGTTTTGTATCCTATGTAATAAAATTATATATTACCCTTCAATAAGAAAAACAACAACAACAATGTATTTTACCTGTGAAAGATCTGGTATATCGCCTCTGTCAATACCAACTTGCTGTAAAAGGTAAAGCATTAAATTTAAATTAACATTTTATATGTACAAGTAAAACTTTTAGAAAATGCCATTTATCCAAAGGTATTATGATTACAAAAGAATGTGATACAGTGGAAAAACACTGCACTGTTAAACCTGGATTCACAGCCTGTTGACTTTCAGTGAGCACATGGGCAAATCACTTTCTCTGAGCCTGCTTTCTCATCTAGAAAATAGGGAATAACACTTGTACTATTTAAAAACATTACTGGGTTGTCAGGAAAGTATTTTGTGAACTCTAAAGTGCTATAAATAAATATAAATATTTTTATTAAAATATACATGCACACATATATTATAAAAATACAGATTTTTTAAAAATCTCAAAAAGGAAACTTACAGAATTATTTCTAGTTACTGACTGCTCTTTAGCAACTAAATGTTTTCAGTTGTCTAGGGAAGAAAACTAGGAATAGAATCTCATTCACCAGTGCCCAACTACCTTACTAGCAACATTGCCACCTGAGTAGTTATACTCCAAATATGTAATTACAAAAAATCCAGCATTGTATCTATCACATGCTAACTGTAACAATGATGAAGGTGAAATGCTTAAAATGTTAAGATGTTTTTCTTAAAATAATTCAGTAAAAATATTATGACAAGAAGAAAATGACTTTCAATTGAGAAAACCAGGAGAACTGTAACTTCCCACTCAAAAGTATATGGCAATTTCTTAATATCTGCATGGATAGTATTCAAAGTTAGCTTACAAAGTAATGTGGTTGCTCTCATTGTGTGATTCTTGTAATTAAATTTATGTAAGAATAATCATGTGCTACAGAAGCAGGGGTCTAAGCAACTGTATAGACTTGAATAACCTGCTTGAACAAAATCTGAACTTTCAGATAAAAGAAAAATTTAATGAGTTCTGTTAAATTAAAGATAATTTTACCTCTGCCACCTTAAGGAACTCAGAGATTCTTGTCATTCTAGTCAAAAACTTCTTATAAATGTCAAGGCCTTCTTTGCACTGGTTCTTTTTCATATCGAAATATTTTTCTGCAAAAGAAAAATGCTATTTCTTATACGTTAAAGTATAAAATGAATATACGGATTCTGTTTCAATTTATAACTTTATCAGCATACTCTAGACTGATCTCACAAAACAGCTCAACTTAACAAAAATATCATGTATATTTAATATACTTAAGACTAGTACTTCATATACTTTTGGCCTATGACAAGTTAGTCCACTTCTTAGCAATGGAAAAATAAGTTTCTATACCTTATTCATTCTTCTGCCATTCTTTAAAATTTACCTAAGTGTGCATACAATTTTAAATCCTAGATTATGGCTACTTTCAAATACATTTAACATACTTCTCATTTAAACACTTACCTTACATCTTATAGTCAGTCCTGTGTATTGGTTCCAAAGCAGAAGAGTAGTAAGGGCAAAGCAATGGGATAGCCTAAGGTCACATAGCTAGGAAGTGTCTGAGGTCCAAATTGAATCCAGGAACTCCTATCTCTATGCCTGGCTCTCAAACCACTGAGTCACCTGCACTCCCTTGGTTAACATGATCCAGACTTATGCTTTTTTTTTCATCTCTTAGGATCATTTATGAGGACTTTGCCTTGCCCACCTCATATAGTTATTATAAGGATCAACTAAGAAAGGGTTTATAAAACCTTCTGGGAGATACAAAGCTAAATAGGCATTAAGAATTAAAAAGCTGTATTTTAATTTCTCTTTAGGTCACGAAGGATAACCCATTGCTTTGAACGCCATGCCAACAACAAAGCATAAGGTTGAGTAAGTTCTATCCTCTTCTTCCTCTTATTCTGAACAAATCTAAAGTATCATATTCAATCCTAAAAGCCACATTTTAGGAAGGCAGTTGCTAAACTGGATGTGTCCAGATTAAGACAAAAAGGGTGGCAGACGACCACTAGATCATGCCATTTAGGGATAGTTTGAAGGTACTAGGAATGTTCAGTTACCTTAAGAGAAAACTCGGAGGGCATGACAGATATGTTCAAGTATGTGAAGAATTATCATAGAGACATTAACTGTTCTGCCTAGTTTATTCCAGTGCAGGCCCTTATCACATCATGCTAGACTATCAGTCTCTCCTCACTCTAATCCATCCTCCATTTACCCATGAAAGTAATTTTCCTAAAGCACAGGTATGACTATGTTACCACCATTCCCCCTCTACAATAAATTCCAGTGGCTCCCTATCACCTATGGGATTTGAATGTAAAATCTTCTATTTGGCATTTAAAGCCCTTCATAACTTAGCCTCCTACTATTTTTCCAGGCTTTTTACATCTTTCTTTCTTCAATGACACTGGCCTTGATTGCTGTCCCACAAACAAGAAACTCCATCTCTTGGCTCTATGCATTTTCTCTTGTTGCTACCTGAGCCTGGAATGGTCCCCCTCCTCATCTCAGTCTACTAATTTCCCTGGATTCACAAGTAAAATTTCACCTTCAATAGGAAGATTTTCCCATCCCCCTTTAATTCTAGTACCTTCCCTCTTATAATTATATCTAATTATTCTATAAAGCTATACCATATAGCTCATAGGTATATTTGTTTTCCTATTGTTCTTCCTATTTGATTGTGAGGTCCTAGAAGGTAGGGATAGTCTTCTGTGTTTTTGCATATAGTAGCACTTTTTAGCACATAATAGGTAGGCACTTAATAAATGTTTGTCGACTGATAAAAGAAGAAAACCCTGGAGCTGCTTACTTAAAACCTCTCTTCTAAGATGACACTAAATCATTAAAGACAATCCTGATCCAGTCATTAAATCAGCTAACTGTATTAGTTCTAAGGTAATGGAAATAAGAAATGTGAATTCTAATAATGTGGAACCTCACAAAGGATAAATTCAATATCTACCCTAAGGGAGACCTATTTGTTGCTTGCACTTTTAAGTAAAAGGACAGAGAAGTAAAATATTAATTATGCAGTGAAAAATCTATAAATAGGGGAGGTGCATGAAGGAAAAGTTTTTGTGAAAAATTATTTTAAAAAAAGAAATACTTTTAAATAAATTTATGTAACAATATTTATTAAGTTCATAAGAATAAATGCATTTACAAAAGCCACCTTCCATTCTGTTTTGGCAAATTATTAAGTTATGTGGGAGGCTGAAAAACACATAATCATTTTTCCAAAATTAGTCATGTGAACACATGAACTATACCTAAAGAACAATTTTAAGTTATTACTTCAGTCAACATTACTCACCCTAACTTTCAATATAAAGCAAGAAATGTTAGAAAAATAATTACCCAACAGATTAATAATTCCTTCATTATATGCTGCAAAGAGTCTAATGGCATCTTTGAAAAGGAGCATGAAGGCAGCATTTATTACACCATTGGTGAGCTCATTGCTATTAACCTGTGAAAAAATGAGAAAACATCAGATTAATGTCTTAGATAAAAAGCATCACTTTGTTATATATTTTCAAGCTATAAAATATTATACATCTAAGTAGTCAGAAAAAGTAAATTTAAAAAGATAATTCTAAGATCAAAGCCATTAAAGATAAAAAGAAAACTCATATACCAGAATTTTTGTAGTAGCAAGGACTAAAATAGGGTCCACTGTGAAATGACTAAACAAATTGTGATACACAAATATAATGGAATATTGCTAAATCACAAGAAATAATGTGAATTTTTGATTAGAGAAATATAAATTAAAACAACACTGATGTACCCACCTCATATCTATTAGATTGGCCAATATGACAAAGAAAAATGATCAATATTGGCAGGGGTGTGACAAAAATGGGACACGAATTCACCTACTAGTGGAGTTGTGAACTGATCCAATCATTCTGGAGGGCAATTTGGACCTATGCCCAAAGGGCTATAAAACTGTGCATAGCCTTTGATTTTGTAATAACATACTACTAGGTCTGTATCCCAAAGAGATAATAAAAAAAGGGAAAGAACCTACTTGTATACAAATATTTATAGAAGCTCTTTTTGTGGTGGCAAAGAATTGGAAATTAAGGGGATATCAATCAATCAGGGAATGACTAAACAAATTGTGGTACCTGTTGGTGATGGAACACTATACTATTGTGAAATAAGAAATGATAAGCAAGATGACTTCAGAAAAAGTTGAAAGGTTTTGCAGGAACTTATGCAAAGCAAAATTTGTAGGATGATTTTCTGTGAAAACTTTGCTACTCTCAACAACGAAATCAATGATCTGGGAGAATCTTGAAAGGCTTATGATAGGGAATACTATCCACCTCCAGAGAAAGAACTGTTGGATACATTTTTCACATCATGCATTTATGGTTTTATTTTGGGGTTTAGGTTATGTGAGAGTATGTTCTTATAACAACGAACAACATGGAAGTGTGTTTGACATGACAATAAAAAAATTAAATCTAGATTAAAAAAAAGAAAGAAAGAACATGAACAACTCTAAGGTACCACATCACACCTATTGTTTTGGCTAATGTGACAGAAAAAGAAAATGACAAATGCTTGAAAGTAGAAAAATAGGAACACGTACATGTTGGTGGTTGTGAATCAATTTAACCATTATGGAGAACAATTTGGAGCTATGTCCTGTATCCTAGGTAACAAGACCTATATCCAAAAGAGATCAAAGGAAAAGGACCTATCTGTCCAAAAATATTTATACAGAAGCTTTTTTTGCCAGTTGCAAAGAACTGGAAACTAAGGGGACAGCCATAAACTAGAAAATGGCTGAACAAGTCATGGCATATAATTGATATGGAATACTACTGTGATATAAGAAATGATGAAAACAAGATGGTTTCAGAAAAACCTGGGAAAACTTATATGAACAGATGCAAAATGAAGCGAACAGCATCAAAATATTATATAGTTATGAGCAATATTGTAATGATGAGTAACTATGAAAAACTTGGCTATTCTGATCAATACAATGATCCAAGACAATTCTCAAAAATATGATAAAAAATGCTATCCACCAGACTGAAGCACATTTTTCCATTTTGTTTTTATTGTTGTTGTTGGGGGGGGGGGGGGAGGAAGAGAACACACAACATGGCTAATATGGAAAAATGTTTATGATTTTACATGCATACTTGATATTACAGGAGGCGGCTAGGTGGCTCAGTGGACAGTCAGGCCTAGAGACAGGAGGTCTTGGGTTCAAAATGACCTCATCCATTCCCTAACTGTATGATCCTGGGCAAGCCACTTAACCCCCTTTGCCTAGCCCTAACTGCTCTTCTGCCTTAGAACCAATGTACAGTCCTGATTCTAACAAAAAAGTTAAGAGTTTAAAAAATATATTTTTTAATTGAAATATTACATTTCTTGCCTTCTCAATAGGTAAGGTGGGGCAGAGAGAGGATTCAGACCTCAAATTTTTAAAAAAACAAATGCTGAAAATAAATTTTTAAAAAAAGAACATGAAGATTTTTTTTAAAGAGGCAGGGAAGACAATAAGAACTGATCATAGTGAAGTAAATAGAATCAGGAAGACAATATAGACAATGACTACAATGTAAATGCAAAATCCAATACTGAACGTTAAATATTGGGGATGCGGTGGGATAAAAATGTTTCTTCTTTTCCTACCAAACTCCAGATCATTTTCAATGACTTTAGCTTCTGGTTCACTATCTCCCTTGTCTGACATCTGTCCTTAAACTATAGGAATTTAACATTTACCTCAAACTCCCTAAACTCCCAATTTCTTCATTTCCTCAAATCACATAACCCACCCCGATAAACTCCATTTGAGTTGCATATAGGGATTGGCACATAATAGATCTCACCATCATTTACATGTGTTCCATTTCCTTAATTAAAAATTGACATTTCCCTATCCGACAAAACCTGTTATCAGTCTACCTTTACCTATATCTCTTCCTTCCTTTTACCATTCTTCACCTTCATAAAAACGTTCAATCCTTCTACTCTTCACTGCTTTCTCAGGCCACCACCCAAACCCTAATTTGACTTTGTCTCTCCAATATCAATCCAATAATTAGCCATTTCAGCTCTCCATTGTAGTCTGACTGCTCTCAAATTACTTGCCCTGTTGTACTCATACTAGCCTCTGCTCTAGAATCCCTTGCCCTATTGTATTCATATCTTTCCTCCTCTCTTTCCAAACCTGTGCTGGTAATGTGTGTATTACACATTCTTGTTACCAAACTCAACTGGACTCTCCTGCAGCATAGCTGTCCTTTCCCCCCCCTCTTTGTTATCTATTTCCTTCCCCACAATTTTCCAAACCTTATCTTTACTCTTCAATCTTCCTACATCTTCCCCTCACTATAAGCTGAGGACCTTGCCTCAGCAAAAATTAAAGCCAGTGGAATAAAGTTCCTCTTTTTTTAAAAAATCTCAAAACACCTTGACATTATTTCCCAGTTCTATGTGTATGCTTGATGCTAAGCCTCCTATCTTCTCTCTCCTAGAGATTGCCTTCTCAATCCTTACTCCCCTTTACCATACTTCCTCCAATCCTCCCCTTTCTCTCTTCTCTCTCTGGATCCTTTTTTCTTTTCTTTACCTATTCTGTCAATGACTTCATCATCTCCCATCTATTCAACTATATGTTGATGATTACTGGATTTTTATGTTCTAAGCTTTCCTCAGAATTTAAGTCCAACACCACTAACAAATTAAGACATTTCAAATTGTATTTCCCAGAGATGTCACAAACTCAATATATTCAAAATTGAACTTATTCCTTCTCCAAAATAATGCTTCTTCCAAATGTAACTATATTTGTCAAAAGTACCACCATTTCTCCATTCTCCCAGTTTTGTAATACCAGAGTCATCATCAATTTCTCATCCTCCACACATATCTAAATTTTATCATTTTTACCTCCACAATATCTCTCCCATTCAATTGTCCCAGATAGCAACTTCCTTAAATCAAGACCATATCAGTTCTTGCCTAGACTACTTCAATAGCCTTTCAATTGGTTCCTCTTGCCACAAGTCTCCCAACTCCAGTCAATCCTTCCAACTGCTACCAAAGATTTTCTTTAAACAAAAAACTGATGTCCCTACTAACTCTAGAATAAAATATAAACTTGTTGAGCATACAAAGCCCTTCACAAACTGAATACAATCTAGAGTTCCAGGCCTAATCTTCTCTGTTCTTCACACACAACAGCCTGTTTATCATCTATCTCATAAAATTTCCCCCTTTGTTTAAGATATAACATCATACAAGCATCATCTTCTACATGAAGCATTTTCTAATTTCCCACTCCCCACCAAATGCTAGTGTCCTCATTTAATTAGCTTGAATTTATTTGCATTTGTTCTTATATTCTGTAGGTAGTTACATATGCAATTGTTTTTTCCCCCTCAGACTATTTGAGAGAAAAGATTATTTTATTCTTTGTACTCCAACTGGTGCCTAGCACAAAGAGATGCTTAGTAAAGAAGCAGAGGTACAATAAATAGAGCACTGGGCCTGGAATCTGAAAGAACCTAGTACAAATACAGCTTCAGACACTCAGTACCAGATAAATTCTGACTGCTTCAATTCATTCAACTATTAAAATGGAGTTAATAGCACCTACCTCTCCCAGGATTGTTTTGATCAAGTACTTAAAACCAAGCCTGACATATAGCAGGCACTTAATAAATGTCTCTTTCCTCCATTCTTTTCTTAACATTTCTTCATTAGTTTACAATGGTAAGGAGTAACTATGGGTATGGAACATTGCAAATAATGTTACTTGGTTAATTCTGCTGAACTGCCTTATTTTCTTTTCTTTAAGTTCTTTGTTTTAAAAGATGGCTCTCAGAATAAGGAAACAGAATAGGAATACACCAAGAAATAAGTGATACAAAAAACAAATTGTTTATCAAAATTCATAAACACAAACACACAAAAATTTAAAAGGCCAGACCCAGAGACAAATACTTAAAAAAAAAACCCAACCCTAAGATGTGGTAAAGAGCCCAAAATATTCCTTGATTCATTTCAAAGCACACTACTCTCACCTAGTGGTGAGGGGAAACACAAATATGTGACAAACAATACAGTACATATTAATATGTATCTTCTAAGTAGGACACTAAAGAAATCTTCATGTTATATCCCTTGTAATCTGGAAATCCTCAAATTCCCTATAGGCTTTAACTCCTCCAGAATTACTGAGAAAGTAAATTCTAAATACTTAAGACAGCATGACCACAGAAAAATGTGGCAATAGTCTTCACCTGCTTGAGAACAGAAGTGAATTGGAATATGTCTAATGGTAGTAGTATTGTAGAGCAAAATAATCACCCTCGGCCCTATGCTATGAATACAAAGAAAATACTATTTCTTACTCCATTGTTCCAAAAAGGAAAGCAGTGCTCACAAAATTACATTTAAGAAAATATCCTATAGGTGCCTTAATGGTTGGTGATCTATGGATGCAAAATCACCACATCTTAAGTTATCTCCACAACCTATAATCCCTTTCAACTATGAAGTTGGAATTATTTCGCCAAATATTATCCTAATATTTGAGTTAGTCATTTGAGATATATAGTGATTAACATAGACAATAGCATAGGCTAATTACATTCCTTAGCAAGTTTCTCCTCTTCTACCTAATGCAAAGCACCCAATGGATATAACAATAGCAGTAACATTCCAAAACTCAGGTTGACTACCAAATGTCTGACATTGGCATTTCTACTGTTTGCTTTCCTTTATTTCCCTTAACATTTAATGACTCTGGAAGCATGGTACTCTGTGCAAGTGTTAACTAGCTACCAGCAAATTTCAGCAGAATTAACTCTATTCATGCCATCCAGCCTGAAGTGAATCTAAATGGTCTATACAGACAGGCTTGATATGGCACTGCCAGGAAATCTATAAACCTCCCCCTGTAGATTTTTTGTTTTGTTTTACTATGGAAGACTTCTGACAAAGGTCAATTTCAAGCCATGTCTTCTGTAAATTCCACTTTCATAGATGGATCCAAGTCAACTCTGTCTATATCTCTTTTGTAGTTTGAGATTCAGTGAAACATCAAAGCTAATAGATGGTTATATATGCCAATAACATTCACTACCTGTATTTTGCAACAACCCTAGTATTTTCCTTCCTAGCCAAATATGGAGTATCTCAGGGTTTGAAGATTTAGTGACAAAAAAAAAAAAACAAACAAACCAGCTCTGATATTTCAGTAAGATTTTCAGGCTTCTAGTAATTAACTACCATTCAAACTAATGAGGCCAAATGTTACATAACATAAATTAACAAAAAAATACACACAAAATTTGGCACCAAACAATTCAAATAAACTAAATAATTATGGAAGGACAGTAACTATTTTATAAAACTACTTTTCTTTTGGAACTCATAGTACTTCACCCTATGTACCTGGTGACAAATACACAACTATTAGAACATTCTTTCCTTTTTAAGTAATTATACATTCATCTAAAAAATTTTTGAATTTCCAATTTTATTATTCCTCTAATTCCCTCTCCCACCAATAGAGAAGGCAAGTAACAGTTTAATTTTCCATGTAAAGTGAAATGCTGCAAAACATATATCCATTTTGTAAAAAAAAAAAAAACAAAAAAAAAACACAAAAAAAGCGAAAAAGTTTGTTTCGATCTACCCTCAAGACCTCATCATTTTCTCTCTGACTATAGAGAGCATTTTTTATTCATGGGTCCTATGGAATTATCTCAAATCAATGTACTAATTAGAGAAACTTGTCTTTCAAAAATGATCATCTTTATAATACTGCAGTAACTATGTAGAATGTTCTCCTGGTACCGATCACTTCACTTTGAATCAGTTCACATAAGTCTTCCTAAGATTTTCTGAAACCATCCTGCTTGTCATTTCTTATATCACAATAGTATTCCATCACAATCATAACATAACTAGTTCAGCCATTCCCCAATTAATGGACATAACTTCAGTTTCCAATTCTTTGCCACCACAGTAAGAGGTGCTATAAATATTTTTGAACATATAGGTCCTTTTCTTTTTGGTGGATACAGACCTAATAATGACTCAGCAGGATTAAAAGTTATGCAAAAAATTTTAGTACTTTGGTCATAGTTCCCAATTGTTCTCCAAAATACACCAGTTTACAACACTACCAGTCGGACATTACTGTCCCTATTTTTCCACATCTTCTCCAACATCTGCTATTTTCCTTTTCTGTCATGTTAACCAATCTAATAGGTGTGAAGTGGAACCCGAGTTATTTTAATTTGCCATTTCTGGAATTATTGGTAATTAAGCGCATTTTTAAAATAACTGTTGATAGTTTTGATTTCTTCTTCTGATAACTCACTATTTATAGCCTTTGACTATTAATTGGGGAATGGCTCTAATTGACTTAGTTCCTTTATGTTTGAGAAAATGAGGCCAATGAGAGAAACCTGTAAATATCCCCCCCCCCCCCAGTTTCATGCTTTCCTTCCAATTTTGACTAAATTAATTTTGTTTGTGCAAACTATTTTAATTTCATGTAGACAGAATTATCTATTTTACTTGCTATGATCCTCTCTATTCATTGTGTGATCATAAACTCTTCTGACAGGTTAATTTTTCCACACTTTCCTCAAATTACTGACATACCCTTTTGACCTTGTCTTGGTACACTATTGAGAGAGACTGGTCAATGGCTAATTTCTGCCAAATTGCTTTCCAGTTTTCCCAGCAATTTGTCAAAAGAGTTCTTAAACCCCAATGTTTGAACCTTTGGGTTTATCAGACACAAGATTACTATAGTCATTTACTACTATGTATTACAGTACCTAATCTAGTCCAATGATCCACTACTTTATTTCTTAGTACTAGACTATTTTAATGATTACCACTTTGTAATATAGTTTAAAATCTAGTACTGCTAGACCCCCTCCACATTTTTTTTCAATGATTGCCTTGAAAATTCTTGATCTTTTGTTCTTCCAGATGAATTTTGTTTCTATTTTTTTTTCCAGTTCTATTAAATCATTCTTTGGGAATTTGGCATGACACTAAATAAATAAATGAACTTAGAACTCTTATTTTTATTATATTGGCTTAGTCACGGACTACTCATGGGCAATTAATATTTCTCTAATTGTTTAGATCTCCATTTGTGTGAAAAGTGTTTTGTAATTACATTCACATAGTTCTTAGGTTTATCTTGACAGGTAGGTTCCTAAGTATTTTATATTTTCTGTAGTCTTTTAAATATAATTTCTATCTCTTACTGCTAGGTTTTTATTGGTAATACATAGAATGGCTGATAATTTATGTGGGTTTTATATCCTGCAACTTTGCTAAAGTTTTCAATTATTTAAACTAACTTTTTAGTTGATTGTCTAGGTTTCTTTATGTATACCATCATGTCTGAGAAAAGTGATAGTTTTGTTATCTCTCTGCTTATTCTTATTCCTTCACTTTCTTCTTCTACTTCTACTAGCATTTCTAGTACAATACTGAACAACAATGATGATAATGGATATCTTACTTTACCCATGATCATATTCACAAGGCTTTTAACTTATCCCCATTATATATAGATACTTGTTCTTGATTTTAGGTAGATACTACTTATTGTTAGAAAGGTTCAATTTATTCCCATGCTTTTTAATATTTTTAAGAACATTCTCTTATTTCTAAAATCTACCTTGCTGTGCTTCCTATGCACACTAATAGAAGTGTTATACAAAGTTGAGAATTTTTAAAAGATCAAAAAATTAAACAATCTACATTGCCATTACTTTTTAAAATTTAAAAATTACTCTTCTTTGAATATTCTTAATATTTTATTTATTCTTTGTGTCTGGAAAAGTGGTTCTTATATAAGGATATCTAATCAATAGTGAATTTTAGGAAAAAACTAGCGCACAAAGAAGGAAAAAATAAATTAAAAAGGGAAAAGTCTTCAAACACTAAAATCAAATGAAAGACAATTTAATTTGGAACATTTATTGATTTTACCAAAAGAGCACTTCACCCATTAAAACCTAAAACCTATAAAACATTTCATAACAAGAGTATGAATTGAAATGTATCTTTTCTAGTTGGGGAACTCTTGCAGGAATATAAAGTGTATTTAAATCTATTAATCACAGGAGTCAGGCATAAATAAAAGTATAATTGAACTTACATTAAAATCAAGAAGTGCATCCATCTGATTCTGAATAATTGGTACAGTTTTTAGGAGTTTTTCTGTGTTCATTGTTCTCATGACTCCATCAGCCCTAATAAAACAAACAAGAGAAAAAAAAATGAGTGTTATTAAATCTCAAAGCAATTGCCATATAGCTTAGAAATTCTAATGGAAATGTTAACAAGAAAATTTGAAACAAGAAAGCTTTTCTCCCAATTAATAACAAAACCCAAACCAATAGTATTTATATAGTGTTTCAAATTCCGCAAATTCTTTTTAAAATATCTCACTTTATCCTCACACCAACCCTCAGAGGAAGGTGTTATTATTGTTCCCATTTTACAGATGAGGACATTGAGACAGACAGTGGTTAAGTGACTTGTCCAGAAATACATAGCTAATAAACATCTGAGGCCATATTTGACTTAGATCTTTCTGATTCCTGCTCTAGCTTTCTATGCACTTTCTATGCAGCTATATCCTATTAATATTAAATATGAAACATCAGATATTATACGGGAGGAAAATAACAAAATAGCTACTGGATAATTAGAACAACTAAAAATAACTCCAAAATGCTCATGCAAAATGTTTACTACATAGATATGGCACCATAACATTACCAATTCTACAAATTCCAGAAGCACAGAATCAAAGTTTAAAGTGACCCGAGAGATCATGTAATCCAATTTTTCACATCCATTCTAAATTATTGGAATGAAAATTACACTTTTGATCTATTGCCTGGCATCTGCCAACAAGAATTTTCTGGTTTTGTTGCTAGGTATTTGAATGCCTAAGATCCTATGCTGTAGTATAGTATTTAAATCTACCCTCTAGGTGTATCAAAATGATCACCCTATTAAAGAATATCAAATGTCTGATTATTCTTAAAAGATGATTCAAGATATATATATATACATATATATATACACACATATATATACATACACACATATATGCAAGAATGTTATAAGAAGCCAATGGAATAGGCTGCAGTTCTGTGAGATTTTATAGATTAGCCCATTGAAAAAGAAAAACTGAACATATTTGCAAAGTTTCAACAAATATTAAGGACCTACCATGTACAAGGTACTATGTGGATACAAATAAGTATAAGACAGTCCTTGCCCTTTTCCTGAAAAAGAAAAATTTATGTCTAGAAAAGCTCACAAAGGAGCAGAAAAGCAATTAAAATGAAGGAAAAAAACCTTTGTAGCAAGCACCTCTGATAATGATTTGATGTCTAAGAAGGAAAGGGAACTGATATTAATACTTAAGAACAAGTCATTTCCCAGGAATCAAAGGAAATAGAGAGGCAATTTCCAAAAGAGGAAATCAAGCTAAGAACCATTATATAAGAAAATGTTATAAATTTCAATTAAGAGAAATGTACATTAAAATTCTTGGGTTTCACCTCACACAGCAGAATGACAAAAGAAAAAATGATGAATATTGAAGGAATTTTGTAAAGACATGCATAGTAGGATGCAATTGTTGCTATAAACTGATTCCACCATTCTAGAAAATAAGTTACAATAACAATAAAAGTCACTCAATTATATATTCTCTTTGTTCCAGGGATACTACATAGCTAGGTATACATCTCCTAGGAGGTCAAAGATAGAAAAATCCAATTAAAATTAAAAAAAAAAAGTACTTTTTAAAATAGCAATAAACTAGAAGCAAAATGAGTGTCCATCAAGTGGGAAATGACTAAATGAATGTATCAAAGTATCAATGTAGTGAAATATTATTGTGCCATTAATATTGAATATAAAGAAATCAAAAGAAAAACATGGCAAGATTTGAATTAACTAACGCAGAGCAAACTTGAGAACAATTTACATAATGAGCACATTTTTCTTAATAATGATCCTCAACTTCTCTATATCCTTCAAAATTTTCTATCACCATTTTCTTCTTTCTTCTCTCTTTTTTCATAACACTACTCTTCTTTCATTTCTCCTCTTAACTGGCTAACTACTTCTCTGTCTTCTCTACTGACTTTTCATCCATGCCACTTCTTCAGAAAGAGAATGCATGTTCCATTCTTTTCACTCTATTCTTGGGCCTTCTTTTTACTCTATTCTACCTTGCGTGGTGGTCTCCTCAGATATTATTATTATCTATATACAAATGATTCACAAATCTTTATGTTCAGTTCCAGAATCTCCACTGAGCATCTCCAACTGCCTTTTGAATAACTACATATACCTCATGGGCATCCTTATCTTGCGCCCCCCTCCAATCCTATTTTCCCAAATTTGCTATTATTGTCAAGGACATCATTATCCTCTCAGACACCTAGGCCAGCAACCTTGCTATCTTCCTACCCTTCATTCTCCATACACTCCAATCCTGAAATAAATCTTCTTATTTCTACCTTCATGACAATAATAAAATGCATCCCCTTCTCTCTATTAATACAACCACACCCTGAGGCTCCTTATAACTTCTTGCTTACACTAATATAGGAGCTTCAAAATTGGTCTCCATGCCTCAAGCCTCTCCCTAACTCAATCCATCAGCCACTAACTATGCAAAAATGATTATTCTACATTGAAGGTTTGACCCCAACTACTTTTCTTCTCTATGAACTTCAATGATACCTTATCATCTAAAAGATTAATGAAGTCCTGTTTTGGGCATTTGATTTGAAGCTATTCATAACCTGATCCCTTCCTACAATGCCAGCTTTCTTATATCTTTCTCCCCATATACACACAGTTCATTTTAGCTATACTAGCTTGCTTGCAGTTTCTTGAGTATTTTACTTTATCTTTCATATGTATCATGTCACGAGGCCCCATGCCAGTAATGTTCTTCCCCATACCTCTGTCTCTTAGTATCCCCATCTTCCTCCTAAAGAAAGGTTTTCCCAGTTAGCCATTTATCCCTTCTTTCAAATTACCTTCATAATTTTGTATATATCTATTTTATATTTACATTTTATCTACATGCTGTCTTTCCTTTAGAATGGGAGTTTCTTGAAGGGGGAGACTGTTATTTTGCCTTTCTTTGTATCCCCAAACCCTTAAGCCCTGTGTACGGCACATAAATATTCAATCAAGGACTTTAGTAGACTAGATGGTGTTCTACCTCTTCACAAAGATGTGCTAGACAACAGGTATAAAATGAGGCATACAACTTCAATATAATGATTGATTTTTTTTAAAGTTCACATTCAGATTGCTACATGTGGCAAATCTTTTTTAGGCTTCAGTATATCTGACTGAAAATCTGTGCATTCAAATCCTATATAGCACAGAAAATAAGTACTAGGCATGGAAATCTAGATTTTAGTTCCTAATTATTATCTGTTTGACCATGGGCATAGTTTTTTGCACCTATGAAGATAGGATTAACTCTCGCCCTTGCCTATTTTTTAATTAATCAACCAAAACCTTTAACATCCCTTCTTAATGCCAAGTAAGGGAGTTCCCAAGTCACTTACTAAGGTGCTTGACAACTCAAGAGGCAACTGCCCACCCCTAGGCAGGGCTAAGCAAATTGATTAGACTACAAGTGGAGGAAGGGACAGGAAGGGACACGGGAAAAGGACTATAAAAAGGCCTGAATTTCCTGTCTTCAGCTTGAGTCTGGCTTAAATCTTCAGCTTGAAGCTTTGGCTTGGAATTTGGACTGGGCTCCTGGATCTTCTCCTTTGGAGTTTGTCTTAGATGAGTGAGTAGCTGACCCTCCTTTCTTGGCTTCTGGAGAGATAAGGTCCAGGGAGATCTTATCCTCCTAAAGGAGGCCACATGGGTGGAACCCCCCATTAATTTACTATCAGATCCTCCAGCTGAGGGTTATCAAGCCCTGCTGGGGTTGCTCCAGACACCAGAGGAACATTTAGTGTGATAGACTAGACATTTTCTCTACCCTCTTTTTACATTTCTTTACTTTCACTCTTTCCATCTCTTTGTAAATAAACTACTCAAAGTCATCTTGACTTGAGCTAAAATATTTTTAAATCAGCAACCACCATATTATTATAGAATTCTCATATATTTAGTCAAATCTTAAATTTAATTCCTTACACACCTTTCCTTAACTATAAATAAAAGTAGATAAGACACTGAGACAGTAGGCAAAGCCAGTCTCCAATCTTTTGCATTTTTTAAAGAAAGCATTTCTAATCCCTCTTAATTCTAATGTCTTCTCACTTCTAAACTTTTTTCCTATTTTATCCTGCATGTATGTGTATATATATTATATAAGATATGTATATTTCCTTGTTTATACACAGCTGTTTATATATTGCGCCCCCCCCCCCCCCCAGAGCATAGGCTCCCTTGAGGAGAGAGACTATCTTCTGAATCTTTTAATAATCCCTAGCATTACACAGTACCTGGCATGTAGTATATACTTAATAAATGTTTTCTGACAGTTAGATTCAAGTACAAATATCATCTCTGGTATAACTCAATACTTTTAATCACTCATTGTCTCTGGCAATTCTCTAAAAACTAACTTCTATAGAAGAGCTACTTATACATGGAATTTCTTCCACCTACGAAATTCTAGGCTTAGACCAAGAGACCAAGAGTTCTTAATCTGATAAAAAAGACACTTTATTTTTACTAATCTCTATCTGAAATTTGGAATTTTCTTTAAATTATTTAAAAACATTCTGCTAATATCTCCTCAAACTCCCAAAGGGGTCTATGACTTAAAATTTTTTTAAGAATCCTTGATCTAGAAAAAAAATTGAAAAAACTAAAACTTTATCTACCTCAGTCAGGTGTTATAGTCAAATGATCAAATTTTTCTAAGTGCATAGTGCTAATAATTTAAATATTTTAAACAAGAATTTATAAGTGAAGCCCTTTTTCTTCAAACACTGGAGCCACATAAGCATTGTTTACATTTCACCTGGGAAAAAAATGGAATAGACTACTCTCCTCAATGATATAATTCAATTCCCCCCCAATTATCTTTATACCTGTGATAAATTCTATTGGAAGTTTTTAAAGTTATGTCAAAATTTTTTTTGATTAGGCAGTTCTCTTAGTGAAACTTACTTAATTATATTAGCAATACTCTATACATCAGATTTTCTCAGAACCTTCCCTTAAGCAAGCCAGTCTTTAGCATAAGGAGAAATCATGTTTGACATATTACCTTTATTTATATCTATAACACATATACATGTGCTTTATATATATAAAATCTCAAAAATTTCCTCTTAGCAGTTCCTAATACCAGGTAGTTGTGGGTATGGCAGTAACTTACAGCAACATGCTAAAATATCCATTGCCCAAGGTTATCACTTCATCAGTTGTTTGAGAGGGCAGCAGTCACTAAGTTCATTGTTTACATCAGGACAACAGAGCCCTTTTAGGATTCAAACTGATTTATCAGGGGTCAGACTGCCTATTGGCCAAATCCTAGTAGTAGATAACAAACTAGTGCCCTCTGATTTTTTAAAATATCAGTGATATTAATGGTTTCTCCCAAGTGTATCTCATACCTACAAGGCAGCAACTTATGGACTAAGTATAAAACAAAGACCATTCTAAAATTAATATATAAAATAGCTCATGTGCCAAAAGACCTATAGTTAAAGGATGGTAAGAAATTTAAGTTCTCCAACTTTCCAAATGAATAAAAACAGCATACACCTGTTAAAAAACCATACCAAGGCAAAAGAGCTGAACCATTATATGAAAATTAGGTATCACCTTTTTAAGAAAAAGAACTGTTACTGAATTTTTTAAAGTGACAACTCTCTAACTTAACACTTATTATTTGAGATCACACACTATAAGAAATTTGCAAATATATTAAGTAAGCAATCCAGATAATGGATGCCACAAAAGAAGGCAATCTCTGAGTTGGAAAGACCTCTGAGGTGATCCAGTTCAACCTTTACCCCAACCAACCTCTATTACAATGCCAACTAATAGTTATCTAAGCCAGTGGTGTCAAACTCAATAGACATGGGTTCATTAAACCATATATAAGGATCCCTGTGAGCTGCATATTTACTTAGAAAACTACATATTAATATTTTATATTTTTATTTATTTTGTTAAATAGTTCCCAATTACATTTTCATCTGGTCCAGAAAACACACAAGTCCGTTTGATTATATTTGTTAAGTTCTTCCAAATACATTCTTATCAGCTCTTGTTAAGTACAGGCCAGGGGCCTGTCATTCCTATATTTTAGGTCACTATGCAAAAAGTCCAATTCCAACTTAATCAAATATTATCTTTCAAATGCATTACTTCTATGAATTCCCTGATTTCACTGGGTAGAAACAAAAGAAACAAACCAAAAAATACCACTTATAATAACCCTAAGGTTTTGAAGCTGCCTACCTAAAAATCTTTTTTTTTTTTAAAGCAATATTGCTAAAAATTCAAACTGGCTTAATTGGTTGTGTCCACATCAATCTCCAAAAAGGTTAACAGCCAACCATCTGGACAAGTTTTTTTGAGGTTCTTTTGTCATACCGTGACTATTTGCCTTAGGAAGATAGCCAACATTTTACCTCATTAGGTCAACTGCTATTTCAGTAACCTTGAGCAGGAAGCCACCAATCACTATTGACTCCCTGGATGATCTCTTACTTAATAGTATCTATGCACTCCCTAGGAGATCAAACAACACCCTGTTCTTCTGGAAAAGCCCTATTTCTCAGCTCCAATTGTTTAGAGGTCTTTCTTTCATCTCTCCTGATTCACATTCTTCCACTCTCCACTTCTGTAATGAAGCTCAGGATTCCTTTGACCAATAGTTAGAAAACAGGAATATCAAAAACTAAACAAGAAAAGGTTTAACTTACCCTCTTTTTACTTTTGTGAAGTCAAATGCAACTTGTCTGTAAGAAACTGCTTTTTCATTTAGATACCTACTATATCGTCTAATAAATGTAGACATATCATATCCTAAAAAGAGAAAAAATTCCAGCCTTTTAGTAAATAAGTCATGAAATCAATAACTTTGCCTAGCAAAACAATATTGTATACAAACAAAATTAAAATGTCTTATAAAACCTATTAAAATTTTTATTGAGGGGGCAGCTGGGTAGCTCAGTGGGTTGAGAGCCAGGCCTAGAGATGGGAGGTCCTAGGTTCAAATCTGGCCTCAGCCACGTCCTAGCTGTGTGACCCTGGGCAAGTCACTTCACCCCCATTGCCTAGCCCTTACTACTCTTCTGCCAGAAGGTAAGGGTTTAAAAAAATTTTTTTTTATTGAAAAAAGTCAATTAAGGGACAAATATGTAATGTTACAGAGCATACTTGAAACGTATTTAAAGAAATATTTTATGATAGTGCTAAAATTATATTAGAATTTCATTATGTGGTTTGCATACTACCTCTTCATATATTTACTTTCTTGTGTTTTAATGAACAAAGTGTGAAAATGTTTCTTATATTTAGTAATAAGTAGTTTTATAATATAGCACTTTAAGGTTCACCAACCACTTTACAAATACTTTACTACTTAAGTTAAAACCCCAGCTAATCACTAAAGTGATTTCCTCCCAATGTCACAACATAGACATATAAACACCATATTGCTACATTTTCTTGAAATTATATATATTTTTTTATTTTTTTTTTACCTTGCAAGCCACTTTTGTCCAAAAAATTGCTTAAATTAAACAATGTGTTCCTTGAAGCCAAGTACTGGATAAAGCGCTAGAAAGGAAAAGAAATGCATATTATTTCAACCCAGTCTACGGCATCTTATTTCAACTACAAATTAACAATCAGAAAACTTATGGTTGAAAACTTATGGTTGAGGTATTCCATTAAGTTTTACAAGCTTAAGTTTTATAGCTCATGTGCTGGCTTCAGATCTAAATTTACCAACTGTGAAGAAATAAAGCACCATTATTAGGATGCTTACTGAAGCATCATGACTACAGAAATAAAAGAAATAAAAGCATTGCAGATCCTATAAGAAAAATGGTATTCTATGCTAGAACCAGTTAAAAGATTTAATTAAAATTGGTTAAACTTGCTCAAAAAGTTGTTTGTCACCAATCATCTAGCTTAAAGGCTAAATTTTTTAAGTGCCTTTAAAAAAACTAAAAAAACTATTTGAAAAAATTAACATACAATACTTAGGGAAGCAAAGTTATGCTAGCAAAGTATACTTAACCCCTACCAGATCTCTTTAAATGGAAATCAAATAAAAAAAAATATTAACTACCCACTGTTTTTTTTAAGCACTGCCTTCCAAAACAAGCACTACATTATAGACAAAAATGCAGAATTTATGTGAAAACATTAAAAATCCCATAATGCATCAAGCCAGGGGTGTACCTTGGTCATGAAACAGCTTGGCCCATTATAGAGTTATACCATATCATATACACACATTATAGAGTTATACCATAAATGTCCAGAATTAATGATATTACTTTCATTATTAATAGCAAACAACATTTACATAATCCCTTAAAATTTGTGTGGTGCTTTTTATATATTATCTAATTTAAGCCGTATAACAATTCTGCAAAAAAGAAACATATTACCAGAATTATCTCTATTTTAGTTATTGAAATTGAAGCTCATGGGTTAAAGGACTTGTCCATGGACACACAGCTATTAAGTAACTAATGAATGTCTTTCTGACTATGTCTAAGATTCTACTATTTACACACTCTCTCAGGAATCTATCATTCATTCTTCTCCTACTACTAAGACTCCCCATCTAAGCATTTGGGGAGTGAGGAAGAGAAGTGTGGTTTCTTTGTAAGACTTTGGCCTGGACCTTGTTCTTTTTTTTGCTACTAGTGACTGCAGTATCTCACCAGGTTTTATTATCTCTATCTAGATGATTCCAAATATATTTCCAGCCTTGGCCTCATTCCTGAGCCCTAGAAAAAGCCAATCTATTTATTATTATTTTATTACCAACCTAGTCATTCCTCCTAGTCATTAAGAATTCCATGTCTCATGGGAATATCAATCTCACCATATCCAACACTGAATTTATTATTTTTCCCAAAAAAAATCTTAATTCTGAACTTGACTATTTCTATCAAGGACATCTTCCTCCTTCCAATCGCCCAGTTTTGCATCTTCAGTGCCAACCTTAATTCTGCATCTATTCATCCTCCACATCAGCAAATCTTGTCATTTCTAATTCTACAACATTTCTAATTCTACAACATTTCTAATTCAACACATCTGTCCCCTTCTTTCCACTATAGTTCTAGTTCTTATCACTTCTCATCTGGACTACTATAGTAACTTCCTAATGTTCTTCCTACCTCTCATCTTATTCCTCTTAAAATAATTCTCTATAAAGCAAGTCACACTGATTTTGGCTGAAACATATACCATTCTCCTCAATAAACTCCAGTGGTCCCTTTTTACCATCAGGATCAGGTCACGGCAATTAGCATTTAATAAGAGCCTCCTATGAGGTGCCAGGTCTGGAGTTACTAGGATTTGAGTTCAAATCTGGACATGTCTAACTTTGTGATCCTGTGCAAGTCATTTATAATCCCAATTTCCCAGCCTTTGCCACTCTTCTATCTTAAAATTGATAATAAGACAGAAGTTAAGGGTTAGAAAAAAAGCATACTAAAGGATATAAACAAAGGCCAAAAAAACCGCCCCTGCACTCTAGGTGTTCAAACCTAGACAAAATGTAAACAAGTACAGACAAGATATAGACAGGCTAAAGTGAAGATGGGAATAAGATTAAGAAGAATAAGAAAAGGCTTCTTGTAGAAGTTGGGATTTTAGTTGAGGCTTGAAAGAATTCCAGGAATGTAATATAGCCAATGAAAAAGCCATCAGGAATGTCCAGAGTGTGAAACAGCAAAAAGACTAGCTTCACTGGATCTCAGAGGAGGGAGAAGGATTGGGGAGAGATTAAGGATTGGGGTCTGAGATTAAGAAGACTAGGAAGGGGGAGGAGAGGGCAGATTATTATATAGATTTTTAAAATTGATGTTGATAACAGGAAACCACTAAAGATTATTGAGTAAAGGGGAGAGAGGATCAAACATATACTGTAGGAAGATAATTTTGGCAACCAAGTGGAAGGGTAGGCTGGAGTGAGGAGAGACCTGGGACAGGCAAGGCAATAACAGTAGCCTATTATGATGTTTCAGGTGTTAAGTGACAGGCAGCTTACAACAGACAAGTAGCAGTTTCAGGAGAGAAAGGAGTAAAATAAACCTCGACAGACTAGAAATGTAGTATGAGAGTAAGTGAAGTGTCAAAGATAACATGTAGGTTGCAAGGAACTAAGAGAATTATGGTACCCTTGATGCTAATGGAAGTTAAAAAGAGAGAAAGAGAAAGATGGGTTCAAGTTTTGTATATGATGATTTTAGGATGTCTCTGAAACATATGGTTCAAGATGACCAGGAGGTTTTTGGAGATGTGAGACTAAAGGTCAGCAGAAAGCTGGCCCTGGATAAATAGATAATACCTGAAAAATCATCAGGAAAGAGATACCTGAATCCAATGAAAGTGATTAGATTCCCAAGCAAAAGGATGAAGAAGGCCCAGGACAGAGCTCTGAAGGCCACTCAAGGTTAGTGGGCATGATCTGAATGAAGAGCAAAAAGGACTGAGCATGAGTAGTCAGACAGGTAGGAGAAGTAGGAGAGAGCATTGTAAAAAAAAAAAACCCATAGAGAAGAAAGTACCAAACAAAAAGTGATCAACAGTGTCACAAGCTGCAGAGAGGTCAAGAATGAGAACTGAGAAAAAAGCCATTAGATTTGGCAATTATGAGATCATTGGTAATTTGGGGGGAAACAATGTCAGATGAATATGGTCAGAAGATAAAAATTGAAAATAAAATGTGAGAATGATAGTGGGGCAATCTTCTGTGATGGAGTGGGTTCACATAAGACAGATTTTTGCTTTGGAAAAAAGTGTCACATTTCAGGAGATAGAAGTGAGGCAGGAAATCATTCTGGAAAACACCTGAGTGATATGAGATAAGGATGAAGAGAAAAGGGAGAGTTTGTGACAACTGGCCTCCACTTTTTGAGTGAAATATGAGGCAAGGTTCTCAACAGAGAGAACCTAGAACCATGTGTGATTTGAGTAGACATGAAAAAGTTCAAAAAAACTATTGTGGTGAGCAGGATAGTGAAACAAATTAGGGAGATGTAAAAAGATTACTATGTGGCAGTGAAAAGGCTCAGTTAAAATTATATAACATATTTTGTAGTCCGGTCAGAATAGTTTTGTAGTTTTCTCCAGAAATTCCTCTGTTATTCAAAGATCTTCAAATCATGCCTTTCTAGTTTTACTGCAATTAGTTTCCTCCACACTTTTGTACTCTTGTCAAACTGGCCTAACACATAGTCCTCCATCTCCCACCTCTGAACTTGTGCATTAGCTATCCCTCAGATTTGAAATGCAATGCCTCTTTACCCCCAATTTTACACACAGATACACAGAGTATTTTAGTTCAACTTTAAGTTCCTTGGGGTCATGGACTGTTTTCACTTTTATCTTTGTATTCATGGCCCTTAGCACATGTCAGGAAGTCCTGGGTTCAAATCTAGACACAGATACTTCCTAGGTGTATGACCCTGGGCAACTCACTCAACCCTCCCCCCCTTCCCCCTCCCCCGGTGCCTTAGCACTGTACCACCACCACCACCACCCTTTGGCATGCAGCTATTTTTCTTTAACCCTTATCTTCTATCTTAGAATCAATACTGTGTATTGGTTCTAAGACAGAAGCTCAGTAAGGGCTAGGCAGTGGGGGTCAAGTGACTTGCCAAAGTCATACACCTGGGAAGTATCTGAGGCCATATTTGAACCCAGGAACTCCCATCTCTGGGCCTGGCTCTCAATCCACTGAGCCATCCAGCACCTCCGTGTGGTTATTGAAATTAATTGTTCACTTAATTACCATGGTTCAAAGAATGTTCCATTAATATGCATGTGCACCCACCCACCCACCCCCACACACACCCCCGTCTCTTAAAAAATAAAGTCAAATAAATGCCCACTGATTGATTTTAAGAGGAATTCCTACTTGTTTTTTATATCATATAAGTTAACCTAAAGCTCACAAACCTTACTCTATTTTAAATAACTTAATTTTTTTCAATTAAACATAGAAAAAAATTTTAATAAGTTATCTGGCATTTTTAGATCCAAATGCTACTTACTATCCCCTCCTCTCCTCCCATCCCACCCTCCACTATAGTAAATAGTCTAACACAGGTCATACCATGCTGTCATGCAATACATATTTCCACATTCTTCATGTTATGAAAGAAGACACATAGAAGAAAAAATTCATGAGAAAAATAGTGAAATATGGAATGCGCTTCCATCTGCAATCAGACTCCAAAAGATCCCTCTTTGGATGTGGATAGCATTTTTCATTGAGTTCCTTACCTTGCAATCTTGCACTGCTAACAGTTTACTACTTTAGTTGATCATCATAAAACATTTGCTACTTGTTCTGCTCACTTCGCTTTACATCAGGTTATGTAATCTTTCCTGGTTTTTCTGAACTCTTCATTTCTTTTAGCACAATAGTATTCCATTACAACCATATATACCACAACTTGTTCAGCTATTCCCCAATTGATGGGCAAATCCTCAATTTTGATTTCTTTGTCACAAAAAGAACTGCTATTAATATTTTTGTATGAGTAAGTCCTTTTTCCGAATCTTTAAAATCTCTTTGAGATATAGATCTAGTAGTGTTACTTCTGGGTCAAAGGGCAAGCATAATTTTAGGGCCATTTATGCATGATTCCAGACTGTTTTCCAAAATGACTAGATCAAGTTCAGTTCCACCAATAGTGTCCCAATTTTCCCACATTCTCTCCAACATTTATCATTTCCATTTTTGTTAATAAGTTAGCCAATCTCTTTAGGTGTGGGGTGATACCTCAGAGTTGATTTAATCTGCATTTTCTCTAATTAATTTGGAGATTTGGAGCACTTTTTATGACTATAGAATTTCCTCCCTAAAAACTGCCTGTTCATATCCTTTAACCATTTGTCAATTGGGGAATACTTTGTATTCTTATAATTTTGGATCAGTTTTCTATATATTTAAAAAATGAGGCCTTTTTTAGAGAAACTTGCTATAAAAGTCCCCCCTCCCCCCCACAATCTGTTGCTCCCTTATAATTTTTGTTGCATTGGCTTTGTTTGTACAAAATCTTTTTACTTTAATATAATCAAAATTGGGGACAGTTGGGTAGCTCAGTGGATTGAGAGCTAGCCCTAGAGAAGGGAGGTCCTAGGTTCAAATTTGGCCTCAGACACTTCCCAGCTGTGTGACCCTGGGCAAGTCACTTGACCCCCATTGCCTAGCCCTTACCACTCTTCTGTCTTGGAGCCAATACACAGTATTGACTCCAAGACGGAAGGTAAGGGTTTAAAAAAAATTTTTATATATATATATATATATGGATATATATATATATATAAAATCAAAATTATCCATTTTACTTCTCAATATTTTCTTGTTTTGACCTAAATTCTTCTCTTATCCTTACGTGTGACAAGTAAACTATTTTGTGCTCCTTTAATTTATTTATGGTTATCACCTCTATTTCTAAATCATGTATTCATTTTGACTTAACCTTGGTATATGGTGTGAGGTGTTGATGTAATAACAAAATTGATTAATCAGGTAATACATAAAGAATTTTAGCCAGTGCCAAAAACACAGCTTACCTCATTTCCATATACCATCAAATGGTGAGTTGTGATGAGAGACTTGAATACCACCACCCAACTACTGTTAGTAGTTCTTTCAAACAAGCTGTCTGCCAACTGGGGGATGTTCACATTCATTTCATTTGTGCACTGGATTAAATCTGAAATATAAAAACAATGTTCAAAGGAATTTCTATTGTACCTGGTACTGAAAAAGGCACTAAATCTTAAAGAAGCAATCGAAGGCTCGGCTTAGCACTAAGGATTCTTGGGTCCAAAAGAGAAATGCAAGCTTATTTTAAAACAAATCATGTGAAATCAAGTGTAGGGTAATATCTTTAAAAATGCAAAACTATACCCAAAATTCTAAAGTGACTCATACACCTAAATCAGGCCCTTAACATGGATCCCTCTCATGAAATAACATGGTTGGGAGAGAGGCTTTTGTAGCCATATTGATAACAGAACATTAATGTTATTCCTTTTACTTGCTAATACAATTCTCCCCTAAACAATTTAGTAGTCGTAGGAAAAATAGTAATAGTTAGAAGCATGCATAGAAGCAGTAAAAAAGATCACGTTTATCAAGATTCTCTCAAGGATGATAGTTCTACATTACTAGAAAAATTAAATATATCTGCCCTATGATATGACTGGCTCTCTACTCCAATTTAAACAAATATTCATAAGTATCCATAAAGTGTATGAAATATTGGCATTATGTTAACAGAAATAGTGTAGAACTACTCTCAATAAGCTTAGGATGGAAGAATAGAACAAGTACATAAATATGATGAGAGAATGAAATAAATCCAAAGGTAATCTAGATAAATTTCTATGAGACATTTATGGAAGGTAGAGAGATAAGGGAATATTTTAAGTAGGAAAACAGTCTCTGAGTTAGGTGTTGACAGGGAGGGGAGGGATATAAGTAGAACAGAAGGGGAAAAGAGGGAGAAGAGACATTTGCAGAAAGTATGCAAAAAAAATCATAGGATCAGGGTTAAAGTAATAACAATTCTTTGAAAGTATCTAATTCAACTTCCCCAATTTAGAAATGGCAGTAGAAGAAATTAAGACACTTGTTTATGAAGACAATTGGGATTGGATGATAAATTCTCCAAATCTCTTTCAACTCTGAGACAATAAAAGGCTCAAAAAAAAGGGGGGGGGGAATGGCAAGTAACCCACTTTTGGATAGACTAATATGCCCAAAGGGAATTATTATAAAAAATATATAGCTGGCTGCACAGGTGAGTCAAATTATGAAAGGCTATGTTTCCTATTCTTCCTTTATTTTAAAAGTTCTATATACTTGGAATTTCCTTTAGTTGTCTCCTTCAGTTAGCTCTATGGATTTTTACTCTCACTATAAGAACTAGAGTATCACACTAAATCATTTGAGAAAAAAAATCTCAATATACATTTTGGCTTAGGTAATCATATCATCCAGGACATTACTCTTGCATGAAAACTCAGTAATCCAGAAAGTTCAAATAACTAAATTAAATATATCTGAAGTATTACCACATGCTAAGAGAAGAAAACATGCATAAGAGCATAGCCATAAAGTTTGCCATCTAAGGTTATCTACTAATCCCTTTATTTTACCAATGAGGAAACAAAAACTTAGGTGATTTAACAATTCAATTCACCCTACCAAATCTACAAAAGGAAGTGGAAAGGAAAAAGCCAAATATGGAGGTTTTTGTCAAATTTTATTTTTAAATGTGTTAAAACATCACAAAACTACAACAAAAGCATTTATAAAAGTCAGTAGGCAAAAAAAATGATAAAACATTGTGGATACAGCAGAGGGGAAAGGCGTATATCTATTACCATGCTGTAAGGCTTCTGAAGACTACCACAAAAATACTGAAGCATAAAACTCACTCATTATTCCCTTTAACCTACCAGAATTCCATTAAGGACACTGTAGGAAAGGGCTTTTATCCCCCTTACACCAAAAAACAAGATATCATATATAACAAATCATCAGACAAAAGCTGGCTTATATCTTAAGGCAGTGATGGCAAACCTTTTAGAAGGACAGGTGATGTCCTATAGTATGCATGAAGAGGGGGAGGGGAACAGTCTGTCCCTGCCCCTGACCCCATCCCCTTGGCTTTCTAGTAACAAATTCTGGTGCTGGTGAACCCATGTCCACAGAGAGTGCTCCCTCTGGCACGCCATGTCATAGGTTCGCCAACATAGTTTTAAGGTATGACTATTTTCCTTTAAGGAAAAATGCAAACGTGCACAATGTGGTAACAAAGCATAATTCAATGGAACCAGAATGTGCTCAATGACTGTAACTACACTAAAAAGAGCTTCATTCAGACTTGGAAGGGAAACAAAACAAGCATTTGGGGATCAATGATTTTCTGTTTAATTTCGGCATCCTCATTTTAAATGCCCATTTTGATAAATGAAGGATTTTATGATAACTTTATTTCTTCTTTTCCGCATTCATTCATGATAAATATAATTAAATTTATGACAATTTCAATATATATTAACAGAATTGATTCTATTCCAATTTTCTAAGTCTAACTGAAATAAAGTACTAAAACACAGCTTAGGTATTCTGCCTCCAAATCTAGAATTCTTTCCTTGAATCATACTGTGCCCAACTAAGCATCCAAAAACAATACTGGGGAATATTTAAGAAAGCATCAGTTATTAACCTTATTTAGTTACAGATGAACAAAGGAATTTTTCTTATGCTATTATGTAAAATAATAATTAAAGTAATCACAAGATGTTAAGATTTGTAATTAACATATTCCTAAATATATATGGATTTATTGTCATTTCAATTTTTTCAGTTGTGTGTAGTTTGCCATTTCCTTCTCCAGCTCATTTTACAGAAAGAGAGGTAAGCAGTGTTATGTAACTTGTCCAGGGTCAAGTATCTAAGTGTCTCAGGCTGGATTTGAACTCAGATCTTCCTGACAGAAGGTCCCTCTTCAATAAATCAAAAAAAGCATCCTACATATGATGTACTACAGAAATATTAACAATATAAATCACTCTATGTGGTAGCTAGTTAGACAGTGGCTAGAGCACAAAGCCTGGAATCCAAAGGACATGTTCAAATCCAGGGTGGCCTTGTGACTCTAGGCAAGTCATTCAGCCTCTGTTTACCCAGTTTTGTCAACTGTAAAATAAGGATAATAAAAGTACCTACCATGCAGGGTTGTTGTGAAGATAAAATAAAATATTTATAAAGTGCTTAGCACAGTTCCTGGCACACAACAGGTACTTAATAAATACTTGTTTCCTTTCTTCCTTATGAATATGACAATCCAAATTAAATTAAATTAATTAAATTTGTTTATTTATTTATTAAATATTAAATTAATTAAATTAAATATGCAAATTCTACTATGTATCTCAATAACATTTCAGCTATAACCAGTAATTTTCTCCACATAGTATGTTTTTCTGTACAATGATTCTATTCATAAAGAGAAATCTAAAAATGCTTCCAAGACTCAGCTTCAAATCTCCAGAAGAAAAATGTTTACAACACTTCAAACCAACTCAGAAAAGACTAGTCCAATCAAAATCCAAGCTATTCCATGCCAATGTTTCAAAAGCTGTTTCGTTCAGGTCTCTTAATCCAGAGAAACCTTTAGAATGATAAATACAATTTCTCCACCTCCCAAAAGAAAGCCTAAGGATAACTTTTGAAGCTATAAGCTTGAGTTATCATAAATGTTTCCCAACTAGTGTGTTTTTCCAAGATACTACTCAGTTTAAGGAAATTCCAGGTCAGTGAACTCTCCCAAATCAACTGGCATTACCAAATTTTCTACCTCACCACCCTTCAAAAGTGTTTGTTGAAACAGTTTCTCATTAAAGCTTTAAGGAGCTAACAGAGAGATTTGTTTCTTTTGTTTATTTGGATAGGGCTTCATCGAAAATATATCCAATTCCTAGAAACGGATAGATGGCATTTTATATTGTTATGCATGTATATAAACATAAATACATGCAATACACACAAACCCTAACATCTGGCCAGGTTCCACAATATTCTAAATATATATTCAAAATTAGTGGTGTTCCCTTTGAAGTAGTTAGGCTGAAAATCAATAAGCTTTTTCTAAAAATCTTTTTTCTTCAAACATTTTTAGAACTCCATTTTATAACCTGATCCCTTCCTACCTTTTACTATCTTCTTATACCTTATTCCTCACCCCCTCCACATAATGTATGTGACACTGACCTTCTTTGAATAAAACATTATCTTATATGTATCAGAAAATATCTGAAAAAAGTATCTGAAAATAAGATGGTTATTTGCACAGCCTGTCTCATTTATCAGGGAGGCTTTCTCCTTGTCCCTGAATTCTAGATTCCCCATGTTCCTTCAAATTTCGGCTAATGTTACATCTTCTGCAAGAAGTGTTTCCTAGTCCTGTTTAATCTTAGTCTCTTCCCTCTGAGACTGCCCCCAATTTATTCTGTGCTAAGGACTGCACTTCATAAATATTATTCTCATTTAATCCTCATATCAAGCCTGGAGCTTCATTTTATAGGTAAGGAAATTAATACCAAGAGGTTAAATAACTTGCCCAAGCTAATAGCTATAAAACTAAAAAGCACATAATAAGTAAATGAAGCTTGATTTGAACTCAGGTTTTCTTGATTCCATGCCAAGTGTTCCATCCACTGTCCCACCCAGGTGCATATGCTAGTTGATTGACATTAAAAAAAGGACCACTACCATTTTATATCCTTCCTATGTATTTCAAAAAGGTTGTAAGAGTTTAGGGAAGCAGGTTAATTGGGTAATTAGAGTTTGTTTTATAGAACCAGGTTTAGAGTTGGGAGAAGAAAAATAATTATTTCACGGTGAAATAATCCTAGAGGGAAGCAGAAGAAGACTTTTTAAAGCCTTTTTGGAATTACCCTCATCTTTTCTTCCTTGGAAATTACTTGGTCAGTTGTCATGTCATAATTTGGCACGGTATTCAAGTTGAAACCAAATTTAAGCTTTGAAAGAAAAAAAAAATCAGCAGACCAAGAATGTGATGAACCAGAAGGCTGATACCCCACCTGGACTACTGTAATAGTTTTCTAATTGGTTCCTAACTCACCTCATTCCTTCTCTTTTCAAGATTTAACACAACTGCCAAACTGACATTACTAAAAAAACACAAATTTGACCATATCACTCTCCTACTAAATCAGTTCCACTGACTCCCTCTTGATTCTCAAATAAAAATGCAAATTCTTCTGTTCAACTTAAAAAAAAATATTCCATTATCTGATTATGGTCTAACCATTCTGAATTTACTTTGTTGTTTTCTGGTTTTTCTTTTTTGCCTTTCTTTGACCCCAGTCCTTAGCATGGTGCCTTAGACATAGATGGCACTTTTAAGTGTTTGTTAACTTTACTATCCCTTCAGCAAATGTTCACTGGTTGTGTCACAGATTCCCTTTGGCAGTCTGGAGAAGTTTGTATCTCTCTTCTCAAAATATGTCTTTTAAATAAAAGACTTCTGGATGCCAAGATGGCAGAGTAAGAAACACTTACAGTCCAATAGCCACCCTCTAAATATCCACAGAAGAAATGAAACACTTCGAAATGAATCCCGGAGCAGCAGAACCAACAGAAAAAGGGGTGAATTCATGCTCTGGCCCAAAACAACATGAAGAGACAGCAAGGAGGACTAATCTCACTGGGTTACCAAGCCTCAGCGGAAATCAGACATAATACAGCACAAGCCTCAGGGGAAAGAACACAGCTGGCTGGGCCCAGCCCCAGCAAGAGAAGAACAGAACTGGCAGCATTGGGAGGAAAACAGCTTTGAATAGTCCCACCCAATGAGAGGCCAAGCACCACCCAACAGTAGGCAGCAGTGAGGAAAAAACTCAGCAAAGTCCAGCCTCCACAGGATTGGGCAGGACCCAATTTGACCCAGCTGAACTGAACAGTTACAAACTTCTACACAGCAAGCCAACCAGGTCACTTCTACAGAGTGCCCAATCTGGGATCTAGATAGCTGAGTTGGGCCTCAGGCACAGTACAAGCACAGTACTCCCTCCACCCCAGTTACACTTCAGTATATAGACAAAATCGAAGGAAAAAATAACTCCAAAATAAGTAAAAGACAGAAAAAATCCAACACTAGAAAAATAATTCAACAGGAGAGATGACCAAAACACAAGCTCAAAAGAAAACACCAATATGAAAACCAAAATGAAAAACAATATGAAAACCAAAATGAAAACATGTGAAGATTCTAAGGAAAATGTGAATGAAAGTCAAGTCCAAAATGAGCTCCTGAAAGAGCTCCCCCAAAAGAATAGAAAAACAAATAATATAGAAAAAAAATCAATAGCTTAGGACAAAAACTTACAGGAGAAAACAGTTTCCTAAAACAGAAATACAATACTTTAAACAGGACAATAACTCCCTAAGAAAAGGAATACAAAGCCTCAAAGAAGAAAATGGCTCCCTAAAAATTAGAATTGAACAAATAGAAGCTAATCACATAAGACAGCAAGAAACAATAAAACCAATTCAAATGAATGAAAAAAAAATTGAAGAAAATCTAAAATCTCTCACTGGAAAAACAAATGGCCTGGAAAATAGATCAAAGAGAAATAATCTAGGAATCGCTGAATTGCTTGAAAGCCATGATCAAAAACTGAACTTGAATACCATATTGCAAGAAATGTTTTTGCCATTGATATTTTTTTTAAACCCTTCCCTTCCATCTTATTGATTCCAAGGCAGGAGAGTGGTAAGGACTAGGGAATGAGAGTTAAGTGACTTGCCTCGGGTCACACAGCTGGGAATTTTGCCACTGATATTCTTGAGAAATTGAAAGAATCCACCAATTGCTTCCTGAAAGAAATCCCAAATTTAAGAATCCCAGGACTATTATAGCCAAACTCCAGAATTCCCAAGCTGAAGAGAAAATATTACAAGCAGCAAGGGGGTAGGGGGTGAGGGGGAAACAGTTCAAATATTGTAGAATCAGTCAGGATAACAAAATCTAGCAGCTTCTCCATTAAAGGATCAGAGAATGGAATACAATATTCTACAAGGCAAAGACCTACAATAAAAAATAATCTACCCAGCAAAACGAAGCATAATAGCCCTAGGGAAGAAATGGATATTTAATTAAAGAAACTTCCAGTGAATTCCTGATGAAATGACCAGAAAAAAAAGAAAGAAAATTTGATAGTCAAATTCAACACTCAAGAGAAACAAAAGAAAGTAAACTGAAAAAACTCAAAGGAATGAATGGAGTTAAAATATTTATATTATGCGTAGGAAAATGATAAGTAGGATACTTGAGATCTTAAGGTATAAGAGATACCTAAAATGCTTAATATATTTTAAAGTCAACTAAGAGAAACAATGGAGTTAAACTGATAACATTCTCTTCATAGGAAAGTGATAACTAGAACAGTACAAGAGCAACTTAAAAGACTTTAAGGGAATCAAAAGGAAACAATAGATTTAAACTAATTACATTATATTAAGAAGATAACTAAGATGTTTAAGATATATATGACACTTGAAGATGCCCAAATTACTTGGAATACTTATACTGAAGATACTTAAGAACTATCACTATTATGGCAAGGAATAGAATAAGTTGAATATGATAGGATATTTTTTAAAAATCAATGGCTAATAAAGAGGAATACACTGGGAAAGGAGAAAAGGAAAAAAAGTTTGGGGTAAATTATCTCACATGAGTTATGCAAGGATCCATACAGTGGAAGGGAAGGTGGGGGTAGGGGTAGAGGGTGGTAGGCAATACTTGAACCTTACTCTCACTGGAATTGGTACAAAGTGGGAATAACATCCATCCTCAGATCCAGAAGCCTATGTTACTCAAATAGAGAAGAGAGGAAAGAGGAACCAAAAAGAGGACAGGACAGACAAAAAGAAGGGGGAAAACTCGGGGAGATGGGTAAGCAGAAGCAAAAACAGTATAAGAGAAAATGCATAGGAATACCAAAAAAAAAACCTCTTAAAGTGAAAATAATTATCAAAGTACTTAAAATTTCGCAGATTCCAGGTTAAGAAATATATTAATAAATATTGGGGGGGGGGGGGGGGGCAGCTGGGTGGCTCAATAGATTGAGTCAGGCCTAGAGACCGGAGGTCCTAGGTTCAAATCTGGCCTCAGACACTTCCTGGGCAAGTCACTTAACCCCCATTGCCTAGTCCTTACCATTCTTCAAGATGGAAAGTGTGTGTGGGGGGGGGGGGGGGGGGGAAGGAGAAAGAAAGAAAAAGAAATATTGCCCTATAATACAGCCATTGTATTTTCTTTACAACACTCAACATTTGAATCAAATTGGTCTGATCACTGTTTCTTATACAATACCTATTCCAATTTCTAGCTTTTTACATAGACCATCTCCCAACAGTCCCTTCTCACCTCTGCCATAAGGAATTCCAAGTTCAAGCTCAGCTTAAGTACCACATCTGATAGGAAGGCTTTCCAGATTTCTATAATTGATCATATATTTTCTCTCTGGGATATTATCTGGCATATGCTTTGCATATATTTTTAATATTTATTTTCCTATCAACATACAATTTCACTCCCTCTTGCCACAAAACTTAACAGCAGGGCCTATTTAATTTGTCTTTATATCCCAGGTACCTACATCACAGAGCATAACATACAATCTATGCTTGCCAAGTGAATGAGAAGGCTTATGTTAGCTAATATATGGCAAGAATTTAATTAATTAGTTAAGACTTCAACTGTTAGCTTCAATGAAATCCTTGAAACAAAAGGGCCCAAATCAAGTCATTCAAAAAAGACTAAGATGTACAGAAAGGATTTTTTTTTTTAATTAAGAGCTCTGATTCCTATAACTGATGCACAAATCAACAATTCATATAAGCATGATGTCTGAAATAGAGAGGTTAAGTCACTGACCATGCTTAAGAAAGCTAGTAAGGGTCAACATTAGAAACTGAACCCAAGCCTTCCTTACTCCAAAATCAGTCCTTTTTCTATGCTGCCAAGCTTTCTCTCAATAATGGGATATTGTCTTTAAAAAATTGACAAAAGCATCAATTTGTAGTAAGTAGAGCAGTACTGCTCCTGGACCAAGGCAGCAGCTGTGACAAAGTTCATTTTATGTACCTTCAGGGGCCAAAAGTCATGTGATTTTCATTTCCTCTACAAAATACAAAGAACCGCTTTGGTTTGTAGCTAAAATTCTTCATTACTGAAGCTGGTATTGTTTGTAATCTGAACTAAGAATCATGGTCTTTCTCTTATGTAAAATGAAAAGATTAAACTACATATAACCTCTCAGATCTCTTCCAGCTCTATCTATGATAATGCCACCATTTTTACTTTCTACACAAACCAGTAGAGAGCAAATAGCCAAGCAAATCATTTTCTTTGACCAGGGGGAAAGAGGTAGAAAGTTTGGAATACCTCAGAAGGCTAACAGATATTAACTAGTTAGCAAGGAAAAATCTAATTAATGAACATTTAGACTACAGGGAAGCAAGTCTATTATAAAAACTGTAAACACCCCCAAATCTAAATCTCAGCAAGAATGAAAATTGAGCAAACTCAAATTCCAGGGAACTGAAAAACAAAGTTTATGGCTCTTCCATGAAAAAACAATTGTGCTAGCTAAGTACAAACTAGTCCCAATCTTGGGGGGAAAAAAAGACAAAAGGCCCTGAAAAAGGCATCTCTACTATCCAACTTTGCAGAAATGATCAAGTGTTTCTTGTTATGTTAAAAGAAATAATCCAGGTAAGAAAAAGAGATGCTTCAAAATTAAGAAATACAAATCTGCCACAAGGTTGAAAATATAATGTGACTGAAGAATGAAGGAAGAAAGAACCTTTGAACAGTTAACTATAAAAAGGCATGAAACTATAGGTCAATTGGGACTTCTAAACAGCAACTGATTCCACATTTCACAGATTTAAAGTACCACCAGGACCAAAGAAATCCATAATTGATCACAAGAAGGGGTTTAGTGCTATGATCAGTGACACCTAACAGAGAAGCTAGAAAGCTGTCAGGACAAGCACAATGAGTGTGTATGCCATTTTTCAGGAGTAGGAATCTTAGACAAATTTCTCATATCATTTGCTCCTCAAGAAAGAAAGCAATAATCACTAGAGATTATAAACCTTCAGACAGAAAACTAAAAGGTTTCAAAAGAAGAGGATCTGCAAAGACGTTTTCTATTAGGACAAAGTCAAAGAAGTTTATAATTAAATATATAAGACATCTGGAACAAGTCTTCAATTCTAGGTTATGGCAGGAAATGAACTATGGGGAAAAGTCAAGACTAGCCCAATGTATTGTACTTAAAATTCTTTTTGAAATGTAGTGTTTATAACATTAAATGGAATAAGATCAAATTAAGTTCAATGACTATTTATAAAACAGACTTAAAACGTTTTTCTTTTCAAGACATCCCTAATATTACTTTTAAAGACACATTTAGGTACCAACTATCTGATTGCCTTTTCTCCATACAAATCAATTTAAAACATTTTAATACCTTAAACTAACCCTATCTTTAAAACACTAAATTAAAACTATAAGAGTTAAAATTAAGGAGTAGAGAAACTCAAGAGAATCCTTTCACTGCTTCAACAATCTTAACCTTCATAAATCAGAACTCAAGGTTACTATTATAAAGCATTTATTAAGTCCTTACGCTGTGCCAAGAACAATTCCACTGTCTTAGAAATGTTTTTTTCCCCCCATGAATATGATTTCAACCTGCCACACATCCAATTCAAATAGTGATAATCTGTTTTTATTTCTAAAATCTTTTTAAACTCAATTCCCTGAGCATCCTACTATAGTTCTTAATTCTTGCCACTGGAGGGCACCAATAGAACATAAGAAAATGGGCCTCTCTCCAAGTCTGGAGTACAAAATAAGTCAAGTTAACAGCAAAATACACCTTTTAGGAATCACTTGATAGAATAACAAATCAACACCAACATAAGGATGAAAAAATTATAGTACTGAGATACTAATGGATATATCTATGAAATATATTAATGCAATGTATTCTTTCTTACTTGGATGAGCTACTGACAAATGACACTAACCTGTAAAAAGTTTTAAAAGTCATATGCCCAAAATTACAAATACAAATCAGTAAAAAGAAGGCTTGCCTTTGCTTTTGTTTTGTTTTGTTGTTGCATTGTACTTCTTTCTTTGGGTTATACTAATATAAAGAAAGCACTTGCAAAAAGATCTAGCATAGAACCCAGAGAAAAATAAGATAAGAAAAATAACATGAGTCATATAAGTGTCTCCATTTTCTAAGCAGGAAATGAGGTGCAAATAAAAGATTTAATTCAAATCAACCCTTAATAATATTTCACTTTTAATTTACTTTCACCATAGCTACAGCTATAATAAAAAACCAAGTATATTCTGAACTAGTACTACAAGAGAGGCACAATTTGGTAGAAATTGGGGGTGGGGAGGCTCGATATTGTTAAATTTTTCCTTATACTATTATATATTTTACAATTGAAGTTTATGTCCTTTTTTGGATCATGGGTCTGTTTCAGTAATCTGGCTAAGGACCCTCTCAGAATAATGATTTTTAATATATTTCAGGTAAAAACTGGTGAAAATTAAGAAATGTTGGGTTTTCTCTCCATCCAACCTCATGAACCACCTGAATCCTATCCTATGCATAGGATTAAGAATCTTTGGTTTAAAAGAATTGGGAATGTGAATGTCAAGGTTATAACTACTGCCATTGGTTTATTCTCCCTTTCAGGACTGCCAAAAGCTGGTTTTCAAGAGGTCTGATACTTTAAATTCAAGAGTCTTGTTTTACTTTGGTTTTAGTTTCTTTAACACTAAAATTATGTTAAGATGCCATGTCTGCTTTTCCGAATTTTTAAAAAATATTCTTAAGGATCCTTTGCAAAAGAACATTTATCAGACAATGCATCCCAATTTTTTGGAGCATATGGTCACAATCATGATAATATTCCTACATGTCTTCCCCCAAGTCTAGATCTTCCTACCTCCTCAAAACAGTAAAAAAACCATATGAATCGGTAAGTTTCTCAGGGAGCTTAAGCCCACAAATATTTGGATACCCAAAGGTGAAAAACATTAAGAGTCATTGTTAGTTGATAGAAAATGTATTTCTGGAAAATGTTTTTTGTTTTGTTTCAAATGATTAAAAGTATAGTAGTAACAAATGTAGCAGGAAAAACTGTCAAATGACAAAAAATTGTACCTTTTTTTATACAAACTTAGTTTGAGTTCTATAAATGGAAGAATTAAACAGTTATAATGAAAGCCTATTTAAAAAGCTACAAATATCTTCTCATAGGACTACAGATTATGAACTACAAGATCAAAATGGAAGGGAAGTAGGAAATAAACATTTATGTAGTGCCTATTATGTGTAAATTTGCTTTAAAAATATTATCTCATTTGACCCCGACAACAAACCTGTGAGGTAGGTGCCCTTATTTTTTCTCATTTGACAGCTAAAGCAAATAGAGGTTAAGAAACTTCTCTCAGGGTTATAAAACTAAGTGTCTAAGGCTGGATTTAACAGAGATCTTCCTGATTCTAGGCCTGGTTCTCCATCCCCTGTTTCACCTAGTTACAATCAAGATCTCTTCCAACTCCCTCATTTTAGAAATACAGAAATGGATTCAAAAAGTAAAATTATTCGCCTAAGGTTATACAGCTGGTAAAAGCAAGGGTTGGAACCAAGGGCCTGACTACAAAACTAGCACTTTCTATTAAACCATGCTGACTCCTAAATCTTAAAGTAGTTTGATTTACATACATAGTCCTTCCTATTAAAAGAAATTATTTTTAAAAAACCACCTGTTTCACAACAAGTATCAGTATAATACTCATATTGAAAATTACAAAATTATCCTAAAGTGTTCAATATGTCCTATAAATCTCTTAATTTGTAGAAGGGAACAGCTCTATTTTTGAAGCCTCAGACTACATTTCATTATCTAAAAAAAATATAATATGTAATAGTCTTCTGCTGTTGAATCATTAACAATTTTTACCTTTAAAATTGCCAGCTGCAAAGTGATAACATGTTTATCTCAAAAACATGACATGTATGTATGTGTATATAAACATACATATACACACTACATAAGGAATAAAGAGAATTTTCAAATGGATTACCTGAAATTCCATAATCAAATTTACAATGAATGGTTTTATTTGGAGTTTAAAAACCAATTTACACAGTATGTAACCAGTTAAGAGGACTTAATAGTTCTTAAAAATTAAAAATGCTTTTGTGATGAAAAAGTTTAGTGGCAACTCTTTCTCCAAGAGTTCAAAGACAGTATTGGTTTTCCTTTTACCAAAATTTCAACCCAATTATATTTTACCACATAGTAGAATAAATATGCCTCTCCCACCTAAACAACAGGCTATTAGAATTTCATTACAGAGCAATCAGATATTCTGAACTTAAAGGCAGGAAATTAATTTCTAAAGTAGAATGAATCCAAACATTTTTTTTTGACAAGCACCAAAAAAGCATATTTCCACCTCCACCTCAACCCTCTTTCTTAAATGTATGAAGGAAGTAGCATTTCAAAGTATTTCACTCACAATCCAACAGACTTTTGCTTCTAGGACTGACTTCAAGTCTTATAAAGTGGAAATAAAAAAATAGAGTCTACTCAACTTTAAATGAGAGGGTTGGACGGAGACACAGAGATTCTGCACAAACCTGATATTGCCTCTCACTTCATTAATAATGCTGTTTTTCAGTTACACTTATCCTCTAATTATGTGGGAAATTTTCAGATAAACTGGTTGGTAATACTGGTCACTCATTCGGAAGAGTTTCTCTAAGAGTACAGCCAGCAGACTACTGGAAAGAGTACCAGTGATAGAAGAGAGTCAAGTCTGAAGATATTATTTTCTTATAAAAGTTAATTTATTGCTAAACAAACTAAATAATGTTTAAAAAATTGTTTGAAAAAAGCAACACATTCAACCAAATTTTAAGTACATTTTCTTAATACAGGGTTTATCATTAGCCAGAAGAAAATATTTTATGTTGAAACTAGCCACTATTCATTGTCTTTGACTGGTTATGTGTTTTCATCTCTTCAGCAATAGTTTGTAAAATTCATTGCATATTAGTGTGATCAAGCATTTTAACTTCATTCCTTCTTTTAGATCAAAATACAGGAAAATAAAACAATGCAGAACCAGATTTAAAACTATTTTGTTGATCCAAAAAATGCAAACTTTTTTATTAGTAAAGAAACCCTATCACCAAAATTCAGTTTACATGTAATATACTATGTTAAACACCTTTGTAATTTACTTCATTAAAAATGTTATTCAGGGGGCAGCTGGACTGAGAGCCAGGCCTAGAGATGGGAGGTCCTAGGTTCAAATTTGGCCTCAGACACTTCCTAGTTGTGTGACCCTGGGCAAGTCACTTGACCCCCCATTGCCTAGCCCTTACCACTCTTTCTGCCTTGGAGCCAATACACAGTATTGACTCGAGGACAGAAGGTAAGGGTTTAAAAAAAAAAAGTTATTTACATTCAACAAAATCTGTTTAAAGAAGGAAAATAAATTTAACATAAAGTCTTGCACTGATAGTAAGCATATCAGGTCTTTTAGGCATTACTTATTTTAATTCTTAAATTTCCCACATAAAATATTTGTGATCACTTTATAATTAAGCTTTTTTATCTTATGTTTAGTTTTCATAAATATATTTATAAGTTGTCATTGAAATTATTGTAAACATTTAATGAACCACTTAAACCAGTAGTTCCCATTTAGGTTTGCAACAAATGGTCTAAGAGGTTCACATTAAAATTCTTTAATGGCACCAAAAAGCAATAGATCCTTTCCTCTAATGAATATTATAAGTACTATATCATATTACCATGGCGATGTATGACATTTTTGTTGTTGTTGAAAGAGGTTCAAAAAAATGTTGGGAACTTTTGGATTAGATGAACCCTTAGACTCATGAATTTAAAGAAAGGTTTTAAAGGCCATCTAGCCTAAATCTCTCTTTTAAGAGCTGAGGAAACAAAGGACCAAAGAGGCTGTGACTGAATACCCACATTCAAATTATTAAATATGAATAGTATGAAGATTGGATTTAGCAAAGATTGGATTTAGCTACCTTCATTGTTACAATCAGGAGATAGCTAAATCCAATCTTCACAATAGCAACCCTCTCATACGCAATAACTCATAACTATTTTGCCTATTAAAAAAGATAACTTCACAAATATAAGTTATTACCTCCAAATTCAAAGATTCCGAGTTAACATTCAATCCCAGTTTAAGTTCTAAGAGAAAAACTTCTAAAAAACAGCCTATCTTAACAAGTAGTCTTGAGAAAAGCAGCCCAGAAGAAGACAATTCACTTCGTCTTTAAATTTCCTGGTCCCAACTAGCAATGGAATGAAACCACAAAACGCTCTTCCATCAGAAGCCACAAAAATCCAAATAATTCCTAATACTGAGTAAGATTAAACTCATATTGGTTAAAAAGCTGATAAAAGTTGACCAAGAAGGATCCTAAGGTTTTAAAACCATGTAGCCATAAGCAGAAGACATGAGTTTTCTAAAGTCTTAAAAGTTTCCATCTTCTGATAGAACGACCTTAACTGGCATTGGCTACTAAGTGACATAAGCAGTTGCATGACATTCTAATTTAGAAATAAAGTAGCAAAACCATAACTAATTTTAAAGCCTGCTTCTATAATCATTATTCATGTCCATGAAGCTACATCTGGTGAAAAGCAAAACGACTGCCTTGAAAATATAGCACAAAGCTACAATGTGCAAGTCAGGAAATAAAGAGCACTATCAAACCAACATCCAAGAATAAAAGAGTTGAGGGAAGCAAAAATCAAACAGAATTTAGCTACACACTAGAACACTAAGCATTTATCAACTAGGTTTACTCTTTAAGTGTCAATTTTTAAAAACAAGACTTCAAAAGAGCTCATTAGATAGCTTTAGCTAACAGGCTCCGATAAAAGCAACAACAAAATAAGTTTTTTTAATTTAAAAATACTGAACAATAAACCCTAGTTTCTCTTTTTTAGCTTCTAGCAGCTGGTTATGATTTTAAAAGGAAGTATACAACTGGGAATAAGAGTCTGGTTATATCTTTCAGTTTTGGAGCCAAAGAACAAGTAATCTCTTAAAGAAACTAAGTTTTCCAATTCCACATCAAAGGTTTAAATGGAGCTGTCATTAAGCTTACTTAATTTCTTGGGAATGAAAAGTTTCTTTTAACACATATTCACTGCAGCAAAGTCTATTTCCATTCTGTATTTATCAACAATTTTTTATATTAGGCAAACTGATACTAAGACCATATTTTCTCCTTGGTTTTGGTGAATTTTGCTATTATATTCCTGGAATAAAGAATTTCTTTGAGGATTTCTTTCTGGAGGTGATCTGTGAAAAATTCTTTCAATTTCATTTTCTTGTTCAAGGATCTCTAGGCAGTTATCTTTGATAATTTCTTGTAATATCATGTCCAAGGTTTTTTTACTGATCATGGCTTTCAGGTAGTTAAATAATTCTCAAATTGTCTAGATATATTTTCTAGTCAGTTATTTTTTTCAGTAAGATATTTTGTGTTTTCCTCTTTTTTCATTCCTCTGATTTTGCTTTATTGTTTCTTGATTCCTCATGAAATCATTAGTTCTAGGTGGTCAAATCTGATTTTTAAGGTCTGATTTTCCTCTCAGTTTTTGGTTCTTTTTCAATTGGCCCATTTCTTCTTGCATCACTTTATTTCTCTTTCCTACTTTTCCTCTGCCTCTCTTAATAGGTTTTTGAAGTCTTTTTTGAGTTTTTCCAGAATCCATATTTTTCTTTTGGACTTTGCATGTGTTTCCAGACGACATTTTCTCTCCAGACCATTCTCTTAAACGTAATAATTCAGCCAGCACAATTATGGAAATTCTTTTCAGATCACTCAATATAACAAACTTGGGTCACCTGCCCATCCTAAGAGGCAAAAACAAAAACCTGGAAACTATTTGAAAACTACTACAAACTTTTCTAATCATCACCATATTTATTTTTCAAACATTTAGCCACTTTCCTTGTTTTAAACTCTATAATAATCTTTAGCTTTAACTTTTTCCAACATATGAACTATTGAGACACACTGGACAAATCAATAAAAAATTTAAATGTTTTGAACAATGAAGTTTTTTAAACATATACCCTATAGTACAGCTTCCATACAAGTAGATCATAAAAATAAACATTTTCCCAATTCATGATGATGACTGCTAACAGCTCATAGCAGTAAACTAAAGATCAACAGCTTTGCCCTACTGTAAAAGCATGTGGAGAAAAACTTAAAGAGTTTTATAATCATCCCTTAAACTGGAAAAAATGCATTTTGTCATAAGTAAGAATCTTTATCACAGCTCCACACCAATTAATGTGGAACCTTACCGAAGTCACTTAAAGAAACTGAGTTGGAGAGATTATGGGTAAAATGAATATTTTTAAATGGATAAATATACCCCATTTCATAGAATTGCTGAGGGCAAAACATTTGGGAAAACTTTCAGGTAACACATTTACATAGTGCCTTAAGGTTTAAAAAAGTGTTTTACAAGTATTAATTTGATCCTCACAACAATCTTGTGGAGTAGCCATTATTATCCCATTTTAAGATGAAGAAACTGAGGCTTTGAAGGTTTAAATGACTTTGTTGGCCACCCAGCTGGTAAGTTTCTGAAAAAGTATTTAAATTCAAATCGTTCTATCTCCACATCCAATACCCTATCCCACTACACAAAATTGTCTTTAAATAGTAGATCTAATCTAGTACTATTAATAATAGCTCTATGACTCTATAAAGTTAAAACAAGGCATTAAATCAAAACTGAATTAATCCAAAGAGCCACAAACTCAAACATTTTGCATAAAAATGTCACTACAGTACTGTTTTTCAAGTAACTGTTATGAGATTTGTTTATTGAGTGCCTAATCTATTCCATTGGTCCACCAATCTATTTCTTTGCCAATACGCCAATACAAGATTGTTTTGATGATTGTTGCTTTATAATACAATTTGAGATCCAGTACAGGTAGGCCACTTTCCTTCATTATTTTTTTCATTAATTCTCTTGATATTCTTGGCCTTTTGTCCTTCCAGATGAATTTAATTATAATTTTTTCAAGCTTTATTAAATAATTTTTGGGTAGTTTGGTTGGTATGACACTGAATAGGTTCATTAACTTTGGTAGAATTCCCATTTTTATTATATTGGCTCAGCCTACACATGAGCAATTAAGTTTTTTCCCCAGTTGTTTAGATGTAACTTCATTTATATGAAGTGTTTTGTACTCAGGGTCATATAGTCCCATAGTTTGTCTTGCCAGGTGAAGTCCCAGATACTTTAAATTGTCTACAAATATTTTAAATGGGATTTCTCTTTCTTGTCCTTGGATTTTATCAGTAGTAGAGAGAAATGATGATGATTCCAGTGGGTTTATTCTATATCTTACAACTTTCCTAAAAATTGTTTTAATTAGGTTTTTTGTTTGATTCTCCAAGTATATTGTTCATATCATCTGTGAAGAGTATTAAGTTTTATTTCCTCACTGCCTATTCCAATTCCTTCAATTTCTTCTCATTGCTATAGTGAGCATTTCTAGTACAATATTGATTTTCACAAAGAGATTAAAGAAAAAGGACCTACTTGTACAAAAATATTTATAGCAGCAGTTTTTGTGGTGTCAAAGAACTATAAACTGAAAGAAGATATCCATCCATTGGGGAACTGTTGAACAACTTGTGGTATGACTTGTAATAGAATACTACTGTACCTTAAGAAATGAAAATAAGATGATCACAAAAAACCTGAAAATGCATATGAAGTGATGCAAAGTAAAGTTAGCAGAACCAGGAGAATGTTGTACATAGTAATAATAGTGGAAGATGATCAAACTGAATGATTTCACTATTATCAACAAGGTAAGGATTCAGGACAACTCTAAGAGACTCACAAGGTAAGGATCCAGAACAACTCTAAGAGACTCACAACAACAGCTATCCACTGTCACAGAAGAAACTCAACAAGAGTCTGAATGCAGATTGAAGCATACCATTCCTCACTTTTTTTTCCTCCATGAATTTTTCTCTAGTGTAAGCAATGTGTCTTTGTTTCACAATATGATGAACATGACAATATGTATTGTATGATACATGCACAACATCATATTACTTCTCTTCCTGAGGAGGGAGGAAGAGAACATGGATGGCAAAATGTCAGAAAAACAATTGCTGAAAATTGTATTGACATATAATCTGGAAAAAAAATTCAATTTTTTCAAAAATGTGAATGTTTCAAAATTACCAAAGAAAAGACCTGGCTCTATTCACCTGCAAAAGTGAGGAGTATTGAACTTTGCACATATTTTCATACTTTTTTCAAAATTGTTACTACTTTTGCTAAATTTTTTCCTCTTCTTTCTTTTTTGTTGTTATATAAAATGGTTCTATGTGAAGAACAAAAGGAAAAGGGAAATGTACACAATGTAAAAACAAAAGATACCAATCAAAATTTATGATGCCACAGATCAAACTGCCTATCTTTTCTGCGTACTGGAAGAGAAGAGAAGGATGGAGATAGTTTGGATCTCATAATTTTGGAAAATGCTGTAAATTGAAAATAATTACTACACATAATTGGGGAAATAAAGTATCTCAATCAAAAAAATTTATGAGGCCAACACAATCATTATTGTATATTCTCCCTCTTCATCATCTGATATGGGGAATGTGTGTTGTTTCATGTTACTTTGTTACAATAGAGTGGTAATTATAGTAGTTGTGAATCATAATAAAAGACAAGACGGGGGCAGCTGGGTAGCTCAGTGGATTGAGAGCTAAGCCTAGAGATGGGAGGTCCTAGGTTCAAATCTGGCCTTAGACACTTCCCAGCTGTGTGACCCTGGGCAAGTCACTTGACCCCCATTTGCCTAGCCCTTGCTACTCTTCTACCTTGGAGCCACTACACAGTATTGATTCCAAGACAGAAGGTAAGGGTTAAGAAAAAAAAAAGGCAAGAAAGGAACATTGCCTTGTTTTTTAAAAACAAAATATAAGAAAAAGGAGGGCATAAAAGGGCAATTTTATCGATACCTTGCTAAAATATTCACTTTTTAAAAACAGAAGTTCATAAATTCATATATAATTTCCTTTTGTTCTCTGAATATTAATTATGTCTGTTAATGAGTAAGTTCAAAATAGAAAATATTTTTTTAAGGTGAGAGAAAGGACAGGAAAAAGGTATTCCAGGCACAAAGGGTCAGCTTTAGCAAAGGGAGGGAGATTAGAGAGGTAATAAAGTTCAAAGAAGAGCAAGTAGGTCAGTTTGGCTAGAATATAAGAGTACATGGAGGAAAGTATATGAAATGTCTAGAAAGTAGACTACCTCCAGGTCTAAATGCCAGCTTAAGAGTCTATTTTATACTAAAAGCAAGAAGACATTGAAATGGCAAATGGCATGAGCAAACCTGTGCTTTAAAAAGATGTTTTTGAAAGCTGTGTGTCAAAGAACATACAATGTGGGAAAATGATGAAACCACTACAAAAAATTAGCAAGTCAGAATGAAGGATGGGCAAAAAAAGAATTTTGTTCAGATCCTAGTTTGAGATGACTGCAAGATTCAGGTGGGCACATGTAACAGAAATTTGGAGATGTCACACTTTTCCCCTTCTTACTGAGTTTTCACTGGTATCTAGACAAAAGCTTATGCATTTAGAATTCTGTCCATGCTTTATGCCTTATAAAGTTAGAGAGGCAGCATGTATAAATAGAAAGCATACCTGATCTAGAATCAGAAGACTTGGATTCAAATCCTAGCTCGTAACACTTAATAGCTAGGTGACTCTGGGTCAGTCCCTAACTCTGAAAATCAGTTTTCTTTCTCTGTAAAATGGTGATGATAATACTCCTACTATCCAAAAGGACTGTTGTGGAGAAAAGCATTTTCTCTTAGAAACCTTTAAGTACAATAAATTATGGACCGGTATTACAAGTAAGCAACACTGGCCATTCACTTTATTACTAGACTAGGCTTTATGAGATTGTAGCATATAGTACTATAAATACAGCAGGAACTTTTAAATATTTATTGTTGTTGGCATCATTCCTAGGCTCTGGATGCTCAGCTGAAATAGAATGTGAATGGAGTTAGTCATCATGATATTTTTACATTTTCCTTTCAAGGTTCAGTGAAGGTGCCATCTTCTATACAAGGCCATTCCCGATTCCCTTAGTTGTTAGCCTTCACTCAATATCCCCATCCAAACCTCAATTATTTACTTTCTATATATTTTCTTTTTCACTAATTTGTGTATGTACATGTAGCCTCCCATCCAACAGAATCTAAGCTTCTTGAGATCAGGAACTATTTCATTTTTATAAATGAGTAAACTAAGAAGTAAAATTGCTTATTAAATTGTACTCATTTAAAATAGTGTTATTTCACATAAACAAATTGGTAGGGAAATTCTCTAGTTCTGATAAAATATAACTTCTCTTTCTGAGCAAGGACTATAACTATTTGATTAAGAAAACTGAAGAAGCTATATTCCTTTCTATAAATAAAGAACCAAGTAATCAAGCATTTGTTAAATGCATACTATGTGCAAGGCATTATATATAGTAAATGCTAGGGACACACAGACAAAAGTAAGTTCCTGCCTTCAAGGATTCTAATGGGGGTAACTATACATATGAATATATACAGAATATATAAAAGATGAATGCCAGGAAGTTTTGGAAAGAAATGCCTTCACAGCTGGGAGAACATAGAAAAGGTTACATTAAGAAAGGCATGTGAGCTGAATCTTGAAATAAGTCAAAAATTCCAAAGGGATGGAGAACAGATGATACAAAAGTGCAGTCAGAAAGCCGACTTTCCATCTACACTAGGGGATAGGCCTATATAATTATAATGCAGAGTATATATACTACAAGTAATAAAGAGTAAGTAAGAATAGATAATTAGAACAAGACAAGGTTGTGAAATACCTTGGGCAGCTATGTGGAGGATGGACTGGACTAAGAAGTTTAAGGAAGGGAGACCAAATGCTAATGAAGTAAAGGCTAATGTAATAATCCAGGCAAGAAGTTTTGGGGGTTTGAACTAGGATGCCAGATGTGCAACTAGATAAGAGAGGGCCTCTGAAAATATATGAAAATAAAAAAGACAAGAACAGGCAAATGAATGAATGTGTAAGGTGACTTCTGATTAATCCTCCTCTGAAACTGCTCTCTACAGTTATCAATTATCTCCTAAACTGCCAAATCTAATGACTTGTGGATCCCTATACTTCTTGATTTTGCTGCAATTGACACTATTGATCCCAATCAATTCCTGATTGCTCTTATTTCTCTTCATACCTGACTATTCTTTAATCTTTACTGATTCATCCTTTGTCATAATCATAAAGATATAATCTAAGGTTCTTGTCCTGTTCCCACTTTTCTTTACATATTTTCCCTATTGTTGACCTCATCAGCTTCCATGGGTTCAATGATCACATCTATGCAAATGAGCTTTATCACTAGTCCTTATCTTTCTCTCTCCTGAGCTCAAAGTATGGCATCACCCACTGCCCATTAGGCATTATAGGCTGGATTTCACATTCATCATTGTCCAAAACAGAATTCATTATCTTTTCCAAGAACATTGGGAATAGCAATGTTTCTAGTCCTGAGCCCTCAACCATCATCCAGATAAGCAACTCTTATGGAGATGCAACCAGGCAACTTCTGCTGGTGGTACAACTATAGCTACTCAAGACTCAGAAAATAAAGTTCTTGTCACCAGTCTTTAGCAATGTCAAATCAGAAAACAGATATGATGGAAATGACATTAAAGAAACATTTCCATCTGTCCCTCTCATCTGACTTGCAGCTGAAACATTCCATACGTGTTATCTCTCCCATTAGAATGTGAGCTCCTCAGAACCAGGAGAACATTGTACACAGAGACTGATACAATGTGGTATAATCGAACGTAATGGACTTCTCCATTAGGGACAATGCAATGTCCCTGAACAATCTGCAGGGATCTAGGAGAAAAACACTATCCACAAGCAGAGGACAAACTGTGGGAGTGGAAACACCGAGGAAAAGCAACTTCTTGACTACAGAGGTTGAGGGGACATGTCTGAGGAGAGACTCTAAACGAACACTCTGATGCAAATACCAACAATATGGCAATGGGTTAGAATCAAGAAAACATGTGATACTCAGTGGAATCACACGTCGGCTATGGGGGAAGGGGTAGGAAAAGAAAATGATCTTTGTCTCTAATGAATAATGCTTGGAAATGATCAAATAAAAATTTATTTAAAAAAAAAAGAATGTGAGCTCCTTAAAAGCGCAAACTCTCTTTTCTATTTGTATACCCAGCAATTAGCACAATGTTTTTGCATACAGTAAACACTTAATGAATGCTTCCTTCTTTCATTCTGAACTTCCTTACAGTTGTTGAGGAGTCCACCTTCTTTATTAATAAAAAATATATGCCAAGACATGCCTTGATAACATTACAATCCCTATAATAAATCCTTCCTAATGCCTTTCTGGCCTCATCTGACTTTTTCCCTACCACATGCCAAACAGAGCTCCTCACCATCCCACAATAATATCCTGTTTTTCTTCTTTGATGCTCATATTGTTTCCTATATCTGGGATGTTTCGTTCATGCTACATTCTGCCCTGCATATTGATCCACATCTAATAGTACTTCTTCCAAGATCTACCCTTAAGGTATGATTTCTCCCCTATCTGTCACTTTACACTTATGTGTATATATACTCTTTTCTTCTCTCTCCCTAATTGCCTAATTGCCTAGCTTCTAGAGCAATGATGGCGAACCTATGACATACAGTATTCTCTGTGGGCACACATGCCACCCTCTCCCTCCTCCCCAATAGTTCATTACTATTCCTCACTTCAACCATCCCTCCACCCAGCAACCCAATGGGAGCGCTCTCTCTCTCTCTCTCTCTCTCTCTCTCTCTCTCTCTCTCTCTCGTGGGGTAAGGGGGGGAGGGAGAGCACACCCCCCACACTTACTGGAGGGGCAGGGCAAGGCAAGTCATCTCTAAAAGGTTCACCTTCACTGTTCTAGAAGACAGGGCCTATGTTTTATCTTCCCAATCGGTTAAAACACATTAAATATATGTTGTTTTAAAAGCAGAGCCAAGTGCTAGGAATCATCAGATGGTCTCTTTCATAGAATTTTTTTTTTAATTGGGGAAGAGGGAAGGTGAAAGAAGGGGATGAAAATAGAAGATATGCACACAGATATTACAAGAGAGAATGAGATAAGCGCAAGGGATTGAGAAGTCTAGGCATGTGTTGAGAAATACTTAAGGGAGGTAACACTTTTTTTTAAAGGTTGGTCAGGCTTTCAATATCTCTTCAAATGCCAGTCTATTGCACATCACTACAGAATGGAACTGGTCATAGAATCAAGAAGATTTTGGTTCAAATCTGGCCTAAACCACTTTCTAACTGTATGACCCCAGGCAAATCACTTAACCTTGCCAGGCCTTAGTTCTTCATCCATAATGACAGTGGAATGGATGCCCTCTAAGACCCTACCCCTTCCAACTCTAAATCAACTATCTTATTATCTTCTGTAGAAAAAGGAAATCTGTATACTGAAACTCACTCTATACAATTAAAATACTCTATTAAAAACAAGAAACTACTCTTCAAACCTGTACTATTTTAGCTATCTTCCATCTTCCAGTTTTCCTTCTCCAATCTATTCTTCACCTGGCTGCCAGTATAATAATCTAAGAAACAAGTCTGATCACATCACTCCCCTAACTCTAAAATCCTAGTACTTAAGGAATGCCAAAATTTAGAGCCAACCTAAATTTCCTGTCATTTCACTTCATTCCCCTTCATAAACTCTACTTCCTAGACAAAATGGACTACTAGTCATTCCCTCAATTCAACATTCATCTGCAGTCTATTATATTTATTTGTACAAACTTGGCAAGCACTCCCTCCTCATCTCTGCCTCTGAGAATCTCTGTCCTCTTCTAAGGCATGACTCAATATTTCCATGAAGTCTGTCTTCCCTTATGTTTGTTAGTATTCTTCCTTTTCAAATGATCTTCAATTTATCTGTGTATGTTGATGTCTTTCAAGCAAGGGCTTTCTTTAGTTGACCTTTACATCTCCAGATCCTCTCTACAGGTCCTTTTATACAATAAGCACTTAGTAAATGTGTTGAATGGAACTGAAAGGAACCAGGAGAGCCAGTTAGAAAAGATTTAATAAAAGGTTAGTTTTAAAAATACACTGTTTTGGAAAAGGCATTCTGGGTCCAACCAGAACCAAATGATAAGAGCTGGAGTGAAAGAAACTATATTAACAGGGAGCACAAGAAGGTTTGCCTGACTGGATTAAGAACCCTGTGGCTGGGGAACAACAGTTGGAAGGAGAGTACCACCTGATATAGTCAAGGAAACCCACATATAATACAGCTTTTCTGCTTCTTGTTTCTGTTCTTTCCAAGTTAGACAGCATACATTCCTGTTCACGCTAATCAAGTATACCATACTGATCATGTCATTCTCCAGTCCCTTAATAGCTCTCATTTTACCACCAGGTCAAGTCTTGAAAACTACTTTCCAAGGTCTTCAAGGAGCCTCCCAACTTATTTCTCAATGAAATCTTACTCTGCCTTCTAGTGAGAAAACTAGATCCTCCTCTCCAAACAAAACTCCTTTCTTGCTTCTACACTTAGATGATTCTTTCAAACTAAAAATTAAGCCCAGAACCAACTATCTTCTTCGAGTTATCTGGAACAAGAATAATCCAAAAATGACCAATACACAACAAAATCAGTATATAAAAGAGAAAAAAGCCTTCTTGAACAAATCTACCCAACACTTCTAAATGTAGGGCTAGGATCTACTCTAGACCTAAACTGAACTAGCCTCTAAAGAACAAAGCTAGGTGCTTGCATTCTAATTTTATACAACCACCATCCTTGCTGTCCTACATACAAAGTTTAATATTATCTCAGAAAATTAGTTTGTCTTTTGGCTACAGAGGTACAGAGATTTAAAAAGGAAAAAAAGGTAGACAAGCTAACCTTCTGAACTGTGGATAACACTTCTTACAGTCAGAGACTGACAAGATTCTCAGTTATAAAATAGAACAAAGACATTATTACTAAGAAGACTCAGGGTACCATTTCTGTTTCTTTGGCTCTAAATTTAAAATGTCTTAAGTTTTTAATTAATAAATTTTCAACTGCTCCAATTAGGGAATTTTAAAGTATAACCAAATATGGGTATATAACTTGGTCATAAAGGATATATTATATCAATGAATTAAAGAAGCATGGAATATTTTACCTGTCAGATTATGAATAAGAGAATATAACCAAATAAGACATAGAAAGTACTATAGGCCATAAAAAAGATTATTTTGATGATCTCAAATTAAAAAGGGTTTATACAAACAAAATCAATGGAGCCGAGATTAAAAGGAAAACGGGAAGGTGGGATACAAATTTCTCTAATAAAGGCCTCATTTCTCAGAAACATAGGGAGGAAGTGAATCAAATTTAAGAATACAAGTTATTTCCTAATTAATGAATAGACAAAGAATATGAACAGGCAAAACTAGACAAATGCAAAAATGCTCTAAATCACCATCAATTTAGGGAAATGCAAAAATAAAACTCTGAAGTACCACCTCACACCTACCAAATTGGCTAATGTAACAGAAAAGGAAAATGGCAAATGTTGGAAAATAGGGACACTAAGTCACTCGAAGTTATGAACTGATCCAACAATTCTGGATGGCAATTTTGAACTATGCCTGAAGGGCTATAAAATTATGTATATTCTTGACCCAGCAATACCACTAGTTGGTCTGTAAACCAAAGATATCAAAGGAAAAAGACCTATATGTATAAAAATATTTATAGTAGTTCTTTTTAGTAGTGGCAAAAAATTAGAAACTATAGGGATAGCCATCATTTGGGGAATGACTGAACAAGTTGTACTGAATGATTGTGATAGAAGACCATTGTGCTATAAGAAATGACAAGCAAGATGCTTTGAGAAAAATCTGAAAAGACTTACATGAACTGATGTAAACAAATAAGCAGAACCAGGAGAACACTGAACACAATAACAGCAATATTCTATAATAATCAGTTGTAAATGATGTTATTCTCAGCAATACAATGATGCAAAATAACTTTGAAGGACTTATGATGAAAAATGTTACCATCTCCAGAGAAAGAACTGACAGCATCTGAATGCACTCCAAAACATAATTTTTAAATATTCTCTTTACTATATTGTTTTTTGGATCTGCATTTCCTTTTGCAACATGACTAATATAGAAACCTTTTGCTGACTGAATACATATACTGTATATCAAATTGTTTGTCTTTCCCAAGGAGAGGGAGAAGAGGGAGTGAATTTGGTACTAAAAATTTTTATTTAAAAAACCATTTAAAACTTTTTGTTTCCATGCAATTGAGAAAAAAATAAAAAATTTAAACAAAACTAGGTGACTCAGCTGGTTGACAGCAGGCTTAGGGATAGGAGGTCCTGGTTTGAAATTTATCTTGGGAAGACTACATGACCCTAGATAAGTCACTTAACCCTCATTTCCTTATTTTTACTCTTCTGACTTAGAAACAAATGCACAGTATTGATTCTAAGACAAAAGGTAGGGGAGAGGGAGTGAGAGAAAGAGGGAGGGAGGGAGGGAGGGAGGAAGGGAGGGAAGGAGAGAGAGAAGGGGAAGGAATGAGAATGCTCTGCAGTTCTGTAATAGGGAGCAAAATGAAAGTAATATACTTCTGGTCAAGTGAAGGAATATCTAGACAAAGCTTAGCCATCTGCTGGAACCTATGCTTCACATCAAGAATTCTTAACCAGAGGTATGTGGACTTATTTTTTTAAATGTTTTTTTAACTGTGCTTCAATATAAATGGGTTTCCTTTTTAGGCATGCATATTTTATTTTGCACATTTATAAATATTAGTATGAAAAGAATTCCACAGGCTGTACCAAATGGCAAAAGGGTCTGCAACAAAAAATAGATCAAGAACCCTTGCTGTATATATCATAAACTTAAAATATTAAGCACAACTGGTCCAATCTAAATGCATACTGATTTAATATTATATACTCCTTTAAATTGTCCCAAGCCTAGTTCTCCCCTATCCTAAAACTCACTTTGTACTACTGGTATATCTGCTATTCTACTCAAATAGCTAATCCTTACTCTAAATAAAGTAGTTCCACAAATATCTTCAATATTCTTCTTTAGAGCAAGCTATTCCATTTAGCCCAAAGTCTTTTTTTTTTTGGGGGGGGGGGGGGTTGTATGGCGATCAAAGGTCTGCAAACCTATAAAAAATTGTATGTGATTAGCATTTTAAAACCTGAAACTAATTCCCAAATTTTGGCAAATTAAGGCAAATCATTAAGCTGCTTACTTTAATGTATGCTGAGATACATCAAGAAAAGGAAGTAGAATTTCAGTCACTAAAAGGTCAAAAGTGGAATCAGAGGTGAGACCTCTTTATTTTTCAAATCCCACTAATTGTCAAGTTTTGACCTCTATTTCTTATTTGTGATTAAAAGAGTAAATTCAAAAAACTACCAATTTGAAAATGATTAAATACTTCCTATGAGTTAAGATTTTATTCAATATGAAATATAAAAATAAACTTTTAAGTCAACTAGCAAATTAATTTTACCAATCATTTATTTAAAAACCAATTTTTTGTCCTCAATTCCATGCAACCTTTGGGGTCTACTAACCTGCATAGCACTATCACTGTGTAACTTACTATCACTAGGTATACATATCATCAGGTATACTAGAGTAAGGTTTATAGCAACTAATAACTAAAAATGAATGTCACTATATAATTAAACTCATGAAACCTCTACAGAGAATTTCTCATGTGGCATACTACAGAAAAATAAACTTAAGACACCCTTGATTTCTTAATTGTCCTTTCTTATGGATCTTTCTCAGAGTCATGTTTTTATATAACTAAAGAAAATGCTAACTTTCAGTTATTGGCTAAGGACAATAAAGATGTATTTTTACGATCCATGTTCAGAGACCTTTCCTGAAACATATTAAGAGAAAGCAGAGTAGCACTTATATACCTACACACACACACACACACACACACACACACACACACACACACACACACCTTTAAGGATTACAAAGCATTTTACAAATGATCTCACTTTACCCTTACAACTGGCAAGTATCATCATCATCATCATCATCATCATCATCATCATCATCATCATCATCATCATCATCATCATCATCATCATCATCTACATTTTATGGATCAGGAAACTAAGGAAGACAAAGGTTAAGTCACTAAGGGGTGGATACATTTGAACTTAGGTCTTCCTATCTCCTGGGAGACAGGTGACTGATAACTTAACCCCAAGGTTAAAAAAATCAATCTAAACCAATGTGTGACATGAGCATTTTGCAGTTGAAATTGGGAGCAGTGAAGAGGGAGATGGGGTAAAACTTGGTCTCAGTAAATAATCATTTTTCTCCTCATACCCCTACTTCTTCAAACTAAAATGGCTTTGTCTTGGATCTGTTATTTTACTGGTGTGTGTAGTCCCTCCAGCAACATAGATTACAATCCCTTCAACTACTTAATAGATGGTTACCACAGCCAAAAATAAGCCACCACTTGGTGACCAAGCTTCTGGTAATAAGCTTCTCTGAACTTAGCTAGGCTCAGATGATAACTTACCAGAAAGGGTGTTACCAGCATAGATATGAAGTCTTGTCAACCTAATAGTCAGACCCTGAAGAATAAGAATAAATCCCCTCCCCTGATCTTGCAGGAGTTAAGAGTAAGAGAGTGGGAGGTATTATGTTGTAAATATTATTGGACTCAGTGGATATGATTGGTTTTGCTGAAAACTGCCTTTTTACTTTTTTTTGTTACAAGGGAATATTCAGAACTGATGATAATCTAAAAATAAAAGGTAATGTTTTTAAAAATAGACACATGGACCCTTAAGAAATCAGCATCAACTCCATACTACAATAAAGGCTGAGTTAAGACTTTATTGAAAGGTAAGCAGTGTTTCCAAAAACTTTCCAACTAGTAGTTACTAATACATCTATAAAGGCAAACATAGGATAGAAAATGCTTTTCTGAAAACTAAATCTATTATACAACTTATTGAGATAACAAATTATTAGCATACAAGTATAAATCCACAAAAATCTCAAAATACATTTAAATATGCATCTGTTTAAGTAGAAAAAAATTAACATAAAAACCAAGACTTCATTTTGACAAGTTTTTCATCCTATTTAGAAACATATAACTAAACATATCAAAGTCCAGTTGCTTCCAGGAGCTGATTCTATCCTTTAATCTCTCTTCAATCAGTTCCTCCTTTTCACTCTCACTGCAACCCCACTAGCTCAAAGCTCTATCACCTCTCACCTGTTACTACACTAACAAGACTACTAATAGTCTTCCAGACTACACAACAGCCTGGGCAAGGTTCCTAATGCACTCAATCTGTGCTCAATTACCATTACTGTGGAGATTCAAAAGATCATAGTATTTAGAGCAGGAAGGAACCTCTAGGAATTATCTGGCCCAGCCCTCTCATTTTACCTAGGACAAACTAAAGTCAAGTTAAAGGACTTAGCCAAAGTCATCAAACAAGACTTTTGTCCCTGACTCAAAAGTTAGTATTTTTCTTCGATGCCAGAAAGATCAAGTCATTCCTTTACTAAAAACCTTTATTTCAAGTATACAACTTATCCTCTATAAAAACTCTAAGAACAGTAATTGCTTCTTTCACCTCTGCATTCTCAATGCTTTACACAGAGTAAGCATTTAATAAGTCTTTGCTGAATTAAATCATAACATTTATTATTCAGATACTTTCTGACCTAACTTTTAAAGTAAAGGACTTGCCAAAAAGTAAGTCATTACAATTTTAAAAAGCTATGAAGCACATCACATCCTGGAACATACTGGAAGATGATTAAATTGGCTCATGAACCAAAATGGCCAGAATGCCCTCTCCTGAAGCACATAGGAAGGGATTCCAATTCCTATCAATAGGATTTCCAAAAGCAGAAAGGCATTTTACAGAAAAGAGCCTCTAGCAAATGCTTCCAATCCTAGTGACACAATACAATGTTACATGTATATTTGAATAAGTTAGATATAACATTGAGAAATATGCTATAATAAATTAAACTAAAATGCTGTATCTATGGTTAGTCCTTCTAGAAAATAACTGTCTGTGATCTTATTAGTAAATAAGGCTGACCACTATTCATCCCTATGATTCTTTTTTCTTTTATTTCTATATTACAAATATCTACAGATTACCCAAATTCCAAGAGAGATCTCTTGAACATAGTAAAACTATGTAAAATGTAAACTATGTAAAAAAAAAACTAAGTAAATCAAGTAAAACTAATAATACAGCAACCATAACTAAAAGTGAATGCAGCCTTCCACATCTGTAGCAATCCCTTTATTTTTTAATTGATTTTTAATGAACAGAAATCTCATTTTCTCTTCCTAACAGGTAAACTATAGAAAGTCCTAGTTGAGTAGTCCTGTCTTTTACAAGCAAAGTATGTCTTTAAAGTCTTCTGAAACAAGTAACTTCTTGGCACTGATTTTGCTTTTTATCACATGTGTGCTTTGGGAATGAGTTGATTTATGAAATATGTGCTTAAAATCACATTTCTGCTATAGTTATCTTTATCATTAATTCTCAAAAAATTCCTAACAGATTTTTTAAATGACGATTTGTTAATATGTCTATACATTTCCTGGCACTCTGATTCAAATTAAACTCCTTTGGTCCTGTGCCCAGTAATGTTGTATTTACCAGGGTCATGCATATAATATTTTATGATAGATTTTAAAACATCTAACAAAACAATGACATTCAAAATAAGGAATCCTTAAAGTACTTAGAGAAAAAGAAATGCAAACAAAGGCCATTAATAAAATGGTACATTCTTAAACTTTAACAGCATTGGGTGTATCAACATAATGTCTTAAAGGACAAAAAATTATAGAAAGTTCAAATAGAATGCAAGTAGAATAAAGCAAAATATGTGGATGTAGCAACACATCTAATACTACTGGTATGGAAGTACCAAAACTAAGAGGAAAGACTTGTGGTCACAGCTAACAAACTAAAAAAGAATAGAAATAATGCTAGGTGGCTTAATAGATGAAGAGCCTGATCTGGAGCCCAAAGGTCCTAAAGACCTCAAGACACTTTCTAGCTGTGTGACCTGGACAAGTCTCTTGAATTTCTCTGCCCAGATCTTAGCACTCTTCTGCCTTGGAAATGATACTTAGTATTGTTTCTAAATCATAAAGTGAGGGCTCTAAAAAAAGAAAAGGATAGGAAGAATAGAACAATTGGCAAATTTACAAGTGAAATGTCTATACTTCTATTAAATCTAATTATCTTGGGTAAGAAAATTTTACTTCAATTATCACCATGAGTAGTAGCCTTTAGTTAAACTGAATTGTGTTTAAATGTCAGAAGTTCCAAAATTTTTTCAATTTAATATTGGGTTGACAAACAGCTCAGCACTCTGATCATATACTAACATACCTGTAAGCAAAGACAAGTTCTTAAGGTAGTAAATGATTAGTATTAATTATATGAACTAACCCCTAATTTTATAATTCATCAATATTCCCTACACTATATTCTCAGACAGAAACAAAAGACTGAGATTGCTCTCACATTTAAAGATACACGGAAATAATAGGAATAATAACTGTATTCCTAACAAATTCTTAATAATTATTACAAAGCATTCCAAGTTAACTTCTGTAAGAAATCTACAAATACCTCAGTTCTCACTACATTCTTAAAAAATACACATCTCTAATTTAGAACTAAAAGTTTGACAATTTAAAAAGATAAGCTCTGTGAGAGGACTGGTTGTGACTTTTTTCTGGTTCAGGGAGGTTCTCATTGACTCAGTGCAAAACAGTCAAACAACTGAATCAGAACTGCTCTGAATAAAAAAATGTAAAGTTAAAAAACTGGCAAATATATGCTACTTTAAAAAGTTGAAATGCAATTAGTGAGACGAACATTTTAGACAAGAGAAAAAGCCATCACTACATTAAAAATCAAATTGATGAAAATTAATAAATGCAACTAAATTGAGTACTTTAGCTAAACTGGAAATAAAAGGAAATTAAGAAACTTTAAGTCATTCCAAAAGTCCATACTCTTCAAAAAAAAGAAGTAAAATTGCTATATGTGAACAACTGAAAGAGTGTTTTCTAAAAACACACACACACACAAATGTCAGTTAGTATCTGCAGTAGTTGCTATTACACAAGAAAAAGGCTTCATAAAATTACAAAAAGATTTGCAAGCATCACTCTAATAACAAATTCCTGATTATAGATCAATAAATGTAAAAACAGCTTCAATATCAACTCTTTTAAAAGATTTTTTAAGCTTATCTAGTCCTACTAAAATATTACATATCTATTACATAATGGGCTTAATGAGAATTGGTAAGAATATTTCCAATTAATTACAAATTACCCATTCCTCACCAAAATCTGCCATAACCAAATATTTAAAATAGATAAGTATTAGGGGTAAATCCTAATAGAGATCAACTTTGTATCTTCCAAATTAACAGGACAGATGAATAATTCAAGAATTCAGACGATCTTGTAATTAATTTTCCCCCAGAGATCTGCCTGCATAATTATGCTTAGACAAATATTAAAATGAATTTCTTTCCATCAACATACATCTGCTGTTGAATAGCACATGAAAGGCACCACTATTATAACAACAAATATAATGGTTGACTGAACAAATTTAGGATTAAAATTTTTCTAAAATTTGTGACATAAGTTTGACTCTTCTAACACTGCTCTTGTAGCCCCTTTAAGTAACTTGCAGAAATTCTCATTCAAAAACAAAAAGATCACATCTTAAAAGGTTTTGGCCAAAGTAAAAAACGGAAACAGCAGTTTGACATTTAATTCCTTAGACTTTCTCTAAACATGCTCCACTCTTGCTTCTTATCAATAAGCAAAGGAAGTTTTAAATCTAATGAGGATACCTAAAACAGTACACAAACCTTGTGTTAAAAGAAAAAATAGTGTCTAGTCTATTTGACCTAGGTAAAAAAAAAAAAGGAACCTCTTATACATTTCTCTATTTCATCCTAATGGAAAGCTTCCAGTCAAAGGTCTCTTGAAGAAGCCACTGAGCTTTATATCTTACAGGGATAGAAAGAACTATATTCCTGGTTTCCTTATCTGGAAAATAGGAAAAGGAGCCTTTTTGGAGCCTTTTTACAAAGTCAAGAAAAATAGTGCTATAAAGACAAGTAACTAGTAGTTCATCCAAATATAGTTTCCTTATAACTCAATACAATCTGAAATTAAGCAAAATAATTGTAATTCAAGAATTACAGACTATAAATTACGTCAAACACAAAGATTCTAAGATGCTTGACACCAAAAGCTGCAAGTTAAAATATATTTACCAACTCTGAATTCAATTATTTTCACACAAATTCCCTACTAAATTCAAAATGCCAGTTAAAATTACCAGCAATCCAGCAGTGTCATTGAACCCATTTTACTAGAAGTCTGGACAAGCCTGATATTAAATTCTTCCCAGCAAACATATGGAATAAATTCTGCCACAGGCAACTGAAAACCTTGATTTTTCTATAAGAATGACACAACCATCATCATCATCAACACCACCTCCTCCTTAAAACCCAATCCTGCTTCCCTTACTTTCACTCCCCTAGACAAAGAAGATAATCTGTAATAAAGTCGGGTATGACAGAGAAGATAAAAGATAATAGGACAGAAAAAAAGACTGGAGTTTTTGAGGTTGGCGGAATAGAAAGACTGAAAATATAACACTGAAAGGAAGGAGCTGACAAGAGAAAGGATAGGATATATATTTAGGTTAGAAGGAGTTTTAAGTTCACTTCTTACTTTGGGGGTAGGATAAGGGTGCAAAGGAGCTGTGGCTCCCCAAATCTTGGTATGTATGACAAAATTAAGCAAGCTAACGGGGAGGGGGAAAAGGGGATACAAAAACAAAAGGATGATTAGATGTGAAAGGCCAAAAGAGAGCTAGAAGAGGGGGAAAGGATTTGGTAAGTAGTAAGGTAATAGGGCGGGGTAGGGTGGGAGGACAGAAGGCAGCAGCAGATAGAGAAGGGAAGAGGGACTGAACTGGAAGGGAGATAGGGGGAGACTGGTGGACTACTTGTGCAAGAAGGGGGTCTGTGGCATACGGGAGGGGGGTTGGTGGCAGGGAGCCAACTGGGGAGGGAGGGTCTCTAGAGGCACAAGGGTAAGGGAAGAGTGACTTGTCAAAGGCTGGTGTTAAGGTCCCGGGAAAGGAAAAGCCCAGTTAGGCAGGTGCGCTGGAGGGGGCCAAAGGGAGGTGAGAGGTGGCCCAGGACCGGGCCAGACCGGCTGCAGGGGAGGCGAGCAGACAGGCAGAGGAAGGTGGCGGGGGTCGGGGAGGGGAGTCTGAGGGGAGTCCACACTCTGCTTCACTCACAGTCCAGGTGCTTCTTCTTGGGCCCCATGATTTCGTGGGTCGTGGCCTTGCATACTGTCTTGGAGACGGCGGAGCCGGTGACACTATGCTGGGCGGCGGTGATCCGGTCCGTCAGACTCTGCCCCGACATCTCGGCGGCGTTACCTCCTCCGCCGCCCCTCCCGCTCCGCAGCCGGCGGGGACTGGGACCCCCAAGCGCCGGGGGACCCCCCCCCACCACCGCCGCCGCCGCCGCCGCACCCCCGGCCTGCCTGCCCACCCTCCACGGGCTCCCTCCCCGCCTCCCGGCCTGGGGCGGGGCTCAGGGCCCAGCGCGGCCACCGCGAGCCCCAAGCGAACGGATCGCTGTCACCCGCGGGATCGGACACGGCCCGGGGCACTCCTCTGCCCCCGTCTCAGCTCAGCCCACCCCTTCTCTGGTCAGCTGGAGCCGGGCAGGGAGAGAGGGACAGGCAGCTGCAGGAAAATGGCGGCGCCAGGCTCCTCCTCGGAGCTTTCCGGGCTGCCCCCGGATCACGTGACTCCGGCACCGCCCCTCCCCCTCCTCCTCCTCCTCCTCCTCCTGGTCAACCCCACCTCCCCCTTTCCTTCTCTTTCCCTTCCCTTTCCTCTCTCTCGACTCCCCTCCCTGGAGCCGCCGGAGAACAGCGGGGCGGGGACCACGCCGGATTACGTGACGGAACCCGCCCCGCGGGCTCAACAGGAGGCGGGGAGCGGGGGGAGTGCTCGGCTTCTCTGAGCGGCTGCGTCACGTGACGCTCCCTGACAACAGGTCGCCTGAGGCTGGGCCTGTGATGATTACAGTGGACTGGGAAGGCGGAGGTGGGGGAGGGGAGAAAAGAGGGGAGTGGAGGTGGTGCGCGAGCTAGGCCTAGTCTAGGGTCGCGCGCGCTTACTCTCTCCTTCCCTCCCGCGCTTTCCCATTCTTCTTTAGGGAAGTCAGGGAAATGGGCAATGAGCTGCCGGTGCGGCTGCCGCCGCCATCACCACCCCTCCTTCCTTTCAACACGAGAGGTTGTTTGGGAGAACATATTAAGGCGCCCCTAAGTCTTCATAACAGAAACATCCCTTAAGCAGAGCCCTATTCCATAAAAGAGAGGTTCCTATACCTATGGCAAACTAGTCTGTCACAAGTCCATACACCCTGCTGCCAAAAGTGGATGTCTCCTGAACCACCCCCATCTTAGCCCAGAAGGATTATTTATTTTTCTTTTAATTGTTTTAAAATTTCACCTTTTATTCACCACCACCACCCCTTTTGAAGCCTGCCTAAATTTAGACACCAAAAAGAGTCTCTCCCTAGGGTGTCCCATAAGACAGGAAACACATAGCTTTGTAGGAATTTAGAAAAGGAAGTGGTGGAATGATGTCAGCAGTGATTAGTTTGACCCTACAAGGATGACTGGTGATTAGAGCTGACCAAAGAAGGAATCAAGTAGGAGGAGGTAGGACCAACCATTGTCACTGGTTTTCTATTCCTTGGGGAAGGGGGGTGTGGGGTGTGAGGAATATAAATTTTTTATATTTGTACAGTTCCTGACACATAGTAATCATTTAATAAATGCCTGTGTACTGACAGCACTTTGTTGTAGGAAAGACTCCTAAATGGAAAGAACCTTTAAAATTCTTGAGCTCTTTTCTTGGGATCCCCAAGATTTTTATGGGATACTAGGCTCTAGCCATTCTTTTATTGTTTTTATTTACATTATTTATCAAAGCAAAGAAATAAGACACAAAACATTTCACCCATAAACCTGGGACTCCCACAGATACAACATTAGTAGGAAGAATGGTTATGTGCTTATGTGGTAGAGAAATTCACAGGTTGGGAATGTATGGAACTAAGACAACTCTTACTTCTTCACCATGGTTTTGGTAGGGCTTGAGTTTAACTAAAAAAAATCTACAAATTTTGAGTAGTCAATGAATGTAAATCTTTCCATATTCAAATTAGAAAAAGTCTACATTCCAAATCTGATGCCCAGAAAACTTCAGAATACCATGTTTTAGTCTGATGACACTCAATAAATACAAAACTGACAGATGTCAATATACTGGAAACTTAATATATCATATTGGAAACTTTGCAGAATTCTCCTTATCCTGTCCCAACTTTTTTCTAGTTTTCTTTTTTTAGTTGCATGCCCTTTTTTTAAAAAAACAAAGATTATTTAACCTCTTCCCAATCTATTAAGAATTTACTTGTTTGAGCCAGTGGATAAAATCTTCATGGAAGTAATATAAAATTATATTCCCCAAAATACAAGAAAGACTTTAGCCTGTTGTCTCTGATTCATAGATTACCAGAGTGATGGCTTATTTAACTTAATAGGATGTTAGCTCCTTGAGGGCAAAAACTGTTTCTTTTTTGTCTTTGTAACCATGGGCATATAGTAGCTATTTAATAAATGTCTCCTAAAGTGAAATTAAATATACCAAACTGTGACTTGTCCCTGGAATCAACTGGCAAAAGGAATGGTGTTCTTCAGGGGCAACTCTATCAAGTTCCTCATTATCATTTCTCCTCTTCTTGCAGGTTTCAAATTTGCTACCCTGTTCCATCTGTGGGTTACATTGGACACATTTCAAATCAGCCTAAGCCTTTTATGGGGAAACACCCTAGCTAAGGTCAAACAGGAGGAACCATATTTTAGTTCTGCCAAATACATGATGTTTAATGCATAAGGCGAATGTCTAAGTTGTCCTTTAGCACAGAAACTTTTATGTATTGGTGTTACTGACCTATTCTGGGTGAGCTCTGTGGTTCAATATTCCCATTTGAAAAAATGGAAACAATGTAATAATTGAGATATATACATATATAATTTAAGTTTACAAAGCACTTATTGAACATTAACTCATTTGATCCTGACAATAGCACTGTCTCTTAAAAGATAACTCTTAAATTATAAATGGAAGTATCCATTTTTACAAATAAAGACATATGATTTAGAAAGTTTATGACTTACCCATGATCATACAACTAGGAAGCATCCAAGTCCAAGTCTCCCTTGACTTAGAGTTAAGTACTTTTTATGCTACACCAAGGATCTGTCTACTTCTTTTATGATGTTACCATTGCTATGAAGAATATCATTCATAAAATGAAAAAAGTTTAGAATTAGAACAAACCAGAGGGATATTTTAGTTCAACTCCCTCATTTTATAGATTAGAAGATAGAAACACAGAAAGAGGGACTTGTTCATGGTTATATGGTAAAAGTCATATCCAGGATATGGTTTACTCAGGCATTTAAGAAAAGGAAAAGAAAAATGAAATGGATGATCTTGTGAAGTAGGGTCTTACTGTGCAGATTTTGTAGATGGCAAAACTGAGCCTGGCCAAATCACTTAACCTCTCGAGGTTTCTGAGAAAATGAAGACCTGCATTGGCAGACTCATTGAGAGAATCTTGCTCTGATGAAATCGCCAGTCTCATAAAATAACAAATATTAAACTGGAAGTCAAACCTAGACATTCTGACTCTAAAATCTCTGTTCTTTCCATTATACCATGTTAGTATTTGTATGCTATATTCTTGGTGTCATTTTAGAAGTCTCAACATTTGAAAGCAACCAGTCAATGCAGACTTGGACATATGTCAGCTTAAAACTATTGCAAAACATATAAAAGGCTGAAAGATGGAAAAAGAGAGACACAGGAGTGTTTGCCAGGGATAAGCATTACTAACCAAATCCACCTTCTATTATTAACAGTTTCCTATATTCCAGTTTTCTTTATCTAACCAATAAAACCCTTTGAGGTTATTCAGTGAAAACATCTCACACCTAACCTTTTACTTGATGAAAAGTACCCTAAAAAACATCAACTGATATACTCATACCTATGCCATAATTATATTAAGGTATGTCTTCCTAGGGCATCATTAGTTGGTAAAACAATAAATACCTAAACCTGTTTTGTTTGAGAAGACTTAGAGACCTGTGAGTTAAATAATAGTAAGTGTTATTATCATTTTATGGATAGAAGAAATTTGGGCTTGGAGAAAGTAATTGGTTAGCCCACAGTCACACAGTTCAGTCTAGGATATGGCTCTTACATTATAACAGTATAAGAAGAATGTCTTCAACACTATCCAGGTTGATAATAAAGTCAGGAAAGTGGGCTGAGTTTGGAAATGCTTCAGAAACAAGATGACAGTTCACATTTATATGTAGCATGTTGCACTTTACAAAACACTTTATTTAACCTGTTATTATCAGTACATCTTCCACCGAGACTGATTTATTGCTGAATTCCCATTCCTGCCACCCACACCCGATGACCCCATTTAAACCACACATGATCTCTTCTGTGAATTCTCTGGAATTGCCTGGTTTGCTTGAAATTGTTTTTGCTAAATCAGCAAGACTGATTACCAGGAAAGATGTCAGAGCCACTGGGAAGGATCTGATGACTTTGTAAAGTAATTGGAGAGATCTGGTAGAGGCAAGTACCCTGCTTGGCTTGGCAAGTTGCTATTTATCATTCAAAAAAAAAACCTCTTTGAGCTTTTGTTCCTGTACCATATATGATTTTTCAGTCTTTTACCCTGGAAGATACATGAAGAGGTGGCCAGGGACAGAGGGGTTTGATCTCTCTTCCTTTAGCTGGCCCTTTTTGCTGAAATGTTCATCTGCAATGGGCTTGAGAAGAGTGCATTCAATACTGAGAGCCCTCTCTGGAGGCTGAAACTAGAAGGTACCATCAATTGAAATCTGACTTCTTCAATATTTAAAAGATCTGTCATTTTGTCAAGTGTGTCCTCCTTCCATCAACCTGGAACTTATAGAAACAATATATTGTAATGATTAGATATCGAGATGTGAAATCAAGAAGACCCAAGTTCAAGCCTTGCCTTAGACAAGGTTTATGATCCTAAACAAGTCATTTAACCTCAACTCTAGTTTTCTCAGTTTTAGTATAGGCTACTACCTATATCTCAGAGTTGCTATGAAGATCAAATTTATGTAAAGCAATTTCAAATCTTAGTCATATAAAATGTTAGCTATTCTTATAACTTCTCTATAAATGGATAAGTTTCAAGAGTTAATGTTCCTGAAAAATTCATCATCCCACATCCAACATTTACTATATCATTACCCATATCATGTCCTCTAACTGTTGGGTATCTGCCTGGGTCTCCTTTTTTCTATATATACTCTCACTCTTAATGATCTCATCATTTCTCATAGATTTAATTACCAAGTCTATACAGATGACCCCTAGGTCTATATAACCATATCCAATCTTACCATTCTTGCACTACCACAGATGTTCTAAACTGGATGTCTTATAGTCATCACAAACTCAACATGTCCAAAATAAAACTTACTATATATTTCCTCCAAAACCCACCCCTCTTTGTTAACTTCCCTATTTCTGTAGATGTTACCACTGTACTCCCAGTTACCCAGGTTTATAAACTTAGTGGCATCCTTAACTTTTCACTCTCCGGATCTTGTCCACTACATCTCTCATGTCTGTCCCCTTCTCTTCATCACATCTCACTTGGTCTATTACAATTGCTTCCTGATTTGTCTCCCTCCAAGTCTCTTCCCTATCCTTCACAGCTGCCAAAGTCAGCCTTATGTCAAGATGTCAGGATCTTATGTCATTTCCCTACTCAGCATATTGTAATAGTTCTTTATTCCTTCTAGTATAAAATTTTTCTGTTTGGCTTAAGCTCTTCATGGCAGGCTGAAACCACTTTACCAACTCTTGCCTTTCTAAGGTCTTGTGGTAAAGCTAAATTGCCCTTATTTTTTTTTCTTTTTTAAATCTTTACCTTCTGTCTTAGAATCGATTTTAAGTATCAGTTCTAAGGCAAAAGGGTAGCAAGGACTAGGCAATTGGAGTTAAGTGAATTACCTAGGTCTCTCAGACAGGAAGTATCTGAGGTCACATTTGAACCCAGGCCCTCCTGATTCCAGGCCTAGCTCTCTCCAGTAAGCCACCTATCTGACTCACCCTTATTTCTTATACAGATATACTCCATCACCCAGCCTTTATACTGTTTTTACTTCATGCTTAAAATGAAATGAATGCACCTTCACCTCCAACTTTTAGAATCTTTAGTTATTTTCAAGGCTTACCTTAGGTAGCACCTCATACATGAAGCCTTTCTCATTCTCCTAGGTCCTAGTGACTCCCTTCCCTCAAATTATGTATTTATTTTGCATATACTTTTATATATCCCACCTGGATTGTTATACTCCCTTAGCACGGGAACTTTTTCATTTTTGTCTTTGTCTCCCCAGAACTTTGCAAATGGTAGGCACTTAATAAATATTTCTTGATTGAGTATGAGTAGCCAATTAGTTAAACATTTAAGTGCCTGCTATGTGTCAGACGTTCTCTTAAACTTGGGGATATGAAGAAAAATTAAAATCAGACCCTACCCTCAAGGAGCACCTAATCTAATGGGGGAAACAATAAGCAAATGAATATGTAGCTATAAACTTGGTGAAATTGGTTATTGAGCAACAAACCTACAGTCAATCATCACCAAACCCATAATCAAAACCTGCTCAACTTTGTAGGACTGGCCAGAGCTTGTATTCCACTAACATAGATGACAATAGGGATATGCTAGAGCCAGCTCAAACTGAAAGCAAAATGTTAAATTTTCTTTATGAGCACTTAACCTTTAAAAATCACCAAATACTACAAATCAGGGCTTGACTTATTGCTTTGTTGATTTTCTAGACTTACAAAAAATGATGATGAAAATATTCCTAATGGAGATTAAAAGTGTCTTGCAGACATTTTTTCCCCTCAGAGAGGAGATTGTTAAACATTTACCAGCATACCCTTGACTAAGAGCCCAGTGTCAGCTCCATATCACAATATGGCATTGAAGCAGGACATATAAAAGTATGTGATCATTTAAGGGAGGGAAAAATAGCTAGAGAACATGGAAACGGTTTGCCTGAAGTCATAAAGAATGCATTCAATGATTCATTAATATGAGATGAGATAAATTTCATTTTTCTTTGCCTCTGGACTGTCTGTATTAGGAATCATGTGCTGATATCCAACCTGGACTTTATTCCTGTATGGACAGTGTTGGGTTGGAAAGAAGTAATTTCTTGGTTATTGACTCAGCCATAAATCATATTATATCTCAGGATCATCTTTCCCTTGCCTAATAACTCTACAAAATAATCATACACTTCCAATGGTTCCTCCATATTTCCTAAGGATCAGAGATGACCTAATCGACCCCATCCAATCTGAGGACATTCACTGGCCATAAAATTAAGTTGTGCCATATTCATATGTAGTCGTTTGAGAAAAAATGACCCAAAAGAAATTAGTCACTGACTTTCTACCCTATTCATTTGTGAAAATTCTATGGAATAATTTCCCTGTATTTAAAAAAAGTTTCTCAAATTTAATAAGAATAAACCTAAAATGTGTTTTAAAAATACCCAGGTATAAGATAAAACATGATTAAACAACACAATTCAAAAGAAAATTGGAGGTAGGTGTTAGCTCAATACAAATCAGCAGTGGGACATCCTTACCCCCCCCCACCAAATGTTATCATGATCTTAGATTTCATTAAGAGAGAGACAGTCTCCAGAATAAGGTAGATCATAGTCTCACAGTACTTTGTTCTAGTCCGAGCTCTCCTTGAACATATCTGATTGAGTATGTCCAAAATGGTAAAAAGACTATAGATTATACCATTCAATGACTGACTGAAGGAAAAGGGGTTATATTAGTCTGGACAGGAAAAAAAAATACTTAGAGGAGCCATAATAGCAATATTCAACTATTTATAGAGCTATCATGTAGAAGAAGGATTAAGCTTTTCCAGATTGGTCACAGAGTACAGAATTAGAGGTAATAGGTAAATACTGATGAGAGACTGATTTAATCACATTTAAGCATAACATAAGGAAAGTCTTCTTAACAATTAATACAGGAAAGAAGAAAGAAAGAAAGAAAGAAAGAAAGAAAGAAAGAAAGAAAGAAAGAAAGAAAGAAAGAAAGAAAGAAAGAAAGAAAGAAAGAAAGAAAGAAAGAAAGAAAGAAAGAAAGAAAGAAAGAAAGAAAGAAAGAAAGAAAGAAAGAAAGAAAGAAAGAGAGAGAGAGAGAAAGAAAGAGAGAGAAAGAAAGAGAGAGGGAGAGAAAGAGAAAGAAAGAGGGAGAGAAAGAAAAAAAGAGAGAGGGAGAGAAAGAGAGAGGGAGAGAAAGAAAGAGAAAGGAAGAAATGGAAGGAAGGAAGGAAGGAAGGAAGGAAGGAAGGAAGGAAGGAAGGAAGGAAGGAAGGAAGGAAGGAAGGAAGAGACTTGCCTGAAAAGTACTGGACTTCAAGGGACATCAGTGGGCTTCAAACAGCATAATTACTAGTTAGGATGTGTTACAGAGGCAATTTCTATCCAAGGATAGGTTATGCTATAATGCTTTTATCCTCTCTGCCTACTCTGGGATACTGGAAAAAATTTCTCTTCTCCAAATTGGGATATTCTTATAAATTTTGTTTGCCTCAGTTCAGTGGCACTAAACTAAAAGTAAGAGCTGGAATGATAACTTAATATTGATACAGTTTAGGAAGGAATTTAATATAGAAGGTATTCAATAGTTTGGTTGTTGTTTTTAATCCCCATTAAATCTAGAGCATGAGAAAATAAGCATGTAGAATCTAAGGTTCCAGTAAGGAATAATTTCCAAACAATGAAAGTTAATAAGTATTGGAATGGGTTACCATATAAGACTAAGGAATCTCTTTCTAGAGATATTTTAAAATCAAGTGGGATTCTCCAATGTCTGGAGTAGTTAAATAAGATCCTTCCTTAAGGCAAGATATGTTTTAAGACAGCTCATGTCTCTTTCAGCCTTCTGATTAATTTCCCCAAGACCATTTCAGTTACAAAAGAATTCAGTGTATTTTTTCATCAGGATTTGCAAAAAAAAAAAAAACAGAAAAGGATCACTTTTTGAACTATGAACCATAAAAACAAATTTTAGCTTGCTAGAAATGGTTCTAAGAAAATTATAAGGAACTTTATATTTAGAATTGAATGGTCGACTCAGCCTGTAATTAGCCATTTTAGAGACACATGGGTTGTCACCCTAATGTATAATTCACCAAAAAAATTTGCTGTGTGAGATAACATCCAAGACAAGTCTTTAGATGCTTGGTAGATAAGAGAGGCCTTTAGATGTTTTCCACCACAACTCAGTTATATATTAGAGTGATTACTACTATCTTTTAAAAATTCAACTTAATTTATACATCTCATCAAACATATGATTTTCTCCTTTGCCAATTTATGAAAGAGCATTACTTCTAACAATATGGCAGCATCATGCTACATTCCTGCCAAGCACATAGGGGAGAAAGCTATATTAATCAATACGGTTATATATACAGATGACAATGGTCATTTTCATTTATACCAGATTCTTGGGAAATAATTCTTAACTTTTATTACCAGTTTGAAAAACAAGTGTTTTCAATGGCATCAACAGTAGAAGAAATAGATGACTTCAACAATAGAAGAAAGGAGAGAAATAAACATTGGGCATATTCCAAATATTAAAAATATCCTGTAGAGTGAGTTGCAGGAGGAGCAGATATTTATAGCAGCTACTAGAATAGATTTTGTTTAATTGAGTTAAATTAAAATTCAAATGCATATACATAACGCAATATTCACTAATAGGACAAAGCAAGAGATCCTTTGAACTAGGGTAAGAATCCTTTATGTCCAAGTGAAAAAAAAACAAGAAAGAGAGAAGGATATATGAGAAGAAAATGTGATTCTCCCCAAACTATACCTTTACCCTTAGAGCCACTCCCAAATCTACATAGGGGACAACTACTTCTCACCCTAAGTACTGAAGGATTGTACCATCTTGAAAAAGATGTTTCTTATGAAATTACTTTGCATGTTCCACCAACTCTTATAAAAGTTTCCTGTTGTCTTCACCTTCCTACTCCACCAAACAAAGCTTTAAAAATTCAAAGATAATATAATATAGTGGAAAGTCTGTCAGACTTCAAATCAGACGACCTGGAGTTGAATTCTGGCTCCTCTCCTCCCCAAATGTGAACTTGGGAAAATCTTTTAATCACTCTGGAGCCCTTCATATCTAAATCTCTGATCTTAAAGTTCAAATTACAAGCCCCCTTAAGCCTCTCTCAAAACTTCTAAAATTCTTCTCCTTTCTCCTACATAGGTTTTCCATCCTCTTCCTGTACCCTCCACATAAGTATTCCTAGCTCTCTTCTAGGGTTAGCCCATACATATATATATATATATATAATATATATATATATACACACATATGTGTATATATAAACACACATACTTGCGAGCGCACACACACACACACACACACACACACACACACACACACACACCATTGTTTCTTTTTCTTACAACTAAGTGACAAATAAGGATGATTAAAATAAATTCACTTTACCTCTCTGGCAATTCTTTTCCATTTCTATTGTCTCTCTGGCAGATAGCATGTAGGCATGTAAATTTTCCTAAGTTACTGAAGTAAAAATGGGGATAGAAAAAAAAAGGAGTGCAGTTTTCAGCATTTATGATGGTATAGCAAAAGCCCTTCTTTGTCTTATATCACTAATATTATACACCAGAGTTATATCACATAGTGATATTTTGGATGAATTTGTCATGATTTGCCAAGCGGAGGGAAGACTTTAGAGAAATGTGATATTCAAGTATATAAATGACTAAAGAAGCATTAAACGTATTCTGTTGGTACCTGCAAAAAAACCCATTGAAATAGTCGAGATAGGTGGAAAAAGTTACAAAGAGATTTTGGTTCAATATAATGAAAATCTCCCAGTGCATCAGAGACTACCCAGAATGTAATGGACTGACTTGGAGATTCTGGGATACTGGTAGTAGTGGGAGAAGGGAAGTTAAAACGCAGTGGTCTGTTCTCTTCTTTTTGAAGGAGAGATTCCTGCTTTGGATTAGATAATCCCTGGGGTTCCTTCCAACCCTGAGATTCTAAATATGACTAATTAAGGTTGCTTGGCAACTGTTTACCATTGAATAATTCAATTTCCATGCATAAAATGTCATAACTTTTTGGTCACTCAGTCTTCATCAGGATTTTTCCTCGCATTCATATCCTTTAAAAAATTATTTATTTTTGTTACATTAAAATTGTTACATTGGGGGGCAGCTGGGTGGCTCCATGGATTGAGAGCCAGGCCTAGAGATGGGAGGTCCTTGGTTCAAATATGACCTCAGACACTTCCCAGCTGTGTGACCCTGGGCAAGTCACTTAACCCCATTCCCTAGCCCTTACCTCTCTTTTGCCTTGGAGCCACTATACAGTATTGACTCCAAGAGGGAAGGCAAGGGTTTAAATTAATTAATTAATTATTTTAAATTGTTACATTACTTGTTACATTAAAATTTCCAGATATCTTCCTTCCTCCCCACCCCCAACCCCACTAGGGAAGGCATCATTTAAAAAAAGATATAGTATATATGCATATAATTGTTTTTCAGAAGATATCTATATCTATATATCTATATCTATATCTATCTATCTATCTATCTATCTATCTATCTATCTATCTATCTATCTATCTATGTATCCCCCATTGCCTAGCCCTTACCACTCTTCTGCCTTGGAGCCAATATACAGTATTGACTCCAAGAGGGAAGGTAAGGGTTTAAATAAATAAATAATTTTTAAAAAATTGTTACATTACTTGTTACATTAAAATTCCCAGAAATCTTCCTTCCTCCCCATCCCAAACCCCACTAGGGAAGGCATCACTTGAAAAAAAGCTATAGTATACATATATACTATATCTTTTATTAGCTCCAAGGCAGAAGAATGGTAAGGGATAGGCAATGGGGGTCAAGTGACTTGCCCAGGGTCACACAGCTAGGAAGTGTCAGAGGTCACATTTGAACCTAGGACCTCCTGTCTCTAAGTCTGACTCTCAATCCACTGAGCCACCCAGTTGTCCCCTACCTATCGGTTATATACTTTGATACTTCTAAGGTCTGTATTGTCATCAGGGTGTGTATTCTTTTGTAACCTATCCCTCCCTGCCCAACCTATGCAACTTAAGATACCTGAGGACAATTTAACTTTCTTATTCGACAAATATTTATTAGCTATCTATTATGTGCAAAGTATTAGATCAACAGGTAATTACAAAGGCCCGGATCTCAAAGACTTTGTAATCTAATAAAGGAAAGGCAAGAAATCAAGTAGCTATGATATAGGAGAGAGAGAAAAAGTGTAGTAGCCTTTAGTAAGAATAGAGTAATCTTTGACAAAAATTATTGACTATCGGGATGAAATCAGAAAAATTAGTGAAGACTTACATGAACTGATACAAAGTAAAATAAGAAGATCCAGAAGAATATTGTACCCAGTGACAGTAGTATTTCTTGAACACTGTGAGTAACCTAGTTAATTCTCAATAATACAGTGATCCAAGAGAATCCCAGAGAGTCATGATGAAAAATGCCATCTGCCCTCCAAAAAAGAACTGGAGTCTGAATGAAGACTGAAACATACTATATTTAATTTTCTTTCTTCTTTTTCCATTTGAGAGTTCTTCTGAAAAACAACTATATGGAAAAAAATTTTTACATGATTGTAAAAAAAAAATATTTATTGACTGACTGAATAATAATAAAAAGTATGGACAATGTCCAATGATAAATCTAAGGGAATCCAATCTGGAAGAGCATCCCTGGAGCACACAATCCTGAGCATGAAAAGATAAGAAAGGGGCTTATTAAGTAATATTTTCCTTTAAAGCAAACTGAATTTATAGCTGTGCTCTTTGTGGTGGCAAAAAATTGGAAAATGAGGGGATGCCTTTCAATTGTGGAATGGCTGAACAAATTGTGGTATCTGTTGGTGATGGAATACTATTGTGCTAAAAGAAATAATGAACTGGAGGAATTCCATGTGAACTGGAATGACCTCCAGGTATTGATTCAGAGGGAAAGGAGCAAAACCAGAAGAACCTTATACACAGAGACGGATACACTGAGGTACAATAGAATGTAATGGACTTCTCTACTAGCAGCAATGCAATAATCCAGGACAATTTTGAGGGACCTATGAGAAAGAATGCTATCCACATCCAGAGAAAGAACTATGGGAGTAGCAACACAGAAGAAAAACAACTGCTTGATCACATGGATCAATGGGGATTTGATTGGGGATGTAGACTCTAAACAATCACTCTAGTGCAAATATTAATAATATGGAAATAGATCTTGATCCATGATACATGTAAAACCCAGTAGAATTGTTTGGTGGCTATGGGAGGGGGAGGGAAGGGGTTACATGAATCATGTAACCATGGAAAAATATTTGAAATCAATTAATCAAATAATATTTTTCAAATTAAAAAAAGAAAAGAGAAAAGGAGAAAGGGAAGATGGAAGGAAGGAAAATACTTTTATTTTCCTTCTTTATTACTACTATATAGAGGACATAATAAGTATTACCAAAGAATTTCTGTAATGCAAAAAAAATTATCATAATTTTTACTCATCTTTCAACAACTAAAACATTTTATGGCTACCAAAGGTTTTTTAAAATTTGTTTTTCTGTGGATCAGATATTTCCAAGATCTGTCATGATTTTGGCATGGGACTTTAAGATATTTCCTTTACTTAATAATGTTGAATCAAGTAAACATTTTATTTTTTAAAAATATTGTTATTTTTTCCCTCAGTTAAATAAAAAACACTTTTAAAAAAGCAAAGTGAAAAAAATTTACAGCAACTTTCACTGATAAAAACCTCATTTCTCAAATATATAGAGAACTGAGGCAAATTTATAAGAATACAAGTCTTCCCCAATTGACAAATGTTCAAAGGATATGAACAAGTATTTTTCAGTTAAAGAAACCAAACTATGTTTGTGTAAATATATGAAAAAGTGTTCTAAATCATTAATTTGAGAAATACAAGTTAAAGTAATTCTGAAGTACCATCTCATACCTATCAGATTCGCTAACATGACAGGAAAGGAAAAAGATAAATGTCAGAGGGGATGTAGGAAAATTGGGATACTAATGAATAGTCAGTGGAGTTTTGAACTGATCCAACCATTTTGGAGAGCAATTTGGAACTATGCACAAAGGGATATAAAACTATGCATATCCTTTGATCCAGTAATACTTTGACTAGGTCTGTATCCCAGAGATCAAAGAAAGGGAAAAGGACCAATTTGTACAAAAATATTTATAGCAGTTCTTTATGGTGGCAAAGAATTGGAAATTGATAGGATGTTCATCAATTGGAGAGTGACTAACAAATTTATGATTGTGATACTAGATCCTAGATATTAGGAATACCAGTGCTCTATAAGAAAATTATGAACAGAATGATTTCAGAAAAACTTTGAAAGACCTACATGAATTGATACAAAGTAAAATGAGCAGAATGAGCAGAACCAGGAGACAGTGTACATAGTAAAAGCAATATTGAATGATCAATTGGGGAAGACTTAAGTATCTCTCCAAGACAATTTTGAAGGACTTAAGATGAGAAATGATATCTACCTCCAGAGAAAGAACTAATGTAGTCTGAATGTAGATTGAAGCATACTATTTTTCAAATATAAATAACAAACAAATATAAAACAACGTGGATGCACCCAAGATCAAAACAGTGGCATCTCATTGACTACATCATTGTACGCCGGCAAGACATCCAGGACGGTAGAGATCACCAGAGGCATGAGAGGAGCTGAATGCTGGACAGACCATGGATTGGTTAGAGCGACTCTTCAAATGCGCATTGCGCCTCGCCATCCAAGACGCGCCCAGACAGTTTGCACATTTTACAACGTGAGTCGTCTTAGAGATCCATCTTATTTGCAAACATTCCAGTCCTGCCTGGATGACAAGCTGTCTTCCAAGGGACCACTCACTGGAAGCTCAACCGAGAAATGGAACCAGTTCAGAGATGCAGTGAAGGAAACATCAAAGGCAGTCCTAGGCCCAAAACAACGCAACCACCAGGACTGGTTTGACGAGAACAACACTGCTATTGAAGACCTATTGAGCAAGAAGAACAAAGCCTTTATGGAGTGGCAAAATAACCCAAACTCTGCTCCTAAAAAGGACAGATTCACGTCTCTCCAAACCAAGGCGCAGCGTGAGATCAGGAAGATGCAAGACAGATGGTGGGAAAAAAAGGCAGAAGAAATCCAGCACTTTGCTGATACGAAAAACTACAAACAATTTTTCAGTGCCCTCAAGACTGTCTATGGGCCATTAAAACCCACCACCACTCCCTTGCTATCCTCTGACGATGACATTCTCATAAAAGATAAAAAAGGCATCAGCAACAGGTGGAAAGAACACTTCAGTCAGCTTCTCAACCGATCCTCTTCAGTCGACCAAAGCGCCCTTGTCCAGATCCCCCAAAACCTCACCATTGAACAACTTGACGTCCCTCCTTCAATAGAGGAAGTCCAAAAAGCCATTAAACAAATGAGTGCAGGCAAGGCACCCGGTAAAGATGGGATCCCAACCGAGGTTTACAAGGCCTTAAATGGAAAGGTGCTCCAGGCATTCCACATAGTGCTGACCAGCATATGGGAAGAGGAAGACATGCCCCCAGAACTCAGAGATGCCTCCATCATAACCCTATACAAGAACAAAGGCTCACGAGCAGCCTGTGACAACTACAGAGGCATCTTATTACTCTCCACTGCTGGAAAGATCCTCGCCCGTGTTATACTCAACACACTCCTGTCATCTGTTTCAGAGCAGAACCTGCCTGAATCACAATGTGGCTTCCGACCAGAGCACAGCACCATCGACATGGTCTTCACAGTGAGGCAAATGCAGGAAAAATGCCTTGAGCAGAACCTGAGTCTCTACATTGTCTTCATAGACCTGACAAAGGCATTCGATACAGTGAACAGGGACTCATTGTGGGTGATCCTCAGCAAGCTCGGTTGCCCAGCAAAATTCGTCAAACTGATCTAGCTCTTTCATGTCGACATGACAGGGGAAGTCCTATCTGGTGGAGAGACTTCTGATTGCTTCAACATCTTCAATGGTGTGAAACAAGGTTGTGTCCTCGCTCCAGTACTATTCAACTTATTTTTCACCCAAGTATTACAACATGCTGTGATGGATCTAGACCTGGGCGTCTACATCAAATACCGATTGGATGGCTCACTATTCGACCTTCGCCACCCGACTGCAAAAACAAAGACAACAGAGAGACTCATCCTGGAAGCTCTCTTCGCAGATGACTGTGCTCTCATGGCCCACCAAGAAAATCATCTCCAAACCATTGTGGACAGGTTCTCTACCACAACAAAACTGTTTAGCCTGACTATCAGTCTCAGCAAAACAGAGGTGCTATTCCAACCTGCACCAGGGAGGCCAACTACCCAGTCGTGCATTACATTCGACAGCACGCAGCTTTCTAACGTCAACACTTTCAAGTACCTGGGCAGCACCATTGCCAACGCCGGGTCCCTAGACCACGAGATTAATGCCAGGATCCAAAATGCCAGCCAGGCACTTGGGCGGCTGCGCTGCAAAGTCCCCCAACACAGCGGTGTAAGCACTGTGATGAAGCTCAAATTGTATAACGCAGTGGTCCTCAGCTCGCTCCTCTACAGTTACGAGACATGGACACTGTACCGGAAGCACATGAAACAGCTGGAGCAATTCCACCAACGCTCCCTCCGGTCAATCATGAGGATCCGATGGCAGGACCGAATCACCAACCAGGAAGTCCTCGACAGAGCCAACTCCACCAGCATCGAAGTCATGGTCCTCCAAACCCAGCTACGATGCTCTGGACACGTCATCCGCATGGACCCACAGCGAATACCAAGACAGGTATTCTACGGTGAACTGTCAGCTGGACTCAGGAAACAAGGCCGACCAAAGAAAAGATTCAAGGATCAGCTAAAGTCCAACTTGAAGTGGGCTGGCATGACACCAAAGCAACTAGAACTCGCTGCCTCTGACAGAAGCAGCTGGTGAACCCACATTAACCATGCCGCCACCACCTTTGAAGACGTCTTGCCGCTGTGCGTGAACGCCTACACCAGGCCACAGCCGCACCTCCCGTAACAACTGGCGTCCCAGGCCCCATGTGCCACCAACTCTGCACCTCAGCCTTTGGACTCCAAAGCCACATGAGGGTACACCGTAGATGAAACTGCACAAAGACAATATTCATTCTCGATCACCGAGAGACTACCACTACTAATATTTTTCATTTTATTTTTTGTGGGGGTTTTATTTGTGGGTTTTGACTTTATATGTGTATTTTCTCACAACATGACCAGTATAGAGATATGTTTTGCCTGATCATACATGTATAATCCAGATCAGAGAGCTTGCCATGTCAGAGAAGAGGAAGAGAAAAGAGGGAGGAAGTAATTTTGTATCTCAAAATTTCAGAAAAATGTATGTTTAAAATTGTTATTGCATGTAATTGGGAAAAAATATTTTTTAAAAAGTGAAAAAGAAACTGGTATCTTTCAGATGCTACCAAACCCAATGCCAATGTTATGTGCATTCACTCATTCCTCTACTTGCATAATGCCTTGGTTAGTTAAGGCCTTGATCACAAGACAAGAAAAAAACTATGGTTCTGGATAGTTGGGTTTGACATTTTTATTAGGTAAATTTTACCAGAGACTGACAGAAGATCAAAAGATCATTAATGCCATAAAAAGCAATGTAGTGTGAAGTTTAGTGAAAAAAATCTAGCAGGGCCAGCAAGTGTGTGACCATGGGCAAGTCACTTTATTTCTGTGAGCCTCAGTTGCTTCTTCTATAAAATGGGAACAATTATATCTGTGCTACTTCTTTCATAAGGTAGTTGTGATATTAAAATAAGACAACATATGTAAAACACTTTATAAACCTTAAAGTGCTACATATATGCTATTAATTGTTCATAAATCACAGCCTAGTTGTAAAACAAGGTAGTAAGGTGATACAGTGGTTAGAATACTGAGCCTGGGGTCAGGAAGATCTGAATTCAGATCCTGCCTTAGTGACTGATATCTGTGTTACTTTGTTCAAGTCATTTAACCTCTATATGCCTCGGTGTCCTCAGCTACAGAATGGGGAAAATAATAGCAGGTACATTTTGAGGGTTATTGTGAGGACAAAATGAGATAATATTTTGTTCAACTCAGCACAGTACCTGGTAGATAGGAGCTATATAAATACTAGCAGTTATAAAACAAGAGTATTACCTGTAGTAGACCACTAACCTTGTTATCTGAAATCACTGTAATTCATGCTACTGCCACCACCAAGAAAATAGTTAAGTGAAGCCATACAAATCATAGCATCTTCAGGTTGGGAGAGACTCAAAGACCATCCAGTTCAAATTCCAGCTTCCCCACCCCCTCCTTGCAACTCAATACAGGATCTTTTTAGCCTACAACATCCCTAAAACTGAAATCTCCCTCCCCATAGCTTCTATTCAGTGGTTCTGTTTTTTGTTTCTTGGCCAAGCAAAACAAGTCTAATCTTCTTTCATATCATGGCCTTTCAAATTATTTGAAGATAGGGAACATGTGTACTAAATCTTCTTTTCCTCGGCTATATGTTTCCAATTAATGGAAATTCTGATATGTCATAGTTTCTGATCCCTTCACAGTCCTGGCCACTGTCCTCTGGAGAAGCCAACATGTGCCCTCCCCTCCCACAGAAGAACGCAGTACTTGAGATGTGGTCTGACCTGAGAAGTGAACAGTAGGACTATAACTTCTCCTTATAAGTAGGTGTATAACTACTGTTTTGACCCCACTTTTTGAATACTAAGGGATGACTTCTTTATTTTCTTTTTATAGTAATTGTATCTGTACTTCCTCACTCACAGGGTTTTTATGAGATTCAAATAAGATAATGTGTATAAAACACATTAACCTTAAAGTAAAACCTTGAAATCACCACATACTCATATGTATTAAAAAAAAAAAAACAAACAACATTCATACAGGCCTCTATTTTATCTTGCCTGTTAATCTGAGAATACAATTAATAATAATAGTAATAATAATAATGGAAGAAGGGAACAAACATTTATAAAGCACCTATTATGTAACGGGCATTGTGCTAAGTGTTGTTTTTTACAAATATTAGCTCATTTGATTCTCACAACTATATGAGGTAAATGCTATTACTATCCCCATTTTACAGTGGAGGAAACTGAGGCAAAGGTTACACAATTAGTGTCTCATGTCTTCTTCACTCCATATCTGCCACTCTATCCAATGAACCATCATCTGCCATAATAATAATTAGTAATATAATATAGCACTTGAAGACTTGCAAAGTGCTTTACAAATATTGTCCCATATTATACTCATAACTGTGGGAAGTAAGTGCTATTATTTTTTTTTTAATATATTTTATTTGATCATTTCCAAGCATTATTCGTTAAAGACATAGATCATTTTCTTTTCCTCCCCCCCACCCCCCATAGCCGACGCGTAAGTCCACTGGGCATTAGATGTTTTCTTGATTTGAACCCATTGCTTTGTTGATAGTATTTGCATTAGAGTGTTCATTTAAAGTCTATCCTCTGTCATGTCCCCTCAACCTCTGTATTCAGGCAGTTGCTTTTTCTCGGTGTTTCCACTCCCATAGTTTATCCTTTGCTTATGAATGGTGTTTTTTTTCTCCTGGATCCCTGAAAGTTGTTCAGGGACATTACACCGCCCCTAATGGAGAAGTCCATTACGTTCGATTATACCACAGTGTATTAGTCTCTGTGTACAATGTTCTCCTGGTTCTGCTCCTCTCGCTCTGCATCACTTCCTGGAGGTTGTTCCAGTCTCCATGGAACTTCTCCACTTTATTATTCCTTTGAGCACAATAGTATTCCATCACCAACATATACCACAGTTTGTTCAGCCATTCCCCAATTGATGGGCATCCCCTCGTTTTCCAGTTTTGGGCCACCACAAAGAGCGCAGCTATGAATATTTTTGTACAAGTCTTTGTGTCCATTATCTCTTTGGGGTACAGACCCAGCAGTGCTATGGCTGGGTCAAAGGGTAGATATTCTTTTGTCGCCCTTTGAGCATAGTTCCAAATTGCCCTCCAAAATGGTTGGATCAGTTCACAACTCCACCAGCAATGAATTAATGTCCCTACTTTGCCACATCCCCTCCAGCATTCATTACTTTCCTTTGCTGTTATGTTAGCCAATCTGCTAGGTGTGAGGTGATACCTCAGAGTTGTTTTGATTTGCATCTCTCTGATTATAAGAGATGTAGAACACTTCTTCATGTGCTTGTTAATAGTTTTGATTTCTTTATCTGAGAACTGCCTATCCATTTCCCTTGCCCATTTATCAATTGGAGAATGGCTTGATTTTTTGTACAATTGATTTAGCTCATTATAAATATGAGTAATTAAACCTTTGTCAGAGGTTTCTATGAAGATTTTTTCCCAATTTGTTGTTTCCCTTCTGATTTTAGTTATATTGGTTTTGTTTGTACAAAAGCTTTTTAGTTTGATGTAGTCAAAATTATTTATTTTACATTTTGTGATTCTTTCTATATCTTGCTTGGTTTTAAAGCCTTTCCCCTCCCAAAGGTCTGACATGTATACTATTCTGTGTTTACCCAATTTACTTATGGTTTCCTTCTTTATGTTTAAGTCACTCACCCATTTTGAATTTATCTTGGTGTAGGGTGTGAGGTGTTGATCTATTCCTAGTCTCTCCCACACTGTCTTCCAATTTTCCCAGCAGTTTTTATCGAATAGTGGATTTTTGTCCCAAAAGCTGGGATCTTTGGGTTTATCATATACTGTCTTGCTGAGGTCGCTTTCCCCCAGTCTATTCCACTGATCTTCCTTTCTGTTTCTTAGCCAGTACCAAATTGTTTTGATGACTGCTGCTTTGTAATATAGTTTGAGGTCTGGGACTGCAAGGCCCCCATCATATGTGTTTTTTTTCATTATTTCCCTGGATATCCTTGATCTTTTGTTCTTCCAAATGAACTTTGTTATGGTTTTTTCTAAATCAGTGAAGAAGTATTTTGGTAGTTCAATGGGTATGGCACTAAATAGATAAATAAGTTTGGGTAGGATGGTCATTTTTATTATATTGGCTCGTCCTATCCATGAGCAGTTAATGTTTTTCCAATTGTTCAAGTCTAGTTTTAGTTGTGTGGCGAGTGTTTTGTAGTTGTGTTCATATAGTTCCTGTGTTTGTCTTGGGAGATAGATTCCTAGGTATTTTATTTTGTCTAAGGTGATTTTGAATGGGATTTCTCTTTCTAGTTCTTGCTGCTGAGCTGTGTTGGAGATATATAGAAAAGCTGATGATTTATGTGGGTTTATTTTGTATCCTGCAACTTTGCTAAAGTTGTTGATTATTTCAATTAGCTTTTTGGTTGAATCTCTAGGATTCTTTAAGTAGACCATCATGTCATCCGCAAAGAGTGATAACTTGGTCTCCTCCTTGCCTATTCTGATACCTTCAATTTCTTTATCTTCTCTAATTGCTACTGCTAGTGTTTCTAGTACAATGTCAAATAGTAGAGGTGATAATGGGCATCCTTGTTTCACTCCTGATCTTATTGGGAATGTATCTAGTTTATCCCCATTGCAGATGATATTAGCTGTTGGTTTTAGATATATACTGTTTATTATTTTTAGGAATGACCCTTCTATTCCTATGCTTTCTAGTGTTTTTAATAGGAATGGGTGTTGTATTTTATCAAAGGCTTTTTCTGCATCTATTGAGATAATCATGTGGTTCTTGCTAGTTTGCTTGTTGATGTGGTCAATTATGTGGATGGTTTTCCTAATGTTGAACCAGCCCTGCATCCCTGGTATGAATCCTACTTGATCATGGTGAATGATCCTTCTGATCACTTGCTGGAGTCTTTTTGCTAGTATCCTATTTAAAATTTTTGCATCTATATTCATTAGGGAGATTGGTCTATAGTTTTCTTTCTCTGTTTTTGACCTGCCTGGTTTTGGAATCAGTACCATGTTTGTGTCGTAAAAGGAGTTTGGTAGAACTCCCTCTTTGCTTATTATGTCAAATAGTTTGTATAGTATTGGGGTTAACTGTTCTCTGAATGTTTGATAGAATTCACAGGTGAATCCATCAGGCCCTGGGGATTTTTTCTTAGGAAGTTCTTTGATGGCTTGATGGATTTCAATTTCTGATATGGGATTATTTAAGAATTCTATTTCCTCTTCTGTTAGTCTAGGCAGTTTGTATTTTTGTATATATTCATCCATTTCTCCTAAATTGGTGTATTTATTGCCATATAATTGGGCAAAGTAATTTCTAATGATTGCCTTAATTTCCTCCTCATTGGAGGTGCTGTCCCCCTTTTCATCTTTAATGCTGTGAATTTGCTTTTCTTCCTTCCTTTTTTTAATTAGATTGACCAGTACTTTGTCTATTTTGTTTGTTTTTTCAAAGTACCAGCTTCTTGTCTTATTTATTAAATCAATAGTTCTATCACTTTCGATTTTATTAATTTCTCCCTTAATTTTTAGGATTTCTAATTTGGTTTTCTGCTGGGGGTTTTTAATTTGATCGCTTTCGAGTTTTTTCAATTGCATTTCCAATTGATTGATCTCTGCTCTCCCTTGTTTGTTAATATGAGCTTTCAGGGATATGAATTTGCCTCTGATTACCGCTTTGGCTGCATCCCAAAAGGTTTGAAAGGATGTTTCGCCATTGTCATTTTCCTTGATGAAATTATTAATTGTTTCTATGATTTCTTCTTTAGCTAAACGGTTTTGGAGTATCATATTGTTTAATTTCCAATTGGTTTTAGATTTGGTTTTCCATGTACCATTACTAATCATTATTTTTATTGCCTTGTGATCTGAGAAGGCTGCATTCATTATTTCTGCTTTTTTGCATTTGTGTGCTATGTTTCTGTGACCTAATGTATGGTCAATTTTTGTGAATGTGCCATGTGGTGCTGAGAAGAAGGTGTATTCCTTTTTATCCCTATTTATTTTTCTCCATATGTCTATTAATTCTAATTTTTCTAAGATTTCATTCACTTCTTTTACCTCTTTCTTATTTATTTTTTGATTTGATTTATCTAAATTTGATAATGGTTGGTTTAAGTCTCCCACTAGTATGGTTTTATTGTCTATTTCTTCCTTCAATTCTCCTAGTTTCTCCATTAGAAATTTGGGTGCTATATTATTTGGTGCATACATGTTGATTAATGATATTTCCTCATTGTCTAGAGTCCCTTTTAACAAAATATAATTACCTTCCCTATCCCTTTTGATCAGGTCTATTTTTGCATTGGCTTTATCAGATATCATGATTACCACTCCTGCCTTCTTTCTATCAGTTGAGGCCCAGAAGGTCTTACTCCATCCTTTAATTCTGACCTTGTGGGTGTCAACCCGCCTCATGTGTGTTTCTTGAAGACAACATATGGTAGGGTTTTGGATTCTAATCCATTCTGCTATTCGTCTACGTTTTATGGGTGAGTTCATCCCATTCACGTTCAAAGTTATGATTGTCATTTGTGGACTCCCTGGCATTTTGATTGCCTTCCCTAATTCTAACCTTTTCTTCTTCGGCTCTACCTTTTAGTCCAGTGATTTACTTTGAATCAGTCCCCCTTGTCCCCTCCCTTGATGTTTCCCTTTTTAGTCCCTCCCTTTTTGTTCCCTCCCCCTCCCCCCTCTCTTTCCCTCCCTTTTTGTTCTCCCTCTCCCCCTCCCCCCCTTGGTTTTCCCTTCTCCTTACCCTTGTTGGGTAAGATAGAATTCAAGATCCCAATGGATCTGGATGTTTTTCCCTCTCAGAGTTGATTTCCCTGAGATTGAGGTTTAAGTAACCCCCCCCTCTCTTCCTCTCCTTCTTATAGGAGTTTTCTTCCCCTCCCCTTCCCCTGTGAATCTTTGTGTGAGAACCATTATTCTATTTGGTCTTTCTTTACCCCCTATTTATACATTACATTTTCCCCACATATTAGTATACATAGGTTGATATAAATGTAGTCCTTATAGAAGAGAGTTTGAGTAAAAGAAGATAACATTTTTCCCCTTTCCTTAATATTTACCTTTTCAGGTATTCCTTGCTCTTTGATTTTCGGTATCAAACTTTCCACAGAGCTCTGGTCTTTTCTTTGCAAAAAGTTGGAAGTCTTCTATTTTGTTGAATGCCCATACTTTCCCTTGGAAGTATATAGTCAGTTTTGCTGGGTAGCTGATTCTTGGTTGGAGACCCAGCTCTCTTGCCTTTCTGAAGATCATGTTCCATGCCTTACGATCATTCAGAGTAGAACTTGCAAGGTCTTGTGTGACCCTGATTGGCATTCCTTTATATCTAAATTGTCTTTTTCTGGCTTCCTGTAGGATTTTTTCTTTTGTTTGATAGCTTTGGAATTTGGCAATTACATTCCTGGGAGTTGTCTTTTGGGGGTTTAGTGTAGAAGGTGTTCTGTGAGCTCTGTCAGTGGATGTATTGCCCCCTTGTTCTAGAATCTCTGGGCAATTTTCTTTGATTATATCTTGTATCACCATGTCCAGTTTGGTGTTTATTTCTGGCTTTTCTGGGAGTCCAATTATTCTTAAATTTTCTCTTCTCCCCCTGTTTTCCAGATCTATCACCTTGTCGGTGAGATATTTTATGTTCTCTTCTAATTTCTTGGTGTTTTGGCTTTGCTTTATTAGTTCTTGCTTTAAAGCCTGGTTTTCTTTTACAGTTTGGTCAAACTGGTTTTGTAGATGCGTGAATTTCTTTTGCATCATTTCCCACTTTTCCTCCCAGAGGGCTTCCATCTTTTTGGTCCTTTCTGATTCAAATTCTTCATGGGTTTGTGGAGAGTTTCTATTTCCTTTGGAGGATTTTGGAGAATTTTCTTGTATATCTTCTTCTATCTGCTCTGTATTTTGTATTTTGGCTCCATAGAATGTGTCCAGAGTCGCCCCTTTCTTCTTATTTTTCTTGGTATTTTGGGGCTTCGGTGCTTCTGTGGAGTTTGTCATCTCTGAACGTGGAGGATTGGCTTTTCTTGTCTTTGTCTGGTGATCAGAGGCTTTAGTCCTGGGCAGATGTTGGTTCTATGAGCGTTCCCTGGGTTAAACTGAATATGCCTCACTGGAACTGGAATGGAAGGGTCGGACCACGAGGCCACACTCTCCCCCTGGCTCGATTTCCGGAAGTTGCCTTCAGAATCGCTGGCCGTGAGGCTGTTTCATCGGCCTGCGGGGGGGATGGGCTGCCGCTTCCCCAAGCTCCGAGAGCACAGACTTTCACTGAGACTTGGATAGCAGGATCCAGCCCGTGAGGCTGTCTTGCCCGCCCTGAGGGTTGCTGTTGTTTTGACCAGCTCTCTGCAGCGGAGGCCCCAGGCAGTAACTTTCCCCCCGACCGACCAGCTCTTTGCAGCGGAGGCCCCAGGCAGTAACTTTCACCCGAACTGACCGGCTCTCTGCAGCGGAAGCCCCAGGCAGTAACTTTCACCGGGACTGGGACTTGGGTAGAAGACCCTGAGGGTTGTTGTTCCTCAGACCCTGCTCTCTGAGCCCGGCGCCGCTGCCGCTTCCGGGAGTCTTGGACTCTGCGCTCCTACCCCTGAGGTCCGAGGGATCTCGGGTTCTGGCTTTTAAGGGGAGCCGTACCTTTTGAACCGGGTCCAGGTCCAGGAGGAGGGTTCCCAGGGTCTGTGCTGTTGATCGTTTTGAATTTCGGCGCCTTAGGAGCTTCTAGTTTGAGATCGGTCGGGAAGGGTTTTCCGGAGATCTGAACTTCAGCTTTCTCTAAGCCGCCATCTTAACCGGAAGTCCAGTAAGTGCTATTATGATTAACATATTACAGATGAGAAAATAGGAATACAGACATATTAAGTGATTTGCCCAGAGTCACACAGCTAGTAAATACCTGAAGCTGGAATTCAGGTCTTCCTGATTCTAGGTCCAATGCTCTATCCACTGTGTCACTGAGCTGCTTCATATACTAAATATACTAAATACAATGTAATATTAAATATCACATAATTAAAATATACTGAAGATATGCATGATAATAACGTTCACAATTTCTCTAGAATCTTTTTATTGCTCAAATATATTTGTCAGAGTTCAATATCTTTAACTCTTTTACACATCCAGGTCCCCCTCCCACATCTAAATTAACTAAAGCAATTAGATTATATAATCTGCTTGTTATTGGGCAATTTTTAAGACCAAATCATTTTTAAATATGGGGGAAAGTGTATTTCACATATGATAGATTTTTAGTATGTCTACTTCCCCAAATTAAATCAAATGGATTTTATTCTAACTGGCAATTCAGAGAGATGTTTGACCACCAAACTAGCCCTCTAAAATTAGTGATTAAAGTGTAGATACTAACAGATACTAAATACTTGCAGCATTTCTACATATTACCATAAAAGCAGGAGAAAAACAAATCTACCAAGTTTCTTGTACAATTTAAGTCACTTTGCACTGAAATCGCTTTAGTTGTTTGTGGGATTTTTAAATCAGATAAAAATAGGGCTGCTGTTTTCTTTATACAAATTAACATAGTTGACATTTAGCCAGATCAACCCTGGACGCAGTGGGGGATGTACAGTTTGTCCTGATTTTGTGGGAAATGAAAAATGCAGTACTTGGCATGAAAAGAAATATGTTAACCAAAAAATGTTGTAGAATATACCAAACAAAATTAAGTAAATTGGCTTTCTGGAGTCTGCTTTCGAGAAAAAAAAAAAGATAGATTTCTGACCTACTTAAAAAAACATTATTAAGGATCCTGAAGGTTAATTATTAATCCTAAATGTAAATAAGTAAACTTCTTTTGTTGCAGAAATTTTTCTGTAGTCTAGTTAAATAAATAATCCTCCTTTGAATAGTTTTTGTGTAAGAGCCTCTGGAAATGGCTTGTCTACAGAGCTTTCCCTATATTTATTCTTACCAAAATCCAATAGGCCAAGGGCCAAAGAGGCTAGGAAATGAGCCCTTCTAACTCTAAAAATCTATAATTTTATTGAACTATATAAAACCTTACTTAACTACAGTGCATGAGAAATGGAGTATTCTGGTTAATTGAAAGGCAGTGTGATGTTTCAAATAGAAAAACCACTAGACTGGAAAAGAGAAAACTTGGATTTGAATCCTCTAATACAGGGTTTGGGCTTACAAACACTTAAGCTTTCTGAGGTTCAGTTTCTTATTATGTAAATTGAAGTCTGGCCTCAAGACACTTCCTAGCTGTGTGATTGTATTGATTTTAAGATGGAAGGCCAGAGTTAAAAAAAAAAGTTAAGGAGATGAATCAGGTGATCTCAAGGGTACCTTGTAACTCTATATCTTATTAAAAAATAAACAAAAAACAAATGTTTATTTCAAGGCTTTTTGTTGAAAAACTTTCTTAGTAATATGTATCTGCTTTTTCACCTTAGTAAATACACTATTGAAGTAATCAAATATTTCTTAGATGTCTATGAATCTTACAGAATATTTCCTGAAGTAAGAAGAGATTCCAAATTCTGGTGTGCTATACAATGAGAACTGGTGCAGCTAAGTAGTGTGGATAAAAGCGCAGGATTTGGAATCAAGAAGTCCTAAAGTTCAGATCAGGCACTAGCTTTGTGAACCCTGGGCAGTACCCTTAACTTCTCTATGCTTCTTCTGTATCCTCATCTGTAAAATGAAAGAGTTGGACTTGATGACTTAACATCCCTTCAAGCTCTATATTTATGATCTTCTGATTATTAAAATGATGATCTTAAGGGTATCAGATATGTATTTCTTTCAGAAAACACTTAGAAAATCCCTCTTTCTTAATAAATCTCAGGTATGAGCTTGTTTTCTTAGTCTTTTTGTCCTGAAAATATGGAGTTCGAGTAGGTGAAAGAATAGATTAACTGAAGATACTAGCTAAAAGGAGACCAGTTAACTGAGGTCTTTTTCAGCCTTCTAATTTATTTATAAAAGGAAAATTTTAGAACAGATTTTATTTCTTTTGAAGCAGTTTGCACTTTTCCCCTCTACTTCACTGATCAGCATTTCTCTCCTGGTATCAATCCTTACCTTCACTATTAAATCTGGTATGTTAAAAATTGTTCTATTCTTTCTTTTTAAAAATAACAAATGAATTGAATGGGTAATATCATTTGAATAATTCTAGCTCTAGCTGTTGTTAATAAATATTAACTATGTTGCAAGGACATAAGCATTATGGAGTACTATATTTGCATATACTACTCATACAAATAATAGGACCAACCTTACTTCTGAGGAAAATAGGAAGCCACCTACTAGAATCATTTGAGAATTTAATGGGAAAACTGTTAATGGGAAGCGAATCAAGGATCACAGCTAATTCCCTTAGCTCTCCCTATACTAAGTTTTTCTATCTCTAATGACTCTGCTTCAATCAGCTTTAATCAAATGAGATCAACTGAGATAATATTTATAAAATACTTATCCCAGTGACTGGCATACAATAGGTGATTAATAAAGTCTTGTTCATTTTTTCTAGCCCCTTCATATAGGAAATAAATTCTTGGGCTACTACAAACCCACCAGACCTGAAAGGACACTTTGAAGTGATTGAGTCCTACTTCCTTCATTTTACCAATGAAGAAACTGAGACCTATTTGTGTATAATCACACCATGACCAAGTATTAAAGCTGAGATTCAGACCCAAGTATCCTGACTCTCAAGACCTTTCCGTGATAGAATAGTGAATATAAAAAGGAACTTAAAATTATAGAACATCAGAACTGCAAAAGACATCAACAGTCTATTTCAAACCCCTGATTTTACAGATAACCCCAGAGGCCCAGAGAGATAAAGTAATTGACCAAGATCTTACAGCTTGTTAGAGGCAGATGCCAGAAAAATGACTTATTCTTTTGACTCCTAGTCTAGATCTCTTTTTAACACACAACCTTGTTCTGCTTTACGCAAGTCCTAACACAATGCTTAGGTAGCAGGTACTTAATAAATGTTTGTGAAGTTGAATTACACATTTTAAAACTGAGACCTAAGAATTTGATTCAAATAAATTCCCAAAGTGGTACTTAAGCCTGGACTCTGTGCAATATATTGTGTTTGGAAATTAAGATAAAACTCAGAAGTCTTTTTTCTTCGGGAATGTATCATCTGAAAATGGGATGTTATGTAGAAAAATAACCATGGTACAAGTTAGAATGTATTGTGCCTAGGAGTCACTTAGTAGTAGTCTCTAGGTGTCTGAGAATGATAATTGTCTTTGTGCATTATCATCTATTGATGTACCCTCATGTGGCTTTGGAGTCCAAAGGCTGAGGCGCAGAGTTTGTGGCACATGGGGCATGGAATACCAGTTGTTATAGGAGGTGCGGTTGTGGCCTGGTGTCGGCGTTCACATGCCGCGGTGTAAAATTGAGATTTGAACTCTGGACTCCATTCCCCAGGAGTCCTTGCTAGCTCCCAGAATGCCCTCTAATCTCACTGAATTCTCACCTGGGACGAGAACAAAATTTTATTTAAAGGGTCTTCCCCGTAGGTGGGCTCTCTTTTTGGACTTCCATTTTGGAGCAGAGGCCTCTCTTCCATGATGTGAGGTTATCTTGTCTAGGCCCCTGGCCTAGGCACGTGTTGTTTCTTATCCTGTATTTTCTTGAATCCTTAATCTTTAATAAACCTCTAAAAAATATAATACTCCTTGTAGAGAGAAACTAATTTCTACCTGCCTCAGTCTCCCCTAAATTTTAACTGTTACAGTGGCAAGACGTCGACGTCATTCGTCTTCAAAGGTGGTGTTGGCATGGTTAATGTGGGTCCGCCAGCTCTTCTGACAGAGGCAGCAAGTTCTAGTTGCTTTGGTGTGATGCCAGCCCACTTCAAGTTGGACTTTAGCTGATTCTTGTATCTTTTCTTTGGTCGACCTTGTTTCCTGAGTCCAGATGACTCAGGAAACCTGTCTTGGTATTCGCTGTGGGTCCATGCGGATGACGTGTCCAGACCATCGTAGCTGGGTTTTGAGGACCATGACTTCGATGCTGGTGGAGTTGGCTCTGTTGAGGACTTCCTGATTGGTGATTCGGTCCTGCCATGGGATCCTCATGATTGATTGGAGGGAGCTTTGGTGGAATTGCTCCAGCTGTTTCATGTGCTTCCAGTACAGTGTCCATGTTTCACATCCTTATAGGAGCGAGCTAAGGACCACTGCATTATACACTTAGAGCTTCGTCTCAGTGCTTACACCGCTGTGTTGGAGGACTTTGCAGCGCAGCCGCCCGAGTGCATGGCTGGCCTTTTGGATCTTGGCATTAATCTCGTGGTCTAGGGACCCGTCGTTGGCAATGGTGCTGCCCAGGTACTTGAAAGTGTTGACTTTAGAAAGCTGCGTGCTGTCGATTGTAATGCAAGGCTGGTTAGTTGGCCTCCCTGTTGCGGGTTGGAATAGCACCTCTGTTTTGCTGAGGCTGATAGTCAGGCCAAACAGTTTTGTTGCGGTGGAGAACTTGTACTTGGGTGAAAAATAGACTCAGGTTCTGCTCAAGGCATTTTTCCTGCATTTGCCTCACTGTGAAGACCATGTCGATGGTGCTGTGCTTATCATATGAATTGGAGATAATAATCCATAGACAAATGGATGCTGTTTTTTTCAAGAACACATTGAATTACTGATTTTTTTCTTATTTTTCTTATTTCTTTTCTTTTATTTTTTGATCAGAATATTTGATTTTTTCTCATTTTTTGTACTGAAGGTACACATAATTAATATTAATATTATTTTTTTCCTGCAGTAATACAAGTTAATATATATACTCTTGCTATAATATCAATATATGCCTAAAAGCTTTAAATTATGGGAACCTGCCATTTATTGATAAAATATTATAGGACTGTGATTAATGTTTGTGTCTGATTCCAGGAAAAGGGATAAAAACAAGGAGCACAGACTAAACCTGAATAGTGCCAATAGAGCACACAAGAAATATTAAAGTGAGACTCGAGGTTGTGACGCTTAACTTATGTTTAAGTCGTAGGACTTCCTTGTATCTACACTCTTTACGAAGTACTCAAACAAGTACAAAGCTTGACTATCATGCTGGCTCCCTATATCCCTGAGGAAAAAAATCAGACAAAATCCCATCAAAATAGAATTCTAATTCTTTTCTTCTTATATTATGGCAACTTCCTGTAGTCTTGGCTACAAATGGCTAAGTGAAATATTACTGCATTCTGTCCTACATACTTGTGGGATAGAAATTACTTTAAACTGGACCTATACAAGGCCTATTTTGAATTTTTCTTATGTTTTTGATTATTTTTCTATTCTTTTGATAATTGACACATACACCCCCATAACTGAACATTGCATTCTGAGCTAAACTTGATATTTTTTTAATACTTACTTCAGGGGGGATTGTATTTTAATTTAAAATCTAAGATTTTTTTTATTTTTTAATTTTTTTGTTTGAGATTGTATTTTTATAAAAATCCAAGAATTTTGAATTTTGTTTAAGATTTTACTATTATAAAAAATCAAAGATTTTGATTCTGTTCGAGAAAAGATCTTCAAGAAAGAAAGAAACTTTTATATCCAGAGAATGAACTGTTGCAGAAAGATGCTGAAAACCTACACTTCATCAAGAAGATCAAGAATGAACTTTGGATATGATTGATTGGACTGAACTTTTGATTGAACATTTATTGTAATTGTACACATTTATGCCAAAAGGGACTGCCCCTAATTTGGCTTTCTGTCAATGCGCCTAGCAAAACATTGGTTTTGCTTTCTTTTCCTTTCTATTTCCTCTCTCACTATTCTAATTTCTCTTAGAAAATTGAAGATTGTGTATATCTATAGTTAGAAGTACATTTAGAACTACAAAATGATTATGTTAAATGATCAATGGGGAGATTAGTCTCCCAATGATCATCAGGGGATATGTAAACCTTAAAATTTCTTAGACTTATGAATGTTGGAAATTTACCCATTGGGAAATTTCATACTGGAAAAAATTTCCTACTGATAGTAAGAACTCTATTGGAATGTGAAACCCCTTGGCATGGGAGGATCCTTCTCCTCCCTACTTAAGACTACTTTAGGACAGAAACCTTTTGCTAAACAATGGAAAGGGTTTTGACCTATGCTTAAGCATAGAACAGGAAGTTCTTTGAGTCATGATTGATTTTAGAATTGATACAATAGAAATACTTGGAATGACAGAACCAGGTCTGGGAAAATACAATTTCCACCCCACTCAGTCCTAACAGGATTTAGGAAGGGCTGCAGCAAAGGATCAAGATTTAATTATTTGAGAATATGACCTTCAACAGACATGTGCAAAGCCACAGACCTCTGGCGGTCCTGGGTTAAGCTAGAGCCACCATTGGCACAGGGGAGACATCGACAGTGATTGGTAGATGTGAGAACTGAGGGGAGGGAACTTGGATGGTTTCCTTAAAGATAGAGGGGTCTGAGGACTGAGAGGTGGTTGGTTGGAGAGGTTTTTGCTTTGAGAGGTGGTGCTTTGAGAAGTTTGCTCTGAAGGAAGCTGGAGGTGGAGGCCCCTGAGACTGTTTCTCCATTTTGGTCACGTGAGTGATAGGGACTGATCTCTTTTCCTTGCCTCAGCTATCTAAGGGCTTGGGCCTTTTGGTCCAGCCTAAACAGAAGGGGTATTTAAGCCCTATTCCCTTCTCTCCCTTTCTCTTTCTCTCTCTCTCTCTCTCTCTCTCTCTCTCTCTCTCTCTCTCTCTCTCTCTCTCTCTCTCTCTAATACCTTTCTTCCTCCTGTTTGTAATTAAAAACTCCATAAAAGGTTGACAGCTGACTTGAGTTTTCATTTAGGAATTACATAGCTGAATTCCTTGGCGACTTTAAATTAATATATATCAGTCTTTTAAAGTGATTTTGATATCACAGAACTGGCATAATATAACATCGATATTGCAGCCTTAAGTGAAACATGGTTACCATAAGAGGGATCACTCAGCGAACCCACTACTGGATACACCTTCTTCTGGAAAGGTAGAGCCAGGAGTCACTTAGAGTAATAAGAAATGGAGAAAGAGTTATTACTTCAAAATGGGAGTGTCCCTGCTTCTAAGCTGTATGGCCCTGGGCAAGTAATAGAGGAATGGAAGAAAGAGACAGGACCTATGATTTCATTGGTATAGGAAACTTCTGGATGAGAGGACTCCCTCTACTAATACAGAGAGGAACCTTCTTTGTAAGTTATTAAGTTATAGAATCTCAAGATCCCAGATTTAGAAAAAGTCTCAAAAGTTATTTGTTCAACCAAAAAAGCTGAAAATGTATAGGTGTGGGGCAATCCTGTACAAAAATAATAACAGTGAAGCCCTAATGTAGTTCTTCCTCTTTGAGTGGGAGTTGTCTAGAGAGTGAACTCTTCTCAGCATCAAGATAGCCTCTGGTAGATTGTGCCCATTTTTTTTTTTTACATGGGATCTAAGAATGATTCTACAGTTTGATTTTCTTTCTTCTTACTTACCTTGTTATTCTGTCTCAGTTAAATGCTTTGCAAATCGATTTGTCTAGTTAGTTGTTAGAAAAGGTACCAATGAGTTTAGGTTATATTTGTGTAATTATGATTGTCTTAAATACCCCATACTATAGTTGGGGTAATTAAATAGACTCCAGAGTTAAGAGGAACCAATGCTACATATGTAACTTTTAAATATATATATATATATATATATATGTATATATATATATATATATACATATATATATATAAAGTACTTTCCTCATAAAAAATATTGAGTCATAACTAATATAAGTATAACAATCTTCCAAACAGGAATAATTATAAGCAAATAACAAGAATAAATAAGATCCTAAAATAGTAGGTATGGCCAAGGAGAAAAGTTTATAGAATTACATTCCCATGAAGCCTTGGACTGGGAGGGTATTATTCATTAGAAGAATTTCCCTGAACCATTTCCCCAAAGATTGTATATTTGGATACATAATAACCAGAATCGCCAAGTTGGAAGTCTGGAGGAGAAAGCTTTGGATAGGTATTAACCTACCCAATAATACCTTAATAATAACAAATAATAACAACCAAATAACAGTCATATGTACAAAAGACAATAAAAAGAACTGAGAAGGCTGGAAAATAGAGTATGTTGAGGTATAAATGAGAATTGAGCTAACTCATCCAACCAGGCCTTAAGCAAAGAGAACGCAAAGGTGGTGAATTCTGATGTTGATGAAGGATCCCAGGTCCCAGTATGGCAGGCTCAGATGGTGTACACATCTGGAAAGTACTGGATAGTCAAAGAGTATCAAAAGGGCATTAGGTACATGGAACAGAAGAAAGACTATTAAAAGGGAGGAGAAAGAACTGATCCAAAAAGATAACATGAATAAATTTTATCTATTTCATAGTTTTGTCCAAGACTTATCCCCAAATGAATTAAAATTTAGATGTTAATTTCCAAGTACTTACATATAGCCCCATAAATGACCAAATTGTGAAATTTTAAGACACTGTTCTACAGCATCATCATATAACTGCCTTTCCAAACCTCTATTTTACCCAGGCTGGATGCAAAATGAATGATCCAAAAAGTTGTGGAAGAACAGTTGCCAGAAACCTCTAATGGAAATTCTCAAATGCATTCACAGGATAATAGAGGTGAAGAAAGAATGGTGCAATTGATCTGCCTAAGGAGAGACAAATGAAGATTCATCCTCTTTTCTTTCAATTCAATTCTACAAGCACTTATTAAGAATTTAACATACAGTATACTAAAGAGCTAAAGATAAGACAAGAAGAAAAATAGGGGGCAGCTGGGTAGCTCAGTGGATTAAGAGTCAGCCCTAGAGATGGGAGGTCCTAGGTTCAAATCTGGCCTCAGCCACTTCCTAGCTGTGTGACCCTGGGCAAGTCACTTGACCCCCATTGCCTAGCCCTTACTACTCTTCTGCCTTGGAGCCAATACACAGTATTGACTCCAAGATGGAAGGTAAGGGTTTAAAAAAAAAAAAAGAAGAAGAATAAAACATTTTATGCCTTCACAGAGCATACAACTTATTATGAGGAAATGACATGTACATGTAAGTAAATATGTGCAAACTATTCAAAAACTTAGATGGAGAGTATGGCACCATCCACTGTCCAATTCAGATGATCTCCAAGATCTGTTTCAGAAATAAAAACATTCTATGATTTTAAATGACAACAAAGAACCCCACAGAATCTAAACAGCAAGTTTTCTCTAACAAGGTGATCTTGGCTTCATCATGGTCACATTTATATTACTAAAATAGTTCCTTTCATAGTAAATTCAAACAATCCTCAAAAAGGAGCAGACTATGTGATTTAGCACTCGCTTCAAAGATAGATTAGGATGATTTTAGAGAAATGCACCAATATCTTGGTACAGGAGATGCCTAACTTTTAAATAATCAACTAATGTACATGCCTTACTTATGAAGACATATTAGCTATATAATTAGGTACACTGGAATGGCTGGGTGGCCACAGAACTCTCCCATTACCAGCTGCCAGAACTTGAAATTCCAATCTTTTCTTTCCTTCTCTTTCTCCCTTGAAACTGTATTCCTCATTTCTTCTACAAGACTTTCATCTGCTAAACTATTTAAGAAACTTCTCCCTTCAGCTAAAGTATTTTGACAACTTCTTTCATCTTCCTAATCACTACCACTTCTCTAGAGTCTTTTTCAGTAACATCTGCTACCTCAACAATATCTGTTCTGTACCTTTGAGGAAATTTCTACCAAACTTACTGAATCTAAGAGTTCCTCTAAAATACTTCAATATTTTTTCTACCCAAAGACTTGCCACTATTGCCTATGTACATCTCTATCTTTCCATATATTTTCAATATAAAAAAATAAAAACCAGTACATTTCAGCTTCTACCATTTTACTAAAAAAAAGAATCTAGAGGCAGAGTCAAGATGGCAGCTTAGAAGGAGCAGAAGTTCAGACCTCTGAATACCCTTCCTTACCGATCTCAAACGGAACGCTCCTAGGAGACTGAAAATCAAACCTAAAAACAAGTCAGAGCTAAGGAACCCTCCTGCTAGACTCAATTCAAAGGATACGCCCCTCCCCTCCCCCAAAGCCAGAATCTGAGAACACTCAGATTTAAGGGAAAGGCAGAAGGAAGGTCCCAGGACCCCTCACCCCCCACCCCCACTTAGAGCACTAAGCCCCCAGCGGCAGCAGGAACCTGTGGGCTGGCAAAGGCACTGATCTGGAGGGTGTACTTGCGGGCAGGGCTGTGCCAAGCTCAGAGCGTCAAACAAAGATGGTGGGGAAGGAGATGGAGAGGGAGCATAGAGCTGGCATCCTGGTCAAAGCTATGGAGATCATCCTCCATATTGCTCCAGCTTTCCAGGAGGTTTTGGCCTTGGAGCACACCCAGCCCAACCCAGCTGAACATAATCCCATCAAAAGTCTTCAGAATTCAGGGAATCCCAGGCTCAAACACCCCTCCCTCAGAGACTGCTGGGCTTTAATCCAATCAAAAGCCTCCAAAGGACAGGGAAACTCAAACTCCAACAACCCTCCCTCACAGACTGCACCCAGAGATCCTCTGTCAAAGCTCCAAGAGGGGAGACTTACAGAAGCCTTCCAAACAAACAAACAAAAAAAAATGAGAGGATCAAGAGCACAGACAAATATGGGGACCAAAGAAGGGGTAAATGTGATCAAACAACAGAAAAAGAAGAAAGAAATTACAATAGATAGCTTCTATTCAGCAAATGGAACAGAGAGGGAGGGATCAGCAAATGATAAATCAGAAATCCCAGCGAAATTGATATAGGCTTTGGAAGAACTCAAAATGCAATTCAAAACACAATTAAGAGAGGCTGAACACAATTGGGAAAAGAACCTAAAAACTAAAATATGTCATCTGGAAATTGTAAAAATGGAGATTTGAACCCCGGACTTCAATTCCCAGAAGTCCTTGGAACTTTTTGCTAGCTTCCAGAATTCCCTCTAATCTCCCTACGTCCTCACGTGGGCCAAGAGCAAAAGAGGGGTATTTAAATTGACTGTACACACGGCTCTCTCTCTCCCTGCTTCCTCTTCCAAGCACATGCTTCTCTCAAGATGAAGAGTAAGTGAAATTGAATGGGCCATTCGGCCCTCCTAGGCATGTGCTTTCTTATATTGTATTTTCTTTATTTCTTAATCTGTAATAAACTTTATAAAAATATAATACTTTTAGCAGAGAAACTAAATTGTTAACCTTAACAGTTGGCAAACCATGTCAGATGTGACAATACTCTCAATCTTCTGATCTTTTCTCTACTGTAATTAAGTTCAGCTTTTAATAGCTAGTGCCTAGTTTGTCATGGTTTTTTTTTTTTTTTAAGCCAAGTTCCTCCAGGAATTTTCAGAAAAGCCTCTTGATCCAGACCTGTTTGATTCAAATCTCTCTTGCTCTGGCTGCCTCTCCTGGTCTCTCTCTCTCGCTCACCTGGTGCCTGCCCTTCCTGCTCGGCCCAGCCAGGCTCGACAAGCAATCCAGACCTGGGTTCTTGATCACCTGGTGACCCGTCCGCTGAGCCCCAGCAAACTCTAGCCTTTAGCCTGACTGGGTAAATGCATCATTGCTTAGATCATTTTAATTGGGTCCTAGTTCAAGGACCTGTTATAGATTTATTTTTCCTTAACTTAGAATTTTTATACATAAGACTTAGATAGTCTATATTTTCATCCAGAAATTTTCTTTTTTATTTGGATTTTTCTAATGTCTTTTTAATTTCTCTTGCCAATTGATTCATATATATCATAACTCAGCCATGCATCCCTAAGTGACCCTGTGTTTTTCAATCACCCTCTTCATGGGGAAATATAAAAATATTATTATTTTAAATTGCAAAGTTTAAATTCTTTTTGAGAACAATTGTAGGTTAAGAAATATGCTACCTCTCCGAATCCAGAAGCTGAACTGTTTGGAGAAGACACCATGAAGATGCCTCAAGGCCACAAGCTGTACAAGAATGAACTTTGGGTGTGGTTGATTGAACATTTATTTGCATCTATACTTTCATGCAAAAGGGTACTGCCCCCTAACTGGTTTTTTGTCAATACACATGAAATTATTAGTTTTGTTCTTTTCTCCTCTTATCCTCAAATTATTGTAATCTTTAAGTTGATTATGTTTTCATGATCCTTTTGGGGAAAATCTTTCCCAATAGGATCAAACAGGGAAATGTAAAAATGGAGATTTGAACCCAGGACTTCAATTCCACGAAGTCCTTGGAACTTTTTGCTAGCTCCCAGAATTCCCTCTAATCTCCCTGTGTCCTCAACTGGGCCGAGAGCAAAAGAGTGGTATTTAAACTGACTGTACATGAGGCTCTCTCTCCCTGCTTCTGCTTCCAAGCACATACATCTCTCAAGATGTAGAGTAAGTAAAATTGAATGAGCCTTTTGGCCCTCCTAGGCACGCACTTTCTTATTTTGTATTTTCTTTATTTCTTAATCTTAAATAAACCTCATAAAAATATAATACATTTAGCAGAGAAACTAAAATTTTAATCTTATCAAAACAGAGGCACTTGAACTAAAACGAGAAAATGATGTCTTGAAAGCCAAAATCAACCAAGGCAAAGGAGTTGAAAGATGAGTTAAAGAAGATGAAAGATGAGGCAAAGGAGATGTAAGACGAAGTAAAGAAGATGAAAGATGACTTCCAAAGAAAATCAGAACAGAAGGATAAGGATGACCAAAAAGCCAGGGATGAAATCCAGGCTTTAAGAACCAGAATACAACAACTAGAATTAAGTGACCTCACAAGGCAGCAGGACACTATAAAGCAAAACCAAAAGAATGAAAAAATTGAGGAAAACATGAAGCATCTCATTCACAAAACAGAGGATTTAGAAAATCGTTCGAAGAGAGACAATTTGACAAAAGAAAAAGTGTGGTCATAATACTACAGGAAATTATTCAAGAAAACTGCCCCGATATTCTAGAACACGAGGGAAAAGTAGAGATTGAAAGAATCCACAGATCACCTCCTGTATTTAATCCCCAACTGACAACACCCAGGAATGTTATAGCCAAATTCAAGAACTATCAGATCAAAGAAAAGATATTACAAGCTTCTAAGAAGAAGTCATTCAGATTCAGATACCATGTAACCAGGACTCTATAAAACAAAACCAAAAGAATGAAAAAATTGAGGAAAATATGAAGCATCTCATTCACAAAACAGAGGATTTAGAAAATCGTTCAAGGAGAGACAATTTAAGAATTATTGGCCTACCAGAAGTGTAAACCTTAAAATTTCTTAGACTTATAAATGTTGGAAATTTCACCATTGGGAAATTTCATACTTGAAAAATTTCCTATTGATACTGGGAACTCTATTGGAATGTGAACTCCATTGGCATGGGAGGTTCCTCCTCCTCCCTACTTAAGACTACTTTAGGACAGAAACCTTTTGCTAAACAATGGAAAGGGCTTTGACCTATGCTTAAGCATAGAACAGGAAGTTCTTTGAGTCATGATTGATTTTAGAATTGATACAATAGAAATACTTGGAATGACAGAACCAGGTCTGGGAAAATACAATTTCCACCCCACTCAGTCCTAACAGGATTTAGGAAGGGCTGCAGCAAAGGATCAAGATTTAATTATTTGAGAATATGACCTTCAACAGACATGTGCAAAGCCACAGACCCCTGGGTGGTCCTGGGTTAAGCTAGAGCCACCATTGGCACAGGGGAGACATCGACAGTGATTGGTAGATGTGAGAACTGAGGGGAGGGAACTTGGATGGTTTCCTTAAAGATAGAGGGGTCTGAGGACTGAGAGGTGGTTGGTTGGAGAGGTTTTTGCTCTGAGAGGTGGTGCTTTGAGAAGTTTGCTCTGAAGGAAGCTGGAGGTGGAGGCCCCTGAGACTGTTTCTCCATTTTGGTCACGTGAGTGATCTCTTTTCCTTGCCTCAGCTATCTAAGGGCTTGGGCCTTTTGGTCCAGCCTAAACAGAAGGGGTATTTAAGCCCTATTCCCTTCTCTCCACTTTCTCTCTCTCTCTCTCTCTCTCTCTCTCTCTCTCTCTCTCTCTCTCTCTCTCTCTCTCTCTCTCTCTCTCTCTCTCTCTCTCTCTCTCTCTCTCTCTTTCTCTCTCTCTAATACCTTTCTTCCTCCTGTTTGTAATTAAAAACTCCATAAAAGGTTGACTGCTGACTTGAGTTTTCATTTAGGAATTACATAGCTGAATTCCTTGGTGACCTTAAATTAATATATATCAGTCTTTTAAAGTGATTTCCTTGTCACAGAAGACCATGACAAAAGAAAAAGCCTGGACATTATATTACAGGAAATTATTAAAGAAAACTGCCCCGAAATCCTTGAACAAGAGGGAAAAGTGGAGACTGATAGAATCCACAGATCACCTCCTGTACTTAATCCCCAACTGACAATACCCAGGATTGTTATAGCCAAATTCAAGGACTATCAGACCAAAGAATAGATATTATAAGCTGCCAAGAAGAAGTCATTCAGATACCAAGGAACCACAGTGAGGATAACTCAGGATCTGGCTGCATCCACACTGAAAAAAAGAAAGGCATGGAATATGATATTCTGGAAAGCAAGGGAACTAGGTCTACAACCAAGAATCAACTACCAAGCAAAACTGAATATATTCTTATAGGGGAAAGTATGTTCATTCAACAAAATAGAAGAATTCCAAGAATTTGTAAAGAAAAGCCCAGACCTGAACAGAAAATTCAATGCCCAAGCACAGAACTCAAGAGAATCATCAAAAGGTAATTTAAAAAAGAGGGAAAAAAGAAAAACAAAACAAACAAACAACCCCCCCCCTTTTTAAACCCTTACCTTCCATCTTGGAGTCAATACTGTGTATTGGCTCCAAGGCAGAAGAGTAGTAAGGGCTAGGCAATGGGGCTCAAGTGACTTGCCCAGGGTCACACAGCTGGGAAGTATCTGAGGCCTGATTTGAACCTAGGACCTCCCTTCTTTAGGCCTGGCTCTCAATCCACTGAGCAACCCAGGTTCACCCCCTTTTTTTCAAAGAGACTCAATAAGTTAAAATGTTATGTATCCCTATAAGAAAAGAGGTCATTGGTAACTCTTAAAAACTGTTGTTATCACCTGGAGAGCTAGAAGAATTACTTAGAGGGAACAGTGACAAACTGTATAGGATGAAAGGACAAGACATAAATAGGTATATAGATATATGCATGCATAAATACATACACATGTGTATATATACATATGTGCATATATATACAACTAGAGCTAAAAAGGTTCATACTCAAAGAAATGGGGAAAGGAAGAAATGGGGGTAAATTTATATGTCAAAAAGAAACTCATGGTATGAGGGGGGAGAACATCAATACACTGGAAGGGTAAAGAGGTTGGAGATAGGAAATATTCAATTCTTAAATGCATTAAAATTGACCCAAAGAAGGAAGAACAATCCAATCCATTGGGGCAGAGAATAGATTTGCGCCCTACAGGGGAGTAGAAGGGTAAAAAATGGACTGGTGGGGAGGGAAGCAGTACAAGGGAGGGAGAGGGTGGGGGTAGTTTTAGAAAGACTACAGGGAAAATAAGGGGGGGAATTAGAAGGGAGGGGGGTAGAAAGGGAAGTAAAATAAGGGGGGGGGGGAACTAGGGGGACTGATTAAAAACAAACATTTGTGTAGAAGAAAATAGTGAAAGAAGAAAATGCAGGACCAGGAGTAGAAATCAAAATGCTAGGAAATACACAGCTAGTAATTATAACTCTGAATGTGAATGGAATGAACTCACTCATAAAAAGCAAGAGAATAGCAGAATGGATTAGAATACAAAACCCTACCATATGCTGTCTACGAAACACACATGAGGAAGGTAGATACGCATAGGGTGAAAGTAAGAGGATGGAGCCAAATCTATTGGTCAACAACTGATAAAAAGAAGGCAGGAGTCACAATCATGATATCTGGCAAAGCCAAAGTAAAATCTAGTTAAAAGAGATAGGGGAAGGTAATTACATCTTGATAAAAGGCAGTATAGACAATGAGGAAATATCAGTACTCAATATGTATGCACCAAATGGCATAGCATCCAAATTTCTAAAGGAGAAACTAGTGGAGCTCAAGCATGAAATAGATATAAAATATATATATATATACTAGTGGGAGACCTGAACCTCCCTCTATTTGAACTAGATATATCAAACCAAAAAATAAATAAGAAAGAGGTAAGAGAAGTGAATGAAATCTTAGAAAAAATAGAGTTAGTAGACATGTGGAGAAAAATAAATAGGGACAAAAAGGAATACACCTTCTTTTCAGCACCACATGGTACATTCACAAAAATTGACCATATATTAGGGCATAAAAACATTGCAAACAAATACAAAAGAGCAGAAACAATAAATGCAACCTCAGATCACAATGCAATGAAAATAACATTTAGTAAGGGTACATGGAGAGGTAAATAAAAAATTAATTGGAAATTAAACAATATGATTCTCCAAAACTGGTTAGTTAAAGAACAAATCATAGAAACAATTAATAACTTCATTGAAGTCCCAAAAGCTGGCATCTTTGGGTTTATCGTATACTGTCTTGCTGAGGTCGCTTTCCCCCAGTCTATTCCACTGATCTTCCTTTCTGTTTCTTAGCCAGTACCAAATTGTTTTGATGACTGCTGCTTTGTAATATAGTTTTAGGTCAGGGACTGCAAGGCCCCCATCATGTGTGTTTTTTTTCATTATTTCCCTGGATATCCTTGATCTTTTATTCTTCCAAATGAACTTTGTTATAGTTTTTTCTAAATCAGTGAAGAAGTATTTTGGTAGTTCAATGGGTATGGCACTAAATAGATAAATAAGTTTGGGTAGGATGGTCATTTTTATTATATTGGCTCGTCCTATCCATGAGCAGTTAATGTTTTTCCATTTGTTCAAGTCTAGTTTTAGTTGTGTGGCGAGTGTTTTGTAGTTGTGTTCATATAGTTCCTGTGTTTGTCTTGGGAGATAGATTCCTAGGTATTTTATTTTGTCTAAGGTGATTTTGAATGGGATTTCTCTTTCTAGTTCTTGCTGCTGAGCTGTGTTGGAGATATATAGAAAAGCTGATGATTTATGTGGGTTTATTTTGTATCCTGCAACTTTGCTAAAGTTGTTGATTATTTCAATTAGCTTTTTGGTTGAATCTCTAGGATTCTTTAAGTAGACCATCATGTCATCCGCAAAGAGTGATAACTTGGTCTCCTCCTTGCCTATTTTGATGCCTTCAATTCCTTTATCTTCTCTAATTGCTACTGCTAGTGTTTCTAGTACAATGTCAAATAGTAGAGGTGATAATGGGCATCCTTGTTTCACTCCTGATCTTATTGGGAATGCATCTAGTTTATCCCCATTGCAGATGATATTAGCTGTTGGTTTTAGATATATACTGTTTATTATTTTTAGGAATGACCCTTCTATTCCTATGCTTTCTAGTGTTTTTAATAGGAATGGGTGTTGTATTTTATCAAAGGCTTTTTCTGCATCTATTGAGATAATCATGTGGTTCTTGCTAGTTTGCTTGTTGATGTGGTCAATTATGTGGATGGTTTTCCTAATGTTGAACCAGCCCTGCATCCCTGGTATGAATCCTACTTGATCATGGTGAATGATCCTTCTGATCACTTGCTGGAGTCTTTTTGCTAGTATCCTATTTAAGATTTTTGCATCTATATTCATTAGGGAGATTGGTCTATAGTTTTCTTTCTCTGTTTTTGACCTGCCTGGTTTTGGAATCAGTACCATGTTTGTGTCATAAAAGGAGTTTGGTAGAACTCCCTCTTTGCTTATTATGTCAAATAGTTTGTATAGTATTGGGATTAACTGTTCTCTGAATGTTTGATAGAATTCACTGGTGAATCCATCAGGCCCTGGGGACTTTTTCTTAGGAAGTTCTTTGATGGCTTGTTGGATTTCAATTTCTGATATGGGATTATTTAGGAATTCTATTTCCTCTTCTGTTAGTCTAGGCAGTTTGTATTTTTGTATATATTCATCCATTTCTCCTAAATTGGTGTATTTATTGCCATATAATTGGGCAAAGTAATTTCTAATGATTGCCTTAATTTCCTCTTCATCAGAGGTGCTGTCCCCCTTTTCATCTTTAATGCTGTGAATTTGCTTTTCTTCCTTCCTTTTTTTAATTAGATTGACCAGTACCTTGTCTATTTTGTTTGTTTTTTCAAAGTACCAGCTTCTTGTCTCATTTATTAAATCAATAGTTCTATCACTTTCGATTTTATTAATTTCTCCCTTAATTTTTAGGATTTCTAATTTGGTTTTCTGCTGGGGGTTTTTAATTTGATCGCTTTCCAGTTTTTTCATTTGCATTTCCAATTGATTGATCTCTGCTCTCCCTTGTTTGTTAATATAAGCATTCAGGGATATGAATTTACCTCTGATTACTGCTTTGGCTGCATCCCAAAAGGTTTGAAAGGATGTCTCGCCATTGTCATTTTCCTCGATGAAATTATTAATTGGGAAAATTGGAAGACAGTGTGGGAGAGACTAGGAATAGATCAACACCTCACACCCTACACCAAGATAAATTCAAAATGGGTGAGTGACTTAAACATAAAGAAGGAAACCATAAGTAAATTGGGTAAACATAGAATAGTATACATGTCAGACCTTTGGGAGGGGAAAGGCTTTAAAACCAAGCAAGATATAGAAAGAATCACAAAATGTAAAATAAATAATTTTGACTACATCAAACTAAAAAGCTTTTGTACAAACAAAACCAATATAACTAAAATCAGAAGGGAAACAACAAATTGGGAAAAAATCTTCATAGAAACCTCTGACAAAGGTTTAATTACTCATATTTATAATGAGCTAAATCAATTGTACAAAAAATCAAGCCATTCTCCAATTGATAAATGGGCAAGGGAAATGGATAGGCAGTTCTCAGATAAAGAAATCAAAACTATTAACAAGCACATGAAGAAGTGTTCTACATCTCTTATAATCAGAGAGATGCAAATCAAAACAACTCTGAGGTATCACCTCACACCTAGCAGATTGGCTAACATAACAGCAAAGGAAAGTAATGAATGCTGGAGGGGATGTGGCAAAATAGGGACATTAATTCATTGCTGGTGGAGCTGTGAAATGATCCAACCATTCTGGAGGGCAATTTGGAACTATGCCCAAAGAGCAACAAAAGAATATCTACCCTTTGACCCAGCCATAGCACTGCTGGGTCTGTACCCCAAAGAGATAATGGACACAAAGACTTGTACAAAAATATTCATAGCTGCGCTCTTTGTGGTGGCCCAAAACTGGAAAACGAGGGGATGCCCATCAATTGGGGAATGGCTGAACAAACTGTGGTATATGTTGGTGATGGAATACTATTGTGCTAAAAGGAATAATAAAGTGGAGAAGTTCCATGGAGACTGGAACAACCTCCAGGAAGTGATGCAGAGCGAGAGGAGCAGAACCAAGAGAACAAGAGACTAATACACTGTGGTATAATCGAACGTAATGGACTTCTCCATTAGTGGCGGTGTAATGTCCCTGAACAACTTGTAGGGATCCAGGAGAAGAAAACACCATTCATAAGGAAAGGATAAACTATGGGAGTGGAAACGCTGAGAAAAAGCAACTGCCTGAATACAGAGGTTGAGGGGACATGACAGAGGATGGACTCTAAATGAACACTCTAATGCAAATACTATCAACAAAGCAATGGGTTCAAATCAAGAAAACATCTAATGCCCAGTGGACTTATGCGTTGGCTATGGGGGGTGGGGGGGAGGAAAAGAAAATTATCTATGTCTTTAACGAATAATGCTTGGAAATGATCAAATAAAATATATTTAAAAAAAAAACAAAAACAAAAAAAAACAAAAAAAAATAACTTCATTGAAGAAAATTACAATGATGAGACATCCTTTCAAAACCTATGGGATGCAGCCAAAGCAGTACTCAGGGGAAATTTTATATCCTTGAGTTCATATATTAACAAATTAAGAAGGGCAGAGATCAATGAATTGGGCATGCAAATTAAAAAACTAGAAAGTGAACAAATTAAAAACCCTCAGATGAAGACTAGAGATCCTAAAAGTCAAAGAAGAAATTAATAAAATTGAAAGTCAAAGAACTATTGGTTTAATAAATAAGACTAGAAGCTGGTATTTTGGAAAAAAAACAAATAAAATAGACAAAGTACTGGTTAGTCTAATTAAAAAAAAGGAAAGAAAAAACCAAATTGACAGTATCCAAGATGAAAAGGGAGACCTTACCTCTAATGAAGAGGAAATTAAGGCATTCATTAAAAACTATTGTGGCAACAAATATGGCAATCTGGGGGGATATGAATGAATACTAACAAAAATTAAAATTGCCTAGACTAACAGAGGAAAAAGTAAATTACCTAAATAACCCCTTATCAGAAAAAGAAATTGAACAAGCCATCAAGGAACTCCCTAAGAAAAAATCCCCAGGTCCAGATGGATTCACAAATGAATTCTGTCAAACATTCAAAGAAGAACTAATCCCAATATTATACAAACTATTTGACAGAATAATCCAAGAAGGAGTTCTACCAAATTCATTTTACAACACAATCATGGTACTGATCCCAAAGCCAGGCAGGTCAAAAACAGAGAAAGAAATCTATAGACCAATCTCCTTAGTGAATATAGATGCAAAAATCTTAAATAGGATACTAACAAAAAGACTCCAGCAAGTCATCACAAGGGTTATTCACTATGACCAGGTAGGATTCATACTAGGAATGCAAGGATGGTTCAATATTAGGAAAACCATCCACATAATTGACCATATTAACAAGCAAACCAAGAAAAAACACATGATTATCTCAATTGATGCATAAAAAGCCTTTGATAAAATACAACACCCATTCCTATTGAAAACACTAGACAGTGTCGAAATAGAAGGGCCTTTTCCTAAAAATAATAAATAGTATATATCTAAAACCATCAGCAGACATCATTTTCAATGGGGATAAACTAGAAGCCTTCCCAATAAGATCAGGAGTGAAACAAGGATGCGCATTATCACCTCTATTATGTAACATTGTACTAGAAACACTACCAATAGCCATTAGAGAAGAAAAAGAAATTGAAGGCATTAGAATTGGCAATGAGGAGACCAAGCTATTGCTCTTTGTGGATGATATGATGGTTTACTTAAAGAATCCTAGAGAATTAACCAAAAAGCTAGTCAAAACAATCAACAATTTTAGCAAAGTTGCAGGATACAAAATAAACCCGCATAAGTCTATATATCTCCAACCCATTTCAGCAGCAAGAATTAGAAAGAGAAATTCCATTTAAAATCACCTTAGATAATATAAAATACTTAGGAATCTGCCTCCTGAGACAAACACAGGAACTATATGAACACAACTACAAAACACTCTCCACACAATTAAAACTAGATCTAAACAATCGGAAAAACATTGATTGCTCATGGGTGGGACTAGCTAACATAATAAAAATGACAATCCTGCCCAAATTAATTTACTTATTTAGTGCCATACCCATCGAACTACCAAAAAACTTTTTTACTGAATTAGACAAAAACAAAATAAAGTTCATTTGGAAGAACAAAAGATCAAGGATCTCCAGGGAAATCATGAAAAAAAAATGCAAAGGAAGGAGGATTTGCAGTCCCAGATCTCAAACTATACTATAAAGCAGTGGTTATCAAAACATTTTGGAACTGGCTAAGAGATAGAAAGGAGAATCAGTAGAATAGATTTGGGGTATATGACCTCAGCAAGATGGTCTATGATAAGCCCAAAGATCCCAGTTTGGGGGACCAAAATCAACTATTTGATAAAAACTGCTGGGAAAATTGGAAGACAGTATGGGAGAGATTAGGTTTTGTAACAGTTAAAATTTAGGGAAACTGAGACAGGACAGAAATTAGTTTCTCTCTGCAAGGAGTATTATATTTTTATGAGGTTTATTAAAGGTTAAGGATTAAAGAAAATACAGGATAAGAAAGCACGTGCCTAGGCCAGAGAGAGGCCTAGACACAACCTCACCTACATTATGAAAAGAGCCACGTCTGCTTGCAAGCGGAAAACAGGGAAGAAAAGACCAAAAGGGCCTTTCCAATCAGGTTAAATACCTTCTTGATCTTGGCCCACATGACAATTCAGTGAGATTACAAAGCATTTTGGGGAAGTGGAGCAAGGGCTTCTGGGGATTTAAGTCCTGGATTCGAGTCTATTTTTACATTCTCCATGTGATCATTTTTGGAAAAATTAATTTTTCCCCCAAAAGGATCATGAAAACATAATCAACTTAAAGATTACAATAATGTGAGGATAAGAGGGGGGAAAAAACCAAAACCAATAATTGCTGGTCTCATTGACAAAAAGCCAGTTAGGGGACAGTCCCCTTTGGCATGAAAGTATACATACAAATAAATATTCAATCGACCACATCCAAAGTTCATTTTTGTGCACTTGTGGTCTGGAGGCTTCTTCATGGTATATTCTCTAGCAGTTCAGTTTCTGGATTCAGAGAGGTAGCATCTTTCTTTACCTAAAATTCTTCTCAAAAAGAATTTAAACTTTGCAATTTAAATAATAATATTTTTTTACAGTTTGGATCAACATCTCACACCGTACACCAAGATAAACTCAGAATGGATGAATGACCTGAATATAAAGAAGGAAACTATAAGCAAATTAGGTGAACACAGAATAGTATACTTCAGACCTTTGAGAAAGGAAAGACTTTAAAACCAAGCAAAGCTAGAAAAAAATCACAAAATGTAAAATCAATAATTTTGATTACATCAAATTAAAAAGGTTTTGTATAAACAAAACTAATACATCCAAAATTAGAAGGGAAGCAATAAATTGGGAAACCATCTTCATTGCAAAAACCTCTGACAAAGGTCTAATTACTCAAATTTATAAATAGTTAAACCAATTGTACAAAAAACCAAGCCATTCTCCAATTGATAAATGGGCAAGGGACATGAATAGGCAGTTTTCAGAGAAAGAAATAAAAACTATTAATAAGCACATGAAAAAGTGTTCTAAATCTTGTATATTCGGAGAAATGCAAATCAAAACAACTCTGAGGTATCACCTCATACCTAGCAGATTGGCTAACATGACAGCAAAGGAAAGTAATGAATGCTGGAGGGGATGTGGCAAAGTCGGGACATTAATTCATTGCTGGTAGAGCTGTGAATTGATCCAACCATTTTGGAGGGCAATTTGGAACTATGCCCAAAGGGTGATAAAAGGCTGTCTACCCTTTAATCCAGCCATAGCACTGCTGGATTAGTACCCCAAAGAGATAATAAGGAAAAAGACATGTAAAAAAATATTTATAGCTGCAGTATTTGTGGTGGCAAAAAATTGGAAAATGAGGGGATACCCTTCAATTGGGGAATTGGCTGAACAAATTGGGTTATATTTTGGTGATGGAATACTATTGTGCTCAAAGGAATAATAAAATGGAGGAATTCCATGGAGACTCAAACAACCTCCAGGAATTAATGCTGAGTGAGAGGAGGAGAACCAGGAAAACATTGTACACAGAGACTGATACACTGTGGTACAAGAGAACGTAATGGACTTCTCCATTAGTGGCAGTGCAGTGATCCTGACCAACTTGGAGGAATCTATGAGAAAAACCACTGTCCACATCCAGAGGAAACCCTGTGGGAGTAGAAAGATCGAAGCAAAGCAACTGCTTGAATACATGGATCAATGGGATATGGTTGGGGATGTAGACTCTAAATGAACATCCTAGTGCAAACAACAACATGGAAATAGGTTCTGATTAAGGACACAAGTAATACCCAATGAAATTGCACATTGGCTGCAGGAAGGGTGGGTGAGGGTGAGTGGTGGTGAGGGTGAGGGTGGGTGGAGGGGAGGGAGGAAAAGAATGTGATTATTGTAACAAAGGAATAATGTTCTAACTTGACTAAATAAACTAATTCAAATGGAAAAATAAATAAATAAATAAATAAAGAATCCAGGAATCAAAGTCAACCTCATCTAAATATCAGTGGAAGAATCCATATTCTTCCTGTTTATAAAGTTCAAGTCATTTACCCAAGTCCATTCCTCTTCTTCCTCTCCCATTCTCCATGACATTGTGGTTCCCATAATCAAATTTGTTTTTTGCTATATTTGGATTTTTTTGTCCAGTCCAAGTAATTCCCTGGGGACATATAATGTCTCTCTTACCACCTCCTCACTTATCTTGAGTTTCAGTCCCTTGTTCACCTATTCTGTTCCATTCCGAGCCCCAAAATTGTTCTGTTTGGTGGAGAAAACAGAAGCATAATAAGAATTGAGTAGTTAGGGTCTTCTCTTTACCATCTTTTTTTCATTATCTTATTCTCCTCCAAAAGTGATTTCATTCCTTCTTTAATCATCTTTTTGCCTGCAAATTAACTTTTAAAAAGTTCCCTTTGCTTGATTTAGTTTTTCCTGTATATTTAGCATCCCAACACTTTTTGTATTCATCTTCAATTACCTGCCCTAGTGCTTGTCTTCTGTGAATGTCATTTTATGAAAAGAAGTTGATCAAACAATTAGTTCCCTTATCATACATATCAGTCCCTTTGGAAAGCAACCCTTCCCCATCAGAATTGTTTGCATATCTGCCTTTAGACTTTTATTTTTGAAATCTTTCTTACTTTCTTCTGTATAATTTTAGGGAATGGGGTCCCACCACAAGATCCTGCTTAACTGAAACCCATTGTTCATCACTCACCCTGCCACTACTTCCTCTTCTATGTGTTTACTAAATATCCCTTTAATAACATGTTCTAGAATTTTGCCAGGAAACAAAAAGATAAATTCACTCTCCTATATTATATATACTCTTTTCTTTTTTTTTCTTCTTTATTTAAAATTGGGAGAGTTGCCCTTCTCCAATCCTATAGTACTTAAAAAAATTTTTTTTCCATGACATTATATCCATCACCAGCGTTGGCTAAATAATTGTACCTAATTGTTCCTATAGAACCCTGCACCGGTGTCTTGAACTCATCAAAAGCATCTAAGTGACCTCTTACTAACTTCCTTTTTATCTAAGGAAATAATTTCCTACTTACCACTTTTGTTTCATAGACTATTACTCCCTTTCGCAAAGAAAACAATTGTATGTTTTCACCTTCTCTCAGTCACAGATTATCATGGTTCTTTCCTCCCCCAGGATCATCCCTATTCTTTTTTGTTGCAGCATTATATGGACTTCTTCATTCCCTCTCATGGGCATGTATATTTATTTCCATCATTCCTTTCAGGAGATTCAAAGCAATGCTATAGTTATGCCATAACATCTCCATGAGTAGGGCATGTTTGTGACTATTCAACAAGCTCTCTATTGTCCTGTAAGAATTTAAACAACCCAGCTGTTGTTTCTTAGTCATTCAGTTTTATTCTCCTCTTTCTGACCCTAAATGGGGTGTTCTTAGCAAAAATACTAGAGTGGTTTGCCATTTCTTTTTTCAGGGGATTAAAACAAAGATTAAGTGACTTAACCAGGGTCACAAAGCCAGTGTCTGAGGTTGGATCTGAACTCAGGTCTTCCTGTCTCTAGATCCATTGCTCTGTCCACTGAGCCATCTAGCAGCTTCTAGAGAGGCCTATTATTGGGAAATTTTCAGCCTATCTATTTAATTCTATGAAGTATATGCATAGGCAAAAAAAAATTCAGGGGTCTCAGGAACATATAGTTAGCACTTAGAAGAGGCCTTAGAGTTTGTCTAGACCTATTGCTGATTTTACAGATAAGGAAGCTGAGGACCAAGATATTTAAGTGACTTTCCCAAGGTCATACAGAAATCACACCCACCCACCCATACTCTTAAAATACTCATACATAAATATAGGATTCATCACAAAACGGCCACCATTCCCAGGGCATGAATTCTGTGAGTTTATATTAGTGGAAGTAGTCACGGTCAGAAATAGTTCATTTTATCCCTTGTTCTGGTTTTTCCTTGGCATCCTCGATAACATAGAATTTCTAAAAGAAAATCTTCTTGCTATATAAAATCCTCTTGTACATCAGTTTGCAGTAGGATCAAAATTTATGTTCTGGTTTTTGTTCATATTGTTCATTGCCTCTAGTTTATTGTTCATTTTTTCACTGATTATTGGTCCCAGTCCATGGAATTCCCCTGCTCTCCAAACTTCAAGAGAGCACTATTTATTACCTGATTGTATACCAATATATCTCTGGGATTTCATTTGTATCTCCTCATGTTTCACCAGTCCTTGCTCTGCTGTGTACATATAGATGGTTTCTTTGCCTGCAGGACCAACTCCCTACTACCATTATTGAGGAAAGATAAGGAAGAATTCTTTATGATAATTTAACTCCTGGAGACTTGGGATTCACCTCCAGTACTTGTTGAAATGGGAAAGACACTAACTAAAAATAATGCCCTAGGAGTCAACCTACCAACTCTGTAACTAGTGGCACCCCAAGCCCAGGAGACCTCCACCACTTAAGAGTTGTCTATTTCCTTGGAGAACAAGTCCAGTTGGAAGAATTTAGGGCTTTTGTTTTAACCCGGTTTCTACTTCAGATCAAGTTACTAATTTTGGCTTGTTTGTTCAACAGTTCCCTGTGGAAGGACTTCCCAGCAGTAATATCCTCCCTTTCTCCTCCCCCTCCACAAACAGGAACTGTGTTAATCAGTGCCTTGGAACCTGATCAGCTATAACCCATTATAGGGCTAGGGGCAAGGACAAGTTATGGGCAGGCAAAGGAGCATTAGAAATATGAGAATAAAGTTCATAAGGGAGATAGAGGCTAGACAGAGATTTTAGAGTAATAGGAACAGAGCTGAATACTGGAACCAGAGAAGATGAAACTGCCATAGGAGAAAGTATAGAAAGAGAGATAGGGAACTGCCTCCTTAAATGAAAAGTTGAAAGTTGTCCCATCACAGCCCTACTCTTACACCTGCCCCTATGAGGAGATTGTTTCTTCATTCATCAACCCCTGGACACTTCTCCGTGTCCCCTTAATAGCCCACCTCCCACCCACCAGCCTTCATTCTGTAAGAGCTTCTGATGGGCCAAAATAGCTTGACCTAGAGGAGTCTGCCCTGCTTAGAGTTATATGTTACCCGAGCAACATCTAAAGCAAATCTAGTCAGAATTTATGGTTCTTATTTTTACCTAGTTTCTACTTCAGATCTGCTTACTAATATTGGCTTGTTTGTTCATCCAGTGGATGAAGGGTAGGAAAAAGAGGCTATTCTATTCATGCTAAAAAGGACCATGGGAAATGGGAGAGGAGATGAAAGAGATAAGACCCTGGCATTATAAATCAAAATTCTGAATGCGTTTTCCAAAAGAAATACTATCACATGTTATTTATAATGCTCTTAGTACCTGGCTTCAACTCTTCCCTGTCTTCATGAGGGATGTGTCATCTAAATTTATATCTCATTCAGAACCTGAGAATTCTTTGTATAGAGTAAATGCTTAATATTTTTTGTCATTGTTACATACTGTACACATATCATTATAGGCCTGTGATGAAGAACCTATGGCACACATGCTAAAGATGGCACCCAAGACCTCTCTGTGGGTATGTACACTGTCCCTAGCAGAGCTGCTCCCTTCTCCCTCTCCACTACACTTTCTCACCCCTCTGTGCTTACTCCCTCCCTTGAGTGAAGAGCTCAGGCCACTCTCCCTTCCTTTCTCCCTTCCCTGTCTGGCCCACCCATGACTCTCTTCCCTTGGGAGAGGAGGCTGAGGCTAAGAGGAAGACTCAGTGCCCAGACCTTTGAGGAGGAGGAGGCTGGACCAGCAGCATGCAGCTGCCTAGGGTGGTGGGAAGGAAGAAAACAGCAGCAGACGCTCACACTGAATGCCCCACCCCCATCCAACTTCAGAGCCTGTGGAGCCTCCTCTGCCTCCTCTGCCTCCTCCCTGGGTCTACCTTTGCTTTCAAGATCCCCACTTCCCCACACTGAGTCCTAGGGAGGGCCCCCCTGCTGTGCCAGGATGCCCCCCTCCCCTCCAAGGGGCCATTAAGACCTACCTGCAGTAACCCCCAACCCCCATTCCTATCAGAGAGTTTTAACTAGTGCGCCCATGTTTGCCTCACCCCAAATTTGTGCTTGCTCACTGAAGGGAAGGAAACTCTGAGTCTCAACCCTTTCCAAGACTTGGGGGAGCACAAGATCCCCTGACACCTGGCAGCGTTGCCCTCACCTAGAAGACTTCAGGTCAGGCCAACCACAGCCAGACCAGAATCATTGGTAAGGAAATTCTTGCGAGCACAGACTTGACCTGAACCTAGATCAGGACTAGCTGCCCCAAAGTATGATTTTGTTTTTAAAAAAAGGGAAACCTCATCTTATTCTAGAACCCTGTTTGAGCTGCCTCCCCCCCACCCCCCATCGAATAGTGACAGGATTTGCTGGTCTAAGAATTACTCCCACCCGACTTGTCCTAAAGAGAGCTGCCTAAGGTGGTTAATAATATCCTGAAAAGGAACCCTCTTCCACACAGAATCAACTGTTGTGGGGAGGAGGGACTGCATGCAGTCTGGGAGGGGTAGGGCACAGCACAAAATCTGGGGAAAGGGCATAGCACATGGTCTCTAAAAAGTTTGCCACCACTTGTATATAGTGTATAACAGTGATGGTGAACCTTTTAGAGACCATATGATGTGCCCTGCCCCACCCCAGACTGAGTGCTGCATGTGCCTCACCCCACCCCTTGCCTCACACAGGGGAAGGAGAAAGTGTTCCCATTGAGTTGCTGGCAGAGGGGTGGGTGAAGTGAGGATATCCACAGTGAGTATAGAGAAAGGGAAGGGAGTGGTTCCAGCACTCTGCCCCCTCCAGCTCTGCTGCCTCTGAGCCACCCACCTTATCCCTTATCCCCTGTGTGCTTCCATTGGGCAGCTGGGCAGAGGGGCAGGGGATGGAAAAAAATGTCAGTCTCAGTGGAGAGAGGGAGGGGAGCAGCTCTGCCAGTGTCCATGTCTTTCTAGTAACAAACTCTTGGGGGGAGGGAGGACTGGCCATATGCTCACAGAGAGCACTTTACATGCCATCTTTGGCACCCATTCCATAGGTTCACCATCATTGCTATATACTATCAATAGTCTAAAAATTTCTGGATCATCCTGGAAGCTTCAGCACCACTGATAGCAATTTGTTGCAAAATATACAAGTATTCTGAATTTCAAGAAACTGATTCTAAAGCAAGCTTTTAAAACACAACTTATTTATTGGGGTCATTCATGTGTGAGCATTGCACACATACACATCTGTGTCTTTGTGCATGTATATAAGTTTTAAATTGTGCATTATGGTAGAACTAGGGTTTGTATTTAGGGTTAGGGTTAGGGTTTGTAAGTTATATACCATGGGCCAAACCTAGTTAAAACCTGTTTTTATACAGCCTTTGAACTAAGAATGGTTTTTACATAGGTCAGATGTAGTTTGCCAATCCTTAGTATAGTAAAAAGATCACTGGATTAAGAATCATTAAGTCTTAGGGGAGACAGTACAATACACAAATAAATATGAGATAGGAAAAGCCTTTCGATTTTAATGGGAGAAAGGGAAAATACACAATTAATTGTGTGAGTGAGATAAGTGAAAAAGAGGGGTCCAAGAAAAGTTCCCTGAGAAATTCAAAGAAAGAGATATATTACCTTCCCCTAGGGGAAGAAAGAGGGAAGATAAAAAATGGCATCATCTGGATTAGAACATAAAGGATGTTAGGGATAGAGGTAGACAAAAATTGGTCTGGGATATAGTGTTTAGAAAGGCACTGAAAGAGAAGAGAGTAGGATAATAAAGGAGTACAAAAAGTAATCCAAATTGCCTGGAATATTGAGTATGTAAAAGTGAATAATATGAAATAAGTCTGGAGAAATGTGGTGAAGCCAAATTGTAGGTGGCTTTGGACAGCACAATCAGGAGTCTATAATTTATTCAGGAGGCAGTTGGAAAGAAGGGAAAGCTTTAGTGGTGATATCATAGTAAGGCATTAAGAAAATTACTCAGGATAGAGATGTGGAAGAAATATTAAACAGACAATAGCCTAGGAATAGGAAGATTAGTTGAGAGGCTATTGCAATAGTTTGGGCAGAGGAATTGAGGGCCTGAATTAATATAGTTGAGTCAAATTAGAAATGAGAGCCTGGGTGTGAGAAATAATCTGAGAAATAAAATGGCAGCCTAACAACTAATTAAATGTGTGGGATGAAGGAAAGGTAAAAATAAAAAATGATTCCAAATTTCTGAGCTTGGGTGATTGAGAGGATGAATGGTGCCAAAAACAGAAATAGAGAAACTGGGCTAAGAAACAGATTTTTGGAAGATGATTCAGTTTTAAACACTGAATTTGAGAAGGCCAAAGGAAATGGAGATATAAATTTGAGATATGTTCACTTATCTGTGTAAAGGTGAAAACTGAAGGCAAATGAGTTGACAAAATTTTTAAAAAGATATATACATATATATATATATATATATATATATATATATATAAAAGCAAGATCTAGCAAACAGTCTTGTAGTACTACTGGTTGTAAGGAACAAGAAGAGCTCAAGGAGCTAGAAAAAGACACAGAAATAATAATCATAGAGGTAAGAGAATTGTGAGAGGATGATGTCAAGGAAATCTAGGGAAGAAAGAATATCAAGAAAGAGGGTGTCTATATACCAGGATAAACTCCAAATCAATATATGACCCAGATATAAAAGTTCAAATAATTAAGAATCTAGAAGAATAAGGAAGAAAGACTCTTTTAGAACTATAAGTAGAATTTTTAATTATGTAAAATTAAAAAGGATTTGTACTAACAAATTGAATATGATAAAAAATTAGTGAAGTAAGTTACTAGAAAAAATCTTTATAGCAAGTTTCTCATGTCCAAAGGTTATAAAGAACTGACTTGAATTTATAAGATTAAGAACCAATTTGCAATATTAAAGAGTAGTTTTCAAAGAAAGAAATCCAATCAATCAACAACCATATGAAAAAAATGCTCTTAATAATGAATAATTAGAGAGATTCAAATTAAAGCAACTTTAAATTTATATTACATGCTAATATGAATAGTAAAGCTGATAATAGAAAAAAACAAGAAATGTTAGAGGGACTGTAGGGAAACATATACAACAGTGAACCGTATCTATCCACTTATAAAAATCCATTTACTATGTCCAAAATGGGACTAAAATGTTCATGTCATTTGACTCAGCTATACTACTCCTAGGTCTATAACCCAAAGAAATCAAACAGAGGAAAAATATCTTTATTTATAGAAAGATTTATAACATTTCTTTTCACAAACTTGGAATGTAAGGGATGTCTTATATTTGTCTTAATCCACTGGAGAGGGAAATGGCAAGTCACACCAGTATCTTGATCTAAAAAAACCTTATAGACAGTATAGTACTTGGGATCAGACACAATTGAACAAGTATTGGGAAATGACTAAATAAATTGTGATTATATGAAAGAAATAAAATATTTTTGTGTCAAAAGAAATGACAAAACAGATCGTTTCAGAGGAAATTAGGAAGACTTTTGTGAATTAAATTAGAGAGAAGGGAGTAGAAGAACTAGAAGAACGATTTATATAAAAACATTTTTAAAGAAAAGATTTTTGAAAGACAAGAACTCTAATCAATGAAATAGTAAGCCACAAACCCAAAAGAATGAAGGTGAAATACACAATTTATCTTCTGAATGAGAGGTGATGAACTTAAAATGCAGAAAGAGACACATTTTTGGACATGGTCAGTGCAGGAATTCATTTTTCTGAACGTGAAACTATGTATTAAAGACTGTGTTTAAAAAAAATTTTTTTTATCAATTGGAAAGGATAGTAGGAAAGACAGATTAATTTTTAATATAATAACTTAAAAATAAAAGAAATGTAGGTCATATGAAAATAAAAATCAACAATAAAATTTACTTTTATAAAAAGAGAAAGGCAGCTAGGTGGCTGAATAGAGAGAGAGAAAGCCAAGCCTGGAGACAGAAAGTTCTGGATTCAAATTTGGTCTCAGACACTTTCTGATTGTGTGATCCTGGAGATGTCACTTAACCTCAGTTGCCTAACCCTCTCCTGCCTTAGAACCAATACTTTGTATCAATTCTACAGCTGAAGATAAGGGTTTAAAAAAAAAGAAGATGAATACTTTTAAAAGGTGATTATATTTCTCATTAAAAAGGTAATAATAAACTTAAAGTCAGCTCTTTATGTCAGAATATCCCAGATAGAAACCAGATAGCACAGGGTTGAGAAGTGAATAAGTAATGAGAAAGTGGAGGCAGTGATGGTAGCACTATTCTTTCTAGGAGTTTGGCAGTGAAAGAAAGGAGCCTGACAGATGACAGAGTCCTATCATGGAAGTGTCAGGAGAAGGTTTTTATTTTTAGGGCAGGGGCAACCTGAGTATGTTTGTAGGCTAGAGGGAAAAATAAGAGATTGAGACCTTGAAGAAGCATAAAAGGAAAGGAGTTGATTAGTGGAGCAAGATTTTAAAAGAGATGGGATCTAGGGTTTGGATGGATTTAATTTAGCAAGGATCAGAGACTTACCTCTTATAAAACAGGAGAGAAGAAATTAGATGAGGACATAGACACGTTTAGAGAAGTGGAGGAGGGGAAGCAATCTTTAATGACAGAAGAGTAGGAGACAAGGATCATTTGCTTGTGAAATGTATAAATAAAGATTATGATCTGTGTTTTATGACTGTGTTTCAAAGAGGTTCAAGTGACTATTCCAAAGTCAATTTGCTATTAAGCGGTAAAAACAGGACTCAGACTAAAGGCTTTTGGCACCAAATCCAATGTTATTTCTCCCACATCAAAGAACTTTACATGTGTAATCTGCCAGAAAGAATTAGCTATTTTTTCTATCTCTATAGCCCAACCTCCCAAATCAAATGAAATGGATTTTTAGAAATGAAACATACAAAAAAAAAAAGCAACAAAGAAAGCTAATTCTGGTATTCATAGCAGAAATTCAATGTGTGCAATGCAGTGGAAAAAGACCCTGCCAAGGGCACTTCAACTTTCCAAGAGGTTATGGAATATAAATAGCAAGTTAAAATTTTTTTACCCTAAAACCTTCTCCAGTGTTCTTTGAAATTTAGAGTAGCTTCAAATGTCAGTGTTTAACCAGACTTATGGGATCATGTGAGAACTCCAAGTAGGGAGAAAGATTAGTATATGGACACAAAATAATTCCATGAAGATATGAGTGTTTAAAATAGATTTCTCTATTTTCTTAGGAAATAGACCCTATTTTGAGGAAGTGAAGAAAGTACAAATAGGATATGATACTCAAGGAAAGAGAAATTAATTATTTTACCGTAGTAAGCAGTTTAAACTGGAGATAAAGGCTTATTGTCTGATGGCTATAAATTTTAATATTTGCTATTGTTCAAACCTCTCATCCTAACTTAATAAAGCTGTAAAGATAGGTTCTTTAACCTTCTATAGAAGAAGGATTCCATATTTTAAATACTCAACATAAGAAATAACTAACCCGAGTTTAGCTAGATCTTCATTTGTCGAAAAGCAAAACTAATGTGGCCTGATGAAAAAAAAATAACCGTAAGCCTTTGGTTAAAAGAAAAATGAGAGAAAAGGAAAAGCTACTTTCCTGCCTTTCAATAGATTCCATTTTTTCTTCTTTTCTTGTCTTTACTGAAATGTCATAAATATTTCTGTTTTGCTACCACAAAGGGAAATTGGGGAGACTACTTATTATTGCTTGTTGAGACCACATCTTGAACATTAGCATGATTTAAGGCATCACTTTCCCTAAAAGATACTGAGAGAGACCCTTGAATTTTTCAGAGAATAGGAATATGAATGAGGGGCAGTGTTAGATTGTGGGAAATAGATTAGAGTTGGAGTCAGAAGACCAGCATTGAAATGAATCTTAGTTCTGATGTTTGTTAGCTATGTGATTCTGGTCAAGTTATTTAACCACACTGTGTTGTTGAAGTAGGGCAAGTCATCTCAGGGAGAATGGCATTTAAAATTAAATGTTAATGATGCAGAGAATTCATATAAGGAAAAACTAGAAAGTTAAGAGACCAATAGACATATTGAGAACTCACCAGTCAACTTACATTCCAAAAAACATATGTATACGGAACAGATAAACAAATTATGGTATGTTAATATAATGGGGAATGTGATAGAATAATATTATACTGTAAGAGGCAAATGACAAAACTTATAAGAAATGGTGAAAAGTAAGCAGAACCAGGAAAAAAATATTTATAATGATTACAACAAATGTGTACAAGCATAACAGAAACTAAAAAATTGATACAGTATGTAATAAGGGATTATTTGAATGGTAAATTATAACTAAAGATCAGGGCTGTTAATCTTCTTCCTTCCTCCCTTCTTCCTTCCTTCACCCTCCCTTCTTCCCTTCCCTTCCTCTTGATCCTTCTATTGGTCTCTCTAAATCAACTCAGGGTGAGTTTTATGATGTCTCAAATAAAATACTCTTTTTTTCTTCTCTAAATTATGTAAGGGGTTTATTGGGGAAGAAAGGAAAAATAAGAAATTGAGGAAAAGAGGGTTTGGGGTTTCCCTAATAATAGAATAAGTCTTAGGTTGGAGGATGGTAGAATATTGTTCAATTTGGTAAAATGGGCTGACAGGTCTGGAAGTTCAGTCACTGTATCACAACAGAGTAAATCAGAGAGAGCTGGATTTGGTCCTTCTTTCTTCTGTCTCCAAAGCCAAGAGACCCTTCTCCTTTTCTGTCTCCAAAAGCCAAACAGACAACAGACTTCTTTCTGTCTTCAAAAGGCAAGAGAGTCCTGACTTTTCTGTCTTCAAAGCCAAAGACTTAAGACTTCAATTGGTCTGATCCCCTTCTTCCAACCATTTTTCCTGGTCACATTCCAAACAGAATGTTCTCGTTTGAATGACAGGTCATCAGCCCCAGCTACTCAGCTCCTGCTGCAAACCATTCCCAATTTCTCACTTCCACAAGTGCTATGAAATATATCCAAGCCTGGCCCTCAAAAAAAGGGATATGAAATTTAGCTTTCCTTCCTTCTTTGTAAAGGTTGAGGAGTATGGTGGTGGAACATTGCATATAATGTCAAACTTGATTGATATGTTAATTTGTTTTTCTGAACTGTTTTCTCCCTCTATATATACATCTGTTGCTTCCAGTTCTTCTGTATATAGTCTTTAAATTTTTATTGGTATCTTTTGTTTTGACTACATCATTTCCCAATTTTCTCTCCCTTCTCTCAGATGGCTATCCATCCAAAATTTCCTCTCCTTTCTCCTCTCCATGAAACCAATTATTTGCCCTTATAATATAATCTCATATTTTTATAATGTTCTTAGATTTACAAAATTTATATAAAAAATTTACAAATTCTCATAGTGATTTTTAAATCTGAATTTATGATTTATATCTTTATTTTTATAGTGCTTTTGTTTTCCTATATATTCTTACCTCTTTCCTGACCCAAAGAACCATCTTTTATGAAAAGAATACAACATAGAAGAAGAGGAAGAAAACAGTTCAGAAAAAAAAATCAACATGTCAAGCAAGTTTGACATTCTATGCAATATTCCACAACCATATTTCTCAGCCTTTACAAAGAAGGAAGGAAGGCTCATTCTCTGCTTTCTTTCTATCATCTATTATCATAGTCCTCCTCTTTTCCCCAAAATAGCTTTAAAAAAGCCCCACTACCACAAGAATTGAATGAGCATTGTTAATAGTCAACTGAAGTTTGAAGAAGAAGAAGAAGAACTGAAGTTCAAAAAGAAAGGTTTAGGTTGTTTTTTTTTTTTAAAGCTATTTTGGGGAAAAGGAGAGGACCAAAAAGAATAGGAACTGATGCTAATGGCAAGTGGTACTATAATAATAGATGACAGAAATAAAGCAGAGCTACCCAATTCCTATTTTGATTGTCCAGGAAAATTACCTTTATCCTGGAAAAGATAGATTAAAAAGTAACTAATAGGAAGTTGATGCCCAAGAAAAGTAAGACAACAGTAATAGGACACTTAGCTGTTCTTAATGAGTTAAAGTCATTGAAAGAATCAAGTAACTGTCAGTGGTATTTGAAAGATCAGAAATGCTATTGGTCTTGAGAAAAGCAAATTTTGCCCTAATTATTTTTAAAAGATAAAGATTAAAGTCTGCAGGCCAGTGACCTTGACTTTCAATTTCTGGTGTTTTGGTGCATGGGACCTTGCTCTGAACCCTTTGAAATGTCAAATTTGCAAATGATACAAAGCTAGAAGGGAAGCTTACCACAGTAGATGAAAGAGTCAGGATCCAAAAAAGAAGCCATTACAGAATAGAAAAGAGGCTTCATCTAATAAGTAAAATTTAATAAGAATAATATAAATTAAGTTTTCTATTTGGGCTCAAAGATAGAGTTCAAGAGTACACAACCTAAGAGGCATGGTCAGACAAGACATAAGAACCATAGTTTGTTATAGAAGATCTTAGGGGGTTCTGAGGAACTTCAAATTCGATGTGAGTGAATCAACAACAAACTCAAAAAGGGTGAGTATAATATGTCATTCAAGGTAATTTGGCTTTATACTAAAATAAGAAAAATTAATCAACAAATAAGCATTTATTAAGTATCCACATTGTGCCCTAGGAATACAAAAACAAAAGACAATTCTTTCCCTATATGAGAGTACAGTCTAATGTAAATACAGCTTCCAAGAATGAAGAGTTATTAGAAGGGAAACAATAAACTGGGAAAAAAAAATTTATGACAAATTTTGCTATAAAGGTCTCGTTTCTCAAATATGTAAAGAACTAAGTCAAATTTTTAAGAATACGAGGCATTCCTCAATTGACAAATTGTCAAAGGATATGAATAAGTAGTTTTCAGAAGAAGAAATCAATACTCATGTGAAAAAATATTCTAATTCCCTCTTTATTAGAGAAATGCAAATTAGAACAACTCTGAGGTACCACCTTACACCTATCAGATCAGTCAATATGACATTAAAGGAATATGATAAATATTGGAGAGAATGTGGCAAAATTGGGACACTAATGCATTGCTGGTGGAGTTGTGAACTGATTCAACCATTCAGGAGGGTCTGTATCTTAAAGAGATTTTTTTTTAATGAGAAAGGACCTATTTGTACAAAAATATTTATAGCAGCTCTTTTTGTGCTGACAAAGAATTGGAAACGAAAGGGATGTCCCTCAACTGGGGAATGGCTGAACAGATTGTGACATATGATGTTGATAGAATACTATTATGCTGTAAGGAATGATAAACAGGATAATTTCAGAAAGAACTTGAAGGACCTACATGAACTAATGCAGAGTGAAATAAGCAGAACCAGGAAAACATTGTACATAGTAACAGCAGTACTGTGGAATAATCAACTATGATACATGTATGCATGTAGCTACTGTTGGCAGTACAATGATCCAGGACAATTCTGAGGAACTTGTGATAAAAACATGCTATCTACCTCCAGAGAAAGAACTGTTGGAGTTGGAATGCAGATGAAAGAATATGATTTTTCACTTGTTTATTTGGGTTTATGTTTTTGTTCCATAAAATCATTCACTTACACAAATAAACAATAAGGAAATATTTTTTGCATTATAATAAATGTATAAGGCAGATTGAATCTGCCAGCACTGGGAGGGGGAAGAGAAGGAAAGGAAGGAGATGAGTTCGATTATGTAACTTATGAAAACTTATGTGGAAATTTGTTATTACATATAATTGGTAAAAAAAAAAGGATTAATTAAAGAAAAAAGAATAGAGGTGCTAGTCCTCCCATATTCTGTTTGGAGGTCTGAAGTCTGATGTTCAATTTCATCATGGACCCAGTTTTTAGGAAGGACAGGAGAATGTCTAAAAAAGGGCAACCAGAATGGTAAAGAAACTAGAGCCCATTCCAGGTGAGATCAGTTTAGGGAACTGAAGATGTTTATTATGAAGAAAAGAACTCTTTATGAGAGAGGAGACTGGCTAGCTATCTTTAAACTCTAAAGGACAACATTGTAGAAAAGGAATTAGACTTATTCCTTATTCTTATTAAACTTTTTAACAATTAAAACTATGAAAAAAGTAGAATGAACTAGTTTAAGAGGAAATGAGTTTCTCCCTCCCAAAGCAAAGCCTAGATGACAACCTGTTGGTTCTTTTATCATTGCATCAAGTAAAATGTGGTCTGGAGGCTCAGCATCAGATTTATAAGCATATATTAGTAAAGAGAGAAAGTGTGTGATAGAGGTAGACTTTCTAACCTGAGGTAAGATCAGGTTATTTTCAGATTTCAGCCCTGCTTAATCCCCACTATGCTGTGCTACTGCTTGCCAAGTGCCAGCCCAAGAAGTCAGTCTGTTTAAGAGCAGAAGAAAAGCTCACATTTTAAACCCCACTAGCTTCTCCATTGCACATTGACACACACACTGATGCTGACACCAGGGGATACCAGGGCTAGACTCTGTAATTAGTATTGTAAAAATGGAGATTGTAGATGTAAAAATAAAAGATTTCTTCCACTGACTAAGATGGTCTATCAGTGGAATACAGAAAGTTTCTGAGATAGGGTCAGTGTGAGAGGGAGAGAGCCAAAGTTTGAGAGGATCTAACTTCTGTCTTCGTCTCTCTTCCCTGAGGGAGGCAGCTGTCAGTTGTAACACTAAGTTCCTTGAGGTAATGGTGGGAGGGGAATTGAAGACAGACTTCCCCTATCTTCCAAACCTATGGATGTCCTCAGTGCCTCTCCCTCAAAGAGGGTCTAGAGGCAGACCCCAGCAAGGGACCTTGCCTCAGAGGGGGTGGCCTCCGGAGACTCTTTGTAGTATTTGACTCTTGTTCTATATTGTACAAACTATATTCAGAGGCTTGACGAGAATCTGACTGCTTTATGAAAAGTTTAATACAGGATCTCAAGTAAATTGGGTAAAGGAAGGAGGGGATAGGATTGTCCTGTTGTTTCTTAATGGTCCTTGGTTTGAATGGCATGAAATTTTGCTCATTCAGATTTCACCATTCCTTCCCAGCTAAAATAATCCCTCTATTTACAATCTGAGATTGTAAAAGGAATAGGTGCAGGAAGGCAGGAAAGGACAAGGGAGCTGGGCTCTCCTTTCTGTGAATCCACAGCCCACGTCAGGGGTCTGAGATATATTGTCCTCAGATTAGAGATGGTTGGAGATGTTTGATTGAAGAGAAATCTCTATGAAGCTTGAAAGTAGAACAGGATTCTCCCAGGTAGCTTTCTGTGAAACCCCCAACCTCAGAAATAGGTCTTCTCTAGTCAAGGATTCAGTTCAAAAGCCCCAGAAGCTCCTTAGAACTCTCCCTGGTCAGTTTCCTCCCAGAATCCTTTGCTCTCTCCAATTGACACAGATTCTGCTTCAGCCCTCATGTCAGGGTTCTAAAAAATCCTTTCATGCCCTCATCCTTACAGGATCAATGTCTCCTAAATAATTTACTTCACATCATGAAGCTTCTTTTTTTTTTATATGGGTTGAACTAAATGACCTATCTCTGAATTTCTGTGTTTCATCTTTAAAATAATAATAATAATAGTGCTAGAAAAAGAAATAAGTTTTACTCAGAAATTATTTTGCATTTATTTTGTATTTATTAATCTATGTACATGTTGCTTTCCCGTAGCAGAGCACTCTTTTAAAGGCAGTGACTTTTGTTTTTGTCTTTAGATTCTCAGAGCTCATCAAAGTGCCCAACAGTAGGTAGTCAATAAATATTTGTTAAATTGTTGAACTAAAATTGAGTTAAATTGTTGAATTGTATCTTCATTTGCCAAAAGCAAGCTCAAACACCCTATTTCAAAGGGTCATTAGGAGTAAACCTTAAATTTATATGGATGCAACATGGTTGATTCTATCCCCACCCTCCCAGGGATAGGCCTGTTATATTTTACTCCTTATCTCTAACTAATACCCATTGTTTCCAGTTTCCCTTTGGGGCCAAGTAAAACAAGATTGTCCTTGTAAAAAGGAATTCTTTATTTTTTTTTAATTTAATGGGGGACCTGGAGGTCCTCTTACCATAGATATGTGTAGTTATTAACCAGCTCATATTGACAGAAAGGATAAACCATAGAGACAGGAAGGAGAAACCATGGAGACAGGAAAGAGGAACCATAGAGACAGGAAGTGAGGTAGAAGAAGGGTATAAAAGGGAGCCAGCATCAATTGATAAGTCTGTCAGTGCTGGCAGTTGTGGGGAAGTTGGCTACTGGGCATGAGTTGGTGGTTGGCGTTTAGTTGCTGGAATATAAAGGCAGACCTGAGCTTACTGAGAGGATTATTTGGCTTTGGGGGTTTTAACTTTTGGTTTAGGCAGTTAGATTTTTTCTTGAACTTTTTGGAAGCTGGCTAGTCTTTATTGACAAACCTCATTGGGGTTGGATTAAACAATGATTGGGTTGGTTTTGATTGGGTTGGAACTTTGTGGGATGGTTGTTAGTTATAGGTAGATATAAGCAGTTTTAGGTAGTAATTATAGGTAGTTATAGGATAACTAGTATAGACATTAAGAAATTTTCTTTCTCTACCTCTTTTCTATATTTCTCTCCTTTACTATATTCATTTTACTATATTCTTTTATTATTTTAATTAAACTAAATTGTTAAATTATTAAAAGCTGCTCTCTTATTTTGTCAAAACTCCTAATTTAACCCTTACATCCTGCAGGTACTTTAAGATATTTATTATATCTCTCAAGCCTCCTTTTCAATAAGCAAAATATTATGATCATCAGCTGATCCTCATATGACATGACCCCAAGTACTTTCATCATCCTGGTTGCTCTTCCCTGGATTCACTTTAGTTTGTCTATATCCTTCCTTGTATAACATGAATTCCTTTGCCCCATTCTCTAAGGGTCAATTCTTTTATATTTATACTTCTTCTCTAGTACCCTGAGGGGGTTAGGGAGTCTTTCTTCTCTACCATTCACTTAAGCCCTCTATGACTTCATTTTCAAGGGTGCTTTGACTAGCACCCCAACATCAAATTAACTTTTACAAAGAGCTATTGACTCCAAAGATATGTTAACAAGCATACAAACATTTCCTGATTACCTGAGGGCATAATTACTCCCATCTCATTCTTTAGGGAATCTTGGATATTAGGTTCACAACTTAGTTCATAGCAGTGGTCTCATCAAATTCACACCAAAAGGCAACATCACTGCCAGTTTCTTCTGGGCTGGCTGCAACAACCAGCCTAGATTCTGATACTCCCAGATATTCGTAGTTCTCACTCCAAAATGATATCCAAAAATCTGCTCTCTGCACCTAGAACTGAAAAGAAATAAAAAGAAGACCAAATACTTAGACCCCCTTTTTAGGGCCATATGACCATAAGAGGGAAAGAAGTAGTAGGAAAAGACTTTTTGGTTCTCCTCTCCTTACCACATATCAAACCAAGGAATTCCTCATCCTTAATTAGGAAAGCATACAATTTAGAACAGGTGCTGTCAGGTTATTTTAAAGATGTCTACAGTTCTGGTTACTAAGCCAATGAAGAAAACTACTCCTAATTACATTGTATACCCAAAGCAGCTCCAATATTCCAGTCACTTGGGAATAGGTCCCCCAAATCCTTACTTGGGCACATGGTTTAATGGTTTACATATGCTTTAAACCACCATTACTTAAATATTTGGTATTATATGATCAATGACTATAGAATGTTACAATCTAGAAGGGCACATAGGAAAAAAAAAATCCCTTCATTTTACAGATGAAGTTACTAAAGCCCAGAGTAAAAAGATTTGTTCAATATTACATGTCTAATAAGTAACTAGTAGAGCTGGAATTCTAAGTTCAGTATGTTTCTCACAACAAGACCCCTTCATCTGTATTAGAGTATTCAAATAAGACAAAATAAAAGAATATTTTAGGCTATAAAAGACTGGATATAGTGAGATAGCCTTAGCTCAGACTTTGGAAAAGGGCAGTATTCAAGTTTACCTTTTGGCTACTATGAAAATAGATTTACTAGTATAATTAAGATATTTGGAATAATAAGTATTTAAAACCAATTTGGTTCCTAGCATCTTTGAGGTACCACTAATGTAAGAATATTGTAAACATTAATTACAAGTGATTAGTCTCTGAAATATCATCAACCCTTCATGTAAGTATTAAAAAATTATAATGAAATGATGGAAATGAATAAAAATGTGTTCGCTGAAACTAAATTACTCAAGTCAGGATGACTTTTTAGGCAGTTTATTTGCAAAAGGAGAAATAGTGAAAGTAAGGAAATGAGAGAGAGTAGATAATTACTCCGGCCTAGTAGGAACCAGGCAGGGCTTCAGAGACCCCAGCAAAGGAGGGGCCCAGAGGTAAATTAAACAAGGCTTCTTGCCACAAGACCTTCTCCAAGATGAGGGGCCTCTCTGGAAGCTAGTATCTCCAGAAAAGCCAGGAAAAGAAGTCAGCCTTTTTATTCATTCACATGGTAGTTCTAAGGGAAAATCAAAGAGCAGTCCGAGGTCCCATGACAGAGCTCCTTCAAGGTCTATTTCCAAGGTTGAAAGAGCTGGTCACAGGAAATTACCACCATTTTAAAAGACAGTTCTTTGCATCACTTCCTGTGCCTTCCTTCCACTTTATGTGAACCAATTGTAGCTTTAGCTTTGCTTTGGACTACCCAGGTGGCCATCAGTCATTTTTGATTTGTCACTCACTAGAGCACATGTGGGTCTCAGACCTCCCCATACTTAAGGATAAGTGATCTCACTTATACGCTTCTGGTTATTAAATCTAAAAATAGATGAGGGGAGAGTTAATCTCATCTTTACTTTAATTAGCCAAGTTCCAAGATAGACTTCTCTCCTCTTACTCAAGAATTATGACTGGTCTTTGGATATATGTCATCTAACCTCCAGAATAATGTTATACTAGTCACTGCCAATGAAATCCAGAGAATAGTTTCTCCTATCTCCACCCTTGAAATTTCAAAATTAAAACAAAGGTGAAGGGTATTGAATGTGGCTTAAAGCTATTTTACTTTCCTGAGGCTAGTGATAAGACTAGGAATAAAGCCCAAGGGAATCATACTGTCTGATAAACTTCATTTTGGAGATGAACATTTCTAAATCTTGTGAGTCTTTTGTTCTGCTGTGACTACATTGTCTCTTTTCTCCTTTTTCCTTCTGTATATCTATTGCTTTTGTCTTCTAATCTTTTTTCTCCCTAACCTTATTTTTCTTTCTCTTCCTACTAACTCCTCAACACTCCCTACTTTAATTGGCCACAGTATGTAATTGGAACTTTTCAAAATAAGCTCTGTTTATGCAGTGATGGTGTTGTATTGATCTTTGTATCTTACCCTTTATACCTAGCACTTTGTTTTGCATGTGGCTACATGTTTGATAAATGCTTATTGACAGAATTGAATTGTTAGTCACAGAATCTTAATTAAAAGGGACCTTTAAAGGTTATCTAATATAGTCCAAATCTCTCATTTAACACAGAATCATATAACTTCTAAGTCAGAAGGGATCTTAACATGGACAAGCATAGAGTTGGGGAGCATTCCCAGGCAACCCCTCTGCTAAGTTAATAGAAGACCCATTAAAAAGCCATTGAACCAAGTCTAGATCCATCTAATTATATAGTTATCCAGTTTCCCATATTTTCATCTTTTCCACAAAAGTAATATGAGATATTTTATCAAAGACTTAAAAAAACCCACTTAACTTCTTAGTATCAATATTAAGTATTGATTCCAAGGCAGAAGAATAGGAAGGGCTGGGCAACCAATGGGTGGTAAGGGACTTCTGCAGGGTCACACAGCTAGGAGGTATCTGAGGCCAGATTTAAACAAAGGACCTCCTATTTCTGGGCCTGACTCTCAATCCACTGAGCCACCTAGCTACCCACATAAAAGTTTTTTTTTTCAGTCTAGGTAAATTATATCTACAAAATTTTCCTGATCTACCAGTTTAATAATCACACATATATAAAGCTGGAGGAGAGGGTAGTCTGTTTTTCCATCTCTTTCCCCTCTATACCTTTACATAGCCTGATCATCATGCCTCTCATGATCATTTCCTCATTTCTGCCCCTTAGTTTCTATAACTCACTTCAAGATTCATCTTATAAGGATATTAGAAATTATGTCTTGTTATGTTAGTTTAAAGATAAGAAGTAGAGAAGCTGGCTTGAGAAAGAATTGGATTTTGAAGCAGATCTAAGACAGAATGTCCATTTCAAATGTTGACAGTGTGTGTGGGAGGTCTTAACAGTTTTTCTGTGGCAGTTGGTCTCAGGGAGTGGCAATTACTCTGAGGGAGTAGCAGTTACTCTCTCTCAGAGTGCTGGGAAGAGGTGACCTCTCTCTCTCTCCTCACTGTCTGAAGTAGAAGGAAAGGAGGGAAAAACCTGAAGGAGCTAAGTGATTTTCCTTTTCCCAACTTGGGAAACAAGAGTGAATGTATATTGCTGGTTCATAAATTGTCTTTAATCTGAGAAGACCAAAGAAAACCCAGTGTTTGGTTTGGACTCTGAGTCTGCTAAGGCTCAGGGTCCTAACTTGGTTTTTGCTGGGGCTCAGCCAGCTAGCCTTTGTTATTTTTATAATTTGGCAACAAAGTTAAGAATTATATACTTCATATAAGGATAATAGTGTTTAGTTTATTGTAGACTAGGGAAAAGTTGGGTTAGTCAGATTAGGAAGGATCAGTGTAGCCTATGGAAATAGAAGTAGTTCCTTGAAGAACCAGAGAGTTTTATTTGGGTGGAGTTGGAATCCCTTAGAGTTAGAAATTCTTTTTTATTCATATATTTTCAATAAATAGTTTATTTTTATATAACAAGAATCTCCTTAGTATCCTTGTGCCTGGTCCTGAAGAGAAGTTCACTTATGAGCTTTACTTCTCTGATATAGACTGAAGACACTTTGTAAGCACTGCAAGCAGAGTATCAAATCAGTTTATAATCAATAATTCATTCATTGGTCATTATTTTTACAAGCTAATGCATGTCTTAAATGAAACCTTTCCTGATTCCTCCAGTAGTGAGTGTACTCTCCTACCTCAAACAAAATTATATTGTGTGTATTTTGCACCCATTTAGATGTGTACATATTGTTTTCCTCAGAAGCATGTACAATGGTATAGCAAGTACTCGGGACAACAAAATGCTTAAATTTATTGACTTATGCAATAAAATGTATGCCTTTTTATATTTAAATATATATATATATATATATATAATGTATCCTTTTTTGATTCATTCATTTTTTACATTATTTGAATTTGAGTTGACAAGATCTTATTAACCTTAAAAAAAAAAAAAACCCTTATCTTCCTTCTAAGAATCAATACTGTGTATTGGTACTAAAACAGAAGAGAGATAAGGGATAGGCAAATGGGAATAATTGCCTTGCCCAGGGTTGCAGCTAGGACTTGTCTCAGGCCACATTTGAACTCAGAATCTCCCAACTCTAGAACTGGCTCTCATTCTACTGAGCCACCTAGCTGCCTCCAAGATCTTACTAACCTTTTATCATGAAACCATATTTTTATGATGAGAATAGTAATCATAACTTTTGTGAACAATCCCTTTTATCAAGCCTAAGCTTGACTATAACCCATAAATTTTCAGTGGGACTTAAATTAGGTGAGTTTCTGGGCCAATGAAGCATGTAGATTTTCATTTCTTAGTTATATTTATTAATTTAACTAATTAATTAACTTTCATGACATGTGACATGATACAAAGTTTTATAAATATTAACTATTAAAATAATAATCCTTGAATACAGAATACTTCCCAGCTCAACGATCTCTGTTGCTCCCTATGCTTCTAGTATAAAACATAAACTTTTCAGCTTGGCATTTAAAACCCTTCCAAACCTGACTCAAGCCCACCTTTTCACATTTATTTCACATTACAACTTCATATATACCCTGCATGTCAAACAAAGTAGTCTCAAACTCATTAAATATATCTGTGCCTTTCCATAGATTGTTTCTCATACCTGGAATATCCTCCCTTCTCACTTAGGTCTTAAAAATTGTTAGCTTGTTTCAGGGTTCAGGCATTAATAGTCAATCAATATACATTTATTAAATGCCTACTGTGGGACAGGCACTGTGCCACTGTGTTCAGCTCAGATTCCACTTCCCACATAAGACTTTTTTGAATTCCTCAACTAATGACCCCTCTAATTATTGATTATGCCAGTAAAGTATAAATTCTGGCAGGTTCCTGGAAGGATTTGGGGTATGATCCTGGAAATGAATTGAATCTACTGGCTAAATAACTAAAACAGCTAATATTCCTACCCAAATGATCATATCTGTTTATATGTTATGTCCTCCACTCCTAATAGACGATATACTCTTTAAGGGCAGGGATTTTTTTTCCCCTTGGTTTTTATATCCCCAGTGTCTTGTATATTGTAGGTGCTTGATAAATGCTTGATTAATTGAATTTATAAATCTAAGCCATCTTTACATGTTATCCTCCTGCCAGGTTAATCAATTAACGCTATTGAAATGATGTGGCTTAATTGTATCTTGCTCCAAGTTTTCTGAAGATTTGTTTTCACTTTTACGGTTTAAAAAATTTTTTTATGAAGTGTTACTCTTCAAAATATCCTACTATCCTTTTCTGTAGTATTTTTAAATGATCTTATATTTTAACAGAGGTGATTGTCACTACTTTACAAAGTGAAAAAGTATTCAATGACTAAGCCAGTTTCTGAGTGTTTTGGGTCTCCTTGTGGTGGCTGCTCAATGTCAGCTAAATTTTTACAGGAAATGGTAATATTAATGTCAACATCTTTGCCTTTTTCCGTGTCTTATTTTTTCCCTTTTAAAGCTTGTTTGAATAGATAATGTTGAAATTATTGCAATTTTATGTGATAATATCTTTCTCATTTTCATTTTTTCTTCTGATTGGATATTTATTTTGATCTTTGTTTTGTCTAACTAATATTTTAATTCTAAACTGGCAGTTAATTTTGAGTAGCCAATGGTTTTCTGTTAGTTGGGATAAAATCTATTTTTTTTGGTTATATTTTTCAGTATACACTCCATCTCATATCTTATAACTCTGTTAGAAGAAAATATGTTGATGTGTGGGAGAATCTTGATTAGCCTTTGACCTCTTTCACTTAAACCTCTTCTTATACTTATGTGCTTATACTTGAACCATTATTTTAACCTACTTTTTACTGTCCTTTCCTGAATTTGCCTCGTCACTAAATTTCAGAAGTATATGCCCAATATGTAAAATCTTATAAAATTCTTTGCAGCATTTCTCTCCTATTCATCCTCTGCATCATATATTAGTCCCCATGTGTAATCTTTTTACTTATGTTCATCATGAATCTTGTAAGAAAAGATGACCAAGCTTTTTGTGAAATGATGTGTCATTTTCCCTTTGCACAATAACCAACTTCCTTTGTTTTTCTAATTTCATTTATTGTAAAGAATGTCAATACTCATGTAATTATATTTTCTAAGACATGTCAATTTGCTGGTCACTAGATAAACACTTCATATGGAGAATACCAATTCTCTCAAATACCAAAGATGGAATGAAGTTGTAAGTTGAACAAGAGGGAAACTAGAGAGCTCCTCAGCTTCTCAAGAGTCAGTGTGGTCCTATGATCTTGTTTGAATATTCTATCTAGTGTACCAGTATTTAACTTTACAGAAAACCAATATAAACATTTTCATTCCTTTTCTATCACTTGGTTTATGTACCACCCTCTCAGGATGTATCTTCAGAGTTAATTTTACAGCCAGTTATACAAGCCAAAGCCAATGCTACAGCTACTGTGAATTGTTGTCCCAATACAGGTAGCTCTAAGTGGAAATAGTATCTGAACAATTCTTGTAAGAGTTGGAGGCTTCAGAGATGAATAATATTAAAAAAAAAAACAACTAATTTTAAAATTATGGTATCTAGAAGAAAGCCTTTTGTTTTTTTTTCTTAAATCAAGAGTTGGAGACTATTTGGTGAATATTTTTAGTGTTAGAAATTCTAGAAATGTTCTTTCCACCAATGCAAATGTTAGCCCATCTATAACTTATTAATAATTATAAGGTTTTAGCCTGAAACCTATACAATTTAAGGGATGTAGTCAGAGTAACACAGATAAGCTTCCTCATCAAGACTTCTTGGCTCTAAGACTAGAGAGGTTAAACTCTCGGCCTACTGAGAAATATTAAACAAAATAAATATGCAATGCCACTTAGATAATATTAATTTGTGATTTTCTATCCATTTCTATTTGATTTTGACATCACTGTAAAATACCATCCTTCTGAAACTTTTAGGGCCTCAGTTAAAAGCTGAATTTTTATAAAATGCTTTCTTTATCCAAAAAACTTTCAATTGATTATAGGTTAGTTTCTCAATTTGTTCAGTTAGAATTGCTGATGGAGAAACTGTAAAAGTCATGGGAGAGATGTGATGGGCCCTTGACAATTCATGCTGAATCAGTTCTCATGGGAAGCTGAGTCATGCCAAAGCAATTCCATCTAGGGTAAAACAGAAAGCAAGAACAGAGTTCCTAAGAAGAAAAATCCAGGAACAAAATGGGGAAAGTAGAGTTAGAGAAATTAACTCTGCAGGAACCAAGAGCCATCAACCACTAAAACACTAAATATGTATATAGTCAGGGTTCTTTCTCTACTTTGTAGACTATTTTAAGCACAGGCACTTTCCACAATCTTTGTTAATCCTTTGTAATTTAGCTAGTGGTGGGGGCCTAGATAAGAGCAAACCAGAGTCAGAGCAAGGAAGGGAGCCCTACCAGCTGTCTCCTTTATCTTTTTAGGCCACAGTCATAACTAGCAATTTTGGGATCTTTAGCAAGCTTCACAAAACAGATCCACAAATCAACTTTTAAAGACAACTTCAGCAGAGACAGGGAGAAGATACTCTAGTTCATATCTGAGAGGAATAAGACTACAGGACAGAAACACCAGCCCCCATATGGCTACTACAGCTAGGAGGAGGAAGCCTACCATCAGGTAGCTTTCCACTTTAATTATTCTTGCTAATTACATTCAATAAAACATAAGCTCCATGAAGGCAGGAACTATTTCTTGTTTGTCTGTTTCTCCAGAGCCTAGGACAGTGTCTGGCACAACTCTAGCTCTTAATAAATGCTTGTGACTGCATGAAGTGCAAAACTCATTTTTTTTTAGCATGTTGAAGGATAAGTATAAGTACTATTAGTGTCTTCTAAAGTTTGACAGCCTGGGGAAAACACCGTGGATATAACTAAGAATCTCTTCAGAAAGAGAGATCTTCTCTGGAGGCAAATCTCTACTATCTGAGTGCTGTTTCTATAATTATAATTCTTCTTGGTTGCTCAGATTCTCTGACTATTTTTTCCTTTCCCTTCACAAACTAACCTGGAGCTGACTGTCCTCTAAGGCCTTTTTGCATCTGCTACAACTTTCTTTGGATTTAGCACAAACAAGTCATTGACTTGCAGCTTTCAAACAAGTAAGAAGAGATGAGTTCTTCCTCATGCCAAATGAACAAACAATGGCCCAGGCTTTTAGAGGCAGCTATAAATCTGTCTATATTTCTGACCTATCATATGACCCTGGGCCTGTCATATCTCTAGGTAAAATAAGATAATGAGATCTCACTCAGTCAAAGCAGTGAGGTGATGCAATGAATAGAATACTGAGATTGAAGGCAGGAAGATAGCCATTTGTTTGCTATGTGATCCTGGGAAAGTCACACTATTTGCCTTAGTTTCCTCAACTATAAAATTGGGATAATAATAGCACCTACCTTTCAGGGTTGTGGTAAGGATCAAATGAGATAATATTTATAAAGCTCCTGGTACAGGGTCTGGCACGTGATAAGCTCTTAAATGCTTGTTTTCTTTCTTCCTTCAACCTGCATCTCAATAGGGACATTAGGACAACAAAAAAGTACCACATGAAAAGTTCACTGGGTTCCTTGTAGGAAAGATGCTATGAGAGTTTGTCACATTTATTTGTGTATGTGGTCTTTTTTTTTTCTGTATGCCATTTTTACCTTGATGGAGATAATTCTGGGTTCTTAAAGGCTTAATGGTTCTTAAAAGTACAAACCTTGGCATATCCTATCAAGATGGAAAGACTTTGCACATGAACCCAGCAAGGGACTCTGTATCATAATAGTTAAAATCTCAGGTTTGTTACTTCCAAGTTGTATGACATCTAAGCTGCTCTCTAAAATGATGGGGTTGGTCAATAGAATCTAATATAAAGCTTGTTCTTGTGCTAAATCTACAATCTGTGAACAAGAATCTTTTTATGCTGCTGTTAACTCCAAAGATTACTTTCCAATTCCATTATATCTCCTCTGGTTCCTAGAATCTAACCTGGCTAATTAGTGGATACTTCTGGTCAGCATATTTAACCCCCTTTCTTTGCTAGCCTGAATTTCAACAAAACACTTTGACTTGGTCATATTCCAAATCTGTTTTTCCTTTCTCTCCTCTCTGATTCCCATTCCATTACTCATTTACAAGATTGGCAATTTGAGAGCACTTGCCTGTCTCCAGACTAAGGGAACAGTCAGATGAGATCTCAGACAATATTTGTAATGCTCTGTAATATATCGCATATACTTCCAAATTCGTGATGGCAGGGACATTATTATTTTTGTATCTTCCCCACTCCCACCCAGTATAGTGCTTCACATTTAGGCATTTATTAAATTATTTTACATTTGTAGATGTAATTCTCTGCTTTGAAAGTGTTCCTGTATTCCCATTCTCTCAATGCTCTTATTTGCTAGCTGTGTGGAACAGGAGATATGCTTTTGAGTTTGGGAGCAGGCAAAGAGAAAGGAACTGAGGTGATATATCTGAAGAAGGGGAAAGTGAACAAGCTTAAGTCCTGTCAGAGAGGGACACTGAGGCACATTAAAGTTGTTTTCTAGTTGTGAGGTTTTACCATTAATTCTATCCCCTCTGCTTCACCTACAGTGGGTTAGCTACATTCAGAAAAGGTTGGAAATCCCTGCCAGGAATAGGACAGCCCAGATCTAGAAAGGTTTCCATTTTCTCCTGAATCTACTGAGCCAGAGTTTACTCCCTATACTTTGACTTCCATGTTGAAGGTTCCTGCAGAATTTCAGCATTAGCATATAATGACTAGCCTAGCTAGCTACATGAATGCAGTATAAAATTTCAAATGTTATCTTGTTTGTACTTCCTTGCCTACTCAAAGGAAGAATGAACTGTGCATTGTAAAGATTAAAATTTAGGGAACACGGGGAGACTGATGCAGGTAGAAATTAGTTTCTCTCTGCAAGGAGCATTATAATTTTTAGAGGTTTATTAAAGGTTAAAGATTAAGAATATACAAGTAAGAAACATGTGCCTAGGCCAGAGGCCTAGACAAAATAACCTCACATCATGGAAGAGACGCCTCTGCTCCAAAACGGAAGTCCAAAAGAGCCAAGCTCCCTTCAACAGCCTTTGAATCCACTTAAATACCTTCTAGATCTCGGCCCAGGTGAGATTACAAGGCATTCTGGGGAAGTGGAGCAAAGGCTCATGGGGATTGTAGTCCTGTATTCGAGTCTATTTTTTACAGCATTATAACTAGAAAACTTGAGTTTGGAGCAAACCTTTTGTCTGGTACTTCCTTGGTATAGTCCAGTGGGCTTATGATAGTCAGTAGGTCAACATTCTTAAACTTTGTGTCATATATCATTTTAATATTATGGTAATTTAATTTTTAATAATAAAAGGAAGAAATTAAAGGATAGAAGTTCACTAATTCTCTGACAATCATAGAAAACTAAAGATAAATTTAGATTAAGTAAGACCCAGATCCTCGGAGCTGAATGGGACCTGGTGAATGTATACCAGCATCCCTAGTGATTAAACATGAGGGTTCATTTTAATCTTCATAGCCATGCTGTAAGATTGGTAGTATAGCTATTATTATCCCCATTTTAGAGATGAAAAAACTGAGGTTCAGAGAGGTTACATGACTTATGGAATTATAGATCTAGAATTAGAAGGAATCTCAGAGACCATATAGTGCAACTCTCCAGTTTTATAGATGCAGAAACGTGTTTAATGTGACAGTGGTGTAAAGACTGGATTTAGCTATTTCCTGTTTGTAACAATGAAGATACTTAGTTTAACAAAATCAGGAATGTCTTGGGAACTCTAAATTACTCCACCCTATATAGACTGTACTTTAGGGGAAGATAAAGTTGTGGTCTCCTGATTGAACAATGAAGGTACTTAATTCTCATTTTATAGTGAAGCGAGAACTTTAAGCTAAGTCTATTTTTAGGTCTAAATACAAAAAGGTGTTAAGTAACTATAAAGGTAAATTAATCACAAAAAGTGAAGTATCTTAATATAAAAAGATGTTAAGTAACGATAGAGGTTAAATTAATCATAAAAAGGTCAAGTAACTAACAAAAGGTGAACTTAACAAAGAAGTGTTAAGTAACTCAAAAGATATAATCAAAGAAGATAAGAACTAAAAGTATGGGCAGTCCTGGAGAAAGCCTTTGATGTGATTGGTAGATGTAAAAATTTAGAGGAGGAGACACAAGGGTGAAAGGTCTATATATTTGGGATTTTTCATCTCTCAGAACACTCTCTTTCCCTGATTGGCGGTGGAGAGTTAGCTGAGAGCAGCGTGCTGGTCTTTTGCCATCTTAGCATCGCTATAAGCTATTGTCCGGTTTGGTGGTGAGTTTCTGGCTGAATTTTTCTCCTTTACTTTTCCAACTTTATCCCCATAGAAGCCTCTAATCTTCTTCAGAGACCTAGAGGTGGGGATTTTAAAACCCCCTGCCACAGGTCAGGCATTAGAATCCTATATCCTCTTCCCTCCTTCTCCTTAAGTTCCTTCCCTCTATATTAATTAAATTACTATAAATTTCCAGACTGACTTGGGTATTTTATTTGGGATTTTCTTTGGCAACCAATGAACTCTAGATCTTTAAGTCACAACCCTAAAATTATCTTTACAATGGGTAATAAGCAATAGAGCCATGATTTGAGCCCAAGTTTCTCTTGATTCCAATTTCAACATTCTTTCTCTTGATTCCAATTTCAACATTCTTTCCACTAGTTCACTATAGTATCTACTTCAAATATCTTATCAATTTTTGCAGAAATTACTCTCTTATTAAAGATAAGTTATTAAAACTAGAAAGTTTTCTTTTTTCCCTCTGATTCAGCATGCTTCTCAGGAAATATATTTGGAAAATACAACAAATATTACTGTGAGGATAAAATTTTGCTTTCCAGGGGACTCTATTACCCAGCATCTTTTTAAAATATCTACATTACATACTAACATAGGGGAGATTGTGAAGATTGGATTTGGCTATCTTCTGACACAAGATATAAGTTTTGTGTAGCTCCACCCTTGTTCTCTTCTTCCCAGATCATGGCTGAGGAGGCTGGGGGGAGGGCTTGGCAGGAAAACTTTACTGATGTAGCTTTACTCAGGTTTTTATTTTTGTACTTTTACTTCTACTTCATAATAAACTTTATAAAATTTAATACTTGGAGTTATGGGATATTAATTTAAATCTTATATTGTTGGCGACCACAAAGTGATTTGTCTGAATGTGGCATTTGGTGAAGCCAAGAGCAAATCATCCACAAATTGTATCAAACAAATATTCTGAAATTTAATATTTGCTAAATCCTGTGTTAAAATTTGTGAGAACAATGTAGGACTGTCCACAAACTCTTGTGGTAACCAAGACCATGTCCACTGAGAGCCTTTCCAGGTGAAGGCAAATATATTCTTAGAATTTTTGTGAATTGATATTCAGAAGAATGCTGAGCATAGATCTACAGCAGAAAAATATGTGGCTGTGCTAGGAATAGAGGAGATAATTGTGGCTGGGCTTGGAACCACATGTCTTTTTATGGCATGATTATTTACAGCCCTCAAATCTTATACAAATCTATAGAGAAGTTTTCCACCTGTGCCCAATTTTGGCTTTTTTTACAGGTAGAATGGGTGTATTATATTTGGATTTGCATGGAATTATTATTCCTTGCTCAATTAGTGAATTTATTACTGAGGTAATTCCCCCAATAGGGGATACTAAGAAATGGAAGGAGATGGGCCACTTTTTGTCTTAATTTAAACAGGAATAGCTGATTAAATAGCCCAACATCAGAAGACGATGTGGCCCAAAGAGACTCCAGTATACTGGCTTGTATTTCAAAGGTGGGAGGCTCCTTCACTCTTGATCCTCTCTAAGTTGGTAGAGCAATTTTTTTAAATAGACAAAAAGAAATTTTAGTTTTAAAAGTCTCTGCCACCCTCACTACTCTTCCTCTTCCTGCCACCATTTCTGCTGTCTGCAACCTACTACAGTTTACACCATCACTCACCTCACTCCCTCCACAGCCTCCCTACCACTTCTATTTGCCTGAAGGTCTGAAAGCTATTTGGAAGCACCTTATTTTTCCTTCCAGAAGGGTGAGATCCAAACCCCCTTGGGTTACCCCCCACAACCAAAAGGGTCTCAAACCTCTGCTAGCCACTTTTCAGCAGGGGGACACAGCATAGACCAGCCTTTCCATGCTATCCACCCCAACCTCAGCTTGGATACCCCAGGGGGGCTTTCATACTCCTGCTGTGGGATTGGGGACTGAGGTGTCATGGGGCCACTCTCTTTGCCCCTGTGGGGAGGAGAAGGAAGGATACTCTTCCAAACCTCTTAACTTTACTGCTAGCCAGTACATACTAGGCTAGCACCACCTATAGACAGGAAGTAGAATTGCAAGCATAGCTCAGTTTCCTGTCTATCTCAAATAACTCCTGTTCCCAGACAGCATTACCAAGATTACACAACTCAAAGTTTTAGGATGTCTTTTCTTCCTGCCATTCCTGGGAGTTCTTGTGTTGATAGGATAACTTGCAGTTGATAGCTTGAATAATCTTAAGATTCAGAGGGGAGATTCATCTCCCTAAACCCCCTTGCCATTTGGCCTGCCCAGTCTCTGCAACATGTCCAATATGGTTTTCATCCACTCTATGCTCAGTGCAGGTATGGAGAACCCCAGAAGTGTGATTAAAGAATCTAGATGGATGATGATACTGGGGAGGGAAAGGAACCTCAAAGAGTCTGGAGGTGAATTTCAAGACTTTTCAGACTCCATTTGCCTTACTGATATTAAATGTTTCAGTTTGCCCCCCTCTGAATAGTGAAGAAGCCTCAGTAACACAGCTATCAGAATTGGAGAAAAGGACTCTTACATGTTAAACTTTTTATTAACACCAAGTGACTATAATCTGTCATACTTATTGTATTTGATGATTGTTTTTTTTTTTAACCCTTACCTTCCATCTTCGAGTCAATACTGTGTATTGGCTCCAAGGCAGAAGAGTGGTAAGGGCTAGGCAATGGGGGTCAAGTGACTTGCCCAGGGTCACACAGCTGGGAAGTGTCTGAGGCCAGATTTGAGCCTAGGACCTCCCATCTCTAGGCCTAGCTCTCAATCCACTGAGCTACCCAGCTGCCCCCTTGATGATTGTTTGCTTTAAAATTCAATTTTGTTTTTTTAAGTTCACATGTTGATCTAATATCTTCACCAAAGTTGAAAGCTTGCCTAGATCTGGAGAACTTGTGACAAGTATCCATGACTTCATAGGGTTTTTTAAATGTCAAACAGGAAGTGGCTATAGAGGCTCATGTGAAGAGTAACCTTCCTTCCCCTCCCCACAGGGGCAAAGACTAATGATAGTATGTTTGTTTGCTATTCTCATTAAATGGGCTCTTGTGATTTGGAGGATGTTGGTACTTCTTTGAATGTGTGTTAGCTTTCTTTATGATGTGGAAATTTTTTTGTAATCCTGGCTGCTGATTGGGTAAGTTCACAATTGTACTACAGGCTAATGGGACATATATCACTTTAATCGAGCCTTGGTTTGAGGACTTGTTATGGGCTTATTTTTCCTTACTTAGAATTTTTATACATGACACTTTGATATTTCATGTTTCCTCCAGATGTTGCTTTTTCCCCTTTTATTTGGGTTTTTTTATGTTTTTTATTTTCTTTTGACAATCTATTCATATACCTCATAACTCAGCCATGTATCCTAGGATGACCCATGTGTTGGTCAACACCCTACTCAGGAGGAATTGTGTTATAGTCATAAAATTCTAGATTCATAAAAAAAATTTCTTGTTTGAGAAAAATTTTAGGATAAGAAACTTGCTACCTCCCTGAATCAAGAAAGTGAACTGTTTGGAGAAGGTGCCATAAAGAAGCCTGAAAAAACCATACACTGCAACCAAAAGATCCTGAATGAACTTTGGGATGTAGTGAATTGAACTGTGGTGGGTTGAGTGCATTTATTTTTAATGTAAACTTATGCCAAAGGGTACTGCCCCCAATTGTTTTTTTGTCAATGCACCTAGCAACCATTAGTTTTGTTCTCTTTCTTTTTTATTTCCCTCTTATCCCTAAATTATTATAATTTCTCCTTAGAAAGTGCTATATTATATATACCTCTAGTTAAAGATCTTTAGAAATATAAGTTGGCTATGTGTGCTGATTCATTGGGGAAACTAGGCATGTAAATCTGGGAGACTTCTACATGCTCATTTCCCAGTGGAATCACAGGGGGGATTGTGTAGATAGAATTTTGCTCCCCAGGGACTCTCTCTCCCAGCATACCATTTATGGATTTATGTTATGTGTACGTAAGGGATATATAAGTTTTGTGTAGCTCCAGCCTTGTTCTTTTCTTCCCAGAACACAGCTGAGAAGGCTGGGGGGAGAGCTTGACAGGAAAACTTTACTGACTTGGATTTATTCAGGTTTTTATTTTTGTTTTTTCACTTCTACTTCAAGTGATTATTAAACTTTATAAAATATACTTGGAGCTATTGGATATTAATTTAAATCTTATATTACTTGTATTTTTTGAAGAAAAGTAAAAAAAAAGGAAATGGGAAGTGAACTAGCTTCAGAACCTTAAAGGTAATTTCCCTTCCAATTGCTTCCTCAGAAGAAGAGTAGAGAAGTCATGCTGAAAACATTTTATTTTTAATTAACAAAATATAAAAGACCTCTTTCAGACATTTTTTGTTTTTGTTGTTGTTCAATTGTTTCAATTGTATCAGACTCTTTGTTACTCCAATTGGCGTTTTCTTGGCAAAAATACTGGAATGATTAGCCATTTCCTTCTATACCTATTTTATGGATGAGGAAATATGGAAAACAGGGTTAAGCCACTTGCGCATGGTCATATATCCAGTAAGTATCTGAGATCAGGTTCAAACTTGGGGAGATGAGCCTTGCCAACTCCAGGCCCAATGATATATTCATTGCACTTCCCTAATCCAAAATTTAAGCTATACTACTGAGGAACAACATCACTATACCAAGTTGACCTATTTTGATACTGCCAAAAGCCCCAGATATGGCCTCCATTACCCAAATTTAGCAGCCTAGAGAAGCCCTTCAATATTTCAAGACTACAACATTTCATAATAAAATGCTTGTCTAAGTCAGTGTTGGCAGTGTCCTGTCAGACCCATTTGGAATCAGTAACAATGTGAAATGACTGTAATTGTGTCTAGTTTTATGGAATCAACTAAACAAATTGTGAAATGGAACCAGAGATCTGGCCAGAAAACTAAAGTTAGGTATGGGGAATTTCCTGAAAAAAAACTTTTTCCTCTGGTCATGTTGCAAAGCACCATTGAAAAGTCTTTACAATGACCATTCAAAAACTTCTTTAATGGTATCACCCTGGAAGCCCATGCAGCATGATGGAGCACACTATGTTTTAAAGAGTTTGTGTTCAATTCAAATTCAATTCAATTAAAGAAAACTTTTTTTTAGAACCATAAAAGACAATTCATCTCAGATCACATTTCAGCATAGAACTGGAAAACCTGACATGTAAAACTATTTATAGAATAAGGCATATAATTCTTCCAAATCTTTTAAGTTCAATAATCTCAAATTTATCAAATATTAAGTGGCTGCTATGTGCAAGACTGCAAGACTATAAAGACAGACTATACTTCCTAGACCTTTTTAGCTTAATAGAGAAAAAAAACTGTGTATTTGTACATGGATGCATATTTTTGACATTAGAACATGGCTGTTTCTCCCTATTTGAGTAGTTGGTACCTATGCTATGAGAAGTTGGGAGCTTTGCTTCCTTACCCTTTCCTTTCAGAGGTAACCAAATGTATTTTTGCAAAACATTGCCAGGGGAAGTAGAAGTATTTTTGCATAACACCTAGAGAAAGTTAGAAAAGAGAATAACAATGTTTTTTTGAACCCCAAAAAAGAATCATTTGAATGTGCTAATTAAATAGGAGGCACAGGGTTGGGGAAATAAGATGATAGATGGGGTAAACTTAACTTAAACTAGTGATGGCAAACCTTTTAGAGTTTTAGAATTCCATGCCCCAACTCCATACCAAGTGCCAGACTGCACTGCACCTCTCAATGTAAAAGAATTAAAATTAAGTCTCAATAATAATATTATATTTTAAGAGATTTATTAGTGACCATTAGAAATCAAGGAATAAAGAAGATACAAAATAAAGACCATGTATCCATGACTGGTTAGCCATTTTTTAAGTCATCCCAACTCACCATCATCAATGCTGATTCTACATCAGAGAGAAGGAGCCTCCAAAGCCCACACCCTTTATCCTCTGTCTACAGGAAGTACATAATGACAGGAAGTCAGTGGGCTCTTGGGATATTTAGTTCTTTTTTTTAAGGTAACAGATTTTCAATCATACACCCCTTATCCCACACAGGGGAAGGAGGAAGTGTTCCTATTGGTCTGTTGGACAGAGGAGTGGGTGAAGTGAGGAACATCCTCAGCAAGTGTAGAGAGGGGGAAGGGAGTGACCTGAGCACTCTGCTCCCCTCCAGTTCTGCTGCCTATGAACAGCCCATCTTACCTCTTCTGTGTTCCCATTGGGCTACTGGACAGAAGGGCAGGAATGTGAAAAAATGTGATCAGGCACAGTGGAGAGGGGGAGTAATGCAGCTCACAGGCCCACAGAGAGTGCTCTGTGTACCATCTTTGGCACCTGTGCCATAGGTTCACCATCACTGTCCTAAACCATTCAGGAATGAGAAATAGAAACTTGGTTAAGCTAGGTGAGAAATATCCCTTAATTCGTCCAAAGAGAACCTCTATGTGTAAGAAAATGTTATGGTATGTAGATATGATAGAATACAAAGTTTCAAGAGGGTGGGTGGATTTCAGAAACAGTTATATAATACCATCAAAGGAAATATTGGTGTAAACATATTAATTTATATGCTAGATCCTGAAGGTAACTTGCATCAACTACAAGGAGCATTCTTCAGGTATGAAAGAACTGAGAACAAATACATTTAATTGATGAGCCATTGTCAGCGAGATTTGAAAGAGGAAATCATGGGGAAAAGGAGAAGTAACCACAAGATTTGGGAAAGGCAAATGTTCTAATTTTCAAAAAGCTAAAGAGAACAGAATCTGAAAATTAATGAACATTGAGTTTGGCTTCAATTCCTTGGAAAATTCTAGAATTGATCATTAAAGAGGTAGTTGGTAAACATTTAGAAAAGGAGCTGTGATAAAAGCTGGCATAGCTTCAAGAAGAGGCCTTAAAAAAAAAAAAAGACATAGCCCCTGTAGGAGTGCTTTGATTGAGCATATATATTTGCAACAGAATTTTGTTTCTCTTGTGGCTAGAAGAAAAAGCAGATTTGAAAAGAAAAGTGGCTTTATTTTTAAACAATGAACAGGTCATTCCAGACTAACCTAATTTATTATTATTTTTTTGACATAACTAAATTAGTAGATGAGGATAGTGCTGTGGTTGCCTAGATTTTAGCAAAGCTTTAAAAAAAATCTCTGCTCTTTCTGTTTGTGTGTTGAGTTAGAGATATGGATTAGGTGATAATAGAACAGTTGGATTGTCAGTGAAGATAGGATTAACTCTCCCCTTGTCTATTTTTAGCTAATCAAATCAAGAACTTAAACTACCCTTACTTACCATTAAGTACTGTAATAATGTTAACTTTCAAGGATTATATTAAAGATACCATCATATATACTTTCTGCTATATATGATGGTACATTTGTGGATTCTACAAGTAGTTTTTAGAGAAGGAACTAGATGTGGAGAACAGGAGCCTGGATGGATTGGCATCTACTCTCCTTTCACCTCCCCTGAGAAGGGTTTCTTGATGAGAAAGTTGATGGGAAGTTGAAGGAAGATCTCGCCTATAAAATAGACCCAAGGGTAACCCCAGATTCCCTGGCACAGAGAGGATCCGGAGGCAAGCTTCATAATTGACTTTGTCTCAGCAGGGGAGGGTCCTAATGGTTCTCTGTTGAAACTGAATTCAGATTCCTTCCCAAGTTTCAAACCAAATCACTTGACAGAATCTGACTGTGATTTAGAAGTTTAATAATGTAACTAAAGGCAGTTTGGGAGATGGATATAGGGACTCGGTATCCCTAGTTATTTCCTACCATGGTCCTTGGCCTAAGACGCTGAATAACTGACTTGGGTTTCACCACCCTGGTCCCAGCTAATTTTCTCATTTTATCTCTAATATATCTAGCCTAAGACATTAATAAAGCAGGTGCAAGAGGGCTGAAAGGGAAGGGGAGCTGGGCTCTCCTTATCAGTGAGTCAATGGCTCCTTTGGGGTTTGAGGGAAACTTGAACATTGCAACAGAATAAGTCTCCTTCTGGCTTTTGGTGAGGTCCTCAAGCAAGGAACTTATGTCCTGCTTGGTCAAGGTCTCAGCTCAAAAACCAAGAATTCCATGTGGATCTCTCCCAGGTCTCTTCTTTTCTCCCAGCATGCTTTGCTCACACCTTCAAAGGCCACTGCCTCTGCCCCAATACTGCCTCCCTCCCTCCCCCCAGTGCTAGGCAAATTGAAAGACTACAATTGGTTTCTGTAAAGAAGGGGGAGTGACAGGAAGTGATGTGGAAAAAGGAGCATAAAAGAAGAGACCAACATGGTCTAGAACCATTCCTTTCCTAGTGTTTGGAGAGATTGGCTGAGATTCCTGGCCTGGCTTTGGAAGAGGCTGTGTTGGTGGAACTCTGGCTGAAGACACCACCAGGACTTCTGGCTGAGGATTACCAGGAAATCCATGTGGAGATCAAAATTAAGGGCTGAGCTGGACTTTATCAGAGAAGGGCTGGTAGGCTTGTCAGGAATCTGTCTCTTTATCTACATTTTACACTTTCCCTCTTTCCACCTCTTTGTGGTGGAAAAGCTGCTAAAAGTCATTTTGACTTAAGCTATAATATTTTAAAATCAGCAACCACAATATTTATAATTGTTATTGAGTAAAAAAACAAAACCCTAAATTTAAATCTTACAATATTAACATGGTAGAAGGATTACACTGGAAAACTCTTGGGAGTTATATTTGAGCTGATGTTTAACATTTTCCTCAGTGGCTTATATCAAAAGCATATATGGCATGTTTATCACATTAGATGCTACCAAATAGGGAGAAATAGCTAACATGCTGAGTGACAGAGTTAAGATTCAAATGAATCTTGAAGATCCAAAGGGATCTTGATAGTTGAAAATATAACAATATGAAATGAAATAGAAACTAGTGTAAAGTAAACACAAAAAAAATCAGCTTCTCTAGTACAAAATAGGGGATGTGTGGTTAGATGGAAGTTTTCTGAAAAAAAAGATCTTGGGCTATATTAAGAGAGGCATAACCTTCAGGAACAGGAAAGTGATTATTTCATCAAAATCTGCCCTCATTATCCCTCATCAGGGGTAGTACATTCATCAGTTCTGAGCACCATGGTTTATTGACAAACTGATAAGTAGATAAATTGGAGAGCTAGTTGTAAAGGAACTGGTCTTTGTTTAGTCTGGAGAAGGGATGATTAAGGGAAGACATGGTCACTGTCTTCAAAGACTTGAAGTGCCTCCACATGGAAAAGGAATTAGACTTGTTCTATTTAGCCCTAAAGTTCAGAATTAGGAGAAATGGGTAGGAATTGCAAAAAGGCCAATCTCAGGTTTTCTAATTGTTGGAACTGCCTAAAAAGTTGAACTGACTGCCTTTAGAAATGAGGAGTTTCCCCCTTTTTGAGTTCTTCAAAACCTTTTGAGAAACTGGATAATTATTTGTTGGGTATGTTATAGATGAATTGGACTAGATGGTGGCTGAGATCCCTTCCAACTTCCAAATTATGTAGTTCTTTGATTCTTGAATAGGATAAAGTTACCACAACAAGAGTTAGAGAATAGTAGCAACAGAGGAGTCAGTGATTTTGGGGAATAGAATTGCAGCATTAAATAATGCAAAGGAGAAACTGCTTATTATATCTCCCCCACTACCTAGAGCCCAACCCAAGATAGTATTCTGAGTCATGGAGACTATACAGATTTCATAGAGGGAAAGTGGTTCCATTGAAAAGAGGAGAACATTTAATTCTTTAGGTCTGTGGCTTTGAATTCTTCTTATGTTCATTGTTTTTTTAAGTAAAATTTTTCTATTTAGCACCTTATGAGCCTAGGAACAATGCTTTTAAGGGGAAACTAATAGGAAATTATGTTATACACCATTATTTCCATGTCCTACCTGGGTACGGTAAAACAAATCCGATAAATGAAATCCCCCAAAGTATATTATCATCCATATTTTCAGAAGGGAGTTTCTGTAACAAGGATGAAGCAGACAGCAAAAGGACTTCACAAATAATTGTGATACAAGCAAGAGTGAGATAAATGCTACAAGAAATTGGAGGATAAATAACTTTTACCTTGAGTGGGGAGGTGGTAAAGGACATTGGATAAGCATTTATTGAGTAAGTAGTATCTGAGTTGGACCTTGAAGGAGGAGATGGACAGATAGAAAAATGGAGGACAGAATAGACATTACATTACATTGTTCATCCTTTGTTTCCAATAGAACCAATGGCATCACGGGGGTGATATCTTCACTCAAGCATGAATTGGATTCCAGTGAGGCAGAGTTGCACAAAATTGTCAGTCTCACTTTCTTTCTAGAGTCATTGAAGCCCAGTGTTAAGGCAAAAGTCAAGAAAAAAGGCATGAAGAGAGTTCTTTGCCTAGAACATGGAGCATATAACAGGTATGTTATAAGACTAAAAAAGTAGATGGGAGGGGAAGCCAGATGGCTTAGTGGATAGAAAGGCAGGTCTAGGCATGGGAGGTCCTGGGTTCAAATTTGGCCTCAGACACTTCCAAGTTGAGTGACCTTGAACACTTAACCCAATTGTCTAGCCCTTACTGCTCTTCTGACTTGGAACCATTACTCCATTACTTAGTATCAGTTCTAATACAGAAGGGAAGGATTTTTTAAAAAAGAAGTATATGAAAGCTAGAATGGAAAGGGCCCTGAGAGCCAAGATTTCCTTTAGATAGTGATGCCAGCAAACTCTATGCAGAAGCTATAGTCATCACCTGGAATGAGACAGAATTGCCAAGCATGTATTATGACCATGTCCCTTTCATATGGGTAGGGAACTGCCGTATCAACAGTTACTCATTTACAGGAAAGAAGGGCAAAGATGTTAGTGACTAACTGTGTGGACCTTGTTCCTATGCCACATTACTGGAGAAAGTTATTTCTAGTTATAAAAGTAAAACTCTAACCTTAGATTTATTGTAGGTCATTTGGTAAAGAGAATTTAAGTCATGAATATAACATCATAAAATTGTGAAAATGGAAAAGATTAAGCCATTGGAAAGAAACTTCTTGGAATTAAGAAACAGACATTCTTATATTATTTACAAAATATTTACTTCCTGAGGGAATTGAATTAACTGATCACTAAGATCACTTCTAGTTCTGATCATAGACCCATAGGTAAGCAGAAGGGGACCTCAGAGGATATCTAGTCAAATGTCCTCATTTCACAGATGAGGAAACTAGGACCAAAGGAGATTGAATGACTTATCAAGAACTCAATGAGTGGCTTTAGAGAGAAGAAAATGAATACAGAACCAGACATTTGCCCTGAAGCTATATCTAACTGCTGTTTTGAACTGGAGGCTTTTGTTCTTTTTGAGACAATAAGATGTTGCAGACATCCTCCTAGCTATGGTTCTCCTCCTTAGAAGTAACAGCTAACAGACTTCAATGTTTGCAATACCTTTCAGACTCTGAGGCTCCCGAGTTTGATTGCTGGGCAACATGCCAACACACCCTTATTCTCTCCTAGATGGCAGCAGCCTAGTGATACAGCAACAGAAAGCCGAGCTGAGAGAACTCACAAACTATATATTCTCTGAAAGTAGCAAGTTGTAGTTTGGGAAATGGGTATTAGCTCCTTGATTAAATTCAGTTGAATTCATCATTGAATTGAATCAAATTCAAATTCAAATGATTATTAATTGAATCAATTTAACTGAATCAAATTCAAACATCATTAATTGGCTACTGTATACAAAGAAATCAGGTTTCTATTCCTGACTCTTCCATTTAATAGTAATTTGACTTTAAGCAAGTCTTGTAAGCCACAAATACTGTTAGACAGCTCTGATACTCAAAAGAAATGACATTTTATATTGCTAAATTGCCAACTCTTCATCTGTAAAATAAGGATGATTATAATATCTACCTAGCAGGGCAGATGGAATAGCAAATTAGTTAATAGATGTGAAAGTATCTCATAAACTGTAAAATACCATTTACTTGTATTATTATTATCATATCACTTTTTTGAACTACTCCTCCCAAGGGTATTTTTTTTTATGGCAATTCCTAGAAAAACAGTGCTTTAAGTCAACGGAATAAATCTAGAATACTAGAGATTTTTAAGTAGCCAAGGGATTAAAACTAGCTGCAGGACTAGTTAAGGTGAATTATGTAGATCAGACAAAAACTAGCTCAAGTCCAAGGATATGAAGCATGATAGAATATCTGATGGTTTCAGGAAAGTTTTGACCCTGGTGTCCCAATTCTACTCCATCCCCTGCTTGGTAGCATATGGCTCATATTCCAAGAACTTATAACTGATTATCTATGAATAAGACATACTTATCATGAAGAGCATGAAGACTACTATCATGAAGGGCAATTTGGAGTGAAGGAGAAAGGAGTCTTGAAGGGCAGCTAGGTGACTCAGTGGATGAGAACCAAGCCCGGAGATGGGTCCTGGGTTCCACCTTAGGATACTTCCTAGTTATGTGACCATGAGCTAGTCCTTTAACCCCAGTTGCCTAACCCATACCACTGTTCTACCTTGGAACTGATATCTAAAATTGATTCTAAAACAGAAGATAAGATTTTTTAAAAAAGAAAAAAAGAAAGGAGTCTTGGGAAAGAATGATAATGGGAAAAGACTTACAGCTATAATTAAGAGATAAAAGGAAATTGTATTCTAGAAGAAATATCTCCTCAGAAAATCACAGAATTTCAGAATTGAAAGGAACTTCAGTAGCCAACCAAACCTACCCAACAAAGAATTTCCACTATACACCACTAGATAGATGACCATCTAGCCTTTGCTTGAAGATCTCTAGTGTGAGAGAACTGTTGCATCCCATTCTGCTTTTAGAGAATTTTATTTATTGAGCTGGGATAGGGATGTAGGACGGGCAGTGATTCCCCCCCACCCCCTTCACTCAGTGATCCTTATTCTGGCATGTGGAGAACAAGAATAATCCTTCCTCCACATGACAGCTTCTGAGGTATTTGTAGGCAGTTATGCTAAAGGCTAAACATCCTCATTCCTTCAACCAATTCTCATATGGTTTGGACTAGTGACCCTTTACCATTCTGGTTATTCTCCCCTTCACCTTACTACTGTCCTTCCTAAAATATTGCATACGGAGTTGAACACAATACTCTCAACATTGTTTGACAAAGGCAGACAAAGTATCACAGGATCATTACCCCCTTATTCATGGAAGCTGTCCCTGTCAAAATGCAGTCCAAGATCACATTAGCTTTTTTGGCTGTCATATTATGCTGTTTATTCATATTGAGCTTGCAGGACATTCAGATCTCTAGTTATTTTCAGTCAAACTGAAATTTCACTATACCTCTTGGAACTCATACTTAGGAAAGCAACTTTTGGAACCCAATATATAAAACTTGATATACATCCCTTCCTAAGTTTTATTATCTTTGTTCTCAGTGTTTTCTCTAGCTATTCTCAATTTGATGTCATCTTCAAATTTGATAACAATGCCCTTTGTCCCTTTATCCAAATATTTGATAAAAAAAAAAAAGTTAATGTAGAGTTGATCCCAGATCCCGGGGGACTCCACTGAAGACTTTCCAAGTTGACATTGATTCTTAATGACTATCCCTTGAGTCCTGGCATTCAACCAGTTCCAATTCTTTCTACTTGTAATATTGTATAGCCCACATCTCTATACCTTTGCCATGAAATAGCATGAGATACATTTTCAAATGTTTGGCTAAAATCTCCATAAACTCTGTTTAAAACATCTCTCTGATGTTCCAATTTAGTTACCTTGACAGAAAAGGAAATAAATTTGGTTTGACATGACCTATTTTGGAGGAAGCCTCCTTTTCTAGACATTTGCCAGTCACCTCTTTAATAATACATTCTATAATTTTTCCAGGAATCAAAATGAAACACATTGCCTTATGGTCTAGAGATTCCCTTTGCTTCTGTTATTTAATAATTAAGTAATTTGCTCTTCTCTAGCCATGGTATAGCTCCTATTTACAACCTTTCCAAAATTACTCACTGGCTTCCTGATACTATCTACTAGTTCTTTTAGCACCTGAGGCTGTCGTTCATCTGGGTTATGTGACTTCACATCAAGGGTGGTTAGGTGCTCTGTTACTATCTCCTTACATGTCTTGGGTAAAACACATAGTATCCACATAGGATGCAAGGTATGGTTGTGGGGAAGAGCTCAAGTGGCAGCAGGGAGATTCCATAGAAGTCATAGCAAATAAAGTCTAGGAAAGAGCAAGAAAGAGACTAATAGAGGAGTTGAATTAAGGAAGGAGATTAACAAACTATGGATTTGACATGAGTGTGAAACTGGGAGAGTCTTAAAATAGTAGAACACTTTGTCTGATGTGTTGTCAAATGCTTTGGCTCAAGTAGATGCTTTGCCCATGAGAAATGGGCCAAATGAATACTTTTCTATTAAAATGGCATGTCTGCTTGACTACAGGGGTTAAGGGGACATGTCTGAGGAGAGACTCTAAATGAACACTCTAATGCAAATACCAACAACATGGAAATGGGTTCGAATCAAGAACACAAGTGAAACCCAGTGGAATATAGCCAGTTGGCTATGGGGGGGGGGGGGGGAGAGAGAAAATGATCTTTGTCACCAATGAATAATGTTTTGAAATGACCAAATAAAATATTGTTTAAAAAAAAATGGCATGTTGGGAGGCAGCTAAGTGGCTCTGGGGATAGAATGCCAGACCTGGAGTTGGGAGGACCTGGGCTCATTATATTATAAAAATATCTATACATATATACTTACCAAATACACATAATAACAAATTTCTGCATATGCTTTCTGAAAGTATATGATCCAAATTGACTCCCTTTCCCTCCCCCATCCTCGAGATGGCAAGCAATTCCATGTGGGCTATACATGTATTATCTTGCAAAACATATTTTCATATTGTTCATTTTTGTAAGAGGAGGACCTGGGTTCAAATGTGACCTCAGATGTTTCCTAGCTATGTGACCCTGGACAAGTCATTTGCCTAGCCCTTACTGTTTTTCTGTCTTCAAACTGAGAAATACTTGTAAGGGTTTAAAAAAACAAACTGCATTTTGGCTGCTCTGTTTACCTTTAAAAGTGTGACCTTAAGAAGAAGTAATAACAGAGGAGACATTTTGGAGGGTGGCATTTCACCATGCTTCTCAAATCATACTATACAGATTGCCATCTTGATCTGTTTATGTGTACGGCTAACCTTCATCTTTACAGAGATTGTGTGTGACCTGGGCATTCCCAGGCCCTACGGTTCCAATTGACCTTTGACTTCCTGAGGCTACTCTGGTTCTGTCAGACAACAAGTTGAACCTTACATGGTGTGTTAGGACTGAGGCCAGGCCAGCTGTTCGACTCCCTGCATTCATCTCCTTGTAATGCTTCTTTTAATAGACACCCAGGTTCACAGAGTGCTATTCTAAGCACTTCACTGAAATAGGGCAGACAGAATGGTAACTAGGGAAGGCGAAGATTCTAAGAGAAGTAATAGAGGACCAAGGAAAGAGCCTAAAGTGAGGGGCTGAAAGACCTGCTCTCAAGTGCTGCCTTTGCTACTTATTACTGTGGGAACTTAAGGTACTTGAGCTCCTTCTGGGTCTAATATCTTGCAATAAAGTCATTTCATGTCTCTGATCTTGGGTTTCTACGTCTGTATACTACTTGTTTTCCTATCAATATCACAAGATTGGAGTTGCTGAGAAGATGAAATAGAACAATAGAAGTGAAAATGCTTTATAAACACTTTTGTGAATAAATAGAAATTGCATAGAGTAGGGAGCCCTGACTTCAAATTCTGCCTCTGAATTTGTCTGTTCCTAATAAATCCCTCTCAGGGTCCCAAACAACTTGCTAAGACTATTAAGCTGTAGAGCAGGTACATATCTGTCTTAGCTGAGGGAGTTTCCTCATCACAGATTTTTTATATCAATGAAATTACAGGTCTGACTTATGTGAATTAAAAACTTTTTTTCATTGCAGTAGGGATATACTCGTGCAATTAGAATGTCAACAATATTTCCTCCTTCCTGAATTACTTCGATGCATTATCCTGACTACTTATCTTCTGCTCTTAGTATTTATTATATGGTAGTATTAGGATCAGAAGATGTAGGTCTGAGAACTGGAAGGGACTTTAAAAGTCATCAAGTCCAAGTTTGGGGTTCAAATATAAGCCTTGCTCCATAACACTGGGCAACAGCACAATTCTGAGGGACTTATGAGAAAGAACGCTATCTACATCCAGAGAAAGAACTGTGGGAGTAGAAAAGCAGAAGAAAAACATAGGATTGATCACATGGTTCAATGGGGATATGATTGGGGATGCTGACTTTAAATGATCACTCTATTGCAAATAGTAATAATATGGAAATAGATTTTGAACAATGATACATGTAAAACTCAATGGAATTGCTTGTTGGCTCTGGGAGAGGAGAGGAAAGAGGGCAGGGAGAGAAGATGAATCATATAACCATGGAAAAAATATTCTAAATTAATTAACTTAATAAATTTATTGTGAAAAAATAAAAATAGTAGAAAGCAAAAAAAAAAACCAACAACACTGGGAAATCCTTTATCTTCTCTGAGTATCAGTTGACATGTTAAATCAAGACAACAAAGATTTTATAAAAATTTACTACATACCAGGGGCAGCTAAGTTACACAGTAGCTAGTACATTGAGCCTGGAATCAGAAAGATCTGAATTCAAATCTAGCCTCAGATATTTTCTAGCTATGTAACCCTGCACAAGTCACTTAACCATGCTTGCCTCAGTTTCTTCATCTATAAAATGAGCTAGAGAAAGAAATGGCAAGCCACTTCAATATCTTTGCCAAGTAAACCCCAAATAGGGTCAAGAAGAATCAGACACAACTGAACAACAACAGGCCAGTTCTTATGCTAAGTGTTGGAGACATAAAAAAAAAAAGACAGGAAACAGACCCTGCTCCGGAGTTCAAAGTCTAATGGGGAGGCATGGGAGAACAACATAGAAACAACTTTATATAAACAAAATATATGCAGAATAAATTGGTGATGATCAAAGAGGGAAGGCACTAGCCATAAGGCAGATCTTGAACAGTGGGACTTGATGGGAGCTAGAAGGCATTCAAGGAAGCCAAAAGTAGAAAGATGAGAGAGAATTCTAGGCATGAGGGACAACTAATGAAAGTACTCAAGAGTTGTAAAATAAATTAGGAGATGTGCCAAGAACAAGGAGGCCAGTGTCACTGGATTGCAGAGTACTTGAGGGTAAGTAAGGTATAAGAAGTCTGGAAGGTAGTGGTAGGAAGATAGTTTCTTTGAACAAGAAACAGTATTTTATATTTGTTCTTGGAGATGAGACAGTATCTTATTTGAGAAACAGCAAGGAGGCCATTTTCACTACAGACCATTGTTATTGGATCTCAGAACAATTGAAAGTGATAAGTAAAGTTTAAGAAACTAGAAGGCTGCGCTGGGTGGGGAGAAGAAGGGTCAGGTTATGAAAGGCCTTGAACATTAAATAGAGGATTTTATAGATGATCCTGGAAGTGATGGGGAGAGGGAGTGTCTTGTGTGAGGGACAGCAAGAAGGCCAGTGTCATTGGAATATGCAAGATAATATGTAAGCTATTAGAAGCAAAAGCCTCCAAAAGGGGACCAGAAATCCAAGTGATAAAAGGGACATTCTTTTTTATATTCAACAAAATCAGCACATAATGAATGGTATAGTTGTCTGCATGAAAACTTTCCAGAGATAATTTAGCATATGAATTACAAAGCAGCCAATCTAAGATGCAATGAAGTATAAAATAAGCGGCAAACTTGGAAACTATAGCATCTTACAAAAGTATGCTTAAGTGAAGAAAGACAGACTGTAATGGCAAGAACATACAGAAGTCTTGGATTAGAAGCAAGAAGGGGAAATATCTTAGAAAAGGGATCTTAGGAAGACTATCAATGTTTCTCCAGCTTTGACCAATAAATAGAATGAATATTCTGGTCACCCACTAGCCAGTTGTTTCCCTTGAGTTAAAAAAAATTAATAGCAACCAAAAAAAAAATCAATAACAAACACTGATGTAGTCAAAAGATCAACAGACAAGGAGCCAGGGGCCCTGAATTCAAGTTCTAGATCCACCCATACCCATCCACCAATGTGCAGAGATCCTATCTCTGAACCTGAGACTCCTTATCTATAAAAATAAAGTTTGATTAGATGAATTTTAAGTCCTCATCTAGCTCTAATACTCTTTGGCCAATCAATCAATAATCATTTATTAAGTCCCTTCTGTTTCTGAGGATACAAAGACAAAATGAAAACTGTTTGGCCTCAAGTTGGTTACAGCCTATCAGGGCAGAAAAGATTCAAACCTGTAAATATGCAAAACATAAAGTGAATACAAGGTGTTTGGGGGGTTGAAGCATGGAAATATCTCCTTCAGGTGACCTAAAAAGCCCATAGTTATAAATGAAAACAAGGCTAGACCTGGATGAACTTTGGTTTTATCTCATTTGCATCTTTGGCAAAAATCTTAATTTTGATGGACATCATCTATCTTCTGTTTACTTGAAGTGGGGGCAATAGTAATATACTATCTCCTACTCCCCTTGTATCTTGTTTCAGAACAATAGGTCTCAGAAAAAGAATCAATAATGAGTCATTGATTGGACAGAGAAGTATTTCTGTATTTGAAAGATTGGACTTTCTTTATTCAGAACAACTTATCCATTAAAAGAGGGCATGGTCTTCAGTCTGGCATAGAGCTGTGAATGCAGAATATGTAATGTTCCCTGAAAGTCAAAAGGAGCTAAAGAAGGGGAAGAACATATATGTAACACCTGTACATATGTGCCAGACACTATGCTAAGCACTTTACAAATTATCTCATTTTGGGGGCAGCTGGGTGGCTCAGTGGATTGAGAGCCAGGCCCTAGAGACGGGAGGTCCTAGGTTCAAATCTGGCCTCAGACACTTCCCAGCTGTGTGACCCTGGGCAAGTCACTTGACCCCCATTGCCTAGCCCTTACCACTCTTCTGCCTTGGAGCCAATACACAGTATTGACTCCAAGATGGAAGGTAAGGGTTTAAAAAAAAAAACAAAAACAAATTATCTCATTTTATCTTCATATGGTTAAAACAGTAGAGACTGCTATTATCTTCTTTTTACAGTTGAGGAAACTAAAGCAGATAGAAGTTGTGATTTTCCCAGGATTAAACAGCTAGAAATATCTGAGGCTACATTTGAACTTAAGTCTTCCGACTTTTGAACCAGTGCTCTATTCACTATACCACCCAGCTCCCAACAGACAGAAAATTTCTTGCTAGGAAGTATTTATGACCTTACTTGGCCAGAAGGAGTGAAAATTATTCACAAAAGTGTAGGACTTCATCTGAGCTACACCTATGGCAGTTATCTGGCAATTTTGATCTTTCTGGCAAACTTTGAGCAAACTCTTCATTTCATAGATAAGAAAGCATGGTGACAGGTACAGGGTACCAGAGCCAGTTTTCAAATCCAGGTCTCCAGGTTTCAAATCAATCCATTGTTATGCTACTGTATTACACAGCTGTTTTCATCTCTTTGCTCTCTTGCTCTCTATTGACTGTAGTAGACAGATCCAGTTTTCTCTCCTCTTCCACCTCCCTTGTCTAAACCCCACACATTCTCATCTCTACGAGATTTGGAACTGGATATCCAGAGTGACCTCCTACATTGATTATTTTGGTCCAGGATAAAGATCTAATTCCATTTGATTTGCTCATTTATCTAGGACATTAAGGTTACTATTAAGAATGACATTCCTGATTTATAGTTTTTGTTTGGAGTTTTTAAAAATTCATGTAAATATTTGTCTCAAGCTTGAAATTGTCTCTGAAAGTTTATATACTTAAAAGTCCCCATTAAAAATCTCTCTCCACTGACACCTAGGGAAGGAAGCTTTTCTATTTTCGGTAGAATTCAAGTAGTATAGAACTCCCATCTCCCCTTGCTTTAAAAGAGCCTAATTGTAACAGATGGGAAAGGGATGGGCCAGTTGTAACTTTGAGTCCCTTCCCAGTGCAGTGTTTTTAGCATTTCTTCTCCTTTTCATTCATTAAAATTCTCTTCTTCATTGGGACGCTACCTCAAAAAAAAAAAAAAAGATATCATTATCCCGTCACACTCCCCTATGAGGGTGCCTTGATCTGGACTTATCTTTTCCTTTTCTCTCCATCCAAATCTAACCATTCTGTGGCCCATTTTCCTAGCTTGTTGTTCAGCTAATTTAATAAATAAATTTCTAATTAGATATTAATGGATAACAAAAACATCACAGAGTCACTTAGAGTCATATTATCTCTCTCAAAAAGCATATTCATATCTTAGTGGACTTTTAATGGCTTTTTCCAAAAGGGTGAATAGTATGAGAAGTTCAAGTGATTTGACATGAATGATGGGTAAAATACTTTGGGCTGGGGGAGCATGTCTTTTGCACACTGAAATCACATTATTACTAGAATAGCATTATATAGAAAACACCAAGTTGGGAATCAGAAAACCCAGGGTTTAGTCTTAGCTCTGCTCTCTTTGTAATCACTTTGTAATCTTGGACAAGTCATTTCTCCAGGTCTTCAGTTTCCAAATCTGAAAAATCAGGGGATAGGTCCAGGGCTCAGACTATTTAATAATGTTCATAGTCACTGACTTTCAGAGTGACTAGCTGCTTTCTCACATTGATCAATCAACACACATTTATTAAAACTTTACTATGGTTTGGGGACTATGCTGGACACTTGAGATACAAACCTAAAAATGAGACAGTCCTTGCACTCAAATAGATTACATGCTATTAAGAGAATGCAGCACAAATCAGGGGGGAAAATTAATGCATAGCATTTACCCAGGGCTTACTACATTCTAAGGACCATCATGGCAGCCAAGCGGTGCCACTGGACAAAGAGCACAGGATTTAGAGTCAGGAAGACCTGAGTCTGGATTCAATCTCAGACTCTAAGTAGCTCTGTGACCCTCCTCATCAAGTCACTTAATCTCTGCCCCAGTTTCTGGAACTGTAAAATAGGGATAATAATAGTAAGTATATTGAAGGCTTGTTGAGTTTCAAATGAGATAATATTTGTTAAAGTGCTTAGCCCAGTGCCTAGCATATAATAGGCACTATATAAATGCTTATTTACTTCTTCCCCTGTGTTAAGTACTGGTAATATAATCAGCAGACATTTATTAAGCATTTACTATGTGCCATGAAAAAAAGCAAATTTAAAAAATTCTTGCCTTCAAGGAGTTTATATTCTAATAAAGAAGCTTTGGGCTAGGTAGCCATACAGATTTAAAATGGACTCCTAGAGGCAACTAGGTTCCTCCAGTGGATAGAGAGCCAGGCCTCTGTGTTGGGAGGTCCTGGGTTCAAATCTATTTTGATAAATTCTAGCTGTGTGACCCTGCACAAATCACTTACCACCCATTGCCTAACCCTTAACTCTCTTCTGCCTTGGAACTGATATTTACTATCAATTCAATATCAATAAGAGTTTTTGAAAATAAAAATTAATGAACCCATAATGTAGTAAATTGTCATCATGCCTTTTCCCATAACAATAGTAATATTGAGTTGATTATTATTACCTGAAAAAGAGGTGGGGAAGGGAAGGAAGCTACATACCTACCTTCATGATAATTAGGAGGATATTTTAGAAGATATAACTTGCTTATATGGTTCCATAATGTAGTCCCTTTTATGGTCCTTATATGATCCCTTCCAATTCTAATTTCTGTGTTTCTGTCATTTGCAAATACTGAAATATAAACTTTTTTTTCTTTGTGGGGAATATCAGTATCTTACAACTGTCTCCCATAGGGTAGTTTCCTAGCTGATTTCCCATTTCTATTATTTTCAGCACTGACCTAAGCATCCTAATGTGGAATACTGTATATCATTTTTTAAATGGCATCCTATTACCAAGGAAACTTAAAATTACAACATAGGAAAAATCTTGTTCTCCTTTTAAAAAGGAAACCATATGTGACTTGGAGTCTTTGTGGCCAGAGGGTATGTGGTCTAGCAGAAGTGTAGCCAGAAGGAGTTGGGATCAGTTCCCAGTTTTACTACTACATCTAACTCAAACACAGGAAGAACAAGCCAGCCTCCCCATCACTCCCTTTAGCCAACCCCTGAAGAGAGACTTGAGATTCTTATTTGAAAGAGAAATTATGTGATTTTTGAATGAAGATGGGCCAAGTCTAAATCTTGGATAGGACTTTGTTTGAACATCTATAGCGGCCTTTTGTTCTTGAGCCCTTTACAACTGTTCAGTTGACCAAGTAACAATTCCAAGTTTATAGAAGTGTTAATGAAAGTATTTGCTGCTTTAGGAGATAAAATGTTGGATTATAGCCAGAGCTCAAAGACTGAGGGGATATAGTTCATTTATTTGTTTTTTCCTGGAGTATAATGTTACCATGCCATTTTATTCTCCTAGTGACAAAAGTCTCACATATTCATCAACAAAGGGCTTTTTATAATCCAAGATTTTCTATACTTGAAGATTTTTTAAAAATCACTTAACTTGTGTAAATTCAGTTATTAAAAATTCTGTATAACATGATATAATGCTAGATAATAGTAATAGCTCACATTTACATTAGCAATTTTTCATGCAAAAATATTTTCCTAAAGCAACTAATGAGGTAGTATGAATATTATTATACTCATTTTATAAATAACATAACTGTACCTCAAGTTAAGTTACTTGCTCGTGCTCACACAACTAATTTTATTATCTGAGCTTACATTCAAGCCCAATGACTTCTGGACCCAAGTTTGTTATTATTCTTCCAAGAGATAATGTGGTAAAAAATGTTAGGTATTATAGAAAGATCAAAGAAAATGAAAATTCAAAAAACAAGATTATCAATCAATAAATTAACATTAATATAGTGCCTAGTATGTGCCATGCATTGGGAAAAGTGCTAGGAATACAAAAAGAAGCAAGACAATCTTTGTCCTGAAGGAGCTCCCAATCTAATGGGGGAGAAAACAAACAAGCAAATATATGGAAGCTATTTATGGGAGAAGGCCCTAGAATTAAGAAGAGTTAGAAAAGGCTTCTTTTGTTTTTTAGATGAAAAAAAATAAACTTTATTGATGTATTTTGTTTTTATAGCATTCACATTTCTTCTGCCATCCTTTGTTCTTTCCCCTCACACAAAATTTTCTTGATATCTTTTCTTTTGACAATGCCAAGTTTTCTCCTATTTTATTCTTCTTCTTCTAAAAAAAGCTTCTTTTTTTTTTATAGAAAATGGAATTTCAGTTGGGACCTGAAGGAAGCCAAGGAGGCCAGTAGGCAGAAATGAAGAGGGAAGAGTGTCCCAACCATGGGAAACAATTTGAAAATGCCCAGAACTGAGCAACAAAGGGTCTCTTTAGAGAATAGCCAAGAAGCCAGTGTCAATGGGCAAAGAGTGGAGAGAGTAAGGTTTAAGAAGACTGGAAGGATAGGAGGGGGCTATGCTGGGAAGGGCTGGGAAGGCTAAGCAGAAGATTATGTATTTGATCCTGGAGGCAACTGGAATTTTAACTAGGGTGATGATACTGTCAAATCTGGGGAAAACACTTTGGTGGCTGGAGAATGGAATGGAGTGGGGAGAGGTCTGAGGCAAGTAGACCTGCCAGGAGGCCATATTGAGGCAATGAGGGTCTGCACAATGGCAACTGTATCAGAGGATGGAAGGGGGCCTATTTGAGAGATGTTACAAAGGGGAAATCAAAAGACCTTGGCAACTGTCTGGGATGGGAGGTGAGAGATGGTGAGGAATTCAGGATGATTCCTGGATTTGAGCCTTGAGGGACTAGGAAGATGGAGCTGCCCTCGGTAGTAAGAGGGAAGGTAAAAGTGGGAAGGGTTTTAGGGGAAAAAATAATAAGTTCAGTTTTGGATATGCTTAATAATCAAATAGTGGCTTCTGAGAAAACAGTTTTAATAGAGTGGTAGGTATAAAGAAATAAAGGAAGTCAGAGAGTGAATGAGTGGTAAAGAAGTAGAGGCAACAACTGTATGCTACTATTTTTTAGTGGCATGGTGGTTAATTGAATATTATATATAGGAGCAAAGGGAATTAAACTAGTACATTATACTTACTGTATGTGGCAGTGTGTCCAGGACTCTGCAAGCAGTCTCTTCTTAGAATTTAATAGTAAAAGATAGGAGAAATAAATAATAGATAGTCTGAGGGTTTGAAAGAATCAAGTTTTAGACTTTTTTTTAAGTTTTTTTTTGAACATTTGACCTGATAGGACCGAGGGGTTGGAGCCAGAGGAGACAAAGACTTCTAAGATTAATACAAACTGGGATTTTTAAAGTGTTTTCAATTTTCAAAGTGCTTTACAAATGTTATCTCATTTAAGCCTTACAACAATCCTGCAAAGGAGGTATAATTCCCATTTTATATTAAGAAACTGAGGCTCAAAGAAATTAAGTGATTTGCCCATTGTCACATAGTAAGTGTCAGTGACAGGGTTGAACTCAGGCTTCTCTGATTTAAGTCTACCCATTAAAATGCCTTGAAAATGTATATTCATAAGGAAAAAGGAATGATTGATACTCTCTATTCATCTCCTGAAGGATTACAAGTGTTGCTAGCATTCTCCACATTTTCATACTCTGACAAAAAGTCCATGACTTTGCCCAGGTAAGCTGATGGTGGATGGCCTTAGTCTTTTCAAAAGGAGATGGGAAGAACAACTCTTTAGGATTAGGGAAAGTGAGCGACACCCTGGGTTTGAGGAGAAAAGAAAAAAATTTAGAATAGCCATTATGGGAAATGTGATAAAGTCAAAAGGGGGTAAATGAACAGATTATAGTATAGCAATGAAGGTCCAGTGGAGTTCAGAAAGAATAAATTTGAAATGGACCCAGTCAGCATAATTTTATGATTTCCTCCATCAGCATTTTGCTACTTGCGGGTCAGTATGGAGGAGTCAGATGGCAGAAGTAACCCACAGCCAAAGATTAATAGGACTGGATTTGTAGAAGTTCAGAAAGCAAAGGAGTCCCGTGTGGAAAAAAAAAAGTAAAATTGAAACAACCCACCACATGACTGAACAAGACTAGCTGAGGAGAGAAACAAGTCTAACCCAGGGATGACAAGATAGGAGAATAGGAACTGAAGGACAAAAAGCTCATGATAAAGGCAAAATCAGGTACTAGAGAAATAAAAGAATTGGGAAGAGAGAATGGCAGAAGATTATGGGCAGAGGCGAATTTCAGAATCCAGAATTCTAAAGATAGAATGGTCTTAAGTGATGATAAAGCCACCCTGGTGAGTATCTGAAAGTCGAGGTGAGGTGGACTGAAGAGTTCAAGGAAGACATGGAAATGTATTAGAAAGGTCATCAGTACAGATGCTGAATTCTCTGGTCAGAGTTCCCACTAGCAATCCTGATGCCTGGAAAAAGCCAAACTGTGGAGAGAATTCAGGGAGAGATCTCAGATTTCTAGCCACAAGTCTACATAGGATGATAAATCTCAAGATATCTCTTTATAGGTGCAGAAAAGATACTTTGGGAAATAGGCTAAGTAGGCAAAGATCCTGGGAAAACCCAGGATACTGAATGGTCACTACTAAGATCTCCTGGGAAGAGAGAAAGGTGGAGCAGAATCAGACAGAAAGTCCCCTGGGGAAAGGTGAACATTTAGTAACTTTTTATTTAACCAATTGGTCTTTCTAACTAACTACAGAGTTATGCTGGAGTCCTCTCCATCCTGGAGAGTCTGTTGTTAAATTTTTAATGTAAGCATTTACACCTCAGAAACTGCAAAAGCTACAAATCAGAGCTTGATTTATTGTTTGGTTATTTTTCAAGATTTAAGAAAGTGATGGAGAAAATGTTAATAATGCAGATTAAACTTAAAAGTTTGTGGAGTGTTTTTGGAGAACACGCCCCTGAACTAAATACTAAGGCCTTTCTACCAGCTGAAGTAAAATAACAGTTGTCAACATTTTCTAAATCTCAGTGCCTTATGGCAAAGCCCTGGTTCCCCTGCCATAGTTGCTACTCTGTCTTTGAGGTTTATGATTAGGAAGAAGAAAGAAGATCAGAAGCTAAGTCCTAAAGTCATTAAAAGAAGGTAGGGGAGCACCAAGGAGGTCAGTAAATGAGACAGGAAAATGATATAGTCAGATGGCATGAATTTTAAAGAAGGAGAATTTGTTGAATGATGGTAAGAGAACAAGAGTCTGACAATGGTGTGAAAAGAAAAAATTATACCTATTCCATCCTCAACCCTTCTGAGAGAAGAGCCACTAGTATTAGAGAATATTGTTAGAAATAGGGAGTCAGGTTCCAGAGAAAGGATGCTAAAAAAGAAATTATGCATGTATTTGGGTTTCTTCCAAAATTTCTGTTTTTGTTCTTGAAATAGTATTTTTTTCATGTCTTTATGTTGGCCAAAAAATGCTTTATCATTAGGCAGAACAAGGCATGGAGCTAATTGTCTAAACAGCCTCCATAGAATTCCCAAGAACTGCACCCCCCCCCCCAAATGGGGCTAGGACAATAAGGTATGTGGTGAGGGCCTTTCCAGGTGGGAGGGTGTAGTTTCTGGGACAAAGCAAAATAGCTTCACTCAGAGACCTAGAATATAACTTCACACTGTTGGATTAACCAGATATAACGTTAACAATTTTTGACAGTAGTGACCTTTAGGAGGAAACTAATGATTTGTTTATTGAACTAATAAACAACAGAAACCATTTGTCCTCATTTGGCAATCAGTTAGGGAGATCTTTCCAGAAAAGAAACACTGATCTAGGGACTGTACACAAAGGATAACAAAATGGAAAATAGTTTCCAGGGCCCCTAGTGATGACCAGAAGGCAATAAGATGGTACAATAAATAGAATGTGGGACATAGAGTGAGGAAGACTTGAGTATAAATCTAACCTCAGACACTTACCAGCTGTATTGTCACTTAACCTCTGCCTACCTCAATTTTTCCATTTGTAAAATGGGAGTGATCATAGCACTTATCTCTCAACGATGTTTAGAGGATCAAATAAGATGTTTATAAAGCACTTTGTAAACTTTAAAACATTACATAAATGCTTATTATTCTTAAGGAACTGGGAGTGAGAAATCCAGGTTTCTGTCTCTTGAACAAATCATTTGACTTCTTTTGGAGTCAGCTTCTTTATCCATAAAATCAGATGGTGGACATGATATGGAACCTGGAGATGAGAATACTGACATGACTGACTACTGTCTTTAAGTATCTGAAAGCTGTCATTTGGAAGAGGGATTAGCCTTGTTCTACTTGATCTCAGAGGGCAGAACCCAGCCCAAAGGGGTAGGACTTTTAGAGAAGTAGATTTTGTCTCAGTATAATATACTCATTATTAGAGCCATGTCACCGAAAGGGCCAGTTTGGGGCAGTGGATTCACAACCAGTAAAATCATTCCAATGGAAGTTACATCAATAGTTATATCACACTCAAATGGAGACAAGGGCCATTGAACCACACAGAAGGACCCCTGCAGGCTGCATATTGATTTGGTTTTTAAATGTAATGTCATCTATGCTTTACTGTATTTTGATTTATTTTGTTCATTATTTCCTTATTACATTTTAATCTGGCTCAAGTCATATTCAGGAGTGTGTGGGCTGCCTTGGCTATATGTCTGACACTCTTGGTTCACCAGGTCATAGATTTATCCCTGGAAGAAACCTTAAAGGTCATTTAATCCATCCTTCTCATTTTAAAAATGAGTAAACTGAGGTCTTGAGAGGTCAAGTGATGAGCCCAAAGTCACTTAGCCCATAAATGAAAGTCAAAATTAGAACCTGAGTCTTCTGACTTTAAATTGAGAGGGTTTTCCACTACAGGACACTACCTCATTGGGTAGAATTATTCTAAATTCCCTTGAGGCACATGGTAGAATACATTGGATTTAGGGTAGAGGAGCCTAGGTTCCAAATCCAGTTCTTCCACTTACTGGGACTGAGCCTTTGAGCAAGTTCCCAGCTAAAGTTACCTTACTTGTAAAATGTGCTCCACCGAGTAAGCTCCAAGGTCCCTTTCAGCTCTAAATCTGTGATCCCATCATCATGTTCTGCAAGTCTTATGAAGAGATGGCAATCATAAGCAGGGAGAGGAGGGACAGAAAGAAACATTTGCTAGCAGAGTAAGAAGTGCATATTTGAGAAATTTTCCTTTTATCTGCTGATATACAGAAATGTTTCTTACCACAAGTAAGAAACAGGAAGTTGGCCAGTCAGCATCAAGTCGATCTGTTCTCAGGCCAGGGACACCCTAATAAATAACACTAAGTCTTGTGATCATCTCCTGTTCCTTGGTGGACACTCAAACCTGCTCCATCCTGTACCTCCCCCCTAATCTCCTAGCAGATGATCTTAGACTGACCTTTACTTTCCTCTCACAACCGTCCTGGGGTCCAATATCACTTCTGCTTCATATTGTCATTTGTCCACCTGGCAGCCAATTCTATGTTAGCAGGAAGAACTGGTGGGTAAGAGATTGTTGGGTTCAGGATTTTTTTCCCCTGTATTGTCAAATGTCTTTAGAATGGGATGTTTATAGGACTCAATTTTGTTCAGTTCAACTCCTTTTAAAAGTTTTGTATCATTAACATTTCATCTATCTCTTTTTGTTTAGTCCCTCCTCACAACACAGAAGACATCATCCAGCAAAATATATAGCTTATGTCTTTTATGTTTCTACGTGTCAGTTCATTCTCTGGAGGTGAACATTCACAAATTATTCTTCAAATGTTGGATCTATAACTGTATACAATTCAACACTTTAAAAATACTCTCATTCTGAAACAGGACAGTTCTGAGGGACTTAATGAGAAAGAACGTCATCCACATCTAGAGAAAGAAGTGTGGGAGTAGAAAAGCAGAAGAAAAACGTAGGATTCATCAAGTGGTTTGATGGGGAATATGATTGAGGTTTTGGCTTTTAGATCATTCTATTGCAAATGTGATTAATACGGAAATAGGTTTTCAACAATGATATATGTAAAACCCAGTCAGAATTGCTCATTGGCTCTGTGGGGGAGGGGGAAGGAAAGAGGTGGTATAATGAGATTTTAGGAAGGCAATGGGATTACAGGGAGAGCTTGATAGAATGTATTAGAATTTTGGAAGGAGAGGGGATGCTGGGATTCCAACGGCCAGCCCTGGGAGATGTGCCTTGACTCTGGGGAGACAATCAGCTCCCACAGCCCTGCTCCAACCCTTTGGAAAATGGAAATCATTCTTGTATGAGAATTTGACAAGAGGCTAAAACCATCTGAGACTTGTAACTCTCCTGTGACTCTGAAGAATAAGAGCTGAGAGGGAGCTGATCAGACTCATCAATTTGCCTTTGGGGGTCATCCCCAGAGGGAGACTGGATCGCTCCTGAAAGCCTTTCTCCATTTCTACTCAATCTACAATCTAGAGACTCCTTCCTAAATGAATTTAGCCTAGGTTTAGTTAAGATAGAAGGATTGTATCAGGTAGAGAGAATAGTCGGTATAACCTCGACTTCGGTGGAGGACAGAAGAGACTTGCCATCCAAGCCAGTTGGTGGGAAGTCAAGTTAGGTTTTATTAGCTCAAGGGAACAAACCTCAACCCACTTCCCTCATCCCATACCAGTTATCATGGTGATTAAACCTTGTTATCTCTGAGAAGCAGTCAGATTGGTTACTCACTGGCCCAGGTCAGAGAGGGCAGCCATTTGTGCTCTCTGGCCTTGAAGAGACTACCCTGTCAGACCAGGTCATGTAAAATCCTGGTCGCCCATTTACACCAGCTTAACAGGGGCTGTCTTCACCCTAACAGTGGGAAAGATCATGCATCTTGTAACCATGGAAAAATATTCTAAATAAATAAATACATTTTAAAAAATATTCTCATTCTTCTCATCTTATATTTGATGGAATTCAGAGAGAAACGACCCATGTACATTTTTATAATTGTTCTTTTACGAAGAATATTTGGTAGATTTTTGCTTAGGTGTTTAAAATGACTAGTTTGGGTTTTTTTGAGTCAAATAAAAGTGTTGTGTTATAAATTTAGTTTCTTTCAATGATACTAGAATTTGGAGCTGAAAAATGCTTTTAGATATCATTTAGTCCAACTCCCTCACTTTATAGATGAGGAAACTGAGCTTCAGAGGCAGAGCCAGAATTCCAACCCAGATCCTCTGACTCTCAAAAGAGCACTTTTGCCCAAGTACCCTATAATTCTTTAAGCAAATATAACGTGTGAGTAGAGAGACAGTCTTGACTGGGCCTGCTGGGATGAGATAATCCACCCCCTGTGGTCGTTTCCTTCAGCTCCTCCTCACTCCTTCAGAGCCTCCATACTCATTACTTTTAATTACTAAGTGAGTTTACAGCCCATCACAACAGAGTTCCACAAGTCAGCGGTAAACAGGGCAGCTCAGCATGGCTTCCTGTGGTTTTTGTAGAACTGCCAGTAAGTGCCATCCTGTAAATCTGCAGCTCAGCCTCCCTGAGATCACCCCTGGCTGCACCTTCCCACATGGAGCCCTGGTCAGTTCTCGGGAGACACCTGTTCTGTGCAGGACACACTGAGCCTTCTGTGCTGGACGGAAGTCCTGCCCTGAACAGAGAGGCTGGCTTGTTCGAGAGATGTTGTCTGTTTGTTATTTCTATAAAGTTTCTTCTTAGCAGTTTTGGTGTCTAGAAGGGGCTCCCATCCTCCTACCACAGGTTAATTAGCATCATTTGATGATATTTCTTTTTTCCAAGCCAGGAAGGCGGTTCCTGCCAATAGGGCCAGGGTGTGGTGGGTGGAGCAGCATCTGGAAGCTAAATACCTGATGAGGTTAACCTCAACTTTGCCTGAAGCCCTCTTTTTTAAAATACAGTTAAATATCTTGGTCACTCCCAACTTAGGTAGCCTTCCGAAGCTTATTTTTTGTGAGTCCAGACCTAGCAGCCCCTGGGAAGCATCCCCTGAAGAAACAAGGGGGAGCCCCGAATAACAAAAGGCTTCTCAAATGCCTCATTGGGTTCTGGAGGGGATCTTGGGTTCCTGAAGGCTGTGCTGGCAGAGTATAAGCCCTGTCAGTTTCTACTAAACTAGAAAGACTTTCATTTTGGACTTATCACCCAAGAACCAGCCTAGCTATGTGTGCACACATTCATCACCCACTTGGCCCCCAGCGATGAGGTGTTTTTGGTTTTTTTTGGCCATGGTCAGAGCAAGAATTATCTATAGCTGTGCCTGGGGATAATTCATATACAGGTATGGCTTGGATATGGTGCCGACATGGGTGTAGTCACACTGGGAGAGATGACCTATCCACCAGGGAGGGCCCATCCTCACACCAAGGAGAAGGAAGAAGATGGTCCTAGCAGAGTAGTAAGACCCTTCTTTGCGTCACTTCCTGTGCTTTCCCCGACTTTACGGAGACCAATCTCAGTTTTAGAATTTTCTTAGAATTTCCCAGGAGAAAGTCAGTCATTTCTGAGTTGTCACCCACTTTAGCACGTGGGTTGCAAACCTCCCCCCACTTAAGTGTGAAGTTGGGGTATATAAGCTTCTAGTGATTAAATCTAAAAATAGACAGGGGAGAGTTGATCCCATTTTCATACTAGGAAGAATATAGCACTTGGAGTCAGAGGTCCTGGGTTCTGTCCAGTTGCCACTTTGCCACTTGTTAGCTGTGCCTCAATTTCCTCACTTAAAGAATTAGTCTGATAGTACTTGATATTACCTGTCTGACAAGGTTGTTTCTGCCCTCTTTGTCCACTAAATTCTCTCTTGAGCAATATTGAGTAGAGTACATGGTAAAAATTGAATCTTTTCCATATTGAGAGTTGGGAAGAGTATGGGAAGGCACCACCCAGGTAAGGGACACAATTGTGATTCCAATAAGCCAAGATCATTAACCATGTGAGATAGCATGGAACAGCAGAAAAAGGATTAGATTTGAAGTCAGAAGACCAGTTTTGCCATGAACTTACTACCTATGGATCTTGAAGCAATCCACTTTGACTCTCCAGGACTCAGTTTCCTCATATATGAAATAAAGGATTGGACTAGGTGATCTCTAAGTTCCTTTTCTGCACTAAATCTATGAACCTAGAATAAGGCTTACGGAACTAAAGGGTCAGAACAGTACCTTATATTTGAAGCAGGGCCCAAAACGACCATCACAACAAAGTCTAAGGTAGTTAGTGAAAGGCGAGGTCTAGGGATCAGGTTGCAGTAGTTTACTGTGGTAAAGCAAACCATTATACCAACAAGATAATAAACTTTACAAAGGCTTCTCAAAGGGCACACACTCAAAAGATCTACAGATGCCAGAGGTTTTCTATACTTGACCATATTTGGCCAATCAATCAATCAATAATCATTTATTACACTCCTACTTACTATATGCCAGGTTCTGCTTATCTAGGGATAGAAAGAAAAGAGAAAGAAAAAATAGAGTCCCTGCTCACAATCATGTACGATCTCTGTTTGGCTCTCTGTCTGTCTGTCTGTCTGTCTGTCTCTGTCACTGTCTCTCTTCCTCCCTGAGACATGAAGGAAGTCAGGGAAATCATGAGTTAGAAATGAGGAGGAAGAGAATCCCTGGCATGGGGAACAGCTAGTGAAAATGCTTGGAATCTGGAGATAGAATGTCATGTCAGGAATAGCAAAGAGGTCATTGTCACTGGATTGAATTTAAAGGAGGAGAGGGGATAAAATGTAAGAAGACTGAGAAGGTACGAGTTGCTTAGGTTGTAAAGGGTTATTAATGCTAAACAGAGACTTTTATATTTGAATTTAGAGGGGATAGGAAGTCATTAGAGTTTTCTGAATAAGGGAGTGTGACATGGTTAGATCTGCTCTTTTAGAGAGAGGAATTTGACTAGATGGAGGAAATCCAGCCCTGCCCTCTTAACTCCCTTCTGCTAGAAAGTTTCCAAGGATGTCACCTTTCTTATTACATATCATCCCCCAACTTGAAGAGCAAGCAGTTGTGAAGACCAAATGAGATAAGGCATATGAAGTCAAAAATAAATAGTTAAATGTGAGCAATTAGTATCATTATTTAAAACCCTATTATAGAAATTATTATACTAAATTATATGTATAATTATGTGTGTTTTAAGGCCTGCCTCTAATTAAAATTGATGGAATATTAAGTACAATGCATTTGCATTAATTTATTTTTAATGTGAGGGGAAAAAAGAAAAGAACTTTGACCTCTCTACCAACCCACATTTCAGTGGTGGGTGAGGAAGATGAGAGATTCTAAGAAAGACAAGGAAGAGAGGAAAGAAGTTCTAAAAAGAAAGGCCTACTAAATAGGAGTGGTGAGATCCTGAAGACTGAAGTCCTGCCAAAGCCTTCGAAATTCTTAGATATGGCCCTCTGATTTGCCAAACCTACTCCCCCAACAACAACATTTGGAAATTAGGAATACAAGTGATATCTTGAAAATTCTTGAAAATTCAAGTCCTTCCTTTCCTGAGAAGAATTAAGAGATTAAAGGCCAATGATCAGGGCTGAGGCAAATCAGCAACAGAAGGACCTGGCCGGCCAAGGTCAAGGGAGCAGGCAGAAAACCAAGAAGCAAAGAGATTTGAAAGAAGACAAGCCAAGGAAGAACTAGGACAGGAAGGAAATCAGGAGACAGACAGGAGTATATAAATTGAGGTCACTAAGAAGCCAGGTTGCTAATACCAGGCAAGGACTCCTTTATGGTTTTCTTTTGACAAAACCTTTAACAAAATATCCAACTCTCCCTCTGCACTTTTATAATCACATTTTCCTTCATTTTTATTGGTATTGTTTTGTTTTTACATCACATTAACTTTAGAATTAAATTCTGAATCTTCACCTACTATAAATCTATAATGAAGATTTTGAAAGAATGTGATGAAAAGGAGGTCCATAAAACTTAACACATCTACCATGTCTAAAAGTATATCCCCTATTCCACATCCATAGTCCTCCACCTCTGCAATGAAGGCAAGGAACCATGAATTTTCTCAACTCTTCTCTGGGCCCAAGCATAGTTATTGTAATTACCTAGTATCCTATTTCATTTCTTTGTTCTTTTCATTTATATTGTAGTAGTCTCTGTTTAGATCAGCTAAGTGGTCCAATGAATAGGTTACCACCTGAAGTTAGAAAGACTAATCTTCCAGAGTTTGAATCCAACCTCAGATACTTACTTGCTAGCCATGTGACCTTGGGCAAATCACTACCCTATTGGCCTCAGTTTCCTCATCTGTAAAATGAGTTGGAGAAGGAAATGGCAAACCATCCCAGTTTCTTTGCTAAGAAAATCTCAAATGTGGTCACAAGGAGATATTACTAATATGTGGTAACAGGAGAAATTGAGTATCACCCCTCTCTTCCTGCCTGTATCTCTGATACTGTATTGGAATGTCTGATAATGAAATGACCCTTCTCCTTACCAAGGTCAAACTCCCAATTTTATATCCTTGATCTCATTTCCTCCCTCCTCCAAAAGATTACCTTCTCAATTATCTCTTCTATAATCTAATGTCTCTTCCTATTGGTTCCTTTACTGTTATCTTCAACCATTCCCATTTCCTCCATCTACTTAACTAGACCCTACCATCTTCTCTAAATGTAATCATGTATGTCTCTAACTTTCCTCAGCCCAAATCCTCGGAAACACTGTTTATATTCACTATTTCTTCTTCCTCTGCTCTCAGTCTCTTTTCAACACTTTACAATCTGACTTCCCACCTCTTACTCAACTGAAACCACTCTCTCCAGTTACCAATGATCTCTGTCTCTGTCTCTCAGTCTCTCTCTGTCTCTGTCTGTCTGTCTCTCCAATCCACTGAATCACTTAGCTGCTCCACCAATGATCTCTTAAGTTGTTAATTCAGGTAGTCTTTTATCAGTCCTCATCCTTCTTGCCCTCTGCTATATTTGACACTGCTGGAGTCCCTCTTTTCCTGGATACTCTCTTCTCTGGGTTTTCATGACATTGCTCTCTTGGTTCTCCTACCTTCTCAGTCTTCTTTACTGGCTCATAATCTGTACCATCCCCTATAATTGAGCATTTCCTAAGTCTCTGTCCTATTTGCCTTTTTTCTATTTCTGCAAACTCTTTCACTAACCTCATCAATGCTCATGGATTTAATTTATCTTTGCACTAATGACTTCCAGATTTCCCTGTTCCTAGTTCCACCTCACCAACTGCCTATTGAGTATTCTGAAATGGAAGTCCCAGAGACAATTTAAACTCCACATGTCCAAACAGAACTCTAACACACCCCTCTATTAAACTTCTCTATTTATTTTGAAGACATTATCATTCTTCCAGTCTCTCAGTTCATAACTTAGTCATTATTCTCCACTCACCACATATCTAGCTGTTGCCAGATCTTAACTGTTTCCATGTCTGCTATATTTCTTATGTCTGATTCTCTCTCCACTAACATGGCCTCCTCTTTATTTCAGGATCTCATCTCCTCCCACTTAGAACAGTGATGTCAAACTCAAATAGAAACAGGGCCACTAATCCACACATAACACTGCAGGCTGCATATGGACTTAGTTTTAAAATGTAATGTTATCTATGTTCGATTATATATTTATCTACTTCATTAGATATTTCCCAGTTGGCTCCCTATTGCTTCTAGGCTCAAATAGGATCCTTCTCTTTGATATCAAAAGCCCTTCACAACCTGACTATATCCTACAATTTCTAGTATTATTATATTATTGCTTCCTTTCTCTCATTAAGCCCTGTGCTTTGAAACATTTTAATAGATGATTGCAATGAATGAAGAGATATGACCTTTATCAATTTTGTAGATGACATAATGCTAAGAGGGACAACTGACATACTGGGTGGAAATCAATATCCAAAATGAAGAGCTGAAATGTTAGGCTAAATCTAATAAAATGAATCTTAATGGGGAGAAGGGTGAAGGAATGTTATAGAGAGAATTCTTGTTCAGGTATGAGTTGTAGTCAATCACCTCTGATATCTCTTCCAATTCTGAAATAAGTTATTCTTTGATTTTGTGGGTTGAAACAGGTTAAGGCAGGAGAAGAGCCAAGAGGATATAGCCAAGAACTAAACTGGGCCAAAAATGTTGCAGGAGTCACTTTAGGTGCAAGAAGTTGGGTTCTTCATTGGAAATGACAGCATGTTCTGGTCTAGCCTCCTCTTATCAGAAGGCAGCTATATTTCCACCCCCTGCTCCTTAAAGGGACCAATCTTTCAGAAACTGGGATATGTGCCAGGGCCAGTGGAGGATTATCTGAAGTACAAGCTGTAAGAGGTGTGGCTAGACAGCATTTCATCAGACAAAGATGTGGGGGGTTTAGTGAACCATGAGCTCAATGTGAGTCAACAGTGTAAAATGGTAACCTAAAAAGTGAATGTCATCTCAGGCTGCATTAAGAAAGACACAGTGTCTACACCTTGGGAGATGATAGACCTATTTTATTTTGATCTTGTCCAGCCTCATCTGGAGTCTTGCGTCCAGTCCTAAATGCAACATTTGGAGAAAAAAAACCCATTGATAAACTGAAGAGAATTCAGAAAAAGGCAGCAAAAATGGTGAAGATCCTTGGGATCATGCTATATCAGTTGAAGGAAGTAGGAGTGTTTAGCCTGGTGAAGAGAAGGAAAAAACAACAACCCAGTGTTGACATCATAGCTATCTGCAAGTATGTGAAAGGTTGTCATAAGAAAAAGGGATTAGATTTGCTTCAGAGAGCCTCAGAGAAATGGCTTGAAATTTCATAGAGGCAAATCTAGACTTGATTTCAAGAAAAATTAATAATTAAAGCTATCCAAATGTAGAATGGGCTGTTTCATTTAGTGAATTTCTCCTTACTAATGGTACTAGGTCATGGACGACCACTTGTCTAGAATGTTGTAGAGAGAATTCTTGTTCAAGTATGAGTTATTTTCCGTTACCTTTGGGGTCTTTTCCCCTCTCCCCAATTAAATGATTCCTTGATTTCATAAATTGAAGCTGGAGTAGACAATTAGGAACAAAGCTGAAAGGAAAACCAAGAGCTAGCCGGGATAAAAGTATCGAAGGAACAGTCCAGGTGCAAGTATTTGTGTGAATTATGTGAAATGTCACTTTGCCATGCACAGCCTGTGTCCTGGTATGGCTTCCCCTTATCAGGAGGCAGCCATATATCCCTGTTTGCTCCTTAGAGAGACCAACTTGCCAGCAGCTGGCACATATCCCAGTGCCATCTCTGGCTTAGCAGGTCTTTGTAGGCAAGGCAGACTAGAAGGAAAGGCCAGAAGCTCAAAAAACCCTTGAGCAAACATATCTTTTTTCCATTGTCACCCCCCTTCCCCCAGGGACTCCCCTCCAACTCTTTCCTTTCCCATAGTTCCTTGACCCTAATTTAACAATTTGATTAACAATTTTGATTAAATATAGATTGAGCCCAGACAAAGATTTGGTGTTAGACTTGATCATGTCTCCACTTTGGTTTTACCTTGGTATCTCTCACTCTTGTTCCCCTTTTGATCAAATAGGCATTTATTAAGCACCTACTGTATCCCAGGTATTGTGCTATATATAGGAGATTAAAAGATAAAAGCAAAACAAATCAGCTATAAGGCATAGGAATGTAACTTGAAGGTAAGATATCTCATTCCACACCCCAAGCCGTGGCCCAACAGGACAATATAAGCCCAATAATGTTTATGGACAATGAGACTAGGCATGCATTGCTCTTGCTATGGAAGGGAAGTAGTGTCCAAAGAGATAAAACTGGTCATCTAGGATCCAAGTGTTATTCCCCTTGAAGAATCCTGATATTACACTGATAGTTTTCTACCCTTCTTTTTCTGAATTTCATGTTGACTCATTGCCCTTTTGTCTCTACTGGTCATTACAACATCACCCTTCCTTATTTCAAGATGTTTTCATAATATTTTGTAATTTCCATGCTTATACCTTATTTAGAGCTGTTTTACTCTACATTTTAAATTGGTTTCTTCGTGATGACATGGAAGAGAAGAAACTATTTTAAATTGTAGAGCAAAACAGTTTCTACCTCAAATCCTTCAAAATGAGTTATTTCTGGAGTAGTCTTATATAGATATCTGACCCCATATATATATATATATATATATATATATATATATATATATATATATATATATATATATATATATATATATATATATATTCTTGTTAGCCTCCATAAGTTTCCTCTTTCATAATTTTTTTCTTGATTTTGTTAACTGGAAAAAAACACAGAACTATTAAATAGTCAAAATCACTCTTTAATCAAGGGCAAAAGGGGTTCAGTGCTAGTAGGCCTCCACACGCGACTGCATGAGTCTGAGGATTGAACTCTGGTCGCCCTGGTCACTGACCCCTGGGATAATGCCAAATTTAGGAGAAGGACAATTCCAAAGATCCATTAAAGTTACCTTTCTAGGTAAAACATGGGGGCTGAGGATAAGAGAGACAGTTGATTGACTTTACAATGTTAAGAAAGGAAAATGAGGAGTTCCAGACAGGAATAACAGTGAGGGGCTGATGCTTTACAAAGGACACAAAAGGGAAAGACCCAACCCAGGGCTGGGCCACCTCAATAATGGACCTTAGACTAGAGGGAGAAAACATTGGGACAAAAGAGGTACTTAACAAGGGGGGAGGGGGGATTAGCTGCTCCCACCCAAACTACCAGGATGTCCATTGTCTGGTGAAGTAGGACCTTCCCTTATGAGGAAAACACTCCCTTGACAAGGTCAAAACCTGGGGTTTCTACCTCGCACCTAAATAAACTGGGGATTTCTAGATTTCCATGTTAACAACTTAATTTTCCCGTAATTTCTAAAGGTCTTCCTGGGATCTGCCTTCCTCCTGGGTCTCTAATCCTCTGAATGATTACTAGGTAGGTACAAGTAAGAAGGGTAAGATCAGTTTTCAGCTTAGCAAGTAACATGACCAATTTTATCATCAGCAGAAAATATATTTATTTTCACATGAAGAGAGATTTCCAAGTAGCACTTTGCATGAGGTAGTTTTTTTCCTAAGGACCCAATTAAAGATGAAAAGATAGTGCAACCCACTGGAAAGAACATCAACTTAGAAGTTTTAACAAAACAAACAGATTTTAAGCCCAATGTCTGCTCTGTGACCTAGAGTAAATCACTTAACATCCTGAATCCTTTAGCTGTTTAAATGGTAAAGTAAGAAAATTGGGCTACAGAACCAAACTCAATGTTGTCTGGGAGCAATGCAATATAAATTCTTGAAGTACAGATATAACTGCTAGCCCTAGGAACTCTAGGAAATATATCTTACAAATGAAAGCAATGAATGGTATTCAGCCAGTAATTGAGCTTTTACCTAAGCTTGAGGCCTTTTACCTGTGGGTGTATTTGCTGGAGAAGTGACCTCAGATTAGTTGGGAGAATGTTGTACACAATGCTGAGATACAGTTGGTGCCAGATAAAAGGGGTGGTTCCAGAACTTCTTCAGAAGAGATATCTAAAGGGAGAAGCAGCAGACTTGCTGGGAGTAGATTCTTCAAATGTCCCAGATTTTCACTCTTGATTAGAGAAATGCAAATTAAAACAATGCTAAAGCTCTAGCTCATATCTATCAGATTAGCCAATGTGTCCATAAAGAAAAGTAATGAATGCTGGAGGAGATGTGGCAAAATTGGCACACTAATGCATTGCTGGTGGAGTTGTCAACTGATGTAACCATTCTGAAGGGTGACAACATGGAAATCTAGAAACCCCCAGTTTATTTCGTTGGGAGATATAAACCCCTGGTTTTGACCTTGTCACAGGAGAGGTTTCCCCCAGAGGGAAGGTCCCTCTTCACCAGACTATGGACATCCTGGTAGTTTGGGTGGGAGCAGCTAATCCCATCCAATATTAAGTATCTCTTTTGTCCCAATGGTTTCTTCCCCTAGGCTAAGGTCCATTACCAAGGTGGCCCAGTCCTGGGGTGGATCTTTCCCTTTTGTGTCCATTGTGGGGCATCAGCCCCTCACTGTTATTCCTGTCCCGAATTCTCACTTTCCTTTCTTAAGTGTAAACTGTCCCTCTTACCCTAAGCCCCCAGGTTATCTAGAGTGGTATATAGGTTCCCCAAATTCTTTTGTTCCTCAGAGTCCATCCTGAGTCTATGGCACTCCCAGGGATCAGTGACCAGGGCGGCCAGACTATGCAGTTCTGTTGTCAGAACCTATTAGCACTGAACCCCCTTTTCCCTTGATTAAAGAGTGATTTTGGCTATTTAATAGTTCTGTGTTTTTTCTAGTTGACAAGAGCAATCTTTAGAACTATACCGAAAGGGCTATAAAACTGCATACCTTTTGATCCTGTAATACCAGTACTCTCTCTGTCTTCCAAAGAGATCATAAAAAAGGGGGAACGACCTGTTTGTACAAAAATATTTAAAGCAGCTCTTTTTGTTGGCAAAAAAATTGGAAATTGAGGGGATATCCATCACTTGGAAAGGTTGAACAAATTGTGATATATGTTGTTGATAGAATAGTATTGTGCTATAAAAATGATAAGCAAAATTATTTCAGAAAAAATTGGAAAGATTTATGTGAATTGATGCGGGGTGAAATAAGCAGAACTGGAAGATCATTGTTCATAGTAACAGCAATATTGTATGATGATCAACTGGGAAAACTTGGTTACTCTCAGCAATGCAATCAGCTGGGACAATTCTGAAAGACTTAAGGAATGCTAAGCACCTAGAACTGTTGGAGTTGGATGGATACAGATCAAAGCATACTGTCTCATCAATGTATTTGCAGTTTTATTTTGGGGTTTTGGTTTTGTGTGAGTGTGCTCTTACAATAATGACCAATATGGAACTGTATTTTGCATGACAAAATTTTTTTTAAAAACAAATTTCTTTTTTTAGAAGTCCCAGATTTCTAGCTTGACTCTCCAGATTGCTTGAAGGCATCTCTGTGGTTGAGATAAGGCCATCTTTCTTGGTGTGAATTAATATCTTGCCTCACTTCCAGCTAAAGAATTCAGTCACTCCTGCATTTTCTGGTATATTCTACTCTGCAGAATTTCTCCAATCTCTGGTCACTGTTTTTCCTAGATAAATAGGTTTTCTTGATATTCACTATTTGTGATGCTCTTTTGTATACTGAGCATTTAGTGGGAAGAAGCTGTCAACCTGGAAAAACACAGAACCACTAAAATAGTTAGAAAGAACAAGTTTTTAATCAGGACAAGGGAGACAGTTTGTATGGTCACCGCATAGAGTCATAAACACACCACACAGAGCCATGAACAAGGAAAATGCATTGTAAATGGGAATGTACATTATGGAAATTTCTAAGGAACTGAAGAACTTGGGGAATAAAAGCAAGGAAGGACAATCGGTTTACTTAGAGGCTAGGGAAGGAGGATTCCAGCTAGGGGCCAGACTACCAGGAGAGGCCTGCACACAATGGAAGAAACTTCTGAGACAAAAGGGTACTTTAAGGAGGCAAGTAGGTTGGCTCAGTGGATTGAGAGTCATGCCTAGAAAATAGGAGGTCCTGGGTTCAAATGTGTGACCCTGGGCAAGTCACTTACCCCTATTGCCTAGCCCTTACCGCTCTTCTGCTTAGGAACCAATCTTGATTCCAAGAGGGAAGATAAGAGGTTTTTAGGGGGAAAAAAAGAAAAAGGGTGCTTAAGATTTTATTATTACTATCACTCCTATTCAGGGTGCTTAATGGTTTATTGTTCAGTCTGGGACAAGGGTCAGTTTGAGGGTTCCTTGAAGGCAAGTTCCCAAAGGACAAAGGTAAATTCTGGAGTTCCATAAAACAAGGTAGTCAAAGCTAAACTGGCAAGTGTAAACTAAGGGCTACCTTTCCTCTATTTTTTTTTTTATCCTTTCTTTTAAGAGAGACATTCTGAGAAATAGCTTTCTCTCTAAACCAGACTCATACCCATAGCCTAAAATATTTGAAGGGGCAGATGAATATAATTCTAAGACTTCTTGAAGGCAGGCTAAGGAAGAAGCAAGCACTTAATCACAGCCTGCCTTTTGCTCCACTCAACACAGAAATTACACTTTTTCTTGGAGAAGTGTGGGCCAGATTTCAGAAATTTATATTACCACAAGTTGTGTCTTTACATTTAGACAATATATGCGAACATATCTATCTTACATGTGTGCCACATGTGTGCCTATAACATCAGCTTTAAGCTCTTTCAACTTTAAAATTCCATGATTTTCTGAGTCACAGTTCTATGGGTTTCTAATCACTTTGCCTCTGACTCTCATTTTCCCATCTGTAAATATTGTACTACATTGGTGCTCAGTGGATAGAGAACCAGGCTTGGAGACAGGAGTTCTGGGGCTCTAATTTGTCCTTAGATTCTTTCTAGCTGTGTGATCCTGGGGAAGTCACTTAACCTCACTAGCCTAGCCTTTATCTTTCTTCTGTTTTGGAACTGACATTTATTATTGATTCCAAGATGGAAGGCAAGAGGTTTTTGTTTGTTTTTGTCTGTTTGTTTGCTTTGTTTTTTAATTACACTTTACATAGTTTTGTGAAGATCAAATGAGATATTGTGGATGAAAACATTTTACAAAGATAAAGGAGTGGATTATTTAGCAATGTATTGATTTGCAAAGCTTGTTCAAAAGCTCTTGTTACAATTCTATTTCTTTATTTTGCAAAATGTTTCTCTTTTCTTATCAATTGGAATGTAACTCCCTTAAGGGCATATATTTTCTCATTTTCTCTTTTCCTTCTGCAGTTATCTATTCAGCTTAATGTTCCAGAAAACTTGTGTGGGAAGGGGCCTCTGAGTTTATGGGATTATAGGATAAAAGGTTTAGAGCTGGAAAGGATTTTGGAGGATTTAGTTTAACTCCCTTATTTTTACAATAACAATAAGGATTGATACCCACCCCCAAGTCCAAACATTCTCCCCTATAACATCTTGTCAGGTGGTTGTGCCGCATCTCCTTAAACACCTCCTGTGATGAAGAAGTCACTCAAGACAGCCATTCCTTTTGTGTATAGTTCTTGACATGGTCAGTAGTAGTTTCAAGTTGGCTCAGGGGAGCTAGTTAAGTTATAACTGTGTTAGTCACTGACATAATCACAAAATACCCAAGATAATTTTGTCTATTAGATGAAAGATGGGAATTAATAGTGAAATAAAGACAGGAGAGAAAGTCAAAGTTCATCCTCTGACTAACCTTGTTAATGATAACTCTTTTGGAGCCATATTTGTATAAAACAGAAGAGAAAGCAGGAGGAAATGGCTATCTTGATCAGATCTCAGCTACTGCTGGATGTTTTTCTTGTCCCTTCTTCAGCCTGAACTATTAGACCTTGAAGGGAGTAGAGATTCCATATATTTCATTAACTGCCAACTGTTTAAAATCTCAGAGCTGTCCAGATGTATGACATTGTCATCATCACTATTCTTTCTCATCTTGTTCTCTCCTGTCTGTGTGCTTTTGTTTATGGTCACCCTTAACTGTAAAGGGTGTTCCCAAACCCCTTCCCCAATATCCAAATGTTGCAATCCCTTTGTTCCTTCCTAGTGTCATAGGAGTTAGAGCGAGAAGGGAGAACTTCTCACTTCACAGATGAAGAAACCAAGGCTTTATTATGTTATGTAGCTTGCTCAAGATCATTCAGGGACCTGAACTGGATTTGAACTTTGTTTTGGTGACTCAAAATCTAGGACCTTATCTATGAGTCCAGCTCAGGTTTCCTCCAAGCAAAGAAAAGTGATGAGGATGTGCCACACCTCAGGTAGAAGGGAATTCTGTTGTATCTTAATATTTGAACTTGTATTGCGTTAATAGCATGACAATTCATACACACAAAACGTTTTCCTCCCAAACCTCTGAGACAGGTAGCCCAAGTTTAATGATCCTATTTTTAAAGTGGGGGAAACAGAATTTAGGAGATGTTGAGTAAATTTGTCCATAGTTAACACAGCTCGTAAATGTTGAAACTGGTATTTGAACCCTAAGGGAAGATCTATCTTTTTCTGGGGCAGCAACAGACTTGTTCATGTAACTGAGAACCTGCCCATCCCTCCTGGGTCTGACAGTTAACTCCCAAGTGACCATTAACTTTCTGCCACCTATCTTGAATACTTAACTCTGTAAGTAGATACATAGCGAGGTATGTTATAAAGGCACAAATTTCAGGCCTGGAACTAGTTGTATATGGTGGTAAGTAGGGTGTAACATGTAAATTTCTATGCCAGGTAGTAGATATATATATAGAGGACTAAGACCTAGCTCCTGCTTCAAGTAGCTTATAATCAGTTATTCAGTCATTTATCATTTATTAAGCTCTCGCTATGTACCAGCTACTGTACTAAGTGATGGAGATACAAAGAAACCCCTTCCCCCTGCAAAAAAAAAAAAAGACAGTTCATAGTCTCAAGGCACTCACAGTCTAATGGGAGGGACAACATACAACCAATTCTGTACAAATGAGCTACAATCAGGATAAACTGAAAGTAATCTCAGAGGCAAGGCACTAAGATTAAGAAATAGTGGAAAGGTTTCTTGTTGAAGATGGGATTAGAACTGAGTCTTGAAGGAAGCCCCAGAAACCAGGAGGTGGAGATGAGCAAGAAGAGAGAGTTCCACTATGCCCAAAGGGCGACAAAAGAATATCTACCCTTTGACCCAGCCATAGCACTGCTGGGTTTGTACCCCAAAGAGATAATGGACAAAAAGACTTGTACAAAAATATTCATAGCTGCGCTCTTTGTGGTGGCCAAAAACTGGAAAACGAGGGGATGCCCATCAATTGGGGAATGGCTGAACCAACTGTGGTATATGTTGGTGATGGAATACTATTGTGCTAAAAGGAATAATAAAGTGGAGGAGTTCCATGGAGACTGGAACAACCTCCAGGAAGTGATGCAGAGCGAGAGGAGCAGAACCAGGAGAACATTGTACACAGAGACTAATACACTGTGGTATAATCGAACGTAATGGACTTCTCCATTAGTGGCGGTGTAATGTCCCTGAACAACTTGCAGGGATCCAGGAGAAAAAAACACCATTCATAAGCAAAGGATAAACTATGGGAATGGAAACACCGAGAAAAAGCAACTGCCTGAATACAGAGGTTGAGGGGACATGACAGAGGAGAGACTCTAAATGAACACTCTAATGCAAATACTATCAACAAAGCAATGGGTTCAAATCAAGAAAACATCTAATGCCCAGTGGATTTACGGGTCGGCTATGGGGGGTGGGGGGGAGGAAAAGAAAATGATCTATGTCTTTAACGAATAATGCTTGGAAATGATCAAATAAAATATCTTTAAATTAAAAAAAAAAAGAAGAAGAGAGAGTTCCAGTAGAGACAAACAAATGGTAAAAATGCCCACAGTCAGGAGATGGATGTCTAGTTCAAAGAAGAGCAAGGAGGCCCATGTCACTGGAGAGCGGTGTCTTTTGTGGGAGGGAGTATAAGGTAGAAGACTGGAAAGTTGGGAAGGGGCTAAATTATAGAGGACTACATGAGCCAGAGGATTTATACTTGAGCCTGAAGGCAATAAGAAACAACTGGAATTGGGATGGAAGGGTGGTATAGTCAAATTCCAGCTTTAGAAAAATCAATTTGACAGGTGAGTAGAGGCTACAATGGAGCGGGGAGAGACTTGAGGCATGGAGGCCAACAAACAGGCTATCACAACAGTTCAGGGATGAGTCTGATGGCAATGCCAAAGAAGAAAATGAGGCATATGGGAGATATTTTATAAAGATAGAAGTGACAGGATTTGGCAACTAATTGAATATAATACTGAGTAAGGTTAGTTGAGAGAGAGGAGTTGAGGATGGCACTGTAAACCCAGGTGACTGGGAGGATGAAGGTACCATTTGGAGAGAGAAGGCATATGCACTATAGTATGTCAGAGCTAGAAGGGACTAGAGACTATCTACTACAACCTTCTCATCTTATGGACAAAGAAAACTAAAGGTCTGAGTTATAAAGAGACAGATGACACGGTAGCAGATACTGAGTGCCCAGGAGGTAACAGATTAAAAATGTTAGAGTTAGGAGGAGGGAGAGATTACTATGGGCTAGGCTAGGTCACTCCCTGAAGCTTTTCCTAATCTCAACCAGTCAGAAATTAATTTATCATTCTCACACCCAAAAAAGTACTTGCAACAGCAAATTTTTCAAAGTTCAGTTTGTAATAAACAGTCTCTGAAATGTTTTCCAGATTCCGTAATGGTCTATCTCTTCATTCACTTATTTTCTATTTTTTATTACAGCTAAGTCCCTCCAAGTTAAATAATGAATTCTCTGGAGTGCTCCCCTTATGTAAATTGGTAATGAATATTTTCATTGACCTGGAACTAGCTACTATATTTTACAGAATTATAACTTTGAATAGTGTGAATTTGAATAGATCTGATCACTTAAAGGGATTCTTTATTTGAATTAATTGGGATCCAATTGTACTATTATTTGTATACACATCTTTCCTATTAGACAAAAAAGCCTGCTGCTTATGCATGCAATATGTATGTATGTACATATTTAACATCCTTAAACATCTAGCAGAGGCAACCATGGAATAATGGATAGAGATGTTTGGTCCTTTGCAGCCTTATCTCATTTGTGGTGACTCCATATGGTAAAAATACTAAAGTGGTTTACCATTTCCTTCTACAGCTCCTTTTACAGATGAGGAAATTGAAGCCAACAGCCTTAAGTGACCAGCCCAGGGTCACCTTAGGTAGTAAGTGTCTGAAGCCAGATTTGAACACGGGAAGATCAGTCTTCTTGACTCTAGGCTGGACACTCTATCTGCTGTGTCACTTCGCTGTCTAGTAAAGAGATAGCTAACCTCAAAGCAAAGAAGACCTGGATTCAAGTACTGCCTCTGGCTCTTTGTAACCCTGGGCAAATCTCTTAACTTCTCAGTACCCTAATACCCTCAGTACCCTACTAACTTGAAGATGGTTAGTCTCAGAGAAGATGCCCTGCACTGGTAGAAGGGGTTGGCATCTAGTACTACATATAGCAAAAGCTTAATATATATTTTAATTGAATTAAATTACTAGAATTGAACTGCACCTTAGAGAAAGGATAGGATGAGTAGAGAGGAGAGAAAATATCTGCCCTAGTCCATAACAGCTTCATAGAGATATCCCTTAGGATAACTTATAGGATTTTGAACTAAAAGGCCCTGAGAGATGATCTAGTCCAATCTTCTTGTCTCACAAAAGTGGAAACTGAGGTCCAGAGATATTAAGTGTGGCATAGTATAAAAAGCCCTAAAAATGGATTCGAAATGCCTAGGTCTGAGTCTCAGCTCTGATTTACTAGCTGTGTGATCCCTGGCAAGTTACATGACCTCACTGAGCCAATTTTCCTGTCAATAAAATGGGGATAGTATTATTTGCAATAAGTATCTAGCAGAGGAGACTGAATAGAAGTGGGCAAGAGGAGTCAAAAGAGAACACTGTCATGAAAATCCAAAGAGAATATGCAAGCGGAAAGGGTGAGTAGGGATAAACATAGAGAAACCAAGAAGAGCTCATGGTTAACTCTGGAAAGGGCAATTTCAGTTAGATGATGAGAGCAGAAGCCAGAATGCAAAGGTTTGAGAAATAAGTGAGAAGGAAAGAACTAAAACAGGCAGCCAGGTGACACAATAGATGGCTTGTTGGTCATGGATTCAGGAAGACCTGAGTTCAAATCCTGTATTAACCCCTTAATAATTACAGGACCTTGTGCAAATCATTTGGTCTCTGCCACAATTTCCTCATTTGTAAAATGGGAACAATTGTAGCTTTACCATTTAGGGTTGTTGTGAGAATCAAATCAGAAAATTTTTGTAAAGCTATTTGCAAACATTAATGTACTCTATAAATGCCAGCTACTAAAGAAAGGCAATAAGTCTAGAAAGCTGTTTTTAGAGTCTGTGAAAGGGAAGAATTTGCTACTGTAATAAACATTACAACAACAAATTTAATCTGATTTTTAAAAATGACTTTACACTACCTCCCCAGCACCATGATGGTGAAGAAAACACTTCTGGCAGTACTCCTCCTCACCCTCTTTGACAGTTTCAAGCCCACTTGCCTTGAAGTTTGAACATATGCTTTCCATTTAGCAAAGGAGGCAACTAAAACAGAAAGGAGATGTCATTAGAAGTCATGCAATAATTGATAGAAGTTTTAGAGCAGGGTAAAAGTGCCCCAATTAAAAATAATATGAATTCATACCCTGAATTTCCATTGGCTCATTACAGTAGCAACTCCCATTTCTATCATATTTCACAGATTATTACAGAACTGAGTTGGAAGGTACCTCAGACACTAATCCGTTCCAAAGACCTGAAAGAAGAATCTACATCAGCAACAAAGATCATTAGAAATGGAACTCTGTGTCATTTTAGGGATGCAGTGGTTAGAGCTCTGGATCTGGAGTCAGGAAGACCTGAATTCAGATGTAGCCTCAGATACTTTCTAGCACTATGGCCCTGGGCAAAAATCACTTAGCCTTTGCCTCAATTCCCTCATTTGTAAAATGGGAATAATGATAGCACCATCCTCCCATGGTTGATGTGAGGATCAAATGAGATAAAAATTGTAAAGTTCTTAGCACAGTGCCCAGCACATATAAACTCTATATAAATGTTGGTTATCCATCAGAGTGTGAGCTCCTTGAGGATATAGGCTATTTTTGACTCTTTTTATATTTCTAGTGCTTAGCACAGTCCCTGGAACACATTAGGAAATAATAAATGTTTATTGATTGATTAGTTGATCAGCCAAGCTTATCCTCAAAGAAAAGATCAGAAAATGCAGCTGCCTTCCATTTTTGCAGAAATGGGCAACCATAGATGTGGAACATTGTCAACATTGTCATCAAAATATATTAGTTTTGTAAAACTCTGTTTTCTTTTTCTTTCTTTCTTTTAAAAAATATTTTCATTATAAGGAATTGCTCAATGGTTAGAGAAGAGGGGAGGGATATATTTGGAAATGATGCTATAAAAATTAAAAAAAGAATAATAAAAGTTAAAAAAAATTAAAGGAAGAGTGGAAGGAACCAAGGAAGGAAGCAAAGAAGAATATTCTATAACAAATTCACAACATGCTCATCCAGACTTCATTTGAAGACCTCCAGTGAGGGAGAGCTCACTACTTCCCAAGGAAGCCTATCCCACTTCTGTCAAATTCTAACCATTAGAAAGGTTTCCCAGACAATAATCCTAAACCTGTGTCTCTGCAACTTCAACCCATAACTTTTAGCTCTGCCCTTTGGAGCCAAGCTGAACAAATCTAATTGCTTTTCCACATGAGAGGCCATCAAATATTTGAATGCAGTAATCCTCTCTCTACAAAATTTTTTCTTCTCTAGGCTAAATATCTCCAGTTCCTCCAACTGTTCTCTACATGGCATGATTTTGAAACCCTGAGCTGTCCTAGTTCCTGAATGTTCTTTAGCAAAGCCTTCCCTAAATGTGGTGCCCAAAACTAAATATATAGCACTTCAGATGTAGTAGAGTACAGTGGTCTTCTTACCTCCCTCATGCTGGATATCAGATCTGTCTTAATGCAATTTTTCACTGCCATGTTATTATTTTGACCTTTATTGAGTTTATAATCCATGAAAACTACTTAGATCATTTTCCAGATTAACTGCAACCTAGACATACTCCCTTGGTTTTGTGAAGTTGGTTTCTTGAACCTGAGTTAAATACTATATTTTAGTCTCTAATGAATTTTACTTATTAGATTCAGGCCAACTTTCTAACTGGTTGCGGTCTTTTTGAATGGTGACCATCATGCTATCATGGGATTATTTGTTTATCCCTTCTAACTCTATGTCATCTGTAAACTTGATAAGTCCACTATATATGCTTTTATCTGAATCAGTTGATAAGGATGTCAAATAGCAGAAGAGCTTGGATGTATTCCTGGAATACTGTCCTGGAAATGTCCTTCCAAGTCAACCTCTTCCTTGAGATCCAATATTCAACCAGCTCTGAATCCACATAACCCACTTTAGGTTTACAACAAACCTGTGAAGTACATAGTTGAAATATTATTTTCCTCATTTTTCAATTAAAGTGAAATAATAAGGTAACCCAGATGATGTCAGAACAATAATTCAAACCCAGATTTGAAGTCTTCAAGTCCAGTGCTCTTTCCACTTCTGTTGATTCCCTAGTCTATTGTCTATGTACCAAATACCGTCCCTTTCCCCATGATTCCTTTGTGTTCACATGGTTTGAATTTCAAGGAAGAAACAAATAACCTTTTGTGAGTTTCCTGGCTTGGTACAGGTTAGAAGGAAGAATGCAGTGGGCTACAGTGCTTGCTTTGCTTAATCCAGAAATTACATAAGGCACATGGAGGGTCACATTACATACTCTACACTGCCGGAGCACTAGCTATGGCAGTTCAGCAGAGGAACTGAGTTCAAACCCTGCCCCTGACACTTTCTACCTATTACATTGGACAAATGATTTAACATCCCTAGGTCTCAGTTTCTTCTCCTATGAAATGAAGCAGTGGGACTAAGGTGACCTCGGAGGTATCTTTCAGGTCTAGGTCTATGATTTTGTCAGAAGCTTCAGAAGAACTGTCAGGTTGGAAGGTTTTCAGAAGAGTTTTGCTTTGTGTCAGCCATGGAACAAGACAGGAAAACTTCTCTTTCCTCCTCCTCTTACCCCAAACTTTGCATTTCCTTTCAGGCTATAATGTTTGTCCAGGATGTTAATATAGCACTTAGCACAATGCATGGCACATTGTAGGTGCTTAGTAAATGTTTGTTGATTGATTATTGATTCATGAAGAGAAATGGGTTCTAGCTGTTGGATGGGATATAGCAGATTTGGCTTGGAGCTGGTCGATATGGTGATGTGATGAGAACACTTTTCTGTTCATTTATATCCTAGAAATTCTTTACCTCCTAAGATGCACAGTCAGAAAAAGCAGCTCAGAAACTTGTCACAGGATCAGAAGAGTTAAGAGCTGGAAGGGACATTCGAAGTCATTTTACAGATAAGGAAAGGGACTCAGAGAGCTAAAATAACTTGGGTTAGGTCACACAGATGGTAGATCTTTTTAGATTTTCTGTTCCCAGACCAATTACACTGTACTAGAATGAAAGTTCCTGGAGAGTAGGGTTTGTTCCATTCTTTGTACCTTTTTATATCCCCAGAACCAAGCATTGGATGACACATAGTAGGCAAGTGATACTTATTGTTTAACTGGCCACACTGTCATAATACAATCTCCCGGCAAGTTAAAGAAATTGCAATTCAGTTTCTGGTCTAGACTTCATGGTCCAAAACCCAGGGTCATCAAAGGAGTTGAGTGTTGGAGTACTCCAACCCAGCACGTTCAGTTGACGAAGTCCAAGCGCTAAAAACCAAAGGTCTTCTGCTAGGGAGACTGCTTTGTGTTCTGAAAATTCTAGGCTTTTAGATGCTGCTGGCTGGCTGTTTATGAATGAGTGGATGGCACTGGCAGAGTCACTGCTAGGAGATTGTATGAGCCCCTACTGAAGGCAGTTAAAAACAAAAGCAGCTTCTCAACCTTACAAAAAGACCACTGGCTATGGAGTCAGAGAACTGGTATAACTCCTGCTTTTGCTATTTCATTAAATTCATTCAGTAAACATCGATTAAGAGCCTGCAGTGTTTGGAACACTGTACTGGGCACTAAAGAAGATACAAAGTTCTTGCCATCTTAGAACTTACAATTTAGTGAGGAATAAGGCACAGTACAATGCAATACAACAACCATCTATTAAGGAACAATCCAGTACCACAAATATTTATTAGAGGCAGCTAGGTGGCAAAATAGTTTGAGCACTAGAGTTCAGAAGACCTGAGATCAAATCTAGCCCTTAGATGCTTTTCAGTTGTGACTCTGGGCAAGTCATTTAACCTCTATCTGCCTCAGTTTCCTCATCTGTAAAATGGAAACAATAATACTACCAACTTCCAAGGGTTTTGTAAGGGTAAAATGAGCTAATATTTGGTAAGTGCTTTATAAGCTCTAAAGTGCCAAATAAATGTGGTTTTATTATATTGTTGTTATTGTACTGTTGCTATTATGTTGTTGCTACTGTGACCAAGTATAGAGCAATGTGCTAGCTAATGGGAGAGGTACAAAGGTTAAAGTAGACTATCTCTGCATTTAAGACATTTCTAGCCTAATAAGGCACTGCCTGTGTATCCCTTGCTGGTCCTCAGTTTCTTCTTTTGTAAAATGAGGAAGTTAAGATACCTATCTCTAAAGCTCTTTCCTGATTAGATAAATTGCTTCACTGGTGCGATCCTCTGTGTCCTCACCTTTCAAATGAAGGGGTTGAACTCTGAGATCCCTTCTAGGTTTAAGTCCTTAATCTTCTATGATCTAAGAGCTATCTCAGAAGCTTTGGCAGATCAAAAGAAAGAAGAATAGGGGAGACATGCAATAAACTTTAAGGTGGAAGCAAGGCACAAAGGCAGATTGTTTCTAGGCACACAGAATCCTGGGAGCAGGAAGTGGCGTTGCCCATATAATTTGCTGGGTAACTGCTTCATGTCAGAGCTGAGCTTTAGAAAAGATGAGAAATATTTCCTTAATGTGAACTTGACTTAAGCCTTCTTGTCTTTAATATTGATTGAGATGCTAATTTCTCTGTTCCCTAATTCCATGACTTTGGAAAAGGAAGATGGTTTCAACTCCCTGACAAAAACAAACATAAATACAGATAGTCAGATAGACATACATAGTACTTTAAAGTTTTCATAGCACTTTATAGAGGGCAGCTAGGTGGCTCAGTGGTTTGAAAGCCAGGCTTTGAGACCAGAGGTCCTGGGTTCAAATGTGACCTCAGACACTCCCGGTCTGTGTGGCCCTGGGCAAGTCACTTAACCCCCTTTGCCTGCCCATCCCATACTGCTCTTCTGTCTTAGAACCAATACCTAGAATTGATTCTAAGATGGAAGGGTAAGGTTTTGGGTTTTTTTTCCTTAAAACACTTTACATTATTATCTCACTTGAGACTTCCAACAAGCCTATTAGGTACTTGCTAGCGAGAGGAGGCTGGGTTCTTAACCTGGGGGTTGTGAACCTGTTTTAAAAAATATTTTAATAATTGCATGTAATTATAATTGATTTCCTTTATAATCCTATGCATTTTATTTTATGCATCTAAAAATATTTTTCTGAGAAGGGATGAATAGGTTTCATAAAACTCCCATAATAAAAAAACAGGTTAAGAGTTCCCATACATTATTATCCCCATTTTTGGAAGCAGCTAGTGGGTGCAGTGGATAGAGCACTGGGCCTGGAGTCAGAAAGACCTGAGTTCAAATGTGACTTCAGACATTTACCGGCAGTGTGACCCTGAGCACAGTGTCTGATCTTGCAAAAAGTGACAAAGGCAGGAAATGAACTCATGGTTTTCAGACTCTAAGTCTGGCACACTATCCTACAATGCCTCATTGACTCTAAACTTAATAATACAGTAATGTTAGCTTATATTTCTATAATATTTCATATTCTTCAGGGTAGTTCATGGTTATTTTATAATTTTATTTGTATCAAAATCCCATAAGGTAAGTGCTGCAACCATTATCAACCTCATGTTACATATGACAAGGAAACTGAGGCATAGAAGTCAGGAAGTCATAATATCTTATGGTGGGGGAACTGAAAGGAGGCCAGTTTGACTGGGACAGAATATCTGAGAACACTACAAATACCATTGGAGAATTAGGTGGGAGCCATCCCCCCACCCCTCCTGTAGCTCATCTGTTGCTGACTTTTGCATTTGATTTTCCTAACCACCAGGGATTTTAAGATGCAATAATATTGGCCTCTGGGAATTTTATAGACTCAACTTTCACTCGGCAAGAGTTAATGACCCTAATGTACAGGCAAAATTATGTAACCTCCTCCAGAGAATGTTCATTAGTTTGGGACTAGGATTAGAGATGGCAAAAGATATAGAGTTGGTAACTCATGAACCATGGAAGGACAAGGGCAAGCACAAAATGTTAAAGGCTTTAAAAATACCCATTAGCTGAGATAACTGATATGTCCCTTTTTCTTTCAGGACCAGTGACCCATGGGACCAGACCTTTATATGCCTAAGTGTAGGGATCAACTAATATAGCAACAAACATTAGATTTTTTTTTTTATGGCAAACATATATACACATATATTTTAAATTAATTGTAAAAAGAAACTTTAACTTTGTTTTTAAAATTTTTGAGTTCCAAACTTTCTCCCTCCATCTGCTTCCCCCTCCCTGAGATGGTAAGCAATTAGATATAAATTATCCATGTGCAGTCATTTAAAACATATTTGCATATTAGTCATATTGTTAAAACAGACCTCCTCTCCCCAAAAAGAAAAATAAAGAGTTTTTAAAATGATGCTTTTTTCTGCATCGAGACTTCATCAGTTCATCAGGTGGTGGACATCATTTTTCATCCTAAGTCCTTCAGAATTGTCTTCAATCATTGTACTACTGAGAATAGCTAAGTCATTCACAGTTTAAGATACTATGATGTTCTCCTGGTTCTGCTCACTTCACTCTGCACCAGTTTATGTAGGTCCTTCCAGATTTTTCTGAAATCTTCCTACTCATTGTTTCTTATAGCTCAATAGTATTCCACCACAATCATATACCATGACTTGTCCAGCCATTCTCCAGTTGATGATATCCCCTTAATACTAATTCTTTACTACCACTAGAAGAGCTGCTAGAAATAATTTTTGTAAGAATTTTTCCATTTTTCCCTTCTCCTTGATATCTTTATCAACAAGCATTATTAAGCTCCAGGTATCATGCTATGTGCTAGAGATACAAAGGCAGAAATGAAACCCTTTGTAGAATTGAAGAATTTCTATTTTATACAACAGGAGTTCTTTATTGTTTGTTTGTTTGTTTTAGAATCAATACTACTGTGTATTGGTTCCAAGGCAGAAGAGTGGTAAGGGTTAGGTAATGGGAGTCAAGTAACTTGCTCAGGGTCACATGGGAGATCCTGGGTTCATATATGGACTCAGATACTTCCCTAGGTGTATGGCCCTGGGCAAGTCACTTAACCCAAGTTGCCTAGCCCTTACCTCTCTTCAACGGTGGAACTGACACTTAGTATTGATTCTCAGGCAGAAGATAAAGGGTTAAAAAAAAAAGATCTAAGCACACAAAATAAAAGGTGAGGGTCATGGAGAATTTTTCAGTCTGGAGATCACACGGTTCCCTCTTCTCTCAGTTGTCCTAGGAATCTGCTGCCTGACTTTGCTTAGTCCAGACATTACATAAGTCCCAGGGAGAGTCATATTACACACTCCTCATTGCTGGAAACATTGACAAGAGCCAGCATATGCTGCATCCTTAGTTCCCCCTGGACTCAGAGCTAAAGCCTCCTTCTCTGGATCACTCAGAATCTCTGGGCATAGTTAGGACCGTAAAGGTAGAGGTGTCAATCCTACACTTACCTTGTCATCACTATGTAGTCCTAGAATATTAAAACTGAAAGGAATCTTGGAGATAATCTCATCTAACACCTTTATTTTCCAGAAGAGGAAAGTGAAACTCAGAAAGGGCAAATCATTTGCCCAATGCCACTGGAGCAAATGAGTGCCAATCAGGGTTCCACCAGAACTAAGACCTTCTCATTCTAAGTTTAGTGTTCTTTTTTTTTCCCATGCCACATTGCTATTAACTTGGTTCCATGAAGGATAGTTTTGGCTGACTTAACCTTTTAACTGGGTCCCCATACCAGATGATCTGAAGGAATATCTGAATACGGATCATGTAAAAGTCTTTCATCTCACCTCCCATCTTTCTCTGTCATTTGGAGGAATTTGGTATGCTAAAGAGAAAAATAAAGGAATTGAAGCTTTGTTGTGGTTACCAGGTCCTATTTGCCCAAACCAACCATAACTGACATCCCCTGCATTCTATCCTTCACCCACTTCAGATACATGATGATGTATTTCATTGAACTCCAGGTCACTCTTCTTCCTTCCTCAAAGAATTCAATACCTGGCCCACCATTTTTCTTTCTATCCTAATTTTTGTGTATCATACCAGTAAACTTAAAATTTGACCTTTTGAACACCCCAGCTTCCTAGTTCATAAAATTCATCAATTCTCATTACCTGTATCTTCTTCAGTCACTGTTGGGGTGATCATATCCCAAACCTCATCATTTTACCATCATCCCAAACTATATCACAACTCTAATCTTGAATTCTGAAATTTCTCCTTTAGTCATAATTTCCACTCCTTCCATCTCTGTCTTACTTTTCCTAAACCTATTCATCTTAATTGCAATCCCTAGTCCTTTTATCTCTCCTGATCCTGCCTACCCATTACCTTCGGTTTGGCCTCATTCGCTCCTTCACAATCGTGATCCCATATTTAATCAGTTTAATAGGATTCTGTTCTCTACATTCATGTGCAATAATTTGGTCAGTCATTCTCCAGTTGATTGGCAATCCCTTACTTTACACGTTTTTTGGCATGACCAGTTTGGGTATTTGTTTTATTTAAGTCATTCAGTCAATTAACATTTATTCATCATCCTAAGTGTCAGGCACAGAGCTAAGATCTGCGTATAAAACAAAAGGCAAAAGATTGTCCTGCTCTCAAGGAGTTCACAGTCTAACAAACATGAAAAATCTGTGTACAGAATAGCTTTGTACAGGATAAATTGGATATCATCAAGTCAGGGAAGGCATTAGAATTAAGGAAAATTAGGAAAAATGTCTTGTAGAAGGTGATATTTCAGCGGAGACTTGAAGAACATCAGGAAAGCCAGGAGGCAGAGGATGTCATGTGAGTGACAGCCAGAAAAAGTGTCTGTCAGGAGGTGGCATCTCTTGTTTGAAGCACAATAAGGAGGCCAGTGTCACTGGATCAAAGAGTCTTTGGGAAGCAAGGTCCAGGGGAGATGTAAGATATAAAATGACTGGAAAGGTGTAAAAGGGCAAGTTTTGAAGGGGTTTGAATATTAGAGTATTTTATCTCTGAATCTCTGATCTGAACAGTGCTTTAGAAAGATAACTTTGACAGCTAAATGGAAGATGAACTGGAGTAAGAAAAAAACTTGTGGCAGAGAGGCCAGATGTAGGTGATGAAGCCTTACCTGAGGGTGGTGACAGTGTCATATGCCAAACACGTTACAATAAGGGCAAATGCCAAACATGTTACAACAGACCTTGGCAACAGATTAGATATAGGGCAGTAATAGAGAGTTCAGAGCTGAGGATGACACCTAGATTGGGATCCCAAGCACCCAGGAGGATAGTGGTACCCTCAACAGCAACAGGCAAGTTTGGAAGAGGGGAGAATTTAGGGAGAAGGATGATGAGTTCCGTTTCAGACATAATGAGTTTAAGGTATTTACTGTGCATACTTATTACATCAGCTTTGTTTTTCTTTTTTCTCCCCTAGTGGTGGGGGGATTGGGAGGTAGAGAAAACAGTTGTTAACTGGGGGAAATCTTTAATTAAAAAATATTCTCTCCTCTCTTCTTAACTCCTTACCCTTTGTTTTTGTTCTGTTGTGATTCATGGGCTCCCATACCTTTTCTCAAGCTACTGAACATTTCTGGAGGAAGTCAAAGAGGAGCAGGCACTGTTAATTCATTTTACAGAATTTCAACTGGATCCTCATCACTTCAGTGAAATTTTTTTACCTTTTCCTGATTGCTTATCATGCTCTCTGCAGTGATTATTCTGAATATACTCTTCCTCAAGTCTCCCCAAACACCCTTCATTCTCAATGGATGACATCTTTATTAAGAAAGCTGTGGCTAACTGTTGAGGTCCATCCTCCCACATTTCCATTGTTCTGCCATTCAGAACTGCTCTATGTCATTTCCCATGCCTTCCTTCCCACAGCTAATCTTTCTATTTGTATCTCTCATGCCATATCTATAATCTTTTTTTTTACCTTGCCCTATTGATCATTCCTTCCCTCCCTCTCTCATTTTTAATCTCAGTTTGTCTGCAAGTTCTTTTCTGCTACTGCCTACAAACATAGTCAAAGCTCCTCCATTCTTAAAAATATAACAAATAACCCCTTATTTGATCTTGTCATCCACTCAAACTATCATCCTGTATTTCTCTATCTTTTCACTGCCAAACTACTATAGTCAACTACACTGTCTCACTATTTCCTTCTCACAACCCCTTATGATATACCTTCTGAGACTATCAGTCTTCTGAACCTACTCCCTGGAAAGTGACCAGTGAATTCAACTGCTAAACCTGATGCCTTTTTCTCAGTTCTCATGTCCTTTGGTTCTCTGCAGCTTTTGATACTCTTGACCATGCCTTCTTTTTGAATACTCTCTCATTTCTTGACTTTGGTGGATTTAAAGCTCCCTCCTCAATATCTGCTGGTTGTAAGATCATGGGCAAGTCATTTCAGTTTCTTCATCTGAAAATGAAGATAATAATACATTCAGTACTGATCTCACAGAGTTGTCACACTCAGCTGCAATGACACATGTGAAATGCTTTGCAAAAACTTGGAAATAGAGTCATTTTTGTGATTATGATCAGTGTCTATAAATACTACTCTAATCTCTCTCAAAATCCTCAATCTCAAAATCCAGTTCATCTGCAAAATCCTGCCGAATATTTTCATATGAATGTACTGTCAGCATGTCAAACTCAGCATATCCAAAATGAAACTGCTTATCTTTCCCATTAGACCCATATCTCCACCTCTGAACTTCCTTATTTCCATTGATGGCAACTTTATCTTTCTATTTATCCCAGTTGGCAAAATCTAAGTTATTTGTAACTCATTTCCTTACCTACAAATCTAATCAGTTGCCAAATACAGTCACTTTTACCTAAAGACATTTCTTGCATCTGTCCTCATTTCCCTACTTATAGAGCTACCACCCTAGTTTTGAGCCTTATTTCCCACTTGGATTATTGTGTAGTCCAATAGTTCCTAAATATGGCTTCCTGTCTCTAAATCTTTCTCTTATTCAATTGATCCTTCATACTATTGCTGAAGTAAACTTCTTAAGATATAGGCTTGACAGTGTTCAAAAACATTAAATACCTTCCCATTGCTTCTAATATAAAATATAAACTCCTCAGATTGTCACTTAAGGCTCCCCTATAATTTGATCTTCCTGGTATTATTTCATAGTATCCCTTTTCACTCATTCAGTATTCCTATCAATCAACCACTATTTATGAAGTACCTACTATGTACCAAGCACTCTGCTAAGCACTGGAGATGAAAGTACAAAGAATGAAACAAACCCTACTCATAAAGTGCTCATATTCTAAGGCAGTTCAAATTGGAATATTTGTGTAACATGTTCCCAGAACTCATCATTCCAATCTCCCATTTCTACATATTTACAAGAGCTGTCCCCCATATTTGGAATGAACTCCCTTCAAATCTTTGCTTTTCTGATTTCTTGTCTTCCTTCAAGGCTCAGTCCAGGTGTCAACTCCTCTGTGAATGAATGAATTTACTGACTTCCCTATCTCTTCAGTTGGTAGTGGTTATTTGAAAACCAAAAGTAAGCTCTCATACAGAGATCAGAAGAAGTGTATGAGGACACTCTCAAGGTCTCTCTGAAGAACTGTGGTATTGACTGGGAGACATGGGGGATACTGGCACAGGATTATCTGACTTGGAGTACTTGAATCAAAGGAGGTACTGTGCTCCATGAGCAAAGCAGAATTATGTTAGCCCAGAAGAAACAAGGAATCTGCACATTTAGAAACATTTTCATCCCAAATGTTCATATAGATTATATGTACACAGGCCTTTGGTGCTCATATTAGTCTGATCAGCCACATCTGCCACTATCTGTTGATTCCAATGTAGTGATGCCATTTTGGTCCTCTTCAGGTATAAAAGACAACCACCAATGAGAATCTCCTCAGTTTTTTCCTGGTGTCATACATAATTTATCTTTCCAGTATTATTATATGGCTCCGAATCAGAAACCAGAATCACTGAAGAACTTAAATTGAGCAGCACTGCAAAGGAAATAGAGAGACATATGGTAGGTATGTATACAAGGCAACATGTTACCAACCAAGAATTACACAAAAGAGGCAAGATAAAGCATGTGATTAGAGGCACGAATCACCAAAATCAAAGATGAGTCAGCCTAAGCCATGAAGGACAACATATGAACAACTCACATGCTCCATTAGTAGTAAGTCATGAAATGTCAAGAGGACTTGGATAAGAGTAGCCTCAGAAAAAAGGGAAAGGGGGGCACTTAGGTGGCTCAGTGGACTGAGAGTCAGGCATGGGAGGTCCTGTATTCAAATGTGAACTCAGACATTTCCTAGCAGGGTGACCTTGGACAAGCCACTTAACCCCCATTGTTTAGCCCTTATCACTCTACTGCCTTGGAACCAATACTCAGTATTGTTTCTAAGATGGAAGGTAACAGTTTTAAGAAAAAAAGACAAGAATGTTATGGCCTGAAGCATTAGAGAAAGTACTTTCATCAATGAGGTGAATTAAAGTATTGCAAAAAATCTTCATCTTCTTATGTGTTGTCTTCCACCAGAAGAATATAAAATTCTTGAGGTCAGAGACTAGGTGGTTTTCATTTTTGTATCCATAGTGCCTAGAAGAGTATCTTGCACATAATAGGCATTTAATAAATGTTTCATTGAGCTGATGCTCAGGATACAGGACAAATTAACTGAGGGCAGATCTGCTATATACAGTTTGAATACCAAGTTATGCCATTCATTTTATGAAATGTGCTTGGCACATCTTTCAGGGAATCTTTCAGAAAAAAGTTCATGAACCTCATCTTTTTTTTAAACCCTTACCTTCCATCTTGGAATCAATACTGTACATTAGTTCCGAGGCAGAAGAGTGGTGAGGGCTAGGCAATGGGAGTTAAATGACTTGCCCAGGGTCACACTGCTAGGAAGTACCTGTGGCCACATTTGAATCTAGGACCTTCCATCTCTAGGCCTGGTTTCAATCCACTGAGCCACCCAGCTGAACTTCATCTTCTAAGACCTGCCGAACCATGGGATGATAGTTGATCTTGTGGACATTTTTATCTACTCTTGAGATCCTGCCAAGAACACCAAATTGGTCTGGGCTATTCTCCAATATCTATGCCAGCATTAGTTCTTTGCCAAACTAGAGGAGTGCCAAAGCAAGTGGGAGGAGATAGAAGTTTTAAACATATTAACAGACTGGCTCCAGGAATGGTAGACTCAATACACCAGTAAAAAACATGCCTACATTTTCCAGAATACAACTACTGCCTTTTCCCAGATTTTCAGTTCTGATAGAATGTCTCCCTGATCATTGGACGCAAGTAAGACTCATTCCCTGAGTTTGAATAAAGTTCTACCTGAGCCCCTATCTTTATTCACACAGACTGATTATAAACAGCTGATTATAAAGTATTCTTTATCCCAAGTTGCAAGTATGAGTTGTGTATATCTCACAGCTTATGTGTTCCTTCCATATAGCATAACTCTATGTTTACTTTTTTTTTTCTCAATTTACTCCAGTTTTTTGGTAGATTGGTAGATGTGATTTTTTATTATCATACAAAACACACTTCTATATTAGTCATTGTTGTAAGAGCAAACTCATACATAACCAAAATCCCAATATAAAAAACTGTAACTACATGGATGTGGAAGATTCTATGCTTTGATCTGCATCCACTCAACTTCAATGGTTCTTTCTTTGGAGGTGGATAGCACTCCCAGTCCTAAATCTTTCAGAATTGTTCCAGATCATTGCATTGCTGAAAGTAGACAAGTTTTCACAGTTGATCAGTGTACAATATTGCTGTTACTATGTGTGATGTTCTTCTGGTTCTGCTTATTTTGCTCTGCATTAGTTCACGTAGATCTTTCCAGCTTTTTTCTGAAGTCATCTTGTTTAAAACACAATAGTATTCCACCATCAACATGTCCCACAATTTGTTCAGCCATTCTCCAATAGATAGACATCCCTTCAATTTCTAATTCTTTGCCACCACAAAAAAGAGCTGCTATAAATATTTTTGTACAAATAGGTCCTTTCCCCTTTTTTATGATCTCTTTGGGATACAAACTGAGTACTGGTATTATAGGATCAAACAGTATACACAATTTTATAGCCCTTTGGGCATAGTTCCAAATTATCCTCCAGAATAGTTGGATCAGTTCACAACTCTACCAACAATGCTTTAGTCTTCAGTAGTTTCGTGTTGTTTTGCCACATTCCTCCCAATATGTATCACTTTCCTTTACTCTCATATTGACCAATCTGATAAGTATGAGATAGTATCTTAGTATTGTTTTAATTTGCATTAGTTTTATGATTTTTAGGTAATGCCCTTTGTTCTTACACCACAGTTATTTCATGATAAAGAATCTCCCTTCTTGAATTTCCCCATTAACAAAGAAAAATGATTCAGTAAAACTAAGCAACATAGTGAGCATGTCTGCCAATGTTTATGAAATTACACATCTACAATCCACCAAATCTCTTGTGAATGATGGGAAGTGTATTTCATTATCTTTCTCTGGGAGTGAGGTTCTCATTACAGTCAAAGCTTAAATGTCTTTTAATGATATCTTCATTTATAGTCATTGTGTATACTATTCTCTAGCTACAGCGTGCTTACTTTATTTCTACGTCAGTTCATCTGTCTTCTCATGATCATCTGAATTCCTTATGACTTTTTATACACTTCTTATGCATAATAATATTGCATTACTTCCATAAGCCACAATTTGTTCAACCATCTCCCCAAACAATAGTTACCCACTTTGTTTCCTTTTGCTGTCACAAAAAGGGCTACTATGAATATTTTGGCACATATGAATCCTTGATTTTTGTCTTTGACCTTAGTATTTATAGAAAGTAATGAGAAAATTGGATCAATTGAGAGAGATTTTTAAGAAAGTGTTCAAAGTTAATGGAGAATAAATAGTGAAATCCTAAAGAATATGTAGGTTGGAGAATAAATCATAAAAAATATAAATTCATCAAAGACAACAATGAGACAACATACCAAAATTTGGGGATGCATCCAAAGCAATCATTAGGGTAAATTTTATATCTCTAAAAAGTTTTAATAAAGAGAGAAAAAATAGAAAATAAATTGGGTTTGCTACTAAGTTTCTTCCACATAAAAACTACAACAAATATCAAAATATAAGTTATGGAAATCAAGATGAGATAAATAAAACTTAGGACAATTTATAAAAAGCTAGTTTAAAAAATTAATAAAGCATATGAACTATTAACTAATTAAAATTTTTAAAAGAAGAAAACAAAATTTCAAGACTATAATATTTTAAAAGGAGAAATCACAACAAAATAAGAAAAAATAAAGTAAATCATTAAAAACAATTTTACCTAATTATATGCCAACAAAACTGATAAATGAAAAGAATTAACATTTCTAAGACAAATACCTAGATGAATAGAAACAACAAAAAATTTAAATAACTAAATTTGAGAAAAAGAAAATTTAACAAGCCATAATTGAAGTCTCTAAGGAAAAAAAAAACCCAGACCAAATGGATTTACAAGTCAATTTTTATTAAATATTGGAAGAACAATTAACTCTAATAATATATACATTTCTTATAAAATAGAAGAAGATATGCCCCCAAAGGTATAAAGCTGGGCATACCCTTTGATCTAGCAATGCCATCACTAGGGCTGTATTCCAAAGAGATTTTTTTCAAATGGGAAATGGATTAGGAGCAGCTGGGTGGCTCAGTGGATTGAGAGCCAGGCCTGGAAATAGAAGGTCCTAAATTTAAATCTGATCTCAGACACTTCCTAGTTGTGTGACCCTGCACAAGTCACTTTAACCCCTATTGCCTAACCCTGACCACATTTCTGCTTTGGAACCAATATACAGTATTGATTCCAAGATGGAAGGTAAGGGTTTTTTTTTTTAAGGGAAAGGGAATTATTGATACAAAAAATATTTGTTATAATTTTTTGTGGTGGCAAAGAATTGGAAATTGAGGGGATATCTACCAATTGGGGAAAGGATGAACAAGTTGTGGCATATGATTAAAATGGAATACTATTGTTTTATAAGAAATATTGAGCAAGAGAATTTCAGAAAAACCTATAAAGACTTACATGAATTGATGCAAAATAAAGTGAGCAGAACCAGGAGAACAATAAACACAATAACAGTAATATTGTATGATGATCAATTGTGAATGACTTAGCTATTCTCAGAAATGCAATGGTCCAAGACAATTCTGAAGGGCTTATGATGTAAAATACTATACAATTCTAGAGAAAAAATTGGTGGAATCTGAATCCAGATCAAAGCAGACTATTTTTATTTCTTTATTTCTTCAGTGAGGTTTTTTATATGTGTCTTCTTTCACAAAATGACTAATATAGATTTTTTTTGCATGTTTTGCATGATTTCACATATATAACCTATATAATATTGTTTACCATCTCAGGGAAGGAAAAGGAAGAAAAGAGAATTTGGAACTTCAAATTTTAGAAAACTAATATTAAAAATTGTTTTTACATGTAATTGGGGGAAAATATTAAAATGAAAAAATTGCAAAAACATATCTTACCAAATTCCTTTTAAGGACAATTATGGTTCTTATATCTAAGTAGGGTGATACAAATCAGAGAAAGAAAACCATATCTCTAATGAAAATCTATATGATATTGAAAAAATATTAGCAGAGTGGATATAGCAACATGACAAAAGTTTCACTCTATATCCAAATTTAATTTACACAAGCTATTTTCCCAGAAATTCTATGGTTGTTCAATAATAGGGAAACTATGAACATGATAGACTATGTTAATAACAGAAACATAAAAAATCATAGGATCATATCATTAAATTAATTTTTTTTTACTAAAAGCATTATCCATTTACATTAAAACCATTAAAATGCATAGGAATAGATCTTTCTTTAATATGATAAATACTCTATTGAAACCCCTATCTATAATGGAGAAACCCTGCAATGTCTTTTCCAGTAAGATCAGGCATAAATCGAGAATGCCCATTGTCATCACTGTTATTAGATTCAGTTCTAGAAATGTTAAGTCTAGAGGTAAAGTAGGTAAAAGAAGTTGAGGGAATAATAGGTATGAAGGAAGAAAACTTGCCACTTTTTGCAGATGATATGATGATTTACATAGAAAACCCTAAAGACTCAATTAAAATTAATTAATTAAGTCTTTATATATCTATCTAAAATTAATTGAAGCTGTAACTTCAGTAAAGTAACAGGTTATAAAATAAATCCACAACAAATTATTAGTCTTTCTCTGTTACCAACAATACCCAGTAGGAAGAGATAGTCAAGTCAACGATAAACATTTATTAAGCATTTACACTGTACCAGGCAGGGGGCAGCTAAGTGGTTCATTGAATAAAGTGCTGGGACCAGAGTCAGGAATATTGATCTTCCTGAGTTCAAATCTAGCCTCATAAACTTAGCTTTGTGGCCCTGGGCAAGTTTTCCTCATCTGTAAAATGAACTGGGAAGGAAATGGCAAACCATTCCAATATCTTTAAGACCAAGAAAACTCCAAATGGGATCCTGAATAGTTTGACACAACTAAAAAAAATAACTGAACAAAAAATGTGCCAGAAACAGTGTTAAATGCTGGGGATACAAATACGAACAAAGGGAAAGTCTGAGAGAAGGATGGCAAATCCAGAGAATGAAAGACAGCTTCTCCTATTGGTAATTTCTCATTTTGTGGAAGAGATCCCAGACCAGCCAACTTTTACTCCATTGAATTTGCCACCATGCTTCACCTATCTTTCCCTTTGCCCCTTATACCAGTGCATTTCTCCCCAAACCTCCATTTAGAGGAAGGTTCCAGATAAGACATGTTTTATTCTTCATACTATGCGCCATCTAGGTATCTTCTTCTCTCTGCCCAAAATTTTTTAGCTATCTTTTCTATGGTCTCTCCCTTGTCCCCCATAATTAAAATATAAAGTTCTTTGAGGAAAAGATTGTCTTTCCTTTTTCCTTATATTCCATTCCCCCGAATTTTTCACAGTGCCTGAGACATAGACAACATTTGATAAATACTTACTGACTTGACTTGATCAGTGGGAGAAAAGGGCCACAGGGGGCACAGGGAGAAAGCAACTGAGGCATAGAAGCAAATATTCCATATAGTGAAGTATGGCTAGTCTGAGCCCTTCATCAAAAGGATCTGGGAGGAACTTGCAAGTAGGAGAAGGAGGATGCAAAGGAAGAGAAGAAGAAATTTAATTCATAATAACTACAGAATATATAAAATAGCTCGAAGTCTGACTATATAAGAAATATATGGGAATTAATGTGAATACAACTAGAAAATGCTTTTTTACAGAAATAAAGATAGCTCTAAATCATTGAAAAGATACTAACTGCTACTAATTGGGTTTGCTAATATAATAAAAATGACAATAGTATGTAAATTATTGATTCATTACCATATAAAACTAGCAAAATGTTATTTTATAGAACTAAATAAAACACTAACAAAATTCATTGTAAGAACAAAAGGTCCAGAATCTCAAGGAAAACAATGAAAATAAAGTGGAAAGGAAGGTAACTCAGGAATATCAGAACCAAGGATCTCAAATTTTAAGCTAAAATAGGTCCTGGCGGCCATTGAGTCTGATGCACTTATTTTGGAGATTAAGAAACTAGGACACAGATTAGTTAAATGAACTTTCTAGGGTCACACATTCAGTAAGTAGCTAAGGCACTATTGGAACCCTAGAATTCCTGACTCTAGGTCCAGTTCCCACATGATGTCTATCAAATTAGATCTCAAACTATACTACCAAATAGTCATCATCCAAACTATTTGGTACTGGGGTAGCAAGTTTTCTCTAAACTCATTATCCAAGTGTTGGGTTGGTCATATCTCACCCACAGGGCCCTAAGGGTACCCATGAGGGGTTAGGGTGTCTCATTCAATGTTTTTCAGCTTGAACCCTCATGAGCTTTGTTCCCTCCACTGTTAGCCACGTATTAGTTATTAACCAATAATCATCAATTAGTTTTTTAAAGTTATATTGACTTTAAAGATGCAGCAAGAACAGAAATACAAACATCACACTCTTCCCTTCACTATCTCAAGAGTATATTCTCCCTAATGCTACCTCAACACTTGAGAGAATGGACTCAGATTTAAGGCACTTTCTGTACAGTATTGTTCTCATCAAGTTCACACCTGAATGGTGCCTGATGATTTCCCATTCTGCTGGGTCCCAAAGATTGCTCATCACTCTTTGGGATATCAGTGATGAGTTGAATGCAAAACCTGATATGGACTCACTCTACTCCAAGATCCCCAGATCACAGATCAATAAGTCAAGCTTGGTTAGGGAGAAGGGTAGAGATTTCTTTCCTTAGAGCATTGTCTCTCACCAGATGCCTTCCAGCAAAAAGTTAACCAAAGAGAAGTCCAACCAAGAGAGGGACTGAGGCTCACTCAGAACTGCCAAAGGTGCTCTCAGTTCTGGTTCTGAAGTTGTAGCCAATCAAAGAGGGTTTCTGCCCATCACAAGATTAATACTTACAGTTTACAGTTACAGAATAACAATAATGATCCAAAGTCCCTTCGAGGCATTTCCATTACACGTTATTACAACTAATGGAAGCAGGCTCCTCTGCTTCTTTCATGTGGGGAATTATATCTGCAGCATGCTGTACATATGCCAATTGTTGGTATTGGTGACTGAAAAATAGAAAAATTGATCAGTGGAAGAGATTAGATAAACAAGATCCAGAAACAAGCAAACAAAGTGTTCAATTAATCCCCCCAAACACCAACTACTGTGATAAAAACTCACTTCTGGGAAAAAATTTAATTCCAAATCTTTGACTAATTCACACCCCAATAATGGAATATTAATTGATCTTCTTGTATTCTATCCAACTTTGACTAGTTCTGTATTTTTATCATCTTTGCTATTTAGAGGAGTGTGAGATAAGTTGTTTTTTTATTTTAATTTCTCTTTTAATGAAATTATTTAGAAACTATTTTCACATAGTTGGTGATATTTTCTAGTTATTTTGAAAATTGATTGCTTATATCTCATGCTTACTTATCAATGAGTAATGTCCCTATATATTATATATTTGTATGGATTCCATATATATTTTGGATATCATACTTTTTATCAGATATAGTCATTAATGAAATTTGCCTATAGCTCTTTTTTTTTTCCCCTATTCCTCCCAACTTTGGATAAAATGGCACATTGTCTCTTAAATGGAGTTTGGTAGAGTACCTTTATAGAACTTTTCAAGAGTATTTGTAGCATAGATATTATTTGAGAGAAGCTCGAATATAATAGAGAGAGGCCAGCCTAGGATCTTGAAGACCTCAACTTAAGTTCTGCCCCTAATATTTATCAGTTGTATGTCCATGGACAAGCTATATAATCTCTCAATATCCCCAGGTGATTTTTCTATTCTATTATATCTATAATATTCTATTATCCACAATTTCTGCAAATTATGGATAAAATTGTCGATTTGCTTAATTGGAGGACTTCCCTCACCAATAAAAATCACAAATACCTAACCAACAACAATGGGAAAAGATACTAATGCTTTTTAAACATTTTATATAATTCATTTGTTAATCCATCTGTACTATAGGTATTTTTCTATGGTAGTTCATTTTTGGCTTGCTAGCTTTCCATTTCTGAGTTTGAGTTGCTTAATATTTCAATTTCTGGTGTTTGTAATTTGGACACTTCACATTTTTAAAATAATTGTTTTGTTTTGTTTTAAAGTACACAGTTTTGTTGTGCTTGTTCCTCTAAGTGACTTCAACAGAAAAAATCAATATCATAGGGAGAAAGAGTTACTTGTGGTCAAAACTGCATTTGAGATATGGAGAAAATACCCTTTAGGGTCCTCATCATTATCCATAGTTATACAAAATACATTATACAGCAGAAAAGGTGCTGGATTTGTAATTAGAAAAACTGGATTTGAATACTGTTTCTGCTTCTTAGTGGCTGAAAGGAACCGTTGGTAAGTCTCTTCATTTCTTAGGGCCTTATCTTCCCTGTCTGTAAACAAATGGATTAAGTGATGTCTAAGATTCCTTTCAGCTTTAAATCCTCTGTCCATCCATTCAACTAACATGAATTGAGTGCTATTGAAAAAACATTTTTTTTATTAGATTTAACTTGTACATCCCTTTCACTCTAGGAAACTGAAACCAGGATGCAAACAAAGGCCTTCTTATTTAAAGCTCTTTCCACTACATCACACCAGGGATGACATGGCCTGAGAACTAGAGCTCCATACTTTCTACTACATTGGTTTATTGGTTGTTGTCCTTCAAACTAAAAGAAGACCAAAATTATATCACTGGTGGTCTTTCAACTTGAGCATAAATTGGATTTAAGTGAGGCAGAGTTGCACAAAGTCAGAGGTCTCATTTTCTCTTCCAGAGACATTGGTCCAGTAGTAAGACCAAAGTCAATACAACTGGTGCAACACAAATCATCCAGCTCAAATTTTTCAATCTTCAACAGTCATCTAAATATGCCCACCCCTGGGTTACCTCTCCTGTCTTTCCATGCTCATTTTCTTGCCATTCGTTGATTACATGCTCAAAGACTGCAAACAATACTAATATAAGCCTCAGCAAAACATAAAGAACAGGGTATATTGAATTCTAAAATTAATCATACCACTACTTCCAAAGACAAATAATGATTTATTTGGTTGTTTGATGTTTCTTATCACCCATATTTCTGTTCCTTTTTATTAGTACAGATAATCGTGAGCTGACCCTCTTTCACTTTTTTTCTAATTCAACCTTCTCTCAGTTTCTCTTTCATAAACACACATAATGCTTCAGGACATCCCCAAATGATTTTTCAACAATTATACAATACCCCCAAACAACTAAGTAAAACAAAGTAAGACAGATTACAACTAAATGTATACATAAATTTACATGCTTTTGATTTCTTTTTGTTAAATGAAAGGAATAATGTTTTCTTTTTATTTTTGGAGATTGGGTCTCCATATCTTGCTTATGCTGCAAGTGTGGGCAATTTGCAGGCTGAATGAAATTACTTATTAGTAAATGAGACAAATTGCCCACACTTGGGCAGCCTGTGGCCTGTTCTCAGCAATTCATTGTATCAGTATCAAACTTAGTATAACACCCTTTCATGGGCTATAATATTTAATGGAAATTGCATAGAATTGAAGAGGTACAGGGAATAAGGAAGGTTTTGTAACAGGGAATGGAGGAGTTGAAGGGAGAGGGGGAATATGGCTGCTGGTGAGGTAAAAGGAGATATCTCCTGCTGAGAGGCTATCTTTGAAATTGGGGTTCCTGAGAAATGAGTCACCTATGATAACCTGAGGGGTGTCTTCTCTATTGATTGATGTTGAAGATACCTCAGAGCAGGTAAGCTTCCCTAGCCTTCCCAAGACAGAGGTCTCCCAGCATGGGTCCAATAAGGACCGTTTATGATTGAATGGCTATCCTGAGGTTCTGCTCCCTCTATGTTCCCCTGAAATGATAGTCCTCTTATCTGATTGCAGTTATTCCAATAAAGATGAATTTTAATAACAAGTTTGGATTGGGGAGGTATCAGGGAAGAGGGAATCGGGATTTCTCTAGATTGGGTTCAAGTCTCTCTCAGCTTTTGAGCTGAGGCCAGGCCTCGCAGGCTGGTGGAAGGTTTGTCTTATTCCTGTCTATGCTAATCTGTGCTGGCTTTCTTAAGTTCAAAGACTTTAGCAGTAGACAGCAAGAGGAAGAAAAGGTTCTGACTTTCAGAGCTGGTTGGGTCTGTCTCTTTGGGCTGATGCCCCTAAAGACCGGCCTTACAGTTCAAACTGCTCCCCTTAAATCCTTTTGTTCAATGACACAATCATAGAAATCCAGGTAGGACACACAGCTGGGGAAATCCAGGAATAGAGGAACTTCTATCCCGAGACAGGGAGAGAGGCTCCTTCCAGTCTGAGGGCCAGGAGAGACAGAGCCAGTCAGGAGACCAATTGCCCCTCCTAGTTGCCTCTCCCCCTTCAACTGTCATTGCTGTGCATCAATTTCACTCTAACCTTCTAACTGCTGTTTGCTCCAACTCAGTGGCAGAAAGTCCAGAACTTCCTTCAGTTTTCCTTTCCACAAGGCTTAGCACAATGAAACTCAGAACTCCTGAACTCAAGCAATCCACCAGTCTTAGGAGTGTGTACCATCATGCCCAGCCCTTCTTTATAAGTTAATTCTGGGGGGCAGCTGGGTAGCTCAGTGGGTTGAGAGCTAGCCCTAGAGATGGGAGGTCCTAGGTTCCAATCTGGCCTCAGACACTTCCCAGCTGTGTGACCCTAGGCAAGTCACTTGACCCCCATTGCCTAGCCCTTACCACTCTTCTGCCTTGGAGCCAATACACAGTATTGACTCCAAGACGGAAGGTAAGGGTTTAAAAAAAAAAAAGTTAATTCTGGAATCATTCTTTATATCTATCTATCTATCTATCTATCTATCTATCTATCTATCTATCTATCTATCTATCTATCTATCTATCTATCTATCTATCTATCTGACCTTGATTTGCTATTGAAAATTGTCTCCCTTTACATCAGTGGTTCTGAACCTTTCTAATGCCATGACCCCACAATACAGTTCCTCATGTTGCAGTGGCCCCAAACCAAAAAATTATTTTGGTGTCTACTTCAAAACTGTAATTTTGCTACAATTATTATTTGGAATGTAAATACCTGATATGCATTATGTATTCTCATTGCTACAAATTGAGAGGTTGAGAACTGCTGCTTTACATAGTCACAGTAGTTGTATCAATGGACTCTTTCAAGCTTGATAGGACCTGCTAGAGCTTGTGCTTCACTAACATAACCTTCAAGAACCCAGGATCACCTCCAGAGCACAGTGAGTCATCAATAGAGGACTCTGTTGGAGAAGAGGGAAAGAGAAAAGAGGAAATAAGGTGTTAATGTTTCCAGAGAAGAGCAATTAGAAACTTTAGTACTTAGGTTCCATTTGCACTGCTTTTGTTAACTTTAATTATGTACTATTAACTTGAAGTAAGCTTTTCTGACTGTAGTCATTACCGCCCACCAGTATGAGAGAGAGGCAACTTGGTAAAATGGAACGGGCACTGACCTGGGGCTTTGAAGATCTTGGGTCTAATCCTGCTGTACCACACAAATGTGGTCTCACACTAATAAGTTATTTAGGCATAACTAAAAAAAAAAAAGCCAGTCTTTTTTCTATCCTCGAATCAATATCAAGCAACCCTTCTAAGGCAGAAGAGCAGCAAGATCCAGGCAACTGGGACCAAGTGACTTGCCCATGGTCACACAACTGGGAAATACTCCAGGTCAGGTGTGAATCCAGGACCTCCTGGTCCCTAAACCTGCCTTTCTATATGCCCCCCAGGCACAAATTCTTAAAATGCCCCCCACCCCACTTATGAGAAAGAATGCTATCCACATATAGAGAAAGAACGGTTTGCATAATTGAAAATCTGTTACCCTAAAAAAGAATGACATTACCCAAGAGTCCACCAAATTCCTGTCATTACGTACTTCTTGTAGGAAGGGGATATTAGGTGGGGACATGGAGGGTCCTGCCTCTTTACTTCTTGTCCCAAGCTTCGTAGTGGTAAGGTGGACATTTGAACTGGCTGATCAGCCATGGGTATGTGGTCTTTATTTTGAATCCTCTTTATTTCTTAATTTCTAATGATCATTAATAAGTCTCCTAAAATTTAATATTTTAATTATTGAGATTTAATTTTAACTTTTACAGCTTGGAGAAGAAATGCAGAAGAAAAATAATGATTTATCACTTGTTTATATAGGTATAGAATTTGGGGTTTGGGTTTTAAAAGATGAGTGTATTACAAAAATGAATAATATGGAAATGGGTATTGAGGGATAATACATGTATAACCCAGTAGAATTGTTTGTCAGCTCTGGGACGGGGAGGGAGAGAACTTGAAAACCATAGAAAAATATTTAAAAATACCCCCCCCAAAAGAAAATTCCAGACTCGAGCTGTGTGGTTTTTTTTAAGTGCAATGAATTCCAGGTGAAAAAACTCCTTTTATAGTTTTTAATTTGCCTTTGAAATATAACTATGAATTTAATAAATAGCAAGTGTTTTTATTTCCCTCCAACAATGAAGAAAATGGGTCCTTTAGAGGTTAAATGATTTACCTAGATTATGTAATTTGCTAGTTAATCCAGGAATAGAGCTCAGACCTCCTGACTCCAAATTCAGGGCTTCCCCCTCAACCCCCCAACCCCACCCCCATTACACTATACTGTTCCATCTTCCACATCTTTGAGAACCGCCTACTAAGCAAGTCCTGGCCCGAAATAACTGAGTATGCAAAGAAAGCATCCAGGTTTGAATGAGGCTGAGGCACCTTGTTCCTGCCCTTATTTTGTTAGAGCACGCAGTTAAAACAATCAGTCATCTTTCCGAGCACCCTCTCTTTAAAGGCTGCTTTTGTAAATGGAATGACTTTGACCTGGTTACAGTTCGCCCAGTAATATGCATTTAGAAGCTTCTTTGTCCCAGAGCCAATGTCAGGCTTAACCCACAGAAAAACACAGAAAGCATTGTGATTCCGACCCTAGTAATTGGGCTTTGGGATCTTTCCGACACACTGAACTGCTTTTACCTTTTCACTTCTCAGAATTTACAAAGTGAATGGATAATGCAAACAAAATTTCCCGAGTGTGGCTTCAGGAGAGCAAACTTTTCAGCCCTAGTTAAGCATTTTCTGAGTATTTGTTTATATCCATTTGGTATGATAATTACAAATCAATCTCTTCTAGTCTTTAAACAAAGTTGTTTGAGTACCTTTCCCAGTTTAGAGCTGATTAGCCCACCTCAAGATAGTTAGTGTACTTAAAGGCAGGAAATTTAGAGCTAAAAGTTGTAGGTCTTTGATCTAGTCCCACCCCTTATTTTATGGATACAAAAAAAAAGAAAAGAAAAGAAAAGAAAACCCAATGACAGAATAAGCTGATAAGTACTTTACTAAACTCCACAGTTAATGTTTTAAAAATTGACCATGTGCAAGGCACTGAGATCTCAAAGCAAAAAAAAAAGGAAAAAGAAATAAACGAGAAAAAAGAAAACCAAATCTTGCCTTTGCATACAAGTTCGATGAGGGAGAGTTTTAATTTTCTTTTTCTTCCTTGCTTCCTTCCTTGCTTCCTTGCTTCCATCTTTCCTTCCTTCTTTCCTTCTTTCCTTCCTTCTTTCCTTCTTTCCTTCCTTGCTTCCTTGCTTCCATCTTTCCTTCCTTCTTTCCTTCTTTCCTTCCTTCTTTCCTTCTTTCCTTCCTTGCTTCCTTGCTTCCTTCCTTGCTTGCTTCCTTCTTTCCTTGCTTCCTTCTTTCCTTCCTCCTTCCTTCCTTCCTTTCTTCCTTCCTTCCTTGCTTCCTTCCTTGCTTCATTCCTTCCTTCCTTCCTTCCTTCTCTCTCTCTCTCTCTCTCTCTCTCTCTCTCATTGCTATCTCAGTACACAGATCAATAAAGTCGAAATATTTTGACATAGAAGAAACTACTAACAACTGAGAGGATGAAAAAAAGGTTTTTGTAAGAGGTAGTGCCTGAACCAAGGCTTGAGGAAAGCTAAGAATTCTAAGTGTTAGAAGGGTTAAAGGAGTACATTCTAGTCATTTAGGAATTGACCTGTTCAAAGGTGCTGAGGTAGGAGATGGGAGGTCAAGTTCAGAGAATAGCTAAAGTCCAGTTTAGTCAGAACACAGTGTGTAGAGTGGCATCATATGAAATATTTATCAGGATAGGGGTAGGGGTTGGGAAGAGTTAGATTATGAAAGGCTTTAAATGCTACCTTGAGGTAGTCATAGTTTTATCTAGATAGAGGTGATAGGGAGCCATTGAGGATTTTTGAGAAAGAGAATGACATGTTTTTTGGAAGATTATATTAGCTGTTGCATCAAAGATGCATTGGAAAAGAGAGAACTTGGAGTCAAGAAGATCTGAGTTCAAATCTAACCTCAGATACTTACTAGCTATGTTAACCTAGGCAAGTCATTTAACTTCTGCCTGCCTTGGTTTCCTCAACTGAAAAAATAGGTATAATAATAATAACATATTTGGAGGATCATTATGAGGAAAAAATGAGAAAATATTTATAAAGCTCTTTGCAGACCTTAAAGCACTATATAAATGTCACTAGATTTTATTGTCATATATCCTTTTATCCATGAGGCATTTCCTATTTGCCTCAACCAGAACTAATCTCTTTTCCTTCTGAACTAATATTTTAAAAATACAAATGATGGCATTTGTGAGCAATGCAGGCTTAGCTGTCAGTATGCTGAGGGAAGAGGCATAGTTTGGGGGTGGAAATTCCCTCTCTCTTTCCTTAATGGAGGCCTGTCTTTCAGTTCACTCATCCCTGGTGCAGTTTTCTTTTTATACTCCCCAGCAGTGACCTTTCAGAAACTGTCAGTGCCAGCTAGCAATTGAAAAGTGGCACAAGTTTTACTAAACTTTGTTTATAGCTGGGACTTCTTATTATCTCTCCTATTGGGAAGCATTTGGACCCAAATACTTTCTTTCTTCTTCTAATATACTATACTGTCCAGCAAATACGTGGCTGGTGCCTCCTGCCAGGGACACTGGCGCCTAAAGCAATTCACTTCCTAGGGGTCCTTCCTCCATTCCTCATCTTACTTCTAGCATCCAAATAAGCAGAATTGGTACAGATATGAATAAGCGTCTGGATTTTGATACATTTTCACACAAGTATAAAATAAATAAAATAAAAAAAATACATTAAAACATGAAAAACAGTGCCATGGACTAAGATCACAGTTTTTAAAGATGTGGTAGAAGTCTGTAGCTGCTAACAGAGGGCAGAGAGGACCAGTGTCTACTTCTAGCCTCCACCAGAACAGCAGGTGAGAGTTTGCACCTGTCATAGTTCTGTGCATCATCCTCGCTGCCCTGCCTCAGGACCCCCTGTAGCAGCTCCACAATCTCCCATCTGCTCTCTATGTGGCCTACTTTTTCCTCCTCTGTTTGCTTCTGTGTGTCTTCCTTTCCTAGTTTGCCTTCTGCTAGAGGGCCCTTGGGAAATTTGTCTTCAAGTCAAGTCAGGAATCCCCCCAGAGTTGAGGGAATCCTGGATAGAAGACCGACTGACCCAGAGAAAAAGCCATCTCCATTATCTCTCTTTACTTTGTGTCCAAGGCTTTTGGCAGAGGTACAAGAGGTGGGTTACACAAAATCGATAAACTCGTTAGATGAGAGAGTTCACAGCAAACAACATTTTGACAGACCAGGGTACTGTGCCAAATCTCAGAAAATAAGATATGGAGGAAGAGACAGAAAAGGAAAAAGGGAGGAAGGGAACAAGCAATTATTAAGAACTTATCATGTGCCAGGCACTATGCTAAGCACTTTACAGATACTATCTCATCATGATAATCTAGTGAGAGGTTATTATCCCCATTTTACAGAAGAGGAAACTGAGGCAGGTAGTGGTTAAAGTAATTTGACCAAAGTCACACAGATCATAAGTATCTGAGGCTAGATTTGAACTCATTCTCCTATCTCAAGACCCAATGCTCTGTTTAGTTTTCCACAAAGTCAATACACTAGTATTTAAAACAAAATGAAGGGGGCAGCTCAGTGGATTAAGAGCCAAACCCAGAGACAGGAGGTCCTGGGTTCATATCTGGTCTCAGACACTTCCTAGATGTATGACCCTGAGCAATCACTTAACCCCCATTGCCTAGCCCTTGCCACTCTTCTGCCTTGGAACCAATACACGGTATTGATTCTAATATGGAAGGCAAAGGTTTAAAAAATGAGAACAAATTATAAAAATTTATTTGAAAAATAAACTGCAAAAGGTAGCATAGAATAAATTGTAAGGAAAAGGCCTCTGAGACAGAAAGATCTAAGTTCAAGTCCTACCTCTACCAAATATATTCTGACTGTGTGACCCTGGGCAAGTCATTTAGCATCCTTACCACTCAAAAGGGCAGAGGAGGAGCAGGCAGAGGAAGTACTTTTCTGGTTCTCTGAGTCCATGAAACCTTTTTGGGAAAAAAGCAATTAGACAATTATAGAATAAAGAAAATAGAGCTATTTCTATTTTTAAATGGGCAGCTGGGCAGTGCTGTGGATAGGACAACAGGAGTTGGGAGTTCTGAGTCTGGAGTTTGAGAACCTGGATTCAAACCTGACCTCTGCTCCCTGCTAGATGTGTGACCCTGGGCAAATCATTTAACCCCAATTGCCCAGCTCTTGCTATTCTTCTGCCTTAAGAGAAAAGGTAAAGGTTTTTATTTTAAAAATAAATCTTAGGAAGGAATGATGGAAACAAGTGTCTATTAATTGCTTATGGTGTGTCGGGCTCTGTAGTGCGCTCTGGGGATACAAATATAAAGAAAAAGAAAAACAGTCCCTGACCTCACGGAACTTACATTGTAATGGAAGACTGTCATAAATGGCCCCAATGGGAGAAGGGGAGCAAGGCTTGTTGGAGGGATATACCTGAAGGGAGCAGGCAGCATGGGCAGTAGACTTCACGAGACTTCGTGAACGACTGGCTTAAAATGGGTCAGCAGTTAGACAGTAGCCAAAAAAGCCAATATAATTTTAGAAATTGGTTAGAATGTAATTACCAGGATGAGGAAAGCAGTTCCACTCTGGTCAGTCAGCGTCTGCACTATGATGTTTAATTCTGGGCACTCCATTTTAGGAAGGATGCAGACAGACCCAAGTGAGTCTAGAGAAGAGTCACCAGAATGAAGAAGTTAAAGGAACAGAGGATATTTCGCTTGTTAAAAAGGAGACTACCACGGAATATGATAATAGCTGTTTTCAAGTACCTTCCAGGCTATCAAGTCAGCTTAGTCCCAGGGGGCAGCCAGGAACAGTAGGAGGAAGCTGGGGAGAGGAATATTTCAGCTCAGCATAGGGGAGAATTTACTAATGACTACAGCTATGGAAATATGTAGCAGTCCATCTCTGGAGGTACTGGAAGTCTTCCGTAAGAGGCTGGATGATCCCTCAGTACTTGCACATGCTCCTTATATTCAGTCTTTTGCCCAATTTTGTTGTTTCTGTCTTCATACTCTCTCTTGTATCTGCTCTTCTCTCTACTCACACTGAGATCATCCTCCAGGCTTTTTCTGACCTCACACTTGGACTATTGCAGAAGATCTGGATGGTGTCCCTGCCTCAAATCTCCCCTCCCAGCTCGCTCCAAACCATTTCCCACTCAGTGGACAAAGGGACCCTCCTCAGACACCAGACTGACTATGTCACTACCTACTCTTATCCACTCCAGTGGTTCCCTGTTATCTCTAGAATCAAATAAATATAAAATCCTCTCTTTTACTTTAAAACAAACAAAACCTTACTTTTGGTCTTGTCAATACTAAGTATTGGTTCTAAGACAGAAGAACTATAAGGGCTATTTGGGATTAAGAAACTTGCCCAGGGTCAGTCATACAGTTTGAATCCTGGTCCTCTAGATTCCAGACCTGGTACTGTATCTCCTGTGTTATCTAGCTGTCCCTTTATTTGACTTTTTAAATCCTTCACAACTTATTCCCTGCCTACCTTTTGAGGCTCCTTACACTTCACTTCCCCTCCATGTCTCCTGTGATTCAGCCATACCAGCCTTCAGACTCCATATGTTTTTTTTTTTTTTAAACCCTTACCTTCTGTCTTGGAGTCAATACTGTGTATTGGCTCCAAGGCAGAAGAGTGGTAAGGGCTAGGCAATGGGGGTCAAGTGACTTGCCCAGGGTCACACAGCTGGGAAGTGTCTGAGGCCAGATTTGAACCTAGGACCTCCCGTCTCTAGGGCTGGTTCTCAATCCACTGAGCTACCCAGCTGCCCCCTCCATATGTTTTAAAAGCATATTGTTATTTAATTTTTAGACTCTATGTTTTGAACAAATTTTTGTTTTTTAGACTTCATACCTTTTTAAAACATATTTTTAATTTTTTCTAGATTCTAGACCTTTTTAAATGTATTTTTATTTTTTAAGATTCCATACTTTTAAAAAATATATTTTTATTTTTAGACTTTATGCCTTTAAAATTTGTTTTATATATTTATTCATTTTTTAGATTCCATACTTTTTAAAATGTATTTTTATTATTATTATTTTTTTTAGAGTCCATACCTTGGAACTGACTGTCACCCACATCTGGAATGCTTTCCTCCTCCACCTCTGGGTTTCTTTTAACTCTGCTAAAATCTCCAGTTCTTCAAGAAGGCTTTTCTAGTGTTGGTTTAGTGGTCTAGCCTCCCACCACCCAGGGCCTTCCTTCTGAGATTATTTCCTTTTTTCTATAATTTTATGGAAAGGTGACATGCTTTTATGTTATCTCCCCCATTTGGATGGGAGCTCCTTCAGGGTAGAGACCATGTTCCTTCCTTTCTTATACTCCAAGCCCTTAGCACAGTGCTTTAAGAAATGCTGGTTGATTGTTATTGTAGAGAGAATGTTTGGTCATGTATGTGCCACATTAAATGGCCTCTGAAATTCTCTTTGTGATTCTATGAATTGAGAATTTTTATTAAGTCCCTCTGGATCTATGAATTTAGAATGGGGAGGGACCTGGGAGGTGATCCAATCCAATGTTCCCATTTTATGAATAAGGAAAGTAAGCCTAGAGAAGTTAAGTGACTTACCCAAAGTCTCACAGATAGTAAATAAGAAGCAAAACCAGAATTTTAAAAATAGGTCCTCAGATTTTTTTTTAACAATATGGGGCCTCCTAGAATCTTTAATTATCCTATAGATGATACCCATTCCTCATATATAAGGCATAACCATGTTCCATCTGAGAGTAGTGAGTAGGCATCATTTTGTAGCCTGATTTCTTTTAGCCCGACTTGGCCTAATTTCCTGAAACCCTGTTCCTGTGGGCCTGAACTACTTTATATAGGCTCCTGTATATGAATTAGGAACCATTAATGACCCAGTGCTCTGCTATTTTACTTGACCTGAATTCAGGTTTAGACACTAGCACTAGCACTATGAAATCTCAGTTCTTCAAGTTAATTTGGAATATGTTCTCACTAAAAAGAAAACAATGACTAAACTCTGGATTATTATTAGAAAAGGCCTGACATTTAATTGGATTTTTTTCTCAACAGCTCCGAAAATACTATCAAGTCTGACCAACCAGACACAGGAGGAATCTGCTCGGGGACATTGTCCAGAGCCAAATATGGAAAAAGTCAAACAGTGTATAGAAAACAAGCAAATGAGTCAGTGTTGGGTAAACTATTCCTTGGCTCAAATGCATAAAAATTCAGCAAAGAAACATATCTCCATGAGACAAGAGAAGTATATCTTTTGCTAATATTTGGGGTGAAAAAAATGCTTCCCCAAGAAAGTTGAGACCCATATTCAAGTCTCAACAATTCTACTAAAAAACTTTAGAAGTGGAGTGGTGTAATCTATAGAATCTTTATGATCCCTACCATATTCTGTAAATTTGACTATCTCTTCTAGGCTTAAGTTTCCTTAACTTGTTCAGTGTTAAATTGAATTAATATTAAAATTATTTTCTCTAAAAATCTTTCAGTTTAGCCATAGCAGGATTCTAAAATCTCAAGAAATGGAATCTAGTTTGAAGTAGCAAAGAGTGGACATCTCACCTTTGGTCAGCAATGATAAGTCTGAATGTGTCATTTATATCTTCATATTTGGATAGCTATGTGTACACAAGCTTCATGTTCTTATTTAACTACTGTTTACCGAACACCTACTCTGGCTAGATGATGCTGGATATGGGTGAACACAACACGTAAGTTTCTAAGCTTCCCTACTTAGCAAAAGAGCATTGACCCTGTAAGCCAATGATGGCAAATTTAATAGCTTTGGGATAATAATCAGGCTTGGGAAGATGCTATAATGATAACTTTGGATTTGGAATGAGAAAATCTAGTGTTTAGAGCTGTATTTTCCACTTTCTAGCTATGTGTCCTTTAATTTCTCTTCTCTTAACTTCAATTTCCTTTTCTGAAGAATAGACAGGAGGTGTCAAATTTGGTCATTCCAAGGTCCCACCCAGTTTTAACATTCTCCTTGATTCTTCTATCAAGAAACTCTATCTACCATCTCTGGGTATTTCAACTAACTATCCCCCATGCCTAGAACCCTTTCCTTCTTCATTTTTGCCTTTTAGCTTCCCCAATTTCCTTTAGACTCTAACTAATATCCTATGTTCTATAAGAAACCTTTCCAAATCCTCCCTAATTCTGTTTTCCTGCAGTTATTGTTAATTGACCCTGAATACTGTATAGCTTATTTGAACAGTTTTTTTGCTTGTTATCTCCCCCATTAAACTGTGAATTCCTTGAGAACAGGGGCTATCTTTTGCCTTTTCCCCCCTGCATTTTCTGGATTTAGTACAGTACAAGGAACTGAATAATATTACTAACCATTATGAGAGAAGTCTTCTGATTGAATCATTCAATGAATCAGAGGTATAAATTAAGAACGAACAAGGTTTGGATAGCTCTGGTTGATCAGAAGGTTGTTTTTGTGGGTTTTTTACATCAGCCTAAATCTCCTTTCCTTCCACCCTCTTCCATTGCTTCTAATTCTTTTCTTTGAGACATAGAATGCTGGATTGGATTGCTGAATCTTTCTTTATTCAGTTTTCTCATCTATTAACAAAAAAGTATTTGACTAGATGAGGGCTGTTCCATCTCTGAATCTCTGAAACTTGAAAAACTTGAAGACAGTTTTTTGTTCCTCTTAACTTTTCTCTAGTGGATAGAACCTGAGTTCATCTCATCTCTGCTATTTACTAACTTTGTAAGCTCCAAAGATGTGCCTTAATTTGCCCAGGTCTTAACTTTTCTATTCTCTAACTGGTTGTAGGAGAAAGAGAGGAGCAAGTAAGTAGGATGGGGAGGTGTTGAAATGAATCTTTAAGCTCCCTCTGGATTTAGTATCTAATTCTTAACTGACCATTTAAAAAGGAAATTTCCATCAAGATTGGATAATTTGATGAATTAATTGTATTTGTTCATTAGAATATATTGTCTGTATGTGCCTCTGTGTGTGTGTATGTACACCAGACTCCAGGTTACAAACACTAACATGCTAGAATCTCCTCTAACATTCCTTTTTTTTTTTTTTAAACCCTTACCTCCTGTCCTAGTAACAACTCTTAAGACAGAAGTGCAAGGTCTGGGCAGACAGGGTTAAGTGATTTGCCCAGGGTCACATAGCTAGGAAGTATCTGAAGCAATACTTGAACCCAGGTCCTTCTATCTCCAGTCCTGGCACTCTATCCACTGAGATACCTAGTTGCCCCTAAAGTTACTTTCTATCCTCTCTCTCTCTATCTATTTATTTATACATTGTCTCCCTAAGTTGTTTCCTCATTAGTGTGAGCTCCTTATCCTCATCAACTGTTGATTTTGCCTCTCATTGCAACCCTCCCTCAGTTTACACAGTACATGGTACATACATATTGTGTGAAGGGAACCCTCTCCCAGTATCAGGCATTGGGGCCCTATCTGTGTCCCTGTGCCCCAAGAGTACAGGGTGTAGGTCATGGGTCAGTGACCTAGGGACCTGAGCCAAAAATGATTGGGAAATTGATCCAGAGGTAAAAGGGAAGGAATAAAAGAGGGGGGTTCCAAGAAGTAGGCTCTCACTATTCTCTTGCGTGCACAGGGAAAGGAAGATAACTAAGGAGTCCCTTGTGAGAACAACCACGTGGCAGATAAAATTGAGATTTTTTCTCTCTATCTGTCTGCCTTCTCTTATTCAAGTAAATATTAATAAACTCTATGGAAATTAAAGACCTGAGTTAGATTTGTTATTATAACAGTAAATACTTAATCAGTTCTTATTGACTAAATGACTGTATACACTGAAGGCAGAAAAGCAGATTTTCTGGGGGCTTATTTAGCAGTATAACTTTATTCTTCATGGAATCCCTTAGATTTTCCTGTGGTGCCCGTGTGACAGCTTGGAAAATACAGTCTACCTGCCTGATTTAAGAGATGAGTTAACTAAGGCCCATGGAAGATCCAGGACTAGAATGCAGGTCTCCAGACCTCTTGGCCAGTCCCTTTCTCTTTGCCTCTCTTGTCTGAATAATACCAATTACTCTAGTTCTTTGACAATAGTGCTTAGTTAGCATGGAACATCTGGAGCCATATGGATAATTCATCCAAAGAATTAGCTAATGGTCTGAACATAAGTGAGGAAACCAGGAACCAGGATTTTAAGCTTTACCAATTTACTCTGTCCTTGAGGGAAAGTCCCTTAATACCTCTTTATTTGAACTCTCTCATCTGTTTAATTGTAATTCCAAAGTTTACCCCCACAGGATTGTTTTAAAAGATCAGTCAATCATGTTTGAAAAAGCACTTGGACTAGATTAGAAATGAAGCATAATTACCAACAAACCCTCTTAGGGTTTAAAAATAATGCCTGTCTTTATCCCATGGATTTTGGCAAGCAACATTCTATCCCCAGGCTTCTAAAAAAAGTTTTACTATAAAATAAGTGTTCTTTGAATTAAGCACCTTTCTATGATTAAATAAATAAAACTATAAATAACATAGACATTTGACAAAGGCAATATATGCTCAATTATATAGTTAATTCAGAAGGCCTCTAAAAATTATGCATGTGGAAACAATCAATATCTTATGTGCTTCCATCATCAAAGTTGGTGCTGGACCTGGAGATAGGTAGAATGAGTGTCAAAGAGTGGTATGTAGGAAAGGGTAACTTACTAGAGCCTGTAGAACCTGAAAATAGTTATTATGGGACTAAGGGAACCTAACACCTATGCTCATTAATACTTCCTTCTCCTCAAATCATAGAATCCTTGGTTTGAAGAACAGCTTAGTAGTCAGGAAAGCAGGGTGGGTAAGAGTGCTGGGTTTGGAATAAGAAGAAATGTACTTAAATTCCAGATCTTCTATTTATTGACTCTGTAAAACCTTAGGCAAGTTATTTAATTACTTTAGGCTTCAGTTTCCTCTTCTATAAAATGAAGGGGTCCAGCTAGTTGACCTTCAAGATCTCTTCCAACAATAAATATCTGTCTATCTCTGTCTCTCTCTCAATTTAATTCCTTTTTCTACATACCATATGTACGGAGAAGGAAGAAGCATGAGATTTTGATTGGAGTGAGCTGGTTTTAATTTCAGCTCTGTTATTTGCCATCTCTGAAACTATGGCAAATAATTTGATCTCTTTTATTTTATTTTTTTAAACCCTTAACTTTAACCAGTACACAGTATTGACAGGCAGAAGAGTGGTAAGGACTAGGCAATGGGGGTCAAATGACTTGCCCAGGGTCACACAGCTGGGAAGTGTCTGAGGCCAGATTTGAACCCAGGACCTCCCATCTCTAGGCCTGACTCTCAATCCACTGAGCCACCCAATTGCCCCCAATTTGATCTTTTTTAAACTCAGTTTTCATTACAAAACAAAGGGACTGGACTAGTCAACGATAGCAAACCCTTTAGAGACTAAGTGCCCAAAATGCAACTCTCACATGTGAGTCCCCCTCCTCACCTTACCCAGACAGGGGAGAGAGGAAGCTCTCCCATTGGCTGCTGGACAGAGGGGCAGTTAATATGAGAAATGTCCTCAGAAACATGTGGTGAGGGGGAGGGGAGCAGCCCCCTCTGGCACACATGCCATAGATTTGCCAACATAGGACTAAATGATCTCTAAGATACACTATATTTCACCATTACTATCTCATTATCTAATCTGACCTCCCATCTGTTCTTTACAATAGAGGATCATTGGTTTAGAATTAGAGGGATATTCTAGTCCAAGTCCCTTATTTTACAGATGAGGAAATTAAGACTCAGAGAGATTTAGTAACTTGCCCCAGGTTACATAGCTTGTAAGTATCAGAGCTACACTTTGAACACCTCTGACAAGAAGTTAGCCCTCCAACCACTGTGAAGCAGTAAAAAACAGGTGAGATTAATGAACTTTAGAAGTAACCCATCCTACAATATGATTTATAAATGGTGGTTGATGAGACAAGAATATCTCTCAAATCTAAACAAACAGACCAGGCTATCTTCTTATCATGGAAACATCAATCTAGGATGTAACTAAATATAAAATAATATTGCAACCAAATGCATTATAATGCCCATCATGAGGGAATGTTATGCGTGGTCATCCATATGGAACCTAGAAAGTAAGATTGTCTAGGAAAGGGACTAATGACTGCTACTACTATCTAGACTGAAATAGATCTGGATCTAGATGCAATTATAGAGATAACATACATGTCACATATATTTATAATTGCATTTCAATATAATTGGTTTTTTTGTTATCCTAAGTATTTTATTTTTATTTTATGTATTTAAAAACATTATTCTGAAAAGTGATCACCAGGTTACTGAATGGCTCCATGGTCCAAAAAAAGGATAAAAGAATCCCTCTTCTAGCTGTTAGGAGGACTTAGGAAAAAAAACCTCTTTTAGAAGTTATATTTTAACTCAGTCTTGAAGGAAGCCAAGAATTCTAAGAGGTGGAGATGAGGAGGAATAGTATTCCAGGCTTGAGGACAACCAATGCAAAGACACAGAGATAGTAAATGGAGTATTCTGTGTGAGGAACAGTAAGTAGATCAATTTGGCTTGATTGTGGAGTTCCAAGAACTTCCTTTTCTCTGGGTAACTCTCCACCAAACTCCTAGACCTCATGCTAGAGACCATATCCTGAGGAACTTCCATCCTGAGGCTTTGCTCTCCTGATTGGTGAGCATTTCCATTTCTGGAAAGACCTAGATATGCTTCTTTTCACTCTCTTCTTTCTAACTACCTTCTCCACAATCTCCTTGCCAACCACTTTACTTTTTTTTTTTAATTTTATGATATTTTATTTGATCATTTCCATGCATTATTCATTAACCCCCCCCCCCCTAGCCAACGTGTGATTCCATTGGGTATCACATGTGTTCTTGATTCGAACCCATTGCCATGTTGTTAATATTTGCATTAGAGTGTTCATTTAGAGTCTCTCCTCTGTCATGTCCCCTCAACCACTGTAGTCAGGCAGTTGCTTTTCCTCGGTGTTTCTACTCCCACAGTTTGTCCTCTGCTTATGAATAGTGTTTTTTCTCCTAGATTCCTGCAGATTGTTCAGGGACATTATACCGCCACTAATGGAGAAGTCCATTACGTTTGATTATACCACAGTGTATTAGTCTCTGTGTACAATGTTCTCCTGGTTCTGCTCCTCTCGCTCTGCATCACTTCCTGGAGGTTGTTCCAGTCTCCATGGAATTCCTCTACTTTATTATTCCTTTTAGCACAATAGTATTCCATCACCAACATATACCACAATTTGTTCAGCCATTCCCCAATTGATGGGCATCCCCTCATTTTCCACTTTTTGGCCACCACAAAGAGTGCAACTATGAATATTCTTGTACAAGTCTTTTTGTCCATTATCTCTTTGGGGTACAGACCCAGCAGTGCTATGGCTGGATCAAAGGGTAGACATTCTTTTATCGCCCTTTGGGCATAGTTCCAAATTGCCCTCCAGAATGGCCAACCACTTTACTTTACCCAGAATACCCATTCCTAAAGTCCTACCCTTCTTCTTTTCTCCCCAATGGGGTTTATCAATCTCTTTCCCTCTGGCCCCACTCACCATCACTGTATCTTTCCAGACCAAAGTTCTCCTCCCAGACCATGATGCCTACAAATGTTGTTTCCCTTCATTAGAATATAAGCTTCTTGAGGGTAGGGGTTATCTTTGCTTTTGTATTTGTGTCTTGAGTGCTTAGCACATAATAGGAACTTAATAAATATATATATTTTTAATTATGAAGAGGCAGTGTGATGTAATGGATAATGTAAAAATGGAGACTTGAATCCAGGACTTCAATCCCCAGAAGTCCTTGCTCTACTTCCCCAGAATGCTTTGTAATCTCACTGAATTCTCACCTGGGCGGAGAACAAATTATGATATAAAGGGTCTCCATGGTAGGCGGGCTCTCTTCTCTTCCTTTCTCCACTGGCAAGCAGACATGTCTGATGATGTGAGTGAAATTGAATTGGGCCTCTTGGCCCACCTGGCACGTGCCTTTCTTACTTGTATTTTTCTTAAATTCTCAATCTTTAATAAACCTCTAAAAATATCATACTTCTTGCAGAGAGAAACTAATTTCTTCCTGCCTCAGTATCCCTACATTTTAACTGTTACAATAGAGCTATGGATTTGGGGTCAGGAAGATCTGAGTTGGAATTGTACCTCACCACTTTCTAGCCATGTGACTATGGGCAAGTCATTTAGGCACTCTGAGCCTTGGTTTCCTCCTCTATAAAATAAGGAAGTTGGACTTGATGACTTCTAAGGTTCCTTCCAGCTCTAAGTCTGTGAATTATTATCTCACAGGAAACTCTTCCATGAAACTTACATTCCATTAGAGTTTACATTCCATTAGATGGGAAGCTGAGCCGTCAGGAGGGGACTCAAGCCCAGCCCAGGGTCAGCCGAGGACAATTACTTCTGTTTCTGTGTCTCCAGAACTAAGTACAATGCCTGGCACATAGCAGGCATTTGGCAAAAGCTTATTTGATTGACAAATATCTTTGGAGAGCATATTTTGCTCTATTTTATGGCTTGCTTGAACCTCAAAGCATGGCTGAAAAACATTATTTCTGTGTTATCACCTACTAAAGAATCTTATGTGCTATTAGAACATGTATGAGAGATACCTGTTTGGGGGGAAATGTCTGCAAATTACTCTTTCATCAAACACTTTTGTGAAATTAACCTAAAAAACACAGCAGAACCTTAACTCTACATTTCTCAGTCAATTCTGTGGTCATGAAGGTGGGGTCTGTTGTTGAGAAATGCCTGTAAAGGTTCCCATCCTTTGTTGTTACTAAGACTACTTGGGATTCAAAAGATAAGCTTGAAGAAAAAAAGAAAGAAAAAATGTTAATAAGCCAGTCTTTGATGGTAAAACAAACATCCATAAATCCACAAATAAGCATCACTGAAACTCTAATACAGAAGTATAAATGTACTGATAGCTTCTTAAATGGAAGGTTCTTTCTTGTGATCTTAATAAAAAGAATGTACACTGGAAATTTTTTAAAAATACTGACAGAATACCAGAAAAAAAACGCAAAGGCATTTCCAAATAAAACCCAGTATACTTGAAAAAAAAACCCTTAAAATATTTTTTTTAATGGCAAACTGAGGAGGAAGCTAGCTGGTTCAGTAGATTGAGACCCAGACTCAGGAAGTGCTGGGTTCAAATTTGACTTTTGACATTTCCTTGCTGTATGATCTTGGGAAAGTCACTTAGCCCTCATTGCCTAACCCTTACTACTCTTCTACCTTAGAACCAATAAACAGTATTGCTTCTAAGATGGAAGGTAAGGGTTATTAAAAAAAAAGATAAATTGAAATAATTCTCTGCACCACATATGGGAACTTATGAAAAAATAAAGAGAAAGGGAAAATTGTGAAGCATCTTAAAGTATTATATTTATTATAATGACTAGTTATTAAGCATATTGATGGCAAATAATCATATCTATTTCATTATGTTGTGAGAATGAGAGATTTGAAAGTTATCTCTATGGAGATATTTTGGAATTTTATCTGAAGATATATTCATATACTCAGATGTGTCTGTGATCTCATTGATTTGAGAATTCAAATGATTCAGACCACAACTCATCCAATCTTGGCCATGTTATTTAAATTCTCATCACTTTGTGGCAATCACAGATTTGCCATGAGGGGTCCACCGCTTTTTGTTGGAGGCCTTTCTCAGCTGCTTCTGACATTTCAAAGATACCAGTAGAGCACTCTAGCTGCCCACTTATCACTTGTCTTCTCTTCCTAATATTAAATTTCCTTTTCTCCTTTCTTTTCTTTGGAATTCCTTATTACTTACATTCTGCAGTCTACTCACACCCACAATGTAACCTCTGCCATTTGCCTCTCCATTGCCTTCTGCCTTTCTCTTCCTTTGGAGGTAGTTGCATTCCATGTCTCACTGCCACAAAACAATACTGGTAAAATGTTAGTATTTTTCAAATGAGCCTTTGCTTTCATGGAAAGCTTGGGGTTAGTAAAGGATCTTTGCAATTTCCTGAAAGCAATCCAGCCTGCTCTACTCCTATTTAACTCTTGGCCTAACTCACTGCTCATTTGTATTGTTTGTTCCAGATATACATACTGATGGAAAAGCTCTTCATCTAAATGCATGTTGAAATCTGGGCAATAGACATTCTTCATCCTGTTAGTCTTTCCTTAAGGGATAGACAAGCCAAATTCCTTTAAATGATTACAAATCTCTTCCAGGAGGTACTGCAGTATTCTGAAGCTTGCTGCAATCAATACCGTATGCCCAAACAGGAGAATCTGGAAGGCCTTACTGTCCACAGGAAATTTCTCTTCAACCTGTACCACGTATTCAATCGCTTCCATCACAGTGGTGAATACAAAATCAGGCATACATCCCCTTCTTTTATTGCTCACCTGATCTTTATTGTCAGAGTCACTGAACAGGGTCATTTCTGGTTTTGTACCTTCTGATGAACCCTGAATAATTTTGTTATATGGATGGGATACCCCTTCTAGAAAAAGAGCCTCTAGGGTGGCACTGTTTATAGAATCAAAAATTTTTTTTCTTACACAATAAGCAATAAGTCCATTGAGGTCTTATATTTTCTTCATCTTTCAAGTATTTATGAAAAGATAAAGATTGTGGTTCATTATTATTTTTTATTGCTCATGAAAGCCTACTTGTTGCCTATTAATGCCCTTAAGGAGATTACCTCTCAATGTATAGATAACTCTCAAAAAGATTTTGTATAGATGGGAAAATGTGCAGATTAATGTCGATTTTATTTCCTCTGTAATTCATCTTTTTTTTTCTCCAAAGATAAAACATTAAAAAATTAGCTCTGCATTATTTGGCACCATGGGTAGAAGACATTTTTAAAAAAATCACTCCAAAGAATTTGTTTAAAGTAAAGGGATTGGGGGGCAGCTGGGTAGCTCAGTGGATTGAGAGCCAGGACTAGAGATGGGAGGTCCTACGTTCAAATCTGGTCTCAGACACTTCCCAGCTGTGTGACCCTGGGCAAGTCACTTAACCCCCATTGCCTAGCCCTTACCACTCTTCTGCCTTGGAGCCAATACACAGTATTGACTGGAAGATGGAAGGTAAGGGTTTTTTAAAAAATAAAATAAATAAAAAAGTAAAAGTATTGGTAGCAACTGGGTGGCTCTGTGAATTGAAAACAGACCTAGAGACAGGTTCCTGGGTTCAAATCTGACCTCAGACACTTCCTAGCTGTGTGACTGTGGGCAAGTTACTTAACCCAGCCCACCTAAGCCTTACTGCTTTTCTGCTGTGGAATCAATGCATGATATTGATTGTAAGATGGAAGGTAAGGGTTTAAAAAAATAAAAAATAAATCATGTGAAGTGATCCACCACTATAAAAGAAAGGAAATTGACAGCAACTGTACTAGGTGATCTCCAAGGTCACTTCCTGCCTTAACATTGAATGAAGGGCAATGTGACTTCATCTAATCCTTGAAAAGGCAAGGTGTTATTTTCTGAACACTTAGAACTTCTTTGAAGATTTGCAATAATAATAATTTGCATGTGTTTTATGGTTTTCAAGGTTTTCAAAGTGTCAACAAGGCTGTAAGGTGATAGTATAAGTATCACATATAGCATGATGTGGTTAAAAAATAAACAAACACCAAATTTGTAGGCAGAAGGCCTGGGTTCAAAGCTTGACTCTACAATTTATTACTTCTATGACCTTGACAAGTCATTTAAGCTCTCACAATTTCAATTTCCTCATTTTATATTCAAGGACTAGGCCTAAATAACCTCAGGTTTCATATCTGTGAAATGAGATTAGATTAAATGGATTAAATTAAACTGGACTAAACTAAATTTTAAAATATAAGATCCTCATAGCTCTAAGTTTATGGTCTTCTTTTTAAAGGTAAAAGCAATGAAGAACATCTAAGAGATTAAATGACTTAAATATTCACAAATATTCATTAAATGCCTACTGTGTGCAAAACACTGTGCTATAGGATAGCTGTGACAAAGCCAATGAGTATTTGAGGTGGGATTTAAATTCCTAATTCCAGATACAATAACTTTTGTTTTGGAAATTGAAAAGTAAAATGTGATTGAGGTATAGGCTAAAAAAGAGACATCTGAGTTATAATAATCTGTACTACCCTGAATTTAACCTCTCAGGGCTCCCAGTCAACTCTCTAAAATAGATAACAGAGAAGTTATTTTCAACCAAAATGAAAGTGTAGGCCCAATCCCCAAAATCTGAAATACCAAAATGGAGCTGGTAATGGTGAAAACTACCTTCTTACCAAAAAATTTTATTTATTCAGTTAGGCTCTTACTAGCCTATGTAGATAATCTCTGCCTTGAAGGAGTTTCTAATCTGAAAGTTGAATCAAAAAGACAACACCCAGATAGAACTACTCTCTTCCAACCCATTCCTGAAGCCCAACCCTGTTGGGTTTGGCAGATGTAGGGAATGAATATCAGGAGGACATCCAAGCTGGAGAAGGTTGACTATAGGCAAGGTGGGTAGAAGAAATGCTTCCAAATTTAGTTGGAACACAACTTCAAAAGAAGTAGCGTAGGTGTGCACTCCTGGGAAACTCCACCAGCAGACAGTACACCTGGCATGCTCCCTCAGGAGACAGGCAGTCTGGTGTCCTGGAAGACATTGGATCTGCTAGACTGAGGATCAGGAGACCTTGGTTTGATTTCTGAATCTATACCTAATTTGCTCCCATCCCCCCTCAAAAAAAAAAAACCCAACCCAAACCCTTTACCATCTGTCTTTGTATCAATTCTAAGACAGAAGAGGGCAAATTGGGCTGGGCAATCAGAGTTGAGTGACTTGCCCAGGGTCACACAGCTAGGAAGTGTCTGAGGTCAAATTTGAATCCAGGCTCTCTGACTTCAGTCCTGGTGCTCTATCCATGGTGCCGTAATTTGCTTTTGACATTAGATAACACATATCCCCTTTCTCTAGGCTTCAGTTCCCATATCTGTAAAATGAGGGAGTTGGAAAACAGTATCTCTGAAGTTCCTTCTAATGCTAAAAATCAAAGTTATTTAAAAAATATATATATACAATAGCAAGTATCAAGCAGCCTAAGAGCCAAAAAATGATAGTCTCATATAAGGAGATAGACAGTGGGATACACTGGAAGATCAGTAAATTTGACTTCAGAACACTTAGCCGTATGACCCTGGGCAAGTCACATAGCCTCAGTTTCCTCATCTGTAAAATGAGAATAATAATAGCACCTACCTCTCAAGGTTGTTGTGAAGATCAAATGAGCTAATTATCCTAGAGCACTTAGCATAGCGTCTGGCACAAAGTAAGTCCTATATAAATATTATTATGTAGCCCAACTACCTCATTTTACAGAGAAGAATACTAGGACCCAGAAAGGTGGCTTCTGTTTAAGATCATACTTTGTGCTCTTTCATCTTGAAGTATGACTGCACCTGTTCCCCCAAAGACCTTTGCCATGTTCTGCCCAAATGGGCAAAAGCATTATTGGTCAAGTCAGGATCATTTTTTTTCATTCCCAACCAGATCCATAGATAGTGATCACTGTCAGAAATGGCACCTTCACATCACATATCGCATGCATGTATGGGTATGTGATTTGGGGTTTAGGCTTTAAAAAATCACTCTATGGCAAAAATGAATAATATGGAAATGATATCAAGTGATAACATTTGTACAACCCAGTGGAATTGCTTGTCAGCTCTGTGAGGGAGGAGGGAAGAAGGGAGGGAAAGAAAATGAATCATGTAAACATGGAAAAATATTTAAAAATAAAATTAAAAAAAAGAAAGAAATGGCACCTTCAGATGGGAAAAGGTGGGGATATTCCTCCCTGACTGTTGTCAGTTTGATCTCTCTTTTAGCACGGAAACTCCTCAAGGGCGAGATTACTTATCCCTGTAGCCTGACTACATAATTAATATTTCATGGCAACAAAATGACTGTCACAAGAGACTGTAATAAGCTTGTATCTTCTAAGGGAGGCAGTTTTGTGGAGTGGGAAGACAACTGAATTGAAGTTGAGACACCTAGGGCTAGTCTCAGCTTTGGGATGGGGGTTGGGGTGAGGACAGAGAGAAGAACAAACATTTATTAAGTGTCCATAATGTTTCAAGAACTGGGCTAATCTCTGTACAAATAGTATCTCATTTACCACTTACTGAATGTTTATCTTTGGGAAAATCCCTCTTCTTCTTAGGTGCCTTGTTTTTCCCATCTAGAAAATCAAGCAGTTGGATTATTTTGAGCATATGTCACAGCCTTCATATATAAATGCTTCTTCAGTTCTTCCATTGATGGTGCCATGAGCTCATTGATGTGGGTGGTACAGGTTCTAACCCACCCACTCTTTCTGCCCCATGTGACTCCAGTGTCTGTGTGTCTGTGTTCTCTCATCAACCCTACCCCAGTGTCTACCCCATGTGCTTGGGGTCTTCCTCTCAATCTCTTGACACTCTGTGGATACCAATAGAACACAGGATTGATAGCCCCTTCCCCCAGTCTCTTTTTCAATCCTTTTTCCCTCTTATAATTTCCTTGTCAACGTATTTCCTCTGTGTTCTTTACTGGTATAATAAATAACAACAATAGCTGGGAGAAGCTGGGTGACTCAATGGATTGAGAGTCAGGACTAGAGATTGAAGAGAGGTCCTGGGTTCAAATGTGACCTCAAATACTTGTGTGACCCTGAGCAAGTCACTTAACCCCAATGCCTAGCCTTTTCTGGTGTTCTACCTTGGAACCAATACACAGTATTGATTCTAAGATGGAAGGTGAGGATAAAAAAAAAACATAATAGTAGCAAATATTTATAAAGTTCATACTATGTATCAGACACTGTGCTAAGCTCTTTAAATATGTTATCTCACTTAATCCTCACAATAACCCTATGAGGTAGGTGCTATAATTATCCCCATTTTACAGATGAAAAAATTGAGGCAAGACAGGTTAAATGAATTGCCCAGGATCACATAACCAGTAAGTGTCTATTGCTAAACTTGAACTCGGGCCTTCCTGACACCAGGCTTGGCATTCAGTCCTGGCTGACTGTAGCCCCTACTTATTTCAGTCTGCTCACCCTCACCCTTTGGTTCATTATTGCACTCTGCCTGACCTGCAGGTTTTCAGAGACTCTGGTAGTTCATGGCTTACAGGCACATAGCATTATCAAAGAATCCCAAAGTCAGAAAGAATAGCCTTTGTTTTGTAGACGACAAACTTGGGGTAATTAAAAGTACTGTGCAAATTCCCAGAGACAGACAAGCCTGCTCTCCTCCTATTCAAGTCGAGCACTTATTAACTATATTGCCTTAGCAAGTCCCTGAAAATTCCTGAACTGCAATTTCTTCATCTGTCAAATGAAGATAATAATGTTTACATGGAATACTTCCTAGGGTTGTTCCAAGGGTCAAATGAGATCACATATATAAAGTCCATTATAAAACGTCCACGCATCTGTGTTTGTGTGTGAGAGCATTATTATCTCATACACCAAGGAAGATTTTTTTTTCTTTGGCTGGCATCTGGAAAGTTCTCAGTGGGATGGAGTGACCACTGACATTTAAGAGATTGATTCTATAGAAAGAGCCATATTTTGGGGGCTGGAGGACCTGGGTTCAAATTCTAACTCTGACATTTTATACCAAAGTGACAAGGGGGAATGAATCAATCAATAAGCATTTATTGAGCACCCAGTGTGTGCCTGGGATTGTGCTAAGTGTTAGGGATTCAGAGAAGAAAGCAATCACCTCACCTATTTAGGTCTCATTTTCCACATCTGTAAAATACAGGGGTTTTATCAGATGGCCTATAAGCTCTCTTCTAACTCTAAGTTCTTGAACCTATGATCCTATGTAATGTCTTGCACTTTGGCTTAAAACAAAACAAAATAAAACAAAAAACAAACAAAACTCTTTCCTTCTGTCTTAGAATCAATTGCTTTATTAATTCTTGCTGTCTTGTGAGATCATTAGCTTCTGCTTCCCCAGTTCTAGTTTTTAAAGACTGGTTTTCAGCTATGATCTTTTGATTTTCCTTTTTCATTTGGTCTATTCTGCTTTTCATGGCTTCTAGCAGGTCAATTCTTGTCTCCGATTTGCTTATCATTTCATTTGATTTGTGGGCTTCTTTTTCCAAGTGGGAGATTCTGTCTTTTAAATTGTTATTTTCTTTTTGAACTATTTCCCACTTTTCTTGCAAAGCTTCTTCTATCTTTCTCACTTGGTTCATCATCTCAAATCTGAACTCCCCAAGAGCTTGTGACCAATTTCCTAAAGCAGAATAATGATAAAGGCTAGGTTTTGGGGTTAAGTGACCTCCCTAGGATCTCACAGTCAGCAAGTAGCTGAGGTCATATTTGAACCCAGATCCTCCTGACTCCCTGTATGGTGTTTTATTTACTGTGCTACCTAGCTGTCCTTTGTACTTTGTACTTTGATTTTTATAATTAACTACATGGGAGAAACATAGCCAAGTATTAGTTCATGTAAAAAAGATCTGGGAGTTTTAGTGGATTGGCAAACTTAATATGAGTCAACTTTATAATGTACCTGCCAGAAGTAGTCATATGATTTCTTTTTGTCAAATCTTTTATTTTATTGGTGTAAGAGTTCATTTTACACATCTGTTTATATGGACTTAAACTCAATGTGTACCTGATTACAAAGCTGGCCCATTATCTACTATCCCACATTGTTGCTCAACGTGAACTTAAGCTGCATTAACAGATAAGTACTGAAAAGGACCCATGTGGACAAAAAAATCTTTGAAGTAGCTCTTTTTGGACTGTCAAAGAACTAGAGACTGAAAGGGTGGGTATCAGTTGGGGAATGACTGAACAAGTTGTGAATGAATGTGATAGAATACTCTTGAATAGTAAAAATGACGAAGGGGATAGTTTCAGAGAAACCTGGAGAAATTCATATGAATGATTATAGAGTAAAATGAATAGAACTGGGTGAGCAATTTTTGTAATAACAACAATATTGTAAAGCCAGACAATGTGAAAGATCTAGGAACTCTGATCAACACAATGATTGAGCATGATTCCAGAGGATTCATAATGAAACTTCCTGACATGTGATGGACTCAGGGCAGATTGAAATGTCATCTTTTTAACATGGCCAATGCACGCATTTGTTTTGCTTGACTATGAATGTATATGGCTAGGATTTTGTTTTTCTTACTTTTTTGATATAAGGGGAGGGAAGCTAAGAGAGAAAGAGGGGATTTTAATTTCAAAAAATACATTTTAATTAAAAAATATATAATGTCCTACATGATGGAGATGGCTCATAATAATCTTCCCCAAGTAAACCATATTTAGAGAATTGTATTAAATTCTAGATATCACATATAAGGAGTAATTTTGATTCCCTAATCATACATATAGCAGAACTCCAAATATGTAAAGATAATAATCATATCTCCCCCCTCCTCCAAGTATTCTTTTCTTCTAAGATAAACATTTCCACTTCCTTCAGATTTTTTTTGGTGGATATAATTTCTAGTTCCTTTATCTAGTCTGTTGCCTCAGGACAAACTCCAATTTGTGAATATCTTCCTTAGAGTACTACAGATTACAGATGTAGCCTGACTAGGAGGAGTCTACTCTCTACCTTGGTCTAGAAATTGCCCTTCTAGGAACACAGCTTGAGGGCACATCTGTTTCTTTGGCTGTGATATTGGGTTATAACTATATGGATCAGAAAATCGGCTAGGAGAGAAGATTGAATGCAAATAGAATTAAAGAGACAAGAAATATGTTTGCTCCACAAATGATCAAATTAATATTATTTTCATGTTTTTGTTGTTCAGTTGTTTTGGTTGTGTCTGACTCATTGTAACCCTATTTGGACTTTTCTTGGCAGAGAGACAGGAGCAGGTGCCATTTCTTTCTTCAGCTCATCTTACATATGAGGAAACTGAGGCAAACAGGGTTAAGTGACTTGCCCAGGGTCACACAATCAGTAAGTATCTGAGGGCAGATTTGAACTCAGGAAGATGAGTCTTCTGGATTCCAGGCCCAGTGCTCTACTCACTGAACAATATTGGTGCCCTTAGTTTCACTTAGAAAGATGAAAAGTGAAAAAGGTTTATTATTCACTGTTCGGGCAGAAAATGATACATTAACTTCTCTTATATGAACTATAACTGACAAAACCAACATGACTAGCCTAAATTTCCCATTGCTTGTTTCTGTTAACTACTTGGTACCATGGCATGGCTATCGTTATTCTCTGTGTGGTGGCAGGTTGCCTTATGAACACTAATGGGAAATGAGATTCAAAGATCAGTTTGACTCCTGTTCTAAACTAGAACTACTGGGACTGTTTACATTTGGTCAGTGAGAGTCCTACTAAGACAGGCACAACATTTCTCAAGTGGCCAGATGTCCCACAAGCAAATCCATAGAAACATGAAGAAAGGCATCTTCTACAAACTTTCACATGCAGTTTAATGGAAAACCTATAGAAGTTGTCCATTGTGACCTATATCTTAGAGTAATACTTCAATAAGCATTTGGACCCAAAATTGGAGAGGAGACTGGATCACATTAGGGAATTACTTGAATGACCCAAAGCTTTTCACTAAAATAAAGTACAATTAAAATATTTTTAATATCAATATTTTTGTGGTGTTCCTGTATTTCTGTGAATTGTAGTGTTCTACCATCTACAGAGAACAATGGAGAGGTATGTGGTGAGCAGGAACAGGTTTCAATATTGTATAAATAAGGAATTATAAAGCAGGAGTCTAAAAGATGTCCTCAAGGAAATGTATGAACAAAAAAGTAGATAGGCTGATCCCATGACAAGAAGAGGAGCTAATAGTTACGCAATCCACAGACTTCATCTGTAGACTCACAATGCCAAGAGAAAGCAAGGAGAGTCCCAGGAACAGTGGGTGAACCTTCTGTGGCAAACCTATGGGAGAACACAAGAGTCAACAAGATAGACACTTCCAATAGATAGGTTGCAATTAGTATCCTTGGGGAAAGACCATTATCTATGAGATCTCAGATGTATTCCAGCTATTTGAGTACTGTGGATTCCAAGCTCACTTTAACTCTCTTTCCCATCCAGTAACTCTTGAAAATGTTTAAATTTGGCCTAGAAAGAGCTGTGAATACAAATAATATAGACGTGACATTTCTCCAAAAAAGCCAAAAAAACCAACTTCCCAGACCAGAAGGATTTATTCATTTATTTTAAATAGATCTTAGATGCTTATACTGTCTTAGAATCAATATTGTATATTGGTTCCAAGATAGAAGAGCCCAAACCAGAAGTATTTAATGAGTATTTGCAAGAAAAATGAACTTTCATGGAAATGTCTAGCTCAATAAATCTATTTAAAATAATTCCTAAGAGGCAGTGAAGTGACTCAGTGGATTGGAAGCCAGGCCTAGAGACGGGAAGTCCTGGGTTCTAATCTGGTCTCAGATACTTTCTAGTTATGTGACCCTGGCCAAGTCACTTAACCCCCACTGCCTTGCCCTTATTGCTCTTCTGAAGGTAAAGATTAAAAAAAATAATTTCTATAAAATGAAAATACAATGTTAAAGAATAGCTTCAACGATAACAGTAGAATGTAATCTTCTTGAAGGTATGGATCGATTCGCTTTGATCTTTGTGACTTTAGTACCTAGTACAGTATTTTACACATATAGGCACAATCTATATTTGTTATAATGAATTAATTCATGTACTCTTACAAAAGAAGATGGAATTCAATTATAAATCAGTATCTTCTCTCAGCCTAAACAGATTTATTTGACAAAAGGTCATGGTTCAAACCATAAACAAGAGGATTAGAAAGATGGGATGAAAAGAGTTAAGAGAAATGGGAGTGGGGGAGAGAAAGAGAGATTGAGAGAGAAAAGGAAATTCTAAGAGACAAAGAGAGATAAAGAGGGAGAGATCAAGAGAGACAGAAACAGACAAAGATGGAAAGACAGGAGGAGAAGAAGAGAGACATGGATACAGAGACAGACAGAGAGACAGAATCAGGTTTTAATTGGGTCTGTGGTCTGGAAACAAGTGAGAAAAAGAGCAAGAGATTATTGAAAAGTATCCTGGTAGAGAATGACAGAAACCGAGTCCTTGGAGAATGAGAGCAAGATATGGCCCACAGATAGCTTCTTGGGAGAAAAGCAAGTGAGAGCTTGACATGAAACTATAGTCCCTATGGGGAACTAGAAGCAGAAATAAAAAAAACAAATCTTGTGTGAATCTACCATATAATCACTCCACTATTTTCTATTTTATAAGGGGATTTCTGTAGAAGAATTCAATAAAAGTTTCCTTTCCCCTTACTATAGTCTCTGTAGCTTGATCCTTACTTCCCTGCTGGTTGACATGAAAATCTTGTTTTCTTAGCCAGATCTCAAGATCACTGACTTCAAATTGTAGAGGGATTTCAGAAGTCAGCTCAGCTAGCCTGATCCTGTTTCCCTCCCCTACCTGGCCATAAGGCTTAACTACCAACTGTGATATATCTACACACCAGCTACTACATAATGATGTGATTTTCAGGGACTTTTTTGAAAACTTCAAATGATAGGGAACTTATTACCTACTAAGACAACTCCTTCTTTTTTTTGGTAATATCAAGGAATTTTTTTTTTTGCCTATTTTGAGCCCAAATCTTCCTTTCTATGATTTCTAGCAATCTATCTTAGTTCTACACTCTTCCATATGATAGCCATTCAAATCTTCAAAACCAACAATGTTTTTCCAACCACATTTGCGTCTAGGTTAAATCTCCTTGGTTATTTGATCCAAGTTTCTTACAGCCTCCCATCCCCTCACCATTCTGATTCTTTATCCCATGGTATGCTCCAATTCGTTAACATCCTTAAGAAAATGGGGCTCGTATCCAGGACAATTCTGAGAACTATTGGAGTATCGCTGAAAACATATGACTTATCACTTATAGGATTTGGGGTTTGGGTTTTAAAAGATGACTATTATAAAAATGAAGAATATGGAAATAGGTATATTTCTTGCCTCTCTGGGAGGGGAGAGGGAAGAGGGAAGGAAGACAACATGAATCACATAACCTTGGAAAATGTATTTATTACTGGAATAAAATTAAAAAAAAAGAAAATGTGGATCCTAGAACTGGACACAGTACTCCAGGTATAGCCCAATCAGGGCAATGGGTCTGTACTCTGCCTCAGTCTGGATGCTACATGACTCTTAAGCAGCTTCATCTTTCATTGCATTACCTTTTTTGGCTGTCATATCACACTGCTGAGTCATCCTGAGTCCACCAAACCCCTCTCAGGTCTTTTTCTCACGAACTGCTCAACCACAGCTTCTCCATCTTGTACTTGTGAAGTTGACTTTATGAACCCAGGCCCTTATATATCTCTCTAGCCTGTTGTTCCAGCTTGCCACAATCTTTTTTGGCTACTGATTAGGCCACTCAGTGTTTTTACCTATTCCTCCCAGCTTGGGATTGATGAGTATCCTATCTATGTCTCCATCTGTGTTATTGAAAAAAATATATTGAATAGGAAAATATCAACAGCAAAGTTCTGAAATGCAAAATCTCTTCAGTGGGCTGTGTTGTAACAGCAACTTAATTTCAGGATGGAGGAAGAGTCTCTCTCTTTTTTAAAGGGATTGGATGGCTTTCAACATAGAGCTTCCAGTTTTGTAGCTCCTCCTCAATAACAATTCTATGAAGCTTTGATGCCCTATTTTTCCTGGCTAGAGCCAAAGTAAGGCAGTAGCCCACTCCAAATAACTAGAAAGTAATGAAGTTTCAAAAGATAATTGTGATATTAGGAGCCTCCTAACAGCTGCTGCCTTTTCCCTTGGCTTCACAGTTGGCACGCGTTTGCTGATTCTTTTTCACCCACTCTTGGCTCAGGCTGCTCTATATCACTAGGAACTTCATTTGTGCCTGTTTCCACCTATTGACCCACATAGAATTTTTTTTAAACCCTTACCTTCCATCAATACTATGTATTGGTTTTAGAGCAGTAAGAACTAGGCAATGGGGGTTAAATGACCTGCCCAGGGTCACCCAGACAGGAAGTGTTTGAGACCAGATTTGAACCTAGGATCTCCTGTCTGTAGACTGGCTCTTAATCCACTAAGCCACCCAGCTGTTCCTCACCCCTACCCTCACATAGAGTTCTTAACTCTAGAAGGGATTTTAGGTATCATTTCCTTTAAGATAACTGCTTTATTTTACAGATCAGGTGACTGAGGCCCTAAGAGATGAAATACAAGATTACCAATGAATTCATAGCAGAACTGAGACTAGGAACCATGTTTCCTGACTTCCATGTCAGTGTCCTTTTTATTGCATTTCATTGCCTCTCATGGAACTAAAGTACATTATCTCAAATGATAATCCCAGGCCTCAGGTCCACTGGAAATGGGAAATCCAGGAGATGAAGCTACTAGAAGTATCTAGAATTGTTACCCACCAGAACTTGGAGAAAAGGTAACCTGGCTTTTAGTCCCAATTCTCCTAATTGTTTAGCACACAACACAAGAATATAGCTCTGAATAATTGACTAAATGCCATCTGTATGAATGTAACCCACTGAGACTGTGTCTGGTAGACCACAGTAGGGAGAGGAGAGTGAGTCTTGAGATGTCTCTTACATTTTCTGCTATGCCTGTCGGTAGATGGTAGAGGAATGGCTCTCTCCACTCAATGATGAACATTCTCAAACTTGGTTATGCCCTTTGAATCCCAGTGACTCTGAACTCCAAATCTCATTCCATACCCCCTATCACCCAATTCATCATTCCTATCCTCCTCAACACTTCCTCTCCCACTCTTTCCATCTATTAGTGCTTACTGAAACCTGGATTTCCCCTGATGACACAGCCTCCCCTGCCCACCCATTCCAGTACTGACTGCATTCTTTCTCCTCAGCTCATTGATCAAGGATGGGGGAGTTGAAATAGCCCTTGATCACCACTGCCACTTCTAAGTTCTCCTTCCTCCAATATTCAGTAATATCTCTTCCATTGAGGCTCATGCTATTCAGATCTATCGCCCATTCAGAGTCCAAATAGCTGCTGTCTACTGACTCCACAAGTCCCCTTCCTTCTTTGATGAGTTTAGCAACTGGCTTACAGTTTTTTCTCTCCCCCTAAACTCTTGCCCCCACAATAGGGGACTTTATATATATATATATATATATATATATATATATATATATATATATATATATAATCAGTTCTCTTTCAAATACTCTAACCACTCATCTCCTCAATCTACCCACCCTTCATGAGCTATTACTTCACTCAACCTCAGCCATGCACAAAGATGAGCTATGCCCGAGATTTTGCCATCACTCACATCTGTTTTCAAGAGTTTTGAAATTCCCATATATGATCATAGTCCATTGACTTTTCACTTCTCCTTCTGCCTTTCTTTATAAAACCCTACTTTTTATCTTCACCATGATTTTCAACCTTTGACCCCTCAATCCCCCCCCCCCCCAAATCATCTCCCCTGCACTAGCCATACTCTCCCTCCCCATTTTGATCCTTTGATGAACTAATTGAACTCTATATTAGCCTCCTCTCTTGAATCCCTAGCCCCCTTATCATACAGCCAATTACACCCAGCCAAATCTTAGGCTTGAATCACTCCCACCATTCATCACTTTTGTTCTTTTTTAACCACTCTGACTGGGTCCACTAGAAATTTGTTACATAACCTCAACCAACAATGCTATTAATGGCTCCCTTTCCCACTTTCCACATCAGTTCTTCCAAATGCTTTCATTCCTCCTCAAACCTCTGATGACTCCCTTGTCCCACTCTCTAAATGCTGAGAACTTTGCCTCAAATTTTACAGAAAAAAAGAGGCTATTACCTGTGAACTTCCCCTTCTCCCTTCTTCCTTATCACCTATTATTCAGGCTCCAGTCATTTTCTCTGGCTGTCCCTTATCTCTGGAACATCCTTCCTACTACTGACCTCCCTGGCTTTCTTTAAATCTCAACTAAAATCCCACTGTCTACAGGAAGCCTTCTCTAACCCCTCTCTTAGATCTGGGGCCTTTGCACTGTTATTATTTCCTACTTATCCTGTATATCTTTTGATTTATATATATATTTGTTTACATGTTGTCTCCTCATTACTTTGTAAACAACTTGAGAGCAGGGACTGTCTTTTACCTCTTTTTGCATCCTCAAAATTTAGCCCAGTGCCTGGCACATGTTTGGTGCTTAACAAATGTTTATTAAGGGGCTCAGTGGATAGAGAGCCAGTTCTAGAGAATGGAGGTCCTAGGTTCAAATCTGACTTCAGATACTTCCTGGATGTGTGATCTTGGGCAAATCACTTGACCCCAGTTGCCTAACCCTTACTGTTCTTCCTTAAAACCAATATCCAGTATCCATTCTAAGATAGAAGACAAGGATTTTAAAAAAGTTCATTAATTGATTGATTGTGTCTTATCATAAGTTCATTAGCCAGGTTAGGATTTTTAAGACTGAAAGGGAATCCACCCAGAAGACTAAACAAAGCTTGAGAAAAAATGTATATGATGAGAAAAGGAAAGACAAATCAGAAGAAATGGGTAGGTACAGCAAAATTTTCTTGTATTCTGGACATGGTGATGTATATCTGCTCCTAAGGGGAGAAGCTGGTGATCAATTGAGCTCCAGTAATCAGAGCTGCCCTGGGAAGCCCATAATCCCCAGACAAAAATAGCCTAAACCAGTAAAACAGAGGAGATTAGAACACCCAGGCAGAGCTGTGGTGTGGAAGGTCCCTGAGTGTCCACTGTGCTTCCAGCTTGGGTAAGACAGGGAGAACTAGGTTAAAAAAAATCCAGAAAGGGGAAAAAAAAGCAAAGAAGAATAAGAGAATCTTAGAACCTTAAAGTATCAAGGGACCTCAGAAGTCACCTAGTCCAATCTGTATCTAAATAGAAATCCCTTCTTCAACATGCCTACAAGTGATCATTCAGTCTCTGCTCCTAGACCTACAGAAACAAGGAACCAAATAAGCAGTAGTTTATGCCACTTTAGGAGATCTCTAATTGTTGGGAAGTTTTTCCTTGTAAGTCAAAAGTTGCCTCTCTTCAACTGTTACCCATTGTTCCCAGTTCTGTCCTTCAGTCAAGCAGAGGAAAATCTAGTCTCTCTGGTCAATGACAACCTAACAAAACCCTTGAAGATAGATATTTTGTTCCCTTAGGGGCAACTAGGTGATATGGTAGATAAATTAATTTTCCTGAGTTCAAATCCAATCTCAGACTCTTACTAACTGTATGACCCTGGGCAAGTCATTTAACCCTATTTCTCTCAGTTTATTCATCTGTAAAATCAGTTGGAGAAATAAATGGCAAACCACTCTAGTATTTTTGCTAGGAAATACCCAAAATAGGATCACGAATAGTTGGACACGATTGAAAAATGACTGAAATTTTGTTCCTTTCTTTCTTCATGTTAAACATTAATTTGGCTTGTCCTTTTGCCAGAGGTGTGCTGAAGCCAGTAAGTCAGCTCAGAGTAGGTGGATAAAAATCTATTATTAAATTTTCAATGTGAGCATTTACACCTTAGAAATCAGAAAATGTTATAAACAAGGACTTGGTGTTTTGATCTGTTGATGGAGAAAATGTTAAGAATACAGATTAAACTTAAAAATGTATCATGTATTTTTTAAAGAGCTGGTTGTTAAATATTTACTAGTATACCTTTGTCTAACCCTCCTGTTAACCCTGATTTGGGCTTATCGAGTTCCTTAAAATCTGATACCCAGAACCAAATGATTTACTCTTGATATGGTGTGACCAGGGCTGAGCTCAGCAGAACTTTCACTTCCTTAATTATTCTTTAATATATTCTGTGTAATGTAGCCCATGAATATGTTCATTACTTTTTGGGGGTGTTGTCACTTTGTTAATTCACCTAGAACTATCTGAGATGATCTGATCTTGATGTACTCATACTGGTTCTTGAAGATGAGCCTAAATATTCAGAAACTATATAACCAATACATTCTTGAATTTTTCCAGGAATCCAAATCAAACTCAATGATCTCCAGTTTGAAAACTTCGTCCACTTCCTCAATCCACCGAATAAAAAAAAATAGGCCACTTCCCTATATCCTGTTATGTGACTCCTGCTATCTTTTGCCAAATTTTCCAAGAATCACTGACAGTGACTCAGGATGTGAATCGAATAGAATAGAGAGAGACAAAAGGTACCAGTGGATACAGAGTGCATGTCTCGACTCAGAAGACACTTTTCAGTTCTTTACAATCTGTCTTCTATATCCACCATTAAACTAAAATGGTATGTTCCCAAATGACCAATGATCTCTTTAGTGACAAATTTCATGTCTACATTCTTCTTGACCTGTCTGACATCATTAACTATTCTTCCTTCTAGATACTCTCTTCTCCCTTGATTTTTATAACACTTTTATTTTGGCTCTCCTCCTCCCTCTTCAAGTACTCTTGAATTTATCCTACAGGATCATCATTCATTCTAGGGGTGTGCCCTACAGATCAGTCCTAGATTCCACTTCTGTCTCTTTCTCTCTTCACTCTATCAGTGATATCTTCAGCCCCCATGGATTCAACTGTCATCTCTATTCAGGGGACTCCCATGTCTTTTCTTTATTTTTTAAACCCTTATCTTCTCTCTTAGAATGGCTACTAAATATTGATTATAATGGAGAAGAGTGATAAGGTCTAGGCAATTGGGATTAAATGACTTGTCCAAGGTCATACAGCTAAGAAATATCTGAAGTTGTGTGACCCTGGGCAAGTCACTTGACCCCCATTGCCTAGCCTTTACCACTCTTCTACCTTGGAGCCACTACACAGTATTGACTCCAAGACAGAAGGTAAGGGTTTAAAAAAAAAAAGAGAAATATCTGAGGTTAGATTTGAACCCAGGGCCTCCCATCTCCAGGTCTGGATCACTATCCACTTAGCCATCTAGTTGCTCCCCATTCCTAATATCTTCATATTCATCCTTCATCTCTCTACTGGACTTCTGCCCCACAGCTTCCTGTTAGACACCTCTAATTAGCTGTTCTATTTCAAACTCAACATAACCAAAATAAAATTCATCTCCTACATGAAGTCTTTCCTGTCCCTACAGTTATTAGTGTCTCTTTCCCTCCAAATTATCTTGTGTTTATTCTGTACTTTTTCTATATTTATAATTATATCTGCATATGTTACTTCCTCTGATAGAAATGGAAGCTCCTTGAGGGCAAGGACTATTTCTGTATCCCCAGCACTCAGCATAGTCTATCACAGAGTAGGTACTGAACGAATGTTCGATTGATTGATTTTTACCCATGTTTAGGTCATCCTCTATAATGGGAATGCCTTCCATCTTCCAACATCATTGTTTGTTGAAATCCTCCTCATTCTTTAAGGCCAGTTAAAATGCCACCTACTCTGTGAGGCTGATCCTGTTTGCCTCAGCTAGTAATGATCTCTGCCCCTTCTCCCTGCCACGACACACTACAATACCTCCCCCCACCTCACAGAGCACTTTGCTTGACTATCATTTGTTATGTCTTATTTTGTAATATAATTATTTGTGTACACATCAGTCCTCTTACTAAGAGCTTCTTGAGGTCAGTGGTCATATCTTATTTGATCTTTGTCTCACTGTAGTGCTTAGCCCAGTGTTCTGCTCATAGGATGTGCTGAATAAACATTTCTTGAATCAAAATGATTTGAATGGAGGACCATAGCACGTGAGTTTCTGAGCCATGACTCAGAAGGGGCTTCTTATTAATCCCAAACCTATTTGTGCTGTTTAAAGTCAGCCTTGAGATATGGCAACATCAGCTCTCTTTTAGCCAACCAATTACTATCAAGCAATTCTCTGCTTCTAGACAAAAGTTTCATTTCAGTAAAGAATCTGGGGCAGGAAGAGAGAAAGAGGCAAAAAGGATTTCCTTCTGTCTGATTCCAAAGAACACACAGAGAAGAGAGGATGATAATAAATTAGGCCACTTTTCTATGTCCTCAAAATCCAGGCAGGAAGGCACCAGGATGCTTGGGTTAAAAGTGACCTTAAGATTTCATGAGGTTGAGTTCCCACCTCAATTCTGTAATTCCTACTGTACTTAAAAACAACACAATAACACAAAACTTTACCTTTCATCTTAGAATCAATTCCAAGTATCTCTTCCAAGGTAGAAGAGTGGTAAGGACTAGGCAATTGGGGTCAAGTGACTTGCCCAAGGTCACATAGGTAGGGCATGTCTGAGACCACATTTGAACATTGGATCTCTCATTTCTGGCCTGGCTCTCTATCCATTGAGTCACCTAGATGCGTCCGGCTACTGAACTATTTTTACAGGTTGTTGTCATCTTGCATTGTTATTTGTCTTATTTCATACATATCCTATTTCACTTACTTGAATGTAAGCTTTTCCACAATATGATAATGTTTATAGCTTTGTATGGCCACAGTTTAGAATAGTAGCTGCTAATAAATGTTTGCAGCTGCTGATAAACCATTTGAGTCAATTAATCCTAAATTTATAAAATGTCTATTATGTACTTCCAAGGACTAAGATTCCATGATCTCTCTTGTTTTTACAGATGCTGCCTGTCCATCTTTGCCAGGGCCTAGAATAGAATCACAGAACTTTAAAAAATGCTGGAAGGAATCTTAAACCATTCAAGAGTTGAGAGGGTAGAGACTTCCTTACTGGAAGGAAAGTAAGACAAAGGTCATCAGTCCCATCCAGGCCATTTCACTTTTGCTAAATGAAGCTTCCCAGCAATTTGTATGGACCAAGTTGGCATGATGGGAATTAAAGGAATTGAAATTAATTTCTCACGGAGACAAAGAGCAAACTGAATTATAGTATAAATATAGTGTAATTCCAAAGTGGGTAGGTGAATGGCTGAATGGCTGGATTACTGAATCTGAATCACAAAAGAGCTAAAATAGCACATGAGATTATGTACTTTAAGAATTGATACATTCCTTCTGCTTTGATTTTATAGTAAAGCAGTAGATGTTAGGAGAGAACAAGAGAAAACCTGTAGTGATCAGTCTAGCAAAATCATTAATTGATGACCTCTTAATGCAGTACCTAGGGATAGCAGCTGCTGGAGAATATCTCAGGAGTGAACACAATTAAATTGCAGCCCACACTCAGTGACATCATTAGACTAGCACATTAGATCTATTTCTCTAGAGGCAGAAAAGGCAGAAAAATTGGATCATAACCCTAGATGTTATGTTTATTCCCCATGTGTATTCTTTCCATGAACATTGACTCTCTGACTAGTGGGGGTTGGGATTCTGTGGTAGAGAATTCCCATTTGTATGGAGAGGAACAATTTTTTTCCTTGTCATTTATCTTAGTATACTAATAATTAAATGTCCTTTGCTTTGAACTAATGTTTCTTCTTGATTGTCTGGTAAAATAAATAACTATAGGCTCATGAATTATGATTTTGACTAAATACTAACCCAAAGTATTCCTTTAACCTGGGCTATCTTTCAGGGGGCCCATAATTAAGGCAGAATTGAGCTACACAATTATAGAATCACAGAATAGTATCTTAGCAATTAACTAGTCCAAACCTCCCATTTTATAGTCAAGCAAATTGAGGTGAAGAGAAGTTTAGACTCTTACCCAAAATCACTTGTCAGTAGCAAACTATGGGATGAAAACTCAGGAGTTCTGATTTCTAGTTCAATAATGTTTCTTATATATCAAATCACCATGGGTCTGCTCACTCTTTAATCATTATTCTTAACTCTAAAAAATTTATAAAGACAATTTTATGTTTATAAAAAGGGAATTTGAATGGGGAAACTGACTATTGACCATGACTTGGAAGAGCCTGAGTTTCCATAACACCATTGCTCACGTATTAGTGACATACCCTAGAAATAAGGACTGGACCTACTGTTTTATCAGTATAAAGAACTCCCTGGTGAAGAAACTCCTTCCATTACTATGGGACAGTAACTTCTTTACAAATTATAGTTTTAAGTTGTTGCCTAGAACATCTGAGAGGTAAAGTGATTTGCCCAGGATCAGTTTCCTCAACTGAAAAATGGGGATGATAATAATAGTACCTACCTTTCAGGGTTGTTGTGAAGACCAAATGAGAATAACTATAAAAGAGCTTAGCATAGTGTCTGTCATATAGTAAACACCATACAAATGTTAGCTATTATTATTACACAGCACAAGCTTATGAGGTAAATTGTATAAATATTTTCACCTTCATTTTCTAGTCCATGTGATGGAAGGCTCAGCAAATTATCAATAGTCATCCTGTAAACAGAAAACCAATTCTTTTACAATTTTGACTTTAGAAAGATCCCCAAAGAACTTTTCAGAGAAGGCAGCACTAGACTCGTCATACCCAGAACACGGAATAAAAATATTAAAACATTAATCACAATAATGTTAGACCACATTTCTATACTGTTTTATAGTTTTATAGTTTACAAGGGGTGTATGGGGTGCTCAGGGAGGAGTAATATCTTTGGTATGGAGGGCTTGTTGTGCCCTCTTAGGGCAGCTTTCCAGCCTCTGACCCTCACCTGACACCCAGCTCTCACTTGTGGCTCCCAGTAGCTGCTAGCATGCGGCAGAGGCCACACCCCAGGCAACAGCTTCGACAGGCCGGCTAAACCTTGTGAGGGTAGCCATCAGGTCATCGACCCCTGGTGAACTAGGGCTTTGCTCACCCAGCATGTGAAGACTGCTTCAGCTGAACAGATGGAAGAAACCAATAAGAAGGTTCAACGGCTGAGAGGGCGACGCAGCAAAGCACTGTGGAGTGCTTAGGGCATGTTGGAGCACAAAAGACAACACAGCCATCCAATGCCACTGAGGAAGTCTCCAGGTGTAACGACTTTTCGTGCCACTGGACCCAGGCTTCCAATGCCGAGAGAGTGGGACTGTCTCTGTGCATCGGCTTTTCCACTTAACTCTTCATGCACAAGTATCTTTGTGCACAAAAATGCACAAAGACAATTGTCATCCTCGGTTACTGAGAGACTACTACTACTACTACTTTCCTCACCACATCGCTGTGAGATAATGCATGTATCATTATGTCTGTTTTAGAGTGTGAAATAGTGACAAGTGGTGAACTGAAGACCTGGGAAGACCTGGGTTCAGCTGCTGCCTCAGATACCTACTCGTTGTGTATCTCTCTTGGCAAGTCACTTAATCTCTCTGAGCCTCGGTTTCCTTATTTGTAAAATGAGAATAATAATAGCATCTCAGTGCCCTTTGATTAGCAGGGAAAGGCTAAACAAATTATGGTACATGAATGTAATAGAATAGTCCTTTTTCATAAGAAATGATTAACATATAGACTTCAGAGAAGCATAGGAAAAAGGGAAAAGAACATGTATTTATTGCTTACTATGTTTCTGGTCACATACTATAATTCATCTCATTTGATACTCACAACACTGAAAGTCAGGTGCTATTATGACATTCATTTTACATTTGGGGAAACTGAGACAGACGGAGATTAAGTGGCTTGCCCAAGGTCACACAGCTAGTCATTGTTTGAGACCAGTATTGACCTCAGTCCTTTCTGACACCATGACTAGGGCTCTATCTACTACTCCATCTGGTTTCACAGAAAGACATATAGATTGCTGGAGGGGACAGTGTGAATGACATGTTACTAAGTTGGAATAATATAGTCAGATTTGTGCAGTCTAGAGATGGGAGGACCTGGCTTCAAATCTAGCCTCAGACACTTCCCAACTGTGTGACCCTGGGCAAGTCACTTAACCCCCCTTCCCACTCTTCTGCTTTGGATCCAATACAGAGTATTCCTTCCAAGATGGAAGGTAATGGTTTAAAATTTAAAAAGTGATACAGAATGAAGTAAGTAGAATGAAGAAAACAATAAGCACTGTGAATGTAAACAGAAAGAACAATGAAACATAACTAAACTAAACACTGTGTAATTATAAAGACCAGGCTTGACCTCTAGGACAGAGTTCAGAGATGCCCCTTTGTCCCTTCTTTGCAAAGGTGGGGGGAGGGATATACAGCAATGGGTGTAAACCACTGCCTAGATTGTCAGGCAGGGTTGATGTATTGATTGACCTTACTTAAATGCTCTTTTCTCTGATTTTCTAAATCATTGTTCCAAGGGAAGACTTACTGGGGAGGGCAGGTGGGAGGGCTATGCTGTATTCATGAAAGAAGGTGATCTCAGAACAAAAGGCACCAGAGAAAGCAAGATTTTAAAAATAGCACCTGTAATCTCTATAAAGTGCCATGCAGACCTCGAAGGTATATAAAAACACGAGCAATGATTATTCACTTGGGCCTAGAGAGGTTCAGTAATTTGTTCAATGTGGCAAATAGAGCTGTAACTCACCCTGACTACTGTACTTACATTATTTCTTTCTCCACACCAGTGATGGTGAACCTTTTAGAGATCAAGTACCCAAACTGCAACCCTTACTCACATGTGAGCCCCCCACCTTACCCCAGATAGGGGAGGGATGAAGTGCTCCCACTGGGCTGCTGGGCAGAGGAGTGGGGGAAGTGAGGAATGTCCTCAGGCACATGGAGAGGGAGGGAAGCAGCCCCCTCCATCAGACTCTAGCACATGTGCCATAGGTTTGCCAACATGGCCCTACACTATCCTCTCTCCCACAGTTCATAGACTTGCTTTTTTTGTAATGCTCTTAGCATTGAATCATAGCCTTAGAGCTAGACTGGTCCTTAGAAGTTAAGTCCAATTCTTTCATTTTACAGAAAAGGAAGCTGAGACCAAGAGTATATCGAATGAAAGAATATTTGTGAAGCACAGTACTTGGTACTCATTAGGTGCTTAATAAATGCTTGATCCCTCCCTTCCTTATCCTATCACTTGCTGTGTGGTGTTGGGTAACTCACTCAACTTCTGTCTGCCTCAGTTTCCTCAAGTGTAAAAATAGAGATTATAATAACACCTACCTCCCAAGGTTGTTGGGAGGATCAAACGAGACAATATCTTTAAATGGCTTAGGATGGTGCCTGGCACATAGTAAACATTTCATAAATTCTTGTTCCCTTCCCCTTCCTTCTCTTTGTCTAGGATCACAGAGGAGGTTTCAGATCCAGGAAAGAAGGAAGAGAAGAAAGAAAGAAAGAAAGAAAAGAAAGGAAGGAAGGAAGGAAGGAAGGAAGGAAGGAAGGAAGGAAGGAAGGAAGGAAGGAAGGAAGGAAGGAAGGAAGAAGAAAGGAAGGATGAAAGAAAATAAGGAAGGAAGGAAGGAAGGAAGGAAGGAAGGAAGGAAGGAAGGAAGGAAGAAAGCAAGGAAGAAAGGAAGGGAGGGAGGAAGGAAGGGAAGGAGGAGGAAGGAAGGGAGGGAGGAAGGGAGGAAGGAAGGAAGGAAGGAAACAGGAAGGAAGGAAAGAAAGAAGGAAAAAAGAAAGAAAGATTACAGTTCCTTGTGTATCCTCGGCTTCAATTTCTCTCCTGAGCTAGAGTGGGCACCATTAACTGCTTCAATGGATGTCCCTTAGGCATCTCAAACTGGGCATATCCAATCCAGAGCTCATTATCTTTCCCCAAAACCTTCCCTTCTTCTGAAATTCCCTATTATTGATGAGGCCATCAGCATCCTTCTATTCACCCAGATTCTGTTTCCTCACTCTGACTTTCTCCACGTATCAAATTTGTTGCCAAATCTCACTGTACCTACCTTCACCAAATAACTTATAGCCATCCTTTCTCTCCATAGGCATTTATCACCTCTCACTTTGACTGTTGCAAAGACTTCTATCTAATCTCCCTACCATAAGTCCCTCCACACTGTAATCTAAGGGGATTTTTCTAAAGTAGTCTGACTATGTGATACACATATTTCCCCCAACCCTACCCCTCAATGAGCTCCAATGGTTCTCTATTATATCTAAGATCAGATAGAAACTCTTTCTGTCATTTATAGCTTTTCCTACCCCTTATCTGCCTTTCCAGTGTTCTACACTCTAATCTGTTTATTGTTCCTCAAACACTATATTCTATCTCCTCTCTCAGAACCTTTGTACTAGCTTTCTCCCATACCTGGAATGTTCTGCCCCCTCACCTGCACTTTCCAGCTTTTAGGTGTCTTAACTTTCTTTAAGACTAGTATTTCTTCAGGAGACCTTTCCAGTTCCCCTAGATTTTACTCTGCAAACATCTTCTATATATAATACCTTGTAATGAGAGGTCGTTATCTCTGGTATTAAAATTAAGTACTGGTTTTGCTCTTTGAGGTGGGGGAAGAGTATTTCCAATGCTTAGCACTGTCCTGGATACATAATAAGCATCTAATAAATGTTTGCTGACTGATGATCTTTGCAAACTAGAAAAGGGTACACCACCATCTCTTAGTGATAATGAGATTAATAATGTGAGTGGCACTGCCTGCCACCTGCATATCAGAGTGTTGCGGTTGAGACTTGCTAGCTCTAATTAGTTATGTCTCTGAGAAGACTTGTCTTCTGGAGTTAGGAGTTGTTCGTCCTTCATTCTGAAAGAAGACCAAAGAATCATGAGGGGTGATATCTTGACTTGCTCATGAATTGGATTTAAGTGAGGCAGAATTGTGAAGAATCATCACACTTATTCTTTCTTCCAGAGTCATCCAAGTCCAGTGACAGGACAGAAGTCAGGGTGACTGGTGACAGAATGTGATGCAGTAGATAACCTTGGTTTCTTCAATGTTTGACCAAATTCTAAGAGTTCCACAATGCTTGCTTCAACCACTTTCATGGCTACTGGAACAAATTGTTCTCATCCAGCCATTTTTCCAGGCAAAGTCTTTTTATGTTTGAGGTAGACATTCCCCTAGATCCCTGTTGGCAAACCTATGGCATGAGTGTTAGAAGGAGCTGCTCTCTTCCCCCTCTCCACGGTGCCTAAGGACATTTTTCACATCACTGGTCCCTCTGCCCAGCAGCCCAATGGGAACAATTCTTCCCTCTCCTGTCTGGGGTAAGGGGGAAACTTATATGCAGAGTGAGGGTCGCAGTTTGGGCACTCAGTCCCTAAAAGGTTCTCCACAATGACCCTACATCACTAACATATTTAAGTCCAGTTAGTTATATTTAATCTGCTTTAGCCCATCCCCTGGGTCCTCCTATGGGATGGTCAGAAAGGACTGGCACCTCTCTTATTCCCTCACTGTAAGAATTGGCAAATGAAGGCTCCTAAAGAGGCCTGTGCTTAAAAGAAAAAGAACTGCTTAATATTGGAGGAAGGACCCACCCTTCCTGCCAAGAATGTGAGCTTGTCTTTGGGTTAAATTGGGTTTATCTCCATCCTAATGAAATTCTCTCAACTAAAATTCATAGTGGGAACAGGAGGCCAAGTTGGGTTTTTTTTGTTTGTTTTCATTGTTGTTTTTTTTGCATGGAAAGGTATTCTACTCTCCACAAAAATGATTTCAAAAACAGTCCTCCTGGCACCAGAGACTTCATTCTCTGACTGTTATGGAAAGTAAACAATTTACATGTAGGCTGCCCTCTTCAGAGTCCTTTCTCTGTCAAGTTCAGGCAGCATTATGAGTGGGAAAAATTCTATAACCTATGGTCTTAACATATTGTTCTTTCACAAGTATTTGAGAATGTGTGCCCTTCCTAATTCCATCTAGCCTTACTTCCTATCAGGATAATGAGTACAGTATTGGGTGGCAGAGGAGGGGTGGAGGGTAGGGAGAGAGAATGCACCACAGCCTGAAGCAGTTTAATAAGTGGGGCAGATCCAGATGTGAAAATGGTCTGTGGCTTGGCTAGACACTTCACTCACTCTTTGGAGCAGATGCTGCATGATGTGGAACAGGAATTTAGATTTCCTCTCCGAAATTCTTTCTTTACAATTTGGGAGTGCTTTCTCCTTGAAAGGAACCTTCCATGGATTTACCTTGGACTTTTCAACAAGGACTATTTCTATATAGAGAAATGGATACACACACACACACACACACACACACACACACACACACACACACACATACACACGCTCCCACTGCTTCTGCCAGTACACTACCTATAATTTATAGCTCTAGAAAGTTGACTGAAAAACATTCTCATGGGGAAAACCTTTGTGTGAGAGACAGAGAGAGGGAGAGAGAGGGCGAGAGAGTGTGTGTGTGTGTGGGGGGGGGGTTAAGAGAGATAGGGAGAGAATGAGAGAGAAGACAGAGAGGGGGAGAGAGAGGAGGGAGAGAGAGAGAAGAGGAGAGAGGGGAGGAGACAGAGACAGAGACAGAGAGTGTAGGTGAGAGAAAAAGAGAGAGAGAGAGAGAGAGAGAGAGAGAGAGAGAGAGAGAGAGAGAGAGAGAGAGAGAGAGAGAGAGAGAGGTTTACATGAGAGGGGAGAAGGTCTTCACAGCCTGGGTTCAGACTCCATGTCAGACATCCTTTAGCCAGAGTTGTCCTCAGGCCCAGACAGCCAAGGTCCCAGATTTAAATTTAAAAGGGACTCAAGAGGCCTTTTAGTCAGATTGCCTCATTTACAGATGAGGAAATGGAACCTAGGGAGATTACTGGATTTACCCACAGTTACCCAAGAAGTAAGCAGGAATCAGAACTTGACTCTACCATGCTCTCCAGTACAAATTGTTCTCACTCAGAAAAGAGAAGGTACTCTTGACCATTTTCAAGTTGAGAACTTTTTGCATGTTAGGTGAACAGGACAATCACCTCACTACCAAAATCAGCTGTGGAGAAAGACTTCGACAAAAGGGACTCTGAACACTCTGGGAAGGTCCATTCCTCAAAGCTGAAGGAGGTACTGAAACCTGCCAAGCTAAGACTATTTTATTGCCCAAAGGTTTAAGCAATAGTGTCCTGGGCAGATATCTTTTCTATGGAGATTAGATGTCCTCTTATTATATTTTATTTTACTCTATAATTGTTGAACAGTTGTTTAGAGTGATGCATATTTGCCTAGTGTCATATTTCTAGTGGTGAAAAGAGTTCTGGATTTAGAGTCAGTGGACCTGAGTTCAAATTCTGTATGACCTTGGTCTAGTTACTTCATCTGTCTGGGGCTCAGGTTCTATATTTATAAAATAAGGAATTTGTACTGGATGTCCTCTAAGGTATCTCTTAGTTCTAAAGTTAAGGCTCCTATGTCTTACTAGATTGTAAGTGGCATGAGGGTGAATGTGTGTGAAAGGCATGAAACTGAATGCTCTAATCATTACAGAATCACCAAAGTTCAAATCTGGACAAGATTGCAGTGGCTATTGAATCTAATCCACACCCAAAAGAGAATTCTCCACTAGTTGATGTGATCACCCAGCTGTAGGGTGTAGAGTGACAGATTTGGTGTCAGAAAGACATGGGTTTGAATCTACACCCCACCTTCATCCCCTTTCCCCCAGATTCCTGGAACACCCTGGGCAAGTCACTTAACCTTTCCCAGTCTCAGTTTCTCTATCTGAAAAGTGAGGGGGTTAAATCTCTAAGGCCCCTTTTAGCTCTAAACCTATGATCCTATAACCTCCAGTGATGAGGAAATGACTGTCTCCTGAGGCAGCCACTCTACTTTTGGAGTTCCAACCATTAGGAAGTTCTTTCTAACAATAAACTTGCTTTTGTAGCTTTACAACTTCTGCCTGCCTATTGCTAATTCTACCATCTGGTTAATCAAATTTTTGTGTCAACCCTCCCCTTCCTCTTTCCTCCCTTCTTACCTAGTGCTTTTCAATAAATGGTTTCATGAGAAAAGCAAATTATATTAATCATCCTATTTAATTAGGATTTACCTTGGTATGGAAGTTGGTGGGTATCAGAGAGTTAGCTAAGTAGAACAAGGTCATCTACATGAAGTTGGCTTACTGTATTTGGTCCAATGTGGTGTTGGAAAATCAAGAACCCTCTGGAACCATCTTTTGCTTTCTTGGCTTTCTTGAGGGAATCTACGCTAGTTCCTGGGCCAATGTTGACTCAATTAACTGAATCCTCAGCCCCTGAATCCTGGCAATAACAGTCATCTAAGCCAAACCCCACCTTCTTGTCCACACAATTATGTAGGTCTAATTGTTATCCAGGTTTGCCTCTACTCTGCCTGCTAACCTGCCTGAACTCTACAGACATAAACAAAAAAAGTTATATAAAGAGAATAGAGGCATTGATCTGTCCATGTATCTTCTGGGTCTATATACCTACATATGTGTGTGTGTGTATACATATACACACACATATATAATATGTAATAGAGAGAAGGAAACAGATGGACAGATGGACAGACAGAGAGACAGACAGACAGACAGACAGACAGATAGATAGATAGATAGATAGATAGATAGATAGATAGATAGATAGATAGTAGTAGTAGTAGTAGTAGTAGTAGTCTCTCGGTAACTGAGAATGACGATTGTCTTTGTGCGTTTTCATCTATGGTGTACCTTCATGTGACTTTGAAGTCCAAGATAGATGAGTGTGCACAGAGACACTTGTACATGAAAGAGATTTAAGTGGAAAAGTCGATGAACAGAGACAGTCCCACTCTCTCAGCTTTGGAAGCCTGGGTCCAGTGGCACGAAAGGTCATTACACCTGGAGACTTCCTCAGCTGCATTGGATGGCCATGTTGTCCTTTGTGTTCCAATACGCCCTAAGAGCTCCACAATGCTTTGCTGCGTCGCCCTCTCAGCCATTGAACCTTCTTATTGGTTTCTTCTATCTGTTCAGCTGAAGCAGTCTTCACATGCTGGGTGAGCAAAGCCCTGGTTCACCAGGGGTCGATGACCCGATGGCTACCCTCACAAGGTTTAGCCGGCCTGTCGAAGCTGTTGCCTGGGGTGTGGCTGCTGCTGCATGCTAGCAGCTACTGGGAGCCACAAGTGAGAGCTGGGTGTCAGGTGAGGGTCAGTGGCTGGAGAGCTGCCCTAGGAGGGCACACCGGGCCCTCCATACCAGAGTTACTACCCCTTCCTGAACACCCCATATACCCAATATACCCAATTGAAATCTATTTAGCACCTACTATATTCCAGACACTGTATTGAGTACTAGGGATATCAAGAAAGTCAAAAGACAATCTCTATACTCAAGAAGCTTATAATATGAATGGGGAAGAGAATATGTAAACATGATACAAATAAGATATATACAGGGGAAAAAAAGATATATGCAAAACAAATTGGAGACAACCAACAGAGAGAAGGTCCTAGCAATAAAGGGAATCAAGAAAGGCTCATTTCCCCAATTCCCAGGCAGACCAGTAGGCTGAGGCCCCAGAAGGTAACTTCTTCCCTCTGGCAGCTGGTAACTTCTTCCCTCTGGTACAATGGATAGATTACTGGGCCAGGAGTCCAGAAGATCTTAGCCCTAGAATTGTTAGGTGTCTAATCCTAAATCCTAAATCATTTAACCTCTGTCTGAATTTCCTTAACTATAAAATGGAGATAATAATAGCACCTACTTTCCAGGGTTGTTGTGAAGATAAAATGAAATAAAAGTGCTCTACTAAGTTACTTAATAAAACTTATTTCCCTCCAAGCCTAGATGGCACAGTATAGGCCAGAAACAAGTTGAACTCTGCCAACATTCCCTACAGCTTTAAAAGAATGCCACAAAACAAATTTATGAGTGGGAGAGCCAACAAAAGGTCAGGGGGAGACATTTTTCCTGACTAAGACCACTTAGGAGGTCTCCAGGAGAGGTCTGTAACACCAGGATGGGCACAGGACTGGAGCATAGCAGGAGCATCTATGGTGGGGCTTGGAGGCAGCTGTGGCAGTAACATCATCATCTTTGGGAGCTCTCAACCCAGAGACAGTAAGGGGATTGGACAACTGGACAGAAAGAGATTATAGTTGACTCTTTGCAGGAAATGAGCATAGTTGATGATGATTGACAATTCTATTGCCCATAAGCAATTCTGAGACCCAGTTTTAGGGTAAAGACAGATAATTGGTCATAAGGGAGCAGGGGCTCTGGTCATAGTTCCAGAGCCAAGAGAAGTGCTAACACTTGCAGTTGCAGGAGAGCAGGGTTTCTTCCTAGGAAAAGACCAGAGCATAGACTAAAGCAGTGACCACACCTCTCCCAGTGTAATACCACTTTAGAAGTATGGAAAACTTGAAGACCCCCAGAACTACCTCTGAAAAGAGCAGCATGGAGAAAAAGCCTGAAGTCTGGCATAGTGCCTTCTTACTTCCAGGGGGGCTGCATGCTGAAGAAATAAGTTGGGAAAATGTGTAAACAACATAAAAATGAACTTGATCATAAAAAGCTACTATGGTGGCAGGGAAGACCAAGACATAAACTCAGAAGAACATACGAAATATGAAAAGAACTATAAGCAAAACCTCAATTATAAATGCTAATTGGATGCAAGGACAGCACAAATTCCTGGAAGTGTTAAAGGAAGAGATAAAAATAGTAGAGGAAAAATTAGGGGAAATGCAAGAATATTATGAAAAGAGAATTACCAAGGTCATTTAGTCCTGGAGTCAGGAAGATCAAGGTTCTGGCCTCAAACCCTTCCTAACTGGATGATCCTGGGCAAGTTATAACCCCATTTCCTTTCTGTCTTAGAATTGTTGCTAGGGTTGAAAATGACAGTTTTAAAAAGGAGAAGAATTAACTGCTTAGTAAAAGAGGCACAAAAAATGCTGAAGAAAATAACATCTTGAAAGACATAATTGGCCTAAGGGTAAGAGGCACAAAAATTCACTAAAGAAAAGAATTTAAAAAGCAGAATTGGCCAAGTGGGGAAAAAAGGTACAAAAGTTTACTCATGGAAATAATTCCTTAAAAATTAAAATTAGGTAAGTGGAAACTAGTAATTCCATGAGAAGCAATAAAACAAAGTCAAAAGAATGAAAAAATGGAAGAAAATGTGAAATATATCATTGGAAATATGATTGATTTAAAAAATGGATTGTGGAGAGAGAATATAAGAATTATTGGAGTACCTGAAAATCATGATTAAAAAAAAAAAGAACCTAGACATCATATTTCAAGAAATTAGCAAAGAAAACTACACTGACATCCTAGAACCAGAAAGTAAAATAGGAATTAAAAGACTCTACCTATCACCTTGAAATAACAAAATTAAAACTCTCAGGAGGACAGCAGTGGATAGAGAGCCAGTCCTGGAGATAGGCATTCCTTAGATACTTCCTAGCTATGTGTGATCCTAGGCAAGTCATTTAATCCCAATTGCCTGGCCTCTAACTGCTCTTCTGTCTTGGAACCAATACTTAGTATCAATTCTAAGACAGAAGGTAAGAATTAAAAAAACAAAAACTTATGAGGAACATTATGGTCAAATTCCAGAGCTCTGAGGTTAAGGAAAAAATATTGTAAGCAGCCAAAAAAGACATTGTAATGATTTAAAATTCCTTCCAGAGGCTTTATATTAATTTATAATTATTTATTAGTTAAAAAGTTAGAGAAAAGAGAGAGAGAGAGAGAGAGAGAGAGAGAGAGAGAGAGAGAGAGAGAGAGAGATCACCAGGCTACTCTAACTAAAGATAGTCTTCAAACTGTGCTGCATTTCCCTGGATCCAGCTCCTAGTCATGGCTCAAACAAAGCATTAAACACTTGAAGGGAGCAAAGTACATGTCTAGCCAGCTAGAGAGTACTGAGCAAGCTGCTGCTCCTCTTTTCTTATAAGGTCAGTGATGTCATTCCTACTGGAGCTCTCTGATTAGACAGTCCAAGTCCCAAGTCCTGACTTTTAGACACATCACCAGCCACATAGGGATTTCTACCAGTTCTTTCTGGAAGTCAAGTCTGCAGGTACCCTGTGGTACTTTAGTCACATGGCTTGCTGGAATCCTGACAATGTACATGCACAGGTAAGAGGTTACATTTTATATTAATTTCACACAAAATAATTAAAATGTCATGGAGCCATAGTTACAATCACATAAGATTTAGCAGCTTCTGTATTAGAGAAACAGTAGGTTTTGAATACAGTATCTAAGGGGCAAAGGAACAAGAATTACAACCAAGAATAAGCTTCCCAGCAAAACTGAGTGTAATCCTTTGGGGAATAATATGAATATTTAATGAAATAGAGGACTTTCAAGCATGTCTAACTAAATGATGAGCCAAGCAGAAAATTTGACAAGATTCAAGAGAAAGATAAAAAGATAAACATAACAGAGTAACCATAAATGATTCAATGAAGTTACATTGTTTATCTTCCTATATGAGAGGATGATACAGGTAACTCCTAGAAATGTTATCATTATTAGAACAGTTGGAAGGAATCTGCAAAGACAGAGGGTATGTGGGTAAGTCAATCATGTTTAATATGATCTCCAAAAAAATACATATTGGAGTGTGAAAGAGGGATGTACTGGGAGAAAGGAGAGCTAAAATGGAGCAAATTTTCTCATATAAAAGAGGGACCTAAGGAAGAACTCTTATAGTGGAGGGAGGAATGGTGGGGGTTGGTAGGCGATGCTTGAACCTCACTCTCATTGGAATTGGTTCAAGGAAGGAAAACTATATATATACACAGTTCGTTGGGGACAGAATTCTATCTTACCCAATAAGGAGATAGGAGGGGGAGGGGATAATAGATATAGGGAATAGTATGATAACAGGCAGAGTGAATTGAGGTTAAAAGCAAGACAGACTTTTGAAGAGGGACAAGGACAAAAAGAGAGTATGAACAGAGGAAAATGGGATGGAAAGAAAGGCACAGTTAGTGATCATAACTATGAAGGTGAATGAGATAATCTAACTCAAAGAACAGAAGCAGATAGCAGAATAGATTAGAAATCAGAATCCACCAATATGTTGTGTACAAGAGACACATATGGGACATAGAAACATATAGAGAGTTGAAATGAAGGGCTAGAGAAGAGCCTATCATGCTTTAGCTGAAATTAAGAGGGCAGAGGTGGCAATCATGATCTTAGACAAAGCAAAACCAAAATTAGATATAATTTAAAGAGATAATCAAGGAAACTACATTTTGCTAAAAGGTACCATAAACAATGAGGTAATGTAAAAAAAAAATTCTGTTTCTCCCATAAAGGCCTCATTTCTAAGTAAGTAGGGAATGGAGTCAAATTTATAAAAATAAGAGCTATTTTCTGTTTGATAAAAAGATCAAAGGATATCAGTAGGCAATTTTGAGAAGAAATCAAAACTATCTACAGCGATATGAAAAAAATGCTCAAACATTCTTCATTAGAGAAATACAAATTAAAACAACTCTGAAGGGCTTCTAGGTGCCTCATTGGAGAAAGAGCAAGGCCAGCAAATGGGAGATCCTGGGTTCAAATATGGTTTCAGACACTTCCTAGCTGTGTGACCCTGGGCAAGTCACTTAAACTTAATTGCCTAGCCCTTACCACTCTTCTGCCTTGGAACCAATACTTAATATTAATTCTAAGACAAAAGGTAAGGTTTAAAAAAAAACATTCTAAATCATTTAATTAAATAAATTTTTTTTAAAAAGGAGAAAAGAAAAAAGAGCAATTTATTAAAAATATTTATAAGAGCTTTTTTGTGGTAGCAAAGAATTGGAAATTGGGAAGATCCTCATCAATTGGGGAATGACTGAACAAATTGAGCCATGTGATTGTGATGGAGTACTATTGTGCTATTGGAATGACAAGGGGGTGGTTTCAGAAAAAGAAGAAAAAAACATGGCACAAACTATATGAGCTGATACAAAGTGAAGGAAGAAGAACTGGGAGACCATTGTGCATAGTAACAGCAATATTGTAATGATGATCAACTGTGAAAGACTTGACTATTCTTATCACTATAGTGATCTAAGGCAATTCCCAAGGATGCTTCATGAAAAAATGCTATCCACCTCCAGAGGGAAAAAATACTGAAGAATTCAGTGAAAACTGAAAAATAACTTTCTTGGTTTCTTTATTTTTTGATATATGGCTATTATGAAAATATGTTTTGCATGATTTCACATGTATAATTGATATATTGTTTTCTCAGTGGGTGGGGGAAGGGTAGAAGAGGAGAAGAATCTAGAATTCAAAATTTAAAAAGAAGAGAATGTTAAAAATGAACAAATAATAAATACTAAAAAGGAAAAATATACTTATTCCCCTCCTGATTCTAGGGGTTGCACTGAGGGTTTTCTAATAAACAAGCCCTGATAAAGCTCACCACATGATAATGTGTTCCCCATTGCCTATTGTCTGGTCAGCAAGAGTTAAATAATTTTTATTTTTTTATTTTATTTTATTTTTTAAACCATTACCTTCTGTCCTGGAATCAATACTGTGTATTGGTTCCAAGGCAGAAGAGTGGTAAGAGTTAGGAAATGGGAGTTAAGTGACTTGTCCAGAGTCCCACAGCTGGGAAAGCCCAAAGCTGGGCACCAGATTTGAACCCAGGACCTCCCATCTCTAGGCCTGACTCTCAATCCACTGAGCCACTCAGCTACCCCCAAGAGTTAAATAATTTTTAGAAATATGTAGTAGAGTAAGAATAATTGGTACAAAGCATTCCCTTTAAACCAATAACATGCTCTTCCATAGATACTCTCTTTAGGGAGAATGGGCTCAAACTTAGAGAGCAGGTACAATCAAAGAGCAACTTGGAGCTCCTGGTTACCAGAAATCTTTTCTTCTGTCCATGGTTCAGAGAGTCAGGCCCTTTGTAGAGTCTCCCTGTCCTCTATGTGTCCAGTTTATCCTTGGCATGTCTTTCACCTTCCAATGCAGATGCTGTGATAAGTCACTGATACTTTGAGGTAGGGATTGCTGGTAGATATTTAACAACCTGAGATCTATCTATCTATCTATCTATCTATCTATCTATCTATCTATCTATCTATCTATCTATCTATCTATCTATTTATCTATCTCAGGTTGTTAAATTCTATACATACATACACACTCACAGTACATTTTTCACTTTAATCTTGCATCAACATTTTCTCCAACACTTTCTTAGTCTAGACAATCACCAAAACAATAAATCACGACTTGATTTGAAGTTTGATGATTTCTGAGATGCATATGCTCACACTGAAATTTTAACAATTGACTAGAGCAAGCAGGAGCTGGCTTCAGCACACTTCTGTCTCAAATTGATTAAGGACTTTTTCTTGCCTGGCTTTTATCTTTGCGAGATTAATGCCAGGATCCAAAAGGCTAGCCAGGCACTCGGGCGGCTGCGCTCCAAAGTCCTCCAACACAGCGGTGTAAGCACTGCAAGGAAGCTCAAAGTGTACAACGCAGTGGTCCTCAGCTCTCTCCTGTACGGTTACGAGACATGGACACTGTACCGGAAGCACATGAAACAGCTGGAGCAATTCCACCAACGCTCTCTCCGGTCAATCATGAGGATCCGATGGCAGGACCAAATCACCAACCAGGAAGTCCTCGACAGAGCCAACTCCACCAGCATCGAAGTCATGGTCCTCCAAACCCAGCTACGATGCTCTGGACACGTCATCCGCATGGACCCACAGCGAATACCAAGACAGGTATTCTATGGTGAACTGTCAGCTGGACTCAGGAAACAAGGCCGACCAAAGAAAAGATTCAAGGATCAGCTAAAGTCCAACTTGAAGTGGGCTGGCATGACACCAAAGCAACTAGAACTCGCTGCCTCTGACAGAAGCAGCTGGCGAACCCACATTCACCATGCCGCCGCCTTTGGAGATGAGCGACATTGACGTCCTGCCGCTGCGCATGAACGCCGACACCAGACCACACCCGCACCTCCCGTAACAACTGGCGTCCCATGCCCCATGTGCCACAAACTCTGCGCCTCAGCCTTTGGACTCCAAAGCCACATGAGGGCACACCGTAGATGAAACTGCACAAAGACAATAGTCATTCTCGGTCACCGAGAGACTACCACTACTACTACTAATTGATTGATTGAGTCAATGGAAAAGTCTGGGACTTTTGCATATAAAAAAATTGGAGTGAACTAAACCCCTGTTCTTGCAGATGTATAATTTCTAGAATGGTCGGTTAGTGCCAGATTGGGAAGGTTTAAAAAAGCCAAATAGAAGAGTTGTTTTTTGGAAGGGGAAAGGGAGCCATTGGGATTTTGAGCAAAGAAGTAACATGATCAGATCTGCTGCATTTTAGAAAAATCACTAGCTTCTGTATGGAGAATAGATTGGAAGAGAAGGCAGGGAGGCTTGTTAGGCAGCCATTGTAATAGTTTGGGCATCTAGCAGATTTTGGGAATCCATGCCTCAGAAAAGTATCAGAGGGACATTTTCTTTTTTTCTTTTATTTTTTAAAAGGTTTATTTATATAGTAAAAAAAATACACCCAAAGAATCACCTCTGAATCCATGGACAATCTAGACCCACTCACATTGCCAGAAGGACATACTCTCTCCTAGTCCTTGTGAACCAGTCCAGAAGAACATTTTGCAGAAGATCTTCCTATGGTACTAGTTAGAAACATTTTCGTCATTTGTCTTCTACTTTTTTCCTTTGAATCTCCAGTTTTTAAAAATCACTACATGAAAAAAAAAACCTCACCCCAAATCTCCAAGTCTAAATCTCCAAGCCCAAGTTTTCCTTCCCTGCCTCCTTCTTAATTCTATCTACTTCTTCTTTTCTCTTCCTACTTCCTCCTTGTAAGGGTTATCTTCTCTCTTCCTGTAATTGTCATAATTGTATCTTTTTTTACAAAAAAAAAAAATAGAAGCAATTTAGCTTCTATAAAATCAAGTTTTCCTTTTTTTGCTAGAAAGCCTTGTTTCTAAAGATTCAATATGCAGTTGTTCCAAAGTGCCTGATTTCCAAAACAATGTCTTATAACAAGAAAAGTCCTAATCTCTCTTTTAAAATATAGTTTATATATGTTTTTCTTCTAGTTCAAAGGCAAGTTGTAATGCTGGGTTGAGATGGGGGAAGCAGGTCTGGGCTATGGAGGAACACATCTGGGACAAAGCCCCAATTGCCCCACCCAAGTTTCAGATCAATCTTTTCCCATAGATGACACGATGTTATTTCTAGACTATATATTATTACTGTGCTCCAGTTCTTCATACCGAAAACATTTTAAAGTACAAGGCAACCATACTTAAAATCATAGTACCTAGAAATGGAAGGGACCTTCAGAGAAAGTGTGTTGGGGAAGAAAAGGGAACAAAATTTTATTAAGTACCTACTTTGTGCCAAATATAGTATTAAATTCTTTAAAAAAATTTTTTACCTGAATCTTTACAACAAAATCTGTGAAATAGGTGCTATTTCTATCCCCATTTTTCAGTGGAGGAAACTGAGGTAGGCAGAGGTTAAATGACTTCATTAGAATGACACACCTAATAAGTTTCTGAAGCCAATTTTAAACTCTGGTCTTCCTGACTCCAGGCTCATAACTATCATCTGAACCACTGAACTGGTGGTGGTGTTGACTGGAACTTGGTCTTCTAGCCTTCATACCTTTAGGACAAGTCAGAGCAAATACACTCTGGACTCCTCCTTCCGAGCCCTACTCCTTCCCTTGACTCCTTAGATACCCTTCAAGATCATCTAGTTCAGACTTCTAATTTTACAACTCAGGAAACTGAGGCCCAGGGGTAAAGTTATTGTTTTAGGGTCACATAGAAAGTAGCAGGGAAGAGGTAGGTCATCATCATGATTTCCTGCTAATCGTAGCAAGGTTTTTTCCACTCTACAATGTTTGATTTTTTCATGGATCCCAAGTTTTGTGCTTGTGTTTGTAGCACAGTCTATAGAAGGTTAAATCTTGAATTCAGGAAAACCTTTTTTTTTAAACTCCCACCTTCTGTCTTAGAATCAATACTGTGTATTGGTTCCAAGGCAGAAGAATGTTAAGGGCTGGGCAACAGGGCTTAAGTGACTGACCCAGGGTCACATAGCTAGGAAATACCTGGGGTCAAATTTGAACCCAGAACTCTAGACTTGGCTCTAGCTGCCCCTGAAAACTTTGTTCTGATACATCCTACATTTTTTTACCATGAGCAAGTCACCTCAGTGACCCATGCAGTTTTCTACTTCTGGACAGTAACGTACAGATATTGTTAGACTATACTGGTGTTAAAATCACATTTGTCTGCCACTCTTTCACTTCCCCCCCAAAACAGTTGTGTAATTTATTTGTGGTATCTTTGATCTAGCAACATTCATAGATTCAATCCTTTAGTTCAACTTTCACATAGGAAGAATTTCTCGTGATAGTGGCAAGTTTTATTCCAATAAATTTCTATTGAGCATATGCTATCAGTACCTTTTGGGAAAACAAATTAGGCTAGACTTTTTTTTTTTATATAGCCGTCAATACCCTCTGGCTTTGTCACTTGGTCCCTTTCTACCTTTTCAGTATCCCTATGCCTTAATTCTTTCCACATTTCCAGAGATCCAGTGATATTGACCTTCTTTGTTGTTGTTGTTGTTGAGTTGCTTTTCTGTTGTATCCAACTATTCATGATCCTGTTTAAAGTTTTTGTGTCAAAGATACTGGAGTGGTTTTCTATGTTCTTCTCCTGATTTTTTACAGATGAGGAAACTCGAGCAAATAGTGTTAAGTGACTTACACAAGTCATCCAGCTAATACTTGTCTGAGTCCTCTTGATTCCAAGTCCAGTGCTCTATCCATTGCCACCTAGATAATATAGCCAAAGGGAAAAGGATGTGTCCAAGTAAGTCACCACCATAAAAGGATGTTGACTCCTAACATTCCTTACATGAAACAAACTCAGTTTATGTCTTGTGCTTCCTTCTCCTCTGTGTTTTTTCCCTGATTTTGCTTCATGGAGACCTGTTCCTGCTCCCACCAGCTTAGAACCTTTAGTTCTTAGACCCTAAGATTGCCTAATTCCCTGTTTCAGTTACCTTTTCAAAACTCTGATTTTGATGCCAGAATGATTTACCAATCCCTAGGATGAGTTTTAGTTTGTCATGTTCTTTTATCCCCCAATCTTGCTAATTATCTGCTAATACCCAGAACCCATCTTTGCTGGGTAAAATGAGAAATCAGGAGGATAAAGTTATGACATCAGATACCTTATGAAAGGCATGATTGAGACAGAAGAGTGATTACCAAACTTGAGAGATGTCTATAGTTATAGGGTTTTTTTTGCAAGTCTAAATAGTGTTTATTTTTTGAAAATTACTTAAAAAACCCATGTTTATAGAGATACAGATTTGCATAACCTAGAGAAAAAGCAAGTCTTTAAAAAGTGTAGTCTATTTACTATTATTGCACTCACATTTTAATAATGTGGCATTTTATTTAAATTTAAAAAATTTTTTAATTTAAAAAATTTTTATTTTTGTTGTATTTAAAATTTAAAATACAAAGTATTTTATTTTATATAAACTATAAATGTACAACATTATACAACAGATATGTTATAAATTTAGCCAAACACTTAAAATTGAAATTGATTGGGTTCCATTTGCACCTACCCATTCAAATCTACTTCAACCCTTTGAATAATATTTTCACAATTACATATACATGCCCTAATTATACATCATCTGCAATAGGCTCTCTGTGAATGACCAACTTGTGAAAAAGCACAAATAAAAAAAAAAAGCTTTAGTTCTTTTGTGTTCATTTAAAGAAGGGTTGGACCTGGAGGGTTCATCTGAAACACATATGCCAGAGTCTTGATGAGAAAGAGTATATTGTTTTTCTTAGTTTACCTTTATGTTTTCCTATTCATACCTCAAATCCATCAAGTATCTGATTCAGGTTAACTATAACCAGGTATCACATCCTGTATGCAATTTCTACTAACCATTTATTATTTAAACAATCCATTAACTTATTGGGACATTTTTAAGCAGTCTTTTTACCCCTTCTTGATGCTACTACTGTCATGTGTAGAGAAAAGTGCTTTCTCTACTCTAGTTATCTTCTCACTATAATAATAATAATTGTTTACATTTATATAGGGTCAAATCTTAGAAGTGCTATGGGAGAATAGGCACATTAATACATTGTTGGTGGAACCATAAAATGACCTCATTATTCTGGAAAGCAATTTAGAACTAAGTCCCCCCAAAATCACTTTTCTACACATAGACTTTGGCCCACTTTTAGGCCTATACCCAAAGAGTTCAAAGAATCTATAAGAAAAAAATATATTTATAGCTTCTCTTTTTGTAGTAATGAAGAACTGAAAGAAAAAAAGATGGAGTTGAACAAATTGTGGTATATAAATATATTAGAATATTATGGTCATAAAAATTATGGAAAGGATGGTTTTAGAGAAATCTGGGAAGATATATATTACTTGATGTCGAGTAAAGTAAGCAGAACCAGGAGAGCAAAGTGTATAATTAAAAAAAAAAGTAAAGAAAAACAGCTTTGAAAGACTTACAGACTGATCAGTGTGGCCAACCTGGCTTCAAAGGGACCACTGGGGACTCAAAACTCAGAATGAGACATACAATTTGGGGCTTGACTTTAGCAGGAATATATTTGGCTTAACTATGTATATTTGTTGCAAGGATTTTTCTTTTCATTTTTTTTCTCTTTCTTTCCAACAGGAGAGAGGTAGGAAATAGAGAAAAAGATTCCAAGGAAAATTATATAAGAACAAAAGGGAGGTCAAAAGGAATCATCTATAACTAAGATAGTTTTGAAGTTACATGTTGTATATTTATTATATACTTAAAAAGAAGAGCAAGTTCTACATAAGAGAGACTCACCATTTCATGTACAAATCCCTCCTGTTCACTGAAATGTACATGGAAATGTTCATTTTATTTGGCACTTGTCAAGTTAAGAATAAAAAATAATTTTTAAATGATTACCAAGTAATGTTATATTGTTGTTGTTGTTATTGTTGTCACACCCGACTCTTTTATGTCATCCCCCACCCCCCGCCTTTGAAGTTTTCTTGGCAGAGATATTGGAGTTGTTTGCCATTTCCTCTCTAGCTCATTCAGCAAATGAGGAAACTGTGGCAAACAGGGTTAAATGACTTGTCTAGGGTCACACAGCTAGTACATGTCTGCAGTCAAATTTGAACTCAGGAAACTGAGTCTTCCTGACTTCAGGCCTTTGCACAAATATTATACAGGGTCTTTATACATAGTTTGAAAAGCTTTCTCTTCCCAACAAACTTATAAAGTAGATAGTGCAATGTTTATTATTCTTATTTAATGAATTAGGAAATGTAGCCTTAGATCAGTGAGGTCACAAAGCTAGTAAATGGTCCATGTTGGAATTCAAATCCAGGTTTTCTTGACTCCAAGTCCACCTCTTCTCAAGGATATTTTTGATGCACTTTATATTTAAGAGTTCTAGAATTTTACTTTCCATGCAGATATGTACTATATGTTTATTTTTATGTTACTCTGACAATTCTTCTTTAGATTCATTCCATAATATAAATGATAAAAAGAATTAGAATCTTATACTTAAGAACTACCAACATATATAATCAAATAAACATGCAAACTATGGCCTCATACAAGAAGCTACAAATTATCAAGCTATTTAGTTAACCCAAAGGAAAATCTATAAACTTGAACAAAAGAGGTATGAAAAAATGCTCCAAATGACTATTAATTAGAGAAATGCAAATTAACAAATTAACTCTGAGGTACCACCTCACACCTATCAGATTGGCTAATACAATAAAAAAAAGGAAAATGGCAAATGTTTGAGGGGCTGTAGGAAAATAAGGTAACTAACAGCATTGGTGGAACTGTGAACTCATCCAACCATTCTGGAGAACAATCTGGAACCAGACCCAAAGAGCCATAAAACTGTGCATATCCTTTGACCCAGCAACACCCGCTACTGTGCCTATACCTCAAAGAGATCAAAGATAGGAAAAAGACCTACTTAAACCAAAATATTTATAGAAGCTCTTTTTTTGTGGTGGCAAAGAATCGGAAACTGAAAGAATGTCCATCACTTGGGGAAGAGCTGAGCAAGTTGTGGCATATGATTGTAATGGAATAATGTGTCATAAGAATGATAAACAGGATGATTGTTTAAAAAAAAAAAAACCTTGAAAGACTTAAATGAAGTGATGCAAAGTGAAGTGAGGAGAACCAGGAGAAAATTGTATACAGGAATAACAATAATGTACAATGATCAACTTTTAATGACAATTATCAGCAATGTAAGGATCCAAGACTATTCCAAGGGATTATCCGCTGCCATAGAAGGAATTATGCCATTTTTCACTTTATCTCCTTCAAAAGTTTTTTCCTTATGTAATCAATATATGTCTTTTTTTATAACATGACGAACATAAAATATATATATTACATGATAGGACATAGATAACTAATATTGTTTTGCCTGCCATCTCAGGGAGGAGGAGGAAAGGGAGGAAGGGAAAGAACCTGAATTACAAAATTAAAAAATAATTATTAAAATTACATCAATATATAATCTGGAAAAAATATAATAATCAAATCAAAACAAAACAATAACAGGACTATCATATTGTTCCTGTGCTCCCTTCAGATCATTTTATATCAGCAGACTTTAATTTTGATGCTTTTTTAAAAAAGGTAGTCATACAGGATGCCTATATTCTGATTCTGCTTTTATTGCACTACATCCTTTGATATATGTCATTGATTACAATTTGGAGCTGGAAGAGAGACTAGCAGAGATTGAGTCTGAGCCCTTCATTTTACAGATGAGGAAACTAAGGCCCAGTGAGGTTAAGGGAATTTCCCAAGATTACCCAGCTTGAGCAAGATCATACATAATAGCAGAATTAGGATGTCTTTTCAAATATCTTGATATTCTTCATATTTGTCATTTTAATTTCACAGTCATATTCCATAATATTGATATACAGCCAGGTCCCAATTAATGCAAATGAAGAATTGCCTGGAGTGATTACATTATTTGAAATTGAACTGCCTATTTCCATTGAGCTGGAACCATTGACCTTATTTTACATAATTATAACCATGAAGAATGTGAGTTTGAAGACTTTGCTCCAGGTGATTCTTGACCCCCACAATTGGTACCAAACAAAATTTATTCAGTCACTCCCCAGTCATCAGACACATAGATGATCTTAGCTTTTTTGACATGACAAATAAAACCACTGTGAATATTTTTTTGTACGGGCAGTACTTTTGTTCCTTCTAGTAATGTCATCAGGATATAGTTCTACTAGTGGGTCAAAGGATGTAACTGGTTTTGTAATTCTTATACTGTGTTGCTAGATTACTTCATGACTGACCTTTGCTTTGTTTTTGACAACGATGTAGCCAACACACATGATCTTCTGGTTTCCTTGATTTTGTTTTACATCATTTCAGATTTCTTTCCATATTTCTTGGTATTCTTCACATTTTTTCCATTTTTGAGTATAATGTTTTACGAATTTACCTTAAATTTTTTTCTGCCCTTTTCTACCTTAAAATATATATAGGTTTATATAGGTCCTAGGGCAGCTAGGTGACTCGGTGGATACAGACAGGCCTAGAGCCAGGAGGTCCTGGGTTCAAATGTGGCCTCAGACACTTTCTAGCTGGGTGACCTTAGACAAGTCACATAATCCCAACTGTGTATACTTAGTATCGATTCTAGAACAGAAGGTAAGGGTTAAAAAAAAGACATATAGATCTTTTCTTACTATGAATAAAACCTAGTGGATAGAGAGAGCCAGCCTTCAGGTTCAGAAAGACCTGGTTTAAGACATGCCAGTAGTATTTATTGTTTATATGACACTGGGCAAGTCACTTTTATTATCAGTGCCCTAACTATCCCTCTTAAGACTTTTAACTGGCAAATCAATGACTGATTTATATTAGTAGATATGTCTTCTCTGGCAGATCCCTATAGAGATGGAATCACACATCTGGACTAAAAAAAAAAAATAGTAGGATGGTTTATATAGCCCTTTGAAGTTTACCCAGTACTTTACATACATAATCTCATTTAGGACTCATTACAACAATCAATTAATCAATAAACATTTATTAAGTACCTACTATGTGTTGGAGCAGGAGTGACTAGCTGGGTGGCCCTGTGCAAATTACTTCACCCTGTTTGCCTCAATTTCTTCATTTGTAAAAAGAACTGGAGAAATAAATGGCAAACCACTCCAGTATCTTTACCAAGAAAACCCCAAATGGGGTCATGAATAATTGGACATGACTGAAACGACTGAACAACAACTATATCCTAGACACTGTGCTCATCGCCCCTAGAGACATGTTATTATCTTGTGGAGACATGGATCTTTGTCCTTTCTGCTCTGAATAACAGGTGCAATGCCCTGGGAATAGCCACTAGTTTTACCCCTCTTCTCTTCCTTAGGGAAGTTTAGGATGCACTCTCATTCATTTGCATGATCTGGGTTAGCTGCCATAGAAGAGGATGCAAATCAATCAGAAGCATTTGAATGACCTTCTATGTGCCAGATACTATGTTAGTTGCTAAATAGTGAAAGATAAAAATAAGTGAGCCCCTGGTCTCAAGAAGTTTACATTTAGAGGGAAGCAGGAAGAATAATATAACTAGAATTTAATTTAAATTGTGCTTTAAAATTTTCAAAACATTTTAAATACATTAGCTCATTTGATCCTAAATAGAACCTTATAAAGTAGGTGCTATTATTATGCTCCATTTTATAAGTAAGGAAACTAAGACTGAGAGATGTTAAGTGACTTGTCCCAGAGTCACTCATCTAGTGAATATCTAAGGCAGAATTTGATCTCAGATCTTCTTGACCTGAGTCCAGCCCACCAAGTCTAACATGCAATGTACTGTGCCATCTAGCTGCCTCAAGGAAAATGGAAAGTGGGAAGTAGACCGGCACTTAGAAGAAGGAAAGAGTTCCTTTCCAAGCCACCAAATGGCATGGTTAATATCTTGCACAGCCACTTGGGAAAGGGGAAGATAAGTGGGAGAGATTCACCTTAACCCAAGCAGGTGTGGAGAATGGAAAGGTGTCTGTCTCTTGGTAAAGGTGGTTTCCACAGCTGAATGAGGAGACCTTTAGAGGGCAGGGCTTTGCAGCCAGATTATAAAGAGCAGAAAGTTTTAAATAGCCCAGAAGCATTTTGACCTTGAACATGCCTGAGCTGGAAAGTTTCAGAAAGCCTAGAGGCATTCTCCCTAAGTAATTCCTCCATGGTCCAGCTGCTTGAGAACTGGCACCGTCTCATAGGGAGGAGAACAGAGAGCATGAATCAGCTGAACAGAATTGACAGTAGGTATAGCTTCTTCCGAAAGGCCAAGGTGACAGCCACAAGCAGGGCTCAGGGATTGTGGAATTGTCAAAACAACTGAGACACTTGTTGAGATTGGAACAGATTGATAGCAGGTAGGCTAGGAACTGGCAGTAAGAAGAGGCCAGGGAAAGAGTCACCAAGCAATGGGCTCTAATTTGGAGGACTGAATCCCAAGCTTTTTCCCTGACTCAGGCACAGTCACAGGTATTATACTATGGGAAGGCTATTGCCCAGAATCACAGACTCTAGAGTAGCCTGGACACCTAGGCACACAGTACATGAACAGGAATGTACTTTTCAACATGCCCAACAAGGGATCATACAACTATTACTTCAAGACCTCCAGAGAAGGAGAATCCACCACTCCCAAGGCAGATCAGGCCACTTCTGATTAGTTCTAATTGTTAAAATGTTTTTCCTTATAGCAATCCTAAATTTGCCTTGGTGTGCCTTCCTTCCATTGCTTGTACTTCTCCCTTTTGGGACCAAACAAAACAAATATGATTCTTCCATTCCTTCAGATACTTAAAGACAGCTATCGTGTGCTCCTATAGTTTTTCTTCTCCAAGCTAAACATCATTTCACTTAATCCTTGTGACATGGACTCAAGATCCTTCTTGACCTTGATTGCTCTTCTTTGTATTTTCTTCAGCTTATCAAAGCTCTTCCCCTAAATCATAGTGCCTAGAACTCAATATGATGTTCTAGATGTAATCTGAGCATAGTAAAATACAGGACTCTCAGCTGACTATTCTTGAACACCATGTCTCACCTCATGCAAACTAAGAAGGTATTGGTTTTCTTGACTGCCAAATTACATTCTTGAGCTTGCAGTTGAGTAAAAATCCCAGATGTTTTCTATATTCATTGCTGACAAGACATACATCCCTTATCTTCTATTTATAATCATTATTTTGCTATCAGCTATTCTGCTTGGTTTTGACTCCATCATCATCTTTATCATGCCTCACCTAGGATAAAGTCATCATTGGTAAACTTGTCATTACCTTTAGCTATTTCTAACTCTCTGGAGAACTGAAAAGTACAGGGGGGAAAATCTTCTCCCATTGTCTCCCTTTTTTAGAGGACTGAGAATGCCAGCCATTTCTTCATTTGTTACCAGCTGCTCTGCTTGGTTTTGACTCTGCCATCATTTTCATCATGCCCTTGAGCTTGGTACCTTTTGGCACTTCTTCTACTCCCTTTTCATTATCTTCATATGTTGTGTTTCCTCATTAGATTGTGAGATCCTCAAGGGTATGGACTCTCTTTTTCTTATTTCTATCTCCAGCATTTAGCATAGTGCCTGGCACATAATAGATGCTTAATAAATGTTAATTATATTACACATCATGTAACACGAGTAAAACTATATTTATCCCTATTAAATCTGGCCCAGTGTTCATTAACTGTCCTTTTAATAACATGCTCTGGAATTGACCAGGATCAAAGTAAAGCTCAATGGCTTCTTACTATATGCCTTATGAGTCTCTGTGCTTTTAAGGAAAACTGATGCTACTAAAGGGGGAATTCAGATATTGAACCCCCCCTGGTTCCTGTAGGGTGGGAACAAATGAGCCAGAGATTGTAAAAAGTCCTCCAAAGCATAACTAGGTCCTCTGGATCAAGAGAGTCTGATATGAGTGTTAGGTCTATCTTATAAATCAAGAAACTGAGGCTGGAAAAATTTTAATCATTTAACTGTGGTTACACAACTAGGAACAATCAAATCTGGGACTCAAGTCCAAATTTTCTGAATCTAAATCCAGTGTTTTCTTACCAGAATCTCATTCTTCCTGTATTAAGACTTGTTTTTTCTTCCCATTTCCTCCCTTCTCAGAACTCAGGGAAGCCAAAGGACACTGTGTCAGTGTAAAGAATACAGCTGACCCTTCTCTAACTTGTCTAGTATTTCATTTTCCTTCCTTCTCCTTTCTTAGAAACAAATTTTACTCTGCATCTTTTCCATTTCCTTCTGCTTTGCTACTTCCTTCTCATGTTGAGGTTGTTTTGCCTTTATGTAGATAGCATCAGCTGGTAAGTTGTTTATTCTATTTGATGTCCAACAATCATTTGGACACAGATTTTTTTTCCTCACTGAATTGCTGATTAAAAAAAAATAACACTTGAATGGGTGATTCGTTTTGATGCCCGAGCAGATAAAATGTATTTTTTTTCCCTTTAGGTATTCCTCTGAGATAGGATATGTGGCAGACTCTTGACAGAATGGATAATCAAATCATAAGGCCATCTAGTTCCAACCCTTTCATATGACAAGGGAGGAAACAGGACCCAAGAGAAGAAATGACTTGCCCAAGGTCATATACATGTTAGCAAAAGAACAGGGATAAGAATATGTCTACTGATTCCTAATGCTATGCATGTAACAGTGATTACTCTGGCCTCTGGTACACAAAGACCAGGTCTGCTACATTTCATCCCTTTCACAGGCTTTCCCAGTGCCCTTAAGGGAGCTAGAGGTTAGCCATTCTCTCTGCCATTGACTCAATGTCCCCACAGATAGCTTGCTCCCAATTTTAGGAACCTCCTGAGCCCCAGTTCCATTTGATCACTAAACAGCCAAAATTATCTTTTAAAAAATGAATATTTACTTCAAAAGTCTAGGAAGAACAAATATATGAAGAGCCACTCCCAATACCTGTGAGGCATATTGCATATTCACCCTTAAGTATCCCCATTTCTGGGGAAGAGAAGAAGATTAAGCTTACAGTTCAATTCAGTTCTTATATAGCCTAGTCCCACCAAGTTCTATGTCTAAAGGTCCTCATCCCATCCCCCTGGGTTTGAGTCTTGGTACCTTGACTTCTCAAGAGTTCTTTGTTGCTCTGGCAGCAATATCTAGTTGAGAATTCAGCATCCACTATCCCCATGGCTCAAGTTCCTGGGTCCAGGTACGTTGCTGCCAATGCCTAGAACTGAAAAAGACAAATGAAACAGATGCCAAACCCAATTCTCAGGGTTGCAGGACCTAAAATGGAAAAAGGGAAAGTAATCCTTCCTCCACATTAAACCAATTCATTCAAACCCTTCTAGGAAAAGAGAAAGAAACTGTACAGTCTTGTTTTAAAGATGCAACCTGTTTTGACTAGGCAAACAATGAAAAGAGACTGCTGCTCCTCATGTAGAAAAATACCGAATGTCTTCCTCTGCAAGCAAATCCCTGCCATTTTCCACATGTGTGCCTCTATCTTAGATGATTTGAGCATCCAAAAATGCCCCGTTAACATGTTATTCAATATGAAATCCGAAGGTGCAAAGAAGCAAATTTAGACTTTATATTTAAAAAAACAACTGCCTAAGAAGCAGAAATGTCCAAAAGTAGAAAGAACTGCTTTGGGAACTGGTTGGTTCCTCTTCGTCAGAAGTCTTCTAATCAAATATATAATCGTGGGGATTCTCTTACTGTATGGATTGGGCTAGATGACCACACGAGGCACCTTATGATCCTGAAATTTGTTGATTCTGTAATGTGTTGTATAAACAAGTTAAGCCATCAAAGCAAAGGATTAGTGGAATAGTTGATTAAAGTTATTATATTTAATTATAAAGGGTGATTGAAATAATATCATCCTTAATCAATGTGGAGCTCTATTCCAAAGGCTATTAAACTGTGCATAGTCTTTGACTCAGCAATGCTGCTACTAGATTTGTACCCCTAAACAGATCAAAGAAAGAAGAAGAAAACTCATATGTAAGAATATTTAGAGCAGCTCTGTTTGTGGTGGCAAAAAAATTGAAAATTGAGGGAATGTCATTCAATTGAGGAATAGCTGAACAAGTTGTGTTATATGAATGTGACAGAATACTATTGTGCTATAGGAAATGACAAAGGAGATGGCTTCAGAAAAACCTGGGAAGACCTATGTGAACTGATGCAAGACGAGGTGAACAGAACTAGGTGGATAATCTATCCAGCAATAACAATATTGTAAAAACAGTCAACTTTGGAAGACTTAGTAAATGATCAACACTAAGACCCACTACAGTTCCAAAGGTCATGTAATGATACATGCTTTCCACCTCCAGAGAGAAAACTAATAGATGTAGAATTCATATTGAAGCACATTTTCTTTTTTTTTTCTAAAACATGACTAATGCAGAAATTTGTTTTGCATGACTATACATATAAATTGTAGTAGGCTTTATTTTTCTTGTCTACTCATTGGGTAGGAGAAGAATGTCTCTATGCTTAAAAAAAAGAAAGAATATCATCCTTTCAGTGGTCTCATCTGTGTTACAACCAATTCAGCAACTATGTATAGATACAGTTATATAGGTTGTCTCTGCCTAGCAATAAAGGGAATAAAGGTCTGGACCTAGATTGACTTAGTTCTAAAATGAAGATATTGGACCAAACTATCTTTAGATTCTCTTTCAGCTCTTGACCCTATGATCTAGTTCATTTGGCCAGTGATTGCAAACAAAATGAGTGATTTGGATTGTGCTGATTTACAAATTCGCAGAATCCCAGCATTAGAAGGAATTTCAGTGGTTATCTAGTCTAATTCATCACTGAATAAGAATTCCTTCTATAGAATGGCCTTTCCTTTCCAAGCACTATATCTTTGCTCACACAATTCCTTCTGCTTAGAGTTTCCTTTTCCTCCCATCTAATTTCTAATTATCCTTTAAGACCCAGTTTACACTCATTCATATACAGCCAACTGTGTTCAGAGAACTATATTTACCTAGGCACTAGGTAAGAAAAAAGTTAATGAGACACAGTACTGGTCTTCAAGGACCTTATATTCTAGTAGGGGATAAGAAACAAGCTCAGGGAGCTATAACATATCTATATTCTAATTCACTGTATTAGAGAGTTTGGAAGTAGTTCACTGTCTCTTCCATGTTTACACAGAGAGGGAACAGTGATTGATTTCCACTTGTAAATTATGTAAAGTTGAGTAGAGAAGGGACCCCAAAGAATAGCTACAAATCATCTTGGAAGTTACCTTAATAGTAGCAAGCACCAGTTCCCCTCCTGCACCTCACAACTCTGGCCCAGTTTCCTCTAGATTCCATCCTATGGTTTTTAAATGCTAAAATAAAATCACATCTAACATTTCATCAATTTGCCGTAGATTTGATTTGTTGTGCCCCTGATTGATTTTCTGGGAAAATCTCCAAAAATAAAGCCTCTGCTTCATTTCCCATTAAGATTCCTAACTGCTTCTCCATTCTGTGTGACTCGCAAGGAAAAAAAAAGCTCACAGCATCATTAAAGACACCTTTATTGCCAGATATTATAATTATAAAATGATGTAGCAATAAAACTCCAACTCATGCCACTCACATAAATAAAGGGGAGGCATCTCTATGACCAGTAGTTGTCCCATTAAAGACTAGGGTTCACACATTTGCTTTTCTTAGGAATGGATTCTCTCAGAAACCACTGGTAGAAAAGAGTGATTGTTCATGTCCCCACCTCCACTTTGATATCACAATAATTCATGAATGAGAGAGTCAAGGTTAGGATTACCCTCTATCTTTGCTCTAGCATCTCCTTTAACAGAAGGCCTTCAAACTTTTTTTTTCATTGGTTAAACTCTGGAAAGTCTGTCTGTTGTCTCCAGGATCCTGGTCTACAACCTATAAGGCCTATAATCTCTGTATGCCCAAGAGAGAAGGAGGTCTCTTCTAAGCAGGGTAACTCCTGCTTAGTTGCTTTTTCCTGTGTCTTATATTCCTACATATATTATCCTACATATATTATCAGTCAAATGCTCATTATGATAATGATGAAGATGATGATGTTGGTTCTTTATAGTGATGTGGTCTTGTCAGGAGTACAATTTATTTCTTAAAAATAAAAAAACAACTCAGCACAGAACTGGAATTAAGAAGATGCTCATAAATGGGGGCAATTTATAGTATATGAATGTATAACAAAGACTATTGTACCATAAGAAATGATAAAACAAAAAGGATAGTTTTAGAAACCCTGGGAAGATATATACAAACTAATGTGAAATAAAGTAAGAACAAGAGAACAATTTATTCACTAACAACAACATTGTTATTAGAAGAAAACACAATTTTAAAAGGTATGAGAACTCTGATCAATGCAGTGATCAACTATAATTCTAAAGGACCTGTGATGAATAATCCTGACAGAAATGGTGGCCTGAATAGTCAGAACAAAATTCACAATTTTGGGTAGTGTCAGTGTGGGAATTTGTTACAATGTTACAATTAGTCCTTTTTCTTTTTTTTTTCCTGTGGGGAAGGAGTTGGAAAAAAGTGGAAATAAGTGGTTTTTATTGAAAAAATATATAATTTAATAAAAACAACAGAGCAATTCATGATATTCCTATTGCATTCATCTCTGTCTAACTTTCTTTAACCCCTATTAGTATCATTAGGGTCCTTAGAGTGTATAGTTGCAGGAAGAAAGCAGAGAAGCACAAAGAAAACATCTGCCCTCAAAATGGGGATTACTTTCACATTCTCCCTTGTATTATAGTTATTATGTTTATATCTTTTCCCTTGTCTTAGAGACAGAATTCTCTTAGGAAGGGAGCTGTGTCTGATTTACAACCTGCCATCCCCACCCCAACTCCATACAGTGCCCATTTAATAAATGTTCATTGACTGCCCTAGAGTTTGTAGAGAAAACCAATATTGAATTGGTCAACTGAACAAGTCTCAGCAGTAACTTTGCATATTTGAAGGTGTTATTCTAGAACTGGGGATAATCTCCAATAACAGAGAAGGCTGGGGGAAAAAATAGCAAGAGAGTCAAAGCATGGTGTGAAACCAAAGGCCAGGGAGAAAGTTAGACTAGGGAAATGCTCAGAAAAGAGCCTTAGGAATAATGGGCAGGAACGGGAAATAAAGGAAATGCAATGAGGTCAGAAACAAGGGATTCAATTAGAACAATGAGCAGAAGACACCCAACACACAGAGATCTGTAAAGCGAAGTCACTATAACTCAAACAGGAAGCATTTAATGTGCTTTAAGTGGGAGCAAGAGCCAATCCAAGGCCATGATCTGCCCAAAGTCTACCGGTGGAAGGAAATTAATCATATTGGCAAAATATCAAGCTATCCAACCCTGTTGAAGTGGGGATAGGAGTGGATTTAGAAATGAAAGCAGATGTTACTAGAAAGGCTCACCAATATGTATGAAATGGCTTACTTCTTTTATAAAGAGAAACCTAACTTAGATGATTATTTCTTTGGCTTTTTTGAGCACTGATATTCATTATTGCTGCATGCCCTCCTTCCTATTCATTTCTTCTATTTATGCTGGTTGCAATTGCTTTATAGGTTTAAGTGAGACAGATGCTCCAGAGGTATGCCTGACACCTGAAACCTGGAGGTAGGATGATAACTGAGAAAAAGCTGCTTCCCTCTTCCTCACAGATCCACCATCTTCTAAAATGTAAAATTAGAAATTGTCCCAAAGATGGAAATACATTTTTTATGATTTAACATATATAATTGATAACATTATTTACCTTTTCAGTAGGTAGGGGAGGGTGGAAACAAGGGATAGAACCTGGAACTCAAAATTTGAGAAGAAAGAAAGGAAAGAAGGAAGGAAGGAACAAAGAAAGAGACAGAGAAAAAGAGAAAGAAAGAAATAGAAATAGAATGAGAGAGATAAAGAAAGAACAAAAGAGAGAAAAAGGAAGTAAAGAAAGGAAGGAAGGAAGGAAGGAAGGAAGGAAGGAAAGAAGGAAAGAAAGAAAGAAGGAAAAAAGAAAGAAAGAAAGAAAGAAAGAAAGAAAGAAAGAAAGAAAGAAAGAAAGAAAGAAAGAAAGAAAGAAAGAAAGAAAGAAAGAAAGAAAGAAAGAAAGAAAGAAAGAAAGAAAGAAAGAAAGAAAGAAAGAAAGGAAGGAAGGAGGGAGGGAGGGAGGGAAAGGAAAGGGAAGGAGGGAAAAGATGGGAAGGGAAGGGAAGGAAGGGAAGGGAAGGAAATGAAAGGATATGAAAGATTTAAGTACTAACTCTAGTTTTAAGTAGTTGGATGTACTTGGGCAAGACCTTTCCCTGGCTTCCTCATCCTTCAAATGAGGTGATAAGCATCAAATTGGCATAGTTGGCAAAAGATGGAAATAGTCAACACTGTATGGGCTGCAAAACAATAAAAAGGTATTGTTGCAAGAGTTCCAAAATGGTCCAACCATTCTAGGAAGGAATTTGGGATTATACTGATAGGTAACTAAAATCTTATTGATATCTCAGAGATCTAAATGCTCAGTATTAACCCCAAGGACTTCAAAGATAGAAAAGTTCTATATATACCAAAGCAATCATAACAGTCCTTTCTGTGGTAGCTAGTAGATGTTCAACATTTGGAGAAAGGCTAAACAAATTATGGTAAATGAATGTAATAGAGTATTACTGTGTTGTAAGAAATTATGAATTTGAAGAATTCAGAAAAGTAATGTAAATCAACACACTAATATATACAACGACTACAACAGTGTAATGGGGAAAATGGAAAAAAATGAAACTAAATGCTAGATAATTTTATTTATCAACCTTGGCCCTGGAGAAAAGAGGATGAAATGCATCTCCTCTTCTTTCTAGAGGTGGGTGAATTATGAGTATGGAACATTGCATACATGGTCAGACTTGCTTGATATATTGATGAATTTTTTCTGAACTGCTATTATTTTCTCCTTTTTTATTCTTTCTTACAAATGGCTCACTTGTTATTGGAGGATGGAGGCATATATTTAGAAAAGAAGGTGATGTAAAAACAAATGCTAACAATAACAATAAAAAATTAGGGAACTACAAGGTGACTTGATGACTAAAGAGCTAGGCCTAGAGATAGGAGGTCCTGAGTTCAAATCTACCCTCAGACACTTCCTATTTATGTGACTGATCCTGAGCAAGTCACTTAATCCTCATTGACTGTCTTTTACCTCTCTTCTGTGTTGGAACCAATATATGGTATTAATTCTAAGGTGGAAGGTAAGTTTGTTTGTTTTTTTAAGTTGAGGAGGATAAATTAAATTACCTCTGTGCCTGTTGTGTTCTCTTTTCAATTAAGGAAATGAACTAGGTTATAAAAACTAAGTCCTTTCAGGGCAGCTGGGTAGCTTAGTGGATTGATAGCCAGAGACAGGATACCCTAAGTTCAAATCTGACCTCAGACACTTCCTAGCTCTGTGACCCTGGACAAGTCACTTAACTGCCATTGCCCAGCCCTTACATTCTTCTACCTTGGAACCAATACATAGTATTGATTCTAAGGTGAAGAAGGTAAAGGTTTATTTAAAAAAAAAAAACAACAGAGTAAGTCCCTTCTATTATTTTGTGTTTTAAGTTTCTGTGGAAGAGTTAGCAAGAGATGTGAACTCTGATCCTGGGGCAAAGGTCATTTCCTCTAGGCCTGATCTTATCTATATATTCTGCTTCATTTCAGAGACCCTATACTCATAATTGCCAAGACTAGTTCATTTGCTTTTAGGCAGAACCCACAATTTAGAGCTTAATGCTGTTTCTGGATAACAAACTATGCATTTGGCAGTTATCCACTTAATCTTGTCCATGTAGGCAGGAAAAAACTGGATACATAGCTAAATGCAATACTTTCTGTTTGAAGAGATAGCAGGATTGACCTAAAGCTGAGAAAGCATGTCAGATTAGAGATGAAATTAGAACTCTGAGTTTTCACCTCTGGTATCACTGGTTAGTATGACCCTGGGGTAGAATGTCTTGGGAAAATTTGAGCAAAGACATTTCCAGATCTGTGCCATAATTGTTAAAGAATACTCATGACCCAGATCTCGCAGCTATATTTTTATTTTACCTCTTGCCTTTTCCTTTATTAATAAAATGTGTGGATTTAACATATATTACCCTTCCGTAATCCATCATTTTGTTTTAATAAATAATTTTATAAGTCTCACAAATGTGAACTTTTTAGGTGAAAAATAATTCCATTTAATAAGGGTACCTGTTCCTTATATTTTCTGTCATGTTTTAAAATATATTACACGCAATAAAGAATAAAATAGGTTTGATCACTTTCTTAGTGAAAGGATCAATTGTAAATTTAATGATTTATAACCTCATGAAACCAACAGATAAGTCTGATTTTTAATAACTTTTCCTTTCTCTATGGAAGAGGGACTAGATTTGTTCTACATTGCCTTATAGAGTAGCACTGGGAGAAATGGGTGAAAGTTGCTAGGAAGCAGCTTTCTGCTTGATGTATGTATACTGCTCATGTAATATGTGTATAGTCACATGGGTTTCTAAATGAAGCTCTCAGGTAGGCATGAATAGATATTTTTGAAGATCTTGTTCACCTCTCTCCAAAAGAGACTGATTCCTGCCTTAGGGAAGAATAGAAGAGATGATGAAGCTCATTTCTCTGTTTACCTCTGAAAAAGATACCAGACCAGAATATCTACCCAGCCCTTTAAATATTTTTGATGTAGGAGTATGACTTTTTTTAGGTTCAAAAGCAATAAAATCACTCATTTCCCTGATCATTATCTTTTAAAGAAGAGATTCTTAATTCTCTATACCAATGATGGTGAGTCTTTTAGAGACCGAGTGCCTAAACTGCACTCTCATACAGCATGTGAACCATCCCCTTACCCCAGATAGGGGAGGGAGGAAGTGTTCCCATTGGGCTGCTGAGCAGAGGGATGGGTGATGTGAGAAATGTCCTTAGGAGAGGTGGAGAGGGGGAAGAGAACAGCCCCTTCTGGCAAGACTCTATATAGAGCAGCATTGGCAGATGTGGCATGTATGCAGAGCCAGCACTCAGGATACTGCTCCATTTCCCCTCTTTCTAACACCAGAGGACATTTTTGCATGCCCCACCCCTCTGTCCAGCCCTCCAAAACAAGCACTTTCTCCCTCAGCTCTCTATGATAATGGGGGCTCACAGATAGCTTGAATTTGCCCTAGAACTTGGAAAAGGTTTGCCATTGAGAGTCAGCACCTCCAACATGACTCTGTTGGCTTGGAAATAACACAGAACTATTAGCTAGTCAGAAAAACCCAAGTCTTTAATCAGGATAGGGATAGGTCCAATATTCAGCTGCCACACAGAACCCAGTGCCAAGATCTACACACTCTGGGGACTCTGGGCATGTATCTCTGGGAGAAGCTGCCTCACTGGTGCCAGCTCCAAAGAGGGATGGAACTTGGGGGTCTTTTATACCCTCTGGAGAAGTTGGTATGGCAAACCTGCATAGACAAACTGCTAACAGGCTGCAAAGAGGTCTGCAGCCAGCCTCAGGGATATCAGAGAATGGGTCAGTTATAACAATTAAAAAGGAAAGGATCAAACTAAGAGCTGGGCTTCCTGAGAGAGGACTTTAATACAATGGGAGAAGCTTCTAAAATAAATAAAGGCACTCAACATTTTGACTATGGTCACAGGTCCCACCCACACTAGGGTCCCCAAGCAGTTTAAGGTCTATAGTTCAACCTAAAAGAGATGTGCCTGGTACTGGGGTTTCTTAAAGGGCAGGGATAAAATTGAGGTGTCCAGATTTCACGTTGACAACTCTATATGCTACTCTACTCAATACTTAAAGCTTACACTAGTAGACTTGTCTCCTTTCTATCAAATGCTAGTTACATAAAATATATATAAAATAAATAGTAAATAGTGAGTAAAGCCATTTAACCAAATGAAAATTAAGGAATGTCTATACCAGAAAATATACAAGAGTAAATGAAATCCTTAGGTGAGAAAGGGCTGAAATGTTGCTCAACAAAGAAAGAGGTCCCAATCTCATTGAGAGGAAATTTCCTGACCTCTCTAGAGAGGCAAGCTTGGAAATCATGGAAATGTTAAGGAATCAACTGCCTCTTACATGCCTGCAAAAGAAACTTCCCGTTTTCCTACCTAGAATGAATAAAAAAAGAGAGACTTAAAAGACATGTGTCTCTCTCTCTTGAAGCAGGATTGAGGAATATGTCTCCGGTCCAAAGATCTCCAATGAATCCTGTCCCTTGGGCAGGCAGTCATCATGAAATCACCATCCTTTCCACCAGTTAGGAGACTATTATAGAAAATTGTTCCAAAATTAAAGCCTGGATTACATGAGAAAAAAACTCCTTAGCAATTACAATTGTCCAAAAATGGATCAGAAATCTAGAGAAGGAAGGAATTTTAAGAGTCATTGAGAAAACCCTCTCATTTTTTCAGATGAAGACACCAATGCATAGAAACCAATAACTTGCCCAATGTCCCATAGGCTGTAAGTATATCTGACAGGATATGAAACCCAGTTTTCCTCATGCCAAGTCTAATTTCCTATCTTCATTGCTATTCCACATCTCAAATTTGGGTGGTGCTATTAAATTTTTCATTACTGAAGGACTTTATTTGGAGACTGAATGGCCAGTTGTCAGATAGAGGAGATTCTTTCTTCAAGTATGAGTTGGACTAGATCACCTCTGATGTCCCTTCCAACTCTGAAATTTTTTGAAATGAAGATATGTGACATTATTTAAATATATGAAAATTCCAGGAGCATTTCCAATATTCTAGTAACAAACGACAAAGTATTATATAAATAGCTGTTTCAAAATGGTCTTTAACATGGATGCTCCAGAAAATCACCTTAATGTACATAGAACTAATTGGATGCCAAAATATTGGGGGGAACAAATAAAAATGAATGAAGAAAATCCACCAGGTACAAACATTAAAAAGAATTACAACCAGCCTAACCAAACTATAAGGTAGACAGATTTCAGAAGTACATCAGTATTAAAGATTTTTTCATTTATAATTGTGCTATAGGAGAAGGATTCCGGGAAAGGGAGCAAACATTTATTAAGCACTTACTTTGTGCTAGGCACTGTATGCTTCACAAATATCTCATTTGATCCTCTCAGTGCCTTTGGAAATAGATGCTATTATTATCCCCATTTTGTGGATAAGGCAGCAGGAAGTTAAGTGATTTGCCCAAGGTCACACAGCTAATAAGTGTCTTAGGCCATATTTGAATTCATTTCTTCCCGACTCCAGCCTCAATACACTATGATATCTAGCTGCCTCTAAGCAGAAGACCAGAGTTCAAGTCCTAGCTAGAAAGAATTTGTACTGTAATCTTTCCCCTCTGTTATTAGTAACAGATAATTTGAATAAGCCGGACTTATTGCTTCATCAGAGAGAAAAATGTAATTATTGAGCAAGAGAGAAATAGCCTAGGTTCTGGAAGAGAGAGGAGGGAAACTGTATAGAAACAATTGAGGCAACATGGAATTCTCAACAAAGAACCATCTGGTGGAGGAGAGTTGAAATGCTGACCAAGGGAAGTAGAAAAAACTCAACAGCAAGAACAGTGGTGAGAGGACTGCCACCTACTGGGAGCAAAGGAGAACTACAGGAGGCAATAACATCCAAAGAGGAGGCAAAATCCGACTATTCTTGATTAGAATCCTACCCAGGTCAATATGGCACAGAGAAGAGGATGCACTGAGACGGTAGATTTCTTGAGGAGGATTTTTGACTACCTGTGTGAGAATGTGTGTAAATGAGATGGGGGAAGTGAGAAGAATGATATAACCTTCTAAGATCAGAGATATGAGTTCCATTCAATCACTGAATATGTCAGAAGAGCATTCATTAAGCACCTACTGTATATCAGGTACTGCGATAAGCACTGAGGATGCAACAGAAAGAAAGAGGAGGAAGAGAAGGGAGAAAGCATTTATTAAGCATCTATTATGTACCAGGAACTGTGATAAATTGTAGGGATCCAAATAAGGTAAAAGATAATCCCTACTTCAAGGAGCTTATACTTTAATGGGATCTTATACTCTAATGGGATCTATCTGTTTCTATTACATTTTAGCTAAAATTGTTTATGTTTTGAGACTTGTGATTCTGTGTGCTTCTAATAGAACTTGGAAAATACACATGTGGGGTGTCAGATACTGAATTTCTCAGATCATCTGAATAAATTAAATAAATCTAAAAAAGGTCCCCTTTGTGTCCCCAAACCATTTGGGTCAGAAAAAGAATTTCTGATTCAGGAGTTACAACAAAATTAGACTGAACTAGATAATCTATGAATTCGCTTTAATCTCAAAAATGTTGTCATTTTATCTCATGTTCTTGAATATCTATATAAATTTCTATATCTACTAGCAAAAGGTCTTCATGATGAAGTGTAGAATTAATTGGGCAATCAAATTCAATAGAAATAATTAAGGATCTACTATCTACCAAGCACAGACTTTAGTATTGCTTAATATTGTTATTACTTAGTAATATTTAGTATTGGTTCTAAGACAGAACTTAAGGGTTTTTTAGAAAGGAAGGAAGGAAGGAAGGAAGGAAGAAGAAGAAAGAAAGAAAGAAAGAAAGAAAGGAAGAAAGAAAGAAAGAAAGAAAGAAAGAAAGAAAGAAAGAAAGAAAGAAAGAAAGAAAGAAAGAAAGAAAGAAAGAAAGAAAGAAAGAAAGAAAGAAAGAAAGAAAGAAAGAAAGGAAGAAAGAAAGAAAGAAAGAAAGAAAGGAAGGAAGAAAGAAAGAAAGAAAGAAAGAAAGAAAGAAAGAAAGAAAGAAAGAAAGAAAGAAAGAAAGAAAGAAAGAAAGGAAGAAAGAAAGAAAGAAAGAGAAAGAAAGAAAGAAAGAAAGAAAGAAAGGAAGGAAGAAAGGAAGAAAGGAAGGAAGAAAGGAAGAAAGAAAGAAAGAAAGAAAGAAAAAAGAAAGAAAGGAAGGAAGAAAGAAAGAAAAGAAAGAAAGTAAGAAAGAAAGAAAGAAAGAAAAAAGAAAACTAAAAAAAAGCTGAGAAAGAGGAAGATGGCTTCATAGAGAAAATGATATGTGAACTAGACTTGAAGGAAGAAAAGGGTTTTATCATGTGGAAATTGTAAGAAAGTACATTCCAGCAACTCTATGGAAGATACAAACTATTCCTTCCTCCAGGATACCTGAATTTTGGCTTGATTCCCTGGTTAATTCAGCAACAAAAAAAAATCTGTTGGAGCCTAAATTATTCACATAATTATCTCAGTTCTCCATTTACCTGATTAGAGTAATCCCAAGAAAGGAAGGGTGGGTTAAAAAATGCTGGCCTAGGAATGAAAAAGACTTGGCCCAGGCCCTGACTACCATATACTGGCTATTTGACTGTTGGCAAGTCATTTAACCTTTTAATGATGCAAACAACTTTCTAAAACAATAAATTATACAATTACCAAACTGCTGGTGGAAAAAGTTTCCACACTTAGAGGTTGTAAGACCATAGATCTACAGCTGGGAGGGACCTCAGAAGCCATCTGAGTTCTTAGAAATCCAGAATTTTTTTTAAAACATAATTTCCTGTGCTTGCTTTGGCAGCATATATGCTAAACATAATTTCTATACCAGTGACTTACATGTCCTCATATATGATCATGGACAGGAAACAAATATATGTAAAAAGTTCATATTTGCAATAAAACATATTTATTGGAAATAAAATCAGCATGAAGTAATTTTTTCCCTTTTATGGGTATGTATGTGCTTGTATATCTGTGTAATCATGAAATGAACACCTAAAAGATTGTGTCTGAAAAGGAAGCAAATTATCAGGCATTTTTTTTTAACCTTTATCTTCTATCTTAGAATTGATAGTATCAGTTCCAAGAAAGCAGAAGAATGGTAAGGGCTAGGCGACTGTAATTAAATGATTTGCCCAGGGTCACATAGCTAAGAAGTGTCTGAGGGCAGATTCGAACCTAGGTCTTCCCAAATCCAGGTCTGGCTCTCTATCCACTGAGCCTGCTCCTGTTCCTATTAGACATTCTTTAAAAACAAACAACAAACTCTTACCTTCTATCTTAGATGGATCCTTAGAATCAATACTATTTATTAGTTCTAAGACAAAAGAGCAGTAAGGGCTAGGCAATGCACTTACTTGTCTTTACAATGCCTAGATTTGCCCAGGATCACACAGCCATACTGCTTTTAACCAGAAGAACCCTGTCAACCAATCGGAATCCATGACTTTTTCAGTGCCATAGTAAGTAATGTTCCTCGTGAAGTATTCCAAGATTCTGATATGCCTTCTGAATCATGCCAAGGTAATTCAATACTTCAAAAGATCTGTGAACTCATTCGTCTGGACAGTCCCTCCATTGGTGAAGATTGCAGCCCTCTATAATGAAGCAAACCATCACAAGTTGCAGTGGACAAATGAATTTATCATCTGATAACTAACCTTTCAATAATGAGCTTATCCACACTTAACTAGGCTAGTGTCACAGACACACAGAACAACACCAATTTGGCACCTGAAGCTTTTCCAGCATGGTCAGGACCTGCTGGTAATCCTACTCTCTTGGCATGGCCTTTAATGACTCATTGATGCCTTCATGCCACAACAAGGTACCAGAATTTGATTTAGTGAAGGAAAGGAAGTTAAATAGTATTGAATACATTATACTAATTGTTTGACCATGTAATAATCTGTGGACCACAGTTTCCTCATTGGTAATATGAGAACCTTGAATTAGATGATCACTAGTGTATGTCTCTTATAGCTCTCTATAGTACATGATTCTAGGGCAGCTGGGTGGCTCAGTGGATTGAGAGCAGGCCAAGAGACAGGAGGTCTTGGGTCCAAAATTAGCCTCAGGCACTTCCTAGCTGTGTGATCTTGGGCAAGTCACTTCACCCCTATTGCCTAGTCCTTATCGCTCTTCTGCCTTAGAACAAATACATAGTATTGATTCTAAGACAGAAGTTAAAAAAATAGTATATGATTCTACCCTCAGTATAGGTTTGGTGCTAAGGGTATTCTTGGGTCTCTGTCCTTTTTTTTTAACCCATATCTTCTGTCTTAGTATCAATTCCAAGACCCAAGAGTGGCAAGGGCCAGGCAATTGGAAATAAGTAACTTATCCAGAGTCACCCAGCTAGACCCCTTAAGTCTTTATGTATGTCACTTGGGAGGTTCTGGTGACTCTTATGCAGGACTAGGTACAAACAATATAATATAATCCACCAACAAGAGTATCTAGATCAGGAACCCAGCAAAAAAATTAATTTTCAAGTAATCACTGTTTATAATGTGTATATTTACATCTTTACAAATCATATACAGGTACGACTAAGCATCTAAGTAGAGTGATGGCTAGAGCACTAGTCTGGGAATCAGGAAGATTCATCCTCTTGAGTTCAAATGTGCCGGCAGACACTGACTAGCTATATCACCCTGGGCAAGTCATTTAATCCTGTTTGCCTTGGTTTCTTCATCTATAAAATGAGCCAGAGAAGGAAATGGCAAGCCACTCCAGTGTCCTTGCCAAGAAAACCCAAAATGGGGTCATGAAGAGTTGGACAGGATGACTCAATAACAACTACTGTATTAATAATTATATGCAATAGAAAACACACAGAAACCCCTAAAAAGGACCCAATAAAGAGGAATTAAAGTAAAAAGGATCAGATGAAGATGAGACAGTTTAGCTTAGAGATAATGAAATGCTACTAGCATTTATTAAATTTGGGACCTGCATGGTCAGACCTGCCCTTTAACAAAATCACTTTGGCAGCTATATAGCGAATGGATTGGAGTGGGAAGAGACCTGAGGCAGAGAAACCAATTAGACATTGTTGTAATATTCTGGTGAGAGGTAGTTAGAGTCTAAGCCAGTGTGAAGACTTATGGGGGGAGAGAAGAGGACAGACACAAGAGATATCAAGGTAGCAATAACAAGATATGGCAGCTTATTGGCTTTGTGAATGTAAGTAAAATGAGTGAAAGGGAGGAATCTAAGAGGACACCAAGGTTGTGGAAACATGAATGACTGAATGGATAGTGATGCTCTCAACAGCAAGAAGTAATTTTAGTAGAAGGGTAGGTTTCAGGGGAAATATAATGTAACAACATCCATGCTACAAACCTCAATTCTTCCAGGTCTGCTCATATTATGGGATTTTCTCTGACCCATTCAAATGAAAAAGGGGTACAAGGAGGGCCATGGGGCTTGCACTCATTAGTCACCACCCATATGAAAGATGTCTGACCTAGACGTTAGAGGTTATGGAGGACAGGAGGTACAGGCAGAATTTTTCCAATAGCAACTAAAGAAGTGGAGTGGAGACTTGAACTGCCCTCAGAGGATGGCACAAGAATCAGATGAGGGGGCAGGGAGAGGTGAGGAGTTTGCACAGAAACAACAGGTATGGTGGAAGTATCTAGAAATAAAGGTAAACATGGTTATGTTGGAGATAAGATCCATGACTGGTTATTGGGGAGGTGATTAATATGTCATATTCCCACTTTGCATTAATTGATCACTCACCCCTGAGGGTGATAGGTTGATGTCCCAGTCCCCACTTTGAAAGCCAAGGTCACACAGCTAATCTAGAAGGTCTTCACTTGTAAAGGATCCCATACTCAATAGACAATCTCCATGTCAGTGGTAAACATCATTTTCTGGCTTACTTGATAATATTAATGAGAAGTCATGGAACAAAAAGTATTTCTATTGTTGCATCTTTCAAGGAATCTTGTATACTATTGACATAGTTGGGAGCCATCTTGTTCAACAAGTCAAGTAAACCAGCAATTATCTCTATGTTCTCTATGTTCCAGGCACCATGCTATGCCCTAGGAATATGAAGAAAGGACAAAACAAAACAAAACTAAAACACTAGTCTCTGTTCTCAGGAGCTCACAGTCTAATGATGGAAACAACGTGCAAATGACAATGAAAAAAACAAGAATTTTACGGCATAAATTGGAGATAATCAGTAGAGGGAAGGCACTAATGTTAAGAAGAATCAGAAAAGATTTCTCATAGGTGGGATTTTAGCTGGGACTTGAAGGGAGACAGTTCAGAGGAAGCCTTTAAAGCTGCATTTTTATAGTCAATAAATCATTAGCTTAGTGGAATACTTTATTCTCTCCATCTTTCAGTCAATTGTATGATTACAAAGATATAGTAAGTAATACACTATTTGTATAAGGTTTGTCTATTTTCTTCTTGTATATTCCTCAAGGATGCCATTGGTGTATATTCAGACACATTTTAGTCTCAGTTGCAGAAGTCCCACCTTTTATAAGAAGTCTTTCATGATTTTCCTTAATCTTAGTGCCTTCCTTCTGAGATTACTTCCAATTTGTCCTGAATATAGTTTGTTTTTACAGAATTGTTTTCAGATTGTCTCCTCCATTAGGTTATGAGTTCTTTTGAGGGCAGGGACAATTTTTTCTTTTATATTACCCTAGCTTAGCACAGTGTCTAGAATATAATAGGTATATAATGAATACCTATTGATAGGTTGACTCAAAATTGGTTGTCCACACCTCTACACAATTAGTCTGTTGTAGGTGGTCTCCCTATTTTTTAGTTTCCTTCAATACCACTTACACTCTTTTGTATCACATATCCAGGAAGGGATATTAGCATACAAATGTGGTAGTTTTGTTGTGTTATTTGAAAAAAAAAAGAATCTGTTATAATAATCTCCATAGAAGAGCATCTATTATACAGTCTATAGTGTGCAGTTAAATTTTGTTGTTCAGTAGTTTCAGTCACCTCTGACTGTTCATGACCTCCTTTGATGGTTTTTTGGATTTTTTTTGGCAAAGATACTGCTCTGGTTTGCCATTTCCTTCTCCAATTCATTTTACACATGAATAACTCAGGTAAACAGGGTTAAGTTACTTGCCCAGGGTCACAGGGTTAGTAAATGTCTGAGACTGGATTTGAATTCATGAAGATGAATTTTGATTCTCAGCCCAATGATCTATCTACTGTGTCACCTAGCTGCCCTATATAGTTGAAACCACTCCAGTATCCTTGACAAAGAAACCACAAATGTGGCCATGAAGAGTTGGACATGACTGAAATGCTTGAACAAACAACAAATGTTACACATTATTGTTAATAGAGATACAAGACATGTAACAATGACTCATATCCAAAAAAATAAAGTTGTGGATCAACCAAAGAGAAATAGAGAGGCAGATGGAAAGTGTAAGCAGGCTACAATATGATTTAGAAATCAAACATGGTATTATATGAAGAAGTGGTACAAAGGATGTCACTAGAGAAATGTATGACCAGATAAAAGATGGGACAATTATGTAGAAAGAAGAATGGATAAGCAATAAACATCCCACCTACTCCACTGATAATCATGTAATCTCAAAAGAGAATACAATAGATCTTCATCATAATGGGTGGACCCCTGTTAGTGGATACATTGAAGGATATGGATGTGTTGAACAGGATGTACAATAGTAAATGAGTAGCAAATGCATCTATATCAATGAAATTATATATTCATTGATGGATTGGAGCAATTATTTGATGATACGGGTATTGCATGAAGAGTAGACTTCTCTAAAAACAAATTCATTTGCTCCAAAAATAGGTCTTCCTAATTTCTTTTGTCAGGGGCATCACATTTTCCCAGTCACCACAGTTAGAAATCCTGAAATTATCTTGGTCTTTTTCCTCTAACTCTCCTACCATCTAAGAAATTGCCAGGTTCTGTTGATTCCTCATAATTTCTTTTTCGTTTGTCCCTTTATTTCCATCTCCACTGCCATCACACTTGTTTAGGGCCTTATTATCTCATGCTTGGAATTTTGGAATAGCCTATTAATGGGTTTCCTTTCATACAATCTTTTCCTACTCCAGTCCATTCTGCATACATACTGCTACCAGATTCATCTTCTTCAAGCATAGTCTTGATCACATTGATTCACTGCCCATAAACACTAAAACTACAAAATAAAATCACTTTATCCTTTCTACACATCTTGTACTTTTCCAACTCTGTGCATTTGTTTGTACTATGCTTTACTTCTGGAATTGCTTCCCATACCCACCTCCTATGATAAAAATCACAGAAGCAAGGATCATAGAATCTCAGAGTTAGAAGGACTTCAGAGATTATCCAGTCCAACCCAGACTTATTCAAGAAGACCATTTCTTGAAGATTTTCATTGAGGGAGAAACCACTATCTTCCAAAGCAGCTCAAACCTCTCAAATGGCTCTAATTGCTAGAAAGTTTTCCTTTAAGTTTAATTTTCCCTTTTTAGCTTCCAGATTGTTCCTACTTCTGACATCTGGGGCAAGCAGAGAACTAATCCCTCTCCCACATGACAGCCCTTTAAATATTTGAGACTTTAAAAAAAAACTAAGCTAATCATCTCCATTCCCTTCAGCCAGTCCTCATATGGCAGGAATCTAAGGCCATTTACCATCCTGGCTGCTTTCATCTGGATGCTCCTTACATTATCAAAGGTTTTTCGCAAATGTGGAAACTATAATGAAATACAATACTCCAGATGTGTTTCAATCAGAGCAGAATTCAATGGAATGATCATCTCCCAAGTCCTAGGTGCTATAACTCTTTTAATGCAATGTGAGATTACATTTGGAGCATCCAGGTGGCAGACAGAATGTTGGGCCTGGAGACAGGTTAACTCATCTTCCTGAGTTCAAATCTAGCCTCAGACACTAGCTGTGTGATCCTGGGCAAGTCACATAGCCTTGTTTTCTTCAGTTTCCTCATCTGTAAAATGAGCTAGAGGAAGAAATGGCAAACAAACCCAGAACTCCAAATCCAAGTTACTGCTTTATCTTCAAAGTACCTCAAATTGAGATATCCTTAATTACTCTGTAAAAACTAATTGATGGTAAGTGATTTAATGGAATTGAGGAGCCAGTCACTCATGGGTGATGAACATTAGGGGAGAACAATTGATGGGAGCTTGAGTGAATAACAGAGAAGACACCCTTTCCCCAAACCTTCAAGGGGTAACCCTAGAGTCTTAAGGGGCAGATATCACTACTCTGTTCTAGGATAGTGAACCTAGAAAGAACTCACTACACATTTATAATCTGTAAGGTGCTGGGGATAGAAAGACAAGACAATACTTTCTCATGGGGGAAACAGAACATGTAAACAGTTAAATAGATGCATGTTTATTTGAGTAAGAATACCTTTGCCAAAAAAAAACAAAAAACAAATGGGGTCATCATGTGTTAGGCACAATTGAAAAATTACTGAACAAAAAATTGCATTGGCATTCTTGGCCATGGTATTTCACTGACTAATATCAGTTAAACTCATCAGATCTTTTTCAGATGAGTTATTGTCTATGATAAATCTCACATCTGACCCTTTCTCTCCATTCAATATGATATCACCCTAGCTCAGCCTTTCATCACCTCTCACTGATTGCATCCCCTAACTGGACTCCTAGTTTCTAGTTTCTCCCCTCTCCAATCTATCATCCATATAGTTGCCAAAACAATCTTTGTAAAGCATAAGTCTGAAAAGTAATTCCCTGTTGCTTCTAGGATGAAACATCAACTCTGTATCACAAGAGTTGGAAAAAATCTTAGAGATTTCTGGGTCCAATTTCTCATTTTCCAGAGAAAGAAACCATCATCTAGAGAGTTTCTAACTTGACCAAGTCCACACAAGTATTAAGTACCAAAGTCAGGGTTCAAACCCAGGTCCTCTCATTCCAAATCCAGTATTCTTTCCACTGTAAAATACTGCCTCTTATCTCTTCAGAATCTGGCTACAGCCTATTTTTCCAGGTTTATTTCATATAATTCTCCTTCGTGAAGTTTTACATTCCATCAAAACTGACCTACTTTCTATTCTTCAAAATTTCTATTCATTTCCCCCATTTCTGTGTTTGTTTAGATTATACTGCAAGCCTGGGGTACATTCCCTCCTCACCTCATTCCTTTAGAATCCTAAGCTTCCTTCAAGGCTTATCTCATAAGCCACTTCATATGGGAAGCCCTTTCTGATCCCCTTCCTTGTTCAGTTTTCATTCTTTTTCAAATAAACATGCATGTGCTTAATTGCTTATATGTTGTACTTTCCACAGGAGAAAGTTTTGTCTTGTCTTTCTATCCCCAGCACCTCACAGATTATAAATGTGTAGTGAGTTCTCTCTAGGTTTGCTCTCCTAGAACCGAGCAATGATTTCTGCCCCTCAAGACTCTAGGGTTACCCCTTGAAGGTTTGGGAGAGGGTGTCTTCTCTGTTATTCACTCAAGCTCCCATCAGTTGTCCTCCCTAATATTAGCCACCAATGATTGACTAGTTCCTCAGTTCCATTTAATCACTTGCCATCAATTAACTTTTACAGAGGAAGTGAGAATATCTCAATCTGAAGTACTTTGAGGATATAGCAGTAACAAATGTACTATCATACTCACCTCTGAAACCTCATAGTCATACTTTCTTCTATAACACCTTAATCTCTGGGTAGATGCAGAAAGCACAATTTCTTTCTTTGTATTATTATTATTTTTTGCTTTCCTCTTACCTTACATGTTCAAATTGTTAGTAAGTATTGGTTCCAAAGAAGAAGAGTAGTAAGGATGGATTAGGCAATTGGAATTAAGTGACTTGCCCAGGGTCACATAGCTAGGATGTATATGAATCCAGATTTGAACCCAGGTCCTCCCTCTAGACCTGGCACTTTATCCACTGAGGCACCTTGCTACCCTGAAAGCACAGTTTTAAAGAACATTGGTCCCACCAATTCATGTCTACATCTGGTATGACAATGGGATGAATCATCATCTCAGCTATCACTGGGTTGATTCTCCTAATTTTTAGAAAGTTACAAGGTTGTTGCCTCTAATTCCTCCATCTAAAATAGAAAAACAAATGCTAAGACAAAAGACCAGTATCTATTTCCATAGGGCCACATGTTAACTTAGTAGGGAGAGGGTCCTAAGCCTCTCTCCTTACTGCATTGTATCTCCCTAAATACCATCAGGAAAGGAATTAAATGTATAGATTCATGTTGGGAACCTATGGTATATGTGAGGTTTAGGCACTCGATCTCTAAAAGTTTCACCATCACTAGTATAGAGTGAAGATAGATCAAGGCCCACAAAATAGCATATTATTAAGACCTTTGGAAGGAATCCCTAGTTTTGGTTCTGCAACCACTCCTATCAAAAAGCCTGTTTTGTGGGTAGGGAAGTGGGCTTGGTGAATTGAGAGTCAAGCCTAGAGACAGGATGTCTCAGGTTCAAATCTGGCCTGAAACACTTCCTAGCTAGGGGACTGTGGGCAGATTACTTAATTCCATTTGCCTAGCCCTTACCCTTCTGACTTAGAGTTATTAGGACAGAAGGTATGGACTTAAAAAATTATTCTCACACAATAACCTTTGTATCAATTCTAAAACAGAAAGGTAAGGGTTTAAAAAAAAACACAAACAAAAGAAAAGGGAAACAAGAATAAAATCCTTGGGGTACTCTACTGGAGACTTTATTTCAAGCTGTCATCAAACCTTAATGAAAATCCTTAGGATCTAGCTATTCAACTAGTTCTAAATGCACCTAAAAGCATTATAATAGCCTACATCTCTTAATTTTTTTCTAGATAAACAATATGAGAGACTTGTCAAATGCTTTGCTAAAAATCTAGGTAGTTATTCAGTGTGTCTGATTCTTCTTGACCCTGTTTGGGGTTTTCTTGGCAGATACTAGAGAGGTTTGCCATTTTCTTCTCTGGTTTATTTTATAAATAAGGAAACTGAGGGTCACATAGCTAGTAAACATCTGAAGTCATATTTAAACTTTGGTCTTTCTGATTTGAAACTGGGTGCCCTATCCACTGTACTACAGAGCTGCTAAGTCAATAGTTATATAAATAACTACTATTATATAAAACATTTCCCTGCTCCATAAATCTTGTAACACTATCCAAAATGAACTAAGGCTAGTCAAGTCACTATGAAGTATTTCTTATCACTGTTTCCTTTTATACATGTTCAGTAACCATTATTTAGTAACACATTCTGGGCAACACTTTTCTCTAGTTCATCTTTCTCCTTTGAGAAAAAAAGTTCTTACATTGATAATTTCTTTCTTTAACAACACATTCTGGACAGCATCTTCCTCCAGCCCTTCTTTCTCCTTCTCTGCCTAGCCGCTGCCACCACCACCAGCATAACTGTGAGAGTAATGGGTATATGAGTCAGTGCATGTTCCTGCAAATCCAAATCATACCTATGTATCTACTATAAGAAAATGGTCTGTACAAGTTGTGGTTTATGGTTGTAATAGAATACTCTTGAGCCATAAGACATGATAAACAGGATGATCACAAAAAAAAAAAAAACCCTGGAAAGACTTATTTGAAATGATGCAAAATGAAGTGAGCAGAACCAGGAAAACACTATACACAGTAACAATAATGGTGTAGGATGATCAATTATGAATAACTTAACTATTATCAACAAAGCAAGAATCCAGGACAGCTCCAAGGGACTCATGACACAAAAGGATATCCACCACTATAGAAGAAACTAACAAAGTCTGAATGCAGATGGAAACATACCATTCTTTACTTTATTTCCTCTATGAATTTTTCTGTCATGTAAGCAGTATGTGTCTTATTTCACAACATGACAAACATGAAAATATGTACTATTTGATAATATATGTATAACCTTTATCATACTACCTCCCTTTTTGGGAAGGGAGAGGAGGTGGGAGATAGAGAAAAAAAAAAGAATGACAGATTTTTGTACATAGCAATTGTAAGAATCTGTTTCTCTTAGATGAGTATAGTTATTGCATATTTGTAATAAACCATATATATCATAGGATTATTTTATATATGAAAAATAAAAATAAATGGTATTTTTTTAAAAAGGAAAGAAAAATGATGGGTCCCTGCTGTCTAATGGGATGCACCTTGCATGAAGGTTTTAGCAGCCACCACTGATAATCCTGTCCTTTTGTATATAAATAGGGAGAATGAACAGACCTGGATTTTCACATAAAATGGATATATTTTCCATACTTCTTTTCCTTGTAAAACATGTTAATGAAATTAGAAACTCAGAGAATACTTAAAAAAAATAATATATACCATGTCCCTCAATTGGGAAATGACCAAACAAAATGTAGTATTTGGTAGTGATGGAATACTACTGTGCTAAAAGGAATAATCAACAGGATGATTTCAGAGAGAACTTGAAAGACCTATGTGAACTGATGCAGAATGAAATAAGCAGAGCAAGGAGAACATTGTACACAGTCACTGAAATTTTATGGGATAATCAAATGTGATAGACTTTGCTACTAGCAGCAATGCAATGACCCAGGACAATTCTGAGGGACTTATTTATGACAAAGAATGCTACCCACATCCAGAGAAAGAACTGTGGGAGTAGGAATGCAGATGAAAACATATGATTTATCACTTGTTTATTTAGGTATGAATTGGAGTTTAGGTTTTATAAGATTATTCACTTACAAAAATGAGTAATATGGAAATGTGTTTTATGTGATAATACATGTATAATCTAGATTGAATTGCTTGTCAGTTCTGGAAGGAAGGTGAAGAGAAATGAGGAAAACAACATGAATCATATAACTTTGGAAAACTTATGTGGAAATTTATTAAAATAAAATAAAGAAATAAAAATAATACATCCTAGAGTTTTTCCAAGCTTACTGCCCTATAGGAAGGAAGAAAACAATTATTTTTATTAAGCATTTACTATGTATGTCAGCAATGTGCTTTACATATTCTATCACATTTTATCCTTACAACAACCCTGTTGGAAGATGCTATTATTATACCCATTTTATACTTCAGGAAACTAAGGTAGACTGAGGTTAAGTGATGTGCCCAGAATAACAGAGCTAGTAATGATGATGATGATGATAATGATAATGATAATGATGTTAGCTGACATTTATATAGCTCTTATATGTGCCATCCCCTCGGCTAAGTGCTTTATAAATATTATCTCCTTTGATCCTCACAAAAATTCTGGGAGATAGGTGCTATAATTATCACCATTTTACAGATGAGCAAACTGAGGCAAACAGAGGTTTAAGTGACTTACTCAGAGTCACACAACTAGTAAGAGGCTGAAGCTATATTTGAATCCAGGTCTTCCTGATTCCAGGTTTAGTGCTCTATGCACCATGGGGCTACCTAGGTACCTTTAGTTCACAAATGTCATCCTTTTCCAATGTATACTAATCTAGTATGTTCTCTTTCCCCTGGACTAGCACTTAATATGAGGAGCAGCTAGGTGGCACAGTGGACAGTGTTGACCCTACAGTCTTCCTGAGTTCAAATCTAGCCTCTGACACTCATTAGCTATGTGACCAAGAAAAAGACAATGGTATTGACCTCAGTTTTCTCATCTGTAAAATGGACTGAAGAAGGAAATCATAAACCAAGCCAGTGTCTCTCCCAAGAAAACACCTAAAGAGATCAAGAAGAATCAAACTTAAAGTACTTAATATCTATATCATTTTTACAGGACTTATCCTATATTAACTTAAGTGGTAGTTATTTATGTGCTTGGTTTGGGATAGTTCCAAAATGCAAATTCCTGAAGGACAAGAACCATATCTTTGTATCTCTAATGTGGAGTATAAATAGTTACACAAAGTAGATGTCTGATAAATATACATTAAGTTAATTTTCTCCCTACATGTTCTCACTATATCCTAACCAATGGTTCTAATAATGATCTCCATGTAGAGGATTACCATATCTCTATCCCTGTTCCTGAACTCCCAGAGCTCTCATTGATCAAGGTCTTACTAACTACCAGGGTCCCATGGTCCTCTACTTCCCTGTGGTTTCACGTGCAGCCCAACAAAAGTGTGACTTAGAGAATAAGGAAGAAGAACGAGGAGATGTCATCAAAGACTAGCTGCCTCTGACTGTGTGAGATAGTTGCCATAGTCCAGCCCTTGGGTGTTCTCCTTGCCTATAATACCAGGCAGTTTACAGTATAGTCCAAGGCTTACACTTTCCTTTGAATACATACAACACAAGGGAACATTTATCTAGGCAAAATGGGAAAATCACTTTTAACCAAACTTACCACAGCTCCATAAATGTGTGATAACTTGATTCTCTTGCTTTTTCTATTTCTTGTCAACACTTTCAGCTGAGTAGGCACAATTAAGGACAGATGAAGGAAAACCAATCTAGAAGCTTGGGTTCCCCTTGATTTTATGTGTTGTCTTTAGCCAATATCAAGTTAGAGTCTTTGTTGGTCTATTGTCAGGAGTTTCTGCCTTCCTGATCCTGTAGCTTAACTATTATGTCTCCCTGATTGAAGGTGTATTAAGACAGTCTTCAATTCCCACCTCTTTTTTACTATTCTCCATTTGATTATCTTATTTTCTTTCCATCATCTCAAATTGAACATCTCTCAAAGTAAACTTATTATCTTCCCCCATGACCTGCCTTTGATCACTAACACAAGCTCAGCAAATATTTCTGCTATTTTTTTCCACTCCCCTGGAATGCAGCTGATTCAGGACTCACTATTGAACTCACTAAGGGTCATCTCATACCATATCTTTATTTCTCTCAGGTTTCAGCTTCCTATTAACCATGCTTGTTGCCTCTTTCCAAGTGAAAACAGAATTATTTTGGCAAAGAAATAAGTTTAGATTAAATTGTCTGTTTGGTTTTTTTGCTTTCTCTCTGCCATTCATTATCTCTGCCCTATCTACTCTGAGAAATGGCCCTTACCCAGGGGTATGATAGCAAATGTTTAACAACTAGCTTTCTGGGGGAAAAAAGTGCACCTAACATACTTTTAAGTCTAATCTTCATTATTAACATTTTCTTCACCAGTTTCTTAAGTCTCTTCAATCAACAAAACCATAAATCAAGCCTTGATTTGTAGACTTTGCTGATTTCCAAGGTGTAAACATTGACATTGAAATTTTAACAATCAGGTCTCTGGAACATGTTTGAGATGGCTCTGGCATACTCCTTCTTTGATCTTATACTTCCACCCAACATAGTTAAATAGTCTTTTAACCATCAACTCATTGGGAGCTTTATCCTTCTTGACACTCTCTTACCAGATCCACACTTATGCTGTCTCAGTTAACTTGCCCTCAGTTCCATCTTCTTTACGTGCATGTTTAAAAATTAACGTTTCCAATCAGTTAGTTCTCTTTTCATTCACTCTTGGCTCTTCTGCAATTTAGGCTTCAGTCTGACAGATGCAATTTTATTGAATTTAACATGAATCTATATCCAAGCCCTTTCTAGCTTGTTGGGAGAGAGGTGAGGAAGAAATATGTCCAAACTGGCAGAGTCTCCCATGCCTTCCAATACAATTCTCTGCCTCAAGAAGATTTGAAGTAACATTTATAGGAATTTTGAACAAAGAAAAAGGTTATGATATGTTAAAAACACAGTTTGAGTTAACATTCCAAAATTACTCTTAGTCTGGACCACTTCTCCTGAAAAATTCCATCCTGTGACTAATATCTTAATCTTCAATTTAAAAAGAAAAGATACTGTCCTTTGGTGGGTTGTGGTGTTGATCCCTCTAGTTAGGTGGGAAAGTAATAACTATTCTCTAAGATAAGAGTTCAGCTTTGTTATCATTCTTACTCCATTCAGAGAAGAGCCTTGCATTTTATTCTTCCTGCTTGACTAAAGGAAAAAAGTCTTAGAAAGGGTTTTAGGCTGGAGAAATGGTATTTCCTAGCATATAGAGAAACTAAAAAGAAAGAATGGTTAAAAAAAATACACTTCCACAGAGAGCTGCCCTTTATTTTGCTCTTTGGAATCATATGTCTAGAATTTCATTCTTAAGAGCTTCTTATCTCTTGTGAATACAGCTCTTCTATGATGCCTCTCCTGATCTTCCCAGTTTATAGTGATCTGTCCTTACTTGAAGCTACCAGATAGATTAATGATTTGAACCTCTCCTACACACATATTATTTTGTTAGATATCAGTTTGTATATTATAAATATTATAAAATTTTAATGTATTTTTATTTTTTCTGGGTTATACATGTATAATCATGCAAAACATGTTGTCATATTATTCATTTTTGTAAGTGAATATCTTATAAAACCCAAATCCCAAAACACATATCCAAATAAATAAGTGATAAAGCATATGTTTTCATCTGTATTCCTACTCCAACAGTTCTTTCTCTAGAGGTAGATAGCATTCTTTGTCATAAGTCCCTCAAAACTGTCCTGGATCATTGTATTACTGTTAGTAGAAAATCACATTTGATCATTCCACAATATTTCAGTTACTGTGTATAATGTTCTCTTGGTTCTACTTATTTCATTCTGCCTCAGTTTACATAGGTCTTTCCAGTTCTCTGAACTCATCCTGTTGATTATTCCTTATAGCACAATACTGTTCCATCACTACCATATACCACATTTTGTTCAGTCATTCCCCAATTGATGGGCATCCCTTTAGTCTGTGAAGATAATTTTAGGGTTGTGACTTAAAATCTAGATTTAATTGTCCACCAGGGGAAATCCCAAATAAAATACCCAAGTCAGTCTGGAAATTTATAGTAATTTAATTAATAGAGAGGGAGGGAATTTAAGGAGAAGGAGGGAAGAGGATATAGGATTCTCCTGGCTGGCCTGTGCCAGGGGGAGTTTTAAAATCCCCACCTCTAGGTTTCTGAAGAAGATTAGAAGCGTCTAAGAGGATAAAGTTGGAAAAGTAAAGGGGGGAAACTCAGTCAGAAACTCACCACCAAACTGGACAATAGCTTGTAGCCATGCTAAGATGCTGAAAGGCCCAGCACACGGGTATCAGCCAACTCTCTGCCAGAAAAGGTCCCGGAGAGAGGAAATGAGCCAATATATAGACCTTTTACCCTTGTGTCCTCTCCTCTAAATTCCCATTCTTTTAGAGTTCTCATCTTCTTTGACTATATTATATCTTTAGAGTTACTTAACACTTCTTTGTTAAGTTCACCTTTTGTGAGTTACTTAACCTTTTTGTGATTAATTTAACCTTTATAGTTACTTAATGCCTTTTTGTATTAAGATCTTAAAATAGACTTAGCTTAATGTTCTAACTTCACTATAAAGTGAGAATTAAGTACCTTCATTGTTCAATCAGGAGATTACAACTTTATCTTTCCCTAAAGTACAGTCTAAGTAGGGTGGAGTAATTTAACATTCACAATCCCCCTGATTTTGTTAGACTAAGTATCTTCATTGTTAAAATAAGGAAATAGCTAAATCCAATCTTCACAAGTTTCCAAATTTCCAATTCTTTGCTAATACAAAAAGAGTAGTGTAAGGGATAAAATTAGGGTTTATTGACTGAATATATTATACTAGTGGTTGCAAGGGATTAATTCAATCTGTGAATTTCAAAACTATTTCACCCAAATCAGACCATTCTTTAAAAGATCTGATTTAGCTATTTCCTGATCAATAACAATAGAGATACTTGGAATAACAGAATCATGTCTTGGAAACTACATTTCTCCTCCCTTCTTAGTTTAACAAGATTAGGACAGTCTCCATTAAACTCAAGATTTAATTATCTGAGAAAATGGCCTTCAACAGACTTGTGCAAAAAAAGGACAGACCTCTGGGCTGTCCTAAGTCAAGCTTGAGCCCCCATTGGCACATTGGAGACACAAGAAGTGAGGTAGAGAACAGCCGCTGGAGTTCTTGGGACTTCCTGTGGAGAGGGGTAGAGTCAGTTCAATTCTGGAGCTTGAGCTTGGAGGAGCCCCACAGACAGCTTTCCTTCAGACCAGTCACGTGAGTGATAAGGACTGACCCCTTTCTCTGCCTTGGATTTCCAAGGCCTTAACGCCTGCTTTGGCTCAGCCTGAGCCAGAGTGGTTCTGAGTTAAACTTCTTTCTTTCTCTCCCTCTTTTCTTCTCTCCCTCTCTCTCTCTCTAATATTTTCTTCCTCCTGTTGTAATTAAATCACCATAAAAATTTGGCAGCTGACTTGGGTATTTTATTATTTGGGATTTCCCTTGGCGATCATTTAAATTTAGATTTTTTTCAGTCTCAACCATAATATTCATCCTTTACAAATCCCAATAAATTACTCAATTCAGTTTGGGATTTTTATGGTGGTTTTAATTACAATAGAGGGAAGAAATTAAGAAGAGAGAGAAAAGAAATTTGGACTGCTCTGGCAAGCCAGATAGGAGTTCAGAGCCCTAGGCCAAGGGGCCTTATCAAACTAGCTTGGCTTACAGTCAGGAAGCCTCTTCCGAGATGAGGAGCTTCCTAGAAGGATAGCATTTTAGGAGGTAAAGGAAAAAAGGAATCAGACTAAATCACACACCAAGCACACTAAGGATGCCACCACCAGTTCCCTACACTGAAAGAGCCCAACTTCTCTGCGAGGGAGCATGGAGAGAGGAAGTGATGCAAAATATATAGACTGTTCTTTTCATCACTTCCTACATCTCACAGGTACCAATGGTAGCTTAAGCTTGACTTAGGATAGCCCAGGGGGTCTGTCAGTTGTTTCTTATTTGTCACTTGCTAGCATATGTCTGTCATAGGCCATCCTCCTCAACACTTAATCCTTAAGTAGGGGTAAATAGATTCCTGATTGATAGGATTTTGAAAGACTAAACAGGGTGGAGTAAAACTAAAATTCATAGCAACTATAAGTATTTTGGTACAAACAGGTCTTTTTCCTTTTTAAAAAATTTCTTTGGGTTACAGACCTAGTAGTGGCATTACTAGATCAAAGGGCCTGCATTCTTTTAAAGCCCTTTGGGTATAATTCTAAATTACCCTCCAGAATGGTTGGATCAGTTCACAACTCCACCAGTGTATATTATAAATATTATATTTATTATGGCATTATTAGCTTTTATTAGAATTATGTATATATTTGTCCTATCCTCTCCTACTAAACTATAAGCTCCCTGAGACTAGGGACTATGTATGCTACCATCTATTTACACTCAATGCATATCTTTACATAGTGCTTTATGTTACTTATAGCTCTGATTTTTTTGTGATATCATAGTGCTCTATGATTTACAAATAACCATGTCCAGAAAAAATATTAGTGTTTTAGAGAGTGCTTGCATTTTTTTTTTTGCTTTGGAGGGTTTTTTGCTTGTTTGGGGGTCTTTGGCATAAAATAATTTGAATTTTGTCCCTTGAAAGTACAGTTCAGGGAGGTAGCTAGGTGATTCAGTGGATTAAGAGCCAGGCCTAGAGACAGGAGGTCCTAGGTTCAAATTTGACCACAGACACATACTAGCTGTGTGACCCTGGGCAAGTCACGTAAGCCCTGTTTCCTAGCCCTTATCATTCTTCTATCCTGGAACCAATACACAGTATTAATTTTAGGGTGGAAGATAAGAGTTAAAAAAAAAAGTACAGTTCTGTTTTTCAAATAGCCTGATCTCCACTGCCTATTCAATTCAGGGATCAGCTGATCATCTGACTTTACCTCATACTTAGAAAGGAAAAAAAAATAGGAGGATGTTTGCCAAGAAGTCTTTATTCTCCCTTTCTCCTTATGTAACATCCTTCTGACATCATCCTCCCCTCTCCTGGTCATATATTCTTTCACTCTAGTCTCTGATGAAAAAATGGCCCTTATTCTTGCCAAGGCTATTAGATGTATCAGAATTCCATCTTCTCCCATCTTCTCCAACAGACTGACACCACTGCCACTTGTTTCCATTCTCTAATCTTTAATCTGTTCCTATCTACTAGTTTCTTCCCTGTGGCCTATAAGCATGCTATCTCTCCTCCATCCTTAAAAAATCCTTACTGTATCCTACCATCCCCACATACTATTGCCCTGTATCAGTGATGGTGAACCTATAGAATAGCGGTTCTCAACCTCTCAATTTGTAGCAATGAGAATACATAATGCATATCAGGTATTTACATTCCGAAACATAACTGTAGCAAAATTACAGTTTTGAAGTAGCCACCAAAATAATTTTTTTGGTTTGGGGTCACTGCAACATGAGGAACTGTATTGCAGGGTCACGGCATTAGAAAGGCGGTTGAGAACCACTGTTATAGAGAGTATGCCAAAAGGGGCACACAGAGCCCTCCCTGTGGGCATGCCTGCAGTCACCTGCCAGAATTTGTTACCAGAAAGCCAGAGGGACTCAGGGCAAAACTTTTCCCCTCCCCTTCTCCATGCATCTGAGGACATCATTCCTCACTCCCTGGCCCCCCCCCCCCCCCAGCAGCCCAATGGGAGTGCTTTTTCCCTTCCCTGTCTGGGGTAAGGAACTGGGTGGGTGAGTGGGTGGGTAGGGGACTCACATGCAGTATGAGAATGTGGTGCTGACAGTAGCCTGTTGAGTCTGTGGTGAAGGTGATTCCTATAGTGGGATTGGAGAAAGCTAGGTTTGAGAGGAGCATGGCTCACATGTGGCATATAGCTGGGGGGAGGGGAGCACTCAGGCCACTCTCCTCTCCCTCTCCACATATACCTCTCATCACCCACTCCCCTGTCCAGGAGCCCAGTGGGAGCACTTCCTCTACCCCTGTGTGGGGTGTAAGGGGCATGGCACTCCATCTCTAAATGGTCACCATCACTGCTTTATATCTTTCCTCCCCTTCTCATCTAGATTTCTTGAAAGAGCTTCCTTGAAAAAAGGGCATCCACTTCTGTTCACTTTCTTCTAAACTATTGGAGTAGAGTTTCTGACCTCTGCATTCAACTGAAACTTTTCTCCTCAAAATTACCAGCCATCTACACATTGGCAAGTTTTATGATATTTTCTCGGTCCTTATCCTTCTTGGCTTCTGTTGTATTTGATACTTAAAAAAAAAAAACAAAAAAACCCTTATCCTCTGTCATAGAATTGATACTAAGTATTGGTTCCAAGGCAGAAGAATAGTAAGGCTAGACAATTAGAGTTAAATGACTTGCCCAGGTTCACATGGCTAGGAAATATCTAAGGTCACATTTAAACCCAGATCCTCCCAACTCTTAGCCTGTCTAGCTACTGAGCCACATAGAATTGAATACTTTTGACCATCTTCTCTAGACATTCTCTTTTTTACTGTTTTTTTGTTGCTTTTGTTGCTTTTTTTTTTTGGTGTGATACTGCTCTCTCTTGGCTCTCTTCCTATCTGTCTGACCACTTCTCATACTGCTTTGCTTGGACCTTCATCCATTTCATATTCACAACCATGAGTGTCTCCCAATAATCTATCCTAAGCCCTTTTCTCTTTTTTTTTCTATATTATTTCACTTGGTCATATCAGCTCCTAAAGGTTCAACAACCATCCTTATGCAATCTATACTTTCAGCCTTAATCTTTTTCCTGAGCCCAGATCACTAGAAATTTCAACCTGCTGTCAGCATCTCCAACTTGACAAGTATAAATGATAATCATTCCCCAACCCACACTTCTTTGGAGCTTCCTCATTTCTGTCAAGAGTACCACCATCTCCTTAGTCATACAGATTCACAACTGTGAGAGATGAAGTACAGAAAGATGATGGACTCCTCTTAATGAATCATTAAGATGGAGTCAGGGAGCCTTTACATCAAAACAAGTTAAGTTTCGCTTTCCCAACCTAAGCCCCATTTCAGATAGATAAAATTGAAACAGTACTTGTGTTGATTGGCTAAAACTCTCTTGAATAATTAGGATAATTGGTTTTGTAAATTGTGTATTCTGATTAGCTAGCATTCAAGATAAGATTATTAACTCTCAAGTAACCAGCCAATGGTGAATGAGGTGGGGACATCTTTGCAGTAGGGACTAGGATAAAAGAAGGTTGCCTGCTCCCAGGATACTGACTCATGAGTACTCATTCTCTTGAGGATAAAATAAAAGAGCCTCTGACCCACTGGTACTGAATTCAAGATTCTTTTGAGTAGGTGGTCATTCCTCTCACAACCATGGTATCCTGGACTCTTCACTCTCATTCAGTCCATATGTGTCCCCCAAATCTGCCACTTTCTTCTCTGCAGCATCTCTTAGGTACCCTTCTCTTCACTCACACGGCCACCACCTTAGTTCAGGCCCTTTTCATCTCTTCTTGACTATTGAAATTACCTCTAAATGATCTGTAAATTCTTTTCCTACTTCAGTTCATTCTCCACACAGCTGCCCAAGTGATTAGCCTAAAACACAGGCTTCCATTACTCAACAAACCATGGCTCCTGTGAAGATTGGATTTGGCTCTCCCCTAATTGTCACAATGAAGGTACTTAACTCTTCCTTAACTGTGAAGATTAAATTGTAATCCCTTGTCTATTTTTAGATTTTAATCCCCCCAAATGTAAGCACAGTACTTAAAGTTGAGTATGGAGATCTACCCATTTTGGATTTTAACCACAAAAAGATATGAACACCCATTTCATACACTGAGTGGGAGGTCTGTAACCCACATGTGAAAGAGTGGGCAGTCCTGGAATGGAGTATCGGCTGTGATTGGTAGACATAAAAATTTAAAGGAAATGACGCAAGAGAAAAAGGTCTTTAAAAGTGGAAACAGAGACACACGGAGACACAGTTGGAGTGAAAAGACACACTTGGATTGGAGAGAGACACTTGGAGTAGAGACTCACACTTGGAGTGGAACCTCCTATAAGAAGCAGTTCTACTGGAGTTGAGACTGATAAAGAATCTGCTGATTGAACTGACACGTGGTGAGTGTAAAGGCTGACTTCCATTCCTTGGCCTTTCTGGAAGGATCCAGAAAGGCCCATTGTCTTGAGACTCCTTTCTCCTGGTTGGGGCCTTTGAATTCCTACATGGCTCAGAGGAAGCTCTCTCTCTCTCTCTATCTCTCTCTCTTTCTCTCTCTCTCTCTCTCTCTCTCTCTCTCTCTCTCTCTCTCTCTCTCTCTCTCTCTCTCTTTCTCTCTTTCTCTCTTCTCTTTCTCTCTTCTTTAATATCTTCCCTCTATTGTAAAATAAACTACCATAAATTCCATTCTAACTTGAATAATTCATTTTTGGGATTTAGTAATTAAATCTCTGGTGACCAATTAAATATATTCAGTCCAACCATAAATTTAATACTCTCCATTACTTCTAGGATAAAATATAAATAAATCAATTGGGTATTTAAAAAATTTTCACAACTTGGCCCCTTCCTATCTTTCAAGTCATGTAGCATATTTATACATTTTATTATCCACAATATTGACCTACTTGCTGTTCCTTACATGCAATTCTCTAATTCCTATTCCCAGAATCCTCTTCTTTCTCACTTCCACCTGTCAGAATCCCTGGCTTCCTTCAAGACTCAACTAAAATGTCATGAGGCCTTTCCCAATCTTCCCCAACTCTACCTCCAACTGCTAATGCCTTCTTTTCTAAGGTGATTTTTAAATTTACTTTGTATGTAACTATGTACACTCTCTCTTCCTCATTTGAATGGAAATTTCCTGAAAGAAGAAACTGTTTTTGCTTTTTCTTTATATACCTAATTCTTACTCTAGTGCCTGGTACATAAAGGTCTTCTAATAAATACTTGCCTCAGTTTTCTCAACTGTAAAATGATCTGGAAAAGGAAATGGCAAACCATACCAGTATCTTTGCCAAGAAAATGCCAAATGTGATAATACCTATAACTTGCCAACAAGGAAAGGAGAGAGATGGGAGGGAGGGAGACAATTTAAATCATATAACTTTGGAAAATGTATGTGGAAATTTGTTAATGCATGTAATTGATTTAAAAAAGTATCTTTACCAAAAAATGCCAGTCACAGAGTCAAAAATGAATAAAATTACTGTATAACAACTTAACTGTTCTATAGATATATACATACATGAACATGTGTGTATGTATGATATTTATCCACTTTGTTTTTCCAATATGAATGGTCAAGTCAAACCTTTGCATCTTGCCATATATTTCAGTTAGGAGGCATTGTAGTGTTCTGGGGCTTGACAAAAAGAATACCTCGTGTGTTAAGAGAAGCATTTTGAGAAGCTTGCAAATTAGAGGGGAGAGTTCTTTGGTTTCAGTCAGGTGCAGGACATTCTCTAAGATGGAAATGAATACTTGCAGTAATCTCATGTCTCTTTATTTCTATGCCTTACTTTATATCAGTAACAGTTAATAGGGTATCAACATTGAATTTACAAATCCCAAGCTTGTAGCCTAGTAAGATCTGATGAACCCTGAACCTCAAGTTTCAGGACTAGATTGTAAGTTGGAGACTCCAAAGTTTGTACTTGTTCCCAGTTCCTGTAAGAATCCACCCTGAAGGGAATCTCGGGCTAGGAGGTCCAGCCTAAATAATGGACCTATTGTATCAGAGATCTTTTCCTAAGAAGATCCACATCTGGGCAATGTAAAAATTAAATTATTATCTAGTAATAAAATATTATATATTTTGAGGTTTATTAAGGATTATTAGAAATCAAGGAATAAAGAAGATACAAAATAACAATCACGTGCCCATGGCTGATTAGCCAAGTCAGAATACCTGTGCTTAGCTTACTTACTACATCATTGCAATGGAATAGAAGAGAGAGAGGTAGGTGTTACTGCCATGTAAATACTAATTGTGATCTTGCCCAGGTGGAGATTCAGGTGAGATTATAGGGAATCCTAGGAAATACCAAGGACTTCTGGGGATTGAAGTCTAGGGTTCAAATCTCCATTTTTACAGCAAGGACCACCCTTTTCGTATCCATTGTAAGCAGCCCCTTCCCTTACACTCTAGCCTCTAGCTATGATTCTTTTCCCAAGTTTGATTGTATTCTGTCAGTATAGTTTGAACACTCCCATTTCCTTGTAACCATTGTAATGTCTATCAATCATCTTTCTCTGCCCCAGGGTCCCCCAAATAGTATATAGGTTTCCCAAATTCTTTTGTTCCTTGGAGTTGTCATCTAGCATGGTGGCACTCCCAGGGATAATGTCCCCAGAGTCCAGGGTTTAAACCCTGTAAAAGTTGTGGTGCCAGACTTTGAGTAAAGGGCCAATTATTGGACTTATCCCTATCCTGATTAAACAGTGTGTTTTTTTTTTTTTCTGACTATTTTGGTAGTTCTGTGTTATTTCTAAGTTAACAAGGGGAACAAAGTTATTTGCAAATTTGCTTTGGTTAGTCTTGTATGATTTTAATATCCGGATTGGAGATGCCCTGCCTGAAGGGAACCTTCAAGGCTACATTTTGTTGTAAGTTAAATTTTTTCTTTAAATTAGCAAAAAATAGGCAGTTAACTTTGTATTCTCTGCAGTTCTTAGTTATCTTGTGTGGCTATAAAAGTGTGGTCTTGTGTTTGAAGATCCTTTGGAGAGCACCTGTCTGTTCCCTCCTCATGTGTTCTTTAAAGACACTCTTAATATGTGTAAAGTCATTCTCCCAAGGATTTTATAAAGGTGAGAAAGCAGACATAGAGGTTGTTAGTTGCTGGTATCTTCTTAGACATGTTAAAAAAAATAGACTCAACAAAAACTTATTAAGTGCTAGCTAAAGTTTCTAGGCACGACAGAAAAGGCACAGAAACAGAAGAACGGAAGTCCCATTTGAAGTTTTCCTTAACCTCTCTAAGCTAGAGCTTCCTCTTTAGGAAAATGAAGGTACGACTCATGAATGACTCATTAACCTCTAGGGTACCTCCTAGATCTAAATGTATGACCCTATAATCCCATCTGTTGTCTTTTCTATTAGAATGTAATGTCATTGAAGTCAGGGACTTTCTTGTTTTCAACCTGAAACAAAGATTTTGAGTTGGAAGGGAAGATAGAAATTAGGCAACCTGAACTCACTCCAGAAAAAGTCAGTTGTTAAATTTTCAGTATACAGCAAAGGTTACAATTCAAGATTTGATTTACTGTTTTCTTTATTGTCTAAACTTAAGAAAGTGGTGGATGTTAATTGTTTGTATATATATATTCATAATAGTATGTAGATATATATTTAACTTCCATCATATATATAATTTTATATATTAAATATATTTTATATATTTTATGTATTATAAAATATATTAATATAATGTAGAATTTTTAATGTATACTGTAAGAGTTAAAATTAGTTTCTCTCTGTCAAGGAGTATTATATTTTATGAGGTTTATTAAAGGTTAAGGATTAAAGAAAATACAGAATAAGAAAGCATGTCTCTCATGATGTAAATGAAATTGAATGGGCCTCTCTGGGCCTAGACACATGCCTAGACCCTCAGTAGGTGGGGAATTCCTTTAAATAATAATTTGTGGTCTCATCCAGGTGAGAATTCAGTGTGATTACAAAGCATTCTGGGAAGTGAGCAAGGACTTCTGGGGACTGGAGTCCTGGGTTCAAGTCTCCATTTTTATAATACTATATTAAATTATATATATTTATCTTCCATCTTAGAATCAATACTATGTATTGTTTCCAGTGCAGAAGAGTGGTAAGGGCTAGGCAATAGGGCTATATGACTTGCCCAGGGTACCATGGCTAGGAAGGGTCTGAAGCCGCATTTGAACTCAGGACCTCCTGTCTCTGGACCTGACTCTCAATCCACTGAGCCACCTAGCAGTCCCCAACTGTGGATATTTAAAATATATTATGGCATAACTGTGAAGTTTAAAATGATAATAATATAGTGTTGTGATGATCAGAGATGCTAGTTGAAGGATGCCCATGGTTTTGATTCCAGGAGAACTCCAGACAGCCAGGATGAGATTGGGGAACTGACTTGGCTCAAGCAGATATTCTAATGGATGAACCCTTAAGGATTCAGACAATCTCCCAAGAATAGCTGATATGCAAACAAACATTTGGTGCTGATATGTAAATAAGTCCATAATCCCTTCTCTGGCTTCGACATACTGTTCCTGTTTGGGAACTGCCTTCTGTCCCTTCCAGTTTGTGCTTTTAACCTTCTAAAAGCTGGGATCATGGCCTGCCCGCTCTGCAGGTGGTTTCTCTTGCTGGAAGGGATTTAGCACTGCTTGGCTGCTAAACTTTTCTCCCTCAATAAACCTCTCTGACTTGAAGACAGATTTTCTTCAAAATTATTTTCCAAGTTAACAGAGAGAAATTATTAATAATAAAGATTAAGCTTCAAAGTGTTAGAAAGACCCGAGTTCCAATTTGACCTCAGACACTTACTAGCCCTGTGACTATGGGTAAGTCACTTAACCTCTGTTTTCTCCTGTTTCTTCAATTGTAAAATTGAGGGAGATGGACTGTGGAGGAGTTCTATCAGTAGGAGATGGAACTCATGTGCAAATGTACATCTTGCTGGCAGAGACCCTCAGTATCTTCATGGAGTGGGATACATGGACAGCAAGGAAGGCAGCTCCATCAACTCTGATGTCTTACTGGAGGGCTCCAGACCCTTACCCTGCCCCCCTCAGGCATTAGACTTAGACAGAGGTTTTTTTTGGGGGGGGGGGTTATAAATGTTAAGATTTCACTTTCTTGTTACCATGACCTTCCATGTTTTATTAAATGGAATGCTGGGTGGTGAAGGAAAAAATGTACCTCCACATCTACTTCAAAGGGTTGCTTTGAGGATCAAATAGATATTTATAAAATACTTAACATAATGCCTGGCACATAGTAGGGTTATATAAATGCTTACTTCCCTTTCCCTTAAAAGTAAACATATTGAGGGGGCAGCTGGGTGGCTCAGTGGATTGAGAATCAGGCCTAGAGATGGGAGGTTCTAGGTTCAAATCTGACCTCAGACACTTCCCAGCTGTGTGACCGTGGGCAAGTCACTTGACCCCCATTGCCTAGCCCTTACCATTCTTCTGCCTTGGAGCCAATACAAAGTATTGACTCCAAGTTGGAAGGTAAGGGTTTAAAAAAAAAAAAGTAAACATATTAAGACAGCTAGTATAGGAGATAAAACCCGCAGTTAAGAGGACCTGGGTTCAAATCTGACCTCAGACACGTCTTAGATGTATGACCCTGGTAAATTCACTTAACATCCATTGCCTATCCCTTATAGCTCTTTTGCCTTAGGATTAATACTAAGACCGAAGGTAATGGTTTTTAAGAAAGAAAAAAAAAGTACATGAGTCTATTGCCTCAGAGAATCAGTTCTTAAACATTTTAGCAACATAATCCTTGGCCTAGGAGTTCTTAACTTGGGTTCTGCAAACTTACTTAAATTTTTCTTATAAGTATATTTTCATATATTTTGTTTCCTTTATAATCCCATATAATTTGTTTCCTGTATTTAAAAACTTTATTCTGAGATCCTCAGGCTTCACCCAAAGGGATCTATGACATAAAATTGGCTTAGAATCCCTTATCTAGTCCAAATCTTAAGAATAGAGTATCAGTGATTTGACCCATTCTTATTTACAAAAATGTCACCTATGATGTGCATTCAATTCAGTTCATCAACCATTTTTAAGTGCCTACTATTAGCAAGATATTGTTTTGGTCCTGGGGTGGGGGGATGAGGGGAGGATGGAAAATAGCACAATCCCTGCCCTCAGGAAGTTTAAAATCTAATAGGAAGGGTACATATATACCTATAAAGAATAATAATAGCAAACATTCATATAGCACCTTTAAGTTTATTATTGTCAAATTGTTTCAGTGGCATCCAACTCTTCATGACTCTATTAGAAGTTTTCATGGCAAAGATACCATTTGCCATTGCCTTCTTCAGTTCATTTTACAGATGAGAAGCCTGAGGTAAACAAGGTTAAATGACTTGCCCAGGAATACACAGCTAGTAAGTGTCTGAGACCAGATTTGAACTAAAAAAGATGAGTCTCCCTGATTCCAGGCACTATATCCATTGTACCACCTCACTGCCCAATTTTAAATGATTGACAAAGTGATTTACATATAGATATATCATTGGAGCCTTACAACTTTATGAGGTGGGTGTTACTATTATTCCTATTCTATATATGAGGAAACTGAGTTTCAGAGAGATTAACTTATCTAGGACCATGAAGCCCAGGGCAGTTTTTGAACCCAGGTCTTTCCTGATTCTATACAGTAGAATGTGATAGAAACCAAGGGTGGGAAATAGAGATAGCATGGATTCCTCTCAGGGAAGTACATCTAGCTGACAAGAAAAGACAAGTGGAACATAGAAACTGAAACAGTATATAACCTTCTCTTCCTCTGATTGGTTGAAGAAAAATATTATGCAAATGAGATTGAAACAATTCTTGTTTTTCACTGGTTAAACCCCACTTGAATAATTAGGTTAATAGACTTTGTAAATTTCACATTGCTTTCCTGATAAGATTGTAACTTTCAAGTAACTAGTCAATGGTGAAAGAGGGGAGGGACCATCTTTTTTGTGAAGGTCCAGGATAAAAGAAAGGCAATTAGCTCCCTATTAGTCTGAATATGATACAACCCAGAATATAGTGTGATCCCAAGCATTTTGAAGGGTAACTCAGAAAGAGGAAACACCCATTTTATTTTCTCCTCTTAAATGACAGCTTTCTCTTAACCTGTGAATAATGCAGGCATTTGACATTCTAAGTTTTTTCAAGTTCTTGAAAACAAGTTAAAGAAATTTTGATGTCAACACTTTATTAAATATGTATTATTTTTATAGATATCTGTGAGAAACTACCTTCCAATATTTAATCATATTCTCCTTCCTCTTCTATACAAGAGCCTTGGCATAAGAGTGAAGGAAACCAAAAACACTGGCGTTGAATCTATGGCCACCACAACACAATGTGTGTGTGTGTGTGTGTGTGTGTGTGTGTGTGTGTGTGTGAAAGACAATTCTGGAGAGATAACACATACGTGAAGTTGCAACAATTCAGCCTAAATTTATTTTCAGTGTTCTCCTCACGACACTTCCAGTACATTTGAACAATGTTGTATCATAACATGAATTCTCAATTTATTTATTATGTGGTGATTATAAATAGATGTGCTAAAATGCATGCTGAGGCACACAATACACAACTTATGGTTTCAAAACTAGAAGTGCTCAAATATAGTATGAATGTGACTTTCAAAGGTACATATTGGGAGAAAAATGTCACACTATATTAGTACTTTGCACTTCTTGCTGGCGCTAACATTTGTAACACTGGTGCCCTTTCTCAGGGAAATGAAACAAAAGAGCCTTTGGCACACTGACACTGAGATCAAGAGGATGGTCCTTCCTCTCACCAAGCAAAAGAATAGTCAAAATGTGCTGAGAATATATGAGGAGGAAGAGAAGACTTTAATTGAGGGAGAATTTTAAAAAAAATTTTTATTTAATTAGATGATTTAAAATATTTTTCCATGGTTACAAGACTCATGTTCTTTTCCTCCTCTCCCCTCCCAACTTTCTGTGTCTAACACGCAATTCCACTGGGTTTTACATGCAGCATTGATCAAGACCCATTTCCATATTATTAATATTTGCACTAGGGTGATCTTTTAGAGTCTACTTTCCCAGTCATAGCACTACCGACCCATGTGATCAAGCAGTTGTTTTTCTTCTGTGTTTCTTTTCCTACAGTTCTTCCTCTGGATATGGATAGAGTTCTTTCTTGTATGTCCCTCCGAATAGTTCTGGATCATTGCATTGCTACTAGTAGAGAAGTAAGTGAGGGAGAATTTCACTAAGAATATGGCCTATTTTTTAAATAAATAGCTGACTTACCCAGATACCCAGTCAGCACACTATTAGAAGGTCTGAGAATTTTCTTTTAAGAAGTAGCTGAAAAAAAAGGTCATGAGCATCTACTTGCCCAGGGATACTGACATGTGATCGGAACCCTGTACCATGTGCACATTTTTGTGGGTAAGGAAAGGAATAGCAGCCTTTCTCTTGTACGGTTTGATATACAGGGGAGTGAAAATGTTGGAAGAGAAATCTCTGACTTATTTTATCAACAAAAGCTCTAGAAACTCTATTTCCCTCTGGGTGGGTACATTTCTGAGGTACTTTTTCTGTGGTTGGGTTTTCCATCAGCCTGAAAATATTTTCTCATTTGATCATTTCTTGCTTTTTTCTCCAAGGCTCTCCTCATGCCATTTCAGGTGGAAGTTTCAACTCTAGTACAAATTATTTCTGAATCAGATTACCAGCCATGTTTTCAGTAAATTTTTAGGCAACCACATCATGGTCTAGGAAGCTATGAAAACTGTTTGTTAAAAGTGGGTTCCAACAAATATAGAGCAGGAGAGAAGAAAAAAAGAATTTAGAAGTTAATCAAAAAAGGAGGAAATACTTAACTGTGGCACAGGAAGAGAATAAAAAAGGACCCCTGTAAGAGTTACCAGATTTACTTAATACTATGACAAGTGCTAATTACCTGATGAATAGTGTTCCTACAGTCATGCTTCTTTGACCTGGCACTGTAATCTAATGAGGTATCCCAGACCTATGACATTTCCAAATAAGCATAAACCAATCTTTCAGACACCAAAAACTTCCTTTGTTTCAACCATTTTTGGTGGAAAGTTTTCTGAAATATATTTTACTTGCTTGTCTTCTCTAATAGAAGACCCAGAGGATTAATGCTTTCCCAATGGTTCAGGGTCACCATGATGGCATCCATTGTTGTCATGTAAGTATAATTGTGTCTGCAATTTTGTTTCTGTCTCTTGCCTCAATGTCAGGCTGTCAATTGTGATTTCTGCTGTTATTTTATCTGTTTCTGACAACAGTCCTACTCTTGACCTTCCCTGATCTCTACCTACCCCCACAGAATCTTCTTGCTAATTCCTAGTTTTCAAGTTTCTTACTTCTAATCTGTTATGAGATGACATATCAGATAACTAGTTTCTTAAGGACTGCATGTTAAAGGCAGAAGCACAGTTGATAAAGAACAAAGCTGCAGAGTCAGGAAAATGTGGATTTCTGTGCTACATCTAACATACTGGCTAGGTGACCTTGGGCAAGTCATTTAACCGCTTAGTGCCCAGGCAGCTCTCTAAGACAATAAATGGGAGAGCAGTTACTGAGCTGCTTTGGTAGTAAGTTTCCTTGTAGGGAATTCATACACTGAAATTATAGGTTCCAGGCAAAAAGAAAAGAAGTATAGGTTAAAGAATTATCAATGGGAATGAATGAGGCCCTGAAGTATAAAATACTTGACTTCCTTGTCAGGGAATGTACCAAATCTTTCCTGATCTTTTGATGCTTTACCCATTCAGAGTTGACTTCTACAGGTTTGAGTTCTCAAAGTCTAACATGAACACCTCCTCATAAATAAGTGACATTTTCCTGTACTGATGATGCTCCTTTTATTTATGACTAACAATAATGTTATTAATTTAAAAGTCTGAGAAGAAAATATCTAACAACAATAACATAGGAACATTTTAAAATGGGTTTAATTTTTTTCATCTAAAGAAATGTGCTGAGATTCTTAACTTTCTTGTCTGTTGTGGACCCTGTTGGCAGTCTCTTTGCCTATGGATTCTATTGAGGAAATTTATTAGCTGAGATCCCAAAAACAAAAACCAAGACTCCAAGCCAAAAAGAAATGGGTTTATTGAGAGAGTGCCAGTCTCACAAAAAAACCAGACTCCAATTGGCCACCAAAGACCTTGAGCCTGGAGATCAGACCCCTTATAAATGCACTTTTGAGGGGGCAGCTGGGTGGCTCAGTGGATTGAGAGCCAGGTCTACAGACAAGAGGTCTTGGGTTTGAAACTGGCCTCAGACACTTCCTAGCTGTGTCACCCTGGGCAGGTCACTTAACCCCCATTACCTAGCCCTTACAGCTCTTCTGCCTTGGAACCAATACAAAGGATTGATTCCAAGACAAAAGGTAAGGGTTTAAAAAAATAAAAAATAATGACATTTTTGCCATAAGCCAGAGGTCTGGCAGATAGGTATACAAGGCTTTTACATACAGAGTGGAGGGTTCAGTAGGTAAGGGTTTAAAAAAATATTCTGAGAAGGGATTGGGAATGTGAAATCCCCAATTCCCTGACCTCCCCACTGCCATGATTTCAAGTCATATTCAGTTACTTCAATCCATATTCAGTCATCTCAGTCATCTTGTCCTATTATTGTTCTATCACTTTATTTTGAAATTATTAGGTATTCTGTGTATACCCTGATTATACTGTATATACCCTACTGAATCCTCATGCTCACTCACATCACCAAATGTCCAGTCCAATTCATATCTAAGCTTTCCTCAGGTTGTTCCTCAAGATCAAATTTTCATTCCAAATACCTTTGGCAGAATCAAGTTCCTTTTGAAAAGTTCATGTAAAGTTTTTGTAGAATTCCATCCTCATACAATTAAAGTAGTGATAGTAATAATAATAATCATTGGTAACATTTCTAAGGGGCAGCTAGGTAGTACAGTGGATAGAGTGCCAGATCTGAAGTGAGGAAGACACATCTTCCTCAATTCAAATCTGATTTCAGATACTTACTAAGTATATGACCCTGGGCAAGTCACTCAAACATGTTTATATCCGTTTTATCATCTGGAAAATGAAATGGAGAAGAAAATGACAAACCACTCCAATATCTTTGCCAAGAAAACCCCAAAAGGTGTCACAGAGTCAGACACAACACAATGGCATTAATATAGCCCTTACTATGTGCCAGGAACTGTACTAAGTGATTTAGAATTATTATT